>NC_042616.1:486440323-488840323 GCF_901001135.1 Rhinatrema bivittatum
CTGATTTTGACTCATACGTATACTGTAGCTATGGCCCTGGTTTGACGCTCTTAAATTCAGCATTTCCCCATTCTCAAACATCTGGCCAATTTTACTAAATTCAAGACTTTGCCACTTAAAGAATCTCTGTCTACTAAATTGATTAGGGCAATCTGAGTTATCCCATAAGGGTGATATTGGAGAGGGAAGTGACAGAAGCTGCTTCTTGGCCAAGACTTTGTTCTAAGTAATAAAGATAGCACTAAGAAAGATGTTTTGACCAACTGCTCACAAAGTGGTTTTTTTTTGTTTTTTTTTGTTATCCAAGGAAATAACCTCCCCCCCCCCCCTATACTTATAACCTATTCTAATTCCAATTTAATCCAATGTTTATCATCTGGATTTAAATGCCAAGTATGCTTTTCAAATAAGTAGCATACTGATGCAACTGGAAGTTTGGAAGACCTAGCCCCACCCTCTTCTTTTGAGGCCATCATCAACTTTTGGGAAATTCCAAATACATTTAGTGATCATGAGATTCAGTGAAGAGAAGAAAGATTTGGGGATTTTCCAGAAGAAACAATACTCTTGGCAAAACATTCATTTTAACTAAAGCTATTCTGCCAGTCTAAGAGATGGATAGAGGAGACCATGTCATGAAGGCTTAAAGCTTTTTTAAAAGAGGGAGAAAATTAAAGTATAAGTTTCTTAAATTATTGGAGGTCCATAAAGTATAGAGGATGTGAATGAAGTGAAGAGGCATGGGGGCGGCTTGCGGGAATAACTGCTACTACCTGGAGATTAATAGCCTAATTAAATAAACATATACACGGTTAATGCGACTCCGTTGCTCTATGCTTCAACCACAAGAGGAAATGGGGGGAAAAAAAGGATTTGCATCCACAAAAAAGCAAGGGAGTAGCTTGCTTGATGCAGCGGTTATTACCCCAAACCAAATTAGCCTGATACTTCACTTTCAATGATATCCAGCATAGTTCTCTGCTTCAACGGCAGGGGGAATGATGAAAAGATCTCTGCTTCAACGGTAGGGGGAATGATGAAAAGATGATTTATATCGGACAACAGCCAACAAGGACTGAATTGCACAGGCTGGATAAACATGTGTGGAGTAGCTTGCTAAGACAGCGGTTACTACCCCTAAACAATTAGCTAGATACTTCACTTAGATGCAGCTCCCAGCACTGCTAACTACATCGATGGCGGGGGTGGAAGGGAAATAGAACAAAAAGTCACTTACAAGGGACAAGAGAATAAGATAAGTAGGGGGAAAAAAAGTGAAAGCTTGCTGGGCAGACTGGATGGACCGTTTGCTCTTCTTCTGCCGTCATTTCTATATTTCTATGTATGAACACCCAAATATCTAATAGATTTCTGTGCCCACTTAGCTGTGTATTTTTGAAGCAGTTCCTCCTTGGATTCTCTTAATTTTTAATTCTAAAATGTTTTAGAGACAATTAATAACCCAAGAATTTACTGAAAGTCTTAATATTGAACATTATTGCTGGTAAGGAGATTGAATCTCAAATGTGTAATAAAACAATATGAAATTCCTTAATATCTGGGTTAGCTCTTTGCAGCTAAGGATTCTAAGGCCAAAGCCGAAAGCATCGGGAAAAAATGCATAATCTTTGTCTCATAACTTTTCCCAATAGGAAAGTTCCTGAGATGTGCCAATTGATTTGCACTTGTGCTTTTGGCTAGAAATACATTGCTTTAATCCAAGCTACACAATGATCTCCAAACCTAAACTTTGTCAAGATCTGAAATAAGTAACCCTCTCAGCACAATCAAAGGCTTTTTCTGCATCAAGGGCAGGGATATCACTAGCTGTTTGAATAAAGTTAATAGTTCTTACGTTATCTGCCCCTTGCCTATTGGTTATGAATCCAGTCTTATCCCTTGAAGTATCAAGGGAGGCAAAACATCCTTGAGCCCATTCACTAACTCCTTTGCTAATATCTTAATTTTCGGGCCGATACAGTAAAGTCCACGGAAGAGTGGGCGAACGCACAGGCCACTCCTGTGCACGTGATTCACTATTCAAATTAGGCCCGGCAGTAAAAACAGGCAAAAGGAGGTGCTAGGGACATTTGCGCGTCCCTAGCGCCTCCTTTTGGACCGGAGCGGCGGCTGTCAGCGGGTTTGACAGCCGACGCTGAATTTTGCCGGCGTCTGTTCTCGAGCCCGCTGACAGCCACGGGCTCGGAAACCGGAAGCCAGCAAAATTGAGTGTCCGGTTTTCGACCCGACAGCTGCGGGCTGACTTCAAAATTTTTTTACTTTTGAAAACTTTCGGGACCTCCGACTTAATATTGCCATGATATTAAGTTGGAGGGTGCACAGAAAAGCAGTTTTTATTGCTTTTCTGTGCACTTTCCCGGTGCCCTAAGAAATTAGCGTCCACCTTTGGGTAGGCACTAATTTCTGAAAGCAAAATGTGCGGCTTGGCTGCACATTTTGTTTTCTGAATCGCGCAGGAATACCTAATAGGGCCATCAACATGCATTTGCATGTTGCGGGCGCTATTAGGTTCGGGGGGTTAGATGTGTGTTTTTGGCCCTTACTGAATAAGGGGTAATGCTAGTGCGTCGAAAATGCGCGTCCAATAGAAGGTTAACAGTGCGCGCCGTTGGAGCGCACTGTACTGTATCAGCCCGATTGTTAAGCAAAAAAAAGGGCCTATAAGTGCTGCATATCATGGGATCTTTACTTTGTTTTGGAATCACTACAATGTTATCTAATCTCATAGACCCTAGAAGCATTTCATTAAATATGCTGGCGAGTTTAGGTGATAAATTAGATACAAAATGTTTGTGAAAAGATGTATCAAAGCAATCCTCCCTAGACTTTTCCCTGAGCTCAACGACTTAATTGTCTCTACTAGTAATTTTTGCTTCTAATACAATCTTATCCTTTTCATTGAGACAACTCATGATGACCTCTATACCTCTGATTACTGCTTAATAATCAGTCTGCTGGAAAGGTTTAACTTACACACCTAGTTTATTATTTTAAATTGTTACCGTACTATGATGGCACACAAGTAATTTGTAATCTATACCACCCATATTTCTCTTTATCGTGCCCTTCTGTAAACCGTTGTGATTATATTTAACTTAACGATGGTATAGAAAAATTTTTAAATAAATAAAGCAATGTGTGAAGTATATAACTATTTATAAAAAAAAAAAAAAAAAAAAAGGCAACTGAATTGCATATATCTTGATTTTTGGAAGACATTCTGCCAGTATTTGATTTAAATTTCACGAATCGCTGGGTCTGCTCCGTTGTCAACTGATGTTCTAATAATATATCAGCTTTGCTTCCTGCAATGTTATACCTCTGCTTTGTCTTCATCAAACCACCTTCTCTACATGATAATGTTCCCTAAATTGAGTAAGCATATTTCTTATCTTACTAGAAGGCCACTTTTTTAATTTTAACTTTCCAGCTCTGTCAAATGTTTCCTCATCATTTTCAACCTTGAGGCATGTTTTCTTTGTGAGCTTTGGATAGAAATTCATTTACCCCTAATTCTTGCTTTCATAGTATCCCATATAACATAGTTTGCCCCTTCAGGGGATTTATTAAGAAAAAAAATCTAAGAGCTTTTTTTTGGATAATGTCCACTAATTTTGAGTCTCTGAAATACAGTGGGTCAATAGATCACCTGTTTTGTCCCCATGAAATGGAGTTCAGATAACACTCAATCACTACTAGGCCATGGTCTGACCAAGTGATCTCCCCTATCTCAGCCTTTGGAGTTCCAGTAATGCAGTCTCTTCTACCAAACAGCATACCAATATGAGAATATGCATTATGGGCATTAAGAGTAAAATGCATAATCCCTCTCAAGTGGATGAACATATCTCCAGATTTGTCAGTCCACACCTTTTCATATACATCCTCATCTGTATGCATAGAAGCACAAATCTTCCCAGCTTTAGCAAGATCTGGATTAACTGTAAAATTAATCTCCTACAATAAGTAAATTACCCTACAAAAAGTGGGAACTTTCAGTTAGCAGCAGCCATAAAAATTAACTTTGATCTACATTTGGAGCATATATTGAGGCAAAAGTCAGGGTTTGGTTGTCTGTCTGCCCCTTTAGTAGTAAGAATCTACCTTCCAGATCCCTTTTATTCTTTTCCAATGTAAAGGGAACGTTTATGAAAATAAAGTGCCCTTCTTTTTTTCTTTTAGCATAAGATGCTCTAGAAGGCATCAAAATATTTAGTAGGGAGAGAAAATTCAAACTTTTTTTTTATAGTGAGTTTCTTGTATGAACATGACATCAGTTTTGTCTTTACCCACTTCTTTGATCAGTAGACTGGGTTTGCCTGGAGAATTAAGACCCTTGACATCGAGTGTAGCACAAATTATTTTCCAATTTCTTTCATAATAACTCAGCCAACAGTCATAATGTATGAATATCACAATTCTCTTGAGTGGAAGATCAGTATCAGGATACATAGATGACTGGACAATACTGACATGTCTTCTTCCCAAGATACTTTGTTTCATATGTGTAAGGAATCAGGTAGGCGAGAATAAGGTAAAAGTAAAATAATATGTTTATTGATATACAATCTTAATAATTCTAAGTATTAAAGGTATACAGTTCTAAGCACTAAAATATATACAGTTCTTAAGCACTAAAATATACAGCTCTAAGTACTAAAGTATACAGTTCTAAGCATGTACAGTTCTTAAGCATTATTGCTAAGCATATTCATCTGTATCCGTGCACAATATTCTGGTCAATACTCACAACACCCTTTTCATCAGCCTGACTGAGAGAGAGCCCACCACAGGCAAAAGGGGTCCTGTCACTTTGTACGTCTACAAAGGACACGCAGCACTTTGCATACCAGCAAAGTGAAAGTATGTTTCTCGCTCTCCCCGTTTTGCAGCCATAGCTGTTCGTCCTTTATAGCCCAATGTCAACAAGTGTACGTGCAGGACAGGATTACTCACTATCCTTGCCAGCAGTCCCAGTCGAAACAATCTAGACTCAAGGATGGATTTCTCTGTGCTGTATGTCAAACATGCTGAGCTGATTCTGCAGTGTCCCTCACAATATGTAATGCCAAAATGACTCTAGAAGCTTTGAGGAAAAAAAGCAGTTAACCCTCTCCACCCCCAACACCACCAAGTTAGTCCAAACCCAACTTGTAAAGCACACACAGTGTGTTTGGGTAATTGCCAGGTTCTTGTGGCCTGGTTTGGCCTCTGTTGGAAACAGGATGCTGGGCTTGATGGACCTTTGGTCTTGGACTCCATTGCTTGACTTCCTTCTTTTCACATGATCTTTCTCCAGGTAGTCATTTTCTGCTAGCCAAGGCTCTCTTTTATTCCTTCCATCCCCAAGACGTTCCACAATTTCCAAACATTCAGATGGATCAGCAAGATAATTTTTATCCTCCATTGTGAAGTTCAATGAGAAGGGAAAAACCCCTGTGATATTTAATCACATGGGATGCCAGCCATGTTGTAAGAGGCTTAACCTTTATCCACTTTAGAAGGGTATTCTGAGCCAAATCAGCAAAAATATTAATCTGTGCACCTTTGTAAATGGGACCTGGCTTTGCCTGTCACTATCATTTTCCCCCAATATTCTATCTTGGGCAGTGGGAGAGGATTTTTTTTATTTATTTTTTAATAGAATCCTCCTCTGGCTGTAACCCCATCTTTTTGGGGGAGTCTTCAGTGGGGTATAAAATCCCTTGGAGCATGCTCAGTGATTTAGTGGGAGAGAAGAGGATTGGAGAGAGAAGGAGCTGGCATTCTGGCCCAGGAAGTTAGCTCCACCCCCCTCAGGACCAATGGGATGTACAAAAGCTACTCCCAATCTGGGCGGGAGGCTGCCTGCGGTTCAGCAACACCACCCGTGTAAAGGCTGCATCCTCTCGGGCCTGCACGTCCAGGCGATAAAACCTGGAGAAGGTGTGTAAGGAGGACCACGTTGCCACTCGAGCCCTAGTGCAATGAGCTCTAACTTGAGATGGCAATGGCTTTCTAGCTTCCACACAGGCTCCCGTGACCATCTCCTTAATCCAGCGAGCTATGGTAGCCTGCGAAACTGGTTTACCCTGTTTCCTTCCGCCGTAAAGGACAAACAGGCAGTCTGTATTTCGGACTGGTTCTGAGACTTCCAGATACTGCACTAGGAGTCTCTTGACATCCAAATGACGGCGTAGACTATATTCCTCTGCATCCTTAAGTTTATCTAGGGATGGCAACAAAATGGAGTGATTTAAATGAAACTCAGATACTACCTTGGGCAAGAAGGATGGAACCGTACTTAGGTGTAACGCCCCTGGAATTCTCCGGAGGAATGTCTCCCAGCACGACAATGCCTGCAGTTCAGAGATGCAGTGTGCTGAGGCTATAGCCACCAGGAGCACAATTTTCAAAGTCAAAAAACACAAGGAAAGACTGCGCAGCAGTTGAAAGGAAGGGCCTGCCAAAAATCCAGTACTAAATTAAGATTCTGTAAGGGAAGATCGAAGGTGCTTCACTCCCTTCAGAAAATGGTTCATGTCAGGATGAGCCAGTAGGGAGTACCCATTCACCTCACCCCTGAAACAGGAGAGAGCCACTACCTGCACTTTCAAGGAGTTAAGGGTCAAACCTTTATTCAAGCTGTCCTGCAAAAATTCCAGAATAAGTGGGATTCTGACCATCCGAGGGGGGAACAACTGCGTTCTTCGCACCAGGCCTCAAATATTCTCCAGACCCCCATCCATAAGCTAGGGATGTAGAGAACTTCCAAGCGCGGAGTAAGGTGACAATTACTGCCACAGAATATCCCCACTTCATCAGGTGAGCCCTTTCAAGGGTCAGACTGTAAGACAGAATTGAGTCGGATCCTTGTGTAGGACCGGTCCCTGCTGCAGCAGACCCTGTGCAGTGGGAGGCACAGGGGGTTCTCCACTAGGAGTCTCCAAGTTCACATACCATAGACGTCTGGGCTAATAGGATTAGTCCCCTGTGGAGTTCGATTCTGTGAATGACCCTGCCCAATAAGGGCCACAGAAGGAAGACATATTACAACTAGTCTTCCGGACAGATCTGGATGAGAGTATCTATTCCCAAGGACAATGGATCTCTTCTGCGACTGAAGAATCAAGGAACTTTCACATTGTGAGATGCAACCAGCAAACACGCCAATTTGACTGCCCTGGCTTCCAGGTGATTGATGTTCCAGAGGGCCTTTTCTTCCATCTAATGTCCTTGGGTCATCAGGTCCTGACAGTGAGCTCCCCAGCCCTGGAGACTCGCATCTGATATGAGAACCAGCCAGTTCGGCGGGGTCAGGGACATACCCCTGCTCAAATGAGCTTCTATAACCACCACTGGAGGCAAGAACAGACTTCCATCGGTAAGTGGAGACGAACCACATAGTCAGTAGCGAATAAAAAGAAGTTAGACTGCAGCAACAAAGGTAAAACGTTGGCAAGAGGCATGGTCATTGTTTAAAAAAAAAAAAAAAATACACACTAGAAGCACAGTCAAGATGTATTCCACACATTAAGAAAGGTGGAAGGAAGGCAAAATGATTACCGGCATAATTAAAAGGTGAGGTGAAAAGATATTTTAGCCAAAAGATCTTCATTCAAAAATTGGAAGAAGGATCCAACAGAAGAAAATAGGATAATGCATAAGCGTTGGCAAGTTAAATGTAAGACATTGATAAGACAAGCTAAGAGAATTTGAAAAGAAGTTGGCCATATAGGCAAAAAGAAGGTTTTCATGGGTAATGATTCAGATGGACTGAACCAAATCACGGTGAACCTAGAAGATGTGGTAGGCCTGATTGACAAACTGAAGAGTAGTAAATCACCTGGACCGGATGGTATACACCCCAGGGTTCTGAAGGAATTCAAAATGAAATTTCAGACCTATTAGTAAAAAATTTGTAACCTATCATTAAAATCATCCATGGTACCTGAAGACTGGGAGGGTGGCTAATGTAACCTTGGTATTTAAATAGGGCTCCAGGGGTGATCCAGGAAACTACAGACCAGTTAGCCTGACTTCAGTGCCAGGAAAAATAGTGGAAAGTGTTCTAAATATCAAAATCACAGAACATATAGAAAAACATGGTTTAGTGGAACAAAGTCAGTGTGGCTTTACCCAAAGCAAGTCTTGCCTCACAAATCTGCTTCACTTTTTTGAAGGAGTTAATAAACATATAGATAAAGGTGAACCGGTAGATGTAGTGTATTTGGATTTTTAGAAGGCGTTTCACAAAGTTCCACATGAGAGGCTTCTAGGAAAAGTAAAAAGTCATGGGATAGGTGGCGATGTCCTTTCGTTGATTACAAATTGGCTAAAAGACAGGAAACCGAGTAGGATTAAATGGACATTTTTCTCAGTGGAAGGAAATGGGCAGTGGAGTGCCTCAGGGATCTGTATTGGGACTCATACTTTTCAATATATTTATAAATGATCTGGAAATGAATAAGACGAGTGAGGTAATCAAATTTGCAGATGATACAAAATTATTCAGAGTAGTTAAATCATAAGTGGATTATGATAAATTGCAGGAAGACTGGAAAATTGGGCATCCAAATGGCAGACGAAATTTAATGTGCATAAGTTCAGAAGAGGAGAAGAGACGGCTGAGAGGGGATATGATAGAGGTGTTTAAAATCATGAGAGATCTAGAACGGATAAATGTGAATCGGTTATTTACTCTTTCAGATAATAGGACTAGGGGGCACTCCATGAGGTTAGCATGTGGCACATTTTAAAACTAATCAGATTCACTCAACGCACAATTAAGCTCTGGAGTTTGTTGCCAGAGGATGTGGTTAGTGCAGTTAGTGTAGCTGTGTTTAAAAAAGGATTGGATAAGTTCTTGGAGGAGAAGTCCATTACCTGCTCTTAATTAAGTTGACTTAGAAAATAGCCACTGCTATTACTAGCAACGATAACATGAAATAGACTTAGTTTTTGGGTACTTGCCAGGTTCTTATGGCCTGGATTGGCCACTGTTGGAAACAGAATGCTGGGCTTGATGACTCTTGGTCTGACCCAGTATGGCATGTTCTTATGTAAAGCTCATCCAATATTTAAAACTTAAAAATGATTAAAAATCCCCTGCTGTCCATACCTGGGATCTTTTAATTTCCAGATGCCCTGACATTATTGTAGATGAGGAGAGGAAAAGGGTTGCTGCTCAAAATCTTCCTCCTCTCTCATGCATACACATGTGCTCAATCACAGAAACTGCTCTTTCTCTCACACATGTACATATCCTCTCACAGACACAGATATTTTCTCTTGCAGACTCTATGCTCTAACACACAGACACATGCTCACATAGACATGCTCTTACACACACAAACACACAACGCTCTCTCATAAATAGACACAGATATTCTCACTAACTTCCTCCCCCTCCCCATTGGAAGAACAGTGGCAGCTTTCTCTTTCAGCCCTTGTGACAGACAGAACTCTGCATATTTCTTGAGTCTGATGCTGCTCTGCTTCTTGCAGCTGGTATGGGTTGAAGTTTCCGTTCTTTTGGTGCTGTTCCTGCGTTCAAACTCTGCACAAGCTGGGGCCGATTTTGCCACTTCCTGTGACGGCCCGGGAAATGCGCCATTCTTTCCAGTGCTTCTCACCATGATGGCATATCCTTTCATTCTTCTGCCTGTGCGCGCACACCACTTTCTATTCCAGGCCATGTAGGTTGGAAGGCGAAGCCATGCTGTCAATGCCTCAAGACTCATGGCGCTCTAGGTGGTCTCCTAGTCCACCTAGTAGTTCCAATGTTCCTGGAGGCAGCAGTCTCCAAGAACTAGGGTTTTATGGGACCTGGTGATCAAGTCACAGATGAACTCTGATCAGTAAGAAAAAAGAATCAGGTTGAGTGTTGGAGGATGGTAGATTAGGACAATCTTTGGTCCTTTGTTGCCTTGGAAGTTTAGAACTAGGCAGTCAGATTTGCCTATTTGCTGAGAGATAGGATATGGTGAAAGATGATGGCAACTTCCCTACCACGACTCATGGGTTCATGAGTGCAGTGTATTAGGTGGTCAAGAGGACAAAGTTGGGCGAGGGTCACAGTCACCTTCTCCTATCCAAGTTTTTGTAAGACAGAGAATGTGGAGGTTAAATTCTTTAATGAAGTCAATAATAAGGTGGAATTTCTTGCTTCCTGATTGTGCATTGAGACCAAGTTGTAAAGTGGAAGGTCCAGTTTGTGTGAACTTGCTACATGTTCCATGCTGCAGGGGGACTTGGAGGAGGTGTCTGGGGCAAAGTTGTTTGGCTACATGGGGGTGATGTCCTACCCCATGTCGCCAGTAATGGGGTCCAGCTAAGTTATATTTTAGGGATGGTCAGGTTTTCGAGTCAGGAAATGTGGGACCTCTTTGGCTGAAGTAGAGATGGATTGGGGGTGATTTTCTTAATAGACTGATCACACATTAGTCTTCCTCTGCTTCTTGGGAGGAAGGCATGAGACTGGGCCGAATCAGGTTATAAGGGGAAGTGGACAAAATAAGGGTGTAATGGTAGGTGAGGTTGAGGAAATGGAATCAGGAGAAGACCCTGTTGAAAGTAAATTATTAAGGAAGTTCTACTCAAAGTTTGTGAAGGAATCAGACTGAAGTGTTGGGAGACGTGATGATGCTGGGTAGGGTATCACTGGCTCTCGAAGTTGCAAACAAAGTGGCATGGCCCTTTGGCGATAGACCTGCCTGAAGCAGCCCCTTATTGGGGCCTCAGGTGGAGCAAGGAAGCAATTGGGGGAGGCCATGGGGGGAGAGGCTAGACCGGGAAGGCCTGCCCCAATGAGGATTCGGCAACAGTGGGAGGAGGGGGAGGGGACCCTGGGGAGCAATGCTTTGATCTCCCCTCCTCATCTTGTCAAGCGACGGACTCCTGTTGCTGTAGTCTGGGCTTGCCCGTGATCTTGTAAATCACTATTTACATGTCTAAACGGCTTTGAAAATTGTCCTCCCTGCAGCTTAGGAATTACTGTTAGAGCTGTCTTTTTAGATTGAGCAGGGCCTGTTACAGCAATGAAATGGCTTTTCAAGGGGTGGGGGGAGGGAGAGGAATAGCTACTGGCATGGTGGGGATTGAAGGGATAGGAAGCAAGTCTCCAACTGTCCTGCTAGGCTTTACGATGTGATTGTCATAAGGTCTTTCCACCCACTGGGACCTGTTTAGTTGCACCCTTCATGCTCTACTCTGATTACTGTAAAGCCACAGCATTGAGACAGCCAGTGAACAAACCCTGTCATATAGCATAAGGCTTTCAGAGGGTAATTTTTCAAAAGGATTCAGCTCATAAAATGGGAAGTTATGTGTGTGAGTAGCATTTCACGAAAGCTGAAAGTATGCGATTACTAGCAATGTTGTACATAAATTTAAATGGAGAGGGGGTGTTTTAGGGATGTTTAAGGGTAGGTTTGATAGTTCACACACAAGTTAGTATTTTTTAAGCAGTATATGTGCATGTATTACCAAACATGCATGCATTTACACTTTCTAATTGAGTTGCAGAAATTGCATTGCACTTGTTTTTTGGGTGGGAGTTCTGGGTGAAGTAGTGGAGGTATCATCAAACTGTTGATTAAAAGTCCAAGTATTTATTTTCACAAGTGGAGTACAAGCATGATACCTGCCATCACGCATAAACTGCATTAAATTTGCTCACACATTCCAATTGTTTTGTATGTAAAATGTATGTGTGCACTTTATAAAATAGGGTAGAGAAAGTATGTGGCTCCCTGCATTAACCGAGTGTTTATAGTGAAACCTATGTATGCTGTTTTTGGGCAGAGATATGCAGTATTTTATAAATTATATGACTTCCACCACGGTTTATAAAATGCAGGCATAACTTTGTATACACATGCTTATACGTGTGTTGGCTGACTTAAGCGCAATTGAAAATTACCCTCTGAAAATATCAAAAGCAAATTTTTTTTTATTTCTTTAAATGTTTGTTAGGATTATTTTGGGCCATGTGTGTTTGTGAATTTATTAATTTTTATTTTTTTTACTCAATTGCTTCATTATCAGGGTTTGAAAAATCTGCTTGGTGAGGGGGACGGCAACATCTTCATCCTCAATCAGGGCCCCGGGAGGAGCAGGCATTGTCTCTCTCATTATTGCCTGGAAAGAGAGAAGGTGGGCTGCAGCAGGTGGGTGGAGGAGAGGATGAAGAGAGCACAATCCCCTACCTTGGTGTGAGGTAGGGGATTGTGCCCTGACCATGCACGTCTGCCTCCCACTCCTCACAAAATAAATTATTTGGAGTTAGTGAGTAGGTCCAGGAGAAATTTTCAAACCCTTTCATTATGTATTTTTGCTGTGTTTATTTTATTTTAATCATTTTGCAAGTATTATGACTTTTTTTTTCTGAAAAGAATATTGGAATATAATGAAAAATGCAGCCAAAAGTAATACGACAAATCTGCCTTCCAGGCCCTGCTAATCTTTTCACTTTTGTTGCAGAATGTGATCAGGAATTTAGGCCATTCTATTATCAACAACTGGAGATGGATGTTGAGGAGAGTGTGAAAGGCATGAATGTGAGTATGGAAATGTCTAGAAACTAACATATAAATGATAAATTCGCATTGGGGAATGATTCACCCCCTGCATTTATTTGGCTTCACCCATTTGTGTATATATCTTTTAATTGCCTCTTGACATACATAGACGTGAATATATTTACTCCTGCCTCATGCTGACGTTTCTCCAGGCCAGACTACTGCCATGGCTTGGTAGATCCCATTACTTCCTTCAGGAGTAATTTTTTTTTTATTATTATTATCCTCTGTGCAAGGATAGAAAACTGAACTAAAGTAACCTGTACCATTGTATTGTTATATAGTGAGAGGGAAATATGAACAATACCTTCTGTTCTGTCAAATTAACTGGCTGCAGTTTCTTATGGCCACAGTTGCTTCCAAAGAGAGTGCTGCTTCTCCTTAAGAGATTGCAGCATTGTCTTCTAAAAACCAGTTGGCCCCTCACTTAATTCTGCGCATCCCTTTATCATCAGCCTAATACCATCACCTACTTCCATATTAAATTGTGTCCTGTCTTACCTCATGTTCACTTTCTCTCTGTTTTATGTACACAAGCAATGCACATACTATGCGCATCCATACAAGTTATTGCCGTCATGATCTTACGTAGTGAGGAATCCCTGGATCTTATGCATCCATGCAATGCAGTACAAGCACACATGGTTTTATTGCAAGCACCTTCATGATTCCATTACAATCACACATTGCAGCATTGCCAATTGCTGTATACTTTCTACACTGTTAACTCTATGCCTGCGTATTCACTTCTAACTCGCACATCCACTTCAACACACACGTCATTTTGTCACATATCCACATGCACTTTTCTGTGAAACACATTCTGCCATAAAATTATACCTAAAAACATGAGAAATACCATACGAGGTTAATCAAGAGATCCATTAAACCCAGCTTCCTGTTGCCGACATTGGGCAATCCAGGTCACAAGTACCCAATAAGATCCCAAAGAATAGGTCTAATCCTTCTCATTCAGAACAAGGGGATAAGTATGGCTAATAGTGGTTTATTGCCTTTCTCTCCAGGAACTTGTCTAAATACTTTCTAAACCCAGCTCTGCCGTGTTTACCACATCCTCTGTCAACAACTTCCACAATTTAATTGTGTGCTGCGTGAAAACATACTTCTGATTTGTGTTAAAAAATGCTACCTATTAGCGTCATGGAGTGTTCCCTAGTCCTAGTATTAGTGGGAAAGGTAAACGACCATTCCTTATTGATCCGTTCCCTTCATGATTTTATAGACTTCTATCATATCTTTTCTCAGTCATCTCTTGTCCAGGCTGAACAGCCCTACCCTGTATAGCCTTTTCTCATAGAAGAGCCATTCCATCCCCTTGATCATTTTTATTGCCTTCCCCTGTACCTATTTCCGCTCTGTCTTTTTTGAGATGGGGCAGCCAGAACTTCACACAATACTCAAGATGCAGTTGCACCATAGATATATACATAAACTTTGAGTTCAATCTTTTTATTGTACTAAATTATTACAAGAAAACAAAAATAACAATCAATTTATGCACAGGAATGAACATATTTGCTCTATTACATTTCCCAAATATCCAAGTAATCAGATATGCATTGACAAATTCTATGGGAGCAGAAAAACACAATAAGCAGCCAAATGTCCAATCTGTGTTTATTATGTAGAGACAAAATATGTGCAAATGAGCCCGACTCTAGCCGAGTTTCGCCCTCCTTCAGTAGGGCTGCATCAGGGGTATTTGCATCTATAGACTCTATATCTTCATCAATTTGTGTATATGAACTATGAGCGATACCGATCGTAGTGCTCCAGATCCTGAATTATGCACAGACAGTATGGTCTCTTTCCAAAACAAATCGGTGTTTTTGATTTGTTTTGGAAAGATTTAAATGCTGTGGCAAATTTATATTTGTAAACCATACAAATTGTATTCCACCAAAATGTATAATTGAGTAGTCTACTATTTTTCCAATTTCCGAGGATCATTTGTAAAGCCTGGGCTAATAAAATATCCAATAATTGTCTTTGTGTAGACAAATTATTAGCAAAGGCACGAGACCTCAAAATAACTATTTTGTAAGTTATAGGTTATTGAAGAGGAAGCATTTTAGTAATGTTTTCCCAAACGTGTATCTAGAATGGTTGAATTTTAATACAGCTAAATAACATATGCTGTAGCATGCCATCAGTTTGATTGCAATGCCAGCATACACCTGAGGCATGCAACCCAGCTCTATGCAGCTTCATCGATGTCCATGCCACCCGATGTAATATAAAATATAGGATCTGGGTAAGACTAGCTGACAATGATGTTTTAAAGATTTTTCCCCATAAAACATTCCAATTCAAGCTTCCATGTGCAATTGTTAAATCACTTTCCCGAATCAATTCCAGAGTTAGAACAATGATAGAGCAGGCACAAATTAAAATAAAGAGACCTTGTGCCCTTGAGAATAAATTTAAGACATAAAAGATAGAGTTCAGGGCCATTAGACAACATATTTAAGGAAGGAACTGATTGCTTTATACTGTGGCATAGCTGAAGCCATTTATAGTGTTGTGATCAAGGTATTTGATAAGATTGAACTAGATCATCAAAGGGGATCACATGTTCATTATTTATTTATTAATTAGCTAAGAAACCATATCCCCTTGATTTGCTAGCTTGACCAATTAATTATTTTTTTATTAATTTTCAACTTTGGATTATATCATAATGGAGAATACCCATTGAAATTCCATTTGTTTTGTAATAATTTATCTAGGGCACATAGGGCTTGGTGTGTGGCAGACAAGATTGGGAATTTGCTCACAATCTTTGGTGTTATCATGCCAGGCAACAAACACAGTGGTAAGGGGGCTACCATATCTCTTTCTAGCGTGAGCAATTTGGTATGTAGTAGAAATCTTCAACATTTAAGAGCATAATGGTAGTTTAAAAAATCAGGGAAACCTACCCTACCCTGATCTTTGGGGATCTTCAGCTTGTGAGATGCTATACGTGAAGGTGTATTTTCCCACAGAAATAAAGTTATTAATCTATCAATTCTGCTATAAAAGGATTTGGGGAAAAGAGGAGACATACTCAAGATATAGTTAATTTGCGGAGCTAGTACCATTTTTATAGCTTCTAATCTCCCCCACCAGGGTAAATATTGTGGGGACTACCGACATATCATTGTCTCTAATAAATTTGTAATATAAGACATTAGAGAGTCCATCGTTAACCTCTTCATCAGGAATAAAAGTAATCCTCAAATATTTAAAACCTCAGGGAGACCACTTAATTGTAGAGATGGGTAGTGAAGATTGAGTATATTGAATATTAAGTGGCATTAGATCAGTTTTGTTCAAATTAACCTTAAAACAAAAAAAGGTTGAATATTCTTCCATTAAGATCAAGAGATCATTTAAGTTAAGCTCAGGGTACGATAAGAATAATACAAGTCATCAGCATAAGTAGCTATTTTGTAATTTCAGTTTCCTACAGAGATTCCAGAGATGCTAACATTTTGCCAAATTGCAAGCAAGAGTGGCTCTAACATTAAGATAAAGAGCAAAGGTGATAAAGGGCATCCTTGTCTAGTACCTCTGTTCAATGAAAAATTATCAGAGAGAATGCCGTTGACTAAGATCCTTGAATGCTGGTTACCATATAACACCCTCACATACTTTATAAAAATGTCCTCGAAACCAAACGATTTAAATAACCTAAACATGAAAAGAAGTTGGCTGTAGAGGCAAAAACTCACAGTAAAAACTTTTAAAAATATATCCAAAGCAGAAAGCCTGTGAGGGAGTCAGTTGGACCGTTAGATGATTGAGGGGTTAAAAGGGCACTTAGAGAAGATAAGGCCATCGCGGAAAGATTAAATGATTTCTTTACTTCGGTGTTTACTGAAGAGGATGTTGGGGAGGTACCCGTAATGGAGAAGGTTTTTTTGGGTAATGATTCAGATGGACTGAATCAAATCACGGTGAACCTAGAAGATGTGGTAGGGCCTGATTGACAAACTGAAGAGTAGTAAATCACCTGGACCGGATGGTATACACTCCAGAGTTCTGAAGGAACTAAAAAATGAAATTTCAGACCTATTAGTAAAAATTTGTAACTTATCATTAAAATCATCCATTGTACCTGAAGGGCTCCAGGGGCGATCCGGGAAACTACAGACCGGTTAGCCTGACTTCAGTGCCAGGAAAAATAGTGGAAAGTGTTCTAAACATCAAAATCACAGAACATATAGAAAGACATGGTTTAATGGAACAAAGTCAGCATGGCTTTACCCAGGGCAAGTCTTGCCTCACAAATCTGCTTCACTTTTTTGAATGAGTTAATAAACATGTGGATAAAGGTGAACCAGTAGATTTAGTATACTTGGATTTTCAGAAGGCGTTTGACAAAATTCCTCATGAGAGGCTTCTAGGACAAGTAAAAAGTCATGGGATAGGTGGCGATGTCCTTTCGTGGATTGCAAACTGGCTAAAGACAGGAAACAGAGAGTAGGATTCAATGGGCAATTTTCTCAGTGGAACGGAATGGACAGTGGAGTGCCTCAGGGATCTGTATTGGGACCCTTACTTTTTAATATATTTATAAATGATCTGGAAAGAAATATGACGAGTGAGATAATCAAATTTGCAGATGACACAAAATTGTTCAGAGTAGTTAAATCACAAGCAGATTGTGATAAATTGCAGGAAGACCTTGTGAGACTGGAAAATTGGGCATCCAAATGGCAGATGAAATTTAATGTGGATAAGTGCAAGGTGATGCATATAGGGAAAAATAACCCATGCTATAATTACACAATGTTGGGTTCCATATTAAGTGCTACAACCCAAGAAAGAGATCTAGGTGTCATAGTGGATAACACATTGAAATCATCGGGACAGTGTGCTGCAGCAGTCCTGATTTTATGGCATGGGACCAAAGCGTTATTTGATGAATTCCTGATTTGGTTAAATTCATGTAACACCAGCCTCCATTTTACAGCTTCCTTTCAGACAAATATAATTACTTTCTTGGACATTACCATTATAAAGATACCGATGGGCTTTAAAACCTCAGTCTATCGTAAACCAGTAAGTAGCAATACTTTTTTGCACTTTAGTAGTGCTCATCCCCAGAGTTTAAAAGAAAATTTACCCATGGGACAATTCTTCAGACTCCGTCGTCTTTGCTCCTCTCAAGATGATTTTACAAATCAAGCTAAGATTCTAAGTGACCGTTTTGTGAAGAGGGGCTATCCTAGAAGATGTGTGAGGTGGGCTTTTCTTTGAGCCAAGTACACTAACAGAGATTGGTTATTTCTACCGAAAGAAAAACCAACAGAAGAATTGATTACATGTGTAGTGCCCTTCTGTCCCATGGCATCCACACTCAAACAACTTATTCATCAAAATTGGCAAATATTACAACATTATGGTGAATTTGAATCGCGACCCAAATTTACATACATGAGAGGCTCCAATTTGAAAGATCAACTTGTACATTCTGAATCGACGATCTTTGAACCTAAACAAAATGTTGGTTCACACAACCTGTGGAACTTGCTCTGTATGTATAAACATGCTTGTGACTACATACATCCAGTTTGATAATCCATCTATTACAGTTCAATTGAGGCAAAATACGACATGCAAGTCAGCGGGTGTCATCTACATTATTCAGTGCCCGTGTAAGATGACATATGTTGGTAAAACCACAAGACAACTTCGGACTCGAATTATTGAACATCGTTCAAGTTTAGTCACACAACGTTTGACTGCACCTATAGTGTCTCATTGTCTTGAAAAAGGTCATAGCTTTGAAGAACTGCGGATCTGTGTATTAGAGCAAATCATGCCTCATTGGCGTGGGGGTGATATGAATAAGAAACTTTTGAGAGCTGAACAAAGATGGATACATTTTTTAGATACCCTTCATCCCAGGGGGTTGAATGCTGAATTAGAACTTAATGTCTTTTTGTGAAAGAAAACTTGATACTGACGTCACACTCGGCAATGACGTGTGAAGTCTGGATTGGATGACAGCTGTTTATAAGCTCGCATCTGACGCAAAGATGGTCTCTGTTCCTCTTGTCTAAAGATGTTGTGAGACGGTGTTCGTCCAGCTCTAAGGTTTGACTGTTTGCCGATCCCAGATAAGTGATAAAAACATCTATTTATATATCTTAAGTTGCTAAAAATATAAAAAATTGTTTTAATACAGGAATCTGACAGAGAAAGATTGATCATATTTCTGATAAGAATTCTGCGCTTGCACTACAGCTCCTGATGAAGCAGCTGCAAAACTTCAGCCGTATGTTGAGCTTTGTGTAAATCACAACAACCTTGAGAACGGTAGTGCCATTGAATTGAAGATTGAACACAAATATAAAATTGAAAAAGCAAAAAAGAATACAAATGATTGCCGCAGATGATTAGAGGTCTGGGCGGCTCTCTTTTTGAAGTTACAGAGAACACGCTGTCAGGCTTGATGATGCGGCTATATACTTAAAATATTTATATTTTGGGAAGCGGTAATCCAATACAAGATTTTTTGATGTGACATTTCCTTTTTGTGTATAGTCAGGTGTAACCCATACATGTTGCAGTCACATATCTGGTATGGTTGACCAGTGGTTCCCTCTCTGATTGGATTTGTCCTAACTAGCTCAATAAATGGGAAGTCTGTTTCATCTGAACCTTCCCTCCTTCAACCTTGTGGCTTATGAGATGACTATCTATGGTCAACCCACCTGCATGCCCTCCGAAAACTCAGTATATGTCATAACACAAATGAGATGACTGAGCAGTAGTTGCCTAACTGTTCTCACCCTATTAGGTGAGGATATAATAGAATCTTCCAGAATGCCACCAACAGAAAGAACTTATGGTCTTTTGTGGAAAAGATTTCCCCACAACATTTTGGATCCATTCGATGGTGAATTAAAGTCTTACTGAACCGAGTGATTTCTGTTATTGCTTCAGGCCTTATAAACTTCCTCAGTCAAAGTATGTCTTCATGCTGTAGCTGCTTACACATCCTCAAATCAAAGGTGACACTGTCTCCATTCATCTGTTACTGTCTTAATTTTATAAGATGCTTATGCAATATTGGACCTTCAGTTGTACTCTCACCTGTTCAGTGACCTCCAAATATGGTTTGACACATCTGTTAAAAACATCATTTTAACCATTATAGAAAGTTTCTCTCACGTTTCTAATGTGAAAAGAGATGCCTTGTAGCAATAGTACCAGCCAGAAGAGGCAATGGGCTTTAGGCTTTAGTTCATTAATTGCCTTTTATATACTTCTTCCATGATAGGGGTGGTACTTTGCATACATCCCAAGTTTCTTCCAACAGTGATGTGTTATGCTCGCCATCATGATACCTCCTGTATATCCGAGGCTATATATGCATGTACAACGTGAACCCCTTCCTGCCCACCTTGTGCATGCATAAGTAAGTAAGCCATGCACCCTTTGGACTTTGAAACAATGTAAAAGAAAACAGCCAATTTGCCAGTCTTCTCAACTATTCATCTCTTATGTTCCTACCAGTTTGAAAAAAAGCAATGTCTACATGCATATTGCCCAACTAAATATGGGATTTTATTACTCGTTGCTATCTTTTAGCAGGCCAGTGAATACCAAGCATGATGGCAGCTCACCAAGGTAAAACTATAACTGCAGCAATAGCTCATCTGCAAGCAAATCTGCTTCTGAACCTCTGCAAAGTTGTATCTTCGTAGTTTTCTTCACCTCATTTCATCCACTACTGTCTGGTCAACCTGTCAATGATGGGCAGAGATTTTAGACAAGCAATTTTGCATTCTCTGTAATCCTACTAGTCTTCTCTCTGTGATGGGGTTTGTGTTGCTTTTTTCAGTTAATGCTCCACTGCACCCCTCAGCTTGAGGCTTCCCATATGTAATGACTAATTCAGCCTGCTTATTGATGGAAAAAGCATATTTGCTTCCATAGATAGGATAGATTAGCCATGGAGTACCTGCTTGCTTCCCTGGAGAGTTGACTACCTAGCTAGATCTAGCTCTGAAATTGATTTAAGGTGGTTTACTAGGCAACTCTTAGGCAGGAGTTCCTGTACATTCTCAGTAAAGCAAAAGCTCTACTGAGCTGAGAGAGAGGTCCATTCAGTGCTGCTGGATGACATCACCCCCACATTTAATGGCTAATTCATCCTTTTATCTATGGCAAATACTGTTCATGGTAAGCAAACTAGTTGTATTTGGCTGCAAGGCCCACATAAAAACAGAAATGAGCAGAGTGGAAAGAACTGAAAAAACATGTATGCATGGCATAGGTGCCAGGTCTACGGGTACTTGAGCAAACTTCTTTACTGAATCCACAGAGGGCAATTTACATTGAATTTAGCACCTGAATTGTTTGAAAAAATTTGGCTCCCATGTGGCATGGGTGCCTAGGGAACAGACACTCAGATGTGATTAAAAAGACAACCAACAAAAATAAATAGATCTTGGATTTTAAGATATAACAATGAACTGAGACACTGGAAGTGTATTGTCTGAAAGGCAAAATGACACATGCACAGTTACCTCAGGCAAGCTGTAGGAGAGAACAGCTGCTTGATTGCAATAATTTGGTGAAGAAAACATCATAGAGGATTTAAAATTATAACTATGCTTGGAAATGCTGATAAACTTGTGCAGTCAGGCTGGATGGCACAAGCACGGATACTTCCCGACCTCCAATCATGGTTACTCAAAGTATGCAAAGACTTACCATTTGAGAAATGAAATTGAAACACTGGAGATATGCAAGGAGTACATGGCAGTACGTGACTAGAGCCAACTGGAACCCATTTTGGGTGACAAGGGTATCTCACATCAAATCACATTTTGTAGCCGAAATCACAGTGCTGTGTATGCCTTTAGTGTAGCCGAGAGAAAGTGCTGTACACTGATGGGGATGGTCTCTGATAGAGATGGTAAGGAGATGCCCAACTTCTGTGGCTTCCAACTATCTGCAGAACCTGCTGTCAACAAGGGAAATCAAGGTGACAGCACTGCAAAAACTGAAAGGCATTAGGCTGCCAAGCCTGCAAGTGTCCTAAATAGGAGCGCTTTTAGATAGCAGGAAATGCTGTAAGAATATGGCGAATAGGGTGGGGGGTTCAGGATCCCAATTTCCAGGATAGACCAGGTGATAGTCAAGCACTCTCATATCTGTGACTATACTGATCAACATAACTACAGGGGAAGCCCATGGAACAAGCAGATATTGTCTCTGGTACCAACCACATCCAAACTGCAGAGATCCAGATGAGAAATCCATATGATATAGCAGAACAGCAAGCTGAGCCAAAGGAGGATACTTTTTTTTTTTTTTTTAATTGCCTTGTTGATGGATGGAGTCAAGTGAGGCTATGCAAAGGGGTGTGTTTTTTTTATTTTTTTTTCTTGTGTGGCACTTTGTGAATATCAAAGGAAACCAGGAAACTTGCAGAATTGGCAGGAAAGGACGAGAATGTAGATAGCATTATGATCAAGGTGCTAATATGCTATAAAGATCACAATTATCTTACTTACTCCTAACTACCTAATAATCTAAAATAGATTCATACCATCGTTTACAAGGAACAGTCTCTGATTTTTTTTTATCCCTGGCCCAGGGGCACTACATGAAAAAATACTTGAATTTGGATATAAAGGCACTCTATGAAACTCATTGGGTGATACAATAATTGTTAGGCCAAGAAGAGCAGAACATATAAGAAGTTAACATGCCAAACACACCTGTTTTAGTTTTATTTTTTTTTTGTTTTTGGACAATATGAGTAGATCCAAGCTACTCTACATGGGACAGAAACGAGCTATTCTTACCATAACCAGCTACAGGCATGATGGCCACTTTTTACACACAAGGTTTTACCTTTGCTGTCAGACAAGGCCTGCACAGAAGCATAAGAAGTGTCATGCTGGATCAGACTAATATCCATCAATCAAAGCATGCTGTCTGCAATAGTTGATCTGTTTCTTGTATAATATCCCCACGTATAAGTGCTGGCTTCCCTAAGTCCACCTGGCTGCTATTTATGGACTTTTCCTTCAGGAACTTGTCCAGTTTGCAACACAACCAGCAATTTGTAAATGCTATTTATTATTATTATTATTATTCTCACTTTTATTGTACAGCTGCAAATGAGCGCACTCCAAGTGTACTGCCCTCCTGATTTGGCTGCCACAGATGCTATGCCAATGGCCCACACAATTATGGCTGCCACTGTTCCAACTGCATGGGCCCACCCCCTGCAACTCAGTACCCACCAGTATGTAAATTGCCTTAGACACTGAAAGCCCATACATAGAGTTTAAAATACTTAATCGCCCTGATGTGCTGAATTTGGCCCGCACAAAGAAAATAAGGTCTACCTAACCGTGCAGCCGCTCCATTAGTCCCCTGCCCAGCAGTGAGTAGCAGGAGCACACATGGGGCCTAACTGACCAAGAAACCCAGGATCCCTATACTGAAGCTGTTTTACCAACTCTCTCACCTGGCACAAAAACAAACAGCGAGAGGATCATCACTGCTTCCACAAAGCCTCAAACATGCCTCTGATGGAGATGGAGGGAATCAAGGATAGGAGGAATTGCACCTGCCTTGTGGCTGGTGGAGGGAGAGAGTATTATTTGGGGGGGGGGGGGTGGGTTAACCTGATAGACTCCAAGCTCTCGAGCACTGCTGCCTGCCTCCCCATCATCCTGTTCACTTAAGACCAAAATGTAAGGGTCAGGCGCCAGAGGGAAGTTGATGGTGTGGGTGGCAGTGCCCATCAGAAGCCACATGCCTGAGGTCAATGGACAAGGTCACGGTATCCCCTTGACCCATGTATCCCCCTTGTATTATCAAGCAGGGCCCCAAAATGGGCTGAACCAGAGAGGGGGGTGAAAGGGGGATTTCAAAATTTTAAAAACAGACCTAGCTACTGCTCCTGCTGCAGCATTTGTGCTACATGACTGCTTCCTGGACACAGCCGGCCACGGGCTTGTCTCCTCAACTACCCCTCCTGCCAACCAGCACGCCTCCCCGAATATCCAGGCATTCATGTGGTCAGAGAGAGATGGGGGTCCGCATCAGGAAGCTGCACAATCAGGACGCACACATGCCCGATCTGCCGGGATCCAGATTGGTTCTGCAGCAGATGGAAGAGACTGCTGGACTCAGAAGCAGGGTTGAGAGTATTGTAGCCAAAGATGAAAGGAGAGCTTTGCCCGCTTGGCTGCATGCCAAGAAAGACCTGGTTTTGGCCGCCAGCACCTACCACTTGTTCCGCTGCCACAGTTCCCACTGAAGATACCCCACCGTGGCAGTGGTTCCATGATTACCCCCCCCCCCAGAGGAAACAGGAGTGAGGAGAAACACTGCGGTAGTAATCCTGTAGTGAGGGGCCGTAAGTCCTCAAATGCACTAGGAGCACTGGAGTTACTATGAAATGCCCAGCTGTGCTCAGATGTCTCCCTGCCGCTCCCTTCTTGGCTCATCCCCCATAAACAGCAATCACTGGAGAGCTCTAAACCAAGGAGAGAAGTAAGGCTCTTTAAAAACTGCCAAAAGAAGAAGCTGGTGGGCAGGCCAACCCACTCTTATATTAGTGGTTGCCACGATGCAGTTCACTGAAATAGATACTTAGAGCCAACACCTGTGGAGAAAAGCTTATTTATTAAATGCTATAAAATAATATAAGGCCTTATGGAGAAGAGTGGCAGACAGAGCATCAGTATAAAACTCTCTCTCAAATGATTTCACTGATGTTATATTAGATTTTATTCTTGTTTCTTTCCACCCCTAAACTAGAGTTCATAATCGTCAAAATTTATATGATTGGATTTCTGCTATAAACAATTAATCTGAATGGCTGTATTTAGATTCATTTTCGCTCTGTATGTAAATTCATCCTCGCTTTGTATGCAAATGGGCCTGCAACCAGTTAGGTTGCCATTGTGATCTAAATTGATTCTAAATAGAGTTCCTGCAGCCCAGTTCTTTTTGATAATACAGCATTTTATAGTTAGCCCGTAACATCTGTTTGTCTAGTGGAAGCAAAGCATAAAACTGAAGCAGAATATTATACAATACTTATTAGTAATTATAAACTTCTTATGATCAAAATAAAAAACTTAGGAGAAGAAGAATACTGACTTCTTGTGTGATATATCAAAAAGTGTTTCACCGCCCCTTTGCTGCTCTTTATTACAAGTTATATCTGCTATAGGGATTAATAGCACCTACAACAGCCTGTCCACTCCCAGCCTCCACCCTAGCTCCCTGAGCCGCACTCCCAGAATCTAGTTGTGGAGCACTGCCCCGGTTGTGGCCTCCCCACCCCCATATGGGAAGGATCTGCTCCTTTACATAGTAAGGGGAATGAAAAGTGCAGAAAAAAGAGCTTAAGACAATAACACTGGTGATCGGTTTGGGGAGTTCAGTTTGAACACAGGGGTGGATGATGTTTAAAAGAAGATTTGCATAACCACTCTATAGATTGTTACCTTGTTGGTATCGTTTTTGTTTTTTTTTGTATACCTCTTTTGGTTTGTGGAAATGCACGTCTTCACATTAAAAAAATTTTTTCCAAAAAAAATAGCAAGCAATTTATCTGGGACTGTTGACAAATGACATTCACTCTGCACACACGTATATAGCGTATGCATTCTGTATACATCGTGCATGCAACAGCATGCTGCACCCAAATCATAGCTGAAAAGATGACGGAGCAACACACAGGCACAAAGGACGAATGTGTGAGCACTTAGCATGATAGATATATATATATAAGGCTGACTTGCTGTGTGTGCACAAACCCAAAACATATGTCATACCAGTATGACTGTTGGATACAAGCAGCATGTGAAACCAAACTTGCAGACACAAGTCACCATACAAGAAAACAAGACTTATGCAAAGGAAAATACTGACAGGATTATTGTAAACCACCAATCAAAATTTATATCACTAAGAGTACTGATGGTTTTTAGACTCGCAAAGCTGTACCTGCTTATGTGGTTCATCTGAACTCTTTGTAGCACAGTCAGTAGGAGAGGAAAGGAAAAGAAGATGGACTCTTACAAGACTTTGTGTTAGCTGAAACACTCCATTGGCACAAGCAAGCTGAGGAAGAGGGGGGAGTAAGTTCGCACCTGTAGGAATTCTAAGTAATTCAAATTTTCAAATTTTCCATTGTTAGAGAATGCAATCATATGTAAATCAGGGATGAGTTTTACATTAAAAAAAAATGTGGGCACTGAGCATGATACAAAAAAATAAGAGGCAGCGACTCTGTAATTGTGTGGTCTGTCTCTTGCTGTATTTATATTTATTTAAAGATTTATATCCTGCTTCTACAAAGCGGGTTATAAATAATGCATTCATAAAAATGTTTAATGAACAAAATAAAACCAAAAAAGGGGGACTAAGTAACAAAACTTTGGGGATACAGGTGCAAGCATGCAATGAAGTTGGACACATGCAACAAATTCTACAACTCAAGCAGATCATTTTCTGTCATTCTTTAGCAGAAGAAAACAGTCATAAAGAATATGTACTGAAAGCCTCCTTAAACAAAAAAACGTTATCAATTTCTTAAACCCAGCCATATCTATTGTCGGCCTAATGTCTTCAGAAAATGATTTCCATAGCAACGGACAAGCTACAGAGAGAGCGTGATCACGTGTCTTGTCTAAATGAGAAACCTTTAGTAGATGGAGTTTGACCTTAGGCAGCAGGAAGGTTGATAACCTATAGTTAAGTTCTCGTTTGTGTAGTTTTCTGGATAGTACAGGAGTCTGTGAACTAGAGAGGAAATCTTATACTTCTGCACCAGAATAAAGGTAGCCCATGAAGGGACTGCAGAATTGGTGTAATGTGGGTGTGCAAACTAACTCCAATTAAAATTTGTGTGACGGAATTTTGAATTATTTGTAATGGTTTGAGTGAGTTACTAGAAACTCTTATAAAAGAAAGCATTACAATAATGTAATGATGGAAATATTAATGCTTGGAGACTTGTACAAAAAATGCCATGATCCAATAGTGGTTTCAGCTACCATAAAAGCCGTAACTTGAGAAATGATTTCTTTATTTTTTATTTCTTTATTTAGATTTATATTCCACTTTTTTGCACTTTTTTCAGCACTTCAAAGTGGATTACATTCAGGTTCTGTAGGTATTTCCATATCCCCAGAGGGATTACAATCTAATAGGGTCACTTATCAAAATGCTATAAGGCGTTTTCGCATGCGTTAAGCACCTTTAACGCATGCGATAGCACCATAACATATGGTGCACCATAACATATGGATGCAAATCCGAAAAAGAGGGGGCAGGAGTGGGCTGGGTTTACCGTTTTGCGAAGACCTATCACATGGCTTTAACGCTGATTTTAGCTACACCTTTTTCAGTAGCGTTAAGGCTTTATCGCATTTTGCGATGTGTTCTCAAATGCCTGTTTCAGAGCTCCCGGAGCAGCAGCCTAGATTTACTGATACAGTAAAATTTGCGGGAGAGCGGGCACTCTCCTCTGCGCACAATTCAGTAAAAAAAAATATATTCAAATTAGGGCCCGTGGTAAAAAGAGGCGCTAGGGACACTAGCGCGTCCCTAGCGCCTCTTTTTTTGAGAAGAGCGGCAGCTGTCAGCGAGTTTGACAGCCAACGCTCAATTTTGCTAGTGTCTGTTCTCAAACTCCCTGATGGCCACGGGTTCGGAAACCGGACACCGGCAACATTGAGCATCCGGTTCTCAAGCCGTGGGCTGATTTAAAAAAAATAAATAAATAAATAAATTTTTTTAAATTCTTTTTAACTTTTGGGACCTACGACTTAATATTGCCATGATATTAAGTCGGAGAGTGTACAGAAAAGCAATTTTTACTGCTTCTCTGTGCACTTTCTCAGTGCCGGCAGAAATAAACGCCTACCTTTTGGATAGGCGCTAATTTCTGAAAGTAAAATGTACGGCTTGGCTGCACATTTTACTTACTGAATCGCGCGGGAATAACTAATAGGGCCATCAACATGCATGTTGCGGGTGCTATTAGTTTCGGGGGGGTTGGATGCGCATTTTCGACACGCTATTACCCCTTACTGAATAAGGGGTAAAGCTAGTGCGTCAAACGCGCGTCCAAACACGGGTTAACAGTGCGCTCCACACTCTACCTGGGTAACATCAAGCTAGGTTGAGAGAACATTGCACAAATCTCATCTTTGAGTGAGTTTCCTCACTCCAAGGGTCATCAAATCTTCACAAGAGAGCACTGTTCTGTTTGTAGCGATAGGTATTTATATCTAGTGTTAGGGCATTATGGCTAGTCTCTCTCGCGCTCTCTCTCATAGTAAACATGGTCCCCCAGTGGTTGTATGTAAGAAATACCACAATTCTGGCACTTATCTCAAAGTGCGAATAAGTTATCGCTTCACATAGGTAGACAAGCCTTCCCATAACACTCGTCCTTGCCTCATCCTCCACGGACCTTCTCTTCCTAAGCTCAGATGCCTAAGCACTTTTTCTTCCACTGCCTAAGCTATTTAACATATGTATATTAGTTTCATTAAATCTATGGTAACCCTCCGCTACCCTCCCCCCACCTTCCAACCCCCTCCCTCTGAATACCTTGTTACCCCAAAAAGCCAACTCTTATCAGTTCTTACCAGTTTTGACACGTTACTCCCCATGCTTAAGCTGTATCCAAGTTTTTCTCTCCCCCTGTTCTATGTAAGACAACTTTGTCACTGTTTTTTATGGTTGCAATGTAAACCGGAGTGATAATTAACTCTGTTGTTTGAACTTTGGTATAGAAAAGTTATAAATAAATAAATAGGTATTAGCGCAAATTGTGATAAGCTGCCTATTACCATAAAACACGCCCCTTTTTCTATTGCATGCGATATTTAGTGCATTTTGATAAATCCAGGCCTAAGTTTGTACCTGAGGCAATGGAGGGTAAAGTGACTTGCCCAAGGTCACAAGGAGCAACAACAGGACTCTAACCTTGGTCTCCTGATTTGTAGCCCACTGCTCTAACCACTAGGCTACATAATTGATTTAAAGTGGTCATGCATAGATAAGTTTGTATCTCGTATAACCCTTAGATTACATACTGTGTATTTTTACTGTACTTTTATCCAAAGTGCTGCTTGCTATTAAGTGATGCATCACTAAGAAAATGGTGTAGTGTTTTTTGTGTTTTTGTTTTTTTCGGATTAGGCATATACTGACAATGCTGTAAACCATGTTTGGGCACATGAAACGGACAGTGGAAATTCATCAACATTCTTTTTATCATTTTGTTTTCGTTCATGGACTACTTGCTAAAGAATAATTTTTTGGGTTTATTTTGTTTGTACCTGCCAGTTAGCATATCCAAGCCCAAAGGATTGTGTGGTAAGAATGGAATCTCTCCATGTAGACTGTGTCGCAGAATCTTCATCCAGCTTTGAAACAGGTAAACCATGTTTGACTGGCATCTCTCTTGGTGATAAGTAAAATTAGTGTCAGACCGAAATGTTTTATCCAGCTGAACTGCCATGAATGCATTAAATTAAAATTATAATGAAAGTAAGGCATTACTACTCCAGCATGGAAGCAGGTTTGTTAGAATCCCTTCAAAGAAACCTGTCTAAAGGCCACTATTGGTCCTTATATTCCTGACCTTTACACACAAGTGGGTCTCTTACAGATTACATGTACAAATACCAGGTCATTCGTATTTCAGGTCCAGCTGCAGTAGCTCAAAACAAATTTACACTCTCCACATTTGTTAATCCTGAGATTAATGGGAAGGGAGCAGAAAGAGGACATTTTTTTTGTACACATGAAAGTGCCACAAAATGTTGTGTAGTCCATGTTAAACCTTTTTTATTCAGGTATGTACCTAAAAAAATGTGAAGTGAAAGAAATGGGAAGAGACCCCCTTGGTAGCACCTGCCTACATGTAAAAGCACATAAGTACAAAAGCAGCAATTTCTAGCATTCATGTACCTAAAAAAAATATTGAATAACACCGTTCCACTGCTCTCTGTCCTTGGTTTGTCCTTGCTTTTTCTCGCTCATTTTGTTCTCCCCCCCATCTCCTCTTTCCTTCCTTCTCTCTGCAGTTTTTTCTTGTCTCCTCTGCCTCGAGCCCTGGCTTTCCTTACCCCCAGTGGTGAAGAGTTTGGCTCATCCTGCTATCTCCTTAACACCATGCTCTCATTGCCTTTCCCTTCTTCTGTTTGTGCTCTCCATCTTTTTGCTGTTTCTTCTCTAGTGTTTCTCCCACTTCTCTCGTGCTGTAGAAAATGGTTTGCCTGAGGGTGATAGCGATATTTTTATCAAGTGCTGACGTTTTGGCTTCCTCTCATGACATATTGGTTATGAGTAGGGCTCCAGGAGGAGACAGGAGCAGCAGCACTTGATAAACTAGCTTTCCGTCTGTTCCACTGCCTGCTCACTGTATATAGCTGGTGCCAGCTCACTTGTCAGCTTTTTGTTCCCATTTGCTGTTGGTGAACTGCTAACTAGAAATGTTGCCCCCCTGCTTATACTCATAAAGTGAATGATATTGATAAAGCAAGGTGGTAGACTGCTTAACATATGTTCCTGAACATACCCAGATCAGTCCAGAGAAGTGGGTGGGTATCCCTACCAGCAGGTGGAGTGAGAGAACAATTAGAACTTTGGGCACTGCTACATAATGAGAGTGCCACCTGCAGTCACTCAGTATTTCTCTAACTCCAGCACACCTGCAGCCTTTAGTTATATTTTTTATTTTCCTAGCGTGTAGCAGATGGACTCAAAACAAATGGGTATAGTGTGCTCGTGCTAGCAGTTGGATACGGATCTGACGTCAGCACAGGTACATATACCCCCACAGGAAGTGAAGCAATTCAGTAATTTCCATCTCCAAAGCAGTTTGGAGTTACCTCACACTTGCTGAGCGTGTTTCCAAATTCTAACAACTAAATTTACAGAAGAAATCTACTGAAGACGAGCCCCGCACTCCTGTGGTGATACCAGGCGGTCACTCACCCAGTTGAGTTTCCCAAGCTGACTTCCGTGGTCCCTCGGAGGTAAGAGCCTCAGTCCGGTGGCCGGTTCGCGGCAGGGACCCAGCCACCGAGTGAGAAGGGTTCGGGCGCGGCTTGGCCCCCAAGCGAGACGAGTTCGGGTGCGGCCTATTGGCAGCCTCGGTCCCGGCGTGGACTTGGCCCCCGAGCGGTTCGGGCGCGGCCTAGAGGCAGCGGGTGCACTTCCTTAAGCGCGGCGGAGACCGCCCGGGTCTCAGCCGGGAAGCGCCGAAGACAAGGTAAGGTGTACATCTTTACTTGGTCTCCGAGGAAGTGTGGACAAACTGGGTCTGCCTACGTGGCCGCCCGCCTGGGAGGTCGCCATTGTTGCCTGCCTACTTCTCTTTTCTAATTCAGCGCTTTTGCTTGGTACACGCACGTTGTTAGCGATAGGCGCACGTTGTTAGCGCACGCGATAGGCGCATGTTCTTAGCACATGCTACTAGGTTAAGCGCACATATGCTAAGACGCCCGTTATAGGCGCACATTTAGAAGGCGCCTGTTCATAGGCGCACTGCTATAAGACGCCTGTTATAAGCGCACGGTTATATGACGCCCGTTTATAGGCGCAAGTTAATATAAGACGCCCGTTTATATAAGACGCCCGTTCATAGGCGCACGTTTATATGGCGCACGTTTATATAAGACGCCCGTTCATAGGCGCACGATTATATAAGACGCCCGTTCATAGGCGCACATTTAGAAGGCGCATGTTATAGGCGCACGTTTCTATAAGACGCACGTTTATATAAGATGCCCGTTCATAGGCGCACGTGGCTAAGACGCCCGTGTTAGGCGCAGGCTGTTACGCGCCCGTGTTAGGCGCACATCGTAGACAAATGGAGCATAAGAAGGCCTCTACATCCGCAGAGCTGGCACCCCCAGAATCAGGCATGAACGCTCTAAGTCTCTGCTCAGCATGCAATCTTAGAGCCACACAGAGCGAGGAAGCAGACTCCCTATGTGCCCAATGTGAGGAAGCCATGGCAGTTCCAGGACAAGACCGGTCCCAGCCCAGCGGTTCCTTAGAGAACACTCCGGACTTAGCAGGCCGCGGCGAGCAGCCAGGGAATCCGAGAGACCTGGTACCCCTGCAGCCAGATCTGGCTTCGCTTTCCTGGGTGGAATTATTTAAGGGGATGCACGCTTTTGTCCAGATGCAGTCTGCTCCTAGAATGGGTCTTTCCGTCCCGGTTTATCCGGCCCCTGGACCCTCGAGACCTTGGCGCGGCCATTCACCACCTGACAGCCCCAATCATGGGGATTTGGATTATTCACAGGTAAGTGAGGAGCCCCCCGAGGAGAATGAACTTCCCTTGGAGATAGAACCATATCGGACCATGAGACGCTTCTTTCAGAGAGAAGATCTACCGGGCCTGGTCTCACAATGCCTATTGGAGCTGGCCATTCCGGGCCAGGACCCCCCAGGGGTCCCTGTACAGAACCCTCTGTTAGAGGGCCTGCAGCAAACCGCTCACCACTTTCCCCTCCTACAAGCAGCACAGCAGCTAATCGAGCTGGAATGGAAGGCACCGGAGGCCTCATTCAAAGGGGGTCGGGCCTTGTCTGGCATGTACCCTCTAGATCTGACAGCCAAGGAACTGTTGGCGTGCCCCAGGGTAGACGCCATAATTAACGCAATTGTGAAACGCACCACCATTCCAGTGGAGGGGGGAGCGGCTCTCAAGGATGCACATGACTGACGCATGGACACCATTCTGAAACAAGCTTTTGAGGTAGCGGCCATGTCCCTTCGAATCGCGACTTGCTGCACCGTGGTGACATGCTCCTGTTTATCACAGGCCAGAAATAACACCCCGGGAGAAGACATGGAATCCGCTTTCGCATTCCTCACAGACGCAGCCTCCGACCTCGTCCGTACGGCAGCCAGGGGAGTGTCCTCCTCAGTGGCAGCCAGAAGACAGCTTTGGCTCCGCAATTGGGCGGCCGACTCGTCCTCCAAGACTCGACTCACAAGAATGCCCTTTAAGGGTTCCCTACTGTTCGGCAGCGAACTTGAGAATTGGGCTACTAAATGGGGTGCTTCTCCGTTACCCCGTCTACCAGAAGACAGGTCAAGAAGGAATCAGCCTTCTGTTTCTAGACCATCCAGAGGTAGAAACTCTCAGCGCTTCAACCTTACAGGTCTCGCTATCAAGCACCTCGTTCTCAGGCCAGGAATCAGCCCTTTCGGGCTAAGCACACCAAGAAGAGGACCGGCCCGGGTTCTGGCCCCGGCCGCACCCCACAATGGCAATCAGCCGACCCATCCAAGGGTAGCAGCCATAGGGGGCAGGCTAACCCTCTTCTACCGCAGGTGGGTCGAGATCACTACGGGACCAGTAGGTCCTCGCCATCATCCGGGAAGGATATTACCTGGATTTCTTTCGGCTTCCGCTGACCAAGTTTGTGGAATCTCCTTGTTCACCGCTCAAGGCTGCGGCACTAGTAGTGACCTTACAGAGGCTCCTGGCCCTAAAAGCCATAATCCCAGTACCTGCGGAAGAGGTAACTTCTGGGCATTATTCCATTTATTTCATAGTACCCAAGAAGGAGGGCACCTTCAGGCCCGTCCTGGACCTCAAGTCAGTCAATCGACATCTACGGGTCCCCAGCTTTCGCATGGAAACTCTACGGTCTGTCAAGAGTTCAGTACAGCCAGGGGAGTTTCTCACCTCCCTAGATCTGTCAGAAGCCTACCTGCATATCCCAATCCATCTGGATCACCAGCACTATTTACGCTTCAAAGTCCTGAATCAGCACTTCCAGTTCTGGGCCTTACCCTTCGGATTAGCCACCACGCCGCGGATCTTTACCAAGGTAATAGTAGTAGTGGCAGCAGCACTCAGGAAGGAAGGAATCCTCGTCCATCCCTACCTGGACAATTGGCTGATCAGGACAAAGTCACCGGAGGAGAGTCACAGGGCAACCAACAGAGTTATAGCCCTCCTGGAAAGCCTAGGATGGGTAGTCAACATACAGAAGAGTTCCCTACAGCCATCCCAGTTGCTGGAATACCTAGGGGTCCAATTCGACACCCAAGACGACAAGGTCAGTCTGACCTCCAAGAGACAGTCAAAACTCCGGAATCATCTGCAGGTCCTGCTGAGCACCAGCCAGCCCACAGCTCGGGATTATCTACAAGTCCTCAGCCTCATGGCATCCACTCTGGAGGTGGTGCCATGGGCGCGGGCTCATATGAGACCATTGCAACGCGCCCTTCTATCTCGATGGAGTCCACGATCACAGGACTACACCATACACCTGCCTCTACCGGCCAGAGTAAGGTATCAACTACGCTGGTGGTTACAGCCCGGCCACATAAGCCGGGGGTTACGAATGTTCTCCCCAACCTGGATCCTGCTCACCACAGATGCCAGCCTGAACGGGTGGGGAGCACACTGCGAGGAGCTCACCGCCCAAGGGCGGTGGACCAGAAAAGAATCAAGATGGAATATCAACCGGATAGAAGCACGGGCAGTCAGGCTAGCGTGCCTGCGATTTGCCCACCAACTTCGCAACAGAGAGGTCAGAGTGATGTCAGACAACGCCACCACGGTGGCATACATCAACCGACAGGGTGGAACCAGAAGCCAACAAGTGTCCCTAGAAATAACTCCCCTGATGATTTGGGCAGAAGCCAATCTTCAGGACATCTCAGCCGTACACATCGCCGGGAAGGACAACGCTGCGGCAGACTTCCTCAGCAGAGAACGCATAAACCCGGGAGAATGGCAGCTGTCACCCACAGCCTTTCAGATAATTGTGGATCACTGGGGGACGCCAGCCATGGACCTATTAGCAGACAGGTCCAATGCTCAAGTTCCCAGATATTTCAGTCACAGGCGGTATCCTTGAGCGCAGGGGATCGATGCCCTGGTACAACCGTGGCCTCAGGGGATCCTGCTATACGCATTTCCTCCATGGCCCCTGTTGGGCGCCACTGTTCGCAGGATTCAGCGACACAGAGGTGTAGTTCTTCTAGTGGCCCTGGACTGGCCAAGAAGACCCTGGTACGCAGACATGAAAAGACTACTGGCAGGGAACCCCCTACCTCTGCCTCCATACCGGGACCTGCTACGGCAAGGCCCCATCCTCCACGAGGATCCAGCTCAATTCTCTCTTACGGTCTGGCCATTGAGAGGGCTAGACTGAAGAAAAGAGGATACTCGAAGCCGGTGATAGATACACTCCTCCGAGCACGCAAGTTCTCCACATCACTAACATATATCAGGATTTGGAGAATCTTTGAAGCCTGGTGCGATTCTCACAGCACCAATTCGCATACCGCAAAGATTCCTATCATTTTGGACTTCCTGCAAAATGGACTTCAGAAGGGTCTGTCCCTCAGCTCCATCAAGGTACAGGTAGCAGCGCTATCTTGCTACGGTCCCAGACGTGACGGCAAATCCATTGCCCAGCACCCAGACGTTTCACGCTTCCTGAAAGGAGTTAAGCACATTCACCCGCCACTGAAGTGGCCAGTGCCCTTGTGGAAACTTAACCTAGTATTGGAATTTCTAGCGGGATCAGCCTTCAGGCCCTTTCGAGGCCTGTCTCTCTGTTTGTTAACCTTGAAGATGGTATTCTTGCTGGCCGTGTGTTCAGCACGCCGCATCTCAGAGCTACAAGCACTATCCTGTCGTGATCCATTTCTCAGAATCACTCCAGAAGCTATCCATCTTCGCACAGTTCCTTCCTTTTTACCCAAAGTAGTCTCACACTTTCACCTCAACCAAACCATATCCTTGCCTACCACGGAAGGTTTGAAGAAATCGGAAGAAGGTCAAATACTACGTCATCTCGACATCGGCAGGCTACTGTCCAGATACCTGGACATGTCAGAAGCAGTACGAAAGACGGACCACCTGTTCGTCCTGCACAGCAGGAAGAAGCAAGGGGAAGCGGCCTCACGGCCGACCATCACCCGCTGGATTAAAGAAGTTATCAAGGCAGCCTACGTAGAGGCAGGAAAACCACCACCTCTACAGGTCAAGGCTCACTCTAGCAGAGCACAATCAGCCTCTTGGGCAGAAGCTAAGCTGCTGTCGCCTGCAGAGATATGTAAAGCGACGACGTGGTCCTCCCTCCATACCTTCTCCAGGTTCTACCGTCTGGACGTTCAGGCCAGGGAGAACACAGCATTTGCGAGGGCGATCCTACACGGTCCTCGGGCAGTCTCCCGCCCAGTCCGGGAGTAGCTTTTGTACATCCCATTTGTTTTGAGTCCATCTGCTACACGCTAGGAAATGTTCAGATTACTTACCTGGTAATCTCCTTTTCCTTAGTGTATGCAGATGGACTCAGCATCCTGCCCGGCTGCCCGGTATACAGGGGGATTCGCTGACTCACGGTAAGCCATGTTTTGCTTATAATAGGGCTTCCACCCTGCCAGGTGTCGACGCCTTCCGGTTGAGAACACTGGCGGTCTCCAGCTACCTTCAGTTGGTCAGGGTAATCCTGCTGATTAATCGATTGGTCAGTACACATATAGCTATAACAGCTTTGCAAGGAAGATTACTGAATTGCTACACTTCCTGTGGGGGTATATGTACCCGTGCTGACGTCAGATCCGTCTCCAACTGCTAGCACGAGCACACTATACCCATTTGTTTTGAGTCCATCTGCATACACTAAGGAAAAGGAGATTACCAGGTAAGTAATCTTAACATTAGTTTGAATTTAATTTTTTGGTTTACGGTCGCTTCCTGAGGTGTTAGGCGCCTTTGTGGGCCATCCTTCAGTAGAAGCCGGGCGTCCGGGGAATTGGATATTCCTGTCAGGGTTTCGCCCGCCACAGTTCGGTGTCTGACAACTAGGGTCTCCTGGCTACCCACCACAATCTCTGCTACAGCTGCTCTCTTGTCTCCCGCAACAGCTTTTCTCTGTGTCTTGGTAAAGTTTAATTTAAAAAAAAAAAAAAAGAGCTGTTTTCACTGCAGCTGACTGACAGTTTTCAGTGCTGAGGTAAGGAAAAGTGCAGGAGGGACGGGTCTTATAAGGCCGGCCGGGGAAGCTGTCAGCAGTGTTCCCCTCAGCTCCCGGGGCTCCAGGTCATTTATTTACTGAGGGCAAGGGTGAGTTTTTCTCCGTGTGCCTCGTTTACTCACCGCTTCCCTGCTGGGGGCCTTGCGATTTCACTATGGACAGGCTCCTTTCCCACAGTACGGTTGCGCGCGGTTTTTTTTTCCTCCTTAGCCGGCAGCACGAAAAATTTGTTTTCTGGTCCTGCCTGACTGAATATTTCTCCGCATCGCGGCTCCGAGTGTTTATATTTTTTATTCACGCTCTTTCCTATTTCACTTCAGACTATCTGCGCACTGCTGCGGATGGGACCGAAAACAGAATTGCGTGCCTGCCGTGCGTGTGGGTCATGCAGCCAGGCGTTAGATGCGGCCTCCTTATGCGCAGCGTGTTCCCCAGGCTTAGAGGGCTTTTCAGGGCTTCTTGCCTCCTTCCTCGGGGAGGGAACGTTTGTCTCGCCTTCGGCTTCATGGGAAGAGGATTCTCCGCCTGTTCTAAGTCTTGGTGAGGGAAGATCTCACCAAGGGAACTGATGTTATCACCCCAGCCGACTCTCCAGTGGGGGAGGGGGACCTGGAGGAGTTTTCCCCAGAATTTGTCCTCCTTATCACCAGGCTTTCCTGGCAAGGAAATGCTCAGCGGTAAAGCGGCCCGGTCTCCTGGGGGGGCAGGTTCGGACCCACCTGAGAAAAGAGGGTCGGGGTACGGAACCTCGTCAGTGCCTCTCTGATCAGGCTCACCCCACAGGGATTCTCCTCAGGATACGTGAGATCTGATCCCAGGGTCTGGGGCGATGCTGGCTTCTGGGGTAATAGGGGTGGCGGACCCGGATCCGCGGCCAGATCCGGCTGATGTGGATACTGATGATCCGGATGAGCCCGATGACCCTCCTGTGGAGGGGGATGACCTCAACGTGGTCTGTTTGTTCAAGCGGGATGAGTTAAGACCTTATTCCCCAGGTCCTTGAAGTTCTGGGACTTAAGGTTTCTCAAGAGTCTCAGAACGAGGGCGTCAATCCAGTCCTCGATGGTATTAGGGGTCCCACAACATCTTTTCCTCTGCCTAAGAAGGTTCGCAAACTAGTGACCCAGGAGTGGGAGGCTTCGGATTCCGGCTTGAAGGTGGGCAGAGCTATGGCGAAACTGTACCCGTTATCGTCTGATGTTTTGGATTTACTGAAGATTCCCAATGTGGATGCCGCGGTCTCGGCAGTCACGAAAAAGACCACTATCCCGGTTGCTGGGGTGGCTGCCCTTAAGGATATGCAGGACCACAAGCTGGATATCCAGTTGAAGCAAGCATTTGAGGTTGCCGCGCTAAGCCTTCGGGCGGCAGTTTGCGCTAGCCTCATGCAGAGGGCCTGTCTATGTTGGGTCCAGGAGTTGGCTGCCTGGGCCAGTATGGGTGACAGTGGGGCTCTGCAGTCCGCCCGCCTAGAAGCAGGCATCACTTATGTTGCAGATGCTTTGTATGATCTGGTGAGGACCTCGGCAAGTGGTATGATGTCCTTGGTGTCAGCACAGTGTCTCCTCTGGCTGCGAAATTGGGCGGCGGATTTGTCCTCCAAGTCCCAGCTTTGTAATCTACACTTTAAGGGCAAGCTTCTGTTTGGGGAGGATCTGGATCAGCTAGTAAATCTGCTTGCCGAATACAAGGGCAATCGGTTGCCCGAAGATAAAAGTTCTTCTAAAAACGTCTTCCCTTCTCGAGCTAGGTTTCGGGACTCTCGCCGTTTCAGAGTGGGTAGATACTCCGCACCTCCTGCCTTTAAACCTGCTTCGGGGTGCCAGCAGTCCTTTCGAGGGTGTCGCCAGCCTGGAAGAGATTCGGGACATCTTGGTGCAGGAAGTAATAAAAACCTCCAATGAAGCCAAGAGCACCCATTCCATCGTCTAAGCTGTCGGAGGCAGATTATCCAACTTTTACATGGAATGGGCAAGAATTACATCAGACCGCTGGGTTTTAGAAGTGATCAAAGACAGGTATGCACTGGAGTTCTCACGCCCAGTCTGGGAGGTTTTTGTGGAGTCCCCAGTGGCCTCAAGTGTCAAGCAAGAGGCGGTCCAGGTGACTCTACAACGGCTTCTCGAGCTCAAAGCTATTGTCCCAGTTCCGGAGGCTCAACGGGGACAAAGTCTGTACTCCGTGTACTTTGTGGTCCCCAAGAAGGAGGGCACATTTCTGCAGAAGGTGAACTGTTGCCTTCGGGTTCCTCGTTTCCGTATGGAAACCTTGAGGACAGTGATGGCTGCGGTTCGAAAAGGGGAGTTTCTCGCTTCTCTGGACCTTTCAGAGGCGTATTTACACATTCTGATCCAGCTGAATCCCCCGAGGTTTCTGCGGTTCAAGGTCTTGGGACGACACTTCCAATTTCGAGCCCTCCCATTTTGTCTCGCAAGAGTCCCTCGCACATTCACCAAGGTGATGGTGGTGGTGGTGGTGGTAGTGGCCTTCCTTCATCAGGAGGGAATCTTGGTCCATCCGTACCTGGACGACTGGTTGATTCACGCAGTCTCGGGAGGACTGTGAGAGATCAATGCACATGGTGATGTTCACATTGCGATTCCTAGGTTGGGTAATCAATGTGCAGAAGAGTCACTTGGAACCCACTCAGAAGTTGATTTATCTCCGAGCACAATTCGATACCTTGCTGGGCAAAGTGTTTCTAGTGGTGGACCGAATAGGGAAGTTGCAGGAACAAATACATTCCATTCTTTGAAGGAACAATCCCACAGTGTGGCATCATCTTCAGGTCCTAGGCTCCATGGCTTCAACCTTGGACTTGGTTCCTTGGGCATTCGCTCACTTAAGACCTTTACAGCGTTCACTTTTGTCTCACTGGAGCCCAGTGTTGGAGCAATTCCATCTACCAATGCCTTTTCTTCCAGAGCCAGTCTGTCATGGTGGCTGTCACTGGACAATCTGGAACAGGGGGTGGATTTGGACACTCAGAATTGGCTGATAATCTCCACCGATGCCAGCCTCTCAGGTTGGGGGGCGGTGTGTGCAGACAGGTTCGCCCAAGGGTTCTGGTCGGTGATGGAAAGATCCTGGTCCATAAACCAGCTCAAGACCAGGGCTGTACGTCTGCCTCTGTGGGTGTTTCTTCCCTGGATCCAGGGCAGAATGGTGCGAGTCTTCTCAGACAATGCGACAACGGTGGTATACATCAACAGACAAGGTGGGACTCAAATCCCGCCGTAGCACTGGAGGCATGTCTTCTGTTCACCTGGGCGGAGTGCCATCTCAAGGGCATTGCCGCATCCCATGTCGCGGGAGTAGAGAATGTGCAAGCCGATTATCTCAGCCGTCAGCAACTAGACCCAGGGATATGAGAACTATCTCGTGAGGTGTGGAATCTCATTTGTGCCAGATGGGAAACTCCTCAGCTGGATCTGATGGCAACGCAGGTGACCACAAAAATAGTTCGTTTTTTCAGCCGTCGCCAAGAACAGGGCTCGGTGGGCATAGATGCTCTCGTGTGTCCTTGGCCCACGGGGATTCTGCTGGATGCCTTCCCGCCCTGGCCCCTCAAAGGTCGGCTTCTCCGTCACATAGAGCGGCATGCGGGAAGGGTGATTCTGGTGGCGCCGGAGTGGCCACATTGTCCGTGGTTTCCGGATCTGGTACACTTGGCTCTAGAGGGTCCACTTCAGCTGGTTCATCTAACGCATCTGCTCCATCAGGGGCCCATATTTTCGGATCAGGAGGATCGCTTCTCTCTCGCAGCTTGGTTTTTGAGAGGCAACGTTTATGCTTGAGGGGTTATTCAGAACAAGTCATTTCCACCCTCCTACAGGCGAGACGTCCAGCCACCTCTATGGCCTATGTGAGAGTTTGGAGCTTTTTGAGACATGGTGTCATCAGCGTTCTTGCGACCCCCTTAGTGGTGCATGTTCCTCGGGTGCTTGACTCTCTACAACAGGGCCTCGCTAAGGGCTTGGCGTTCAATTCCCTTCGTGTACAAGTTGCAGCTCTAGGTGCCTTGCAGGGAAACTTTGATGGCTGTTTGCTGGCAGTGCATCCGGATATTGCTTGGTTTCTTAAGGGGGTCAAACATTTGCGCCCTCCCATCCGTTCGGTGTGTCTGGATTGGAATTTGAATTTAGTCCTGCGAGTTCTATGTGGCGCTCCTTTGGAGCCTCTTCGTGGAGTTTCCCTGAAAGATCTGATTTTGAAAATGGTGTTTTGGTGGCCATTTGCTCGGCCCGTTGGATCTCGGAGTTACAGGTGCTGCCTTGTCTGGATCCTTTTCTTCGGATTTACGACCGGGTATCGTTACGTACGGTTCCGTCCTTTGTCCCTAAGGTGATTTCAGCCTTTCATGTCAATCAAACTGGAGCTTTCGGGGTTCCCTAACTGTTCCCGGGAGTCTTCTCAGAACAGAGACCTTCATCATTTGGATGTGCGGCGTGCCTTATTGCGTTATCTGGAGGTTACCAAGGAGTTCAGACGTTCTGATCATTTGTTCATTCTCTTTGGTGGCCCAAAGAATGGGGACAAAGCGTCAAAGGCGACCATATCTCTGTGGATTAAGGAAGCCATTTGTGCAGCATACAAAGCCCGAGAGCATCAAGTGTCTTTGGGTCTCAGAGCTCATTCCACTAGGGCTCAGGCTACCTCCTGGGCAGAGTGTCAGCTGCTGTCACTTCAGGAGATCTGTAGGGCGGCAGTGTGGTCGTCTATTCACACTTTTAGGAAACATTACAGATTGGACGTTAAGGCTTCTGATGAACCGTCCTTCGGGGAGAGTGTGCTTCGTGTGGGTCTTTCGGGTTCCCGCCCAGTTTAGGGTGGCTTGGGTACATCCCATTTTTCTGGACTGATCTGGGTATGTTCAGGAAAAGAAAATTGGTTCTTACCTACTAATTTTCATTCCTGTAATACCACAGATCAGTCCAGAGGCCCACCCCTTTCTTCAGAAACCGAAAGACTGTCTTGGTCAGAACCTGCTTAAGTTTTTTGTTTGTTTTTTTTTATTGTTGAAGCTCCTTTTTTGCAGACATGATTCATGGAGCAGTTTTTAGCAGTTGTTCGGTCTGGTTTTTGCCAGCGACGAAGCCGTAAGCCAGGAAATTTGGTTGGGTGCTACCCTTGTTATTTAGTTCCGTTAGCATGGGTTTGGGTACAGGTCAATACTGAGTGACTGCAGGTGGCACTCTCGTTATGTAGCAGTGCCCAAAGTTCTAATTGTTCTCTGACTCCACTTGCTGGTAGGGATACACAACCCACTTTTCTGGATTGATCTGTGGTATTATACGAACAAATATTAACAGGTAAGAACCAATTTTCATTACTATAATAATCAGAACATGGCACACATATGAAAGAAGCAACTCAAAATATGGAAAAGGAACAAAAATGTATCTTAGTGAGGTGGAGCACACCCTGCAAATGTACTATCTTGGGAAAACATGTTCCTTTTCATCAGGGTTCAAATAGCTTGTAAGTTCTGCCTGCCTTTATAGAGTGGGACAATATGCCATGGCATCCTACATTCCACTGAGACATGGACTGGTGTGTTAAATGATTTAAATATAGCCATAGAGTGCTTAGTTTTCTCTCTGGCATTGTCATAATAAAGACACAGGACAACAAAACCGTGTGTGTGTGTATATGTATATTTATCTGTGTGTATATATGTATGTGTATATTTATTTATCAGATCTTCTATACCGTCAAGATGAGCCATCACAATGGTTTACAAATTGTAAAATACATAAGATAAAACATACAACATTAATAAGCAGTTAGCATTTAAACTAACAATAATAAGAATAAACAGCAGTTATTGTAAAAAGATAAAAGAAAAAGTAAAAGGGGTGAAAGAACTTGACAGTTAAGATTAAATGTAGTCTCATTTTCCAGCCGTATACACCTTTTAAAATCCCGTTTGAACTTCTTAAAATCAGTATGTGTATATATATGTGTGTATATGTATATATATATTTGTGTGTATATGTATATGTGTGTATATGTATATATCAAAAAATTCCCAGTAAGGGGAAAAAGCACAAATGTATTAAATTGCAAAATTTTAAAAATTCCTTTATTAACATATTTCACACAATGAGATAAAATAAATGAGCATGTGTGGAAAAAACCAATTCTGAATCACATCGAGTTTATACAAATAAGGCATCAATTTCTAACTAAGATAACTAAGGCACTTAATCAGTAAGGTGAGAGATACAAAAGTATCAAAGTGATACAGTGCAACAGATCAACAATAAAGTGGCATAAAGAAATAGTTTTGCATGCTGTTCCGACAACAGTTTGTAAGTAACAAAGTATTCTAGTTGATGAACAATATAAAATAATAGAACAGCAAAAATACTTGCTACCACTTATACTCTGAGTTTGAACAATACATGGTATGGTTATCTATATAAATCAATATGTTAATCACGTAACCCCGTCTGTTTGATAAATAAAGGACTATGGCAGAAAATCATATAGAGCAGCCGAATTGCCAAAAGTACCTATCGAACACCTTAGCCACAGACGCTTACTGTGTTACAGACAGTGATAACTTTGTATCTTAGCCTTATGATTAAAAATAAGGCTGAGATACAAAGTTACCACTGTTCAACGAAGCCTATTATGACTGTCTTTAACACAGTAAGTGTCTGTGTCATTGTCTGTGGCTTAAGGTGTTTCTTTATGCCACTTTATTGTTGATCTGTTGCATTGTATCACTTTGGTACTTTTGTATCTCTCACCTTACTGATTAGGAGGATCATTTATCAAATCATGTTAAGGCATCATTGCGGGCGTTAACAACCTAATGCATGCAATAAATACCACATTGCAAATTGTGTATGCAAATCTTTTAATTTTATTCAAGTGGGGAGGGGTTTGGGAGGAGTTAGGCAGAGTCAGTGGAAATGAGGCTCAGTTAGCGTGGTGTATGATAGTTACGCAGGAAATAACTACACCTTTTTCCTCTGTGTTCTACCTCCGTTAGCTGTGCATTACCAGCTGAAAACGGTTTTATTGCAAATTGTGGTTCGGGAGGGGAGAGAGAAAACCTTTGTGGAGGTTCATATCTGCACTTTTTATACCACTGTAAGAGGGGGCATTATACCACTGTAAGAGGGGGCATTATACCACTGTAAGAGGGGGCATTATACCACTGTAAGAGGGGGCATTATACCACTGTAAGAGGGGGTTTTTATACCACTGTAAGAGGGGGCATTATGAACTTGGGGTGGGGTTTGTGGGGTGATTTGGGTTTTGGGGGGCAGTTTTACATGCACTGTCATACGTATGAACACTACAGCTGCCATCCGTGAAGATTTAATGTACTTTGAAGTGATGAAAGGAGAAAGAAGAGCAAACTTACACACACGAGTTTGCTTTGAAAATTGATGTAATGTATAGTATGTGTATAATAGCTCACAAATTTGTGAGCCATTACAAAAGTACTCCAATATGATTTAGTAAGATGACAAGGTTGATTTAGTCAAATGCAACTTGAAAGATCTAATTAGACCAATAGTGTTGCATTACTTTTTAAATCATCTAGTAGGACAGATAAAACCATTTCACTTCCAAAGCTGGTTTTAAAGCCAGATTGAAAAGGATCTATGTAGTCTGTTTGTTTGACTTATGTAAGATATTTTGAAGTTGAACGAGCACTACCTATTCAATCATCTTGCCTAGAAACAGATGTGTAATTTTCAGGGTTATTCATCTCATTTAAGATGTTTTAGAAGGGGACTAACTACTGCTTTCTTTAGTGATCCTGGCAGAATTCTCTCTTTGAGGGATATGTTAGTAATAAGTGATCCAGTCTAACGAGCTCTCTTTGGTTTTGTAGAATATGTACCGTAATACAACTGATATGTAATTTTTTGCTTTGAAATTTCAAGGGTTATTTTATTTATTGGTTTTATATACCATTCAGAATTCTATCACAACGGTTAACAAAGCATAAAATATTAAAAGAAAACACATTATACAAGCAAAAAATAAAATTATAAATACCAAAACTTAAAATCAAATACAATGATATAATCAAATAAAATTATTAACATAGCTTAAGATAATTAAAATGAGATAAAACGGACATAAAATAAAATGGGACAAAGTAAGAACTCACTGGTATTATAACTTTCCATGTCAATGCTTGCCTTCAAGTTATTAGATGTTCTTTCATTCCTGCTCTTGTTCCTGGTAAGCCTGCATAAATAACCATGTCTTTATACCCTGAATTCCCTTTTTTGTCCTCTTTAAAGTTGTAGATAGGCCATGTTCTCTGCACAGCTCCCAAGGGCTTATGGTGGACAACTCTGTGGATGAAGCCTCTTTTCTTCCTTGTATTCAAAATGATCCAGTAGAGACTGAGGTTTCCTTCGAGGATACTCCTGTAAGCCTGGAAAAAAAGCTGCAAGATGAGCTCAGCTATCATCAGTATGGCAGCCGCTTGGACCAGATGGAAAGCTTTCAGAACAACGTGACCAATGAAAGAAACCGAAGAGTGTTTCAAGAGATGTCTACAGTAAAACCAATTCCACTAAAAAGCCAAGAGGAGAATCAGAGAGGTCAGTTCAACCAATATAAAGATATGGGAGCCAGAAACAGTCCTGCCTACAAAACGTCAGACTTTAAAGAGGCGTCATTGTCTGGTCAACATTCAATTAATTCACAAAACGTGGGAATAAATTATGGTACAAGTAACTTCTCCAGGATTGGAAATGAAACAAGAGGTTTCTCAGGGATAGCAGAAAACATGCATGACCCATATCGCTTCACGCCCAGGACATTTGGCATGTCCGGCATTCCTAAACATCCAGTTCCTGAGACGGCAGCGGGAGCAGAACCAAAGACACTGACTTTGCCAGCTGGAACAGGTAAGCTTCTCTCTTGTGGGGTTTTTTTTTTTTGGGGGGGGGGGGGGGGTGGAGGGTTGTCTTTCTGTAGTAAAATCCCTTACTTGGTACTGAGCAATATAGCTATAGCAAATGTGTGCTCTTAATGATCCCATGAGAGAACTTTTAATTTGTGTCTCTCTTTGTTTTGTTTTTTTGGGAGGGGAGGGGTTGGTTTGATTCCCCCCCCCCCCCTCTCTTTTGCCCTTTTTTTTTTGAAAGTCAAGGGTTGGGCAATCACCCCTCCACCCATCTATCTGCCTGTCACTTTTCCTTGGTAAAATACTGCACAGGTTTGCTAATGGCTTCTGCAGCTCACGGTAACTGGTCTTCCCTGGTGGCTTTCCATCAAGGTTTTAAGCCAAACCTCCGAAATCTGAGCTCAGGCTCACCCAGGCTGGTGTTCTGGAGATGAGGTAGGCATGGGGAAGGTTTCCTATTATAAGATGGCATTGATTGCTGAAGGTATGACTTCCTCAGAGAGTAATATTTCTGCAATCGCTATCCCCTTGTCAGAAAGGCATAAAGAAGATCTGAGAGAAACATTTTTAATTTAATTTTTGGTTAATCAGCCTTCTAACCCAGTCAGAACCAAACTGTTACTGCCCTTTTATAAAAGCTGTCAAACCATTGAAGGCTGAGGTTTAGCAAGGCTTTTCCATAAGTGACAAGTTTTCTCACATTTTTATGCCAACCCCACACTCCAAGCAGTCCTGTGGTTTAATGGCAATCCTGAAACAAAACCACTTTGCACTGTGAAATGCAATACAAGTGCATCATTAATCAGCTCTGGAATAGTCTCCCTGCGAACTTGCGGCTGCAAGCAGACTACAAGTGTTTTAGGAAGGCTTTAAAGGCACAGTTGTATAGTGAAGTTTTTACTTATTGATTTTTTTTTTTTTTAATTTTTTTAAAATTTATTTATGTATTAAGCAACTGTCAATGAATACAGATACAGGAAATTAGAACATAAAAATGAAATTATTTCCATTAATATTATCTAGTATTCAAAATTAAAGTGTCCAAAATGTAAGATAATAACTCAAGAAGGTATATGCAACAGTGCAATATCAAAGGACAATCTGGGAGGTTTAACTCCCCACCAGGTAAACAAATGAAATGTTTGAGTTTACAACAGGTATCAATCTTTATTTAGCCACTAATTCTATAGCTACATTCTCTTGGGGGCGTGAATCAAGAAAGACACTAAGTTGTGATACCTCATAAAATAGGTATTTCTGATGTTGAAAAACGACTTCACACTTACAGGGAAATTTTAACAACATCTTCCCTCCTTTTGCTTCTATCTCTGGTCTTAAATCTAGAAATTTTCTCCTCCTATCCTGGGTTTGTTTAGAAAAATCAGTATATATCCAAATTCTACCTCCATGGAAGGGAACCAATCTGTTTCTCATGTAGGACCTAAAGACTGCTTCTCCCTCTATGGCAAATGAAAAAAAGACATGCATTACTGATCTATTTGTTATAACAGTATCTATGTTGGATTCAATTACCCCTGTTAAATTTAGTGAGGTTTCTCCTAAATTGTTTCCTTGTGTTGACATCCCTTTTGGACTTACATAATCTTTGAAACTATGGGAATTGCTTGTTGTGGCATTTTTAAAATTTCTACTAAGTACTCCTTAAACATAACACATATGGAGAGAGTAAATCATGTTTTGGAAAATGTATTATTCTAAGATTTAAGTATTTAAATGAATTTTCCAAAACTTCAAGCTTCTTATCGTAAATTATCTCCACTCTAGCAAATCTTTGCTGCCAGGTTTCCATGTTATCTAATCTCTTCTCCACTTGTTCCACTTTAAAATCCAATATAGATATTGAGGCTTCAATGTCCTTAAAACGTTGGTTAGAGTCCACCGTTATCTTCGTTAGATTTATTACAGCTGCCTCTAAAGCTTTTATTGCATCCCAAAGAGTGTCCATTGTTGGCTTGTCCAAATGTAGAGATAAACTTCCTGAGATTCTAGATTCCAATTCCCCCATAGTAGCTGAGAATCCTCCTTTTCCTTGTATTTCAGGTTGTAATTTTAAAAAATCTGAGGGAATTTGAAGAGGTGGAGGAGGAGTACTTGGGGCACCGGGACTTCAAGATGTTTCGGCCATTAGGGCTGGTAGTTACTCAATACCAGCACCTTCTGCGGCCAAGGCCTCCGGTTCTAAACCTGTTGTTGGGGCAAAAAAAGCAGGTATCTGAGGCTGGGAAGTTACCAGTACAGGGGATGATGTTTGCATCTCCCTGACTTTTGCCTTCCGTTTAGTATGAGGCATCTTAAATCCTAATAGGAATGAATTATATATCGCCCCCAGACTTGCCTTTTCAGGCCTAATCCTCAAACTCCAATATATTCCTTCGTGAGTGGAGGCTTCGGATAGAGAGATCAATAATAATGTTTTACTCACTTTTCCGACGTTGAGAGCTTCTCCTTCCTTTTTACTGAATTGCCAGAGCAGTTCCAACAAAGCTAAGCGGCGACGTTGACGTGCCTCAGGGCGTCGGGTCTTATACTTGTCGGAAGTCCCAGCTCGATGACGTCAGTGCCGCAGTAGTCCTCTGAAACAGTTCTCACAAAACAGGAAAGGCTCATTGTGCCTGAGGAAATAAGTTATCCAGGTAATATAGTCCACCGGCAGTGCTTCCTCTCACCTCCACCTCTACTTATTGATTTTTAAATGAGTTATTGTTTGTTAATGCTATGGTGTATTTTATTGTATTTGTTTATTATCCACCTTAAATTGATTGTCTGGTAATAGGTGTAAGAATAGCCAGCACAAAACTATACCTAGTGGATTCTCAGCCAGCACAAATGACATCACACCTGAGTGAAAACGAAACTAACTTGGTCTGAATTCCTGGAAATTACAACAGCAACTTCTGCCTATAGTAACAGAGCACGTACACATGCTAAAATTTAATAATTGGCTATGAGACACTGGGTGGGCATTTGCAGACACCTGGTGATTGGCTGAAAGTGACCCTTAAATTGCTGAACACGCATGTTAATTCATTGTGCAGGTTTAGAGCTTACAGCCCTTGTTTTGTATGCTTCGCTGCTCCAAAGAAATGATGCATTTCTTTTTATTAAACCTCTCACTTTTTTATAACTCTTTAGAGCTGGTTTTTATTGGGTCTATTAGCCAGGGGTTTATTGCCTTTTACATAGGGCAGATTATAAATTCTTGTAAGTAAATGATATCTAGATTGTTTTGTTTCCTAGGGACAGTGGCTACTGCTCTTTATAATATATCCAGCAATAGCTAGTCTGAGTCTAGACCATTCCCAAGAATCCAACCCACATTTCTTGTGGACTGATTCTGGGACATCAGACAAGCTCCTGTGAATTGCTTATATATAAATATCTATATAGATATATTTTATGAAGAAAAGAGGATTTATATTCAGACAACAACCAACAAGGACTGAATTGCACAGGCTGGGTAAACAAATAACCAATTAAGCTAGATATTTCACTCAGATGCAGCTCCAGCACTGATCTCTACATCAATGGTGGGGGTGGAAGATAAATAGAACCAAAAAGTTACCAATAAGGGCCAAGAGTAACAGATAAGTATGAGAAAAAAATAAGTGTGAAAGCTTGCTGGGCAGAGTGGATGGGCCGTTATTTCTCAAACATTTTTCAACATTTTATGGCTCTAGCTACGTGACTTACTTTCAGAAATGGCCGCAACCAATTCCTTGCCCCAGCACGGCTTTGAAGATCTAAGATGCACAATATTGGAAGTTGTAAAAGAGGATCAGCGGGGTGGGAATGTTAATCTCAAACTGTTGCAGAAGGAGCAAAAATGGATTTTTAAGTTGGGCACGGTTCATCCGGAGGGACTAAACAAAGAAGTGGATTGGTCAGTCTTTCTGGAGATTTGATTGGATGAGAGAGCAGGAACTTGCCTGGTTTAAAAGCAGTGGTTTCTGGGAGTTTTGGAGACAAGTGCCATTTTTGAAGCAGTGCTGGGGCAAGGAGCTGGTTGCGGCCATTTCTGAAAGTAAGTCACGTAGCTAGAGCCATAAAATGTTGAAAAATGTTTGAGAAATAACTTTGATAAGTGAGAATGAATGTGTGTTCATATTCAGGAGAGATCCCCTGAAGAAGGCGGGTGTTGCCGCCGAAACATCGTCTATGTCGAGATTTGAAATGATCAAAAACTGAGAATTTGAAAGAAGTCTTTTGAGGAGAGCACTTAGGTGTGGGTAAAGTTTAAATGTTGCACGAGAGATAGGTTTTTAATAGTGAATCACGTGATGGGGTTTTTAAAATAATAAACCGGGAAAGAGTAAATGAGGTGACTTTGTGTGCCATATACACGATACTGGTTGTAGCCCTGTAAGGACAAGAGCCAGGCGACTGTGAAGGCACAATCATTCTGATACAATTTCCCAAAAAAATATTTGTGGGTTAGCAAGGGTAAAATATAATTCCTCCTTTTTGGAGCAGTGTTTTGAGTGATAGAATTAACAAGGAGGATTTTTGAAGCCTTATACTAGAGGTTTTTTATGGATATATCTCTTGCATCTTCCTCAGTGAATACTGAAGCAAAGAATTTATTTAGTCTCTCTGTTATGGTTTGTCATCCCTAAGTGCCACTTTTACCCCTTGATCATCGAATTGTCTAGCCCAGTGGTTCTCAACCTTTCTAATGCCGTGACCCCGCAATACAGTTCCTCATGTTGCAGTGACCCCTCGCCCCGTGAGGGTGGGGTGAGGGCGGGGCTTTGGTCATATGGGGGCGGGGTTATGGATGGGGTTGGATTTTAGTGCACACTTATCATTTAATTATGACATTTATAATGTGAATGTAACTCAACTCACCATAGGTTCTCACATGCATGGCACACTGACCCATGATTGTCACGGGGCTAGATGTAAAAGTACAGTTTGTATCCACAGGAACCCCCCTGACCCACAATAATGGATGTAAAGCAGAATTATGACATTCCCCATACAACTCACCCTACAAAAAAGATATTCTGGTTCTAGTGACATCTCAGTAACAGCAACTCAAACTCCTTCTATTTCCAGGCTCAATAGCCCTACTTATGAAAAGACAGCAGTTTACCACCAATGCATGTCCTCTGAGAAAACACAACAAATAAGACCGATACAAACGCTTACATGCTAGCAAAATATCTCATCTCGGTAACAGACACAGAACCGACCTAACATACTCCCAGGATCTGTAGTAATGCACATAAACTAATCCGCACACAGTTACACCTGTATTATGGAATACACTCAAACAGGAGCAACCCTATCTATGAAAAGGCAACACTACAAATATTAAATCAGGTCCTAAAAACCAATACACCTCTTATTAGGAAAACAGAACTAGCAAGCAGCTATAGATCCCCACACAGAAATAATTGTAAAACTATACTATACTAATAAGCAGAATAAATGTTTCAAAACAGCTATGAACATCCAACAATTAAAAACGCATAAAAACTATTAAACATTCTCCAAACACCAATAAAATATTTCAAAAAAGCAGACATCACACAATTAAAATGGCAGTCAAGAAAAATAAACTTAAAAAGCCACCTTTACTTACCCCCTCCAGCAGCTCTCCTACTCCCCTTCCCTGCAGGCCGTGGCACTCACCAGAAGCAGCAGTAGAAGCTAAGCTCTATACTTATGGTCCTCTTCCTTAGTGCCCATGTCTCTCACACACACACACCATACCAGTCATGCCCCCATGACCAGTTTCTGTCTCTCACACACCAATCATCTCCCAAACAGTCTTTGGCACACACACACCAGTCACCTTCCTGAACAGTTTCTCTCATGCCATACACACACACACACACACAGGCTTCCCACTCCCGTGTTCTACTTACATATATGGGCTTCTCACTCTCATAATCACTTTCTCTGTCTCTCTCTCTCTCTCTCACACACACACACTCACTCACTCACCAGTCTCTCACTCCCATGCTTGTTCTCTCCACATGCACAGGCTTCTCATTCCCATAATCACTTTCTCTCTGTTACACACACACCAGTCTCTCTCATTTCCATGCTCACTCTCCACATGCACAGGCTTCTCATTCCCTGAATCACATTCTCTCACATTCACACACACACACCAGTCTTTTTCTCTCACACACACCATCACCTTACCAAGCAGTCTCTCTCTCTCATGCATGCACACTCACCCTGGTTTCTCACTCCCATGCTTTCTTTCACCCCCACAACACCAGGCTTCTTACGCCCATGCTTTCTCACATACCCAGACTTCTCCCTTCCATGCTTTTTCTCTCTCTCACACACACACATCAGTCACCTCCCTGACTAATGTCTCACACTCTCACACACACATCAGTCACCTCCCTGACTAATGTCTCACACTCTCACATACACATCAGTCATCTCCCTGAGCAATCACTTTCATTGTCTCTCACATACACACACACACATCAGCTCTCTGAACAGTCAATCACACACAGGCTGGCTGGCTGCTTCTCTCTCTTTCTCTCACTCACTTCCTCTTCTCCCCCGAGCACAAATGGGAGCTGCAGCAGCCTCGCTGGCCAAGAAAGAAGAATCCCATCGGCCGCGGGAGGCTCGTGCTGCTCTCTCCTTTCTCCATTACCGGCTGCTTCAACTGCTCGGGGGCCGATGCTGCAGCCGCCGCTGCTACTTTTTCGCGCGGCGCGGCTCTCTCTCCTTCCCGCGCACCACGATTCACTTCCTGTTCCGGGTCACGGGAGAGGGGGGGGCAGGCGCAGGAAGAAGAAAAGGCCCAGCCGCGGGTGCAGAGCTTCTTCTAGCGCCGCTGCCGTTCCCGCTGGGCTTGAACGTGCTGACAGCCCGGCGGCAACGGCAGCGGGAGAGACCGGGAGCGCGCGACCCCTGCGTTTTGGGCGTTCGACCCCCGCCGGGGTCGCGACCCATAGGTTGAGAACCGCTGGTCTAGCCGATTCTCTCCCTTGAATGTACCTGAAAGTTTTTATTGTGGGTTTTTGCTTCCACTGCAAGTTTCTTTTCAAATTCTGTCTTTGCCTTCCTTATCAGTGCTTTGCATCTTACTTGGCAGTGCTTATGTTTCCTGTTTTCTTCATTCAGATCCTTTTTCCATTTCTTGAAAGATGTTCTTTTAGATATTATAGCCTCTCTCACTTCACCTTTTAACCATGCCAGTAGTCGTTTAGCCTTCCTTAAATGTTTTCTAATGTATGGAATACATCTGGTCTGGGCTTCTAAGACGGTATTTTTAAGCAACATCCATGCCTAAGCTAAACTCTTAACCTTTGCAATTGCTCTTTTCAGTTTTTTGCTAACCATTTTCTTCATTTTATCAGTCATCTTCTTCAGAGTTAAATACTGTCGCAGTAGATTTTTAGTGTGCTTCCTCCAGCTATTAAGTCAAATTTGTTAATGTTGTGATCACTGTTGCCAAGTTACTCTAACATTGTTTCCTCTCATACCAAATCTTATGTTCCACTAAGGACTAGTCTAAAATAGTTTCCCCTCTTGTTGGTTCTTGTACCAGCTGCTCCATGAAGCAGTCATTTATTTCATCTAGGAACTTTACCTCTCTAGAATGTCCTGATATAACATTCACCCAGTCAATACTGGGGAAACTGAAATCACAATTATTACTGTCCTGCAGCTTTCCTAATTTCTTTTAGCATTTCGTTGTCTGTTAGTTCATTCTGGCCAAGTGGACAGTAATACATCGCCCCTACTGTTTTATTCCCTTTTTCACCTGGAATTTCTATTCATAAAGATTCAACATTGCATTTTGTTTCCTGCAGAACTTTTTATCCTGTTTGAGTCAGTGCTCTCTTTAACATATAGTGCCACCCTTCTGCCAATTTGATCCATCCTATCATTTCGATATAATTTGTACCCTGGTATAGTGACCCATTGGTTATCCTCCTTCCACCAGGTCTCTGAGATGCCAATTATATCTTCCTCTTCATCCAGTGCTATACACTCTAACTCTCCCATCTTATTTTTTAGACTTCTAACATTTGTATACAGACATTTCAAAGTATGTTTTTTGTTTGTATTAACAACCTGATCATTAATTGAAAGAAATAAATTGGAATCTTTCTGCAGTTTATTTAAAGACACCTGGTCCGCTTTGGCATTTATTGCAACCTCTCTCCTGGGATGCCCTATTTTCCCTGTTCTCTTAGTATCCTTCAAAGATAAATCATTTCAAACCACGCGCTTCTGAGCGACTGTTGGCTTTCCTCATCTAGTTGAAATGCTGCGTTATCTGCTTTTTAAAGGTTAATGTCAGCAGCTTGGTTCCACTCTGGTTAAGGTGGAGCCCCAAAATGATGCCCAGTTCCTAACAAACCTAAAACCCTCTTCCCTGCTGCACCATCATGTCATCCACACACTGAGACTCTGGAGCTGTGCCTGCCTACACATGCAATGGGGAGCATTTCTGAAAATGATATCTTTGATTAGGAAACTAACTCCTGCAATTCCAGCAGAGCATGAAGATATCAGTATTGGTGGCCAGTGGGGAAACCATCCAGAGATTGCCTGGAGAATGCTGTGAAGGCACCTATAAATATAGCACAAGGGGTAATCATTTTGAAACCAGAAATAGCTCCTAAATTGTGTAAAACCTCTAACAAAGCAGGTTTTGACATCCATGGGGAATGGGAAAAACCAATTATGTCTACATTATAAGGCAAGTATGTGCTCCACCTCTACCTGGATTTTGTCATCAATTTGCAGCTACTCTGCAAAAGACTCAGCAGCAACAACAAATAGAAGGAATCCTTATCTGATATGACATTGTAACTTTAAATATTAATATGCCCCTCTACTAACCACTACTATTGATGTAGGGGAGTAAGGTAAGATAATACAGAGATTAGTGCATGCAACCTAGAACCCAATACCTCTTTGTTTTTTCAAAATTACAAAAGGAAAAGAGGCCATTTAACATGGACTAAACACTTTTCTGCATCTAGTGATGCTCCACTAATAGACAATCTCTTTGACTGCGCCTGGTGAAGAAGAAAAACTAATCATATGACATTGTCAACAGAATGCCTAGGTTTAATAAAATTATCAGGGTTCATGTTTTCCATTCACAAATTTTTTTTTTTTTTTTTTTTTTTTTGCAAAAATATTTTGGTTTTTATTTTTCTTTGCTTTTCATTATCTTTACACAGATGAGCCCTTACCTTACAGTAGTATTTCTGAAGGTAGTTGTATTCAGATTGGAAACTACAATAACATGACTGTGATAAGTGACCGGCCTGAAACCATAGAAAACACAGAAAACATCTATTCATATTATAAAGAACTCGGCATATTCAGTAAGTAATACATTTCTTTCTTTAAAGCATGCCTGTACTTTAAGAATTGATACAGTTGAAATGAGTGTGCTGTTTTTTTATTTTTGCTTAAATTCTAATTTTTAATTTGCATAATTCACTAGTGTGACCGTATTCCTTCCCATGGCCTAAAATATGTACATTAAGGGGTACGATAAGTGCACATAAACTTCACTTGGTCAAATCTTTTGTATATAGAATTTATTTTTTCAATGCGGTAACTCCTGAATTAGGAATATATAACAGTATCTTTTGACAGCAGTCCCCACCACCGAAACACCATAAATTAAATCAAACAATATAGTAAACTCAACTTATTGCATCCATTTATAACCCGGTAGACTTGACCACTTGCCCCCGAACGCTAAACGCTGAAAACGGGGGTGCTAGCTTACAGTGCTGCACCATTAGGTCAAAGACTCTACTCCAATAGCTTAATTTCAAAACAGTTTCTGTATAAAGAAATAATAATAATTTATCAACGGAAAATCAATTAAATTCAACAACTACCTATTTTCGACAGCACTCCATTCAGTTTATTCAAAGCCACCGTACTTACATATAACTGGATGTGACGTCATATTCCGCCATTAACCAAACGTATCCGATTCAGTTTCCTAAAACTTTATATAGACGGAGCAATCATTATTGATCACTCCCACTATGTAAATGGCTGTGTAAAATAAATACAGGCAGCTGGGAAACTAAACAAAATATACAAGGGAATAATTCCCTTGCATTTGAAACCTATCTGATCCAAACCTAAAAGGTTTCCAGTGAACCTCACACTACTTACACTGACAACCAAAGAAATCCATTCAAAGAAGAAAAAAAATCCATTTAGAAAGACTCATTCAAAAAACGCGCTCCATTCAATGGGTCCATTGAGACCCAATGGAGACATCGAACGCCACTTAAAAATAAAGCGCTGTTCAGATTTTCAGACAACAGTAGACAGATCCCCTCCATTTCCTAGCATGTAGCAGATGGACTCAGAACAAGTGGGTATAGTGTGCTCGTGCTAGCAGTTGGAGACTGATCTGACGTCAGCACGGGAACATATAACCCCACAGGAAGTGAAGCAACTCAGTAATTTCCGTCTCCAAAGCAGTTTGGAGCGCCTGCACGCTCGCTGAGCGTGTTTTCCAATACTAATTTCTACTTTCCAAATTTCTCAGACGAGCCCCGCACTCCTGCGGTGATACCCTCGGGCCCCTCCCCCAGTTGAGTTTCCCGAGGTGATTTCCGCGATCCCTCGGAGGTCTACGCCTCGGTCCGGTGGCCGAACCGCGGCAGGGATCTAGCCCCCGAGCGAGAAGGGCTCGGGCCTGGCTGAGAGGCGCCTCGGTCCCGGCGAGGACTTAGCCCCGAGCGAGACGAGTTCGGCGGCTTAGAGGCAGCGGGTGCACTTCCTCAAGTGCGGCGGTGAAGGTATTTCCCCTCTCCCCCCGCAGCCGGAGACCGCCCGGGTTACACCGGGAAGCGCCGAGGATCAGGTAAGGCGTACATCTTACTTTTGGTCTCCGAGGTACGAGGATCGGCGGCGTTGCCTGCATGCGGCACACCGTGGAGGTCGCCATTTTGTCTGCATTGTTCGGATAGGCGCCTGTTGATAGGCGCACAACGCAGCATATTGTTTGCTATTGAGCGCATATTGCTGAGCGCTTATTATTGAGCGCATATTGTTTATTATTAAGCGCATATTGCTGAACGCATATTATTGAGCACATATTGCTGAACGCATATTATTGAGCGCATATTGTTTATTATTGAGCGCATATTGCTGAACGCATATTATTGAGCGCATATTGTTTATTATTAAGCGCATATTGCTGACTGCATATTATTGAGCGCATATTGCTGACCGCATATTGTTGAGCGCATATTCTTATTGGGCTCATATTATTATTGAGCGCATATCGCTGACAGCATAAGCGCCGGCGCCCTGCAATCTCAAGACACGATGGAACACCTAAACGCCCCGGCGTCTCCAGAGGCGGCACCTCCTGATTCCGGCGTGAAAGCTCTTGGCCTGCGCTCAGCGTGCCAGCTTAGAGCCACGCAGAGCGCGAGGAGCCAGACTCCCTTTGTGCCCAATGTGAGGAGGCCATGGGAACTTCGGGCCAGGACCAGTCTCAACCGAGGTTTACCGACAGTTCCCCAGGGGCCACCCCAGATCTAGCGGGCCGTCTCGAACAGCCAGGAATCCCGGGGGACCTGGTACCCCGACGGCTGGAGACCGCTTCCATTTCCTGGGTGGACTTATTTAAGGGGATCCACGCCTTCATACAGATGCAGTCGGCTTCCCGTCCAGGCCCTGATGCCCCGGCTGACTCTGCCCCTGGACCCTCTCGCCCTTACCATGGGCACCCGCCTCCGGGCAGTCTGGCTCATACGGACCCTGATGTCTCGGAGGACGAGTCCGGACCCCCCGAGGAGGGGGAACTTCCCTCGGGGATAGAGCCATATCGAACTATGAGGTGGTTCTTTCCCAAGGAGGATCTCTCTGACCTGGTCTCTCAGTGCCTGACGGAGTTGGCTATTCCAGGCCCCAGCACCATGGAGGCATCTACGCAGAACCCCCTGCTGGAGGGTCTTCGTCCCACAGCCCGCCATTTCCCCTTCCTGCAGTCTGCGCAACAGCTGATCGATTTGGAGTGGAATGCGCCGGAGGCCTCATTCATAGGGGGTCGGGCTCTGTCCGGCATATACCCCCTGGACCCGGCAATCAAGGATATGCTGGCGTGCCCTAAGGTGGACGCCTTGGTTAGCGCTGTGGTCAAGCGCACTACCATTCCAGTGGAGGGGGGGGCGGCCCTCAAGGAGGCTCATGACCGACGCCTGGACGCCATCCTGAAACAATCCTTTGAGGTGGCTGCTCTGTCTCTGCGAATCGCAACCTGCTGCACAGTGGTAACGCGTTCCTGTTTGTCACAGGTCAGGAACAATGCTTCGGCAGCAGACATGGAGTCAGCTCTCTCGTTCCTTACGGATGCCGCCTCCGACCTAGTCCGTACGACAGCCAAGGGGGTCTCATCCTCGGTAGCAGCCAGGAGGCAGCTCTGGATACGGAATTGGTCAGCCGATGCTCCTTCTAAGACACGTCTCACTAGAATGCCGTTCAAGGGTTCTCTTCTGTTCGGCAGCGACCTAGATAAACTGGCCAGCACATGGGGCGCCTCTCCAGTACCTCGACTGCCGGAAGACAGGTCCAAGAGGAACCAGCGCATCTTTCCGAGGCCCTCCAGAGGTAGAAGCTCCCAACGCTTCACTCCCTATAGGAGTCGCTACCAGGCACCTCGTCCTCAGGCCAGGAACCAGTCCTTTCGAACCAAGCAGCGCAAGAGGTGAGCCGGCTCAGGTTCAGGTCCCGGCCGCGCCTCACAATGAGAATCAGCCGATCCATCCGGGGGACGGAGCTATAGAGGGCAGGTTAACCCTCTTCTACTCCAGATGGGTCGAGATTACGTCGGACCAGTGGGTCCTCGCCATCATCCGAGAGGGCTATTATCTGGACTTCCATCACACCCCTCCGGACAGGTTTGTGGAGTCTCCGTGTCCAATCCACAAGATGGAGGCATTAGAAGTTACCCTGGCGAGGCTCCTGTCCTTGAAAGCCATAATCCCAGTACCTGCATGGGAAATGGATTCTGGGCACTATTCCATTTATTTCATGGTACCCAAGAAAGAGGGCACTTTCCGGCCCGTATTAGACCTCAAGTCAGTCAACCGATACTTAAGGGTCCCGAGGTTTTGCATGGAAACTCTGCGCTCAGTCAAGACCGCAGTACAGCCAGGGGAGTTCCTCACGGCCTTAGACTTGTCAGAAGCCTACCTGCATATCCCGATCCATCAGGATCATCAGCGTTACCTACACTTCAAGGTTCTGGGACGACACTTCCAATTCCGGGCTTTGCCCTTCGGGTTAGCCACAGTGCCGCGGACCTTCACCAAGGTGATCATAGTGGTAGCAGCGGCGCTCAGACGGGAAGGAATCCTTGTCCATCCCTACCTAGACGATTGGCTGATCAGGGTGAAATCCCAAGAGGAGAGCCATCGGGCAACCAACAGAGTGAGCGCCCTTCTGGAAAGCCTAGGATGGGTAGTCAACCTAAGCAAGAGTTGCTTACAGCCTTCCCAATCACTGGAATACCTGGGTGTCCAGTTCGACACCCAGGCAGACAAAGTCAGTCTCACCACCAAGAGAAGATTAGAACTCCAGACGCGTCTACGGTCCTTGATGGGAGCCAGCTGGCCCATAGCTTGGGATTATCTGCAGGTTCTCGGTCTCATGGCATCCACCCTGGAAGTGGTACCCTGGGCGCGGGCCCATATGAGACCACTACAATGCTCCCTTCTCTCTCGATGGAGCCCGCGCTTCCGGAATTACTCTGTGCATCTACCTCTACCAGCCAGAGTGCGGACCCAGCTACGGTGGTGGTTGCAGTCCGACCACACGAGCGGGGGGTCGAAGATGTCCTCCCCCCACGTGGACTCTGCTCACCCCAGATGCCAGCCTGAGCGGATGGGGAGCACACTGCGAAGAGCTCACCGCCCAAGGGCGGTGGAACAGAGAAGAGTCGGGGTGGAACATCAACCGTCTAGAGGCACGGGCAGTCCGGTTAGCCTGCCTGCGATTTGCTCACAGACTGCGGAACAGAGCAGTCAGAGTGATGTCCGATAACGCCACCACGGTAGCATACATCAACCGACAGGGCGGAACCAGAAGCCAACAGGTGTCCCTAGAGATAGCCCCGCTGATGGCTTGGGCAGAGGCGAATCTCCAGGACATCTCCGCCGTCCACATTGCCGGAAGGGACAACACCGCGGCAGACTTCCTCAGCAGGGAAAGCCTAAATCCGGGAGAATGGCAGCTGTCCCCCACAGTCTTCCAGATGATTGTGGATCAGTGGGGGACTCCGGACATGGACCTACTAGCGGACAGGTCCAATGCTCAAGTACCCAGATACTTCAGCCGCAAGCGAGATCCGTTCTCTCACGGGATCGACGCCCTGGTTCAGCCATGGCCTCCAGGGTCCCTGCTATACGCCTTTCCGCCGTGGCCCCTGCTGGGTGCCCTTATACACAAGATTGAGGCACAGAGGCCTAGTTCTTCTAGTGGCACCAGACTGGCCAAGAAGACCCTGGTAAGCGGACATGAGAAGACTGCTGACAGGGGAGCCCCTTCCCCTGCCTCCTCTCAGGGACCTGCTACGTCAAGGTCCCATCCTCCACGAGGATCCGGCTCGATTCTCTCTTACGGTCTGGCCATTGAGAGGGCTAGACTGAAGAAAAGAGGTTACTCGGAGCCGGTGATAGATACACTCAACCGAGCTCACAAGTTTTCCACATCCCTCACCTACATAAGGATCTGGAGAGTATTTGAAGCCTGGTGCGACACTCATGGCACCAATCCACATGCGACCACAATCCCTATTGTTCTGGATTTCCTGCAGGATGGGCTTCAGAAGGGTCTCTCCCTAAGCTCCATCAAGGTTCAGGTGGCTGCGCTGTCTTGCTATGGTCCCAGGAGGGATGGCAAGACCATTGCCACGCACCCAGATGTTTCCCGCTTCCTGAAAGGAGTCAAGCACATTCGTCCGCCACTGAAGTGGCCAGTGCCCCTGTGGAACCTCAACATAGTTTTGGATTTCCTCGCGGGATCCACCTTCAGACCCCTCCGGGGCCTGTCTCTCCGTTCTCTAACTTTGAAGATGGTGTTTTTGCTGGCTGTGTGTTCAGCACGCCGCATCTCGGAGCTACAAGCGCTGTCCTGCCGTGATCCCTTTCTCAGAATCACTCCTGAGGCTATCCATCTTCGCACGGTTCCCTCCTTCTTACCTAAAGTTGTCTCACGATTTCACCTCAACCAAACCATATCCTTGCCAACCATGGCGGGTTTGAAGAAATCAGAAGAAGGGCATTTGCTACACCATCTCGACATCGGCAGATTGCTGCCCAGATACCTGGAAATGACAGAAGCAGTACGAAAGACGGACCATCTGTTTGTCCTTCACAGCGGGAAGAAGCAAGGGGAAGCGGCCTCTCGGCCCACCATCACCCGCTGGATCAAAGAAGTTATCAGAGCGGCCTACGTAGAGGCCGGGAAGTCACCACCTCTGCAGGTCAAGGCTCATTCCACCAGAGCGCAGGCGGCCTCTTGGGCAGAATCTAGGATGCTGTCGCCCGCGGAGATATGTAAGGCGGCGACATGGTCCGTCCTCCCATACCTTTTCCAGATTTTACCGTCTGGATGTCCAGGCCAGGGAGGACACAGCATTTGCGAGGGCAGTCCTACGCGGTGCTCAGGCAGCCTCCCGCCCGGTTCGGGAGTAGCTTTTGTACATCCCACTTGTTCTCAGTCCATCTGGCTACACACTAGGAAATGTTGAGATTACTTACCTGATAATCTCCTTTTCCTTAGTGTAGACAGATGGACTCAGCATCCCGCCCGGCTGCCGGGGTACAGGGGATTCACCGATTCAAGGTAAGCCTTATCACTTCTTACATGAGTGTGTCCACTCTACCAGGTGTCGACGCCTTCCGGTTGGGAATGCTGGCGGTCTCCAGCTACTATCAATCGGTCAGGGGAATCCTGTTTTCACTATTTCACTGAGCGTCAGTACACATATATCCATAACAGCTTTTGCAAGGAAGATTACTGAGTTGCTTCACTTCCTGTGGGGGTATATGTACCCGTGCTGACGTCAGATCAGTCTCCAACTGCTAGCACGAGCACACTATACCCCTTGTTCTGAGTCCATCTGTCTACACTAAGGAAAAGGAGATTATCAGGTAAGTAATCTCAACATTAAACACATAGTGATATTAAGTTGGAGGTTCCGAAAGTTTAAAAAAGTAAAAAATAAAAATTTGAAATAGGCTCACGGGTTGAAAACTGGATGCTCAATTTTGCTGGCGTCTAGTTTCCGAATTTGTGGCTGTCAGCGGGGTCGAGAACAGACACCGGCAAAATTGAGCGTCGACTGTCACACCCGCTGACAGCCACCGCTCATGTCCAAAAAGAGGCGCTAGGGACGCACTAGTGTCCCTAGCGCCTTTTTACCGCAGGGCCTAATTTAAATATTTTTTACTGTATCGCGCGCATAGGAGAGTGGGTGCTCGCCCGCTCTTCCGCGTTTTTTACTGTATTGGCCCGTGTGTTAGGCCCTCCGGGAAACCCACAGAGCCAAGAATTAACTCAGTCCCGCCTACGACAGGAGATATCTCCTTGTCTATTGATCTTTTTGGTGTCGCAAGAACTCCTGAGGGAAACAGGGGGGGGGGGATAGACTGTGTTCCGGGACTTAAAGTGACTTGCATGTCCGGCAATCAATCCACCCACTCATTTGGATTCACCGCCAAGGACCGTCACAGAGTCAAATTATCCACGGCCGGGAGCATAAACCCTTCAATAGTAGGTTGCAAGGCATCTGGTTCTGGGGTACTCATCCCCAGTTCCCTAATCCTTGCTTTCCTCTTTGAATATGGCATAGGTAATGTTAGAGGAAATACATAAGGGCTTACTTCTCAGATTCTCTACTCAACAAATGATTGGAATTACTTTACTGGGGGCCTGAGAAGAGAGAGGGAGTCCAGAAAAATTAAGTAATTACTACAAGAAGTCGAAATTTGCTTGAAAAGCATTCCTTCCAGGTCTTAGATGTTCCAGCAAAGCCGTGTGCCAGCGGCACCTGCGCGCACCGCAGGAGGGGCCGGTTTTAAGGCATTCTGGTCCCTCCTCGATGACGTCTCTGGGGGAAGTCTCGCTTTCAGGCCAGGACGGCATCCTCACCTTCAGCCACAGAAGAAACAACGTTGAAAGCAATGAAAAAGTGATGCCAGCAGCAGAAATGTAATTCTCCGGGTCTCTGCCCTCTCTCTCCACCCCCTAATTTGCGAATTTTTAATTTCCCGAGGGTGGTAGGAGAGGTTCCTAGAGTTACTATCAGAAGATATTTCCTGGAAATTTTGGACTTTACAAACTAATATGTTCCCCTCTGGATAAAGGCTACTTTCTACCATCCTGCTCTGGTGTTCAGCTTTGGAATTCTTCATTGGACTTGACTCTAAATAGTCTGACAGATTATCTAATTTTGAAATATCTGAGAGAGCCACATTATTGATATCTCTATGTACTGAAAGTGATCTTACTAATGTGATTAAGTTATTTTAGGAATTCTAATGCATTATTTATGGGCCCAAAAAAAACTACCCAAGAGAGAAGAAAGGGTTTTCTTGCTTTAAGACAGGATACACTAGTATTGGTGCTATCTTCTTTCTAAGATTCCCGTCTAAATGCATTGTAAAATACAATAGAGATAATTACATATTCTTTGTACCAGAACACCTTAAAAGCTTCATAGATTCTAAGGTTATGCTTCAATCTAGTAACACCTAAATACTTGGAATCATCCTATATTGATGGCTTAGATTACAGCGCTACTCTATTTCCTTTTTCTTTGTATCTCCTAATATTGCTGATACCTTCCCCCCTATAGTATGTGGTCTAATCGGTATTATTTGTTACCTTATGTGGTTATTCTTTTGTTAAATTATTGTATCTTATGTTAATACCACATTTCTTCGCAAAGTGGATACTTTGTACGATTGATGTAAAATGAATAAACAAATTTTAAAAAATAAAGCTGTTTTTTGCCTATTTTTTTTATGGTTTGAAGAACGTAGTCCAGCTTAGTCCAATGATCCTTGCAATAAGAGCTGGAAATGTGCCTTACAGCTAGACACTCAAGGAACAAAAAAAAGACCAAAAATAATAGCACCTAATGCTAAAGTATGACAATTAGGGAACCTCTCTGAACAAATACAACTCAATAGAAACCATCCTAACAAGATTTTCCCACTCCTGATTTGGACAACTTGCGAAGCTGGTTCCCCACTAGTTTTTATCCCATTACCAAAACTGCAGTCTTATTTGGCCAAGAACTCTTTATTATAAGGTGTACATTTCAACTAAAAACAGTGATGGTATTTCACATAGAATCCAAGGCCTCCACCTTACGCGTGAGGAATGGTTATCTGATTAGAACTCTGCGATTTAGAATGTGGCACTCGTACACATAGAGACATGACTCCATCCCCCCAAAGATCAGGGGTTTTTTTCTGGATGGGGGGTGCGCTAGAAATATGGGTTTATAGTTTGGGAATGGGGAAAAGGAATGTTTTGGTTCTCTAGCACCCAAGAAAAAGATCTAGGTGTCATAGTGGATAACACATTGAAATCATCGGTTCAGTGTGCTGCGGCAGTCAAAAAAGCAAACAGAATGTTGGGAATTATTAGAAAGGGAATGGTGAATAAAACGGAAAATGTCATAATGCCTCTGTATTGCTCCATGGTGAAGACCGCACCTTGAATACTGTGTACAATTCTGGTCACCGCATCTCAAACAAAATATATTTGCGATGGAGAAGGTACAGAGAAGGGTGACCAAAATGGTAAAGGGAAAGGAACAGCTCCCCTATGATGTCGGGCTGGGAGCTTCCCCTGGTAACAAAGATTTATGGTTATCTCATACAGATAGCATTGAACCTCAGAGTAATAAATAAAATAATCTCATGGAATGTAAATTGCTTGGGATCACCCATTAAGAGAAAAAAGTCTTAGCACATTTAAAACGTGCACAAGCAGAAATTGCTTGTCTACAAGAGACACATCTTTCTTTCTGGGAAAGTGTAAAACTAGAGAGAGTGGGTTGTCTTTTGTGTTAAGCAACCCAAGGAAAAAAAGCAGGAGTTGGTATATTGATAAACAAATCAGCTAACTTTAAGACAAATACATACAAGACCCAGAGGCTAGATCTGTTATCCTTATCGGAGAGTGGACTGGATTATTAGTTACAATATGTAATGTCTATGCACCTAACGAATACTCACATGTTTTTTTTGTCAAACTGGTAAATTCTATATACATTCACTCACAGGGCACACTATTTTTGTTGGGAGACCTCAACTACACGCATGACCCCACCATGGATAAAAACCCACCACTATTAAGACATAGAGGCGGAAAGAAGAGAGGAATAGTGTTCCTCTGCCATCAGTTGGGGCTCTTAGACATCTGGAGGTCCCTTCATCCGACAGGAAGAGACTGTATGCATATCTCTAGATCACACTCATCTCTCTCTCGAATTGACTACATCTTGGTCTCTCAATCCCAATTCCATGCTGTACTTAGAGCAGATATCAAGTTGCAAGCGATTTCTGACCACTCTCCAGTCTCTGCTACTTTGAATTTTTCGAATGACAGAGACTGTGGAAGAACTTGGCATTTTCCCAGGTACCTTAAGGATGACATCAGGTTTCAGACATTTTTACAAAACAAATGGAAAGACTTTGCCCTAAACAACCAACTACACGCCCAAACTCCTCAGTTATTCTGGGAAATGGGCAAGGTAGTACTGTGCAGAGAGATAATTTCCTATGTTAAATCACGCAATAAATACCTCCAAAATAACATCCAACTAGAAACACAACTAGCACACGCCAAAGACACACTTATAGAAGATGTCTCTGATCCTCAGAGGGGTAAGTATTACAGTATTCTAGGGCGCCTGAACACTCTTCTTCACTTGCAAGTCCAGCTCACCCTACAAAGAGAGGGCCAACACTTTTTCCACTTTGGAAACAAAGCTGGAAAACTCCTGGCAAACTTAATCACGCCACCAAACAAAATACTTTCGTAACCCATATGAGAAGACGACATAAAGTCCTGGTTACTCAAAAAAAAAAAAAAAAAAAAAGGATATCTGTGAGGTCTTTCTCATTTTTTATGAGACATTATATACTGCAGAGCCTAATGAAGGGAAAGAGGTAGAAGTCCTCTTTTTCCAAAATTTGCCACTCCCAAAACTTGTGGAACATCAATTGGAATTTCTGAATAGATCAATTTAAACTTATGAAGTATTGCAGGCTATCGCTTCTGTAAAATCTGGCAAATCCCCAGGTCCTGATGGATTCTCATATGACTTACAAACTATTGCGGGAAAACCTGGTCACCCCCTTGACAAACTTTTATCTAGATGGCCTTGCTAAACAGGCTTTCCCGACCACCTTCAGTTTGGCCCACATCACAGTACTTCCTAAACCTAGAAAAGATCCTTTACTTACCCTCCTCTTACAGACCAATCTCACTCTTAAACTGCAATCTAAAAATCTTAGCGAAAGTTTTAATGGACAGATAAAACATACATAGAAACATAGAAATGACTGCAGAAGAAGACCAAACTGCCCATCCAGTCTGCCCAGCAAGCTTCACACATTTTTTCTCTCATACTTATCTGTTTCTATTAGCTCTTGGTTCTATTTCCCTTCCACCCCCACAATCAATGTAGAGAGCAGTGATGGAGCTGCATCCAAGTGAAATATCTAGCTTGATTAGTTAGGGGTAGTAGGGGTAGTAACCGCCGCAATAAGCAAGCTACACCCATGCTTATTTGTTTTACCCAGACTATGTTATACAGCCCTTATTGGTTGTTTTTCTTCTCCCCTGCCGTTGAAGCAGGGAGCTATGCTGGATATGCGTGAAGTATCAGTTTTTTTCTCCCCTGCCGTTGAAGCAGAGAGCTATGCTGGATATGCGTGAAGTATCAGTTTTTTTCTCCCCTGCCGTTGAAGCAGAGAGCTATGCTGGATATGCGTGAAGTATCAGTTTTTCTTCTCCCCTGCCGTTGAAGCAGAGAGCTATGCTGGAAATGCGTGATGTATCAGTCTTTCTCCCATGCTGTTGAAGCAGAGAGCCATGCTGGATATGCATCGAAAGTGAAGTATCAGGCACATTTGGTTTGGGGTAGTAACCGCCGTAACAAGCCAGCTACTCCCCGCTTTGTGAATGCGAATCCTTTTTTCTTCTCCCCTGCCGTTGAAGCTATGCTGGATATGCGTGAAGCATCAGTTTTTCTTTTCCCCTGCTGTTGAAGCAGAGAGCCATGCTGGATATGCATTGAAAGTGACTATACAAAGAGACGCCATGATCCTTACACTAAGTATCGGTGGCGGTCATTTGAAATAAAAACAGTGTTTGGCACAATATAAGCACTAAAAAAAAATTGATTTAGAGGACACTATAATTTATTAAATTTCTAAGCACTTGGCACAACAAATGAAAAACAAATGAAAAACGTTAGAGTTTTCAAGTATATGAAACCACCACTTCACCCTTAAAAAAAAAAAAAATTATTTAACAAAAAACGTTGATGTAGTATTTGAATTTACGTTTATATACCAGTTATGGTGAAATTTAATAATTATTGCAAGGTTGGGTTTCCCTATTTTCAATATTGAGGTATTCATAATTGAACCCATACTTAATGATCGTTTAGTAGTTTGGTTTGCTCTAAAGATTTGTCAAGTAAATTCTACCCCAGCTTTGGCCATCTGATTCGACTCCAAGAAAGCTTTCAACAGTCTCATGGCCATAACTTTTTTCGGTACTGCAAAGATTCGGCTTTCAAGGAGATCAACCAGTATCACGCATCATAGTCAACAGATGCTCCAACAGGGGATGTGCGTTTCAAGAGGTGTACGACAGGGATGTCCCCTATCACCACTGCTTTATATCTTGTCCATAGATCCTCTACTGAGAAATATAGAGATGGACCCCCATACCACTTCACAGCAGTGTTTGCGGATGACGTCCTAGTCTTCCTTACTGACCCACAACAGTCTCTCCCTGCAGTACTACAACTGCAGAATGACTTTGGACAGTTCTCAGGCCTATTGATGTTACAGGCACGCTTAAACTTGAATGGCCTGGAACCTTTCCTCTGAGATGGATAAATGAAATATCTAGGCATCAAAATCACAATTAATATAGATAACGTTTATAAAGTAAATATTCAACCCTTACTAAACCACACAAAAAGAAACACTGGAAAGATGGCAATCGCTACCGCTTTCCTTAATAGGAAGAACCCAACTCTTCAAAATGGTGATACTTCCCAAGTGGATGTACATCTTACAAATGGTACCTCCTTGGATCACCAAACGGGACCATAAACACCTTCTCAGAGCTCTTCGTTTCTTTCTCTGGCGGGGGAAATGAGCTAGAATACCAATGGGAATTCTTATGAGACCTACTGAGGAAGGTGGACTGAGAGACACAAAAGTAAATCTTCTTATAATTTAGCATGTAGTTTGAGATACATAGGGGATTGGCTCTTTACCACCTCACATTTTACTCCATGTCAAAATCTTTCAAATTGGTATGAGGTTACATCATTAAATCCTTTCTTTCAGATAGATTCCTATTTAATCCCCCCAAATCTTAAACACATGCTGTTTCGTACTTACAGGAATGCATGGATGCAAGTCTGCAGACTCCACCACCACTCATCTCTATTAACATCACTGCTAACAATAGCAATCACGCACTCTTCCCACCTGGTTTGAATGCAGTGTCATTTAATAGATTGGCACAAACAAAAGCTCACATATATTCATCAAATGTTTGATCCCTTGTCTGAACAATTACTTGCTTTTACAGATCTTTGCCAGAAATTTGCAATCCCACACACTGACATTTATGCCTTCCTGCAAGTGCAACATTTCATCAACAGCAAGCTATTTTATTTTCAGAACTCCCCTAGCAATAAAAAAAAATTGCGGGATACCATACACCTGGGAAAACGTCATCTCACTATTTCTACATATTATAAAAACTTAATGGTTAGCAAACTACAAGCTTTAGAAAACTTATACACAAGATGGGTGGACTGGCCTGCTACTTTACATGATAATTCTGACAGTGTATTAAGAGAATCTTATAAATTTCTTTGGCGAACCTATATCACTCCATCTCGAGCCTTCTACTTTAAGATAAGCACATTGAAGTTATGTCAGAAATGCCATGGGGGGAGAGGGTACATTTTACTAGTTTCTGGGAAAGCCCCAAGGTTTTGGAGTTCTGGGCAGAAGTACAGACCACATGTGCAAACCTGGTTAAAATAAAACTTCCACTAGACCCCAACTTGTGGCTATTTGGGTCAGAAACAGTACAGCTAAATTTAAACATGGAACTTCTTTTATTTCTCAAGAGGGCTGGGCTCATTGGCAGGAAAGTTATCTTATCCTGTTGGGTGGACAATCATGGGCATAACTATGAGCATTGGTTTCAGAGTATGCTTCGTCTTTGTTCCCTAGAGTAGGCCATTGCTAAGAATACCTCGCCAAAGAAGTTTAATAGTGTTTCACAAATGTGGTATGTTTTTTATTGTCCTATCTAATACCTGCAGTGGAGCAAGACTGAGAGTTGCAAGAAATATGATTATTTGATATGATTATTTGATGGCCAGGTGGACGCCCACCTCAGCACCAGTGGTCATCAAACGGTATAGTTTAATATCACAAAAAGGATATGGAAAAGAAGCACAAAGACCCAAGTTTTGCAGTTCAAAAACACGGACTTTGATGAAATGGGGAAGTACCTGGAGGAAGAACTAAATGGCTGGGAGAACGTGAGAGATGTTGATCAACAGTGGACCAATCTAAAAGGAGCAATTACCAAGGCAACTAATCTATATGTTAGAAAAGTAAAGAAAAGCAAAAGAAAAATGAAACCTATCTGGTTCTCAAAGGAGGAGGTGGCTGACAAAATAAAGGCTAAAAGAACAGCGTTCAAGAAATATAAAAGATCCCAAAGGGAGGAGCACAAAGAAGAATATCTGGTAGAACTGAGGGAAACGAAGAGATTAATCAAGACGGCAAAAAGTCAAGTGGAAGAGAGGATTGCCAAGGAGGTAAAGAGGTGACAAAACATTTTTCAGATATCAGTGAAAAGAGAAAAGTTCAAAGTGGTATAGTGAAATTGAAAGGTGGAAAGGATCAATGTGTGGCGAGAGACGAAGAAATGGCAGAAATATTAAACGAATACTTCAGTTCTGTGTTCACTAAAGAGGACCCTGGGGAAGGACCGTCACTAGTTAACAAGAAACTGGAGGGGAGTGGAGTAGATGTAACTCCATTTACAGTAGAAAATGTATGGGAAGAGCTGGAGAAACTGAAAGTGGACAAAGCCATGGGACCTGATGAGGTTCATCCCAGGATACTGAGAGAGCTCAGAGATGTGCTGGAGGGTCCGCTGTGTGACCTGTTCAATAGATCCCTAGAAACGGGAATGGTGCCGAGTGATTGGAGAAGAGCGGTGGTGGTCCCGCTTCACAATAGTGGGAACAAAGAAGAGGCTGGTAACTATAGACCAATTAGCCTCATTTCGGTGGTGGGAAAAGTAATGGAGTCACTGTTGAAAGAGAGAATAGTGAACTATCTACAGTTGGGAGAATTGCTGGACCAGAGGCAGCATGGATTCACCAGGGGAAGATCCTGTCAGACAATTCTGATTGACTTTTTTGACTGGGTAAACAAGGAATTGGATCAAGGAAGAGCACTCGATGTCATCTACTTGGATTTCAGCAAAGCTTTTGACACTGTCCCGCACAGGAGACTGGTGAATAAAATGAGAAGCTTAGGAGTGCGTGCCGAGGTGGTGGCCTGGATTGCAAACTGGTTGACGGACAGAAGACAGTGTGTGATAGTAAATGGAACTCACTCTGAAGAGAGCGGTTTTAAGTGGTGTACCTCAAGGATCGGTGTTGGGACCAGTCCTGTTCAATATCTTTGTGAGTGATATTGCGGACGGGATAGAAGGTAAGGTTTCTTTTTGCGGATGACACTAAGAGCTGCAACAGAGTGGACACACCGGAAGGAGTGGAGAGAATGAGATGGGATTTAAGGAAGCTGGAAGAGTGGTCGAAGATATAGCAGCTGAGATTCAATGCCAAGAAGTACAGAATCATACATATGGGGAGTGGAAATCCGAATGAACTGTATTGGATGGGGGGAGAAAGGCTGATGTGCACGGAGCAGGAGAGAGACCTTGGGGTGATAGTGGCTAATGATCTGAAGTCGGCAAAACAATGTGACAAGGCGATAGCTAAAACCAGAAGAATGCTGGGCTGCATAGCGAGAGGAATATAGAGTAAGAAAAGGGACGTGATTATCCCCTTGTACAGGTCCATGGTGAGGCCTCACCTGGAGTACTGTGTTCAGTTCTGGAGACCATATCTCCAAAAAGACAGAGACAAGATGGAGGCAGTCCAGAGAAGGGCGACCAAAAAGGTGGAAGGTCTTCATCGAATGACTTATGAGGAGAGATTGAAGAATCTAAATATATACACCCTGGAGGAAAGGATGAGCAGAGGTGATATGATAGACTTTCAGATACTTGAAAGGTTTTAATGATCCAAAGACAACGACAAACCTTTTCCGTCGGAAAAAAATCAGCAGAATCAGGGGTCACGATTTGAAGCTCCAGGGAGGAAGACTCAGAACCAATGTCAGGAAGTATTTCTTCACGGAGAGGGTGGTGGATGCCTGGAATGCCCTTTCAGAGGAAGTGGTGAAGACAGAACTGTGAAGGACTTCAAAGGGGCGTGGGATAAACACTGTGGATCCATAAAGTCTAGAGGACGTGAATGAATGTGGAAAAAAAGGATTTGTATTCACAAAAAAGCGGGGAGTAGCTTTCTTGTTACGGCGGTTGCTACCCCAAACCAAATAAGCCTGATACTTCACTTTCAATGTATATCCAGCATAGCTCTCTGCTTCAACGGCAGGGGAGAAAGACTGATACTTCACGCATATCCAGCATAACACTCTGCTTCAACGGCAGGGGGAATGCAGAAAAGTGGATCTATATACAGACAACAACAAACAAGGACTGAATTACATAGTCTGGGTAAACAAATAAGCATAGGTGTAGCTTGCTTATTGCGGCGGTTACTACCCCTAACTAATTAAGCTAGATATTTCACTTAGATGCAGCTCCAACACTGCTCTCTACATTAATGGTGGGGGTGGAAGGGAAATAGAACCAAAAGGTTACTAAGAGCCAAGAGTAAGAGATAAGTATGAGAAAAAAAAAAGTGCGAAACTTGCTGGGCAGACTGAATGGGCCGTTTGGTCTTCTTCTGCCGTCATTTCTATGTTTCTGTATGTATATCCTTAAACCTGCTACAATGAATACCCATACATCTGTTTGACATTGTCACAGCCGGAGTAGAGGGGTGGGAAGGGTGGTTAGGAAGTAGGGGGCACTTTGGGTAGATGTTCAGTCTGTTAGATTGTTATTTATTTGTAATATGAAAATTTCAATAAAAATAATTCCCCCCCCCCCCCCCCCCCCCCCCCAAAAAAAAAGACAGGGAAATTCCAGCCCATCCTAGGTCAATGGAGTCTTAACATATCTAGTGAGAGAAATTCAAAATGACTTCTCTCAGCACAATCCTATCATTCATTAAACACAGACCAATTCAGTACTGTGAGCTCAGGCTAGCACACAGGTTAACCCACTGTTGGACGCACGTTTTGGACGCGTGTCCATAACCCATTATGCAATAATGGGATTAGCGCGCCCAAACCAACGTGTAGCTAATATCATTCATCACATGTTAATGCCATGTTGATGAAGCTATTAGCTAGTACTCCCTTATGTAAAAAAAAAATGTGCGCCCGACACACACATTTTTTTCCTCAAAAATTAACGCCAGCCCCAAAGCTGTCTTTAAGTCTTGAGGAGCCCCAAAAGTTTACAGATATTAAGTCTGAGAAACCACAAAAAGCACAACTTGAAAAAAAACATTTTTTAAAGTCTTGCCAGCAGTCATGATAAGAAAACTGATGCTCATAAAATTGCGTGTCCGTTTTCCTAACCTGCACGCAACCACTTCTCATGGATGCACTAGGGATGAACAATTTATCCCTAGCATGTCCTTTTTTTTAGCTCGGTGGCTCATTTGCCTATTGCATCAATTGTCCGGGCGAGATTATTGTGCACATGTTATAAAACAAAAAAAAAAATTTGCGTCCAGTTTGGAGACACGTTTTTAGCTCATCGGTATTAGGGATGTGAATCGTTTTTTGACAATTTTAAAAAATCGTCAGATATTTTTTAAATCGTCAAAAATCGTTAGAGTCGCGATACAATAGAAATTCCCCCGATTTATCGTGAAAAATCGTAAATCGGGGGAGGGTGGGAAAACTGGCACACCAAAACAACCCCTAAACCCACCCCCGACCCTTTAAAACAAATCCTCCACCCTCCCGAACCCCCCCCAAAATGTTTTAAATTACCTGGTGGTCCAGTGGGGGGGTCCCGGCGCGATCTCCCGCTCTCGGGCCATCGGCGCCATTTTGGCTGCCACTAATATAAATGGCGCCGATGGCCCGATTTAAAAAAAAAGAAAAAACCCACCCGACCCTTTAAAATTACCCCCTTAGCCTCCCCCACTCTCCCGACCCCCCCCCCCCCAAAACATTTTACACATAGGGGTGACCGTTGGCTCCTATGACATTGTGAGGGCAAAGGTAGCGCTGGCGCCATTTTGAATACTGGCAATAAGGCCGGCGTGCAGGAGGTCGCTCCCGCTGGACTTTTGGCAAGTCTTGTGGGGGTCAGGAGGCCCCCTCAAGCTGGCCAAAAGTCCCTGGGGGTCCAGCAGGGGTCCGGAAGCGATCCCCTCACTCGGGTCGTATTGCCAATATTCAAAATGGCGCCGGCGCTACCGTTGCTCTGTCACATTGTAAGGGCAAAGGGCCATCGGTGCCATTTTTTTTAGCGCAGCTGATAGCGTGGGAACGGGAGATCGGTCCCCGCGGCCCCCCTGGACCACCAGGTATGTGTAAAAGGTTTTTTGGGGGGGGGTCGGGAGAGTGGGGGATGCTAAGGGGGTAATTTTAAAGGGTCGGGGTGGGGTTTTTTTTTATCAGCGCGGGCCTCACTAAAAATTTAGTGATGTGAATTGGAATCGGAACAGATTCCCATTCACATCTCGTAACGATCAGATTCCCCCCCCCCCCCCCCAGCCGAACCCGATCGTTAAAACGATCGGGCACACGCTTCATATCTCTAATCGGTATTGTATCAGCCTGAGTGATTGGATGTCTTCATTAGACCTCAAGGATGCTTATGCATATATCCTGATTACACCCCTTTTGCTGGCATTTCCTCTGAGTGGGAGAAACCCACTATCAATACAAGGTACTTCCATTTGGACTCTTCAGCCCCAGAGTCTTCATGAAATGCCTCATTGTTTCAGTTGCACACCTGCGCCATTAAGGGATTTAAATATACCTTTATCTAGACAACTGGTTACTAGTAGCTCCAGCAAGGGATACTCTCCTATTGCATACTCGGTTATCGATACACCGGCTTCAATCTCTGCGTTTTCTCAACATGTTACAACCCACTCAGTGTCATCAATTTATTGGAGCGCAAATAGCTTCCACAATGTTAAGAGAATTCCTGCCTCTAGACAGGATATCAGTTCTGTACAAAATTGCAAATATGTTACTAAAACAGTCGTCAACGACCTGGCGCATACTAGTGTTCTTAGGACACTTAGCAGCAGCTATTCATGTGGTCCTTATAACGTACTTGCACATGCGTTGCCTTCAATATATAATGTTTTTTTGGCCGGTCTTGGGCCTTCCCGTGACCTGCTGCACTTACTCTCAGCATCACCAGGTTTGAGGGATGCAGTCAGGATTCCTTCAACACGGAGAAGCTATCATTAGATGCTCTGTTATTTGTGCTGTGCCGCCCTCTCGGCATGCACGCACACACTTGCCCTGATTATCAAGGCGCCATGGCGGGAAAAACGGATGATGCCCTCTGATGTCAGCGCAGTTGGGTATTTTAAACCCCAGCCACTCTCCAAGCCCTTGCCTCAGCAACTGGTCATCCTGCCTTGCAGTGCGGTGTTACTTTATTTCTGTTCCTCGTTGTCCTCCTTGCCTTGCTCTTCTGTCTGGTCTTCCTGACCTGCCTTGCCTTGTTCCCCTGCCATACCTTCTTGTCATGTTTCTGCCTTGCTTTTCCTCTCTGTTGCCTTGCCCTTTCTGTCCTGCCTTGTCCTGGCCTTTAGTGTCTTGTCTCTGCTTGACTTGTCTGTCTTGGCCTGATTCCTGGTTCTGACTTCTGCTACAGATACTGACTTTGCTTCTGGATTATGAATTGCCCTGACCTCTGATACTGATTGCTCACTGCCTGCCCCGACCTTGGCCTGGACTTGGGTACTATCTGCTTGCTGACAGCCCTGACCACCTCCCACATCTTGACTTCATCTGACCATTCTATATGGGACCTTCATCTAAAACCTGCCGGCCCCTGGAACATAAAGGCTCAATGGGTGAAGCTCCAATCCAGTCCTAGTAGGAGCGAGTCCATTAGCTGTTTGGCATGAGCCTAACAGGTTCTCCTGCTAGACTAGTCAACCACACCACAGCCCAAGGGCTCACATCCATGACATAATAGGGACTCAGAAACCAATGGAACCAGCTACTCAAACCACTTCATTCAAAGGTTATAGTAACTGCAGAGATGAAACAAATACCTTGTGGTTACAGCTGGAGGCATCCCTTCAGCCACTCCCACACCAAGTGATATTAACAGATACCTCTGCTTTGGATTAGGGACCTTATACTGGACACTCTAAGATGCGAAGTGACTGATCATTACAAGAACGATGACTCCAAATCAACTTACTAGAGCTGAGTGATGTGCAGTGCTCTAGTAACATTCCAATGCATTCTACAGGGGAAAAACAATAATTCATATGAACAATCAAGTTGCCATATTTTATATCTGCAAACATGGAGGCACAGAATCTTGGATCCTATGTCAATGAGCCCTTCTTATCTGGCAATGGTCAGAGCTAAATGAAGCAACACTACAAGCAACATACTTACCAGGAATAGCAAACACTGTGGCAGACAAATTCAGCAGGATATTCCATCCACTCAGATGCTCCCTGACACAGTTCAGAGCAGTTCACCTATTCAGACTGTGTGGAGAATCATGGATAGAACTCTTTGCAATGGAGCAGAACAAAAAACTAAATTGATTCTGTTCCATCCATTTCAGCACTCTATGCAAGGCTCCAGAGGCCTTCCTAATACCAGGGGGCATATAGGGCTCATGTATGCTTTTCCTCCAATACCACTTATATTGAAGACCATTCAAAAATTCATGTGAGACCAAACCAAGCTGATTCTAATCACAACAGCATGGCTGAAACAACCAGAAAGTATGGCAACCTTAAAATCAGATAGAGAATGTCCTGGAAGGTTGCAATGTTCCCTTGGTTTCTGAATCTGCTTCATTTTTTTGAAGGGGTTAATAAACATGTGGATAAAGGTGAACTGGTAGATGTAGTGTATTTGGATTTTCAGAAGGCGTTTGACAAAGTCCCTCATGTTAAAACCCCCACGTGTTATTTAACATCGTTAAATCATTAGTATCTCCCCCGAGTCATGAGCCATCTGAAATTGATAACAGCACTTGTGATAAAATAGCTCTATTTTTTCAATCAAAAATTGAAAATATCACAATTGAATTTCAGAATTTACCCTATCCTGTCTATTCAGACCAACCCCCAGCATATAATTGGAGTTCTTTTGACAAAATTTCCATAGAGACAGTACAAAGATTAATTAGTAAGCAGAAGCCATCAAACTCCCCCCTAAACCCTTGTTCCGGTACCATGTTTAAAGACCTGGGGGTCCATTGTCCTGAATTGATCTGCTCAATTATAAATCAATCTCTAGAAATGGGAATTTTTCCTCGTCATTTGAAGCAAGCTTCTATCACACCTATCCAAAAGAAAAAATCATCTTCAGCTTTAGATTTTCCAAACCTTAGACCAATTGCTACTTTGACATCTTTATAAAAAATCATCAAATCCTCGGTCCTGTATCAGTTAAGAGAATACTTATCAGATCATGACATCTTACACCCAAACCAACACGGGTTTAGAAAGGGTTATTCAACAGAGACCCTTCTCCTCTCTTCATTTGACACACATGTAAGAGGATTCGATTCTAATATAGACTACCTATTAGTTTTGTTGGACATTTCTGCAGCGTTTGATACGCTTGATCATAGAATCCTCCTATCTAGACTTCAAAGGATAGGTTTACAAAGTACAGTATTAAACTGGTTTGATAGTTATTTTTCAAATCGTTGCTGGCAAGTAAATTTTAAAGGTAAATCTTCACAAATTTACACTCAAACTACAGGGGTTCCACAGGGGTCCTCTTTGTCTCCAGTGTTGTTTAATATATACCTCCTCCCACTGTCAGATATTATCAGCCTTGGATGTTCAATTCAAAATTTATGCAGATGACATACAACTTTATGTCCCTTATAAAACATCCTGGACTGAGACCATCTCATTATGTAATCTGTATGTAAAGACAATTGAACAATGGCTAAGCCATAGTAGGCTTAAGCTCAACTCTAAAAAAAACAAAACAAAAAAAAAAAAAAACAGCTCCTTCTGTTAAGTGTGATTGAGAACCCTATTAATTGTCCACCTTCCTCAGTCACACTAGGTACAGAGATCATTGAGATAAAGAGTAGCTCGTAACTTGGGAATACAATTAGATACCAATCTGTCTTTAACACATCATATTTCTCATTTAGTTAAGACTTCATTTTTCAAATTACAGACAATAAAAAGATTAAAACCACTTCTATTTAAATCAGATTTTCAAATGGTTCTTCAATCTCTCATTTTCTCAGGATTAGACTATTGAAATAGTCTTTTTTTGGGTTTGTCGGATTCTACCTTAAGACCTCTGCAACAGATTCAGAATTCCGCTGCCCGTTTACTAACAGGAGCACCTATGAGACATCATATTTCCCCCATCTTATTTAGCCTACACTGGTTGCCTATTAAGTTTAGGGTGAAATATAAAATACTGTCACTAATCCACTCATTAATACATGATCCGGATTCAACTTGGCTCTGTACCTCATTACGGTTATATAAACCTACTAGAAATCTCAGATCTACCACCAAGTATCTACTTGATGTTCCCACGGTTAGGCTGGCCAGATTGAATATAACCAGAGAGAGAGCGTTCTCAGTGGCAGGACCCACTCTTTGGAACTCGATTCCAAATACACTGAGATTAATTACTGATCACAATGAATTCAAGAAGGTTTTGAAAACCTACCTATTTAAAATGGCCTTTGCAGGAATTGAGGAAATGAATATCTTTCCTCAAAGATATTTATAATATTAGTGGATGTATATTATACATACATAGAGCTTAATAGCTTGTTTTTGCTAACCATGTGATAACACTGGTCTCTGGTTTCTTAACCTTTTCTGACTTTTCTTGTTTTAGTTATAAATTTTAGTATAAGTTATGTTAAAGAATTAGGGATTATAATTATACATTGTATTTTTTTTCCACCTTTTTACTTTATTTATTTTTATCTATTGATTTTGTTTTTTATGTAGTTTTTTGGTTTAATTATCTTTTTTTAGTTTTTCTTATATTTTGAAGTTGTGAACCGTCTTGGTCAGACTTTGTCTGTGAAAGTCTGTATATAAAATGTTTTAAATAAAATAAATAAATAAATAAAAAGTCATGGGATAGGAGGCGATGTCCTTTCGTGGATTACAAGCTGGTTAAAAGACAGGAAACAGAGAGTAGGATTAAATGGTTAATTTTCTCAGTGGAAAAGGGTAAACAGTGGAGTGCCTCAGGGATCTGTACTTGGACCAGTGCTTTTCAATATATATATATATATATATATATATATATGATCTGGAAAGGAATATGACGAGTGAGGTTATCAAATTTGCAGATGACACAAAATTATTCAGAGTAGTCAAATCACAAGCAGACTGTGATACATTACAGGAGGACCTTGCAAGACTTGAAGATTGGGTATCCAAATGGCAGATGAAATTTAATGTGGACAAGTGCAAGGTGTTGCATATAGGGAAAAATAACCATTGCTGTAGTTACACAATGTTAGGTTCCATATTAGGAGCTACCACCCAGGAAAAAGATCTAGGCATCATACTGGATAATACTTTAAAATCGTCGGCACAGTGTGCTGCAGCAGTCAAAAAAGCAAATAGAATGTTAGGAATTATTAGGAAGGGAATGGTTAATAGAATGGAAAATGTCATAATGCCTCTATATCGCTCCATGGTGAGACCACACCTTGAATACTGTGTACAATTCTGGTCGCTGCATCTCAAAAAAGATATAGTTGCGATGGAGAAGGTACAGAGAAGGGCAACCAAAATGATAAAGGGGATGGAACAGCTTCCCTATGAGGAAAGGCTGAAGAGGTTAGGGCTGTTCAGCTTGGAGAAGAGACGGCTGAGGGGGGGATATGATAGAGGTCTTTAAGATCATGAGAGGTTTTGAAAGAGTAGATGTGACTCGGTTATTTACACTTTCGAATAATAGGACTAGGGGGCATTCCATGAAGTTAGCAAGTAGCACATTTAAGACTAATCGGAGAAAATTCTTTTTCACTCAACGCACAATAAAGCTCTGGAATTTGTTGCTAGAGTATGTGGTTAGTGCAGTTAGTGTAGCTGGGTTCAAAAAAGGTTTGGATAAGTTCTTGGAGGAGAACTCCATTAACGGCTATTAATCAAGTTTACTTAGGGAATAGCCACTGCTATTAATTGCATCAGTAGCATGGGATCTTCTTAGTGTTTGGATAATTGCCAGGTTCTTGTGGCCTGGTTTGGCCTCTGTTGGAAGCAGGATGCTGGGCTTGATGGACCCTTGGTCTGACCCAGCATGGCAATTTCTTATGTTCTTATGACTGAGTATTAATATAAATGATTATGTGCTATTATAATTCCAATATTGATGAACAGCAAAGAGATACATCTTAGAAATGTCAGAAAATTCAGTTGTTACCGAATTCTCTATGCTTCGTTACTGGGAGGGGGGAGGAAGGGAGGGAAAAACAGGGGGGAGGGTAGAAACAAAGCAGGGACTTTATAAAGGAACAAAAATGAGGAGTCTTTAACCGTACTATTTTTCTTTCTACTTTGCAGTTGAAAATATAAACATGTCTAAGGAATGTTAATCTTATTATCTTTGTATAACAATGCATTTAACATTTTAATGTTGGAATACTCACAAAGACTTCAATAAAATAAAAATAAAATAAATTCATAGAGGAGACCACATGATCCGATGAGCAGGTAGGCAGCTGTTGATCTCATTCCCAGTTCCCTCTCTCCATTAAAGGCAAACCTGAGGCAGAATTAACCATTGTGGCGATTCAAACCATCTCCGGGTCACTCCAACAACGCATAGATCTTTTTTTTTCACATGGACATCTCCGCAATGTCACAAAAACCGCAGCGAAAAGAAAAACAAGCAGGTAAGCTGCTGGAAGCCAAGATGGTTGACGGACCTCCGAGCCCATGCTCTTCATCAACAAATGCACCGGTCATGGACGAGGTAATTAAAGCGGTTGTACAGGCCCTAGACGCACGTTTTCAGGAACTGTGTCAACAAATATCAACAGTTAACAAGACTTTAAATGCTATCAAGATGCAGGTTAAGGACACTCAACAGCAACAAGCCGATATTGAAATGGAAACCCAGACCCTTTTGCAAGCTAAAGATAACTTTACCAAACAAATCCTAATGCTGGAATCCAAAGTTGATGACATAGAAAATAGGTCATGAAGAAACAATTTAAGGTTATGGGTTTCCCCGAGTTGCTGCCAGATAAAGATTTAATAGAAGTAATAGAAAACTGGCTACCGCTGACATTGGGCCTGGATGACCTAGTTGGACGCAGTATTGTAGAGCAGGTGCATAGGCTGGGCGCAAAAGTACAAGGAACTACCCAGCCACACTTGGTTATAGCGCGATTCATAAATTCTACCCATAAAACTGCCATTCTGCAGGCATACAGGAAAGCCATGAACATGGACTATGGGAAGCAAAATAGAATCTTCCAAGACTACTCTACTGCAATATCTCAGAGGTGAAAAACCTTTTCACCAATTTGTGCTGAACTGTTTAACCTTAAATTGCGATTCACACTGCAATACTCTACGCGACTATGCATAGAATATCAAGGGAGTTGGAAAATCTTTGAATCTGCTGACGACGTGAAACAATTTCTAAAAGAAATGATGCAGACATGATGATCTCTGAGGCTGCTTGCCAACTACAACTTTCTGGGCCATTAATGGGTCGAATGGGATGCACGGACTGGCAGAAGGGCATAGTATTTCTTATACATCATCCTCATGTTTGTCTTTTGTGAATTATCAGGTGGAATTGCTTGAGAATGGCGAGGGGGAACTGACACGGATGTATCAAGTGGTCTCTTTGCCTCTAAGGAGGCCTAAAATTAAGCTGGTTACAACTGTGGGGGTTAAGGGGATACTGGGGGAGGGTAGGGAAGGTCTGGGGACATTGAATACAAGTAGTAGTTACATCCATTTCCATGTTGTGTGTTTATCAGGTATTTATGATGGTTATATTCTGTATATAGAAGGCTGGTAACTGGGACGGCACTGCTGCTCCTCTAGGCTGCAGGAGGGGTGGCAAACGTGTGTTCTTTATTAAGTTTGGAATGTTAGAAGTCTGGTATTTTTGGCAAAAATATGGCTGAAACAAATATTACGTGTCTATTCGTGGAACATTGCCGGCCTAGGCTCTCCAGTCAAGCGAGCTAAAATGTTGCAATCCCTGCCTCGGCAGAAGGCCAAAATAGCCTTCATGTAAGAAACACACTTATCTGCCTCTGAGACAGAGATTTGGCCAGAGATTGGGTAGGACAAATCTTTTACTCACAAGCAGTAAACAGGAATTCAGTGGTGGCAATCCTGCTGGGGAAGCAAGGAGCTTTTGCAATGGAGCAGACCTTTGCAGATGTGGAGGGTAGATATATAATCGTGCGAGGGAAACTGTTCGGCATCAGTCACTTTATGTAATGTATATGCCCCCAACACCTACTGCCACACCTTTTTTGTGAATCTAGTGCAGGCCGTACTCTTACATGCCCAAGGACCCATAATACTGGCCAGAGATTTTAATTGTGTGGCAGACCTGCGGGTAGACAGATCATCCCAAGGAGCAATCCAGGATTGAAAAAACACAAATGAATTCCATATTTGTGCAGACAACTTCAGCTCATAGACCCATGGCGGATCTTACATCCAGACCTGCGGGACAACACTCACATACTGTTACTATTTTAGTTTGATAAGGAATAATTCACAGACACCAATTTAATAACAATTTTTAATTAGCAGATTGGTAAAATTTGATTTGCTATATCTTTTTAATGTTTCTTTAATATACATTTAGAATATACAATAAAGTATATAATTCCTTATCCTATTATTGTGCTCTCTCTCGGGATCTTTTCAGAGAAATAAGGAAAAAATGCAGAGTACATTTCCCAGATCTCTATAATTAATATTGTATTAAATACTTACAATGTAAGTTGTAGCTGGCCAGGCTATTGATACTTACAGTTGGGAGGGTAACACTGTGATGATGTCTTCTGGGTGTGTGTGTCTCTCTCTCTCTCTCTCTCTCTCTGCCTCCAAATTGAGGATAATGTTGCTCCCTGTTTTATAGTTTCCCAAATGCAATCAAGGACAAATGTTCTTTTCTGATTGGTCATAAATTGAAGCTCTTTTCCTCAAATATGGTTTTGTACCAGAATAACCAAGATCTGTCATATATGGTTTTGTGCCAGAATAGCCCCAGCCAAATAAGAATCAATTAGTATAACTATTCTGTACCATATAGCAACTTATGTTCTTCTGGGTTATTTCTGACCAACCAATCAGTGACTACATCAATGACTGTATCTATGACTACATCCATGGTTGATAGACAGACTCCAAATGTAAACTATTTTAGCTCACTCCAAAAGTCGTTCTCAATCTTCTAATATTCCAATGTCCAGTATAGTGTCTTCAATGTACATTATTTCTGAGCAAATGCAAAGACTGCAAATCTTCAGCCTTTAAGTTTTACTAGTAAGTTTTACTAGTTAATCCACTATATCAAATACAATATTAATACAAATAAGGAAATCCAAAGAAATAATCTCCTCATTATCCCACAATAGCTAGGGCCCACTTATCGATGTCACGCATAGACTATATCTTCACCTCCAGAGATTGTTTCCCCAAGATAGAAGCAGCTGAAATAGGGCCATCAGAGTTCTCAGATCACTGAACAAAGACTCTGGTGCTTCCCATCTTACCTGTCCCAAGATATTGATTTTCAAAAGATCTTAAAAATCAAATGGAAAGAATATGCAAAACATAATGTCCAACATAAAGACAACATCCAGTATCGCACAGGAGCAAAGATACACTTAACACATCTGCTGCAAACACCAAAGTGCAAATAAATCTTTACTTAGTCAAATGTCGCATTGTAAGTGTTTTTTATTTCATCACGGTAATGCCGTCCAGTGAACCCCTGTATTTTATAACAGTCCCCAACACGGACCCGTGTTTCGCTAGTCCGGCTGCTTCGGGAGGATAATTTTAACAACAATATGAAATTAAAGAAGAGTTTTACATTGACCAATATACAAACACTGGGAAAAATTGAGGCAAAACGAGAGATCCAACAGTTAATATACCTGTCACAGTGATTTCAGAATTATCAGGAGCATAAAGTGCGGTCTCAGGTAACTGAAATTAAACCCTGACAGACTGTTTTGGCATGAAACTGCGTCTGTGACGAGCACAACCCACCAACCAATCAGCAGCCATTTCCCCTAACGTCATACCCGAACTTAAATAAAATTACTCCATTTTAGCTCAGCATTGGGGGCTACTGTATTCCTAGAAACATAGAAATGACGGCAGAAGAAGACCAAACGGTTCATCCAGTCTGCCCAGCAAGCCATGTATTTTTTTTTCCTTTCCTCTCTCTCTCATACTTGTTATGCTTGGCTTCTAGTACTCTCTAGTTCTATTTCCCCTCCATCCCACCATCAATGTAGAGATCAGTGCCGGAACTGCATCAAGTGAATATCCGGCTCAATTAGGGATAGCAACCGCCTGCCCCTGTCCACCCAGACTATGCAATCCTCATACAGATCCTCCCTTCCTCATTCCCCCTGCCGCTGAAGCAGAGAGCTACGCTGGACATGCATTGAAAGTAAAGTATCTGCCCAGCTACACCTCGCTTCCCTGTGAATACAAATTTTTTTTTCTTCCACATTACCTCTTGCTGTTGAAGCCCAGAGCAATGATGGAGTCACAACCGTGTGTATGTACACTGAACAAGGATATTATCTCCAGGTAGTAGCCCCCATTTCCGCGAGCCACATTAACAAACAAATATTGAACAAGCCTAGTAATTGGCAATACCTATAGCCTATGACCTCACCAGTAATTTTACATATTCTTACCCACCCCTGGGTTTTTTTTTCTTTAATTATTTGGGAGATGGCAGACCTTCATCCTTCCGCTCCGTGAAGGTGGTATACCATTGGCATCCCGCTCCGTGAATGCCACTCCATCCTTCCGCTCCGTGAAGGTGGAACACCGACCACTGGCATCCCGCTCCGTGAATGCCTCTGTGGCTACTGCCGCTCCGTGCAGTGTTCTGCCGCCCCCTTCCACCCTTGAGCTTGCGGGTCCCGGTTGTCGATCCCTGTGTCTGCTAGTTTTCATGGCTGTGACAACTCCCCCCCCCCCCCCCCCCAACAAGACCTTTAGGGCTTCAAGGGCTGCTGTTTCTCCCTTTTACTGCAACAGGCCTGAGGCGATCTCTAGCTCAGCCTTTCTGTGCACTTCAGCGGTGGCGGCGGCTGTGGCAGCAGTGGCTTCCTGTTCTTCTATTCTGAGCCCTTCTATCTTGAGGGCTATTGCTTGTTCAGCATTCTGTATTCTCTTTATTCACGTCCTCTAGACTTGATGGATCTACAGTGTTTATCCCATGCCCCTTTGAAGTCTTTCACAGTTTTTGACTTCACTTCCTCCGGAAGGGCATTCCAGGCATCTACCACTCTCTCTGTGAAGAAATACTTCCTGACATTGGTTCTTAGTCTCTGGCTCTGCTGATTTTTTTCTGATGGAAAAGGTTTGTCTTTCAAGTATCTGAAAGTCTGAATCATATCACCCCTGCTCCTCCTTTCCTCCAGGGTGTACATATTTAGATTCTTCAATCTCTCCTCGTATGTCATTCGATGAAGACCCTCCACCTTTCTGGTCGCCCTTCTCTGTACCGCTTCCATCTTGTCTCTGTCTCTTTGTAGATACGGTCTCCAGAACTGAACACAGTACTCCAGATGAGGCCTCACCAAGGACCTGTACAAGGGCATAATCACTTCTTTTCTTTCTCGATATTCCTCTCTCTATGCAGCCCAGCATTCTTCTGGCTTTTGCTATCGCCTTGTCGCATTGTTTCGCAGACTTCATATCATTAGACACTATCACCCCAAGGTCTTTTTCCTGCTCCGTGCACATCAGCCTTCCCCCCCCCCCCCCCCCCCCCCCCCCCATCAAATACAGTTCATTCGGATTTCTACTCCCCATATGCATGACTCTGCACTTCTTGGCATTGAATCTCAGCTGCCATATCTTTGACCACTCTTCCAGTTTCCTTAAATCCCATCTCATTCTCTCCACTCCTTCCGGCGTGTCCACTCTGTTGCAGATCTTAGTGTCGTCCGCAAAAAGACAAATCTTACCTTCTATCCCGTCCGCAATGTTGCTCACAAAGATATTGAACAGGACCGGTCCCAACACCGATCCTTGCGGTACACTGCTTAAAACCGCTCTCTTCAGAGAAAGTTCCATTTACCATCACACATTGTCTTCTGTCCGTCAACCAGTTTGCAATCCAGGCCACCACCTCTGCATTCACTCCCAAGCTTCTCGTTTTATTCACCAGTCTCCTGTGCGGAACAGTATCAAAAACTTTGCTGAAATCCAAGTAGATGACATCAAGCGCTCTTCCTTGATCCAATTCCTTGGTTACCCAGTCAAATTTTTGCTCCCTTCTGATCAAAATCGTAGAAAAATCATCTCCTCTAGCTGGAGGCGATACCACGTCTATAACAAAAAAAATATAGGTCAGCCACCGAATGAGGTGTTTGAATCCAATGTGCCACTAGGGGAGCTTTGTCTCTCCCCATCTTGATGTTAGATTTATGTTCAATGATCCTAGTTTTAATTTTTCGAGACATCTTTCCCACATATAACTTTTTGCAAGGGCAAATTATAACATATACCACGCCTTGAGAATCACAATCAGTTACTGTATAATGTAAAAACTTTGCCAGTGACCGGATGTGTAAATTCAGTCATGACTAAGGTGTGTTTACGCACAGAACAGTGGTCACAGGCCTTATGGGAACCACCATTCTATGGAATGTTTTGCTGTTTGAAATGTGAATGTATCAACCTATCCTGCACATTCCTACCCTGGCGGAAAGTAAACAGGAGGGCACTCTGGAAATATTTTTCAAGTGCTAAGGCTCCCCAATGTTTGCGAATTATTTTAGAAACATCATTGCTAATCGTTGAAAATAGTAAAATACAATTAACCCTGGGAGTCAGATACTGAGCCTGTGGTAAAAAAAAAAGTAAATCCCTATTCACATACAGGGCACATTAATAAGCCTTTCTCAATATTTTTCCGGGATACCCTCTCTGTTGAAACCTGAGCATCATCTGCTTAGCTTGCACGACATACTCTGACCTGGTGGAGCACAGCCGCCTGAGTCTAAGGAATTGGCCAGTGGGAATATTTTCTTTAAGATGGTGCGGGTGAAAACTGTCATACGCTAATAATGTATTCCTACCAGTGTCCTTGCGATAGATAGATGTTTGGAAATGATCATCCTGATATGTAACAAGAACATCTAGAAATGGAACTTGGCGTGAATCAATCAAAAAATTGAACTGTAAATTGGGGTTAAGGTGATTTAGCAAGTCTATAAACACAAAAAATTGAATGTCTGTGCCCCGCCAGATCAATAAGATGTCATCAATGTACCTCAACCAATAGACTATGAAAGTTTGCCATTATGATGTGTGAATATATCTCTCCTCAAAGTCTGCTACATAAAGGCAGGCCAGACTGGGGGCCATGGTCGCCCCCATCGCCATGCCTTTGACCTGTTGATAAAAATCTGTTTTAAACATGAAATAATTACGTATGAGAGCTATTCGTGCTAATTCTACCAAAAAATCAGTGGGCACACGTGTATGTGCTGTCCGTGTATTTAAGACTTCCTCAATCACTGTTAAAGCTTCATCTTGAGGGATATTCGTATATAAGGACGTAATATCTAATGTGATCAAAAAACATGCATCCATAGTTGGATCACTGTTGGATAATAATGTGATCAAATGGGAAGAGTCCCTTTCATAGGATTTAATTAATGGCACAAAAGGTTTCAAAAAAAGTCTACAAATTTGGACAATGGTTCCAGAACAGAACCTATCCCAGAGATGATGGGACGGCCTGGGGGGGGTTTTCAAAGATTTATGAATCTTTGGGACAACGTAAAATACAGGGATTATGGGATATTCCACTATCAAGAATTGCGATTCTCTTAAACCATTCATCTCTATTAAAATGTCTGGCAGATATAGGCATTAAAGGAACAGTCTTCAGCTGGTTCAAATCCTTCCTAGCAAATAGACAATTCAAAGTAAAGATTAACAACAAAGAATCACAACCGATCCCTTCCAACCGGGGGGTCCCTCAGGGTTCCTCCCTTTCCCCTACCCTCTTCAACATTTACCTCTTACCTCTATGTCATCTACTTACTAAACTAAACCTAACTCACTATCTCTACGCGGATGACATCCAGATACTCATCCCAATCTCAGAATCCTTACAAAAAACCTTGGCTCACTGGAACAATTGTTTGCAACAGATCAATCATCTTCTCTCCAGCCTTTGCCTCATTCTTAACAACAACAAAACTGAGATCCTAATCATCAATCAAGACATCAACATCAAACTTCTAAACCCAGCTGACCTACTCAACTCATCCACTCCCATATTAAATCACTCACCACATGTTCGAGATCTAGGTATCATGCTAGACAATCAGCTCAATTTTAAAAAATTCATAAGCACAACCACCAAAGACTGTTTTTATAAGTTACAAGTCTTAAAAAAAATTGAAGCCTCTTCTTTATTTCAACGATTTTCGGATGGTCCTACAAGCCATTATTCTATCAAAAGTCGACTATTGCAATTCGCTTCTCTTTGGCCTTCCATATTCATCCATCAAACCCCTCCAAATGCTACAGAACTCTGCAGCCAGAATCCTTACCAATTCGAATAAAAGAGATCACATGACCCCCATTCTCAAGCTCCTCCACTGGCTGCCTATAAAGCAAAGGATCCTATATAAAGTACTCACCGTAATTCATAAATCCATTCACAATATCTCTCCTCTTCAATTATGTAACCAACTACGCCCTCACTCCTCCTCTAGACCCATCAGAGGAGCATATAAAGGCACACTCTATGTACCTTCAACAAAATCCTCGCATCATAAACGTGCCATATCTACAGCAGGCCCCATTCAATGGAATGCGCTCCCACCAGACATTCGGCTTGAGTTCTGCCACTCTTCATTAAAAAAAAAACTTAAAACCTGGCTCTTTAGCCAAGCTTTTCCAGGACCATGATCATCATTTTTTCCCCTCCAACCAGCAAGAACATATCTTCTTCACAAACCCCCATTTTCCATACCACTACCTACTTCGGTATCTAATCTCTTGCTGCAGGACACTTGAGACTTTCTCACTTATACGTTATAATTTTTATGCTCAATAAGACCTGTCAACTTAATTGTTTAAGTCCTTTTTTTTTTTTTTTTTCTTCTCCTTTATCTTTTGGTCATCAATGTTACAACGTTATTGTTAAATTTTGAACTTATGTACACTGTTCCAAGTTTCATAACCTTGTTCTATGTAATGCCTTTTGGCAATTTTCATGTTCTGTTTCAATGTAAACCGATGTGATCTTTATTTCATATAGGAACACCGGTATATAAAAATCTAAAAATAAATAAATAAATAAGGTGATGTATTTTTTCTCAACCGCTTCCTGCACTAAATCTTTAATTCTAATTTGTAATTCCTTAGTGGGATCTTGTGACAACAGATTATAAAACAGAACATCACTAAGTTGACGCTGGACTTCTAATTCATAGTCACTGGTATTCAACAACACAATCCCACCCCCCTTATCAGCTGGTTTTATTACTATGTTGGGATCTTGTCAGTGATGTCAATGCTGCATTCTCTTGTTTATTGAGATTGTAATATGTGTAACGTTTGTTACCCTGTAAAACAGCTATATCCGCACGGACTAGTCTCTCAAACATGACTAAAGCTGGATCATATGGACCCGGGGGGATCCATTTGGATTTCGGATACACCAATGACATGTCTTGAAGGAGAATCCAGAAAAAATTATTTAATCTTAAGAGATCTAAAGAATTTATATAAATGTGTCTGAATGTCGAAGTCATTAGGTAGAACAGTAGGGGACATATAACAAACCTTTTCCCAGAGTTCGAATTTCAATGTCAGTGAGAGTCCTTGAGGATAAATTAAATACAATATTATCATCTTTTATTTCCATGGATCTTGATATTGTCTTGTCGACTGCATGACTCGCTGAGTCGGCTGGATGGATTGTTGCATTCGTTGACGTGGATTCTTTGCACCGTGTGCCAAGGGAGCAGTATCTAAAAAAGATGGGCCAGAAGAGGAGGATGCTCCAAATGATAATCTGGTGTTGCTGGTTGACAAATGTCCTGTCTGCTGGTCGCAGCTCTGCTGTACTCCCATTTCCTCCCCTGAGGAATCGTCTGAAGACGATTGGGCGAATGCTACAGTTTTTTGGGGGGACCATTCGTAGCCATCCATGTATAAACAAAGCCTTTTTTGTAGTCGTACTCGTCGTGTTGGAATTTTTTGTATTTCCTGGCGTGTAGCCAGATGGACTCAGTACGAATGGGGATAGTATCCGCGTGCTAGCAGTTGGAGACTGATCTGACGTCAGCACGGGGTATATAGCCCCACAGGAAGCGTAGCGACTCAGTAATTTCTGTCTCCAAAGCAGTTTGGAGTGCCTGCACGCTAGTTGAGCGTGCTTTCCAAGAGCAGAGGCAAATCTTCAGGACATCTCCGCCGTCCACATTGCCGGGAAGGACAACACTACAGCAGACTTCCTCAGCAGAGAAAGCCTAAATCCAGGAAAGTGGCAGCTGTCCCCCACAGCCTTCCAGATGATTGTGGATCATTGGGGGATTCCGGACATGGATTTACTGGCGGACAAGTCCAATGCTCACGTACCCAGATACTTCAGCCACAAACGTGACCCGTTCTCACACAGAATCAATGCCCTGGTTCAGCCATGGCCTCCAGGGACTCTGCTATACGCTTTTCCTCCGTGGCCTCTGCTAGGCGCTATCATCCGCAAGATTCAGAGACACCGGGGCCTAGTTCTTCTAGTGGCGCCAGACTGGCCAAGAAGACCCTGGTACGCGGACATGAGAATATTGGCAGGGGAGCCTCTTCCCCTGCCTCCTCTCCGGGACCTTCTACGCCAAGGTCCCATCCTTCACGAGGATCCAGCTCAATTCTCTCTTACGGTCTGGCCATTGAGAGGGCTAGACTGAAGAAAAGAGGTTACTCTGAGCCCGTGATTGATACCCTCCTCCGAGCTCGCAAGTTTGCCACATCCCTCACCTACATTCGGATCTGGAGAGTATTTGAAGTATGGTGCAACACTCATGGCACCAATCCACATACGACTACAATCCCTATGGTGTTGGATTTCCTGCAAGAGGGACTTCAGAAGGATCTCTCCCTCAGCTCCATTAAGGTTCAGGTGGCTGCACTGTCTTGCTATGGTCCCTGGAGGGATGGCAAGACCATTGCCAGGCACCCAGATGTTGCTCGCTTCCTGCAAGGAGTCAAGCATATTCGTCCGCCACTGAAGTGGCCTGTGCCCTTATGGAACCTCATCCTTGTATTGGATTTCCTCGCGGGATCCACCTTCCGACCCCTTCGGGGGCTATCTCTCCGGTCGCTAACATTGAAGTCTGTGTTCTTGCTGGCTGTCTGTTCAGCACGCCGCGTTTCAGAGCTACAAGCACTGTCCTGCCGTGATCCCTTTCTCAGGATCACTTCGGAGGCTATCCATCTTCGCACAGTTCCCTCCTTTCTCCCTAAGGTGGTTTCACAGTTTCATCTTAACCAAACCATATCCTTGCCTACCACGGCGGGTTTGCGGAAATCGGAAGAAGGGCGTTTATTACGCCATCTCGACATTGGCAGATTGCTGCCCAGATATCTGGAAGTGACACAAGACCTACGAAAGACGGACCATCTGTTCGTCTTGCACAGCGGTAAGAGACAAGGTGAAGCGGCCTCTCGGCCCACCATCGCCCGCTGGATTAAAGAAGTTATCCGAGCAGCTTACGTAGAGGCTGGGAAGTCTCCGCCTCTCCAAGTCAAGGCTCATTCTACCAGAGCTCAAGCGGCATCCTGGGCAGAATCCAGGATGCTATCGCCTGCGGAAATCTGTAAAGCGGCGACGTGGTCCTCCCTCCATACCTTTTCCAGGTTCTACCGTCTGGATGTCCAGGCCAGGGAGGACTCTGCATTTGCAAGGGCGGTATTACATGGTCCTCAGGCAGCCTCCCGCCCAGGTGGGGAGTAAAGCTTTGGTACATCCCATTCGTACTGAGTCCATCTGGCTATACGCCAGGAAATGTTGAGATTACTACCTGATAATCTCCTTTTCCTTAGTGTAGACAGATGGACTCAGCATCCCGCCCAGCTGCCTGCGTACATGGGTTTCACCGAGGCAAGGTAAGCCATGTCATCTATCGCTATACGAGTGTACACTATACCAGGTGTCAACGCCTTCCGGTTGTGACTGCTGGCGATCTCCAGCTCCTATCAATCGGTCAGGGGAATCCTGTTTTCACTTTTTCACTGAGCGTCAGTACACACATCTATAACAGCTTTTGCAAGGAAGATTACTGAGTCGCTACGCTTCCTGTGGGGCTATATACCCCGTGCTGACGTCAGATCCGTCTCCAACTGCTAGCACGCGGATACTATCCCCATTCGTACTGAGTCCATCTGTCTACACTAAGGAAAAGGAGATTATCAGGTAGTAATCTCAACATTTTACACTTTTCTCTAAACTATTTTTGAATTCAGCGAGTTGGTTATCAAACTGTTCTAGCGGAGTGCTGGTTTTAATCGCTTCCAGCTGACCTGACAGTTCTTCCTGTAGTGTAGTGTAAGAGATTTCGTGGTTTCAATGATCAAAACCATAAGATCAAATGAGCATTTGTTAAGTATTTGATTCCACTGGGTCACAAAGTCTTATTGTCTGCGTGAAGTCTGGGTTCCTTTTGCACTCTCAACCCGTGTGGAATTCGTCTGACACTGCAATATTCTATTAATGTTGCTGAATGTAGTTCAACCCGGGTTAACCTCTTCTGTAAATTAATCACATCCAACCAAGATACTGACGGCACAACAGGTGTAGATGACTCAAAGAATGGTGTATCTGTGATCACAGCCTGAAAGGCTGCTTCTGAGTAGCTAAAAGTCAGATCGTCTGCCTCAGTGCAGTGCAGTTAGTTATCCTCCGCCCATAAACTATACAAATTTGGTAAAAAAGCAGGCAAACTCTTGACAAATTTAGCTAAAACCAGTAGGGGCAACAATTTTAGAGAAGCGCTAAAAGATCACACGGGGAAAAGGCAAACGGCAACTATAGAAATCTGCAAAATTCTTCGAGACTTTTATGCCAATCTATATTCCAGCGGAGGCGGTGAAAGGTACTTTTTTCCAAAACATTAAGATCCCCAGATTAACCTCAGCTCACCCCCACTGGCTAAATGCGCCAAAAACCCAGGAGATCCTGGAGGGTATTGACTCAAGCCCCTTACATAAGGTGCACAGGCCAGACGGGCTAAACGTAGATTCTATAAGATATTAAAGGCCGACCTGGGGGATACTTTAGTGGCTTATTTTAATAGGGCATCTCACGTAGGATTCTCTAAGGAGGCTGACAACATATATCACTGTCCTACCAAAAAGTGGTAAAGATCCGCTATCACCAGCGTCATACAGACCCATTTCATTGTTAAATTTCGATCTGAAGCTGTTTGCAAAAATATTAGCAAATAGAATAAATACCATCCTCCCCTTCTTGATCTCGGAGAATCAAGTGGGTTTCGTAAAAGGCAGAACCACCAGTAAGCATATAGTATGCCTGTGGCTGGCAATGTTCCATTGCAAGACCGCCTCGATACCTGCAATAGCGATGGGGCTCGACACAGAGAAGGCATTTGATCGAGTGACGTGGAAATACCTTTTCTCGGTATTGAATAGATTCGGGTTTGAGGGAGCGATATCAACAGCCTAGTTCCATCGTCTTGGCCAATGGACTTATGTCAGAGCGGTTTGAGCTCCAGAGGGGGGGTGAGGCAGGGATGCCCACTCTCCCTGCTCCTATATATACTATCCTTAGACCCCCTGCTACAAACCTATGAAGGTCATCCAGCTATTAAGGGGATCAGGTTTGGCCACACGCAATTCAAGTCGGCAGCTTTTGCCGATGATGTACTCATTTTTCTTTTGGACCCAGTTCGATCGTTGCCCATTGTTCTGGATTTACAAGCCCAATTCGGAAAATTCTCTGGTCTCAAAATAGAGATAAATCGGAAGCGCTAGATGTCACAGGGACCCTTAGAACGATTTGGCCAGGCACCTTCCCATTATGGTGGGTACAAACTGAAATGAAATATCTAGGTATTAAGATACCAGTCGACATACAAAATATTTATAACTCCAATATTCTTCCCTAGTTGGTCAAAATGAAACAAAAGTTAAAGGAATGGAGCGCTCTTCCTGTCATGCTCTCAGGCAGGGTACAGTTGTTTAAGATGATGGAACTGCCCCAGTAGTTGTATATGTTACAAATGTTACCAATGTGGATCAAAAAGAAACATCATATTGAGTTGACCAGGGCCTTAGGGGGGCTTCCTTTGGGGAAGCAAAAGAACACAACTAAGTTTAAGTAAACTGATGATACTACTGCCTACGGGAGGCCTAGTTTGCCCAAATGTACAAAAATATAATATTGCTTGTCTTCTATGACATGTGTATGAATGGATAACGAGGGCTGCAATGTACTCACCAGTGGATATTCTTCAAGAGTGGTGCAAGTCATACACACTAGTGAATCTTCTGCATGTACAAGCAGCTGTTCCACCCAACCTTATGCAAACTTTCCCTTTCCTTGAAGCTTGCCACAAGACCTGGAGACACCTATGTGGTAAACTATAAGTACCATGGGAATTATTGCCATGCCCAAGCTTTCAGCCCGCATGAGAGAACCCAATTTTCCTATCATGGACTCAAAAAGGGCTGTCTACCTTTCGGCAGCTCTTCTCCAATGATAGTGGTCTCATTCACCCCTACTCAGAATTGCAAGAGGAATTCACATTATCCCACAAACATTTTTACGCCTACCTCCAAGTACAATACTTCATAAGTCAGGACCTACCGAAGGACCCACCACTTACAGCGAAATCCAGCATTTTCAAGTTCTTTATGGGCCACAAACAAGTGACCTGTGCTAGAATGAGGAATAGGCTGTTGCTCGATGACACAGACCATACTGCTGGATTAGTGGAAAGCTGGAACAAGGACCTTTACTTTCAGCTATCCTCACACTCCCTGTTAGTCTGTTTTAAAGCCCTGGCCAAAGTCTCAGAAAACATCCAAATCCGTGAAATTCAAATTAAATTCTTATACCGCCTATATATCCCCCCATGCCATGGCTTTCTGATATAAACTGTTACCAACTGACACATGTCGGAAGTACAAGGTGAGCAGGGCGACATACATTCACTGCTTTTGGTCCTGTGAAGTAATACAGTGGTTCTGGTCAGTCTTACTAAATTACTTACAGAAGCTGATGGACAATCCTGTCCCTTTATCAACATCCCTCTGCTTGTTTGACTCTTCCAGGCCTGGCCCCAACATTTGTTTCTGACTAAAGCGTTTCTAGTTGCCAAAAAAGCAATCCTGGCTCAATGGACAACACCCACAAAACCTTCTTTTACACTCCGGCTAAACCTCCACAAACTAGCGGTGTTTGAACACATGTCCGCTAAACAGTCTTCGACTGAGAAATATGAAGCGTTTCTCAACATCTGGAAACCTTACATTATGTCCCTAAATGCAAAAGCCCGGAGTACCTTACTGGTAGCAGGATGAGCAGACTACCGAGACATAGCCCTCCTATGCTCAGTCTACAACATCAAGAACCCGGGCCGATGGATATTTCACCTTCCCGGAGAACTTGGAACATAAGAACATAAGAAAATGCCATACTGGGTCAGACCAAGGGTCCATCAAGCCCAGCATCCTGTTTCCAACAGTGGCCAATCCAGGCCATAAGAACCTGGCAAGTACCCAAAAACTAAGTCTATTCCATGTTACCATTGCTAATGTCAGTGCTATTCTCTAAGTGAACTTAATAGCAGGTAATGGACTTCTCCTCCAAGAACTTATCAAATCCTTTTTTAAACACAGCTATACTAACTGCACTGACCGCATCCTCTGGTAACAAATTCCAGAGTTTAATTGTGCAAGCAGTAAGACATACCTGTAAATGACCCAAAAACGGGTACAGAATAATGGAAATGGAAAATGTTCAGAGGGGATAGAGCCGAGGGAGGGTTAGGGAGGGGGGGGGGGGGAGAAGAAGGAAATCCAACCTGTTTAATTGCTGAAAATGTGTGTTTACAAATGCAATGTTTGCTGGTTTTCCTTTATAAGAATGTGGTGTTGGTTTTTTTTTTTTTTTGTTTTTTTTAAAGCTTTGGGGCGGGTTTTAAGAGCCCTGCTCGCGTAAATCCGCCTGGATTTACGCGAGCAGGGCCTTACGCGCCGGTGCGCCTATTTTACATAGGCCTGCCGGCGTGTGCAGAGCCCTGGGACTCGCGTAAGTCCCGGGGTTTTCCGAGGGGGGCGTGTCGGGGGCGGGGCTGATCGGCGCGGCGTTTTCGGGGCGGGACGCAGCGTTTTGGGGGCGTGGTTTCGGCCAGGGGTGGTCCGGGGGCGTGGCCGCTCCCTCCGGAACCGCCCCCGGGTTGTGTCTAGGCGCGCCAGCGGCCTGCTGGCGCGCGGGGATTTACTTCTCCCTCCAGGAGGCGTAAATCCCCCAACAAAGGTGGGGGGGGGGGGGTTTAGACAGGGCCGGGGGGGGTGGGTTAGGTAGAGGAAGGGAGGGGAAGGTGAGGGGAGGGCGATAGCGAATTCCCTCCGAGGCCGCTCCGATTTTGGAGCGGCCTCAGAGGGAACTGAGGTAGGCTGCGCAGCTCGGCGCACGCCGGCTACACGAAATCGGTAGCCTTGCGCGCGCCGATCCAGGATTTTAGCAGATGCGCGCAGCTACGCGCGTATCTACTAAAATCCAGCGTACTTTTGTTTGCGCCTGATGCGCCAACAAAAGTACGCGAAGGCGCGCTTTTTGAAAATCTACCCCTTTATTTATAATAAAATCATAATCTTTACACTTTTGATAACCTCACGGCCCTATTCAAATTTAATTTCAAAAGTAAGAATACAGCATAATTTAATCACAGATAGATTCCACAAAAATAAACAGTATACTAATCCTCTGCAATGGGAGTCTGTTTATAAATGGAATGAAATGAAATTAACCAATATAATTTGTCATCTCTTGTGCATTTTGTATATAACCAGTGGAATAACTAATGCTCAGATATTGCATGTGCTATAGCAATTTAAAAAATTACAGGTACAAAAAAAACCCACGGAAATGTGAAAGATAAATGTAATGTTTTCATTTACAGAAATGTCTGTTCCATGGAAACATGTAAAAGTCATCTTGCAATTTAGTCATAGAAGCTCCTGTAATAATAAAACATGTTTTTTTTTCATTATTAAGTTATTACTTTTTCGGAATGATTGTTTTCTTATCTCCCCTTGTTAACATGTTTGGGCAGAAGAAAAATGTTAGATGTTATTGATTTTCAAAAGTGTTTTTGTTTTTTTCAGTCAGAGTAATGTAGCACCTGTTTTTCCTGTTTTATTTTTTTTGGCAGATTGCACTGTTTTAGCTAATGAACAACACCTGGATCTCATCAGGCAGAACTTGGCAAAAGAATGGAAGACGTGTGCGCGCAGACTGGGCTTGTCTAATTCGGAAATTGATGAATTAGACCATGACTATGAGAGAGATGGTCTGAGAGAGAAGATTTACCAGATGATGCGGAAATGGGCCATGAAGGAAGGCGCCAAAAGTACCACAGTGGGAAAGCTGGCACAAGCCCTCTTTGGATGTCAGAGGACAGACCTGTTAAATTCTTTGATAGACCTGACCCCAGAACTAGGCTGATCAGGACATCTTAGACTGCAAATTCTGTGTCGTGTCCTTGAGGGTTCTTTGCAAGTTTTGCTACCTTTCATTGAACCAACAAGAAAGTAATCCAGATATGATAATGTACATGAAATACTGAGATCTTGCAGGTCATATCTTTAGATGTTGTTTTTCTCAGGATCCCTTACAGGATATTATAAATCATGATCATCTTGCACATGGAATCTGATTTCTACAGAACTTATTCATCTTTTTTGCAAGATTGCTTAAACTACAAGGATTTTCCCTATTGGAGAAAGGCTATAGATTGATAATTTTTTTAAAAATCTGTCAACTGATAAATTAGTAACTCAGTCACAGGACTCAAACTATGCAAAGCAATAGGGCCTTAGTAACCTTACATAGATGAAATTACCACTTTTTTTAATGAATTTTTGAGAATATTTCTCTAGTACCTATTTATAGTGAATAGTTTAAGATAAGATTACATATGTTACTTTTTAAACTTTTATTGATTCTTTGGAAAAAAAAAATTGGGGGGGGGGGAGGGGCGGAGGTGAATTTGCATACATACAACATATCTATAGCTATTTTAATGCTAATCTGAAAAATGTCCTTGTGGTGCCTTAATTAAATTTTTAAATAAATATAAGGCTTTTACATTAATTTGGTTTGTGAATGTAAGATGGAGTTAGGCAAGTTTTGGTGAATCAAAGGCCTCAATATTTAAAGTGATCTCTCTGTGTAAGTGAGCCAGATAAGTTATATTCGGCTAAATTAGACTGGCTCTATGGCATGTCTAACTTATCTGATTATTTTGACCAAATAAGTCCAAATATTGGCATTTACCCAGCTACATAAACCAGAAAAGCAGTGCCACCCCATTGTGCCCCTTTTACCCACCACTGACTTATCCAGCTATCTGCTTAACCAGATAAATGACTTTATCTGGCTAAGTGGTGTCCACTGAACATAGCAGGATATTCAGTTGCCGCCACTCAGCTGGCTATGTCGCTAGTTACCCAGCTAAATAATGTTGAATAGCAGGTGCCCTATGCTTTGAAGTAGTATTTCACAGTGTGCAATTTCTGGGGGCATTTGGAACAGGAATTAAAGTTGGTGAAGGTGTCACTGTAGTAAGGACCTTATAAGAGACTACAGAGACACCAAAAAGAAAAACAAACCTATTCTTATACGGGACTTGACAGTGAGGTGTATAGAGTTGGGGAAATAACTGGGGGGTGAGAAAATTCATTTGCTTTTCAAGTGTGTCAGCTTGCAAAGATGGGCAGATATTCCAGAGATTAGCTAGAAAATTGTGAAAGGGAGAACTGGATATCATTGTACAACTAGGTACAAATAACCTGGCAGATGAAGTGGAAGTAAAGATTCAAAAACAATTTAAGAAGTCGGGGAGAGGTGATGGACTAGTAGCTGAGTCCATGACATTCTTAGAAGTGCTACGTATCTATGAGGTTGATGAAATAAAGTTGCTAAGCTTAGCACACTGCTTTACATTGGTTTTAGCGCACATTTCTGTGTGCTAAAATTACTTCCCATTTAATAATGCTTTAGTACACAAAAGCATGCACTAAAAAGGAAGTAAAATGAGCTAATTTCAGCACATTTCCATATTAATGTTTGCTAATAAGCTGCATATGGAATTACTTCATGAGTGGAGTAGAACAGGTAAATAAGAAACAGCTATTTACCCTTTCAAATAACACTAGCACTAGGGGACACTACTTTAGACTAATAGGTAGCAGATTCAAAACAAATTGGAGAAAGTACGTTTTCACTCAATACATAATCGAGCTGTGGAATTTGTTGCTGGAGAATGTGGTCGAGGCAACTAGCATAGCTGGGTTTAAAAAGAGTTGAATGAGCTTATGGAAGAAAAGCCATAAATAGTTATTAACTAGGTGACTCAGGGAGACTCGCCATTTGTCATAGGAAGAGAGCAGCAAGAAATTGGATCTACTTTTAAGGATCTGCCACTGTCTGAAACCATGGACCTTTGGTCTATCACTAGCATGGCACTTCTTATGTTTTTTATGTAGTAAAATGCACTAAAAATGAGCACAATTTTTCTCTCTTTGGCACTGAATCTTTACTTCATACCTGGAAGTAAAGTAAACACTAATGCAGATTTTTTTTTTACTTCATATTAGAGTTGAAGTGTGATTGACAGGAGACACACACTGCTTCTGCTCTGTGATATACACAGCTATTTGCTACTGTAGTTTCTGTGCTGTTCCTGCTTCTCTCTCTGACCTCAAAATGGAGTACTTTTTTCTGATTTTGCTCTTCTGCATGCTGTGACATCAAATGTGGGCAAAAGAAGATGGGCCCAGAGAACTGTGATGCAGGAAGCTGTTTAACATGCTAGTCTTTCAAAGAAGCCTCACAGAGCAATGATCCATTCATCCTCGCACTGCACTCCTGAGGTTCCTGGAGGCAGATGTGGTATGTCGTTATCTGATGAGCTTGAGGATCATGTTGGACCTCTATGAGGTGCTGGGGGCCAACACAGATCCTATGATGGCTCATAGGCATGCTACACCAGGTTTTGTCAAGCTCCTAAGTTTACTATGCTTTCTTACCTCTGAATCCTTTCAGAACCTTTCTGTTGTGGGTGTGATGGACCCAGTCTACTTTCCTCCTTCACTTTGGGCAGGTACTGAAGGAAAGTAAAAGGAAACTGCATCAAATCAGGAGAGATCAAAGTGGGAACAGATGAAATGGGGTTTCTTTAGCATTGCTGGTATACCTAATGTGATTGAAGTAATAGTCCACACCCATATGGTTCTTGTGGCTTCAGCTGAATGGGAGATGGCATATCCCTGATCCTCTTTGTGACCTTGGGCAAGTCTCTTAATCTTCCATTTCTCAGGTACAAACTTACTGGGTCATTTTGTCATTTCGCGTTAAGGCCCTGATGTGTATGTGGTAAATAGTGCAACGCGCGATAATATGCCAATGTCACATAGGTTATGCAAGTGGGAGGAGTTTGGGTGGAGATAATGGTATTGAGCAGCTCCTAACGTCAAATACGATAGAGTAATGCACAGAAATAAGGGTTTTAAAACTGGAAATAATTACACCTTTTTTCTGTGCATTGTGCCCGCGTTAAATGTGCATTACAGATCGAAAAGGTTTTTATTGCAAATGCCGTTTGGGCGGGGGGGGGGGGGAAGGAGAGAGAGAGAGAAAAGAGTCTGTAGAAATCAATATGTAACTTTACTATTTATACCATTGTAAGAGGGGGTACTTTTAACTCCGGGTAGGGTAGGTTTGGAGGGGCAATTTTACATATACAGTCAGAGGTACGAACAGCAAAATTAAGATCACTGAAGATTTTCTGTCATTTGGAGCGATGAAAGGTAAGAGGAGTTGATTTGTACGATGTACTCTACCTGGCTTGATGCACTGTCAACTTTGCTGTTCGTACCTCTCACTGTGTAAGTAAAAGTGCCCCCTCTTACAGTAGTATAAATAGTAAAGTGACAGAGGCTCTCTCTCTCTTACGGAAATTGCCTGTGCAATGCGGAAGCAGGGAAATTAATCTAACCGCCTCCTTTTTTATTGCGGGCACTATTTTTGTTATAGCTATAGCTTTTTGATGAATCTAGGCCTTAAATTGTAAACCCTCTGGGGATAGGGAAATACCTATGGTATTGGAATGTAATCTTTGAAATGTCACGAAAGGTATAATATAAAATCTGTCATTTATCAGAACTAGAAGCATTTCTACTTCATGAATATTCAAGTCATGTATGATGTTAACTTGAAAAACCTCTATGTCGTTGCCAAATTCCCCAGATGCTGCCATGATCCTTACATTCTGTTGCAGTTAGTGATTGGCAGCAATTTTTCCAGGGGCAAGTATGATGAAGGCTAGCTGCTTAGTAAGTACTATGTCTGTAACCATCTTTCAGGTACCTTTCTTGTGCAACAAACCTTACCAGGAGTCCTGCTATCAGTAAACCACCTTGTCATCAATCCATGGACTAAACACCTCTGGACAAGAAGCTTAACAAATCGTATTTGTTTATCTGCATGAGAGTTCTGCAAACTGCACACATACGACTAATAATACTGGAATAAGTCCTTTTAGGCCTGAGAGCTCCTTTCTTCCCCTGCAGCCCATTAAAATTGGTATAAAAATAGTATTTTGTATATATTTTTTCTTTATTTAAAACTTTTCTATACCGACATTCAAGTAAATATCACATCGGTTTCCATAGAACTGGGGAAATCTTTAACTAAAGAAATGCGAAGTTACATAAAACGAAGGGAACTGAACTAGGAGAGAAGGCTAGAATAGCAGAGTCAAGTACCCGGAAAGCAATAGTAACAAAAATATACAATTGTATAAGAATTATAACAATATGTCTATTTACAGTATGTACAATATGTATCGTAGAGCAGTAGCTTGTAATATAGTAGTACCCATAGAAGGAGCGGCAGAAAGGGGGCTGAGATCTGGGGGCTGCGGGGTTAGGTAAAGGCTTGTGAGAAGAGCCAAGTTTTAAGGTTGTTTTTTTTTTAATGTTTGGGTACAATGTTCTTGGCGCAGGTGAGCGGGCATTGAGTTCCAAATAGTTGGTCCCACAATGGAGAGGGCCCGTTCTGTCATGGCTGTGTGATGGATGAGTTGGGGGGGGGGGGGGAGGGAGTGAAGAGGGTTCCTTTATACTCCGTTCTCGTGGGTCTATTCAATGTGTGATATTGCAGGGAGTTATTCAGCCAATGGATGTCTGGATTGTGCAGGGTTTTATGGATGATAGTAAGAGACTTGTGAAGGATTCTAAAGCGTATAGGGAGCCAGTGAAGGTCCTTGAGTATGGGGGTAATGTGATCTCTTCTACGGGAGTTGTTGAGGGTTCTGGCCGCCGCGTTCTGGAGCATTTGGAGCGGCTTGATCGAGGTAGCAGGGAGGCCTAGGAGGAGGGTGTTGCAATAATCAATTTTGGTAAAAAGTAAGGCCTGTAGAACTGAGCGAAAATCATAGGGATGGAGGAGTGGTCTTAGTTTTTTTAGAATGTGTAGTTTGTGGAAACATTCTTTTGTGGTAGCGTTTATAAATTTTTTTAGGATAAGGCCAGCCACATATGAAAGTGATCTCATCCTGACTGTGCCAGAATGGAAAAGCTCTCTCAAATCTCAGAAAAAACAAGACTTTTTTGAGTATGTATGAGCCTTCTCATGCATCTAGTTGCTGCACAAGTCTCCTCAATCTTCATCTGCTCGTGTAAATAGACACATTTTTTTGCTGTCAAAGCTGCTCATGTTTTTCCATTCGATCTTTGTTCCTCTTCATCCAGTTAGACCAGTCCAGATGAATGGGTTATGCTCTCTGACCAGCAGAAGGAGATTGAGATCAACAGGTATGCTGTTGTCACTCCTTACATGCATGCATCCATGTTGACCTCAGCCTGCCAGTATTTTCTGTCTCCAACAGATGGTAGGCATACATATCACATGCTGTGGTCCATGTCCTAGTTAGGCTGGGTGAACAGGAAAATAAGGTAGCAGGCAGCTTCTGAAATGAAAGGCATGTTCTCCCTCCCTCAGTCGAGCATATTCCTGGAAAGGATTGATTGCGGATAGGCAGCTTCTGAGGTGAAAGCCTAGGCTCCCTCCCTCACTTGAGCATGACCCTGAATCAACTTGGTTACTGATAAGCAATTCCTGAGGTGAAAATCTAGCTTCCCTCCCTCTGTTGAACAAAAGAAGAGGATCCTCTTCTTTAAAAATAAATCCTCCTCTTCTTTAAAAATAAATAGAAAAAAAAAAGTGAGAAGTTTCTTCTTTGATTTGGCACTGCACAAAGTTTAAAAAAAAAAAGTAAGAAGCAGGGAAAAGAGCTCAACGAGGTCTGAACGAGCAGTTGACAGGATCAGCATGCAAAGGCTGCTGAGAAGCCCAGAAAAATTGGAATTAGGTTTCCCCTATGTCCCACTCGCAAAAGTGAGCCTCTAATGCTGCAGGCGAGTTTTAGACATTTATCAGAGGGTAGGAGGAAGTCAGCACTCCACCTTTCCTGAGCCTACAGGAGGTGCATTTAAGCTCTGCTAAGCTTGTTCAGAGGGGAAAGAAATGCAGAGTAACAATGAATTTGGAGCTCCGGGGGTGAAATGGAGAGACTTCAGGCTGAAGAGCCAAGAGGGTCTTTACAACCTGCAGATAGACTGGGTGAACTGGTAAGCCAATTGATAAAACTGGTTGTTTCATTGTGTGCATTTTAGAAAATCTCCCAACTTAACGTGTGTAAAAGCCTATTTATGGGGTTAAATGCATCTAACATGCATGTAAAATCTACTCGCATACCCTTTTAAAATTGAAAGAAATTATGTGTGTATATCATTTGCACACACTTATCTGGCTAAATTCCAACTTATCTGGCTAAGTAGCACATTGCCACTTAGATGACAATGCACCACCTATCTGGATAAGTAATGCCATTTATCCAGCCCAATTCTTTGTTACCTGCCTAGAAGTAGGATATAAATTGTGAAAATAAATACATAAATATTGATATAACATATTTAAATGAGCACTTTTGAGTGTTTTTTAAGGGCATGTTATGATTACAAAGAAGATCCAGTTCCAAGCATGAATAAACTGTGATCTGCTCTTTGCTTGTATGTATGAACCTACCCATTTTTCTCTCAAAATTGTTTTGAATATCATTAAAAAAAAAATTCTATATAAGATTATCTTCTTTTTTTATAGTTGTAAACATTTATAGATTGCCCCATTTGTATACATCTGATTGTAAATCATAGATTGGTGAACTATTGTTTCCTTCAGCTGTATTTTTATTTATATATTATATTTATTTTTTTAAATTTATATCCTGTGCTCTATGGCATAGCCCTTGGTGGCTCACAAAAAAAAAAAAATACATAAATTGAAACATAGGAAAACAGTCAGACATAAGGATGAAAGTTCACTGCTCTAGACATAAGAAATTCAAATAAAGGCTTGTGAAAAACGGAAAGTTGTCAATGCCATTTTGAAATGGATGGAGCAGAAGATATTTTGCAAATTTCCTGGAATGGATTTCCAAAGGCGTGGGCAGCAACGGTGAGCGCTCAATTTCTGGTACTATCCAGTCTTGCCAGTTTTGCGATCGCAACGACAAGAAGGTTCTTGTTGGAGGAACGTAATTGCCTTACAGATTTGTAGAGACTGAGGACTTCGCTCAGCCATATAGAAGAGTCATTATGTAATAAGTTGTAGATTACCATTATCACCTTGTATTGGATCCTATAGGCAACAAGGAGCCAATGTAGCTGAAACAATACTAGTCTAATATCATCAATCTGTGCTGCAAAGTTTTGAATGTCTTATAGAAGATGCATTGTGTTTGCAGAAAGTCCAAGGTATAATGAATTCAATTGTCAGGATGGATCAAGATCAGAGATTATAGGACCAGGCAATTGTTCTGATTAAGTCAAATTTGAACATGAGTAATTTGTTGTAATTTCCCTCCCCCCCCCCCCCCCCCCCCCCAACCGCTCCCCCCAATGCTTCCCTGTCTCTTTATCCCTTCATCAAGCTGCCTGAGTCAGGGGTCATTGGGTTTGTTCTGACTTTTGAGCAGGTAAGATGTGCTGATTAACTTCTCTATGTTCTTAGCATAAAAAAACCCAGAAATGGAGTTTTGCTCCAGCCTGCATAAGTCTTGACTTGTATTTACTTCTAGTTAGATGAAAAAGTAACTCCAGGAGCTCAGGAAGCAGCTTTATTTTAGCAGGTTGCATGGCTGCATTTCTGAGGCTTGATTAGCAAGAGAAATGTATTATAGTTTTTCCCTTTGTGTGTTTTACTTTACACGTTTAAAAAAAAATGTACTATATGATCACTTGCTGTGTGTTCCTCCAAGTTTTTTTACTTTTCAGCAGATTCCAGATAATAAAATCCAGTTTACTACAACCAACTGGGCTGGTGTTTGTGCATGTGAGACATGCTCCTGCTGTATTACTTAAAGCCATCCTTTACATGGGATATGCTCATCTTGATTATTTAGGAAAAATTTGAATTTTGATGAATTTTTGGCTTGTTTTCGGAAGGGGAGTCAATGATGGTTCTTCAGCTTAATTATCAAAATTGGGGAGGTAGGGAAGGACCTATGCGCATGTGCCTCATGTTTTAAGTAACTACACTGTCTCTTATTCTGTCTCCATTGTGCATTTCCTATGCACAGCTTCAACAGCTAGCTTAGCTCAGTCCTTAGTTACTCACAGTCAGAGGAGGCCACGTCTTCAACTCTAAACTTTATTACAAGGAAAACAGTCTTGCTGTGCATAAACTGAAGACAAAAGCTGCCAGCATAGTCTAGGCCAACGGTTCTCAACTGGTGTGTCACCAAGAATACGCAGGAGTGTCGCCACACTTCCCAGTCCTCCGCTGACCCAGCACGGACTGAAGGATGAACAGCGCAGACCCAATATTGCGACAAGGAGCAGGCAGCAGTGGGGGATGGAGAAATCCTCTTTGAATTTGAAAATGGAAACAGGACTCAAATGCTCAGAATCTATGAATGCTGAAGGATTGTGGAAAGTTTTGAAATCAATTGAGAGTTCTCTGTCAGTATCACAAGCGGTGCTTGAAATAAAAAAAACAAGTTTTGGTTAACACCAACTTAATTACCACGTATAATTTAAAACTAGAAGACATGGGACAGCGTGTTAGAACAATGGAGAATATCCAACAGAATTTGGTCAAATCTGAGCAGATTCATAGTAAAAAAAAAACAAAAAAAAACCTAGAAAATTTGGAAAATGCTATAAGAACTCACAATATGAGAATTTTAAATTTCCCAGTTGTGAATTTTGTTACACCATTAGACCTCTTCAAGATATACTTGTTGCAAGTACTGAAAATCCATGAGGCTGCATTACCCGTTATTACTAAAATGTATTATCTTCCACAATCTAATTACCAAAATCAAGCAGCACAGAAGGATCAAGTACAGCCATCTATATTCTTGGATATTTCAAGGATTCTGGAGAGTTCTCCAGAAGAAGAGGTCACACAGAGAAGGTCTATGCTTTGTGTCTTTTGCCTTTTTGATGAACAGGAATAATGTTCTGAGGCAATTTTTTTTGAAACAGTCAATCATTATTTCTGGGACAGAAAATATGGGTATTCCCTGATTTGGTTAAAGCTACCCAGCTAAGAAGGAAGAAATTTCTGACTAAGAGAACAGAAGTGTTACAGTTAGAAGAAAAATTTGATCTGTTATCCTTCTAAATGTTGTCTTTTATCAGAATACTAAATGTTTTTTTTATACTAACCAGCTTAGAGAATTCTTAGATGGACACCACCAGAGTCTCCACAGCTGGATCGATATAAGAATATTGCCCCAAACTCCTCTCGGCACCATTACTAATTATAATATGATGATAAGCTAATATTATCGCTCACTTTACTTTCGGCCTCCCCATTACCTATATTGTTTTGGTATATGGTTAAGAAAATTTAAACAAATTGTATTTCTGTTTTGTGTAATTAATATAATTGTTTTCTATAAGAGCCATGTACCTTAATTCCAAAGAGTTCTTCTTGTAAGAATTTGTAAAAGTTATGAAAATTAAAAATTAAAAAAAAAGAAAATCTGTTTGGGTGATTGAGATCCTTTGTGTGTGAGAGAGATCATGTGTATATATGATTAAGAGCCCCTGTGTATAAGTAAGAGAGAAAGCATGTGTGTCTGTGATTGAGAGCTGGTTTAGGTGAGGGAGCATGTGAGTATGCTGTGTGTAAATGAGAAAAAGAGAGCATGTTTGTAAGCATGTGAATGAGTGTGTGTGAGAAAAAGACAGCATATATATGTGTGTGTGATTGAAAGCCTGTGTGTGTAAGCCTGAAAAGACAAGACAGCATGTGTGTAAATGTGTAATTAAGAGCCTACATAAGTGAGAGAAAAAGCATTGAGAGCCAGTGTGAGAGAGAGAGAAGAAAGTTGCAAGCAATCTATCCTGCCTTCTGCTAATTCAAAACAATCTCAGGGCACCTGGATATCAAATGTTCCCAGGAATGCAGAGCAAAACATTTTTTGTATCTTTATTATTTTTCATTATTGGCCCTTTGTGTCTATTTTGAAATATTTTATTGGTATCTAGAAATTTTTTATGAGTCTTTTAATTATTGGATATTCCATTCATCAGTTGTTTTGAAATAATCTGTTCTTTTTGTTAGTATGGTTTTACTGCTACTGATTTTATATTTCTTGATTTGTTTTATAAGGATGAGTGATGTTTCTTTTTTTCCTTTGTTACACTGCATACAGAGACTGGTTTGTTGCGGTTTCCAGTTTAGTTTTTATCTGCATGCTTCTAGTTATGCTTTATGGTCTCTCTATTCTTTGTTAGGTGAGGGTCAGCACGTGATTCAGGTGAGGTTTACTGCTGGCGTGTAGTTTCTGTGTAGGGCTCTATAGCAGTCTGACTTAGTCTGTTTTCCTAATAGGAGATGTATTGTTGTCCTAAGGCCTGGTATATTTTCAGTGTTGCCTTTTCTTAGGTAAGGTGGTTACTGTTTGAGTACTAGAAATTGGTGCTGTTTTGGTGTGGGATGTTTTACTATTTATGCAATTTCTGTTCAGACAGAATATGTATCTTTTTCCTTGTGTCATTCTTAACAATAAAAATACTACTGGGCCTTTATTTTTATTTCCGCCGTGAATTGTAATGAGCAGTGTGTCACATATGTGAGCGTGGTCTGTTAGGTGTGTCACGATGGGAAAAAGGTTGAGAACCACTGGTCTAGGCCACTGAAATAAGGACAGGTAAAATGAAAATAATTATGCAAGATTGGACAATTCGGCTGGTGATTCATATTGGCCTGACCAGAGATGAGAGAGAGCCATTAGGTAAGAAAACTGCCAGACACCTCTGCTTTCAGTCACAGTTAACCATTTAGAGTCAGCTGCACAGAAGCTATGAACATGCAGGCTGATAACCAGTTGGCAGTATGACAGTAAACAGAAACTATGCAGAATAAAAGCATACACACAGCATCACTAACAGAAACAAGACAAGCTACTGTGGATGCAGGTCACTGTAATAATAGGGCAACACTCACTAAAGAGGAAAGCAGCTGTGGAGACAGGACACCTCTGTATGTAAGCATTAATGAGAGTAGGTAAATGGACCAAGCCATTTGCTTGAGCATTCCCCAAGGGAGGTGCCACAATGGTTTAGTTCTGAGGTTAGTATAATGACTCAGAGTTCTAGAAGCAGAGTAAGAATTGGAGCTTGAAGACAAGAGTTGGTGTTTTCTGTTCTCTCCTCCTGCTGTGTGGTGCAGAAGGGGCACCACAGTGTATTTTGCTATGGGTACCTTAAAAAGGCTCTTGCGTTACGTAGAAAAGGCAGAGGTTCTAGCACAAATAGACAATCACGTGGCTGAGTTTGTCTGCCAGATGGCAAGTTCTGTAGTAACTAGAAGTCCTAGCGGAAATGTTGGTGCTCATATATAACTCACCTTGAGCTATCAATGAAAAGGCATTAGCTAATTTTAAAATAAATAGGTATAGGGGTCTGTCTAGTAGGCTAGATGTTCATGCAATGACCACACTAGTATTGCTGTCTGTTTAGATTAAAAAAAAAAAAAAAAGATGTTGTGATTAGACAGGAGCAGGGTGTGAATTAAATGAGTAGTTTTGTAGGCTCATCTACCCAAAGTGGTAAAGTACAAATGAGGAAGATGACAAAAACTGTCCTGGATAAGGAGAGGTATCATAGAAGTGGTCATCCTGCATGCCTGGCAGCTGGGATATAGCCTTAGCAGTGGGGACAGGAATAACGGGGCAAAGTGGATGGACTGATTTGGTCTTTTTCTGCCATCTTCAATTATGTAAGTATTTAGATTAAAGCAACTGCAGTATATTAGTTACATAGGGGGTCATTTCCTATGCTGCAATACTTTATTAGGCGAGGGGCATTCCTGTGATATTTGGCCCCTCTCCAGGAAAATATGACTTTTTTTCCCATGATATTTTTTCATGCGGGTAAAAAAGATATGGGAAAAAATATGGAGAGAGGCTGAAAAACACACAATGGTGGGCCCTCTTTGCATGGGGCTGCTATCTTCTAAAAGGGCCACACATCCCAAAAATAACCCCTTCCAATGAGCAAAAATCTCCCTTGGGGGTCAGGTTAGATTCCTGCTCACCCACTCTCCGCTGGTAGAAACAGTGCCAAAAGTGTAAAAAAAAAAAAATAGAAACAATAATTGTTACAGGGCCCTGTCCCTTTCCAAACCCATCCCTTTTGTGCAAAGTTACCACTGCCCAACCAAACTCCCTCCAATGCTACTCCTCCCATGCCTCCAGCAGCTGCCTCCCAAGTCTCTGACCGCCCACTTTTAAGCAATCTATTCCCTGGTAGTCAATGGCACCCCTCCCCCCTTTACATAGAATAACCACCCTGGTAATGTAGTGAAGCCTACCCCTAAGCCCTGCCCCATCCCATTACCCAGAGAACACCCCCCCCCCCCCCAGCTCTGGACCTGTCAACACTATTTTCCAAAATGGTGCCAGCCAGCTTTGCCCCATCACATGATGGGTCAAAGGTTGTCCAGTGCCATTTTGAAAGCTGGTATTAACAGGCTTGGAGCCTAGGAGTGCTCTGGGCCACCATTAGACTACCAGGGAGACTCTCTCTAGGTAAGGGGAGTGGGGGGGGGGGAGCTGGAACCACTAGACTACCAGGGCATAGCTAATTGTAAGGGGGCAGCTGGAGGGGCAACTACTGTGAGTTTGGGGGGTAGCACTGGAGCAGTTTGGTTGGGCAAGGGGCAATTTAGCATAAAAAAAAGTGTGGGTTTTGGGATTGGACAGGCCATCACTATGAGATTTTTGTTCTTATTTTTTACACTTTTGGACCTGCTCAACCACCTCTAGAGGCAGGAGGGGTCTAACCAGGCCTGGGGGATATTTTACTCATTGGGAGGGAATGCTTTGGGCCACTGTCGGCTCTTTAATTTGCAGGTCAAGAGCATGGAAACGTGATAATGTCCAAGTGCTCCTGTGGAAAGGTAGCTATCTTTCCAGAAAATAATATGGCTTCGGCCAACTGTTATTTTATGTACATAGGATTGCCTATACTGTCAACTTTTATGCAGGCAATTGCATGCCAAGCAGCTAATTTCAATAGGGGTCTAAATATTGCATAATATTACTGCAATATGCGATTATCATGGGATAAACATTTTATTTATTTATTTATTAAAGGCTTTTATATACCGACTTTCTTGATACAAATCAAATCAACTCGGTTTACATCGAACTAATCAGTAACTATAACCAATCAATGAGACATTTTAAAAGGAGCATAAAGTTACATTATAACAAGGAAGCCTTAACTGGGAGTAGGAAAAAAAGAGTGGGAGAACGAAGATAAAGTACTATATACAATGGAGTATGGGAGGGAGGCAAGGAGCCGACCTCATAATAACTTATAAGCACTTTTTAGCATTTGTTTATTTACATAGGTGGTGGAACAATTCTTAGGCTGGCTAGTGGCAGGGAAGGCTCGGTATGATAAACGCTGATTTTCACACATTGCTTATCATAGCTTAGTAAATATACCCCGCATATTGAGATGGTCGCCGCACTGAGAGGAGAGGAGCACCTAGCTGTTAGCTGAAAGGAATCAGTAAATTTTTGCTTGGGACATTTTTCTTTTTTAAAAGTATTGGGGCAAAGTTAACTATTTAGTAATATTATTTAGTGTGTTTGTGCTTTTAATAGTCAGTAAGGCAGCAAATAAACAGAAGTTAGACTTTGTATTTTTAAATAGTAAGGCAGCTAGTAAGCAGAAGTTAGTGTTTGTATACTAAAAAAAAAAAAAAAAAGAAGCCAGAAGCTAGGAGCAGTGTATACCTAAGTAAAAAGGTTGAAAAGTTGAGTTCAGTTACTCACCTTGGAAAAGTGTTGAGGTAGTGTGATTTTGGTTTGATTAGGTACCAACATGTGTTAATCAAGAGAGCAGTAAGTCACTCTGGCTGACTAACTGACGTTAGACTGTTTATATTTCCCAACCCACCCACCCACCCCTAGCTCATCCTTTAATTTATTGGCAGGTGCCACTTTAAAAAAAAAACAACAACAAAAAACCCCCCACCTTATTGAGAGTTTGATCATTCCCGTTTAGGCCACCACCAGACATATAGTGAATTCACTAATACATTTAAAGGACATTAATTAGACACATTCCTACTCCCATAGCAACCTAAAACTTAAGTAGGAACTGAACAAATTTGAGATGAGGCAGCAGTCCAGCAGCAAGATGGGGCTTCCCGGTCTTTTGCATCGAGTGTCACACCTACACTTATTGAACTTCACTGGCTACCTATACAATCACGCATACTGTATAAAGCCCTCTCCCTTATACATAAAAGTCTGACTAATGAAAACCTCAACTGAATCACCCCTCCCCTACATTCGCGCACCTCCATAAGACCCACCCGCCGCGCCCTACAAGGAACCCTCCATACCCCAACTATCAAAACTATCAAACTTACCTCTACCATGAACAGAGCATTTTCAATTGCTGGCCCCACCCTATGGAACTCCCTACCCCCTGATATACGCACTGAGACCTCCACGCCTAAATTTAAAAAAAAACAACTAAAAACCTGGTTGTTTATACAAGCCTACCCACATGCTCCCCCCTCCCAATGAAGAAGACCCTACAACAGGAATTCCCACTGAAGTAGACCCCACAACAGGATATCGATAAGATAACCCATGCATCTGACTCTCACCCCCACCCTGTAACCCATGACCCACCCCTCGCGCCTACCTCTGTATGCCCTCTTTTGTATTTTCCCTCTCCCTCCTTTTCTCTCCCACACCCTTTTACCTCCGTTATGCTGTTTCCCCCCGACACACTATTTGAATCTGATTTACCCTGCTCAACACTGCTGTTACTAACTTTATTATGATAACCCTGTATAGTTTAAGATTATCCTTTGCTAGTAACATGACACCATCATAATTATTCTCATAATGACTTATTTATTACTATTGTTCTCTAAGAACCCTCGTTCATACTCCCTATTAGTATATACACATACATCCATTGTATATTGTTGCATAGAGTAATTAATTACATATATCGTTTGTATATTTGTTTTCCACACTCTCTTTACTGTTCTTTGTAAGGGCTATGCCCACAAGTTATTAGTTGTATGTAAACCGATACGATGTGCGAACGGCTATCGGTATATAAGAAACTCCAAATAAATAAATAAATAAATAAATAAATGTATGATTTTTTACCCGCTGGTGAGAAATTGTACATGTGATGCGATGCAAAGAGCTTCTGGCTCTCAGAGAACGAGTCCGATCTCTGGAGGCTAGAGTGGCAGACCTGGAAGTGCTGAGGCAGACAGAGAGGTATATAGATGAGACCTTCAAGGACCTAGTAGCCAACTCCCAACTTCAGTCTGGCAGCCCTGGTGCTACCTTGGAGGAAGAAGGTCTCATGATTAGAGAGCATCAACCTGATGCAGCAGGAAAGGATCCTGTAGCAAGGACCTGCTCTCCAGGTGGTGCATTGTCCTTTCGCACCGAGGATACCTCCCCAAGGCCTACTGCCCAGGAGGGAAGGGTTAGGTCAGCCGTCATAGTTGGTGATTCGATTATTAGGAATGTAGATAGCTGGGTGGCTGGTGGGCATGAGGATCACCTGGTAAATTGCCTACCTGGTGTGAAGGTGGCAGACCTCACGCGTCACCTAGATAGGATTTTAGACAGTGCTGGGGAGGAGCCGGCTGTCATGGTACATGTGGGCACCAACAACATAGGAAAATGTGGGAGGGAGGTTCTGGAAGCCAAATTTAGACTCTTAGGTAGAAAGCTTAAATCCAGAACCTCCAGGGTAGCATTCTCTGAAATGCTCCCTGTTCCATGCGCAGATCACCAGAGGCAGGCAGAGCTCCGGAGTCTCAATGTGTGGCTGAGACGATGGTGCAAAGAAGAGGGATATAATTTTCTTAGGAACTGGGGAACCTTTTGGGGAAGGGGGAGTCTCTTCCGAAGGGATGGGCTCCACCTTAACCAGGGTGGAACCAGACTGCTGGCGCTAACTTTTAAAAAGGAGATAGAGCAGCTTTTAGACTAGAACAAAGGGGAAAGCTGACAGTCACTCAGCAGCGCATGGTTCGGAGAGAGGTATCTTCAAAGGATACTAATGATGCATTAGAATTAGGGCATCCTGACAGTGAGGTTCCAAAGAGAAGAAAAGTAGTCCAAGTGCCTGTAAGTAAAAACTCAGCTGAGCTAAAAAATTCTAACTTATCCCTATCAATTAAAAAGCAGAATGAAAATACAAACAAAAAACACACTTTGAAATGTTTGTATGTGCTAATGCCAGAAGTCTAAGAAGTAAGATGGGAGAATTAGAATGTATAGCAGTGAATGACAATCTAGTATATGAACAAACCCCCAGTGTATTTTAATTTTTTACCAAGTATCAAAAATAATTCTTTGCTCACGATCAAGTCTTAATTTGCATATTATTTTGAAAGGTAAACTGCAAAAGTGTCATGAGACCCTTGCACGATACCCAATAATTCAACAACAAAATTTTTGAAAGGTCGAGGAAGGGTTTCATATATAGGTTTCTCAGCCCAGCATAAGGTCTGTTAGATTTTCAAATATAATCATCAACCAATCCTCCTCCACCTATGGGTTTTTTAAAATTCTGTGCAAACCCTAGTGAAAACTGCAACACAATTTTTTTTATCCCTTAAAACCAATTTTTTAAATATTATTTATAAAATTGTAATGCCTCCTTCAATGTAATTTCAAAGTCCCGACTTATCTGAAGATGTTGGTCCACCCGACGTAGCTACGTTTCTGGTTCGCACCGGAACCTTTCTTCAGGGGATATGTTCTTTTTAGAGCAGTCGGTATACCGCGTTAGCTGAGAATCATCTGTCAAGGCAAAAGTTTTTCAGACGCCATGCAGCGTTCTCAAGGCAAAAGTTTTCCAGACGCCATACAGCGCTCTTGCTCTCTGCAAACCTCTCACCAACGATCCAAGCTTTTTGAGCTAGAGGCACAGATAATGTGATAACCAATCACAACCCACATCGCCGCGACGTCATCGCGTATTCATTCAAACTAAAGAGCCCCAATCAAGAGCCTCATTCATTCCCTGAGGAGCTTGCGTGTTCAAAGTAAAGATCCAAAACTCTTCACGTTTATTCAACAAACCTTCCCGGTTCCCTCCTCTCGACGTGATAGGTATATGATCTATAACTGTCCATTTCAGAGTACTATATGAGTGTCCATGCTGTTCACAATGTGCAACAATTGGAGCAGATAAAGTAGACGTGTTTAATTTTGATTTGTGTTCATTCAGCCTCACTCTTATTTTGCGGGTGGTCCTGCCAATATATAAACCTGGGCATGGGCAAATGATTGCGTAAACCACGTAGTCTGAGTTGCATGTAGTATTATGTTTACGGTGTATCAAATACCCTGTCACTGGTTCTTGCCAGCTTAAGCCTTCAATGCAGTTTATACAATGAGAACATTGACCGCACTTATGATGTCCTATAACTGGAACGTGAACTTTTGTGGCAAATTGAGCATGTACCAGCTTGTCTCTAATGTTAGCGCCACGCGTAGTGACAATGAGCGGTGTCTCTTTAAAAATCTCATGGAGTGCTAATACATGCCAATGGCATCGTATCGATGATGAAATTACATTTGTAGCCACTGACTGTTTTAAGACACAAACGAGTTGTGGACAATCTTTTGATGGTTTGTACTGTAATAGACTTTGTCTATCAGAGTATTTCGCCCTTTTAGGGCAAAAATTTGAGAACATTGACCGCACTTATGATGTCCTATAACTGCCCTTTTAGGGCGAAATACTCTGATAGACAAAGTCTATTACAGTACAAACCATCAAAAGATTGTCCACAACTCGTTTGTGTCTTAAAACAGTCAGTGGCTACAAATGTAATTTCATCATCGATACGACGCCATTGGCATGTATTAGCACTCCATGAGATTTTTAAAGAGACACCGCTCATTGTCACTACGCGTGGCGCTAACATTAGAGACAAGCTGGTACATGCTCAATTTGCCACAAAAGTTCACGTTCCAGTTATAGGACATCATAAGTGCGGTCAATGTTCTCATTGTATAAACTGCATTGAAGGCTTAAGCTGGCAAGAACCAGTGACAGGGTATTTGATACACCGTAAACATAATACTACATGCAACTCAGACTACGTGGTTTACGCAATCATTTGCCCATGCCCAGGTTTATATATTGGCAGGACCACCCGCAAAATAAGAGTGAGGCTGAATGAACACAAATCAAAATTAAACACGTCTACTTTATCTGCTCCAATTGTTGCACATTGTGAACAGCATGGACACTCATATAGTACTCTGAAATGGACAGTTATAGATCATATACCTATCACGTCGAGAGGAGGGAACCGGGAAGGTTTGTTGAATAAACGTGAAGAGTTTTGGATCTTTACTTTGAACACGCAAGCTCCTCAGGGAATGAATGAGGCTCTTGATTGGGGCTCTTTAGTTTGAATGAATACGCGATGACGTCGCGGCGATGTGGGTTGTGATTGGTTATCACATTATCTGTGCCTCTAGCTCAAAAAGCTTGGATCGTTGGTGAGAGGTTTGCAGAGAGCAAGAGCGCTGTATGGCGTCTGGAAAACTTTTGCCTTGAGAACGCTGCATGGCGTCTGAAAAACTTTTGCCTTGACAGATGATTCTCAGCTAACGCGGTATACCGACTGCTCTAAAAAGAACATATCCCCTGAAGAAAGGTTCCGGTGCGAACCAGAAACGTAGCTACGTCGGGTGGACCAACATCTTCAGATAAGTCGGGACTTTGAAATTACATTGAAGGAGGCATTACAATTTTATAAATAATATTTAAAAAATTGGTTTTAAGGGATAAAAAAAATTGTGTTGCAGTTTTCACTAGGGTTTGCACAGAATTTTAAAAAACCCATAGGTGGAGGAGGATTGGTTGATGATTATATTTGAAAATCTAACAGACCTTATGCTGGGCTGAGAAACCTATATATGAAACCCTTCCTCGACCTTTCAAAAATTTTGTTGTTGAATTATTGGGTATCGTGCAAGGGTCTCATGACACTTTTGCAGTTTACCTTTCAAAATAATATGCAAATTAAGACTTGATCGTGAGCAAAGAATTATTTTTGATACTTGGTAAAAAATTAAAATACACTGGGGGTTTGTTCATATACTAGATTGTCATTTTGTCTAATACCCCAGAAGATTCGGGTGCTGTTTTTGAGGTTTAGCAGTGAATGACGACATAGACTTAATTGGCATCTCAGAGACATGGTAGAAGGAGGACAACCAATGGGACAGTGCTATACCGGGGTACAAATTATATCGCAATGACAGAGAGGAGTACCCGGGAGGCGGTGTGGCGCTTTGTCTGGGATGGCGTAGAGTCCCAACAGGATAAACATCCTGCATGAGACTAAATGCACAATTGAATCTTTATGGGTAGAAATCCCTTGTGTGTCGGGGACTATAGTGATAGGAGTATATTACTGTCCACCTGGTCAACGTGGTGAGACTGATAGTGAAATGCTAAGAGAAATTAAGGAAGCTAACCAAATTGGTAGTGTGGTAATAATGGGAGACTTCAATTACCCAAATATTGACTGGGTAAATATATCATTGGTACATGCTAGAGATTTAAAGTTCTTGGATGGAATAAATGACATTTTTATGGAGCAATTGGTCCAGGAACCGACAAGAGAGGGAGCAATTTTAGATCTAATTCTCAGTGGAGGACAGGATTTGGTGAGAGAGGTAACGATGATGGGGCTGCTTGGCAATAGTGATCATAATATGATCAGATTTGAATTAATGACTGGAAGGGGTCAGTAAGCAAATCCACGGCTCTCATGCTAAACTTTCAAAAGGCAAACTTTGATAAAATGAGAAAAAGTGTTAGAAAAAAACTGAAAGGAGCAGCTACAAAGGTAAAAAGTGTGCAAGAGGCATGGTCATTGTTAAAAAAAAAAAAAAACAAACAAAAAAAAAACCAAACCCATCCTAGAAGCAGTGTCCAGATATATTTCACACATTAAAAAAGGTGGAAAGAAGGCAAAATGATTACCAGCATGGTTAATAGAGGAGGAGAAAGAAGCTATTTTAGCCAAAAGATCTTCATTCAAAAATTGGAAGAAGGATCCAACAGAAGAAAATAGGATAATGCATAAATGTTGGCAAGTTAAATGTAAGACATTGATAAGACAGGCTAAGAGAGAATTTGAAAAGAAGTTGGCCGTAGAGGCAAAAACCTTTTAAAATATATCTGAAGCAGAAAGTCTGGGAGGGAGTCAGTTGGACCGTTAGATGATCGTAGGGTTGAAGGGGCACTTAGAGAAGATAAGGCCATCGCAGAAAGATAAAATGATTTCTTTGCTTTGGCGTTTACTAAAGACTATGTTAGGGAGATACCCGTTCCGGAGAATGTTTTCATGGGTAATGATTCAGATGGACAGAACCAAATCACGGTGAACCTAGAAAATGTGGTAGGCCTGATTGATAAATTGAAGAGTAGTAAATCACCTGGATCGGATGGTATACACCCCAGGGTTCTGAAGGAACTCAAAAATGAAATTTCAGACCTATTAGTAAAAATTTGTAACCTATCATTAAAATCATCCATTGTACCTCAAGACTGGAGGATAGCTAATGTAACCCCAATATTTAAAAAGGGCTCCAGGGACGATCCGGGAAACTACAGACCGGTTAGCCTGATTTCAGTGCCAGGAAAAATAGTGAAAAGAGTTCTAAGCATCAAAATTACAGAACATATAGAAAGACATGGTTTAATGGAACAAAGTCGGCATGGCTTTACCCAAGGCAAGTCTTGCCTCACAAATCTTCACTTTTTTGAAGGAGTTAATAAACATGTGGATAAAGGTGACGCGGTAGATGTAGTGTACTTGGATTTTCAGAAGGCGTTTGACAAAATTCCTCATGAGAGGCTTCTAGGAAGAGTAAAAAGTCATGGTATAGGTGGCAATGTCCTTTCATGGATTACAAATTGGCTAAAAGACAGGAAACAGAGTAGGATTAAATGGACAATTTTTTCAGTGGAAGGGAGTGGGCAGTGGAATACCTCAGGGATATGTATTGGGACCCTTAATTTTCAATATATTTATTAATGATCTGGAAAGGAATACGATGAGTAAGGTAATCAAATTTGCAGATGATACAAAATTGTTCAGAGTAGTTAAATCACAAGCAGATTGTGATAAATTGTAGGAAGACCTTGTAAGGCTGGAAAATTGGTCATCAAAATGGCAGATGAAATTTAATGTGGATAAGTGCAAGGTGCTGCATATAGGGAAAAATAACTCATGCTATAGTTACACAATGTTAGGTTCCATATTAGGTGCTACCACCCAAGAAAGAGAACTAAGCGTCATAGTGGATAACACATTGAAATCGTCGGTTCAGTGTGCTGTGGCAATCAAAAAAGCAAACAATGTTGGGAATTATTAGGAAGGGAATGGTGAATAATACGGAAAATGTCATAATGTCTCTGTATCGCTCCATGGTGAGACCCCATCTTGAATACTGTGTACAATTCTGGTCACCGCATCTTAAAAAAGATATAATTGCGATGGAGAAGGTACAGAGAAGGGCGACCAAAATGATAAGGGGAATGGAATAGCTCCCCTATGAGGAAAGACTAAAGAGGTTAGGACATTTCAGCTTGGAGAAGAGACGGTTGAGGGGGGATATGATAGAGGTGTTTAAAATCATGAGAGGTCTAAAACAGGTAGATGTGAATCGGTTATTTAGTCTTTCAGATGATAGACTAGGGGGCACTCCATGAAGTTAGCATGTGGCACATTTAAAACTAATCGGAGAAAGGTCTTCTTCACTCAACGCACAATTAAACTCTGGAATTTGTTGCTGGAGGATGTGGTTAGTTCAGTTAGTGTAGCTGTGTTTTAAAAAGTATTGGATAAGTTCTTGGAGGAGAAGTCTGCTATTAATTAATCTGACTTAGAAAATAGCCACTGCCATTAGCAACGGTAACATGAAATAGACTTAGTTTTTGGGTGCTTGCCAGGTTCTTATGGCCTGGATTGGCCACTGTTGGAAACAGGATGCTGCGCTTGATGGGCTCTTGGTCTGACCCAGTATGGCATGTTCTTATGTTCTTACTTATTTTGATTTATTACCTGTCTTTTTTAATATGAAATTCATTCAAGACAGTTTACAGTACATTGAGTAGCAGCTGATGAGCAAAAGGCCATTTGCAGCTTTACAGCAGATATTTTAAAGTTGCAACAATTTCACATTTTAGTTTGGCACCAAAATGTGCTAGACAAATACTGACTAAATTTTGACTAAGTTAGTGTAAATACTAGAAATTTAGTTTTGGCAATATGTACATGTAGCAAATGTATGATCATAGCAGCGTGTCTAAGCAACTTGTCAAGGTATTTGAGATGATGCCAAGTGATGAATCCATAGTCCCTCAGTGTCTTTGTCCTCTGGATTTAGCATTAAAGGCCTGGCAGAAAAGCCAGACTTTCAGTTGTTTCCTGAAATCACAGTAATCACAGAATGTTTTGGAGCCCTCCTGGGAGAGAATTCTAAAGGGCTGACACTGCTTCAAAGAAGGATCTGATTAAATGCCACTCATCCCTCCCCCTCCTCGCTCTTCCTTTCCACCATCCTTCAACCAGATCTTCTCAATCCATCTTTCAGCCTGAGCTTCTCAACCCTCTCCTTCCTCATGGCCACCAGATTCCTCTGGGCCCCACCACGCCCTTTCTAGTCCGCTTACTCATAGCAATATATATTAGACGCCTTACTTTATGTATCGCTTTTTTCCACTGTTTATGCCGCCCCATTATATTTGTCATTCGTTTTTTGATGACCTGTTTATTTATAATCAACTGTTATCTATAATGGTTTTATTTATAATTGCTTATCTATAATTATTTTTTTCTATATTCACCTGTTATTTAATGATTTGACGACTTGTTTCAATGTAACGCCATAGCTGCGACTGTTCTGTTTCAATGGAAACTGATTTGATTTGATTTGATATTTTTATCAAGAATGTCGGTAAATAAAAATTATAAATAAATAAATAAATAAATCTGTTTTGGGTGTGTTTTCCTTTAATAGCTTTTGAGGGCAGTACTGACATTGAGGAGCTGAGTGAAGATATTAGTGGTCTAGATGGTAAATGTGTATATGCATATATACACACAAACATATTAAGTTCCTTTTTCTATGTCTTCCTGTGTGTATGTTTATGTATGAATGTGTGCAAATATGTTTTTGTAATCCATATATTTTGTAAATCATTGATAGACACACATATGCAGATGTGTGTTTGCAATTTTTAATAGGCATAGTAGGCAGTGAGCATGTGATCCCCCTTCATGAGCAGAGGGGTGTTCCTGAATTTATTTATTTTTTAGTTCTCCACGTCCGGTCTTCCACATCCTTTTTCTCATGGGTCTGCAGGTTGAATTCTTTCCAAATCCTGTGCTAGGCGGATGTCTACTGCTGCACATCCCCCCTCCTTCCTCCAGGGAAAAGAATATTTCCTAGCACAGAATAAAGCCGTTTAAATCTTTTACCTCCAGTGTGATGAAGTTAGCTTTTCGTCAGTGAGTCACCATCTTGATTCTGCTTTACAGCTGTTAATTCAGAAAGCCAGAATTTAGACTCATAATTTTATACATCTTCATTATGTATTGAGCAATGTAATTTTCCAACACTGTTTCATGCATAACTTAGATATGTGTAGAGCCCAATATTCATCAGCTTGGAGAGCAGAGCAGGCTAAAGTTAGCCAGATTACTGCTGATTATGTACTCTGCTGACTCTCCTCCTTCCCTCACGCAGGGGCCGATGTAATAAGGAGCACTGAAGCTGCCAGGGGTTTCACGCATTTGTAAGCACAAAACTCTATCCGGGGATGTAATAAGGGTTTTGTGCACTGGAAAGCGTGTACGAATGCGCTTACAGACCCACGATTTTTCCTGCGTTAATGCAAGCTATGATGAAAGGGGAAATTGATGAAAGTTCTTTACAGCATTTGGTATTTCAAATCAGATGTTACAAATTTGGAGATAGATATTCAAAAGTCATTATCTGGCTAAAATCTATTCAAAATGCAGTCTCACCATGGAGCGATATAGAGGCATTATGACATCCATCCTTTTATTTGCCATTCCCTTCTTAGTAATTCCTAACATTGTTTGCTTTTTTGATCGCTACAGCATGCTGAGCTGACAATTTCAATGTATTATCCACTATGACGCCTAGATCTCTTTCTTGTGTGATAACTCCTAAAATAGAACCTAACATTGTGTAACTACAGCAAGGGTTATTTTTCCCTGTATGCATCACTTTGCACTTATTGAAACATAGAAATGACAGCAGAAGAAGGAAAGGACAGAGACGAGCTGGAACTGTGATCCTCTTCCAGGGTTGCAGAAGGGAGTAGCAGGAGTGGGGCAGAGATTTTCTTAAAAACAAAAAAATTGGGGGGTCATGGGGGGGGGGAAGTGTTTGCTATATAAATTGGAAAGATCTGAAGAAAAACCTGTGCTTAACTGCTGCAGGCATCTGTCTGGGCCAGGAGGGCAACTGTGCCAGCAGTGACTTTTTGCACGGCTCGGTGGGTTCCTGTCTGCTGCACTAGAGGGAATCTCTCCTTGAGCTGAACAGGACTGTGTAAGAAAATATTTTTGTAAATGATGGAAAGGAAGAGAGATCCAGGATAGGCTTGTGAGAAAACTGAATAAAGGAAAGAAACAGAGTAGAAAGAGACACTAAGTTAATAGAAGAAGTAACTGTTACCAAAGGAAGAGACGTAAAGAGAAAGGAGTTGAGCAATTTTCCCAAACTGCGATATTGTTAATTTTCCTGCATCTCTTGGAGTTTGTTGATATGTTTTACTCTGAAAATTCTAGAGTAAGCTGTTTTTAATTTGGAGCACAACTTATGACTGGACATTGGTTCTTTTGTGTGGAAGGCCCTCAGCCTAGTACTGTCCCTGCTGTTTTTCCTGCTCACAGCTCCTGAGACTTGATCCTCCTACCTCGGGATAGTGATCCCAGTGCTCCCCGAGGCTGGGAAGGTGACTCCAGAGACACAGGGGGGTTACAATTACATCAGTAGCCTTTGACCAAGTTAACCCTGTGTGGGGGCTGATTTTTCTTCAAACGGTCACAAGCAGTCCAACGAATCGCCCCTGCATTCAGATACGCAGGGTTGCAAAACGGAGTTGCAATGCCTGGCTTTCTAAAACCTGGTAAGGCACAAGCTTCTTTCGTTTCAGTTTCCGAGGAAGCACAGCTATGTGTCTTTTATAGCTCAGGTAGAGGGGACAGTCCTAACAGAACTCAGGATTTTACACTCCCCCTCACACATGGAAAAAATATTTCTCAATGTTTCTCCTCAGTCTTCCATGATGGAACCTTATGTATTGACTGTTTGTTGTAGAACTTTCCTCTAAAAGATGTTTGTTTCTTGTACATTAATGGCTTTCAAGTATTTGAATATCTGCATAAGAGGATATATGACAGAGTGATTCAAATACTTGAAGCTATAATGTTGTGTACATTTTCATTTGGTTTGTGACTCAATTTATGAGGATAAACATCTCCAGGCACTGGAAGAAAAGGTGTAGCATGTCTTGCTTCATTGTTTGTATTTCCCACCATAGCCAAGCGAGCTTATATATTGCATCTCTTTCCTCTCATCCATTTCATTCTATCACTGCACTAAAGATGTGGTCGTCCTGCTTCAGATCCTCATTGCGTCTCCCCAAGATGATGAACTTTGTACGAGGAACACAATGTAATGTTGGACACCAGAAAGCTGCTACCTGCTACAGGTAAATGCACTGCTCTAATAAATTCCTAGACTGGAACAGTTCTCCAGCGTATGCACGTTTCTTTCATGCATATTGATTGTGGATATCCTAAAAGCCCAACTGGCTATGGGGTCCCCAGGACAGGGTTGGGAAGCCCTGCATTAAATTATTTTATGAAGAAAAGGACTTCTCACCAAACAAGGTAGAGCTGGTGACAGCTCCTTGACAAGAAACCGGCAGCACTTCAGTGCAGAACTTTGTAAGGTGAGACTAGCTTGCACCAGCAGACACAAGTTATATAAAGGACACTCACTGTGAATCAGTGGACAAAGATTGCTTTAATGACTAGTATTATAAAAGAAGATACTGTGTAATAATCCATTACTTTTTTGTTTTTGTGATTTTTTTCAGCACATCTGTGACATCTGCCAAGGTGGCAGTGAATGGAGTTCAGCTGTATTATCAATGCACAGGAACGGGCGACCATGCACTTCTGCTGTCACCTGGAGTTTTAGGTCTGAATTTTTCCTATTACATTCAAATGAGGCATAGGCTGTGTATGGTGGTATAGGCAAATAAATGAATAACATACTTATGTACTGTATAGTGCCACTATTAAGTACAGTTTAAAGCTGGGCAAGCTTGAGAATGTTTGAGCCCAGCTCAAGCTAATTAGCACAGATGACAAATCAAAGATATGTCAAGCCAGTGCTAATCCTCCCAGTACAGCTTTTCTGCAACACTCATGGCTGATGGGTTCTTGTAGCACCAGCTTGAAATCAGAAGACAGAGGCAGAGAAGAGGTTGAGAGGGAGGGATGGAGGAGGACAGACTGGGAAGAAGCAGCGAAATCAAATTTGAAACACAGAAAAAGATTAGAAAGAAGTCTTTTAAATGTTGGTTAGGACTTGCTGAGCCTGATATTTAAAAAAAAAAAAAAAAAAAAAGCCAGATAAGTCAGACGTATCTAAGTATTTAGCTCAGAGGCAGGGAATGGGCGGATCGTGAAGGAGTTGAGCTAGCCCTGAAAATTTATCCAGCTAACTCTGGATGGCCCAAAGGATTATCCTAAAGTTATCCAGATAAACTTATCCAGCTAACTTGCCGAGCTACACAGCAGCTGAATATGAACCTTCACCCCCCCCCCCCCCATGTTTATTTTCCTGCTAATCAATTTGACTTAGCTCATACTTGCCTCTTAGTGCTCTAATCTATATTTACTAAAGGGCACTAACTAAATTTTCACATATAAAAACATTATTTCTCTATTCATTGGGAGCTCTGTTCACCCAAGGGTCCATCAAGCCCAGCATCCTGCTTCCAACAGTGGCCAATCCAGGCCATAAGAACCTGGCAAGTACCCAAAAACTAAGTCTATTCCATGTTACCATTGCTAATGGCAGTGGCTATTCTCTAAGTGAACTTAATAGCAGGTAATGGACTTCTCCTCCAAGAACTTATCCAATCCTTTTTTAAACACAGCTATACTAACTGCACTAACCACATCCTCTGGCAACAAATTCCAGAGTTTAATTGTGCGTTGAGTAAAAAAGAACTTTCTCCGATTAGTTTTAAATGTGCCCCATGCTAACTTCATGGAGTGCCCCTTAGTCTTTCTACTATCCGAAAGAGTAAATAACCGATTCACATCTACCCGTTCTAGACCTCTCATGATTTTAAACACCTCTATCATATCCCCCCTCAGTCGTCTCTTCTCCAAGCTGAAAAGTCCTAACCTCTTTAGTCTTTCCTCATAGGGGAGCTGTTCCATTCCCCTTATCATTTTGGTAGCCCTTCTCTGTACCTTCTCCAAGAAGTCTGGTGAATAAAACCAAACAAAAAAAATACCTTGAAACCAGTGGATTACAGGATAACAGATAAATGATTTTAGAAGAGCTTGCCAAACAAACTTTATTGATTTTCTTTGAAGTGGCCAGAGTATTAGATCTGGGGAGTGCAGTAGATGTGACCTATTAGTATTTCAGTAAAGCCTTTGACACTATTTTACATAGAAGATTTGTGAGCAAGTTAGCCAGTCAAGGAATCAGAAGAAAAATGTATAAACTTGAGAGAGAAGTTAGTAGATTAACAGTACACAGAGAATGCGGCCAATATGGTTCACTCTGGTGAAGGGAAAGTGACTAGAGGGTGCTATAAGGAATCAGTCCTTTTAATACCTTTAGAAGTGACATTGGAGAAAGATTAGAAGGGAAAGCATGCCAGTTTGTAGATGAAATGAACGTTTGCAATAGAGTAAACATACCGGAGAGTGCAGGTAAGATGAAAGAGTTGAATCCTGAGGGAGTCTTGAGAGCAGATTCTGCCTGTGCTGGTGACTGAAGGGGATCTGTAAGTATTGCTTTGCTGGGGAATTTTTGTGATCTAAAGCTTTGGAAAGATTGTGAAGTAAATTTCAATGGGGGGGGGGGGGGGTTTGCCTTTGGATGTTAAAAACTAGCTTATTCCTGTGATATATTTCGACTTTCCCTTCTTCCTGCCCACCCCAAGCACATACTCTGTTATCCCAATTAAAAGGGCAGTGGGCTCCTCACCCTTGCCTGCGAGGGTGGGGAGCCCACTGCCAGGAACTGATGGCCCAGGGGCAATGGGACAAGGAAGAGTCGGGGCGAATCTGTCAGTCATGTCTAACAACACCACAACAGTTGCCTACATCAACCGCCAGGGAGGAACCAGAAACCAACAGGTGTCCCTGGAAATAGGACCCCATATTGGCGTGGGCGGAAGAAAACCTGCAGGGGATCTCAGCCGCCCACATCGCAGGAAAAGACAACGTCACTGCGGACTACCTCAGCAGAGAGAGTCTAGACCCAGGGGAATGGACACTGTTGACCACAGCCTTCCAGTTGATAGTAAACTGCTGGGGAACCCCAGCCATGGATCTCCTGGCAACTAGGTCCAACACCCAAGTTCCCAAGTTCTTCAGCCGCAGACGAGAACTGCAATTCCGGAGAATCAACGCCCTCGTCCAGACCTGGCCACAGGAAGACCTGCTGTACGCTTTTCCCCACGGCCACTACTGGGCGGGATCATCCACAAGATAGAACACCACAAGGGGCTTGTACTTCTAATGGCACCGGACTGGCCAAGAAGGCCATGATCCGTGGACATGCGAAGACTTCTTGCGGGGAACCCTCTGTGCCTACCTCCACACAGGGACCTTCTCCGGCAAGGACCGATCCTCCACGAAGACCCAACTCTATTCTCTCTCACGGTCTGGCCATTGAGAGGACTTGCCTGAAGAAGAGCAGATACTCTAAGGCAGTGATTGACACCTTGCTCCGAGCACGCAAGTTTTCCATGTCTCTAGCTTACATACAAATATGAAGACTATTCGAAGTCTGGTGGGGGGACCGTGAGATCATTCCGCCTGACGGTCAAAATCCCCCATGATCCTGGAATTTCTGCAGGACGGCTTGAAGAAGGGGTTGTCTCTCAACTCCCTCAAGGTTCAGGTGGCCGCGCTGGCCTGCTTCAGAGCCAAAGTGGACTGCATCAGTCTATCAACCCATCCAGATGTTTCCTGATAGGGGTCAAACAAATCCAACCACCCTTAAAGTGGCTGGTGCCCCTATGGAATCTCAATCTAGTACTAGATTTCCTAGCGGGAGCTTCCTTCAGACCTTCTCGCAGTCTGTCACTACAGCTACTGACCTTGAAGACTTCATTCCTGGTGGCAATATGCTCAGCCTGTTGCATCTCCGAGCTTCAAGCCCCATCCTGTCGAGAACCATTCCTCAGGTTCACACCAGGATCCATACAACTACGCACAGTCCCCTCCTTTCTTCCGAAGGTGGTTTCTCAATTTCATCTCAACCAAACCATTTCTCTACCATCTCCAGACAAACATAAGGACTTTGAAGACTCATGCCATCTTCGCCACCTAAACATCGGCAGACTCCTAGTCCTGTACCTAGAAAGATTGGAATCCGTACGAAAGACGGACCAGCTATTCATCCTTCTCAGCGGGAAGAAACAAGGGGAAGCAGCCTCGAGGGCCACCAAAGCCCACTTGATCAAAGACGTAATCAAGGCAGCCTACGTAGAAGCAGGGAAGCCTCTGCCTCTACAAGTCAAGGCCCATTCTACAAGGGCCCAGGCAGTGTCCTGGGCAGAAACCAAGATGCTGTCACCCTTCAAGATCTGTCAGGCGGCGACGTGGTCCTCCATACATACCTTCTCCAGGTTCTACTGCCTGGATGTCCAGGCCCAGGAGGACACATCATTTACAAGGGCAGTACTAAGTGGGCCACGGGCAGCCTCCCACCCAGTTCAGGAGTAGCTTTTGTACATCCCATTGGTCCTGAGTCCATCTGCTACATGCAGATGGACTCAGGACCATCTGCATGTAGCAGATGGTCCTGCATGTAGTAAGAGAAATTACTCTGCATGTAGTAAGAGAAATTACTTACCTGATAATTTCATTTTCCTTAGTGTAGACAGATGGACTCGGCATCCCGCCCACGGCTGCCCCAAATTCGGGAAACCTCAGGTGACAATCCCCGAGAGCAAGATAAGCACGGGTAAGCCAGGTATTACCCCTAGTTCAGGACATCCATAGTTGCCGGGTGTCTGCGTTCTTCAGTTGAGTGCACTGGTGGTCTCCAATTTGGAAATCAGTTAAACCAGTCCTAGTTAATCAAGTTAATCAAGTTAGCCAAGTTATTCAAGTTATTAAAACACACATTTATCTACAATTACTTTTCGAGGGGAATACTGAAGAGCTAAGCTTCCTGCACGGGTAAATGTAGGCTGACGTCAGCTTGAAATCTGACTCCGTCTCCCAACTGCTATCAGGAGTACACTATACCCATTGATCCTGAGTCCATCTGTCTACACTAAGGAAAACGAAATTATCAGGTAAGTAATTTCTCCATTTCATTTACCCCAATATTGATTGGATAAATGTGTCATTGGAACATGTTAGGGAGGTAAAGATTTGAGATATCATCGATGACTGCTTCATGGAGTAGCTGGTTCTGGAACCAAAGAGAGAGGATATTAATCTAGATCTAATCCACACTGCAAAACAGAATCTGGTGCAAGAAGTAACAGTGGTGGGGTCTCTTGGCAATAGTGATAATAACATAATCAAATTTAACATAATCACTGTAGGGAGGACAATAAGGAAAACTACTGCAGTAGCATTTAACTTTAAAAGGGAAGACTATGATATAAAGTGGAAATTAGAAAAAACTAAAAGGAGCAGTTGCAAAAATTAGAAGTTTGCATGTGGCATGGGCGCTATTTAAAAACACCATCTTGATGACCAACAACTGCCAGCATGGTTAAATGGTGAGGTGACAGTCTATTAAAGCCAAAAGGACATATTTTAAAAAATGCAAGATAAATCCAAATGAAAAAAAATAGGAACCAGCATAAGCACTGGCAAGTAAGTTAGATGTAAAGCATTAATAAGGCAAGCCAAAATAATTTGAAAAGAAGCTTTCTTGAGAGGCAAAAATTCCAAATATAAATTTTTTCAAGTATATTTGAAGCAAGAAACCTGTAGGGAGTTGGTTGGACCACAAAATGACCAAGGGGTAAAAGGGGTGCTCATGGAAGGTAAGCAGAAAAACTAAATTAATTCTTTGCTTCAGTTTTTACTGAGGAGAGTGTTGGGGAGATAATTATACCGGAAAATTCTTTGAGAGTAATTGAGGAACTGAATCAAATCACAGTGAACCAGGAAGATATAATAGAGCAAACGGACAAACTAATGAGTATAAATCACTGGGACCAGATGGTATACTACTTGGATGCATAAAGAGAAGTTTCATTACCTCTGTATAAACATCTGGGGAGGAACCCTCTTTGAGTACTGTGTTCAGTTCTGGTAGTCACATCTACAAATGGAAAACTACTGCAGTAGCATTTAACTTTAAAAGGGAAGACTATGATATAAAGTGGAAATCAGAAAAAACTAAAAGGAGCAGTTGCAAAAGTTAGAAGCTTGCATGTGGCATGGGCGCTATTTAAAAACACCATCTTGATGACCAACAACTGCCAGCATGGTTAAATGGTGAGGTGACAGTCTATTAAAGCCAAAAGGACATATTTCAAAAAATGCAAGACAGAGGCAATTCAAAGAAAGGCCATCAGAATGATGTGTGGGCTGCATTGTAAACCAATGGCTGTCAGCCTAGTCTTCAAGTACCCCCTAGCCAGTCTGATTTTCATGATATTCACAATTAATATGCATGAGCTAGATTTGCATGTACAGTCTCCATCATATGTAAATATATCTCATGCTTATTCATTATGGATAGGGGGTACTTGATGAATGGATTGAGAACATTACCATAAACCATGCATGGAGAGATTGAAGGATATACTCTCTGCAAGAAAGAAAGGAAAATGGAGATAGGACAATTAAACACTCAAATATTTCTCCTAGTGAAAGCAGGATGGTAGGCCTCACACATGGGTGATATCATCGGATGGAGCCCAGCACAGAAAATTTATGCATGCCACTATCCATGTATCCATGCGGGGTCCCTCTTCAGTCTTCTTTTCCACGGAGCTATCATCTCATGGTTGTGGAGCTCATGCTCTTTTTTACTTCAGAAAATATTTTTTCCTGTGCTGGGTTCCTCTCCATTCTTCCTGGCTTAGTTTAATCTGCGGCATGGTAAGTTTTTGCCTTCTGTGAGGTCGGTTCCCGGTAGCGGTGCCTTCTGGCATCTGCTAGTCATCGACCTCTCGCTGGCTGTTTTTGTCATGGTGTCATCAGGTTTCCGAGAGTGCCTCCATTGTCCTCGGACCATGTCCCTCAGGGATCCACAGAGGTGTGTATCCTCTACCTGGGGGCATTGCATGGCATTCGGGGATGTCATTTTTGTGATCAGATAACTCCCAAGGGCCGGTACGCCCGCCTGGACAAGATGGAAAAGTTCAGTTCCAGGAAGTCTGAACCCTCGACACCGGAGTTGGGGGCAAAAGCACTGAAAGGCAAGGGAGACCTGATGGTCACCGATCCCTCTGTGTCCACTCCTCTATCAGGGCCTCTGGTGGAGAGAGGTTCCGGAGATTGGCCTTCATCTGTCTCCTCTCACTCGAGGACCTTGCGATTGTCTCCTTCTTCCTTGGCATCGGGGAAAGACCAAGCTGAGCACCATGGGAAACCCCAGAAACATCACCACCAGTCTCCGTTCTTGCACAGTGCCAGGCTCGGGGTGGCACTGGCTTCTGCTGTGATGCCCCCGAAGCAACCCCGTGGCGAGGAGGCATCGCCCTCCATCGCCAGGGATCCAAGGCATTCCACACCATTTCCAGTGCCGGGTGCCCATCTCCCTTAGAGCTCCTGTCGTCGTTGGCCTTCGAGGAGGAGCTGGAACACAGGGTGCAATTGGCGGTTCTTCGAACCCTACAAGGTATCAAGCCGCCAGCCCTGCTGGTGCCTCCACTAGTGCCAAAGCCCATGCCTGCTATTTTGGCACTGCTGCTGGAGCGCCTTGATCCTCTCAGCATTCTCCCTATGCAGCCAATGCTGATGCCATCAATGTCCCCCCGGCCACCGTTCCTCCAGTGAACAGGAAGGCTGATGCAGTGTACTTGGTCCAGCATGCTACGAGGGTTTGAGAAGCGTCAACATCCGCCCTTAAGAAGGCCAAGTACTCCCTCACCCATGCCTCTGCCCCTCTAGGACAGGATGCGCTGGGTAGGAAGGTGTTTCAGGGCACCATGCTGATTGCCCATATGCCCTCCTACCAGCTTTATATGATGCAATATTCTTGATACCTCTGGAAGCAGATCCAGGACCGGTCCAAGCACCTCCCCCAGCAGCAGGACACTTTTTCAGTGGTCGACCAGCAGGGAAACAGGACGTGGAGGGTTGGATCTTCCATCTCTGGGGTACCCCGGACGTGGATCTGTTCACATCCCCCTGCAACAGGAAAATGGATAAGTTCTACTCCTTGTACAGGGGGGGACAGCAAACCAGCCTCAGATGCCTTTGCCCACCATTGGGACAAGGGCGTTCTTGTATGCGTATCCTCTGCTTACTCTGGTGATGAAGACTCTTCTGAAGCTTCGACAGGACAGCAGAACTATGATCCTCATAGCCCCTCATTGGCTGAGGCAGATGTGGTTCCTGCTCCTGCAGGATCTTTCCTTCTGGGAACCGCTCAGCCTGGGGACTTCCCCAGATCTCATCACGCAGGATCAGGGCAGGCTGCACAATCCCAACCTCTGGGCTTTGTCCCTGATGGCTTGGATGTTGAGAGGCTATTTCTGCAGCCCCTGGACCTCTCCGATGATGTGTCTCGAGTGCTGGTGGCTTCCAGGAAGCCTTCCACTAGGAAGTCTTATGGCCTGAAGTGGAAGAGGTTTTCTGTGTGGTGTGAGCACTGCATCCTGGAATCTGATCTCCTGTCCATACTGAAGCTGCTTAATTACCTCCTGCACCTTTCAGAAGCTGGCTTAAAGACCAACTCCATTAGGGTATACCTGAGTGCTATCTGTGCCTACCACCAGGGTGTGGATAGTTCGCCCATCTCTGCGCAACCCATTGTGGAACACTTTATGTGAGGTCTGCTTCAGTTGAAACCTCCCATGCAGCCTCCTGTTGTGTCTTGGGACCTCAATGTGGTGTTGGCTCAGCTCATGAAAGCTCCTTTCGAGCCACTGTATTCATATAACCTCAAATACCTGACCTGGAAGGTCATTTTTTGGTCGCAGTCACGTCAGCGTGCAGAGTCAGTGAGCTTCAAGCCTTAGTGATGTATCCACCCTACACAAAGTTCTTCCATGACAGGGTGGTTCTGCACACACATCCTAATTTCCTGCCTAAGGTGGTGACAGATTTCCATCTTAACCAGTCCATCGCCTGCCCACCTTTTTTCCCAAGCCTCATTTACACCAGGGTGAACGGGCTCTGCACAGTCTGGATTGCAAGAGAGCCTTAGCCTTTTACTTGGAGTGCACAACAGGCCACAGGCACTCGACGCAACTCTTCAGCTCTATTGACAGGAATAGATTAGGAGCTGCGGTTGCTAAACAGACTCTATCCAACTGGCTAGCAGATTGCATCTCCTTGTGCTATGCTCAGGCAAGACTGCAGCTTGGGGGGCCATGTCAAGGCTCATTCTGTCAGAACTACGGCAACTTCATTGGCCCACTTGAGAGCAGTCCCCATGGACGAGATCTACAAGGCTGCAATGTGGAGTTCTTTTCACACTTTTGCCTCTCACTACTGTCTGGACAGAGATGGCTGACGCAATAGCAGCTTCGGCCAGTCTGTCCTCCAAAATCTCTTTCAGCTGTAGAACCGAACTCTTCCTGCCTAGGACCCATTTTTCAGGTTATCTCCCTCTTTTACCAACAGCACCAGTGTTGTTGTGCCCATTGGCACTTGTTTAGGTGACTTTTGGTCTCATCTTTTTTCGGGAGTAGCCTGTAGTTAGGGATTCACCCATGTATGAGGACTACTATCCTGCTTGTCCTAGGAGAATGCAGAGTTGCTTACTTGTAACAGGTATTCTCCTAGGACAGCAGGATGTTAGTGCTCACAAAACACGCCCTCCACCCCGCGTAGTTGGATTTCTCCTATGTTTATTTTATTATTTTGTAATTCTATGTTATGAGACTGAAGAGGGACTCTGTGTGGACGCGTGGATAGTGGCATACTCAGTTGCCAGTCAAAGTTTCTAGAAATGAAGAAAAAGGGAAATTAGTATTTCACTGAAATATTCCTGTGAAATTCCAAAGACATTTTTTGAGAACACAATAGCCATTTTGAATATGATTCTGTCTTCTAGCCGAATCCCAGTGCATGTGCTGTTACATCACCTCAGTGCTCTCTGACTGCGTTGTATGGTGCAGATCCTCTGACTGAGCAGGAAATTTGACCACATCACACCCTCACTGCTACTACGACTCTCAACCAGCCTATTAAAAAAATTACAGCTACTACAAAATGCAGTGGATTTATGAAATGTGTCTCTATTCCTTAAGCCTGAAGGCTCATGGCACGTTAAATATGTATGTTTACATAAGAAATTCACGTGATAATATCCGCTATCATTTACATTTTCGAACAAATACATGGGGTTTTTTTAGGGAGCATTGAGGATGATTTTGAACTGCAACTCAAGTATTTAAACAAGGAACGCTTCACAATAGTGGCCTGGGATCCACGCGGATATGGACGCTCCATCCCTCCAACTCGTGATTTTTGTACAGGCTGCTATGAAAGAGATGCCAAAGATGCAGTTGATTTGATGCAGGTAATTTCCTAGGAGTTCTCACACAGCCGAGCCCTCCTTCTTGCAGCACCTAAATATGTTGGTGACTGTCCACCTCCTCCCTCTCATGCAGTACACTGAGGAGGATAAGTCACCCCCAGAGGGCAGAGAGAGTACTGCAGGCAGGGAAAAGGATTAGAGCAGAGCTTTCCAAACTGTGTGTCGGGACACGTTAGTGTGTCGCCTGCAGTGTGCAGGTGTGTCGCGCAAGCCCGGTCAACTCTGATGCGAGTTTGGGCTTTTTTTTTCCTAGAGATTCACTTTTTTTTTCAGTTTATGGGTTGCTTATTATTGGGTGATTTTTGCTGTCAATCGCGTTTTTGGGGGGGCTTGGTGGGTGGAACGAGCCCAGCCATCCTTGCATTGGCTGCTGCTGCCGATGAGGCCTGGCCATGAGGAGTGCTGACTGCAAGCAGCAGTGTCTGGTGATCATGGAAGGGAGTGAAGCACTTAACTGGCAACAATCAAAAAGACGAGGTACATGAGTGTGGGGGCCAGACATGTGCTGGGGGGAGAGAGATGAGTGAGTGGGGGGCAAACGTGCTGGGGGGACAGAAATGTGCTTGAGGGGGAGAGATATGAGTATGTGGGGGCCAGACATGTGCTGGGGGGAGGAGAGAGATGAGTGTGTGGGGGACAGACAATTTGTTTTATTATTGTTTCTCATAAATTATAACAATAACATGAATCTTGGAATATATATTTTTAATATAAATTTAAGGTTTTCATGAGATAGGTTGTGTCGTGAAACATTTTATTTATGTATATATTTAAGGAAACATACATAAATTGTCGAAATATGTTTCGTTCATTTAACCTTTAACCTCTGGTTTACTAGTAGACTGAATTACCGTGTCGTGAAATTATATTTGTCTAAAAAGTGTGTCACCAACATGAAAAGTTTGGAAAGCTCTGGATTAGAGAAAGTTATGTGGTGCATCAGGACAGTGCTGCCAGCATGAGAAAATCCAAAAAGAGTTGGAACACTTAAGAAAGCTGGTTGCAAATTAAGAAATACCTTTTATAATATATATGTAACCCTCTTCAGGAAACTTTGCTATAAGAACAGCATAGGAGGAGAACCACACTAAAACAAAACAAGCAAATCATTACACTTTTAATGGGTTTAGTGTAAAAAAAAAAAATCCAAGTCCTTACCAAGGGAAACATTTTCAGAAATTCTGGAGCATTCTGGTCACATGCAACACCACTATAGATTTTTTTAAAATGAGCTGCAAAGGAGTGGGGAAAAAGCACCACTGAGAATGAAAATACTATCAATTAAAAAAGGTACAACTTTATTGACATCTGCTTAAAATAAATAAAATAATAGAACACCTTGATCTTCCTACATATATTGTGTCAAACAAACAATTACTAATATGCATCTATGGGTTTAACAATGAGATGCTGAATCCTGCCTAATAAGATACTGGGATAGACGAGACAACTGTGCACTTGGCAAATTTACACATTTTGACAATATAGTTGCAATTTAGATAACTTCCAATGTTGATTTAAAGCATCAAATAATTACAATATGTGCTGATCAAACAGAGATTTCACGTAGTTACAATCTAAATAATCACAGCAGAATGTTATAATACAATAATATATGTTCACAATACATACAACAAAGAAAACTAATACAATAATAAAAGTAAACAGTGGTGCATTTATTCAGTATGGCTTCCTCAGGGGGAAACACCTGACAAGACGGACCCCAAAAAATCTCATCAAGCTCCACTCGGCGCTTCACTTTAAAAATTTCTTTTGAGCATGCAGGGCATGGGAGGAAGACGCCACAATGGGCTTGCTTTGAAGTTCCTCCCAATTTGGGACCATTGACACGAAGCTGCCACATTAAGAGGCACTCCAGTGCTTAATTCAGTCTACCGTTCCTGTTTCATTTGGACATTATCTGAATTGTTTATGTTTCAATTGGCCGATCAAAAGTTTGTCCACTTTCCTCATTTAAATGTAACTTCTGAAACATACATGTACTTTCAACACCTCATGTGCCACATTTGATTTGAAGGGATACAAAAAGATACCAAGTTGGCCAGTAGCATCAACTGATTTAATAAGCCTATTGGCATTTTGAATCTAGATATATTTCATGCTCCCCCTGCTTCGGCAGGAGCGGAGCTTTATGATATTTTTTGCTGTCAGTGTTTCCCCCTGAGGAAGCCATACGTGGCGAAACAAGAGCCTTGTCAGGGCATTTTTTACTTCACACCCGGGAGGAACACCATGTTCATTTGATTTTTTTCTAACTGATTATTGAATAAAGGCACCACTGTTTACTTTTATTATTGTACTAGTTTTCTTTGTATGTATTATGAACATATATTATTGTGTTATAATGTTCTGCTGTTATTATTTAGATTGTCCAAATAATATAGGGGTGTATCAAATCAGGTAACTCATCAACAGTTACAAGGGCCGTAATGTAGTAGAAGACTTTATTCTCTCAATATTGAGGGACCAATATTGCAATCACAACTATTTTGCTACTGTATTTATCTACAAGATATGTCTGCCTGATAGCTGTATTGAGAGAATAAAGTCATCTTCTACTACATTATGGCTCTTGTGCCTGTTGATGAGTTACCTGATTTGACACACCCCTATATTATTTGGATTTCCTCACTGGTGTGTCGTGTTCTCCGCTTGCCTAGTGATTATTTAGATTGTAACAACATCAGCACATATTGTAATTATTTGATGCTTTAATACAACATGGAGAGATGCTAAATTGCAATTATATTGTCAAAATGTGTAAATTTGCCATGTGCACAGTTGTCTCATCTATCCCAGTATTTTATTAGGGAGGATTCAGCATCTCATTGTTAAACCCATAGATGCATATTAGTAATTGTTAAAAGGGTTCCTCGCGCAAAAACAGCCACAAACACGCATATATGGGCAGTGTGCAAGCAACACAAATTTTAAGAAGCCGTGAAATTTTAAGAAGCTGTGCGTGCGTCAAGAATAAGGAGGCTGAAAAGGGGTGGGGAATGGGCATTCCAGGGCAGGGCCAAGACTTACACACGTAACTCCGAATTTTGCAAAAGCTGATCATGGCACATGTTAGTGTTAAGCACAGCGTGAGGGTCCAGGCTCAAGTTGGCTTCCTCAGGGGGCAACACTGACAAGACAGTCACCAAAAATCTCATCAAGAACCAGAGGGGTCTTGAAGGCCTCAAAATCAACCTGGCAAACTTGTGGACTAACTGGAAAAACTGTGTGTTCTCTTGCTCAAGCATAAATAAATAAATAAATAAAATAAAATAAATGTTTTAAACTCCGCCTGCATATGAGCGTAAAAGCCGCTAAAGCCTGTAGACATCATAAATAAAAGGGCAACCTTATTTGTTTCTATGTTATTGGAAATAGATAAAGACAGAGTGTTTAGGGATTTCCTTAAACACAGAGATTTAAATTTTTGTGGTCAAAGGATCCTAATGTTTCCGGATGTGTCCCGAGCCATTCAGGCTAAAAGGAGACACTTCCTCTCTCTAAAGGTTAAAGTACTTACCTTAGGGGCAACTTTTTTTTTTTTTTTTAATATCTGTCAGTTTGTCTTATTACATTTAGAGGGAAGAAATATAGTTTCCTAGACTCGTTACATTTAGAAACTTTTATGATGAATAAAGAGATACTGGGAGGAAGTAATATAGAAGGCCAGGAGAATCCTTAATGTCTCTCTCCACTGTTTAATTTAACATTAAGTTAAAATTTATTTAAATAGTATTATAGGTAGCTCCCCCAATTATGGGTTAAGTAATAGAGATGTGTTTTGATTATTTAGTTGTTATTGTTTAAAGTTTATTTGACATCTGTATAACTTTCTGATGTATTTGTTTGTTTTAAATGAAAACTCAAAGTTTAAATTAAAAAAAAAAAAAAAAAGCCGCTAAAGCCTAGCGGAAATACACACGGGACATTTGCTCGAGCTGCCTCTTAAGATTACGCGGACACGTACACGTGGCAGGGGGATTTTAAATGATATGCTCGTGTGTGCACACATGATATAAAATTGCAGCATATCTCAACTCATGCACTGATATGCGCATTTATGGGCGCACACGCGTTCCTTTTAAAATTAGCCAGTAATGCAATAACTCACTTCAGTCACACATGAAAAACACAGATCGACCTTCAAATACAGAATAAAGATGCCATATAGTATAAATAGAAATGTACAGACAAAAACTGAACTGGAAACCGCAACAAGCCAAATTCTGTATGCACTGCAACAATGTAAAAAAAACAGAAACTGCTATTCCTTATAAAACAAATTTAATAAAAACATTCCAATAAAAAGAATAATTCAAATCAATTAATGAATAGAATAACATTCAATAATTAAAAAATCATACAAAAATCTTACAAACATCAATGAAATATTTCAAAACAAACACATCAAATAACACCCACCAATTAAAATAAGGATTGTAAAAAATTCTTCATTATCTATACCTTGGAACTTTTGATTTCCAGATGCCCTGAAATTGTCATGGATTAGCAGGTAGAGAGTAACTGGGATAGCTGTGCACACACACATGTTCCCTCTCATACACACACTTGCTCTCTCTCTCACTCTCCCACACACATGCACACATGCTCTTTCTCACTTCCTCCTTGACGTAGCAGGCAGCAGCAGTCTCCTTCTTCAGCCCCGGTGGCCAAGGGAACAACTTCTAGCCATAGGGCCGAGCCAACTCTAGCATTGGACTACTTCTAGCAGGTCAGGGTGCGTTCCTTCTCCTCTGAAGCAGAAACCGACAGCGTGGTCAGTGCAGCTTTAGTAAGTAGAGAAGCAGCACGGATTCGCCAGAATCAGCAACGTTGCCAGTGGGGCCATGCTGCTTTTCCACTTACTAAGGCTGCGTTGACCACACTGTCGATTTTGACGGGGCCATGCTGCCTTTTCTCGTGCTGATGACCCGCCAGCAGCGTGCTCTTGTTGGCACATGGCAGTACTATGGTGCCTTTTGGTAGCGGTGCCTACGGCCATGGCTATCTTGGCCATAGGCATGCTATGGCTCTGGATGTAAACATATAGGTTGATGACACCTTGTGGCTGATTGCTGTGTTTCATTCTTTTCTACTTTCTGTCTCTGTTACTTTAACCTTATGTGTTGCTTGCTGGGTAATACAACATTATTCCAAAAGAAAGTCACATAAACCTCATGGTTATTTCAATAAGGTATACCCTCATACCTGGGCTAATGAACACTTCCGCCTGACGGCGTTTTTAACTTTTATGTACAAATGCCGATTTGGCTGCCCTTTTCATAATGCAATCATAGGGTAACCCTTTTTTTTTGAAAACCATGGTAAACACTGCCGCTTATTTTTAAGCAGGTTTTTCAATCACACTTTTCAAATTCCACCGCCGTTTAAACCACCTTTCTTTTTGAAAAAAAGTTTTTTCTTTTTTTTCTTTTTTTGCCTTTTTCTTTTTACTTTTTACTTTTTTTCACGTGCTCTGTCACTTAGAATGCTTTCTTAGAGATAGTCAAAATACTTATCTCTTTACTTTATTACCTTATTGAAATAACCATGAAGTTTATGTGACTTTCTTTTGGAATATTGTTACTATTTAGTCACATCCTTTCCAGTTTTTTCAATTTTGGGTAATACAACATGACACTCATTCACTAGCAGCTATCAGTTGTCTTTATTTCTATATTTGAAACATTGTGTCCCAGTATCCAGTTATTGTTCCTTTCCCAGTCTTGTCTCAGTTAATCTTGCTCTAAAGTCCCAGCCTACTCCAGTGTTCCAAATCCCAGCCTGTTCCAGTGTCCCCGCCTGCTTCAGTGTGCCACGTCTCCTTGCATCCGGTTCCAGACTCCAGCTCCAGTACTAGCTCCAGTCCAGTACCAGCCTCATTCCAAGCCCCTGTCTAAGTCCTGCCAGCCCCCAGAACCCAAGGACTCAACCTGTGGGGGAGATGGTGGGTATAGGCCAAAGATTCCCGAGCTTAGCTCTGTCTTTCCCTGTAACCCTGGAGTGTCCCCGTAGAGGTTCCCCAACCTAGCAGGGTCCTCAGCCTCTACAGGAGTCAACTGCAACACTCCCTCACTGGCATTCTACTTCAAATATACCTGAAATAGATTTTATTATGAGTTTTTTGCTTCCACGGCAAGCTTCTTTTCAAATTCTCTCTTTGCTTTCCATATTAATGCTTTGCATCTAACTTTTCAATGCTTATGCTGTTTCCTTTGTTCAGATCCCTTTTCCATTTCTTGAAAGATGTTCTTTTAGCTACTATAGCCTCTCTCACCTCACCTTTTAGCCATGCTGGTAGTCATTTAGTCTTCCTTCCACATTCTCTAATGCATGGAATACATCTGATCTGGGCTTCTAAGATGATATTTATAACCTGTGTCTGATTTAAACTTATAACCTTTGCAGTTGCTCCTTTCATTTTTATCCTAACCATTTTCCTTATTTTATCAGTCACCTTTCTGAAAGTTAAATATTGTTGCAGTAGATTTCTTTAGTGTCATCCTTCCAGTTTTTAAGTCAAATTTGATCATGTTGTGATCACTATTGCTAAGTGGCTGCAGCACTGTTACCTCTTGCACCAAATCCTGGGTTCCACTAAGGACTAGGTCTAAAATAGTGTCCCCTCTTGTTGATTCTTGTACCAACTGTTCCATGAAGCAGTCATTTATTTCATCTAGGAACTTTACCTCTCTAGCATGTCCTGATGTGACATTCAACCAGTCAATACTGGAATAATTGAAATCACCCATTATTACTGTGCTGCTGATTTTATTAGCTTCCCTAATTTCTTTTAGTATTTAATTGTGTGTTTGTTCATTCTGGCCAGGTGGATTGTAATATACACCAACTGCTATTTTATTCTTCTTTTCATCTTTAATTTCTATCCATAAAGATTCAACATTGCATTTTGTTTCCTGCAGAACTTTTATCCTGTTTGACTCAATGCTCTATTTAATATATAATACTGCTAGTCCACCAATTTCATCCATCCTATGATTTTGATATAATTTGTACCATGATATCAGTGTTCCATTGGTTATCCTCCTTCCACTAGGTCTCTGATATGCCAATTATATCCAACTCTTCATCCGGTGGTATACACGCTAACTCTCCCATATTATTTTTTAGACGTCTATCATTTGTATACAGACATCTCAAAGTGTTTTTTTGTTTTATCAACAACCTGCTTGTCAGTTGGCAAGGGTAATTTGGAATGTTTCTGCTCTGTCTGCTCTTTATTTAAAGGCACCTTGTCCATTTTAGCATTTACTGCAACCTCTCCAGGGATGCCCTAATGCCCCTGTTCTCTTAGTATCCTTCAAAGATACATCATTCTGAACCATGTGCTTCTGAGTGACTGTTGGCTTTCCCCCATCATCTAGCTTTAAAGCTGTGCTATCTCCTTCTAATCCCCATCATTTTTAAAGGTTAGTACCATCAGCCTGATTTTACTCTGGTTTCAGGATAGGCCCCGCCCTCCCCAAAATAATGCCCAGTTCCTAAACTCTTTTCGCTGCACCATCGTCTCATGCACATATTGAGACTCTGGAACTCTGTCTCTGTGGTCTTGCACGTGGAATGAAGAGCATTTCTGAGAATGCTACCCTAGAGGTTCTGGATTTCAATTTTCTACCTAAAATTTGAAATGTGCCTTTCAGAACCTCCCTCCTGCACTTTCCTATGTCATTGGTACCCACATGTATCAAGACAACCAGCTCCTACCCAGCACTATCTAAGATCCTATCTATATGATACATGAGGTCCGCCACCTTCGCACTAGTTAGGCAACTTACCAAGCAATCTTCTTGTCCACCAGCCACCCGTCTATCTACCTTCCTAATATTGAGTCACCAACTACAATGACTGTCCTAACCCTTCCCTCCTGGGCATGTGCCCCTGGAGACATATCCTCGGTGCAAGAGAATACTACATCACCTTGAGGGCAGGACCTAGCTACAGGATTGTTTCCCGCTTCACCAAGGTGATACTCACCTTCCACGGTAGCACAAGATCTGCCAGATTGGAGATGGGACTGCTCTACTATGTCCCCGAAGGTCTTCTTTATAATACCTCTCTGTCTCCCTTAGCTCCTCCAAGTCTGCCACTCTATCCTCCAGAGATTAGTCTCATTCTCTGAAGGCTAGAAGCAATTTGCACCTAGTGCACACATACAACCTCTTGCCAGCTGGGAGATAATCATACATGTGGAACTCATTGCAAAAGACTGGAAAGCCTTCCTCTTGCTGCATCTTAATGTGGTTGATTTGTTACTGAGTTAAAATTTCTAAGTGAGTAGGGTTCTAAAGCTAATCTAAAGTACTTTTAGTCCTTTGATCTATTTTAGATTTGTCTGTCAATGACCTTCAAAACACTACAAATAATCTACTTATATCTACCTAGTTGCTTTCCTTATTGACTCTTGTTTTGTATTAAACTCCTTCTGTATGAAATCGGTAAGTAAATTTATAGTAAGTAGCTTTGACATGGTGCGCGCTTCCGATCCTCATCTGCTGTAAGGAGTGTTGGGGCCTCTGGAAGCCAGGGCTGTGAAGCCTGAAGCCTGGATTTAATCATGGAGTCCTCTCCCAGGGGCTGCTGGGTAAGGAATACAGATGAGTCTTTCGGTCCTCTTCTGTGAGAAGGTTTGGTGCCAGTTTGGGAGTATAGAACTGGTCTCTCAGTAGGGTCCACTAAATGATGACTCCAACAGATGGTATAATGGACCTGGGCCCAGAGGCAAGAGTGGGATTTTCTTTTTCCTGGGCTGGACAGAGAGCCAAGAAACTTGGGTCTCTCCCCTCTATGAACCCTTCTGAATGCTCCTCCATCTTTATCCCCAGAAACTCACATTTAAGAAAGGTAAGGACTCACTCCAAAGTATATTCAAACAAACAATTTTTATTTTCTGAGGTTACCAGCAGTCATATGGTTACATAAGAACTGAAAATACACTGATTAAGTCAGAGGTTCACAGGCTTCCACAGCCAAGCTGCAGCAGCATCAATTTTCAGACAGAGAACACTTTACTCCAACCTTTAACATTAAAAAAATATTTCACAAAAGGTATAGACTAACCTTCCCTTTGTTACTCCTTGACTTCCTTCAGCCAATCACCATGACATAGTCGCTTCAGTTAGTTGCCAATACTCTTACCACCTTGATGTCTTCCAATATATTGTAAGACACTCTGAACTCTTCTTAAGGACTTGACAGAGACTATTCAAATTCTCCAATTCAAGCCTATTTGGATCTCCTCGCTTCAAGGTCCTCCATGATGAAGGTACCCCAGGTTTCTCCATCTTTCTCTGATTCAACCAAGGTCAGATTATCTAGTTATTTGACCATTTCCCTGTGAGTAGAACATCTCCACATCTCTGGCCTTTTGCCCTGAGGGGAAAGCACCTGCAGAGTCTTCTCCTTGCAGAGAAGCACTCCGGGCACATCAGCCTTCTTGTGGCTCCTTCCAACACGTCTCCTGCCTAATTTTGAACCCAGGATTATACAGTCTCCATTACAACTCCCCCTAGAGGACTTCTTCTGAGCCCTTTAAAGAAGGCACACTTAGCATTCGACTACCTCTCCTCAATTAGACTTTCAATTGCATATGCATGATGTCAATTTACTATATAAGATGCCATTTAGTGGCAGTTCACTGTAAGCACCCTGTCTTTAATTTTCCACAGCGCATAAACATTGTCAAACCCTTTACAATACCCAGGCAGAGGTCAAATGAACTCCCTCACCCAGAATCCATTCAAGGGATGAAAAGGGCTCCATTTGGGAAACCCATCACAAATGCATAAGATGTGTTTCGTGGACCAGTGGAATCTATTCCAGGAGAAATCCATTTTGACCTTTATGGAGTATTTCACCAGTCCAATGTGCTGCATGCAATATACCAGTGGCCATAAAACCAGAGGTAAAAACAGAATTGGACGGGCATGAAGTAGATGATAATCTCACACCAGTGATCGAACCGACTGACTGGATAAGCAATATAGTTATAGTAAGAAAGCCAGAGAAACTGAGAATTTGTATTTCTCTAAAGTTTCTAAATATAGCATTGAAGAGATCTCACTACTTATTTATTTTAAATCACTTATATCCCACATTCTCCAAAGTTCAGGGTGGGTTACATAAAAACAATCATAATAAAACAAAGATCATTACAACACAAAACTATTGGATCAATTACCTCCGATGCCTAGAGAATAGTGAGGAGTCAACTGGTTGATATTAAGTGCCTGTACTCTGTGTTATTTGTTCCTTGAATGCCTTATTGAAGAGGTGTGTTTTAAGTGCTTTCTGGAATGCCTTGGTATCATAAATGTTGCATAGCTGTACTGGCAGTGAGTTCCAGAGGGTAGGGACTGCAATGGAGAAGTCCTGTTCTCTGGTGGACTCAAGATGAGCCATCCTGGAGGAAGGGATGTCTAGGAACCAAAGGACCCCCCCACGACTGAGCCCCGCACCGATGACCTCCTTCACTGGCAGGGGCAGTGGGGAATGATGCCGGATCACTGGGAAGCAGGTGAGCCCTCCCCCCCCCCCCCCCAGCAATAGCAAGGAGAAGCCGGTGCTGTGGAGACTGCCTCTGCCACCAAAAGCCTACTGCCCACCCACCGAATCCTGCAACGGGAGCAGGAAGGAAGAAGGGCCAGATAAAAGATGGCGGCAATGCTGAAGGTGCTTGTGCCATGAGGTGCGCACACGAAGGAGCACAAGAAAAGGGGTCTGATCATTTGTGCACCCCTTCGTGCGAGCCTGAAGTGGATCCCTAATGGCTATAGATGCCTAAAATTTCCTTTTACCTCATAAATTCAACCACAACAATGCAGCAACAACACTATCACAACCACACTAGGACAAGGTATATGTGGAAACCTAAGGAGAGACACATGAAATAACCAAAGAAAGAAAGCTAAGATGGGATTCCTGACAACAAGTAACTCTCCCATTGTATCCTCCTGCCTAACTTTCACACTTCTATTATTGAATGTTCAAGCCCTATCAAAAATAATTCCCCTGATAAAACTATCTACTAGAGGAATTAAATCCCTCAGTCTTCTGCATTATGAAACCTGGTTGAATAACGAAGACAGCGTGCTACTAAATCAAATTACATACCCAAACTAGAACGTCTTTCACTTCCCAAGACTAATACGTAAAGGAGGAGGTCTATTATCAGTAAAAAAAAAATACCTCAAACTAAAACCCTACAAATTAGAGATTAACCCACTCTCAGGTCGATACAGTAAGGCCGCGGTAAAAACAGTGCGGCAGTGTCTGGCACACCCTTCCTCCCCGCACGCACAGTTCTCTTCACTAACTCCCCGATACTCTCTTCTAATCGCATGCAAATGCATGCCGCGGCTTTAAAGCGTTAGGGAAAGGTTATGCCCGCGTAACCCATTTTACTGTATAGGCGCTTAATACAGCGCCTATACAGTAACCTGGGTGCGCTGGTACCTGTCATTTCAAATGGCATTTGGAATGACAGGCACCAGGAAGTGTAAAAAACACGAAAAGTCTTTGTTGCTTCGTCGCTGTGTGTCTCCTCCTCCCGGAGCAGGGCGCGAAAGCAGCCTTGCTCCGGGAGGAGGTGAGGCACAGCGGCGAAGACAGACGGGAGAGGAGAAAAAGCAGAGCCGAGCCGAGCAAAGCGAAAGCGTGCGAGCAAAGCGAAAGCGTGCAGCAAGCCGGCGAAATAGACCTGCGAGCAGAGGCAATAGCAGCGGTTCGGTAAGCCTGGCACCCTCCTTGATGTAGTACGTCCCGGATGCCCCCCCCTCCCCAGCGCGCCCGCCACTACCTCCTTTCATCAGCTGCATCCACTGCGACCCGGCAGTCCCGTGCGGCCTACAAAAAAAAAAAAATCCCCGGCTCCCGCGCCCCCGCACTGGCCCGCCGACTCTACCCCCTCCTCCCGATCGGGCGGGTAGGCGGCGGCGAAAACCAAAGCAATTTTTTTTTTCAAAAAGCGACATCACACAATGCATAAAATAATTTCTCCAGCCTTAAAGCGACTTACTTTTGGGATCTGTCAAGTAAGTCGCAAAAGTAACTTACTTTTCTGAAGCCATCACGATCGTAGCTCAAGACGAAGATGGCTGCCTGCACGGGGGAAAGCGTGCAATTGGCCGCTGAAGACGTGACGTCACATCTCGTGACGCCAAACGTCGTGACGTCACGTCTTCAGCTGCCAATTGCACGCTTTCCCCGTGCAGGCGGCCATCTTCATCTTCGTCCGGAGGAGCTAAGATCGTGTTCCTGATGGCTTCAGAAAAGTAAGTTACTTTTGCGACTTACTTTTGGGATCTTGACAGATCCCAAAAGTAAGTCGCTTTTGGAAAAAAACAAAATTGTCGCTTTAAGGCTGGAGAAATTATTTTATGCATTGTGTGATGTCGCTTTTTGAAAAAAAAAAATTGCTTTGGTTTTCGCCGCCGCCTACCCGCCCGATCGGGAGGAGGGGGGTAGAGTCGGCGGGCCAGTGCAGGGGCGCGGGAGCCGGGGATTTTTTTTTTTTTTTTTGTAGGCCTCACGGGACTGCCGGGTCGCAGTGGTAGCATGGCGCTGTGAGGGGGGTGAAAGGGTATATACCCATGAACGGATTTGAGTGGGAGCGCTCTGTGAAGCGGGACATGCCCGTGAGGGGCATAATGGGTGGATGCAGCTGATGAAAGGGGTAGTGGCGGGCGCGCTGGGGAGGGGGGGGCATCCGGGACGTACTACATCAAGGAGGGTGCCAGGCTTATTGTTTTATTGTTTTTGAGTATCTTAAGCGGTGTCGATGGATTTGTTACTAGACTCTCACAGTCCTAACTCCTTCTAGGGGGGAGGCGGTAAAGTAGCACGTTAAGGCCGCGGCAAAACAGCGGGTTACTGAGGAGATAGTATCAGCGCCCATTACAGTATCGGAGGGGAATAGCTAATTCCTTCATTATACAGCTTTTTTGTTCATTTACATGCTGGGTGCGGAAAGGGTTATGTGTTTATTTTAGGAAGCGCTAAGGACGCGTGAAACTGGAGACTGTATCGCTGGATCGCCTTACTCATCTGTATTGTGCGCTCCCAGCATGTTACAGACGGGCAATCTTCGACCGGACGATACTGTATCGAGCTGTCTGTGAGGTAGCAATAATAAAATGAATACAAGTAAACATAGGGTTGGTCTACTGCCCCCCTGGATTACTCCAAAATGTCTTCTCACTATTAATGGAATTATTTACAAAAGCATTTCCAACACCTGACTCCACCCTAATAGTAGGAGACTTTAACCTTTATGTAGACAGGACACCAAAAACCAAAGCCTGTGAAACCTTCCTAAAAACAATGGAAACAATGGGATGTCTCAATTTGTTAATAATCCCACTCATAAATCAGGCCACATTCTTGATCTAATTTTTGCCAAGACAACAATTGTATCATCAATACCTCCCACACTATACCACCCTGGTCCAATCACCAATTAATTAAAGCTAAAATAACTTTCCTCACCAAATGAATATAAATACAAATAAAAATCAAACCTTTACCTTCAGAAAAAAGATAGAATCAGACGTACTAGCAGAAGCAATTAAAAACAAACTAACTGAGATTAATCAAGAGAATGCCTCTTCAGCATTTGATTCCTGGGATAAAATTGTCCATGAAATAGCTGACAATCTAAGCCCAGTCCAGACAAAAATCCTGCAAAATGAAAAAAACTCCACTAAACAACGATGTGTTAAGATACCCTGAAATATCACTGAGAAAACATGAGAAACAATGGCGGAAATGCCCATCCACAGACTCACTAGGAAAATACAGATCCCTCCTAGCAAACTACCGTATACTAATAAATAAAGCAAAAAAGAATACGCTAAACAGATTAAGAACATGCCATACTGGGTCAGACCAAGGGTCCATCAAGCCCAGCATCCTGTTTCCAACAGTGGCCAATCCAGGCCATAAGAACCTGGCACGTATCCAAAAACTAAGTCTATTCCATGTTACCATTGCTAGTAATAGCAGTGGCTATTTTCTAAGTCAACTTAATTAATAGCAGGTAATGGACTTCTCCTACAAGAACTTATCCAATCCTTTTTTAAACACAGCTACACTAACTGCACTAACCACATCCTCTGGCAACAAATTCCAGAGTTTAATTGTGCGTTGAATAAAAAATAACTTTCTCCGATTAGTTTTAAATGTGCCACATGCTAACTTCATGGAGTGCCCCCTAGTCTTTCTATTATCCAAAAGAGTAAATACCCGATTCACATCTACCCGTTCTAGACCTCTCATGGTTTTAAACACCTCTATCATATCCCCCCTCAGCCGTCTCTTCTCCAAGCTGAAAAGTCCTAACCTCTTTAGTCTTTCCTCATAGGGGAGCTGTTCCATTCCCCTTATTATTTTGGTAGCCCTTCTCTGTACCCTATCCATCGCAATTATATCTTTTTTGAGATGCGGCGACCAGAATTGTACACAGCATTCAAGGTGCGGTCTCACCATGGAGCGATACAGAGGCATTATTACATTTTCCGTTTTATTCACCACTCCCTTTCTAATAATTCCCAACATTCTGTTTGCTTATTTGACTGCCGCAGCACACTGAACCGACGATTTCAATGTGTTATCCACTATGACGCCTAGATCTCTCTCTTGGGTTGTAGCACCTAATATGGAACCTAACATCGTGTAACTATAGCATGGGTTATTTTTCCCTATATGCATCACCTTGCACTTATCCACATAAATTTCATCTGCCATTTCGATGCCCAATTTTCCAGTCTCACAAGGTCTTCCTGCAATTTATCACAATCTGCTTGTGATTTAACTACTCTGAACAATTTTGTATGGAGTCTTATTTAATGCCAAGGTACTTTTCGAAGTTGTAAAACACTTAATCAAAGACCCATCTTCCTCCATCACAAACAACCTCAACTTCTCAAAGAACGCATGCAATGATTATGTAACCTCATTACTAGATAAAATCAAAAGGTTAAAAATACAAACCACCAACAGCCCGCAAACAGAAGAACCAGATGAAAATCATGAACAAGTTAACTGGACCACATTTGACAGAGTAACTAAACCTGAAATCAGTCAAATCATTTCAAAAATTAAGACTGCAACACATCTTTGTGAGCCAATCCCAACAAATTCTTTGAAACTGATAAATAGCGTAATCACCCCAACAATAGCAACCATTATCAATCTTTCGCTCTCAGAAGGACTAATCCCAGATGGAGCAAACCAACAGGTCGATCCAGTAAAGTGTGCTCCGTCGGAGCGCACTGTCACCCTGCTCTGGACGCGTGTTTTCCCTTACCCCTTATTCAGTAAGGGGAGGAAAACACGCGGCCCACCCGCGGCACCTAATAGCGCCCTCAACATGCAAATGCATGTTGATGGCCCTATTAGGTATTCCTGAGCGATCCAGTAAGTAAAATGTGCAGCCAAGCCGCACATTTTACTCTAAGAAATTAGCGCCGCCCAAAGGTCGGCGCTAATTTCTTCCGGCGCCAGGGAAGTGCACAGAAAAGCAGTAAAAACTGCTTTTCTGTGCACCCTCCGACTTAATATCATAGCGATATTAAGTTGGAGGTCCCCAAAAGTAAAAAAAAAGTAAAAAAAAAAATAAAAAAATTTTGAATTCGGCCCGCGGCTGTCGGGCCGAAAACCGGACGCTCAATTTTGCCGGCATCCGGTTTCCGAGCCCGTGGCTGTCAGCGGGCTCGAGAACCGACGCCGGCAAAATTGAGCGTCGGCTGTCAAACCCGCTGACAGCCGCCGCTCCAGGCCAAAAGGAGGCGCTAGGGACGCGCTAGTGTCCCTAGCGCCTCTTTTTCCTCGTTTGCACCGCGTCGCCTAATTTAAATACTGGATCGCGCGCACCGGCGAGGGGCCGGTGCGCGCGCCGGGAGAGCGGGCGTTAGTCCGCTCTCCCACGGACTTTACTGGATCGAGCTGCAAGCGATAATAAAACCAATCCTTGAAAATAAAACTGGTAGAATTGACGATTGAGACAACTATCCAATATCCAGCTTACCTTTCCTTTCTAAAATCCTCGGAAAAGCTGTATTATACCAACTGGAAAACCACTTAACATTCTATATTCAAACCAATTCAGATTCAGAAAAATATCAATAAATCAAGACTTTACTCATATCATTAATCGACCCTGTCCTATGTGGGTTTAATGATAATGAATCCTGTATTCTGGTGCTAATAGATCTAACAACAGCCTTTGACTCTGAGGATCATACACTTCTATGCCACCAGTTGATAAAAATTGGAATTAATGGCAGAGTCCACAAATGGTTCTCTTCATTTCTATCTAACAGGACATTCCTTGTAAAACTGGGAAACAATATATCTGACATCTTCCCCTAGGGCTCAGCACTATTGGCAAACCTGTTCAACATCTACATACTTCCTCTGTGTAAATTAATGACTGAATTAGGAATCACCTTCTTCTTATATGCTGATGATATTCAGTTCTACATTCCATTCAACTCATCATTTGAAAATACAGCATCAACTCTCTCAAACTACATGAAGGCAATACAGCAAGAACTGTCTAATTTAAAACTAACTCTAAACACAAAAACAAACTGAACTCATCTGGTTAAGGAGAAGCTCATCCATAGTTAATCCTCAGTCTATAAATTTAGGTAATTTTGATATCACACCCTTAGATCAAGTCCAAGACTTAGGAATCCAGATAGACGAAAATGTTACTATGAAAAGACACATTAATAAATTAATCACAACAGGATATGAAAAACTGTGCATCCTACATAGGCTGAAACCATTACTAACTATCGAAGACTCCCATACAGTTCTACAATCTCTAATTTTCTTAAATATAGATTACTGTAACTCCCTACTACTAGGACTCTCAGCCTATTAAAAAAATTACAGCTACTACAAAATGCAGTGGCAAGACTTTTAATTGGAACCAGGAAATTTGACCATATCACTGCATTGACTGATGATACAATACAGAATCTATTTCAAAGTTTTAACCTTAATATTTAAAATCATCCACAATGATAACCCAGGACTAATAGGCGTGATGCTCCAACCATACGCACCAAAACGAACCCTAAGATCCCAAAACAGGGCTCAAGTAGTTTAATTCATGTTTGTACCCACAATCCGGAGCACACACCTGAAGAAAATAAGTGATTGCATGCTCTCCATAGCTGGCCCAAAACTATGGAACTTGCTACCGGAGACATTACGACTGATCCCAGAAAGAAAGACATTCAAACGTGAATTAAAAACTTGGCTATGAGGAGGTAGAACTTCAGCATTCCTTTTTGAGAAGATGTCCTTGTAATCCAAATACTGAGGGGGAAGTCCTGGGAGGAAGGTCGCCATTGTCAGTGGATGAGGAGGTTCTACTTAGCACCAAGCAGGACTCTGAACAGCCATGGCCTATCAGGCAAACTGTAAGGCAGACCGCAGTCGAAGTGTGGTTGATATTCCTAGAGCTAGATCAGACCTAGGATGATCGGATGGATGGCTCTGGAGATCACGAGAAGACTGATTTTTCCATGTGCAGGATGCCAGTGTGTAAGGCCACAGGTACCATGGTCATGGTGACCTGGCCTGGCAGTGGGTCTCCATAGACAGAAGAGATCACCATCTGGAGTTAGTCAACTAGTTCCTTTAAGATTAAATTTCCTCTGGAATTGGAATCCACAAAAGCCTGGGTGGAGAAATGAGTGGGGCCCAATTCCATTTTGACCAGTAGAGTAGTTGGGGAGCCAGAATGGTCAGTCCTAGAGTCACCACCTCGAAAGACCGTAGGCATTGAGGTTTCCTGACCTCTGTGGACATTGAACCAAGAGATGGCCTTGGGTATCACAGAACAGACAATGGCCCCGCTGTGTGCGATGGAGCCTCTCTTCTTGGGCCAAGCAGCAGGGTTCCAACTGCATTGGTTCTTCTGGAAACAGAGAGTTCAAAGGTGTGGCAGCCATGAGTGAGACTGGATGTTTGAACTGAGGTGCCAACGAGACATTCCTGTATGCAGAATGGGTTTCTTGAGACTTTTTCTGTAGGCGGTGATCTACTTTGCTGTTTAGGGCAATGAGGACCTCTAATGAGGTGGGAAGATCCCGGGCAGTGAGCTCATCTTTAATCTTCCCAGAAAGGCTTTCCAAGAATATGGCGACTAGACTATTTTCGTGCCAGTTCAGCTCTGAGCCAGAGTCCAGAATTCTACCGCATATTCAGCTATAGAGTTCTGGAACCTAGGCGGAGGTGAAGCAGATTGGAGGCCATCGCTGCCGCGCAACCTGGCTTCTCAAAGATACTGTAGAATTGCTCCATGAATTATTGTAGGTTAAGCAGGAGGGAGTCCCCTCGCTCCCAGAGGGGAGACACTCTCGCCAGTGCTGTTCCAACAATCAGAGATATGTGCTTTTGGCCTGATCATCAGGAAATAATGGAGCCTGTAACTGGAAGTGCATTCTGCACTGGTTCAGGAATCCATGACACTGCTTGGGGTTCCTGGCATATTAGGTTGGATCTGGCAGCTGAGGAACTGGGTGACTGGATGTGGCAGAAGGTAGCAGAGCTGGTGTGGGCAGAAGTGGCACCAGCAAAGTGGTCAGTGCATCCATGCGCGTGAAGAGCCAGTCCATGACAGCGGCCAAGTGTTCCAAGGCACCTTGTTGGTATTTCAGCATATGGGCTATGCTGGGGTGGCCTACAGCTAAGTCATGCCCATAGAGTCCATGGCTTCAGCAATCTGTTGTATTCGTAGACCCTTGAACCGAGGCAGGATTGGCTCTACTTGCCGAAGCCCTGCAGATTCCCACCATTGGCAGGCGGACCCAGGCAAAGCAGAAACCAGTCAGGATCTTCACCTATATCAACTCACATTCCCCTCAGTTTGAGCCTTTGGGTAACGGGTCTGGTAGGAATTGTGGGGTCTCTGCTGAAGGCAGGGGTGAAGGTCCATGGCAAACTAGCTCATAGGCAGGTGGTACTCAGACATATCCAGAGTCTAGCCATGGTCAGAGACAAGCAGCAGTCAGTCATTTTCGAGGTCTAGGCAATGGTAACAGGCAGGCAGCAGTCAGTCATATTTGGGGTCCAAGCCAAGGTCAAACCAGGGAGGAGAAGAGGGACGGATATGTAGGATGGGCAGGTAAGGACAGAAATAGGTGGGCAAAGTGGATGGATCAGCTAGAGACAAAGACAGAAAAACCGGAGAAAACTGGATGGGGACTGAAGACAGGCTAGAATAAGGGCTGAAGACTAGGCTGGAATGAAGAGAGGAAAGCTGGGAAGCAATACACGCTACTTAGCAAGTAGTTGGACCAATTGCTGAGGCGAGTTGCTTCTGGGAAGCTGCGCTTATATAGGGCTAACCTGATGATGTCATCTCTAGGGGCTGCAGGGATTTTCCTGCCGTGATCCCTTTAAACTCTGGGGGGAGGCACAGCGTGTGGTGTCAGCGGCATCCTGCCGCGTTGCTGACTGGCGGTGTTTGCTACATTTAGGAGGGGTCACGCCAGCTCAGCTGGGGAAGGTCTGTGGCTTGCGAGGATAGCCCACGGTTCACCAAACACAACAGCAATTTAAATGATTTGCTACTGATTGGGAGTTCGAGTATGTAAGTGCATCATCACAGCATCTGAGAGCTAATGGCAAAGATGAAACAGCTGTGAAGATAGTGAAAAACCTGTGCAAGAAGGCTAAATGAGATGGAAAAGACCCATGGAAAGCTATCCTCCATTGGTGAAATGCACCAATAGAAGGCTTGGATAGCAGTCCAGCACTAAGCCTAATGTCAAGAAGAGTGAAGAAGTAAACTACTTGAGCCCTGTGCAATACAAGGTGTATTGGAAAGGCTGTGAAACAAGAAGCAAGTCTTTAAATCAAGCTATGACATATTTGATAGGGATTTGTCAGATTTGAATATTGATGAGACAATCTGCATGAAACCATTACTGGGGAATCAAGCAAGCCATTGGAAGCTGGGTACCTGCATGCAAAAGATCACACCCCGCTCATAGCTGGTAGATGTTGAAGATCAAGTGGATCTGCAAGTAGCTGTTAGGGAGGTGGACCCTTGGGCCGGCTGAGACTGATGGTGTTGCACTGTGGTGACCCAGAGTGGATGTCACAGCCAGGAGGCGGCGCTGAAGAGGTACTCCGAAGAAGGCTTCACCACTGGAAGCCCGAGGTCCCCTCAGGAGGAGCCCGTAGGGACCTGGACCTCTTGGTCTTAGGTGGATCCTCTGCGACCAAAGATCAGAAAAGCAGCCTGCTGAGGTAGTCTGACAGTGAGATGGCACCCAGGAGGTCGGAAGAGACTTCACCCTTGGAAGCCCGCGGTCCCCATGGGAGGAGCCCATGAACACCCGAGCCGCTGGGATTTAGGAGAAACCTCCGGGCGGGAAAAGAACCAGATACCTGCGGAGGCGGAGAGAGACGAAGCCGGAGTTCAGGAACAAGCCAAGGTCGGGAGCCAGAAGTCAGAAGTCTAAGCCAAAACCAGGAACGGAAGCTGAAGCTGGAGTCAAAGAACTAAGCAAGGTCAGGAGCCAGAAGTCAGATGTCAGGAACAAATAGGAACCGGGAAGCAGGAAGCACAACTAGCTACTCCGAAGAGTGAACCTCGTTGCAAGGCGAGGCTCAGCTGTGACTGCCGGGTTTAAATAATCCGGCAGCGTCTGACGTCAGCAAGGAGGCTCTCCTCCGTTTCCCACACTGGCCCCTTTAAATCCAGAGCCCCGGCGTGCGCACCTAGGGGGCAGGGCCAGCAGTGGATCATCGACAGCATCTCCCTCGCAGGGAGAACATCGCAGTAGGCCGCGTTTCGGGCCTGGATGGCCGAAGAGGGATTCCCGTGACCAGGCCGGGCCGCAAGGTGAGTGGAGGTCCTGGGGCACGGCCCGGGACCGTAACAGTAGCTGACTAGCCAGCTTAGCAAGGCTGCTGTGGCTAAGCAAGCACTCCTGTTCAAGTACAAGCCCATGCATAGAGAACAATATTGATGGGAACCCTGAGCAAGCAGACACACCTGTTAGGTTTACGGCCAAGCATGATGAGTAGGAGAAATAACAGCCCACTGAAACCAGACAGAAATCAGCATTTGTATGGTCAGAAAAGCCCCATCTAAACTCAGTGGTCAACATTCAAAGCCTTCTAAGAGACTTAATCTGTAGGACATGTTACTATAGAAAGTTTTGCATACACTGCACAAAGAAAGGAAAGATATTAGCTTATTATAGGATGATGCCATATTGTTGATTGTTATACTTCACTGTTATATTTCACTGTTTTCTACTTCCTGTCTCTGTTGTTACTTTAACCTGGAGTGTTGCTTGCTGGGTAATACAACATATATATGTAACCACTCCCAATCTACAAAAAATTGAGGTAATCAAATCAAATCGCACTGAACAACCCACATGCAATACTTTCTTGAATTCACTTTATTTTGATTTTATTTTGTCATTAACCTCTTTCAAAAAAATGCCAAAAAATGGTCACTGATTTGACGATCCACTTCAAACCAACTTTTCACACCAAAAAAAAAAAAAATGTTTCCACCAAAAAATTTTTAAAGAGCATAAGGTGATGTTTCATAAAATTTCAGGGCACCATCCCAGTGTCCCTTGCTGTTTTTAATCATGAATACCACCGTTCATCCTATATATCTTTTATTATTTTTATCAAAAAACTTTTTTTTATATATCCAGAATTTTTTTTTTTAAATGTGAAAAGTTCAAAGAAAAGGAACAGTTCACCAAATTATCATTTAGAACTCGAAAGCCATCGAGACGGCACTTTTGCAATATTATTTTCTCTGAATGTTATTTAGCTTTAGATCCTGAGACACCCATTCAGCAATGGCAAATTTACCCCAACAAGGCCCAGTTTCAAATTGCTTGCATATATCTTGCCAATAAAAATACTTGTACGCGTACATTCAAGCACCAGTTTGCTTCAACCTATACTAGTTGACCCAGACAGTCACCAGTTCATCCACACTCTCCACCATTTGCTCCCTATCACTCACACAAAAACTGCAGACAAGGAATGTCGAATGTAGTTTCCACAACTTAATTAGCAGGTGTAAAAGCATGAATGCATGTTTGATGACATACTGTATATGCATACTCCATTTATAAAATATGTAAATGTTTGTGTACTTCCATACCCCACCTCAGAATGCCCTCTAAATGTCCTCTTTGTATGCTCATACATTTCTCCACAGCAGCAACAGTACACATATAATCTCGCCCTGCTGAAAATGTGCCCACTGTGTGCAAACTACTTATATGTGTATATACTGATTTTACATGCACAATCCCCATGTAACTCTTTGAATTTTGCCCCTAGAATATCTATAGTAGGTTAATTTCTCATGCTTTCAGAAGATTTAAAGCACTTCCTTAAAAATGAGTCTCTAATTATAGTATTACATATCAATCCGTATACAATATTGTCAGGTATTTAGAAGCCTAGACTGAAGTTTAATATGGTTCATAGTTTGTGGGCCTGTGACTTGCACGTCTTTCTCTTTCACCAACCAGGCCTTGAACTTCAAGAGGTTTTCTTTATTGGGTTGGAATGAAGGTGGCAGAATATCACTTGTAATAGCTGGAACATATCCGTCTCTTATCCACAAGCTGGTTGTGTGGTCAACAAGTGTTCATTTCACTCTGAAAGACGAAGGGCTTTCCAATGGTAAGTTCTGGTTTTCATAAGCAAGTAGAGACAAATTTATGGAAGTGAATCAGAACTAGTAAAAGGTTGACACCTTGATACAGCAAGAGCAGGAGAGGGATCAAAGAGTCTTCAGGAAACATTAAAAACCATAATGTTAAAGGTAATATCTGGAATATGCTCCAATGAGATTTTTGCTAGTCCATTAAAATTTAAACTTAGAATTTCAAAAGCTGAAACATACAGTTAGTTCTTGCTAGATTTCTTTAATAGAAGTTTAAAAAAATACATAAAATACATATATACTATGAATATGTACTGTGTTCATAAGGTATCCCTGTCCAACTGCATAATTCATAAATTTGAATTGTAAGAACGTTGGGAATTTAGAACACTCTTTGGTTTAGTCCACGCATGATCAATTCCATTCCTCATAGTCTATACATGCCTGTTTATTAAGATGTTAGAACCACAAAACGAGGGCCAAAATAATTTTCACAATAGGACCTAATAAATAATATGCAGGCAAAATAGTCCACAGTAAAATATCTTCCAGATACTTCAATAATAACACACACATAAAAAAGACTGGCCCATACGGAGCAACTGTCTTTTGTATCAAGGTGAATGAAATACTGTGTCAATCATGTAATCACTGCACAGCCAAAAAATCTAATTAGCTGAAGACCAACTTGATGAATATTTGAAATAAAGAATCTAAATGGATCCCAATGACCCAATAAAGTGATATTAGCATTAGCCTTTCGATAGCATTCTCCATTTCCAAACATTTCTATTTATTTTATGAGTGTGAGACCACACTTACTTCAGACAGCATCTTGCTGCAAAATTTGTCAAAACTAAAGATAATAGTATATACAGACTGCTTTTACTGCTAGAAAAAGTAGATTCTTCCCTGACTTAGCCCACGGTTTCACCTCTCTAGGCTTTCTCAAGAAGGAATTCTTGTGGCATGGTCAGCATCTAGACTGAAAAATTCTTCAGCGTGTGTCACAATGCTATAAGACGGTTCAAGTTGCACATTTAGTTCTCTGTTATGGAACTTGCCACTATCGTCTTTATACATTTAATTTATATTCTGGAAAAAAAACAGCACATGTCTATGATAGCAAACACTCGGGAGAAAAAAACCCAAAACAAAACGTTCATATGAAATTTAGTTATAATAAAGCTAAATCAGTTGAGACAAAAGTATATGAATTACCTTTTTAGATGCAGAGCTTACAGCTCAATGCTTTACCAAGTGTTTCAATGTCTTCCTCTAGCTAAACTGAACATTTTAAATTCTAGAGAGAAAATTCCAAACCCACCAATCCACTGCTGGGTTCTTAGGTATCATTTGATTTCTTACTGAGCATCAGACCGTAGTAAAATAAAATATGACTGAATTTTTTCAAAGGAATGCTTGCTATTCAATGTCCTGGTTAAGGCCATAACGATGGAAAGTTTGCCATCTGAATATGTACTGCTGCTCTTTATTATGGTTAGATAATAATAGATTTTGTACAGACTGTAACATCCTAAGGTTTGGGAAATATTACCCCCTCTCCTCAAAATCAAATGATCAGCAATGAAAAAACATCATTTTATGATGTCTGTCACCAGTGCTGAGATAAAGGAGCTTCTTCCTTCCCTATGCTTATACAACAACAATGTTAGATAATATACTATAGGTCTATATTTTCCTTTTAGTTTTTCTAGTATACAGAATTTGACATGGACAATGGATCTCACAGATCACCTGGTCTGAATTACAGTCTGTAAAAGATTTGAGAGGGTGCACAAACCCTAAACATGGATGAGTACGTTCTAATACCTCCATCACTATAGGACAAACAGTACATTTTCTACGTTTAGAATGACCTATAACATTATTGCCAAGAGAAGGTGTTCGAAGGTCAGGTAGATACCAAACTATTATGCAAATGTTGTCAAGAATTAATTCCCTATGCTGAGGGGTTTGTTGTGCTGCTAAAGTGTTTTATTGGTGCTTCTTGCTGCAGTAACTTCTGCCTCTGAAATTACTTGACTACCTCTGTATTTGTATTGAATATATTTTGCATTATTGAAATGCCAATCCAGGTTGTGGACTAAATCCTTTTTCCGAGGGATGGGTTTGCCTGAGTTGGAAAGTTTGGATGATCTGACGAGAGTGTCCTAGGAGTAAGGGGAAATTTGTTTAAGGGCACAGTGGGGAAATATTTTCCCTGTCTAGCAAAGGTTCCATAGATAAACCTCAGGAGCATGGTCCACTACGCCATCTGCGTGGGCACCTTTTTGAACCCACAGGCCAATGCAAAAAAAAAAAAAAAATGATTAGAGCCTCTCAGCACCCGGTCTTATTTTATGTGCCTTTAGCAGGAGTTACATTTATTTAGTATGACCACTTGTGGGTGTGCCTTGCTTTGTGGATTGATTTAATAATAAGATGAGTAAGAAAAGTTTTAAATAAGTGATTTAATTAAGATACTATTTTTTTTTCTAGCTCTATGGAAGAAAGAGGCTACTTCTGCATTTCTCCATGGGAGCAGTATTCTGCAGCAGTTAGTCTTGCCTACTTGCTTTGCTGTTCATAAGGGTTACAATTCTAGTAATAGGTAACCTAAGATCCTAAACTGTAAATGGGAAAATCCGTGATTTCAAAAGAAGATTAGAAGAAATCCTATGTATTATAATGCAATATAAAGGGTCTGTATTCTTGTAATCTCTGCTCAGAAGTATTAATCCTGACATGAGGTTTAGGGTTCTTTAACAGTCATGATTAAGGCGATGTTGCAGTGGATGAGAAGCATGAAACAGTTTTCTGGAAGGGCTAGCCAGACTCCTCTGTGGATAGAGAACTCCTCTCTGGGTATTATAAATTAGGGACAGATTTGGGGGTGTCACCTCCTTACTCTTTTAGGTTGAGAAATGATGCAAGGCGTCCAGACCAATCCAGGTAGAATGGTTCCCAAAACAAATCCAGTATATTTACATGAAGAAGTTATTTACAAGTTCCATTCATAGGTACAAGCTCAAACAGATGAAATTGCTTCTTGTGCTGTGATGTCTCAATTTAGTGGACCCTTGGGCCGACTTGTAAGAGACTGGGAAAGGTGTTCAGCTGTCTCTAGGTAACCACAGGCCGGGAGGCAGATGTCAGGCAGGATGTGGACGATGCTCTTCACCCTGGAAGCTGGTGCTCCCCCGGGAGAAGCCCGTAGGAGCCCAGCCACTGGGACTTAGGTGAGGTTTCACCCCTGGAAGACGGAGCCCCCCCCCCCCCGGGAGGAGCCCGTAGGAGCCCGGCCGCTGGGACTTAGGCGAGTGACGGATCCGAGACAGGAGCAGGCAGGCTGGTGAACTGGAACCGGACAGAACTGTAGCTGGACTTGGGAACTGGAACCAGACAGGAACAGTAGCAAGACTCGGGAACTGGAACCAGACAGGAACAGTAGCAAGACTCGGGAACTGGAACCAGGCAGGAACTGTAGCAAGACTCGGGTACTGGAACCAGGCAGGAACTGTAGCAAGCAGGCAGGAACCAGGTAGGTACTGTAGCAGGCAGGAATGGAGCGAGTTCAGGAAGGCAACCCACTCCGGGGAAGGGAGCAACTGGGAACCGCAAGGTAACCCCATTGCAAGGCGAAGACTAAGTGTCCGCGGCCGGCTTATCAAGGCCGCGGCATCTGACGTCAGGAATTGGGCGGAGTCACCAATGGCGGGAACGGGCCTAGAAAGGCGTCCAACTTGCGCGCGCGCCTAGGAGCAGGGCGTCCATCGGAGGTTCCCCGGCGGCGTTGCCCCCACGGGGACGCTGCCGAACAGGCCACAAACTTTGCCAACAGAAGCGGGAACAGGTCCAGGAACGTGGAGGTAAGGGCCTGGTCGCAGCACTCGCGACCGGGACTGTAACATCTTGAGCTAAGACATGCGTGCACCTATATCCGCATGTATAGGAGCACACATGCTCAGGCTTATGTATTTTAAGTCATGTGCACAAATGTGCACACACTATAGAAAATAAGCTTAAATCTACCCAACTACATGCTTGCGTATCTAAAAGATACACAGCATGTATTTTCCACATAGTTGGATAAGTAACTGTCTTTGAGACTTTTCCGGCTAAATGGCATCAAATCCAGAAAATTCAAGAAGTATCTGGATAAGTGGTGTAAGTTTCCTATATACAAGAATTTGTGCTACTAATTTTAATCATTTACACATGGAGATTTAATTCACGTATTTTCCTTAGCACTTGCCAACTTTTACGCATATGAGTCTTCAAATTTTGTAACATGTGCATGTGAAAGAAAGTACCGGTTTTAACAATTAGTCCATTAGTTTGCCCAGTCTCTCTCTAGGTCATCGAGATCATCCTGGTTCTTCAGCTGAACTCTCCCCAGTTCACCCAGACCCCTCACCCATTCAGTATCTGACAATAAAGAATATTATTATTCACCCTTACGCCAGATAATCAGCAGGAGAAAAATATATGCAGGTCACTTTAGAGGTTATAACATAGCAACATATACAACACTCCTCTGGCCTGCCCTTTTTTATATGAGCACATTTATTTGCACACCATTACTTGGGCATGTATGTGAGAGGTTTATAAAATAGCACTTATGCAAACCATGTGCTATTTGCGCCGGGCATCTGCTAATTTGTGTGCATGCAACTCTTTGAAAATTCACCTTTTTGTGAGCAGGAAATACATTATTGCCCTTTTTGACTCGTAGACTAAACCAATTCAAATTACAGACTTACAAGAACTTGAAGTGCCGCCTACAGCTGTTTCTGAGTCTCTTTTTCCATGAGCTGACTGGTAAGACATAAAGATAAAATCCCAGTAAGGTGGGCAAATCTAACCTGAGCACCTTGAGTTTCAGAAACCCTGTATAGAGGAAGGTACTCACAGTCGTCCGATGCAAGACGGTAGACTGAACTCTTGGAAAGAAGGAATTCTTCAGGGTTGTACTGCATCGTTGATCCACAAATGTGGAAAATTCCTTAAGGGAAAACCTCGTAGGATTTCCTCGGAAGGCCTCCAAGTTTGGCTTTCTATATCTCTGTCTGCTTAAATTTAAAAACTTAAAGAAAAAATTGTATTCTCTTCTTAAAATGAAATGCGGTAAGCAACTCCTCCAAAAATGTATTATCCGATTGTATACAAACAGATGAAACAGGTCACCAGCAGCGAGATATAAGAGCTCTAAGTGGTGCATTAGAATTTAACAGATTCCATATGATCTTAGGATATTGAATATAAGCCTTAAAAAATCAGCTGTCGGTATGTCACATTCTATTTCCATATGTATTAACATCCAGGAATTTATACTTAATTCGTGTAACTAATACCTATGTATGAGCTTAAATTTTGCCTATTTGAACTAATGGCCCTATATACAGTAAACAACTTAATTTATCTCTATATAAGGTAATAATTTAGCTCCTAATAAATATATAGTTAAATATCCCAGCACACAATAGCATATATCATCTTTGGATCTGTAGCCTTTAGCTGTCACTGGAGTAAATGAGGACGTTTCTTTTTCTAACTGCAACTCCAGGACCCTGTCAACCACACTGCATTAATGCAGTGGGATTCTAACAAGAGAATCAGCCTATATTTCTGGTGTATGTTTGCTTGCTCTTTAGCTCATTTTGTCCAGACCCAAGCAGACTCTGCTATATTGCCTAGCTTATACAGCACAGTATCAAACCTTTTGATGACTGTCTGTACAACTATAAAGGAATTCAAAGCTGGAATTCCTGAGATTTTCTGCAGGAGTGACCTGGAAAACTGGAAACTTCCATGAGGGAACCAGCACCTAGCAAAGATGTTCTCCCTTCAGCTGCTTCCTGCAGATACGAAGCTGCTGTTATTCATCCTTAAACCCTCTTAAGAACATAAGATATGCCATACTGGGTCAGACCAAGGGTCCATCAAGCCACGCAAACTATCTCCAACAGTGGCCAATCCAAGTCACAATTACCTGGCAAGTACATGATCATTAAACAGATCCCATGCTACTAAGGCCAGCAATAAGCAGTGGCTGGTCCTTATTGATTAATAACAGTTTTTGGACTTCTCCTCCAGGAACTTAGCCAAACCTTTTTTAAACCCAGCTACACTAACTGCCTTAACCGCATCCTCTGGCAATGAATTCCAGAGCTTAATTTTGCATTGAGTGAAAAAGAATTTTCTATAATTTATTTTAAAAATGCTACCTGCTAACTTCATGGAATGCGCCCTAGCCTTGCATTATCCAAAAGAGTTAAATAACTGTTTCACATTTCCCCGTTCAAGTCCTTTTATGATTTTGTATTCCTCAATTATATCCCCCCTCAGCCATCTCTTCTCCAAGCAGAACATCCCTAACCTCTTTAGTCTTTCCTCCTAGGGCAGCTATTCCATGCTCTTTATCATTTTGGTCGCCCTTCTCTGTAATTTCTCCAGTGCAACTATATCTTTTTTGAGATGTAGTGACAAGAATTGCACCCAGTATTCAAGGTGCGGTCTAACTATTGAGCAATACAGAGGCATTATGACAAGTCTCATACCCTAAATCTGGCCCCATGGCAGCAGGAGATTATTTCCAATTAAATGCTGTTCCTGCTGCTAGCTTGGGAGGATGGCTGCTGGACCTCATTACGTTGGATCAGGTGGGGCTTTCACTTAGCTCAGCCTGATCTGATATCTTTCAAACTTGCCACCCTCCTTGCCACCCCAAAGTGACACCTATGGATGGAATCCTGAAAGGGCTTCAGGAATTGAATCAGCTGCCTCATCACTACCCAATCAGGATGCCCCCACAGGGCAAGCCTCACCTATTTCCGTGTCCAGAGACAGTCATTAAGAGGTGTCTACTGGTCCTCTAACCTCTGCAGCATCACATATGTGGAATTCCACTGGGTGCCATCATTTTGAATCAGATGTTTATGAGGTATCTCAAATTCTTCCTGCTTCTCAGTGTGCTGCAGCAGTCAAAAAAGCAAACAGAATTTTAGGAATTACGAGGAAGGGAATAGAAAATAGAAAATGTCATAATGCCTCTGTATCGCTCCATGGTGAGATCGCACCTTGAGTACTGTGTACAATTCTGATTGCCGCATCTCAGAAAAGGTATAGTTGCGATGGAGAAGGATGACCAAAATGATAACGGGGATGGAACAGCTTCCCTATGAGGAAAGGCTAAAGAAGTTAGGGCTGTTCAACTTAGACAAAAGACGGCTGAGGGGGATATGATAAAGGTCTTTAAAATTATGAGAAGTCCAGAATGGGTAAATGTGAATCGGTTATTTACTCTTTCGGATAATAGAAGGACTAGGCGGCGCTCCATGAAGTTAGCAAGTACCACATTTAAAACTAATCAGAGAAAATTATTTTTCACTCATCGCACAATTAAGCTCTGGAATTTGTTGCCAGAGGATGTAGTTAGTGTAGCTGAGTTTAAAAAAAGGTTTGGATAAGTTCTTGGAGGAGAAGTCCATTAACTACTGTTAATCAAGTTGTCTTACAGTAATAGCTACTGCTATTACTGGTAGGGATGTGAATCGTGTGCCCGATCGTCTGAACGATTGAAATCGTCTGGCAGGAGAAGAAAATCGTGTTTGGCACGATTTTTTAGTTAAAAAATCGGTTTTTCCGATTAGTGCGCACTAAGTGGAGTTAGTGCGCACTAACCGGGAGTTAGTGCGCACTAACAGAAAATGATACAATTTGACACTTTTCAGGTCAGTTAAGGTCAGTTTAGGAATGCATATGTATTCCTATTGGCTGCCCTCTTATTTATTCATGTTACCAAGGTTCCCACTGACAATATATGGGGGATGGGAAATGGAAACAGTTGGTAGCTTGACAAAAAAAGTAATGTGATCAGTCAATGTGACTAGAACTTGTGCCCTAGCCCTGATACCGGGAGTGTTGTGATCTTCCTGCATGCAGTGCCCTATCCCTAATACCAGGAGTGTTGTGATTTTCCTGCACGCAGTGTCCTATCCCTGATACCGGGAGTGTTGTGATTTTCCTGCACTCAGTGCCATATCCCTGATACTGGGAGTGTTGTGATCTTCCTGCACACAGTGCCCTATTCCTGATACCAGGGGTGTTGTGATCTTCCTGCATGCAGTGCCCTATCCCTAATACCAGGAGTGTTGTGATCTTCCTGCACACAGTGCCCTATCTCTGATACCGGGAGTGTTGTGATCTTCCTGCACACAGTGCCCTATCCCTGATACTCCATGCAATCCATATTTCCTCATTATCCGCTGTAACTTTGTGACAATGTCCGCTGTAACTTTGTGACAATGTCTTAACCCTCATTTTATTGCCTCTCATGTAAATAATGTTACGTTCCTTTTAATTTCCCAGCTGCTATCTTCTTCCTCCTTTACTTTCTCCCCTCTCCCCCCCCCCTTTTTTCTCGAACCTGCTCCATCCCCCTCTCCCTGTTTATTGTAATTTCCTCCTTTCGCAAGTTTATTGTAAACCGGCGTGATGTGCCCGCACGAACACCGGTATATTAAAAGCTGTTAAATAAATAAAATAAATAAATACCGGGAGTGTTGTGATCTTCCTGCACTCAGTGCCATATCCCTGATACTGGGAGTGTTGTGATCTTTCTGCACACAGTGCCCTATTCCTGATACCAGGGGTGTTGTGATCTTCCTGCATGCAGTGCCCTATCCCTAATACCAGGAGTGTTGTGATCTTCCTGCACACAGTGCCCTATCCCTGATACCGGGAGTGTTGTGATCTTCCTGCACTCAGTGCCATATCCTTGATACCGGGAGTGTTGTGATCTTCCTGCACACAGTGCCCTATCCCTAATTCCAGGAGTGTTGTGATCTTCCTGCACACAGTGTCCTATCCCTGATATCGGGAGTGTTGTGATCTTCCTGTATCAGGAATAGGGCACTGTTTGCAGGAAGATCACAACACTCCCAGTATCAGGGATATGGCACTGAGTGCAGGAAGATCACAACACTCCCGGTATCAGGGATAGGGCACTGTGTGCAGGAAGATCACAACACCCCTGGTATTAGGGATAGGGCACTGTGTGCAGGAAGATCACAACACTCCCAGTATCAGGGATAGGGCACTGAGTGCAGGAAGATCACAACACTCCCTGTATCAGGGATAGGGCACTGTGTGCACTATATTCTTACCCAACACACATGGGATTTCTACCCATATAGATCCTACTGAGCATTTAGTCTCTTGTATGATCTTTATGCTGTTGGACTCTATACCCTCCCGGACATAAAGTGCCACACTCCCACCAAGTTGTTCCTCCCTATCCTTGCGGTATAATTTGTACCCTGATATAGCACTGTCCCATTGGTTATCCTCCTTCCACCAGGTCTCTGAGATGCCAAATATGTCAATCTCATCATTTACTGCTATACACTCTAACTCTCCCATCTTACTTCTTAGACTTCTGGCATTGGCATACAGACATTTCAAAGTGTGTTTTTTGTTTATATTAACAACCTTCTTTTCAGTTGATACGGATAATTTGGAACTCTTTATCTCAAGTGATTCTTTACTTATAAGCATATGGACTACTTTTGCTTTTATTGGAAGCTCTCTGTTGGGATGCCCTAACTCTCCTGTTTCATTAGTATCCCTCAAAGATACATTCTTCCAAATCATGCACTGCTGAGTGACTGTCGGTTTTCCCTTTCGTTCTAGTTTAAAAGCTGCTCTATCTCCTTTTTAAAGGTTAGTGCCAGCAGCCTGGTTCCCTTCTGGTTAAGGTGGAGCCTGTCCTTTCGGAAATGTCTCCCCCTTCCCCAAAAGGTTGCCCATTTCCTTACAAGACTGAATCCCTTTTCCCTGTACCATTGTCTCTTCCACGCATTGAGACTCCAGAGCTCTGCCTGCCTCTGGGAACCTGCACGTGGAACAGGGAGCATTTCAGAGAATGCTATCCTGGAGGTTCTGGATTTCAGCTTTCTACCTAAAATCCTAAATTTGGCTTCCAGAATCTCCCTCCCACATTTTCCTATGTCGTTGGTGCTCACATGTACCATGACAGCCGGCTCCTCCCCAGCACTGTCTATAATCCTATCTAGGTGACGCGTGCGGTCCGCCACCTTCGCACCAGGCAGGCAAGTTACCAGGCGATCCTCACATCCACCAGCCTCCCAGCTATCTACATTTCTAATAATCGAATCACCAACTATAATGGCCGACTTAACCCTTCCCTCCTGGGCAGTATTTATTTCTTTATTTGTTAGGTTATACCGTTGTTTAGACTAGGCGTCACAACGGTTTACAAACATTTCAAAGAACATACACACATTCGAATAAGATAAAATAATAAAAATAAGAAGAAGACAATAATAAAAACATTATAAGAACAATTAATAAATCAGTTAAATAAGTTAATCTATAAAATAATGCAAAAAGTGGTAAATTAAAAAGATGTAAAAGTACAAGTAAAATAGCCTTTAAGAGATTGTGTTAAGTAACATGGAGATGGTTAGTTTTTAGCCAATTTTCTGCTTTGTATGCCTACTCAAATAACCAGGTTTTAAGAGCTTTTTTAAACAACTTAAGATCAGTTTGCAATCTTAAATCCACTGGTAGAGTGTGCCATAGTTTAGGTCCTGTGAGCGATGTGGCTCTTTCTCTGACCGTGGTGAGTCTGGCTGAGGAGACTGAAGGTATTGAAATAGTTCTAACTTGTTGCATTTTACCCATTTGTTTCAAGTAAATTCATTATAAATTTAAAAAATGTTAACTGACCATCTACAGAGTGCATAATGTTTTGCAAATAATATGTTTCATTTTATACAGCTTTCAAAGATCTTTCAAAATATTTTGAGAAATTAAGTAAATCCAAGGAGGAAATATATGGAATGGACCACATGTATAAAACCATGGCTATGTTATTTGATGGAATGCATCTATGGCTGAAACAACCTGATGAATCCTCTCACTCTCACCACCCCAAAGTTCTTCTGTCAGGTGATAAGGACTTCTTCAAGACTGTTTAGGCATTATTACCACCTTTCCCCTCAGATTCCTCACAGTAGTGATATTCCGACTTAAACTTTATTAGGAAAACATCTTCAATTAAGATAACAATCCATGAGTTCCCTGTATTTTAGATTAGCTGTGTTTTTAGTTTGTGTCTATCAGTTAATGTGATTACTGTTTTAAATGTTTGGCTTTGCACACTAACTTTGGTGGCTTGTAGGCTGCAAAAAAACGATTTATAAACTTTTTAAATAAACATCTGGTACATAGTTTTTGGTGTGGCATCCATATAATGCATTGAAATATTAAATCAGTGACTCTGTTCCTCCCTGGAATATTCCCTTGCAATCTCCTTTTGTTCCCTCCAGGATTTCAGGGCTCTCCCTGTGGTAGATGTTAGGATTCCTCCTTTCTACACAGGATTCCCCTTTTACCTAGCATCCGTTTCTTAGTATTTGCTGACATATCCACTCCTCTCCTCTCCAATGTACTGAGGTAGACATGGACTCCGTTGTCTCTTCTGGGTGAACATTATTTGTTCAAAAAGGTTTCTGCCAAGCCTTATTTATTTATTTATTTATTTATTTATTTGAGTGTTTTATATACCGTCATGCCATGTGTGAATCACTAGATCACAATGGTGTACAGGTTTAACACTCACAGACAAAGGATGAGCTAGATAGGCAGGCATACATACATACAAATCTAAGGGTGTACTTCAAAGACAGACATATAAGACGCATTTGTAATCGTTATAGGGGGATGAGAATATGGAGTAATGTGCAGGACATAGTTGGTTATCAGAGAGAGGGGGGGGATTGGTTATACCAGGCAGAGAGTAGGCATTATTGAATAGCCAAGTTTTCAGCTCTTTTTTTAAATGTCTTAATGTCAGTTATTATTCAAAGATTCTCTGGCATTGAGTTCCATAGCATTGGGCCTGCAATTGATATCGCTTTGTCTCTCATTTGTGTTAGATGATAATTTTTTTATGGTTGGGATTTCTAGCAAGCCTTTGTTCTGAGATCTGAACACTCATGTGGGAATATGTGGTTTGAATGTTATTCCCATCAAACCGTTGTTTAGATTCACGGTGTTATATATTATTGTTAGTACTTTGTATATTCTCAACTGTACAGGTAGCCAATGTAATGCTATCAGGGTTGGGGTGATGTGGCCTTCATTGAGTCCCTCAGGATGAGTGATACAGGACTGAACTGCAAGTTTCCTAATATTACTGAACAACCTCTAGTGACAAAAAAAATAAATAAATCCTGACTTCCAAGTTCCCTACCACAAGTGGCAAGAACCTTGAGGGAATGAGGTTTTTGTCCAGCTCTTGGGGAAACCTCTTTTTCCCTTCATTAAGAAGAATTAGAACAATCTTTCTTCCAAAAAGAAAAGACACAAAAAAAACAAAACAACTCATCAACCCTTTCAAGTTGATTAGCAGTTACTTTTTGTGTGAATACCAAAGATCTAATACTAAGGCATTCAGCCTGCAGATCCACTGCAAGAGAAAAGGTGATCAAGATCACTCATTCTCTTCTTACGCCTCTTCTGCTCACATTATGATAGGGGAGATATGATAGAGACATTCAAATATCTCAAAGGTTTGCACTCCTAGGAGGTGAGCCTTTTTCAATGGAAAGGAGGTTCGAGATCAAGGTGTCATGAGATGAAGTTGAAAGGGGGGTAGGCTCAGGAGTAATCTTAGGAAATATTTCTTTACAGAGAGGGTGGTGGATGTGTGGAACAGCCTCCCAGTGGAGGTGGTGTAGATAAAAACAGTATCTGAATTCAAGAAAGCATGGGATAAATACATAGGATCTCCAAGGAAGTGATGAGAATTATAATGCTAAGTTAATTGGTAGGGATGTGAATCGTTTTTTGACGATTTAAAATATCGTCCGATATATTTTAAATCGTCAAAAACCTTTAGGGCCACGATACAATACCAATTTCCCCGATTTATCGTCAAAAAATCGTAAATCGAGGGAAGGGGGAGGGCAGGAAAACCGGCACATTAAAACCCCCTAAAACCCACCCCCGACCCTTTAAATTAAATCCCCCACCCTCCCGAACCCCCCCAAATGCCTTAAATTACCCTGGGTAGAGCAGCGGTCCGAAACAGCCTCCTGCTATTGAATCGCGTCGTCTTCAGCTGGCGCCATTTTGCAAAATGGCCGCCGCAAAATGGCGGCGGCCATAGACCAACACGATTCGACTGCTGGAGGTCGTTCCGGACCCCCGCTGGACTTTTGGCAAGTCTTGTGGGGGTCAGGAAGCCAGCTTCCTGACCCCCACAAGAACTTTTGGCCAGCTTGGGGGCAAGCTGGCCAAAAGTTCCTGGGTGTCCAGCGGGGGTCCGTGAGCGATTTCCTGCCGCGAATCGTTTTCCGTACGGAAAATGGCGCCGGCAGGAGATCGACTGCAGGAGGTCATTCAGCGGGGATCAGGAACCCTCGCTGAACAACCTCCTGCAGTCGATCTCCTGCCGGCGCCATTATCCGTACGGAAAACGATTCACGGCAGGAAATCGCTCACGGACCCCCGCTGGACACCCAGGAACTTTTGGCCAGCTTGGGGGGGCCTCCTGACCCCCACAAGACTTGCCAAAAGTCCAGCGGGGGTCCGGAACGACCTCCAGCAGTCGAATCGTGTTGGTCTATGGCCGCCGCCATTTTGCAGCGGCCATTTTGCAAAATAGCGCCGGCTGAAGACGACGCGATTCAATAGCAGGAGGCAGTTTCGGACCGCCGCTCTACCCCAGGGCAATTTAAGGCATTTGGGGGGGGGGATTTAATTTAAAGGGTCGGGAGGGGGTTTTAGTGTGCCGGTTTTCCTGCCCTCCCCCTTCCCCCGATTTAGCTACGGACCGCCGCTGGACCCCAGGGTAATTTAAAGCATTTGGGGGGGGGGTTCGGGAGGGTGGGGGATTTAATTTAAAGGGTCGGGGGTGGGTTTTAGGGGGTTTTAGTGTGCCGGCTCATGATTTTAACGATTTTCACGATACTTTACACACCCAAACGGCAACAATACGATTCCCTCCCCCTCCCAGCCGAAATCGATCGTTAAGACGATCGAGGACACGATTCACATCTCTATTAATTGGATGGATAGGCAGACTGGATTGGCCATACGGTCTTTTTCTGCCGTGTTTCTGGATTGGTTGTATCAAAAGCCTGGAATGACTCACTGCAATAACCTCAGGTTGCTTGCTGTGGAAAGATGGTACATTCCTCTGGCCTACGTTGCCTAGCATATCCATTCTGCCAGGATACACTGTAAGCTGAATTAATAACAGGCATTCCCAGGGATGTGTTTAGGTTGGGGGAGGAAAGCAAATACATGCACATATACTGGTAACAGGTCTGCAGTTTCATGTTTGAGTTCTTTCAGAAATCTGGGGTGAATACCATCTGGTTCTGTTGATTTATTATACATCAGTTCATAAAAAATGTGATGTCTTGCATCTTCTAGTTTCATAGTGATTTGCTTTAATTGCTGAGAATCATCATCATTAAAGAATGTTTCTGATGTGGGGAAGTCCCCAGCATTCTCCTCAGTAAAGACTGAGGCAAAGAATTCATCTTATTGTTCTGTTATTTCCTTATCCTTCCTGAGTATTCCTTTTTAACCCTTGGTCATCTAGGAATCCAACCCTCACAGGTTTGTTTTTTTTTACTTTGAATGTATTTGAAAAAGATTTTACTATTAGTTTTTACCTTTATGGCAAACTTATTTTTAAATTCTTTCTTGGCCTGTCATTACTGATTTACATCTAAGTTGTCAGTGCTCCTGCTCATCCCTATTTGTTTTCCATTTTTTTTAGATTCCCTTTAAGCTTTAATTGGCTTTTTCACCTCACTATTAAACCATGCTGGCAGTTGTAGGATCTTCCTTCAATCTTTTTTAATGCAGGTAATACTGTATATTTTGTCTGGGTTTCCTCATTTTATCAGTCTCCTTTCTGAAAGTTAAATACTAGAGCAGTAGATTTACTTAATATCCTCCCTCCAGTCTTTAACTAAAATTTGATCGCATTAAGATCACTTTTGTCGAGCCGCCTTTTAACTGTTACCTCTTGCACCAAAACCTGTATTCTGCTAATAATTAAACCTAAAATGGCTCCTCCTCTCATCTGGTCCCAGACCAACTGCTCCATGAAGCAGTCATTTATTTCTTCAAGAAACTTTTACCTCTCTAGCATGTCTTGATATGACATTTACCCAGTCAATAATGGGGTAATTGAAATCTCCCATTTCTGTGCTGCCAAATTTGTTAGCTACTCTTATGTTCTTATGTTCTTACTCTGTTAGCATTTCATCACCCATCTGTTCATTTTGGCCAGGTGGATAGTAGCATACCCCTACCACTATACTCTTCCCCATCACATTTGGAATTATCACCCTTAGAGATGCTATTGTACAAAGGGATGGTAATTTTCAAACTGGCACGTGGTGTGTGCTGATGTGTACCCAAGGGCGCGGTAATTATATGACTTGCACGCATATATGCAAATGTTATAAAATACAGTAGGCACATACCCAATTTTAAATGGGCATGCACCTAGGTGTGTAAATGCTGATTGTACCCTGTAAGTCAAGGAATTTTATAAGGGGCGCATCCACGCCATTGCCAGTTTCACCAGTTCATCCATCAATTCGCCCAGTTATGAGCTAGAGCCTCCAAATCCACCTGGTTTAATAGCCTGCATACCCCCCCCCCCACACACACACACACGTTACGCCAAACCTTTTAAACCCCTCCAAAACAGCTTTTCTTTTTCTGACTTATACTTCCTTCACAGTAGAAGAAAATTGACATGACAGGGGACCTGGGTGCACAACCAGGTGCATAGATAGGCTCTTGGCCCCACCCCTTTTTGAAACTCTGTGCAATGTGCATGCAGCCCGAGGTTCATGTGCATCTCCAAGTTTTGAAAATAGAGCGGCCGTGTATAAGCACGATTTGTGTGTGCATTCCTTAATTGATGCACACACCTGGCTTTTAAAATTCACCTTTTAGTCTCCTGCAGGACTTACATACTGTTACAATGCAACCAGAACAAAATTAGATCGTGTCAGGAATTTAAATATTTTGAATGGTCATCTTCTTTTTCACTTTGCTCTTATATATATAGCCCCCGAAGCAGCCCACGTTGTATGTGCGAAACTTGGCCCGAGTCGTGCATTGGATTTTACCTTTAATTAACGTATTTACTGAACACCGATCTAATTTTGTTCTGGTTACATTGCTGCTACTTTGGATCGGCTTCCGTGTTTATATACTGTTGGACTCTGTGCCATACGTAATATAAAGTACACCACCACCCCCCCCCCCCCAATCCAAGTTGATACATCCTATCACTGCAATATAATTTGTACCCTGGTATAACACTGTCCCATTGCTTGCCCTCCTTCCACCAGGTCTTTGAGATGCCAATTAAGTCTACCTCTTCATTCAGTTCTATACACTCTAACTCTCCCATCTTACTTTCCAGACTTCTGGCATTAGCATACAGACATTTCAAAGTACGCTTTTTAAGGTGAAGTTTAAAAGCCTTCGCACGCCAAAGCAGGGAGATATGCGCTAGTCTCAGGCCAGCGCATGCCGTGCAGATTTTAAGAAGTGCCCAAGTATGCGCGCATCTCCTGGTACGTGCGCAAATCAAAAAGGGAAAAAGGGGGCGGGGTATGCGAGGGACATGGGTGGGGCAGGGGCAGGCCAGGTCTGTAACATAAAATGTGCCTGTAAGTATTTATGTGCACAAGCTCGCGCCAGGGTCCCTACTGTGTAACTATACTTCTACTATGGATGGCATGTAAGTTTTAAAATTAAAAAATCAAGGCTAGTCAATGGGATTTGAAGTGTCATGGCTAATAGGTTAAAAGGGAAGCTGTCTAGCTAGGGAGGGTAGGAAGTCCTATCCTTTAAAGGGGCAAACTGGGAATGAATTGGGGAAATGGGTATTTGTGACGGCGCATGTGCCTAGCAAAATCCCCCCCTCTTACGTGGCATAGGTGGCATTTGCGTGCAAATGCACGCGACTCTATAAAATTGCCCACACATGTATGCGTGTATGGTATAAGATGGCCGTGTCTCTGGGTGCGAGCCGGCATACGCACATACATATACTCCCGTGCGGCTGTTTAAAAGTTACCGACCTTATTTTTGTATCTTTGGGCTGACAAAATGTATGTAATAAGGCACTTGACTGACTCACGGGCTGATACAGTAAAAAACGCGGGAGAGTAGGTGAATCAGTATAAAAATGTATTTAAATTAGGCCCGGCAGTAAAAAGAGGCGCTAGGGACACTAGTGCATCCCTAGCGCCTCTTTTCGGACAGGAGCGGCGGCTATCAGCGGGTTTGACAGCCGACGCTCAATTTTGCCGGTATCGGTTCTCAAGCCCGCTGACAGCCACGGGTTCGGAAACTGGACGCCGGCAAAATTGAGCGTCCAGTTTTCAACCCGCGAGCCTATTTCAAATTTTTTTATTTTTTTTTTTACTTTTTTAAACTTTCGGGACTTCCGACTTTCCCGGTGCCCAGAGAAATTAGCGCCTACCTTTGGGTAGGCGCTAATTTCTGAAAGTGAAATGTGTGGCTTGGCTGCACATTTTACTTACTGAATCAAGCGGGAATAGCTAATAGGGCCATCAACATGCATTTGCATGTTGCAGGCGCTATTTGGTTCAGGAGGTTGGATGCGCATTTTGGACGTGCTATTACCCCTTACTGAATAAGGGGTAAAGCTAGCGCGTCAAACGCGCGTCCAAATGCCTGTACTGTACTGTATCTGCCCGTCAGTTATTAGCTCTTAACACTTTTCTCTTGAAATAAGATCCTTCTAAGGCACCTTTATTTTCCCTCAATAGAACATGTAACTTTTCTACTGGTTGTTTTACAGAAAATGTTTGTCAGAATTTGCTGCCTGCTATAGTGTGTCCAACACTCATAATACACGGGCTGCAAGATGAACTGTTTACACTCAATCACGCAGAATTCCTTCACAAGAACATTAAAGACTCTCGGTAAGACAATTGTATAGCACATCTAGGTAAATTAATATATGTTTCTAATTTTTCTAAAGAATATAGAGGTCGAATTCAAATGGTTTGGGATTTAAATTTCCCATCACATCAACTATCAATGATACAGGCGCGGCGCTGGGTCAGTGAACGGACGCCACCGATAACCCGGCACCACGCTTGGGACAGGAGGAGGGACCGAAGCACTCGCCATCAGCGCATTGACGGCATCATTGTTGGCAAGGGTTGCGTCTGTGCCGCGTGATGACGTCGCCGACACGCTGACATCACCCCCCGAGAGGGGCATGCGCAGCAGAGCGCCGTGAGGCCAGCAATGGGAGGGAGAATGGACAGAGGGGCAGAATGGGGGGAGGGCCCTGGAAAATGACACGGGCCTTGGGGGTGGGTTTGGACGTCCTGAAATAGCCCATTGGGCTGTTTGAAACCCGGGGGCCGTCCCAGAGGGCAGAGGCAGCAGTGTAGGGAGTTATCCGAGCAGCATGCCCTGGCTCCTTCCCTTTTGGCTCTTGCTCCCCGTGCTGCTGCCTTCGCTGCGTCTGGTGGGTCATCTCTTCCACCGGCTGTTATTTAATCTAACCTGCTCTAAATTGATCTATTTGGCTAATTGGTATTTAAAAATAAAAAGGAGGCGGCGAGTACATTTAAGCACTTTCGTTACAACTATGCTGTGCGGACACAAGCAGAGAGCCCCTTGCTTGCCGCCCAGCCCCACAGGGGGATCCTGACAGCACAGCCACACCTGATGAGGAATCAATGGGTCTACTGCCGTCCAAAACCCTCCCGGGGGGTGGGGACACAGGGCCAAGAGGCCACAAGACACCTCAGGGAGGAGTCAGACAAAGGTCTTAGTTCTCTCCTGGGGACCCTCCAGCCGATTTGAGTAATCCAGAGAACAGCAGCGCAGCGAGGGTTACGGGATTGGGGCTTCCTAGGGGTAGTCACCCTGCTGAAGGCGGTTGCATCCCTCAGTCCTCCCTATCGGCCCTCCAGCCAGTGGGGACTGCATGGGGACCACGCAATCAGTCATCCAGGCAGTTTCACCCCTGCAGGAACAGGGTGGTATTCAACTGGGGGAGCCCAGCCGTGCAAATACCCTGCTTTTCCATACAGCGCATCTTCGGTGCAGATACTGGCTTGGAGGGCTACAGAGACTGTACCTCCTTCCTGGCCTTTGTGGCCATACTCTGGACATAATAGTAATGGTAACCTGGGGCACCCCTTGGCATGGAGCAATGGGCTTTGGGTAATGCTATGTGCCCACAGTGCCAGACCCCTCGCACCCTGGAGGATGCTCGGCCCCGGCTGCTGCTGCCTGCGCTACAGCACCTAGTGAGAGTGATGGTCCTTCGGACTCACTGGATCTCCAGAATACCATTAATACGGATCTTGCTCCCATCCCTGTGGTACAGTCAGTGGCATCTGTGACTGCTGAAGGTGAGACTAACGTTGTTATTCCTGTGGTTGGGGTTGGGGAGACCTCTACCCAACTGACTGAGGTAGAGGGGGTAGCCGTTGACCAACCCCCTGCAGAGGGCAACAAGGCTGCGGGGCGGAGGCATAAAAGGAAAAGTAGGAGGCACTCCCGCCACTACAACTCTTCAGGACGTAGGAGATCTCCTCATCAGCATCCTCCTCTGGTTTGTGTGGGTCGTCAGTTGCAGAAGGGATGGCGGAACACCACAGCTGCTAGTGTAGGCTTACCTGCCCTCAACACTATGAAGCAGCTTTGGCGGGGTGTCCTGCATTCACTCCGGTGCCGCATATGCTGTCATCAATACATTGACATATTTAGACTTATGGAAGGGCATGCAGGCAGTAGGAAGATCCTACAGGTCCCAAGGACTATTAATAACTGGGTGTGGTCATTTGCACAATTGGCATTGACGGTTGGCCAAGCTGACCCCTCCCAGCAAGTGGCAATGTGGTCTTACCTGGACACCATTGTCAGTACTCACTCTACATACGAGATGTTTCCTTGGTTAAACTATGATGAGTGGTTTGTTTGTTTATTTATTTATTTAAAATCTTTTCTATACTGTCGCTAAGTTATATACCATCGCAACGGTTTACATGTAGGCACATATTTAATGTAGGTAAAAGTGTACTATAGTACATTCTAACAGGTGCCATCAAAGATTTGGTTACAATATATCATTAGACAAAATAATTTTTAGAGAAGTGGGTCATGACCGAGTGTACCGGTTCAGGGAAAGGATGAAGAACGCCCCAAGCATATCCTGGGGCACTCACAACGTCGAGTTGTGGCCGACCCACATGACAGCACGGAGCTTGGATGCCCAAGCTACTAATCGCTCCTTTCAGCCTTAGGGGGGACCCCAGGGCCAGGGATGGGCATCTATTGGATGCAGTTCCAGCAATGCTCTCTGCATTAATGGTGGGAGTGGAAGGGAAATAGAACTAAAAGGTACTAAAAGCCAAGAGTAACAAGTATGTGAAAAAAAAAAAGTACATAGCTTGCTGGGCAGACTGGATGGGCCGTTTGGTCTTCTTCTGCTGTCATTTCTATGTTTCTATATGTTATGTTTCTATATCCCCACTACCAAAGCCTGTTGGCAATATAATAAAGGGGGATGTATGGCACAGGTTTGTAAATATAAACACATTTGCACCTTCTGCGCTGCGAGCCACCCCACCAACAAATGCACGAAGAAAGCTCCTGATGGTAGAGGCAAGTAGTCCTTACGTAAGACCCCCAACTCCAATTAGGTGGGAGCAGCTGCAGATGGGGCTCAGTCTTTGCCCCAATAGGCGTGCAGCAGCTACTCTGCATGAGGGTTTTAAGGATAGCTTCAGAATCCCTTACGAGGGTCCGTCCTCTGAACCCGTCGAACCACACGAATGCGCTTTCTGCAACCAGGTTTGCTGAAGTGGTGAGGGAGAAACTGATGGTGGAGATTACTCTTGGAAGGGTGGCGGGCCCTTTTCCCCTGCCCCCTTTTTACAGAATGGTCTTATCACCATTGGTGGTAGTGCCCAAGAAAGAGCGAGGTAAGTTCAGGCTTATACATAATCTTTCTTACCCAGCTAGGTGGGCCATTAATGGTTTCATCCTTCAGGAGGCCTGTATGGTCCAATACACCTCCTTCGACAGTGTACTCAACCTCATCCTGGATTGTGGGGAGGGGGCCCTCATGGCTGAGGTTGACATACTCTGCCTTCCGGAGCTTACCTGTGCATCCGGATGACTTCCCTCTGCTGGGGTTCTTTTTTGAGGGTGCTTATTACTTTGATAGGTGAATGCCCATGGGGTGCTCAATTTTGTGTGCTCACTTTGAGGCTTTCAGCACCTTCTTCCATTTGGGAGTTGTCCCACACACCGGTTTGACAAGCATCATTCACTACTTGTATGATTTTCTATTTGTGGGTCTTTACGACTCAGGTGAGTGCCGTGATCTTTTCGACGGCTTTCAGACCATGGCCAGAGACTTTGGCATTTCGCTGGCAGCGGACAAGTTGGAACCACCAACTAAGGTGCTTGCTTTCCTAGGCATCAAGCTGAACACCATTCAAATGTCATCTAGAATTCCGGTCAATAAAATTCAGAAGCTGGCCGAACTGATCCGGAGTGCACACCTGGCTCGAAAGGTAACCCTAGCCACCGTGCAGTCCCTAATCGGGAGCCTGGCTTTCGCTTGTCAGATAATTCCAATGGGGCGGGCATTTCTGCACTGATTGATTATTGCGTTCATGACAGTCAGAAAGAAGTACCACCGCTTGTGAGTTACCCATGCCATGCATGAGGATCTTGGGGTGTGAGAAAAATTATTGGCTGATTTCAATGGCTCAGTAGTGTGACTATCCCCACCAGAATCCAGCTTCGACCTGGAGGACATTGGCTTTGGCCTATACTGTTAGGGCAGCTGGTGTTCAGAGACATGGCCACATAACTGGGTAGCATCAGGAATCACATTGAACATTACATTTCTGGAGCTGTTTCTGATAATAGTAGCGCTCCATATTTGGAATGAGTGACTGGCAAACAGAAAGGTGATATTCTGGTGTGACAACCTAGCAGTCGTACACATAATCGGCAGTCTGTGAGATGCACTTTAGTTTTGGAACTCCTGAGGCTAATGGTCTTGAGGTGTTTGCAGATAAATATGATGGCACGGGCGAGGGACATCCCGATCTTCGCAACGAGAATTCTGATTATCTTTCTTGTTCTAAGTGGGAAGACTTCCGGAGGCTCGCTCTGGACGCTGAAAAGAGGGGAACACTGGTTCCTGTACACCTTTGGAGCATTGCAGCCAGGACACACTCAGCTTGTGTGTCAGTCGATCGCACCATCTACCTGGTGAGCATACTTGAGGGTACATAATGAAGTTTTGGATTTCTTGGACGCCTCTGACCAGTTAAGAGGACCTGAGCCTTGCACACAGGATGGTGGAATATATTGCACAGGCTAAGCAGCACAGCACGTCTTGAGGCACAGTCCAAACCAAGCTGGCGGGTTACACCTTTTTTGCGAAGGCTCAGGGTTTGCCCATCACAGTAAGGCAATTCATAGTTAGGCGAGTACTTGCGGGTTAGGCCCAATACAATCTGCACGTTCCTGCCAAGCGCCGTCCTATTTTGCACAATCACCTGCTTGACCTATGGTGCTGTTTTGCCCTCTGTGGTACTGGACCATTTTGAGCTGGTCTTGTTCCGAGTCGCCTTTTGTATTGTATTCTTTGCTGCATGTCATGTGAGTGAATTAGTCGCCGCGGCCAGCTGCAGACATGACTGCTCTGGTTTTCGAGCTTGCAATGTTTCCATCGCCAATGGAAAACTGGCTCTCCGGATACGGAGATCAAAGATTGACCAGCTCAGCCAGGGGACATCAGTCACTCTCGCTGAAGTACAAGGTCTGGTTACATGTCCCATTGTCAAAGTGATGTGCCGGGCTCAGACACACTGTGGGTATACAGTTTCTATTGCATACCAACTCACCCCTTCTGAGTAAGTATCATAAGAACATAAGAAAATGCCATACTGGGTCAGACCAAGGGTCCATCAAGCCCAGCATCCTGCTTCCAACAGTGGCCAATCCAGGCCACAAGAACCTGGCAAGTACCCAAAAACTAAGTCTTATCAATTTAATGCCATCCTTAAGCATGACCTGGACGTGGCGGGGTGAGGTCAGAACAGTTCAGAACCCACTCATTCCAAATTGGGGCGGCCTCCAGCATGGCTGCATCTGGATTGTCGGGTACCACCATCCAGTGTATTGGTAGATGGCATTCCCCAGCATATCTGTCCTATATTAGACAGGTAAATGGATCCCCCCGGGTTTCAGTGCACCTTAGCTATTTGGGTATGAAATCTCATGAGTGCGATCGTCTTCCCCCCCCCCCCCCCCCCAGCAATTTTAACACCTTGTCTTTCAGGCCTCCACTGGCAACATCAGTTGATATGGATCACTGAATACTTGTTTGTGTTTTGGGCGGAGCAGCGCTCAATGAAAAATACCATTGATGGGCAACTGGGCATAGCGGCAATGAATGGGATATTGCGATGGTTGGGACAGAGGGGCATACGCTGGGATCAATTTGTTCCCCTGCTGAGGCAGCAATTAACAAATAACAAGATCTTCCCCTCCAGAGGTATTAATCATACACCTCAGAGGCAATGATTTTGGAACCACGCCAGGGCACTTGCTCCTGGACATGAGGAACGACATCGCACTTATCTTGGTCTTAATACCCCACACCAGGCTCATTTGGTTAGAGATCATCCTCTGTCACCAGTTCTTGAACTCGCCACTCTGAGGACGGTGAATGAAGAAATTAAACAAGCACATCAAAAATTTCACTGAACGGTGAGGTGGCATTCACGTGAGGCATGACTGGCTATGTGTGGATTGCATGGAGCTATTCTACAACGAGAGGGTGCATCTCTCAGACATGGGACAGAACCTGTTCTTGAACAGCTCTTTTAAGCATGCTATTCACAGGGTGTTGTTGGGCTCTCTAGTCATTGGTCGCAGTTGTGTTGGGGGAGAGTCCCAGATAAGCCGTATGGCTATCCGGGCCCTATGGCGGGGGTACCCGAGCCAGGAGGGGGTTCACCTTTCGGAGGCAGTGCACAGCATGTGGTATACCCTACTTCGATGTGATGGGGGCTGTCTGAAGCCAGGGCCCACCGGCCTCAGAGTGGTGGCAGATCGGACGTCCACAGCCTTCGATTGGGCAGTCACTTTGCTTGGGCGAGGCGGGTAACCGGGAATGCCCTGAAGATAATTACCTCCCGGAGGGCAGGGCCTTGCTTGGTTACGGCAGGCCCCAGGTCGGAGGTGACGTGCTGCCTGCCCAGAAGGGGGTGCTTTGACAGCTCTATGTTATGGCTCGGGTACACGGTTATGGTTGTATTTTATTATTATTAATAAAGCTGCAACCAATTTACCTCACATCTGATCTCTATGGCACTTTGAATCTATGAGTGTGTGCTGCTGTCACTCTTGCCCCCCCCCCCCCCCCCACCTCCCTTTTAGTGATAAATGGTCGTGGCTGCCCAAGTTAATCCAGGTAAGTTTTAGCTGGATAAAACACATTTTTTTGTTTTTGATCATTTGATATTCCATTTTTCCCAAATTTGGTTTCAAGGCAGATTATAATAAATGTAAATGAACAGAGGTATTAGAATGTTTTAAGAACATAAGAAATTGCCATGCTAGGTCAGACCAAGGGTCAATCAAGCCCAGCATCCTGTTTCCAACAGAGACCAAACCAGGCCACAAGAACCTGGCAATTACCCAAACACTAAGAAGATCACCAAACACTAAGAAGATTACAACTCAATCAGAATTTGCTATTAGAATATCATTGGGATCCAGCATAGGAAGCCTATTTGTGAATGATTTCAAGACCCAGTTGTGTCCCTGTTGTGTATAACACAGTCCCTTGTTGGGCGTTTAGGTAGTTGGACCGAAGATGTGAGTCTTAGGAGAAGGCCTGGCTATTTTATTGTACTTGGGGGTATTCCAGTACAATTGTTAACTTATCTAGCTGGTTAACTTAGCTGGATTATACCAATATTCAGTGTTATCTGGGTAATTTATTTATTTTCTTATTGATTTTCAGCCTTTTACTGTCAAGTCTCAAGGTGGTTTACAACCAGTCTCACAACACCTACAATTTACAATATAATAGTAAAACACAAATTTAATTACATTTCTTCTTTAAAAAGTGAGTCCAAGTCTTAACCAATTCAATATTCTCATTTAAATAGATCATCGTGAAATTATATTCAAAGAGCCAGGTCTTTCCATCTTTTTTTTTTTTTTTTTAGAATTTTAAATAATTTAGTTCTAGTCATATTTCCAATGACAAATTCCATTAAACTGGCATATAACATTGAATAGCACCATGATTTTTCTTTACCAGCCTTGCAGCTCGATACAGTGGTGCTTCCAGGAATACTTGCTGGGATTATTATATTCTTGATGGTCAGTAGTAACAAAGAAGGTCTACTAGTAGTAATAGTAGTACATTTCTTGGAACAGAACAATGAAGACATTTAGGGGCTGATTTTCAAAAGAAATTGGAACTAAATTAGGATCCTCAGTTACATGCCTATTTTTAACCAAATTTATGGGTCTAAATTTTGAGCTGAAAATTTACATAAATTTAGGAGAGAGAGAGACTCTTTATAAGGCTGTCATATAAGTCAACTATTTATATCACTGTAGGAGGGTCAACTAGTAACTCGAAGTGAGGTTTTGGTGGTGGTCCAGGGTTTTGGGTCAGTTTTGCATGCACAGTATACATCAGTAATGATTTGATGTGATTTGGAATAAGGAAAGGTACACAAAGATGAGATTTCTACAATGCCAGGAAAAAAGGTGTAGATATAATCGGGCGGATTTTAAAAACCCTGCTCGCATAAATCCGCCCGGATTTATGCGAGCAGGGCCTTGCGTGCCAGCGCGCCTATTTTCCATAGGCCGCCGGCACGCGCAGAGCCCCGGGACGCGCGTAGGTCCCGGGGTTTTTCGAAGGGGGCATGTCGGGGGCGTGTCGGGGCGGGACCGGATGACATGGCGTTTCGGGGGCGGGGTGTGGCGTTTCGGGGGCGGGACCGGGGCGTGGTCCAGGCCTCCGGACCAGCCCCCGGGTCTACGCGCCACTCTGTGGTACTGGATCTACGCACGCCAGCGGACTGCTGGCGTGCGTAGATTTACGTCTGCTTCTCGCAGGCGTAAATCTAGGGACAAAGGTAAGGGGGGGTTTAGATAGGGCTGGGGGGGTGGGTTAGGTAGAGGAAGGGAGGGGAAGGGGAGGGGAGGGCGAAAGGAAGTTCCCTCCGAGGCCGCTCCGATTTCGGAGCGGCCTCGGAGGGAACGGAGGCAGGCTGCGCGGCTCAGCGCGCGCAGGCTGCCCAAAATCGGCAGCCTTGCGCACGCCGATCCAGGATTTTAGAGGATACGCGCGGCTATGCGCGTATCTTATAAAATCCAGCGTACTTTTGCACGCCTGATGCGCCTGATGTGCAAACAAAAGTACGCGATCGCGCTTTTTTAAAAAATCTACCCCAATGTGCATTACACTATCACACGCAATGTTAAACAGCCTTCATTTTCATTAACCCCACCCAAACCCCCTCCCCTTTGACTAAAATGAAAACATTTGCATATGCATCTCGAGATGAGATAAATAACGCTACAACACATTTTGATGAATGACCCTGTTTGTTTCTCCGCCCTAACCATGTATTAACCCAGCTGTGATATGGGGCTATAGTTCTTCCACTAGGGTCTCAAGTTGCCTGTGATCATTGGTTAACCATAAACTCTTGGGTTGTTGCTTACTCAGCTCTGTAAAGAACTTCTTTAGACTCTTTGTCCCCATCTTCAGAACATTTCATCAAAGTTCTCATCTTGCTTTTCACTGATGAAGGGGTGGGACAACACTTGTCAGATTGAGGACAGCCATTTGTGTGACCACAGTTGCATGATCAAATTTAGCCGGTTAATGCTGAAAATCTGTATTGTCTAGGGTTGAAACATATTGTATAATTGCATTGTGATTTTTATTGTATTCCTGATTGAATTTTTATATAGTGCTGTGAACAATTTTGGGTTCCTTGGAAGAAAGTGGGTTATAAATATAAAATTATGATGAAAAAAATGGCAAATCAAAAACCTGGCCCGGGAATGTTTACTAGGGGATTACCTTGGATTTATCTTTTTCATGTATATGTGAGATTCCTCCTTGGATTTTCTGCTTTTAATTTTATTTTAGCCAACTAGTGCTGATATTCATCACTACCCAGCTAAAAATTTGTCAAATAAGTGTGGTTGTAAAATCCACTGACCTAAATTTACCTGCATTAATTTACCTGAGTATATTCAGGTGAGCTTAGCCGGGAAAATGTCCCACTGAACATCCAGGTAAAGCTACCTGGGTAACTTTCCTACTTACTGGCCTACTCCATATCAGTTTCTTTGTATTTTAAACTGTTAGCTAGTTTGACTTATGATTGGGTTTTACTCTGTTTCTAGGTTGTATCTGTTACCTAAATGTGGGCATGACCCACATTTGTTGTTCTCAGAGGAATTTAACAGAGTAGTTGAAGATTTTTTACTGTGAGCCCATCTACTTTGAAAAAGTCATACACATCTGGATGTAAAGAATGATAAAGAAATATGGTAAAGGAAAATAAAAAGTATACCCACCAGCAAGAGTTAAAAAGAGGGGTTGAAGAGGAACTAGCCAGATGACAAACAAGATGGATGCCTGAGTTAACTGCTTCAGCCCCTGTGCAGCAATAATTTGTATCTAAAACTGCTATTTGTCTGCCTTTTTCCTATTGTTGATTTATATGTAAAATAATTAAAATGTATATAACATTATAAAGTTTAGAGATATACATATTTATTAATAAAAGCTTTATTTATATGAATGACACTTGCAAGATATTTCTAAGGTTCTTTGAATTCACATTTTGTACTATTGTTTCTCCTAATATCATTCTTCATTGTATTCTGACTGTACTCTGAAGTAATAAAAACAAATCTGGTGTAACTACCTTTCTGTGTCTTTTTAAAACTCTGCTATCAATTTATGCTAGTTTATGGACAATCCAGATAAAGGATCTCCTAGCTCAGAAGATGGAAAGAAGAGCATTACTTTCTACCTGAGCAAACAAGGCTGCTAGGGTTTCCTAGTGGCACAAATAGAAAAAAATAATTCTCACAATTTTGGAGAATTGCTTCTTAATCCTGCTAAATGAAATGTGAGACATCAAACAGAAGGTGGAAGACCCCACTAAAATATTCATACATCTTTGAGAGAAATCTGCTCAATGCTTTCTCTACCCTCTGTTAGGAGTGTGTATTCTTTTGGAATGAACAGGTACTCCAAATCAAACAATATCTGTTTCAGTTTTTTTCATTCCAAATGAAATTAATAGATGAGGGCACAAAAAAAATGAAAATTGTTTATATTTTTTTCAGACCCATTAAAGTCTATGGAGAAAACAAAACTTCAGGGTGATTTTTTTTATTTGTTTGTTTTTTTGTTTTTAGTGAAGGCAAGCTAGACAGATTGGAGCCAGGGTAGGAAAGTCAAGGAAGGAAGAAGAACATTTAAAGTCAAGCACTTTTTCTACCAACTTATCCCAGCTGGCAGTTGCATAGCTTGACAATGACTTCATACAAGATAAGGTTTACTCAAGTCTATCTATCTAAAAGAATACATAGATAAAGAAAAGATACACCAATCAATGCAAAGTTTTAACACATTTGAATAAGGATTAACCAGTTCATCAAAAAAACTTTATTAATATCACAAGAAAAATATCGTATACAAAATGTTTATAATATTCATATATTTAACCCATACAAATTCCAAAAAAACAGAAAATGAAGACAGGTGAAGATCCTCACAAACATGCAACAAAAAACACCCCAAAATTTAAAACAAGCTTCCACCGAGCCAAAACTAGTCTTGCAGTCCCCCAAAGAACTCCTGCTGAATATAGCTAAGATGATACCTTCTTCAAATAGAGCAAGTGAAATCTAGCTCATATTGACTCCATCTAAAAAATGGACTATCTTCATATATCTAGATAGGAGTCTCAGAGTGAATATAGAGAACCTCACACATGTAAGGTAATTCTACCTTCAAAGGAGTAAAGGTAGATAAATACCAATCTTTCAACCAGGTGCTGTCAGAATAGCAATTTAATATAGAGCAAATCTTAAGCGAAGTTTGTCCAAAACAATCCAAATAAGCATCATCACATATTTCAATAGAAAAACTCAACACTGTGCTTATTACAGTAAATCCAAAGCAATGAACAATTGGTATATCATTTGGTGGAACTATAAAGGGAAAGTTCTATGATACCAACCATCTAACATGTTTCGCATAAAGCTTCTTCAGGCATCTTTAAATTGCTATCAGCATCAACTATGTTCTCAATAAATCCTTATAAAATACGCAATACAAATTTACAAAACACAAAATAAACAAAGGGTTCATAACAATGGATAATGAAAGAAATACTTACCATCACACTAAATGCTGAACATCCAGAACAAAACTCACAGCACATTCAATCCTGCACAACCAATCACTACATATATAAACTTCCAAACAATTTAAAAAACTTCCTTTATTAAAAAATGGATATTTAGCACTAATGTGGTAAAAATAGAAATTAAATATATAAAAAGCAATAAAATAAAATAAGTGCATAAAAATGACATAAAATAATGTTGGCAAACAAAAAGCCATCAATTTCAAGGAAGGCACCTAAATATCAACAATATAACTATCTATGTTTAGAAATATATTTATTATATTACAAATTCACAGGACAAACAATAAACATAAAACACATTTATATATCGAACATGGCTATATTTTGGCTTGTTGCCTGTTTTAGGGGATACAGATATTTAATCATATATGGACAACAGTCTTTCAATAGTGCCACTGCCTTATCAATACCTAACATTAAAAGTGAGGAAGAAGAGGAGCAGTTAATGCCTCAGCTGAGGAATCTTTCACTCCCTTATGAAGAGTTTCAGCTCTCTCAAAAACAACTCCTACTGCAAGGTGTGGGGGTGGGAGGCAGATCAAAACTTATGTAATGTAAGCAGCCCAATGGATGTAATATACTATAGCTCACACTCCTCTAATATGAACATGGCAATGTTTCAGCTCAGCGCTTATTTCAGGGGTACAGACATTTAATAATCTATGAACAACAATCTTTCCAATAGTGCCTATAATAAAAAAACAAAACATCAATACTAATAACCAACTGCATAAAATGCAAACATATACAAGAAAATACAAACACTTAAAAATAAATTGTAATAATAATAAACCAACAATTAAATACCTTATAAGTACCTTAATAGTGTGGAAGAGGAGGAGCAGTTAATCTCCCAGGTGAAGAATCCTTTCAGTATCTATAACAACATATATTACAAACACTGGGGTAGATTTTAAAAGGTGCGCGCGCTACCCAGCGCGCACACATGTACGCCTGATTTTATAACTTGCATGTGCAAGTTATAAAATCAGGGGTCAGCGTGCGCAAGGAGGTGCACAATTGTGCAACTTGTGTGCGCCGAGCCGCGCTACCTTCCCCCATTCCCTCCCCCTAACCTAAGCTTCCCACCCCTTCCCCTAACCTTTCCCCCCCAGCCCTATTCTAGCACCCCCCAAAATCTTATCATACCTTTTGCGCCTGCCAGCACGCGATCCTCCAACACAGCAGCAAATGGCCGCTGAGTTGGAGGCCTCTGGCCCAGCCCCAGACCGCCCCATTAGTAAAACCCCGGGACTTTACGTGCATCACCGGGCCTTTATAAAACAGGCCTGGCGTGTGTAGAGCTTTTAAAATCCGGCCCACTATGCATTCTGAAAAATGAAAAAGGGGAATGTGTGACAAAAAAAGAAAAGCAAAAGGAAAAAGGAAAAAAGGAAAAAAGAAGAAACATCTTATGACCTCGGAGGGAACTTTCCTTCCACTCCCCCACCTTCCCCTCCCTTCCCCTATCTAACCCACCGCCCAGCCCTATCTAAATTCCTCCCCCTACCTTTGTTTTATGCACTGGCCGAGTGTCGGCACGCGATCCCCAGGCCCAGCGACAGTGGCTAGGCCTCTGGCCACGCCCACTTCCCAGCCCATTTTTTCAAGCCCTGGGACATTCGTGCATCCCGGAGCTTGTGCACATCACCAAGCCTATGCAAAATAGGCTCGCGCATGCAGGAGGGGTTTTAAAGGGTTATGCATGTATATTACGCACGTAACCCTTTAAAAATCCACCCCTTTGCTTTCTGTATTGCGGGTGACTGTATTTCGGGGGGGGGGGGGGGGGAGTTGGCTGCGTGTTTTCCACGCATTACTCTTTACTGTATAAGGGGTAATAATAGCGCGTCAAAAACGTGCGGCCAAACAGGGGCTAACGGTGCGCTCAGCTGAGTGCACCATTCTGTATTGGCCTGTTTTGTGAGCAATACTGCAGAGGGATTAGAAGGAAATGTTTGTCTTTTTGAAAATGACACTGAGATCTTTATCCATCTCAAATAACTACAACTTCTCAAAGGTTGCCTGTAATGAATATGCTAACTCATTGTTAGATAAAATTAATAAGTTAAAAACACAATTCTCCATTTGCTTGCCGACTAAAGAACCTGAAGAAAAGAATGTGCAGATCACAATTCGGGGCAAGATGGCCGCCCGATAGGTTGCACAGGAAGCAAGCTCCTGCAGCGGCGTTTTTCCTTTTTCTAATTCTTACAGAAAATGCCTCATATGAAACGTAAGGGGAAAATCCGGGGAGCCCTAACTAGTTCCCCGGTAGCTGACCCTTACCAGCCGCGCATCGAGGGATTCCTGGCTGGAGCAACTGTAACGCCTGAAAGGCAGGTCGCTGGAGGAACGTTGGGAGAACGAACACATTCCCCCCTGATCCTGAATGTCACCTTGAGCCCAGGCGAGCCGACGAGACCAGAGCGTCCAACGCAGGGAGAGGAGTTTCCGCTCGAGTTTGAACGAGGCGGTGAACAACAGGAGCCTGTTGAACCAGCGCGGGAGAGTGCTGGGTCGACTCGAGGGGAGACGGAAGCCACACGAGTTGTGGAGCCCCCTAGACAGCTGAGGACGGGTCCGGGAGAAGAACTAAGGACCTTTACTGCAGATACCATCGCAGGTAACATCCATATTCTGGAACCACAACGGGACTTGGGTGGAACCCGAGAGGAATCTCCTACAGTCAAAGTAAATTTAGGACTTCCTGAAGATATAACTTTGGGGAAAGTCTGGTACGCTCTTAAAGCCATTGATTCAGCTTTAAAATCCATTGCTCAGTCTATTACTGAAGTTAAGTTGCAAACTAAGGAAAATGATAATATGATTGGCATAAATAAAGGGAAAATTCAGCAACACGAGGAAAGAATATTAAAGATGGAGTCTTTACAGCATAATTTTGCTAAATCAGAAACTATGGCAAAAAGAAGAATTGAAAGATTAGAGAATAATTTAAGAATGCTGAACCTGCGTGTGATAAATTTTCCAGTTATTAGGATGATTTCCCCAGTCGAACTTTTTAAAATACACTTGAAAGAAGTTTTGAAAATTCCAGAAACTGCTCTGCCTGTTTGCACTAGAGCTTATTACCTCTCACAAGCTGTTTCTGAGGTTGGAGGAGAAGACAGACCCTCTATGGATATCTCTGAGTTATTAGAGTTATCGCTGGAAGCAGAGGTCAAAGAAAGGAAAGTAATGTTAATAACTTTCGCATTTATTTCTGATCGTAATTACATATTAAAAATGTTTTTGAGAAACAGATTGGCTCTATTTTATGGAGCCATGATCTGGATCTACCCTGATGTAATAAAGGAAACGCAGCAGCGCAGGAAAGATTTTCTAGCCATGAAACAAAGGGTTACTGATTTGGGTGCCCGTTATGTATTAAAATTTCCCTGTAAATGCTGCGTTAGGTATCAAAAGAATAATTATGTTTTCTTTGAGCCTAAACAACTGCAGGATTTCCTTGTAGGCCATTCCCAAGATGTTCCCGGAGTGTGATCGACTAAAGTAATAGTTGCGTACCTATCTCTATGAAGTTTAAATTTAATAATATGCTTATTTCGTTCTGATTTCACTTGCCCCACAATTTCCTATATTTAAGTGCATAATCTGGAAATATTTTATTTCTAAGTTGGAATTATATGTTATGGTCACCTTAGATGGCCGATAAGAAAAATATGTATGCCAGAATGATGTACTGTATTTCACATATTTGTTTTATGTAAGAAAAATTTGAAATTTTGAAAATTAAAAAATTTAAAAAAAAAGAAAAGAATGTGCAACCTAAATGGAAAACATTTGACATAGTTACTAAAATGGAAATAAATCAAATCATTACCAAAATTAAACCAACTATCCACCCACTAGACCCAATTGTGGCAAGTTCCCTGAAAATAGTACACAACATAATCACTCCAATAATCACAACCATAATCAACCACTTGCTCTCAGAAGGAGTGGTCCCTGACAAGGCAAAACAAGCTGTGATCAAACCAATCCTAAAAAATAAAACTGGCAGAATCGACAATTGGGGACAATTATAGACCAATATCCAACTTACCTTTTATCGCAAAAATTCTAGTAAAAGCAGTGTTATCTCAATTGGAAAACCGCCTAGAAGACAATAATATTCTATTCCCAAACCAATTTGGATTCAGAAAAGCTTGCTCAACAGAAACTCTACTAATGTCCTTAATTGACCTGGTACTACAAGGTGACAATGATGAATCTTACATCCTGGTTCTATTAGATTTAAAAGCAGCCTTCAACGCTGTGGACCATACCCTGCTTTGCCATCAGATGAGAAAAATTGGAATAGACAGAAGTGTTCTCAAATGGTTCTCTTCCTTCCTAACTGACAGGACATTCTAAGTCAAACTGGGCAATCACATATCTGACACCTTCCCTATCGATACAGGTGTTCCACAAGGTTCAGCACTATCTGCAACACTTTTTTTTTTTTTATTCAACTTATATAATATTCCAGAAGATAAACACAGATAAATACACAGATATTCAAATGAAGAATTTGACTTTACAAATCAACTTGCAGACTTATCTGTGAAACCTAAGACTGGTACAAAAGAAATAAAAGAACCTGTCTAATAAGGAAAAAGAGCAGTATTTTACCAGCAATTACCAAAACAAAACTGTGTCAGAACTTATATATTACTTCTTTCCTTACTGCTAAGGTATGATGGAATTAGGAATCTAGGTACGCTCGCAGCTGATCTGGATAATTGAATACGTATCTCGTATTTTGATATGTCAAAACACATTTGCATGGAAATCACAATACATATTTTGCTCCTTTTTGAATAACCCTTTCTCTCATAGTCAAAAATTATTTTCTCCTCAACTGTGTACTTAAGGAAACGTCTGGGAAAATTCTAATTGGAGACCCATGAAACTGAGAATTTTGAATTTGGGAAATATCTGCACACTGAACAATTAAAGTAGCACGAGTTTTTATTTCCATATCTGATGACTTTTCTAGCAGCTCAGACAAATTTATATCTTCATTTGAATTTCCTTGAGTTTGTTCTGGCCTATCTGTACCCTCTGTTGTTTGAGTTATATAATATATCCTAGATATTATAGGAAGTGTATTTTCAGAATACTTCAATACTTTTAGAAGATAGCTTTTAAATAATTCTCTAGGGGACAACAGATGAGTCCTAGGAAAATTAAGAATTCTCAAATTTGCTCTTCTAATTTGATTTTCCATCTGTTCGATATTATTTGATTGAAGTTTCTCTGATTTAATTAAATTCACTTGAATATTTTCTACCTCTTCAATTTTATGTTCTAAATTTATCACTGATTTCTCTATCTTCTTAGTTTTTAACTGCAACATTTTATTATTATCTAAACTTTATTGAACTGTCTTAGTCAAGCCATTAATGGACTTTTGAACTGAGAGAATCATACCACCAATTTCTTCCATAGTAAATTTTGTAGGAATAATAACAGATAAACCAGCTAACATTTCTCCCTGTCCTCCTTCCATCTTTTTTACCTTAGATACCAATACGGTACTACTTCCTTGAATTTGGTTTACAACTACCTGAGACTCGTGGGTCTGTTGTGGGGAATCTATTCCCACTACTCCCCTCTTATCTAAAGATGACAAAGGAACCAAAGTCTGGGTGGTATCCTTGAATGTAAATTCACCTCCTCCTCTTCCCATTGGTGGTTCAGGTGTTAAAGGAGCTCCAGGGCTTAATGATTCACAAGTCAGGGAGTTGAGTTCCTGCTCCTGAGCTACAGCTCCAACGCCTTCTGCACCTGGTATTGATATAGTTCTTCCAAAAATATCCTGAATTCGGGGTTGATTGCTATCAACCACTGGTGTTGAAGTTATTATTTTCCCCTTCCTCTTAGTATGTGGCATCACTATGAGGAAGGGGCAACACAGCTCTAAATAAGCAGAAAAGAAAGCATACACATCAATTAGGAACCTTGGAGGCACAGTTATATATTAAACAGGTTCCGATGGCTGCTGTTTGCAAATAAAGAAGAAAATTTTTTCGCTTTACCTCCAGACCTCTAAGCTCTTCCACTTATGCTTCGACGATCTCCGGCGAAGCCAGCAAAGCTGCGCGCCTAAGGGGCGCGCGGCTTTGGCGACACACCGACGGCGACGCGCTGTTCAGACGCCGGTCTTATGGGCGTCTGATACGGCTCCTCCCTCTGACGTCAGACCCAGAAGGGGTCGAAGCAGTCACTGTAGCAAACAGGCTTCCCACTCCTAATCAGAAGGGAAAATGTCCAGCAGAATAAAACTCACTCGAGCCAGTCACAGGTAAGCGTGCTTGCAAAGAAAAGAGTCAGCAGCAAATGTTTCCACTCAGACGCCGGGCTTATGGGCGTCTGATACGGCTCCTCCCTCTGACATCAGACCCGGAAGGGGTCGAAGCAGTCACTGTAGCAAACAGGCTTCCCACTCCTAATCAGAAGGGAAAACATCCAGCAGAATAAAACTCACTCGAGCCAGTCACAGATAAGCGTGCTTGCAAAGAAAAGAGTCAGCAGCAAATGTTTCCAGTCAGACGCCGGTCTTATGGGCGTCTGATACGACTCCTCCCTCTGACGTCAGACCCGGAAGGGGTCGAAGCAGTCACTGTAGCAAACAGGCTTCCCACTCCTAATCAGAAGGAAAAACGTCCAGCAGAACAAAACTCACTCGAGCCAGTCGCAGGTAAGCATGCTTGCAAAGAAAAGAGTCAGCAGCCATCTGCAACACTTTTAAACATTTATATGCTTCCTTTGTGTACTCTACTAGCAAAACTAGGAATCAACTTCTTTTTATACACTCTTGACATATAGTTCTACATTCCTTTCACCAAATCAATTGAAAATACAGTGTCACTCTCAACATACATGAAGGCAATACAGCATGAACTCAAACAGCTTAAACTAACTCTAAACACAAATAAAACTGAAATTGTATGGCTAAGAAGAAACTCCTCCACAGTTAAACCACCACCACTAGACCTGGGTAATTTTCAGATTATACCCTCTGAACAAATACGAGACCTAGGAATACAGATTGATGAGAACTTCACAATGAAAAAGCACAGAAACAAATTAATTAAAATAGGATATTCCAAGCTGCGAATATTACATCAGTTAAAGCCATTACTAACATTCCAGGACTTCTGCACTGTATTACAAACACTAATTTTCTCAAATATAGTTTACTGCAACTCCCTATTACTAGGACTACCCTCTGGACTTCTTAAACCACTACAGTTACTACAAAATGCCTCTGCAAGACTTCTATTAGGGACAAGGAAATTTGACCACATCACCTCTTCACTGATAGCTCTGCACTGGCTGCCAGTACAATCCAGAATCCATTATAAAGTACTAACAATAATTTATAATATCACAATGATAGAATCTCCAGCTTAATAGATGTGAATCTCCAACCTTGCACACCACAGCGAAAAGTAAGATCACAAAATAAAGGGCTACTATTTGTGCCTACAATGCAAAGTACACATCTAATGCAAATAAAAGACCAAACGTTTTCCATAGCAGGCCCCAAGCTGTGGAATTCTCTACCAGAGACGTTATGTCTATTAACAGAAAGAAAGATTCAAATGTGAGCTGAAAACCTGGCTCTTCAAAAATGCATATAATCTAACATAGTACATCAGTATGCAGAGAACTACAACAATTGAATAATCTCTGACTAATATATGAAGACAATCGAAATGGAAATTATGTAGTACAAACTACCATATAAACCCTCGCGTTAACATGTTTTTAAATATTTTAAGTGTATTGTTGACCTTTAATATGAATGTCACTCTTGTAACATGTATTAAGTATTTTGTTGACCTATAGTATGAATGTTGCTTTTGTAAAAGCAAAACAACAAAGAGCACTAAATGGGTCCTTGAAATCAAGTAAGGAACACAAAAGGCACCACCAAATCACTTAAGGTGCGCAACAAAATTCCAATAATGTAAGATGAAAACTTATTAATGAAGTAAGAGCCACATCTGCAAGCCTGCCGACGTGTTCAAACACACCAAATTGAACCATCCGGTCTTTTCTTCATTTGTGGCTCTTACTGGGCTCAAAAGCCTATAGTAGTTGTTATGGCTGGTAAGCTTAAAGAAAGTATTTTGATTAGGTTAACTATTGTCAATAACTTATGGATTGCTGGATGACTTTTGGCAATAGCTTGTAAAATGCATAACAAATGTCATATTGTCCCGTTCTTATAAATAAACAATATCCCCGACAGCGGCTGGTGTTTCGCTGCACAACTTGCAGCTTCGTCAGGGGGGAATACCTTTGAAACAAGTAAATAAACTGATCAGTAAAGCATTCGAATTAAAACAAAAATGCTTAAAACCATCCCCTATACAAACAAGACTTACAGGATTCTACCCACTTTCAGAACCTTTAACTCCGGAGAACCTAATTGCAGTAGGGGGTGAGAAGCAGGCACCTCTATTGCTAGGTGAAGTTACTCTTAGTCCCGGAGCCCCAACGACCCCAACTCCTCCCAGGTGTATAGCCAGCACCAGTGAACCAGGCTCAGTTGGTTTACGGAATGCGTTGCCTAATTTGAGCCCGATTGAGGAGGTACCTGGAGCAAAGAGAGCTACACAGGAAGAAATGGGAAACAAAGTTCCCATTTGTCATCTAGAGGAGCAGAGAGTGGGAGGGATTTCGAAGGTATTCGAACCTCTAGAAAGATCTAAGAATCTTGGAATGAAGGACTTGTCAACCTCTGTGGTGGAAAATGCTAATCCAGACCTATTTGGAACAATAACTCTCTCTTCCACTCCTAATACTAAGCCTGAGAGTCCTCGATCAATAACCATGGAGATGCTATGGCAAACAATGACTTCATTGCAAAATAACATTGTGAATTTAAACATTAGCATTAAAGAAATGAAGTCATCTTTATTAAGTATCAATCCGTTAGTTGTTAGTAATGAAGCTACATTGAAGAAAGTAGAACAAGATATAACAGGGATCAAAAATATACAGAGTGATATTATAAAAGGTGAAGCAGTGTTATCGAGAAAGGTAGAAAATTTAGAAAATTCTGTCCCCTATTTAAATCTTAGAGTGGTAAATTTCCCAAGATGCAAATTAATTTCACCCAAGGAACAACTGAGAAATTATTTTACTGAAATCTTGAAGATACTTCCAGAAAATCATCCTCTGATTGCCAATGCCTTTTTTTTAAGGGATAGGCAATCAAAGAAGTAATCAGAATCAGGAAAATCCAGAGGTAACCTTAACTGTCACAGAACTTTTGGAAACATCTTATAGTGAACAAATTGAAAATAGAGGTACCCTTATGGTGAAGTTTACCTCATCTGTTGATAGAGATAGAATTTTGAGATTATTTATGATTAATAGGTCCTCTTTATATTTAGGACAAAAAGTTTGGTGTTATCCTGACGTCTCTAAGGAGACGCAGATGAGGAGGAAAAGGTTTATTACCCTGGCAAATATGGCTAGAACATTCGGTATCCAGGTTATGATCAAATTCCCATGTAAATGTGTTATGCGGGTGAAAGGAGTCAAATATATATATTATGAACCTGAGCACTTAGAAAGGTATTTAGAAGAGCATAAACATCACAAGGAGGAAGGTGAAGTCCAGAGCCAAGAATAGGTTGGGATAATTATAATTAGTTTTGAATTCTTCTGTATTTATGTTAAATAATTTGAAAATTTCAATATCTTTTTATAAAATGTCTTGCTTGGTTTAGCTCCCCAATTGTTTAGTAATTGGACTCCAGGTGAAATTTGATAAGTTGTTATTATGTTAAAATTCTTGTAGTAATACACTGTTCTTTTTTGAAACCTGTTATCCAAAAAAATGTCTCAAAGTATTTTGAGATATATATATATACATGAATGTACTTTATTTTGATTATAAAGTTATAAATAAAGAATGAATGAATGAATGATTAATTAATTAATTAATTAATTAATGCTTAGCTTGTAGTTGCAGCGCCAACCTCCTCTATCCGGACATAAGTCTCTCAAAAAATGTTCAGAAGAACGTGGGACAGAGACCGATCGCAGCAGCATGGAATGATTAAATAGCCCACGCAAACTAAGAAACGTGTCTACGTCATGACATGCAGTCGTCATGGTAACCATGTCAACAAAACATGTTATAGAAAGACTTGTAACTCTAGTGTAGAATTTAGACCTTTCGGGTGTACTGTATCCAACAAATGTATCCACCATTCCTCTTCTTGTAGCAGGGCCCCATTGAAATCTCCTCCCCGCCAGGAAGGAATAAGTTATTTCAAAACGCAGACTCGTAAAGAATCAAAACTGTGGTCTTTTTCCAGGCAGTGTGTGACAAGAGGAGCTGAAAGGCGTGCTTTGTTGAGACAAGATCTGTGTTCGATAATTCTAGTTTTCAACTGTCTCCGTGTTTTGCCAACATACCACAGGTTACATGGGCATTGAATCAAATATACAACACCTGCTGATGAACAATCTGTTTTTTGTTTAAGTGTCACTGTGAAATTTAATCTAGAAAAAAAGAGGACTTCTGTGTCAATCATTACTTGGCATACAGAACAGGAACCGCAGGCTTTATGCGATCCTGTCAATTGGGTTTGCGGTGATCTGCTGGAGTCTGAGTGCACTAGTTGATCTCGTAAATTAGTGCTGCAAAAAATGGCGCCAGCCGTATGGCCATTTTGCAATACGGCAACACGATTCGAGTGCAGGTCGTTCCTGGACCCCCGCTGGACTTTTGGCAAGTCTTGTGGGGGTCAGGAGGCCCCCCCAAGCTGGCCAAAAGTCCCTGGGGGTCCAGCGGGGGTCCGGGAGCGATCTCCTACGCTTGTGACGTCGGGGGACAGGAACCAAAATGGCGCCGGCGCTACCTTTGCCCTGTCGCAAAGGTAGCACCAGCGCCATTTCTATCAACGCACCCGTGGCCCGAGAGTGGAAGATCACACCGGAACCCCCCCACCGGACCCCAGGTAATTTAAGACATTTTGGGGGGGTTCGGGAGGGTGGGGGATTTATTTTAAAGGGTCGGGGTGGGTTTTAGGGTTGTTTTAGTGTGCCGGTTTTCCCGCCCTCCCCCTTCCTGTCCCCCTTCCCCCGATTTACGATTTTTGACGATAAATCGGGGGAATTCCTATTATATATCGCCTCTAATGATTTTTGACGATTTAAAATATATCGGACGATATTTTAAATCGTCAAAAAACGATTCACATCCCTAATATATATATATATAAACCTGGGCATCTTCTCAGGTTACCAGTAAGTCCTGGGAGTTTAATGTCAGTCATCTAGTTAGAGTAGGATGGTTAAAAGGAGGTTCCATTCAAATTCAGATCCTCCTCCTGTGGAGTCTGGAAAGGCCGTCCCACTTTTAATAGTATATAACAGCTCCCCAGCTACAGCTCAGGAGGCAGTCCTTTTAGGTTAGTACAAAATACAGTAGTAGAGAGGAATTTAATTTTTGTTATTTTTAAGGCCCAGCCAGAGGAGCCAAACAAGCCTTATTGGTGGTCATGGCCAGGGTCGGGAGGGGTTCCTGGACAGCCAGTACACAACCTGTCTGGTGGGAGAGTCTCTCGGAGTGCATTTTTTGGACTTTAACCTTTTAAGCAGTAGGGGGCCTTACTGGAACTGGTACACCACCAGGGCCCAGGGATTGGGGAACCCTGGGTTTGGGACTGTGCAGGTTAGGGAAGACCTGCCCCCCTTTATTCTCAGTGTGGTCATGGTGTCAATGACCTGCTGTAAGAAGAACCCTGGAGCTTATCGTCAGTTTTTGAGAAAATTAAGTTCACCAGCTAGGGGAAAGTTTTGACTGCCCTTCCTGCCTAACTGGAGCCCAGAAAGTCCTGCTCCAGGGGATCCCTCCCATCAGGGATTCAAATAAAAGCACAAAGGACTGCATAAAAACAAAAAAGGCTTGAATCATCTAACAGTGAATAAAGGCAAAGCCTAACATCCAAAAGGACACCCATCTGGTGATTCTGCAGTCCCTGGGGAGAGAGGAAGTTTATCTCTCTGTGCAGAAACCATGACTTTATAATCCTTGCCAGTGGGAGAGGGTGGTTCTGCCAATCTCGGGACCCTATTTTTCCATGCCCTGGAGGGTAGGATTTTCCCCGGTCTGATGCTAAACATTCCTGCACAGATTAAGGAAGAAATTGTAACCAGACATTATGCTGTGCTGTTGTGGATTAAAAGTTGTACCATTTTCCTAATTGTCAACAGTAAAGGATTATTTTGGACACTAACTCCAGTCTTTATTTGGCATCCCAGTACACACCGTTACCTTAATTATTGTATCACCAAAGGAAATCCAGGAGAGAGGATTAACCACTCCACACTGGGAATCAAGAGGACTCCTTTCATCCCTGGGAAGGAAGGAAGGAAAGTAGTACAAGTACAGCCAGCCTGGGTTTCTGCCTGTACAAATAGGTTTATGGCCTCACCCATGCTGCACACTGGGGTGGGGTTACACACACATACACACACCTATATAATTATATATATATATATGAGAGCTGTAATCAGATTTGGAGGGGAGGGGGAACAGATTACTCACCCCTGCCTACTTAGTTATTTAGGAACAATGTGAAATTTATGTTGGAGATTTTTTGGATTAATTCTGCCATGCACATGATATTCCTTTCAAGGGATAGCAGTGCTTGCTTTTAGGAGCTGTTGGAGCACGTGCTGCAGGGGAAATGTACCAGGGAGTCATATACTTCATGGGCTGATTTTGAAAAAATCCCCTGGGCTAATATTTTCCTTTCATCTGCCCCTGCCCAAGACTTCATCTCAGCTACTTAAATAAAAAAAAAACACGTGCTTCTTTCCCAGCCCCATTTTCCGCCCTCCCCCCAGACATACTTTTTCTGGGTAGTGACATCCACCTAAACACTGCTCACCTACTGATATTTAAATTTCCCAAGGAAATTGATAAGAATATGAGGACATAAGTGCCCTGCTGGGTCAGACCAAGGTCCATCAAGGCCAGCATTTTCTCTGACAGTAGCCAGTCCAGGTCACAAATACTCGTCAGATCCCCAATAGTTGATCTATTTTTTTTATATTTCACTCCCAGAAATAAGCACTGGCTCTCCCAAATCTACCTGACTAATAACTGTTCATGGCCTTTTCCTTCAGGAACTTTTCCCATCTTCTTTAGAATCCTATGGGCCGATGCAGTAAAGTGTGCTCAGGCTGAGCGCACTATTAGCCCCAGTTTGGCTGCGCGTTTTTGACGCGCTATTTTTACCCCTTATATAGGAAGGGGTAATAGCACGCGGCCAACCCCCACGAAACTAATAGCACCCGCAACATGCAAATGCATGTTGATGGGCCTATTAGTTATTCCCGCGCGATACAGAAAGTAAAATGTGCAGCAAAGCCACACTTTTTAATTTTGGCCGGCACCGGGAAAGTGTACAGAAAAGCAGAAAAAACTGCTTTTCTGTACACCCTCCGACTTAATATCATAGCGATATTAAGTCGGAGGTCCCAAAAATAAAAAAAAATTAAAAATCTGCCTGCGGCCCGCAGGTTGGAAGATGGACGCTCAATTTTGCAGGCGTCCGTTTTCCAAACCCATGGCTTTCAAACCCGCTGACAGCCGCCGCTTCTGTCAAAAAGGAGGTGCTAGGGTCGCGCTAGTGATGACTGTGCTAGCTGAGTGAAAAAATACTTCTTCCTTAAGAGCCACAGTCTAAGTGCTGTTCAGCCATTTCAGATCCCAGCATGAGGAAAGTAAAAGTGTCCCTAGCGCCTCTTTTAACTGCGGGCCCTAATTTGCATATGGGCCGATTCTGAATCGTGTGCCCAGGACACTGGCCTGTGCGCGTGTCGGGAGAGCGGGCGCTCGCTGGCTCTCCCGCAACTTTTACTGTATCGGCCCACTACTTAGTTGATATGACTAAGTCCATTGGCAACAGATTCCATAGCTTGATTGCACGCTGAGTGAAAAAATTCTTCTTCCTTAAGAGTTCAGCCATTTCAGATCCCAGCATGAGGAAAGTAAATGTGAATATACTCTCCACTTCAGATAATTTTTTAAAGATGATTGAATTATGAATGTATGTGAAAGATTCATGAATGGACAGTAGGCAAAGCTGAAGCCTTGAGGATTAGCGCTGCTGCTCACAAGTTTCAAACTTGTGCTAATTCAACCCATTTTTGTGCCTAAAGATTGATGTGTTGTGGCCATCTGACTGCAGTTTTCTAACCGAGAAACTGAAATCTATATAATAAATGGTACCAAAGTGAAAGGGTAAATATTTCCAGCTTAAACCTGCTGTGAGTGCGGTCATATATTATTGTATGTTGGCTGAAGATTTCAAGGAAGTGTCTTTTGGTGTGACCCAAGAAAATTGTATCACCCAGGTAGAAGATGAATCATGTGAATAAGAAACTGTAATAAATGCTACCAGAGTAGGAGCAGTAAAGGTGAAAAATATTGGTTTACACATATATATTCATTTTGCTGAGTGTGTGCTCATCTTATTGTTAATTGTCTAATGATTATAAAAGCAAATGTGTTTTGTGCTGGCCTGTGTGCCAATTTTCTAATATAAGAACATAAGAAATTGCCATGCTGGGTCAGACCAAGGGTCCATCAAGCCCAGCATCCTGTTTCCAACAGAGGCCAAAAACCAGGCCACAAGAACCTGGCAATTACCCAAACACTAAGAAGAAACCAATGCTACTGATGCAATTAATAGCAGTGGCTATTCCCTAAGTATACTTGATTAATAGCCGTTAATGGACTTCTCCTCCAAGAACGTATCCAAACCTTTTTTGAACCCAGCTACGCTAACTGCACTAACTACCTTCTCTGGCAACAGAATAATGATTTACTAATAATTAATGGTACCAGAGTGTAAAGTTAAATATGGCGGGCTTAAACACATGCAGTAACTTTTGCAATTGCAAAGAGGTGGGTTTTGAGGGCAACCCAGGCACTTTATTTACACAGCACTGTTAGAAAGAGAATACGGGACCAGGAAGCAACTTCAGCTTTGCTTACAAGTGTATTAGAGATGTTACAGCCCCTTGATGGACTATAGCACGGTCATGAACAGTAACCGGGATCGCCGCCTGCCTCCTCCTTGTACTTCCCGGGCGCTGCCGGCAGGGGGCGGCCCAGCGCTCGCCTTTCTCCGGGCTCAGCATGGCGGTGGCAGTCGCGCGCTGTTGCAGCTCTCGCCGGGCCTCGCTGCGCTTCCGCACGCTCCTCGGCTCCGTGCAGCGGCCAGAGCCCGTGGGCTTTGCAAACCAGCGGTAAAAGCGCCGTTAGCAGACGGGATTCACTAGGGGCGTCGTTATTGGGTTATTTCGCTTGTCAGAGGTCCCGAACCCTTGCTGGGAGGGCGCCGCTGATCCTGCTGCAGTCCACAGAGAAGCACCCGGGGGGGTCTGCTGCTGCTGCTTACGCTTACTGACTCCCAGTGTCTGCAGCTCCGGGCTCAAATGGAAGAGGCAGGAGTGCAAACACCAAGATGCACTGATATAAATTCATCCAGCAGGGCTGGCCAGAAATCTGTGTAGAAGCTATTACCTGCCATTTTGCGATTCTCTTATATAGTTTAAGTAGTAGTAGGAGTTCCTTTTCCATAAGTTAAAAGGGTGGGGGAACGACGACTCCTGGCAAGCCAAGATATTTGAGTTGCTCAGCTTTGAGTGCACAATAAAGTTCAGCAGTGTTCATGAGCGTGTTTTTTTTTTCTTCCAAAATTAATGGGCCAGCGAGACCCGTTTGATGATCTGCCTGCTCGACCTGTGAGTTTTGAATACGCGACTAGGGGGTACAGAACTTTACTATGGGGTAAAGACTGGACCGGGGGGACTTTGCTGGAGGAGACAGGATGGAAGCGAATAAAGTTGCTGCCTTTTTGGCACTTGACCAGAAAAGGTGGTGAACCTCCCCTGCCACCAGCTGTAGATCCCTCTCTTATTTCCTTCTCGGAATAGGAAAGTTGCCCACTGCTGTGAATAGTAAGGCCTAACCAGTTTCTGCTCTAGTTTTAAAGAGAAACACCAGGTGGATTTATGTACTGAGAGCGCCCTATCCCAATTCTTAATAACTGCTCTGTGTTAGAATCAATAGCGTCTGAAATTGTGACGTTCCACCCACTCACCTTTATCTGTGTCCAGAGCTTGTTAACTTAAGGGTTAAAAATGTTATATTCCAAGAAAAAAAAAGGTAAAAGCCGTCAAAAACTTAACTTTCAAACTTGTTTTCTCTTTTCTTTGAAATTTTAAAATCTTATGAATATTTTTGACTTCCAAAACAACAACTACTACTACTTAACATTTCTATGGCTTCTAGTACACAGCACTGTATAGATTCATAAAATGGAAAGAGTCCCTGCTCACTGGAGTTGACAGTCTAGTTGAAACAAACAGAAAAGCCAAACATTCAGCTGACTCCTGCCCCTGTTCCTACCTGAGAATTTAATAGTGTAAATTAATTTTTTGTGGGACCAATTTATTTTCCTGGCTTCAGTGGACTACTGGTAAAATGTTTCTGTACTCCCAAAAGAAGTACTTTTTGCATTTATTTCCTCTGCATTCTTATTTCATTTTTATTTTATGTTGTTGAGGTTCAGGACCCTTATGGGTCTTTCTCTATTTCTCTCCAGTATGTTTAATTTCATCCTATTTGCTTAATCTGAGGACATGCTAATATTGAAGGAGATGTCATAAATTTTGTAAAATGTGAGGACTATAGTGGCATCCACATTTAAAGTGGATACTCCAGATGTTTTAAAAGTGGTGTTTGGGCTCAGGGCTTAGGCCGCACCTCTCATGAAACCTGTGTTCTAGTCTCCTGTATGAAAGGTCTAGTGGGGGTCTGTTGTGCCACAAAGGTGACATGCTCTATTCCTGGAAGGGAGGAAATATTGCTACTGTTTCTGCAGTGACTTGGCATAAAAATCTAAAAATACATTTTGGTTTCAACAGTTCTTTACAGAATAGTAGTGGATGCATGGAACATGCTCCCTGTGGAGGTGGTAGAGACAAGGACAATATCAGAATTGGAGAAAACCTGGGACAAGCACTGGGGATCCCTGAGGGGAGAGGAAGTAACCATAAAGCTGAGCAGGAGATGTAAATGGGAGGCTAGATGGACCATATGGCCTTTATCTGCCATTATGTTCTATGTTTCTACAACTTCCAAACTAGACTTGAGTTCCTGTAGATTACTCCTGAGACTACCCCCTTTCGCCTCATCCCATAACCCCTCTTTCTAGAGCCTCCTTTCCATTGAGAGACCCACTTCCTGTGCATTTATTCCTTGGAGCTGTTTAAACGTCTCTATCAAATCTTTCTTTTTCCACCTTTCCTCCAGGATATTTATGTTTAGATCTTTAAGGCTATCCTCATGCTTTATGATGTAGACCAATGGTTCTTAACCTTTCTTTGGTCGGGACACACCTGACAGATGGTTCTCACATGCATGACACATTGAACATGTGACCGTCACGGGGGCTATATGTAAACATGCACTCTGCATCCACGGGAACCCCCTCGACCCCCAACAGTGGGTCAGAACAGAACTAGGGCATTACCCATACAACTCATCATACAAAAAAGATGTTCTGGTGACTTCTCAGTAAAAGCAAAACAAACTCCCTTTACTACCAGGCACAATAGCCTTCCTTATGAAAAGACAGTAATTTACCACTAACGCACTCCTTTGAGAAATCACGGCAAATAAGATTGATACAAATGCCTACATGCTAATAAAATACCTCACCTCTGTCACACACAATGCCGACCTTCACCAAGGACAGAAAGACCACAAATTATAAATATGGAGACAGAAACTGTAATGGAAAACCAAAAAAGCCACTCTGCATGCAGTACAAACCTGGAGAAATGGAAACAAATATAGCACCTAACATACAGGCTGATACAGCACAGTGCGCTCCGGTGCAGCGCACTGTTAGCCCAGGTTTGGACATGCATTTCCGACACGCTAGCTTTACCCCTTATACAGTAAGGGGTAATAGTGCGGCCAATCCCCCCCCCCCCCCCCCAAAAAAAAAAACCTAATAGCGCCCGCAACATGCAAATGCATGTTGCGGGCGCTATTAGTTATTCCCATCCGATACAGAAAGTAAAATGTGCAGCCAAGCCGCACATTTTACTTTAAAAAATTAATGCCAAGGGCAGGCGTTAAGTTCAGCCAGCACTGGGGAAAGTGTACAGAAAAGCAGTAAAAACTGCTTTTCTATACACCCTCTGACTTAATATCACAGCGATATTAAGTCGGAGGCCCCAAAAGTAAAAAAAAATTAAAAAGCGGGTCGGAAGACGGACGCTCAATTTAGCCGGCGTCAGTTTTCCGAACCCGTGGTTGTCAGCGGGTTCGAGAACCGACGCTGGTAAAATTGAACGTCGGCTGTCAAACCCGCTGACAGCCGCCACTCCTGACAAAAAGGAGGCGCTAGGGACACGCTAGTGTCCCTAGCGCCTCTTTTTACCGCGGGCTCTCATTTGCATCTTCTTCCCCCCTGAATCGCGCGCACAGGAGAGCGGGCGCTCGCCCACTCTCCCGCGACTTTTACTGAATTGGCCTGATTGTCCCAGGATCTGCAATAATGAACACAAACTAATCTGCACAAAGTTACACCTGCATTATGGCATGCACTCCAACAATTACAAACCTCCCTATCTATGAAAAGGTAACACTACAAATATTAAACCAGGCCCTAAACACCTATTAGGAAAACAGAATAAGCCAAGTTGCTATAGAACCCCACGCAGAAATAATAAATGTTTCAAAACAGCTGATGAACAGAATAACATCCAACAATTAAAAACTCATAGAAATTATAAAAAAATTGTCTAAATACTAATTACATATTTCAAAACAGACAGATTACATAACACCCAATAATTAAAATGGCAGTCAATCAAGAAAAATAAACTTTAAAAGTCACCTTTACTTACCCTCTCCAGCAACTCTCCTACTCCTCTTGCAGGCCAAAAGCACAAACCAGAAGCGGCTGCGGAAGCTCTGTCCTCGCGTTCCTTTTCTTGGGGCCCACAACCAGTCACTCACACACACAACCCCCCCCCCCCCCCCCAAACTAGACACCAGTTATCTCCCTGACCAGTCTCTCTCTCACCCAGAAAATCATCATCTCCCTGACCATTCTCTCTCAATTACATACATGCTCTCTCTTATATATAAGCTCAAAATTACACACAAATGCTCTCTCACCCATTCACACCAGCCCTCACCCAGGAACCCATTCACATCCATGGTGAGACCACACCTTGAATACTGTGTACAATTCTGGTCGCCGCATCTCAAAAAAGATATAGTTGCGATGGAGAAGGTACAGAGAAGGGCAACCAAAATGATAAAGGGGATGGAACAGCTTCCCTATGAGGAAAGGCTGAAGAGGTTAGGGCTGTTCAGCTTGGAGAAGAGATGGCTGAGGGGTGTATGATAGAGATGTTTAAAGTCATGAGAGGTCTAGAATGGGTAGATGTGAATCGGTTATTTACTCTTTCGGGTAATAGACTAGGGGGCACTCCATGAAGTTAGCATGGGGCACATTTAAAACTAATCAGAGAAAGTTCTTTTTTATTCAACGCACAATTAAACTCTGAAATTTGTTGCCAGAGGATGTGGTTAGTGCAGTTAGTATCCATTACCTGCTATTAAGTTCACTTTTAGAGAATAGCCACTGCCATTAGCAACGGTAACATGGAATAGGCTTAGTTTTTGGGTACTTGCCAGGTTCTTATGGCCTGGATTGGCCACTGCTGGAAACAGGATGCCTGGCTTGATGGACCCTTGGTCTGACCCAGTATGGCATTTTCTTATGTTTCTTAGGATGAGGAGGTAGGATTGGCCGTGATCAAGGCCTCTGAGGTGGTCTGTGAGGGAAAGGAGGAGCATTTCGGTGTTGAAGTATTTTCTGAATCCATGTTGGGAATGGGATAGGATGTTGTGATTTTCCAGTTGTACTGAGAGTTGACAGTTGATGATTTTTTCAAGGATCTTTGAGATGAAGGGGAGGTTGGATATGGGTCGGTAATTTGCTGGATCAGCTGTGTTGAGTTGTGGTTTTTTGAGGATTGGTTTGATGCTGGCACATTTGAGAGAGTCAGGGAAAGTGCCTTGTTCAAGTGATATATTAACTCTGATTGCTATGGGTCTGGCTATGCTGTTTGGGATTTGCTTTAGAAGTTTTATAGGGATGGGGTCGAGGGGGTGTGTAGCTGGGTTTAGTTTTTGAATTATTGATTCTACTTCGGTTAGGCAACTGTTTCAAATTGGGTCCAAGATGGTGAGGTGAGGTGTACTGAGTTGGGTGCAGGCTGGTTGGTGTGTGGGTTGGCGGTGATTAGTTTAGTAATTTTATTGTGGAAGTAGTTGGCGAGTTCTTCACAATTTCTGGAGGAGTATTCTTGATGAGGTTTGTTGGGGATCGGTTATATCAGGTCTGTCACGTAGGCAAATAAGGTTTTGGGGTTAAATTGGTGGTCGTGGATCTTTTTGGCGTAGTAATCTCTTTTGGCCTTATCAATGTCTGTTCTGTAGATGTATAGTATGGTTCTGTATCTATCTTTTAGTTGAGGTGATGGATCTTTTCTCCATTTTTTTTCTGATTGTCTTAGAAGGTGCTTGATGTTCTTTAGTTCAGGCGTGTACCAGGGTGTTTGTGTTTATTGGTGGTCTGGATTACTTTTTTGATAGTTGGGCATTTGATCTTTGCTACTTCTGTGTTGATGGCTATCCAAGAGTTTGTGGCGGTGTTTGCGTCGTTCCTGTCAAGGTCTTTTAGCTTGTTTGGTAGGAATTCAGTGAGTTCATTGATTGGGCATGGTTTGATGAATTCAATGGATTTGTTGGTTCGGTTTGCTTCTATGGGTGGGTGATTCAGTTGTAGGTTAGTGTGGATGAGCTTGTGGTCTGACCAGGGAATGGTGGAGGCTGATGGGGGGTGGGAGTGATCTATGAATATTAGGTCTAGGGTGTGTCCGGAGTTATGGGTGGGGATGTTGATTATTTGTTTGAAACCAATGGCTGTCATGGTTTCTAGGAGGAGTTTGCCAGTTGGTGGGAATGGAGTTTTGTCCATGTGGAAGTTGAAGTCCCCTAGAACAATAGCAGGTGTGTCCATGTTGATGTTGGTGACGATGGTTTCAATTAGGGTGGATATGTTATGTTGTTGTGTTCCCGGTGGGGCATATAAGAGGATGATTTGTAGGGATTTTGATTTGAAAAGGCTGATTTCTATGGGGAGTGGAGGGTTGATGGGGTGGACTACGATATTGAGTTTCTTTAGGGCCATGAGAAGTATGCTGCCATCTTTCTTTTTTGGTCTTGGTATGGAGTAAATGTTGTAGGTTGATTTGGGTAGCTGATTGATGAGGGTGATGTCTGTGCTTTTGAGCCATTATTCTGTTATACAGAGTGTCAGGATGTGAGTCAATTAGGAGGTCATGTATTATTGGTATCTTTTTTGTGATGGACTGTGTATTGAGTAGGAGTAGAGATATTACAGTGAGGGTTGTGATTAGCTTGTGTGCATAGGGATTGTAATGAGTTTTCATGTTCTAAAGAGGCGTGTTGTTTTTGTGTTACTGGAGGCATTGTGTTGGTGTAAGGTTGGGGGTGCGTGTTTTGGGTGCATGTTGGTGTGGGGAGAGGTAGAGGGTAGGGAGGTTGTATGGGTAGGATGTGAACATGTGTGGTGTGATTGCAGCTGCTGCTAGGGCTGAGTTAACGCTGGGGGTTGCTGAGGTGGAGGGGATTCAAGTGGAGGTTGTTGAGCTGTGGGTTTGAGGAGGGGGTTGTGAGCTGGGAAGGTGAAGGGGGGGCTGGATATTCAGGTTTTACAGGGGATGCAGGGGGGCGCATCAAGGGGCGGGGTCCTTGGTCGCTCTCCATGGGGTGGAGCGTCATTGGGGGTCGGAGTGGGAGGGTCTTGCGTGGTCGGGGTTGGCTCTTACCCCAGCAGGTTTGTGCCGATCGCGTGAGCCTCGAGTCCACTGGTCGGGGTGTCTGGAGGAGGGCTGCGAGTCAGTTTCGGCGTTAGCGTGCTAGGCCGCAGATCGGACATGACTCATTAAATATATCCAGCAGTAAGTCAACAGTAAAACAACAAGAGAGATCATCTAGAACTATGTATATAGTCCCAAAACTTCCCCCTGATAGTTTTGTATTTATCCATCTTTTCTCGCAGGGAATAAGTTATTATTTCTATTAATGCAATGTCAGTCGATTGGTCCTTCCATTGAGAAATATGTGGTGCGCTCTTCCAGTACAATGCAATAGTATTGCCCAGCTGCATGCAAGCATTGTATAATGAGGAGTTTGTCTGCTACTGAGACTGAGATTCTTTCCAAAGACTCAACAAACCCAGACTTGGCATTAGGGAAAAATTACATTTACAAATCATTTTAATCACCTTTTCTATTTCCCCCCCCCCCCCCCCCCCCCCGACGGAAAACAAGGGACAAGTCCACCATACATGAATATATGTACCCCTAAGACTACAGCCTCACCAACATAGTGGAGAGGCCAACTTTGAAAAAGTTTGGGTATCTATATATATGATGTAAAAATTTAATCACAAGTTCTACCATCCTAGAGGATATTGAAATAGAGTGTGCTGTGCTAAATCTCGTCCCAACCAGTCTCATCTAGTGTAAGCTGCAATTCTTCATTCTATCTTTGTATCAGAGAAAGTATCTTCTCTGGGATGTGATTTATGTCCGTGATATGGTATCCAAGGTTGTTTTTACCTTTAGTTAAACAGGCAATATTTCTTCCAGTGTCCCATAAAGGGGAATATGATAGTAAGGGTAACCTCTCCCTTTATTAAAAGTTCTTTGAACCTTCCTCTTGGCTAACCGATAGGCCTTTATCCAGTGGACCTCTGGGGTGAGCAGTTTCAGAATCCTCATAGTCCTTGTAAATCAAGCAGATGATCCTGCTCAGCCTTTGATGAAATTCAACAGGTTCAAGAGTGCTTTGTGCTCATTCTGTGAGGGCTTGGGCCTGCTCCAGAGGACATCTGTAAGTCAACTAATTAGTTGTTAACTATGGATTAGCTATGGAAGCCAAGGGAGATACTGCCTTGGGACAGGCATTCTTGGAGCAGTCCTGTCTTCTTCCCACTCGTATTGGAAAGGGCTTTGGTACATCCCACTAGTCTGAACTGGTGTAGCAAGATAGTATTTATTTTAATTAAAATATTTCTAGCCCACCTATCTCCTAGGCGGGTGATGTAATACAAATCCATAATCAAGTAATAAATAAAACATATGTTAAAATATATAAACATAAGAATAATAAGAGGACAAAATAAACCATAAAATCATTACCTAATAGAATATACATAAAACATAAAATCCTGCAACTGGCAATAACAATAGTCCAGTACAATGGCCTTAAACAAGACAGCAATTCCTAAAAGTTTGTGAATTATCACCCAAATCATGTTTTCCCACTGATGATAAACCATACCATGCCCCCTTTTCTTGCACAACCTTGTTTTTGGCACAGCTCCTCACAAAACCGAGTTAATATTTAAAACCAATGTCACTTTTGCTCATATGCTATTTGAAAAATATGGACTTTCAACATCTTGCGAAATTTCAATAAAGAACTTTCAGATTTAATTTCCTCAGGCAAAACATTCCAAAGACTAGGCCGAGCAACAGAAAATAGGTGGTCCCTAGATTTGGCTAGCCTGACTTTCCTGAGGGACCTAAATGTTTGATAAGGAAGGTAAAAGTTGGTCTTAGCTGTAAATTTCCTTTCCTTGGGGCCTACACTGTTGGAAGAATGTGATTTTGCTTTCAAAGTGTGCCCAAGGCTGCTGCTTCTGTGCTATTTATCTTCACCGTGGCACTGTTGGATAAACACAGTGCCATGTAGAGGTTCATGAGATATGGTCCCTGTGAGAAGAGTTTGCTTTGTAAGCAGGCAAAACAGGCAGGAGAGTTCTTCCGTCCCTTCTGCTTATGAAGTATCTATTGTTCCTAAAGTTAATTGTGTGTTAAGGTCAGTTGGTATTTTCAATTGCTTTGGCATAAGAATACTGACTTTTACCGGTGCAGCACCAGCCTGTACACCAAGTAATGATAACACTGAAAAAGGGTGAGTCCTCTGTCTCTGTCTGCCAATAGGAGGAGATAACCCACTCGTCTGTATTGGTGTAGCAGGACTCCAGGAAAATTAATAGGTATGATCACATTTCACTGTTTGTTTTGGAACAATCAAACCTTTGTATGGAGACTTTTATAGAGAGACTGTGTGATCCCCTTGGGTCTAGGAGTAGTGCTTCCAACTCACTATCCCCTTTCTACCGGTGAGCCTCATCCCAGAGCTGCAGCCAGGTTTTCCAGCGCTCTGTAACTTACAAAAACAGAAACCCCACCCACTGTCATTCACATCCCCAGTTCTTGCTGATCACTATTCCCCACCCCCTGCTCCTCAGCCTCAATGTCACAGCTCATCTCCCTTCCCCCACCTTGCAGACTACTGCTCCTCCATACCCACTAGCTCCTTGGCTACTGTTTTGTTTTTGGGTTTTTTTTTCATAACCCTCCTCTTCCCTCTCCCTCAGGAATTCCACCATCCCTCATGGACAGACTATTGTTTCTCCATTCTCTTCCTCCTTTCCCGACTCTTCTGCCCTCTCTCTCGTACTTTTCAATGGAGTTACGTGTGCAAATATACTATGGAAAGCCATTTACGTGGATAAAGTGCATTTACATATGAATATCCTATGGACAATTCATTTGTAGCAATTTTCAAAAGCCCACTTACATGCGTAAAGTGCATTTACATATGTAAAACCTGTTTTAAGTGTGTACCTGCTTTTGAAAATTACCCTAGTGTATTACACATGGGGTTTAGTATCACTGTTTTCTCCACTTCTGCATTGTAGAAACCCTTTCTTTCACTTACGATCACTAATAATCTTTAATATGGACTAGCCTTTAGGTCAATAGTGAATATTGATTTGTGATTGATTGTATTGCTGGGAGCCAAATACTGTGAACAGTATTGTCTCTAAGTTAATATTCCAGCTCAAGAAGGCATTATTTATCTATTGTTGAAGTTTCCCTGTGTATTACATTAATATTCTGAAAGGTAGTTTGATTATGTTATCATGGGAACTACTGACAGCTTTAACAGGGAATCCTCTTTTAAATGTGGGCATGTGATAATACTTGTATGTGTCAGTGGGAAGTGCTCTAGAAAGGTAGAGGGGGGTGTTTATATGTGTACATGTTTGTGTACACATACATATAAATTGAGCTTTTGCTACATATATATATGTAGCATGAGAGATAGTGATACTTTTATGTGCTAGGTCTCAACAAGCATTTCAAAATATTAATATTGTTTGGTCAGCTGTATTACAATACTGTTTTCTGAGTTATTTTGTGACTTTCCATTGTTCTGGTTTTTATGTTTCTCGCTGTTAATGCATTTATGCAGTTGGACCTTATTTCCCTAGTAAGCAGCATCGCAGTATGCATTACTGTGGGCTGCATGGTTGGATTCTGGAGGTGTTTAGCAGGTTTGCTTTTCACTGTGTTCACAGACTTGAAGCTGCCATTACAAGGGAATGCAGATTATTCAGTGGATGAAATGCAGAGGTAAGCTGAGCCATTTCAGCAGTGCAGCCTGGGCAGTCTGTGTGCATTAGTACGGCTTACTGGCCTATTTGTGTGTGAGTGAGAGTTTTTTCTGCCCAGTGGCTGAGCTGTGCAGTTGTTGGGGAGATGCCCCTGTGTGCAGTCATCGTGCAGGATAATGGACATTCCAGATGTTCACAAAGGCCTCTATCCTGCAGAATTCCATACTTTTTTTTTTTCTCATGCTGCAGAAATGATACTCACCCTGACTTGTGAGATAGTCAGTCAACTTTGGCCAGAGAGATTTGTTCCTGGGCACAGTTTATTGGACACCTCCAGATTTTCCACAGTAGAGGCCACTGTACCACTGAGGACTAAGCCAGAAAAATCAGAGGATTGGAAGGGAAGGGAAGGGAAGGGAATAAAACAAACAAAGCTATGAAGGAAGATAGACTTCGAGGCCCATTTAAACTGCCGATTTCCCCTACCTGCTGCATGTGTCTTCTGCATTTGATACTTTGAGTCATTTCATTCTACTCAAACATCTTGAAGACATTTCCCCTACTGTTTTCAGTTGGTTCGCATCCTACCTGGCCGTACTCAGCGAGTTACTATAGCTGCATCTTCTTCAAGCTGGCGTAACATAACATCTAGAATACCACAGGGATCTGCACTCTCCGCCACCCTTTTTAACCTTTACATGACTCCTTTGTACAAACTGCTAACATGCCTGGGCATTAATTACAAACTGTATTCTGAGGACATATAATCTTTTTGTGCCCTTGGTCTGCTACAAATTATTTTCTAGACATTTGTTTTTCATGCATTAGAGCCTGGCTTACAAACAAGCATTTTAGCGCTCAATCTGGATAAGACTGAAATCATGATCCTGAGTAGGCTTCCCTTGGATGATGCCTCTTCTTTCTTGAAATGGAAGAATCTTGAAATGAAGGTGTCCTCGATCATCCGTAATTTTGGCATTGTTTTAGACCCTGAATTATCCATGAAAGCTCAAATAAGATCAGTGGTTAAATCGTCCTTTGTCAAGTTATGGATGTTATATAGGTTAAAACCTTTACTCTCTGCTCATGATTTCAGGACCATAAGAACATAAGAATATGCCATACTGGGTCAGACCAAGGGTCCATCAAGCCCAGCATCCTGTTTCCAATAGTGGCCAATCCAGGCCATAAGAATCTGGCAAGTACCCAAAAACTAAGTCTATTCCATGTTACCTTTGCTAGTAATAGCAGTGGCTATTTTCTAAGTCAACTTAATTAATAGCAGGTAATGGACTTCTCCTCTGTACATAATTTCTATCCAATCCTTTTTTAAACACAACTATACTAACTGCACTAACCACATCCTTTGGCAACAAATTCCAGAGTTTAATTGTGCGTTGAGTGAAAAAGAACTTTCTCCGATTAGTCTTAAATGTGCCCCATGCTAACTTCATGGAGTGCCCCCTAGTCTTTCTATTATTCGAAAGAGTAAAAAACCGATTCACATCTACCCGTTCTAGACCTCTCATGATTTTAAACACCTCTATCATATCCCCCCTCAGTCGTCTCTTCTCCAAGCTGAAAAGTCCTAACCTCTTTAGTCTTTCCTCATAGGGGAGCTGTTCCATTCCCTTTATCATTTTGGTAGCCCTTCTCTGTACCTTCTCTATCGCAATTATATCTTTTTTGAGATGCGGCGACCAGAATTGTACACAATATTTGTCGTGGCCTACCAAGCGCCGTCCCAGTGAAGTCTGAGAGCAGGGTCTAGCCCAAAGGGCTGCTCAACTTGCCAAAACTATTGTGATTCCCCAAGTCCCCTCACGGGAAAGGGAATGCATGTGGGACTGACGTGCCGAGGCTCGGAGATCAGAAACAGAAGAGGGGAGAAGAATTCCTAAATCTCTCTCTTCTTGCTCTTTTTTTTTTTTTTTAACTCTTTACCTGAATTCAGTCCATCCCGGCTGGAGTCAGTCTCCAGCAGCAGGGGGAGAGGGCTAATGCTTTCACCACTGCACTCAGCTTCCTGGCCTTAGTTGCCAGGAGAGAGCTGATTCTCTCCTGGCAGCTAAGGCCATGTCGGGAGCTGGCTACCGGACCTGGGCACTCAGCTGAGGGATGGTTCACCAGATAGCTCAGGAAAATTCAACTGAGGGAGGGACCATAATGTATCAGCTCAGGAGAAGCGGTATGTGATTAATCCTTCTCTTTCTCCTTCCTTCCTTTCTTTCTTTCTTTCTTTTTTTTTTTTAACAGGCATCCCCACTAGGGAGATGCATGTCCATCTTCTGCTGGAGACAGAGAATACTGGCGGGCTGATGCCAGAGCAAGGGTATTTATATGTCAGCTTTGCTCCATCTGCTGGTAGAGGTACAAAGCCCACTGGTCACGGATTAACCTGTCTGAATGCTGAGAAAATAAGCTTAAACCAAAGAAATATAGCAGTTCTGTGGGTGAATAGATATAGCCAAATCTATACCTAATGTTGGAGGGTTTGACTTTTTCATTAAAGATGCAGGTCAGAAATGTGGGAGTTATCATTGATTTGGAACTAAATATGGAAGCACATATTGCTTGCATTTTAAAAAGTCCACATAGGCTAAAGCCTGCCGGTACTTCTTATCCATAAAGTATCCCAAATTTGTTAAGACTTATGTGTATAAATCCGCTTTGAAAATTCACGAGTGTGCACGGAGCCAGTGCCGCCATATGCACTCAAAGTTACACCTTCCCAGAAGCAGGGGGAACACTATGTGTATACTTATGCATGTGCTTTTGAAAATTGAAAGCCTGGGTGTAAATCATGTCCCCACCCCCAACTCCACCCCTCAGAATGCTTCTCTGTAGTGTGTGCACAAAATCACTTTTGCACATACTTTTACGTGCACAGTCCCCTGGGTAATTTTTTTAAAAGGCTATTTTCACAAATAAAACCAGGTTGTATGTGTGTAAATGGCTTTACAAACTACCCCCATTATGTCATCTTTTTAGAAGTATCCAATGTAAAAATTGTGATGCATGCTCTTGTTATATCGTGACTTGACTATTGTAATGCACTAGATGTAGGTTTACCAACAAAATTTACTCACAAATTATGGTTGATCCAAAATGCCACTGCTGGTTGTAATTATAGGAACTGAAAACTACCCTTGTTCTAAAGCATTTCGTTGGCTTCCCTATCCCTTAGCATGCACAATCCAAAATTTTGGTGATCCTTTTTAAGATTCTAAATAATAGGGTCCGTTATATCTAAAAATAATCACCTTTCATGATATATGCCTGCTCGAGTGCTAAGATTGGCATATAAGACTCAAAACTGTGTTCCCTCATTTGAGATTAGTTGAAAGCTGGAAGAGAACCTTTTCTCGTGTCACCCCCTTCATCCTGGAACTTACTCCCTGTAGAGATTAGCAGAGAGATTGATTATTTAGTTTTTAGAAATCTAACCAAGACCTAGATGCTTAGTCAAGCCTTAGCATTTTTTCTTATCGCTTGTCATTATAGGGGTTTTTAATTTAATTGTGTAGTTTTACTACTACTACTAATCACTTCTGTAACTTTACTTGACATACACAGTGCTGTACAAATACACATCAAAGACACTTCCTGTTCAGCAAAGTTTATATTCTAATCAAGAGAAAAAGACAGGAAAAGAGAGGCTTTGGGAATTTCATTTATTAAGAAAATGGTTAAAGCCGATCAGGCTGTGAATGGGAGACTCAAGGGTTAAGGTTTAAAAGCAGCTGCAAAAGGATAAAGGTGAATTTTAAAAGCCCGACGTGCACCGAAATTAGGGGATGTGTGAATGTCATGCTGGTGGGCGCCGAGCAGATTTTAAAAGCCACTGGGATAACACGCGTACATGCTGCTGTGCGCACAAATAAAAAGTTTCCAAAAGGGGGTGTGGGTGGGGCTTGGGCATTCCTGGATTTGCGCGTAAGTACTTGTGCGCACTGACGCACGCCGGGTCCCCTGCCGTGTAACTTTACTTCTACTATGGCTATGGATGATGTGTAAGTAGTAAAACAAAACAATTCTAGATAGATCAGTGAGATTTTAAAGGTCGGGGCTAACAGGGGAGAAGTGCGTATGTTATAAAATGACTGCGTCTCTGGGTGCGGGCTGACGAACGTGCGCACATGTGCGCCTGCGCACTGGTGTAAAAGTTACTGTCTGAGTGTTTAGACTGGATTTGAATAAGGCTAAGAGAGAGAGGGAGCATGACATACCAACTTGGGAAGTCTATTCCAAATGTACGGTGCAGTAAGGTAGAGAGCACGGAGCCGGGATTTGGCAGTGGAGGAGAAGGGAATAGAAGAGTGACTTGCCTGATGAGGGGAGTGCACGAAGAAAGATATCGAGGAGCTGCAGAGTGAAGGCTTTTGTAGGTGAGTAAGAGGAGCTTGAACTGTATGTGGGAGCGGATAGTCAATGCAGTGACTTGAGGGATTATATGAGTGTAGCGACTTTGGTGAAAGATAAGTCGTGCAGCTGAATTTTGGTTGAATTGGAGTGAAGAGAAATAGCTCATTGCGGGAGATCTGTGAGGAGCAGGTTGCAGTAGTCTAAGCGGGAGCTGATGAGAAAATTAAATGTTTTGATAGTGTGTTCAGAAAGGAAGGGATATATTTTGGTGATGTTATAGAGAAAGAAACACATTTTAGAGCACTGGTTCCCAACCTTTTTTTTTTTTCTGGCACAGGGGTCACTTCATTGTGGCATACCACCCACTTCCCCTTCATCACTTTCTCTTCTCTTCCTTCCCCCTCCCCCCCAAAAGAAAAAAACACTGTGGCAGATTTATCTGACCCTTTCCCTACTCCACCCCAAATCCCTAAACAGCAAAAGTCTGGGAGCAGGCTTACCAAGTGCTGCTGCTTCCTCCTTTGCCAGCCTCCCTCTGCAATCTGAACTGCAGGGGACTAGCAGGTCTCACAAGCCTACAGAGCCCTGTGCAGCTTCTGTTGCATAAGAGAAGCAGCAGAGGGGAAGCTGCTGATAAGCACTGCTCTCCCACGCCCCCTGCTGGCAGGAGGACATTCTGCTAGATAGGAGGGGAAACTGGAAATGAGATTGCAGCTGCGGCGCACCAGTTGGGAAATGATGTTTTGGATGTGTATATAGAGAGAGAGGGGGGAGGGGGGGGGGGGCTGAAGGGACTGGGATGATGACCGTGTTATCCACAGAAATAGCGATGAGGGAATAGGAAAATTGGGTTTGCTGGCATTTTATGGGATAGATCTTGAAGGTATTTTCAGACTGGCAAAAATGACTTCTGGATTTAAAGATGTAATTTTAAATTAGTAGAAGTATTTTTATGCATTGTAACCCAACCCACACCCCTGTGTGCATATCCAGCACGGGTGAGGCCATAAAAATATTTGTAGTTCTAGTAGGGGATAGAAACCATCCAAGGCTAGCTTGAACACTGATTCTTCCTTCCAGGGCCTGGATCTTTGGTTGAGTCGGGTGGGGGGAGTGTGGTAACTCCCAGGCCCTGCATGCTAAGGGTGGCTTCCTTGTCTCCTTTTATTATTTCCCTGGGGCAGCCAATATATGTCTGTCCTCTAGTGTACTGGGTGTGCCAAAGAAAGTCTAGAGTCACTGGGCTAGTGTCCAAATGAATATTAACTGATGAAAACGATGAAAACTGGCACAATCGTAATTCACAGCATCACGATGATTTCTCTTGTCACAATTTTCTCCTCAATCTGTGCAGGAAGGACAAACGCTAGCCAGGGGAATTCCTGCCCTTCAGGGCTTGGAAAAATAGGATCCTTAGATGGGCAGGGCGTCTTTTTGATGGGCAGAACCACCCCTTCCAGCTGGCAAGAATATTTTGTTGCAGTCTCTGCACAGAGAGAGAAACTCCTCTCTCTCTCTCCCCAGGCTTTGGAAGCACCGGATGGGTAACTTCCCAGATGTTAGGCTTTGCCTTTACTCACAGTTTGTTGGATTAGTCTTGGTTACTGTTGCAGTCCTTGTTTTTATCTTTCTTTTGTATCCCCAATGGGAGGAACCCTGGGAGCAGGACTCTTAAGGCTCCCAGCAGGATGGAAGGGCAGTAAGAAATTCTGACTTGGGTCTTGAAATTAGGTTTACAAAACTCAGAAAAACTCTGGGGTGGCTCCCAGCGTGTCACTACACCCCCTTACTCACCGAGGCTCAAACAGAGGACAAGTCTTCCCTAACCTGCCCAGGCCCAAATCCAGGGATCCCCATTCCCTGAGCCAGGAACTGAACAGGGTCCAGAGAGGCCCCAATACTTAGAATAAAAGTTCCAAAAAATGACCCAGACAGGTTGTGTACTGGAAAGGACCCCCTCCCGATCCTGGGTGGGGCCACCAAACAGGGCTTGCCTGGCTGACACTGGCTGGGCCTATAAAATTACAAAAATCTAACTCCCCTCCTCCTGCTGTACTCAACACTAAACCCAAAGGACTGCCTTCCAAGCTGAAGCAAGGGAGCGGTTATACGGCATTACAAGTGGGATGGCCATGGCAAACACCGCAGAAGGGGAGGGGGCTGCATCTGCATGGACCTCCCAAATCCATCCTCCTCTGACTAGCTGACACTGTCACTAAAAAGCCAGGGTTTACTGGTAACCCAAGAAGTGCCCGGGTTACACATTTTGTATATATATTTTTATTTTTTGTTATACTTATGTTTTATTCTGTTGTTCCCTGCTCTGAATGTAATTGTGGAAAAGTGAGCTATAAAAACTGCATACATAAATAAATTTGTTATATTTGTGATTTCAGCACATCTGTGACATCTGCTAAGGTGGCAGTGAATGGGGTTCAGTTGCACTATCAGCGCACGGGAACGGGCGACCATGCACTTCTGCTGCTCCCTGGAGTATTAGGTTTGGCATTATCCTATTACATGCAAAAAACTTAAAATGTATGGCAGTGCTGCGGATAGGTATATACTCTATACTTATGTACTCATCTCTCAACATGCCAAAACTGACATATCACTAAACTAAGACAATAAGGAACATCATAAGAATATTGTAACTTACTTTTATCATTCAACTTTTTTTTTAGTTACAGTAATTTTTGGTTAAGAAAATTGTGTGCTGAAGTTAAATTTAATTCTGATCTGAGATGTCCATCCTAACAAGGAAAAGAGTTAAATATATTTGCATACACTGATGTTGTGTGCAGTAGGAAAGGTAGGCAGAGCTATAGGCAGTGCTAATCTTGAGGGCCACCATAGATGCTACCTTTCAGGGCTGGGTGATCCACAAAAGGTTTTGGCAGGGGATGTGAAGGGGCAGGGGACAGCTTACAGACTTAGGGATAGAGTCAGTGAAGGGGAGATGGAGGGGCAGAAGGATGTGAAAGGATGGTGAGCTATGGAGGTGTAAAAATAAGAGGGAAAGTTTGACATGGTGGGGAAACAGAGGGGTAAATGGGAGGCCACTGGAAGGACGAATTTTTATTTAGAGACTGATGAGGTAGGATAGGAAGTCCCACAGTACAAGTCCTCAACAGCTGGCAGATAGATTAATGATTATTAGATTAATATTGTTTAGTAAAAATTAGCAGAAACTTAGTCACTGGAGATGTTAGAAATATTGTTGATAGGGTGTTAAGGTAATATATCATCAAGACTGAGAGCAGATCTTGTTAAAGGCTCTCAAAATAAATCCTATCCAATGTCGTTTTTTTAATCATATAGATGAATTTACTTCAGTTCTTACAGCCTTCTTTGAGTTTAGTACTGACTACAGAAGGTAGTGAGGAGTTTGATTTTTGTTATTTTACAGTGCCTATAAGTAAAGAATCACTTGCGCTAAAGAATTCAAAATTATCCTTATCTATTGAAAAGCAGGTTGTTAATATAAACAAAAACCGCAACTTGAAATGTCTGTATGCCAATGCCAGCAGTCTAAAAGTAAGATGGGAGAGTTAGTGTATAGCAGTAAATGATGAGATAGATATAATTGGCATCTCAGAGATCTGGTGGAAGGAGGATAACTAATGGGACAGTGCTATATCAGGGTACAAATTGTACCACAATAATAGGGAGGATCAATTTGGTGGGGTATGGCACTTTGTCAGGGAGCTATAGAGTCCAACAGGACAAAGATCATACAAGAGAATAAATGCTCAGTAGAATCTATATGGGTAGAAATCCCAAGTGTGTTGGGTAAGAGTATAGTGATAGGAGTATACTACCATCCACCTGGCCAGAATGGTCAGATAGATGATGAAATGCTAAGAGAAATCGAGGAAGCTAACCAATTTGGCAGTGTAGTAATAATGGGCGATTTCAATTACCCCAATATTGACTGGGTAAATGTAACATCAGGATATGGTAGAGACAAAGTTTCTGGATGGAATAAATGACTGCTTCATGGAGCAATTGGTTCAGGAACCAACGAGAGAGGGAGCTATTTTAGATTTAATTCTTAGTAGAATGCAGGATTTGATGAGAGAGGTAACTGTGGTGGGGCTACTTAGCAATAGTGATCATAACATGATCAAATTTGAACTAATGACTGAAAGGGGGACAATATGTAAATCTACAGCTCTATCACTAAATTTTTGAAAGGGAAACTTTGATAAAATGAGAAAAATAGAAAAAAACTGAAAGGTGCAGCTGCAAAAGTTAAGAGTACAAAAGGCATGGAAATTGTTTAAAAATACAATCTTATCTAGTGGTGGTGGTGGGGGGGGGACAAGATGGCAGCATAAGCTAGCTCGGAGGAACGCTCTCTCTGCAATTTACAATTTCCTGTTCAAGATGCCAGCTAAAAGAAAGGGTAAAGTGTGCTCTTACCCCACCGAAGCCGCTATGCCCTCTGCAGAGACTGATCACGTCCTTCCGAACTACTCCGACCTTGGAGAAGGAGGGCGATATCCCTCTTGTGGAAAACAGCGAGGGAGCCACCAGGGGGAGGTAACCTTAAGCCCCCCCCATACCTTCAACCTCCTCAGGCCCCAAGACTGACTGGTTCCTCTCCCTTTCCCGCGGCGCCGATGGATGACGTCGGTCGAGCGACTGTGGAAGGTGGGGGCTCGAGAGAGGATTTGCCCGGTCAAGGAACCGTGTCCCCGCAAACAGAGGTTCTAAACAGCATGGGAGTTGGAGCTTGTTTCCTGACCTCGACACACGATGGAGAACCTGGAATATGGGAAGGAGCATTGAGAATGCCCATGACAGCAACGGAGGAAGAAGGCTCTGCCCATTTGGAAGATATAGGTGAGCCTTTTCAGATTTCATCTAGACCTCAGGTTGTAAGGCTTGAAGCGTGGTGGGACTTAATGGTCGGTTTGGGCCAGTGTCACAAGGAACAAGGGACAAAAATGAAGTGTTTGAAGCCTAAAATTGAAACGCTGGAGGAAAAAGTGGAGAAGCAAACATCTGAGTTTAAGGAACAAATCGAGAAAGTTGAATATTCAACGATTAAAAATTCAGATTGTGCAACAAAACTTATAAAGGACTTCAATAATACTAGCAGGAGGTTGGAATATTTAGAAAATTATAATTGTAGATTAAATCTGTGCCTATTAAATTTCCCCAAAAGTCCTAGGACAAGATCCGCTTATAACTTTGAAAAAATATATGACAGAAATTTTGAAGTTTGAAGATCAAAAAATTCCTGTTGTGAATAAATTGGTATTTTTGCCTGTATCATCAAATGTGAGAAATACTCAAAATCAGCCAGAGGCTCTTGTGAATTTAACTCAATTTTTGGAAAGCTCGGTAGAGGAAGTTTATGAATGAGGAAACCTGTTAGTAACCTTTTTTAATGAGTTTAATTTGAGCCAAATAATGCAGAGATATTTTAAAAATATCTCAGCTGGTTTCTTTTCTCAGCAAGTCAGAATATACCCTGACTTTACTCTGTTATGGTTAAGCGGTGTTTGGGTGGATTCTTGGTTACTGTGGCAGATGACCACGCCCATGGGGAGGAGCCCCGTGAGGCGCCACAGTACTGGGCTTAAACGCAGGACGCACAAACACAGAATTAGTTCTTTATTTATACAGCTTGAAGTGTACCACCAGAGGTGGCATTAGTGAGGTAGTCTGGATGTTGCAGTCTCAGGACCCTCGGCAGAGGGGACCCTTCTCACCCCACTGGTATAGGGGAAGTCCGGTGTAGGTCTCCAGTAAGGCAGTGCTGTGGATGAGATAGACTGAGAGTTAGATTACTCACTAGATGGTTGCTGTAGATATGTGATTCCACCAGGTTGAAGAAGTTGGTACTTGGCACCGAGGCAGGGAGAGCAGGCCCTCGAGCGAGTACCTGATCCCTGTAAGGCAAATGAAATAAAGCAGAGGGACCCCGAGGAGCGGGTACCCAGGTTAGCAATTACCCCGAAGGGCAGAGAAGGAGCTTCCAGCGGCAGCACAGAAGCAGCAGAGTAGCTTAGACCAGCTGAAACCAATCTGTTGCTAACTCAACGAACTAGCAAATCAGTACAGGCTATATACCCGGATGGCGTGACGTCAGTAGAGGGGAACGCCCCCGAGGTTCGCGCCAATGCTGGAATAATGATGTGGGTGGCGTGTGCGCGCGCACCCTAGTAGGCCCTTGGGAGGAGCATGGCGGGAGGCAGCACCATAACCATTCTGGGGACGCCGGAGAGGTCGGCTTGTAGACGCGGCGATAGCCATTTTCCCCAAGGAAGCGGGAGGAGCCGTGAACAAGGTGAGGCAAACAGGGCGAAGTTGTCTAGCACCAACGGACGCAACATACTCGAGTTACTCAGGAGAGACGGCGTGAATTTCTTGCTTTAAAGCCTCAAGTAATATCTCTTGGTTATAATTTTTCACTAAGATATCCATGTAAATGCTTAATTAGAGCGCATGATGAATCCTTCATTTTTTTTCCTACCAGAGCAATTGAAGTATTTTATCTACGCTAGGAATATAACTACCCAATCCTTAGTTAACCTTTTAGGTACCAACATTCCACAAGTTGAACATTTTTTCATATACTTTTAATTACTTGCAAATTCTTTTATACCATATTTATACCAAATTTGGTTCTAGTTAACTAAGATATGTAAAAAGGGGCATCAGGAAATAATTCCTTCAATGAGCAGGATCTAAAAGGTTAAAATCTAATCCCTGAAGGTATATAGTAGTAATAAGGTACGGATATGTAAAGCTTGTTGCTTTATATATTAAGTTTCTCTGTTAACTCCCGATAATTCTGTTCCCCCTCCTATACCTTTATTACCTTTATTGTGGGGGGGCATGAGTAAATGGTTAAACTAAAGATTTTTGTTAAAATATTTGGAGTATTCCTTGAATGATTATTATTGCTGATCATTATTGCTGATAATTACCGGTATGTATTAAGGCATATACTTATGCACCTCTGATTTTTCTGTAAGTAAGAGTTATTACTTAAATGTAGATGAAAATGAATAAAACTAAAATAAAAAAAAACAACAGTCTTAGAAGCGCAGTCCAGATGTATTCCCTGCATTAAGAAAGGTGGAAAGAAGGCAAAACGATTACCGGCATGATTAAAAGGTGAAGTGAAAGAGGCTATTTTAGCCAAAAAAAACATCCTTCAAAACTTTGAAGCAGGATCCATCTGAAAAAAATAGGAAAAAACATAAGCATTGTTAAGTGTAAAGCATTGATAAGGCAAGCTAAGATAGAATTTGAAATGAAGTTGGCCATAGAGGCAAAAACTCATAATAAAAACTTTAAAAAAAATATATATCTGAAGCAAGAAACCTGTGAGGGAGTTGTTCGGTCTGTTAGATGACCGAGGGGTTAAAGGGGTTCTTAGGGAAGATAAGGCCATTGCAGAGAAACCAAATTAATTCTTTGCTTCTGTGTTTACTAATGAGGATGTTGAGGAGATACCAGTTCCAGGGATGGTTTTCATGAGTGACAAGTCAGATGAACTGAACCAAATCATTGTGAACGTGGAAGATGTAGTAGGCCAGATTGACAAACTAAAGAGTAGCAAATCACCTGGACCGGATGGTATGTATTCCAGGGTTCTGAAGGAATTCAAAAATGAAATTTCAGGTCTATTAGTTAAAATCTGTAACCTATCATTAAAATCATCCATTGTTCCTGAAGACTGGAGGGTGGCCAATGTAACCCCAATATTTAAAAAGGGTTCCAGGTGCAATCTGGGAAACTATAGACCAGTGAGCCTGACTTCAGTGCCAGGAAAAATAGTGGAAACAATTTTAAAAATCAAGATCACAGAGCATATAGAAAGACAAGGTTTAATGGAACACAGTCAACATGGATTTACCCAAGGGAAGTCTTGCCTAACAAATCTGCTTCATTTTTTTGAAAGGGTTAGTACACATGTGGATAAAGGTGAGCCAGTAGACGTAGTGTATTTGGATTTTCAGAAGGCGTTTGACAAAGTCCCTCATGAGAGGCTTCTAAGAAAACTAAATAGTCACAGGATAGGAGGCAATGTCCTTTTGTGGATTACAAACTGGTTGAAAGACAGGAAATAGAGAGTAGGATTAAATAGTCAATTTTCTCAGTGGAAAAGGGTAAACAGTGGAGTGCCTCAGGGATCTGTACTTGGACCGGTGCTTTTAAATATATTTATAAATGATCTGGAATGGAATACGACGAGTGAGGTAATCAAATTTGCAGATGATACAAAATTATTTAGAGTAGTTAAATCACAAGCGGATTGTGATAAATTGCAGGAGGACCTTGCGAGACTGGAAGATTGGGCATCCAAATGCAGATGAAATTTAATTTGGACACGTGCAAGGTGTTGCATATAGGGAAAAATAACCCATGCTGTAGTTACACAATGTTAGGTTCCATATTAGGAGGTACCACCCAGGAAAAAGATCTAGGCATCATAGTGGATAATACATTGAAATCGTGACTCAGTGTGCTGCAGCAGTCAAAAAAGCAAATAGAATGTTAGGAATTATTAGGAAGGGAATGGTGAATAAAACTGAAAATGTCATAATGCATCTGTATCACTCCATAGGGACTACATACCAACTTAGATACCCATGTAAATGTATCATTAAATATGGTAGTAATACATATTCGGGCGGATTTTAAAAGCCCTGATGCGGCGTTTCGGGGGCGGGACCGGGGGCATGGTTTCGGCCCGGGGCGTTTCGGGGGCGGGACCGGGGGCATGGTTTCGGCCCGGGGCGTTTCGGGGGCGTGGCCGCGCCCTCCGGAACTGCCCCCGGGTCGAGTCTCGGCGCGCCAGCAGCCCGCTGGCGCGCGTGGATTTACGTCTCCCTCTGGGAGGCGTAAATCCGTGGATAAAGGTAGGGCGGGGTTTAGATAGGGCTGGGGGGGTGGGTTAGGTAGGGGAAGGGAGGGGAAGGTGAGGGGAGGGTGAAAGAAAGTTCCCTCCGAGGCTGCTCCGATTTCGGAGCGGCCTCGGAGGGAACGGTGACAGGCTGCGCGGCTTGGCGCGCACCGGCTGCCCAAAATCGGCAGCCTTGCGCGCCGATCCAGGATTTTAGAAGATACGCGCAGCTACGCGCGTATCTTATAAAATCCAGCGTACTTTTGTTTGCGCCTGGTGCGCAAACAAAAGTACGTGAACGCGGTTTTTTTTTAAATCTACCCCATTGTGTTTAAGACTCCTGAACAACTGAAATTGTGGCTCAATTCCCATAAAAGGGCGATGGTAACATCTTCGCATGTTGAAGGTCCAATAACCTAGTTAAAAAAAAAAAGGTGTTTCGTAGCAAGTTAAGGGCAGTTTTCTTATATCTATTTCTGTAAAATGTAAAGAGAAATCGTAGCTTCCTTAGTTTCCAAGTACCCACCCCTCCAGTTATATAGGGGACTATAGAAATAAGTATTTTTCTTTGAATTTTATTTTGATTGGATTAAAAATGATTGTTTTCTTTTCTGTACAAAGATGGATATGCTTTGTAATTATTAAAAAACTGCAATAAATAAAAAAAAAAAAAAGACAAATATCAAGGAGTATGCAGACAATTGCTCAGTACTGGATATTGGCAAAAATCCCATTGCAGGATAGAGAAAGGAACTAGAAATTGTTAACCAGTCTGCCTATTTAGACATCCAGCAACAATTATAGTGATCCCAAACTGACCATCCCCAGGAATCTGTTACCTACATCCATAAATATGCAAATGCTTTAACCCAAGTCAATCCACTATCTCTGGTATTGACATACTTTTGGAATATTTCTAGACTCGTTGAATTTTAAAACCACTGCACTGGAATACACAAAAGATCAGGGAAGTGCAGAAATGAACTGCACTGAGGTTTCCACTTGCAAGTTTATCATTCAAAACTATCTTGACAAACACCAGTAACAGGCTGAGATAGCTATAGGACCTTTAGACTTGGGGGCCGATTTTTAATCCTACGCATGCGGGGTACATTTGTGCACGCTACCCGGTGCGCACAAATGTACACCCGATTTTATAGCGCGCACATGTTATAAAATCCAGGGTCGGCGCGCGCAAGGGGGTGCACACTTGTGCACCTTGCGTGCGCCGAGCCCTAGGGGAGCCCCGATGGCTTTCCCCGTTCCCTCCAAGGCCGCTCCGAAATCGCAGCGGCCTTGGAGGGAACTTTTCTTTCACACCCACCCCCCAGCCCTACCTCAATCCCCCTCCCCACCTTATTTTATATTTTACGCCTGCCTCTTCCAGGCGTATCTTGCACACGCCAGCCAGCTGCCGGTGCGCCATCCCCAGGCACAGCCGCTGTGCCGGAGGACTTGGGACCGCCCTGGTCCCGCCCCCTTCCCGCCCCTTTTTCAAAGCCCCAGGACATAACCACGTCCCGGGCTTGCGCGTGCTGCCGAGCCTATGCAAAATAGGCTCGGTGCACGCAGGGGTAGGTTTTCGGGGTTACGCGTGTAACCCTTTGAAAATTTACCCCTTGGTGAATAATAGCCATTTCTAAGTATACTACTGTGTTTTATATTAGTCCCACAAATTCTATGGAATTTTATGCATTCTCAGTGTTCTTTATTACTATATTTTATTATGCAGTCTCTGCAAGTGGTTCCAGTGCAAGTTCAATGCTGTGTTTTCTTACATCTAAGGGCTTATGTCATATTAAATATATTTTTATGATATATACTGTATGTGATTATAACCCACCTTGACTGGGGCTGGTTACCTTCCCAGCCCTGGAGAGCACTGGATCACTCACACAGGGTGGAGGAACGAAATCTTTGGGTCCTCGGGAATTTGGGCAGGCTCCCCTGCAAGGCCAAACTGGGCGGAGGATATCTCAAAAATAGCACAGGCCGCATAAAGTTGATTCTTCAAACCTAAATAAAAGTTTACTTTGAAAAATTAATCAGGTTTCAGTCAGAAGAAAAGTAAAGGCCACAGCAAAAAATAGAAGAGTTCAGCAGTTAAAAAACAGGTTCAAAATAAGGTTCCAATAATTCCACAGTCATGGCAGAAAACACCTCTGTTCCCCAAAATCTTCCCAGTTGCTTTCACAATGCACAATTTTTATGCACTGTTAAGTCTTTTCATTCCAGGAAATATTGAGACTTTTATTATTTTTGTTTTTGTTTATTTATGTAATGCATTCTTATTTTACTGTAAGTATTTTTTATCTCTGTTATTACAATGTATTTGGTGATTTTTAATGTATTTGTATTTTGTTTTGATTTTATTTGTTTTAGTTTGTAAAGCATTATGACTGGTCACAAAATAACGATATATAAATATAATTAATAAATTCAAGTAGTCACCTTAGAGCTGCCCAAGATCATCCTCCCCACTTTCTCTTGGTGGATTGAAGATCCTGGTATCCTTCTATCTTCCCAGTAGAATTGTTCCCTTGCTTTCACTGATTTCCAGAACTAGAAACTCAGACCAGGGCACATCTCCTTACAGTTACTCAGGTCTTTGACTTCAAGTTTCTTTTAGCCCTCACAAAATGTTCCCCAAAACTCCTTCATTGTCTTGTGCGAGGTAGTTTTTTATTTTCCCCAGATTTGTCACATCCCTTTTGGGGGATGAACCAGCCTGTCACTCAGTTAAGACATATAAACCCCCTTGAACTTCCTCCGAAGCTCCTTTGCCAGAAAATTGCCCATATTAACAGATAAAATACACTCCATTACACCACTGAACCTTTAGTGAACCCTGCATTGCTGGAAAATGATCCAATTTAACTCATAGGCCCCTCTCCAGTACTTCCAGTTCATCTCTAGTGGCCAAGAATGGGCCCTATAATCTATCTAGCTCTTTTTATATGTATTTACTGTATATACACACACACACACACACATACATATATGTAAAATTGTTGCACTGTCGTGAAGAAAATACATGTTGTTTTTAGGGAGCAGTCAGACTGATTTTGGACCACAGCTCAAGTCTTTGAACAAGGCACGTTTCACAGTAGTGGCCTGGGATCCACGGGGTTATGGACGCTCCATCCCTCCAAATCGAGATTTCCCTCCAGACTTCTTTCAAAGGGATGCCAAAGATGCCATTGACTTGATGCAGGTAAACCTTTTATTCTTAAAGGTGAATTTTTAAAAGCCTGGCTCGCGCCAAAACCAGGAGGTAACGAGAATACGGTGGGTGGGTGGGTGCGTGCTGAACAGATTTTTAAGAGCCCATGTACGCATGTTATCTCCTGCTACGCGCACAAATGAAAAATCCCAAAAGGGACGGGGTGTGGGAGTGGTTTGGATGGGGCATAGACATTCCTGGACTTCAACTTCAAATTTGTGCGTAAATACATGTACAGGCATGTGCGGGGGTCTCCTACTGTGTAACTGTACTTCTGCTATGGAAGAAGTAATAAAATAAAGAATAACAGATCAGTGGGGTTTTGAGGGTTGGGGCTAACAGGGGAGAAAGGAGGCGATTAAACCAGGGAGGTTTGGAAGTCCTATCCCTTAGCTGGGCGAACTGAGAATGAACAGGAAAAACTGATAATGGCGTCGGCACGCATGTCTTAAAATCGACCCACATACGTGGTGGAAGCGGCATTCGCGCGCATATGCACATGCCCACTTAAACTTGCGGGCACATTTGTGCACATTCAGGCTATTTTATAACATAAGTGCATATGTTATTAAATGGCTGCGTCCCTGGGTGCGGCCGACTAACACACGCGTATGTGCGCCCCGCGCCTGTTTAAAAGTTGTCGTCCCTGTGTTGCAAAATTTGTGAGTCAGATCTGAAGACCAGATGGATGAAAGATGAAACCTTGCAACCACCAAATGACAAATGAATAATTACAAGTAATCTTAATATTATTACTTGTTAAGAGACTGAATTGCTCCTAAAAAAAAAAAAAAGGTTTCTGTGCTCTGTCCAAAACAAAATCTTATCCGTGGATTGAGTTTTAGGGGGGGGGGGGGGTGTTTAAACAGAGCTATATTGTGTTTCCTATCATGTAGACAGATGAACTCGGGACCAGTGGAGTTTATGCTCCCCTGCCAGCAGATGGATAAGGAGCAAGCTGACGTCACAGTATATCTAACCATGCAGTGACCCCAGCCTGCCAGTATTCTCTGTCTCCAGCAGATGGTGGACTTGCAGCTCCCAATGGGGATTGCTTTGAGCTTTTTGAAAGGAGAAATTTGAAATCCTAAATTAAGGAAAAGAAAGCCCCGCTCTCCTGCAGTGATATCTAAAGGTCCCTCCCCCAGTTGAGAATTCATGAGGCAATTTCCTTGGTCCCTCAGAGGTGTGCCTTGGACCAGTAACTGGGTTTCCCGGCATGGACTTAGAAGCTAGAAAGGCAGCGGGTGCAAGAGGCTGAGGGAGGTGGTGACTGCAGATGCCCTCTCCCCCTGCAGCCGGAGATTGTCTCTGTACTCAAGGTAAGGTTTAAAAACAAAAGGAGAAAGTTTAATCTGAATCAGAGACAGAGGGGTTTCAGAACTTCTTCCGGTCTCTGTTCTCGGCGCTTCATGCCATGCCGATGTTCATTCCCACTCACGTTGTGGTAGGGGAACTGGGCAGCCTGGCGGGTTGAGCGGCCCTTTGTAGGCTAGGCCCCGCACTTTGGCCTTTTTCTTGCAAGCCCCGTGGTAGGCCATGGTGGCCATTTTCACGCTCCCTTGTGCATGTTCTACTGCCCTCTATAGGCCGCTGGTGTGCGCAGTGTGTCAGCTCTGCGCAAGCATTGTGCTCTCTGTGTTTGGGTGCACTATTTCCGCGCACAAACATTTTTACTCACTTAACTTGACACACAGGTTGTGCGTGCACCTTGCCATGCTTTCTTCTAGGTGCTTATTTTTTGAGCACGAGCCGTTCCAATGCACATTTACCGCAGCAATGGCGCTGGTAAGCAAGAAGCCTAAGCAACTTCCTATTTGTGTTGCCTGTCATATTAGGGCTTCTCAGCCTGACCTGGCTTCTAACCTGTGTCGGCGCTGCTCGGACGCTCAGGGAAAATTGTCTTCCTTGGATTTTGCTAAGCCTGGCTCTTCCCATTCTGATGATGGGTTGGTCACTTACCGATGGAAATCTGCTCCCACCTCCCGTGGTGGTTGCAGGAGAGATCATCTGAGAAAGGGAGTTTCTCATCCTCTCCGGCCTGGTTGGTACTCATGACAGATGCGAGTCTCCATGGTTGGGGGGGCTCGCTGCCTGGAGTTAACGGCCTAGGTGTGCTGGAATGCCAAAGAATCCCACTGGAACATCAATTGCTTGGAGGCCTGGGCGGTTCAGCTGGCATGCTTGCAGCTCAGCAACAGGCTGCGGAATCAAGCAGTATGCGTGATGTCGGGCAATGCGACGATGGTGACCTATATCAATCACCAGGGAGTAACCAAGAGCCAGCAAGTGTTGCAGGAAATAAATAGCTGATGGAATGGGCGGAAGGTCATCTGCAGATGAACTCGGCCTCTCACATTGCAGTAAAAGACAACGTAAGAGTGGACTTTTCAGCAGGGAGAGTCTGGACCCAGGACAGTGGGTGTTGTCAGCCGAGGCATTTCAGTTGATTATAGATCGTTGGGGCCTTCATTCCTAGACCTGCTGGCAACTTCTCGAAATGCGAAGGTTCCTCGCTTCTACAGTTGCAGGAGAGATCCGTGGTCCCTGGGAATAGACGCTCTCGTACAATGCTGGCAGGAAGACAGATTGCTTTATGCCTTTCCTTGCTGGACTGGATAATTCGCAAGATCGAAGGCCACAGAGAGCTATTACTCCTTATGGTGCCAGACTGGCCCAGGCATCCGTGGTATGCAGATTTGCGGTGACTCCTGGTGGAGGCGCCCCTTCGTCTTCCGTCATACATGGATCTGCTTCAGCAGGGACCAGTTCTTCATGAGGATCCGACTCTATTCTGTCTTATGGTTTGGCCCTTGAGAAGGTTCGCCTGTTAAAGCGTGGTTATTCCGCTGCGGTGATTGCCACTTTACTCTGCGCTCGCAAGTTCTCCACTTCCTTGGCTTATGTGCGGATTTGTAGAGTTTTTGAGGTCTGATGTGAGGAGCGGAGTGTTCTTCCTCGTTCAGTTAAGATCCCTCTCATTCTGGATTCTTTGCCAGATGGATTGAATAAAGGCTTAACCCTTAATTCCTTGAAGGAGAGCAGGTTGTGGCTCTTGCCTGTTTCAGAGGCCTGGTGAATGGTGTTTCCTTGGCATCTCATCCTGATGTGGCGCATTTTTTGAAGGGAGTGAAGCATCTTATGCCTCCCTTGAGGTTACCGGTTCCATTCTGGAGTCTTAATTTGGTGCTGGACTTTTTGGCGGGCCCTACGTTACGACCACTGCATAGCCTTTCCTTATGGATGTTGACTTTGAGGACTGTGTTGCTCATGGCTATATGCTCTGTGGTGTCGGATTTCTGAGCTGCAAGCCTTGTCTTACTGGGAGCCGTTCTTTCAGGTAACTCCGGGTGCGTTACAGCTGCATACTGTTCCATCCTTCTTGCCCTAGGTAGTCTCGGACTTTCATTTGAATCAGTCCATTTCCTTGCCATCCCTGGATAAGGTCAGGGATGAGGAGGAATTTTGCCTTTTGCACTCCTTGGATGTTAAGCGTCTTGTCTTGCAGTATCTGGATGTCTCTGAGTCTTTTCGAAAGATGGATCGCCTGTTTGTTCTCCATGGCAGGAGTAAGCAGGGCACTGGCTTTGCAGGCTGCCATAGCTTGTTGGATTAAGGAGGTGGTCACGGCCACATATATGGATGCTGGAAAGCCGTTGCCTACTCAGGCTGTGTCATGGGCAGAGGTTAGTCTGTTATCTCCCATCGATATCTGCCGAGCTGCGATGTGGTCCTCCTTACACACTTTTTTTTCCAGGTTTTATTGTCTGGATATGCAGGCCTGGGAGGATGCAGCCTTTGCATGTGTGGTGTTGACTGGACTCTGGGCAGCTTCCCAACCTGTTGGAGAGTAGCTTTGGTACATCCCACTGGTCCTGATTCCATCTGTCTACATGCTAGGAAATGGAGAAATTACTTACCTGATAATTTCATTTTCCTTAGTGTAGACAGATGGACTCAGCTTCCCGCTCTTGGCTGCTGCTTGAGTGTGTCAGTAGTCCTCCAAGGGATTACTGGTAAGTGTTCATCCAGTCCCTAGCTTGGGGTACTTAGAATCTTATGTGGGTTCAGTGTTTATGGTTGGTTGAGTACAATTCTGGTTATCTGTTTTTAATCATTTTTTGCTAGTCTGTCCACAGCTGAATTTGAAGAGAATACTGGCAGGCTGGGGTTACTGTAGGGTTATGTATACAGTGACATCAGCTTGCTCCGTGTCCATCTGCTGGCAGGTGAGCATAAACCCCAATGGTCCTGAGTCCATCTGTCTACACTAAGGAAAACAAAATGATCAGGTAAGTAATTTCTCCATTCTGAGAACAAGATAATGCTTTCTTAAATGTACCTGGCTTCAGCAGGACTCAGATGAAGTGGGATTTGGGGAATCTTAGTTTCAGGAGCTGTGTATGTTAAGGGCAATTTTTAAAGGCATTTACATGGATTAAAACAATTTATCTGTGCAGTGAGCCAGTTTTTAAAATGGTCCTCAAAGTAACTCAAAGTATGGGAACGTTTTCACAACACATTTAATTTTTACCATATTTGATTTTTAATAGAGGCGTTTCCAGGAAGGAAGATTTTGGGCTGGATAGGAAAGTAAATGGGGTGGATTGTATTTTCAGATGTTAATTTTAACCACACAGAAAGCAGATGCAGAGTCTGTAGGCCCTTTGTGTCCTTGGTGATTTTCAAGGTGAAAATATGAGTGCACTTTCCCTCTGAAAATTAGTTACAGGTCTTGCTCTCACAGACTTAGCATCCAGGCAGGCAGTTTGATTATTGCCCCGTCAATGTCTCAGATGCTTTGTGACATAAAAGGATGTTTTGTATTCCTTAGCGATACCTTGGATGGGGATGAATCTGACATGTCTTTGCTTTTGCACTTAATTGATGAGTGGCAGCCGTTTTTTCAGGATTTAATACATAGACTGATACAATGTGCATTGGGAAGGATAATCTTGGAAGAAATTTCAACACTATTCTGAACTCCAAAGTAGAACAGTTATGCATCAGACTGAGCAGTGATCCCCTTTGGGGAAGAGTTCTCTATAAACTTATCAAACAGCCAATAATTTCTGCTCTAGAATAAACCTTTTTCTTGCCGATAAAGGATGGATTTACCCTTCCAAAGTCTTGCCTCACAAATCTCCTACTTTTTTTTTATGGGTGAATAAATATGTGAACAAAGGTGAACCAGTAGATGTGATATATTTGGATTTTCAGAAGGTGTTTGACAAAGTCCCTATGAGGAGGAAGTGACGTCACTTCCCATGTAAGCAGTCTCTCTGCACTGCTCCTCGTGCTTCTGGGGCTTATAGCGCGATAAACCGACTCCAACAAGTTTTAAAGTTGACCCGACGACTCCTGCGAGCTCAATAATAGCCAGGGAGATGGCTTAAAAAAAAAAAACGCCGGACCTACGCAAGTATTCATATGCCCGTGGCGACGATGACTCGGACCCGGGGAAATTCAAGATGGCGGCGGATCCCCTCGCTGAACGGGAGGAGGAAAACAACCTGCATACCGCAGATGACTCTCCGCCTACCCGATGCGAGATGCGGAGGTGGTTTGGAGAACTTAGACAAGACCTAAAATCATATAAATCTGAGATTGCTGGAATGCTGGCCGAAATGAAAGAGGAGACGGCTGAGCTGGGGCGCCGTGTGGACGAGGCCGAGATCCGCTTGGACATGCAGGGAGAAGGCTGGGACGCATTGAGGAAGGAGCATGTCCAGCTACAACAGTCTTACAACTCCCTGTCAGAAAAACTTGAAGACATCGAAAACCGGAGCTGGAGGCGTAACCTTAGGATTCGGGGGGTCCCAGAATCTGAGGACTTTACAGATTGTATGGAGGTGGTAAGGAAAATTTCTTCCTTCTTTCTTGCCCATGAGGAGGAGCAAGTAACTACACCAGAGGCTGTTATTCGCGTAGAAAGGGCCCATCGGACCTTGGGACCTAAAATAGTTAACAGACCTAGAGGTATTGTGATCTGCTACCACTCTTTCCAACAGAAAGAAAAAATCTTTAACATTGCTAGAAGACAGAGAACTTGGCAATGGGACGGACATGAACTCGCTATATTTGCAGATCTCTCCTCTGCCACCTTAAAGAAGAGGCAGGAGTTTCGTTGTGTCACTACAAAATTAACAGAAGCCCATATCAGATATCGCTGGCTATACCCCGGAGGGTTGGCCTTTACGATCCAGGGCACAACTCATCGCACTAAGTCCGTACAGGAGGCCGCTGAGATTTTAAAACATGAAGGTATAACTGTTGAACCTCCCCCAGCAGTGCCTGGTGAGCAGGGAGGGCTCGCATCTCGGAGAGCACCACAGCCACGGTGGCAAAGGATCCCCAAGGGCCGGCGTAGACTATAAAGGAATTCGGCTGATGGAGTGGGGGAGGCCCCTGCCTGATTGCCTGTTTGGTGCCTATTCTGTTTCCTTTGGACGTCATTGCGCTGGAGACACAGCAGGAGGACCGTGGTCAAACCTTCACAAGAAGTTTCTTCTACATCCTTATTGCACTATAAGTAGTTGGGTTTTCAATTTTGCATTCTAATTTTGTTGGGCCAGTTAATGTTGAGGTATTACAGAACAAGCCCAGAGGCTGAGCGTCATGGGAAGTGGTTTCTGTCTTCCTCCATGGGACGCTGGTACAGTGAGAATGTGCCCCAGTATGTACAGAGAGGGGATGGGGGGGGGGGGGGGGGGGGGGGGGGGGAGAAGGGGTATGGGGTAAAGGTAAGCAGCGGCAGTATGCATGATGGGTGTTTATATCTTTTCGAGACTGGGGGCAGATGCCTGCGGGTTTCTTTTCGTATATGCTGGGAGGAGAGTGTTTGTATACTTCATGATGGCTACCTTTAAATTTCTCTCCTTAAATGTGAAAGGTCTCAACACACCAAGAAAGAGAAAATTACTGTTTAAAGAATTAGACCGAATGAAGGTGGATGTAGTAATGTTACAAGAGACACATATACGGAAGAGATATCAGAGGCTGATGAATAACCTTAAATAACCTCACCAATACTGGGCAGCCACTACAGTTACTTCTAAATATTCTGGGGTAGAGATTATGCTTCATAAGGATTTTCTTTTTGAACTAAAAGAAACTTATGAGGACCCTAATGGTCGATTCCTTATTGTAAAAATAACCATAGGGGGGTAGGTATAAACTCTGCTGTCTACTTATGGACCAACCTCCCAAAAGGTGGATTTTTACCGCTCATTAAATCAGAGACTGACTTCTCAGGCAGAAGGCTCTCTAATTATGGGAGGGGACTTCAATTTAACTCTAAATCCCCAGTTAGACACATTGCTGGGTTCAAGTTCAGATTCCAAAAAAAGCTAGGGATGAACTGAAAGCTCTGTTACGATGTCATGGCGTATGGGATTTGTGGAGGTCCCGTCACCCGACGTCGAGAAACTACACTTTCTTTTCTACCCTGCACAATAGTTACTCTAGAATTGATATGTTCATGGGTAGTATGAGACTGCTGCCTAGGGTACTCAAGGTCAACATTGAGCCTATCTTATGGTCAGATCATGCTCCTATCTGGTTCACGCTTCAGGTGCGGGATTATGACCAAGGTACCAAATTCTGGAGGCTAAATGACTCTCTTTTAGATGACCCTGATTATGTGTCTCAGGTAGAACTAGCTATTCAGGAGTATTTGCAATTAAACGATACGGGTGAGGTTAACGCAGTGGTAGTATGGGAATGCCTCAAGGCGGTCCTTAGGGGCAAATTCATTGCTCGGGCGGCGTTATTAAAGAAACAATGTGAGCAGGAACGCAACCAACTCCTAGTTAAGCTTAAGGACTTAGAGCGTATACATAAACAATCTGTTTCCCCGTTGGTAAATTCTACCCAACTGCATGATATTAGAAATCATATCGCCTCCTTAGACACAGCGTCTATCGCCCATCAACTGCAATTGACTCAGCAAAAATACTTTGAAGGGGTGAATAAGGCTGGGAAAGTATTAGCCAATGTTTTGAAACGCCGGCAAGCTCAAACTACTATTATTAAGATTAAAAATAAAGAGGGCGATGTATTGACGGATAATAAGCCTATCAGATGGCGATTTCACCAATTCTATTCTGAACTCTATTCGATGGATAAGGGTATCAGTCTGGGGGACATTGATAAGTATCTGGAGGCCTCTATGGTCCCGGAATTAGAGGAGTCTCAACAACGTATCCTGAATAAGGATATTTCGGAGCAAGAAATTTTCTATGCTATCCGTTCCCTCAAACCAGGGAAATCGCCAGGCATTGATGGTTATACAGGCCGGTTTATTTGCCACATGCTTAGCCACTGTTTTGGCCAAATTTTTTCTTGCGTTAAAGGAGGGGATGCCACTCTCTGATGCAGCTAACACTGCTGGTATCACGATTCTTTCAAAACCGGGGAGGGACCCTACTGTCTGTGGTTCATACAGACCGATCTCCCTCATAAACATAGATTTAAAAATCTTAGCAAAAATTTTAGCGACCCGTCTGAATAGTTTTATTGCTCAAATAATACATCCAGATCAAGCTGGCTTCATCCCAGGTAGACAAGCTAGCGACAATGTTCATAAAATTATTGATCTGTTCTGTTGGGTAAAAAAGTGTAATATCCCGGCGGTGGCGTTAGCGGTTGATGCTGAGAAAGCTTTCAATATGGTGCACTGGCCATATCTTTTTGCACTATTAAGAAAATTGCAATTTGGTGACTCCTTTATACAATGGATTCAGCAATTGTATACTAATCCATTAGCATGTATAAAAATCAATGGGGGATATTCCCCTACCTTCCCGGTAAGACGTGGTACCAGACAGGGATGTCCTTTGTCTCCCCTTCTCTTTGCAATTTTTCTAGAACCTTTTGCAAACTTGGTGTGGAATCATTCGGGTATTAGAGGAGTGGAGGTGGGGAGATTTTCCTCCAAATTATCCCTTTTTGTGGACGACATCCTGATACTAGTTACTGACCCTGAATCATCTTTACCCCATTTGACAACAGCCATGGAAGAGTTTAGCAGGGTATTGGGTTTTAGGCTCAATTGGGAAAAGTCGGAGATCTTAAATATTAACATTTCTAGTTCTTCTGAACAGATGCTTAAGAAGCGGTTCCGCTTTAAATGGGCCCAAGATAAGTAAAAATACCTGGGAGTGTATGTCAGCGCCTCACAGGACTTGTTTCACTTAAATTATGATAAATTGTGGTCTACGATCCTCAAGGAACTGGAGGAGTGGAACAGATACAGCATTTCTTGGCTAGGCAGAATCGCCGCTTTTAAAATGACTATCTTACCTAAACTGCTGTATCTGTTTCAGACCTTGCCGATTGATATACCCCAGAAATCAAAAGAACTGGTAAAGTATGTGATATGGTAACACTATATCAAGAAAAATCACACACAAAGACGTGGGGTATAATCGGACAGGTTTACCCTCATAAGTGAGTGACTGTTCATATACACCGAACACGGTGTTTTAAACCATTCGAGCACTTTAAATTTTATGTGCCGGCACTCATTAAATAATCACGGGGTAACCCAAATTCTCTTTTTTTTATAGTTTTTCAATTTTTTTAAGAAGTTTTTTTATGAGAGAAAGTCCTTCTTTTACCAAACACGTAGTACAGGTGCCGTACTGAGGTGTATAAACACAATTCCTTCTAAATTTTAACGAAGGTAAAACTTCCTCTTTTGAGCATGAATTTTGAACAGCACTTCAACAGCACTTAAATGTGGAAAAGTGTACTTATCTTAAACTTTTCCAAAAATAAGAACAACGGCTCCTCAACCTTGTTCAGCAATAAAGCCCGACACCACTGGTGTTTCGAAAAACTTCTTCAGGGGCCTGGAAGTCTGAAAAAAGTATGACAAAAACAGATTAAACATTCATGCAATCAATCTTCATGAAACATAATCTTCACAGACTTACGAGTTGAAGAATGAAAACGCCAACTCTTCTAACGTATGGCAAAAGACAGAATCCGCCATATTGAAACTGACGTATATAAGGCTACGTACTGCCTCGAAAAGGACCAATCAGAAACAAACGCAGCCAAACGCACAAGGCTGATTGGAGAAAGCAGACCTTTAAACAAGTGACATCCACTCGATGGATTCATTCATACCATGGGGAAATTCTGAACCCAATTTAAAAATCCATCTTTGCTCCTTGTAATTCAATAAGGATTTTACGTCTCCCCCCTCTGTTGGTAACAAAAACCTGATCCAAAATGGTCCACCGGAGATCAGTGAACTCATGGCAGGCTGTCACACAATGTTTTACAATAGGAGCTTCCATGTTGCATGTGTTCAATCTGCTTCTGTGTTCTCTCAGACGTATTCTAATGGGTCTAGATGTGCGACCAATGTATAGCATAGGACAAGAACATTGTATCAAATACACCATGTTACGGGAATCACAATCAGTGAAAAATTGCTTGTTGTATTCCAAATCTGTAAGTGGATCCTTCCAGGTCCCGCCTGTCATAGCAAGCTGGCATATGTCACACTGACCACAAGTTCCATGATGCCCCACGAGCTGCGTGGGAACTGACATTGGAGGCGCTGCTCTTACCAAATGATTTTTAATATTTTTGCCTCTTTGAAAAGATATAAGAGGTGGTTCCTTAAACTGAGGATGCAGTTGGAGTACATACCAATGCTTCTGGATACTTTTAACAATCTCCGGTGCTCGATTGGTGAATTGCAAAACATATACATCCCGGGGATCACTGTCATGTGATTGATATGTGAGAAGTGCCTCTCTAGGAGAGTATAACGCCCGTTTATACGCTGTACGGACTGGATGTAATGGATAACCTCTCTCAAAAAAACGTTGTGCCAACTCCTATGCTTGATGCTTAAAATCTTGTAATGGGGCCGGGGCCGGTCACTCACCCTAGTACCAGGGCCAAACGCTGACGCTGAGACCGGCGTCGGCGGTTCCTTCTGTAGCAGCGGCTGCTGCATCAACATGGCCGCGGCGTCTTCCCCGCGGCTAAGCTCCGCCCCCTGAAGTTCTCTAGGGCCGCACGGGCGGCTATAGCCTAGATTTAAAGGAACCCCTACCGGAAGTGGGACAGTTCCTTCCTGCCAGCCCCAATCTTCAGGGACCTATTTAAGGCAAGGTCTGAGCCTTCAAACCTTGCCTTGGCTTCTTGGCTCCTGTGTTTGTCCCTGATCGTGGTTCCTGCTTGTTTCCTCCGTGCTTGATCTCTGGACTGGCTGCGGTACTTTCTGGCTCTCGACCCCTGGACTGGCTGCGGAACTTTCTGGCTCTTGACCCCTGGACTAGCTGCGGAACTTTCTGGCTCTTGACCCCTGGACTGGCTGCAGAACTTTCTGGCTCTTGACCCCTGGCTTGGCTGCTGAGCGCTTCTTGGTCCTGGCTCTTCGACCTGCTGAAGGCGTCAGCTTCTGTTCTCTCGACCCGCTGGAGGCGCCAGCTATCTGGAAAACACGACCTGCAGGAGGCGCCTGCATCCAGATCTTCTTCAACCCTACAAGCAATTCTGAGGACTGGCCTCGCCTTCTGACGGTGGGCCTAATGGACATCGCTGGACCAAGGGTCCACTCCTCTAACCATAACAGTAAGCAAGGCCATGGACCCGGCAGAGGCCTCAGCACTACGTGCCATTCCCGGCCTGGCCCAGAAAATCATGGAGCAACAGAATATGCTTGAATCCATGGCGGCGTCCATGGAGTGGCTCAACGCTCGACTAGATGCAGTAATTGCTACGCAGCCCAGTATGCCAGCCGCAACTCCCCCGGTCGCATCAGTTCCGCCTCCAGCACAGAGCAATCCCCGTCCGGTTCTTCCGCTTCCAGCACCACCATGATACGCCGGAGATCCCCGTCTCTGCTCGGGTTTCCTGGACCAGTGCACTATGCATTTTCGCCTACAATCGCCCTTCTTTCCAGACGATATCACCAAAACTACATACATTTTATCTTTATTGGAAGGCAAAGCCCTCGCCTGGGCCTCTCCACTATGGCAACGCTCAGATCCGGTATTACAGGACTATTCTCAATTTATTGAATTATTCCGGACTACCTTTGAGGAACCCGGAAAACAAGCTGCCGCCGCCACAGACCTACTTCATCTCTGTCAAGGAGGGCGCTCTCTCACTGACTATAATATTGATTTCCGTACATTAGCTAACGAACTTCATTGGGAGGAGAGTGTTCTTCGGACCATTTATCTAGAAGGATTATCTGCTAAAATCAAGGATGAGCTGGCCGCTCGGGAACTTCCGTCCTCCTTAAACGGCATTATTGAATTGGCAACCAGAATCGACTATCGGCTGCAAGAGAGGACCCGAGAGGGTGTAAGCTGGAGGAGATGGCCTGCAATCTCCCATGTTCCTCAGTCTGCCACTACAACTCCTCATGAAACCTCCACCAGTGAGGGGTCGGTAGAGGAACCAATGCAGCTTGGAAGGGGTCCCTTGTCACCGGAGGAACGCCTGAGACGTCGCAGATCAGGTCTTTGCTTGTACTGTGGTGGTTCCGGACATCTTCTAGCAACCTGCCCTATTCGCCCGGGAAACTACAAAGCCTAGGAACTTTGGGGGGTGTTTCCCTAGGCCTTACATCTCCGAAACCCCCACTCACCCTACCTGTGACCCTTCGTACTAACGGACTGGAATTTACCACCCTGGCGTTAGTGGATTCAGGAGGCGGAGGAGATTTCATCTTACAAGAATTAGTGGATAAACTTCAAATTCCTGTCCGACTCTGTCAGACTCTGTCAGAAACCCTTAGTCATTTCTTCAATTCACAAAAACCTGATTTATCTATAGCAAGCTTAACGATTAAATCCTCGTCAAGCCCGTTGGGCATTATTCTTTTCACGTTTTGACTTTGAGCTAAGATATCGACCAGCAAGCAAAAATATTAAAGCCGATGCATTATCTCGTTCATTTGCTGTGAAGATGGAGAAGAACCCCCGCAGAACATCATTGATCCGGCCCGTATCATTCTTTCTGCTACCTTTTCGGTTCCGGTCGGGAAAACCGTGGTTCCCAGTAGACTCCACAACAGGGTACTGAAATGGGGACACGATTCTCAGTTCGCTGGGCATCCAGGACGTAAGCGAACACAAGACCTCCTTCAGCGATTCTACTGGTGGCCGGGGATGTGCAAAGACATTCGTTCTTATGTTGATTCCTGCCCTGTTTGTGCCCAACATAAGAATCCTGTGGGGAGACCGTGGGGGCAGCTACAACCACTTCCGGCACTGACTAAACCATGGACTCATATCTCCACCGACTTTGTGGTTGATTTACCTGCTTCTGAAGGACATACTGTTATCTGGGTAGTGGTTGATCGATTCTCAAAAATGGCTCATTTTACACCCCTGCCCGCCCTCCCCTCTTCTCCCCGTTTGGCTCAATTATTTATGTTGCATATATTCCGGCTTCATGGTCTACCCCTACACATCACATCCGACCGAGGTTCGCAATTCACAGCCCGATACTGGCAGAATCTCTGTGCCAAATTTCACATTGCATTAGACTTCACTACTGCTTTCCTCCCTCAAGCCAATGGACAGGTAGAATGAACTAATCGTGCTCTTAAACAGTTCTTGCGTTCCTACGTAAATGCACGACAGGATGATTGGTCGGCTTTATTGCCCTGGGCGGAATTCTCGCATAACTTCCACACTTGTAAATTGTCTTTGGTCAACAACCTACACCACCGGTGCCTCTACCCCTGTCTGTCCCCTCCCCGGCAGCTCAGCTCACAGCCACACAGCTTAAACAACTATGGATACACACTCGACAAATGCTACGAAAGGCTGTACATACTGCTAAGAGATTTGCGGACAGACATCGGAGACCGGCACCACAATTTCATCCAGGAGACAAGGTGTGGCTTAGCACCAGGAATATCCGTTTGAGGGTCCCATCTATGAGATTGGCTCCTCGTTATATTGGCCCTTTTCCTGTGACTAAACAAATAGGTCCCGTAACCTATCAACTATGTTTACCCGCCTCACTACATATCCATAATGCTTTTCACGTATCTTTGTTGAAACCATTGCTCCTCAAATGGCCATCTCGGAGGGTTCCTGTGTCACCACAATTACAGCTGGAGGAAGACGCGAAGTATCAAGTCCGGGAGGTTCTCGATGTCCGGAGATGAGGTCGTAGATGGGAGTACCTCCTAGCGTGGGAAGAATTTGGGCCAGAGGAGAATTCTTGGGAACCCGCTACTAACATCCTGGACAAGGATCTTCTCAAGAATTTTCATATCAACCACCCAGGGAAACCCAAGCCTTCTAGGGGGAGGCCTAAAGGAGGGGGTACTATTATGACCACCGGCCGCGGCAAACCGCGACCAGGGCCGGTCACTCACCCTAGCACCATGGCCAAACGCCGATGCTGAGGCCGCGTCGGCAGTTCCTTCTGTAGCAGCGGCTGCTGCATCAACATGGCCGCTGCGTCTTCCCTGCGCGGATAAGCTCCGCCCCCTGAAGTTCTCTAGGGCCGCGCCGGCGGCTATAGCCTAGATTTAAAGGAACCCCTACCGGAAGTAGGACGGTTCCTTCCTGCCAGCCCCAATCTTCAGGGACCTATTTAAGGCAAGGTCTGAGCCTTCAGACCTTGCCTTGGCTTCTTGGCTCCTGTGTTTGTCCCTGATCGTGGTTCCTGCTTGTTTCCTCCGTGCTTGATCTCTGGACTGGCTCCTGTACCTTCTGGCTCTCGACCCCTGGACTGGCTGCGGTACTTTCTGGCTCTCGACCCCTGGACTATCTGCAGTACTTTTTGGCTCTTGACTCCTGGACTGTCTGCGGTACTTTCTGGCTCTCGACCCCTGGACTGGCTGCGGAACTTTCTGTCTCTCGACCCCTGGACTGGCTGCGGAACTTTCTGGCTCTCGACCCCTGGCTTGGCTGTTGAGCGCTCCTTGGTCCTGGCTCTTCGACCTGCTGAAGGCGTCAGCATCTGCTCTCTCGACCCGCTGGAGGTGCCAGCTATCTGGAAAACACGACCTGCAGGAGGCGCCTGCATCCAGATCTTCTTCAACCCTACAAGCAATTCTGAGGACTGGCCTCGCCTTCCGACAGTGGGCCTAACGGACATCGCCGGACCAAGGGTCCACTCCTCTAACCATAACAGACATATAGAAATTCCTCTGAATCACTAGAGATGTGCATTCATTTAAAATGAAACTGCAAAACGCAACGAATAAGGCTAATTCATTTTATTCGGGGGCCTCCCCGAATGACGAGAACATTATTCATTTTGTTTTTAAAAAATGCATCTGGCCTAGTATAGGCCAAAGCTGATTTGCCGGCGTCACGTTCAGAAATAGGCCGAAGCCCAAAGCAGGGACCGCAGCCTAGGCCTGACCGTGACGCCGGGGTCTCGGCCGAGGCCCTGAAAATTAAAAAAAAACAAAAACGTACCTGATCCATCGGGTTCTGTCGAAGGTTGGGTCCTGAGGCCTGGGCCCAACATTGCGACCTGACCCGGAGGCCAGGTCCTGGTGCCAGGGCCTCGGCCTAGGCCTGACTCTGTGACCCAACCAGGAGACTGGGTCTGACACTGGGGCCTAGACTGGGGCCCGGACCCAGGCCCGATGCTGCGACCCAACCCGGAGGCCTGTCCCAACCCCAAGGCCTCGACCCAGGCCCAAAGCTACGACCCGACCAGGAGGCTGGGTCCTGATGCTGGGGCCTTGGCCTGAACCCAGGCCTGACACCACGACATGACCCAGAGGCTGGGTCCTGCCATGCCTAAATACCTAGGCCTCGGCCCAGGATCAGGCCCAGGCTTCTGTGACCAGGCCTGGGAGCTTCACCATCCGACGTCTTCTTTCTTTGGCTCTTCACTGCCAAATGACGGCAACCCCTGGGGTCGTGCCAGAGTGAATTAACTCCGGTGTATTCACCCCCGCGGATGGCGCCATTTTGATGTAGGCATCTAAATTAGGAGGTCGATATTCAGCTGTAGAGCAGCTAATTAAATTAACCGAATATAGATATCTAGCTAACTTAACAGGGATATTTAGCATTGCAGCCCTGGTTATCTTAAGTTAGCCAGTTATTTCAAACCAACTAACTTTAGGACAGCGCTATGGGTTGCCCAGAGTTAGCTGCATTGGTTAAGCGGCTAACTAAATATCAGTTATTTGTCTAAATGTCTTCTGAATATCAACCTCCAGACTCCCAAGTTAGGTGCCTAATTTCAGCCCATCTTACCTGCCTAACTTTGTCTGCTATTCACTCACCCAATGTTAGGCATCAAAGTAAGGGCCTAGCACTGGAAATCAGTGCTGAGTGCCTAATTTCATTCTCTTGAATTGACTCCTGCTCACTTGTTAGGTGCTTAATGAAAATAGGCATCTAAATTTAGGGACTCTGGGACAATTTTCTATTTGCCAGATCTAGGCGCCTAACTCCTTAAGTTACTTTACCTAGATCTTTAGTCTATCAGCCTCACAATAAATATAACAGAAAAATAAACCAAATTGGCCCATTCAGTGTATACATTTGGGATTCTTCCACGTTGGGTAGATAAGAATATAAATTCTCCTATTTAACCCATAACATGCTCCCTCTGCCATCCATGTTTTTTAACCTGAACTTTCAGTTCCTTTCCTACCTTTGCCCTCCATTTCAGGCTCAAGTGTTCCCATAATACAAGCCCGGGTTTAAGCACTGGCAGTGAAGGCATCTGCCTCCATCGCCAAATTGTTATAGGTGCTGGAGAATTGTAACCGCTGCCATGCCTAAATCGGAGCCTGCCACCGCAGCACCACTTCTGCCCTCTAGCAGTGCCTGAAGATGAAGCAAACATCAGCAGGGGGGCCTTCAGCAGCCCTGGCATGCTGACTGGCCCTGCGGCACCTCGACCCCCTTCTCACCATGGAAACCCGTGCGAGGTGTGGGGCATCAGGGCTGCTGAAGGCCCTGCGCTGAGTTTTGGGTTTTTTTCTTTATCTTTAGGCGCTGCTAGAGGAGAGAAGCAGCACCACAGCTTGTAGTGGAGAAGGGAGGGGGATTTGGGCAGGAGGCATTGTCCCCGCCCCGTTGCCTATAGGTAATATGCTGCCTTAATCCAGCGCTGCCAGAATCTAGTATCTGTGCCACTCGTAGACCGTTTCAGGCCTTTTTAATCTTCCTGTGTGGTTCTTTGAAGACCAGGGCTGAATGCAGATTACTTATCATTCTGTTCATATCTGACGTGCAGCTTGCCAGATGCTGTGCAGTGATTTAGGACTGTTATCTTCATGTGGCTAAGGATCTGCATTTCATTTTGGCATTACATATGTTTATTGCTGCAAATTGTCACATTCAAAATCCAAGATTTCTGTTTCAAAATAGAATTTCTAGTGCCCACAGCTTTGATCTTTTGCTCTGTGATTTTCATTCAACCTACTTTAATGTTCTCATGGTTTTCAGTAATAGTAAACGCACTCACTGGATTAAAAGACATAAGAGAGGGAAAATAGTACATTTTATCCAGCTATGCTACCACATCATGAGATCTGACAGAGCTGTGCCACGTTTCTTCATTAAAGAGTCTTAATTGTTGAGGTCTGCTATTGGAGAAGCTTAAGCATATTGACTGTGCTCTGTGAAGTGAAGAGTTCTGTGTGACACTGGGAAACACTGCATTGAATTTTTTTTTTCCTTATGGCCCATTGTTCTTATCAGAAGAATTTCCTCGTGTGATCTTGTGCATGTTAACTTTCCTGAGGTTAAGCACTATGCCTGTAATTATAATAGTGTGTATCAATCCATATACAATGTGGCTGGGTAGGTATCCAGGAGTTTGGATTGCATTTGAATAGGGATCTGTCACTTGCATTATTTCTTTGTCTTTCATCAAACAGGCCTTGAACTTTAAGAGATTTTCTTTGCTGGGGTGGAGTGATGGTGGCATCACAGCACTTGTAGCGGCTGGAAAGTATACACCCCTCATCCGGAAGCTGGTTGTATGGGGTGCAAATTCCTATGTCACTGAGGAAGACCTGAAGCTTTATAATGGTAAGTTCTGATAACAGTAAACAGGAAAAGGCTGACATGGTCTCGAAAGACACCTTCTTAGCTGTATGTCAGATCACAGTAGGTTTTACAAATCCGAGAAACCTTTACTCAGCAGGATCTTAAAATGTAACCTAGGGAAGCCTTGATTTTTATTATTCTCACTGGGACCCAGACTGCCTGACATCAAAGCTTGAGAATGCTCTCATTCACATTAGTACATCCATTTTGATGCTTTTGTTGTTGATAAATTGAAAACTGTAAAAGAAGACCTGACTGAGACTGGTATAAACAGACTGAGCATTACAAATTGATTTACAAGCGAATGGCTGCACTGCTATTGGTATGCTTTAGAATCTTATTTTGTACAAATATTAACTTGCCCTCTGGTGAAAATGGCTTGGTACATCTTCTGATCCCTCAAGGTCATCAGCCTCTTATGATGCAATAAGTCCCCCTTATGTGCTACCTAGTGCCAGCCTACAAGTGTCATTTTCTTATCTATTTATTTTTATTTATTTAAAAGCATTTCTATACCGTCTTTCACAATGAATATTAACCAAAATGGTTCACAAAACATCAAATAATTATAAAGTATATTAATTAAATTAGTAAAACTATTTTTAAAATAAAAAGTTAAAAATAAAATAAATAAAATAAATAAACAGTAGCAGAGAAAAATACAGTTCATGATTTAATCCCTATTCTCATACATCACCGTATATATCTCCTATGCTTAAATTTAAAAAAAAAAACAAGAGATAGGAAAACCAAATAAAATAATAAGAGTTTAAATGAAGTAACATTAACAGTTTGTTATATGACAGTGATTATTATTTTATTTTATTGTTTGTTTTGTTGTTCAATGTCTGCAAAAGCCTCTTTAAACAGATGCGTTTTTAGTGATTTTTTAAAATTCTTTATGATTAGAGATTTGTCTCAAAAGATTCGGAAGGGAGTTCCAAAGTATGGGAACGGCTTTGGAAAAGGCTCTTTCTCTTGTAATGTTTAATCTTGTGAGTCGAACTGTGGGGACTTCAAGCAAGTTTTTGCTGGCAGATCTCAAATTCCTAGATGGCTTATAAAGCCTGAGGGCTTTTATCTAGTGTAGATTGAGTTTCTAAAACTGAAAAGTAGTTTTTACCTTGATTGCCTTTTGGCTGTTTGGTTCCCCTTCAAGGGGATGTGTCTTTGACCCCTGCTGTCAATAATAGTTCTTCCTTTAACATAAAGGAGCCGGAGCATTGTGCCAAGCAAGCTATTGGGCAACTTTTCTTTCTTTCCCCCAGTACTGGTGGTATCACCTTTGTGCCACTCACATCTTAGCTTTGAACATAAACAATATAAGGTAGAACTGAAGCTCTTTTTACCTTGCATGGCAGTTCACTGGAGCGTACAGTCAGCTAAACAAAATGGAACTTTCATCTTAAGTTGTAGCAGGCTGAAAATGTATTTTTTATGAACTTTTTGTTCATGGGAAATCCTTTTCCTTAAATTCTTTTTTCCCATACCCCTGGGCATTCCCTTATCTATTCTCACTCATTGCTCCCTTTGTGTCTCTCTCAGCTTGCTCCTCGCATTCCTCTCTTTATTCCTTCCCTTCATTTGAGATAAGAAATATTTATTTGATTTACAAGCACACACACATATATATATGTACACACTCACCAGCAGAATTACTAACTTCAGTTTTTAATCTTTGGAAAAGGAATTGTAAAATTAGAAGAAGAAAAAAACCGTAGTCACCTATTTACTAACACATGTTAACGGAAAGTGTTAACACCTGATTTACTAAAGGGCATAAATTAAACCTGTAGCACAATGGTTCCCAACCTGGGGTCTGCGAGACCATCCCAGGGGGTCCTCCAGAAGGGGCATGCAAACAATTTAGCTAGGGAGAAAACGAGTGGGCTGCTGCTCCCTGCGATTATCCAGGAGAATGAGAGTGGGATCTGTGATGGCCCCAAAAACTGCATCTCACAGTGCTGCAGACCAAGAGGAAGAGGGAAAGAGAGGGGGGCCATTCGCACCCATTTGAAGCCTCAAACTGCACTGCCGCACGTTTAGTGAAGGCGGAGAAGGGAGCAGCCGAATGCCGCTGTCAGAATCTTTGCCGCACACTGAGGAAAGCAGAGGAAAGCTGGGTGATCCCAGTGGTGAGAAACATTTCCCATTAGTGCCACGGGTTCTGCCACTGGCCTGACAAAGAGAATGGAGAGGAGAGCTGCACCGCACCAAAAAAAAGTGAGTAGAAAGGTTCAAAGGAGGAAATGGGATGGGACTGGGGTTGACAGTATAAGGGGGAAAGACAAAGAGGGCGAAAGAAAGACAGGAATGAAGAAATGGAGCATAAAGAGGGGGACAGGAATCTATGATTGACCTGGATAAGGGGGAGTGAGAATGGATGGCAGCCTATCAGGGGAGAGGAGGAGAGGACCCCCAGGAATTATGCTGGACAGAGGGAGAGACAGAATACCACACGTGGTCCAGGAGGGAAGAAAGGAAAGATGAGCACTAGGGATCAAGGAGGAGAGAGGATGTGCAGGAAGATCACAACACCCCTGGTATCAGGGATAGGGCACTGTGTGCAGGAAGATCACAACACCCCTGGTATCAGGGATAGGGCACTGTGTGCAGGAAGATCACAACACCCCTGGTATCAGGGATAGGGCACAAGTTCTAGTCACATTGACTGGTCACATTACTTTTTTTGTCAACTACCAACAGTTTCCATTTCCCATCCCCCCAACCATCACCTCAGTGGGAATCTTGGTAACATCAATAGATAAGAGGGCAGCCAGCCAATAGGAATACATATTCATTCCTAACTGACCTTTACTGACCTGGAAAGTGTCAATTTGTATCATTTTCTGTTAGTGTGCACTAACGGGAGTTAGTGTGCACTAACACGATTTAACGTTTTTTAACGATAAATCGTTAGAACTTCTATTGTATTGTGTTCCTTAACGATTTAAGATGATATTAAAATTATCGGACGATAATTTTAATCGTTGAAAAACAATTCACATCCCTATTACTTATAGAAAAACAGATCTGTTTCTTGATTAAGTCCACCAGGTTGTAAAGTGTTGAATTTAAAGATATATTCTTGTTCTAATTTCAATAGAATTTTATCTATATTACCTCCTCTCCAGTTTAAAACTGGTTTACAGGAGGTTACGTGATGCTGAGTGATCAGATGTGCGGCTGATCTCTCTGAGGACCCCCCCTCCAAAACTAACCAACTAAAGAGCTTTTACAGTGCTCTGAGCTCTGGCAAACTGCAGCGAGAGAGCAGCTTAACTTATTTGGAACGGCTCCGGCTCCCGATGCGCAGCCCTACTCCCAGCATGGTGACAAAATCCAGCAAAAAGGAGAAAGCGAAGGGGTCCGATGCCAAAGATGGTCGACGCAGCGGACTCTCACCTGGTAATGAAAACATCTGAACCCGCAGGCTCGGACATTGCGGCCACGGTCATTGCTGCCCTAGAAGGTAGATTTCTGCAGCTTTCTTCCCAAATTACCGGCATTAGTACGCAGTTCTCTGCAATTCAATCACAATTGCAGACTGCAGAGCAAAGGATTTCAGACATGGAAGATAAAATGGCGTTGGAAGAGCCACCTCAAAAATAGGTCACGGCGAAATAACTTAAGACTCATAGGGATTCCTGAGAGTCTTACAGAAATAGAACTTGGAACCCAGCTGGAATCCTGGCTTTCTCAGACACTTCAAATCGGTTCACAGTATGGCGGTTTTCACATTGAACAAGCTCACAGGCTAGGCCCCCCCCCCCCCAGGGGCAGCCTCGCAAACAAGGCCGAGAGTGGTCATAGTCAGGGTTCTTAATTTTGCCCACAAAGTCCAAATACTCCGGGCTTACTGAAAGACACCGGATCTAGCCTTTGAAGGGGCTAAGGTACTCCTGTTTCAGGATTATTCAGCTGCAGTGGCCGCACAGAGGAAGGCCTTTGCCCCAGCGTGCTTGCAGCTTGCCAGCTTACACATCCGCGCAACTTTGCTCTTCCCTGCCAAACTTCGACTTACTCATAATGGTCAAGTTCATGTTTTCACAGCTGCAATGGTGGTGAATGCTTTTATCCAGGGATTACACCCAGGTTAAATGGCTTATAATCGATTTGTATGTTCTATCTCCTTTTCAGGGCCCCGGGCATCCCAAACCCGGTATGCACCTAAGGTTGATGTTCCTATTGTGGATCACTGTTAGTTATAATATCTGTTTTTTTCTTTCTCTCTGGGAAGGGGGTCCTCACAGCTCTAGTGATCCCGTGCTATCCAATAGATGTTATGGCAGCCATCGGGATAACTTTTGGCTTCTCTGTTGTGCCTTCCTACATCTTCAAGGGGAAATATAGAGGGTTTTGCACTGAGAGGGACAGGGGTTTGTGAATGTTTGCCTTTGCATAAATATTTTTCAAGGTTTTCACTAGTTTTGAGCACTATAACTGCTAATACCATGGGTGAGGGTCTAAGCTTGGGGACCACTACCCATCTGTTAATATATTCTCGACTGATACAGTATACTCTCTCTGATTTACAACATAAAGAGAAATGAATCTCTCTTCTTGTAAGCTTTGATGCCGAAAAGGCATTTGACAGGGTGAACTGGACTTTTCTTTTTGAAACCCTCCATCATTATGGTTTCCATGGCCCTTTCATATCTTTTCTAAATACAATTTATACGAAACCACAGGCCAATATTTGAGTTAATGGGGAATTATCTCAAGATTTTACACTGTCTCAGGGTACCAGACAAGGTTGTCCTTTGTCTCCCCTTCTTTTTGTCCTCTCCTTGGATCCCTTATTGCGTCTCTTGGAGGGAACACAGAGTATTGAGGGGATCCAGCTCGGGGTCGCATCATTTAAAAGGCGGCTTTTGCGGACAACCTCCTGCTACACTTGACAAATCCCACCTGTTCTCTTCCAGCCGCAATTAAAATAATAACAGAATATGGCCTACATGCTGGTCTGAAATTAAACCTTGATAAATCAGAGGCTATGCTGATTGGATCCGGAGGCCATCTGCACTGGGCTGGGGAGTTCCCCTTAAAATGGGCGACAGGATAAAATACTTAGGGATTTGGATACCAAACAACATTACTGACTTGAATGATGTAAATATTGCTAAACTGCAAGATAAAACAGACACTTCTCTGACAGCTTGGATGCACCTTCCCCTCTTGCTCATTGGCCGCATACATTTGCTGAAAATGACTGTGCTACCTCGCTGGTTGTATGTCCTGGGAGTCCCATTATCCTAAAGCAATCCACAATAACCAAATTTCAGAGGATTGTGACAAAATTCCTTTGGCGTGGAAAAAGGCCTAGGCACTAAAATTATTGATGCAACCAATCTCGGCAAGGGCTTCGTCCTACCAGATCTGGAAGTTTACAACCATGCATCCACTTGAGACATATTGGAGATTGGCTTTTGAACACTTCGTTCTTCTCTGATACTGCCTTTGAATCACAATTATTATCTCCCATATCCCCGCGCTATGCTCTCCATGTGTCTTGTGCATCGCTCTCTACAGATATTAGATCGGGATTCTTATTGCCACCATTGAGACTTTCGTGGACATGGCTTATGAAGAAGGCTTTGCTGCCAACTAATGTATCCCCGTACCTTCCACTTCGTGGTAACCAGGCCTTTCCAGCAGGTTTAGGCTCATCCCAATTCCGAGAGTGGGAAAGGAAAAATCTTATCTGCATAGCCCAATTGATTCAGACGGATGGGTCATTGATGGAGTTTCCAGGGGTATGCAACCTTTTTGGAATTTCACCCAATGATTTTCTCCAGTATCACCAGGTCCGGCATTATGTACGATCGCTTGGACACTTTAACTTCTCAGACTCCAAGTGGCAATTCCTGCGAGATTGGTTCGATTTAGACAACCCCCAAAAAGCACTCAATCTCTTATTATTACAGACACCTGAAGACTACTCATAATAAATGGTCTCTAGATGATGTGCGGCTCAAATGGCAGCATGAGCTCAATCACCTACTTGGCGGGGATCACAGATTCTGAAGACTGTATCAAATGCCGTTCTAGTGGGGCACATTTAGGGCACTCACTTTGGGGGTGTCAGATACTACAAACCTTTTGGAGGAAAGTTTTTCGTTTTGCAAATGAAATTGTGGGATTCAAGATACCATACTCACCTTTGATAGCACTTTTTGGCATTTTTCCACTGTCTTTCGCTGGGAAAAAAGGGCACATTCTTTGGATTACAAAAGTATTCCTGCTAGCCAACAAAGCTATTCTTACAGTAAGGCGTAAACCGGAAGGACCATCCATGGCACATTGGCAATCATCCATTCTCCATCTCCTAACTATGGAAACTTTGTCCAGCAGTCAACTGTTGGTCAGGATCAGAAGAGCTCTCAGCACAGTTTGGATGCCATTCATTCTGACCTTACGCCATAACTCTAAAAGTCAATTTCTTAACCGCATAGACGTTTGACGATATTATAGTGATCTTGTTGGATTTCTCTTTTACGATCTCTGTTGTTACATTTCATTAGTCTGTCTCAGTGCGGGGGGGGGGGGGATTGGAAGGGCGGGGGGAAAGGGGTGGGTTGGGTATGATGGGGGGGGATCTGAAAAATGTTCAAAGAAGTCTACAGTTGTATGATATGTAACAGAACACAATATGTATCATATGCCATCTTTTGGTTTGTTCCATGCATTTATTAATAATAAAAAAAGATTTAACATAAAACTGGTTTACAAACAACGATGAATTTATAATCATCAAAAACGTGGTTAGCCAGGATAGAGTGACCTACCAAAGGTCTACCATCTAATTTCCTATTAATGGCACTTTTATGTTCTATGATTCTTTTGTGTAGTGGTCTGATGGTTTTGCCAATATAATATTTATTGCAAGGACAATGTGCAGCATTACTCCACTGCTTTTACAATTTGTGAAGCTAGTGAGTTTGGAATGATCATTTTATAGTGATCTGATCTGTTTTCAGATTCACTTTACATACCGTGCAATTGTTACATGGACAGTAACCTGATGGTCTTTTATCTATACAGCTTACTTGTGTAAGAGTGGATGGAGCAAGCAGGTCTTTCAAATTGTTCTCACGTGCAATCATAATATTTTTATCTTTAAAACAAGGGAGACACTGAACAATTGCCCAATGCTTTCTTAAGATCTTTCTTATATCTCATGACTTATTGGTAAAAGTGAAAGGGCACACAATTCGGTTAGTTTTTTTCTTTGGAATAAGTATATCGTTTCAGTTTTTACTTAGAGCACCTATGTATCCAGTCAATGTATCTCGTAGGATAATTTTTACTGATGAAATGAGCCTTCATTTCTATTGCTCTTTCACGAAAAGTTTCTTCATTGGTAAATAACCTGCATTATATATGTGAGAACAATTTGAAAGACCTACTTGCTCCGTCTACTCTTACACAAGTAAGCTGTATAGATAAAAGACCACCATGTAACAATTGCACAGTATGTGCACTACATATTTGCTATTAAGAATCAAGAAATCGAATCGAGGTGTGCTATGATTAACATTTATGATATTTAAGTTTTCCACATCCATAATTGATTTATTTATTTTTTTAATTAATTCTTATGTAGAATACATCAGCATTATAGAAAATAAATAGATGCCTCTTCCAACTGATATTATCTGTTCTGTGGTACAGATTTTTTTTTTTAACTTTTTCTTCCTTCTTCAGACATATACAATTCATTTTACACTCTAATATCACTGACAATAAAGAGGTTTATATCACTCGAGGTTAGCATATAAGGTATTTTCCTTTTTTTTATCTCATCTCTGGTTCTTCTTTTTATTATCATATTTTTTTATTATGTATTAATATAGTTTTTTAACAAAATCATCATCATTAATATTTAATATGCCTTTTAAGTACAGATTTTTTTAGGCTATTTACATGTGTGCATTGTTTTTTGTTTTATTTATATTATGTGCTTATTTATATGTTTTTAAGTTTATTATCATTTATATGTTTTTATGATTTATATTTTGTCATATATTAATGTCTGATTATATATTTTTATATGTGTTGTAGCCCCCGATGCAGCCAATTTTGCAAAACTCGGCCAAAGTTGGGTGCTTTTAACCTATTATACTATAACATATCCCTATCTAAGGCTACTGGTCTATCCACTGTTTTCCTGCCTTCTGGCTTTGATTGACTGGCTTCCGGTTTGTTTCCTTGGTCCCATAATTCACTGCTATACACTCTAATTCTCCCATCTTACTTCTTAGACTTCTGGCATACAAACATTTCAAAGTGTTTTTTTTGTTTGTATTACTATTCTGCTTTTCAGTTGACAGGGATAAATTGAAATCTTTTAGCTCAAGTGAGTTTTTAATTATAGGCACTTGGACAACTTTTCTTATTAGTGGAACCTCTCTGTTGGGATGCCCTAACTCTAATGCTTCATTAGTATCCTTTGAAGATACCTCCCTCTGAACCATGCATCAGGTCCCATAGTTTGTCATGGCATAGAAGATCTTCATGATGCCAAGCCATTTTTTTTTTACCCAGAGCTGAGCAGGGCACCATCAGTGTCATCAATGGGTAGCTCGCATTATAGGTGGCAGTCAACATGCTCAGCGCAGCAAACCACAATTCCATCAGTGGTGTTGGAGCACTTTGGTGCAAATGTCCAAGAGTCCCATGGTGGATATGATTGCACCGAAAGAGTTATTGGCATGATCTATGTAGTGAAATGCTAGTTGACAGGAATTAAAGACACAGCTGGTGTGGAGGGCCTCAATGTCATCCACCTGCACAGCAGGCAAAGCTGGCATGACTCCACATTCCTCTTCGGCTTTACTGGCAGCTATTAGTGAGGATGAACTGATCTGGGTGTCTGTAGAGGATGTCGCTTCTCCAACTCCAGAATATAGGGTCCCTCTGCCAGTGGGAGCCCCACTATCAGAGCTAGTGAAGGTTTTTGGGTTTTTTTGCCTCTTTCTTGCCTCTTTAGGCCCTGAAGACTGAAGAGGGAGATTAGAACCTCTCCTGTCCAAAATGGAGGAAGTTTTTCTATGCCATTTAATATACATTTATAAATATAAATGTATATTTATATTTATATAAATATACATTTTTAAATAAATGTAATATACATTTTTAAATAAATAAAAATAGTGGAACTGCTCCAAGCTCCACACCGGTATACATATTCGCAAGAGCTTCCAATACTGGGAATAAGTCCTCACAATGAGGTAATGGACTCTCCCTTTCAGAGAATTCCTTCATGAATCAGAAGGAGAAGAAATGGGTTCTGTCCACTCTGTGTTCTTTCTGGATATTTCTGCACCGGACTAGCTAAGGTCTCTACCTCAGTTACCATCTTCATTGGCTTAGTGTTCTTCCATGGTTAGGTGATGAGGAGGATTTCATGGGGATCCCATCTAATTCCTTACAGGACGTGTCTCAGCATGCCTCCCCTCCAGAGGATCTCTGCTACTCCAGGTTTTTGGATTAATTGGTAAAAACTCTGCCCATCAATGTTAAAAAAGAAAACAACTCGAGAATAGATATCTTCAGTCTTCTTCAGTTCCTTCAGCCCCCAGTGTATTCTGCGACTATCCCATTTCACAAAGTCCTCCAGGACCTTCAGATGAGGATGTGGCTGACACCTATATCAAATATTCAGGTAACTCAGAAACTGACTTCAAGTATAAAGCTCAGGCCATCCCGGAATTTGGGATAATCCAGGTGCTACACCAGTCTGTGGTGGTGCAGTTGTTGTTGGTGGAATTGCCGTTGAAGCTCTCTAAGCAGGCTTGTGATCACTCTTAACATGCCTTCCTAGGAGGGACCTGAAGGCACTGGATGTATTTGGGAAGAAGGTCTTCCAGCATTCCATGCTGTATGCCCAGATTGTGACTCGTGAGCTCTACAGAAGCTAAAACTCTTGATAGAATCATCAGACCCAAAACAGCCAGACTTCTGTCAAGCAATGGAGGATGGGGCTCCAATCTCTCTTGACCTCTTGATATAAAATTTCATGTAAGGGCTGTGGAATTCCAAACTTTGGTCAGTAAACCTTCAGTGCCTTGCGTCCTCAATATAGTCCCAACTCAACTCATGAAACCTTCTTTAGAATCTCTCAAATTAGTTGACCCGAAGTTTCTCACCAAGAAAGCATTGATTCTCGTGGCCATTGCTTTGGTATGAAAAGAAAGTGAACTACAGTTTCTGGTTTCATATTCACTGGGACAGTAACTTTAAAATGCGCATGTGTGTGTGGCCACATATGTGTATATGCACATATGAGTGCACATATGCAGGAATTTTAAATCATCTGCACAAGTGCACGCATATGATTTAAAATATACCAAGCGCACGTATGTGTTATTGTTTGTAAGGTTTTGGGTGGACCCTTGGACACTGTGGCAGCTGACCACGCCCACGGGGGAAGTCTCGTGAGGGGCCACAGGTCAGGCTCAGCTTTGGGACACATAACACAGACCAAGTTGCATCGGTTCATCTCCACTGGCAACAGGAATTACTGGAACCATCCGAGGTGCAGGTTTAGCACTAACCTCCTTCTGACCTGGTCCTCTATTAGGCTGGAGTTCTTTCACCTTATCACGAAGCCGGTGGTCGATTCTAGTAGCCAAAGCCATTAGTTCATCCAGCAAGTCAGGTGTTTCATGAGCGGCCAGCTCGTCTTTCAAGCGAGTATCCAGGCCTTTGAAGAAGAGAGTTTTCAGGCATTTGGAGTCCCAGCAGAGTTCTGTAGCAAGAGTCTTGAACTCTATCGCAAAATCAGCCAGTGGTCGGTTGCCTTGCTTCAGGTCCACCAGAGCAGAACCGGCAATGGTCAGTCAGGCAGGATCGCCAAAAACTGATTTAAATAAGTCCAAAAATCCGTCAATATCCTGCAAAATAGGATCCTTGCGTTCCAAGGCCCTTCCATCAAGATAAGATAGAATGTAAGTAGTCTTGGCAAAAGCTGTGGGGACGTGAGAGGGCTGTACTGCAAAATGCATGCAGCACTGGTTTAGAAAGCCCTTGGTTCTCTGAATCTCTCCCGAGAAATGAACTGGAGCAGCCAGCGGTACAGTAGTCTTTAAAGTTACTTCCGGTAACTGACCTTCATTACTGGAAGTAGCACCTTGGGTCTTCTGTGCGTGCAGCTGATGAAACGCTGAAGTGAGTTTCTCCAATGCGTCTTGCTGTAAATGCGCAGGGCCAGGCACGGAATGGCCTGCAGGGCATTGAGCTGTGCCAGATCCATGGAGTTAGCTAAGCTGATTTTAAAACATGCGTGCGTGAAAGAAATAACCAGTTTGATCAATTAATCCACCAGTTTGCCCAGTCTATCTCTTAGTCATCGAGACCCTACTGGTCCTTTCCTTCACTCCCCCCAGATTACCCAGATCCCTCACCCACGCATTTTAGGCCTAAAACAAGTTTACTTCAGACTTACACCTCTTCAAGAGCAGAAGTAAATGAGCGTGGGTAACAGCCAACACTGTAGGTATTGGATTTAAAATCCGTAATTACGTACATAAATGTTGGTCCCACCCCAGACATGTCCTCACTCCACCCCTTTTTTCCATGTATTGGCTTGCTCGTGAACATGCATATATGCACATAATTGGGCTGTTTTAAAATATGAGTTACTCTAGTATATGGGCCTTTAACATGAGCAACTCTTTTAAAATGCACCCCAAATCTTCCTTTTTTTTTTTATAATAGGATGGTTCTACAGTCTCACCCCAAGTTCCTTCTGAGCACTGTATCTGTATTTCACATTAATCAAACTATTGTGGTACCTACATTCTTTCCAAGATGGCATGCACACAAAGAAGAACAGGCTTTTCACTCTTTGCACTGTAAGAGAGTCATGGCATATTACAAAGGAGTCTCAACCTAACCATCAAGCTTCTCAACTCTTCATGTCCTTGGATCCCAATAGATTTGGAAGGGCAGTTGTCAAACAAATTCTGTCCAATGGACTGTATAGCACACTGTAATGCACTAGCTAGCTTCTAGATTACAGACTCTGTCAAGTCTCTCATCAAGCAAGAGCCATAGTGACCTCATTCTCTCATCTCAGGGTTATTTCCACTGAAGACATTTGCAAAGCTTTTACTTGGTCATCTGTTCATACCTTTACATCCCACTATTGTCTGGACAATTGCTTTGATGACTTTAATGAATTAGTGGGCAATCAAATATAATAATGTCCCAAGGAAACAGTAACTTTGGATAAGCAATTCTGTGAAGCCTGTTCACCTAGTAGTTCACTATCCACTTGGTGGGGCCAGGTTGTCTTTAAGTGATTGCTCCGCTATACAATCCTCGGCTAGTAACTCCCCATGCTGCTTGTCAACAGAGAAAGCAAGTTTGCTTGCCTGTAAATAGGGTTCTCTATAGACAGCAGGATGTATTAGCCAATAAATTAGCTAATACATTAAGCATGTATTTTTGTAAATAGGTCTGGATTTCCTTTTTGGCAGAGTAGGCAGTTGCTTTGGGGTGCTGCGCTGTAAGGGTACCGCCTCCTTAGCAGCATTGTCTCACAAACACTGCTCAGCCTGAGCTATAGCATCCTGTTGGATCTTCTCCCTTAAAGGCATAAAGGCTTATGGGCTAGTGACATCCGGAACACTGTAAAATAGAATTGCTGCCAGCCTGCCTCTATGCCTTCAAGAGGATGGTTTTAATGGGATGCTAAGGTATATGTTACATGCATATCCTCTGAGAATATATAGAATGATATGACATATAAATCAGAGGTCAAAGAAACAAATTATCCTAATTATTTTTTATTCATATCATGCTTTACAACTACAATTTTTATTGTGACCAGACCTTATACACCTCATTTACATACAATATTTAATACATTAAAGAAATATTTTCTCCAACATTTATAAATATAATACCCACAAAAAATCCCCACTCATGCTTGACCCTCATTCACACCACACCTCATACACACATTACCCATCACATTACCATCCCCCTATTAAAACATAATAAAAACTATGTTTGTCTGAAAATACAATATGTTATATATGACTAGAGCATGAATCTATTTCCTCCTATGAGAACCTCATTTCGCCTTGCCCCACAACAGCCCCACAATGGGATGCTGCCATCTGTGTAGTGCTTGTCAGAAAGTGCCACAGAGATGGAGGAAGAAATGACATTGCTTTCAGTGCGAAGGTGTATTTTAGGAGAATGACAACCCATCCCCCAACCCCTTTTTGCTCCTGCTTCTGGGGTGCTCAACAGGTAAACCCAGCCCTCTGTGTAATATCGAAAGTGTGAAGCTACCATGTTTCAATAGAAAGGTGTATTGTTCTGCTATGATGGATTTTACTCTGATATATTATCTCCTTTCTTTAATTCTGACATGAAGGTCAATAGGATAACCTATTAAAGAATTAAGACATTAATTTAAAAAAACAGAAAGCAAAGCTCTATTTATAAAAGGCAAGATTTAATTCACGTGTTTCCTGTCATTTTTCACAGATGTTCGAGATGTTGCAAAGTGGAGTGAGAAAATGAGAAAACCCATGGAGGATATGTATGGAATGGAGTATTTGGCTAAAACCTGGGATGCATGGGTTAATGGAATAGGTCAATTTGCTAGGAACACAGATGGTAAGATCCATGAAAAAATTAATTACCCTGCTTCTGGTTCTGTTGTTGCACCATTTTTTTCAATATCAGGGGAGGGGAGGGACATCTTTAAAGATGGCGCCCGCCATCCAGTGCTCCTACCATGTGACAGGGGCCGGCCAATGGCACGGATACCCTGTCACATGGTAAGGGCAAAGGGCCATCAGCGCCATCTATATGAGTGGCAGCCGACGGCCCGAGAACGGGAGATCGCTCCCGGGACTACCACTAGACCACCAAGTAATTTAAAAATGTTTTGGGGGGATCGGGAGGGTGGGAGAAGCTAAGGGGTCATCTTTAAAGGGTCGGGTGGGTTTTTTTTTAATCAGGCCATCGGCGCCATTTTTGAGTGGCAGTCAAAATGGCGCTGATGGCCCGAGAGCGGAAGATTGGTCCCCGCGCCCCCACTGGACCACCAGGTACTCGTAAAAAGTTTTGGGTGGGGTTCGGGGGGGTGGGGGAAGGTAAGGGATTAGTTTTATAGGATCGGGGTGGGTTTAGGGGTTGTTTTGGTGTGCCGGTTTTCCTGCCCTCCCCCCAAATAACTCCCGTTAGTGGACACTAACGGGAGTAACGGTTTTTCACGATAAATCATGAAAATTTCTATTGTATCGCGCACTGTACCGATTTTTGACGATTTAAAAAATATCGGACAATTTTTTAAAATCGTCAAAAAACGATTCACATCCCTATTTTTTTGGCATACATCATAAAACAGAAAAAATTAAACACAGCCCTCACAGAATCTCAATAACCAGTGTACATACTGTTACAAGATAGTGATTTATTTATTTTTTATTTATTTTTTATATACCGACATTCAATCTGAGATATGTTTGAATACAATGGACTACAAAGCAGAGGATGCAGTATGATCATAATATTGATGATACACCTCCCACACTTGTTTATATCTAAATGATTCCCCAACCAAATCAAATCAAAGCTTTTCCAAATCAGTCACATCATGCACTTGCGCTTTCTAGGGGTCCATGTTAGGTTGAAATTTCCAAAAAGTTGTAATTGTAAAACGAGCTGCAAGTAACAATTGTCCTATCTGTTTTCAAAATTTTTGAGGGATGAGCAATCCCATCCATCTACCCAGTAAACCTAGCAGGAGTCTAATATAAACCTGGATATTGAGAATGTCAGATATCAGGGGGATTGAGACCTATTGTCAATTTATAAAAACTGAACAAATTGCTGCTCCAAGGGAGGTTAAAGATGAATTCCTTCCAGACAATTCAGCCCTTCATTCAACTGAGATTGAATGTGTGCCCTGGATCTGAAAGATGCTTATGCATACATTCCCATTCATCCTGCCCATTGAAAATTCCTCAATTATGGTGAAAGGACATGCACTACCAGTACAAAATGCTCCATTTACATCTTGGTGGCTCAAAATGTCTTGCGGTCATAGCTGCCTGGCTTCATCATCAGGGAATCTCAGTGTTCCCATACCTGGACAATTAGGTGGTGACGAGCACGAGATCTTGAGTTCCTCAGTGCAACCATAATGAATTTCTCTTAGCACCAGAATGTTGATGTGCAGTCTTTTGTCCTTGGAGGGGACTATGGACCCTAGATATGAAGTTCATTTAGGTTAACATATCTGTGGTTAAATCAGTTGAGTGTGGTTAAATTTGAAAAATTATGTCAAATTGGAATGGGAGAATTGCTAAAACAGAGTCTTTGAGCTTCTCTGGCACACTGGTGTGTTCCTGAGCAGTAGGCAAATCATTTAACACTCTGATGGAGTTGAGATGGTGACTGCTATTTGCCTCTGAAGTTTCTCATCAAAGATTGCTGAGCTGAAGTGTTGATGGAACTCAGCAGAAGGGTTGACCCTCTTCAGAGTTTCTCAAGGGGTACTGAAAATGCAAAGCTAGACCTCTGGAGATTAATACATCAAGTGCTCTAGGTGCAGCCTCTTCAAGGATTGGTGAGCAGACTCATCCTTATCCCCCTGCTTTAGCAGCTCTGCATTGAAGGAGATTGGTATCAATAGACCTTGTGCTTCAGTAGGCCCTTGGCACTATTTCTCCTCAACTCTATGCTCAAGTGCTTAGAGCAATACTCAGTATGACCTGGGAGAATGAAATCTGCTTTGATCTCTGGTCCTTTCTATAGAACTTCCTTTGGCAACTCCTTACCTCCAATGGTTTGTGCAGTAACTTGGTCCTGATATTTTAATGCAAAATAGAAGGGTGGAGGTGGTAGACTGCCTACCTAAAGATAAGCACCAAAAAGATGAGGGAGGTGAGTAGGAAAAAAATGATAATGTTCATTAAAACAAGTAATATGTAAATCTTGAATTAATGAAGTTGAAATAACATCGGCAAAAAATAAACAAGGCTGATATTTAGCACTACTTAGCTGGATAAGTAGCGGCCACTGAATTTCTGGCTATGCTCACCGACTGCCACTTTGCCGGATATCTTGGCAGTGGGCAATGGGTGGATCAGGGTGGGGCTACTTATCTGGCTATCTTAATCAGATAAATGTCAATATTCTGACTTATCTGGTTAAGCTAACCAGATAAGTTAGACCTGCCATAGAGCAGGTCTAACTTAACTGGATTTAACTTATCTGGCTAAGTTGCAATTTTTTATGGGCTATTCAGCAGCATAGGTCTTCTGCTGAATGTCCCATGTCAATTAGCCAGATAAGTCTTATCCGGCTAACTTACTTAGTTGGCCAGCTTTCAATATTGAGGGCAATAGTGTTTTAAGAGCTAAAAAAAAAAAAAAAAAAAGGCAACACATGTCCCGAAAAAGTCATTTTTCACCAAGGCTGTCTCTTGGGGGGGGGGGGGGGGGAGCAACATTGAAGAAAACCAAAATACTGTGTCACTGAGTATGAGCCTTATAGAGTATGTCCCCCTTAATACAGCCCATGTCAAGGGATTTTGTAGTATGTCTTGTCAACTATGGCCATCATCTGCCCTCAATCTGGACTTTTCTTAAAGCTGCTGGCTACCTTCTCTATCATCGTTAGAAAAAATTGATGACACAAAATCAAAAGAAATTTTACTTTTTAGATAAAGATGGCTAAAGAGACAAAAGAGGACCGCAGTCAGAGGGTGTTAGAAACCACAGACAAAATGTGCCTGCTGACAAAGACAGCAAAAAAATAAATTGCTGAAAAACCTACCTAGTAGACAGGGCTGGTTTGGGGGGGGGGGGGGGGGGGGAGGAGGAAGGGATCCAAGCAGGCAAAGTTGAATGTTACCACTGAGGCAGTGCTTCAGGGTGATTGGCACTGGCTGGGTCCATTCCTTAGTTTCTGCCCTGGGCCACAGTGTATCTAACACCACCTGCCTGCTGGTAGGTAAGGAAAAAAGAGAAAAATCACCAAGGACCCAGGATCCAAAATACTGAAAGAGCTCAAAGAAAAAAAATAGCTCTGGAGAGCTTATCACAGTAGAAAAGAAGCCTCCAATAGACTGAAACATGTAGTAAAACGTTCACTAGGAAAAACAAACAAACCGAGGCAAGTTATGTGTTCTCAGGAGCATGGGAACTATTGTGCATGCTTGAGGACATCTCTAGAAAATGTCTGAGAAGCGATGGAAAACATGTCTGTGTTGGTAGACCTTGGTAGGAGATTGTTGCTGTAATGTATGAGTTACAAGAGGGGAGGGCATTACAGAACAAATACAAATGATATAGTGCTATTTTGGTCCTCCCTTTGAAACAACAATAAGGGGGTTTCCAGTTGGTTACAATTAGGCTGGAAGTTCAGCAGTTCAAGCAGGATGTCCAGCCAAAACCTAAATAAATAAAATGGAGCCATTATGTAACCCCTTCAGGAGAAAGGCAACACATCCCAGTCCTCCAGAGCACTAGAGCATGCACAGCAAGTTGGAGGAACACGGGTTCTGTGGATTTGGAGCAGGAATACCACCTGCAAGGCCACTACAAGGTTCACCAAGTCCACTCCAAAAGTTGTGTTCAGAACAAGGAAAATATTTTTACTGAAAAATTCCACCAGGTACACAGAAAACAAAATATAAATAATCCACAATGCAAAAGATCAGAAACAGTTTACTGTTCTTTCAAAAATATCAAAATCATGAGCAGACACAGTTCTTATTCTATTTAGAACTTCTCATTTCACTAACACACTACACTTTCTCCCACAAGCGTTTTGCTGCTTAACTCTGAGAAAATTCTGAGCAATCCCCACAGTACCTGAATGTAATCCGCTTTGAAGTGCTGAAAAATGGAAATCCAATCAAAAAATATAAATAAATAAATGAGGTGTAGACTACTTCTTGAAATCCCTCACTGTACTCACAGACTGGCTAGCTAGCTCAAGATAAATCTTTTTTCCCTGGCTTCTGGAGATTAGACTTTCCTGAGTTAATCCTTTGTGCTTGCAGAAGAGATCTTTTCCTAGGACAAGCAGGATGGTAGTCCTCACATGTGGGTGACATCATCTGATGGAGCCCGGCACGGAAAACTTTTGTCAAAGTTTCTAGAAGCTTTGACTAGCACACTGAGCATGCCCAGTATGCTGCTATCAGCACGTCCATGCGAGGTCCCCCTTCTGTCTTTTCTTTTCCTTGGTGCAGTTGCCTTGCGGTTCTTGGAGCTCCTTCTTTTTCTGATTTTTCTCCAGAATTTTGGATTCTCCTGGTTTTTTCCTTATCAGGTCCCTCTTCGTGGTTGGTGCCTTCTTGGCGGTAGGTCTCTTTTCCCCTTTCTCCAATTTTTGCAGTCGATTCCTGACTTCTCACCTCACGGTGTCCGCTGGTCATTGACCGCACGCCGGGTGTTTTGGTATGGCGTTGACTGGTTTTCATCAGTGTCCCCAGTGCCCGCGGACCATGTCTATTCGGATCTGCACGAGGTTTGTATCCTCTAGGGCCTTGCATGATGTCTGTAAGTGTTTTCATCTGTGATCAGATGACTTCCAAAGGCAGACGGGCATGCCTCAACAAGATGGAGAAATTTTTCGGGGCCTCTAAGTCTACTTCTACCATTCCTGCATCGGCTCCATCAATGCCGAGAGGTCACGGTGAGCCCCTTGATACGCTTCTCCTGACTGTTCCTCTTGCCAGTATCTCCAAGGATCTGGGGTAAAGCAATAGATCCTTGATGATTTTCCCACTCTCCCGGATATCGGGATATTCCACTTCCTTGGCATCAGGGAAAGGCCGGGCTGCGTCCCAAGGGAGGTCCTGTAAGCATTGCCACCGGTCACCGTTGAAGCACGGCTTTGGTTCTAGGTCAGAGGTCCAGGATAGTCTAGTCAATCTCCCTTGCACAAGTGAAAACCTCTTTGGGGATAAAGTCTGGGATGCGGTAGCGAAATTGAAGGACCATCATGAGACGCTTCAACAGCTTTCCGCTACCGCTTCTGATGTCCTGTCCTCGCCAGGATGTCCTCTAAGCCAGGACCCTGGAAGCCCTTCTACAGGCAGAGGATTTATTATCCTCCAGCCTCCAGGGCTCCCATGCCTTGCACCAGCTCCAGGGGCCACCCTCGCTAGCAGCAAATGCCTAGGCCCCAGCAAGCCCCTGCTATGGGCTTTTAACTGGAAACGAGGGAGTGAAGGTTAGTTGATTTAGCCCTGACGTCAGATCCCCCGGTCAAAGGCAGGCTCTTGAGCGTTGCCCATCACTGGGAAGAGATCACATCTGATCAATGGGTCCTCATTTCCATCCGTCAGGGATAACATCTAAACTTCAGTCGGCTCCTGGAGACCTCTCCCCCATGTCTTTCGTGGGATTCGTCCACCCATCAGGTCATACTTCAGACCGAACTCGCCGCCCTCTTCATGGCAGGCACTGTGGAACCAGTCCTTCACCTTCAGTGGGGCCATGGGTTCTATTCGAGGTATTTCTTCATTCTGAAAAAGAATGGTGGCTTGTGCCCTATTCTTGACCTCCAGGCATTGAACAAGTTTCTCGTCAGAGAAAAGTTCAAGATAATCTCTCTGGGCACACTGCTCTCGCTCCTCAGAGGAGGAGACTGGCTTTGCTCCCTCGATCTCAAAGAGGGTTATGCACACTATCTTCCCTAGCCACAGGAAGTACCTCCACTTCGTGGTGGGGAAAGCACATTACCAGTATAAAGTGCTGCCCTTTGGGCTGGCATCGGCCCCCCCCCACGTTTTTACCAAATGCCTAGCATTTGTGGCCGCCTACCTCAGGCATCGCTCGGTGCACATGTTCCCCTACCTGGATGACTGGTTGCTCAAGAACAACTCCTGCTCAGGAGCCTTGCATGCTCTGGCCCTGGCGGTGAAGATGCTGCAGGCTTTGGGATTTGTTATCAACTTCCCCAAGTCTATCTCTGCCCATCTCCTCAGCTGGACTTCATAGGTGCCAGACTGAACACGACACAGGCAAAAGCTTTTTTGCCTAGGGACCAAGCGAATGCCCTTGCCTTGCTGGCTGCCCTTATCCGGAATAGCTGGAAGGTACCAGCCCACTTTCTGATCTGCCTGTTGGGCCACATGGCGGCCTCTGTCCATGTGACCCCTCTGGCTCACCTCTGCATGAGGAGGGCTCAATGCACTTGCGGTCCCAGTGACGACAGGCTTCCCAGAATCTCGAGGCTCCTGTAGCAATCATGGACCCTCTGTGAGTGTCTCTATATCCTGGTGGGAAGATCTTTCCAACCTGGAAAAAGGACTACCCTTCCAAACCTCTCCGCTCCAGGTGATTCTCATCACCGATGCTTCCCCCTGAAGGCTGGAGAGCCCATGTGAACGGTATCCACATGCAAGGTCTCTGGACTGCCTCCAAAGACCGCTGTCAGATAAACATCCTGGAACTTCGGGTAATCCGGTACGCCTTGTGGGCGTTCAGGGTCCAGTTGTCATCCTAGGAAGTCCTGATTCGGATGGACATCCAAGTTGCAATGTGGTATATCAACAAGCAGAGAGGCATGGGTTCATTCCGCTGTGCCTGGGGGTGGTGCAAGTGTGGACTTGGGCCCTCTCACAGGGGATGTGTCTGCATGCCATGTACCTGCCGGGTCATCTGAATATCCTGGTGGATCTCTTAAGCCACTCCTTTCAGCCTCATGAGTGGTCCCTCCACCTGTGGGTGGCCCTGAGCTGTTTCACCGCTGGGGCATACCAGATCTGGACCTCTTTGCTCCTCTCACAACTACAAGGTGAGAAAGTTGTGCTCCCTGTTGTCAGAGGATGGACATCTGACTTGTGATGCGTTCTCTCTTCACTGAGGGAAAGGCCTGCTATACACGTACCCCCTCTGCTGCTTCTGCTGAAGACGTTGCTGAAGCTTCAACAGGATGGTGGGACCATGATCTTGGTGTGTCCTTCTGGCCACGTCAAGTCTGGTTCCCGCTTCTGCAGGACTTCTCAATGCAGGCCCCCATCCGGCTGGGGACGGCACCTGATCTCTTCTCTCAAAATCAGGGCATCCTGCGCCATCCGAACCTCCAGGCATTGGTCCTGATGGCTTGGATGTTGAGCACATAGTCCTTCAGACTCTAGTGCTCTTGGACTGCGTCTTCCAGGTACTGGTGTCATCCCGAAAACCCTCCACCAGAAAGTCCTACAGCTTGAAATGGAAAAGATTTTCCATCTGGTGTACGGGGCATGGCTTGGATCCCTTCGCCTGCCCCCTCCCTCAGCTGTTGGACTATCTGTCTGCTGTTTCTGAGTCTGGGCTTCAGACCAGCTCGGTCAGGGTCTACCTGCGTGCTGTCAGTGCGTAGGATCAGGATTTTGCTGGCATGCCGGTTTCTGTGCAAATTTTGGTAGGCCGGCTCATGCAGGGTCTCCTACAGCTGAAGAAACCTCTTTGGCCTCCTGTCGCAGCTTGGGACCTTAACTTGTCCTTGCACAGCTCATGCAACCTCCTTTTGAGCCCCTGCGGTCTCACTACCTGAAGTTCCTCACTTGGAAAGTTTTGTTCCTGGTGGCAATTACTTCAGCTCGTAGGGTCAGTGAACTTCAAGCTCTAGTGACCTACCCACCATACACGAAATTCTTCCATGATCATGTGGTGTTGCGCATGCATCCGAAGTTCCTGTCCAAGGTGGTATCAGATTTCCACCTTAATCAATCCATTGTGTTACCTACCTTCTTCCCCAGGCCTCATTCCCATTCGGGGGGGAACGAGCCCTTCATACCTTGGTCTGCAAAAGGGCCTTGGCTTTATTTCTGAATCATACAGCCAGCCACAGACAATCCACCCAGCTCTTCGTATCTTTTGATTCTAACAGACTGGGAAGGGCGGTGGGTAAGCAGACCCTGTCAAACTGGTTGGTGGATTGCATTGCCTTTTGCTATCAGCAGGCAGGCCTCCTGCTTGCCGGCAGAGTAAAGGCTCACTCTGTGCAACCCATGGCGGCGTTGGTAGCTCATCTGCGCGCAGTCCCCTTCGCCGAGATTTGCCGGGCTGCAACCTGGAGTTCTCTTCACATGTTTGCGGCTCATAACTGTTTGGACAAGGATGGGCGTCAGGACAGTGCCTTTGGTCAATCCGTCCTCTACAGCCTGTTTCAGTCCTGAACCCAATTTTTCCTTCTGCTCTGTGGGAATCATACAGTCCATTTTCGGCCCACAGTGCCGCAGTTGGTGTTGTGCCCATTAGCACTTTGGTCGGTCGCTGTGGTCCCCATGGTGGATAGGAACAGTCCGGAGCTTGGTACTCATCCACGTGAGGACTAACCTCCTGCTTGTCCTAGGAGAAAGCACAGTTGCTTCCCTGTAACAGGGGTTCTCTTAGGACAGCAGGATGTTAGTCCTCAGGAATCCTGCCCACCTCCCCACAGAGTTGGGTTCTCCTTTCAGTTTGTTCTATTTTTTTCGCTCGTATTTTTTTCATCTATATTATGAGACTGAGGAGGGGACCTCACATGGATGCATGGATAGCAGCATGCTGGGCATGCTCAGTGCGCTGGTCAAAGCTTCTAGAAACTTTGACAAAAGTTTTCCGTGCCGGGCTCCATTGGATGATGTCACCCACATGTGAGGACTACCATCCTGCTGTAAGCAACTGAGCTTTCCTCTTCTATGGATCAAAACTGGAACCCCAGGTTAGGCCACTGCTCTTTGCTACCCTCTCCGGCTTCCAGCAAGAAACAATTTCACACACTTTACAAACCCACATTACAACTCCACGAGATCTCCTGGTGCTTCGTGAAAGCACTTTTTATCAACATGTTGCCCATCCCCTTTTCGGGGAGGATCCATCGTGTCACTCACTACTTACTATAAACTCCTTCTGGACCTGCCATTGCTGGAATGTTCCTCTGTTAAATAATAGAGAAGCTGACATTCTCATAGTAAGGACTAGGTATTTTCCTATTGGCATAAATAAATCGTGTTGTGGTCCCCACTGTTATGCAGGTTTTATTCATAAATGTGAAACTTGGAAAGCAAAGTTGACACTTAGAGAAAGATACTGAAGGCCAAAAGCAATTGGGAAGTACGAAATAAACTGGAGAAGGCAACTGTCCGGTTGTAACCCAAAGCAGACATGAGTAAGAAAGATGATGCAATTGTGGGTAGAGTAGCAAAACACAATATTTTGATTTTCTCCCTGTGATATTTAATATTCCATTTAATAAAAGACGTGAAAAAATTCCCTTCTCAACCAGCATGTGTGTCCAAATTACTGAAACATAAAGCTGAAGCTCACTCTTAAGAAACAAGTATAAACAACTGGATGAAACACCATAATTTAGTATTTGAATATGAGACACATCCCTGGGCTTTATGTGCTGATGCTTAGACACTCCCTAGAGAGACAGCTAATGAGGAGCTTTGAATTCATATCATTATAATTGCTTTGTTTTCCCCATGTTGCCTTGACTAGGTGCTGGCAAGTATTGAGGGTTTTTTTCTGTCTAATTGTGTAAAGATACTTTGAAGTAGTGGAAGTCTCCTGCTGCTTTCACTTGGGTGAATCACTGCTTGTTTTACAGGTAACATTTGTCGGCATTTGCTGCCTACTATTGTGTGTCCAACGCTCATAGTACATGGACAAAAAGATGCTATGGTCCCATCCTTTCACCCAGAATTCCTGCACAGACACATTAAAGGTTCACGGTAAGCACACAGATCCTGCTAAGCTGTATCTGAACCAGTGATCTAGAGCTGAAGTACTCTATTCCAGGGGTGGCCAACTCTAGTCCTTAAGAGCCACAAATGGCCCTGGTTTTCAGGACATCCATAATGAATATGCATGAGGTATATTTGCATACACTGCCTCCATTGTGTACAAATCTATCTCAAACATATTCATTGTGGATATCCTGAAAAGTGCCCCTGTTTGTGGCTCAGAGAGACTGGAGTTGGGCACACCTCCTCTATTCCCTATAACTAATCAACTTTATACATTAGTAGTGCAGCTGAGTAAAAAAATGACAACTGACTTGCATCTTCTGTAAGTCATTTTTCATAACTTATTACTTACGGATACAAGAGCTGTGGTCCCACATTCAGTCTGTTTAATTGATTATGCAGTCTGAGAAGCTATTATGAATTTGAATTCATTTCTGGAGGTAGAATTGGGGTGATTGTTTTGACATAGGATGATGTTAAATTCAGAGAAATGTACAGCATTATTACTGCAAATTTTAGATATTTCTTTGGAACCAAAGGACCTGGCAACCAGTTTAGGATTCAAATCAGACCCCCAGGTGTATGTGGTCCCCCAGATTTTGGTCTTATTTTTACCATCTGTAATCAATATGTCAACTTCAGCCTTATTTAGAGCAAGTTGATTTAACCATAATTATGTTGTCCTGCCAAAAGGCCAGTTGCATGCTTTACAAATAATCCAAACTGCTGCCGCAAGATTAATTATTGGCTGTCAGCAGGGAGAGCATATATCCCCCTCAGTTGTTAGAGCTACACTGGCTCCCAGTAAGTTTTAAAATAAATTTTAAAATATTGATGAATCAACAAATACTGTAAAACGAGAAAACTTTGCACCTGAAGGAGTGTTGCAGGAATATATTCCCCCTGTCCCCCGGACTTTATATTCCGCAAATATGTCATTGTTAGCAGTCACCTCTGCGAAAATATGTTTATTGCAAACAACTCAAAACCGAGCCTTCTCATTGGCAGGACCCACACTCTGTAATAAACTCCCATTAGAACTTCAGGCAGAAGCTGGCAGCAGGCTTTTAAAGCATGAAAAGTGCTATGCACGCCAAAGCTGGGAGATTCACTCATGACTTGGCCTGGCACGTGCCACATGGATTTAAAAAAACTGGGCGATTACATGTATATCTCCCGGTACGCGCACAATATAAAAAGTTCAAAAAGGGGCGGGACGTGGGTGGGATCTGGGCGGGCTGAGACTACCATTAAGTTGTCTGCGCGTAAGTATTTACATGCACAAGCTCGCGCCGGGGTCCCCTACTGCGCAACTTTACTTCTGCTATGGACGGCGTGCAAGTACAAAAATAAAAAACTACGCTAGTCAGCGGGGTTTTAAGGGTCGGGGCTAATAGGGTAAACGGAAGCAAATTAGCTAGGGGGATTAGGAAGTCTTCTCCTTTACTGGGGCAAACTGGGAATGAACTGGGGAAACAGTTACTTGCGTTGGTGCGCGTATCTACAAAAATTTCCCCCACTTGCGCGCTCGAGTTGGCAATTCTGCGCACATGTATGCATCAATAGAAAGTTGTTCGCACACGTACGTGCGTATAACCAATTTTATAGCATACGCACGTATATGCGTATATACGTGAATATGTTATAAAATTGCTGTGTTCATGTGTGCGCGCCTGTGTACGGGTCTTAAAATTTACCTCTGTTTAGGAAGGCCTTTTTTAATGGGCTATGAAAGGTTCTCAAATGATGCTTTATTTTACTTTGACTGATTTTTCAATGATTATTGTGTTTTTGTCAGACTTATGTTGTGTATTGATGTAACGTTTATGTATAAAATATTCTATATGTGTTAATTTGTGATCCACCTAAAAGAGCGGATATTGAATTAGGTGGAATATAAGAATTTTAAATAAATAAATATTTATTAATCAATGACAAAATAAAGTATTATAATTCAGTACAGTGTACTAGAGACTTTCTATGACCAGCATCACATAAATTACAGCTACAGATGGTAATTTGTTTAATAGGCTACTATTAAATCTACTGATGTCAAATTAAAGGAAATACAATTTAAAATCTTGCATAGAAGCTATTTTGCACCAGATCAACTGCATAGAATGGGTCAATTGGTATATGTGTTAAATGCAATATGTTAAGGCTACATTGACCCATAACTTTCTGAAATGTGTAAAGTTATTTGATTTCTGGAAGGAGATCCTTACTTGTATAGAGCATGTAATGTCAGTTAAACTGCCCATTTTAGGAAATATTCTATTGCTAGTTGCAATGGCTTGGACATCGTCTATCCCAAGTGGATTATCAGGATTTGCCTGCATTGCTATTTTATAATCGAAATTATGTATTTTACATTTTGTATTGGTAATATTCCCCCAACTACTCACTTATGGTTTATACAGATGCAGGATTGGATATTGCTAGAAAAACAAGATCGAAAATTACCCAAAAACCACTTCCTAAATGCTATTTGGAAGCATTGGGATCAAGTCTGTGATCTAGTGCCAAGATGTTGAAAATTAAGCTAATATCTGAGATTGCAAGGATTTATTGCTAATTGTATTGTCTTGTGGTATTCAATGTTGGTTTTCCTATATGGAGATAATGAAGAGAGGAAAACAAATGTAACCTGTTGATTGTTCTAGTTTATTGAATCAACTGTATTGGTTAAGTGTGTTACACTTACAGCCGGCGCACAGTGTCTACTGCTGCTCTGAAGGAGCAGTAAGGTATAAAATAAAAAAAATTCTAATAGGTAGGGGTCGGGTAGGAGAGGGGATAAGATAGGAAGGTTAGATAAGGGTATAGGAAGTTCCCTCTCAGTCCATTCCTTAATTGGAGCAGACTGAGGAAGCCCTACTCGTGTCACCGTGTGTTGCTTTTCAAAATCCCCCTTCTGCGTGCGCGAGTCGCAGGCTTGCCCGCACATGTGCGCGTGGAAGTTAAAATCTGGCGCACATGTGCGCGTGGATATAGTATTTTATAACATGCATGCGGCAGCACGATTGTTATAAAATCGGCGCGTCCATGTGCGCACGAGTCTTAAAATTGACCCCTTAATTAACACACACACACAGAATGTGAAGAGAAGCTATCAAACATACAATCATATGAAGCAGAGGAAGAATGTATGAAGACAGGTAACGCGGTTTCAGATTAATAGAACAGTATTCTTATAAGTCTTCAAAGTGTGCAGCAAAGAAGTTTATTTATAGAGCTCCTTGTAAGGTACAGTCCCTCAACACGGCCATGTTTCTCAGATGGAGCTACGTCAGGAGGGACTCAACACAATGAATTTCATATCTGCACAAAGAACAAATTAATTGTAAATATCAGCAACATAAACAGCAGCAAAGGCAGCAAATACAACAATAAGAGGTTGTATAAAGTTATGGAAGACTTTTAAAGAGTCATTTAAAACAAAACCCACGTATAAAGGGTCATGTTAAGGTAAGAATATAAGACTCAGTTGTAAATTCATAAATGTATCAGATTTTCGGATATTAATAGTAAATACAGAGACCCATTCCAAGGAGATCCATTCAGTCGCGATATTGGATGGCTCTCCTTTTTCTAGTCCCCTTTCCTGGTCACCTTTGTAATATCGTGGTATCGTCTTTGACAGTTCCCATTGGTAGGTTTCTTTTTACACCTGTTGCTTATTTTTGTTCATGTGATTCACTCCCATTGGTCCAAATTTTAGGTGCCTTTTTTTCCTTCTTTAAAACCTTCCCCCGTGTATTTCTCTGTAAGCACCTACTTTGTGAGCTTTGCCGTTTGCGCTTCATGTCTGCACATTTCTACCCTGGCATCTTGGTACGTGTGTTACTTTTAAGTCCCCTGTTTATTTGCATTTTTGTTTACAGCACATGTGAATGTATATATGTTCCTTTCCTTTGGGTTTTCTCATACTCATTCGAGATTCTCCCTGATCCTTGATACTGGTATACATTACAGCCGCTCTATCCTTGTCTTTTATTTTCATTTTTAGGCTTGTGCCACCTATTTTGAATACCCTCTGCTGTCCTTGCAAATTCGGACCTTGGCCTTTTGATCTTCACAGCACATGTTTTCTAATAAAGACTGGGGCTTTTTTCTAATAAAGACAAGGGGCTTGTTTTCTAATAAAGACTGCCTAACTTGCCATAGGCAGCGACATAAATTAGTACATTGGTAACAGTCAAGGACATACAAATCATAAATTACCAGGATGAGGACTATCCAATGTAACTGCTGTGGAGCCTTTATTCTGAGGGAAAGCATCTGGAAACTTAGAGCTTGCCCAATTTGTGCACAACTCTCTTCCCTGAAAAAGGAGTTGACTGACATTAAAAATCAATTAGCTTCAATTAAAAATAATACACCCACATTGCATTACTCAGAAAATAATTCCCCAATATCACAGAAAAACCAGGAGTCAAGAAAAGGAAATTCATTAGGCTCAGGAAGGACCCACAGTCACCCATTCTTGACAGAAGAGCAGTCAACAGGTATACCCCGCCACTCAAACAGGTCATTAAGAAACTCTTTAAAATCCAGGAATACAGTGGGCTCTGGTAGAATTAGACCTGTGATGAGGAGACACACCATGTACCAAATGCAAAAAGAACAAGCCTTCTCTATATTAAAAACTGAAGAAGTTCATGAGAAAAACATTGAAGTGTTACCAGAAAAGAGGGAAAAAACACAATGCATGCAGTATTTCAGGATCCATAACCAAAAGAAAAATCTAATTGAGAGGAATAACTCTGTCAACAGTGGCACAACTACAAAAAGAAAGAGTGAAGTGAATAACAAATCTCAACTAATATCTTATAAGGAGTCCAGGAAATGCAATAACCTTAAAGAGAGTACCTGGAAGGTAATGACCACAAATGCTCATAGTTTGGGAAATAAAATCCCAAATCTGCAGGCCCTAATGGCTGAGGCAGAATTAGACATTGTTGCTATAACAGAAACATGGTTCACAGAATCTCATGAATGGGATACAACAATACCAGGCTACAACTTGTTAAGGAAGGACAGAAAGGATAGAAAAGGGGGAGGTGTGGCTCTTTATGTCAGACAAAAAATCCAAGCAACTGAGCTACAAGGAAGTTGGGGTAAGGAAGAAGCTCTATGGCTCAACCTAAAAAAAGATGACGGAGCATCCATTTATATTGGAGTGGTTTACAGGCCTCCAAACCAAAAGGAAGAGCTGGACAGAGAGCTGGTTGAAGACATCCATAAGATAGGTAAGAAGGGAGAAGTGGTGATCGTGGGTGACTTTAATATGCCAGATGTAGACTGGAAAATCCCATCTGCAGAAACTAAAAATAGTAGAGCGATAGTGGATGCCATGCAAGTATCTTTGTTCAAACAAATGGTGTTGGAACCCACGAGAGAAGGAGCTATACTCGACTTAGTGCTCATAATGCAGATAATGTCTCAGATGTCCAGGTGGGCGCCCACCTCAGCAGCAGTGACCATCAAACGGTATGGTTTAATATCAATAAAAGAATAGGGAAAAGAACCACAAAGACCCGAGTTTTACAGTTCAAAAACACAGACTTTGAGGAAATGGGTAAGTACCTGGAGGAAGAACTAAAAGGATGGGAGAACGAGAGAGATGTGGATCAGCAGTGGACCAATCTAAAAGGAGCAATCACCAAGGCAACTGCTCTATATGTTAGAAATGTAAAGAAAAGCAAAAGGAAACTGAAACCTATCTGGTTCTCAAAGGAGGTGGCTGACAAAATTAAAGCTAAAAGAACAGCATTCAAGATATATAAAAGATCCCAAAGGGAGGAGCACAAAGAAGCATATTTGAATCAACTGAGGGAGACAAAGAAATTAATCAAGTTGGCAAAAAGTCAAGCGGAGGAGAGGATTGCCAAGGAGATAAAAAATGGTGACAAAACATTTTTCAGATACATCAGCGAAAAGAGAAAGGTCCAAAGTGGTATAGCAAAATTGAAAGGTGGTAATGATCAATGTGTGGAGAGTGACGAAGAAATGGCAGAAATATTAAACGAATACTTCAGCTCTGTGTTCACTAAAGAAGACCCTGGAGAAGGACCATCTCTACACAACAAGAAACTGGAGGGAAGTGGAATAGATGAAAATCCTTTCACAGTAGAAAATGTGTGGGAAGAGCTAAAGAACCTGAAAGTGGACAAAGCCATGGGGCCTGATGGTATTCATCCAAGGATATTGAGGGAGCTCAGAGATGTTCTGGCGGCTCCACTGTGTGACCTGTTCAATAGATCCCTAGAAACGGGAGTGGTGCCGAGTGATTGGAGAAGAGCGGTGGTGGTCCCGCTTCACAAGAGTGGCAACAGGGAGGAGGCTGGAAACTACAGGCCGGTTAGCCTCACTTTGGTGGTGGGAAAAGTAATGGAGTCACTGCTGAAAGAGAGAATAGTGAACAATCTACAGTCCGGAGAATCGATGGACCAGAGGCAACATGGATTCACCAGGGGAAGATCCTGTCAGACAAATCTGATTGACTTTTTTGACTGGGTAACCAAGGAATTGGATCAAGGAAGAGCACTCGATATCATATACTTGGATTTCAGCAAAGCTTTTGATACGGTTCCGCACAGGAGACTGGTGAATAAAACGAGAAGCTTGGGAGTGAGTGCCGATGTGGTGACCTGGATTGCAAATTGGTTGACGGACAGAAGACAATGTGTGATGGTAAATGGAACCTTCTCTGAGGAGAGAGCGGTTATAAGTGGTGTACCGCAAGGATCGGTGTTGGGACCGGTCCTGTTCAATATCTTTGTGAGCGACATTGCGGACGGGATTGAAGGTAAGGTTTGTCTTTTTGCGGATGACACTAAGATCTGCAACAGAGTGGACACGCCGGAAGGAGTGGAGAGAATGAGACGGGATCTAAGGAAACTGGAAGAGTGGTCGAAGACATGGCAGCTGAGATTCAATGCAAAGAAATGCAAAGTCATGCATATGGGGAGTGGAAATCCGAATGAAATGTATTCGATGGGGGGGGGAAGGCTGATGTGCACGGAGCAGGAGAGGGACCTTGGGGTGATAGTATCTAATGATATGAAGTCTGTGAAACAATGCGACAAGGCGATAGCAAAAGCCAGAAGAATGCTGGGCTGCATAGAGAGAGGAATATCGAGTAAGAAAAGGGAAGTGATTATTCCCCTGTACAGGTCCTTGGTGAGGCCTCACCTGGAGTACTGTGTTCAGTTCTGGAGACCGTATCTTCAAAAAGACAAAGACAAGATGGAAGCGGTACAGAGAAGGGCGACCAGGAAGGTGGAGGATCTTCATCGGATGACGTACGAGGAGAGATTGAAGAATCTAAATATGTACACCCTGGAGGAGAGGAGGAGCAGAGGTGATATGATACAGACTTTCAGATACTTGAAAGGTTTTAATGATCCAAAGACAACGACAAACCTTTTCCGTAGGAAGAAAATCAGCAGAACCAGGGGTCACGATTTGAAGCTCCAGGGAGGAAGATTCAGAACCAATGTCAGGAAGTATTTCTTCACGGAGAGGGTGGTGGATGCCTGGAATGCCCTTCCGGAGGAAGTGGTGAAGACCAGAACTGTAAGGGACTTCAAAGGGGCATGGGATAAACACTGTGGATCCATAAAGTCAAGAGACCGCCAATGTAGAGTGGGTGGCTCACCAGAACGATGGCTACTGCCCGGAGACAATACCCTTATTAAATAAACATACAGATGCTTACTGTGACTCCAACATCGCTCTAAGCTTCAACGGCAAGAGGAAATGTGGAAAAAAGGATTTGCAATCACAAAGAGGGGAGTAGCTGGCTTGTTACGGCGGTTACTACCCCAAACCAAATAAGCCTAATACTTCACTTTCCAAGCATATACAGCATAGTTCTCTGCTTCAACGGCAGGGGAGAAGAAAAGAGGGTTCGCACTCACAAAGCGGGGAGTAGCTGGCTTATTACGGCGGTTACTACCCCAAACCAAATGTGCCTGATACTTCGCTTTCGATGCATTTCCAGCATAGCTCTCTGCTTCAACAGCAGGGGAATAAGAAAAGCTGAGGCTTCACGCATATCCAGAATAGCTTCAACTGCAGGGGAGAAGAAAAAAAAAAAAAAAAGATTCGCACTCACAAAGCAGGGAGTAGCTGGCTTGTTACGGTGGTTACTACCCTAAATCAAAAGGGCCTGATACTTCACTTTCAATGCATAACCAGCATGGCTCTCCGCTTCAACGGCAGGAGAGAAGAAAAACAACCAATAGGGGCTGTATGACATAGTCTGGGTAAAGGGAATAAACATGGGTGTAGCTTGCTTATTGCAGCGGTTACTACCCCTAACTAATCAAGCTAGGTATTTCACTTGGATGCAGCTCCATCACTGCTCTCTACATTAATGGTGGGGGTGGAAGGGAAATAGAACCAAGAGTTAAGAGAAAAAGATAAGTATGAGAGAAAAAAATGTGTGAAGCTTGCTGGGCAGACTAGATGGGCCATTTGGTCTTCTTCTGCCGTCATTTCTATGTTTCTATGTTTCTATGTGAATGTTTATAGCTGTGTCACTTTAAAATACTGGTATGCCCTACAGCCGCTCTGGTTTCATTTTTAAATTTCACACGGGCCAATACAGTAAAATGCACGGGAGAACCGGTGAGCGCCCGCTCTCCCGACGCACGCCCAGGCCACTCTCCTGGGTGCGCACTTCAGTAAGCAAGAGCATGCAAATGAGGGCCCGCAGTAAAAAGGAGGTGCTAGGGACACTAGCATGTCCCTAGCGCCTCCTTATTGACAGAAGGCGGCGGCTGTCAGCCGGTTTGACAGCCGACGCTTAATTTTACCGGCATTGGTTGTCGAACCCGCTGACATCCATGGGTTCGGAAAACAGACGCCGGCAAAATTGAGTGTCTGTCTTCCAACCCGTGGACCGCGGGCAGATTTTTTTTTTTTTTTTTTAAGAATTGTTATTTTTTTTTATTTTTGGGGCCTCCGACTTAATCTCACTATGATATTAAGTCAAAAGGGGAACATTTTTGTGCAGAACAACATTTACAATAACCAAGGCAGATGATATACACAGAGGGTAATACTAGCCTAACTATTGGACTGATACAGTAAAGTGCGCTCAGGCCGAGCGCACTGTTAGCCCCTGTTTGGACGCATGTGGAAAATGCGCGGCCAATCCCCCCAAAATTAATAGCGCCCACAACATGCAAATGCATGTTGATGAGCCTATTAATTAGTCCCGTGCAATACAGAAAGTAAAATGTGCAGCCAAGCCGCACATTTTACTTTCAGAAATTAACGCCTGCTTTTCTGTACACCCTCCGACTTAATATCACTATGATATTATTGACAGATAAGTCACTATGATATGAAGTCGGAGGGTGTACAAAAAAGCAGGCGTTAATTTCTGAAAGTAAAATGTGCGGCTTGGCTGCACATTTTACTTTCTGTATTGCACGGGACTAATTAATAGGCCCAACAGTTAGGCTAGTATTACCCTCTGTGTATATCATCTGCCTTGGTTATTGTAAATGTTGTTCTGCACAAAAATGTTCCCCTTTTGGCTTTAGTGTGGGTGACTACCGCTTCTTATTTGGTTATTAATAACTACCACTTGAGTCTTTGCCACTGAGAAATCCTCTCCATTTTAGCCCACAGCACTGGAGCTCTGTATTTATTATTAATATCCGATAAGTTGATACATTTATGTATTTACAACTGAATCTATGTTCTTATCTTAATAGCACCCTTTATGTGTGGTTTTTGTTTTAAATGAAATTTAATATGGAAGAGTGCAAAGTGATGCATATAGGGAAAAATAATTACAACAATAAGTTCACAAAGCTGGGCCCTGTATTAGCCGTCATCACCCAGGAAAAAGACCTTGGAGTCCTTGTGGATAATAACATTCAAATCCTCAGCCCAGCGAGCAGCAGCGGTCAGTAAAACAAATAGAATGTTTGGAATGATCCAATAAGGAATGGAGAATAAAAAGGACGTTCAAATACTGCTGCTTTCACTCCTTAATAAAAGTTTGTGATAGCAGAGAAAAATTATACAGCAGGTGTGGAGGATTCGACTGGTGAGAATGTAAATACAGTCACACGAAGTGCTTGCCTTTCATTAATAAATTGAGTCAAATGTGTTGGATCATAAAATGCATATTTCATCCCAGCTAATTTAACTACACATATTCAGGGGAAATTTAACCTCAAAACCCACCAATCTGTTGAACCCCAAGTCCTAATAAGAACATAAGAAATTGCCATACTGGGTCAGACCAAGGGTCCATCAAGCCCAGCATCCTGTTTCCAACAGAGGCCAAAACCAGGCCACAAGAACCTGGCAAGTACCCAAACACTAAGAATAACCCATGCTAAGAGAAACTGCTTCCTCCTAAATTGTAGATCTGGGAACATATCAGCTTTCAAACTGTAAAACAAAACATTCCTCTTACGAAAGTATAATGTCAAAAAATAATCTCTATGGAATTAAGTTGAATTTTTAATAGTGCTTCACAAGGCGCTTTTTTTTTTCTGGCAGTATGTGCGAATGCTAAGTACCTGCACTGTATTTACAGCATGCCCAGCACGTGATGGTGTGACAGTCACTAGGAGGGGTGGGGTGGGAAGAAAAAGTGCAGGCAGCAGGCTGCTGCACATGCAGCTGTGCTGCTGAGCAGAGCAGTGGAATAGCAGCCTTTCCCTACTCCTCAAACCTTACCCCTGCCCCCCCCCCAAAAAAAACAAAAAACAACTCCACAGAGGAGAGGAAGCCATGCACTACCCACCAGAGGAAAGGCCCCGCAGTTTGCAATAGCTCTCCCCCTGACTTTCCTTCCCTCCCCCACCACCAGAAGAAAGGCCCAGCAAAGGAGAGGAAACCAGGAACTGCTCATGGGAAGAAAGGCCCCCCGCAGCTCCTAGTGAGGAAAAAGGTCAGCTCACAGCAGCTCCCCATCTACCCCTGCCCAGCCTGTCCCCAGGATTCCCTGCAGGTTACTCCCATGTTTCTCTTAGATTTAGCTTTTTTATTTATTCCCATCCTCTAGCCTTTTAGGGATCCACAGTGTTTATCCCATGCCCCTTTGAAATCCTTCACAGTTTTAGTCTTCACCACTTCCTCTGGAAGGGTGTTCCAGGCATCCACCACCCTTTCAGTGAAGAAATATTTCCTGACATTGGTTCGAATTCTTCCTCCCTGGAGTTTCAAATCGTGACCCCTAGTTCTACTAAATTGTTTCCAATGGAAAAGGTTTGTTGACGACCATAGATCATTAAAACCTTTCAAGTATCTGAAGGTCTGTATCATATCTCTCCTGCTCCTCTTCTCCTCCAGGGTGTACATATTCAGGTTCTTCAGCCTCTCCTCATAAGTCATTCGATGGAGACCACCCACCATTTTAGTCGCCCTTTTCTGAACTGCCTCCATCCTGTCTGCCTCCTTTGAGATACGGTCTCCAGAACTGAACACAGTACTCCGGGTGAAGCCTCACCAAGAACCTGTACAAGGGGATTATCACTTCCCTTTTCTTACTAGATATTCCTCTCTCTATGCAGCCCAGCATTCTTCTGGCTTTGGCTATTGCCGTGCCACACTGCTTCGTCAACTTCAGGTCATTAGACACTATCACTCCAAGGTCTCTCTCCTGCTCTGTGCACATCAGCCCTTCACCCCCCAATGCATACAGTTCTTTTGGATTACCACACTCCAAATGCATGACTCTGCATTTCTTGGCATTGAATCCCAGCTGCCACATGTTCAACCACTCTTCCAGCTTCCTTAAATCCCGTCTCATTCTCTGTACTCCTTCCAGCGTGTTCACTCTGTTGTAGATCTTAGTATCATCTGCAAATAGACAAACTTTACCTTCTAACCCTTCCACAATGTCGCTCACAAATTTGTGGTCACCTATGCGATACTAGATTAGAGTTGGTCCTTGTTCTGTCTATGTGACCAAGGTGAGTATTCTGCTAGGCAGGAGTGGACAATTCCGGTCCTGAAGGGCCGCAAACCAGTCAAGTGTTCAGGATATACCTGATAAACATGCATGAGAGAGATTTGCATGCACTCTGCATCAGTTGTATGTAAAGCTATCTCATGCATATTAATCAGGGATATCCTGGAAACCCAGCTGGTTTGTGGCCCTTGAGGACTGGAATTGCCCACCACCGTGTTAGGGTATAGATGCTGTGTAGGAATCTATAGTAGACCAGCTTATTCTGTTTTCCTAATAAGAAGTGCATCAGTGTTCTAGGGTCCAGTGGAATAGTTGCAAAGCTGCCTTTTCGAAGGCTCTGCAGCTGATGCGTAGGATGCTGAGTGCTTCCTATATCTGAAAATAAATAAATAAAAAATAAGGCCTAGTTGCTGTGCAGGTCCTAGTTGCTATGAGCAACCATAAATGCTGACACTGCATCAGAACACTTGAAAGAAGAGAAGAGAGTCCCATTCCAAGCTCAGTGGTGTTTTGCCTTCACAACTCAGAAGGGTGTCACAAAGGAAGGTAGACCCAAATATGTTAAAACTGAAATGATCAATGTCCTTCTTGATTGGAATCCAAGACTCTCAGGACGAAACCATTGTAAAGTCTTTGCTAGGAGATATCTGCATAGGTGAGGATTGCTTTTTCTAAATACAGTTAACTGTCTGGCTAGCTAGGAAATATGCAATTAATTTGGGTGTTGTGGGGGGTGGGGCCATCATCAAGCAATCCAAAAAGTAACCAACCAGAAGAAAATCAGAAACAATATATAATCTTATGGAAAAGGAGGGATTGTGTGTCATAGAGTTCCATGGATTAGCGCTCTAGTTCTGTAATTATCCAGAAAAATCTTTAAACTGCTGTATTAGGAATAGCTAGGACAGCTCAGGAGGGAAAAAATGCAGCTGAGGCACAGCAATGGAAGCCAAGGCCTGCTCACTTTCTTAAAAATGCATTTCCAGTTCATTTACAATTTATAAAGGGCTAGTACTTAACTTGGACATGATAAAATGCTGTGAAACCTATTTTTGAGGTGGAAGAAGATGAATTACCCCTTTAAGTACTAACACTAATTATTTGTTTCCCTGTACTAACCATACCGCTTGCTAAATCCCACTGGACCTGATTTATAGAGTGTTCTCCCCAGCTGCATCGTGACAACACAAACAAATGGAAATGAGGCCTCTTTTCCTGTGGCACTCCTGTGTTCTGCTGCTAAGCATACACACACACACACATAGGAGATCAAATCAGTTGTTAATAAGTATTTGCTATAGTAAGCCCAGCACCGTCAAGAACAGAGCAGTTTCTTTTCCAAGATGTACTGGGAGAAAACGTTGAATGAGATCAAATGATGTTACCATGGCAACTAAGAGAAAGCACCTCTGTTCTACAAGCCTCCACCATGCCATCCATTCGAGGATATGTGTGTAACCCATGCTGCTCCTGCAAGCTCTGCACTTGAACAGAAATACATTGTATTTTTTAAACTGTGGTTTCCAGTTTGACTTCTGAGTGGATTCCTCTCTTTTTCCAGGTTGCATCTGATGCCTGAAGGCAAGCACAATCTACATTTGCGCTTCCCGGAGGAATTTAACAGATTGGTAGAAGATTTTTTGCTATGAGCTCATCCGCTTTTGGTAAAGTCCCACAAGCCTGGATTTCACTAAATAACAAAATCTTAGAAAATATGGCTGGGGGGAAAAAAAGAGCACATCAAACTGTACCACTTAAGGAAGGGCCAGGATTTGTTTAGAAAATGGGCTAGAAGGGACAAGAGGATTGTAAATGCAGTGAAAGAAAGCAGAAGTGGCACTCCTCCAGAACTGGACTCTGATCTGGCAGTCTGAAGTGTTGGTATTTGAGAGGCTCTAATTAATCAGTTCCATTGTAATGACATAGGCTTTACTTTGCAGCTTGAATTATTGCATGTATTAAAGATACATCTCTTGCCTTTCTACTAAGCTTGCAAAAGAAAAATGTGAAAATGACTCCCTGTAGTGTTGTTTTAATCCTTTTCACAATTGCAACTAGTGTGTTTTGCCCAAGTGCTGTACGTGTGTCACCGTGCTTTTATGCTCCGGAGCCATTTAGAAGTGGGCTGATCTGAATGGCGCACAACATGCTTTGGTGGTATTGCAAGTGTGCTGACATCACAATGGAAACCCACAGAAAACAGAATTTCCATGGACAGTGGGTGCAGTGTTTTCACAAAAATATCTTAATTCATTTCCTGAAGAAGAGCATCCATACATTTCTGCAAATGTTAGTATTGTGATCTGTAGAACTTAGCCTATGGATGTTTCTTACTTACCATTTTGTTCTCTACAAGCTAAAATGAAATTTCAGCAGCTCTTCTTTTCTTTATAAGCAAACAATTGTTTTCCCTCTAATTATCATAAAATGTCACATCCAATTGCACAAATGCTACGTGTATGAGGCTTCATTTGTGTACATGTAATCTTAGCTTTCAGTTTGCCTTACTATGTTATCCATCATTGCTGATACAAGCAGCCCATAAAGTCCTCCAGGGCTTTTAGTGAGCCTTAGTGGTGCCCAGTCAATTGTAGCAGTTGTGTTATTGTAGAGCTTTCATTTTTCCTTGTTCTGTGATTAGATGGAAGGAAGCAAAGCAGTTGAGAAGACCGAAAATCTGCTTTGGTGTACAAGAGTGAAGTAATATGACCTCGGTGTAGATCTCTGGTGAAACCCCTCCTTGAGGACCCTATCCAGTTCTGAATATTCACATCACTAAGAGACAACAAAAGTAAATTAATAAGTTGGAAGTAATTTAAAGGAGGGCCATGAAAACAGTTCAACTATAAGTCTTGCATGATGAGACTTTAAGGAACATAAAATGTACACTCTTGAAAAAAAACTGAAAGGGGCAATATGACAGACACATTGAAATATTCTAGCAAGCTTCAATCAGGAATGTGAGAAAAACTTTTTTTTTCACTGAGAGTGGTGGACACCTGAGGGGTAAAACACAAAGGCATGCCAAGGGTTGGAGGCATGGCAAAGGTTGGAGGGGGGAACAGTGACTGAGTAAGTAGACGATACAAATGAACAGACTGAGTGGATCGTGTTTTCATCTGTCATCTTCCATGCGACACATAAATGTTTCAAAAAGTTGATATGCAAAGTATGCCTGTGTATAAAGGGATCATTTTCAAAGAGACAGTTTAAAAAAAGTCAGCAGAAATGCATGCAAGTTACACCAGTGTTTAAAGCAGACTTGCGTGCATGTGTCCACTTTGAAAAGTAGCCCACCAAATCTACCCACTCAAGTTATACTTTCTAAAGTGTTCATACTAATTTTCCCTGAACATAAGAATTGCCATACTGGGTCAGACCAAGGGTCCATCAAGCCCAGCATCCTGTTTCCAACAGTGGCCAAGCCAAGTCACAAGTACCTGGCAAGTACCCAAACATTAAATAAATCTCAAGCTACTATTGCTTATTAATTAATAGCAGTTTATGGATTTTTCCTCTAAGAACTTATCCAAACCTTTTTTAAACCCAGTTAAACCAACTGCTGTTACCAAATCCTCTGGCAATGAATTCCAGAGCTTAACTATGCACTGAGTGAAAAAGAATTATCTTCAATTTGTTTTAAATGAGCTACTTGCGAACTTCACGGAGTGCCCCCTGAACCTGATCTGAGAGAGTAAATAACCGATTTACATTAACTTTTTCAAGTCCTTTCATGATTTTGTAGACCTCTATCATATCCCTCCTCAGCCGTCTCTTCTCCAAGTTGAACAGCCCTAACCTCTTCAGCCTTTCCTCATAGGGGAGCCATTCCATGCCCCTTATCATGTTGGTCGCCCTTATCTGCACTTCCTCCAGTGCAACTCTATGTTTTTTGGAAATTTACACACATATGCATGCAAGTTCAAATCTTCCACTAAGAGCATTCACTCTGAGTAAACTTATATAAGAACATGACATATGTGCCTAATTGTATCCACATATCAGGCAGGCAATTTTGTAAAAGGCCAAGTCTGCATCTAAAACACTGTTTTACTTGCAGAGGTTCCTTTGAAATTACCCTTTTTATGATTGTCACTACAGCACATATTTTCAATCTATAAACAATTCAAAGTGATTCAGCCCTTTCTAGCAGTTAACTCAGCCCATGCCCTAGCACCACAGTGCAGAGCCTCATATTAAGTCTTGCAAAAAAAAAAAAAGAAACAGACCAGTAGTAAATAAATCAAAAACACATGAGTTATAACACTTAATGTTTTTATGAATTTGTTCATGAAAACAGAACACCTAAAAGCTGTCATTGTCATCATTATCAAAGTCTAAGTATTATTTTAATTTAAAGATATTTCAAACAACAACTTTACTTTGACAGTTAGGTTACAAAATGTTGACACAGGCAGTGGTGGAGGAAGCACTGACAGTATAAAATTAAAAATAAAGAAAAAAACCCACATGCTTCAGAACAACTTTGAACAGACATAATGGCATTATTGAAACTGTGCCTTCTTTCCTAAAGATTCTATGCAGAACGTCTCTGACATTAAGCCTCATCCTCTCCTTCCTCCTCCTCAAATTCCCCTTGCTCGTCGGCAGTGGCATCTTGGTACTGCTGGTATTCTGAGACAAGGTCGTTCATGTTGCTCTCGGCTTCAGTGAACTCCATTTCATCCATGCCCTCCCCAGTGTACCAGTGCAAGAAAGCTTTGCGTCGGAACATGGCTGTGAACTGCTCTGAAATTCTCTTGAAGAGCTCCTGAATGGCCGTGCTGTTGCCAATGAAGGTGGCTGACATTTTGAGGCCCCGTGGTGGAATGTCACAGACAGCCGTCTTCACGTTGTTGGGAATCCATTCCACAAAGTAGCTGCTGTTTTTGTTCTGAACATTGAGCATCTGCTCATCCACCTCTTTCATGGACATCCTACCACGGAACATGGCCGCCACCGTCAGGTAGCGGCCATGGCGTGGGTCGCAGGCAGCCATCATGTTTTTGGCATCAAACATTTGCTGTGTCAGTTCTGGCACCGTCAAGGCGCGGTATTGCTGACTGCCACGGCTAGTGAGTGGTGCAAAGCCCGGCATGAAAAAGTGCAGACGCGGAAAAGGCACCATATTGACAGCCAGCTTTCGAAGATCAGCGTTCAGTTGGCCAGGAAAGCGAAGACATGTGGTTACGCCACTCATGGTGGCCGAGACCAAGTGGTTGAGGTCGCCGTAGGTCGGGGTTGTGAGTTTCAATGTACGGAAGCAGATGTCATATAAGGCTTCGTTGTCGATGCAGTAGGTTTCATCAGTGTTTTCCACAAGCTGGTGGACGGAGAGGGTAGCATTGTATGGCTCCACTACAGTGTCCGACACCTTGGGAGACGGCATTACACTGAAAGTGTTCATGATACGGTCTGGGTACTCCTCCCTGATTTTACTAATAAGGAGCGTTCCCATACCAGAGCCAGTGCCCCCTCCCAGGGAATGGGTCAGCTGGAATCCCTGTAGACAGTCACAGCTTTCAGATTCTTTCCGTACCACATCTAAGACAGAGTCCACCAACTCGGCGCCTTCTGTATAGTGGCCTTTAGCCCAGTTATTTCCAGCACCACTCTGACCTACGGAAACACAAATTTTGAAATGTTCTGTATTATACAGATAAACACTGAACAGTGTTTTTACAGAGCCCTATTAAAATATTTATTTTAAATAAATACTGAAGATTTTATTATATTTATTTTTATTAAAATGATAATCAAGTTCAACTTCTGTTGAGTGGTATAGTGAAAATAAATTGCCCCAGTGGAAGCAATTATAATGAAATACTTTGCAATAAAGCTGAGGCCAAAATTGTCTCTGAATGTCTATGCTCCCCTGTGTAAGGGCACTATTTGTAAGATACATCATTAAACTGTTTGTCGTATTAAAACTGGTCTGTTTCATGCAAAGAAAATGAAATTTGTCATATATATGAGAGTTCTATAAGTGAACAAATACCTTCTTCAAGTGAAATAATTGTTTCTGTATTTGATCGTGTGATTGCAAATAAATCAACAAAAAAAGATGACTTTTCCAGTTGAATACAGGGAAGCAAGGACTAGTTTCTTTATTGTTTTGGTCTATATTACTTTCAGAGGTGCAACTCTGACCTCAGTCTTTGATTTATCTGGTAATTGCAGAAGTGCTCAGGGTCCTACATATCCACTTGATCATTGGGGGTCGGGATCCTGTGCATTGTCTTACACTGATGCAGCAGCCAGAGGTAGTCTGGGAGCTGGACCAAGGCATGCCACGTTGCCGCAGGACAGGAAAAAGTAAGATATCATCACATCTCATCCAGGCCCTTAGTTTGTGCACACCAACTTTGGCATGGCATTGATTTTTTTTATAGGACACAGACACACCTGACACCTCGCCCAAGCCCAGCACAATCCTGTCATCGCTTGGCCCATAGACTGCTATTCTCCAGAAGCAAGCAACTTTGATATAGCCAGCTCTCAATGAGGAGGATCAATCTCACGCTCCTCACATCTTCCCAGTCACCATGAAGTTGGGAGTATTGCACTGCCATGGAAATTATGCCAGGGAATGAAGGGGAAAGTTTGCGGCAGGGCAGTGGCAGGCTGAATTAATTCACCAGGTGGCATGCAGCACTAACGAATAGCTCAGGCTGCAATCAAAACCAACACAGCCATACATTCAACATCACTTGGGCTGCCTGACTACATTGCCATGACCTGTGGTCAGGGACAAAAGACTTGAGTGTGAGAGTAATCAAGCAACACCAGTAAGCAAGTATGCACTGAGTCAGTGTTGCCGTTAAACAAGAATTTCCATCCTTATACTCAGTGTGGTATGTTGGCCACTCAGTCTTTCACCTGAATACACAAGTTTGTATACAATGATGAGGGCAATCTACTGTATTAACAGACCACATTTTATATCAGCAGAAGCAGGGTACTGATGTCAGCAAGCTCACTGCATTATGGGAAATGGGGATGCTTGTGACTGTCATTGGCTGCTCTAGTGCTGCTCAAAATGGAGGTTCCCAGCAGCAGTAGCAGCAGGGATTTTGCTTGGGGAAAAAAACTATTATGTAACAGTGATTTAACATCTGCTTGCCTGAACCTACAAGCAAACTTGAAATTATAGGTTGGGAATTCTCCTTTAAAGAAGAAATTGATTCTCTTCCCGTGTACCTCTATATCCCTCAGCCCCCTGACTTTTCGGTATAAACTGATGAATTTTTATAAGGCTTTTTGTAGTTAGCAAAAGCGCTGAATTTCCATTTCAAAAATGTAACTTTGATGTCCCTTGTGAACCCTGGACCCATTTGTAGGACATTTTTGGTGTGCTCAGGAATCTGTTCATCTGTGCAGCGGTGGCAAGAAATACTAAGTGCCAGATTGATAAACGGTTGTAATTCCAAGATCACACCATAAAAAGGTCTCTTTTCAAACCATCTTTTCACTGGAATTAAAGGCTTTTGAGTCTTTGCCTTTCCTGCCCCATTTGCACTGTAACAGGGCCCCTCGAGCACAAGGAAGCATCTTAGAAATGACACAAGCCTTGGGGCTCGCTGGAACCTGTTCTTAATTCCTGTACAGGGATTGCAAAGACAGTTGCTTTCACAAGACTTCACAGAGGCACGGCGGTAAGAACAGCCTGAAACAGAACCTTTACGAGGGAAATGAACATACTTTTCAACAAAATGCCATTTCTACATGACATAAACAGAATATATAATAGCTCATTCCCTTACATTGTTGACCTATGATATAAGCTGTTTCTATAACTAAGTTCTGACAAGTGCAAAAAAAGCCTTTCATCAACAGTCATTATACATTATCACCCTCCTTTTATTCTAGCTTCTCCATTCCAGTGCATTATTGTATGAACTGGACTATGTTTTACCTGGGGTCTGATTCACTAAGCATTTTCCCCACAGACACAGAATGGGAGAAAAGCTATAGGGCCGGATTTTAAAAGGGTTACGTGCATAAGGTACGCGCGTAACCCTTTTAAATCCCCCCTGCGCATGCCGAGCCTATTTTGCATACGCTCAGCGGCACACACAAGCCCCGGGGGCATTCCGGGGTGCGGCTGAGGCCTCCGGAACAGCCCCCGGGTCGGGAGATGGCGCGCCAGCAGCCCGCTAGCGTGCACGAGTTACGCTTGCCAGAGGCAGGCGTAACTTTTAGAATAAAGGTGGGGGGGGGGTTAGGTAGGGGAAGGGAGGGGAAGGTGCAGGTGGGTGGAAGGACCCTCCGAGGCCGCTCCGATTTCGGAGCGGCCTCGGAGGGAACAGGCAGCGCGCGCTGTGCTCGGCGTGCGCAAGTTGCACAAATGTGCACCCCCATTGCGCGTGCCGACCCCGGATTTTATAAGATACACGCGGCTCTTACAAAATCCAGCGTACTTTTGTTCGCGCGTGCTGTTTCTTAAAATGTACCCCACTGTGAATTAGGCCCTACTATTGTAGCAATTCTCAAAAGCCCACGTAACACAGGTAAAATGCATTTACACATTTAAAACCCATTTTTTAAGCATGTAAATGCTTTTGAAAATCAGGCCCTAAATGTCTTCAAGAGGCCCCCTTCATTCTTTATTATACACGTGCACACATATGCAGGTTGCAAGACGGGATATATGACAAGCACATTCAAACACCTAAAGGTATAAACAATGTACAAGAAGCAAGCATTTTTGAGTGGAAAGGAAGTTCTAAATTAAGGAGCAAGGTAAGCACAGGAATAACAAAGAAATATTCACAGAAAGCATGGCCGATGCATGAAGCAGCCTCCAAAAAAAAAGGTGGTGGAGGCCAAAACAGTATATGGAAACAAGAAAGCCGTGGATAAGCAGAGAAGATCCTTAGCTGCAGCAAGCTGAGGGCAAGGCAAGAGATCAAGCAGGATTTATGATACTGCAACAAGAAGAAAAAATGAGCAGACTTAAATGGATCTTATGGCCTTTATCTGCTGTAATATTCTGTTTCTACCTTTGCAACTTGAATGCACAGCTATTGGTGGATTTTATCCTTTTTTTTTTCTCTTCACAATGCATTTGTGATGAGGCAGAAAAGGTACGGGGTGAGGGAGATCCCCAGGCTGAGAATGGTTTTACAGCGCCACAAGTGTTCTGAGCTGCAGGATCCTGTATCAGAAATCAAAACTGTTGCATGGCAGGAGCATCTGTTGCATGGCAGGAGCCAGTATTACTGCTAACTAAATGGACTGATCCTAAATTGTATTTTGTCAAATCAAAAAAAGAAAAATGCTTTCATGCCGCTTGATAATCTTTCCATAAACACTGTAAGATATTGCTAGACCACCATATCCAAAAATTGTTCATAACATCTAAATAAAGCAAAGTCATAACATTCAGACTCTTCTATTATAGCTCAATGCAAGAATGCAGGTAATGATTTTGTTGCATTATTTTATATAGAGTGCATTGATTTGTGTGCAAGAAACCGTGAAGTGATACCGATTGGAAGACCTACCGAATACATAGTTGTCAGGTCTAAATATTTGGCCAAATGGTCCAGATCTGACAGAGTCCATTGTTCCGGGTTCCAAATCGACCAGGATTGCACGAGGTACAAATTTATTACCTGTGGGAGGAACCAAAAAATAAAGCTTTTCTAAGCCTTCAATCAGCATACAAACAACAGAGGCACTGTGCTGCAAGCAGCCACCAACATAGCCATTCAGCTCAGGGAAACAGAAGGTCAGATGCTCACCAGATCTGAAGAACACACTGTATACCCTTGCCAATGATTCATTATTGTTCAGAGGAAAACTGATTTTCAGTAGCTGTTCTAAATTCAAAGGATCATATTCACACATGCACAGTCACACAGCTACAGCCTCCTGTGACAGGAGGCAGACTAGGGAGGAGGAGATGGACTTTAAAAAGGTTCATTCTAAAGGTAATTTACCAGTAGCTTCATTGTAGTAAACGTTGATTCTTTCTAACTGCAAGTCGCTGTCTCCATGATAGCTACCAGTGGGATCGATGCCATGCTCATCACTAATAACCTCCCAAAACTGCGAGAGAGAGAGAAAAAGAGAGGAAAAAAGAGCCGTTACCAAACAGGCAGAAAAAAAAAAAAGACTCTCATGCACAGAAAAATCCGTTCCAGACTTGACAGCTCCACCATGGAAATCGTCCGGCTGCCTACTTATTCACAGATACGGGAAGGTAATTAAAAATGCGGAGAATAATGTCCGAATTGAAAGGCGGAACCGGCTGTAATGCAGATGTGCTGTTGAAGTCTTCCGAGGGAATGGGAGCTGTACCACCAGGGCGTCACCAGCCAGAGGAGGGCGAGGAGGATGCTCTGCCTACTGTTTAGTGCATTCAGATCACAAGCTAAGAAAATCTATTATTATTATTATTATTATTATTATTATTAATAAAACTCGTAACAATAAAGATGTAGCTCTGAACAGCTCAGCCACCGCTTTTCCCCCCCTTTCCCCAGCTGCATGTCTTGTCAAACGATGACCCAGCTCAGAATCGCCCTGGAGCAATTTCTTTCCATACACGTTATCTTCCACCCTTTCAACAAGAAACCATAGCCTGCAACAGTATAAAGTATGCACCGTAGCTCTGTCAAACAAGATCAATGAAAAACATTTATTCCGTTTCCCAACTGCTTTTACAAAGACAGGTAGGTTGATTTAAAGTCATCAAATTGTAGATCCATTGTCTATATTATATTCCATTTTAAGAGAAAAAAATAATAGTGCATGAAATCCAGACGCCCTGTTTAAAGAGCTGTCACACACAAGTAAGTCTTCTTCTGAAGCAAGAAACCATTTGAAGTAAAAACGTGCGATACTGTAGTACGCCCTGCAGTTTGTGCATCTGCAGAAAAGCTGTAAAAGAGCGATTCAATCAGAAAGGCTAATAGACAACTCCAGTGTCACATGCGACCTCTGCCATCCCTTTGCAAATGATAAGATGGAAAAGGATTATACATTCTTTTTACCGTGATTTTCACGCCACAGATAAGGTTTATTGCTATCGCGCTTGGAACTGTTTTACCTTGGCTCCAATCTGATTGCCGCACTGCCCAGCCTGGATGTGCACAATCTCACGCATGATTCCTCGCCCGAATGGTGCCGCTTGTTGCCCACAGATGCCGCCCTCCCGGCTGCCCGTGCCCCGCTCCTTCCTTGCTGCAGGTCTCCTGGTGCCGCTAGTGCCGCAGTGAGCCCGGGGTTTATAGAAGGGACCCCCACCTCCTCCTCCGGGCTCTCTGACCCGTCACTCATCCTAGGCGCGGGTGATGTAATGCAAGAGCTGGGAGCCAATCAGCGCACAGGGGAGGTGGGCTCAGAGTGCTGCATTGTCTTCTACTCTAGGGACAAGAGGGCTGGAGGAGAGGAGAGCCGCCCAGATCGAGGGAGAAGGGAGGGAAGGGGAGGAGAGAGAGAGAGAGAGATACTGATGATGTGGGTCATGGCCGTGAAAGCATCCTCAGCGAACCTGCATGTAGAGAGAAAAAAAAAAAAAGGTCGGAGGAAAGCATTTAAAAATTTAAAAAAATGCACTACATGACTCCGGTCGCTTTATTAATGCAAGCGATCCTAAGTCGCAAAGATGTGAAAAATCTCACCTTTCTATAGTCGTGGCGAGCCACGTCTTGCAAAGATGCCCTTTTCTCGATCCACAAGGCAGCATTCCCGTTTCTCTCAAAGCTGTCTCCGTCTAAAAAAAAAAAAAAAAAATCAAAGGAACCTGTAAAATAATTATATAATGGCAAAAAAAGTTAAGGCGGATAAAGTAAAAAAAAAACCAAAACAAACAATTCACTTGTGAATTTGTATGAAATCATGCATATAAAATGTGCAAGTGTCTTATACATTCTTCAGAGTATTCAATATAAGTGGACTTGTATCACGATTGCTTCCAGCATGTGTATCCTGTAACAGGTGAGCAGATCGGTGGGGGGAGGGAGAGGAGGCTGTCTGGGTTGAACTCTCTTTCTCATTCACTCTATAAGGATGTTTCATATATCCTTACCCTGAAACCAGCTGGCATTATCCTTACTACAAAGAAGCTCCTTCATTAATATATTTTTATAGCCGACCTGGGACAGACAGGCTGATTTAATGTTCACACTGGACTGTGATGGTTCTGTTATTTGTATGTCTATCTCCGGATGAAATAGGCCGGCAAAAACCTGACTTGATTGCTCTGACAAAATAGGCTTGAGACAGCGAATTTATTATGGTATAATTTTCAAATCATGTTACATGAAACACCCACATCACACATGAGACACTGTGCATCAATAAGTAACTGGCTTTTTCTAAGAAATATATTAATGATTAGGGGTATTTTAGGGGTGCCATGCCCCCCCCCCTCCTCCAAGTTTGGGCCCCAGGGACAGTCTCATCCCTCCTCCATCTCTTTTAATCTGTCCCGGTTAATAATAAAATAAAACATGATGATGGGTTTCTTGGAAAGCAAGATTTGCTAGCACTGCAAAATGCCTGTCTTTTATTATGCAGTATCTACTGTAGGCCTAAAAAATGTTCACATGAGCCATATTTTCTGCCAGTCTACATGCACAGGAGAATGAAACAAAACGAAAAGATCAGATTTGTAACAAAAAACAAAAAAAAGCATCCCAGGTTTCTAAACCTTTTTGAAAATGAACTCCTTCGAGGTTGATTTTAAAATGAGCGTGCGTGCATGCACCTATACAAGTGCATATTGGCGCATGAGCGAGGATATGCTGGAATTTTTAACTGTGCATGCGCTTGAGTGCATAAGTTTTAAAATTAGGAGCATACTTACACACAGTTGATTCAATTTAAGAGATTACTCCAGCACAGCTAGCATGCGTGTCTTCCATAGGACTCTGTCGGCAACATAGGGCATAACATGCGTGTCTTCCATAGGACTCTGTCGGCAACATAGGGCATAACATGCGTGTCTTCCATAGGACTCTGTCGGCAGCATAGGGCATAACATCAGCAGACAGGTTCTAAAAATTATGGTGAGACTATAGCTATGAAACTTAATTTCCCCCTATTCCAGTCACAAACACCGGAAGAAATGATTGTGAACACTGCAATAAGAATGCATGTGAGTAAGAGCACAACAGATTGTCCCATTCATGCATTACTTTTGAAAAGCTGGTTTGAAACTAAGTCTGGATTTGTCAATAGGTGCACTAGTCCTAGCCTACCTAGGGTGGCAAAAATCTAGATGCAGCCTTCCTGCTGTGCTGAATCTCACTCCCTAGAGAAAAGCTCTCTGCTGCCTGATTTGGCTGCAGGGAACAGGAGGGGATGGGGTGAGCCTGGCTGGAGTGAGACAGCAAAGGGGGAGAAGTTTGGTGATGTTAGAAGGGGCTGCATTTGGGATCTTCGGGGGGAGGGGGGGGTGAGGAGAGGGACTGGGAGATGGCTAGGGTCCATGAGTGAGATAGAGGGGAAAGGAGGGGCAGCATTTGTGTGTGTGTGTGAGAGAAAGTAGGGATTGATGCTAATCGGGAGGGAGATTAGATAGGAGATGCTAGGGAGAGGAGGGTAGCACAGTGGTTGGGGGGGGGGGGGCAGGGAGAGGAGGGTACCTACAACATCAACAGTGCCTAGGACTGGCAAAAACCTAACTCCATCACTGTTTGAAACTTAGACTGTAACTTTCATTCTGGTGCACGGGCACACGTGCATGTTTGGTGGCACGGGCATTTGGGTGCATCCATTTTATAACATACATGCATATATGTATGCACCTTATAAAATCAGCAGGATGTGCGTACACGTGCACACAATTTTGTATTGGTGCACGCAAATGCTGTGTCTACCTCGTAAATGGGGGGATTTTGTAAAATATGCACACCGACCACAATACCCATTTCCCCAGTCCATTCCCAGTTCGCCCAGTTAAACGATAAGACTTCCTCCCCCCCCCCCCCCAGCTAACTAGCCTTTTACCCTACCTGTCGTGACCCTTGAAACCCTGCTCAATAGTCTGTTTTTTGTTTTTCTACTTACACCTCCTCCATAGCAGAAGTAAAGTTCGGCAGTAGGGGACCCTGGCACACCCTTGTGCACGTAAGTACTTATGCACACATTTTTACTTACGCATTCAAACCACCCATGCCCCACCCATTTTTTTTGTCTTTTGCATTTGTGCACATCCCGGGAGATACGCATGTACGCAGCCCGCTTTTAAAAGTCTGCATGGCACGCACTGGCTGGAGACATGTACGCAGCTCCTGGCTTTGGCAGGCCTATTAAAATCTATCATTTAGTACTTAGTCCTGCACACTTTTTTTTTTTTTTTTTTTTTAAGGATAAAGCGAATCAAATCATATGCAGATGATCGACTTGCATTTACCATTGTCAAACCTCAAAACCCTTAGAAGTGAATTTTCAAAGGCTTTACACACATAAAGGCAGCATAGATCATAGCAATTTTCAATTTCATTTACACACGTAAAACCTTTTGAAGTCAGGCCTACAGAATTAATTTTCAAAGTTTTGCACTTACAAATAGCAATTTTCAAAAGTCCTTTTATGTTTCTAAACCTTTTTGAAAATGAACTCCTTCGAGGTTGATTTTAAAATGAGCGTGCGTGCATGCACCTATACAAGTGCATATTGGCGCATGAGCGAGGATATGCAGGAAGTTTTAACTGTGCATGCGCTTGAATGCATAAGTTTTAAAATTAGGAGCATACTTACACACAGTTGATTCAATTTAGGAGATTACTCCAGCACAGCTAGCATGCGTGTCTTCCATAGGACTTTGTTGGCTTTTATGCCTGTATGTCAGCAAATTTAAAAACATGCTCGAGTGATACATATTTCAAGTTTTGCAATTTTTCCACCAGTTTGTCCTGTTAATAGTGAGGTCTTCAACCTGCATGCACTCCAGATGACCCGGACCTCTCACCCTGTTCTATAAACCCTAAAACTCAAGATCTATAAGACTTACTCCTCATCAGGAGCAACAGTAAAGTAACGAGGATCGCTGGTGTACGCGCGCTGCGGTTTTCGGTTTCAAAATTTGGAGTTTTGCACTTGTCTTGCCCCCACCCCTTTCACGCCCCCTTATTCCTTACACATGCATGGTTATATATGCATGTATTTTATGGCTTTTAAAAATCCACATGGCTTGCATACGGCCCACATACGTGCGTATATGGACATTTTTGAGTGAGTGAATTCACTTTTAAAATTGACCTAAGTTTTTGTGCCCTTTTGAAAACTAGACTTCCCTCCAAGAAATGGGTCAGTCAGCCTGTATGATTTTTATAAAAACCACAATCTCCACTCCCCCAAAACTAAAATTCTATTTTTTTTATTTTCAGAAATAGATTCAAAATCGATTTGAATAAAATTCAAGCAACCACATTGTAAACATTATTTTGTTATGAGACAGGTCATAGGCTACTGCTTCTTTACTTTTTCCCTTCAGATAGAATAAGCATTGACATATGACAGGGTTGTGGAGCTTTTCCCCAGCCAAAATACAGATGTCGGTTACATCTATTACCAAATGAAGAGCCTTGGGTGAAGTTTTATATAGCTCAGATCTGTTATGGTTTTGAGGTGTTGGAGTGGATTCTTGGGTACTGCGGTGATGGCCTCTCCCACAGGGAGGAGCCCCGTGAGAAACCACAGTACTAAACTAGACTCTATACACGCAGACATAGAGAATTTGTATTTATTATACAGCTTGATGGTATTGCCCGGGGAGCGGACAGAAGTGAGGTAACGGCTCTTTTTCTCCTCTCTCTCTCTCTCTCTCTGTGGGAGAGACGAGAACGGAAGGCGTCGCTCACTTTATACATGGAACACAAAAAAAAGTGATGTTGACACTGTGAACCCGGTTAGGACACAGTGGATTATTCTCCCGCAGCCCCTGAAGCAGGCACATGGTGCCAAAACATGGCCATTGTCGGGCGGGCAGATCCGAACCCATAAGAAGTGATAAGGGCAGCGACCTTGATAAGTATATAATAATAAGAACAAACAGTGGGTCGGATAAGTAGCCGGGGGAGAAAGGATTTTATAAACAAAGAAAAAGTAAAAGAGAGAAAAAAACAAAAAGTATAAATAATAAAGAATAATAGACGGGGCAAATAAAAAGGGTAACAACATTGGTTATCCTTAATATAAGCCACCGTACAAAAAAACCACCGAGCAAGGTTTTCCCTTGAAATCAGTAGATGTTGGACATTTGTTTGAGGAGGGAAAAGAGGTTAGTTGGTGCATAATTAATTGCATCAGTAGCATGGGATCTTCTTAGTTTTTGGGTACTTGCCAGGTTCTTGTGCACTGGTCTGGCCTCTGTTGGAAACAGGATGCTGGGCTTGATGGACCCTTGGTCTGACCCAGCATGGCAATTTCTTATGTTCTTAATAGCATGCATACGCCTCAAAACCCCTTACTATAAATTTACTACAGATTTGATATGAAAAGAATTTAATTTAAAACAAGAATCAATAAGGTGGCTAACTAGGTAGGTATAAGTAGATTAACTGTAGTGTTTTGAGAGTCACTGACAAATATAAAATTAATCAACAAACTAAAAGTTCTTTAGATTAGCTTTACATCCCTAATCCCTTAGAAATTTTAACTTGATAGCACATCATCAAAATTAAGATGCAGATAGTAGTCCAGCAGCGAGGGGGAAGCTATCTAAGTCTTTTGCAATGAGTGCCACATGTATGAAAATCTCCCAGTTGGCGATACATTGTAAGTGTGCACTAGGTACAAAGAGCTCCTAGCTCTCAGAAAATGAGTCTGATCTCTGGAGGCTAGACTGACAGACCTGAAGGAGCTAAGGGAGAGAGAGAGAGAGAGAGATGTAGAGAAGAGATCTCCAGGTGCAGAGCATCCCACCTCAAATCTGGCAGCCTGCGGAAGGAAAGCATCACATTGGTGAGGCAGGAAGCAATCCTGTAGTTATGACCTGCCCTCAAGTTGATGTAATATCCTCTCACAGCAAGGATATGCCTCTCCAGGGGCATGTGCCCAGGAGGGAAGGGTTAGGATGGTTGTTGTATTTGGTGATTTGATTATTAGGAATGTAGATAGCTCGGTGGCTGGTGGACGTGAGCATCACTTGGTTACTTGTTGTCTGGTGCGAAGGTAGTGTACCTCATGCTCACAGAGATAGTGTTTTAGATAGTATTGGAGAGGAGTCAGTTATCATTGGTACTTGTGGGTGGGTACCAATTACATAGGAAAGTGCAACAGGGAGGTTCTGGAAGCCAAATTTAGGATTTAAGTAGAAAACTGATATCCAGAACCTCCAGGGTAGCATTCTCAGAAATGCTCCCCATTCTATGTTCAGGACCCCAGAGGCAAACAGAGCTCCAGTCTTTTCTGAAAGAATGAGCTCCATCTTGTACTGGAGGCAATGGAGGGTAAAGCGACTTGCCCAAGGTCACAAGGAACAACAGTGGGATTTGAATCCTGGTTTCCCTGGGTCGTAGCCTGCTGCCCTAACCACTAGGTTACTCCTCCACTAAGAGATCAGGGAAATTAGGGCATCCTAGTAGAGGTTGCAATAAATGCTAAAATGAATAAGGTGCCTTTAAGTAAAGAGCAGACAGATTTCACATTACCCTTGCCAACTGGTAAGCTGATTGTTAATACAAACAAAAACACTTTGAAATATCTGTATACAAATGTTAGAAGTCCAAAAAATAAGATGGATGAGTTAGAGTGCATAGCACTGAATAAAGAGGTAGATATAGTTGGCATGTGAAAGACCTTGTGGAAGGAGAATAACCAATGGGACACTGTAATATTAGAGTACAAATAATATCAAAATTATAGAATGGATCAAATTGGTGGAGGGGTGGCACTATATATTAAAGAGGGCATTAAGTCAAATAGGATATAACTTCTGCAGGAAACAAAATGCAATGTTGAATCTTTATGGATAGAAAATACAGGTGAAAATGGGAATAAAATAATAGTAGGGGTGTATTACTATCCATCTGGCCAGAATTAACAGACAGACAATGAAATGCTAAAAGAAATTAGAGAAGCTAACAAAATTAGCAGCATAGTAATAATGATTTCAATTACCCCAGTATTGATTGGGCGAATGTCACATCAGGAAATCCTAGAGAAGTAAAGTTCCTAGATGAAATAAATGACTGCTTCATAGAGCAGCTGGTACAAAAAACAACAAGAGGGGAAACTATTTTAGATCTAATCCTTAGTGGAACCCAGAATGTGGATTGAGAGGTTACAGTGTTGAAGCCACTCGACAACAGTGATCACAACAGGATCATAAATTTGACTTAATAACTGGAGGGAGGACACTAAAGAAATCTACTGCAACAGCATTTAACTTTGAAAAGAGTGACCTTGCTAAAATGAGGAAAATGATTAAGAATCAATTGATAAGAGCAGCTGCAAAGATTATGAGGTTGATTTTAAAGAAGTGTTGCTCGTGCAAAAATGCCGATATACAGGTGTACATGGTTTGTGCACAAGCAACACGGATTTTAACATGCCAAGAATTATGTGCGTATATATCTGTCAGCGCATCAAATATAAGAGGCTGGGAAAGGGGCGGGGCTTGGGCATTCCAGAGCCAATAGTTATGCACCTAAATTCATATTTTAAAACAAGAGACCGCAGCGCACATCGGCTTGTCATCCACATAACTTTGCTGTTGCTCCAGATGAGGAGCAAGTCTGTAGATCTTGAGTTTTAGGGCTTACAAGGCAGGGGGTCTGGGTCAACTGGGGGGCAAACAGAATGAAGAACCATAGGAGTCTTGAAGACCTCGATATTAAGGTGGGCTAATTGGGAAAACTGGGTTGTCCCTCATGAGTGTTTTACAATCTTACATACGCACGTAAAAGCTGGCAAAGCCTTAGGAAACATACATAAAGTATATTTTCTTGAGCAACCACTTAAGATTAGGCGCATACTTAAGCGTGGGAGGTGTATTTTAAAACTTGCGTGCAGGATTTAAAATTGTGGTGTATCTCCGCTCATGTGACGATAAGGGCATGTATTAGCACATGTGCGCTTGTTTTAAAATTAGCCTGTAAAAGTTTATATCAGGCATGGTGTCACAGATGTAAGCCCTTGGGCTGTGGTGTGGTTGAAACCCTTCTATCGGGTGAACCTATTAGACCCGTGCCAACAGTGGATGGACTCATTCTTACAAGGACTAGGACTGGGGCTTCAACTATAGCTGCCCCATTCCTCACAGGTTGAGCCCTTGGGTTCCAGGGGCTGATAGGGCTTAGGCGAGAGTCCTGTAAGGAGCGGTCAGATGGAGTCAAGCAGCTGGCCAAAATCAGGGCAGGCAGCAAGCAAGAGGTGTCTAGGTCCAGGCCGAGGTCTTGACAGGTAGAAGTTAGTCAGTGTCAAGGTCCAAGCTGAGGTCAGGGCAGGCGGCAATCCAAAGGCATAGTCAGGGTCCAAGGCCAGGATCAAAACCAGAAGTCAGGCAGAGACGGATAGACAAGGACAGGGCAGAGACAACAAGGAAAGGCAGGGCAAGGAACTCAGAGGCAAAGCAAGCAAAAACAAGGCAAGGCATGAGACAAGGCAAGGCAGGAAGAACAACGAGGCAACGTAAGCACAAGACAGTGAAATAGCAAAATGCACTGCAGGAGCAGGATGACCTGTTGCTGAGGCATTGGTTTGTTATAATGCTGGGGTTTAAATAGCAGGGTTGATGATATCATCAGTGAATGATGGCTGAAGTGTTTCCCACCATGGGGCCCACAGACACAGCAAGATGGCATTTTGACCACTTCGGTGACTGGGGGTGAGTGTGGCCAGCCTCATTTAAAAATGCCATCTTGGAAGCCCAGACCAGACGTATCTCATGTATTAGAAAAGGCAGAAGGAAAGCTAAACAACTACTGGTATGGTTAAAAAGTGAGATGAGACAGGCTATAATAGCTAAAATGACATTTTTAAGAAATGGAAAAGGGATCCAAATGAAGAAAACAGGAAATAGCATAAGCACTGGTAAGTTAGATGCAAAGCATTGATAAGAAATGCAAAGAGAAAATTTGAAAAAAGCTTGCTGTGGAAGCAAAACTCATATTAAAAACTTTTACAAGTACATTCGAAGTCAAAAGCCTGCGAGTTAGTTGGACCATTAGATGATTACGGGATAAAAGGGGCACTTAGGGATGACAAGGCCATAGCAGAGAGATTAATTGAATTCTTTGTTTCGGTCTTCACTGAGGAAGATGTGAGAGAGATACCCATGCCAGAAATGATATTTATTTATTTATGTTTGTTTTTATATACTGATATTCACCCAAGGGTATCAAATAGGTTTACATAATTACTAGTGAGATGGTATGATTACAGTTCACACTATCTTTACATTGAGATGATGAAAAACTACAGTGAATTATAGTATTGTAGAAAATAGAATTATAACATTTTAGAAACACTACAGCTTATTTTCGTGGCAGTATAATAGCTACCGATTGATTTGATTATTAAGTGTCTTCATTGTAGGATATGTGTGGGTGGGGTTTCTGTTTGGTTGTGGTCGTTGGAGATGACATGGAGTTAACTGATTCAAAGGAACTGAAACAAAGCTCAATGTACCTGAAAAATATAATAGGACAAAATGACAAACTAAAGACTAGTTAATCACCTGGACCAGATGATATACAACTTAGAGTGCTGAAAGAACTGAAAAATGAAATTGTAGACCTGCTAGTAGTATTTTGTAAACTATCATTAAAATAGTCTATGGTACCTGAAGACTAAAGGGTTGCCAATGTAACACCAATTTTTAAAAAGGGATCCAAGGGTGATCCAGGAAGCTACAGACCAATGAGTCTGACGTCTGTTCTAGGCAAATTGGTAGAAACGATCATAAAGAACAAAATTATTGAATTAATAGATAGGCGTAGTTTAATGGGACAAAACCAACATGGATTTAGCCATGGGAAGTCTTGTCTCACCAATCTGCTACAATTTTTTGAGGGCGTAAATAAACATGCGGATAAAGGTGAGTCAGTTGATATAGTCTATCTCGATTTCCGGAAAGCATTTGACAAAGTTCCTCAGTGAAGATATGATACAGACCTTCAGATACCTGAAAGGTTTTATTGATGCAGAACTTCAAACCTTTTCGTTAGAAAGGGAACAGTAGAACTAGGGGTCTCAAAATGAAACTTGGGGGGGATGACTCAGATCCAACATCGGGAAATACGTCTTCAAGGAGAGGGTGGTGGATACCTGGAATGCCCTACCAGAGGAGCCAGTGTGGATGAAAACAGTACATGATTTCAAGAGGGCATGGGATAAACACTGTGAATCCATAAAGGTTAGAGGTTGAAAATGAAAAGGGTCCATGGGGTTAACTTGCATGGAGTGGCAGTTACTACTCTCAATCAGAAGGCATGGGATTACTATCACTAATCACACCACAGGCCTGCCCAGGTCACGTCTATTAACCAATGGGGAACAATGCAGCATTTTCCAAACTAGCGCCAGTTCTTAACGGCATTTTTGTGGATTTTTCCATCTCAGCTTTAATGCTGGTTTTGGCACAATTTTTGGGATTATTGCAGATTTTAGCAGCGGTTTGATTTGCAATCCATTAGTTTAGATCATCAAACAAGGCCGCATGTTTTTAATGGGCGTGGTATTAAAAAAAATGGCACTAAAATTTTGCAACAGCTTTGGCATGACTTATTATTCAGCCCCAAAAATGAGAAATTACTACTTATCTGATAATTTCCTTTTCTTTAGGACAGGCAGATGATTCCAGAACCAGTGGGTTATGCACCTCTACCAGTAGATGGAGAAGGAGCAAAGCTGACATTACAATACATATACCCCCTGCAGTGACATCAGCTCGCCAGTATTCTCTGCAAAAGCCAACAGTGGACAGACTAACAAAAGCTTGATTAATAACAGAAAACCATTCCAGTACTCAGTCAACAGGAAACTCTGAGCTCAGACAAACAATGTATTAACACTAATCTAGGGACTGGATTAATACTTACCATGCAGGAGGACCATAGCACAATCATTTGGCAGCCAAGGACAGGAAGCTGGATTCATCTGTCTGACCTAAAGAAAAGGGAATTGTGAGTTAAGTAGTTATTTCTAATTTCTTAGCATCCAGACAGATGAGTCCAGAACCAGTGGGATGTACCCAAGCTACTCTCGAATAGGGTGGGACGCTGCCTGCGGTCCAGTCAAAACTGCACGTGCAAAGGCTGCATCTTCTGGGGCCTGCACATCCAGACAATAATACCTGGAAAAGGTGTGTAAGGAGGTCCATGTTGTAACTCGGCAAATGTCTATGGGAGACAATCTAATTTCCACCCATGACATTGCCTGAGCCCTAGTGGAATGAGTTCTAACCTGACTGGGCAATGTCTGTTCAGCATCCACATACACAGTGGCTGTGACCACCTCTTTAATCCAGCGAGCTATTGTAGCCCGCGAAGCTGGCTCGCCCTGTTTACTTCCACCGTGGAGGACAAACAGGCGATCCATCTTTCTGAAAGGTCTAGAAACCTCCAGATACCTCATGATATGTCTCTTAACATCCAAGGGTCGCAACAGGTGATAGTCCTCTGCATCCCTTTCCCTATCTAGAGACGGCAGGGAAATGGACTGATTCCAGTGAAAATCTGAGACCACTTTTGGCAAAAAGGAAGGAACAGTATGCACTTGGAGTCACTCGAAGGAAGAGCTCCCGGCAAAAAAAGGCCTGCACTCGGATATTCTACACACAGAACAAATCTTCATAAGAAACACCATTTCAAGGTCAGTAACCACAAGGAAAGGTTCTGCATCGGTTGAAACATAGGGCCCGGTAAGAAATCCAAAAACGATTAAGACAAGGGCACCGGTTACCGCAAGGGTGGATGAAGATGTTTCACTCCTCTCAAGAAATGGGCCACATCTGGATGAGCCGACAAGGGACCACCATTCACCTGACCCTTGAAACAGGCAAGAGCCATTACCTGTACATTTAAGGAATTAAGGGCAAACCCTTTATTCAATCCATCCTGCAAAAATTCCAAAGATCTTAACCGAACAAGAAAAAAACCTATCGATCTTCACACCAAGCCTCAAACGCTAGCCAAACCTGCACATAGGCTAAGGAAGTGGAGAACTTTCTCGCTCGTAGCAAGGTAGCAATCACCGCAGTAGAATATCCACACTTTACCAAGTGTGCACTCTCAAAGGCCATACCGTAAGACATAATTGAGTTGGATCTTTGTGAAGAACAGGCCCCTGCCACAACAGATCCCTGTATGCTGGAAACCAGAGAGGGGAGTCAACAAGGAGTCTTCGCAGATCCACACACCATGGACTCCTGGGCCAATCTGGTGCCACCAGAAGCACCATCCCTCTGTGACTCTCGACCCTCTGAACCATTCTGCCCAATATTGGCCTTGGGGGAAAAGCATATAGCAGCTTTTCCTCTGACCATTTCTGCACAAGAGCATCGATATCAAATGACTCTGGATCTCTTCTGCGACTGAAGAATCGAGGAACCTCTGCATTGTAAGAAATTGCCAGCAGCTCCAGAAAAGGAAGGCCCCGGGGATCCACTATTAGCTGCAATGCCTCGTCTGACAAATCTCATTCTCCTGGGTCCAGACTGTGCCTGTTGAGAAAGTCTGCTCTTTAATTGTCTTTTCCTGCAATGTGCGAGGTTGAGATCTCCTGAAGATGCATTTCTGCCCATTCCATAAGTTGGTCTATTTCCTGCGACACTTGCTGGCTCTTGGTTCCTCTCTGCTCATTGATGTAGACCACTGTCGCTGCATTGTCCAACATTATCTGGACCGCTCGACCTTGCAACCTGTCACCGAACTGCAAGCATGCCAACCAGACCGCCTGGGCTTCCAGCCAATTGATGTTCTAGAGAGACTCTTCTGCACTCCAGTGCCCTTGCACTGTCAGTTCCTGACAGTGAACTCCCCAAGCCTAGAGGCTCGCATCTGTCATGAGAACTAGCCAGTCCAGTGATTTCAGTGAAACCCCCTTTCTTAGATGATCCGCCTGTAACCAACACTGTAGTTGAGAGCAGGCTTCCATTGGCAGGTGGAGCTGAATCGAATAGTCCTGAGACTGTGGGCTCCAAGACAGCAGGGAACGCTAAAGAGGATGCATATGTGCCCTCGCCCATGAACTTCCAGTGTTGCTGCCATTAATCCGAGCACCTGTAGATAGGATCACACTGTTGGGCATATTATGCTCATCAGCAAATGCACCTGCACCAACAACTTCTGAATACGACCCTGCACAGGAAAACCCTGCCCTGCTTCTTGTCGAACCAAAGACTGAGATACTCTAGCGACTGAGAGGGCTGAAGACTGCTCTTCGTCAGGTTCACCACACAACTGAGCTTCTGCAACAAGGAGATCATCACCTTGTGCGACACCAGAAGGTTCTCTTCCAGAGACTTGGCCTGAATCAGCCAGTCATCCAAGTACTGGTGTACCAGAATCTCATCCTTTCTCAACTCTGCTGCCACCACCACCATAACCTTGGAAAACGTTCTGGGCACATTGACCAGATCAAAAGGCAGGGTTCGAAACTGATAATAACATCTCAAAACATGATTCGCAGAAAACGATGCTCTAGCCGGATGGGAATATGCAGGTATGCCTTTGACAGATCCAAGGTGGTCAGAAATGTGGCTGCTGGCTCCATAACTGCCACGGAATTCATACCAGATTTATCAACCTCTTGAAAAAGAAGTACACAGGAGCAAGCCACCAGGGAACTGTTATGGTTTGAGGCGTTTGAGTGGATTCTTGGGTACTGTGGCAGATGACCAAGCCCACGGGGATGAGTCCCGCGGGGAGCCACAGTACTGGGCTAGACTCAGGATGCACAAACACAGAGTTTTGTCTTTTATTGTACAGCTGATGTATGCCACCAGAGGTGGCAGTAGTGAGGTGATCCAGAGGTAGTAGTACAGGACCCTCGGCAGAGCAGACCCGTCTCACCAAGATGGTCTAGGGATATCCAGGTGAAGGTTTCCCAGCATGGCAGAGCTGTAGATGAGACAGACTGAGAGTTAAATTACTCACTAGATGATAGCTGTAAGGTTGATGATTCCACCAGACAGAAGTAGATGGTAGCAGGCACTAAGGCAGGGAGAGCAGGCCCTGTAAGGCACCTGAAAGAAAGCAAAGGGCCCCCGAGGAGCGGGTACCCAGGTTAGATGAATACCCCGAAGGGCAGAGAGAGCTTCCAGCGGCAGCATGGAAGCGGCAGAGTAGCTTAGACCGGACAAATCCAATCCTTGCTAACTCAATGAGCTAGCAAACAAGCATAGGCTAATTACCCAGATGGTGTGACGTCACTCGAGGAGGATGCCCCCGAGGTTCCCACCATGACGTGGATAAAGACGTGGATGGCGTGCGCACGCACCCTAGGAGGCCCTTAGGAGAAACACGGCGTGAGGCTTTGCCATAGCTGTTCCGGGGACGCCGGAGAATGAGGCTTGCAGACACAGCAGTAGCCATCTTCCCAAGGCCAGCGGGGAGAGCAGAGAAAAAGGTGAGGCACAAGGGTCGAAGCCGTCTGAGACCGACAGACACAACAGGAACAACATAAAGGTATCTGCAAAGTCATTGCCACTACCTCAAATGCTTGCGTAAGGATGGCCTCAATCCTTCTATCGTGTGCATCCTTCAAGGCTGCTCCTCCCTCCACAGGGACAGTCATTCGCTTGGAGATGGCACACACAAGCACATCCACTTTCAGAAAATGAAACCACTCTCTCGCCACTGGATCCAGATGGAACAGGCCTTCCAAGATTAGTCCCCCCCTTTAAAATTAGCCTCCGGGGCGCCCCATTGAAGGTCAATGAATTCTTGAATGGCCTCCATAATAGGGGAAAAAAAAGAGGCTCAGACATGGCTTCAGCCCCAGGGACTCCCAGCATCTTTAATATCTGGGAAATCAGAGCCGGTAACTCATCTCTATGAACGAACTGCAACATATTCCTATACGGTTCCAATCCCGGAGGAATTTCCTTGGCAAGGGAAGAGACGGGTTCTGCAAACCACTTATCTTTGTGAAGTCTCAAATGATGACCTTAGATTTAGAGGAATAAGGGAATAAAAGTAATTATTATAAAACATAACCAAGATTTGCCTTGACCTACTAGGTAATTTTGTATGTAACATAGTATTTAAATTTACTTATTTTTCTATTTTATTTCTATTTACTTATTTTTCAATGTGGCATTCAAAATTTCAATTATCACAATTTCACAAATGATACCTCAAGACAACTGCTTCTTTTTTAGTATAATTGTTACTCCTGGGGGAATTCTGCGCTACTGCGAAATGCAGAATTTGCGCAGAATTCCTCCTTCGCGCATATTTCCTCCCTCACTTCACAGATTTCTTCCCTCGTCGCCGCGCAGATTTTGTCACAGTTCACGCAGATTTCATCGCCGCCGCCGCGCAGATTTCCTCCCGCACCGGAAAAGGATAAAAAAAAAAAAAACAGAAGCATGTCGTGCATGGACAGCGGCCAATACAGGACAGCAACGTCAGGTGGCGCACGGAGAGTGGGGGCATCGCATCGCAGCACGGCACCGGCGGCTCGAGGACCAAGCAGCAAGGAGGAGAAGAGGGAGAGAGAAGGGAGGGGAAAGAGAGAAGGGGGAAGAGAAAGAAGGGGGAAGGGGGAGAGAGAGAAAGAAGGGGAAAAGAGGAGAGAGGGAGAAAGGGGGAGGGGAACAGGGGGGAGGGGGAAGGGGGGAGGGGGAAGGGAGAAAGAGAGATGGGGAAAGGAGAAGGAGTGAAAAAGAGAGGAGGAGAAGAGGGGAAGTCAGGTGGCGCACGGAGAGTGGGGGCATCGCAGCACGACACTGGGAGCTCGAGTTATTCAAGAAAGGAAGAAAAGATGGAGAGAGAGAAGGGAGGGGAACAGAGGGGAAGTAGGACAGAGAAAGAGAGAAGGGGGAGAGAGAGAAAGATGGGGGGAGGGGGAAAGAGAGGGGATAAAGAAGAGGCCCTGGCCCTGAGAATGTATGTTTGAGCCCTTGTGTTTGTTGTGAGCCAGTGGGTAGGTGTCTACCTGGGAGTCTGTATGTGCGGGCAGGCGAGGAGTGTGTGTGTGTGAGAGAGAGTTGCATGTGGGGAGACAGAACATGTGTGTGACAGATGGCATGTGAGAGAAAGCATATGTCTGATATGTAAGCGAGACAGTGAGCAGGGATACTCAGGTGGGGAGGTTAGCAACAACTGCAGCAGTCCCTGCCAGCTTGGCTCATCTGCTAGCAGCAGCAATTGACACTGCTGGCAGATGAGCCAAGTTGCCAGGGACACTCAATGCACTGAAATGCAGAATAATTTGCAAAACATATTGTGTTATTTTGAAAAATAAATGTGCAGAATTTTGCAGAGTTTAGAAAATGTGTGCGCAGAATTTTTAATTTTTTTGTGCAGAATTCCCCCAGGAGTAAATTGTGTAGTGCTACTACTTCTCGTCTTGTAAAATATATTACTAGTATAGGCTTATACAGAGTAAAGTTAAAAAAAATACTACTACTCTATATTACATTTCAAAATAAAAAACATAAATGTGCCTCGAGGGTAAGAGGCCCTACGGCAGTATTCCACCTGGAGGGCAATCCAGGCTGCAGTCTCCTTTTGCAGGTTTGCTTGCAGCCTGGAGGTGTATATAAATTTTGCTCCTCCAGGAGGATCAGCCGTGCCAGGAGGTCCACATCAGCCTCCGTGAAGCGGAGCTTCCTGGACCGAGGAGTGCTCTCATCTGCTGCCACTTGCGAGGATGGCGGTTGAGGATCCATACCCTTATAAAATAAAAAAAGCAGATGAGGAAAAGTATGTGGTTTAGGATGAATAGTGGGGGAGGGGAGGAGGGGTGACTGGTGAGGCAGCCCCCTGTGTGTGGAGGGCTGGCTGTTAAAGCTGGCTCAGCAGCACAGCATCGGTCAGACCTTCATGCAGGGGCTGCCTCACCTACCACAAACTGCCCCCCCTCCCAACCGCACACACACCATTTACTGGCTGGAACATGGGGGAGGGGAGGAGGGGCGACTGGCGCGGCAGCCCCCTGAAGAGAGCTAACTTTTTAATTGCTGCAATGTGAATGTACCAGTAGTTGAATGTGGGAGGGAAGTGGGAATTAAAACATTATTTAAAATTAAAGTACTACTTTATTTCATTTTACTTTATGCTACCTTAACGTAAAAAAAAAAAAAAAGTTTAAAACACAAACTGGCAACCTGGTCACAGCTTTCTCACCATTATTTTTACGGTTAGGGGTAGATTTTAAAAGCCCCGTGCGCGTAAATCCTGCCGGATGTATGCGTGCAGGGCACTCGCCCACCGGCGCGCCTATTTTGCATAGGCCGCCGGCGCGCGCAAAGCCCCGGGACGCGCGTAAGTCCTGGGGCTTCGTAAAAGGGGCGGGAAGGGCGTGTCTGGGGGGGCGTGTTGGCAGGCCGGGGGTGTGTCCGGGGGCAGGTCCGGGGGTCAGGGGGCAGGTCCAGGGGAGTGGCGATGGTTCGGGGGTGGGCCGGGAGGGCGGTCCTGAGTCCCCTGGCACTGCGGCCCGTGCCGGGGGATGCCGAGGCGGCGCGCGCAAGTTACGCCTGCCTCAAGCAGGCGTAACTTGCACAACAAAGGTGTGTGTGGGGGGGGGATTTAGGTAGGGCTGGGGGGTGGGTTAGATAGGGGAAGGGAGGGGAACGTGGGGGGACGCAGAGCGGCCTCGGAGGGAACGGAGGCAGGCTGCGCGGCTCGGCGTGCGCAGGCTGCCGATTTTGCGCGGCCTTGCGCGCGCCGACCCCGGATTTTATAAGATATGCGTGTATCTTACAAAGCCCAATCCTTTGAAATTAGCCTCCGGGGCACCCCACTCAAGATCAATCAGTTCTTGAATGGACTCCATACCATACACCAAAGTAACCAAAATGGGATTTTTCTTTGGCTCAGACATGAAATCTGCCCCAGGTACTCTCCAGCGACTTTAATGTCTGGGAAATCAGAGCCGGTAGCTCATCTCAATAAAAGAACCGCAACACAGTCCTATACGGTTCCAGTCTGAGAGGAATTTCTCCATCCTCCAGAGAATCAGGATTGGCCTTCATCATCCGTGCCATCCGGATTCCTGTCGGGAGGACCTGCTACCAATCTAGGTGTACTTCGGTAGTACTGGGTGAGAGGTCACCACCTGTGACTCTGATTTGGCAGGATTGGATGGGGCTGAGGACCGCGCCTGAAGAAAGGATCACAATCCTTGAAAGAATTCCACCCAAGGAAAGGCAAAAGGATCCATGCCAAAACAGGAGGCACCTGTCCTGTACCCACTGAGCTACCTTCCCCCGCTGACAAACCAATTAAGGGAGTTTCCAAGGTCAGGTGCCGCGCCTGACATGTCTTTTCCCAGGCTGTCATCATGCTGGGAAGAACCAGCCTTAGTAAAATCAGAGGAAGATAATTCTCCCTGAACCTCCAAGCAGTAATGGCACAAGTTAGAGGGCATGCCAGGCCGAGATGCCCGAATATGACAGGCAGCACAGAGGGAAAGGTGCTTAGGTTTCTTAGCCACAGGTGCCATCAGTCTGTCAGTGTGCTTAACAGGTCACAGAAGGTGTGCGCCCAGCTGAATTTACACTGTAAAATACATGCTTCCCAAATTTAGGTGTCCCAAAGGCTATGAGTCGCAAAGGTAGGTATCCCAAACTTAAGCACACAACAATGGGCCTAAATTGCCAAACATGCAAGCTGCTGTCACCTGGACGCCCAAGCAGGTGTTCACTTAAGCATCCAAAAACTGGGCGCACAACCTGAATGTATGGCCAGATGCACATGCACGCAACGAGGGCAGCCTAACACGCGGGAAAAGGTGCGCAAAAATACAGCTGCGGCCTACCACATGGCGCGCAGAGAAAAGCCTAACAGCGGGGCCTAGCCCACATGGGCTGCTCACATCCCTTAACCTCCCTCAGGGGCGGGAACAAATGTCAGAATGGCACGCCGAGAACAGAGATTGAGGAAGGGGGAGGCCTTACAAACAACCCTTCTACTCTGTGTCTGTCTTTTTTTTAACCTTAGCTGAGCTCAGCTCTTCCCAGCTGAGTACAGAGACAGTCTCTGGCTGTGGAGGGAGAGGGCATATATCGTCACCATTGCGCTCGGTTTCCTGCACCCACTGCCTTTCAGCTGTTTTAATAGCTAAGTCCATGCCGGCTGAGAAAGCCAGCTACTGGACCAAGGCACTCACCTGAGGGACCATGGGAATGAACTCAGGAATTCTCTACTGGGGGAGGGACCATTTGTTATCACTGCAGGAGAGCGGGGTGAAATAAATTTCCTTTTATTTCTCCTTCTAAAACTTGAAGCAATTCCCAGTAGGGAGATGCACATCCACCATCAGCTGGAGATGGAGAACACTGGCATGCTGATGTCACTGCAGGAGTATATATATATATATATATATATATATATATACATACACTGTGATGTCAGCTTTGCTCCTCCATCTGCTGGTAGAGGTGCATAACCCACTGGGTTCTGGATTCATCTGACTAGACACTAAGAAAAACTTAACTTACCTGTAGAGCCAGATAGGAGTAAAGAATTCAGCAATAGGAACAGGTTGAAAATAAGGCTGCTGCTTCTGCAGGTGTAAGGCAGCTGCTGCAGTTAAGCATAATGAGGCTGCAAGTACGAGGAAGCAACTGCTTCTCCAATTGGCTTGCTGAAGAAAAGGTGTCAATCACATCTCCAGCCCAGGTAGTTGCACAGATGCTAACCTGCTCACCCGTGTGTCCTGACTTCATCAAAGGCCAGTCCCGGTTTCAGGCATTTCACCGTATCAAACGCAACATTCTGAGCCTTTGATGACAACGTTGGGCACGCGGAGGACTGGAAAGAGTGCTGGTGGATTACACCTAATGCTATTCTTAAAGCGATAGGTGGGCTGGAAGAAAGATATTGCTGGGCCAGATTTGATCCGTGGGCCTTAGTTTACCCGCCCCTGGTCTAGCTAGTAAGAAACTGAAAGGGGGACATACACAGACATACTCTGATCAGATTCTGCAGATGCCTGCATATATAATTTATAGATTCATAAATCTGACCATTCTATTTAACATTTATTGACAAAATGTCAAAGAGATTATTTAACAAAATTACTCTTTTACCTGGAAAGTTTGATTCAATAAGAAAATGAATGGATAAATAATGTGAACATCAACATAAACAGCATTATGATTGCGAGGTCCTATGGTAAAAGAAAAGTATTTTTACTTCTATTGGTCTTTCCTTGCACTGTTTACATGTTTCCCTTGTGATACTCTCACAGTGCAGTAATTTCATTGACCGCTGTCAGTTACAATGTATTTCTAGTGCATTATACTTAGTAGTCAATTACTTTTGCTATGTGGTTTGCATAATCTCAAAAGCAATTACACTACTACAAGTAAATTCATATCTAATCTGTTTGGCTGGCAGGCAAAATGGCTAAGCCTCCTTCAATGGTAGCCTCCAGCAATTAGAATCTATCTTTTTCATGCGTATTTTCAATTCTTACTCTAAAAAACAGCTCAGCCTTATTTTGTTTTGGTTTTGACCTGGCAATATTCTTCTGTTCCTTTGGACTTCCAGCTCAAATTGGAACCTGGGCTGGGATCTGGCATCCTAAGCCTTCTTGTACACTACAAGAATAGTCTTCCCTTATTTTATATTCCCTTTTCAATATACTTTAGTCCAGTCACTGCAGTTATAAGTCCTTTGCATGGACCATGCATTTGGATTCCTTCTAGAATTCTGCAACCATGGGCCCTCAACCTGGCTACTGACTCCTTTAGGCAAGAGATGGAAATAAGAATCTCTCTTCCTTCACCTTTTTCTGGTGTTTTGCACCTCAACATTTCTCTCCAACAAAGATCAGTCATTTTTTGCTCACTGACAAATGCAAGTGGGTTATTAGAGGTCTCTTGCCTGAGATGAAGTCATCCATAGAACAGAGATACTGGAGTAGGTAGGCTGTCAGATATCTGAGACTGAGTACTGCTGCAGATCACAGCTCCCATTAAGAAAACCCGAGACCTGTAAATCTGTTTCTTGCTCATGGACAATTAAGCAAACTGTTTGGACAATACCTTCATCTTTTAGTTTATCACATACCATAAAAACAAAACTAGCAGCTTTCCCCCATTTCTAAGCACTGGCTAAAGTTTCTCATCCCAAAATCTATATTAAAAACAGTATTCACCAGTGGGAATAGCAGCTTTGGTCAAAATTACTTTATCTACCCAAACTTCTACAGTTTTACTTACAAGATACAGACATCTCTTTTACTCTATAAATAATGGAGCTCAGTGCTTTCTTTATATTGACATCTTTGTCCCTTTCTCTCTTTCATATTCATGTACTCAAAGCTCACACTACATCATATGCACAAAGTCTGATACCACTCACTTTTGACCATAAATCTCTATTAATTCCCAGTCTATTCAATTTTGCACTCTAACATTCATGAAATCACATACTATCACTACGTCTACAGAACTGAAAATACATGACACACGTACAAGAAAATTGTTCTTTATTCATGTAGCTTAGGAGGATGAGGTAAGATGGTTTGCTACCTGTCAAACCTTTTGGGGGTCTTACTACCATGCCCGGCTCCCTCCTGAGCACAAGGATATTGTTCTCTAGTTTACAAAGGAAAAATATAATTTACTATAGAGGTCTGATAAAGCTTCATGACACATTAATTTATAATAGGCACAATAGACTATATTCAAAACCAATAATGGGATCACATGGGAGCACAGGAAAAGACAGAATGGCATATGTTAACACTAACATCAAGAGAGGCTGAAAACATTACAATACAAAAGGTAATTGCCAAGCTGCAGTAACTGTTCTGTGATGAAAGTACAATAAAGCATACCGATGGGTCACGCAACCAGCATGGTGTGTGTATCTGGAAGACATCCAGGACTTTCTTATACAACTTTTGAGCATCTGCAAGGGTTTCCTGATGCACTGCCTGACCCATTACTCCTCCTCAGCAGGAAGGGCAACTATTTTATATTTCTTGAATGTCCCTCTGACAGAGCGAGCAGGACCTAGTGTTCTATATTTAGAAAGAAGCCAGCTCCCACTGAGTCTGTCCAAAGCCGTAAAAACAATAAGTACTTGACAACATTGATTTTGACTTTCCTCAAACTATTTTTCCACAAGACATTCCCATGGAAAAGGCCTTTTCTTTTCAGTCTCCCTGTTCTATAGTTCTCTAGCACCTCACTTTCTCCACACTACTAATTTGAGTATAAATTTAAGAAAAAAATTTAAATTATGCCAGTGTCTCATTTTCCACTCTGGAAGTTTTCATTCAGTTCTAGAAGATGAAAGATGATCTTAGCAGCCAACCTGAAGCTTGAATCTCCTAACTGTACTGACCTCTCCCTAACAATTACCTTTATTTTGTGGGCTATTAAGAATATCATTAAGAAAAGGGTAGTGGAAATATAAAAGTGGTTAGTGGGACTAGGGTCAGTGACATGCAGAGTTATTTCTGGAGCATGCCAATGCAGTCAATTTCCTGCTGGCACAACTAGTGAAAAATGCTGTGAACAGGAGTTACAAGTGATCATCATACATGTAATTAGTGTACTTTTGGGATGGGACCTGGCTCTCCAGGGATGGGACCTGGCTCTTCAGGCAAGCGTTCCAATCTCAAGAATTTAACTAAGCGCCTTATCCTGACTGAACTTAGGAATATTTTGTATTACAGTTAACAATATACAATATTATCCAAAATTAAATTTAAATTTAATTTTACGTTTAAGTTTAACATGCTAATTGTCTTAATTTTAATTTAATTATGAAAATATTTAAGTATTTATTGTTATTGTTCAATGTTCAAGGATTGTATTATATTTTATTGTTCTATGTATTATATGTTATTGTTCAATGTTCTTTGTAAAAAAAAAACCCCGGTCTGACCTCCCAGACCAGGGCAATCTTTTCGTTTCATGTAAACCGGACTGATTTGTATTGTATACAGGAATTCCGGTATATAAAAATTAAAAATAAATAAAAAAAATAAAATGATAAATTAGGGGAAAAAACATTCCTCTTTGTAGCGGCAATGGCACATTCCTCAATACCTAGTCCAGGGAGGGGTAACTAAGTCTTTAAAGTGCCATCAACAGGCCTAGTTGTCTAGGATATCCATGATGAATATTCATCAGATGTTTTTGCATACATTTGGCCTAAAAATCAGGTTAATCTGCATATTTTGGATACCTTGAAATCCAGACTGTTGATAGCCCTTGATGATTTTTGCCAGACCTAGCCTATAAAATTTAGCATTTAATAGTGAGAGTTCCACTCTCCACAGCCCCCAGTTTACTGTGGCAGCTCTGGCCAGATTCTACAACAAGAGTTAGAAAGTTCTGTAGCAAAGTTTCTGATTTGCAGCATATTTGAATACATTTGCATAGATTTGGCTATTAAAATATTTTATTTTACTTTATTTTTATAAAGTCATTTTCCAACTTGTGTGTATGTATTTTAGCAATTTATTTTGTACTTTGCTTGGTTGGGGGAAAAGGGATCTTAGTGATCAGTGCACAGGGAAAGGATGGAAGGGGAACTGGCATGGAGATAGGATCTCAGGGATGCAGGAGAAAAAGATTAGAGAAGGAGGGAAGAAAATGAAGGCAGCAGCAGATTAGAGGATCAAATTGGAGATGGTGGGGGGAGAACTGGAAATGGAGAGAGGAGGAGAAGGAATCTAGGATTAAGGGGAGGGAGGAAAGTAGGATTCCCTCTTTCCCACTTAACACTGATCCCCCTCACACACACACACCTGGCACTAATATCATTCTCACTCCCCAACCCAACCCACCCCTAACTCCTTTCTCATACACACACATATATGTGACCCCCTTTATCCTCCTATCTCTCTCCTTGTCCCATGCCAATTCTCCCCCCCGCCCTTGCCATTCAAGATAGCAGTAGGAGGAGTGTTGCCATGGCTTGTGCTGTTTCATCATCTTCTCTGTTGCTTGGGATCTGATTTCCGGTTTGAATTGTGCTGCACCATGGTGCCCCTCATGGTTGAAACACTGATTCGGGGTCTTTGGAGGAAGGAGGAGGGTGCATCCCAAAGCACTGCTGCCCTTTTCCTCTACTGCCAGATCAGCATGCGAAGGAGGATGGGGATGAGTTGCATACCTGCCTGGCCCAGCCAGTTGCTGTTCATTCCAGACCCATCCTTAGTCTCCCCTGATTTTGTAGGGAACTTGTCAATTCCAAGGCAAGGGTTGAATTTTGCAGCCCTTGTCACTGTATCACAAGAGATCGGGGGCCCCAACAATCGCACACTCCACTACAGCCCCAGAAGTGCCATTCATTTATATTACTAATGTTCAGCAGTGCTCTGATGCATAAAGTTATAACCTGTATCTTATTTTGACAATCCTAAGGAGTACACTGGTCCAGTCCTGGTTCTGATGTACTGAGTGCTAGAGTTCTGATTTTCCAATATAAGAAGTTCTATCAATTTCCTTCTGTAATGGGTCCAAACCAGATCTGACTTGCAGTATCTACCAGATCTATTTTATCAATGGAACATTTTTGGAACATACATAAATAGCTCCTTATTTATCGTATACCTTACCGGCATAGGAATCCATTATTAACAAGCAACTCCTACGGTTTAGAGATTAAGGAATATGTAACTACAAATACAGATGTGTTTTCTTAACTGTGTTCCCTAAAGCAGGGGTCCCCAACCACCGGTCCGCGGACCAGTACCGGGCCGTTGGGGTTTTTTTGCCGGTCCGCGGTGCCACTCTCCCCGGCTGCCGTTCATTGGCTGCCGCTGCTGCGGGGAGAGGCTGGAGACCCGCCTCCTCCAAACCCACGACCCGAAAAGCAAATTAGCGCGTCGTGGCTGAGCGGTGAACTATGTTGCCGGAGCTGCGCGGGCAGGAAGGAGGAGCTTCAGCCACTGCAGGTGCTCCTCCTACTTCCTGCCCGCCCTGCCCCAGAAGAAAAATGTTGCCAGAGCCGCGCGGGCAGGAAGTAGGAGGAGTTTCAATCGCGTGCAGCAGAGGAGCATTGCGGCCCGAGAAGACCAGGGCCGCTGCAGAGCCCATCCTGTAGCGGCCCGTGAAGAGGAGGCCCAGAGGTGAGAGCGAGGCTGAGGGTTTGTAGAGTGTGTGTGCGTGCGTGTATGTATGAGATGAGTTGAGAGATTGTGTGTGAGAGTGAGGACCTGAATGTTTGCAGAGAGCATGTGAGAGAGAGAGCCTGTGCTTGAGCAAGACAGCATGTGGGAGTGAGACAGAGCCTGTGTGTGTGAGAGTCAGACAGCATGTGCCAATGAGAGCCTGTGCTTGAGCAAGACAGCATGTGGGAGTGAGAGAGACTCTGTGGGTGTGAGACTCAGACAGCATGTGCCAGTGAGAGACTGTGTGTATGAGTCTCTCACTGGCACATGAGAGAGAGCATGTGAGAGTGAGAGCCTGTGTGTGTGTGATTGAGAGAAAAAAATAGAAAAAAAGGCAATATAAAAGGAATTGGCAAAAAAATAAGAAAGGGAAGGTGGGAAAAAAAAAGCCTGTGACCAACCGATTAGAAAACTAAGATCAGACAGCAGATGTAAAAAAAAAAATAAAAATTACTTTTTAGTGATTGGCACATGTAATCTTTGGGAATGTGCAAGAGTAGCACTTTATGCGGATCTCACAATGTACGAGGCAGCAGAATGCTGCTACTGGCACTGAAGTTCAATCAGCACCTCCCCAATAGCCACGCGGCAGCAATGACAGTGGCAGCAGAGGAATGAGAGAGGCTCTGAGGTGTGAGGGAGCCAGTGAGAGTGAGAGCATGAGTGTGTATGAGAAAATCCAGGGGAGTAAGAGTGTGTGTGTGGGGGTGTGTGTGGATTGGGAGAGAGTATCTTACAGCCTGAGAGTGTGTCAGTGTCTGTGAGAGTGAGAGCTAATGGTTGGGTATAAGAGCATGAATGTGTATGTATGTGACAGTGTATGTGTGAGAGAGAATGGACATTCTGAACCTATGGTGAGTTGAGTCACATTCACATTATAAATGTCATAATTAAATGATAAGTATGCACTAAAATCCAACCCCATCCATAACCCCGCCCCCATATGACCAAAACCCCACCCCTGCCCCACCCCGCCTTGTCATGGAAAAATGGTCTTGCTTGAAGCCGGTCCCTGGTGCAAAAAAGGTTGGGGACCACTGCCCTAAAGCACATAAAATATTTGAAGAATATTGTCAGTTGTACCCCCTCTTCTCTTAGAAGCAGCTGACTGCATTAGCACTCAGAATGAAGTTCTACTGGCTGATCGAGTACATAACTAAGGAATTTTATTTATTACACTAAACTTTAAGGGGTAAATATTCCCCTGCTATGTTACCATTGTCACCTTGTTGAAGTCAATTTTCAGAATGAATGGGGTAAGGAAATTTCACATTACAGTTCTTAATTCCATTCTGCATTTTAATGGAATTTGCACTTTTACTTACACACATAAGATGTAAGAGCCACAAAAGAAAAATCTTCACCAACAGAATACATGGAGATCAATGACTTGCTTCCTAGTGAATCTACCAGCTGCATCCTACTTTAAAAATCACGTATTAGCAATTTTATTCCTCCTCGTCACACGTCTATTTGTGTGTAGGCCTTGTTTATGTTCACCAGACGTCATGCATCCATTCTCTTTAATTGTCAATTTGCTGATCCCTTGTTCCCGGAAGTTCTCCTTTTCTTTGGATTTCTTGGCCTTCTCAGTTTTATCGCTATAGCATATAACAGAAGTTACACCCATTGCTGTTGCCTTGTTACTCTTTTGTTTTCTCTGACACCCTAAAAATTCTAGAATGGGTTTTTGCAACCGTGAACTCTGTTTCAATTTGCCTTTTATATGCTTGTAGCAGTCCTCAGGGCTGGGTGCCTTATGGCTCCTGCTTTCTCTCACTGCTCCTAGCTCTTCTTCCACCTCAGGAAAAGTATCTTCTGTCAAGTGTTTTCTCTTGGTTGCTCGTTTCCCATTTTTACTCTCTGGTATCGTATCCTCCTCTTCCTCACTTCCAAACAAGTCTCTGCTGGAGACATCTAGCGTATTAGTTTCCAACTTAGAAGAAAGGGTGGTTGAAGGTAATGGAGTTTTTTTGCTACTACACATCCTTTTTGCCATGAAATCCTCAAAGTAGTCCACTTTGAGGAGATTGTCGGGTATTAAGGACACAGTGGTTTTTACATAATCAAAATTGACACATTTTGGAGCACAAGGGATACCACTGTCAGGTTCATAGGTTTTGTCCATCCTGATCGGAGACTTGCACACGATGCCACTTGCTTCTTGGATGGTGGAACTCTTAGAATAGTCATCAGAATGGGAAAACAGGGACAGGAATTCATTCTCTCCTGCATCCTGAGGTGATGGTCTCAGAGTCGACTCTTCTGCACAAAACTTTCCAGAAGTTAGCAAGTCATCTGGGGTGCTACTGTCGGGCAGTGGATAATCAACCTTTTTTACATTCCTCACCTGATGTGCTGTTTCTAAGCTTTCATCACTTTGTGGGGAAACCCGGGTTTCTAAGGATAACAGAGAAGCAATATATAAACCAAAATCACACCATATAAACAAAATAAACTGTGACATAGACAAAAGTAGAGATAATAATGCTGTATCCATGTATTGCACAACAAAATATTTTCCTAACTTCTGCCAGCTTGTTTTCTTTGATAGAATTGTTCACTGTTCTTATCTTTCTCTTTTTACTTCCATACCTCTATTATGCCCAATGTCTTCCTTTTTTCACCTCTAACTTATTTCTCCTAATTTTGTGTTCTTTCAATTCCATATATGCTGTCCAAATTAATGCATATGTGTAGATCGCCTTTGTTTTCTTTTCTGCTCTTTCCTTTACTCTCTTCTCCCATCCTTCTTCTCACTTTCCCCCTGTATCTCTCTTTCTTGCATGCTCCCCTCTTTCTCCTTCCTTCTTGACTGTACTCTTAGCAGGAAAGCTGATTAGGCCATGACACTGTGAGAACACAGCAAGTGCTTGGAAGGAACAAGAAGCTGCATAACTGTGCAAAAGCCAGCATCACCATGGAGATTCCAACCCTGTATCATGCAGAAGACAGGGCACCAGTCATCCATGGACTGAAATAAACATTGCATTATTTTATAAAACAATATTACAGAGAAAAACAAAACACCACCTCAGTGGGAGAACATTTGTCAACGTAAAAACAATTCCTTAAATCAATTTACAATGTGGGAAGACAAGAATGCAAAACATTTAAAATTAAGATGATCAAATACTTTTAACACAAAGAGACAAAGAAATAGGCTTTGTCACCCAGTAAAAAGACATATGCTGTTCGTTTAGGATAAATTGTTTAAATTGGAACTGCAAAACTTTACAGACTGTCACCTCTGTCAAACCTACCCTCCATGCCAATCCATTTTCTGATCTGAAATGGCATAACTAAATAACCTTATGCCTAGCTGACTCTGCAATATTTAAACCCAGTGTAAATGAGATGTTTATTCACTGACCTGATGAAGGGAGTATAGCCCTTGAAAGCTAGGCATAGATGTTAGTTCAATAAAAAGGCATGTGTGAGAAAACTACATTTCTGCAACATTAGGGAATGTCTTTAAACAGTGTTCCTAGTGTGAACACTGCAAAAATCAAAATTCTCATATTTCTAAAATCATACCACAACCAAAACTAAACTTCCTGTAAGTTTGACAAAACTGACCAACTGTAGTCTGGATATCCTATATCAGTGCTTTAACTTTCTTGAAAATATTTAATCTTATGCCTCATTGCACTAAAGGATCCTGTAAATGAACAAATTCTTAGAAGCAGTATGCATCAGCAATCTCTTTGCACTTCATTATGCAAATGTATACATTTACACTCACAACCACCACATCCCCAAACTCCCAAAAATTCAAATAGTCCCTCCCCAGCACAATACTGATTAAAAAGCCCCTCTTTGTTTGCACCATATTTAGTAGAAAAACATACCTGCAGAGGACGAAGCAATGCTTTGACATTGGAAAGAGAGGTCGTCCCAGGGGAAAAGATCAGGTTGCGTTTTACTCTCATTCCTCTGCTCTTCATACACAGGTGAGGAGACTGAAGTCTGCGGTGTTACTAAAGCTTCACCTGTCAATGGGAGGAAGGAATTCACTGACCACAAAATAACACACATCACCACTGCCTGTGCTACAGTGTTAATAAGCTGCTCCTCAACATCTGAAGACAGAAGGGGAAAGGAGTTGGAAGGGCAGGGCACTGATTTTTGTGGAGTTACTTTTGTTTTCTTTTTGAACAAGAGCAAGGAGAAATTACTACTTACCTGATAATTTTGTTTTCCTTAGTGTAGACAGATGGACTCAGGACCGGTAGGTTATGCTCCCCTGCCAGTAGATGGAGACGGAACAAGCTGACGTCACAGTATATATACTCCTGCAGTCACATTTATTTATGTATTTGTTTTTATATACCGGTGTTCGATTTACATATCACATCGGTTTACATACAACTTAATGGTGCAGGAAGTCAAGCATTTCCTTTTGTTTAGTATAGGGAATGATTTGGAAACAGTAACGAGATATTATAACAGTAACATGATTAAAAATAATAATAGTAAGAGTAATAAACAAAAACTAGCTTTTGGTATAGGGTGTATCAGTATCAGTAACATGAGTGAAATGATGCATAGATCATGTAGCATAGTAATTTACAGGAGGGTAGTTGAAGGTGGTGTTTTCCCTGACTGCAGGGGTTAGGGCCTGGTTTGGGGTTCGTTCGTGTTTGTAGTTGGGAAGGCTTTGCGGAATAGCCATGTCTTGAGATTTTTCTTGAACGATTGGGTGGATGGATCTGTTCTTAGATCTGTGGGGAGTTTGTTCCATAGGGTGGGACTGGCAATTGATAGTGTTCGTTCCCTTGTTGATATCCATTGGGAGGTTTTCGGGGACGGTGTTTGTAGCAGGCCAGAGTTTGAGGATTGCAGAGTCCATGTGGAACTGTGGAGGTGAAGGGGGGTAGTTAGCCAGTTGGTTTTGCAATTGTGTAGAACTTTGTGGATGATGGTTAGAGTCTTGTACCATATTCTCTGAGGGATGGGTAACCAGTGTAGGTCTTTGAGGATGGGTGTGATGTGGTCTGATCTTCTGCTGTTTGTGAGGGCTCTGGCTGCGGCGTTTTGGAGTAGTTGGATAGGTTTAAGAGTGGAGGCTGGGAGACCTAGAAGAAGGGCATTGCAGTAGTCGAGTTTGGAAAAGAGGAGGGCCTGTAGAACTGTTCGAAAGTCTTGTGGGTATAGCAGTGGCTTGAGTTTTCTTAGGATTTGGAGTTTGTGGAATCCATCTTTCAGCAGGTTGTTAATGTGTTTCTTGAAGTTTAATTGGTTGTCTAGCATCACACCAAGGTTCTTTACTGTGGAGAGTGTTTGGTTTGTGAGTGGGTGTGAGGAGGGGATCGATGAAGCGAGGTGAGGAGGGTTTGTTGGATATGTATATGTATTGTTGGATATGTTTTGGTGTGATTGAGAGTGAGGGACAGTTGTGAGAGTAGGTGTTTTATTGAAGTTAGGTGAGAGTTCCATAGCTTAAGTGTGTGCTCAATGGAGTCAGCATATACATCTGCGGCATATACACAGTGCATCAGTCCTGTTTCGTTTAGGAGCTTGCATAGTGGGGTCATATAGATGTTGAACAATGCCTCTGTAATGTGGGCAGATAAGAACTGATCCTGAGAAGCGCGTATGTCACATGGGAGTCAGGTTGACCGCCAGGGAGAGTGAAAATTAAAAATTAAAAATATAAATAAAGAAAAAATATATAAAAGAGTTGTTTTGAGAATAAAGACGGTAGCCATAGAAAGGTATAATCACATAAGAACATGCCATATTGGGTCAGACCAAGGGTCCATCAAGCCCAGCATCCTGTTTCCAACAGTGCCCAATCCAGGCCATAAGAACCTGGCAAGTACCCAAAAACTAAGTCTACTCCTTGTTACTGTTGCTAGTAATAGCAGTGGCTATTTTCCAAGTCAACTTAATTAATAGCAGGTAATGGACTTCTCCTCCAAGAACTTATCCAATCCTTTTTTAAACACAGCTACATTAACTGCACTAATCACATCCTCTGGCAACAAATTCCAGAGTTTAATAGTGCGTTGAGTGAAACAGAACTTTCTCCGATTAGTTTTAAATGTGCCACATGCTAACTTCATGGAGTGCCCCCTAGTCTATTATCCGAAAGAGTAAATAACTGATTCACATTAACCCGTTCATGATTTTAAACACCTCTATCATATCCCCCATCAACCGTCTCTTCTCCAAGCTGAAAAGTCCTAACCTCTTTAGTCTTTCCTCATAGGGGAGCTGCTCCATTCCCTTTATCATTTTGGTCACCCTTTTCTCTGTACCTTCTCCATTGCAATTATATCTTTTTTGAGATGCAGCGACCAGAATTGTACACAGTAGTCACAGTGTGGTCTCACCATGGAGCGATTCAGAGGCATTATGACATTTTCCGTTTTATTCACCATTCCCTTTCTAATAATTCCCATCACATGGTGATTATTACATGCATATGGCTACCGCACATTACCACACATCATAGAGTTCCCTAGAAGTGGCTAGTAGTTGATAATAATTCAAGGTGGGGAACTGAGGTTTGGTTGTTGGTAGTATTCTCTTCAAAAGCAAATGTGGACAGACTAGCAAAAAACTTGATTAAAAACTGTCAACTATTACTGTACTCAACCAACATGAAACACTGAACTCAAGCAAGGACCATATGTACCCCAATCTAGGGACTGGATGAACATTTACCAGTTATCCCCTGTAACACATAGCCCCACAGGAGGACCATTGACACAATTATGCAGCAGCCAAAGGCGGGAAGCTGAGTCCATCTGTTTACACTAAGGAAAACAAAATTATTAGGTAAATAGTAATTTCTCCTTTCCTAGCATGTAGACAGATGGACTCTGGACCAGTGGGATGTACCAAAGCTACTCCTGAACAGGGTGGGAGGCTGCCCGCGGTCCAGTCAACACTGCACATGCACAGGCTGCGTCCTCCCAGGCCTGCACATCTAGATGATAAAACCTGGAAAAAGTATGTAAGGAGGACCACATCACAGCTCAGCAAATGTTGACTGGAGAAAACAATCTAAACTCCACCCATGACATTGCCTGAGCCCTAGTGGAATGAGTCTTAATCTGAGTAGGCAATGGCTTTTCAGCATCCACATATGCAGCTGAGACTACCTCCTTAATCCAGCAAGCTATAGTAGCCCGCGAGGTTGGTTTGCCCTGCTTCCTTCCACCATGAAGGACAAACCTTTCGGAAAGGTTCTGAAACCTCCAGATACCGCACGACAAGTCTCTTAACATCCAAGGGACGCAGAAGATGATACTCCTCTGTGTCCCTAACCTTATCCAAGGACGGCAAAGAAATGGACCAATTCAAATGAAATTCCGAGACCACCTTAGGCGAGAAGGATGGAACAGTATGCAGCTGTAACATCCCTGGAGTCACCTGAAAGAACGGCTCCCGGCAAGACAAGGCCTGCAGTTCGAAATTTGACGTACAGAACAGAAAGCCACCAGGAACACTGTCTTCAAAGTCAATAACCACAAGGAAAGCCTATGCAGTGGTCAGAAAGTAGGGCCCGCCAAGAATTCCAGCACCAAATTAAGACTCCACAATGGAACAGATAACCTCAAGGGAGGCTGAAGATGTTTCACTCCCTTCAAAAAACGGGCCATATCAGGATGAGATGATAAGGAATCACCATTCACCGAGCCTCTGAAATAGTCAAGAGCTTCAACATGTACCTACAAGGAATTAAAGGCCAATCCTTTATTTAACCCATCCTGCAAAAATTCCAGAAAGAGCAGGATCTTAATTGAAAGAGGAAGAACATCTCGATCCTCACACCAGGCTTCAAACACTCTCCAATCTGCACATAGGCCAATAAAGTGGAAAAATTCCAAGCGTGGAGCAAGGTAGCAATCACCGCAGAAGAATATCCATGTATCAACAAGCGAGACATCTCTAGGGCCGAACTGTAAGACAAAACCAAGTCGGATCTTTGTGTAGGACAGGTCCTGCTGCAACAAATGTGTGTGCGGTGGAAGACGAAGGGGGTCTCCACCAGGAGTGTTTGGAAATGTGCATACCACGGCTGTTTGGGCCAATCTGGTGTCACCAGGCGTACCATCCCACTTTGGACTTCGATCCTGCGAACTATCCTGCCCAACAAGGACCATGGAGGAAAGGCATAAATCAACTGGTTTTCCAGTCAGACCTGTACAAGAGCATCTATGCCCAGGGACTATGGATCTCTCCTGTGACTGAAGAATCAAGGAACCTTTGCATTGTGAAAAGTCACCAGCAGGTCTAAGAACGGAGAGCCCCAGTAATCCACTATCAGCTGAAATGCCACGTCTGATAACTCCCATTCTCCTGGGTTCAGACTCTCCCGGTGAAAAAGTCTGCTCTTAAGTTGTCTTTTCCTGCAATGAGAAGGGTTGAGATCATCTGTAAATGTCCTTCCGCCCATTCTATATGGCCCATTCTATTTCCTGCGACACTTGCTGGCTCTTGGCTCCTGTCAATTGATGTAGACCACCGTTGTTGCGTTGTCAGACATCACTCGGGCTGCTTAACCCTGCAATCTGCAGCTGAACTGCAAGCATGCCAACCAAACAGCCTGGACATCCAGGTGATTGATGTTCCAGAGGGAGTCTTTGGCATTCCAACGCCTGTGAGCCCCCCAACCCTAGAGACTCGCATCTGTCGTAGTTTGAACCAGTTCAGGAGGTCAAGGAAACACCCTTTCTCAGATGAGCCTCCTGTAACCACCACTGGAGGCGAGAGCAGATTTTCATCGGCAAGTGAAGCTGAACCTAATAGTCCTGAGACTACGGGTTCCAACGAGACAGCAGTGAGTGCTGAAGAGGGCGCATATGCTCTCTCACCCACGGCACCACCTCCAGGGTTGCTGCCATCAATTTCTGAATCCAAACTTCTGGCAGGAAAACTTTGTCCTGCCTTATGTTGAACCGAACACCTAGATACTCCAACTGAGATGGCTGAAGACTGCTCTTGGCTAGGTACACCACCCAACTGAGCTCCTGCAACAAGGAGATCACCTTGCAGGTCACCAGGCTCTCTTCCTGAGACTTGGCTCGAATCAGTCAGTCGGCCAAATATGGGAGTACCAGGATCCCATCTCTTGCCAAGGCCGCTGCTACCACCACCATAACCTTGGAAAATGTTCTGGGAGCAGTGGCTAGACCAAAAGGCAGCACCTGAAACTGATAATGGTGCCCCAACATCACAAAATGCTGAAAACATTGGTGCTCCAAATGGATGGGAATATGGAGGTAGGCCTCGGACAGATCCAGGGAAGTCAGAAATTCCCCTGACTGCATGGCAATTATCACTGAGCATAAGGTTTCCATGCGAAAATGAAACACCCTCAAATGACAGTTAACACTTTTGAGATCCAGGATGGAACGCAAGAAGCCATCCTTCTTGGGCACAAGAAAATAAATGGAATATCGTCCCACTTTCTTGAGACATAGGCACTGGAACCATAGCCCTCAGCTGGAGGGAGCCTTAGAAGCATAGATTTCACTGCCTGCTTCTTCTGAGGGGAATAGCAAGGAGACACCATGAACATGTCCCGAGGAATATTGCAAAATTCCATGGGGATAGTCATCCTTTTAGAGATGGCACAGACCAGCGCATCCACTTTGGGAAAATGCAAAGGCTCTCTCACCGCTGGATCCAGGGGGTTAGGCCTTCCAATGTCCGACCCCCTTTGAAATTTACCTCTGGGGCGTCCCATTCAAGATCAATCAATTCTTTAATGGCACCCATAACAGGGAAAAAAAAAAGAGGCTTTACGCAAGGAAACCAAAATGGGATTCTTCTTTGGCTCAGACATTGAACCTGCACCAGGAACACCCAGCATCTTCAAGGTCTGGGAAATCAGGGCCGGAAGTTAATCTCTATGAAAGAACTGCAACATGGTCTGATACGGTTCCAGTCCTGGAGAAATTTCCCCATCTTTCAGGGAATCAGGATTTACCTCATCATCAGTGCCATCTGGGTTCCTGTTGGGAATATACCCTCAGCGAACCGAGGCATGCTCCGGCGCTTAAATATAGGACTGGAAGAGGGAAGTTCCACCAGCTGAGGGTCCAACTTGACAGGATTGAGAGAATTTGAGGACTGTGCCTGAAGAAAGGATTGCAAACCCTAAAAAAACTCCACCCAAGAAAAAGCAACTGGATCCAGGCCAAACCCAGAAGGAACTGGAGTGGGGCCCACTGAACTGCCATCTCCTGTGGAGGAACTAGGCAAGGGAGTTCCAATATCTGGCGAACCTCCAGATAGATCTTAACCAGACCATCAGGCTGGGAGGATCCAGCTTGGCGAAATCAGAGGAAGACAACTCTCCTTAAGCCTCTAAATAGCGCTGACACATGTTAGAGGTCACATCAGGCTAAGATGCCCGAATAAGACAGGCAACACAGACAGAAAGGCACTTAGGTTTCTTGCTCACCAGCGCCATCAATTAACAGCCGACTGAGAATATGCATCCAGCCAGCCCGCGCTAAAAAAAAATGTCAAGAGCACAAAATTTATGCGCACAAAAATTTGGCACCCCAAAAGTAAGCACCGCAAAAAACACACAAACTGTGCGCCAAAAACCTGGGCGCACCACTAATGCTCAAAAATTTCCCAAAAGTGAGCGCACTGCGCACACTGACATCCTATAGAGGGCAGTAAAGCATGCACAGAAGCACGTGAAAACATTGCTGTGGCCTACCATGCAGCGTGCTGGAAAGAAAGCCTAACTGTGGGGCCTAGCAACTGGGGCCGCTCAACCCATCAAGCTGCCCAGTTCCCCTAACCCCCACGTGAGTGGGAACAAATGTCGGAGTGGCGCACTGAGCCTGTAGGAAGTCCTGCAAACCCCTCTACACTGTCTCTGTCTTCACTAAATTTTTTTTTAAACTTACCTGAGCTCAGCCCTTACTGGCTGAGTACAGAGATGGTCTCCAGCTGCGGGGGGAGAGGGCATGTGCTGTCACTGCCGCACTCGGCCTCCCTCACCCACTGTCTTTAATATGTACATTCAGCTGAGTCCACACTGGGAAACCCAGCCAATGGACCAAGGAGCACATCTGATGGACCACGGAAATCACCTTAGGAATTCTCAACTGGGGGAGGGACCATCTTGTATCACTGCAGGAGAGTGGGCTTTTCTTTGTCTGTTTTTTTAAATTCTCCTTCCAAAATCTGAAGCAATCCTCATAGAGAGATGCAAGTTTACCATTTGCTGGAGACGGAGAATACTGGTAGGCTGGTGTCACTGCAGGAGTATATATATACTGTGAAGACAGCTTGCTCTGTCTCCATCTACTGGCAGGGGAGCATAACCCACTGGTCCTGAGTCCATCTGTCTACATGCTAGGAAACTAGAGTATATTATGCCAAATGTATTTAAAAAAATATTTTAAACAGCAGACATATGGAATTAAAAAACTGTACTGTATCAAGTATAAAATAAACAGTTATTAAAATGTATTTCAAGTACAGTGAATAAAACTGTATAAACCAATCAATGCATTTAAAAAAAAACAATAAACGAAAAGCTCCAATGGCCAGGAAACAACCTAAGTTGTTGGGTTACCTGGAGCCTGGTTGGTTTCACAAAAAAGTCTGACATTAACATTAAAGTGAAAAGGGAGAAAAACTGAATTTGGTGGAAGAGAAAAATTGATTCAGTGGCAGTAATCATTTGCATATAATGGATTAAGTCTTCCAGTACCAACCGTGTATATATGCACCATGAATGTTTATGATGGTCAACCCAATAGTGAGTATACTGACATTTTACCATCATTCCTGAATGCAGTGGGTAGAACTCAAGTTGCAAGTGGTGCTAGTACTACTGGTTCACACACTATTTTAGGAGAACTATGGTGTTCAGAAACTTCACTAAACATGGGTTCATCATATTTTGGGGCAGCTGATTTCAGCCAGAAAAAAACAATTTATATGTATTTTACAAATCTGCAGCACAGGACTCAAAAGTTCATGTGATTGCTGATTGGGACTTTTAAGAAAATGTGTATCCCACACTAGCCCAATACCTGCAGTAGCCAAACCTACCCATAAGTACCACTGGTCACAGACCTCACGTCTCACCCTCTCCACACCAAATATGACAGACAACATATCCTGCATGTTTCCTAGAAGCTATAACTCTGATCATTGCACTGCTGTGAAACATGTGATACAAGAAGCTTGAGGCTCTAGTCTGGAAATCTTGTGAGATTACCCAGAAAGTATCAAGTCATAAGGAAGCTCTCACATGTCATATAGGCCATCATGCCTCAGACTTACTGGAAAAATGTGCCTCAGTATAAATGCTATCAGGAATCTTTTTTTTTTTTACATATCTTTATTGTGGCTATGCACAGTTACAACAAAAAAACAATACAGCTGTACAGCAGTCGGGCTATTAACCATTTATTTATTTATTTACAACAAAAACTGCCACAGGAGTAACAATATTGAAACAGACCAGCATTCACACTACCCATTCAATCTTCCAATCCGCTACACTCACACTCCCAGTGGACTTTCCTACTATTAAGATTTATAAGCATCTAAAAACTTTTCCCACATTGTGTTATATTCAGTATTCAACGGTTTGTGAACCAATTTAGCATCTATGACTTCGATGACCCTCCACTCCCTCATTTGGTTAACCCACATCTGTACAGCAGGAGGTTTTATATTCTTCCAATATTGTTAAAGTTACCAATCTCGCTAACAATGTAATTTGCATAAATTTAGCAATACCCCCAGGTAAGTGATCGACCCAAGAAGAATCTCCCCAAATTAATACTTTTCCAACTAAAGGTTGCTGCAATACCGATATTTTTTGTAGCGCATCCAATATGCCCCCCCCCCGAAAGTAAATAGCGCATTGCAAAGAAGAAAGCTATTGGGTCAGAGGGTCTTTAGTGAGTTTACATCTGCCACAGAGATCAGAGGGCAATAGTCCCATCAAATGTAGTCTCGCCACTGTATAATAACTCCTATGAATAATATGAAACTGCATCTCTTGGAGTTTAGTGTTAACTGTTACCCTTCTCATTTTTATAAGAATTTTACTTAACTGACTTTTGTTAACCATAGTGCCAAATTCAACAGGACACTGATTCACTAGTTTGAACAAAACATTAGGGGACAATTTTTCAGGCTGAAGTTGATACCAATGTGAGATTTTGTTGCGACATTTGCCACTTCTCTGTAATAAGTAAGATATAGAATTAACATCCATAATAGATGGAGAAATGCGCAATAGTGTAGACACATAATGAAGGCCTGGCTTGCAAATATGCAAAGAAATCTGAGGCTGGCAGATCAAACATGTCTGTTAACTGTTCAAATAAGAAAATATAGTTGTTAGCTAAAGAAAACAAATCAGAAACAAACATTAAACGCTCCCCCCCCCCCCCCCACCCGTAGCTGAAACCCATTATAGTGCATGCCAGGATCAAAGTCAAGATTACCAACTAGTGATAAAAAGCCTGATGCCTTGTAATCAGAGCCCCACCAGGAACATATATATATTTCCAAGCTTGGTGGATGACCTGAAGTAATGGATAGGACTTTATTCTTATTAGATGGAGGCACTGCCAACATTTCTGATTTTGAGTAATTAATGGTCAACCCTGCAAACTCACCAAAGTTTTGGAAAATTTACATAAGAGGTAAAGATGTTACAGGTTCAGAGACAAAAAGAAGAATGTCTGCAAATAAACATATCTTCTGTTCGTGCTGCCCAAATATCAACCCATGAAAGTCAGAACATTTACAAAGTTTTAGGGTCAAAGGTGAGCAAGGATAGCCTTGGCGTGTCCCTCCCTTGAGATCAAAAGCATTCGAAATCCACTCAATAGTTATCCTAGCTGTTGGATTAGCATACAATAGGTGCGGCCACCTCAAAAAGTCTCCTTTAAAACCAAATCTCTCCAAAACTCAAAATAAGTATTGCCATTGCACTTTATCAAAGGCTTTTTCAGCATCTAGACTTATAATCAATTTATTCTTGTCAGTAGATACATTAACTTGCGAACACTGTTAACACCGTGCCTCCCTTTTACAAAATCCACTTGGTCTGGGTAAACTAAAACAGGAACCACTAGACACTCTGTTCGCTAAGAAGTTTAAGATCCACATTTAATAAAGAAATAGGATGATAACTCTCCAGCTTAGATGAGTCTATCCCCTTTTTTGGACACACTGTAATTAAAGCTTGATTGGCCTCCCCCCCAAAAAATACAGTATGCACTGTATTCAAGCACAAGAATTATAAAACCAGAACCCCAATCAACCGAGCAGGGGAATGATAAGCCTCCAACTGGAGCCCATCAGCCTAGAGAGGACATTAAAAAACTCTAAACACAAGGCAATTTCTGATTATGTACACAGAGCCTAAAGCAGTCTTTTAAAACAGTGCAGGGCTCTGGACTGATCTGTGAGACTCTAGGAATGAAACTTAGCAGGTAAGAACCAATTTTCCTTTCTTTATTGTCCCCCAGATCAGTCCAGATGCATGGGATGTACCCAAGTTCCCCTATAAAGGGCAGGAACCCAACAGAACACTCTTGCCAAAACGAGCTGGGTCCAGAGTTGAACATCCAGATTTTAATGCCTCACAAAAGTGTGTAGCAAAGACCAAGTTGCCGCCCAACAGATCTCCTGTGGGGAAACCAATTGACATTCAGTCCAGGACACTGCTTGGGCTCTGGTGGAATGAGCCTTCAGTCCCCCTGGGGCTGGACGTCCTTTACAAATATAAATGGATATAATGGCCTTCTTTAGCTACCTCCTTGGACCTGATAGGAATCGCTCCAGAGGAAGGCATCGATGGCCGCTGGGGAACCGGAGGTCCCTCGGGCACTGGCTGTGTTGGTAGGGCGCCTAAGAGGATATCCAGATGCTCAAGCAGAGGTGCTAGGATAGATGGCGGGGACTCTGGCCCCAGTATAGGGGCTGGTGGTGTGGGCGGCATGACGCTCCATAGAGCTCTGAGCACCACAGTCTGCACCCTGTGGTCCAACTCCTCCTGAAAGTCCAGGAAGGACAGGACTGAGAGAGGGGGACAAGGCATCACCGGCTTTTCCTCAGATCTCCGAGATAGCACAGTGCCTGGCACTAATATCGGTGGGGAACACCTAGGATTCCTGGGGATGTCGGAGGATGTGCCCTCCGATGGCCAGCGTTGCTTCAGTGGTAGTGCAGCCGCCAGTGGAACCAGAGCTGTACACCAATAGCGACTGGTGGCGATGCTTGCGGGATCTCCCACGGTGCTTGGCTTGGTCTTTCCCCGGCGTCGAGGAGATAGAGGATCCCAACGTCCAGGACACCAGTGAGAGCATGGAGGATTGGGTAACCGTCCCCGTGATCCTTCGAAGAGGTAGAGAGAGGAGTAGCGAGAGGGAGCGTACTGAGGGGTTCCCCTCGATGTCAATAACTCTGATGCAGGTGTGGTTGAAGCGGACTCTGTGGAGCCAAAACATTTCTCCATTTTATCAAGGTGCGCACGACACCCTTTGGGGGTCATCTGGTCACCCAGCTGACACCAATTGATGTCATGTGAGGTTCCCAGGCAGAGGATACAAACCTCATGTGGATCCCTGATGGACATGGTCCATGGACACTGGGGGCACCGAAGAAAGCCAGACGACACCATAAAAGTTACCCAACGTGCGGTCGATGACCGGCGGTCACCGAGAAACGAAGTGCCGGGAATTAACTGCAAAGAAGCGAAAAACAGCGATTTGAACCTACCATGCCAAAGAGGCACCGACTGCGAAGGGGGCCCGATGATGGAACCGGGAAAAAACACTTTTCAGCAAAAACAAGAAAAGGTGGAGCTCCACGAACTGTGAGGCAACTGCACTGTGGAAAAGAAGAGACTGAAGAGGGACCTTGTGTGGACACGCGGATAATGGCATGCTGGGCATGCTAGTGTGCAGGTCAAAGCTTCTAGAAACTTTGACAGAAGTTTTCTGTGCCGGGCTCCATCTAATGATGTCACCCACATGTGAGGACTAGCATCCTGCTTGTCCTATGAGAAAAAAGGATACTATCCTGAAGCAACTTCTGACACTAGGAAGAATTGGAGCTTCCACAAGAGGGAGGAAGAGGCAGAGTATGAGGGAACTAGCACCACTAGTTATCAAACCCTCCTGAAAATTCAGGTAAAGCCAAAGATGGGCCACCGACCCCCTTTTCACCCTAACTCTACCAGGGGAATGGTCCCAAAGCAGTACCTAACAACCCTGGGAGTAAAACTTCATCTCCAAAATCCTACTGCAGGTTTAGCACCTCTACCATCTGCTGGAGACAAAATACTGAGGGACTGCAGGTGGCACACTGGCTTGAGCATCACAAGTTCAGTAAAGCTTTTCTTCTCTGTCTCCATCTGCTAGCAGGGGAGAAAAACCGATGTGTCTGGACTGATCTCGGAGACAATAAAGAACCTGAGAGTAGCAGGATGGGGTGGGCAGAATTCAATCAGCAATTCTTGATACATACAATACTGCCACAAATTGTACGCACCAGTGTATTTTTATGCTCCTAGGCGCCATCACCAAGGTAATGTGAAGGAACTAAAGACACACCTTGTTAGAGGCAACTAGGTGCACGCTCTTTTCAGAAAACGCTGTGTAATGTCCTGCTTCCTTTCTCTCCTTTATTCTTCCTATTTTCTATAATCCATCTTCACCTGTTCTCGTCTCTTCCCCCTTCTCCTCTGTAGCTTCTTTTCCCTACATTAAGTCAGTTTGCACTTCTCTTCCTACCTTCTCTTCCTGGACCAAACCCTAGCTTTTCCTTCTTACAGCAGTGCAACACACTCATTCTCCACTTTGCCCTCTCTCTAATTCCCTCCCATTTTCTCCCCTCCTTCTTGCTCTCCCCACTCATGTACTCCCAACTACTTAGTGCAGTACCACTCAGCTTTCTGTTAATAACCAATATGTAATACTAGCAAAAAGGACCCAGCATTGTGAATACCAATGTGAATAATATACCGAGTCCACCAAGCTGAATGATTGATTTATCTCAATAATCAATAAGTGGCAGAAAATGACAGGAGCAGCACCTTAAAATGATTTCTGCCTCCAGACCCCCTGCAGCCTGCTCAACGTGCAGTGTTAGTGCTGACGTTATTTACCATCCTGGACTCTTGGATTGCCAGTGGTAAACTGGCAATTTCACATCTTGGGGTAAGGATTTTTATTTTTATACATTGCCACTTAGAAGAATTTATATTTTAATCCTTTAAATGAAGAGGAATAGTCCAGTGATTAGAGCACTGACTAAATAAGCGATGGTGAACTCCAGTCCTCGAGTGCCACAGACAGGCCAGGTTTTCAGGATATCCACATAAATATGCTTGAGATAGATTTGCACACAATGGAGGCAGTGCATGCAAATCTTGCTCATACATATTCATTGTAGATATCCTGAAAGCCTGGCCTGTTTGTGGCACTCGAAGACTGGAGTTCGCATCACTGGACTAGATTCAGAAGTCCTTGGACATGAGTTCAAGATTTACATCTATCAATGATCTTCTGTCTGAACCTTTGGAAAGTCATTTAATCTTTCTGTGCTTCTGGGATCCAAATCTGGCTTGCTCATTCAATAAATATGTGTTCTCTTACATTAAAACCTATACTCAGACTAAAATTCTTATAGACTGGTACTCACAAGGTGATTCTTTTGTTGTTGACATGTCTTCCACATGTGATTCAGCAGATCTTTCATGGTCGCTCATCACAATAAAGTCATCTTTCCATTCTGAAATAGAAATGGCTTTTTAATTTAACTTTCCTTTATGAAATACCTGTCACTGGAGTATCTGGGCATCACAAGATTTTAAATGTTCAGGGACCAATTAATCAAAAGCTTTCCAATGGCATAAAACCCTGACATTGGTGTTAGTGTCAGCCCTTGAAGTGTTTTACTATCCTTGTTTGTGCAGGTTTTGCTAGGTTAGTACTGATGCAAATGGGAGATGTAGTTCTAATGTGTTGGGGGCATTCTTCTCTCACTCTCCAAATATAGATGTGTAAAAATTATTAATATATAATACTTTGAGACTAGTCAATTGATGCAATACTGTTGAAGCACAAAATAGCCCAGCATATTTAACATGATACAAGCTATTCTTGTAAATATGGTTTGAGGCTGGCTGTTTCCATCTGGAGAGAACTCCCCCCCCCCAACTTCAGGATTTGTGCCACAGCAGAGAATAGTTTCAAGCTAGTGCCCAGGAAGCAAGAGCAGCTCATCCTTTTACTAGTGATTTTAATTTTATATGACAGTGATGATACTTTATATATATCAGGTACTACTGCCATTCTACCTGATGTCCTTGACCTTGCACATCTCTGTGCCATCATGGAGTTTTGATCAGACTTCTCATGAAGCGGGCATAATGCCAGTTCAAGAGTTGATAAAATCAACCCCACTTGTAGCACAAAACAAAGGATCTAGGATGTGGATTAATCAAAAATTTTAAAAAATCCCATCCCACTTTTAAATGCTATATCCTGAATATAATACCAACCCCCTCAACTTTCAAAATAATTAAAACCTAAGATGCCCCATGGTTAAAAACAAAGCAACTACACTATTGCTTTTTCATGCTCTTCTTTGTGTTCACTAACACAGAAGACTGCAGAGGTACTGTATATCCACGAGTAGTCAGGTATCTCAGCCATGCCTAAGACTTTGAGCACTGGGCAAATTTATATTACACACATTTTGCTATATAAAATATTTGTCTGGAGATTGGCTACCATACAGCTTATACTCCATCCATGTAATACAGCTGCAATCATACCACTTTCAAAAAATCCATAGGCTGCCACACAGAAAACGCAGCAATAAACAGTTCATGAAATGGACTGAAAGGAGTTCCATATTGCTATTACAAAAATGGACTGATGTGTGTAGAAAGGCTTTTACATCCATTTACAACAGCATTCCAGTAGTTACAGTTTTAAAATCCAGAGTTTCATGTTAAAACGAATAAAAGGGGAAGACTGATACTGTGATGCATAAATGACCTACAGTGCCACAACACCCAGCCAATTCCTACTACTTTTATTGAAAGAAAATGCAAGGGATAACTATACAGGTAGCTATAACAACACTGTGATAATCAGAGTTCTAGTAGCTGTATTGGTCCTAGAGAAAAAAGAAAATTGGTTCTTACCTGCTAATTTTTTGTTCCAAGAGCCTAAGCTCCCTTGCTTGAGGCATGGAGGAAAGATCCAGAAAGGCTGAAAAGTTCCACAGTTTGACTAAGTTGGAACACCAAAACAACCTTTAGCAGAAAAGAAGGCACCATGCATAATGATACCCCTGACTTTGAAATCTGCAGAAACGGATCTCGACATGACAAAGCCTGAAGCTCCGAGATTCTCCTGGCTAAACAAATAGCCACAAGAAAAACCACCTTAAGAGTTAAGTCCTTTATGGTTTCCCTCCTCAGTGGTTCAAATGAAGCCTCATACATTCCTCTAAGCACCAGATTAAGATTCCAAGAAGGACAGATCTTTCTCACTAGAAGATACATTTTTCTCTCTCCGAAGAAAACATATCACATCTGGAAGCATGGATAGATGATATCCCTGCACCTTAACCTGAGACAGCCCCAGGCCGCTACTTGATATCTCAAGAGTTATAAGCCAGACCCTTGTCCAAATCCTCCTGTAGAAAAGTCAAAATATGCAATACTGCACTCTGTTAATGGAACGGCCAAGATGTGAAGACCCTCCAAACCCTCATGTACACTAAGGATGTGGAAGGTCGCCTGGCTTGTATTAAGGTGGCAATAACTTCTTCGGAATATCCCCTCTGTCTCAGCCATTTCCTCTCAAAAGCCAGGCCACGAGACAGAAGTGAGCCGCCTGATCCAAAAACATTGGGCCCTGGAATAGAAGATTCAACAGATGGCTGAACCTCGGCGGTCCATCTATGACCATGTTGATCAGATTTGTGAACCATGGTTGATGTGGTCACTCCCGAGCCACTAGTGGCCATGGAGGAAAGACAAAGAAGAATGCCTCGAGGCCATGGCAGAACTAGAGCATTGATTCCTTCTGCCCTGTGTTTTTTCCAGCAGTTGTAAAAATGAGAAGTCTTGGCATTCTGTCTGGTTGCTATTAAGTCCATATGGGGATATCCCCATTTCTTGTGACATCACCGTCTCAGACAGCTCCCACTGCCCGGGTCCAGTGTTCTCAAACTGAGAAAATCTGCCTGAACACTGTCCACCCTGATAACGTGAGATGCTGTTAGCCACTCTAATTTCTGCCCAGACAATCAACACCTGAGCCTCTTGAGCCACAGCCTGATTCTTGGTTCCTCCCTGCCAGTTGATGTAGGCCACCATCGTTGCATTATCTGAAAGAACCCACACCAGACAATCACGCAACCATGGCAAAAAGGCAAGCAAAGCGTAAAACACCGTTCTCATCTCTAACACTGATAGACCATGAAGCCTCTTTCTTAGACCACTGGCCCTGCGTAGACTGAGCCTGACACACTGCACCCCAGCTCAAACGTCTGGCATCCGTGGTGAGTATCACCCAATCCAGAACTTCCAATTCCACACCATGCTCCAGACTGGCATGAATAAGCCACCATGAAAGACATCTCTGCCTTCCACCTTGAGCCAAAGAGGAAGATGAAATTCCTCTGATAACGTATTCCACTGGGAGAGAAAAGTCCTCTGAAGAGACCGAATATGTGTGAACACCCAAGGCACTAGCTCCAATGTCAAAGCCATAGAGACCAGGACTTGCAAATAGTCCCAGACCTTGGGCATCGAAAGCCCTAACAGGTGTCAAATCTGACCCTGCAACTTCAGCATCTTCTCTTCTGTGAAAAACACTCTTCCCCTCCAGTGTGTCGAACTGAACTTCCAGATACTCCAGGGTCTGAGAGGGATCGAGATGGTTCTTGTCAGATTCACCACCCAGCCCAGAGACTTCAACTGCATCAGTGCCTTCTGTACTGATTGCCAACAAAGGTCCTCTGATTTTGCCCGAATGAACCAGTCATCCAGATACGGATGCACTGACACACCATCCCATTGCAAGGCCGCTGCCGCCGCCACCACTACCACTACCTTGGTGAACGTACACAGACCCATTGCCAATCCGAAAGGAAGGGCCCAAAACTGAAAATGTTCCCCTAGGATCATGAATCTCAGAAACCACTGGTGCTCTGTTCTGATGACTATGTTCAGATATGCCTTTGTCAAGTTCAGAGACACCAAAAACTCCTTCTTGCATACCGCTGCTATGGCTGACCTCGGGTCTCCACATGGAAACGAGGAACTTTGAGGGTCGCATTCACCTTTTAATCCAAAATTGGGAGAAACGTTACCTCCTTTTGCGGTAACACAAAGTAAATGGAATACCTTCCTATTCTTTGCTCTTCTCGAGGAACTGACACTATAGCTCCCAGACTCCGCAAGCAGCCCACTGTCTCTTGAACAGCTACCTGCTTGGTGTGCAGAGTGCAAGGGGAAAACGATGTAAGCATCTTGTAACATCCGAGCAAATTCTAAAGCATAGCCATCTTTTATCACACTGAGGACTCACTGGTCTGTGGTAATTTTGGCCCACTCCTTGTAAAAAAGCACTCAGCGCCCCCAACGGCCAGAACCAAAGAGTGGTTTGTCCTGGACCAGGGTTGTCTCGGGATGGCTTTCAACCACCCCCAAAGGACTGTCCCTAGGACTGAGTTCTGGCTGCAGTCTGCCTCTGAGGCCCCAAAGAACTTATTCTGGTGAAATTTCTTATTGTCTCGAAACTGTGAATGAGCAGGAAAAAATCTTCTGCCCTTTATCTTGTCCTCTCCTAGATGCTTTGTCATCTGTTCCAAGTCCTCCTCAAACAAGAGCCTGCCTTTAAAAAAAAAAAAGGGCTCTCAGTTGAGACTTGGATCAAACATCTGCCAACCAGTTTCCTAACTACAGTAATCTTCTGGCCAACACTGCAGACATCATAACCCTGGAGGATGTCCTGATCAGGTCATTCAAGGCATTTGCCCCATATGCCACAGCCACTTCTAATCACTCAGCCTGTTTTGATGCCTGCAACTGCTGGAACCAACCCAGACATGCCCTCTGCATAAAACTGCTACAAATCGCAGTCCTTATACCTAGGGCCGAGACCTAAAAGATCCTCTTGAGGTGAACTTCTAATTTGCAATCTTGTACATCTCTTAAAATGGCAGACCCCCATTACTGGAATGGTGGTTTTCCTGGTTACCGCTGACACCGAAGCGTCGACCTAGGGAAGAGCCAAAAGCTCTAACATCTCTGGGAACAGATAAAGCTTTGCCATAGCTCTGCTAACACTTAAGCTGGACTCAGGAGTGTGTCACTTATGAACTACCAACTTCTTCACGGACTTATGAAAGGGAAAGGCTTTCACTGGACCCTGTAATCCGTCAAATATGGCAGCCGCCCCCTCCAGGTCAGATTCCTCTTGCTAAACCTTAATTCCCAGCTCCTGAAGTAGATGCGGAATCAAGGGCAAGAGCTCCCTCTCTGCGAAAAAGCACACCATCTTGGGGTCATCCTCTTCGTCCACTGCAACTTCTTCTGGTTCCCCGCCCGGGTTTGTCTCATCAGACACAGGTTTGCTCCCGGAGAATCCCCCGAGTCCTCAGCATCCTCCTCGGGACCACCTCCATGAAACGAAAGACCCAAAAAACGTTGAACACCTGATCGTTTTCTTTTCGCCTGCACGGGTCTCTTGGTAGAGGATCAACAGCGGAAGGAGACCGGCACTGAGGATGCATATCTCCTGCTCTCTTCCTTGCTATATATGCCTTATGCATGAGCAAAACAAAATCCACAGAAAATGCCTATGAGTAATCAGAATCTAGATCTGGGGGAAATCCCCAGAATCAGAGCCTCCGTGCTTTTGCTCAGGACCAGGTATAGCCAGAAACAACTGAGATGGGGCTTCCCCGCCAACTCAGAAGGCCCTGCTAAAGAATTCAACACAGCTGATGATGGAAGTCTCAGAGGCAGACTGGATACCCACGAGGCTTGAACAGGCTTGGCAGCAGCGCCGGACATTCCCGAAGTGCCTTCCCCACCTGAAACACAATTGGAGCACAAACTGGCACAACTGAACCGTGACTGCGATCCACCACAAGAGGGATAAGCCTTTCTGCACACAATTGCCATGTGGTCTGGGGCCACGCACTGCACACACACAGCTTCATTGGCCTCAAAAAAGGAAGCCGGTGAACAGGTCTGCATTCCTGATCAATGAACGGATACCGCAAATGCAGCTAACCGCAAGGCAGCCACTAACTTTTCTTTTGTTTTTTAAACAAACTTTAATGCTCCACTCCCAGACCAAGAGACATTAAACAAAACCAAACGGGATTTCTATGCCCTCAGAATCCACCAACTAAATTTAATGCCCAAGCTCTTTTCGAATACATCTCAGCCCTAACTAAAACACTACCCACCCCCCATGCCTGATGAGGAAGCCAAAACTAAATGTGAAGACCTTGCACTATTCTTTCATGATAAAATCACCAAACTACTGACACGCTTTCCATCAACCCCTTCACCCACTAGAAACCCCAAAAAAACCCTTCCACTGAACTAAATACCTTTGAGACCACTGCTGCTCCCGAAATAGAATCTAAAGAAAATGAGACCATCCTCACACCCTCAGACACAATCCCCACCAAAACCCTCCTGTCCATCCCTAATATAATAGCCCAACCTATAGCTGACATTATAAACAGATCTATCACACTTGGCACAGTCCCAAACTCTCTTAAACAAGCGATAGTTAAACCCATATTAAAGAAACCCAAACTTGACCCTGCTGATCTCGCCAATTATCGCCCTCTCTCTAACCTACCCTTCATAGCAAAAATCCTTGAAAAAACAATCATCAACTAACCGACTATCTAGACAAAACATCATATTCTATTCCCATCCCAATACGGATTCCGTAAATATCACAGTACTGAAACCCTCCTTCTTTCCCTAACAGATTACCTCCTTAAAGGCCTGGACAAAGGCCACTCGTACATCTTGGCTCTACCAGACATATCCTCTGCCTTTGACACCATCAGTCATAATATTCTACTCGAACATCTCAGTGAAATTGGCATATCTGGAGTCCCTCTCCACTGGTTCAAATCTTACCTTAGCAATAGGCAATACAAAGTTAAAATAGGAAACAGTGAGCCTAAAGCAATCACCCTGACAAGAGGTGTCCCGCAAGGCTCTCTTTGTCATCCACCTTATTCAACATATACCTACTACCCCTCTGTCACCTCCTCTCTCAACTTGGTCTTCCGCATTTTATATATGCAGACGACTTACAAATCCTCATACCTTTGACTAACACCCTACCCAATGCCATTAATACATGGGAAACTGCCCTCCTCTCAATTAACAATCTACTCACTAACATCAACCTTGCCCTCAATACAACTAAAACAGAATTCATGACCATCTCTCCACAAAACATCATCATCAATCTCCCCCCTCTCTATATGCTCCCACCCACAATTTCCTTTTCACAACATGTACGCGACCTAGGCGTTATATTAGACAACCAAATTAATTTAAAAAAATTTATTAACTCCACACTAAAAGAGTGCTTCTTCAAACCACATCCTAAAAAATTAAAACCCCTTCTACACCTCAACGATTTCCATACAGTACTCCAAGCCAGCATCTTTTTGAAAATTGATTACTGTAACGCCCTCCTCTTGGGCCTACCCAAAAACACAATCCACCCCCTCCAAATGCTACAAAATGCTGTTGCCCGCATCCTCACTAGTACCCACAAAAATGAACATATCTCCCCTGTCCTCAAGGAACTGCACTGACTTCCAATCTCATCCCGGATCATATACAAGACCCTTACCATCATACATAAATCTCTACACAACCATAATATGCAATGGTTCAACGATTCCTTACTATTTTGCACCTCCACAAGACCCACCAGAAATCAATACCTGGTAAAACTACACACCCTGTCATCCAAATTCACTAACCTCTCTACCATCAAAGATCGTGCACTTTCTATTGCAGGACCTGCACTATGGAACACCATGCCTGCAGAACTACGCCAAGAACTCTTCCCAAAAAATTTTAAACAGAAACTAAAGACCTGGCTATTCAAGCAGGCATATACCTGAATTTCTCTCTGTAACCCCCTTCTCGCAATACATCCTAATCTATACACCCCTTCCCTTCCATCTATCCCTGCTCCTCGTAACATCCTATCCTTTCCTCTATGTTAAGTTTTTTGAAGCTCCCTATCAAACTTCCTGACACATTACAGCACTCCTCCAAACCTAACTCCTACCTCAGAAATGTCTTCCCCTTCATTGCAATACCTGTTATACTGTAAATATTTAGTCATTTCTTATCACAATTACTGTTTTAAATTTTAGTTCTAACTTGTTTTAAATATCAGTTCACTGTAAAGCTTTTTATGCTACATTCATGTTCTGTGTAAATCGATGTGATGTTTCCCAACGAATGTCGGTCTATAAAAAATGTTAAATAAATAAATAACAGACAGAAAATAAAAGGGGATACTTCCCTGCTCCACCGGGCTAATCAGATGCAGAGCTGCCAGCAGGTCTCAATGCTGCCTCGTGGAGGATGAGGGATCTGGACCATCAGATATACACCCCATGGAATTCAGGATCGAGCTACCAAAAAGGGTCATTAACCCTCTGCTCATCTACCTCAACTAGCGGGGATAGCTCCTCCAGGACCTAGCAAACCCCTGGGAGGATCCGGTAAATCATCTTCTCTCTCCTACTTTTTTCTGTACTTCAGACTGCAGGTTTTAAATCATCTAACATCTGCTGGAGACAGAGAAATACTGAGGAACTGCAGGTGGCACACTAGGTTATGAGGCAGTGCCAGTGAAACTTTCTCTGTCTCCATCTGTTGGCAGGGATGCAAAAGGACTGATTTGTGGTATGAACAGAAACTAGATTCTTTGTGCATTGTGATGGATTGGCATAAGAATAATCCAAAGATTAAGATGTACATGAGCTTTCATTACCACACCTGAAGAACATACAGAGTCTCAACAGCCCATGTGCATCCTCTTCTATGCATTATTCTTATGTTGGTCCAACAAAAAGGTATCACATCCTACAAACAATTTAAGACCAGATTAATCTTTTAGATATTGTATCAGCCCTGCCAGTGTCCCTTTAAAACATTCATTCATTATATCCACAGTAAGCATAGACAGCAAGTATCTCAGATGGTGACAGGATGCAGAGGTTCAATGCTGAAGGATATGATGTGCAGTGTCACACTCACCAGCCAGATTATTAAGAGCCACCACCTCCTCAGCAGGAATGATCAGCAAACTGAGGGGCACAGAAAAGATGGTCTGAAAAGAGAATATGGGTAAAGGTTTAGCACCATTTTCCCATGCAAAAGGAACTGAGACAGCACAATGAGCTCAAAACACTTGCATCCTGAGTATTTTTCCCTTTCCTTATACCAGTTCAGTTATACTGGCTCAACTACATATAACAGCTGACCATAATTACAATTTTATTGAAAACATTCAAAAACTAAATCTCAAAATTTAGAAGAGAATTCAAAACAGTTCCCAATTTAAATATTTTTCACATTTTCAAATACTTATTCAAATAAGACATATCTATCCATAACTTCTTGGAGAATTTTGTCCACATACACAACTATTCAGTACTTTGTAAGAGTCTTCACACCCTTGTGCATTTCTCAAATTCTGCCAAGAAATATAAATCAAAATGCATTAGAGTAGGAATTCATTTTACTTATCTGTATGGCATACTTTATACTTTCAATGTGAGCAAACAATTATAGAAACATTGCAAAAGAAACTAAGAATAAAAATCCAAAAAATCTTTATTGAATAAGTCTTCATATCCCTTGTCTTAAAACTCGGTGGCAAGGCCTTTTGCAGCAACAACCATCATGAGTCGATTAGGATAAGTGTCTATCGACTTTGCACAGTGGGATAGAGCAATCTGTATCCATTCTTCTTGGCAGAACTCCTCCAGCTCTTTCAAGTTGGCTGGGGGATTGTCTGCTGACTGAAATCTTCACATCTTGCCAGGTATTTTCTATTGGATTCAGGTCGGGCTTTGACTGAGCCACTTGAACACATTCACTTTCTTTTGTTAAGACACTGCCCTGCTGAAAAGTGAATCTTCTCCTCAATCCCAGGTCTCTGGCAGACTGGAACAGGTTTCCCTCCAGGATCTTCCTGTACTTTGCACCATCCATCTTTCCCCCGATCTTCACAAGCATCCCCCATCCCTACTGCTGCAAAGCATTCCTACAATACAATGCTGCCATCACCAAGCTTTACTCTACGGATGGTGTTAGCAGGGCGACATGCTATGTTTGTTTTACACCACACATCACTTAGTATGGAGACCAAAAAATTCCATGTTGTTCTCAAACAAAAGAATCTTCTCCCACATGCGTACACTGTTTCCCAAGTGTTAACTGGACATATCATATAGCTTTTCTTCAGCAGTGGCTTCCTTCTTGCCACCCTCTCATACAGGCCATGTTCATGGAGTAATCTCCAAACTGATGAACAGTCAACATTTTCCCCAGTCTCAGCTAGAGAGCTCTGTGGTTCTTTTAAAGTTATCGTAGGCTTCACAGTGACCTTCCACAGCAGTTTCCTTAACCCATGGATATTGACTTTGGAGGGAAGGCCTGGTCACATCAATGTCTTGGTGGTGTCAAACTGTTTCCACTTTACAATGATGGACTTGATGGTGTCCCAAAGTATAGTCAATCACACTGAAAATTTCTTATAGCCTTACCCCAATATGTTCCTTTGCAGAACATTATCCCAGAGCTCTTTTGGCAGCTTCTTGTTTTGATCTTTGCTTCAAATTCATGTCATACAACAGAAACAGCTCGATTCTCCATCCAGGAATTTTTGAATCAACTCAAATACTGTGATTGGACACAAGTGGGATCTATTTAACTTATTATGTGCCTTGTTAAGGCAATTTTCTGAACTGGAGCTCATTTGGGTTTACTATGACAACATATTTGAAGACTTATGCAATCATGACTTTTTCATTTTTATTCTTACAGTAATTACCATTTGGAATACTTCTGTAATTGTTCTTTCATGATAAAAGTGTAGAGCACTGTTGGGTAGATCAGTGAAACAAACTCCTACTTTAATGCATTTTGACAGCAGAATGTGAAAAAAACGTACAAGGGTGTGAAGACTTAACCCTATATACATCACTATAGAAACAGAACATGATGGAAGATAGAGATCACATAGGCCATCTACTCTGTCTATTTTCCATTCTTGCTGCATAACAGATTACTTGAACTTGAGATTTACTTTTCAGCACGCATTGTAACGTTTTGGCTGGCCACAGGACGGCCTCGTGACTGGCCGCACCTACTCCTAACACCGCCAAAGCTGCAGGATGCTGTTCGGATCTCTTCACGGCAAGGTTGCCGCCATCACAGGCTTAGCCCATTATGCTGTACCTCCCCTCCCCCCCCCCTCCTAGGTGTACGTGCACGCAAGCACCCTGATCTTCAAGGCCCCATGGCGGGAAAATTCTGGCAGTGCTTCCTGATGATGTCAATGCAGTTGGGTTTTTTTGTTTTTTTTTTTTTGTAAATATCTTTATTGGAACAGTCAGTATCTCAGCAAACAAGAACAAATAACAGTAAGAACACAGGTAGATAACAGTGGAGATGAAGCACTGTCGTATACATCCAACAGATAGATCAACCATAATCTCCATGCTGACAAAACATCAGAATATATGGCGTTCGAAACATCTGACTGTTTCCTTTTTTTATTTGTTCGTATCTCCCCCTACACAGAGAGACAGCAACCCTTTATAGGTAGAAGCCTATTCCCCCCTCCCCCCCCCCTCAGTTGGGTTTTTAAACCCCAGCCATGCTCCAGCCCATTGCCTCAGCAACATGTCCTCCTCCTCCTGCTGTGCATATTTGCTTCATTGTCTCTATGCCTTGCCTCCTTGCTGTTGCCTTATCTTACCTCCTTGTTACCATGCCTTGTTCTGCCATATTGTTGCCTTGCCCTGCTTGCTCCTGCAGTGTCTTGGTCCCCAGTGCCTTATCTTTGTCTAGTCTGTTCGTCTCTGCCTGAATTCTGGTTCTGATCCTGGCCTCGGACTCCTGATTCCTCTTGTGGACTGTGGCCTAGCCCAACCTCAGCCTGGACCTCATCACTGTTTACTCGCTGCCTGCCCTGACCTCTGCCCGCAACTCGATGTTGTCTGACCGCTCCTTACAGGTCTCTCGCCTAAGCCCTGCTGGCCCCTGGAACCCAAGGGCTCAACTCACAGGGACAGGGCTGGTATAGGTGAAGTCCTAAAACCAGTCCTTGTAAGAGTGAGTCCACCTACTGTTATCGTGGGCCTTGCAGGTTCACCTGCAAGTCTGCATCAATCACGCCACAGTCCAGGAGCTCACATCTGAGACACATGTTCTTTACTCATGTGCTTAAAAAAAAAAAAAAAGACAACTGCTGATGCAGTAAGCTAATGGTATACTAATGCATCAGGATTTTAAAAAGTGTTCTAACCTGATAATGTGCAAAGGCTTAGCACGCATTAAAATATTTAAGTGAGAACGTGTTTTGTACACATATCCTATTTTTGCACATATAACATGATTTTTGTTCAGAAAAACCCAATCTGTGTACAAATCCCCGGCACAGGACCCCCACAACACAAACTCCAAGTTCAACCCTATACATTAACATTAGCCACAGGAACATTACTCCATCTTTGACTAGGAGTTAAATTTTGAATGTTAAAAAAACATGGGATATGCCTATGCATCTCTCTGCATTGGGGGTAACATCTAAATCCTTCATCAACATGGGATGTGCATGGAGGAGTGATGATTTGTGTACACGTGTTGGTAAGCGGTTGTGTGCAAAACTCCTTATCAAATTGGGAACAAAGTTCTACCTACAAAAATGTATGCACAAATGCTCACTAAAATGTGGTATGTATGTTATCAGGCCCTTAAGTTCTGATACTGTTTTTACCTTCCCCATTCATGTTTCTTTTTTTTTTTTTAAACTATCCTATTTTCTTTGTGACAGTGTCAGAAGATAAAAGATTTCATTTAACTAATTTGAGAAAACAAAGGATAATGTACAAGACTGAGGATGCTGTGATCTTTAGCCTAGCATTTTGAATATGAAGTCTTTTGGATAAAAATGGTGGAATTTATAAAGGAAATTATAGATATTGGATTACCAGCTGAGCCCTGTCTTACCATTCAGCCTGATAGTATCCAAGATGAACTCTATTAAAAATAAGCTTATTACCCATCTCCTCATGGCAGCCAGATTTTCAATAGCTGAAACATTGGAAAATTAAGATCCTCTGGCCATGAAGGACTGGTTGAAAAGAATCTGTGATACACCAGAGTAAATAAAAAAAAAAAGCTATGAAATGTTTTACTGAACAAAACCTCAGAGCGTTCTAAACTGCTGCAAATGAGCAGTTTTTGCTCACTCTGTTTCACAAAATGATATACACAACTCACTAAACCATCACAGTTTGTGGTCTGATATGTATTTTTGGATGTTCTTCCCAGGATAAGAATTTCATTATATATACATTTTTTTACCTACTTTCCTTCTCAGGGTTTGTTTGTTTTTTTTATTATTTTTAGTACAGTTTTTTATATTGTCAGTATCTGTAATTCAGAACAGAAGATTCTGCAAGAGTTGGCCTGTTTAGCAAAATGATAAAAATACAATTAATGTTTATCTTTAATCTGTTCTTTTTTTCCTGTATTCGTTCTCTTTGTATAAGCTTTCAATCGGAATATTTTTTGGATTTTCAGTTGTGAGACTATGAACTTTGTCTACTTAATTGAGATATTTTTGAACATTTGCAATACATTGTTTCTGGCCAAGTCCACAATAATTAATTCTATCTGGGGAGTTTATTACAAACCATGACGGTGGCAAAATGAGTATCTTTGTGCCTGTAAGATTTCCACTGAGATCTGTTGTTTCCCTAGTAATACCTCCCTTCTCTTGCAATCCTTGAACTGACAGACAGATGACAGCCTAACTCTTGCTGTACTCCGCAGTTTCTGGCAACCTGGACTGAACAGGTTAACCTGTCGTTTACCTCAAAGTGAGGCCTGGAATGCATACTTCCTCAGTCTCCACAAGGTGGTACAATATTACAACATTCTGTATTGCCACTGGTCACAAAGTTAGTGTCTTGGGCTTTTATTCACTGTATAATACCAACTCCAGAGTGACCTAACCATCAATTTGCCAGAAATCTCAGCCTTGGCTGGGAATGCAGAGGAACCAGATCTGTGCCAAGGCCTTGTCCCAGCTCTACACATTCTTGTAAAGGACAGCCAAACCTGAACTTCTCCAGGAACTGGCTAAGTAGAGTAAAATGTATCTAGTTAGCATTAACTATATGAAACCTTATTTTATCTATTAGCTTTTTGCAAACTAAATGTTTCTGTTCCCTATAATAATTGATAATAAACTCTTTAGTTTATTAGCTCTGCCTTATGACTGACAATTCCAGCACTTTTTGTTTTTGGTCTGTAAGTGCATTTCTAGGATTTGTATGACCCTTGGGGTTGCATGGAATCTCAGTGTATCTGGAAGCCATCAGTGGCTAGGAGGCTGCCAGTGTAAGGGCATGTAAACAGGTGCAGGCAGGATTAACCCTGAGTGAGTGGGTAGGGATAATGCTAAAGAGTTATATGACAATGACCTATAATACCTAAAGCTAGATGATGCCTATTTCATGGTTTTCAATTAAGCTATATTTAAAAATATAATTATATTTATTTATTTATTTATTTATTTCGAGGCTTTTTTATACCGAAGTATAGCGGGATGCCTTCACTCCGGTTTACAGGATAAACAACTTATACATAGTGGTGACCAATTGGTAACTTATACAAATACGAATATAACATCTTATATAACTTAAATAACTTGGTAAACAGATTGGTGACTAGAACAGTCACTGGGGCACTCTAGCAGGGAGCTGAGATAGGGTGGGGAGGGGGCCAGGGGGAATCAGCTGAGGCGGGCTGGATAGAGGGCTGTGTAGCAAAAATTGAAGAACAAGAGACAAGGAGGAGAGGGCGGGAGGGGGGGGTGAAGGAGGATGGGACGCCATAGGGGTGGTAGGGAGAGGGGAGGGGTGGGAGGTCAGGGAGGGGTTGGGGGAGGGTAGGACGGGGGAAGTAGGTGGAGGTGTTTGGGTATTAGTTAGGGAGGGGGGTGGTAGAAGGGAGGGAGGGGGGAAGAGGGGGAAGAGGTGGGAAGAGGGATGTGGATGGCTTAGCCGACTCCGTCGCGGAAGGTTAGGTTGAAATACCAGGTTTTGAGTTCTGTTTTGAAAGATTTACTGTCATTGAGTGATCTTAAGTAATGGGGAAGGGTGTTCCATAATTTGGGTTCTGCGACGGAGAATGAATATGCAGTCTCAATTGGTTTATGAAACAAAAAAATCCTATGATGCTACCAATGTGCACCTATCCTCTGTCATAACTTTAAAGGTAAGTCTTTCATTCTACCACACTGGAAGAAACTTTTTCCCAGATGACGTATTTTGTTTTTCTTTTTTGCAGTGGCATACTCAAATGAGGTCATTCTCATTTGCATACTTTGTTTTTGAGGACTATGGTTTAATGAAGCATTTTTGTTATTTTCAAAATTAAGAAAGAACACTAAAAGGCAAAAACCATAAGATTTGCCATATTGTGTCAGACCAAAAGTCCATCAAGCCCTGTGTCATGTTTCCAACAGTGGCCAATCCAGGTCACAAGTACCTGGCAGAATTGGAAAAAAATGACCCATCCCATGCTGCTTATTCAAAGGATAAGCAGTGGATTTCTCTAAGTCCACTTTAATAATGGTTTATGGACTTTTCTTCCAGGAACTTGTCCAAACCCTTAAACCCAGCTGTACTAAGAGCTTTTACCTCTGGCATTACCTAGTAACTTCACTCATGTGCCCTAGTCTTTGTATTTTTTGAAAGAGTAAACAACAGATTTGCGTTTATCCTTTCCACTGCACTCATTATTTTATAAACCTCTATTATATCTACCCTCAGCTGTCTCTTTTCCAAGCAGAAGAGCCTTAACCTCTTTAGCCTTTCCTCATAGGAGAATCATTCTGTCCCCTTTATCATTTTGGTTTCCATCATTTATAGCTTTTCTAATTCTGCTACATCGCAGCTTTGGCAAATGTAGACGGGAGGCAATTTAAACTTCGCCCATGACACTGCCTGAGCACTAGTGGAATGAGCCTTAACCTGAGTAGGCAATGGCTTTTCAGCATCCACATACGTGGCCGTGACTTCCTCCTTAATCCAGCAAACTATAGTAGCCTGTGAAGCTGGTTCGCCCTTCTTCCTTCCACTATGAAGGACAAACAGACGATCCCTCTTTCGGAAAGGTTCAGAAACCTCCAGATACTGCACGACAAGTCTCTTGATATCCAAAGAACACAGGAAGCGAAACTCCTCCATGTCTCTGACCTTATCCTGAAACGGCAAGGAAATGGACTGATTCAAGTGAAATTCCGAGACCACTCTGGGCAAGAAGGATGGAACAGCACGCAGCTGTAATGCCCCTGGAGTCACCCGAAGGAACGGTTCCTGGCAAGACAAAGTCTGCAGATCGGAAATTCAATGTGCAGAACAGATAGTCACCAGGAACACTGTCTTCAAGGTCAATAACTATAAGAAAAGGCTAAGCAGTGGTTGGAAGGTAGGGCCCGCCAAGAATTCTAACACCAAATTAAGACTTCACAATGGAACAGGTATCCTCAAAGGAGGCCGAAGATGCTTCACTCCCTTCAAAAAATGGGCCACATCAGGAAGAAATGATAAGGAATCACCATTCACTGGGCCCCTGAAACAGGCAAGAGCCTCAACCTATATTTCAAGGAATTAAAGGTCAATCCTTTATTTAACCCATACTGCAAAAATTCCAGAATGAAAGAGATCTTAACCAAATGAGGAAGAACACCTTGATCCTCACACCAGGCCTCAAACACTCTCCAAACCCACACATAGGCCAAGGAAATGAAGAACTTCTGAGTGTGTAGCAATGTAGCAATCACCGCAGAAGTTATATCCATGCTTCAACAAGTGAGCCCTTGCAAGGGCCAAACTATAAGATAAAACCACATCAGATCTTCGTGAAGGACAAGTCCCTGCGGCAACAGATTAATGTGCAGTGGAAGACGAAGGAGGGGTCTCCACCAGGAGTATTTGCAGATCTGCATACCATGGTCGTCGGAGCCAATCCAGTGCTACCAGGAGTATCAACCCCATGTGGCCTTCGATCCTGCGAACTACCTTGCCCAACAAGGGCCACGGAGGAAAGACAAAGAAACTTGTCTTCAGGTCAGACCTGGTCGAGAGCATCTATGCCCAGGGACCACAGATCGCTCTTGCAACTGAAGAATCGAGGAACCTTCGCATTGCGAGAAGTTGCCAACAGGTCCAAGAACGGAAGGCCCCAGTGATCCTCTATCAGCTGAAATGCCTCATCCGACAACACCCATTCTCTTGGGTCCAGGTTCTCCCTCCTGAGAAAGCCTGCTCTTATATTGTCTTTTCCTGCAATGTGAGGCTGAGATCATCTGAAGATGTCTTTCCACCCATTCCATAAGTTGGTCTATTTCCTGCGACACTTGCTGGTTCTTCCCTGTCGATTGATATAGACCACCATCGTTGCATTGTCCAAAATCACTTGGACCGCTTGACCCTGAAATCTGTGTTTGATTTGCAAGAATGCCAACCACACCGGCCAGGCTTCCAGGTGATTGACGTTCCAGAGGGACTCTTTGGTATTCTAACACCCTTGGGCCATCAGCTCCTGACAGTGAGCTCCCCAACCCTGGAGACTTGCATCGGTCATGAGTATCAACAAGTTCAGAGAGGTCAGGGAAACATCTCTTCTCAGATGAGCCTCCTGCAACCACCTCTGGAGGCAAGAGCAGATTTCCATCAGCAAGTGGAGCTGAACTGAATAGTCCTGAGACTGTGAGTCCAATGAGACAGCAATGAGCGCTGAAGAGGATGCATATATGCCCTCGCCCATGGCACCACTTCCAGTATTGCTGCCATCAAACCGAGCACGTGTAGATAGCAGGTGTATAGCGTTCACCAACTGATGCACCTATGACATCAATTTCTGAATCCGAACTTCTGGCAGGAAAACCTTGCCCTGCCTCGAACACCTAGATACTCCAACAACTGAGAGGGATGAAGACTGCTCTTTGCCAGGTTCATCACCCAATCAAGCTTCTACAGCAAGATCAACTTACAGGTCACCAGGCAGCTCTCTTCCTGAAATTTGGCCTCCCATCACCCAGTCGTCCAATTATGGGTGTACCAGGATCCCATCTCTTCTCAACGCCGCCGCTACTACACCATAATCTTGGAAAACATTCTGGGAGCGGTGGCTAGACCAAAAGGCAGCGCTTGAAACTGATAATGGCGTCCCAACACCACAAAATGCAGAAAAAGTTGGTGCTCCAAATGGATGGAAATATGAAGGTAGGCCTCAGACAGATCCAGGGAGGTCAGAAATTCCTGAGTGCACGGCCATTATCAATGAGCATAAGGTTTCCATGCGAAAATAAGACACCCTCAAATGATGGTTGGCACTTTTGAGATCTAGGATGGGACAAAAGGAGCCCTCCTTCTTGGGCACCACAAAATAAATGGAATATTGCCCAATACTTTCTTGAGACATAGGCACTGGTACCACAGCCCTCAGCTGAAGGAGGCTTAGAAGCATAGATCCTACTGCCTACTTCTTCTGCGGGGAGTAGCAAGGAGACACCATGAATGCGTCCTGAAGAATACTGTGAAATTCCAGCGCATATCCTTCTCGTATAACATCCAGGACCCACAATACGATGTGATCTCAACCCACCTCTGATAAAAGAGAGAGAGGCATCCTCCTATCTCTTTTCCTAAAGATGGGTTGACAAACCTTAATTGGGAAGCTCAGGAGGATCCGCAGCCAGAGACCGCTCCTCTCTTGGGCTGTCAGGAACGAAAGGACTGAGACCTACTGAAAGGCCGAGTCCTCTGAAAGGTCGACCTTCTGTAGGGACGAAAGCGCTTGGAACTCCGGAGATAACCCCTCATACCAGAAGGGCGCTGCAACTGCTTCTTGTCCTCCAGCAACTGAAGGACTGGAAATTAGCCCCACTTATTGGCCAATTTCTCCAACTCACACCCAAACAAAAGCGAGGCTTTAAAAGGCATTTTTGTAAGATTAGCTTTGGAGGCTGCATCAGCTGACCAATTTCTCAACCATAGTTGATGCCTGGCTGCTACCACCGAAGACACAGACCAAATCACAGCCTGCATCAGCTAAAAAGGAGGCAGTGGTTCCATAACTGCTCTGGAATCCATTCCAGAATCATCAACTTCCTGAGAGAGAAGCAGACAAGATCATGCCACTAGGGCGCAACAAGAAGCTATCCGTAAAGTAATCGCCACTGCTTCAAAGGCTTGCTTAAGGATAGCCTCAATCCTCCTATGAAGCACATCCTTCAGGACCTCTCCTCCCTCCACGGAGATAGTCTGCTTAAAGATAGCACAGACCAGCGCATCCACTTTGGGAAAATGCAAACACTCCCTCAATATTGGATCCATGGGGTACAGGTCTTCCAATGATCGATCCCCTTTGACAGTTGCCTCTGGGGCGCCCCATTCAAGATCAATCAATTCCTGAATAGCATTCATAACAGGGAAAAAACAAGAGGCTTTTCGCAAGGAAATCAAAATGAGATTCTTCTTTGGTTGAAACATGTAATCTGCACAAGGAACACCCAGCATCTTTAAGGTCTGGGAAATCAGGGCTGGCAGTTCATCGCTATGAAAGAACTGCAACATGGTCTGATACAGTTCCAGTCCTGGAGAAATTTCCCCATCTTCCAGGGAATCAGGACCTGTCTCATCATCAGTGTCATCTGGGTTCCTGTCGGAATTACCCACAGCGAACAGAGGCGTATTCCAGCGCTTAAAAATAGAACTGGAAGAAAGAGGGGCCACTGGCTGAGGGTCCAACCTGAAAGGAGTGGGTGAAGCTGAGGACTGCGCCTTAAGAAAGGATTGCAAACCTTGAAAAAACGCCAAGAAAAGGCAGCTGGATCTAGTCCAAATCCAGAAGGAAATGAAGTGGGGCCCATTGAACTGCCATCTCCTGTGGAGGAATCATCCAAGGAAGTTCCAAGATCCGGCGTACTTCCAGACAGATCCTTAACCAGACCATCATCAGGTTGGGAGGATCCAGGTTTAGTGAAATCAGAGGAAGACAATTCTCCCTGAGCCTCTAAACAGTGCTGACACATTAGGCTGAGATGCCCGAATATGATAGCCAACACAGAGAGAAAGGTGCTTAGGTTTCTTGCTCACTGGTGCCAGCAGTGCACAGGCTACGGAGAATGAAAAAATTTCGAGTGCAGAAAATTTATGTGCACAAAAATTTGGCGCTCCAACAGTAAGTGCCACAAAAAGCACATGCACAAACTGGGTGGCAAAGCTTGGGCACACCGCCAATACTTAAAAATGTGTGCACGCCAAAGGCACTCCTAAAACTGAGTGCACTATGCACACCGATGTACCGTACAGTGCAGTAAAGCACGCACAGAAGCATGTGAAAATGCTGCCGTGGCCTACCACAAGGCACGCAGACAAGAAGCCTAATCTTGGGGGGGCCTAGCCTACTAGGGCCGCTCAACCTGCCAGGCTGCCCAGTTCCCCTAATCCCCACGGGAATGGGAATAAACGTCAGAATGGCACACAGAGCATGGTGACTGGAGGAAGTCCTGCAAAACCCTCTACACTGTCTCTGCCTTTACGTTTTTTGGTTTTTTTTAAACGTTCCTGAGCTCAACCTTACCGGCTGAGTACAGAGATGGTCTCCAGCTGCGGGGGGGGGGGGGGGGGGGGGGGGGGGGAGAGGGCATATGCCATCACCGGGCTCGGCCTTCTGCACCCGCTGCCTTTAAGCTGCACAATCAGCTAAGTCCACGCAAACCCAGCCACCGAACCAAAGCACACATTTCAGGGACCACAGTAATCACTTCAGGAATTCTCAACTGGGGGAGGGATCATCTGGCATCACCGCAGAACAGCAGGACTTTCCTTATTCCATTTTAAATTCTTCTTCCAAAATCTGAAACAATCCCCATAGGGAGATGCATGTCCACCATCTGCTGGAGACGGAGAATACTGGCAGGCTGGTGTCACTGCAGGAGTATATATACTGTGACATCAGTTTGCTCCATCTCTATCCTCTGGTAGGGAAGCATAACCCACTGGTCCTGAGTCCATCCATCTACATGCTAGGAAATTTCTGTTTTCTTCTCCATTCTTTTCCTAATAATTCCTAGCATTCTATTTGTTTTCTTGGCTGCTGCCACTCACTGAGCAGAGGATTTCAACATATTATCCACAATGATGCATAGATCATTTTGCTGGGTGATGATTCCCAATGTGGAACCTTGCATTCTGTAGCTATAATTTGGGTTGCTCTTCCCTATATGCATCCCTTTGCACTTGTCCAATTAAATGTCATCTGCCATTTGGATGCCCAGTTTCTCAAGGTCCTCTTGCAATTTCTAACAACCCTCTTGTGATTTAACAATTTTCAATAATTTTATATCATCAGCAAATTTGATTACTTCACTCATTGTTCCCATTTCTAGGTCATGTATTTATACTGTATAAATATATGTTAAAAAGCAGTGTTCCCAATATAGTAAACATGTTCTAAGAAGAAAGCCTAAAAAAATTAATCACACAGCATCTATTTTCTAACAAAGCAGAATGTTACTGTGGGAAGAGACTCCAAAATGGATGGAGTATTTAATTTAAGCAGTATTTTGATATTCTATGACTATGGTAAAAACAGGGTTAGTCTGTAGTATTGCAAACACTACAGCCTACCCTTCAACTACTTCGAGAACAGAGTCAGGGGGAGAGGTACAAAGAGCAAACTCCAAGGCAGATAAGGCCAGCTTGGTGGTAGAGGGACCTGAGTTTGATTTCCAGCTCAGGTCTTCTGCTCCCTGGGTTGGCTGGGACTGTTGTGGAGGCAGCATTCACAGCACCTACAGGTAGGGAGTCATAGTCATTGCTCAAAAGTGATACCCTGCAGCCAGATTTAGTGTCTATAATTGCAGGGTTTTTAAACAATTTTTTTTTAGAAAGAACCCTGGTACATGGCCCTCAATCGATGACTCTTCCTGCAATGATTAGATTAAAGTTGGGAGGGGGATAAATCCTTGGGTTGTCCTGAATGAAAGCACCAGATTCCAGCCCTGGTTCTGATTCAGCTGGAAGTGCAAAAGGAGAAGGAAGAAATTGCCAGATTAGAAAAAGAAGGTGGATAAAGGGACCACCACTTAGTGATACTTCAGGCCATGGATTAGCCAGGTTGGTACTATCAGGATACAACTCCTCAGAAGCAAACTAGATCAGTGATGGCTGGGTACTGTCCAGCAAGGCCATGGAGATCAAGGAAGCTGAATGTTCCAGCAATAGCCTCACTAGTTTTTGGTAGCTGTTTAGATTATTACAAGGGGTTGCAGTTTGACATTGATTTAAGTATAGGATCTTGTATGCTCATCCACCTAGGATGGTAGAGAACAAATGAGGATAAAACAAAAAGTGACTTGGATAAGCAGAGATATCCTACAAGCAGCCAAGCTGCAATGGCTGCCAAATGAGATAAATCATTGCAGTGCGGTCAGGAATAATTGGGCAGGCTGGATGGTCTGATTGGTCTTTTTCGGCCATTGTCTACAATATTACTATTATAGAGAGAAAAACAGCGCAGTCTGGTCAAGATCTGGAAAGAAGGGCAAAGCAAAGAGGAAAACCAAGCAAAGAGAGATCTGCTGCACCATAACTGCTAACTTTCCTATGATGACGATACTGGCATTACTGCTTATGGATTTCCCTTTTGTTCTAATTCAACCTTTCTTATGCCAGAAATAGAAGGACTAGGAGGCATTCCATGAAGTTAGCAAGTAGCACATTTAAGACTAATCGGAGAAAATTCTTTTTCACTCAACGCACAATAAAGCTCTGGAATTTGTTGCCAGAGGATGTGGTTAGTGCAGTTAGTGTAGCTGGGTTCAAAAAAGGTTTGGATAAGTTCTTGGAGGAGAAGTCCATTAACGGCTATTAATCAAGTTTACTTAGGGAATAGCCATTGCTATTAATTGCATCAGTAGCATGGGATCTTCTTAGTGTTTGGATAATTTGCAGGTTCTTGTGGCCTGGTTTGGCCTCTGTTGGAAACAGGATGCTGGGTTTGATGGACCTTTGGTCTGACCTAGCATGGCAATTTCTTATTTCTTAAAAAAGGTAAAATGCTAAGTTTCTCCTGCCAAAAGGAGAAGAAAGATATTATTGGTTAAAATGAGAATGCCCCCATCAGCCAACTGGTTTTAAATATATAAAAAGAGAAGTGGGTTATTATATAATCTCTACAAAAGAAAAGATTAGTCATGAAATCAGCTCTTACAAATACAAGTAAAAAATCAGCAGCAACTCAACCTGGCTTTTCGGTCGCTCAGCATTCCACCTTGCTGTTTTCAACCCTGTAGCTGGATGATATGAAGCCCTGCTGGTGCCTGGTTGCTGATCTGTTTCTTGTAGACTAAGGCACTCGAGCACTGTGCTCTTTAAAGTGCAGAGGTTTTCTTCGTTCATAACCATCAGCAACTGAGTAAGAGGCCCATCTAATTTGCAAAGAAAACAAGGGAAGAAAATAATCATTTTCGGGAAAGGTTATTTAATTTTATTTTAAAGGATAACGACATATACTTTTCTGGATCCCTCATTCCATGCAGTTTGCACTTCCTCCTTTCTACTGAAGTTTAGTCTGAATGTCCATTATTTATATTCACATTTTTCAGAAGAGTCACTGAACCAGCCAAATTGATTCCCAAGGGTGCCTGGCCTACTTAAAATCGTTTTTGCAAAAACTCTAGAACAGAAAGGAATACGATCACTAAACTTGACCAAATATTGCTGAAAACCAAAAAGAGTGCAATATACTGTTGCCCATTATAATTCCAGGCATAATAAATTACATTGGTCCTTATATTGCCTTGGGGTGCTTATTTGCATGGTGGCTGGGTAGCAGAATGTTAGATCATGGAATTCATTCTCAGTTGTGCCGAAAACTACAATACTGCATTATGCTGTTTCGTTTTGCAGTAGCCAACAGGATGCTCTGGTGCAGAAAAAGAATGATGGCCAAACCATCTGCATGTTTTCTTTACAAATTTAGCATCATTAAGAACAGTTTAAGACTTATTCCTCTTATGTCACAGGCCTTATTCAAATCCATCCTAAAACCCCACTTTTTTGAGACTGCTTTAATATCTTAATCCCTGTTTCTTTCGATCATAGCCTTGTTGATTTTTCATTAATTTTCTATAATAAATATAATTCCCAAAGATTCATTTGTCTTGCATGTTTGCCTTGACTAGACTATATAGTCGGTGGCACAGAGACTGTTGCTTATGTGTTTTTGTAACATGCTGTATACATCTAGAAGCACTACAGAAATAATAATAGCAGTGACTTGTACCTTTCAGACAGTAAGGCATATATATGGAAAGAAGGTTTCATTGATACAATCCCAACAAGAAAGCATTGCTTTTATTTGTAGCCAGTCTGAGCCAACACCTACTGCTAAATTGGTCAAAGCTCACATGCTAAATATTGAACACGCATTTCAAGAGTATTCAAACGTTGGCAGAGTTAAAATGTCATCGCCAGGAATATATAGCACCGTACACTGGGGTGTTCAATTCCATCCTTTAAGGGCCATATACTAGTCAGTTTTTCAGGATAATCCTAATGAATATGCAGGAGATAGATTTGTATACAGTTGAGGCAGTGTGCATGTATATTTATTTCATGCGTATTCATTAGGGATATCCTGAAAACCAGAATGGTTTGTGATCCTCAGGACTAGAGTTGGATACCCCTGATATACACCATTAAAGAGAGAAAAATATTTTTAAGTAGAAAGTAATTTTTGTGTAATTTGGACTTTTTCCATAGCACCTAATTCTCCCCTCACCTTATCACAGAGCTAATCTTACTTATTTCTATACTGTTATATCTGTATGCAGTGCTGTACATATATACAAAAAGCTAATACCTACCCAATGGAACTTACAATCTAGTCAAGACACACAGACAACAAATTTTATGAATTTTATTTTATTACAGAAAACATGGTTAAATTCAGAAAGGTTACGGTTGGGGACAGATTTAAGATCTGCAACAAGGGGATGGGGAGATACCTCTTTGATCGACTCAGCATAACTCTAGAGCAACTCAAGCCCTTGAGTAACGCAAACAGGTCTGGTTTTCAAGATATCCACAATGAATATGCATATAAATCTATTTCATGCAAATTCATTATGGAAATCTTGAAAACCAGACCTGTTTGTTGCACTTGAGGACCGGAGTTGCCTACTTCTGGTCTAGAGTCAGAGGAAAAAATAGCTTATTTGGCATATGTGCCAAACCCAGAGATAACACAAAAATAACTTCATGTAAATAATGATTTACTCCAGTTAGGGGATATGGAGCACAAAATTATAGTGTTATGCACTCACAAAGGAAGGGTGGAGTTCGTTGATTTAAGCCAATCTAGTCAAAATGCTTAAGTTAATTGGCAGCTATCCTGGTAAAAATGTGTTATAAACTGGTGAATAGCAGATGAGTTGATGAATTGCTTTGCTTTTTGGACCCCTCCCAACTCTTTATGCAGATTCATGAGCAGCCCAAGAAGTATACCTCTGCTCCAGCTATCAATGTACCTGAGCAGCCTGTATCCTTCATACAAAGCTCTTCCATGTGATCCCTGCAACATTAAAAAAAAACTATTATTTCCCTGAAAGAGAAAAATCTTAAAACTCAAGCTGGGGAAAAATATACTCTGAAGATTTATTAAAAATAAATGTATCAGTTAATGTAATTACTATTATACTCTGAAAAATTAATGAAAATACTCTGTTTAGCAAGTTGCCATTTAAAGGACTCTTACTCTCTTTTCTTTAATTATATTTCTGACTGTTCATGCTCTTATACACTTCTGAGGACACATTTTAATTTTTAAAATATTTTAATCATCATCAAACTCCAGCTCACAAAAGGGAAAACAAAATCATTTTTGGCTGGAATGCATGAAAACAAACTATGATGTCAACACTCTCTTTGTGACAGACTATTCTATTAAGATACAATGGAAGTTTCAAATGGTACAAAGTCTTTTATGTGGATTTTCTTGCCTCTTGAGGATCATCTTCTAGGGAGAAATGAATACTAAGAAGAGAATTATCCTCCTTCCACCATGGTGAGCGGACAACTTAACTAGACTTTTTCTAACTTAGGGTCTGATTCATCAAGGTATTTTCCCATAGATACAGAATGGGAGAAAAGCCTTAGAGAGTCTGGCAGTTGGCCAGATAAATCAGACAATCAGAAGAGTGATGCCAATTAGTTTGCTGAATATGGTCAGATAAAGTCCTAGTTAGCTGAATAAATATACCTGGCTCATTTTAGGACTGCTCTCAGGCATGACCTGATTTAGCCAGGTAAGTTATCCAGCTAACTTAACTCCATCCCAGAGTACCTCAAATTTATCTGGTTAACGTTTATCCAGCTAAACAGTTAGCTGGATAAATCAGAGCTGTTCAGAGCAGTGGGGAATTTAAAACCTGCGTTTTGTCAAGATAAATTGCAACTTAGTCTATCAAAACATCTGAATATTGATCCTTAAAGTGGAAAAATCTGAAGCTTACTATTAAAATAATTTTAGAGCAAGTGCTTTTTCTTTAAATAGAAACATAACCTATATAATCCCTCTAAGATAATGTGGGTATGTTGTAGGAGAATACTTGCCAATAAAATTTCCAAAGCTGATTTATGTCTTGCGGTATAACCTTTGAATTCAGGGCCTACAGTTGAATGCTGGTGGTCAGCAAAGAAGCCTGGATCAAGTTACATGGCCCAGAGAGCAGCACACAAAAAGGGTACAAAAAACAAATAGCTACAGACACTCTATCTTACATTCACTGAGACTATGACATTTCTGTTTGCTTATCTTGTCTCCTAAATTCCATTGTGAGAGCACAATTCTCATCTTTAAAGCAGAAAGGCACATTTTTCACAGCAGCCCCTGCTGATGTTCACTAAAGAAAGGTGAAATTGGATCTTACTTGCTAATTTCCTTTCCTTTAGTCCTGCAGACCAGTCCAGACCAATGGGCTTCCCCTCCTACTAGCAGATAGAAGCAGAAGTCCAAATTATTGTCTTTACACCACCTCGTTATATAACCTGGCCTAGTTGGAGAAGGCTTCAGTAGTCTATTGCCCAAGCTGGCTACCCATGGGCAGTGTAGGAAAATTGGTTCTTATCTGCTAATTTTCATTCCTGTAGTACCACAGATCAGTCCAGACTCCTGGGTTTTGTAGCCCTGCCAGCAGATGGACATAGATAAAGTTTTATTGAAACTGCTACATAACCAATTGTGCCACCTGCAGTCCCTCAGCATGGACTTGTATCCAAGCCAAGATGCTCATAAATCAACTAAATTTAATAGCTCATCCGATACCCCACGAACAGAAGAGTAGTGGGGCTGTAACTCTCTCTGGGAAAGGAACCCAAGCAAAAAACAACAGCATTTATGGGTGGGTCTGTGGAATGATCTGTGGTACTACAGGAACGAAAATTAGCAGGTAAGAACCAATTTTCCTTTCCAGTATGTACCCAGATCAGTCTAGACTCCTGGGATGTACCTAAGCCCACTTAAATGGGTGGGACCTGGAGAGTCCCACTCGTAGAACATTCTCATCAAACCTGGCGGCAGTCAGAGCCCCGACTTCCAACAATAGGGTCTGGCGAAAGTGTTCAATGACTTCCAAGTCGCTGCCCTGCAAATCTCCTGTGGCAATACCTGCTGAACCTCTGCCCAAGAGGCTGCCTGCGAACTTGTCACCTGAGCCCTCAAACCTATAGGCACTGGCCAACCTTTAGAAATACAGGCCAAACCGATCGCCTGCTTGAGAACATGCAATTGAAGCTTTGGACGCTTGACATCCCTTTCTTGGACCACTCCAAAGCACGAAAAAGAGGTCCAAAGTACAAAAATCATCAGTGACTTTCAGATATCTTAATGTGTGCTGGACATCCAAAAGCCTCAGCTTCCTTGCATGAAGAGCAGAGGGATCCAGGACCGTAAAGGCCAGAAGTTCCACAGTCTGATAAACATGGAACCCTGACACCACCTTTGGCAGAAAGGAGGGCAATGTGCGCAATGACACACCCGCCTCTGACATTTGCAGAAAAGGGTCCTGGAATGACAAAGCATGTAGTTCCAAAATCCTTCTTGCCGAGCAAATAGCCACTAGAAAAAACACCTTAAGAGTTAAATCCTTCAGAGTAGCTCTCTTTAGTGGTTCAAAAGGAGCTGCACATAAGGCTGTAAGCACCAGATTCAAATTCCAAGATGGACAAGACTTCCTCACCGTAGGCTGCAAGTTCTTCATCCTTCGAAGAAAACCCACAATATCTGGATGGGTGGAGAGAGAACAACCATGTACCTGCCCACGGAGACTAAGAGCTGCTACCTGAACACTCAGCGAATTAAAGGCCAAACCTTTGACCAAACCCTCCTGCAGGAAGGACAAAATATGCGACACCACAGCCTGCAATGCCCCTACATCCCAATCCATACATCAGGACTCAAAGACTTTCCAAACTTGCACATAAGATAAAAATATGGAAGACCGCCTGGCCTGCAGCAAATTAGTGATAACCACCTCCAGATAACCCCATCGCCTCAGGCGCCTCCTCTCAAAAACCAAGCTGCAAACCAGAAGTAAGCTGCCTGGTCTGAAAATATGGGGCCCTGATGAAGAAGATTCTCCAGATGATTGAACCTTAGGGGCCCCTCTATAGCCATGTTGACAAGATCTGCAAACCAAGAACGCCGTGGCCACTTCAGGGCAACTAAAATCACGTGTCCCTGATGCCTCTCTATTCGCCAAATCACTTTTTCCACCAGAGACAAAGGAGAGAAGACATACAACAGCATGTTGAGAGGCCATGGCAGAACCAGAGTATCTGTGCCCTCCGCACCATACTCTCTTCTTCGGTTGAAGAACTGGGGTGCCTTCGCATCATCTCTGGTCGCCATGAGATCCATATGAGGTGAGCCCCAACGCTCGTGAATTAGAGACATTGCTGCCTGAGACAGTTCCCATTCTTCCTGGTCTAATACCTAGCGACTCAGGAAGTCAGCCTGTACATTGTCCAACCGGCGATGTGCGACACCACTCTCCTCTCCAAATGCTGTTCTGCCTAGAGGATCAATTCTTGCGCCTCCTGGGCCATTGGCCGACTCCTAGTTCCACCCTGACAGTCGATATAAACTACTGCCATTGCACTGTCCAGAACTCTCACCAGACGACCCCATAATCTTGGAAGAAAAGCAAGTAATGTGAACCACAGCGCTCTCGTCTCTAACCGATTGATAGATCAAGACACCTGTTTCTTTGACTATCTGACACACAGCTCCCCAGCCCATGAGGCTGGTATCGGTAGTGACAACCACCCAATCTGGAGCTTCCAACAGCACTCCACGTTCCAGACTGGACCGAAGTAGCTACCAGGAAAGACTGTCCCTGCCTTCCCCCCTCTAGTGGAAGAGGAATATGAAATTCCCCTGACAAATGATTCCACTGGGAGAACAGAGTCTTCTGGTAGAGGCCACAAATGCATGAATACCCAAAAGACCAACTCAAGGTTGAAGCCATGGAGCCCAGGAATTGTAAATAGTCCCAAACTGGCACACAGATGCATGCAGCATAGTCCCCAATTGCCCACTGATGCTGGAGACTGGAACCAAGATTCATCGGCACAAGAAAAAACAAGTACTGGTAGACCTGCCTGTCCTGCAATAACTCCCCACGGTCCACACGCCAGGAGCCCCAAGTTATGCCATACTCCCTGACTGGAAAAAAACCTTTTTTGTTTAAAAAAACTTTAGCCAAACAAGATGAACAAGGGAAGAACAAAAAACAAATAAATAAATACTTCCCTACATCCTTGTGGAAGGGACAGGATCACCAGCTGGTCACACCACTGCTTTGTGCAAACTGAGGGATCTGGACCACCAGATTTCAGCCCCAAATTACTTGCAGGAAGCTAAGGGTCACCAACCCCCTGCTTGTCCTGCTCGACCAGGGAGGATAACCCCATCAGGACCTTACAACTCCCTGGGAGGTTCCACTTGAAATACACTCTCTCTTCTTTCCTTCTATTCTTTCTTTTTTTTTTTAGACTGCGGTGTTTTGCACTATCTGCCATCTGCTGGAGACAGAAAAATACTGAGGGACTGCAGGTGCACACTTGGGTTATATAGCAGTTTCAATAAAACTTGATCTGTCTCCATGTGCTGGCAGGGACACAAAACCCAGGAGTCTGGACTGATCTGGGTATGCACTGGAAAGCAGCTTCTTTGTACTAGATGAGTTCTGTTTGTGTCTACTCCTCTCCCAGAGGAATTTCAAGTTGAATATAAGGTCGGACAACATAAATGCAATAAGGAAAAATAAAAAAGGTCTTGAGCCTTGGAATTGCTTTTCCCTTCCTCTCCCTTCCCTTTTCTGTGGCTTTCTATGTCACACCCTCTTGCATATGTCTACACACACACCAAAATAAGAACAAAAAGAAAATTTTCTTTCGGGTGGGTGCTGGACTGGTCTGTCAGGAGTAAAGGAAAGGAAATTAGTAGGTAAACCCAATTTCACTTTCCTTACAATCATGCAGACCAGTCCAGACCAATGAGAATATACCTGAGCAGTTCTTATCCAGGGCAGGAGTGTCCCAGGGCTGCTTGCATCATTCCTCTAGCAAATGCTGCATTCTTCTGTTCCTCAAGGTTTAGCCTACAGTGCTTTGTGAATGAATGCAGTGAAGTTCCTCAAGGTTTAGCCTACAGTGCTTTGTGAATGAATGCAGTGAAGTTCCTCAAGGTTTAGCCTACAGTGCTTTGTGAATGAATGCAGTGAAGCCCAAGTAGCTGCTTTGGAAATGTCAACTAATGAGACTGCCTCAGACTCTGCCCATGATGTTACTTGGGCCCTAGTGGAGGGTGCTATGACCCCTTCTGATACTCTCTTCCCTTTGAGTTTATATGCTGAGGCTACTGCCTTCTTAATCCACCTTGCGATAGATGTCTTTGATGGTACGTCTCCTTTACACAGCCCTGCAAATAGCACAAAAATCCTATTTGACTTTCTGAAGTGATTGGTAACCTCCAAGTATCTAAGAAGGATTTTCTTAACATCCAAGACCTTCAGTTCTCTCTTTTCCCATAAACCCTGGCAGCACCACTGCCTCATTGATAGGGAATCATGATACCACCTTGGGTAGGAAAGATGGGACCAGTCTGATTGTGACCTTCTTCTTGGAAAAGGAAAGATATGGATCTCTGTAGGACGGGGCCTGTAATTCAGAGATTCTCCTAGCTGAGCAAACTGCCACCAGAAAGAATGTCTTAAGTGTGATGTCCTTTATGGATGCCTGCTTGATTTGCTCAAAGGATGCTCACATCAGTGACCATATTTCTACCCTTCTTCATACCTGCTCCAGAGAGGGAAGTACAACCCAGTTTGTTGTGATCCTATCAACCACCTTTGGTCATTCAACTGACCAGCTGCACCACTCTTTTGCTGTGATGCCTTGGGAAATGCAGGAGCCAACTCCTGATTGCCTCAGGGACAGGGAAGAGCAGACACCACTGGCTGTCAACCCTACTGCTGATCCCCTGACTTGACCCAGGCCTACCCGGGAGGAACACAACCCACTTCCTTGGGTAGTTAACTATGAGGCCTTCCAATTTTTTTCTTCTTCTTTAGGTTTTCTTTTTTTTTTTTGGCCAAATCATCCATCTACCATCTGCTGGAGGAAGACGACTATTGATGTCTTCTTCGACTAGGCCAGGGTATACAGAGAAGCAGTGTAAAGGCAAGAATTTGGTACTCTGCCTTCATCTGTTGGTAGGAGGGGAAACATCTGCAGAACTTAAGGAAAGGGGTAACTAAGTGGATCCTTCTTTATAGTCAATTACATTTGCATTATGGACTGAAACTATTATGAGGTGATAGAGAATATGACTCACTTCAACAATATGCAGTGGCGAGTGCTTATGTATTATTACTTTTGTGACCTGACAACTTGTGGAATATTGCTAATCATAAAAGAGAACAAGTATTCCAATGTGCCATAATCCAATATCACAGAATGTGACAATTGAAATCATACTTTATCTTGCAATAGGGCTAACGACTGCACAGCAACACAATTTATTGGATTTTCTATTAAAGTTACACAAGGGAAGGAAAGTTTTACAATGCTGAAACTGGGATCATGTACTTACTGCCAGAGCGTCCTTATCTTCTTTTTCACTTCAGGGTGCATGTTACTGAAATGACAGCATTTCAGGTTATGGATACTCTTTACAGGAAAATAAAATAAAATTGAAGACAAAAAGATTCTAAACCCTGACATAACTTTATACCAGAGAGGATAACTTTCAAACAAATGCACATGGAGGCATATATGCACGTATATGGCTGCGAGCAGATCTATGCAAGTATTTTATAACCTGTGCATATGATATATGCACATTTTATAAAATTATGCATCTCTTTACCCTGCAACATATTTGTATGTAGGCTTACATGCGAATACACGTAATGCACCGAAACCATGTATATCGATGCATTGAACGTGCATACTTTTCTTAACTATTTTAAAAATATACTCATCCATATTTTATGTGCAAAAGTAAAATAGGACTTATTCGCATAAGTCCCAATTTATGCGCATAAGCCAGCCAATTTTTAAAAATGCACACAGAAATGAAATTTACCAGTTTACTGATTAGTTTACCAGTTCGTCCAGACCATCTCTAAATCATTGAGACCTTCTGGGTCTTCATCCTGAACTCCCCTCAGTTCACCCAGACCTCCTATCCAGTGAGCATTACACAATAAACAAGTTTAATATTACTTAAGCCAGTTATAAAAATACACGCGTAGGTTGGCAAATGTATGCAAATGTCTTTTACAATAGAAACTTATGCTCATGTTGGCCCCACCTCGGAATGCCCTTAGCCTTTTTAACGTGCACATATGCATGCGTGACAGTAAAAATATGCACATATTTTCGACTTTTATAAAATATGGAATATGTGAAAGATGCTACTTAACACACATAGATGCTAATTTGTATGTGCATAGTGTTTTGAAAATTCACCCCCAAGTTTGCAAATCTGGTCTGCAAGATCCATGGTGTTCTGAATCGGTAGCAGTATGCAATCATTCCCTTTTTTGTAATTAACAGTTTTACGATTTTTTGTAATACATAAACCAAAATACAAGCATAATTCACTAACAATATGACTATAAGTAACACAACAGTCATTTCTCCAGTACTAATACAGAATAATATTTTTCAACTTCATCCCCCTCTCACCCAAGCCTCAATACTCACATAGGTTGGATAAAAGTAGGAAAAACTCTGAGGATATTCAAAACGAATGTCTATATTTTGAACGAAGGACAATCACAGGTTAAAGCATTTTAAGCTCTAACCCAAATTCCTTTTGTATTATGTTATACTTCCTCCTGCCTTTCTTTCTTCCAGCTTTTAAGCTTCCCAAGTTTTTTACTCCTTGTTAAATGTAACTTTGCCTTATTCACTCCTCTTGTTAATTACTTTTATTTATTGCTTCAGTTATACCCTTGTTCTATGTAAACCGATCCGATATGGTTATTACTATGAAGGTCGGTATAAAAAAGTGTTAAAAATAAAATATTTAAAAAGTCAATCCATGTGTGAATATGAGAGAAGGAGAAGTTAATACTTACCTGATAATTTCCTTTCCTTAATGAGGGCAGGTCAATCCTCAGCAGTGGGTTATGCACCTCTGCCAGCAGATGGAGATGGAGCAAAAGCTGATGTCATGGTTATATAGTCCTGCCCCGTTATCAGCCCACCAGTATTGTCTGGAAAAACAAACTGTGGACAAAATGATTATACTTGAACATTATCATTAACAATCAACCACTCATGCTTCCAACCCAACAGGTACACTGAGCTGAGACAAAAGAAATAACATGTGCACTAAACTAAGGGGCTAGAAAAGTCACTTACGTCTTCATCAAAGAGCTGGAATCACACTCTGCAATGTTCACCCTTAAAAGGCTAACCATAATTTCAACATCAGCAGCCTAGGGTGGGTCTGGGATTGACCTGCTCTCATTAGAGGAAAGGAAATTATCAGGCAAGTAGTAATTTCTCCTTCTTCGGCATTCTGGCAGGTTAATTCCCACTAGTGGGATGTACCAAAGCTAATCCCAAAAAGGGCGGCAGGCTGCCAACGGTCCAGTCAAAACTGCCAGTGCAAATGCTGCGTCCTCCCTAGCCTGAACATCTAAGAGGTAATGCTTGGAAAAGTGTGCAAAGATGACCACGTTGCCGTTCGGCAAATCTTGGCAGGTAACAACAAATCAAGTTCCGCCCTTGTGGAATGTGTGTAACCTGTTTCAGCAAAGCAACCTCAATAGCCACATAGGCAGCTGTAATGACTTTCTTAACCCAATGGGCTATCATTGCCCGCATCATCTGTGATCCCTGTTTATCACCATCACGGAGCACAAACACGTGATCAGACTTCTGAACTGATTTAATCATCTCTAAGTACCATGGCAAATGACACTTTACATCCAAGGAACGCAAAATTCGCTACTCATTTTCATCTCTGTCCCTGTCAAAGGTGGGCAGGGAAATAGATTGATTCAAATGAAACTACTTTTGGAAAAAAGAAGGGCACAGTCCGAATCTGTACTGCTCCTAGAGTCATACACAGAAAAAGCTCCCGGCAAGAAACAGCCTGCAGTTCAGAGGCCCGGCATGCTGAACAGATTGCTACCAGAAAAACTGTCTTCAGGGTAAGCAGTCGCAAGGAAAGAGCGAAAGGTCGGACCTGCCAAGAACTCCAGTACCAGTATCTGAAGCCATAAATGGGGCGAAGATGCTTAACGCCTTTCAAGAAACAGGACACGTCGGATGAGAAGACAAAGGCCCTCCATTGACTTTCTCCCTATAACATGCAAGAGCTGCAACTTGAACTTTCAAGATGTTAAGGGCCAAGCCCTAATGCAAGCCATCCTGTAAGAATTCCAAAATCAAAGGAATATTCACCCTGAGAAGCTGAGAACCTCATTCAGAACACCACGCCTCGAAAACTCTCCAAACTCTAATAAAGGCTAGAGAAGTGGAAAATTTCCTGGCCCCGGTGTGCGCGGAGGCATGGTAGCCTGAAAAGTGCTGTTTTTGAAGAAAAAAATGGTTGAAAAACAGACGAGAAAAACAGAGGGAATTTCTGTGAAGCACCACGTGTGGCTTACTATGTAGAAAAACAAAGAGAAAAGCAAGTTTGCTTACCGTAAACAGTTTTTTTTTTTTATGATAGCAGGCTGAATTAGCCATGCTTTTTGGGTGTGCCCCCTGGTGGTTCTCTTCAGGAACTTCTTCTAGCAGCTAATTTTTGCTGCTACATGCCTGCGCGGTGCTCTTCCCGCGCAGCCAAATGGTCTCCTGCCATTTATTCCAAAGCATAGAAAGTAGAAGCATAAGAAGTAGGAGGAAGAGGAAAGAGTGTCCAGAGAGATGGGTGGGGACACATGGCTAATTCATCCTGCTATCTATGGAAAACACTGTTTATGGTAAGCAAACTTGCCTCCCCCCCCCCACCCCTGCAGATAAGCAGGGCTGAATTAGCCATGCTTTCTGGGAGATCCCCAGCTCAAGGCTTCACAGCCAAATAGTAATGCTTTGAGAGAAAGGAGGTATCAAGAGCATGTGGTGGTCCCCATCACTATTGTTTCGATAGATAGACAGTATAACAGTGTCCCTTTTTTTTTTTTTTTGCTGAGAAACCTGTTATTTCTGTGGACATCTCTCTGGGTTACTGCCACGACTTAAGATTTATTTATTTATTTATTATATATCGACATTCGATCTGAGATATCACATTGGTTTACATTCAGGTACTGTAGGTATTTCTCTAACCCCAGAGGGCTTACAATCTAAGTTTGTACCTGAGGCAATGGAGAGTAAAGTGACTTGCCCAAGGTCACAAGGAGCGACAGCGGGCGTCGAACCCTGGTCTCCTGGTTCATAGCCCACTGCTCTAACCACTAGGCTATTCCTCCTCCTTCATGGCCCATTAGGGCGTCTGATTTAGCCTGCTGATGTAGACAGTAGCGGGCTGTGAAAGTATATAGGGAGGACCACGTTGCTGATTTGCAAATATCTTGAAGAGGAACTTGTCTCAAATGGGCAATGGAAGTCATAACCACCCTGAGTTAATGGGCTTTAGCCCTTGAGGATAGAGAGACTGGTTGCTTGTCATAGCAAAAACTGATGCATTGTGTCAACCAACTAGACAGCGTGCGTTTGGACACCAGCATTCCTGGGGCATTTGGACGATAGGAAAGGAAAAGTTGCAACGTCTGCCAGGGCAGTTGGTTCTTTGTTTGTAGTAAGCCAAGGCCCTCTTACAATCCAGTGATTGCAGTAGTGACTCTTTCTGAGGCATGAGGTCTGGGAAAGAAAATTGGTAGAGTAATTATTTGGTTGAGATGGAAGGTCGAGACTACCTTAGGAACAAAGGAAGGATGAGTCGTGATAAAACTGGAGGAAAAGAGGGTAATGCACCAGTGCTTGCAATTCTCTGTCTCGCTGAGCTGATGTCATCGCAAAGAGAAACAGCACTAATTCCACCTTCTCTAATGGTTCGAAGGATGGAAACACAAGTGCTTTCTGTACAATATTGGGGTCCCATGGAACAGCGGGGGAGTGTCACTGGGGTCTGAGGCATAGGGCGACCTGCATGAAGCATGATATCAGAGGGTGTATAGAAATGGAGTCATCCTCAATCAGGGAATAGTATGCTGCAAAATAGTGTACCCTGATTGAAGATATTGCAAGGCCAGAACTGAATAGTAGGTGAAGGTACTTAAGTAGTAGGTCTGGCGAGGAACGGAATGGGTCTAGGGATTCTGTTATGCACCAACAATGGTATTGTGTCCACTTCCCAGCATAATTTTTCCTTATGGAAGGTTTTCTAGAAGCTATCAAGACCTCCTGTATGTCTTGAGTGATGGTGAGGTGACTCAGTGCCTCCCTTTCAATCTCCATGCTGACAAGTGGAGGGAGTTCTGCATGGGATGTAATAATGTTCCTTGTTCTTGTGATAGAAGGCCTGGTTCATCCTGAGTGGAATGGGTGGGCGTACAGAGAGAGATTGATCAGGTAGGCATACCAAAGTTGCTGGGCCATGCTGGGGCAATGAGAATGAGGTCAGCATTGTCCGAGATGCATTTCTGAAGTACCTGACCGATCAGAGGGAATGCATAAAGAAGGTCACTTGTCAACTGCAGGAGGAAGGCATCCTGGGTTAGCCTGTGACTGCTCCAGTGTAGGGAGCAGAATTGCGGTACTTTTGCGTTCTGTTCTGTGGCGAAGAGTCTATTAAAGGAATGCCCCAGCAGCGTAAGATGTAGGCCGTCACCTTGTCGTTGAGCTCCCATTCGGGAGGGTGGAAGAGGCGGCTGAGTCTGTCCGCCTTGAGTTTCTCGCACCCGGGAGATAAGTTCTTGAAGTTGTATTGCATGAGCTAGCGTCCATTCTAGCAGCAGTACGGATTCCTTGCAAAGAGTCCTGGAACCTGACCCTCCTTCCTTGTTTATGTAGTACATGGCGACTTGGTTGTCTGTGTAAATAATGACTGTTTTGTGTTGGAGAATCTTTGAGAAAGTGTAGACGGCATAGCGAATGGCTCTGAGTTCCAACAGATTGATTTGGTTGGTTTGTTCCTTTATCGACCATAGGCCTTGTGTCTTTAGATGTAAGACATGGACTCCCCATTCTGTCCTGGAGACGTCTGTAGTCAGTACGATCTGATGTGGTGGATGCTGGAAAGGCGCAACTGAGTTGAGAGTCATTGGGTGTAGCCACCAATTGATGTCCTTGATCATGGAACGAGTTAGGAGTATCCTTTGAGACACGTGCTGAAAACTTTGAGACCACTGGGATTTTAAGCCCCACTGGAGACATCTAACGTGTAGATGAGCATGAGGTATTATATAAGTGGCCGCTGCCATGTGACCCAAGAGGGTCAATAACTGATATGCAGTGGGATGTGGTAGATCCTTTATTGACCTGGCTAGGGATTGAAAGGTGTGAATTCTTTGTTCCGGGAGGAAGGTTTTGCAGAGTTGGGTATTGATTAGAGTTTCTGTGAACTGTATTATTTGAGATGGCTCCAGTTGAGATTTTCGTAATTGACTAATAAGCCTAGATTCTCCAGGAAGGACAGGACTTGAAGTAGCTGGCTGCGAATTAGGTCGCAATTTGAGGCTACTAGCAGTCAATCGTCGAGACAGGGGAAGAGCGTTATGCCTTCTTTGCGAACGTGGGCCATAGCTACCGCAAGGCATTTGGTAAAACCTCTCAGTGCAGAGGATAGGCCGAAGGGAAGTACTTGATATTGATAGTGTTGATTGTGAGCTTGGAAGCATAGGTAGTGCCATGAAGAAGGATGCATGGGTATGTGGGCAAAAGCATCTTTGAGGTCCTGTAAGCAGATCCAGTTCTCTGGTTTCAGGTAAGGTAGGATGTTCTTGAGAGAGGTCATCTTGAATTTCTCCTCGATGAGGAATCTGTTCAGGACTCTGAGGTCCAGGATGTGTCTCAGGCCTCCCATTTTCTTGGGTATGAGGAAGTATTGCGAATAAAATCCCCAGGACCGTTGGCAGCGGGGTACTACCCGTATAGCTTTCTGGCCAAGGAGAACATAAGAAATTGCCATGCTGGGTCAGACCAAGGGTCCATCAAGCCCAGCATACTGTTTCCAACAGAGGCCAAACCAGGCCACAAGAACCTGGCAAGTACCCAAACACTAAGAAGATCCCATGCTACTGATGCAATTAATAGCAGTGGCTATTCCCTAAGTAAATTTGACTTATCCAAACCTTTTTTGAACTCAGCTACACTAACCACATCCTCTGGCAACAAATTCCAGAGCTTAATTGTGTGTTGAGTGAAAAATAATTTTCTCCGATTAGTCTTAAATGTGCTACTTGCTAACTTCATGGAATGCCCCCTAGTCCTTCTATTATCCGAAAGTGTAAATAACCGATTCACATCTACTCATTCAAGACTTCTCATGATCTTAAAGACCTCTATCATATACCCCCTCAGCTGTTTCTTCTCCAAGCTGAATAGCCCTAACCTCTTCAGCCTTTCCTCATAGGGGAGCTGTTCCATCCCCTTCTCTGTTGCCCTTCTCTGTACCTTCTCCATCGCAACTATATCTTTTTTGAGATGCAGCGACCAGAATTGTATACAGTATTCAAGGTGCGGTCTCACCATGGAGCGATACAGAGGCATTATGACATTTTCTGTTTTATTAACCATTCCATTCCTAATAATTCCTAACATTCTGTTTGCTTTTTTGACTGCTGCAGCACATTGAGCCGACGATTTTAAAGTATTATCCATTATGATGCCTAGCTCTCTTTCTTGGGTGGTAGCTCCTAATATGGAACCTAACATCGTGTAACTATAGCATGGGTTATTTTTCTCTATATGTAACACCTTGCACTTGTCCACATTAATCTTCATCTGTCATTTGGATGCCCAGTCTTCCAGTCTTGCAAGGTCCTCCTGTAATGTATTACAATCCGCTTGTGATTTAACTACCCTGAATAATTTTGTATCATCTGCAAATTTGATAACCTCCCTCGTCGTATTCCTTTTCAGATCATTTATATATATATATTGAAAAGCACCAGTCCAAGTACAGATCCCTGAGGTACTCCACTATTTACCCTATTCCACTGAGAAAATTGACCATTTAATCCTACTCTCTGTTTCCTGTCTTTTAACCAGTTTGTAATCCACGAAAGGACATTGCCTCCTATCCCATGACATTTTAGTTTTCTTAGAAACCTCTAATGAGGGACTTTGTCAAACGCCTTCTGAAAATCCAAATACACTACACATATACTGGTTCACCTTTATCCACATGTTTATTAACCCCTTCAAAAAAATTAAGCAGATTTGTTAGACAAGACTTCCCTTGGATAAATCCATGTTGACTGTGTTCCATTAAACCATGTCTTTCTATATGCTCTACGATTTTGATCTTTAGAATAGTTTCCACTATTTTTCCCGGCACTGAAGTCAGGCTCACTGGTCTGTAGTTTCCCAGATCGCCCTTGTAGCCCTTTTTAAATATTGGGGTTACATTGGCCACCCTCCAAGTCTTCAGGTACTATGGATGATTTTAATGATAGGTTACAAATTTTAACTAATAGATCAGAAATTTCATTTTTCAGTTCCTTCAGTACCCTAGGATGCATACCATCTGGTCCAGGTGATTTGCCCGATCTCCTGCAAGAGAAGAGGATCGGTGGTCCCTCGGGAAGGAATTACATCTGGTAATGGGGAAAGCATATTGAAATTCAGATGATAGCCATTCCAGATGATGCTGAGGACTTAACGATCTGATGTAATTTGTTCCCATGCTGATGCAAAATGAATCAGCCTCCTACAATTTGTGGCAGCTGTCGCTTCGGAAGGATCAAAAAAGCCCTGGAATTTTTGGAGCAGGGTTTGGGGTTGGCTTGGGCGTACACTGTGTTCAGGGTCTGCCCCGTTGAGGTTCTGTTTGGGGTGGCTGAGTTCTCTGGGCAACGTAGGAAGGAGGGTGGTATGAAGGGTACGGCCTATAAGAGTGCCGTGGATAGAAAGGCCTTCTGTAGGATGGGTAATAACATCTGGAGGCCGATGGATCCTGGAAGGTAAGAGAGGATACCGCCACACTTTGTCCTTTAAGTTGTGATATAGTCTCACGAAGCTTATCACCAAATAAATTATCTCCCTTACAGGGGATATCAGCGAGCTTGTCATGGACATCCTTGCGAATTGTGCTTGCTTGTAACCAGGCTATGCATCTTGCGGCAATTGCGGCTGCAGATGTGCGGGCCGATATGTCGAAGGCCTCAGACAGTGCATAACAGGTGATGTGAGCCCTCTCCTAAATCATTCAGCCATCGCCTACGCTGGTCTGACCCAGATGGTTGGTCCTCAGAAGATTTAAAACATTGTAGACTCATAGGTATTGCGTGATATAAAATTGGTGCTGTTGCACCGTGGCATTTAACTTTGATCCTTGGAACACCTTTTGCCCAAAGTCGTCTAGGTAACAATTGTCTTTGTCTGGCAGGGTATTTGAATATAAAAGTGTCTTCCTGGCCTTTTTCATGGCTGACTCTACGACAATGGAAGCATGTGGAAGCTGTACTGCGGCAAACTGATTAGATTTTCGCATTCTAAATTTCAGCTCAGTCTTCCTAGAAATGGTGGGCATGGAGAAAGGGGTCTCCCAGGCTTTGTCCATGACCGCTTTGAGCACTAAGTGAGACAGAAGTGCTGTAGGTTCAGCTGGAGTGTCAAATATCTTGAGAAGGTCGTGCACCTCCGATCGTTTATCTGGGATCTTCTTGGTTTCAAGGTTTAATACGGAGCCCAGTTTTTCAAGAAATCTAGAGTAAGTTAGATCTTTGGGTGGAGATGTTGGCTCCAACGACCCACCCAGGGGGTCAGAAGGTATGCCTGTGGAAGAGTAGGGAGATGGTGGCAAAGGAGTTTCCGGCTGGTCTAAAGATGGGCTGCCCTGAGGACTCAGCTGTTGATGATCCAAGTGCTGAGAAGGAGGTGTCGAGCGATTCGTGTTCACTCCAGAGATACTGGAGGGGGACCTAGGGTGTTGAGCATGGACCCCCGAATCAAAGAAGGTCTGGAGGAGACTGGTGATTTGGGAGAAAGTTTGTGAGGCTACTCCCTGAAGTTCCTTGGGAGGTCTAGTAGTTCTTTTCTTCTTTAGAGGGGGAGAGGCCTGTAAGAACACTCTGAGAAGAATGTCTGGAGGAGGAAGACCTTTTCCTGGTGCAACATGACCAATCATCATGAAGAGCAGAGGCAGAGGAAGAAGGGGGTAGATGGTGAGGTTGGGAATCCTCCTCTAGACCTGCTGAATAGTCAAAGTAGTATGGGTAATAGTAGAGAAGATACTCGCTTGGGACTCTGAGGTGTTCAGTGTTTTTTATGTACCGATGCCTCAGGAGCCATGTGGTGGGTCTTCCTTTTTACCTTGCCCTGTTTTTGCATTGGTGTATCACCCAATGCACCCCGATGCACCAGGTGCGTCGGTAGCTGCGTCAGTGTCAGGAGCGTCAAGGAATCTGCGCCGTGTGTTGGATGAGTTGGTGGAGGTCGTGCGTCGACCAAAGTTCAGCGCTCTGGATCTCTGTCTTGGCTCAATGCATCCCCTTGCGCTGATGGCGGTCTTCCCGACGGCAATGACATCACAGCCCCAGGAAGAGCTGGACGTCGGGGCTTTATGGATCTGCTTGGAAGATGGTTGCCCGATGTTATTTTCACCGTCCCTTATCCTCTGTGCGGAGGAGGGCTGAAGGGAGGAGGGTCTCTTTGTGTCCCTCAGTCTATTGGATTCCTGGCTGGGGAAGACTGGGTGGAACTTTGTGGGGTATAGGACTCCGATGTATCCCGGGCACGCTCCCTCAAGTGTGCTATTTTTGCGGCCTGTTGTCATTGGGCCCTGGGAGACCTCTTCCCACAATCATGGCAGGCCGCCATGTCATGGTTGGGCCCGAGGCATAAATAGGTTTTATGTCTGTCCGTGGCGGATATAATTTTGCCACAACAGCAAAACTTAAAACCGGGGGGCCTTCAGGACCATATTTAGCACTGAAAAGTGCTGTTTGGGGCTCTCAGGTGAGAGGAAAGAAGAAAAAGGCAGGAGCAGGAAGAAGTTGCGTCCGAATCGCGCGGGAGGAAAAAAATGAAACTGGCAGGAGACCGTGTGGCTGTGCAGGAAGAGCACCGCGCAGGCATGTAGCAGCCAAAACTTAGCTGCTAGAAGAAGTTCCCGCTGAGACACGCCAGGGTGTGCTCCCATAAAGCATGGTTAATTTAGCCCTGCTTATCTGCGGAAAAAGATGGTGAAAGGCAGAACAGCCGTGCAGCTGCACAGAGCACAACTCTAGTGGACGTCCCAGACCAGACAGCATGGCTAATTCAGCTTGCTTATCAATGGGAAAATTATAAGGCATATTAAAATAATAAATATGTGTAATACATAATATTGCAGTGATTAAAACATAATAATAAAATAATACAGAGGGGGCGCTCTCGAGCAGCGCACAAAATGGCCGCCCACTGCTAGAGCTCCGAGCACCCTCGCTCCATTATTCATATTTTGGACGAACCGACCCATTATTTTTTTGGTGCAATAAGGTTTTGTTTCATACTAATCATGGCTGCGAGCAAAACGGGGAAAATTGAAGCCGCTTTCGCCTCCGCTGCCGGCACAAAGCGCCAGAAACAGGATCCTCCGACCCCGGATAAGGTAAACGCTGCAAAAAATATGGCGTCGGCGGAACTGGTACTAGCGGAGCTAAAACAATTAAAGGACATGCTCCAACTAAATATAGAAACCACTACAGCTGTGCGCTCTGACTTACAAACCTTATCAACCCGCATGGATGGGTTTCAAACACGGCTCGATGATACAGAAACGCAGGTATCTTCTCTCCTTCTCACCACTGCGTCACTCCCCGGCCTAGCAAAAGACATGGCGCAGCTTAAGAGTGAAGTTGAAGATCTTTCTAATAGGAACCGCCGCAATAACATACGGATCCTGGGGATACCAGAGGGTCAGGAAGGTAATGATCTCCTTGTGTTTTTGGAGACACTAATACCAGCGTGTTTAAAAATATCTTTCGAACCTCCCTTGGAATTGGAACGCGCCCATCGCATTCCTTCTAGGCCTCTCACAAATTCTAAATACCCTAGGCCTATCATTTTCAAAGTTTTGAGATACCCCCAGGTCCTCCAAATCTTCAATGCGGCTCGGACTACCGCTCCTATAACTTATCAAGGCTCCAATATTTTGTTTATTCCGGACCTTGCCAAAACTACTGCGGCTAGACGCAAACTTTTATTGGGCATGCGACCGCGTTTACAAGCGGTGGGAGCGAGATATGGACTTCTCTATCCGGCCCAAATGAAGGTCACCCATAATAATCGTACCAAGATCTTTCAGGATCTTCAAGAATTGGATGTTTTTCTAACCTCTTGTGATGCTGCGTCATCTATGGTAACCTGAACGCTTTGATACAGCCTGTTGTTTTCATCTAGGTGGCTGGCATATTGGTGTACCCGACCAGTGGGTCACCACTCAGACTGGTCAAATGTTCTCATTTGCTGGGATTTGTCTGATTATTGTTCTATCTACTATTTTGGATTGCCCTTATTTTTCTTTTTACATGGACCCCGCTCAGGTACATGGTGACGTAAATGCTTCATGTTCCTAATGGAGCGAGGGATGTGGGCTGCTTTTTGGCCTGCCTTGAGGCTCATTTTCTCTTTTCAAGAGACAGTGTGTATTAACACTGTCCCCTATTGCATTGAACTGAGGTCCCTTTATACAGTAGAAATGGGACATCGTTCTGTTTTGTTTTTACTTCTAATTTTTTTCTTCTTTTATATGTCTTTTTTCTCCAAGAGGATATCATTTTTCTTTTCTTACAAGATGCCTGTTAACTGCACCCGAGAGGCTTATAGTGAGGACACTTATGGACTTTCTCCATTTTATCATCTATGATGGCGTCCAAAATCTCCTCATTCAAACTAGTCTCTTTAAATGTCAACGGTTTCTCGCACCCAATCAAGCGGCGGAAAATCCTTACATATCTGCAATCGTTAAAAACGGACATTGCTCTGTTGCAAGAGACGCAATTATCGGCTGCGGAATCGCTTAAACTTAAGCAGCAGTGGGTAGGACATGTCTACTACAGTTCTGCTGTCAAGAAAAAAAGGGGCACCGCTATTCTTATCAATAAGAAACTTGCAGTCTCGGTTTCTGAGCAACTATCGGACCCAGACGGTCGCTGGAACCTTATTCATCTCACCATACAAGATGAGGAATTTATTCTTCTGAACATATATGCTCCTAATATTGATGATCCAAAATTTTTCCAGGACGTTTTTGGCAACCTATTAAAGATTGCTGCAGTCCCATACATAATTGGTGGCGATTTCAACCAGCCTATGGACCCCATCTTAGATAGGAAATCAGAGGTGCGACCTTCTGCTTCTAAAGCAACTAGGGCCCTACAACATCTTCTTTCCACTTATGGGCTTGTGGAACCTTGGCGTCTGCTCAATCCTACTGGAAGAGATTTTACTTTCTTCTCACCGCCTCACTCTTCATACTCACGTATAGACTTTTTTCTACTAAATAAATCTCTCATGCCCCGGATTATGGATGTCACTATTCATTCCATCCTCGTCTCTGATCATGCGGCAGTCTCCTTAACTTGTGATTTAACTTACCCTGCACTGGTCCACAGGCAATGGCGTTTCAATTCAGCTCTCCTGGAGGATCCAGAATTCAAACCTTTACTGGAGCAACAGATAAAGGAATATTTCCAGCTTAATTCTACTCACGATGTGTCTGCTGCTACCCTTTGGGAGGCATTTAAAGCAACGATTCGGGGAGGCATCATCAGTTTCTCTATTCGGCGAGCCAAACGGCTTAAAGCTGAGTTGCTCTCCCTTCAACGACGAGTGGCTTCTTTGGAATCGGAGCATATCCGACTCTCAACAGCAACTTCTCTTACGGCTTTAATTCAAGCAAGGTACCAGTATAACCATTTGCTTAGTTCTCAAGTTCAATTGCACATTTCTCATTCCAAGGCACAGTACTACGCTGGAAATAACAAATGCGGTCATCTCCTAGCTTCTTACCCAAAGAAGAAGTCAGAAAACAAACGTATTACCAAGATCCTCTCTCTGTCTCACACTCCCCTAACTCAGGATTCTGATATTCTACAAGCTTTCAGCGACTTTTATGCCACTTTATATCAATCTGAAGTTTCTCCGACAGCTGATATGTTTCAAGCCTTCTTCTCCAATCTTGGACACACCACCTTAACTCCGGTACAAATGGAACAATTGGATCTGCCTATTACTACTGCAGAGATTACATCCGCCATTCACTCCCTGGCCCCAAAGAAGGCGCCTGGCCCAGACGGGTTTACTGCGGATTTCTACCAGTCCTTCCAGGACATTCTTACTCCGCATCTTTTTGATTATTTTTCTGCTTTTCTCCTTAATGAGACATCTGCTACTTCTTTTTCTCAAGCCTGTGTCGTGGTGCTTCCAAAGCCGGGAAGAGATGATACCAATTTAGCAAATTACCGTCCCATTTCCCTATTAAATACGGATTATAAAATATTCACGAAAATACTGGCTACTCGGCTATCTAAGTTTATGGGCCTTTTGGTTGACCCCGACCAATCAGGTTTTATCAAAGATCGCCTGATCTTCAATAATACTAGGCTTTTTCTTCATATACAGCAACTGGCTTTCTCCTCCTCTACACCCGTGGTGGCAGTCTCATTAGACGCTGAGAAAGCCTTTGATCGTGTCGAGTGGCCTTTTTTATTTGCTGCTTTGCATTGGTATGGTATAGGCCCCATGTTTTAAAATTGGATTAAATATCTGTATACCGCCCCACAAGCTTACCTTTATCTCAATCAGCAAAAATTTCCCATTTTCTCCCTTCACAGGGGTACGAGGCAGGGTTGCCCCCTGTCGCCGTTACTCTTCAACCTGGCTTTGGAACCACTACTTCTAGCTATTAGACAATCTAATGTTATTCAAGGTATAACAGTTGGCTCTATTGAATTTAAACTCTCAGCGTATGCCGACGATGTATTGTTATTTTTGCGAGAACCGGAAAGCTCACTCCCTCACCTTTTTGACCTAATCTCCACTTACTCGTCACTATCGGGATACAAAGTTAATTGGCATAAAACGGATTTACTACCGCTTAATGTTTTGGCCTCCACCTTGGACTATACGAGTCTACCAGTGCAAACAAAATCCTCGAAACTTAAATACCTAGGAGTCTATTTTTTTATGGACCCACAGGAGACGGTACTACACAGTGAATTGAATATATTACGTTCCCTTCAAGATCTTATGACAAGATGGTCTCCCCTCCACCTTACCTGGTGGGGTAGATTAGATACCATCAAGATGATATTAGCTCCTAAAATTACATATACCTTAAGTATGCTGCCGGTCTTTTTTTCATCTGATTTTTATAAATGGGTGGACAGGCTATTGTCGAAATTTTTATGGAATAACAAAGCTCCCCGAATAGCTCTTACTAAACTTAAGAGAGTCAGGGATCAGGGAGGGGTGAACTTTCCGGATTTCTATTCTTATCACTTAGCGTTTATGTTACAACAAGGTTCTTATTACTTTGAATGTGATGCGGAGAGACCCACCCCTCGCTGGTTACTTCTTGAACAGGAACTTCTGGCTCCTTTTCCTCTTTATTGTTTTCCTAGTATGACATTGCACAAGTCTCACACGGCTAATAATATTCTGAGATCCCTGCATAGGGCCTTTCTGGAAGCCGACAGTTTGCGCCCGACGTCCTCTGTGGGATGGAAGCTATCTCGCCATACTTCCATCTGGAGCAATTCACTTCTCACAATAGATAATAAGACACTTAATTGGCGCATATGGCAAAAGAGAGGCATTTGGTTACTTTCTGCTTTGGTTTGTGATGGCAAAGTGATACCTTTTTCTCAATTAAGTGAGACCTTTGGGCTCCCAAGCTCTCAACAATTTGCTTATTGTCAACTACGTGCTGCTCTACATGATGTTGTTTCGAGAACCGATTGGTCTGTTCGCCCATCCTACTGGTGGAATTTTTACCAAAAGTATGTCGACCAAGGACATTTAGCATCTCGGTTATACAAATCCATAATATGTTTTTCTATTCCGGCAAAGAATTCTCTAAGATCGACATGGGCCTCAGACCTTGGTGTGGACATAACTCCCGCCATGTGGAAATATGTTTGGTCAATTTCCACTCGCATATCGCTTTCCTCCAGTTTGACACAATCATCCTTATTTGCTCTGCACCGGGCTTACTGGACCCCATGGAAACTCCACAGAGCTGGTATTTTAGATTCGCATAAGTGTTGGTCCTGCGCATGCCCGCACGCTACATTATCACACATGCTATATGATTGTCCATATGTCCTCACCTTTTGGAAACGGATATGGGAAAGGATTTCGTCCATCTTGGCATTAGAGATACCTATCTCTTATTCCATTGTAGTCCTTAGGGGTGCACATCCTTTACTCATGTTATCTTTACCACATCGTAAGCTTTTGGATTTTTTACTTCTAATTGGCCACCATACTATTGTGTCAAACTGGAAACGTAGTGATCTGTTGTCCGAACCGCTATGGTGGAACATGGTTAGTATATATTCCAAGTATGAAAGGGCTATGGCTCTTAAATCCGGTAGACTTGGTAAGTGGTCCCAAGTGTGGAAACCGTTAGACATCTACATAAATTCTATGGGAAGTTCTTCTGTACCTTGATTATGAATGCAGATTACTCTTTCTCTTGGGCTGCAGTACGTTAGTTATTTTACTCTGTCAGTTTCTGATGGTTAGTATCTCTTTTCTCTTCGGATATCCTCTTCTTTTCCTCTTTTCCTCTATTTCTGCTGCTTTACTCTTCTCTTTTCTTGTCTCTTCTTCTTTACTTTTCTCTCTTTTTCTTCTTTTTTTTTTCTTCATCTTTTCTTTTTTCTTTGAATAGCAATCTATGGCGGCTACCAGCCTATACTATGTTACTGTTCAGATATAAGATTGTCCGCTTTTATGATGTTGTAATAGTAGCTGTGTATAATTGTTTCATATTTGGTTTTGTATCATGTACTGCCATAAGTTGCTTTAAAATTTAATAAAAAACTGTTTAAACTACAAAAAATAAAAAATAAATAAAATAATACACAAAAAAGATAAAATAAATATAGTCAAATAAAAACATCGACATAAAATGATCAATCTGCCTCCAGGGACTAACACTTAAAATAGGTCCTCTGCCTTCAAAAACTGTTTAAAACTCTCCACTAGGATAGTATCTGCAAACTTACCACAGATATTAATACTGCATATTGCTAAAAGGTCTTTCAAAATAGTGCGTTTTTACTGCTCTTTTAAAACCAGAGATACAAGATTAAACTCTGATGCTTTCAGGGAGTTTGTTCCATAACTGTGAGCCAAAAACTGAAAAGGCACATTCACATGCTTCAAAAAAGTTTCTTGTTCTAAAAGCTGGGACTTTCAATAAATTGCGGTTGGCAGAATGTAAAGTGCAAGGATGGACATACAAGTTTAAAATAGTATGCTCCCAGGGAGATACATTTAGATGTAACAATTTAAAAACTATTAAAATGATCCTGAATTTTATACTCCAAGAACTGGAAGCCAATGGAGTAAGTACAAAGAGGGAAATATATGATGTTGGAGACCTTTCCCAGTTAATTTTGCAGCCGAGTTTTGTATTATCTGAAGATCTTTTAACAATTAGCAGGCAGATCAATTAAAAAATTACAATAGTCCAATCTATTAATAACTAAAGCTTGCAGAACAGTTCTAAATTCAAAAGCAGGCAACAAAGGTTTTAAACGTCTCAACATCATCAATTTAGCCTATGAGGATTTGACCAGAGAGCTAATATGGGGCTTCATAGAAAACTCCTGGTCATTAAGGACCTCAAGGTTCCAGACTTTAATAGTAAGGTTCTCAAAAATAAAGGAAGAAGAAGCATAAGATAATGGAAATCTGCTCAAAAATAAAATTTCTGTTTTGTTCAAATTTAATAAACGGTGCAGATGGGATAACCAAGATTTTATCGTTGAAAAGCAAAGATTCAGTAAATCATTTGTTGATGACCAAGTAGATTATTTGGGTATAAAGAACTGAATATCATTTGCTTATAGTTTATAATTTACACCCAAGATAGATAATTTATACAGCAGGGTAAGAAATATTAAATAATACAGCGGTCAGTGTGGAACCCTTGGGGAACTCCAGAAGAGAGACAATACCAGTTAGATGAGCTAGCAATAGACAAATGCTGCATTCTATTGGAAAAATAGGACGTAAACCAATTAAGCACTGGCTCAGAAGTGCCGATCTCTAAGCGTATTATTAAAATATGGTAGTTGACAGTATCAAAAGCAGCCAACATATCCAATAAAACCATAACAAAACATAACCTGCACTCAAAGCCACATCTAATAGTATCGATGCTTGAAAGAAGTAAAGTTTTTGTGTTGCACAGTTTTTGAAAACCAAACAAATTGGTCTAAAACATCATTTTGCAGCAAGAAATCATCTAACTGCAAAAGAACTGCTGATTCAATTTTTTATAAGTAGGGTAATGAGGAGATAGAATGATAATTCTTGTGAACTAATGGGTCAAACGTGGGATTTTTTTTTTTTTTACAATGGACGAATAGATGCTTTTTTTAGTTCATTGGGCATAAAACCTTCAGAAGGAGAACAGTTAATGATCCTAGCTATAAAAGGGGATAGATCATGATGAAGGACATTGAAAAAACTAGGAGAATATTTGAGTGGACAATAAGCATTGTTTACTTTCCCTAAAATATTTACTACTCCCAAGTAGTAACTTCAGCAAAAGTGTCCCAAAGAACTGGAGTATCTAACTAGATAGAAAGAGAATTGACATTCCTAAATTGCCCCTCGATGTCATCAACTTTCTTTTCATAAAAAGGTGGCAAAATTATTGCATTCTGCTAGAATTAATAGAGACTCAGTGGGAACCACCGCAAAGCAATACTTGTGAACTTTTTAATAATTTGAAATAACTCTCTGTGGTAATTACCAATCGTGCTATTTTTTTTTGTAGAAAATTTTTTTGGCCAAGTCACAGGCTGATTTATAAAAATTTAAACAAGTACGATAAAGTTCTAAATTAGTATCTGATTTAGAATGGCACCATTGTGTTCTGCTCTATGAACAGCTTGCCTGGGTTTTGGGTTTTTTTTTGTTTTTTTTAAGAGTAGGAGTGTATTAGGAAGCATTATTTCTCCATTTCAGCTTTATCCAATGCTCAGGAGCTAATTCATCGTAAGTATTTGCTAAAACTTTATGGAAAATAGATACTGCATCACTGGAGTAAACGAAGAACAATCTAAAAATGTAGATGACAAATGCTACATAAAAACAGCAGGATCAATATTTTTTCATGTTACAAAAGGTAGACAGCCCTGCTTCGTAGACTGGAATACCTTGCATGAAAGTAGTTTATGATCAGACCAAGGTACTGCATATGTGCGAATGCTATGGGAAATTATAGAGAAATAAAAATAGGTGGACCATAAATCAGATCAAGCATATGTCCTAGCTTATGGGTAGGGTTATTAACTATAAGCTGCCAACCAAATGCAACCACTGACTCTGAAAAGGCACTAGCAGAGGAGTGTAGTGGCTCAGAATCCAAATATAAGTTAAAGTCTTCTGAGTCATGAGCTGAGTCATGTATTTATCCTTTGGGAAGAACAGCCATCTTGTTTTGTCGGTTTCTACAGAGCTTAAGGACACAGGGCATTCCCTCCATCCCATATGGATTTAAGTGGATAGTGGAAATTTAAAAGCCCGTGTGGTGAACAGGCCACTCAGAAGAGTCAGAGTATTTGCAGACAGCCCAGAAACAAACCATATGTCATTTGCCTACAGAAAGCTAACCAAGTTTACCAAAAATTAAAATGAAAGAATTTGGAACTCGGACTTTGTGACAGTTATATAGCAAATGAAAAGATACCCAGCAAAAGAATCCTAATACATCTCAAACAATTCTTCCAAGTGGCACATTTCCCCCTCTTATGAAACTGTCATAAAGACATTTCCAAAGGTCAGAAAGCTGCAACAGGCTTCAGGCAAGAAAATGCAAAGGACATTTAACTTGGTGATACCAGAACCCCTTCAGCCACACAGAACTGATACTGCTGGAAGCAGCACCACCTCATACTGGTGGGAGTACTTAACAGCCTAAGTCATTCCTGTTTTCACCCCATTGCATGTATATAGAAATAGTTCTGGTTTTCATAGAGAAACTGGAACTACAAGTTCATATTTTCAGCTGGGGCAAAACTAGGCCTGGCTCAGCTCGTCCAGAAGACATGAACCATCTGGCAACCCACATTAGGATGGCATTTGCAAACTCAAGCGGAAAGATCTGCTGTTAAACAAGCACTTTCCAAGGAAGCTTCATTCCTCCACATTTATTGTTAGGAACTGGCAATCCTTCGTATACTGATGTTTTGAATCACTGAAACTGCTGTTGATTTCCAAATCCTAAACTTTAACACAAGGGCAATGGAGTAAGATCCCTATACGACATTGTAACAGTGATCAGCATGTAGTGGCCAGAACAATTTTAGGCTCACTGCTAATACAGAGCACTAGGGATTCAAAGCATAAGCATCATTTACATTACAATATGTGCCTAACACTCAATAATGTCTGAGAACATGTAGAGGCTGCTCAGCCATCTATACTGACTGAATGCCACAGAACACTTCTAAGGGAAGTGCTAATCTAATGCATACCTGCAGTAGCAAAGGTATACAGCAAAAACATTTAACCCCCTGCAAACTGTTTTTGCTTCAGAATAGGCTATTTATCATGAAAGGTATAAACAGCTGGAAAGTAAGTTTTAGCATGTTATCAAAGGGAACCCAGGAAATAAGCTCGTATACTAGTAAATCTCACTTTAAAGTAGTCGTCTTTAACTCTGGACCTCGAGGGCCATAAACCAGTTTGGTTTTCTGGATAACCAAAATATATATTTTAATCTGGTTCTCAGACTAAATATATACAAATATACACCATGACTATTCATTGGGTATAACTTAAAAACCAAACCCTTCTATGGCCCTCAAGTACCAGAGTGACACACTGACGTTTAAAAGCATGTTTTCCCCCAGCTAACACCCTCCTTTTTGTTAAAAGTAAAAGCTCAGGGAAGGGATATGAGGGATTGAGGGGCAAATAGAAAGAGTCCAATCAAAATAAAATAATTATTTTGATTTTTCACAGCTTCTTGCATACTCAATAAACAGCAACATAATGTTTGAGGCAGTCGGCTCTGCAGGATTAAGATTATTTTTACATCCTAAGGGTTTACAGCAAAATCACCTGTAGAGAGATTTTAGTATGCAGCTTTATCTTTTAGCCTGACAAAATAAATTCTGAACATAATCTATCCTTAAAGAAACAAGACTTTAATCTACCATAATGCTTCACTGAGGCCAGAGAAGGAATCAAAACCAACCCTCTCAATTCCAACCTGTTTCTGAAGTGCAAGTGGACAAGTGCAAGGTGATGCATATAGGGAAAAGTAACCCATACTGTAGTTACACGATGTTAGGAGCTACCACCCAGGATCTAGACGTCATAGTGGATAATACATTGAAATCATTGACTCAGTGTGCTATGGCAGTCAAAAAAGCAAACAATATAATGCCCTCTTGTTAGGCCTTTTGTCCAGTACCCCAAGACCCCTGCAACTACTACAGAATGCAGTTGCAAGGGTTTTAACTGGAACAAAGAAGTATGATCTTATCACTCCAGTGCTGATGAATTCTGTATGTAATTGGCACTGGTTGCCGATTACATACAGAAAACAGTATAAAGTTCTATGTCTAATACACAAATCATTATATAACAATAAAATAGAATGGTTAAATGCATTGCTATATGTTCATACTCCACAGTGTAACCTATGATCAGGTAATAAAGTCTTGCTAACTATTCCATCTCCCAGATCAGCCCATTTGAATAGAGTGAGAGAGCTTAATCACTGGCTGGACCGAAATTGTGGAATTCACTACCGATGGAACTAAGATTCAAAGTTAATTTTCAAACCTTTAAGAAGGAATTTAAAAACCTGGCTATTTAAACAGACGTTTGGAGAGTAAACGTGTTAATCTTAAATAGATTTTAGGAGAAGCTAATTTTACATATGATTTATTTTTAGTATGTGAATTTTATGTTTCTTGATTTTATGTATTTTATTTTTAGTTTTATATGTATTTGATACTGTTCTTATTATGCTATTTATGTATGATTAATAAGATTTATTTTCATGCGTTGTGAACCAGTATGATTGAATCAGAATATCAGTATACAAAACAAAACAAAATAAATATTTTAGGAATTAGGAAGGGAATAGTGAATAAAATGGAAAATGTCATAATGCCTTTGTACTGCTCCATGGTGAGACTGCACGTTGAGTACTGTTTACAATTCTGGTCACCACATCTCAAAAAAGATACAATTGCACTGCAGAAGGTAAGAGAAGGGCGACCAAAATGATAAAGGGGATGGAATGGTTCCCCTATGAGGAAAGGCTAAAGAGATTAGGGCTGTTCAGCTTGGAGAAGAGACAGCTGAGGGGGGATATGATAGAGGTCTAGAACGAGTAAATGAGAATTGGTTATTTACACTTTCAGATAATAGAAGGACTAGGGGGCACTCCAAATCGGAGAAAATTCTTTTCATTCAACAGAAAGTTAGGCTCTGGAATTTGTTGCCAGAGGATGTGGTTAGTGCAGTTAATGTAGCTGGGTTTAAAAAAGGTTTGGATAAGTTCTTGAAGGAGAACTCCTTTAACTGCCATTAATCAAGTTGACTTGGTGCAGTGGTTCTCAACCTTTTTTCTGTCGGGACACACCTGACAGATGGTTCTCATATGCGAGACACACTGAACACATGACCATCATAGGGCTAAATGTAAAAGTACAGTTTGCATCCACAGGAACCCCCCTGACCCACAATTATGGATGTAAAGCAGAATTATGACATTCCCTGTGCAACTCACTTTACAAAAAATATATTCTGATTCTAGTGTCATCTCAGTAACAGCAACACAAACTCCAACTACCAGGCTCAATAGACCCTACTTGTGAAAAGACAGCAATTTATCACTACTGCATGTCCTCGTGAGAAAATACAACAAATAAGACTGATACAGTAAAATACCTCACTTCAGTCACATGCACAGAACCGACCTAACTTATTACCAAGATCTGCAGTAATGCACATAACCTAATCCGCACACAGTTACACCTGTATTATGGAATGAACTCAACCAGTAACAACCCTACCTATGAAAAGGCAACACTACAAATATTAAATCAGGCCCTAAACACCAATACACCTCCTAGTAGGAAAACAGAACTAGCCAAGCAGCTTTAGATCCCAACACAGAAATAATTGTATAACTATACTAATAAGCAGAATAAATGTTTCACAATAACTATGAACAGAATAATATACAACAATTAAAAACTCATAAAAATTATATAAAATTCTCCAAACACAACTAAAATATTTCAAAACAGCAGACACAACACATAATATTCAGTAATTAAAATGGCAGTCAATCAAGAAAATTAAACTTAAAAAGCCACCTTTACTTACCCCCTCCAGAAGCTCTCCTACTCCTCTTCCATGCAGGCCAGTAGCACGCACCAGAAGCAATAGTGGATGAAGCTCTGTGCTCATGGTCCTCTTCCTTACTGCCCACGACCATTCTCTCTGTCTCTCACACACACACATACCAGTTACACCCCCATGACCAGTTTCTGTCTTTCACACACCAATCATCTTCCAACCAGTCTCTCTCTCTTACATACACACCAGTCACCTTCCCAATCAGTCTCTCTCTCTCATGCATACACACACAGGCTTCCCACTTCCATGTTCTATCTTACATATTTATTTGTTTGTTTTTCTATACAGACATTCTATTCAAAATTTCACATCAGTTTACATATAACAGAACTGTCTCCAAATAATATTTTGAAGATAAAATACAGTGTAACAGTTTATACAGGCTTCTCCCTCCATGCTGTGTCTCACACACACCCGTTTCTCACACCTATGCTAGCTCTCTCCAGATGCACAGGCTTCTCATTCCCATAATCACTTTCTTTCTCTCTCACACACACACATACCAATCACACTCACACTCACCAGTTTCTGTCTCTCCCACAACAATCATCTCCTGACCAGTCTCTCTCTTACACACACACCAGTCACCTTCCCAGTCTCTTTCTCTCTCATGCACAGACACACATACACAGGCTTCCCACTCCCATGTTCTACCTTACATTTACAGGCTTCTTACTCCCATGCTGTGTCTCACACACACCCATGTTTCTCACTCCTATGCTAGCTCTCTCCACATGCACAGGCTTCTCATTCCCATAATCACGTTCTCTCTCACACACACACACTCCAGTCATCTCCCTGACCAGTCACTTCCATTGTCTCTTCTATATACACACACACACATCACCTCTCTGACCAGTTTCTCTCAATCACACACATGCTCTCTCTCACACACTTTACATAGATGATCTCAATCAAATGCTCTCACTTACACACAGGCTGGCTGGCTCTCTCTCATTTCCTGCCTCCCCCCCCCCCCCCTGAGCATAAATGGTAGCTGCAGCAGCCTCCTCCTCTAGCCCCCGCAGGCCAAGAAAGAAGAATCCCATCGGCCACGGGAGGCTAATTCTGCTGTCTGTGCCGAATTCTGGCTGCTTCTGATTTTTGCTTCGGGCCCATGCTACTGCTCGGGGCCACCGCTGCAGATGCTACTTTTTCGTGCAGCATGGCTCTTTCTTCTTCCCGTGCACCCCAGTGCACATCACTTCCTGTTCCGGGGCAGGTGCGGGAAGAAGAAAAGGCCCAGCCGCAGTTGCCAGCCTCCACTAACACTGCTGCCATTCCCATCCAGGCTTGAACGTGTTGATAGCCCGGGCGGCAACGGCAGCAGTGGAAGATAGCCTGCCTCTCGCTCAGTGAAGTAAGAGGGGGGAAGAGCAGCGGGAGACCGGTAGCATGTGACACACCTGCTGCTGCTTGGCGACACACCGGTTGAGATGCGCTGACTTAGGGAATAGCCCCTGCTATTACTGGCATTAGTAGCATGGGATCTAGTTAATATTTGGGTACTTGCCAGGTACTTGTAACCTGTTGGAAACAGGATGCTGGGTTTGATGGACCCTTGGTCTGACCCAGTATGGCATCTTCTTATGTTCTTAAGGGCGTACAGCTGATTTTTACCATGAGGATTCTGTTTAGCTCCATCAGAGTTAAAAAAGAAACAGAATCCTCTCCATTCATTAGAACATGTGACCATTCCATGCTAAACAGAACCTATTTAGTTTTGTTGCTTGCTAGACCTTTGTTCCAGAGAAATGGTTTTCAATCTTTGCATTTAGAGCAAGAAACACTTTACCACCATTCATCACATTCAAAGATCCTCTTATTTTTATCATGAAAAGTAAGTGCTTTTTCTAGCCTGGTCTTGGGCTGCTTTACAAGCACCATGGTGTACAAGGACTGTATATACTTGTGAAGCCTCATAGCATCAGTAGTCACATGTGACTCCTGAGCTGCAGGACATGCATCATTGTTCAGTCCTTACTAAGGGGCCGATGCAATAAATTTTGCGGAAAACGGGCGCTGACTTTTCAGCACCCGCTTTCTTGGCGCCATGCAATATGCAAATTAGGGGGTTGCGCTAGCAAGGAGGCGCTAGGGTCGCTTGCGCATCCTTAGCGCCTCCTTGCTAACGCGATCCCCATGGCAGTTGCCGGTTATGAAGATAGATGCTGGTAAACTCTGCATTGGTTTTCATAACCGGCCGTCTACCAGTAATGAAAACGGACACTGAGTTTATCGGCATCTGTTTTCATTACTGGCAGACAGACGGTTATGAAAACCGATGCAGAGTTTACCAGTGTTGGTCTTCATAACTCTGCGGTCTGCCGAGGTTTTGTTTTTTTTTGTTTTTTTATTGAAGAAATATCAAAAAGCAGTTTTTTCTGCTTTTCTATGTGCGCTCAGCTATTAACGCATGATCCAGGCAGGCGTTAATATCTGAGCGATAAATGTGCGTCTGAGACGCACATTTATTTTTTTGAATGCGGAGTGAATGAGTAATAGCCTCATTCATATGCATTTGCATTAGGGGGTGGATTAGCGCCTATTTAACCCACATCTGACAGTGGGTTAAACAGTGCACTCATGTGAGTGCACTGTATTGCATCGGCCCCTAAAACAGCAAACAGCTGCACATCTCAACAACCTGTTAAAGAGACAGCCTCTCTCTTACCAGTTCAGTAGGTCCACACTGTCCGTTTCCATTGGCAACATATCAAAATGTTGAATGCGAAGGTAAAATTCACAGTTTTTCTGAAAGAAAAAGTCAATTTTGAATTTCTCTCATACTTTATCAGTAAATAATAAATGGAAGATTTTACCTTCCCACATCCCCAAACTAACCTATCACTGAGCCTTTATAATTTCACAATTGTTATTTTGCAAGAAACATTGCATTTGATGGTATGTTGCAAAGATATCACTCTACCACTGACTGCTTCCAGCAAGTCTGGGATTCTGTACCATCTCTGTGATCCAGCTTCCAAGAGGTTCTTCCTTTTCTGGGTTGCTTAGCCCACAAATATGACATCAGAAGCTGATTGCCTCAGCCACTGATGCTGGACTACCTCAAAAGTGGGTGCTGGCATCACCTGGCAGTTTTGCCACCAGCAGCAAGCATATGCAGCAGTTCTGTATCAGGGCTGTTTTCTATATTGCTATAAAAAGGGGAAGCCAATTTCTAGAAGAGGCGGCTGGATTTTGTGAGAACTGGTATCCTGCTGTCCTCAGAGAAAACCTGTTACAGGTAAGCAACTTTTGCTTTTTCCAAGGACAAGCAGGATAGTGTGTCCTTACAACCTAATCATAGGTTGTCCTCAACTCATGGTATGAGAGTGAAAGTTTTTCAAACCCCATCACATACAGCTCTTTTGGATTACTGCATTCCAGATGCATGACTCTGTACTTTTTAGCACTGAATCCTAGCTGCCACATCTTCGGCCACTCTTCAAATTTTCTTAAATCACATTTTATTCTCTCTACTTCTTCGGGCTTGTCCATTGTTGCAGATCTTAATATCATCCAGAAATAGGCAAACTTTACCTTCTATCCCTTTCGCAATGTCGCTCACAAAGATACTGAATAGAGCTGGTCCCAATACCAATCCTTGTGGCACTCCACTTAACACAGTTTTTTTTTCCAGAGTAGGATCCATTTACCATTACCTACTGTCTCCTGTCAGTCAGCCAGTTTTTAATCCACTCCACCACCTTGGCGCTGACTTGGAGGATTTGAGTATAAGCATCTTTTAGGTCTAGAGAGCAAAGCCAGTTATCCTCTAAGAGGGAAAGAATGGTACACAAAGAGTTAAATCTTGAATTAAGAACATAAGACTTCCTTATTGAGTCAGACCATCAAACCCAGTATCCTGTTTCCAGAAGTGGCCAATCCAGGTCATAAGTACCTGGCAGGATCCAAATGATAGATAGATTCCATGCTGCTTATCCCAGGGATAAAGGGTGGATTTCTGCAACTCTGCCTTCATAATGGTTATGGACTTTTCTTCCAGGAAATTATGCAAATCTTTCATTAGGTAATTTTTTTTAGATTCCCTAGGTCTAAGAGGTTGAAGACTGTCTGTCTTCTTTCGAATTAGAAAGTATTTGGATAAAACCCGGAGTTCTTTCTTGTAGTAGAACAAGCTCTATTACATTGGGCAAGCAAGAGGGATGAAAGTTCTTGATGAAAAGGTGACATTGCCAGAAAATTATCACAAGCTGCCACAAAAGAGGCCTACTGACAGGGAAAATTGTCGAAAAAACAATCTGAAACTATGAGGAAAGACTAAAGACACTAAAATCCACCTACCACTGCCTATCCTATAATGTGCCTAGCCCAGGACTTCCCAAACCTGTCCCGGGGACCCCACAGCCATATTTGTTGTGAATATCCTCAAGGTATTCACAACAAGGTACTTGAATACTCAAGTACCTTGGTTCCTGCCTAATTGTACATAAATTATTGTATATAACCACTGTATATAAGCCATAGTATAGAAACCACTGGAATACCAGTGGACCTACCTTTACCTTCCTAGTTAGTCAAATTATGCTCAAGCTAGTCACCCCTGACTTCCTTACTACTTCTTTAACTTCAATTTATTCTGTCCCCTTCCAAGTTATCTTCCCCTGTTCATTGTAACTTTTGTCTCTTTTTTACCTTGTTGTGTTAACCAAGTTCCTTGTAAACCGATGTGATATTTTAAATGAATGTCGGTATAGAAAAGTTCTTAAATAAATCAATAAAATAAATCAATAAACAAATAAAAGCATAATTTGCTAATGAAGGGAAGCTGCAAATGATAAAATCTTGCCAAAAACAACTGTCAAGGCAGTGTAAAACAAAGCGGAGCTCTGAAACTTGACTAACCATTAGCTATAGCTTGAGGGGTATTATGATTGCAATACCATCCAATGTCTGTGTTGAAGCTGTATATAGGATAAACTAAGCTCCCCATTAAGACACAAATTATTCAACACAAGAGCTGCATCCGCACATACAAGCTGGATAATGGAAAAAGAAACCAATGCATGTCATGTAGCTGGATAATGGAAAACCAATGCATGTCATGTAGCTGGATAATGGAAAACCAATGCATGTCATGTAGCTGGATAATGGAAAAAGAAACCAATGCATGTCATGTAGCTGTAGGAATACAGGAGCTGCTGTGCATGCTCAGATAGGTCTACAAGTCTTTGCTGGAAAGCTCTGTAAAAGTGTTCTGTGTTGATGCCAAAGATGTCACCCATCTGTGTGACTTTAGGGAACTCCTTGCCCTCAAGGAATCTTTTACACATCTTCAAACAGTCTAGTAGATTAGTAAGGCATTGCTTCCTTTTGCTAAATCAATGCTGGCTATTTCCCATTAAGCCATGTTTATCTATATGTTCAGTAATTTTGTTCTTAGCAATAGTTTCCATAATTTTATCCCGAACCAGTATCAGGCTTACTAGTCTGTAGTTTCCAGATCTCCCCTGGAAACCTTTTTATTACATTAGTTACCCCTCATTCCTTAGGTAAAATGGCAGATTTTACAAGTAGCAGATCTGTAATTTCATATTCGAGTTCTTTGAGAACTTTGGGATGAATACCATTAGGTCCTTGTGAGTTCCTATTTAATTTCTTCCAGATTCACGATTTATGTCATTTGCTCAGAATTACTGTAATATATAGGGGGATTGTGAGCCCTTAGTGCTGCAGCATAGTTGTCGCAGACTTGAGGGCAAACCCGTGAGGCTTATGTTGGCAGCTCGCGAATGGACTGGACAATGGGCCAGACTGGAGCTTCACTTTTGCCAGTCACCTCCCTCCACGGGTTGAGCCCTTGGATTCTGATGGCAGGCAGGACTGAGGCGGGGCCCTGGGACGGAAGTGGTAGTTAGAGTCCAGAGACACACCAGAGAGAGTAGGCAGTAGGCTTATAGAAGTCAAAGGAGAACCAAGGTCAAGGCTGGCAGCGAGCAAGAGTAGTCGGGTCCAGGCAGCAGGCAAGCGCAGTCAGGTACTGGCAGGAGATCAGGTCTGAGGTAGCAAACCGAGGGGAATGTGGACACACAGGAGATATTGACAACAGGAACAAAGACAGGCTGGACAAGGCAAGGCTGGATGAGACAAGGCCGAACAAGGCAAGAATAGGAGCAGCAACACACACTACACCATGGTGTACACGACCCATTGTTGAGGCAGGGTAGGGACGTCTGAAAAGCCTTTTTAGAGGGCTCAGATATGTGATGTCATCCAAGGGTGTCAAGGCCTTTTCCTGCCATGGGCCCTTTAAATACAGTGAGGTTGGGCATGCACGTGCCTAAGGAGGAACGGCACAGGCAGCGGTCCTGGTGGCATCCTGCCGTACGGTCAGAGGTAGGTGGCACTGTGCCAAGCTGTCTGGTGGTGTCGGGGCGAGTCCAGTGGCTTGCGGGGCCTTCCCGCAAGCAATTCTGGTGCATCCTCTGCAGTGAAAACTAAAGCAAAAAATTCATTTAGTTTTTCTGCTATAGCTTTATCCTCTTTACAGCCCCTTTTCTAACCTGGTCATTTAATGATCCAACTGACTCCCTCGCAGTCTTCTATTTGAAATGTATTTTTTATATTTCTGTTACACTTTTTTTTGTCACTTTGGAAAATTTCTCCTCAAACTCTCCTCTTTTTGCCTGTCTTTTTTTTTTTATTGCACCCAATTTGCCAATGCTTTGTTCTTTTCTATTCTCTTTATTAGATCCTTCTTTCTATTTTTTAAGGATACCTTTTTGTCTTTAATAGCCTCTTTTACAGCACTATTTAGCCATACTGGTAGTAGTTTGATGGTCTTTCAACCTTTTTAAACTTGCAAAATACCATTTTATTTGGGCTTCCAAGATGGTATTTTTTAATCAATCTCCATACCTCATGTAGACTTAACACTTGTAGTTCTCTGTAAACTGGTGCGATATGTATTCTATACAGGAACATCGGTATGTAAAAATTAAAAATAAATAAATAAATAACTATTCCTTTTAGTTTCATCTCAAGTCCCTCATGTTATTATAATCTGTCTTATTAAACTTAAATGCTATTGCATTAATTTTATTATTCTTCCTCTGACAATTGTCAAAATTGATTATTAGGATCACTATTGTCGAGCAATTCCCTTTACACCAGGTCTTGCTTTCCACTGAGAACTATATCCTCTGCTCATCAGTTCCAGGACCAGCTGCTTCATGAAGCAGGCTTTTATGACATCTAGAAATTTTACTTTCCTAGCATGTCCCAGGGAGATATTCACCATATTAATATTGGGGTAATAGAAATCTCCCATTATTGCGTTTCCATTTTTAACAAACCTATTCTAATCCCTGTTAACATTTCATAGTCTGTTTCACCAGCCTGGTCAAGTGGATAGTAGTATCTCCCCACTGTTATACTCTTTCCCGTTATGCATGAAATTTCTATCTATAGAAATTCTAGAGTGCAGTCTTTTTTTTTTTTTTACAGAACTTTTATCCTACTTGATTGACTGTATGCAATCCTTAATACATAGTGCTACTCCACTACAAGTTTGATCTGCTGCATCATTTAGATATATTTTTTACCCTGGTATTGTCTTTCTGCCAGATCTCTGAGATGTCTAATATGTCTGAATCTTCTTTTAGAGCCATACATTTTAAGTCTCTGATCTTAATTTCTAAACTATTTTGTATTGCAGAAGGCAAACAAAGGCTCACATTGCGTATCGAATAGCCCGGAGTTCCAACGGATTGATCTGAAAATGTTTTTCTGAGGGGGACCAAAGGGCTTGGATCTTCAAATGTAGAACGTGAGCTCCCCAACCCCAGGTGGAAGCATCCGTGGTTAGGACCAGCTGGTGGGATCGAGTCTAGAAAGGTGCTCCAGATTGGAGAATTCCTGGCCACAGCCACTAGCCGACGTCCCACAACATCGGATGAGTGAGACTCACTGGTTTCGACATGGGGTGGGAACGTTGGGACCATTTGGATTTCAGCCCCCACTGAAGGCGGTGCATGTGAAGACGTGTGTGTGTGACCACATACATGGCCGCGGCCATATGACCGAGCAATGTGAGAACTTGATGCGCCGTCAGGCGGGAGAGGCTCTTTAAAGTTGAAGCGAGCGTCTGAAAGGTGAAAATCCTGTCCTCCGGAAGGAAGGCCTTGCATAGGTTCGTATTGCTGATGGCGCCTGTGAATTGTAGAGACTGAGACGGGTCCAGATGAGACTTTTCATAATTGATAATGAACTCCAGCTGCTCCAAGCAGCTTATCATTTGAAGTTGGTGCTTGTTCGCCTCTTTGAAAGTTGGTTTTATTCCAAAGCACAGCCTGATTATTATTGACAGTTGGTTCAGATAATCTAGAATCATTTATATTTGTTTGCTCTTCATTTAAATCAACCTGAGCTACTCAATCTTTTACCACATTGTCTCTTTCAGGCTAAATTCTCTGTTTTAACAGAATCCTTTGTAGATATCTCACTCTAAACCATGCACTCTTTAATGACTGCTGGTTTCCCCATTCCACTTTTTCCCCTTTTTAAATTGGTAGTGCCAGCAGCTAAATTCTGTACTTGTTAAGGTGGAGCCTATCATGTCGGAATAGGCTCTTCCTTCCCCAAAACAATGCCCAGTTCCTAACAAATCTAAAACCCTCTTCCCTGCACCACAGTCTCACCCACATAGTGAGACTCAGCCTGTCTTTCTGGTCCTGCACATAGAACATTAAGCATTTCTGAGAATGCTATCTTGGACGTTGTGGATTTTAATCTCCTAACTACAAACCTAAATTTGGCCTTCAAAACCTCCCTCCGGCACATGTATCATGGCAGCCAGCTCTGCCTCAGCACACTCTAAACTTGTATCTAGGTAATGCACGAGATCCACTACCTTCACACCATGTAGGCAGTTACCAAGTAATCCTCATGGCCATCACCTACCCAGCTATCTAAATTCCTGAAGTTTGAATTACTATCAGCAGCCCGACGCATTGCCTAGAACGCATGTCCTGGCTTCAAGATCTCTTCCTGCAAGTCCAAATTGATGCTCTTTAAAGTTGTTATATATGCACAGTCACACAAACATATGTATCATTTCAATAACATCACTTGGTAGAAACAAGAACAAATTGTACACAGTAAATTTGGTTGATTAGAGAGAAGATGTATAGACACAAACTGGGATAGCAGATAAGGCCCATAACACCTATCTAATATACACAATTTACTTCCTGTTGCAATGCTATGGTACCAAGCATTATTTGCTACAGTTAATCAGTTATCACAAGCAAATATTAGTAAATCCCATCTCTGCCATCACTGTATTTACTGGTTGTAAAGAGGTGTAGCATACCATATTCAGATGGTTAAACATGCTTTTATATTACTTTGTCAGTTATTACAGCAGCTGAATACAGATGATTTCATGAATGCTAAAAATAAATAAATATCCCAGATGTTTAAATGCTTAGTTGCTAAGAAATGAATGGCTATTAAATGCTAAGAATGAACACAGAATTCCAATACCTTAATTACATTCCTCTTTCTATCTGCCTATTTTTCCATATTAAAGAACAAAATTATGACACCTTGCAAATACTATTCCGTTAATAGTAAAAAGGGATAGGCATTGACTTGTAGTTTATAATGCAATATGAATGAATGGCTTACCAGGTCTTCTTCAGCTTTGAACTGGACTGTAAAATCTTTCAAGATAACAATTTTGCCTTTGATGTCTGGGAATGCAAAATGCTCTTCTTCCCTGTAAATGAGCGCAGCAAGATATGCATCTTTCATGAAGGGTCATCATGCATAATTTATCAAGGACACATAAGCATTATTTAATGCTACTTTTTAATTCCCCAATGTGCAATATTAAATTGGCCAATAGAGCAAGATACTCAAACGAAAGCTGAAAAAAATAAGTCCCCATAGACCAGCCCCTTCTGACCTCATGGCCTGTGCTCTGTTCAACCAAGCAGGAGGCACACAGATTCTAGACCCAAACTGCTGATACTCAGTAAGTTGCGACAGGAAGTGCTGCTCAAGCTGCTCTCACAGCCCCTAGTATGGGTGAGGGCAAGGGAAGCCATATACTACACTCACATGGCGACACCCTGTGCTCAAAGAGTAGTACTGGAATTTTCAATAGAGGCCTTGCTTTCTCCTGCCACAGGAGGCTGCAGAAGTGCTTATGAAAGGATATAGAATAATATAGGGACCATACTGGAGACCATCATACTTTTATCTTTCAATTCATTGCTCTTACTCAAGTCATTTGTATTCATATCCTTTTCTGCCCTCTCTCATGACGGAGTTCCACTGTTATATTTTACGTCTCAGTCGCATATGTGACTTACAGGTCTTAAATGACTGAGCAGATTTAGAGCTATGGGCTATGCATAATAACTTTCTCTTTGCAAGTTAGAGATGGAAAAGTAAGGAGATAGGCACTGTACAAGGGAATGAACCAAAAGAGTGAAAGTCAGCAAAGGCCTAGTTTAGGTCATCTTGAGTCCATTTCAAGTGAATAAAGATAAAGAAGTCTTAGAATCAGCAACTCATAGCTTCACTCTAGCTTCCATTTCCTCTTATTGTTGCTTGCTTCTTCTCTCAGCTCTGGGTAGATAGGGTGAAGCATAAGAATAACTAAGGGAAAAAAAAGGAGTGGATTCTTGTTGTCTATTGATGATATCTCAAACAAAGGCTAATAAAATATCACCACAATGACACTCCAAAAGGGGCGAATAACATTCAAAGAACTGAAGAACAGTCTTCATTAAGGAAATGTATACAAACCGGAGGCATAACAACATTTTAACAAGTGTAAAAAAAGAAAAACAACCCACTCTTGGACAGAAAATTTAACAGCATGAAAGAGAAATGAGAAACCAACATGTAGATAAGTAGTAATTCTTAAATTTAATTTTATTAGAGTAACATTATTGTGGCTCCAGTATTTGCTTCCCGTTCATAGCTAAGCTAGAAGCACTAAAAGGGTTTTCCTATTTCATGTCTTTCGGGAAAATATTCTATACATCTGTCCCTAAGACCCTGATTTACTGAGGTTTTTTTCCATTCTGTATATATAGGGAGGATGTTTAGTAAAATTAGGATCTTCATCAGCACAGCTCCTTGGATACCAGAAATACCTCTCGTACTCTCGAGATAGGAAACTCTCTCTTATGGCTCCTCCTTATGACATGAGTCCTTATTTTTCTACTGGCTTAGGAGGGTCACTTTGCTAAATAGCTCCAGAGGAACATCAGCTCCTCATATTGCAAGAGCTGGAAAGCTGAAAAGTGTGATAAAATGTAACCTATTCTTATTATAGCAACTCTTAAAACTAACCAACTTACTCTTCAAATCGTTGCTTGGCTTCTTTTGTAATAACAGCTTGTATGTAGTATGTTCTGTCTGAAATGTGCACCACAGCTGCTGGACACTGTGAGTCTTCAACATTGTTCTGCATTTTTACAAACTATGAAGAGAGACAAAATTAAAATTTGCTAATCATGTCATACATAACCCTAAAAAACATAGAAGGAAAAAAGCCCTAGCTTTCAAGGGGATGTCCCAAAGCAGGGCTTGTTATTATGGTTATTAGAGAACAAATAAATCCCAATTAGATCCTTATTTGCTGTATGCACACAATTCCCAAGACTCCAGCGGCGTGACTTCCCTTCTGTACCTATTTTCTTAGAGTTTGTAATATCTTTCATTGGATTTTTGCCCAGTATTTTCCTCATGCACTTTTGGGCTTCCAGTTAAATAAGAATTGGCCTTTACCAAGGCTATGGCACTACTGAGCCTTCATTTGGTTTTTCCCCCTTTTTAACCCTCTCTCCCTTCCTATCTAGACAGCACAAAGGCAACAGTACCCAAAACTCCCACAAGCTATCAGGTCAGCCCAAACACAAAGATCTGAATATGCAGATATTATTGTGCATTAGCTTTCAGGGTCTCATAGGAGGCATATCCAGAGTGATACACCTCAAGAAGGAAAGGCCCAAAAGCTAATGCACAAAAAAATCAGTATGAAACCTTTGTTAGTCTAGTAAAGAACTGCAAAGCAATTTGTATTTATTTATTTATCGAGTTTTATATACCCGTCGTTTGGTTTCGCCATCACAACGGTTTACAAAGTTTCAAAGTTTAACAGAGTTTCCAAAAGGTTCGTATGGTTGCTAACATAGAAAATATCATTTTTATAAACTTAGTTTGTAGGTTAATCTATATGTATTTCGGTTCTGTGTTATAATATCGTCTTTAAAAAAAAACACAAAACCAAAAGCTCTCAAGCCTAGGACTGTAAAACATGCCGTAAGTTGGTTTATGTTCATCCTTCCACCACCTTGAGGCAGGGCTGACCTGGAGGGAAAGAGGAAGGGGGTGAAGCTTTGACCTCTAATGTCTAACGTCACTTCCATGAGCCCCTGGGAGCATGGGTGCAGCAGGAGCTGCAGCAACCCGTGAGCAGAGACATCTATATTATGCCACATCATACAGTTACCCCCTCCTTCCCCCACACTTCAATATCTCAGGAGGAGCCCACTGGGGCTGAATAATTCCAGGCCCCACACACTCACTAGCATCAAGCCTTTCCTGGGACACAGTCCCACTCTGAAGATAAAGAAACAGATTATGTAATAGTTTTCATGAATTAGACACTCTTGGTCTCAATATACAGGAAAGAGCAAGTTTGTTTACCATAAATAAGGTTCTTCATAGAAAGCAGGATGAATTAGCAATGGCACGTGGGTGATGTCATCCAATGATGAACGGACCCTTCTCTTCTAGCTCAGTTTTTCTCTACAAAACATGAGCTGGAATTCCCATGCACACAGTTGATTGCAGAGCTTACATTTAGCTAGGTAGTAGACTCTCTAGGGTGGCAGAGGGGTATTAAGCCAGGCTAATTCATCCTGTTTTCTTTTTGAGAACCCTGTATAATGCTAAATTAGCCATGACACATGTGAAGTCCCAAGCTGACAGATGCAGCAGAGCACTTACTAAAAAGCAACCTGTCTCCTCCTCCAATGCAGAGTGAACTACTGGGTGAACAGGCTGCACAAAATTGCTAGCCCAAAGTTAGTCACTTCTTGCTAGATCGCCCAGATGGAAATGGGACATGAAGGTGTGAACTGACAACTAATTTGCAGCTTTGCAAATGTCTTCAATTAAGATGGCTCGCAGATGAGCCACTGAAGTATCCATGTCAGATCATGATAGTGTCTGTGATTTGAAGGCTAGCAAGAACACAGCAATGTGCAAAACAGTGTGCCAGCCAGTCAGACAACATGCACTTGGCAATCACTATTCCTAGTCTGATAGCATCATGAGACAAAAGGTTGAGAAACCAGATGATGAGTTCAGCCCAGACTCTTTAGCAGTCCAGTGAATGGAAGGCCTTCACCTCTTCATGTGCATGAGATCTTAGAAAGAAAGTGGGCAACACAATGGCTTTGTTCAGACGAAAAGCCAAAACTACTTTTGACAGAAACTTGGGATGGAGTGAGGAACATGATTCTATTGTGGAAAAACTGCATGTACAGTGAATAATGAACCAATATGTGAAGCTCATTTACTATTCTAGCCAATAAAATGGTGACTATGAACACTGGATTCTAGAAGGAACTTTAAGGAAGTCAACTAATGATTCGTAAGGTGGTTTAATTAGTTGTACCAATACAACACTGGCACTGGTGGCTTGCAACCAGAGGTCTTGTATACCATAACCCTTTCATGAACTTTGACACTAAAGGATCTATGGATAATACCTGATGGTATCTCAGATCTGTTTTCTATTTCCTTGAACATGATTAAGTTGCAATGGAATGGAGATGAACGTTGACTGATGACCAAAGAGGAGAGGGAGAATACATACTGGAGCAATTCCTTTGCTACACAGGCAAACGGATCCAGGAGCTGGTTTGACACCAAGATGAAAATCTTTTCCATTTAAATCTGTAAGCTCTTCTAATTGAAGGCTTGCTGGAAGAAACCACAATATCCTCAACTTCCTTGGACAGTGATAGCAATGAGACTAGTGAGCATTCAACATCCATACAGTCAAGTTGAGATAAGGACGATTTGGATGATAGATTACCTTCCTCTAAAGTTAGCAAAGTGAGATCAGATCCCAGAGGGATCAGAGGGCTGACTGACAATCTGACTAGGAAATCTGTCTGAGCTATGCTAAAGCAATGAGGATCAGGTATGCCTGGTCCTTAAGTACTTTCTGCACTGTTCTCACAAAAGTGGAGAAAAAGCATACAACAGATCTGCATCTCACTTGAACAGAAAAGCATCTGGAACAGATCTGAACTTGCTTTGAAGAATGGAGCAGAATTTTTCTACTTTTCTGTTGTTCTCTGATGCAAACAAGTTGATTGACGGGTGACTACAGAGATCGAACAACCTCTCTGCCACTGTTTGATCTAGAGAGCACCTATGGGGACAAAATATTCTGCTGAGGTAATCCACCAATGTGTTGGAGATCTCAAGAAGGTAGGTTGCTTGTAGGAAGGCTCTATGGCTGCATGCTTGTTCAAGTAGAACATTGCTACTTGTTTGTTGGGTTGGATCAGAATTCTCTTTTTGCAAAAGGAGATGTGAAAAACCTCTCAATGCATGTCTGACTGCTCGTAGCTCCATGCAACTGATCTGAAACAAATGTCCTGTTGACAACCAGAATCCTTGGGTTTGGAAACAGCCTATGTGTACTTCAACCCTGGTGGATGCATTTGTTGTCAGCATTACTTGATGAGGTAGGAACCAAAGGGGAGCTCCAATCTTTAGGATGTTTGGGCCTAGCCATCACTGGAGAGACCCCTTCATATCTGTGGTGACCCTCACCAGAAAGCTATTAAAAAATAGAGAGAGAGTTAGAGGCTCCGATTTCTGACCATTTGTGCATCTCTGTTTGTGGTTTATGAGACAGTTTGTCCTTGCTCTAAACTTTAAATAAAACCAACAGAGCTCTAAGGCAACGGATTTCCAAACATCGCAATTGTTTGAAGAATAGGATGGATGCACAATTTATATCATACTATTTGGAGGATAAACATGTATTTAATTAATTAAAAAGATTGTTTTATACACTACTCAATAAATCATAGCAATTTGCAGACATGCCATACATAATAAAATACACTTACCTATATACAAATTCAAGGAAAAACAAAACAGGAATAACAAAAACCACTACAATACTATCTGCTGGTGTTTTACTCTTATGCCATTCTTCATTAGACAGCTGTATTATCTACTATGAATTCTTGTGTGTATAGCCAGGTTTTTACACCTCTCTTGAATGCCTTTGTATCAATTAGATTTCTAAGTTGCTCTGGGAGGGTGTTCTACAAGACTGGGCCAGCTCTAGAGAAGGCCCTGTCTTTGACTTTGCCAATATGTGCCTGACAAATTGCCAGAACCTCCAGAAGACCTCTATTATGCAATCTTAAAGTTCTCAAGGATGTATAAATATGCAGCATGGCACCTACCCATAGAAGATTTGTGGTGTTAAATCAATTTATGAATTAAGATTAAGGTCTTATACTTAAATATTGCTCTGACTGGAAGCCAGTGAAAGGCAGCAAGAATTGGGGTAATGTGGTCATATTTTGTTTGCCCTGAAAGTAATCAGACAGCGGCATTTTGTAGTAACTGAAGAGAACGCAGCGTAGAAGCAGGAACTCACAGCAATAAGGAGTTGCAATAGTCTGTCCCTGCAAAGATCTGTAATTGCAATACTGTTCTGAAATCTACTGTACTTACCAAAGGTTTTAAGTTAACATATGTAATTTCATGTATCCTGAATGTATCATGAACGTAAGATATGCCATACCGGATCAGACCAAGGGTCCATCAAGCCCAGTATCCTGTTTCCAACAGTGGCCAATCCAAGTCGCAAGTACCCAAACATTAAATAAATCTCATGCTACTATTGCTAATTAATTGCCATCATAGCAGTTAATGGATTTATCCTCTAGGAACATATCCAAACTTTTTTTAAACTCAGTTACACTAACTGCTGTAACCACATCTTCTGGCAATGAATTCCAGAGCTTAACTATGCGCTGAGTGAAAAAGAATTTTCTTCGATTTGTTTTAAATGAGCTACTTGCTATCTTCATAGAGTGCCCCTGGTCCTTCTATTATCTGAGAGAGTAAAGAACCGATTTATATTAACTTGTTCAAGTACTTTCATGATTTTGTAGACTTCTATCATAACCCCCCTCAGTAGTCTCTTCTCCAAACTGAACAGCCTACCTTCTTTAGCCTTTCCTCATAGGGAAGCTGTTCCATAGCCCTTATTTTGGTTGCCCTTCTCTGCAATTTCTCCAGTGCAGCTATATCTTTTCTGAGATGTGGTGACCAGAACTGCACACAGTATTCAAGGTACGGTCCACCATGGAGTGATACAGAGGCATTATGACATCCACCATTTTATTTTCCATTTCCTTTTTAATAATTCCTAACATTCTGTTTGCTTTTTTGATTGCCATAGCACACTGGGCCAATTTCAATGTATTATCCACTATGACGCCTAGATCTCTTTCCTGGGTGGTAATACCTAAGATAGAACCTAACATTGTGCAATTACAGCAAGGGTTATTTTTCCCTTTATGCATCACTTTGCACTTGTCCACGTTAAATTTCATCTGCTATTTGGAAGCCCAATCTTCCAGTTTCCCAAGATCCTCCTGCAATTCATCACAATCCGCTTGAGATTTAACTACTCTGCATGATTTTGTGTCATCTGCAAATTTGATCACCTTACTCGTCGTACCCCTTTCCAGATCGTTTATAAATATATTAAAAAGCACCGGTTCAAGTACAGATCGCTGAGGCACTCCACTATTTACCTTTTTCCACTGTGAAAACTGACCATTTAATCCTACTCTCTGTTTCCTGTCTTTTAATCAACTTGCAATCCACTAAAGGACATCACTTCCTATCCCATGACTTTTGAGTTTTCTTTGAAGCCTCTCATGCAGGACTTTGACGAACGCCTTCTGAAAATCCAAATACACCACATCTACTGGTTCACCTTTGTCCACATGTTTATTCACCCTTCAGAAAAATGTAGGAGATTTGTGAGGCAAGACTTCCCCTGGGTAAATCCATGATGGCTGTGTCCCATCAAACCATGTCTATCTAAATGTTTTGTGATTTTATTCTTTATAACAGTTTCCATGATATTTCCTGGCACTGAAGACAGGCTCACCCCTGGATCCATTTTTAAAATATAGGGGTTACATTTACCATCTTCCAATCTTCAAGAACATCGGATGGTTTAAATGATAGGTTACAAATTTTTACTAATAGATTTGAAATTTCATTGTTTAGTTCTTTCAGAACTCTGGGTGTATACCATCCAGTCCAGGTGATTTACTACTCTTCTGTTTGTCAATCAGGCCTACCACATCTTCCAGGTTCACCATGATTTGGTTCAGTTGATCTGAATCATCACCTATGAAAATCTTCTACGGAACGGTTATCTCTCATGTTTTTAATATGAGCCTTCACATAGGGGTCTGGCTCAAGAATGACCCACAGATCACAAACTATTGTAGCAATAGGTTTAGTATATTCACCGAATTCAAACTTTATATTTTTTGGTGTATCCTTGGTTCGGGACAACATTATGAACTGTTGCTGAAATGTTTAATGACAGACGAGTATGATGCATCCATTTATTAATGGCCCCCAGAAAGATTTTGAGATAGTTTAATGTATTAGTTATGGAATTTTTTTAATTATGATAAAAAACTGAATGTAATCAGGATAAATGAAAAAATGCAATCCTAACCTTGCAAGCAATTTGCATAATGAAATAAGGTAAAAGTTGAACAGCATTTCAAAAAGCGTTGATCCCTGCAGGACTCCCGTCTTAATGTACTTCCAATCAGAGGTATTTTCTTTAACACAAATCTAAAAAGATCTTTCACTCAGATATGAATCAAACTATTTAAGGACTGTTCCTGATAGTCCATATTCCTTTACACAATCGATCAATATATTACGGTTAATGGTACCGAAGGTGGAGTCAATTACAATTTTTGCAATTGATCATGTGATTAAGAATTCTCGGGGGGGGGGGGGGTAAGGGGGTGATCAACAGATAATTATGAAGAAGAAAATAGCAATCAGTATATCATCTACAATCTGTTGAATCAAAGATTAAATTTGAATGTTGAAGGGTTTTTATTTTTATGATTTTTGATTACTGAATATATTTTTTAATAGCTTGAGAAGAGAGTCTATATCATCAAATGTTATATGGATGATTGTTATTTAGCTAATTCAATCATTTTTCATGAATAAGATAAAGTGGGGATAAAGAGAATGTTTCTGATTTATGACATCGGCATACTTGCAGATTTGTTTATACTGATGAGGTCATTGAAATTTCCTTGTACATGCAGTTGATTAGATGCAGAAATCATGGGACTATGTTTGATCATCTGATTGCTAAACAATAGACTTTCAGTCGTCATCTAAATTGTTGTCTTTATATGAAATGAACCATTGTAGGCAGTTTGACACATGGAACTTTTATTCATTAAAACAATACCTGCGTTGTGAGAATATATATCTTTAAAAAAGGTTTGTGGTTGGGATTATATAATTTTGAAATGTGTTAATTTGAAATACATGTTGTAGAACTGTCTGAATTGTCAGGATATTTAAATGGATTTCAACTATTCATGTCACCTGTTTGAGATATTGAAAATTATTAAAAATATAATCCAGTTAGAAGATTTTCTGATTGATGATGGTACTTATTTCTATGTGAGAGCTTTGCTCCCTGAGATAGCTGAAGTCTTTCCCCCCAATTTTTCTACATTTTTAAAAAATATTCCATAATTTTTTTAAATTTAGATAGCTAATTTAATAGTTTAGTGAAGCATATTCAATGTGTTTTTTGGATTTTTTACTTCACTGTTTGTTAGATTTGGGAGCTGGTTGCCACCACTGGGACTTCTATTGGGCGCTCCCGAGGCATGGAGGCGAGAGGGACTCCCCCTTGCTGGAAGGGAAAGGTTGAAGGATGTCCTCCTTGTCACTTACTACCAAGTGAGGCAAATAAAGTCTTCACCGTTTCCTGATTTATGGGCTGCTGTGTCCTTTGACCAGGAGTTAGAGAAAAGACATCCTCTTCTGAGACCAGTATTGGTTCATCCATCAGTTCAGTTGACCCCGATATCAGAACTGATATGTTCCATGGTGCCTCTGGTCTCCATGCATCCATCAGTTCAGCTGACTCTTCCTGGGATGGATGCATGGAGACCAGAGGCACCATGGAACATATCAGTTCTGATATCTCCAAATGTCATCCTGTCTCCTCTAGTAAGGACTGAGATTAGGATGTTGAGATGGAGGGAAGCAAGTGCAATGAATCATCATCAGGGCCCCTCAATGTTCGTTCCCGCATCAAATGTGTTGCATGCACTGAATGGGCCTGGGGCAGGTGCTCCGATTACATCAGGGCATGGAGTGTTGATAGATCTGAGGCGGAATGTATCGACAGAGTGAAAAGCTGCATTGGCTGAACCGATGTCAATAAACCTGTTCAATAGATCCCTGGAAACAGGAGTGGTGTCGCAAGATTGGAGTATTTGTGGTCCTGCTTCGCAAGGGTGGTAGCAGAGAGGAGGCAGGAAACTACAGGCCAGTTATCTTCAATCAAGTGGGTTTCTGGACCCAAAGTTGTATGGATTCCTCAAGGCAAGGCCCTGTCACACAAATCTGATTGAATTTTTTGACTGAGTGACTAGATAATTGGATCAAGGAAGCGTGTTCAATGGATTTATTTGGATTTCAGCAAATCTTTTGTGATATAGTCCCGCATAGGAGGATCATGACTAAAACAAGAAGCTTGAGAGTGGGATCCAAGGTGATGGAATGGATTACAAACTGGTTGATAGGAGACAACATGTAATGGTAAATGGAACCTGCTCTAATGAGAGAATGATGTTAAAGTGGAGTGTCTCAAGGATTGGTTTTGGGATTAGCTCTGTTCAATATCTTCATTTGCAACATTGTGGAGGGCTTAGAAGGAAAAAAGTTTGCCTTTTTGCAGATGATACCAAGATATGCAAGAGTCAACATTCCTGAAGGAATGGAGAGAATGAAAAGGGATTTAAGACGACTAGAAGAGTGGTCAAAGATTTGGCAGCTGTCATTACAGCTGCCAAATCTTTGACCACTGGGCTTGATGGACCCTTGGGCTTGATGGACCTTTGCCATGCTGGGCTTGATGGACCCTTGGTCTGACCCAGCATGGCAACTTCTTATGTTCTTATTCAATGCCAAGACGTGCAGAGTCATGCATCTGGGGTGCAGAAATCCAAAAGTGCTGATAAGGGACGAAAGACTACAGTGCACGGACAAGGAGAGGGATCTTGGGGTAAATGTGCCTGGCGATCTGAAAGCAACATGACAAGATGGTAGCTAAAGCCAGAAAAATGCTGGGCTGCATAGAGAGAAGAAAAACCAGCAGGAAAAGGAAGGTGATAATGCACTTGAACAGATCCTTGGTGAGGCCTCACCTGGAGTACTGTGTTCAGTTCTGGAGACCATAAATCAAAAATAGAGGCAGGATGGAATCAGTTCAGGGGAAGGCAACCAAAATGGTGTGGGAATCTGTTTCAGAAGACCTACAAGGAGAGGCTGAAGGATCTAAATATGTATACCCTGGAGGAGAGAAGGTGCAGGGGAAATATACAGACCTTCATATACCTGCAGGAATTAATGATGCACAAACTTCCAACATTTTCTGCTGGAAAGGAAATGGTAGAATTAGGGGTCACTATATGAAATTCCATAGGAGGCAACTCAGAACCAATATTAGGAAATATTTCTTCATGGAGAGGGTGATGGATGCCTGGAATGCCCTCCCAGAAGAGTGGTAAAGAAAAGAATTGTGAAAGAATTCTAAAGGGCATGGGACAAACACTGTAGATCCCTTCTTCTCCAAACAACCCCTGGCCAGGGTCAGAGACAACATTTACTTTTGAGCCTTTAGCCCAAGGTGGATGATAACTGAAGAGAAGAGAGGGCAGGCTGAAGAGAAGAGAGGGCAGGCTGATGACAAAGATAACATTTTGTTCCTGGGTAGTTTCAAAGGTGGGTGAGGAGAGAGGAGCACTAGCAGTCACCACCAGCCTCATGCACACTTATCCTTCTCATCGCCTCAAGGCTGGTCCCAAGCTAGAGGGTGATCTGCAAGTGGCAGTGTCATTAATAATGAAAATCAGCAAGGAGCCTGTGAGCCAGTGCAAGCTAAGAGGCCCTGCAATGGCTCTAATCTCTAATGTAGTGTTTCATATCACAGAAACTCATGCATAGGTGGAGCTTTCCAGGACCTGTGAGTGCATGCTGGCTGACAGGCCCAAAGCTGACTTCAGCCACCAGCAGCTTAGTAGAGGATCAGTACTGCTATTTGAGGCACCTGTGACCCCGGTTGAAGATTTTGTGACTATCTGGGGTCATGAAGCAGTTTGAGAAGATCTGGCTTAGAGCATAAACTTTTCAATCATTTTAGGCTTTCTTTCTGCAAGAAAACTTATGTCCTGGATATGTCTATCCGACCATCTATGTTCCTCTGTCTGTCTGTCTGTCTGTCAACATCTTAGTTGCAGTGCTCCAGGACCTGATCCATGGAGATGCTGTGCCATTATAGACAAGGAAGGCAGGCAGGGCCATGGAGCCATTGTTTGGACAACCAAGGCGAGCAGGCCCTAGAGCAGAGCTTTCCAAAGTGTGTGTCGGGACACATTAGTGTGTCGCCTGTAGTGTGGAGGTGTGTCGCCCGGTCCACAGGGCCGGCGGAAGCAGGGAACTATAGCAGGAAGATCGGCGGGCAGTGGTGGAGCTTACATCACCACGGCCCGAAGAAAAGGGTCACGTTCACTCCTCCTCCTTCCTGCCTGTGCAGCCCTGGAAGAAAAACGTTGCCGGAGCCGCGTGGGCAGGAAGGAGGAGGAGCATCTGCTGCGTACAGAAGAGCAGCATTAATGGGCCGTTGCGGATCCCACGTCGCGACGGCCCGAGAAGAGGAGGAAACCCGATAGCAGGGCCGCTGCAGATCCCATGTCACAGCCAGGGAAGATCAGGGCCTCTGAAGAGCCCATCCTTCGGCAACCCGTGCAGAGGGACAGCATGTGCCAGTGAGAGCCTATGCTTGAGCAAGAGAGCATGTAGGAGTGAGAGAGCCTGTGTGTGTGAGAGTGAGACAGCATGTGCACGAGAGAGACAGTATGTATGTATGTATGAGAGAGAGGCATGTGAGAGTGAGAGCTGTGGATGTGTGAGATTGCATGTGAGTGAGAGCCTGTGTGTGTGAAAATGTGTGAGATAGCGTGTGAGAATGAGAACCTGATTGTGTGTTTGAGGGAAGACAGATGGAGAGAAAAGAAATAGAAAAAAAGACCCTGTAAAAGGAATTGGCAAAAAAACAAGAAAGGAAAGCTGGAAAAAAAAGCCTGTGACCAACCGATTAGAAAACTAAGATCAGACAGCAAAGGTTAAAAAAAAAAATTACTTTTTAGTGATTGGCACATGTAATCTTTGGGAATGTGCAAGAGTAGCACTTTCTCTATGCCGATCTCACAATGTACGAGATCAGCATGGAGGAAGTGGAAGCCTGCAAATATTTATTATGAGATAGGTTGTGTTGTGAAACATTTTATTTATGTATATATTTAAGGAAACATACATAAATTGTTGAAATACATTTTGTTCGTTTAACCTTTAACTTCTGGTTTGCTGGTAGACTGAATTACTGTGTCACGAAATTATGTTTGTCTAAAAAGTGTGTCACCAACATGAAAAGTTTGGAAAGCTCTGCCCTAGAGGGTGATGTGGCAGTGAAAAAGCAGTGTCTGTTGCCAATAGCTGGCTGCACATATTTAGTATGTCTGGCACAGCTACCGCTAGAGGGCATTGTGGCAGGGGACAGCAGAGAATGGCATCTGGAGCTGTAGAGCCTAAAGTCATCATAGATGGAACAGTTGCAATGTTCCCTCCAAGGAACATTGCAACTGTGTGTGCAAATTTTTTTTCATGTGACCAACAATTTTTGAGTGCCAGTATTAGCACTGCATTTCTGTATATAGCACAAAGAAAATAAGTATATGAGCGACCATGTAAAACCTGTGAGCGATGCTCTGAAATGTATGAGCGATCACTCACATGCTCAGCTTAGAGGAAACTATGGTTGCACCCAGCTGAGTCTATCTGGGTAAGAACAGCAATTTATCTACATGTCCCCTGTACAGATGTAATCAGCATATAGCATTTTCAACTTGTTTCAATTTTGGTTTAGAAGAGATCTTGGGAGCCGGGTTAGTAACACTGAGGCTGTGGATTCAAACCGCACCAAGTCAGAAATGGCCTGAATTCCAGCCTAGCCAACAACAGAGGGTATTAATGCTCCAAGGAATTTTTGGAGGGGTGCTTTTCAAAAGGATGGGCTCCACCTCACCCAGAGTGGAACCAGGCTGCTGGCACTAACCGTTAAAAAGGAGATAAAGAATTTTAAAAAAATTGCACTATTTATTGCTTTTCAAATAATTACAACAAATAAAACAATACAGTTGAAATGTCATAATGGCTGAATCGTATCATATTCTATTAACTGAAAAATATAATTTATAACCATATCAATCCTTCATCTTTTCAGTCACCATCAATCTAATAAATGAAGCCTGACCGACGTGCCGCAAATGCGCAGTAGAGAGCAGCTCTACTGCGCATGTGTGGGCAAGCACGTCGGTCTCAGCGAGCGTCAGCTGAATATATCAATATGGCGGCGTCGGCGACGAGGAGCAGCGGCGTCGTAGAGCGGCAGCAGCGACGAGGAGCAGCGGCGTTGAGCAGCAGCAGCGGCAGCCAGTAATGAGGGAGGAGAGAGTGAGAGGGAGGGAGGAGAGAGTGAGAAGGAGAAGAGAGTGAGGGGGAGGGAGGAAGGAGAGAGTGAGAGGGAGGGACAAAGAGTGAGAGGGAGGGACTGAGTGAGGGAGGGAGGAGAGAGTGAGAGGGAGGGACTGAGTGAGAGGGAGGGAGAGAGGGAGGAGAGAGTGTGTGGGAGGGAGGGAGGAGTGGGTGAGTGTGTGGGATGGAGAGAGGTAGGGGGTGGGAGAGGTGGGGAAGAGTGAGGGGAGACGGAGAATGAGGGGGAGGTGAGAGACAGAGGGATGTGAGTAAGTGGAAGGGTAAGAAGTTGTGGAGCAGAGAAAAAGGGAGTGGAGGAGGGCTGAGGAAGAGGGGATGGGATTGAAAGAGGGTGGGGAGTGACTGAGGGAAGGGGAGGGAGGTGGGAGTGACTGAGGGAAGGGGAGGGAGGTGAGAGTGAGGGGAAGGAGGCAGTGGGAGACAGAGGGTGAGTTAGACTGAGTGGAGGGAAGGGGGTGAGTGAACGAGGGGAAGGGGGAGTGAGGGAGAAAAAGTGTAGAAGGGTGCTGTGTTCGAAAATGGACTGAAAAAAAAATTTTAACGGACTTAACGGCTTGTTAATACATATAAGGAAATTCAAGTGAAATCTCTCAAATTGAACGGAATTATGGAAAAAATATTCTAGGTAATATGCATTATCTAAGACCTACTATTTTAAATACCGGTCCTTTTTGCTACTAGGAGACCCTTGAGACCTTCTGGATCTGTGAATGAATAGCTATTTCCATCTAACTTGATAATACACCTACATAGGTACTTTAACATAAAATGCCCACCTTTATCTAGCATCTCTTTCCTATAAACCAAGAACTTCTTTCTGCGTAACTGGGTGGATTTTATAAGATCTGGAAAGATCCATATTCTTTGGCCATAAAAGGTATTTGATCGATTTCGAAAAAAGGATTTCATTATATTATCCCTATCAGTACCAAATGCAAACTGTACTAATAGAGTCCCCCGTTCTTTAATTTCCAGATCTTCCTGAGATTTTTGCAGTAAATCAGATAAATCTATAGAGCTACTTTTGGATATTTTAGACTCTGATGTTTCCTTTTCTTTACCATTCTTTATTTGCTGTTCTTGTTTTACCTCATTTTTCTTAGTTCCTAAATAAAAGGCCCTCACTATAAGTGGTAAACATTTATCAGGAATTTTCAATATTTGCATTGAGTAATTCCTGAATAATTCTAATGGGTCCATGTTTTTTATGACTGGGAAGTTGTTAACTCTTAAATTTAAAGACCTTATAGAATTTTCAAGATTTTCTAATCTCTTATTTACCTCTCCTTCAGCATTAATTTGATGACTTTGAATTTTCTCTATTTGCAAAACACGTTTATCTAATGCATTCACTTCTTTATTTTGCTTTTCCAGCTCTACAGTATTTTGTACCGAAGAGTTGGTAGTTTTCATAATTTCAGTTAGCTTATTAATTGACATATCCAATTTCACCATGTAGTTCCATAAACTTTCTAAAGTTATATTAACAGGTTTTTTTTAACTGAATATCAGATTTTATTACCACTTCAATATTATCTTGTTTTTCTATAGGACGAACCAACTTTGGAGTGCTAGTCTCCTTTGGAGTAACAATAGAATTTTCCAGAGAAGTCGAATGCATCATTTGCTCAGATAAATCCAAAGCTTTAGCAGACTGTTCTAGCTCGTTTCTCAGATCGAGAGGTCTCAGGCTTTCTTCCTGCAGATTTCCTGGACTCTTTAGGGTAAAACCCTCTTCTCTTCCAGGCAGTGGTGTAGCCGGTGCCCCTGGGGTCAATGATGTTTCTACGACCTGGGGTGAGGCATTCCGCTCCAACACCTCTCCCCGCGCGGTCTGCCCAACAGGGATATTTTGTGTTGAGTCTATCCATTCTAATACAGCCCTTTGTCCAGAATCTGACAATACCACTCCAGCTGGTGGCCCTAACCTGGCCTTCCTTTTGGTGTGTGGCATATTTACTTTAAGAAAATTTAAGGAAAACAAAATCCAGGCAATGAACTTGTATAAGATGGACTAATGCAGTAAAAATAAGAGATTTCACTTTAGAGGCTTTAAAGGAGAAAGGACTTATTATAGGAAAAATATATATCTTACCTGACGTGGGACCTTAATTTGCAATATCTTAGAAAATATATACCATTGAGGAGGCAGATCAGGCAGAATCCCGGCAAAGTCCAGCTTAGCCGCGCGCCCCTTAAGTGCGCGCAGCTTCAGCAGCGTGCCAGGTCTGCAGCACGCCACAGGCAGTTGAAATTTATAGTCCGTTTCTGGGTCCCAAGCCACACCCCTCGAGCGTCAGAATAAGCTGGGAGAGATTTCTCCGTTGGGACAAAGCTATGTTCACCCCTGGGGTCCTCAGCTGTTCCAGGTAATACAATTCTCCTCTCCGCCTCAGTAACACCAAGGCAGGCAGTTGAAATTTATAGTCCGTTTCCGGGTCCCAAGCCAAGCCCCTCGAGCGTCGTGTATCAGAATCAGCTGGGAGAGATTTCTCCGTTGGGGCAAAGCTACTTTCACCCCCGGGGTCCTCAGCTGTTCCAGGTAATACAATTCTCCTCTCCGCCTCGGTAAGACCAAGGCAGGTAGTTGAAATTTATAGTCTGTTTCCGGGTCCCAAGCCACACCCCTCGAGCATCGAGCGTCAGAATCAGCTGGGAGAGATTTCTCCGTTGGGGCAAAGCTACATTCACCCCCAGGGTCCTCAGCTGTTCCAGGTAATACAATTCTCCTCTCCGCCTCAGATAGTGCAATTTTTAAATAAATGATGGGGAAAGCAGACAGTTGCTCAGAAGCGCATGGTTCGGAATTATGTATCTTTGGAGGATACTAAGAGAACATGGAAATTAGGGCATCCCAGTAGAGGTTGCAATAAATGCTAAAATGAATAAGGTGCCTTTAAGTAAAGAGCAGACAGATTCCAAATTACTCTTGCAACGGATAAGCTGATTGTTAATACAAAGAAAAAAAACTTTGAAAATGTCTGTATACAAATGCTAGAAATCTAAAAAATAAGATGGGAGAGTTAGAGTATACAGCATTGGATGACGAGGTAGATATAATTGGCATATCTAAGACCTGGTGAAAGGAGGTTAATCAATGGGGCACTGTGATACCAGGGTACAAATTACATCAAAATCATAGGATGGATCAAATTGGTGGAGGGGTGATACTATATATTAAAGAGGGCACTGATTTAAACAGGATAAAAGTTCTGCAGGAAACAAAAATGTAATGTTGAATCTTTATGGATAGAAATTCCAGGTGAAAAGGGGAATAAAATAGTAGTGGGGGTGTATTACCGTCCACCTGGCCAGAATGAGTAAACGGACAATGAAACAGTAAAAGAAATTAGGGAAACTAACAAAATCACCACCATAGTAATAATGGGTGATTTCAATACCCAATGTATAAATGTATTAATTTATCCAATGACCAAGGATAACTTATAACAATACGTTGTCATAAAACTTTTATCTTATATTGTTGTTAGTATCACATGTGCTTTAACAATTTTTTGTGATGAATTTAAGGACCTTCATACTACCCATGGATAACAAGCGCAAACTTGTATTGCCACCGTTACGGGTCTTTTTTAATCATCGGTCCAATCACCATTTTTTTGTGATTAAGTTTTTCCAATTTTTCTTATTATTTTGAATACTTTTTCTTAAAATTTCAAAGAACTGTACTTCCCTTTTGCTTGAGTTGATAAAGTTCCAGAGTCTAGAGTCCAAGTCCGACGTGAACACGTTTCATAAGCCACTGCCTCAGGCACTTCTCAAGACGACTCGCTGAGCAGCAGCAATTGGTATAAGTTGTTATAAGTTATCCTTAGTCGTTGGTCATTGGATAAATTAATACATTTATACATTGGGTAATTGAAATCACCCATTATTACTGTGGTGGTATGTGATACTAACAACAATATAAAAGTTTTATGATACAACGTGATTGTTATAAATGATTTCAATTACCCCAATACTGAATGGGTGAATGTTACATCAGGACATGCTGGAGAGGTAAAGTTCCTAATTGAAATATATGACTGCTTCATGAAGCAACTGGTACAAGAACTAACAAGATGGGAAAATATTTTAGACCTAGTCCTTAGTGGAACACAGAATTTGGTATGAGAAGTAACAGTGTTGGAGCCACTTGGCAATAGTGATCACAACATGATCACATTTAACTTAACTGGAGGGAGGACACAAATCTACTGTGATAGCATTTAACTTTCAAAAAGGTAACTATGATAAAATGAGGAAAATTGGAAAACACTGAAAGGAGCAGCTGCAAAGTTTAAGAGTTTACATCAGGCATGGACATTGTTTAAAAATTCCATCTTGGAAGACCAGATCAGATATATTCCACACATTAGAAAAGGCGGAAGGAAGGCTAAACGAATACTCACATGGTTAAAAGGTTGGAGGAGAGAGAGGCTATAATAGCTAAAAACATTTTTCAAGAAATGAACAAAAGGATCCAAATGAAGAAAAGAGGAAACATAATCACTGGCAAGTTAGATGCAAAGCACTGAAAAGGAAGGCATAGAGAGAATTTGAAAAGAAGCTTGATGTGGAAACAAAAACTCATAATAAAAAAAACGTTTCCAGGTACATTCAAAGTAAAAAGCCTGAGAGAGTGTCAATTGGACCATTAGATGATCAAGGGGTAAAAGGGGCACTTAGGGACGACAAATCCATAGCAGAGAATTTAAATGAATTATTTTCTTTGTCTTCACTGAGGAAGATGTAAGAGAGATAACCAATGTACAATGTGAACTTTTTAAAGGGTTTTTTCCCCGTGATGGCAGCTTAAATGGCTGAGCACCACAAGAATTTTACATTTTTTATTTTCTGGGGTGCTGTCTGAGGTTTTCCCTTTTCACATTGCTTATTAAGAAGTACTTCATTGAGTGATATTGTTTTATAAGAAGTTTCTGTAATTTTAAATCTAATAGAAATAAAAGATAAAACAAAAAATATATACAATTATATAACACACAAAATTAGTATTTGTGTTTTAGAGATACCCATGCCAGAAGAGATACTCAAAGGTGATGAATCAGCAGAACTGAAAGAAATTTCAGTGAACCTGGAAGATGTAATAGAGCAAACTGACAAACTAAAGAGTAGCAAATCACCTGGAAGAACTGAAAAATGAAATTGCAGACCTGCTATTAGTAATCTGTAAACTATCATTACAATTATGGTACATGAAGATTGGAGGGTTGCTAATGTAACGCCAACTATTAAAAAGGGATCAAAGGGTGATCCAGAAAACGACAGACCAGTGAGTCTAACATCTGTCCAGCAAAATGGTAGAAACTATCAAAGAACACAATTGCTGAACATATAGATAGTGTAATGGGACAAAGCCAAATTTAGATTTAGCCAAGGGAAGGCTTTCCTCACCAATCTGCTACATTTTTTGAGGGCATAAATAAACATGTGGATAAGGGTGAACCAGTTGATATAGTGTATCTGGATTTCCAGAAAGCATTTGACAAAGTCCCGCATGAAAGACTTCTTGGGAAATTAAAAAGTCATGGGATACAAGGCAGTATCTTATTGTCGACTGGGAACTGGTTTAAAGATAGAAAATAGAGAACAGGGCTAAATGGTCAATTTTCTCAATGAAGAAACGTGAACAGTGGAGTACCCCAGGGATCTGTCTGGGACCCCTGTGGGAACAAGGATTGAGATGATCCAATTTGCAGATGACACACAATCATTCATAGTTGTTAAATCACAAGAGGATTATGAGAAATTGCACGAAATTGGGGATACAAATGGCAAATGAAATTTAATGTGGACAAGTGCAAAGTGATATAATTTGGGTTATTCTTCCCTAAGTAAATCTACATAATGCAAGGTTCCACATTAGGAGTCTCCATTCAGGAATAAGATCTAGGCATCATCTTTGATAATATGTGGATATCTTCTGCTCAGTATGCAGCAGTAACCAAGAAAGCAAAAAGAATGGAGAATAAAATAGAATATAATAATGCCTCTGTATCGCTCTATGGTGCAACCTCATCTGGAGTACTGTGTGCAATTCTGTTCACCACAACTCAAAAAAAAAAAAAAAGATACCAGTGTATCGCCAAGCACCGGGAGGTGTGTTGCAGCTCCCGGTGTCCCACTGCCCCGGTTGTACTTCCTTCTTCCAGCCCCCCATGGGTCAATGGAAAGCCTCCTTTCTTTCTGCTCCCACTGCCCAATGGGGAGCCTCCTTCATTCTAACTGCCCCCGCGCAGGCCAATCAGAAGCCTCCTCCCGTCTACCTGCCAGTGAGAGTAGGAAGAAGGGAGGAAACCTTTGATTGGCCGGTGAGGCAGGAAGAAGAGGCATCACTTAGCTCGAGAGTGGGGTGGTTGAGGGGGGCTGAGAGGAATGGCAGTGTCGAACCCCGACGAAGCAAGGCCACCACGGGAGCCCATCCCCGTGGCGGCAAAGAGGAAACCCGACCCCGACCAAGCAAGGCTGCCATGGGAGCCCATCCCGTGGCGGCAAAAAAGGCCAGCCGGAGTAAAGCTGAGGGAGCAAAGGAAGAAGAGGTTTGGTGGTGAGAGCTTGTGTGTGTGGATGTGAATGGGCGCCTGGGTGAGAGCTTGTTTATGTGGGTGTGAATGGGTGCCAGGGTGAGAGCTTGGGTGTGAACTGGTGCGAGAGCATTTGTGTGTGATTGAGAGAGAGAGACTGGTCAGGGAGGTGATGTGTTTCTGTGTGAGAGAGACTGGTCAGGAAGATGACTAGTGTGAGTGAGAGAGACCAAGACTAGTCGTGAGGTCTTATTGGGGGTGGGGGTGTGTGTGAGTGACTGGTTGTGGGCACTAAGGAAGAGGACTGTGAGGACAGAGCTTCAGCAGCCCTTGCTGCTTCTGGTGAGTGCTATTGGCCTGGAAGGGAAAGGAGTAGGAGAGTTGCTGGAGAGGGTAAGTAAAGATGTTTTTTTAAGTTTATTTTTCTTGATTGACTGCCATTTTAATTATTGGGTATTATGTGATGTCTGCTGTTTTGAAATATTGATATTTGGATGTTTTAATAATTTTTATGAGTTTTTAATTGTTGGATGTTATTCTGTTCAGCAGCTGTTTTGTAACATTTTTAGTATAGCTTTACAATTATTTCTGTGTGGCGCTCTATAGCAGCTTGGCTTATTTTGTTTTCCTAATAGGAAGTGTATTAGTGTTTAGGACCTGGTTTAATATTTGTAGTGTTGCTTTTTCATAGATAGGGTTGTTACTGTTTGAGTGTGTTCCATAATACAGGTGTAACTTTGTGCTGGTTAGTTTGTGTGCATTATTGCAGATCCTGGGACTAAGTTAGGTGCTATATTTCTCTTTCCATTTCTCCAGGTTTGCACTGCATGCAGAGTGGCTTTTTTGATTTTCCATTCCAGTTTTTGTCTCCATATTTATAATTTGTGGGTTTTCTGTACTTGGTGAAGGTCAGTTCTGGGTGTGTGACCGAGGTGAGGTATTTTACTAGCATGTAGGCATTTGTATCAATCTTATTTGTTGTGTTTTCTCAATAGAATATGCGTTAGTGGTAAATTACTGTCTTTTCATCAGGAAGGTTTTTGAGCCTGGTAATAAAGGGGGTTTGTTTTGCTTTTACTGAGATGTAAATAGAACCAGAATACCTTTTTTGTATGGCGAGTTGTACAGAGTGCCCTAGTTCTGCTCTGCACTCATTGCTGGGGGTCAAGGGGGTTCCCGTGGATGCAGAGTGTATGTTTACATTTAGCCCCGTGACGGTCACATGTTCAGTGTGTCACGCATGAGAGAACTAGCTGTCAGGTGTGTCCCAGCCGAAAAAAGGTTGAGAACCACTGCCCTAAGATGTGAAATAGACAAGGAATGTGATACCTTGACATAAAGATGGTGGCCCTGCTGTCTCTGGCAGGACTGCGTACAATGCACCAACAGAAAGAATGCCATCCACCAGCACCTATGGTGCTTGGAGGAGTAGACAACCCCCGCCGTATCCGACCGCCAATGATGCAGTCCACTGTTGCACTAAATCCTAATAGAGTCAGCATGTACCGTGTGACAAGTGTCTCCAGTGCCACTGGGGCTCTGACTATGGCGGTCTATGGTAGTGAGCTGTGTTCTGTGGCATCACCTCCATGGTACCCACACAGTACCTGATAACACTCCACAAGGCTGATCGCAGTCTTCAAATGGCGTCACGAATGGCTCAACGCCCTTTCCATCATGTAACAGCATTGGGTAAGCTCATGTTGACCGTGGTGCTCTGTGGCATCTGACCATGTCCACCATCAGACCGTGTCCACCGGTGCCCACAATGGCGACAGTGCCTGCAGTGTTATAAGCACTGTCAGTGCTCTCCCATGATGGCTTGCATCTATGGTCCCAAACAGCACCATGCTCAAGGTTTCAACGGTGCTTGACCAAGCCGTAGGTGCTCAACATGTTCTGCACACAACACCAAAGGCACCCCAGGCACCTGTGGATGTTGACAGCCTGGTGATACCCATAGTGCCCATGGTGGTCGAAGGCACTGATGACTCGCTAACACTGAAGGACCAAATATTTCAAGGGTTGGTGCCACCAATGGTGACCCTGCTGCCCGAAGGCATCAATAGTCCAATGACACCTATGGTGCTCGAAGGCGGAGGCTCTGCGGCATCAATGCGGGACAGACACACTGCATTGATGCCCAAAGGAACCAATGACGGCTGGTGCCATCGACTGTTCCCCTTGGCTCACCTATGCACCAGAGGGCGTCGATGGTGTGAGCTCAATGGCGTTCATTGCTAGTACCCATGGCTGACAAAAGCTTAGACAGCGCTCATCAGCATCAATGGTGCTCGAAGTCCCACAACAGTCCCCAATGCCCTACAACCCAGCGCCTTTAGCACTGGATGGTGACTCAAAGCATCCGAGAGCATCAGTGTCTACAGTGCCCGCCAGCCGTATGCCATCAATAGCACACCACATAGGGGCTCATCAGCACCCCGAACGCTTGATAGCCTTGAAGGCACTGGAGCATGGTGCACCATGGATGCCTCAGGGTGTCTCAGATCTGTGGTGACCCTGGTGCTCGACAACCCAAGGACGTCCAAGGCCTGAAGCTCCTGTCGCTCAAGGGCTTCAATGGCACTTGAGGGCTCATGAGCACCCCCATGCCTCGAGGTTGACCAGGGTGCTCAATGGCAATCCAGGTGCCCCCTGGCAGCGATGGTGTTCAACATCGAGAATAGGCCACAAATGGCATCATTAGCAACATGCCTAATGGCCTCCATGGCACTCAATGGCAGTCCCGGCACCTGACACAGTGTTGACTCTGATGTGTCAGTCTAAGGCCGTTGACGACGCTCGAGGTCAATGCTACCATTCTTCTGCATCGAGGCCCATGGCACTCGATGAATCTCGGGTCCATGGCCATTCCTCGGTGCATCTTCATGGCCCTCAATAGCATTTACAGTGTATGACTGCACCCACTGACACCTTTGGCATGGAAGGGCACTTGATAATATACATGGCGCTCGATGGCGTCTATGATTGATGGACTTTATGGCATCGAGGGCGGCCAAGCACTTTGATGGCATCAAGTGTGCCATGGCCACCCTCTTGCACAAGCAACAGATACCAGGCATGGCACTGAAGGTGCAGCAATAATGCTGTGCTGTCTGCCCAGGCTCCTGCTCACCCTCTTTCACAAAGAGACAGCACTGCCATCATTGGCAAGCAGTAGGGAAGGCTATGTCATCCAGGGATCCTGCCTGTGGAGACTAGTTTCTTAGAATGTGGGGAGGATGAGTTCTCCCCCCACAGGAATGGGGTGGTCCTCTATCCCATCACTGCCCATGCCTCCATCGATGACAATCGATCAGTGAAATGACATGGAACTCCTGCCAGAGTACAAGTTGAGCAAGTCCCCAGGCTCAGTGGACCATATGGCTCACACACCCGGAGTGTATCCTGTCAGTCCTGCCACCAACAGACAAAGGCATGAAAAAAGATAGAGCAAGGAGAGGATACAAAAACTAAACTACAGGTGCAGTATTTATTTAATAAGGAACAGAATTAGACTCTGTCAGGCTGCACAGCAAGTAAGGCCTACCATGCGGCTGGCAGAGAGTTAAGAGGAAGAGAAAAAGAAAAAAGAAAATTACCCAAGGTAAAAAATAGAAAAACAGCTACAGATCCAGAAAATTCACAACAAAAAACTGTGAAGAGAGAGCAAAGCTGAATACTTTGACCACACTGCTCTGTGGAAAAAAAGACTGAGGGACTATGCCTAAGGAACAGGGAGATAACTACAATTGCACATGCCTAGCAAAGCATGTTTGAAAGTTCTAGAATCTGAGATCAATGTTCCAGACCGGTCTCCATCCTATGATAGCACTCATGTGAGGACTTCCATCTTGCTTGTCCTCAGAGAAATAAGGGATGTTATTTACCCTTTCAGTTAGTACTAACACTAAGGACACTCCATGAAACTAACAAGTAGCAAATGAAAAACAAATTGGAGAAAGTACATTTTCACTCAGTTTTCTCTCTCTTCATCCTCCAGGACTTCCTTTTATTCTCCATTCCTTTTTTAATAATTCCTAACATTCTATTTGCTTTATTGGCTGCTGCTGCTGCACATTAAGCCGAGGATTTCAACGTATTGTCCTCAATGACATCAAGATCCCTTTTCTGGATGGTGACTCCAAATGTAGAACCTCGATTCTGTACTTAGAATTATTTTTACCTACTTGCATCACTTTGCACTTGTCCACATTAAATTTCTTCTGTCACTTAGATGCCCAGTCCCCCAGACTGGCAAAGTCCTTCTGCAGGTCCTCATAGGCCACTCATGTTTAACAACTTTGAATATTCATGTTTAATCTGAAAATCTGATCACCTCAATGGCTGCTCCCTTTTCCAGTTCATTTATGTAAAATGTTAAAACAGCACCAGTCCCAATACAGATCACTATTCACCTCTTTTCATTAGGAAAACTGACCATTTTGTCCAACCCTCTCTCCTATCTTTTAACCAGTTACTGACCCACAGTAGGAACCACCACCTATCTATACAATAAACAACTTCTGTACTAAGCTTAAAACAACCCACAGTGTTTGCTAAATTTCCTTCACCATGTATGCCTATTAAGATAATCTTCTCCTTAAGGACAATATCCCTGGCCTCAGAAGTTTGTTTTAAACACAGTCTCTGTTCCAACAACACCCTCCATAGATTATATTGTGCCTCTTGTGGCCCTTGCACAATCAGTGCTGTTTTTTAAAAACACAAATGTAATCAGCATCTATTCTTGACTGAGCATAAAAAATAAGGAAGCAGAGATGTTAACAGTTTTGCACAGTATACTGAAAGTGTACATGACTAATTCCACTGTATATTTGGAGTTATAGCTTTACTAGATCCGCAACTGCAATGCAATGCAAGTGTGATTAATATTTACAATATTGCAGTGCCAACAGGTGCACAGAAAAACATGCTATTAACCAATGTCAATGCAGTGCAAAGAAAATCCAAGGAGGCGATCACTTTTATTATGGGTCTCCAGCATGATTTCCAGTTCGGCATTAGGGAATGCACGTATTGTAAACTGAATTTTATGAGACCCTTTAAGGCAGTTAATTCAACAATCCTCGCCAAAGAACTCTCAATAGCAGCATTGCCTATAAAATGAAAGGCCTTTCTAAAACAATTCAGTGTGTTCACTAAGGGGTAGATTTTAAAATGCTTACTTGCGTGGGTGGTAGTACGCACGCCGGGCCTATTTTAAAAAAGGACCAGCAACGCACGTAAAAGCCCCGGGATGGCAGGGCTGGGGGGCGGTCCGGGGAGGAGCTAGAGGTCCCCGGCACAGCGGCCATTTGTCGCTGTGCTGGGGGATTTTGTGCCTGCAGGGTGCCGACAGGCACAACGGAAAATTAAAGGAATGGGGGGGGGTTTAGAAAAGGGCTAGAGGGCGAGTAGGTTAGGGAAAAGGGTAGGAAGGATAGAGTAGGGGGATGGGAAATTCCCTCACAGGCCACTCCTAAATTGGACCGGCCTGGGAGGGAACAGGTGAAGGCCGCAGGCATCGGCACACGCAAGATGCACTAGTGTGCACCCCCTTGCCCGCGCCGACCCCTGATTTTATAACATGCAAGCACATGTTATAAAATTGGGCGTCCATGTGTGTGCGCCGGGTAGCTCGCGCACATGGACACCCGAGCACAAGTTCTTAAAATCTACCCCTATGTCAGCAGTAAACTCTGACAAAGTATTAAACATGCAGGAAATCAAGACATGATGCAGGGAAAAATACGTTATGCCCATCGAAGATAAGTAAAAAAATGTCTCACTGCAGACAGTTATGGTGAACTGAGCTTATGGCATGGCCAGATTTAGGGTGGAGTGTTTGAAAATATACATTACCTGTCGTCTAAAGAATTTGGACAAAGACACCACTGATAATTAAGCAGTAGGTGGAATTTTACTGCTGGAAAACCCCCCAGCACCAGTTCATCTAAAGCTCAAGCTCTGGCATCTGAAGGATGAGGCAACATAGCCCAGGTAGGGCAAGGCCCATAGAGAACTGGTGGGCTAAAGATGACCAAAAGGGAAAAAGAATGCTTGAAAGCGAGGGAAGAATGGGAGGAAGGGTCCCTAGAGGGAAGAGGAGGCGGCAGGGAAAGGGGGAACAAAGGAAAGCCATAAAGGAACAATAAAGGAAAAGAAAAACAAAAAAAGACAAAACAAGTAGGAAAAAAGAAAAATAATAAAAAAAAAAATGAAAACAATTAAATTCCCCATGCTCCTAAAACTTTTTGGGCTGACACCTAAATTTTGTAAATGTTTTATTATCAACCACTTAGATGTCCTAAGTGCATAACAATAAGATGAAATACTGAATAAACCAAAATCTTGGTCATATGATTTTTCTGATGAACCACAGCTCTATTTTTTATTATTTTGTATCATCTGGATATGACAGTAGTATCCAAAGTATGAAAAAATATAACATGCAAAAATAAAGAAACATTCCGCATAAAATTCTTTATATGTAGCTTTACATTGTAATCAGTGACTCTAAAAATCTATCCCGGCATTGCAATTCTTTATAAAAGATTTCAATGTAGAGCCAAAATTTATCTTTTCCGGGTGTACCATCTTTCTTTAATATATCTTAGACAGCAATATAGTGCTTACTTAGGAAGTTACAAAGAAACTCTAAACACATGGTTTGCCTTTTTTTTTTTTTTTTATATACAACTTTTTGTACTGATTAATCATTTCATAGCTCATTCACTGAAGTTAGCAGAGATTTACTTAGGGAAAATTTAGAAATGGCTATTTCATAACAGGTGAAACATTTCTAAAACAGAGTATTTTATTTGGAAGGCGACCTGTATTTGAGGATTTTCCTTCTTTACAGCTTGAAGGTCATATGATCAAATTTTCTAAACATGTATGTGATTTTGAGATCCTACTTGACCCAAATCTCTCAATGAAAGTTCATATCAATAATATCATTAAAGTTGATTATTACAAGTTGCATATGTTATGATGTCTCAAGCCTTTACTGTCCCATTATGATTTTCAAACAGTCTTGCAGTTATTATTCTTTTTAGGACTTCATTATTGCAATTTGCTCTTGCTTGGTCTTCCAGAGAATTCTTTTTGGGCCCTACAGATACTACAAAATTTAGCGGCTTATGTGTTGACCGGGCAAAGTAGATATGACCATGTAACTCTTGTTTTGGTCTCTTTCCAATGGCTGCTGACCTATTGGAGAATAAACTTTGAAAGACCTTAATGTTGACTTTTAGATTATTTAACAATGATAGTGTGCTATGGTTGGGAGCTTTATTACGGGTACATACCATTCTGTTCACTTACATCTGCAAACAGGTCTCCTAGAAGTTTCAAGTGGTCAAGTAGCTCATCTTGGCAAAGTAAGAGAGTATGCTTTTTTCAACTGCAGGGCCCACTCTCTGGAATTCTATGCTAAAGAAGCTTCCAACAATGTCAAATATAATCATGTTTCAAATGTGTTGAAGATATGGTCGTATCAACAAGCCTTTAAGCCTGATAATTAAAAAAGGTTCTGATGCAATTAGTGGCTTTATATTAATAAGACATCTGAATTTATTAAGCAAATAAGGGCTTTTTTTTTTTATTTATGAAGTTAAAACATACAAAGTTGCCATTCTGGGTCTGACCAAGGGTCCATCAAGCCCAACATGCTATTTCCAACAGTGGCCAATCCAGGATACAAGTATCTAGCAAGTACCAAAACATTAAACAGATCCCATGCTAGTAATGCCAATAATAAGCAGTGGCTATTCCCCAAGTCAACTTGACTAATAGCAGTTTATGGACATCTCTGGGAATTTGTCCAAATCTTTTTTAAACCCATCTTTTTTAAACCCATCTAAGTTAATTGTCTTAACCATATCCTCTGGCAATAAATTCTAGAGCTTAATTGTGCATTGAGAGAAAAAAAAAATGTTCTCCAATTTGTTTTAAATGTGCTACTTGCTAACTTCATGGAGTGAACAACAGATTCACATTTACCCTTTCTAGTCTTCTCAGGATTTTGTATTCCTCCATCATATCCCCTCCTCAGCCATCTCTCCTCCAAATTGAACAGTCCTAACCTCTTTAGCCTCTCCCTCATTGGGGAGCCATTCCATCCCCTTTTATCATTTTGGTGGCTCTTCTCTGTAAATTCTATGTCTTTTTGAGATGCAGTGACCAGAACTGAACACAGTAGTCAAGGTGCGGTCTCACCATGAAGCGATACAGAGGTATTATGGCATTCTCCATTTTATTCACCATTCTCTTCCTAATAATGTGTAACATTGTTTGCTTTTTTGACCACCAGAGCACAGTAAGCTGATGCTGTACTCTTTAATATAATGTTTGACACCCTAAAATGTGCCCCTTTACAATCCCAAAAATTCAGGATTAACTATGACCACATGCATTAAAGAAACGTGATGGTCTATCTAGAGATTGTTTCCCAAACTTTTCAAGTCCAGAGCACACCTATTTTAACTAAAATGTTATGTGGCACACCAGCCTCCATGCAGCAGGCAGTGCAGACACAGAGGACTCATATGGTCAAAAGAAAAGCTAGGAGAGCGCTGATAGATCCCACCAGTCCCTCTGTCACATTTTAAAATAAAGGTAAAGAGAAGGAGAATCCATCACGATAGAGCAGCTCCCCCTATATACAAGCACAGTAGAAGGGAGAAGTGGGTGTGGTGTGGGCAATTGGATAGGTTAGTTACCTTAGCTGCCATAGCTCCTTTACTGCTGCTGCTCAACACTCTAGAGTAAGTCACATCCAATGCTCAGTGCACACTCTCCCCATCTTAATCAGCCTAGGGATAAAACAGAGTCTGAAAGGACTCAAAGGAGGAGGGGCAACAAGAGAGGAAGGTACTGTGCATCCTTTACAAAGTAGAGCCCAGCTATCTATGCCCTACATGCTGCACATTAATAACCACATTCTGGTGTTCATGCTATTGCAACCTATGGTTACTAAGAGAATGGAATTCTAATGGCCTCTAGTGGCAAAGTTTTGGTATTTTGGACTGCTATAAAAGAGCATGCTCCATTTTGTTGTGGAGTCACTCCATGAAAGCCTCTGAAGGAATCAAGATCAACTTTTCCCAGCATGCTCCCCTAGAGGAACCCAGCTCCCTGTACAGCAACCTGGGGCTCCAGGGAGGATAATGCCAGCTATTTTATGAGACTCTTCCTGCCACAATTTGGGAAAATCTTCAGAGAGTGAGTACTCTGGCATTACAGCAGTTCCACTGTAAGTGAATTCTCTAAAATATGAGTATTGCCTACTGCAGGACTAAATAAACTGCACCAGGCAGCAAGGTCAACTGCTGATGTCTTTGGGATTCATTTAAATGTATTTAACTATCTCATGTCTGGAATCTGCATTTCTCTATGACTTAAATATGCTAAGAAATAAAACGATGGTTGGACTTAAAGGGAGTTAATCCCATAGTTTTACTGGAAGCTGCACAAGGGCTTGAAGGGATTGGACTGAGAGTACACCCAAAGCCTGTGAATCCTGCTATGTTTTGCAAGGTCAGTGTACTGGCAGGTTACACTGTACCTAGGAAAAAGAGGCATGCATGATTATACATGTTCTCAGAAAGGAGCTCTCTCACATTTCAAAGCCACTCTTAGTGTCTTTTGTTGCTCCAAAGTGGAAAGAGCAGTTCTTGGATACTGATCTGGATCTGAGCATCAGGCAGGGTTGATTTTCCATGGCACACCTGATTAGGTCTTTAGACATTGATTGGGGAAACTCTGCTGTAGGCTATGGATTTTCAGCATCCCTTCCCCTTCTCTTGTACTATTAGTTATAGCTTCTTATGCAGAGATTGCAGTTTGTGGATGACAAACAACTCTCAGGTCACCTCACAACAAACCTCTTTGTAATGGACAATTATCTGGGAACAGCAAAAGTGTCCTTTGGGGGGTGATCGAGTGATTTCTTCATCCAGAACTTGTAATCTGTGAATAAGAAGCTGGGTGAAAAGTGGGCTGGGGTAGGCAACTAAAATCACTGGCTTATACATATAAGATTACTTTTCTAAATGTGAGTATAGTCATATCTTACACAAATTGTTTAATGTTGTAAAGATGTGTGTTTTAGGATGACTCAAATATGATTTGAAAGGGCACAGAGTAAGAAAAAGCACAAGGAAAGAGGAACCAAGAACCAACCTCAGCCTTCAAAATCATAAGGACCGCACAACTTTCTTCTGCAGCTGACAAAGCGGACTCAATAAATTGATCATTCTGTAAGATGTCACCTGCATCTGTCATTTTCTTCTACACTAGACTAACAGGGCTATCCCCTCTGAATTTTTCTTCATGTTCTTTACAAAGACACCAAGCACCTTCTTCTGTGGCTGAACCCTCTACGCACTGTATTCAGTCACAGAGCCCACCAAGTGTCACCAGGCCGGCAACACTGAATGACAAGACAACAAATCACCTTTGCAGCGAGAGAAAGCGGGGCAGGTCCATACCTTCTCATGGCTTCAGGCTTTCATGCAGCAGGAAAACAGTTATTTTTAGACCACCACACCAGATCTGAAATCTTCCTTAGAAAATGAAGAGAACAAGGGTTTCTCTTTCTATTCCTAGTGAAGACCAAAACTCAACCTTGCGAACCAGGGCGAGAGGCCAGCACTCTCACTCACAGGCCGATGCAACATCGTGTGCTGATCCTAGCGCACAGGTTAGAGTGCTTGGACTCACGTTTTGAACGCACTAGGCTAACACCCAATGCAATAAGGGATCAGTGCGTCCAAAATGCACATCCAAATCAGCGCATAGCTAATAGCGCTCTTCCCAATACTAAGTAGGAAGTTAGGAGCAGCATGAAAAACGAAATTTTACCAGCAGTCAGGTTACAAAAACAGACAATTAATGAACGTCCGTTTTCCTAACCAGCTCAATTAATGGGCAAACTAACAGGTGCACAGCCACACCTCCTGAGCACTAGGGATGCACAATTTATCCTTTTTAGCGGGGCTGCTCATTTGCCTATTGCATGGAGGGCCCAGGAGATGTGACTGGACGAACTTTTTTTGCGTGCACTTTATTAGACCGGCCTGTCAGGAAAGCGGAGGTCCGCGCCTTATTACAATGCACTCACATAGCATACGTTTTGTGTGTGTGTTGGGGGAGAGACTTACTTCAACCACTTGGGCGGGAACGGCTTTCTGTCTCCCGTCCACCGCCGCCTCATAATTAACCAACAGCTCCACGACCCAGGGGCGCGGAAAGCTGGAGCCCACAGCCGACATGATGCTGCTACTTCGGCGCCTGCCCAGCTCGCTCTCTCTTTCCCTCAGGCTCCCACGCCCCGCCCTCTGACATCAGGCCACGAGCGACGCTTCCGCCCGGGGAGGCCGACGCGCTTGCTTCCATTGCTGAGCGCGCCGACGGCAGGAGAGAGTAAGAAGGGGGAAGAGCGCCCCCTTCCGCCTCATCGTTTGTGTTTTGCAAGGTAAACTTTTCTGGTAAAGATTTATTTTGCTTTCCCATATTTTTTTTTTAACTATAAACTACCAATGTCGGGCAGTTGTGGTTTAGAGAGGACTATTGGTTTTTTTTTCCTCCGTTGTCTCTCTGGCCCGGCGGTTCGCTGAAGTTGTGTGAGTTAAAAAAAAACAAAAAAAAAAAAAAATCGCCGCAACAAAATCCCGCCTGGCCTCGCCTACCGCGGCTCTGGGGAGCGCGCGCCCGGCTCCGGAAACCGAGAGTGAAGCGCGCGTGAGCCGCGGCGCGAGCGGATCTGGCGGTATGGAGGCGAGCCCCAGTGCTGCCACCGGCTCGGCCATTTCTCTGCACAATTTCTCTGAGCGGATTAAAGAGCAGCAGGTTCATTTCCACGTCATGGCCATGACGGATTGTTTCTTCCTGTGGATCGGGACCGCACCGACGCTCTCTAGCCTCGCCGTGGCCATGTGCAACAGATTTGTAAGTTGGGCTTCCTCCTCCTCCCATGTCTCAGTCCTGCTGGACTCCCACGCATCTCTCTTTTTAAGTGGTCAAACCACTGCATAATTGGGGCCGATGTAATAAGGTGCGCTGAAGCTGCCGCGGGTTTGTGCTGGCCTGTATGCACGTTTGTACGCACGTTTTCCTGTGCAAAACCCTATGCTGGGATGTAATAAGGGTTTTGTGCGGGAGGAAAAAAGCACGTATGAACACACTTACAGACCCGTGTTTTTTTCGTGCATGAATGCATGCAAAGTAGGTGATAAGCTAATCATAAGCAATGCAGGGAGCTGCACTAATGCTAGTGCAGGTTTTTAATGCGGTTTTTTACCGCCATGGTCAGGGAACAAGTTAAGTGTCAGAGCCGACTCAGGGGCCTATCTTGGCATCTGAGCGTCCTGAAAATCACCTAGTTGAGTGCCTAGCTTATGTAGGTGCTTTTCTGGATGCCTGATCATATATATTCGCAACCAAGTAAGAGCTGAGCTCAGCACCTCAGCAGCAAGATTAGCTACGCGGCTTTCTGTGTGCCCGATCGTATAGATTCACAATCAACTAAGCGCCTAGCTCAGTGCCTGAATGGCAACATTTGCTTGGCACTGTTCTGGGTGCTAGAGTATCAATATTCGCTCCCTGCTGAGTGCCTATGTCAGCACTTGAGCATCCAGATAGGTGCTCAGTTGGATACCAATCTCGCTGCTATACCAGTGTGAATTAGCATCCATAAAAATATTTGCCATGTTTTCTGCAGCACAGTTATTTGAAATATTAATAATATTTTCCAGGGTCATACTTTCACTTAATAGGGAGACCCGTTAGCTCGCTTTTATGTGTGGATTATCGTCACGGGTTTTGAGCGCTGATGTGGCCGCTTATTACATAGGACCTTACTGCGCTTAGGTACGTGCATTTCTCCGTATGTGCGTAGATTTCTGCATGCAAATCATTTGCATTATTTATCTATTTTTTTTACATCTCACGGAAGCAGCATCTTCAGCCGCAAGCGGTGATCAAAACCCGAGCTCATAACTAGTGCCTGTTTTGCCGCGGGTCTCATTACATCGGTCTCAATGTAATTTGTCCGTGGACGAGTGTACAAAATAGCCCTACATCTTGAGTGACGGCACCAGCATGGACCAATCCTAATCTTCCATAGCGCCAAACAAACTGGAAAACTTTTTGGAGCATGAGTGAATGTTTCTACAGTTAGTTACGGCTCTCATGTATCTCAGCCTATTTTTTCCTCTGTGCGGTACTAACGCATTTGATGTTCTAAAAAGTTAATGCGATAGGCCTAATTAGTGTTTGTTTATTTTTCTTATATCTTAGCTTTTTCTCATGGAAACGCCTAAAGGTAACATACCATTTAAATTATGCCAGAAATGTCCTAAAAGGATGGGGGGGGGTGAGACCTTCATGAGGTATGTATTTTTTGCCTGGGACCTGAGCATGACCCTACATTGTCTGGGCCATGCAGAAGAATGTCACCCAGAGCTCTTAAAATACTATTATCATAAATTGACTTTGGAGCTTAATGAGAACAAATATTTACCAAAAAAGTGCAAATGTTCCCTGTCAAAGGAAGCCCAATCTCCTCTAAACACTCTTTTAAAAAAAAAAAAAAAAATCAGAGAAAACTTCTTCAAGATCATCATTGTTAAAGCATAGTAAAGAGCATAAACAAAAGGAAAAGCATGCTAAAAGACATAAGGCTTCAGTGGTTAAGGGTTTGAAATCCAGTTCCAAAAGACATGAACATGTAAAAGCCCGATCAGCAGAGGCAATGTCTATTGCGCCTTTAGAGACTTCTTATTCTGCAGTGCCATCGCATTCTTTGGTGCTTTCGCTCATTGTGGTGCCATCGCTTATGGAGTAGTCTATGGTGCCATTTTGCAGGGAGCCTTCTATGGCACCTAAACGTATAATGTGAACCATGGCTCCATCACCTGTGGGGCAAGCCATGGTGCGATCTCACTTTATTGGTGCCATTACATATAGATAAATCTATGGCGCAATTGCACATGGTACAATCTACTATGAAGTCTCTAGCTATGGTGCAATTCTAAAAACCTTCTTTAATAAAAAGATATAATTACGATGGAGAAGGTACAGAGAAGCGCTACCAAAATAAGGGGAACAGCTCCCCTATGAGGAAAGACTAAAGAGGTTAGGACTTTTCAGCTTGGAGAAGAGAAGGCTGAGGGGGGGGGGGGATATGATAGAGGTGTTTAAAATCATGAGAGGTATAGAACGGGTAGATGTGAATCGGTTATTTACTCTTTCGGATAATAAAAGGACTAGGGGGCACTCCATGAAGTTAGCATGTGGTACATTTAAAACTAATCGGAGAAAGTTCTTTTTTACTCAACGCACAATTAAACTCTGGAATTTGTTGCCAGAGGATGTGGTTAGTGCAGTTAGTATAGCTGTGTTTAAAAAAGGATTGGATAAGTTCTTGGAGAAGTCCATTACCTGCTATTAATTAAGTTGACTTAGAAAATAGCCACTGCTATTACTAGCAACGGTAACATGGAATAGACTTAGTTTTTGGGTACTTGCCAGGTTCTTATGGCCTGGATTGGCCACTGTTGGAAACAGGATGCTGGGCTTGATGGACCCTTGGTCTGACCCAGTATGTCATGTTCTTATGTAATACAACAGACTATAGTGCCTTTTCAAGTAGAAGAATTTATGGCACATTCAGATGTTGTTTAATTATCAGATTCGGTTGGAATTATTCCCCCTTAGGTTTTTCCAGTTGTAACTGCATCCAGGAGTTCAGAAAAGATCAAAAAAGAAGTATTATAATGTTGTGGGAACACTGGAGGCGGTCCCATCTCTGGGATTTCATGCACCCTTGGGCCACGACACCGCCGCAGAGGAGCTCTGGCAAGCGCCGTGGCAGGCAAGGAGTGTCCAAGTATGGGCTGAAGATTCAGGAACGCTGAACCCTGGCCACTATCGAACCTGATTGCATAGAGAGACCCAACAACGCAATGCTGGTCTCTGGAGTAGCCCTCCGGCCACTCGATAGCCCTTTTCGACCTGCCGCAAAGGAGCAGCAAATGCAACACGACGGACAGTGGCTGAAGGGCGTAGACATCAAAGGAAGACGTCAAATGAAGACGAAGACTCAGGAATCGTGAGGGCTTCACGGAGACTTGGTTACATGAAGAGTGAAGATGAAGTCAAAGACTTGAAGGGCTGAGATGAGACTCAGGGTATCCAACGATGAAACAAAGACTTGTAGGCTGAAATGAGCCTTGGTTATATGGAGAACTCAGATGGAGTCACAAGGTTTGAAGTACTAAGTGAGGTTCTGCAGTGGTACTGCCACATCACGCGCCCTACACTACCAAGCAAGGTAGGTCGCGGACCACGCTAGAGGTCTCCCAAGACAGGATGCTTGAAGAATCAGGATGAAGGTATGACAAGACTCCAGCGAGGCCTGAACCGAAGAGCACCGTCCCGGCCAATGAAGGCAAGGCCCGATCACGTCAGAACGGAACAGGGTTTAGGTAGAGTTCATTATCAAGTCTGAGGCTGGTGCAAGAGGCTCCAAAGATCTGGATGGATTCAGGATGAGGAGAAGACTTCAGGATCCGTACCTGAAGCTTGTAGATTAAAACCGGGGTTCCGACTAAGGAAGCCCTCAGGATCCAGGTGTTTGGAGTGAGACTCGGCACGAAGCTCGAGCGGCCTCTTGAGTATAGGCGCTGATGCTAAGAAGATAAAAGTCGGGATCATCTGGAGTATTGCGCTGCCAAGACGAAGAGCATCTGGAGATCTGAACGAAGCAGCAGATCTAACAACAAAGGATGAAGACATCAGGACAACTGGAACTGATGAGACGAAGATGCAGGGTCAGACAAGAGACCATACGAAGACGTAGACATGGAATTCCAACGAAGAACATGGAAGAGAGTGCCAACGAGAAGCTGGATTGAAGAGAAGTCCTAAGGAGAATTGGCTCCTTGCGAAGGCAAGGTAGGAGTGAAGCCAGGCCCTTTTTATAGGGCTGAAGAGGAAACTCCCCTGATGATGTCAGAAGAGCACCACTCCCTCGCTGTCCCTTTAAGAAGAGAGAGGAGACGTGGCCTCGCCCCTTAGGAAGAAGGGGCAGGCCTTGGAGAGTGGCGTCCCAGCCAATGAAGGCATCAGGGAGCTAGGCCCCGATGTGGGCGGCAGCATCCAAGCCACTGAAGATGGACCAAGGACGGCTCCAGCCGCCAGCAAGGCCGGGGATGATAGGCCCTTTCCCGCGGGAGCTCGAGGTAAGGTGATGGCCTCCAGCCACATGGAGATGCTGTCTGCGGCCTCTTGGCCGCATAAGGTGTAGCAGCGTGGCTCCAGCCGTGAAAGGAGCACATTGGCGACCTTCGGGCCGCATAGGCTATCGCAGCATGGCTCCAGCCACATGAAAAGCGGGCCGGTGCCCAGCGCGGCTCCAGCCGCGTGGGGAGCGGGTTGGCAGCCTCCGAGCATCGGGAAAGGAGAAAAAGGAGGTGAGAGGCAGCTCGTGGCTCCAGCCACGGGCCAGATCGCAACATATAAATTGGAGTAAGCATCAGAGGCATTTGTCATCTTCTTCATCTAGCTTCATCTAGCCTCAGTAGAGTCACGCAGAAGTGCAAGGAAATGAAGAAGAAGAATAAGTTCTTCTTCTCAATCAAGGAGTCCACAGCCGTCACCTACCGTGAACAGAAACAACTTCTCATTCAGAAAAGGCATTACCAAGGGACAATATTCTACCACCCTTTCCTGAGGAATTCATGAAGCGTATGTGGGAGTACTTCGCTAAGAATTATATGAGGGATATGGTCTCAAAGAAGCATCTAGACATAGAAAAACATCCCTCATCACAAGAGCCGCCAAGAGAGCAACCTCACCAGCCAGTACAACAGGAACCACCCAATAAATCAGAGGAGTTAGGCACAGACCAGTCTCCTGATTCTGACTTTTACATACCACCAAATGACTCCCTTATTGGTGAAATACCAGATTCTGCCACCCCCACCAAGAGCCTTCCTATCCACAGTTTATCCAGAAGATGGCAGATAAAGTGCTCTTTAAACTTCATGAAACAGAATCATCTACAGAGGATTTACCTGGCTTATTGAAATGCATACAAGCAAAACCAAAGGTTAAAGCAGTGCCAATACAGAAAACATTAGAAGATGTTCAGGTTAAAATTTGGCCTACCCCTTATTCAGGGAGTCCAGTGACTAAAGCTGGTGATGCTAAATACAGAGTACAAGATAGCTCAGACTTTCAGAAAATACAGTTAGCACATGATTCTGTGGTAATTGATTCAGCCTTTAAAAAGGCTAAGAAATCCAAGGCTTATTCCTCAGTTTCCCCATATAAGGAACAGCACCTTCTAGATGCCCTGGGAAAAGCTACAGTTTCAATCCGCTATGCTTATATCACGTATAGCAGCCCATCAACTGCAGATGGTTCAGAACTTGTTTAACATTATGAATGACATCATCCATCTACTGTGAGAGGATCTAAAGGAGACAACAGGACACCTAACCTGTTCAGCATATGATATTTTTGACACATCATCTAGATCTTTGGCCACATCAATAGACCCCAGAAGATTAGCGTGGCTTAAAGCTTTTAATTTAAGGGAGGATTTTTTTCAAGCGTATTGCTATTGCTCCTTGCTTGGGAGACAATTTGTTTGGTACCAAAGTACAAGAGATAGTGAACACTATGAAGGATCATTGCATAGCTCTTCAGTCACTGACCACTATATTGTTTTGATTCCTTTCAGCAGAAGAGGTGCAGCTCCTCTTACCATAAGAGATCATATAATTGTTTCTCAAAGTGGAGCTACCAGATAAATCAACCGTATCGTCAAGCAATTTCAGCAGCCCACTTACAAACAGTCCTTTAGCCAAAATCTCAATAGAGGTAGCAGACATTCCAATAGAGAAGAGAGACAACTTCTACAAAAGATGCAACACTCTTTGAGAAAACTTAACACCTTATTCCAGTGGGCGGGGGCAGAGTAAAATTTATTCTGAAACAGTGGGCTCAAATAACAGCAGTCTCTTGGGTCCTTTCGATTGTGGAGAAAGAGTATTAACTGAATTTCTTTCAAATACCCAGTGGACACTTACTGTTCAACAGTTCACCAGGATCCTGTACAGATCGAGCAGTTATCTTTCGAAATTCGGGATCTCTTGTTAAAGAAAGCAATAAAGTCCCTTGAAACCAACAGAAGAAAGGTTTCTCCTTGAGAAACTTCCTCATTCCAAAAAAGTCAGGAGCATTGAGGCCAATTCTAGATCTGAGACAGTCGAACAGTGCCTTCAGAAAAAGCGCTTCAAAATGACTGCCACAGAATGGAATTCATAGGGACGATTCTCGATTTGAACCTTCTAAAGGTGTTCCTTCCATTTCAAAGAATTTTATCGCTTCAGTTTGCAGTCAGGACTGTTTGTTCCCACAAGACAAGTTCAGCAACGATTTCCATGCATATGCCGAGTCACGTGTCAACGGCTATTCATATAGTCCCACATGTAAAATTGCACGTGCAATTAGCTCAATGGTTTTGGAGTTTCACTGGTATCAGTATCCTCAATCACTTTCTCATCAAATAATGGTGACCAGCAAACTCAGAATCTAAAATGGTGATTACAAGAGAGAAACTTATCGTAGGCAAACCCTTCTTAGCACCAACACTGACTCAATATCTGACAGGATGGGGTGCTCATCTAAATGGACTATTTACACAAGGTCTTTGGAGCAGTCAAGATGCCTGCCTGCACATAAAACGTTTTTGAGCTCAGAGCAGTGTACGATGCTCTAAAGTCATTCTGTCATTTACTGAAGGACACAATTCTCCAAATTCAAGCCTACAACCAAGTCACCATGTTTTACATAAACGAGTGGGAATGGGTTCCCTGCCCCTCTGTGCAGAAGCAGTCAAACTGAAGGACAGCACTAGCCAGACTGCCGTATACCTCCCAGGCAGTCAAAATGTTCTGGCGGATTCCCTCAGAAGAACTATTTGACTTCACGAATGGGAACTCAACAACTCGATTCTTTAGATGCTGTTCTCCAAATGAGAGATTCCAGTAATAGGCTTATTTGCATTTCCCTACAACAGAAAGCTTCCCCAGTTTTGCTGTAGGATGCAGACTCAGAAGCAATATCAACAAATGCTTTTCAACTAGACTGGAGCAACACCTTTTATATGCGTAGCCTTCAATACCTCTTATACCAAAAACAATTTTAAAAAGAAAGATAGCCACAGTTATCGTCATAGCACTAGAAAGGCCACGTCAACTGTGGTTCCCAACATTGTTTCCTTCCTCCCGCTAGGGACAACTGACTCCTTCTTATTCCAGATTTAGTCTTCCAGAATCCAGGGACTCTCCTCCATCCCACGCTACATTCCCTAACCCTAACAGGATGGACTTTGAAGAATTAAACCACACTTCAGTGCCTTCTTCTGAAGGAGTTAGGTAACTGCAGCATCTCTGTAAACCTAGTACCAGAAAGGCATATGAACTGAAAAGGTCTCGTTTTTCAAACTGGTGCTCACTTTACGATGTGAATCCATTTCTCATTAGTATTTCCATTATCATGGACTATCTATTACTTTTGTCTAATTCAAAACTAAATACTTCATCTGTAAAGAATCACTTCGGTGCAATTGCAGCATTCCATATCGAGTAGACCTATTTCATACCATCTGCCAGGCTGAAGATTCACGAAAGGTCTATTTAAATTGAAACCATCCATACAGCCTCCAGTCCCTTAGTGAGATTGAGCCTATTCAAGATTCCTCATTACATTGTCTAACCTGGAAGAACCTTTTCTTGGTGGCAATTACTTCAGCAAGAAAAAGAAGTGAGTTACAGCCTTCAGTAACGTACTTACCATATATGCAATTTTTCCTGGAGAGGGTAGTTCTTCATAGAAATAGTAAGTTTCAACCTAAAGTGGTATCATCAGTGTTTCACCTTAATCAGGGTTTGGAGCTCCAGATTTATTTTTATTTTTTTTTTATAAAACCACACGCAAATCTCCACCAGCAAACTTTGCATTCTCTGGACTGGAGAAGGGTGTTCTTGTTTTATTTGGACAGTACAAAGTCTATTCAAAAGACAGCACAGCTCTTTGTTACTTATGCAAAAGGGAAACAAGGTGCTCCTGTGTTCCAACAAACCCTTTCCACATTGGCTTAAGATGTGAATAATATTCTGTTACCAGTACTCAAAACAATCTTCACAAAAAGTTAAATAACATGCTTATATATATATATATATGAAAAACAATTTTGATTGGGAGGAAAAAGAACTCAGAACTGCAAAATTGCTTCACTTTGTATAAAAGTGGTAAAGATATATGCTAATATATAATCACCGGTCTAAAAAACCCTCATCCAACCAATTCTTTATTGAAAAAAATTCTTTATTTCTCAAAGGTTGATAATATCCTTAGGGGCGGATTTTCAGAGCCCTGCTCGCGTAAATCCGCCCAAAACCGGGCGGATTTACGCGAGCAGGGCCCTGCGCGCCGGGAAGCCTATTTTACATAGGCCTCCCGGCGCGCGCAGAGCCCCGGGACTCGCGTACGTCCCGGGGTTCTCGGAGGGGGGCGTGTCGGGGGGCGGGGCCGGAGCGTGCGGCGTTGCGGGGGCGTGTCGACAGCGTTTTGGGGGCGGGTACGGGGCGTGGCTACGGCCCGGGGGCGTGGCCGCGCCCTCCGTACCCGCCCCCAGGTCGCGGCCCGGCGCGCAGCAGGCCCGCTGGCGCGCGGGGATTTACGTCTCCCTCCGGGAGGCGTAAATCCCCCGACAAAGGTAAGGGGGGGGTGTAGACAGGGCCGGGTGGGTGGGTTAGGTAGGGGAAGGGAGGGTAAGGTGAGGGGAGGGCAAAGGAAAGTTCCCTCCGAGGCCGCTCCGATTTCGGAGCGGCCTTGGAGGGAACGGGGGGAGGCAGCGCGGCTCGGCGCGCGCAGGCTATACAAAATCGATAGCCTTGCGCGCGCCGATCCAGGATTTTAGTGGATACGCGCGGCTGCGCGCGTATCTACTAAAATCCAGCGTACTTTTGCTTTAGTCTGATGCGCAAGCAAAAGTAGGCTGATCGCGCTTCTTTTAAAATCTACCCCTTAGTGCATATTTCATGTGTGATTTTTTAATTTTCTTTGAAATTTTGATTTTTGGCTTAACTTTATTGTGAAGCAAACCACATTTTGAGACAAGGTTTTCCCCTCCTCAGTTAATTGCTGCTTCTTTTTATAAGATGCAAAAACTACCAAAGCCTAGCTTTTATTTTAAAAACCACAGCAGGCTTTGAAACAAGACTTCTCATGTCCTCCATCACTGCTGCTTATTTACAAACATCAAAACAAATATTGGTCACAACTTCTTTATGTAAAGAGCAAAGCTGCCAGAACTTAGCTTTTGAAAGGCACAGCAGGCTGTAGGATGAGATTTCTCACATCCTTCATCTCTGCTTCTCTTTGCAAGCAGCAAGGCAACCTGCTTCTCTTTGCAAACATTACAACAGACGATGGCCAATTGTTTTGCAAAAAGCTGCTTCAGGGTGACATAGCATTAGATTTATTCTAACCATATTGGCATTGTATCAGAGCCAACTGCTCTCAATGGAGATTTTGTACAAAAAATATTCTGTTACCAACAAGCTTAAAAGCCAAATAATCAGTAATAGCTCACAGCCTTAGGGCAAAGGTTACATCTCTGGAATTTTTTAAATGGTGTCTCTCCACAAGAGATTTGTAGAGCGGAAACTTGGTCATCCATTCACGTTTGTGAAACATTATTGTCTTTAATTCTGTTTTGCCACCTAAAACCTCTTTTGGTGCCTTAATTTTAAATTTGTTTCAAGAGTAGATCTCAACATCTCCTTTTTATCCAACGAAAGGATAACACGTACTATCTGTACGGTCTTTTCCAGATTAGAGCTTTCCTCTTTTTATCCTGTCACTGAGCTACATAGTCTCAACATAAGGGGCTATTTTGTACTGCCGTCCACGGAGAACTCCTGTCACAGATATGCAAAATCCGATATCTACTCCAGCCAACCCCCTGGTTCCCCTCTACTCTTCAGCAAAGCTGGTACAGTTGTTCCTGGATATGTGGCATTGCAATGCACCGCGCAGGTTCTGCCCTTCTGTCTCTAAAATGTGGGCTGAGGCTTGCCATACACATTGTTTCCTGGGGTTTCAGCCCACTGCTTAATGTTTGCCACATTAATTTCAAAATGTCCCTCCCAGAATGTTAAAATCTCATCTGCTGGCATTAATTAATTCCTCTCTTCAATAAATACAGATGAATCCTTTCACTACCAAGATATTGCAATTCCCAATGGCTGCAGGAATTTGAAGGAAGGGTTTGCAATGAAATATTTAAACCCAAATCCTAATATATCCTTACATTGCTTCTCAAATCCCTCTTGGTGACCCCACTGTCAATCGGATTTATGGAATATCCACATTAAATATGCATGAGAGAAATTTGCAAGCATTGTTATTTCAGCATATCCAAATTTATCTCATACACGTTCATTGCGGCTGACTGGCTGAGGGGTCATATTTAGGAAGCCCTGATATAAGCAAATCGTACATTTATTTCAGTAGAAAGGTTTTCTTGTAATTACTCCTGGGGGAATTCTGCGCAAAAAAATTTAAAAATTATGCGCACTAAAACTTAAAATTCTACAAACCTTTATATTGGTCAAAATAACACAATTTACATGACAGTCTTTAAGTAATTACATTTTAAATTAATACAGAAAAAAGATATTACTTAGAGATGCAGACTTTCCCTAGAAATTCACTGCAAGAGTGTCCCTTCCACTTGCTCTCCCTACTCCCCTGGCCACTTTGCCCTCTCAGGCCCCAACTCTTTTACCTGTCAGTATCTCTCCCCTCCACCTCTAAGCTGAACCCCCTTTCACTTTATCGCCAGTCCCAGAGTTTGATCCCGTTCTCAGTACTGCTCCCTCTGTCCCTCCCTCTCTTACACACATGCTCCCTTTCTCTAGTACACCTACACACACCCTCATACAGGCTCCCTCACTCTCTCGCACACACACATCCCCTCATACAGGGTTCCTCTCTCTTACATACACACCCACACAAGCTCCCTTTCTCTCTCACACATATACATCCTCACACAGGCTACCTATGTCTCTCATGCACCCCTTCACACAGACTCTGTCTCACATATACACAATCCCTTCACAGAGGCTGGCACCCTTACATACCACAATCCCTTTTTCATACACACCAGCTCCTAATCTCTCACACACATACACACTCCTTCACAGTCTCCTCCATATAGGCTCTCTCTCACCCCCCTCCTGCTCACCCCCCCTGCTCTCTCTCTCACTTCCCCTCTCATACCCCCTTCCCTTTCTCACACCCCTCTCCTCTCACACACACACACATTCACTCTCACTGGGACCTTCATCTTCGCCGTGAGCGGAGCACACTCCATTCACGGCACACGGGGGCCTTCATTTTCGCGGCGAATGGCACACATCTCGCGGCACCAGGAGCCTTCATTTTCACTGCGAACGGCACGCTGGGGCCTTCATCTTTGCGTGCTCCTTTCACGGCATGCTAGGATCTCCTCTGCCATTTTCTGCGCAGAATTGCCAAATTCTCCGAAGAAAATAGCAATTCTGCGCTCCGCAGTAGCGCAGATTTCCCCCAGGACTATGTAATGCAGATGTTTGGTGGTTGACTTGACCTGTTTACCTGTAATCCCTTTGCACTTGGAGCAAATGTATAGCAAACATTGGGGGGTTTTTTCTTTGGTAGTAATACTTCACTAGGAGATTAAGAGTAACATTATATTGCAGGAAAAAAATGCCCTAGTTTTATTTTGCTGTCCTATTGCACAAATATTGATTTCAAAGGAGCGATACTGCTTAGATCAGTGGTTCTCAACAGATATGTCGGGACATCCTGGGAGGTGTATTGCAGAGCCAGCTGTCTCCTTATCAGCCTGGGTGGGAGTTGGTTGACTTCTCTTATATTGGGCCTGATGAGAGGCTACTCTCACTTCCTTCTCTCCTTTCTGGCCCAGTGGGAGGCTGTTCCTCCTTCACCCAGATCAGACCACAGGACCTGTGCAGACCTGCCTAGACAAACCGCCCCCCAGTCCCGAAGACTGGCATCCGTGGTCACCACCACCCAATCCGAGACCTCGAGAGGCATTCCCTTCTCCAGGTTGCTGCGTATCATCCACCAGGCTAGACTATCCCTTGCCGACTCAGACCTGGTGTGGGCAACAGGGCTTAGAGCCTCTTCAGGCTTCTGTTTCCCACATTTTGTCTTTTTTACAGGTGGGCTTATCCAAAGGGTTGGCCCACAGTTCTCTTCGTGTCCAGGTTTCGGCCTTAGGTTGTCTTAGAGGTAAAGGGGAAGGCTTTGGCTTCCCATCCAGATGTGGTTTGGTTTCTACAAGGAACCAAGCATCTTCGTCTACCCCTGTGTAGCGTTTGTCCGAAATGGAATCTCAATCTCGTGTTGAAGGCTCTTCGCGAGGATCTTTTCGAGCCTCTGAGTCGTACATCTTTGAAGACCCTTACGCTGAAGACAGTCTTCTTGGTCGTGATATATTCAGCTAGGAGGATTTCGGAGTTGCAGGCTCTTTCTTGCCGGGATCAGTTTCTCCAGATTGCGTCAGACAAGGTGTCTTTGCGAACGGTGCCTTCCTTTCTCCTCAAGATGGTGTCGAGTTTTCATGAAAACCAAACAGTGGAGTTGCCCGGGTTTCCAGATTGGACTCTGGATCCCTCAATGGGACGTGAGCTTCATCTTTTAGTGTGAGACGGGTGGTGTTGCGGTACTTGAAGGTTACTAACGCTTTCCGTCGCTCTGATCATTTGTTTGTTCTTTTCGGGGGACCAAAAAAGGGGGAGAAGGCGTCCAAATCATCTTTATCTCGATGGTTAAAACAAACTATCTGAGGCTTATGTATCCAAAGGAAGAGCAGTTCCAGTGGGTCTTAGAGCGCATTCGACTCAAGCGCAGGCAACGTCGTGGGCTGAGTGTCAGTATCGCCCCAGGAGATCTGTAGAGCCGCAGTGTGGTCTCTGTTGCATACTTTCACCAAGCATTACCGTTTGGATGTGCGGGCTCCGGAGACTATCCCTTTTGGGGAGAGTGTGCTTCGCGTGGGTCTTTTGGGATCCCACCCAATATAGGGAGGCTTTGGTACATCCCATTTGTCTGGACTGATCTGGGTATGTTCAGGAAAGGAAAATTGATACTTACCTGCTAATGTTCGTTCCTGTAATACCACAGATCAGTCCAGAGGCCCACCCTTAGGATCTGTGCCGAAATTCTGCTGTATATTGACTTCAAAGCAGAGTTTCCATTGGTTTGGTCAAAGGTTTTTTGCTGTTATAATATTGTTACCAATTAGTCAGGGGTATCCAGTTGGACCCTCGTTCACTGGTTTTAAATTAGGTGTTACTTATCTTGGCTTGGGTATAGTAATACTGAGGGACTGCAGGTGGTACTCTCGTATATGTGGCAGTGCCCAAAGTTGTGTTCTCTACCTCCATTGGCTGGTAGGGATGAATAAAAACCCATTTGTCTGGACTGATCTGTGGTATTACTGGAACGAAAATTAGCAGGTAAGTACCAATTTTCCTTTGTTTGTTACTGAGCTAGTACCTGAATCAGAATATATGTTTTATTTGGTGAGTTGTATGGGGAAATCTCCTCTGCATCCATTGTTTACGGACTTGGAGGGGGGGGCGGGGGGTTCCTATGGATTCAGAGTATGTGTTTACATTTAGCCCCGTGATGGTCAAGTGTTCAGTGTGCCATGCATGTAAGCATTATCTGTCAGGTGTGTCCCAATAGGAAAAAGGTTGAGAACCACTACCTTAGATAACAGCTATCCTTGGCAGCTGCCTAGTAGTTAAACACAAGTGCTGTTACTTGTAGAGCTTGTGCAGTATTCAGATTCAGAACAGCTCTGTGGGAAGAACCAGGAATGTGGGATAGAAGGACCTTTGTTTTCTGTTTTTAATTTTATTTTTCTTGGGAATTTTAATATTACAACAAAAATTCAGTGAAAAAAATTATTTTTCCACTGATTTTTCTCCTGTTTGTTTTAACAGTCATTTTACTTCTGATTTTTTTTTTTTTTTTTTTTTTGTCATAACATTGAAATGCCTAGGAAAAATAACTGAAAACAAAGGTCCTTAAGAAAATGTGACTTTTGCCACTTCACTGGGTTCAGTATAAAGACTTCCAGGGGAGGGCAGGTGTGGGTTGCAGTCTGCATTGTTACTTTTTGTGGGCACATAGACAGCTTGGCTGTGTTCTTCTGTCTAAGTTGTTCTGTGATCAAGGAGATTTTTAGATACTTTTCACACACTGACATTCAGAAGAAGCATTTCATGACTTTCTTTGTGTTTCAGGATCCTATTCCAGTGTCCACATTACTTCTTGGGGACAGGTCTGACACAACTTCAAATACTTTTGCCCAGAGATTGGGTATGTTCTTGTGATATAGTAATCTTTTTATTTTTATTTTGTTAGTTTTATTTTCCTAGCGTGTAGACAGGTCCAGTGGGTTATGCTCCCCTGCCAGCAGATTGAGATGGAGCAAGCTGGCATCACAGTATACTCCTGCAGTGACCCCAACCTGCCAGTAATCTCCATCTCCAGCAGATGATGGACATGCATCTCCCTATGGGGATTGTTTCAGTGGCCCATTTTTTTGAAGGGAGTGAAGCATCTCCGGCCTCCCTTGAGCTTACCGGTTCCATTGTGGAGTCTTAATTTGGTGCTGGGTTTCTTTGCTGTTATTGACCTTTAAGACAATGTTCCTAGTGGCTATATGTTCTGCGCGTTGCATTTCCGAGCTGCAGGCCTTGTCTTGCCGGGAGCCTTTCCTTTGGGTAACTCCAGGGGTGATGCAGCTGCATACTGTCAGGGACGCAGAGGAGTATCGCCTCCTAAGTCCCTTGGATGTCAAGAGACTTGTCTTATGGTATCTGGAGGTTTTTGAACCTTTCCTCCATGGTGGAAGGAAGCAGGGTGAACCAGTTTCACGAGTTACAATAGCTTGCTGGATTAAGGAAGTGGTAACGGCCGCGTTTGTGGATGCTGAAAAGCAGTTAGCTATTCAGGTTAGGGCTCATTCCACTAGGGCTCAGGCAGTGTCATGGGCGGAGCTTAGATTGTTGTCTCCCATCGACATTTGCCGAGCTGTGACGTGGTCCTCCTTATATACTTTTTGCAGGGTTTATATGGATCTGCAGACCCGGGAGGATGCAGCCTTTGCACTTGCGGTTTTGACTGGACCTTGGGCAGCCTTCCGCCCTGTTTGGGAGTAGCTTGGGTACATCCCACTGGTTTTGGATTCATCTGTCTGGATCCTAAGAAACGAGAAATTATTACTTATGTGATGATTAATTTTTTATTAGGACAGACAGATGAATCCAGCTTCCCGCCCTTGGCTGCCGAATGATTGGGTTATGGTCCTGCTGCATGACTAAGAGTTTCCAGGAATTACTAGTAAATGTTAATCCAATCCCTATTTCTTATTGTTTGAGTACAGAATTGGTTGTCTGTTTTTAATCAAATTTTTTGCTAGTCTGTCCACAGTTGCTTTTGAAGAGAATACTGGCAGGCTGATGTTAAGGCAGGAGTATATATACTGTGACGTCACTTTGCTCAGTCTCCATCTGCTGGTAGAGGTGCATAACCCACTGGTTCTGGATTCATCTGTCTGTCCTAAAGAAAAGGAAACTATCGGGTAAGTAGTTTCTCATTGTCTACCTCCATCTGCTGGTAGGGGGAAATAACTTACTTTCCAGGGTTAGACTGGTGTAGTAGGACTAATGGAAAGGAAATTAACAGGTAAGGAAATTTGGCCTTACTTGCTGCCTCTAGTCTACAGCTAAGTGGGGCTCCAATACACAATATCCCCAGGAGAGAGAAATAAAAGAAATTATTACATAAAGGAAGTAAAATAGTGCAACAGAGCACAAGATGGAGTAAAAAAAATCCACTTTGTATCTTCACTAATTACAGGATTCATAGGTGATTTGTCACTCAAAAACATAGAGAGCTGGACGGGTTCATAGAGAAATAAACCTCACACCTTGACAGCTGATTAAACATTTACAAGGATATTTTGAGTAAAAGGAGGCACCAAGTTGTAAAACCTTAAGTAGGAATGCCTGCCTTCTCTTCTGAGTTTCTTTGGACAAATCAGGGAAGGCCCTTATTTTGGCGTTTTATTTATTTATTTAAAAATTTTATATACCGCTGTTCCAAATCAAGATCACAGAGGTTTACAAAATAACATTCATAATATTAGAAAGCAAAACTGACACATATCAGATGCAATATTCTATAACTAATCAAGACCACTTATTAAAATATGTTCATGTTACAGAAAAGATATCTAACAATTAATATATAAAATCAGTTCATTTTAAATTAATACATGATAATCAGATCATTATAAATTATGTTTCACTACATTTTATCCTCCATGCTTCTAATCCAAAGAACTCTCGTCATTCTTAGTCTTGTAATTCCCTCCCTCTCCTGTTACAATTCCTCATGATTCAGTTTTAAATTTCTTATCATTCTTAAAACTGTGTTCTTTATTCTCATGATTTTAAATAAGATTATAAGCATTTTTAAACAGCCATGTTTTTAGTTCCCATTTGAATCTCTCTCTTTCTTGTATCAGACATAGTGAATTCCAGAGTTTAGGACCAGCTATGGAAAGCACACAATCTCTTATTTCAGTCAGGTATGCACTCCTTATTGTAGGAACAGACAGCAGCCCTTTATTTTATGATCTTAATGTACGCTGAGATGTATGTATATGTAAAGTCACACCCATTAGCTTAGTGTCACTTGAGTGAATAATTTTGAATATTAATAGTAATACTTTGTACTGGTACCAGTGCAGTGAAATCAATGAGGGTGTATTGTGGTCAGATTTCTTAGTTCCTGATAAAAGCCTGGCAGAAACATTTTGTAGTAATTGTAATGGTTTTAAGCTACATGCAGGAAGACCCAGTAAAAGAGAGTTACAGTAGTCTGTTTGAAAAAATAAGTGTTTGCAATACTAAATGAAAATCTTCAAAGGATAATAAAGGTTTCAAGTGACGTAGTACCCACAACCTTGCGTAGTCCATATTAACTAATTTATTGATGTTCTTTTTCATTGTGAGATTTTCATCTAACTGGATACCTAAATCGCATACTTGGTTTGAGGGGGCAATCTGAAAGGTATCCAAGTCCAGCACCTATGGTTTATCTATAGTGGAGTTACTACTGCTCAGCCAAATTTCAGTCTTGTTAGGATTTAATTTCTATTAAGATGGGTCAGAATTTGTTGACTATCTTTCATGTAGGTTGATAGTATCGAACCTGTATGTTCCAAAGATTTAGAGAGTGGAATGCAAAACTGTATATCAACATACAAAAAGAAAGATATCCTTATCTATCTCCTTTTTTCTAATAGCAATACTGCGTATTCATTACAAGTGGTGTTTGAAAAGCTAGTGTTTCTCAAAAAGGAGGATGATGGATCCTTGATTAGATGTTTAACTACATCATAAGAGTAATTTAGCATTGAATATTACTGTTTAGCATAGTAAAAAAAAAAAAAAAGTATGAACACCAACTCTGTGTATCTGATTTTAGTGCAAAACTTATAATCAGTGTTACATGACACTTTTGGGTGTCCAATTTAATTAATGCAGATAGGTCCAATCTGATCCGATCCCTTAGCTGCTAGATCAGTTTTATGAAATAGAGGAAGGTAGTATATTTTATAAATAGGTGGAATTGATTCTAAAAAAATCTGCAAACCCTCCTTCATATAACAATGGAAGATAGATATTAGAGACATAAAATTGGTCCTAGGAAAATTAATGAGTCTTAAGGTTTGCTTTCAAACCATATTTTCTAATTTTTTGTGGATGTCCATCCACATTGTTCTTCATAATAGCACGCCCACATCCTTACAACTTCTTACAGCTTTGTTAGTGCCAGTATATTTTTGGCAAAAATTTGCACCAAAAATGGATGGCATTGCTAATCTTTTGAAGACGGTGGTAAGGGTGTTGGGAATGAATTTAAATAACAACCTGATGATGGTTGTCAATTGGCTGCAGTAACTAAATTCACTTTTTATTTTCTGCGTTTTATTCATCTTAAACCTTTTTTGGTAAAATCAGATTTACAGTGTCTAATTCAAGCTCTTGTAACCCATATGTGGGTATTATAGGAGCATCCATGAAATGGTTGCAATTGCTTCAGAATACTGCAGCCAGACTTATGTCTGGTACGTTGAGTTTTGACCCTATATCACCTATGCTGAAGGGGTTTCTTTGGATCTTAGTGCCAGTCTGAGTTAAATCCAAAAATCTGGGCTAAACTTTGAAAACTCCCAGAGTTACTTAAGCTACTTCAGGAGATAAGACTAGAGGGGGACTCGTTCTACTTCTTTTTCATATTAATAAGTTTCCTTTTCGTCCTGCAGACCAATCCACACCTGCAGGATTCCCCTGCTTGCCAGTAGGTAGAGGCAGAGAACTTTTTTGCTTATGTCACATCCTGGGATAGCTGGGAGGTTCCTCACTCAGTAGGTCTCTGCCTCCAGTTAGGTGGGGAGTATACTGGGATAGCTAAGAGCTATCAAAAAAAAACAAAAACAGAGAGAAGAAGTAATAGGGCAAGGTAGTTAAGACTCTGGGGGGAACCCCTCCTCACCTTTTGATTTAAAAAAAAAAAAAACCCCCAGACTAGTTCTGAGCAAGCTGTGGTCTGCAGAAGGCAGTTCCACGATGGGGGAAGCACACGCTCATAGGGAGTGGTTCGGCATCCTTAGCCACAGTGGCGGGAACACAGGCTTCTCCCCCCCTCCAGCGGCAACACACATGGCTGAGAGGGGCTGGAAATGCACGTAATATGGGCCAAGAAGGAGGAGCTTCATCACAGGCTCCTTTTGCCCCCACTGTGATGACTGTGAATCTCCAAAAAAACGGACAGCGGAGATCAGGTGAGGAGGGGAGGGTCAGGCTACAAGCAGATGCACCGCTGATACCAGCTCAGAGGGAGCCGTGAGAACAGCTTGATCGGGCAAAGGGCCCCTCATGAGGTGCAGGCAGGCCTTGAGTTAGAGAGAGAAGCCCTAGAGGAAAGAAGGCAAGGCATAGCGCAGGAAACTGAGTTTTCCACAGAATTTATCTTGCTAATGCACCAGGCCTATAAAGAAATGAAAGCCAAAGTGGCTATATTAGAAGGCCCCCCCCGGGAAGTAGTTCCCCTTTGAATTCCCAACACATGCCAGGTTTAAAGAAGCCTAGGACAGAGGGAACCCCCTGCTTTCCGGACCCCCCCCCTTTCCTGGTGGTTGGGAGAGTGATGCAGGGGATTTGGAACTCGCAGAGGAAGCTCCTGTGAGAGGGAAGTGAAGGGGGGGGGGGGAGAAGATGTAGACGTGAGATTGTTTAGGAAAGAAGAACTGAGCCTCCTCATAGTAAAGGTTATGCAAGCCTTAAGCCTGCAGGAGTCAGGCAAAGAAAATAAGGAGGAAAAGAGTATGCAAGGGGACCCAGTATGGAGAAGTATAAGGAGACCAGCAAAAGACTTTCCCCTCCATCCTGCTATAGAGAAGATGATTGAGGGAGAATGGGTCACGCCCGATTCAGCTCTGAAAGCAAGATCCTTAATGACTGCCCTTTTAACCACTACAAAAGGGGGAGGTAGGTAGGTTACTAAAAGTCCCAAAGGTAGACGTTCCAGTGGCAGCAGTGTCAAAAAAAAAAATGGCACTTCCTTAAGAGACACACAGGATAGAAAGGTAGAAGCCTTTTTAAAGAAAGCATTTGAGATAGCCAGTTTGTCCTTAGAAGCAGTGGTATGTGGGGGCTATGTAGCCAAGGCATTAGTCAAATGGCTCCAGCAGCTCCAGGAAGAAACGTTAGGGATGGGAGAAAGCCCAAGGGATAGGATGGTCAGAATAGAGCCAGGGACTGTCTTTCTGGCAAACACACTGTATGATCTCATTAGAATAGCACCCAAACAAATGGTATCGGTGGTAGTGGCAAGGAGGTTTTTATGGCTCAGACATTGGTGGCGGAAGCACCCTCAAAAGCACGGTCAAGCATCCTGCCCTTCAAAACCACAGAGACTCCCTGAGGATAGGCCCAAAGATCTCGTAAGGCCCTTTTAAAAAAAAAAAAAAAAAAAGTCAAGGAATTTAGAGAGTCCCAGGTAGTTAGGTCCCAGCTGAGACAGCCCTTTCAAGTGGCACAGGGCTAGGTTAGAGATAAAGCCCCTAGAGCTCCAGGGGGGTTTAAAGGGGCTAAGTGATGGTCGGGGGGTAAACCTCCTCCAATGGGTGGTCGCCTAACATATTTTTCAAAGAGTGGGCCCAAGTCACCAGGAACTAGTGGGTCCTGGAGGTGATCTGCCTAGGGTACTCACTGGAGTTGGCTATCACAGTTCCAGAATTCTTTTTGGAGTCCCCCTGAAGATCACAGGAGAAAAGAGAGGCAATCAATTCGACCCTAGACAAACTGGTGGCACTAGAAGTGATAGTACCAGTTCCAATCCCAGAGAGGGGCACAGGTCATTACTCCCTAGACTTTGTAGTATCCAAAAAAGAAGAGGCGTTTCACCTGGTATTAGACTTGAAAAGTTTGAACAGAGCCCTCAAGTTAAGTGTGTTCAGAATGGAAACATTAAAGTCGGTCATTGGGGCAGTCAGAAAGGGGGAATTTCTGACTGCGCTGGATCTGGCAGAAGCATATTTGCATAACCCCATCAGAGATTCACATTGCAGATACCTGAGGTTTGCAGTACTGTGGAACCATTATCAGTTCAAAGTACTGCCGTTTGGTCTAGCCACAGCACCAAGAACCTTTACGAAGGTGATGGTAGTAATGGAAGCAGCACTAAGGAAGGAAGATATTCCAGTGCACCCATATTTGGACGATTGGCTGATCAGAGTCAGGTCAGAAGGAGAGCAACAGCATCACAAGGAGAGCGGGAGCGCTCCTCGTGGAGTTGGGTTGGGAAGTAAATGAGGCCAAAAGCAGTTTACAGCCTTGCCAAAGGTTAGTGTACCTGGGGGCCCAGTTTAGCACCGAGCAGGCAAAGGTGTTAACAAAAAAGAGGGCAGACAAACTGAGTTACCAGGTGAGGAAGCTTACAGGGTCCAGGAAACTGGCAGCAAGAGATCACCTGCAAGTGTTGGGGTCGATGGCAGCGACCATAAAGGTAGTCCCATGAGCAAAGGCTCAAGTGTGCCCACTACAGAGAGCATTGCACTCAAGATGGAACACTAGCACGCAAAGATATGGAGAGATGCTTAGGCTCACCTCCAAGGTCAAAGCCTGCTTACGTTGGTGGCTAGTCGAAAGCAACCTGTTAGCAGGGGTCAGTCTAGTTCTGCTGGACTGGGTGACATTAGCGACAGATGCCAGCAGGTTAGGCTGAGGGGCGCATTGCGAAGAACAGGTAGAACATGGCAGATGGTCAGCCAAAGAGAGGGAGGCCTCGATGAACCTGTTGGAGCTGAGAGCAGTAAGGCTGGTGCTCAAACATCTTGGCCCCAGGGTCAGAACGAAGCCGGTAAGAGTCCTTTCCGACAGCATCACAGCAGCATCCTATATAAATAGGCAAGGAGGGAGACGAATTTGGAAGTTAGAGGAAGAAGCAGAACGGCTAATGAGCTGGGCAGAAAAGAACCTGGTGGGGTTAACAGCCAGTTACATAGCAAGGAAGGAGAACACGCAGGCAGACTACCTCAGCAGGCATGCACTAGACCATGGAGAATGGGAATTAGTGGAGGCAGCGTTTTCAAGAGTGGTAGGGAGGTGGGGAAGGCCAGAATGGGACATGATGGCAACAGGAAGGAATAGCAAGGCAGAAAAACTTTTCAGCAGGCACCAGGAGCAGGGTTCAACAGGAGTAGATGCCCTAGTCTACCTGTGGTTGGTGGCCCAGCTGCTGTCTGTATTTCCACCTTGGCCTTTAATAGCGAGGGTATTGAGAAAATCAGCAGATTACGGGGGCTGGATTATTCTGGTGGCCCCAGACTGGCCCAGAAGGTCTTGGTATGCGGACCTAGTGAGGCTGAGCAGGGATGCACCTCTAAAGCTAGAGAAAGCCGAGATCATGCTCAGGCAGGGCCCAGTCAAGTGAGGAAAGCTAGATCATTATCTTACAGCCTGGCTCTTGAAAGGGACAGGTTAGAGAAAAAAGGCTATTCAAGGGCAGTAGTAGCCACCTTGTTAAGATCTAGGAGACACTCTACCTTCCAGGTATATGGTAGGGTCTCGAAGGTTTTTGAGGAGTGGTGCAAGGGAAGAAAAGTCTCCCCAGAAACAGCGAAAACAAGGGAAATCTTGCAGTTCCTGCAGGATGGCCTAGAGAGAGGATTAGCCTAAACTCTCAAAGTGCAGGTGGCAGCATTAGCCTGTTTTAGGAGCCAAGTGCAAGGAAGCTCCCTAGGGGCTCAGCCTAACATAGCACGTTTCTTGAGGGCAGTAAAACGCATGCTGCCTCCGAAGCACCAGGTAATACCCTCGTGGGACCTTAATGTGGTCCTTAGGGCCCTGACCCAGAGCACCCATCGAACTACTTATAGGAGCAACATTAGAGGACCTCACTTTAAAGACAGGCTTTCTAATGGCGATATGCTCAGCCCGAAAGGCCTCAGAGATCCAGGCATTGTCCTGTAGGGGAACCCTACCTAAAAGTTCACAGGGACAGGGTAGTTATTCATCCTGTCCCATCCTTCTTACTTAAGGTGCTGTCAGAGTTTCACGCAAATCAGGAAATTGTTTTACCGGCTCTGAGAAGGATGGGGAGGATAGGCAGGGGGCAGCCATTGCCCGCTAGACGTCCTAAGGACACTGCTACATTATTTAAAAGTCACCAGTGAATCAGGAGGTCAGGCATATTGTTTGTCCTGTTGGAAAGCCATAGAAGGGGCCAGGCAGCTTCTAAGCCCTCAATTGCACGCTGGATTAGGGAAGCGATAGTGGCGGCATATATTGCACAGGGGAAGCAGACCCCGAGGGCATTACGCGCCCACTCTATTAGAGCCCAAGCAATCTAGTGGGCAGAGAGTAGGGCTGCAATGCCTCAAGATATTTGTAGGGCAGACACATGATCCTCCTGGGTACTTTCACAATCCATTACAGGCTAAACCTGCAAGTAGAAGAGGATCTAAAGTTTAGCAAAGTAATGTTGGGAGCTGCTAAGGCCTCAGCCCACCTGAATTAGTTACTGCTCAGGTACATTCCGCAGGTGTGGACTGGACTACAGAACAAAAAGGAAGGTGAAATTTATACTAACCAGATAATTTCCTTTTCTTTAGTCCTAGCAGACCAGTCCAGGTACCCTCCTGAAAGAAAAAAAAAGGGGGGAGGGGATTAGAAAAAGAGAAATACGGGACATCAACCTAATAGGCTAGGGCAAAAGGCAACTGAGGAACCTCCCAGCTATCTCAGGATATATAGTATGAGTGACATAAGCCTCCACCTATGGGCAAGCAAGGGAATCCCTCAAGTGTGGACTGGTCTGCTAGGACTAAAAGAAAGCAATTAACTGGTAAGTGTAAATTTTCTTATGGACTTCTCCTTTAGGAACTTATCCAAACCTTTTTTAAATACTAACTGCTGTAACCAAATCGTCTGGTAATGAATTCCAGAGCTTAACTATGTGTTCAGTGATAACGAATTTTCTCCAATTTGTTTTAAATGAGCTACTTGCTACCTTCATGGAGTGCCCCCTAGTCCTTTTGTTATCTGAGAGAGAGTAAATAACCGATTTACATTAACCTGTTCAAGTCCTTTCATGATTTTGTAGACTTCAATCATATCCCCTCTCAGCCGTCTTTTTTCCAAGCTGAACAGCCCTAACTCTTTAGCCTTTCCTCATAGGGGACCTGTTCCATGTCCCTTACCATTTTGGTCACCCTTCTGTGCACTTTCTCCAGTGAAACTATATCTTTTTTGAGATGCGGCGACCATAATTGCACACAGTATTTATAAGCTTGCCATACTGAATCAGACCAAGGATTCATCAAGCCCAGTATCCTGTTCTAACAGTTGCCATGCCAGGTCACAAGTACCTGGTAGGAGCCCAAGGGATAGATAGAGATTCCAAGCTTCTTATCCCAAGAATAAGCAGTGGATTTCTGCAACTCTACCTTAATAATTGTTAATAGACTTTTCATCCAGGAATTTGTATAAACCTTTTTTAAACGCAGCTATACTAATAGCTTTCAACACATCCTCTGACAACGAATTCCAGAGCTTAATTATGCATTCAGTAAAAAAAAAGTTCTCTTACTAGTTTTGTATTACCCAGTTACTTCATTGTGTGTCCCCTGGTCTTTGCAGTTTTCAAAAGAGTAAACAACTGATTAACGGTCTCACCCTGGTGCATCAACCGTTTTATTTGCCATTCCCTTCCTAATAATTCCTAACATTTGCTTTTTTGACCGCCACATCACACTGAGCCGACTATTTCAATGTATTGTCCACTATGATGCCTAGATCTCTTTCCTGGGTGATAACTCCTAAGATGGAAACTAACATTGTGTAACTACAGCAAGGGTTATTTTTCCCTATATGCATCACCTTGCACTTGTCCACATTAAATTTCATCTGCCATTTGGAAGTCCAATCTTCCAGTTTCACAAGGTCCTCCTGCAATTTATCAAAGTCCCTTTGAGATTGAACTACTTTGCATAATTTTGTCTCATCTGCAGATTTGATCACCTCATTTGTCATACTCCTTTCCAGATCATTTATAAATATATTAAAATGCACCAGTACAAGTACAGATCCCTGAGGCACTCCACTGTTTATCTTTTTCCACTGTGAAAACAGACTATGTAATCCTAATCTGTTTCCTGTTTTTTAACCAGTTTACAATCCACAAAAGGACATCACCTCCTATCCCATGCTTTTCAGTTTTCTTAGAAGCCTTTCATGAGGAACTTGGTAAAATGCCTTTTGAAAATCCAAATACACCATATCTACTGGTTCATCTTTGTCTACATGTTTATTTACCCCTTCAAAAAAATGTTGGAGATTTGTAAAGCAAGACTTTCCTTGGGTAAATCCATGCTGGCTGTGTCCCATTAAACAATATCTATGTAAATGTTTTGTGGAAATGGGAGAGTTTATTTTTAGTTTCGTTGGGGAGGATTTTGGAAGAGTGAGGGATTTTTTTTTGTTATCTGGTTTTAATTTTATGATTTTAATGTAAACAGCTTAGATGCTATGGTAATGTGATGGTACATCAGTTAATATTCAACATACATCAGAAATGTCATCAGGAATCCAATCCCAAGTCTGTCTGCTTGGCCAAGACAGAACTCCTTATTTTTCCCCCATCAACCCACTTCCCCTCCTCCCTTTCTCTTGTCTATGGATAACATTGTTCCAGTTCTCTCCGCCTATAATGTTGGGGTCATCTTCAGCGCTTTTCTCTCACTTTCTCTACACACATCCAAAACAAGGAATACTATTTCTCTATAACATCATCAAAAAAACATCCCTTCCTTTTAGAACACACTACCAGAAACCTTATTCATTCTTACATCACCCCCGCTTAATTACTGCATCCTGCTACTCTCAGGTCTTCCACTACAGTCTAGCCAAAATTCAGCTGTGTGACTTATCTTTCACCAATTTCCCTACACCCATATAACCTCTCTTCTGAAGTCACTACATTGATTCCCTATCCATTTTCACATACAGTTTAAGCTTCCCTTACTTACCTACAAGAGCCGTCACTCTGCACATCCTCACTACCTTTCCAGTCTTTATCTCTGCTTGTCAACTCAGCTCATTTGGTTCTATGCCCTTCTCAATCACCAACGCCCGACTTTCCACCTTGCTGCACTGTATGCTTGGAATACTGTTCATGAGTTGGCGCATCTCGTTCATTCTCATGCCTTATTCAAATCTATTCTAAAACTCACCCTTTTTGAGTCTGCATATCAATCTTAATCCCTGATTGTTCCATAGCCTTATTGATTTTAATCATTTTCTTAATAAATGGAATTCCCCAAGTCTGTTTTGCCCTGTATGTTTGTCTTGATTAGAGTGCAATCTCTACAGAGCAGGGGCTGTCTCTGTTTTTGTATAGCACTCCATTTGTCAAGTAACACTATAGAAGTAATGATTTCTACTACGTTGGTGACAAATGTGGCATGCTCTTTGCAAAGCATACATTTAGGTAGCTACATGTAAAGTAAACCAATCAACTTTTACTCTTGCAAGGATTTTCCCAGTGTCTGTTTTTAGTGTAGTTTATAGTTCTTGTTGATAAGCAGTCTGAATTAGCCATGCTGTCTGGGACGTCCCTCCAGGCGACTCGAGGTGGAAATGTCTCTCAAGAATACACGGAGCTGTGCTCTGTACTCCTGTGCGGTGGTTCCCATGCGATTGCCTGACTGCCTCTTATTTTTTTCCTGCGCAGCTCACAGACATGAATCTCATTCTCTCTTGGTTTTTTTTTCTCTTATTCTCTCTCTTTTCTCACTTCGGTGAAACACCAAAAGCACTTTTAAGTGCTACCCATGGCTCCCAAGACCCCAGGCTTTAAGTATTGCCAGTATGGCAAGGTTATGTCTGTCACTATCTTCCAAGTTTTTGCTCTCTGTACCCGAGCAGACACAGGATCATCCAGGATGATTTCCTAATTCCCTGGACGGGAGACAACTACTCAGATTTTTCCCCTATTTTATATCTCCCTACAGTATACCTAGTATTGTCATTGCAGCAATGGTCCTGGGCCAGGGGCCATGCGTAACCGCTGATACATCTGATAGGTCATGTAATCTAAAAATGCATCATGGAAGAATCAAATCTTATCCTCATTGAGCCAGCGTGTCCAGACAAACGTGGTACGCCTATCTCTTAAAACTCTTGACTCAACCACCAATCTCCTTGGGAAGCAGGACGAACCTACTGTCACAGGAAAACGGCACACTTCTTCAACCGCTACTCTCCTTTCTACACCTGATGGCTTGGAGATTGAAAGGGAGGTGTTGAGTCACCTCCCTCTTCCTACTGAGATTCAGGGTATTCTGATATCTGCCAGAAAACCATCCACAAGAAAGAATTATGTGAGCAAGTGGCATAGATGCCTTCCCTGGTATGTAACACTGGATGTAGACCCATTTGGCTGTTCCCCAGAATAACTGTTGCAATATCTGCATCTATTATACTCCTCTGGCCTAGCATTGTCATCCATGAGAGTGCACCTCAGAGCCATAGCAGCATATCATCCTTTCACACACGGAAACTCAATGTCGACGCACCCGCTGATGTCTCATTTCATGAAAGGGGCTTTAAGGCTCTGTCCCCCAGTTTCAACGCTTGCAGTTCTTTGGGATATCAACCTGGTTTTGGAATAACTTATGCTTCTGCCCTTTGAGCTGATGCAAACTGCCTCCATTAAATTTCTGACATGGAACATATTGTTCCTGGTTGTGATAACTGCAGCAAGACGGGTTAGCGAGCTTCAGGCATTAGTCCACTATCCCCTTACTTGCAATTCTACCATGACAAGATCACCTTGCGGACCCATCCATCCTTTCTTCCAAAGGTGGTCTCAGCTTTTCACCTGAATCAGAGAATCACCTTACCGACCTTCTTTCCAAAACCGCATGCGGTTGAAGGAAAAGGACCCTGCACGCTCTGGATTGTAAAAGAGCCCTGGCATATTACAAACAGAAGATTCAATCTTCTAGACGACAGTCCCAACTCTGTCTCCTTCGACCTGAACACCACTAGGATTGCCAGTCACCAAAAGAACATTAGCTAACTGGTTGTCCCAATGCATTCATTTTTACTACTCAACTCAGGCATCACATCTTGCAGCTAAAGTTAAGACACATCAGCTCAGAGCCACGGCAGCTTCAATAGCTCACCTTCGCAATGTACTAGTTCTAGACATTTGTAGAGTGGCTACTTGATCCTTTCTTCATATCTTCATATCCCATTATTGCCTCCAACAACAAACAAAATCAGATGCAGTAATGGGTGCGACAATACTGCACTACGCCATCAGCACATAGAGCTGTCCACCAACAGGACGGGTTTCACGCACTGGGCCTCCTAGAGTATGACATCAATGAAGAATGCCACTTTTTTGCATGGGTAGTCAAGTGTACTCAATCCTCAGCTGGGGACAACCAGATCACATGGCTAATTCAGCCTGCGTATCGATGGGGAAAAAAGCATGTTTGCTTACTGTAAATGGTGTTTTCCGTAGATAGGATGAATTAGCCATGCGATCCCACCCTTCTTCCTGGTCAGCCTTTCCATCTTTGCCTGTTTGTTCTGTCCGCTGCTTGTCCATACTTTTTTATCAACTGAGGTAGTCGGGCAATCCTGTGGGAACCACCACGCAGGCACACAGAGCAAAGCTCTGTATATCTTGAGAGAAGTTTGTGCCTGAAGCCGCTTGGAGGGAATTCCCAGACAGTATGGCTAATTCATCCTGCTATGTACGGAAAACACCGTTTACGGTAAGCAAACTTGCTTTTAGTTGCCTTTACAAGGTATTCACAAAAAAACAGTAGTGTTATAACAGTTCCTGGCACATAGACAAATTTGTGCTAGATGTACCATAACTTTCTCTTCAGCTAAGTAGGGGAAGGGGTCTTTGAGATGTGCAGGTAAATTCCCCTATTCATGGAAGCCTCAGGCATATTTGTGTGTTTTGGTCCGTGAAAAGGATTTGATCTGATAGCCATCTCGAAGGATGAGGAAGGTTAAAATGGAAACTTTTAAAACCGTATATAATGGTCACAGCCTGACATATTCTTGTTCTTCTCTCTTTCAGCCAAGAAGACTAAAAAACAAGTTTTTGTCAGCTACAGTCTTCCACATTCAGATGGTAATTTCACATTGCTCATAGAAGACAGAATCAAGAAAGAAATGGAATCTTTTCCTGAGAAGTTTTGATAATTTTGCATTCTAAAAGAAATTGAACGCTTTGCCTTTTTTTTTTTTTTTTTTTTAAATAAAAATGTCAAAAATACTTTTTCTGATGTAAGAGACTATTTTGTTGTTGGCCTTTGAATACTTTTACTATTATGTATCAGCTACACCTAAGTCATTGGGAGAAATGCAATATGTTACAAACAGTATAATCCATTTCACTTGTTGACTTGGTTACCAAGGAGCTTAAGTTGACTGAATTCCAATTTCTTTATAAAATACCTTCTTATTGAAAAAAATTAACAGCAAGTAATATCAAAATATGGAGCATGAGTATTAAAAACATAATTCTTTTTCTTTTGATTTTTATCACAAGGTTCTGTTCTCATTTATTTAAAAAACTTATTACCAGCTTGCTTCTAGTAGCATTCACAGCGGAGTACAGATTAACATACATAGTAATAAAAATACAAAGCTTGACAAAAAAAAGACAACAATTGAATCATCACTATAAATCAGAAGATATGCTAGAGCAACTTAACTAAATAGGAACACATTATCAGGACCTGATGGTATTCACTCCAAAGTTCTAAAGGAAGTCAAATATGAAATTACAGACCTACTGTTACTAACATATTATTCAGATCTGCCACTGTCTCAGGATTAGCAAATAGCCATTGTAACTTAAATATTTATTTATGACCCAATAGTTTTTCCTCCTGCTTCTTTGGGCCTCTAGCTCAACTGGAACTAGGGCTGGGATCTTGGTACCATGAGTCTTCATTCACAACTACTCAGATTTTTCCCCTATTTTATATCTCCCTACAGTATACCTAGTATTGTCATTGCAGCAATGGTCCTGGGCCAGGGGCCAGGGGCCATGCACCAAGGTTCCTTCTGGAACCTTGTAATCAGTGGCCCTGAATCTGGCTACTAGGTATCTCCACTGTGTATTAGCAGATTCCCTTCTCCTTTGGCGGGGGGTGAATGCTTTCTCTGTAGCATCCCCAGTGAGTGAAAGACCTAAGCAGAGGAGTAAAAGAGATCCTCAAGGGGGATAAGAAAACAGAAAAACTAAATAAATTCTTTGCCTCTCTTAACTGAGGAGGATATTGGGCGTCATTCCATCACCGGAAACATTTTTTGATGTTGATTACTCTGAGCGACTATATGAAATCATTGTGAAACTGAAGAATATAATAAATCAGATTGACAGATTGAAGAACAGATCACTGGGACCAGATGGTATTCATCCCAGAGATCTGAAGGAACTTAAAAAATGAAATTGCAGACTTGTTTCTGGTGATTTGCAATGAATTATGTAAAACAGTCGTAGTACCAGAAGACTGAAGGGTAGTAAATGTGTTCTTTTTTGAAAACTGCTTCAGGGGTGATCCAGGAGACTACAGACTACAGTCTAATGTTGGTGCCAGTTAAAATGGTAGATGGTATTCTTAAAAACAAATCTACTAATCAAAGAGATATACATGCTTTGTGGGGGGAGAGTCAACATTGTTTTTGCAAAGGGAAATCATGCCTTACCAATTTACTACATTTTTTTGAAGTTGTACATAAATACGCAGATAAAGGTGAGCTTGTTGATATAGTGTATTTGTATTTTTATTTTTTTCTACACCGGTGTTTGATTTTACATATCGCATCGGTTTACATTCAACCAAAAACTGCAGGAAATCGGGCGTTTCCTTTGTCTAATACATTGAACATTTGTAACATGGAAGTGGTTAACAAGGGCTATTAATGGAACATGGAAATGGTTAACGAGAGAGGAACATTAATGGAGATCAAAGTGAAAGGAACTCTTATATTGTAGTCAGGCATAGGATTTACATCTTATATTTAGGACAATGTGGAAGAGCTTCTATTTTACAGTGGTCATGCCTAGAAATAATATCTTACATTGGAGTCTCAGTGGTCAGTGAGAGGTTAATAGAAAAAAAGGGTGTATGTCGGTTGATAGGGGGCTAATTGTTGACTGGGCTGTAGGGGTTTGTTCTGGTGTGGTAGTTCAGTCATGTTATTGCAGCAAAGGCTTTAAGAAATAGCCAGGTTTTAAGCTTTTTCTTGAAGGATTGGGGTGATGGGTCTGTGCTGAGATCTGTGGGGAACTTATTCCACAGGGTGGGTCCGGCAAGTGATAGTTTTAGAAGGCATTTGACAAAGTTCCTTATGCGAGACTCTACAGGAAATTGGGAGATCATGAGCTAGGAGGCAGTGTTGTATTGTGGATTGATACCTGAATAAAAGTCAAGAAACAGAGTAGAACTAAATAGTTTTCAAAATGAAAAAAGGTTAGGGGCATGCCCCAGATGTCTGTTTTGGGACTTATGCTATTTAGTATATTCACAAATGATTTGGAGAAAGGAACGAGTGATGTGACCAAGTTTACAGATGACACAAAATTGTTTCAAGTCATTAAAACAGCAGAATGTCAGATGCAATTTAATGTGGACAAGTTCAAAGTAAAAAATATAGAGGGAAAATAATCCCATCTACAGATACTCAATGCTCACATTAAAAGGGTATAAAGAAGGGTGACAGAACTGATAAAGGGGATGAAGAAGCTCCCTTAAGGAGAAAGGCTTCTTAGCTTGAAGAAGAGATGACAAAGGGGATATGAATGAGATTTATAAAATCATGAGTAGGGTGGATTGGATAAATAGTGAAAAGTTATTTACCCGTTCAGATAACACGGCCTAGCGGAAACTTGCAACTGGCAGGTTTAAAACAAGTTGTAGGAAGTATTTTTTCATTCGGGGCACAATCAAGCTATGCAGTTTGTTGCCAGAGGATGTGGTCAAGGCAAGTAACACAGTGGGGTTCTAAAGGGGGTTGCACAAGTTCCTGAAGGAAAAGTTATTAGCCAGGTAGACTTGGGAAATCCAGCGCTTCTCCCTTGGAGTGAAATACAAGAAGTAGATCAACTAGTGGCATCTGCTGGGTTGGCCATGATCAGATTCAGGAAGCTAGGCTCATTATATCTTGGTCTGACCCAGCATGGCAATTCATTATGAGAATCAAACTCAGGGCCCTCTGCATGGCAGTGATCAATGTTGCCACTGAATTACTGGGCAACCCAACTCCTCTTTAACTGCATGGCCATTTCCCTCTTAGAAATATGTACATAGAACACAGTGTTTGATACACAAATATGAAGTGCTTACAGATACAAAATGCCATAAAGAAAATTTCAGGAAATCTGGAAGCTTGTAGATTATATATCCTTGGCATTCATCTTGTAAACTTGTAGATTATGCATCCTGGGTATTGTATCATTAGATACAATATGTTATGCAGTATGGTGGCAGTATCTGTAAAATCTGTGCATGTTGTTTTTCATGCAACAATTACTCAGAGAAAATGCAGCTGCGAATGTCATTCTCAGCTGCCTTTTTTTTTTTTTTTTTTTTTAAACAAAATCTGCAAAGGCAATGTATCTGCAGACTTTGCACCTTGGCAGGCTGTTTTGAAAATTGCCCCGTCTAGCTTACATTTTTATAGTTTTTTTGGAATGAAAGGTGAATACTTACAATATATTTCCCATATTCTACTCTTTGGTTATGTCAATATGATAATTGCATGCAATTCTACTATAGGTGACCCTAGTAGCACTCTTAATTTAAGTTCATAATGGCAAACGTGACTAAATGCACATATCTGAAAGCTTTTAATACTGCAGTCTCCTCAGGCATGAAGCACAAATGAGAATAAACAGGGAATCATTTTTAATATAACTGTCAACTAAGGTAGACCATAAATGATTTGCTGGTACTGTTATTTTGTCATCGCCAATAGAATAAGCCTTTATATGGGCTAGCTTAGATCTTTTTGCTTTATCCTTTCCCTAGAAGTCTAGTCGCTAAAATTAAAAGTATAAATTTTAGTTTTGGCTGATTCAATTTAATTCTTAAAACTGCTGAAGCAAAAATCTTCAATTTGATTCTCGGCTCCTGCTGTAACTGCACATTATGTGACTTGTATCATTTTGGAAGAAACACTGGGTGCTTCTGTTTGATGGGGGGAATAAAATGGAATCTACTCAATGATTCTTGCTACACTTCTTTCAGGCGTTCATCTAAATCTGTTTTTGACTTGTGTAATCAGGTTCCATTATTATTCCTTACCTGTAATAAATTCCTCATTCTGCTGGTCCCCCACTATTTCTGTCATTGCCTTAGAAACTCAGATCTATTTTGCGAGTTGTCATATGTTGAAAATTCAACAGATATTTCTTCACCTTGCTCAACCTGACCTCCATCATTCTTCCATGCCCCAACTGGAACCCAGTGCTCTCATCTCCTCACTTTCAGTCTCTAGCCATCCTCTATCGCCCTCCTTCAAGCCTGAAATGAATATTTGACTTGCACTATCCCTCTCTTTTTCTCATACCTCTCTTCCCAGCACCTGCTCAGCCACGTCATCCTTCCATACTGTTCCCATTACTACTCTTCCCTAATCCTCTCTCCCTCTTTCCCCAGTGTAACTGGGAGGATGCTGGCTGGTCCCTTCTATAGTCTGTGCAAGTTGCTGCTTCTGCCTTTTTGTGTGTCACACTACTGCACCTCCCTCCTGCTTAATGCAACGACCATCACCGGTCCCTCTGTCTTGCCTGTAGGGGTTGCCACTTTTCTCTTCTTACAGGCTATGTTGGAAAGCAACCCATCACCGCCTTCTGACTACATTCTGGAACATTGTAGCTCTTTGCAAAGTATATGCATTGGAATCCAGATTGCACGCTTTCACAGGCACTAGCAGAACAGCACAGGACCTGATAGATACTATCCTGAAGCATTTACACACTCTCTTCCTGTAATAGCCTCATTGCAATAATACAAGGGGCAGATTTTAAAAGCCCTGTGCGCGTAAATCCGGCTGGATTTACGCGCACCGAGCCTATTTTGCATAGGCCCAGCGAAATGCATAAGCCACGGGACATGCATAAGTCCCAGGGCTTTGAGGAAGGGGGTGGGGTGCCGGTTTGGGGGCGGGACTGAGGCCTCCGGCACAGTGGCTGTGCTGGGGAATCGCACGCCGGCAGCTGGCCCACGTGCGCAAGTTACGCCTGCCAGAGGCAGACATAAATAACAAAATAAAGGTAGGGGGAGATTTAGGTAGAGCTGGGGGGCGGGTTAGATAGGGGAAGGTGGGGGGGGGGGGGGAGCGGAAGGAAAGTTCCCTCCAAGGCCACTCCGATTTCGTGGAGAGGAGAAGGAAAGGTAGGGAAGTTCCCTCCCAGTCTGCTCCTTAATTGGAGCAAACGGGGAGGGAACTGGGGAAGGTCGAAATGTGTTGCCGTGCGAGGTTTGCAAAAATCTACCCCTCTTTGCGTGCGTGGCCCAATGATTTTATAACACGCAAGCCGGCACATGCATGTTATAACATCTGCTAGAGAGCATTTACAATATCCATGCCTCCTACAACTTTTTAATCTTATGACTTGCCCCTTTTAGTTTTTTTCTAACAGATCTCATTTTATCATAGTCTTTTTGATTGATTATGACATTTTATTAATTACAATCACCGTTGGCAAGCAGATCCAGCACATTTGTCTCTTGCACCAGTTCCTGCATTCCTCTGAGATCTAATATAGTTCCTTCTCTCATTGATTCCATGACCAACAACTGCTTGAAGCAATCATTGATAGCATCTAGGAATTTTACCTCCCTTACATGTCCTGATGTGTCATTTACCCAATCAATACTCGGGTAATTGAAGTCTCCCATTATCATCGTGTTGCCAGTTTTACTAGCCAATCTAATCTCTGTTAGCATTACACAGTCTGTTTCCTTATCCTGGCCAGGTGAACAATAAGCTGTCCCCACTACTATATTCTTCCCTTTTACCCTTGGAATTCCTATCCGTAAGGATTAAGTGCAGGTTGTTTTCTGCAAACTTATTTTGCTTGATTCTTTGCCATCCTTAACATATAATATCATACCTCCACCAATTTTATGTTGATATAATTTGTCCAATTGGTTACCCTTCTTCCACAGAGATGCCTATTATGTCTGCATCTTCCTTTAACACCATACATTCTTACTCTCCAGTCTTGTTTTTCAAACTTCTGGCATTCACACACAGACACAGATTGCCCCACTCTCTGGAATAACCTCATGAATTTGAAGCAGGAAAACAGACTACAAGTGTTTTAGAAAGGCTTATAAAGAAAAAGTTATTTTAAGAGTCTTAATTGTCATTTGTAATTTTTAATTCCTTTGATTGATGCTGTTGTATATGTGATTTAATGGTAATTTGCCACAAACAGGATATAACTGCTAAGATGGTGGACTACAAATCCTATAAGTAAGTAAATAAATAAATAGAGTCTTGTACTACTTCATAAAGGCCACTCACTTTTAACTACATGAGCTATTGAGCTGTTTGGAAGCCGCCAAATTTCTGGCTGCAGTATCAAAGGTTTTGTACAGATCAGATCAGATGCTTCTCACATTCCTCTATCTCCTCTACTGCTTGATAAAAATCAACATGTGCTGGGTCTGCCTGCACTGTGGACAGCTGATGAGCTGCAATCCGAACACAGGGATGGTAACTTGGCATGGGCACACACCAAGACATAACAATTTTATAACATGTGCATATTATAAAAAAAAAAAAAGCATAGGCATGCACATATATGCACACAATTTTAAGCTTGTGTGAAGCGACCAGTATGTCGGGTATGAGCTGCGTGAAGTAATTTATAAGGTGCGCACATCCATAACATGACCAATTTCATGAGTTTCACCCAGTCTACAACTAGGTCCTCCAAACCTGTCTGGTTCTTTAGCCTATGTACCTTCCTAGTTACCCCAGATTCCTGGAAATACTTTCATTAAGACATCTTCTCCATAGCAGAAATAAATGTATGCGCTCTGGACTGGGTGTGTTAACAGTTGCGAAGATACTTGCACACACGTCTCTTAGTCGCAAGTCGGAATGCCCATTCCCTGCCCACATTCCACCTCTTTTTTTGTCCAATGTGAGATATTCCCACATCAGGACATGTGCGTGCATGTGGGCAGCTTTTAAAACTGGGTGAGCACATGCATGTTCTACATATGTGCACATCTCCCACTTTTGGTATGCACTTGGCTTTTAATATCTACCTTTAAGTATGGATCCCTAGAAGACCTTTTTTCACCAAAATTATGCATACCTTAGGGTCCTTCCCAGGAAACATTAAAGTGATCACGCATGCATTTCACACACTTCAACACTGATTCCATCATTACCAAGTAGTGTGCCAGCTGACCAATCCCAAACTCTGCGGCGGTCTGCACTCTGTATTTCAGGTTATGCTTTGGGGGTCACTGGAAGAAATAACAGTATCTGCCATATCCTCATCTATAGTTACCTGAGGAGTCTGTTCAGCATAATGGGCACAGAGCCCATTGGAGGTTGAAAAAACTCAAAGAGCTTGAAGATACCCACTTTCAGGTTTCCCTTCTTGACACTGATGGTCAGTGTCTTTGCCAGCTTATCCAAGAAACATGAATAGAAAAGTTCTTCTGGATGAGAAATATGCTGGAGCAAGTCTAGTAAGGGTCTGAAGGGATCCCTGTTTAATCTTCACACTGAGCCATGACCCTAATTATGAGGGGAGTGACTGAGGGGGAGATCTCCATTGGTCTGAAAAGGAAACGTATGGAAGGAATTCAGAATGGACTGACAGATATTTTTCCTGTTCTGATCCATGATGGTGGTAGATCCCCTGGAGAGGGTGAATCTACCACCTCGAGGATTAGGCTTACTCCCACTGCTGGGAGCCCCTGGGGTAAAGTATAAGCCACATTCCAGGATGTGGAGTGGCTCTGCTGCCCTACCTATTTATTTATTTATGTATACATACATTTTTATATACCGACATTAGATCAATGATATCACATCGGTTTACAGATAACGAAAAGGAAATAAGCGGGGGGGGGGGGGGGGGGGGGGTACTTATTTCTTACAGTGAAACATATCTTTAACAATGCAACAAAATGAACTTGAAGTTTAGCAACAAGTACAATATGGGAATATAAAAAGAAAGAAGAGTTTGCGTATCAACGTTCAAACGCAACTTAAAGAGATTGGTTAGCCTTGGTTAGCCATGGAGCTCATATATGAGGACGTACACAAGAAATTGGCAGATCTGCCCTGTAAAGGAGACAACCTGTTTGGGGACAAACTGCGGGAAACCGTATCCCAGCTTAAGGAACAGAATGTGGCGATCCTGTTCCTAGCAAAACAGCAGTCTTCATCCAGGAAGTATTACCCAGCCTTCAAGAAGTCCTACTATCAAAGGTGCCCCTTCCAACCATTCACACTCTACCATCCACCAGCTTACCAGGAGCCCTGGCAGCAGCCATGACAGGCAGTACCTAGAAATAGGGCAAGAGGCCAATGTCAACAGAGACAGCAACAGGGCAACAACCCAAAACCACAACAGGGTTTCTGAGGAGTGTCCGGCTGCAGCTACCATTTCCTGTCAGGGGGCAGACTATCCAGATTCTACAGTTCTTGGGAGGCAATCACATCAGACTGTTGGGTTGATCATCCACAAGGGACACGTTACATGCCTCATCTATGCTTGGGTCTGTTCACCTTCATGGTTCCTCGGCAGGTCCAGGTTGGCCTCCCTAGCGGCAGCTGCTAGCACTTCCAGGCCCCAGCATCCTGCGGTGGCGGTCGCAGGGCCTTCCACTGCGCACCAGGCCTCACGCTGGAGCTCGGCATCTCATCACCCCTACACACACGCACACACCGCCCAGCCTCGTGTAGGGCCAAGAGCGGGTCTTAGCTCCGCGGCACGCCCTGATTGATTCTCTGTTATAAGGAAGTCCCTACCTGCACTTTATTGCCTTGGCAAACGGGTCGGCTAATGCTAGATTGCCTCCGCGCTTGTACTTGCTCCTGTCTTGTTCCAGGATCCTTCTGTTCCAGTTCTGTTCCTGCTTCCTAGTTCCAGCGTTCTTCTGTTCCTGTTCGTCTCCCAGGTAGTACCTCTGGACTGACTCTCTGGTACTGACCTCGGCTTGCTACTTGACCCATCTGCCTGCCTGCCTCCTGACTCCAGTCTGTTCCTTGACTCACCTGCTTGCTGCCTGCCTTCTGATGTCCGCCTGCTACTTGACTTGCCTGCCTGCTGCCTGCCTCTTGACCTCAGCCTGCCTGTGACTCATCTGACCTCCGGTACCTGACCTCTGCTTTGTTGACCATTCTTCGGACTGACTCCTGGACTTTGACCTCTGCCTGCTTGACCTCATCTCTAGATTCTGGCTCTGTTCCTAGCCTTATCACCTACGCTATTCTGGTCCTCCTTGTTCCACCTGACCTCCAGTCTCGAACCTGACCACACACCCCATCTGTCTGTGGGCAAGCTGGACTTCCACTCTCCCAGGAGACCCTGCTCGGCCCACCTAAGTCCAAGCAGCCCGGGTCTCTACGGGCTCCTCCCGGGAGGACCTCGGGCTTCCAGTGGTGAAGCTCTTCCTAGCCTCCGTCTCCTTCCGTGCTCTGTCCCCTGGGGGCAGTTGCCTCCTCGTCTCTACCAGGAGGCAGATCTCCACTGCCACAGGACAAGGGTCCACCCCCGAGTGCAACAGGAAAACCAGCTAAACTTCAAAACGAATCCCTCCCTTCCACACCTGGTGTCCTCAGCGCAAGACCACATGCAAGCATAGCTATTGCAAAAGGTAGTGGACTCACTACTTCAACAGGCAATACAGGTAGTGCCTCCAAACCAGTGCAACAAGGGTTTTACTTTCTACTCAATACTTACTTAAACCCCAAGAAAACATAAGGCCTTCATCCAATTTTAGATTTGAGTGCAGAGGGAAAGGTTCAAAATGATCTCTCTCAAGTCAGTTCTGCAGTTCCTGCAATCCAATGATTGGACATGCTTGCTGGATTTCAAGGATGCTTACTCCCATATATCTATGCACTGTTCTTCATGGCACTACCTGAGCTTCCAAGTGAAATGCGGCATTACCATTACAAAGTTCTTCCTTTTGGACTTTCATCTGCCCTGAGATTCTTCACAAAATGTTTAGTGGTAGTGGTGGCCCACCTATGAAAGAAGGCAATTCAATTATTTCCGTACCTGGACGATTTGACTCCTGGTGTCATCAGAAGTGACCACACTCCAAATACGCTTGACATGATAAATTGTTTGGAAGGTCTAGGATTCATAATAAACTATGAGAAATCCAGCTTCATTTGACAAACTCTTCAGTTCATAGGGGCCACCATCAACACCATTGTGGGGAGGCCTACCTCCCGAAAGAAAAAGCTCAGACCTTTTGCACTATAGCAACTCATTTAAAGAACTGTGCCAATCCCTCAGCCTATCAAATCTAAGCCCTTCTGGAACACATGGCAGCAGCTGTATACGTGGTGCCACTCACTCATCTGCATATGCTCCACTTATAGTGAGGTCTCAAATCCCAGTTCACCTAGCCCTTATCCAGAAAGGTGACACTGACCCAGCAATGAAGCAGGACATTACATGGTGGTTGTCCCTACTGACCCTTTCTATGGGAATCCCTGCCACAGCCTGGTACACCAACTAGTCTTGACCATGGATGCTTCAAAGGGTTGAGAAGCTCATTTAGGGCACATAAAGACTGAAGGTCTATGTAACCCATCAGAAAGATTTCAGCAAATAAATCTCCTAGAGTTACAAGTGATAAACACCTCAAAACACTCTGGGACCATCTCCGGGGAAAGAACTTAATTTACACAGACAACCAGGTGGCCACATTTTACATAAACAAGGAAGGAAGGAAGGAAGGAAGGTTAGGTTCCTGGATACTCTGCAGGGAGGCGATCCAAATCCTGGAATGGGCAGAGTCACATTCCATCTCATTGCAAGTGACCAGGTGGGCGCCCCCCTCAGCACCAGTGATCATCAAACGGTATGGTTTCATATCACACAAAGGATACGAAGAAGCACGAAGACCTGAGTTTTGCAGTTCAAAAACACAGACTTTGATGAAATGGGGGAAGTATCTGGAGGAAGAACTAGAAGGCTGTGAAAACGAGAGAGATGTGGAACAACAGTGGACCAAACTAAAAGGAGCAATTACCAAGGCAACTAATCTATATGTTAGAAAAGTAAAGAAAAGCAAAAGAAAAATGAAACCTAGCTGGTTCTCAAAGGAGGTGGCTGACAAAATAAAGGCTAAAAGAACAGCGTTCAAGAAATATAAAGGATTCCAAAGAAGAATATCTGGTGGAACTGAGGGAGACGAAGAAAGTAATCAAGAAGGCAAAAAGTCAAGTGGAAGAAAGGATTGCCAAAGAGGTAAAGCGAGGTGACAAAACTTTTTTCAGATACATCAGGGAAAGGAGAAAAGTCCAAAGTGGTATAGTGAAATTGAAAGATGGAAAAGATCAATGTGTGGAGAGAGACAAAGAAATGGTAGAAATATTAAACAAATACTTCAGTTCAGTGTTCACTAAAGAGGACCTTGGAGAAGGACTGTCGCTAGATAACAAGAAACCGGAGGGGAGTGGAGTAGATGTACCTCCATTTACAAAAGAGAATGTATGGGAAGAGCTGGGAAAACTGAAAGTGGAAAAAGCCATGGGGCCTGATGAGGTTCATCCCAAGATACTGAAGGCGCTCAGAGATGTGCTGGGGGCTCCGCTGAGCGACCTATTCAATAGATCCCTGGAAATGGGAGTGGTGCCGAGAGATTGGAGAAGAGCAGTGGTGGTCCCGCTTCACAAGAGTGGGAGCAGAGAGGAGGCTGGTAACTACAGATCGGTTAGCCTCACCTCGGTGGTGGGAAAAGTAATGGAGTCGCTGCTGAAAGAATGAATAGTGAACTATCTACAGTCGGGAGAATTGCTGGACCAGAGGCAGCATGGATTCACCAGGGGAAGATCCTGTCAGACAAATCTGATTGACATTTTTGACTGAGTGACTAGGGAATTGGATAGAGGAAGAGCACTTGATGTCATCTACTTGGATTTCAGCAAAGCTTTTGATACAGTCCCACACAGGAGGCTGGTGAGTAAAATGAGAAACTCAGGAGTGAGTGCCAAGGTGGTGGCCTGGATTGCAAACTGGTTGACGGACAGAAGACAATATGTGATGGTAAATGGAACTTACTCTGAAGAGAGAGCGGTGTTAAGCGGAGTACCGCAAGGATCGGTGTTGGGACTGTTCCTGTTCAATATCTATGTGAGCGACATAGCCAAAGAGATAGAAGGTAAGGTTTGTCTTTATGCGGATGACACTAAGATCTGCCACAGAGTGGACACACCGGAAGGAGTGGAGAGAATGAGACAGGATTTAAAAAAGCTGGAAGAGTGGTCAAATATATGGCAGCTGAGATTCAATGCCAAGAAGTGCAAAGTCATGCATATGGTGTGCGGAAATCCGAAAGAACTGTATTTGATGAGGGCTGATGTGCACGGAGCAGGAGAGAGACCTTGGGGTGATAGTGTCAAACGATCTGAAGTCGGGGAAACAATGTGACAAGGCGAAAGCTAAAGCCAGAAGAATGCTGGGCTGCAGAGAGGAATATAGAGTAAGAAAAGGGAAGTGATTATCCCCTTGTACAGGGGCTTGGTGAGGCCTCACCTGGAGTACTGTGCTCAGTTCTGGAGGCCGTATCTCCGAAGGGACAGAGACAGGATGGAGGCAGTCCAGAGAAGGGCAACCAAAACGGTGGAGGGTCTTCATCAAATGACTTATGAGGAGAGATTGAAGAATCTAAATATGTATACCCTGGGGGAAAGGAGGAACAGTGGTGATATGATACAGACGTTCAGAAACTTGAAAGATTTTAATGATCCAAAGAAAATGACAAACCTTTTCAGTTGGAAAAAAATCAGCAGAACCAGATGTCACGATTTGAAGCTCCAAGGAGGAAGACTCAGAACCAATGTCAGGAAGTATTTATTCACGGAGAGGGTGGTGGACGCCTGGAACGCCCTTCTGGAGGAAGTGGTGAAGACCAAAACTATGAAGGACTTCAAAGGGGCGTGGAATAAACACTGTGGATCCATAAAGTCTAGAGGACCCTCCTATCTTATTAGAAAATGGCATGCATCTGTTAATTCAGGAGGGAGTCTCACTGGTGCCCACCCGCCCACACTCCTCACATCATCTCACAGCTTTTATTGAAAGGACAGTATTATACAACCTCCAAGACATCTTGGTGTCGGCTAGAAAGCCTTCCACAAGGAAAAACTATCAGGGCAAATGGCAGTGTTATATGACTTGGTTGGGGGGGGGGGGGGGGGGGGAGGGGTTGACTTCTCCTGCTCACCAGAAATTCTACTGGACTACTTGTATACACTCTACCAGGCAGGGATGGCTACAAAATCCATCAGGGTCCATGTGAGGGCTATAGTGGCTTATCATCACCCATTCAATGGCCTGCCAGTTTTGAACCATCCTCTGGTGACCAGATTCATGAAAGGGATCCTTAAATTGAGGTCACCTATGACAAAGCCTCTGGTCCCTTGGGACATAAATTTAGTGCTGGAGCAGCTTATATTCCCACCCTTTGAATCCATGGACAGTTGCCATATTAAATATCCGACTTGGAAGGTGGTGTTTCTGGTTGCAGTAACCTCAGCAAGGCGTGTTAGTGAGTTGCAGGCCCTGGTTCACTACCTTCCCTTTTTTCAAGTTTGAAGGTTACCTTGAAAACTCATCCCTCCTTCTTTCCTAAGATAAACCTTGCATTTCATTTGAACCAAACCATTACATTACCAACCTTTTTCCCAAAGCCACATGCTACTGACAGGGAAAGACTCCTTCATTCCTTAGATTTAAAAAGGACTTTGGCTTACTACAAGCGAAGAATGCATGCAGAGAACAGGACCTTTCAACTGTTTGTATCCTTCAACCCAGTTGCGCTAGGTCTATCAGTAGCAAAGAGGACTTTGTCAAACTGAATATCCCAATGCATTCACTTTTGTTACTCAAAGTGCTCGGCAGAACTTTCCAACACAGTAAAAGTGCATCAGGTCAGAGCCGTAGCGGCTTCAAATGCACATTTCCACATGGTACCATTGCTGGACATTTGAAAAGCAGCCACATGGTCATCTCTGCATACTTTCACATCACACTACTGTCTTGACCAGCAGGCATCTTCGGATGCAGCGCTAGGTGCAGCAGTGTTAAACCACTCAATCAGGAAATGAGGCTGACCATGACCATGCGGATTGAGCACACCATATCAGTCATGCCTGCAGGGGATGGGTACTCTGTACTCAGAGTATATCAGTGTGCGGGATACAACCCTAAGCTTATCTACAGGAAAAAGCAAGTTTGCTTACCATAAATGGTGTTTTCCTTAGACAGCAGGATGAATTAGCAATGCTAACCCACCAACCTCCCTGAACAGCCTCACCATGATCATGGTACTGGAAAAGCTTTGTTACAGACTGAGGAGAGTTAGTATCGTGGCGCACAAAGCTCTGTGATCTTTGAGCGAAGTTCTGCCCAGGGCTGCCTGGAGGACATCCCAGACACAGTTTATAAGTAAGCAAGCTTGCTTTTCCTTCCCTTTTTTTTTTACTGCCAGTAGAACCAGAAGCACTGGACTCAGAAAGAAAGGAAATGAAGCTGTAGCAGGAAAAGAAGACACACTTATGAGGCCCTTCACGGACCTGGAGAACACCCCTGATAACGACAGGATAGATTGTATAGGCAGCAATATTGCCTAGCCTGCCTGTCCAAGAAACATATAGAAATGACGGCAGAAGACGACCAACCGGTCCATCCAGTCTGCCCAGCAAGCCTTACACTTATTTTTTCTCATACTTAACTGTTTCTCTTGACTCTTAGTAACCTTATGTTCTAATTCCCTTTTCACCCCCACTATTAATGTAGAGAGCAGTGATGGAGCTGCTTCCAAGTGAAATATTAAGTTTGATTAGTTGGGTAAGCGGCAGCATAGCTCTCTGCCATGAAGCAGAGGGCAATGCTGGAAATGTGTGAAGTATCAGTTTTTCTTTTCCCCTGTCATTGAAGCAGGGAGTCATGCCGGACATGCACCGAAAGTGAAGCATGCCTTGAAAGTCACATTAACTATCATCAAATATTGAAAAGCCTAATAATTGGTAATACCTATAGCCCATGAACCCATCCCTGTTTTTTTCTTTTTAATTGGGAGATGGATGCCCTTCATCCTTCTACTCTGTGAAGGTGGACACCTACCACTGGCATCCCGCTCCGTTAATGCCTCTGTGGCTACTGCCGCTCCATGCAGTGTTTTACTACCTGCTCTTTATATGTGTCCTCTAGAACTGATGGATCCCATCCCTGTTTTTTTTTTTTTATTATTATTTATTTAATTGGGAGATGACAGCCCTCCATCCTTCCGCTCCGTGAAGGTGGACACCTATCACTGGCCACTGGCATCCCGCTCCGTGAATGCCTCTGTGGCTACTGCCGCTCCGTGCAGTATTTTACTACCTGCTCTTTATATGGACACCTACCACTGGCCACTGGCATCCCGCTCTGTGAATGCCTCTGTGGCTACTGCCGCTCCGTGCAGTATTTTACTACCTGCTCTTTATATGTGTCCTCTAGACCTGATGGATCCCATCCCTGTTTTGTTTTCTGTTTTTTTTTATTTAATTGGGAGATGACAGCCCTACATCCTTCCGCTCCATGAAGGTGGACACCTACCACTGGCCACTGGCATCCCGCTCCGTGAATGCCTCTGTGGCTACTGCCACTCCGTGCAGTATTTTACTACCTGCTCTTTATATGCGTCCTCTAGACCTGATGGATCCCATCCCTGTTTTGTTTTTTGTTTTTTTTTAATTTAATTGGGAGATGACAGCCCTCCATCCTTCCGCTCCGTGAAGGTGGACACCTACCACTGGCCACTGGCATCCCGCTCCGTGAATGCCTCTGTGGCTACTGCCGCTCCGTGCAGTGTTTTGCTACCTGCTCTTTTATACGTGTCCTCTGGACCTGATGGATCCACAATGTTTATCCCATGCCCCTTTGAAGTGCTTCACAGTTTTGGGCTTCACCACTTCCACTTGAAAAGAGGGAAGAGAATTATCAGGTAAGAGGTAATTTTACCTCTCTCTTCATCCAGGATGGCCAGTCACCAAAATGGGATGTACTAAAGCTACTTCCTCTTAAGGCAGGCTACCTGAGGTCCTATCAACATTACTTTCACAAATGATGTGTTTATCTAACCATAACATCCAAATTACAGTGCCTGTAAAAGGTATGCAAAGAAGACCACACTGATGCTCTGCAGATCTCCAATGGAGATTGCAGCTGCAACTCTGCCCAAGATACAGACTTGCCTTGACAATAGCAGACCTGCATCCACATAGGCTGCCGTTACTATATCTTTAATCCAATGTGCCACTGTGGCACGAGAAGCTGCTTCTCCTTCTTCATGACCTCATGAAGGAAAAAAAACCTCTTAGTAACCTTAAGATAGTGCAACAGATGCTGCTTTACTCAACGCACAATTAAACTCTGGAATTTGTTGCCAGAGGATGTGGTTAGTACAGTTAGTATAGCTGTGTTTAAAAAAGGATTGGATAAGTTCTTGGAGAAGTCCATTACCTGCTATTAAGTTCACTTAGAGAATAGCCACTGCCGTTAGCAATGGTAACAGGGAATAGACAGTTTTTGGGTAATTGCCAGGTTCTTATGGCCTGGATTGGCCACTGTTGGAAACAGGATGCTGGGCTTGATGGACCCTTGGTCTGACCCAGTATGGCATTTCTTATGTTCTTATCTCTTAAACTCTTGTTCATCCATATCCCTATCCAAAGTTGGTAACGATATGGACTGATTCAAGTGAAAATCCTAAACAACCTTCGGTAATAAGGAAGGTATTATTCTAATTTTCACTCTATCCAGAGTAATCATTAGAAAAGGTTCTTGACAAGAAAGGTCTTGCAACTCTGAAAACCATGTCACAGAACGTATGGCAACTAGAAACACAGTTTTCATGGTTAACAAGCGTTAAGGAAAGCTGCTGGAGAGGAAGAAAGGTGGGACCTGCCAAAAAGGTCAGTACGAAATTCAGATCCCAAAGGGGCACTGGAATCCTGAGTAGCATTCGAATATGTTTAACACCCTTCAAAAATCTAGAAACATCCAGGTGTAAGGCGAGAGTTCTACCTTGAACACTTTCCCCTATAACAAGCCAAAGCTGCAACTTGCACCTTCCGAGTATTAAGGGCTAACCCCTTAATCAAGTTCTTTTGCAAAAACTCCAGAATTAAGGGAATCGTTACATGAGCAGGCTAACACCTCCACTCCAAGCACTAATTCTCAAAAATTCTCCAGACTCGCCTGTAAACTAATGGGTGTAGAAAATTTTTGAGCCTGCAACAAGGTGCTCACAACTGCCAAAGAATAAATTCAACAGTCAAGCCCTTTCACAGGCCAAACCATAAGACAAAACTGATCAGGATTCTCATGGAGAATCAGCCTGTTACAGCAAGTCCCTGCACAGTGGTAACCGTAAAGGACTGCAGACTATCATACTGTGACCTCAGAGGCCAGTCTGGAGCCACTAGGTCATTAACCCCAGGTGTTGGAGCTATCTTCTGCAGCAGGATGATGTCCATTTCCAGAGGTCTTGGGAGGACTCTGGGTTCCTCCCTGATGATTTATGTAGGCTACCTCTGTGACATTGTCCAACATCACCCTCACTGCTCTCCCAATCAACCACAAATTTCAGAAATGCTAACCGAATCACCAAGCCTCCAGCTGATTGATGGACAACCCATCTCCTCAGACGACCACTGATCCCGCACTACCATCTTCTGGCAGTGAGTTTTCCAGCCTTGGAGATTCACATTCGTAGTGACTACTATCCAATAGGGAATCTTCAAGGCCACCCCTTTGAAAAGATGTTCCCTCTGCAGCCAACAGAGTAAATTCTGCTTCACCACTGACAGAAAAGGCAGCCATATCATGTACTCATGGGCCTGAGGGCTCCACTGAGATAGCAATGTCTTCTAAAGCAGACGCATGTGTGCCCTTGTCCATGGAACCAACTCCAGAGTTGCAACCATGGATCCCAGAGTCTGTAGGTAAATCCATACTGACAGACGATCTGTGGATCGCAAGGCCCAAAAATATGCCCCCAAAGTTTCTGGATTTGCTGCTCTGGAAGAAAACCTTTCCATGAGTTGTATTTTAGAAGCAGTGTTTACTGCAGCCATGAAGCCGGTGTCTTTATTTTTATTGTTCAAACGGCCAGCACGCAAACTATTTTAAAGGAGAAGTGCACCCAAAAACAAACATTCTCTTGATTGCCTGATGTCCATGAAGACAAGACAAGGGAGAAGGAGAAGAACAGGCCAAAGAGGAAAAGAAGACAAATGGAGGAAATGATTTGAGATCCAGGCTGCCTTCCCCTTCTGGATGTAAATCAGCACCTTTCAAGAGAAGGCTTTTTGCCTTCACCTCTCAACCTCCTCCTGTACCTGGCCACTACTACAGGGATAAGCTTAAGAGGGAGGAAGACCCTACTGTCACCTCAGGCCCATCCTGCTCCTGACAAGCCTACGTCCACAAGAAAATACGCATGTCCACCATCTGCTGTAGAGTGAGAATACTGGCAGGCTGATGTCAGTACAGCGATATATGAGAGTGACATCAGCAAGTCTGTTAATCTGTCTCCATCTGCTGGTTGGCGTGCATAAACCCAGTTCTGTGGACTGGCCTGCCTGGATGAAGAGGAAAGTTCAGCTGCTATAATTATTCTCCCCCCAAAAAACGACTTGGTATAGCAAAAACCTCATCAAATTTTAGCAACAAAATAAATCCAGACATCCAAATATCAATTAAATAATGATCTGTATCCAGGGGAAATTTGACATTTTAGCACAATGTTGCATACTTTTCATTTTATTAAATACTTTCAGGCAACACAGAATGAAGTGTAGTCCTCTACAGCACTACATGGCTTTGAAAGCTTATGTGCTACATCTTTTTATTGTGGTCTAGTAAAAGCTATCACAGCCTATTGAGATTCCAGTTTCCTCTAAGAACACTGCTTGTCAACAGGGCACTATGATTCCATTGAGGCCCATTCAGATTTAAATAAAACACACTAAAAGATGACCACATATAGACACTTTTTTTTATTTCTGTACATTTACAGTACAAATAAAGAATTTTCAGTAGGTACGACATACATCATGCAGATATTGAGCTTGTAAGACATTTTCAGTACTTTATTTTTAAGCTTGTGCTACAGATAAGCACCACCAGACTAATCAAAAACATTTATTAAAACAATTGTTTAATAGAACTTCATTGGGTCTGTCTCTCCCCCACCCCCGGGATGTAATGCACTTAATTCTTTAGGTCTTAGTCACTGGGTTTACAGTAAAAAACAGATACATTTTTATCCAGAATTTGTGAAGACAGCAAGGGAGTCCCAGTCACTCTGCCTTTCCCACAAAGCACACACATCAGCAACCTTTGTGCTCTTAATATTTTTTCTACATCTGCTACAGGGGTGCCTTGACATTCACAAAGTTCATAAAATGGCACTTCTGCTGTCAGTTTGGTGACAGGAGTTTGACTCCAGGCAGTGGCAACAATTAAGTAAAATACTTTCATTTTTCTTCTGCTCAGCCAACCCCTTTCCCTCCCTCCCCCCCCCCCCCAATAAGAAACCCCTAAATGGCAGCACACCACATTCTGATTTTTCTGTGGCTGTTTATTTACAGCATTTGCTTGACTTTTGCTTTTTTTTTTTATATGTTCTTCATTTGAAATAGAATGTTCCATTCAAGAGATTGAGCTTCAAAGCCCTGCTATTATTTTCACATTTGTGTTTAAATGCTGAAAAGAAAAACACAACCCTGAAATTTAATACCATATAAATCACTTTCTGTATGCGTCTGCAGAGTATGAAATGACTGAAGGCTCATGGAAGTAGGCGAGTCTCGGTGGAGAGCACATTTCTGAATGCCTTCCCTGCTGAGCTGATTTGGAAGCTGTGGTAAAAGGCATAGTCCTTTCCCCTTGTAAATCAGAAAGGAGACATGATTAAGGAGCACATGGTGTGACTGGCAGGTTATTAAACAGCTAACAGGCAGCCTTGCTGTACAAAGTGTTATGCAGGGCAGACTGGGCAACTGAAGCTCTGTATTAATGTATTCACAACCTGCAGGTCCTACAGCACATTGTACAAGTCACCGGCTGTTGCAGCTCTGAGTAACCACGATTATTAACATCTCAAGATTTTCAGCTTTCCATAGAATAGGCTAAAGTGTAGTCCAGTCAGACATATAAACTGTTAAATGTTCCATCTTCAGGAAAGTATGCTAAACATACAGTTTGCTATAGAAAGTAGCAAACCTTTTTTTTTTACTAGATTGTATGTTAACAGCCTTCTTTCATCTGACATACTTTAAAGGATGTGGACATGGCTTCTCAACATGTTTTTGTCCATCAGGTCTGTTTGTAGTTTAAGGCCAAATGCAGGAATAAGCCTCTACAGCTCAATCTCACGACTTTACACAAGCAGCAGCTATGGACATACATCAATGCCTGAAGACAGGCCTAGAGCTGTCAGAACAAAAGGATTTTTTTGTTTTTTTTAAATAAAAATTTAAAAAGATCTCTCGTTTGGTGTCTTTACATGCTACGAATAATTATCTAGAGCAACAGTAATCAAACTTTTCCATTCAACCCAATTTATCATTCCAACAAGATCAGAGAATCCACCCCAATATTTTTTTCAAAATCCAAGGCACATGTGCAGTTCTCATTTTTAATGCAATAAACTTGATAGCGTCTAACAATATTCGCAAGCTGCTGGTTTTATGTTCTTTGTGCTGATATAGTTGCGATTGTGGTCACTATCTTGTGATCCACTTGCAAATCTTCCAGGACTCAGACTTCAAGAACTGCATTTTCACATTTCATCACGTTTCAACTGCTCCAGACCGTAGGCCACTATCTTCCACCATCAATAGAAAGCCCTGGATGTTAAGAATACCACCACTACTTCCAGTGACAGTGGATCTCATTACCAGGCTGACTGGGAATGCGTGGCTTTCAATAATTCATACAAAATAGGGAAGAGTGTTTTACAAATTTGGCACATGAGTACTACACACTTGTAAATATCCTCCCACATAATGCATAATCTACAGTTGCAAGAAAAGAATATTCTAATTTAAAGTCAGGACCAACACGGTATAAGAACAATTCGGTTTTTGTCTTTTTTTTTTCATCAACACAAGCTAGACCACAATTGAACAGAGAACTTTTGGTAAATTAAACAGGAACTGCCATTTTATTTTCAAGTGTTTGCTCAAGTAATCCAGGAGTCCATCTCCTTGTCTTTTATTGTTTGTGCATTTGAATGAAATATTAAAACTTTCCGTATAAGCTGGTATGGAATGGAAATGTGCTGCTGCTGCTGCTGCTGCCGCCCTTTACGGGGAGCTCTGGGTGTTTCAATGTGCGTCCACCCATTTCCCCCCCGTTCTCTTCCATATGCCTGAAATCAACACTAATGAAGAACTCAGGTATCAGACCACTGGAATGGAATCTACCACTGCCACGCTCATTCCACTCTCTTTGCCAGGAGCAGCAGAATGCTACACTTGTACTTTTAGGAGACTCTGGTTTAAATTATCTTTTTTTTTTTTTTTTAATTACTATTTTCAGATTTAAAATAGGATTTGCTAACTTAAAAAAAAAAGCCACCTGGTTCTCCCTTTCAGATACGGCATTCTTCCTTGGATCAAAACATTTCTAAAAGAAACCCCACGCTGCAGGATTTATTGAGGAACACAGATTCTTTATCACCAATTTACTTACTCTGGTATTATTTATATAATGCTTATGGGAGCTTTGTGTGTATGAGGGAACAATCACTGACTGCAGGCAGCCTGTCAAAAAAAAAAAAAAAAGGCAAAACCTGCCCTTTCTTCACACTAAGGAACAGAATCCTTCAAATTCCACAGGCTATTGTAGAAAACAAGTCTTTGTATTTCATTTTATTCATTTATTTATTTTTTTAAGGGGATCATGAATCTACTGTATGTCTGGAAAAGCTGTATTTTCTTCTGAGGCGGTGATGCTTCCTGCCATACACAGTCACTGCAGGTAACCCTGGGGAGCCCGAGGAAGTCCTCTTGGTGGGACCCACAGTTGATCCAGTATAGCTGATCCCTTTATTTATTTATTTGCATCCCGATGGCTTCATATTACCCTAAACAAAAGAAGGAGCTAAACAATGGGCTTCCTATGAAAAATATAGTGAAAATAAATATAAATCATTCATAAAAGAACACATGAAGGGTTCATTTTCATTCACTTTTCTTTTTAGTAGTATTTTTTTTTTTTTTTTTTTTATCGTGGGGGACTATTTGTATGTGTGTAACTTTATCCAAACAGTTTTTCATGACAGTTGAAGTCTCCTACGGTAAAAGTGGCTGAGCAGCAAGATTCAATTCTCCCTCCCCCATTCACTAGTCTGTAAACCTGTGCAAATAAAAAAACCAAAACCAAAAAAACAAAAAACAACCCTTTAAAAGCCTGCCCCGTTATGCAGACTTCATGCCGTTGGCTGTCACGTTCTCTAACATGGCATCGCTCAAGGCTGTAGAGTCATGCAGGCCCGAGTAATCTTTGAGCTCCGAACTTGTTAGTAAAAGGGGCTGCTCTCCTCTCTTGTGGGGCAGGAGAGGCTGCCTGGTATAGTTTTCACCATCAGCAATGTTCTCAGGCAGGTTCTGGTTCCTGCTCTCAGGCAGGAGGAGGATGCAAATGATGCAGATGAGGGTACAGCAGGCAAAGATGATGTGGTGCAGAAAGTACCCTTTCTGGTTATGGAGTTCCATGATGGGTGCCGTCAGCATGCCAAAACCAGCGCTGGCTAGAACAAGGCCCAAGCCGCCACCCCTGAAAGAAAAATAAATAGAAAGAGGTGGGGAACCAGCAATCTTCAAGGCAATCTTTTACTGGATTATCTTGGACTCAAGGAGTCAGTAGCCCAAGCAAGGGATCCTGATGCAGAGTCAGAGGATTCATACTAATAGGAACTCTTCTAGCATTCCTTCAATTTTTCTCCACCTTCCATAAAATAGGCCATGTTCTAATCTATAGTGACCAAATGCTGATCAAGAACACACCACTTTCAGAATGTATTTTAGTCAACCAGTATGCGGAGCTTAGTAAGTCTGCACCGTTTAACTTCAGTAGCTCCATCAGCCCCAACTAGCCTGTGAATCGTAAGTCTTTCCCACACAGGACACTGAAAATACATCTTCCCTTGGCAGGGTACAACTGGACTAACCACCTTTTTCTATTCTCTAAGGGGCACGATGCAATATCATGCACGCAAAAAGGGGCAGATTTTAAAACCTGCGCGGGGGCGCAGATTTGTTCGCGCAATCCCGCGCAAACAAATCTATGTCCGATTTCATAACATGCGCGCGAAGCCGTGCGCATGTTATGAAATCCAGGGTCGGCGCGTGCAAGGGGTTGCAGAATTGTGCAACTTGCGCACGCAGAGCTGCGCAGCCTGCCTCCGTTCCCCCCCCCCCCCCCGAGGCCGCTCCGAAATCGGAGCGGCCTCGGGGGGAACTTTCCTTCCGCCCCCTGCACCTTTCCCTCTCTTCCCCTACCTAACCCGCCCCCCAGCCCTACCTAGAACCCCCCCTTACCTTTGTTGAAGAAGTTACGCCTGCCTTCGGGAAGCCTGGAAGCTCAGGCCATGCCCCGCCCCTGACCGCCCACGCCCCGGGACATACGCACGTCCCGGGCTTGCGCGTGCCACCTAGCCTACGTAAGATAGGCTCAGCGCGCCCAGGGGGAGGCAAGGGTAGGTTTTCGGGGGTTGCGCGCGTATCTTATGCCCGCAACCCTTTGAAAATCGACCCCAAAATGTGCAAGTTAGACGTTTTTTGAACGCCCACACATCCCCTTCTCCTGGGCATGTCCATGCCATTGAGCACCCAGGAGAAGTGGCTGTGCATGGGTTAGGAAAACGGACGCTCAGAAAATTGAGCACAGCTATGGGTTAGGAGAATGGAAGCTTGTAAATTGAGTGTCCCTTTTCCTAACCTAACCGCTGTCAAGTGTTTTGTTTTTTGTTTGCAGCTTTCTGTGGTTCTTCCTGCTTAGTATAGGAATGATGTTAAGTAGGAGGAACAAGAAAAAAAACCTAATTTTTGCTTTTCTGAGCATGGCTTGGGGTGCCTCAAACCTTAACACCAGCTCTGGTCTGGCGTAAATTTTTTAGTGTAAAAATGTGCCACCGGCTGCACTTTTTTTTTTTTTTTTTTTAAATCAGGGGTACTAGCTAATAGCCTCATCAACATGGCATTTGCATATGATGAGCGCTATTAGCTATGCGCCAGTATGGATGTGCGTTTTGGACGCACTAATCCAGATATTGCATTGGGTGAATGTCTTAGCGCGGCCAATCACGTGTTTACCGGTGTGCTGAGCTTAGCACCCGATATTGCCGCGGCCCCTAAAAGTGCCTAGTGTGGCTGATGAGATATGTACACCCTTAAAATGCAATACTGGAGAAGCAATTTTCTTCCTGGCAAAAGTCCCTTACAAGGTAAAACTTAAAACCTACTTATCTGACGTTTCTGCTGCAGACCAATATCAAAACCTCAGCTCACCTGCCTGTTTTATTCCTGATTAGTCTTTCCTTTTGACCAAAACCTTAGATTGACTATTTTTGCTATTTTAAATTAGGTGTGTGCACAGGGCTCCAGATGGTCTCAGCTAGGGGGGGGGGGGGTTTCCTCACTTTTTCAAACCTCCAAAACTAAAAGATTGGAAATAACCTTCTTGGGTTTAGAACCAGCAACTTTATGACCTAAAAGACATCTGATCTACTGATCAGCTGTTTGCATATCTATTCACAAATTCTGTTACCTTTCCCATACTTCTTTAACAAAGGCTCCAGCCCAAGCACAGACACATCAAATATTTTACTTGCCGAGACCCAACAAACTGCCTTGCATTCTACTGAGTCTCCATTATTTCTAGCACCTGAGACCATTCATTGGGTCTGTGGTCTACAACCAAAACACTGAGTCTGAGGATTATTATTAAATATATTTATTAGGGATGTGCATTCGTCCTGATTTTCCCAAAATTTCAGGAAAATTCGTTTTCGGGGTTAGTGCACGCTAATGGGGAGTTAGCGTGCACTAACCCCGAAAATTCGGGGCGGCCAAAAAAAATCGGCCCGAACTGCGGGAAAATGAAATTTCCCACGGCGGGCCGATCCAAAAGGTTCGGCCGAATCACATGTCTAATATTTATATAATTGCCTCCCTGATCTTTATAACATCACTGAAGGTGGTAGACAGCATTAAAAATCAAACATATTAGTAAATATAGGAAATATCTCAGTCAATCCTCTAGCACAATTGTTTTAAAGCAGTTACAATATTATAATGCTAGAACGCTATACAGAGAAGACACTGCAGCACCGCTGTGGTGTCTAGTCCCCGCAAACACTAAACGATGTCCACTCCAGAAACAAAGACCCCAGTGCAATAAAGTGCACAGTTTTGCACATAGAACTGTACTCCTAATGCAACAAACATTCTGTGCACAACCTGGAGTAAAAATGTGTGCAGAGATTAGCACTTCTCCATGCAAATCTCATGTTAATCAAGGCATTAACCACTATTCCCCAATGCTGAGAGGTGTGCGGCTTAAATCATGTTTTCCTAACACTTGAAATCTAACTCCCTGTCGGAGGTGGAGTAGTTTCTGGGGCTAGGATTAGTCAATGTGACTGAACCCGGAGTCTGTAATATCGAAGCAGTGTATGTGGCATTTATGTGCATAAACTATAATCTTGTGCGCACAATTTTTATGCACAGAAATCATGTTTTCCCTGCACACAATGAACATAAACCAAGTTTTATGACCCCTAAATCCTGTGTGCAGAAATCATGCTTTATAAGCATAAAACCATAATTTGTGTGCATTAAAATGCAATTTATGCATGCTATTCCATGTCTCTGAGATGCCAATTAAGTCTATGTCATCATTCACTGCTATACATTTTAATTCTCCCATCTTACTTCTTAGACTTCTGGCATTAGCATACAAACATTTCAAAATTTGTTTTTTGTTTGTATCTTCATTCTGCTTTTTAATTGATAGGGATAAGTTAGAATTTTTTAGCCCAGGTGAGTTTTTAGTTACAGGCACTTGGACTACTTTTCTTATTATTGGAACCTCACTGTCGGGATGCCCTAATTCTAATGCTAATATATATTGATTTCCCACTGTATATAGAACAATTACTGCTTTTTTAAGCAACCTTCATAAGGCACAAGGTTCTAATGCGGCATTAGTATCCTTGAAGATACCTCCCTCTGAACCATGCGCTGCTGAGCGATTGCTTTCCCCTTTGTTCTTGTTTAAAAGCTGCTCAATCTCCTTTTTAAAGGATAGCGCCAGCAGTCTGGTTCCACCCTGGTTAAGGTGGAGCCCATCCCTTTGGAAGAGACTCCCCCTTCCCCAAAAGGTTCCCCAGTTCCTTACAAAACTGAATTCTTCTTCCTTGCACCATCATCTAATCCATGCATTGAGACTCCGGAGCTCTGCCTGCCTCTGGGGACCTGCGCGTGGAACAGGGAGCATTGCAGAAAATGGAGGTTCTGGATTTAAGCTTTCTACCTAAGTGCCTAAATTTAGCTTCCAGAACCTCCCTCCCACATTTTCCTATGTCGTTGGTGCCCACATGTACCACGACAGCCGGCTCCTCCCCAGTACTGTCTAAAATCCTATCTAGGTGACGTGTGAGGCCCGCCACCTTCGCACCAGGTAGGCATGTTACCAGGCGATTCTCACGCCCACCAGCCACTCGGCTGTCTACTTTCTTAACCATCAAATCACCGACTATGACGCCAACCTAACCCTTCCCTCATGGGCAGTAGGCCCTTAGAGAGACATCCTTGGTGCAAAAGGACAATGCACCACTTGGAGAGCAGGTCCTTGCTACAGGATCCTTTCCTGCTACACCAGGTTGATGCTCTCCCATCATGAGACCTTCTTCCTCCAAGGCAGCACCAGGGCTGCCAGTCTGAAGTTGGGACTTGGCTACTATGTCCCTGAAGGTCTCATCTACTGGCCCCCAAATCAGGTACGGAGGACAATTTGGTGGTACCACCAACAGATTTAATTGGTACCCCTGCCGGACGATGAACAGAACCCACTGATCCAAGGTTACACTGGGCCACTCGTATGTGAAGAACTGCAGCCTGCCCCCGACTGGAGGATCCATCGCCCTGGGTATGGACGACTGATTGATACTCTCTGCGGCCCAGTCAAAACCCCGTCCCTGGGTTTGACTGAAGAGCTGGCTGGGGCTTGGAAGCTCTCTGCTGTCTGGGACAGCCACGAGAACTCTGATGTTGAGGATGGGATTGAGGAGGCAGAGGATAGTACTTTCTTTGGTGAAAGGAGGACTTTCTGGGCCCCTGTCTCAACGGCCACCTGGAAGAGGAGGGGTCCAAAGTAATGGCGGAGAGTTACTGGAAGGTCTCATGATGGTCCCGAAGTTGAGTCATAGTGTCCCTCACCCTCTCTAAAGAGATTCTCTCCTGTACACAGCACGTCAGCGATTCGTTCCTGTACCTCCAAGTTGGTGATCCGTGGCCTGCAGCCATGCCATTCTGTGGGCGCAGATTCCAGCTGTACACACTCTCAATGCAGTCTCAAAAATATCGTAGGTTGCACAGACCTAATGTTTTCCATACTCCAAACCCTTGCGCACCAGCAACATAAAGGTGATTGCGACTGTTGAGGCAGCTACTCAGCCACCTCCTGCTCTTGCTTCCAGATGTTCTGTGAATATTGTCTCATGTAGAGCTGGTAGGCTGCGATGCTGGCAATAAGCATGGCGCCTTGGAACACCTTCCTCCTAAGAGCGTCCATCGTTCTGTGATCCTTCCCTGGGGATGCCGAGGAGTGGGTCTGGATAGTGCTTGGCCCTCTTGAGGATGGATTCGACCATCACCGACTGGTGGGCAAGCCGACGCTTATTGAATCCGACAGCCTTCTGGATGAGGTAAACCCCACCTGCCTTCCTATTAAGAAGAAACACTGTGAGGTGGTGCTCCCAAATCCTCAGTAGCAACTCCAAAAGGATCTCATGTGTCGGGACCACCATGATCTCCTTAGGAACCTCTACAAACTGAAGGATCTCAAGCATCTTGTGCCTGGCATCCTCCTCCGACAACAGCTGGAACAGGATGGCCTCTGCCATCAACTGCACAAAACCTGTGAAGATTAAGTCCTCAGGCGGAGACTTCCTTCGCTTCTCTGGAGGAAAAGGGTCTGACAGGAGACCATCTGAGTCCTCGGAAGAAGACTCCATTTGATCATCCCCCTAGGGGTCATAGGGACCCTCATCCTTACTGTATGTCTCAGGGGATGGATCCCTAGGTGCTCAGCCAACGTCCAGAGATACAGGCACTGATCGAACTGGACGGGGGGGGGGGGGGGTTATATGCCTCAGTGATCCCGCCAGCCTTGGTGGAGCTTCCTCCTCGGAGGAACTGGCGATGACCACTGTATCAGTAGGTGGCGGTCCCAGTGCTCCACTGGGCACCGGTGCTGGCACAGGAACTGCCTCCTGCTGGGTTGGTAAGTCACCAATGAGCACACAGATCTCCAGAAGTGGTACGAGAATGGGTGGTACCAGCTCCAGTTCTGTCTGTGCCATGAGACCGTGGCCCTGCAGCTCCCACTTCATCACCTCCTTGAACATTGCTGATGCCAACACCGACTGGGAGGAAGGAGGTGGCCAGATCTCTCTCGAACCTGCAAGGGGGGGAGATCAGCAACTGGCACCAGGACCGTTGAGGACCCCGGGCATTGATGGAGGACTGGTGCTCCTCACCACTGGGTCACTTTGGAGGCATTGCGGCAAAAGCCATGCATCCCCGTACCCGGCACCATGCAACAATGGGGACCAGTGCTGATGCTTCTTGGTCTTCCCATGATGCTCGGCCTGGTCTTTCCCTGGTGCCGAGGTCGAAGACAATGAACCTGTCATCCTCAATCTGGAGAAGGATTGACAGTGGTTGGTCTTTGGTGCCCCATTCATTGGTGACCTTGACAGAATTGGCTCCACCGATGTCAATGGCAAGGTGTCCATTGGTGCGGCTCTGAGGTCCTTAGATGCTGATGCCACCAATGCCGACAGGTTGGACTTCTTTGACCCAAAGAAGTTCTCCATCTTGTCAAGTTGAAGCACATGTCCCTTTGGGGTCATCTGGTCACACAAGTGGCAACTCCGGACGTCATGCGATGTCCCCAGGTAGAGGATGCAGAGTTCATATGAACTGGTGACTGAAATGGTCCGCAGGCACTGGCAGCATTGGTGAAAACTGGTCATGGCCATGGCAGAGCAAAACAAAAGGGCCAAAGGACGGAAAAGTGACAGTGGGCATCGGGGGATTGACTGTGAAACAAAACTTACCCAAAGACGTCGAAAACCCTGACTGGGGACACTACAGGGAAGCATTGAAAGGGACTCAGCGACGGAACAGAGGGAAAAAAAATTGCGAAAACGCAGAAAAGGTTTTCCACTAGGCCAAAGGCCAAAATATTTAAGAGCTTAATCAACTGCAAGGCTCACAGCTCCATGGAAAAGAAGAGACTGAAGAAGAACCCCGTGTGGACACGTGGCATAAGGCATGCTGAGCATACTCAGTGTGCCTAGTCATAAGTTTTCCGCATCGGGCTCCATCTGATGATGTCACCCATGTGTGAGGACTACCATCCTGCTTGTCCTTGGAGAAATCAGAGTTCCTACACTGTTAGAAGTTAACCTAATTTGGCACCCCTATGGATTGGCCACTAGATGTCACCTAGTCCCTGTAGAAAGAAACATCTAGCTAGAGGGAATATGAGTTTACAGCTCCTCCTCTATATGGTAGATAAATGGGTGGACTCTGCTATAACTAGGGGAGTAGGTTGAGATTCACATAGAGAAGGGAGTTAGAGGAGTGAGGAGCCCTATTGGAATGGGTCCCTTTCATTTGGATGAGATCTACAGCTTCACCACAGATAACTTTAAGGAAAGACACCTGCCTGTGCACTCCCTGCCAGGCCAGGTTTTAATGTACAGCCGATTCAAAAAAACCCACGGGAGAGCCAGCGCTCCGTGCTGAGCGCCCGCTCTCCCAACGCGCGCCCAGGTACCTCTCCTGGGCGCGCGATTATGTACTTAAATTAGGACCTGCGCCTCCTTATTAGCGGAAGTGGCGGCTGTCAGCGGGTCTGACAACTGATGCTTAATTTTACCGGCGTCTGTTTTCGAACCCGCTGACAGTCACGGGTTCGGATAATGGACGCCGGCAAAATTGAGCGTCCATTTTCGGCAGGGTCCATTATCCGAACCCGTGACTGTCAGCGGGTTCGAAAACAGACGCCGGTAAAATTAAGCATCAGTTGTCAGACCCGCTGACAGCCGCCACTTCCGCTAATAAGGAGGCGCAGGTCCTAATTTAAGTACATAATCGCGCGCCCAGGAGAGGTACCTGGGCGCGCGTTGGGAGAGCGGGCGCTCAGCACGGAGCGCTGGCTCTCCCGTGGGTTTTTTTGAATCGGCTGTACATTAAAACCTGGCCTGGCAGGGAGTGCACAGGCAGGTGTCTTTCCTTAAAGTTATCTGTGGTGAAGCTGTAGATCTCATCCAAATGAAAGGGACCCATTCCAATAGGGCTCCTCACTCCTCTAACTCCCTTCTCTATGTGAATCTCAACCTACTCCCTGCAGGGTCAGTATCCCTGGCGACTAATAGGCTCATCAACATGAATTTGCATGTGATGAGCGCTATTAGTTTTCAAGACTTTGGACGTGCATTTCAAGGCGCTATTAACCCTTTCAGTATAAGGGGTAATAGACACGCATCGAAAACGCGCGGCCAAATGGGTGCTGAATCGGCTTGAATGAGAGATCAAGAGAATTTATTAAGGATTTGGACTGTGTTAACAAATAGATGCCTGAGTTAGTCTGGAGCTCTGAGGAAAGATTACTCTCCTGGATCCAGAGACCAGGTCACTGAGCCCTGTTAGCAATCTTCCAATGTCAGTGAAGGGTATAGGGACAGTGGGCTCAAAAGATATTGAAAACAGTAAGTGAGATACCCTATCTATAATGAGGGGAGGTTGTTTACCCCTTCTTTCATGTTGAGTGATTTAATGCCTTCCCTTCTGGGAGGCTCAGAAGAAAAACCACAAATAAGAGATTGAGGAGCATCAGAAAAGACCCTCAACAGGATCTTCGAATGGCACACAGGCACAGGTTGGGACACGGTGTGAAGTCTGCTGGATTCAAGTAGAACTGTTAAAATTCAACAGGAATCTGTCACAGCCTTTGACCCTTCAGGAGTAGGGAATCACTAATCTTTCACTTATAGGGAATTAGGATTTCCTTGGGAACCTGGAATGCAGCACTTACACAGAGAAGGAAAGGGGACATTCATTTGTACAGACCTTTACATCACCTGGACAGTGATTATCTTTTCACTAAATCAGTAAAGTTAATTTTGAACATCCACTCCTGTGTCCTGCACTTATTGTCCTGATCAGCCTCAGAATTACCTTAACCGGTGGCACACCAGAAAGGAGGTCACCTCACTGCCTGGGCCACAAGCATCTGCTTTCCCCCCCACAGAAAAAACTCACCCCCCTGGGGCAATATGAGTGGTAGGGACTTGTGGCAAAGGAAAATAGCCCTGGAAAATCTAAATTCTTTGGTGAGCCCTTAGAAGAGATGCCCCTCAGAAGGAAAGGGTTACACTAAGAAGCAAAAACCTTGGGCATATATATATACGAGCGAACAAAATTATGGAACTTGCAAGTCAAAAGAGATTGAGCATAGGGCAGGTTAAGCATCTCACGTCAGCAAAGGACCTGGGAAACGTGAGGTTTCACAGCTCCGCTCCTGCCCCACCGCTTCCCTTGGGTGGGGGGAACACTTACTTCCTCTCTAGCTAATGTAATTATCCCTAAATTAGACCAGAATGTAGGATCAGCAAGTACAAGGCCATTTATGAATGAAGTCTTTGATTTGTCAGAATCTAGTCAGCAAAATACAGAGAAGATGGGTGGGTGTGAATAAGTGGGTCTTTCCCTGCTAGAATCAGCCACAGGTGCTTGCAAGTCCTCTGTGGGCAGCCTGTGGCAAGGCTGGGTGGCGCCATGGTGGCACAGCCAAAACAAACATCCTGTCCCAGCTGCAAGTGCCACAAAGCATTCCTAGTTACACAAGAATATTGGAAAGATTTCCACAGGTTCAGGGATGAGTGAAAAATGAAAGAACAGCTCGCCTGGCTAAGAAAACAACTATATTAAAACTTACTTTTCAATTTAGCCCAATAAAAATCAGTTCCCAAATCCTTAGAAATAAAGAGCTACTGAGGAAATCGAAAGCTGAAGGTCACCATTGACGTAAACCCCTCTGCATAAAGAAACGTTTTTTGTGTGTGTGTGTGGGGGGGGGGGGGGGGGGGGGCCCAAGGAGCAGTTTTCTCCTGCTCCTTTTTGAGTTTCCAGCTTAATTAGAATCAGAATTAGCATCTGGTGCCATACGTCTTCATTCATAACCCAGGCATCTTTTCCATTCTTTATATCACCTCTCAACTCAAGTTCAACCATTGCGGTGGCAGTGTTCAGCCAGGGGCCATAAATCAGGATTCCCCTAGATCCCAACTAATCAGGCCCCTGAGTCTGCCTGCAAACAGGCCGATACAGTAAAAGTTGCGGGACAGCGGGCGAGCGCCCACTCTCCTGTGCGCGCGATTCAGTAAAAAAAAATTATTCAAATTAGGGCCCACGGTAAAAAGAGGCGCTAGGCACACTAGCACGTCCCTAGCGCCTTTTTTTTGACAGGAGCAGCAGCTGTCAGCAAGTTTGACAGCAGACGCTCAATTTTGCCGGCGTCGGTTCTCAAACCCGCTGACAGCCACGGGTTCGGAAACCGGACGCTGGCAAAATTGAGCGCTCGGTTTTCAACCCGCGAGCCGATTTTTTAAAATTATTTTTAACTTTTGGGACCTCCAACTTAATATCGCCATTAAGTCAGAGGGTGCACAGAAAAGCAGTTTTTACTGCTTTTCTGTGCACTTTCCCGGTGCCGGCAGAAATTAACGCCTACCTTTGGGTAGGCGCTAATTTCTGAAAGTAAAATATGCGGCTTGGCTGCACATTTTACTTACTGTATCGCACGGGAATGACTAATAGGGCCATCAACATGCATTTGCATGTTGCGGGCGCTATTAGTTTCGGGGGGGGGGGGGGGGGTTGGCGTGCGTTTGACGCGCTATTATCCCTTACTGAATAAGGGGTAAAGCTAGCGCGTCGAAAACGTGCGTCCAAACGCGGGTTAACAGTGCGCTCCACCGGAGTGCACTGTACTGTATCGGCCTGACTGTGTTGCCACCGAGCAATGGCTGAGATTTTCTGCCCTCCCCCTGAGGATGTGGATGTTGCCCCTGCTGCACCCCCCCAGCCAGCCCAAGGAGCAAAATCCTGGCCTGAACTGAATTCACATCCTCTCCACGTTGACCCAAAAATTAACAACTTCTCATTTTCCAGTTTGAGCTTTTATTGACCTTCTGGAAAGCAAACTATCATACAGAAATAGCCAACTCTGAAGGCCCCCGATCTCTCCGCGTCCAAACACTGGGTTGTCTCTCCTTACCTAATTACTGTTGGGGTAATTTCAGCGCAGAAGAAAACGCTCAAACTTCCTACTGCGTGCGATGCAAACATCCCCACAATGGAGAAGGCTGTGGAGAACTTGTCCTTTACAGTGTCACTCATGCCTAAACACAATCAAGAGAGAGGCGCGTGTCACTTCAAGTTTTCTTAGTGCAGAGCAGGCAAACACAAGACCAAGGTCTGGAGAAGGCCATCAGACTGATGACCTCATGCATCTTTTAGCTCCACTTCTACAGAAGAGACCGAAAGCTCTCACTCTCTTCTGACAGAACAGGCCGTCACATGGACGGTGACATCAGGCTTTGTTTTCTTTACACCAGCTTTTATATCCTGAAACAAAATTCCATTAGTATGACCAGGCAGGTCCCTTTTCTTGGGAATTTTCATTTGTTTTTTTTTCTCTCTTTTCAAATTGAAAGCAACAGCTTGCTTGTGTCTTGGCCTCATTGTTTTGTTTGTATTTCTAGGCCAACTCTTGTCCTAATTTAGTTATAATTTGACACACTCAAAACATAGGAACATAAAAATTGCCATATTGGGTCAGACGGAGGGGGCCATCAAGCCCAGTATTATGATTCCAACAGGAGTCATACCAGAAGGTGCAAGAATTGCAACTCCCAATACAGCTTTCTCCCCTCTTGGTTTTAAACATTTCCTTAGCCAAATTTTCTCCTCGGTTGTTTTCAGTGGGGGTTTTTTTTTTTTTTTAGCTTGAATAGGTTACTTTCTAATAATTTATCTGCCAGTTTCAGATCCACGGCCGGCAGTTTTCCACTTTCACAACAAGCTTGCCAATGTGGAAAGCTGCCTTACAGCTATAGGGTGCACAGCTCCAGCGCCATGGAAAGAGAAACCAGCTATTACCATTTTCTCCAAATTAAACTTGTGCCATAGGAGACATCCACATCCCTCACAGCCCTCATATCCAAGGAGAGGGACCGCATGCCACACATTTACAAAACAATCACGCACTGCTCTCACCAACAAACATCCTCCTGCCTTTCACACCCACTTCTAGCCGCTTGAAAGTCTGCGTAATTTAGATTATTCGGTTCCAGACTTCATAGGAAGTGGTGGATGCGTTCTTCGCTTTGCGAGTCACAGAAATCGGAAGCATATTTTTTGGACTTTGGGGGTGCAATCTCTGAAACTTGCTACAATTTCTCAGGTCCCTTTTAACAGGAGAGTTAGACGCATGCCTGTTTCCTGGCTGCTGCTGCTGTAACCCGGGTTCATTCTCCTGTCCATTATCACAGCTGGCTAAATGTGAAAGTGAGAGTGCGTGTGTTTAGCAAATTGTAACCATACAAGGGAGACCCCCATAGGCACAATCTAGGATGATACAGGCATTGCGGATCCTGCCTGGAGGTAAGACGTGGACTTGTAGAGCTTGAGAGGTCCCTTCTAGTCATGAAATCTCTCTTATCCGTATGCTAGCAAGAGGTGAGGAAAGAGATTCTCCCCTTCCCACCGCTCCACCCAGGGCTGATCCTAAATGGGTGTGGGGCCCAGGGTGAGTTACAGGAGGGCACCCCACCCCCACGAAGACTGAAAAATTGGGAAGGGGGGGGGAGATTGAAAAATGGAAATCAGATTGGGATGGGAGTGGTGGGGAAAAGATTGAAGGTTTGGGTGGAAGGAGTAGTACTTGCTGCCTGCTGAAAGTTTCCCAGTGTTGCACAGGCTGCTGCAGCTGCAGGCACACAGGAACGGGAAATGGCGTTGAGCAGAACGGGGAGGGGAGCTGCCATGGTGCACGGGGCAGTCACCCTAAGGGTGGCCCAGATTCCCCCAATACCATCATTCCCAACAGAAATAACACATTTACCCTTCCAATACATTCATTGTGATGACACACAAAATAAAATACTGTACAAATACCTGACTCTGGATTCTGACTGTACTTTCCAATCACTGGCTCCCGAAGACAGGGGTGAAAAAAAAACAGAGAAAAAAAAAGAATATGTTAATAGAGCAGAAATTGCGGTCAAAAGTGTAGTTTACTTAGAGCAAAGTCCTTATCAGGAGTATGTCTCTTTCTGAAATCCTGCAATATGATATATGCAGTTCCTATCCTGTGGACAGAATCAAACAGACAAGAAGAAAGCCGCATTCTCTGAGACTTGAAATTATTACTCAGGCAAAACAAGGCTCCTCTATATGGGTAATGACTTAAAAAAAAAGAAATAAATGCAATGCAGGCCAAGCTATGCTGTCGTCCTGAAGGAAAGAGCACATGGGGTTTGCTTGGAAAATAACCTCCCCATGCTCCTTAAGAATGCCACTTTTCTTCTCTTACTGCATTTCCAAAGCACTCTTTTTTTTTTTTCTTCCCCAAAGTGACTCAATGCCTGGGTCTCTAAAGTTGTGCAAATGTATGCCAGCAGCTGGTGAATAAAATGTTAAGCGATGCTGTGAACTTGGCACTGCCAAGGTCTCTGGCCCCAGAAATCTCCAGTGTACATGGAATCAGGCAAAGTCACCAAGGCTGGAGGGGAGAGATGGCCTTAGGATTCTCCACACGTTGGCTTTGTTGTCGACGTGTCTCCATCTTTTTAGCTTATCTTTTCTTGCTCTTGTCTCAATAACTCACTTTTGTCTTTGGGTTTTGTTACGCTGCACTTTTGTGCAATTTGGTGGAGCTCGCTTTGCAAGAAGGCGATGAAAGAACATGGAGAGGTTTACCCTTACTCTGTGATCAATATCCTACTGGCAACTATTTCACTTTAGTGTTACTAGTCATGTTCATGACATACGGAATATTTTATCTTTCTGCTAGATAATGCTGGACGTATTTAAAGAATGGAATCTCAAAAAAGAGCTTTCAATGAATGATGCACATGTGGCTGGGCATGTCCAGAGTAGTCAAATACATTATTTTGTCATCTCTGGACATAGCTGGCATTTCCCTACATGTTCTAAGAAGCTTCTTCAAAGAATATGATTTCTTATTTAAAATCTAATAGTACTGTCCCACAAGTGGCTCTAGGGAAGCATATACTATAAATTTTCATTCCAATCCCACATCCTTACACAGACTGGGTAACATAGCCACCCCATCCTCCTAACCCAAATAATACAGACAGTTTTCTATACCAGTGTTCCTCAAGCCAGTCCTGAATTACCCCCTAGCCAGTTGAGTTTTCAGGATATCCACCATGAATGTGCATGAGAGAAGGCTGGCAACACTGGGGACAGCATGCAAATCTCTCTCGTTCATATCCATTTTGGATTCCTGAAAACCTGACTGGTTAAGGGGTACTCCAAATCAGCTTGAGAAACATCAGTCGATGCAATCTAAAGACGAACTATAAACGATGACAACTGTTGGATGAAGTGGGTTTAAAATGTCACCATCACCCATCTAAATAATGTCAGTGTTTATCTCCCCCCCATCACCCCCCCCCCCCCCAAAAAAAACTGTTCATAAAAGTTAGGTGCATCACAAGTATCACTGACATACAGTTTAAAATGCTTAGGGGGCATCATTACAAAAAGTGTTCCACCAGAACCATAGCCTCTTGTCCTGGGTCTCCACTGCTATGCACATATATTTAAAAAAATAATGTTGTTTATAACGAATCAGGTGAAAAGATTTCTGACAGTAAAGGGAGCATCTATATATAGCAGCACTGGATTCAGATTTCATGCAACTTCAAACGGTCTTTATTTATCCAGCCCCGGTCTGATGCTTGATTTTTGGGGGGGCGGGGGGGAACTGGATCGGTGCGGCTGAATGTTCTTTTGTGGCCTCCCTGCTAATTGAAAGAGCGTAAGAAGCATGCTTCAGTGCTTCCTCTGTTTTACACCGACGGCACTCAAATGTATGCCATTCACAGAACCGTTTCAGTAATGAGCTGGATTTCCAATACAACTTTAAATGCTCTTCTCATTTAACTCAAAAAAGTATAGCCTGGCTCATTTTTTCATGGACTGCATTAACAACAGACCACAGACAGGGTCTTAAAGCATCATACCCGGGGGGAAAAAAAAAAAGCTTTAGTCCAATTACGGATCACCACCCTACCAAGCAACTCCAAGACTTGAGCGACAGACACGGATAAACCACAGAAATTAATTCCACTGCAAGAGACAGTGACAGTGAGCTCTGACTGATTTGTTGAAGGTGGCCCTGAAAAAAACCCCGACTTGTACTGCTTGCTGCCTGGTGACTTTCTGGAAAAGCTAACATGGGCAAGAGTCAGCCTGCTCCGGCATTGCCAGCACTTACGGTTCAGAAGGCCGAGCTGCAGCAGTGAGGCCAGAGCGGTAAGAATCATGAACAGCAGGAGGCCACCTCTCCGTCCCAGGAAGCCAACCACAGGGCACATGGCCAGGCAGGAGGCTAGCGCAATCCCCGCCATGGCGTAGTAGTCGGCGTAGAAATTGTGCAGGATTGTCATGATCTTCATGTCGGGGTCCATCATGCTCCTGGCAAAGCAGTGATGTATCCCTACGCCGGTCAGCCTGCACGAGAGAACAGTTCAATTAGCCGTGTCAGTGCTTCAATGTTAAATGTGAAATAAACTGAACCACACAGTCTGCAAGAGAGGAAATAACCTGAAACTAGCAACAAAGACCACGGAAGGCGTATTATTATTATTTTTTTAATTTAGATTTAAGTTCATGCCTGTTCACTGGTATCTCGAGAATTACATTCAGTCCCAGAAGGCTTACAATCTAAGGGGGCCTTATTTTAAAAGCATTTACATGCTTAATATTGGGTTTTATACGTGCAAATGCACTTTACCTGTATAAGTGGGCTTTTGAAAATTGCTACAGTATTTGCCACTGAAATTGTCCATAGGATTTACTCACGTAAGTGCACTTTGAGTAAATGCCTTTTGAGGACTGCTATGATAGTATGTTACATTTACGTGTGCAAAGCCTTTGAAAATGACTTATTAAGGTTGTGCTTCAGGCAATGGAGGGTAAAATGACTTGCCTAAGGTCACAAAGATCTTCCCCCTTTCTTGGTCTTCCTCTCTAAATACTGGGCTATTTTTCCCACTAATTTCACCAGGAGCTCCCAACGCTAGACTCCTTGAATATGCAAAAGCATTAAGGAGGTGTTTAAAAATGTACAGTTTGCAATGACATGCATTTAGGCACCAATGGAGTGAAGAGTGAGAAGCTAGAAAGTCTCTTAAATATATTTCTGGAAAGAGCTGTGCCTCTCTTTTCCATATGGCCCTTTCTTGGCACCCAAGTGAACCCGCTGAGGGTTAGAGTGTGAGAAAACACCCTGGGACTTAATGGTGCTGGAAACCATGTACATAGGTCCTTTATAAGTCCCAACTAAGCTTTTGAAAATGTACCCCATATTATCCAGTACACACTCCATGGCCAATGATGCCGTGCTGTGGTGTATATATTCTTTTATTTGTACACGGATTACCATCATCATCATGCTTTTAACTAGTGCCTTAAAGAGTAATCTATAAAGCACAGACATATGGAGGTAAAAGATTTGAGAAGGCCAGAAGCAAGATGGGAAGAAGCAGGCATGAAACTAGAAACAGATAATACTCCAGATTAGATCTAAATATAACTAATGAATTGCAAAAATGTATTTAAAGTGAGAAAGCAGTCCACAGCTGGAAGGCAAGGAGATGAAAACATAAGAACATAAGAAATGCCATGCTGGATCAGACCAAGGTCCATTGAGCCCAGCATCCTGTCTCCAACACTGGCCAATCCTTGTCACAAATATCCAGCAGATCCCGCAATGTAGATCTAATTTCTGTTACTTACTCCCAGGGATAGCAATATTTTCTTTAGTCTACCTAGCTATTTATTTAAGATTCTTGTATTCCACCCAATTACTATATCTCTGGGTGGATTACAAATTAAAACATACATAATTGTAGTGACATACAACACTAAAATACTAATAAAAACAAAATAAATAAAATACAACCATAATTTTAAACACACAAAATAAAACTAAAATAATACAAAAGATGCAAAATAAGTTAGCAGCAGCAACAGATCGATCTGCTCAAAATTCAGAAAAAGCCAGGTTAAAAAGGTAAGTTTTCAGTATTTTTTTTTTTTTTAAGTCTTGACACAGATACATAGCTGCAAGGATTCAGGTAGTGAGTTCCATAGCACAGGTGCAGCGATATGAGAATGATCTCGCCCCTTGGCTAATAATGTGTTAGACACTTCCCTCCAGGAACTTTACCAACCCTCTTTTAAACCCCACTATGGGCGGGATAAATAGGCGCTAATCCACCCCCTAATGCAATAGGGGGATTAGCGCCAATTTAACGCACATCCGAGGCAGAGTGAATGAGATAGTGCTCATCACATGCAAATGCCTATTACTCATTCACTCCGCATGCAAAAAGATAAATGTGCGTCTCAGACGCACATTTATCGCTCAGCTATTAACGCCTGCCTGGAGCAGGCGTTAATAGTTGAGCGCATTGAAAAGAAGTACAGGAAAGCAGGAAAAAACTGCCTTTCTGTACTTCTTTTTTAAAGTTAAAAAATAAATAAATAAATAAAATAACTCTGCAGACGGCCGGTTATGAAAACAGACGCCGAGTTTACCGGCGTCGGTCTTCATAACCAGCAGCCGTGGCGGGTCGCATTAGCAAGGAGGTGCTAAAGTCACGCAAGAGACCCATGCACCTCCTTCCTAGCGCGACCCCCTAATTTACATATTGCATGCTGCCTCCCTCGCGTGCGCCATGTGTGTGGTTAAGAAAGCGGGCGCTGAAAAGTCAGCGCCCGCTTTCTGCGAACATTATTGCATCGGCCCCTATGCTAGAAGTCTTGATTATATCCTCTGGCAACAGATTCCACAACTTGATTGTGTGCAGAGTGAAAAAGTACTTTCTACTATTTGTTTTAAAGTTGCTGGTTGTTATGGCGCATCACCTTGTATTTTTTGAAAGGGTAAATAGCCATCCACCCCATTCATGATTTTATAAATTTCTATCAGGTCCCCTTCTCAGCCACCTCTTTTCAAAACTGAAGAGCCACCAACAGGTGTAGCCTCTCATCATAGATGTTCGATTCCTTTTATCGTTTTTTGTTGACCTCCTCTGCACCTTTTCAAGTTCCGCTATGTTTTTTATTGAAATGAAGCAACCAAAACTGCACACAATGCTCTAGATGCTCTATAGAGGCAATAAGATATTTTCCCTTTTATTCTCCATTTCTAACATTCTATTTGCTTTACTAACCACCACGGTTGCTCACTGAGCCAAGGATTTCAACATATTGTCCACAAGGCTCCAAGGTAATCTTCCTGGGTAGTGACTCCCAATACAGAATCCAGCATCGTGTACCTGTAGTTGGGATCATTTTTTTCCTATGTGCATCACTTTCTGCCATTCAGTTACCTAACCTCCTAGTCTCACAAGGTCCTTCTGCAGTTCCTGACAATCCGCTGCTGTTTGAACAACTTTGAATAACTTTGTGTCACCTGAAATCTGATCATCTCACTTGTCAAGCACTTTTCCAGATCATTTATGAATACATGTTAAAAAGTTCAGTTCCTATCACTTGATCCCTGTGAGATAAGGGTTCACCCTTCTGACACCTGTACTTGTAAACTGATTAATAATAAAAAGTTGTTGCATGTTGGCCTTACGAGTTCACACATAGTACTACAATGTTCTTCCACAGGTTCCTGGTGCCCACAACCTTCACAATGCAGACCTTCTTGGGTCTTCGGGTCAGCTCCTTCTCCAGTTCTGAAATGAGAGCATGCATGTCACAGTTTACTAGTGGGCACCGAACAGATGACACTACTGAATTTTAGCTTCTCCTGCTGAACACACAGAAAGGTGAAACCCAGAACATAACACATCCTACAAGCATCATATAGTTCTTATAAGAAATCATTAAAAATGACTGTCAGTTCAAATCCATGTGTTCAGATGTCCATGAATCTTCCCAGAGGCACAGTCCCTGGCAGAGGGGGGGGGGGGGGGGGGGCCTGCTGTGTTGAGCAGGCAAGCTGCAAGGACCAGAGAGGCATGCGATACCCAGCAGTAACAAACCCTCTCCAGAGAAAAGAACTCAGGACAACTTATTTACCTCACAGTGTAACATTTACCAAGCCAGATTAGACAAGGACAGTGTTTTTGAAATTGTATGGAATCTCCTTTAAGATGCAGGATACTGCTCTCTGACAATGTCTGGAGAACAGATGGAATGAGTCTGTATCATTCTCCAGACAGAGGCGGCTTTGTGTGAGTGTCTGCTTTTACTGTGGATTCATATTTAACCACATATTTATTCATATTCATAGAGTACAAGGTTTGTTTTTTCCCTTCCCTTCATGCAAGAACATTTGTTGCTACTAGGCAGAGTCCTTGGGAGTTTGATTAGAGATAGTCTAAAAAGTTATATTACAAAGGAAGTCTTTCACAGCACAATCACCGGTGTCATTTACAGTACTTCACTCTGATCAAGAAGTGACAGCTGGTTTTGCCTGCAGTTAGAGAGCCAGGCTTTGATATTTCAGTGGCAGATCCCAATGCACAGGTTCCCTCCCTGGCCCCAATCACACCTTGTTCAGGTACAACAAAGTGAGAATGCTCTGAGATGGGTCTCAAAAGTGACTGTCACACACAAAACACTTTTTGCTGAATACTTCCCTAAATCTAGCTGGTGGAAGTTTGATAATTTAGGACTGCTTTTATGCAGCTGGGGTTGCCCGCCTAAACTTAACCAGATAGTCGATTAGCACTGATTTGCAGTACTAAGTCATAAGTCCGCCCTGGGAGTTGACTTGTTACATTTGGCTGCCTTGTGAATTTTAGGGGTTAAATTTACAGGTAGGCCGGGGATTTTTTTTTTTTTTTTTTAGAAGCAGAGCTTTATTTAACCCTCAAAGTTAGCCAGTTAAAGGATTTATTCACACTGATCACCAGTGAATGGAAGTGCTGTGTCAGGCATTAGCACAAAAGTGAAAACTGTTCCTCTTTGAAGTGACAAGTGACATGGGTATATGCATGCATGCATCTAGCACCATATAGTGTGTATGGGCTCAATAAAAGAAAAAGCTTTGTTTAAGCAACCATTAAATACTTTTTCAAGAACCATTATGTGAACACCTTTGTTTTTAGCATGTTAAGCCTCATTCTGGAACCATAGTACAATGCTGAACCAGCTATTGGTGGCCAAGCAGACTGGATTCCCGTCTGTCTGCTTTCACAAGGCACTCCAACTTGCTTTAAAAAAATAAACCTGCCCACTCAGAAAGCCATTTTAAGGACTAATAATTATTTTTTTATTTCTTTGCATGTATAGCAAACTGTATATAATTACTGCTCATTGGGTAAACTTCTGATATGTACACACACGCGTGACATAAATTGCACCTCGAAGATGACAGACTAGAGTGCAAACTGCATGTGACAACCTACCACAGAGCCAGAACAAAGGTCCCCCGCCCCCAAAATACAGATGTTTCTCCCAATGTATCGAACAAGTGTCAAAGCCAATCAAACTATTTTCAAATAATTAATGGCCTTTTACACCCCCCCCCCCCCCAACATCCCTCAGTATAAATTAACATCAAGTGACTTTGCCTCCTACTTTGAGAACAAAACGAAGACCTGACAGAACTCGCAAAATCTCTCCCAGTCAGAGAAGAGGACAAACTCAAGCCCTCCAAGTATGCTAGAGGTATAGGGACTCATTTATCCCAACCACCAAACAAATCTTGGAAAAATTCTGTCTCCCTACGCCCAGCATCCTGCACCCTCTACTCTTTTTAGCTTTATGATCTATCATTTGTGTGAGGGGTGTTGAGCACACTGACATTTTTGCTTTCTTCCCCTCCCTGCTCCATTGCCCTCCAACCTTGACTCCATACAATGTATAATCCAATCTTGGTCTGTCTGTGGAGGGGAGATTTGGAAGGTAGAGGGAGAGAAGGTAGAGGTAGAGGGACAGAGAAACATACTGGACGTGCATGGGAATGTGAGAGAGGCGGTTGCATGTTTGAGAATGTGTATGGCAGTTAAGTGCTGGTGTGTGTGTGTGCATGTATTAGAGAGGCTTTAGTTGTGATATAGAGAAAAACAGTGTGTGAGAGAGGCTGTGGTTGATGTATTTATGAGGCTGGTTGAATTAATTAATAACATTTTATAACACAGTTATGGGGGGTGGGTGTTTGAAGATCAGGTGATGAGAGGACTATAGATTGACAACTGACAGCAACCCCATACCTTGGTCCTTAGACTCAGATAGTAACACACAAAACACTATTCTCCCCCAGTCCTGAAGTTTGGTGGCGTGTCCAGTTACAGTCCATGGAAAAATTGGCCTCTTTAATGTACGATCATATGGGACATGCAGGCTGCAAGGAGACCCCACACAGTGGAAAGATTAATGGGCTGTTCAGACTAGAGAGAAGCCCAGTGTGGTCGGGGAACATTTCACCAAGCAACAGCAGGTTTAATACATTTTACCTTGATTTTTTTTTTTTTTTGAGTCAGATAAATTAAATTACTCCTCTTGGGGGTTGGACAGGGTTGGGTTGGGGTGGTGTGGGAGGAATATGCTCCTTGAGGGCTGCGAACAAGTTTAGTTTTTCAGAGTACTATGCAAATTAAACTTGTCGCTTCCATAAATGTATGCAAATATAATCTGATAAATATTCATTGTTGATACACTGAACACCAGCCCTGTTTCAAGGCCCCCACGGATTAGAGTTGGGCCCCCCTGCTTTATATGAATGAAGAAAGAAAAGCATGGCCTGGTGAGGAAATGATTTCATGATGTGACACAAAGGAAGCAGGAAAGGGAGACTGTGCCTTCAAGGACTTTTGCTATGGAAGGTTTTCTATGCAGCCCATTCATAGCTCAGTAGAAGTGAAAGACTGAACTTGCCCAGTGAACTAATCATTTCCTCCATCCTCTGGTGCAGAGATGGCACAAGGTCACTATTGACAGTCACAAAACAGGTCTGCTTTTCAGGCTAATTGTAATGAATATTCATCAGATAGACCTACATACATTTGTTCTAAGAACCCAGCCAATTTGAGCATATTGATTGTCCTGAAAATCTGCCCACACTGTGGCTCTTGGGAATTAATTGGGAGTTACCCACCCCCTGAAACGTGCTTCCATTTGTAGCCCTGTCACGGGTCACATTCCATAATCGGTAGGCTTTGCTTCTGTCTTTCTGCAGTGGATACGCGCCTTCCGATTATGATCCCCTGGGTAGATGCTGCTCTTGTTCTGGTCGTTACTTTAGCTAACTCTGCTGTGCAGCTGGTTGTCAGGGCACCATGTGCCCGTACAGAGGGCTCCGTTTTCTTCATCAGCCCGTTAAAGGCTCAATAAAAGAACTATGGACGGATTTTCTCATTTTAAGCATGCAAATTGTCGTCTTGGGTTAAAATATGCAAGCTGACCTTTGGTTTTGAGCTTTACAATTCCTAGGGAACTGTTCAGGCTTTTGGACATTAATTTTCCCTGTAGTATTTGACTCCCGTCTATGGCCCTGATGAAAGGAGGGGTGCTAGGCTGTGTGCACATTTTTGTGAGTAGAACCAAATTCCTGATGTAGCAAAGACTATTGCACCCAAAAATGTTGTGTAAAGATTAGCGCATCTCCATGCAAATCCCAAGTTAATCAAGGTATTAACTATTACTCCCCAATGCAGAGAGGTGCATAGGTTTTACTCCTGTTTTCTTAATGTTGGAAATATAATTACTGGTCAGAAGTGGACTGTTTCTGGGGTTAGTGTCAGTTTACGGGGCTGAACCTGGCGTTCTTGGTGTTGGGGTCCTATACTGGGTATTTATGTGCAGAAGATATGATTTGGTTCGGGCACCTAATTGATATTGTATGTGCACCACTTTTAGGAGCTCCTGACTCATGTTTTATTTATTTATTTAGAACTTTTATATACCGGCATTAGTGCGCAGACATCATACCGGTTTACATTGTAACAAAGCAGATTGAAACAAGATACAGGGAAGGGGCAGGGGGCAAACAAATGTGCAGGGTGCACAAGAGAAGACAGGACAGGAGGAGGTAAAGCTTAAATCAATATAACAAGGTTGAACAAGAGGGCAGTTATATACTGTGTACAAATTGAGTTATAAACAAAACAGTAATAAATACAATTCAGGTATCAAGTGAGGTTAATATAAGCCAGACGGTCCAAACTCCATATATTTAGTGAGATGTAGAGGGGTAGGGAGGGAGGAGTGCATGGGTGGGTAAAGTGGGGTGGTCTATTCAGGGTAGGCTCATCAAAAGAGCCAGGTCTTGAGTTTCTTTCTAAACTTAGCGTAGCATGGTTCGAGTCTGAGTGGAGTAGGGAGAGAGTTCCATTTTCTGGGGCCCGCAACTGATATGGCCCGATATGGCTCCTCCTGGTGGAGGAGAGGTGGGCTTTTTTAATTGAAGGTACTATAAGGGTTCTTCTGTTGATGGCCCTGGTGGGTCGGTCAGAGTGTGTGAGTTGGAAAGGTTCGTCTAACCAGTTGGAGTCATGACAGTAGATGGATTTGTGAATTATTGAGATAGTTTTGAAGATGATGCGTGATGAGATTGGGAGCCAATGTAGGTCTTTGAGAATAGGGGTGATGTGGTCGGATTTGCGTGTGTTGGTAATGACCCTGGCTACAGCATTTTGGAACATTTGTAAGGGTTTGATAGTGGAAAAAGGTAGGCCGAGCAAAAGGGAGTTACAATAATCAAGCTTGGAGGAGAGGGTGGCCTGGATGACGGTCCGGAAATCATGATAGTGTAGGAGGGGTCTGAGCTTCAAGAAACCTTCTTTGAGGATTGAACTGATGTATTTTTTTAGGTTTAGCTGTTGTTGTGAGTAGATGTTTTCTACTCACAGCACAACTTTCATACTCACAAACCATGATTTTGACAATAAAAAGACTCACAAAGCACGTTTTGTGTGCATAAACCATGCTTTTTGTATGCCAAGTACATTTTTTTTATATAACTACCAATACATAAGCATACTATTAGCTTACTGCATAAGGAATTAACTTTTTTTTTTTTAGCACGAGTAAAAAAATTAAAGAGTGCTGAACTTTAGCAAGCTTTTTTGTTTACTAACATCTTATTACATTGGGCCCTATATTTTTACAATATATTCTTATCTATGTATCAACTATCCAATGAAAAAGCAGCATGTTTTAAATCAAAGCTTACAATACTAGAACCATATATTTTTCTTTAATGTTAGCAATAGATCTTGTTATACAACTTCTACATTTACTGTGGTTGTATTAGTTAAATTGCAACTTGCTGAGTGTACGTTTTGTGATGTCACCGGACAGTTAAGCAGCTCTGCTGTTTCTAGCTACAGTTCATATACTCAGTTACAAAAATTAGATTTTTGGGACATGTCCAGCCCAAATTATTTTGGAGGCCAGAGCCGTAGCGTGCCTATGGCCAATATGGCCTCAGCCATAGGCACAGTTAACTGAAGACAACAAAATCAACTAGTTAATAGTGAATGTAGGCACCCGTAGGTCACCGATTCTAAATGTTGCTATTTCGAAAAATGTTTGATTTGATATAATTGAATATTAATAAATTTTTTTAAATTTTTTGATTTTTATGTGGGGAGACCTCAGCACCGGCCCAATAATTCTGTTAATTAACAGAAAATTATGATTTAATAGCAGTGTTGGTACAATCACTGGTCTACTACCTAGCCTGTGTGTGTTTTAAACTTTTCAAAGAATTAAAATATTACTTTAATAATGTTACTTAAAACTAAGCTGGTAATGCAACTATTTTAATTAACAGTCAGAATTGTTGGAGATTTCCATGATATGGTGCCAATTAGCTATATCCTATTTTTATATTTCAAATTATGATATTTTAGCACCAATAGATTAAATTTGATCTTAATTCATGCAAGAAACTCCATTCAGACTCTTCAGTGATACGTGCATCACCAAATTACAAATAGTCCAAATAAGCAACTTCTCAATTCTAATGACTCAAACTCAGAGCCTGGCAGGCTTCCGATAATGTGACTTGAAGCAACTGCAGTGGTCATAAACTTATGTTAACTTGACCTTAGAGCCCGGACGGCTTCCAATGATGATCTCAAAACAACTGTCTAGTAGACAGACCCGACCACAGAGACGTTCCCGTCCAACAAAACGTTGCCAACGTGGGCGGCTTCTGTAAAGAGACAGAAGCGATTGTGGCAGCTTCAATTAAAGAGCTTGAAGCGGTCCGTTCAGCCAAGAAGATATCTGGCTCAAGTTTACAAGATAAGTTGTTGCTAGCCAATAAGACATTTGGCCAAAGTTGTTCAAGTTTGTTGGGACATGAAAGTCGGTATATGAAAGGCTCACTGCCTTCCTTTGAACAGGTCACTGTTTGAATTCTGTCGAGTGGCACCATTTCAACATCACTGCAGTTGTTTTGAGATCATCATTGGAAGCCGTCTGGGCTCTAAGGTCAAGTTAACATAAGTTTATGACCACTGCAGTTGCTTCAAGTCACATTATCGGAAGCCTGCCAGGCTCTGAGTTTGAGTCATTAGAATTGAGAAGTTGCTTATTTGGACTATTTGTAATTTGGTGATGCACGTATCACTGAAGAGTCTGAATGGAGTTTCTTGCATGAATTAAGATCAAATTTAATCTATTGGTGCTAAAATATCATAATTTGAAATATAAAAATAGGATATAGCTAATTGGCACCATATCATGGAAATCTCCAACAATTCTGACTGTTAATTAAAATAGTTGCATTACCAGCTTAGTTTTAAGTAACATTATTAAAGTAATATTTTAATTCTTTGAAAAGTTTAAAACACACACAGGCTAGGTAGTAGACCAGTGATTGTACCAACACGGCTATTAAATCATAATTTTCTGTTAATTAACAGAATTATTGGGACGGTGCTGAGGTCTCCCCACATAAAAATCAAAAAATTTAAAAAAATTTATTAATATTCAATTATATCAAATCAAAAATTTTTCGAAATAGCAACATTTAGAATCGGTGACCTACGGGTGCCCACATTCACTATTAACTAGTTGATTTTGTTGTTTTGATAATATACTAGTTATATCCCTTAACATTGCGTTTTGTGTCACAGTTAACTGAAGGGCACATTAGGGCCGCTGGTGATGTCACCCTATCACTCTTGTCAGAGTGGTGCAGCCCAATCACCAGCAGGGCCTTAAAAGGAGGAGGTGCACTGGTGCAGCCCCACCAGAATTGATGGAGGAGATGCCCTAAGGAAGAGGAAGAGTACCTCAGCCTCACCAAAACTGTCGGCATGGCTTGAGTCAGAGGAGAAGAGTGCCTCCGAAATTGCCGGCAGAGCCCGAGAAGGACAAACGCCATGGCCTCACCGGAATTGCCAGCAGGCCCTGAGGAGGTGGAGGAATACTGCAGCCCTGGCCCCATCCCTGCTGGAAAAGTCAGGGGGGACGGGGCCACTTCAAGAAGTGAGAGAGAGCATGTGTGCGATTAGAACCTGTGTGTGCGCCTATAAGTGAAAGAGCATGTGTGTGTGTGTGAGAGAGACCAAGAGAAAGCATGTGTGTGACGGAAAGCATACTGTATGGAAGAGAGAACATCTGGGTGTGTGTGTGTGTGTGAGAGAGAGTGACAAAGTGTGTGTGAAAGACTGAGAAAAAGCCTGCTTGTGCATGTGTAACGGAAAGCATATGTATATGGAAGAGAGAGCATGTGTGTGTTTGTGTGTGACAGAGAGAGTGAAAGAGAGCATGTGTATGTATGAGACTGAGAGTGAGCATGTGTGTTTGAGAGAGACATATCTGTGCATGTGGAGAAAGTTTGTACACAACAGCAAGGCTGTAAGATTTGCCTAAGGCACCGAATACCCTTACAGCAGCCTTCAGTATTGCTGCACAAACATCTAACAGTTTCCCAACTCCGGTGTCATGTGTTCTATAATGGGTGAGGGTACAATTTTCCACTTGGCCATAGGTGCCAATTTGCCTGGCTATGGCTCTGTTGGAGGCTATGACAAAGTACTGACAATATTCCGGGTGAACCATAAAAATGTGTTTTCGCCTTACATGAACTTGTGCCTACAACAAATTTCGCTCTCATGTTCATAATCCTTTTTAATTTTGAGTCTTGTGCTGGTAACTTTAAAACAAGTGTGCGGGCGTACATATGAAGGAATTTTAAATCATGCGCACAACTGTGCATGTAGGATTTAAAATACATTAAGTACACGTATGGGTGCCTCTAAATTTAAGCAGTTACTCGAACAAATGTAGTTGATGTATCTTCCTTAGGACTTGGTCAGGTTTAATGTACACAATTAAGCAGATTTTAAAACAAGCACGCATAAAGGACATTCCCAGTTTTACCAATTAGTCCACCAGTTTGCCCAGTCTGTCTTGTGGTCACCCAGACTCCTCTAGATCTTCAGCCTGCACGCCCCCCATTTTACCCAGACCCCTCACCCAGTTATTTTAGGCCTAAAAATGAGATTTATGCAGACTTATACTTCATCAAGTGCAGATATACAGTGTGCTGCATGATTTAAAATACAGATTTATGCATGTAAATGTTGGCCCTGCCCTGGAATGCACATGATACACCCTGACTCCAACCCTTTCCCCACTCTTTTGGTTGGTCACACACCTGCACATACACATATAATTGGGCCAATTTAAAATATGAGTCACTCGCACTCTGCCCAAGTACTCACATATACAGGTTTTTTAATGCAAGCAAGTCTTAAAATTCACCCCACGTATAAACTGTCAATTACAATCATCATCATATATAATACGCTTGTGAATTCATGGTATCAGTCTGGAACTTTAGTCCAGTAGTGGCCACAAGATGGCAGTCTACTGCTATTATACAATATTGCCACCTTGTGGCCACTGCTGGTACTGCAGCTTCTTGAATTTCTTGGACACACACGAGCAGAGGTAGAGAACACCGGTCCTTGAGTGCTGCAAGTTGGTTGGGATTTTAAGACATCCACATTAAATATTCATGAAATGTATCTGCATGCACCATCTCCATTAAATGCAAATGCATCTCGTGCACATTCATCGTGGATAGCCTGAAAACCTGACTGGCTTGCGGCACTTGATTCCCAGATTTGGCTACCCTTGCACAACAATATGCAAGAAAATGTGCATGTGTTTGTGGTATCTGGCCCAATAGAGTTGCAGCACATGGATTTCTAGGGTGCTCCTTCAAGAGGCCTGGTTCTGATGGCAATGTACAGGCTGTAATATTGTTCCCAGTGTTTTTGAAATTTTAGATTTACCTGTGATAGAGCAGGCCCTCATGAGATCAGCAAAGGGCCCTGGAGAAACATGACCTCACTTACTGTAGGAGTGCCAAAGGGCCATGATAAGTCTGTGCTGGGCCCACTAAGTGGAAGAGAGTTGGGCATGAGAGTAGGAACATGGAGGAACATGCATATAGGGAACATGCATATAGGGAAAAATAACCATTGCTGTAGTTACACGATGTTAGGTTCCATATTAGGAGCTACCACCCAGGAAAAAGATCTAGGCATCATAGTGGATAATACTTTAAAATCGTCGGCTCAGTGTGTTGTAGCAGTCAAAAAAGCAAATAGAATGTTAGGAATTATTAAGAAGGGAATGGTTAATAGAACGGAAAATGTCATAATGCCTCTGTATCGCTCCATGGTGAGACCACACCTTGAATACTGTGTACAATTCTGGTCGCCGCATCTCAAAAAAGATATAGTTGCTATGGAGAAGGTACAGAGAAGGGCAACCAAAATGATAAAGGTGATGGAACAGCTCCCCTATGAGGAAAAGCTGAAGAGGTTAGGGCTGTTCAGCTTGGAGAAGAGACGGCTGAGGGGGGATATGATAGAGGTCTTTAAGATCATGAGAGGTCTTGAACGAGTAGATGTGACTCGGTTATTTTCACTTTCGAATAATAGAAGGACTAGGGGGCGTTCCATGAAGTTAGCAAGTAGCACATTTAAGACTAATTGGAGAAAATTCTTTTTCACTCAATGCACAATAAAGCTTTGGAATTTGTTGCCAGAGGATGTGGTTAGTGCAGTTAGTGTAGCTGGGTTCAAAAAAGGTTTGGATAAGTTCTTGGAGAAGTCCATTAATGGCTATTAATCAATTTTACTTAGGGAATAGCCACTGCTATTAATTGCATCAGTAGCATGGGATCTTCTTAGTGTTTGGGTAATTGCCAGGTTCTTGTGGCCTGGTTTTGGCCTCTGTTGGAAACAGGATGCTGGGCTTGATGGACCCTTGGTCTGACCCAGCATGGCAATTTCTTATGTTCTTATGAGAGGCTGGCCACAGTTCTGCTGATTGAGAGCCCCAGGTTTCCTACCCAGTCTTTTTTTTTTTTCTTCATTCATGCTATATTCAGCTTTTATATGCACCTGTACAATGCCTGCTAGGGATTTTGCAGAGGAGCACAGTAGCTTCCTGATTCACAGAGATTCAGATTGGTGGGAATGGCTGAATGGAAATTATTTTCAAGTATTATAAAACATTAACATTGCTTCACTAATTAAATAATATTCAGAACAGAAGAGGACGGCACGAATTGCTATGTCGTACTTGCCTGTGTATTCTGTCTTAAATAAGTGATGCCAATGGGGCCTCTGATGTTAAGAGACAACATCCTGCAGTGACTGTGGCAAACCCAATGCTCCACAGTTCTGTCAACCAAAGATATACCCAGAGACATCACTTATGGCAGCCGTAAGTTTATAACGTGTACTTTTCTCTTCGCTGGGGCCACGCAGGCATCCCTTCCTGTTTGGTGCAGTGTCTGCAGACATTTTATCATGCTTTTAACTCCAATAATGACCAGAGTCAACACCGATTTTCAACACACTAAAGACCTGCCCAAATTAGAATCTAGCCTCCAGGCAAGAAAACTGCTCTATGTTCAGCCTTGTGAAGTAGCTATTTTGTGACTCATTCAGAGAATTTCCAAATGCCTGTCACTGAACAATTGAGAGAAAATGCCAAGGGAGGTTTCCATGGAAACCTCAGTCTTCGAATATGACCATTACCCATAGAGAATTACCAGTGCGGTAATGCCACTGTCTCTCTGGAACACTACATTACAGCAGCTTCACAATGGTGAAATTTGCCACTTTCACTGGTTAAAAAAAGAACCAGTAGACAAATATGTATAGCGGTCTTTATTAAAGGGATGTACAGATTATGGACACCGTGCTACGTTTACTTTAGTGTGCATTTGTAATCACCATGGTGTAATATTTTCATCATATAATCAACTTCCACGTTCTTTTTCCCTGTAGGATGCCTTCCCCTCTGTCTTTTAAGCTACCCTATGCTGTTTGCTTTTCAGTTACATGAGCTGTTCCTTTCTGTGCCTAGAATAACTGGTATGCAAGTCAGGTGTTTTCTTGTGGCTTTGCACCCACATGTTTTGCTGTCTGCACTTGCCCCTGTCCAGTTTGCTTCCTCTATCCCCCCCCACCCCCTTTCCCTATCTTTCATAATTTAGTTCAATATTCTTCTGACATGAAAGCCTCAGCCAATCTGATCCCCTTTTCTGTCTTTTGTATCTCATCTTCCAGGTTGTCCTTTTGCACTGCTTTCTTCAAGATAGCAAGCCGTTCGTTTCATGACAGTTGTGCGCCTTGTTTGGCGGGTCCAACCCATTGCGCTTTAGTGGCATCACATCACATGCCGTGATGTCATCTGATCGCATTTCTTCCATTTGTCACTCTTTGTTTTATTTGTATGTTTTCCTGAGCCCTGCTGTCCGTAAAGTTTGGTGTTTGCAATCAGTTTTGCTTTACTGTTGTCCACCTGGTAATGCCAAGTGGCACTGTGCAAGTGTTTTCTGCCACTGAGGCTTGGATGCTCCATATCTTGTCTCTTGCTGAGAAAGCAAGCACACTGTGAAAGTCTTCCCTGGTCCATCTGACTTCTTTGTATTTCCATCTGTCACTTTGGAGTCAGTTGCTCTCTTTTGCTTTCATGCGTCCCTAATCCAATATTCTCTCTGTGTAGCAACCGCAGTTTTCCCCAGTCTATCTGACCTCTCTATGTTTTGCCACCCCTTTGAGTGAACTCTCTACTTTACAGTGGCAAAACTGCTATTGAGCAAGCCCAGCAAAGAGCCAGAACCATCTGAGAGGGGAGGCTGCCTATGGCTGTACAGGGTGGCAAAGAAAAAGAACAACCCACCAGCAGCCTGAAGAAGAAGAGAGACCAAATGCTGGGCCATCAGCAGATCCCAACCCACCAGAAGAGAGGTCCGGAGTTGGGCCATCAGCGGACCTCAATCTGCTGATGGCTGGAAGAAGACAGAGGCTTGGATTTCGGCTGTTGATGGCTCAGCCCGTTGGTGTCCAGAAGAAGAGAGGCCTGACCTGAGAAACACAGAATGTGTGTATGAGCGAGAGAGAGGGAGAGCGTGTGTGTGTATGTGCAAGAGAGCATGAACGTGTGTGTATATGAGATAGAGAGGAGATTTTGTCCACTGCGCTGTCCCCCCTCCCACTGCCCAATCCTCAATCTTATGGTGACTGGAAATCAAGTTCCTAGGTATAGAAAGTGGGGATTTGCTTATCCTTATTTGTTTTAAATATTGCATGCTATTTGATGAGTCTGCTGTTTTATACCATTGAATTGGTGTTTGGAAATTTTTTTTTTCAATGTTTTGAGTTTTAATTATTAGATTTATTTCACTCAGTTGTTTTGAAGTATTCTTTTTTTTATTAGTATGGTTTTACTAATATGATTGGTTTTATATTTCTTGATTTTATTGTTTGATTTTTTAACAAGGCATGGTAATGTTTCTCTTTTTTCATTGTTGCATTGCATACACAATCTAGCTTGAGTTTACAGTTCAGTTTTTATATGTACGTTTCTATTTGTACTTTATGGTCTCTTTATTCTGTATTTGGTGTGGGTCTTTCTGTGTTATGAATGTGTGACCAAGGTGAGGTATTCTGCTAGCGTATAGTTACTATGTAGGGATCTATAGCAGTTTGGTTTCTTCTATTTTCCAAATAGGTGTACTGCTGTTTAGGGCCTAGTGTAACATTTGCAGTGTTGCCTTTTTGAAAGGTAGGGCTGTTCATATTTGAAAGCTGGCAGTTAAGTGTGTTTTGCTATGGGAGTTTTACTATATTGTAATTGTTTATTCGTGGCTTTCTGAGGGCCAAGCCCACACCCAACATATGTCACAACAGGCCAAATGCCATATGGATTCAAGTGTCTTTTGCACATGGTTTTCTGGTTTGCACCATAGCAGTGCACGTAAATATAAGCATGTTAAAATAATATTTTGACCTAAAGACTGTACCTTGAATGTCCTTTTTCACGTAAAATCTGTTATCAATGCATAATTTTTAATTGTGTGCGTGTCGAGGAGGGGGGTGCACAAAGCTGTAGGGTTCACCTAGGATGTCTAGTACTCTTGCACATGGTGTTATGGGGGCCCATTTACTGCTAGCTACCCCACTGCCACTATATCTTTAATTTTTCCCCAGCATTGCATTCTATAGCCAGTGTCACATTCTTTCCATTCTGTCAGGCCTTTCCCCTTCTCGCTGTACAATGACTGCTCTTTCCTGTTCCAATGGCTCTGCCTGCTTTGTAGCACATGCCTTGTGTGATTGCGCTATCCCCTCCTCTTTGCATTGCCTTTGCCCATGATGTCTCTCACTTCTTCTGGACATCTCTGCCTTTGGTTTCCCTCAAGAAAAAAATCTCTCATTGCAGTCTCTCTCCCTTCATTCCTCTTCTCTATGGCCCCTTCTGACGCTTCTGCCCTGCCCTGTACTGGAACACACTTTTGAAGTTTTCTTTTAACTCCGTTGCAGTCTCTCTTCCACCTTTTCTTCTCTGGGGCCCCGACGTTACTCTCCGTTTCTGACAGAGAAAACAGCCTAGTGTTTATGCTACCAATCTCAGTTTCAGGCACAGGAACTATGGCAGTCCTGACGCAAAACTCAATGCCTTGTTGCAGCAGCATATATTAACACAGAGGGACAAAGCAGGGCCTAGCTATGAAGCATTCTTTTTTTTTTTTTCTTTTCAAAGAAAAACAAAATACTAAATTATGATGTTTGTCACCCATGTCATCAAAAGTTGTCCCACTATGTTGTACAGCTGAAAACCTTTTTTTAGAAATTTTTCTGCCAAGCCAAAACCAGTAATTTTTGACATTTCTGTTCTATCATTATTCTAGGTACCTACACACATGGATGTCTGTAGGGTATAAAATAAAAAAAAAATATATATATCCCAAAAAGTATATACATTTCTAATGCATCTTCAAAAAGAATTAATAAAAAAACACATAGCCTCTTGAAGCCCACTTTAAAATATCACTCATAGGTAAAAACTTCAGCCATGTCTACAGGTTCCTGCCACTGTAAAGAGGGTACATGGAGCTCTAAAACCTTTTACCAAGCATTTCCCTCCAAGTTCATTAAGGCAAGAATAAATGAAATCTCCACAACAGGTAAATCTGAAATACTGTAAACTTTCTAAAAGCCAAAAATAGAAGCAGCCAAGCTGATTACACAAAACATTAAAAGACAGCAGCAGAGTGGCTGAAAGCCATGACAGATGCTCAACACAGCTGTACTAGAAACCCAAAAAGAAATGTCAACCGGGAATGCATTAAAAAATCTACACTATGCATGCCATAATTAGTGGTTTCAACAACTCTAAGATAGACAGCTATTCTCAAACACACAATTTCCTTTTATTCTTCAAAGTTTCCTTGCATTTTTATTAGCAAACAATTCAAGTACATAAAATGTCTTTGCAAATTTCATAAACTCATTGCATTGTCTGCCATTTTGTGCCTATTAATGTATAAAAATATTAGATACTTTATTTTGTCTCTCTCCAGCTATGCATTTATACAGTATCTATATGTCTATGTATAACAGCTACACATACACATTCTATATGCACACATGGTTACTATATATACACAGCCCTTGACAAAGGGATTCTCAGCCATCGCTCAATGGTAACACATAGTGGCCAGACTAAACGTCCACATTATCCCTTTGCAGAGGGAGTTAGTCTTTGTTCAAGGACTGTCATGACAATGGCTGGGCTAAGTTGGGAGGTGATATAAAAACATGGGGTAAAGTGCCATGTCCAACTGAACTGGAAGTCTAAGGGAAAAAAAAGAGAAATTGCAGGGTAAAAATAAAAAATATAGAAAATAATTACCCCTCTAATCTGACCAATTTGCCTTCTTTCTCAATGCCATTGAATACAGCTGATCTCCAGCTTTCCTTTCATTTCTTTGTAATTAAGGATCCTCCCTGCTTATCTAATGCCTTCTTGAATTCAGACTCTGTTCTTGCCACCGCCACATATACTGGGAGGCTGTTCCAGGTATCCACCACCCCCCTTCTGTGTCAAACATTTCTAAAACATTACTCCGGAGTCTAACCCTTTTGAGTTTCAGATCATGACCTCTTGGTTCCAGAATTTTTTTTTCAGTAGAAAAGGTTTGTTTCTTGTGTATTTTATACAATAGAGATATTTGAATGTCTCTATCATATCCTCCATCACTCTCTCTCTCACACAAAGTGTTTGAATATTTAGGTTCTTAAGTCTCAACAAAGCGCTGTTGAGACAGACTCTTTACCATGTAGTAGTCCTTCTCTGGCCCACCTCTACTGTGCCTATATCTTGTTGGAGGTATGGCTGTCAGCGTTAGATATAGTTCTGCCGATGATGTGCAGAAGCATTATCACCTTTTTTTTCCCTACTGGGTAGGTCTGTCCTTATGCATCCCAGCAGTCCTTTAGCTACAGCCACTAGGACCAGCATTGGAAAGCATATCACCCCTATTCTATGTTCATTCCCATTGGTTACTAGTCCAATGGAGAATTAAATATAAGACAGCCATACTGATCTATAAAGTCTTTGACAATAATTCATCTCTCTGTACCAGTGCTATGTTTCGCATTTATAATCCATCACAAGCATTATGATCACTCAACGCAGCCTATTAGAGGTGTCCTCTCCATGGTCTGCTCATCCTTGAGATGTGTGACAGAGCCTTTTTTTGCTGCAGGACTAATTTTGGAAAATACTTCCTGAATGGCTGCTTACTGTGACTTGTATCCAGTCCTTCAAAAAGATGCTGAAGGCTTTTTTATTCAAGCAGACTTTCAATTTAAGTAATTAATATGGCAACTATATATTTTTTTTCATTATACACGGTATATTTAATATCCCTGAGGTTGTAATGTAAGCATTTTTATTTTATCATAACTGATATGTTCCTGTTAGAAGTTAGATTATTGTACTTACTTTTTTGAGGAGTGGATTGAGTCCAGTAATGGCCACAGTACTGATTTATTGACTTTTTTGGGGTTGTATGTTTATCATGGTAATTTATTATTACAATTTTGGAATCATTGCTAAGCCTGGCATAGTGGATATCATCTGTTTTAGTATTTGTAAGATTTTGTGTGTGTAATGTTGCACCCTGCCTCGAATATTAGATGAGTGCGGGATATACACTTTTTATAAAAAACAAATACAACTTTGCATTGCTTTGCTACCTTGAGATCAGCACATATGATCACCCCAAGTCTCTCTCTTGCTTGGTGTACATCAGCACCTAATCCCCTAATGCCACAAACTGCTCCCCTGAATTTCCACATCCCAAAATGCATGACTGCACTGCATTGAAACTTAGCTGCCAAAAACTGAACCATGCCTTGAGCATTCCTAGATCACACCTCAATTTGAGCATTCCTAGATCACACCTCAAAGGAGTTTATTCACTGTTGCAGACATAAGTTTCATCTGCAAAAAGACAAATGTTTTACGGTCCCCTCTGCAATCTCACTCATGAAAATATTTATTTAAAATATGTTACCCCCCCATCTATGGTTCAGGGAGGTGTATAGAATTTACACAAAACGATATACAAACTTTAAAATTTAACTTATTTTTTATTATAAACAGAAGACTCAAACGAGCATTATAAGTCAACTGAAAGAGGTGGGTCTTAAGAGCTTTCTTAAATGGCTTTGAATCCTTGATTGATCTTTAATTTGCTGGCAAAGAGTTCCAGAGGTTAGGGCATGAGTTTGAGAAGGCTCGCTCGCAGATTTCATCAAGATGGATAAGCTTGCGTAACAGGACAAGGAAGCCTTAAGGATCTAAGGGTCCTTGTTTGCTCATAAAGCTTTAAAGTAGCTTTGATCCAGGGGAGGAGATGTTATTTAGTAGATTGTGTATTGTGACTACAAGTTTATACTATATACACTGTGCAACAGGCAGCCAGTAACATGCTCCCAGAAAGGGGTACTAGTGAGAAGAAGTGCAGCAGAGTTCTGAAGCATTTTTAAAGGGCATATAGCATATGAAGGCAAACCACTGTAGAGAACTGCAGTAATCCATACCAGAGAAGAGGAGAGATTGAAGAACTGTGCAGAAGTCATGGGGATCTAATAGAGTCTGTAGTAGATGAAGTTTTCTGAATGAGGATTGGGTTACAGATTTAAGATGGGGCTGCATGGAAAAGGGTGAATCGATGAGTACACCAAGGTTGCAAACTTCAGTTGCCATGGGAATGGATTGGCCATTAAATCTTAACTTCATGGGGAAACAGACAGTTGAGAAACGAGATAGGATCATGACTTCAGTTTTGCAGATACTGAGAGAAATTTTATTATTGTAGAGCCAACTGTGAATTGAGGACAGAAAGAGAGAAACTGTTTAGTAAGTGCCCATGAAGATTTAAGAGGAAAGAAAACTCTTATGTCGACATACAATTTGTAGTGCTTCTGAAAGTGCTGAGCCTTGGGTACACTGGAGGAAAGCTGAGACCAAAATGAAGAATCAGAACACATTATCACCTGAGTGTGATCAGTTAGGTAGGAAGAGAACCAAGAAAGAACAGTACCAGCAAACCCCAAAGAAACAAGCTGAGAGAGAAGAATAGAATGATCAATAATGTCAAAGGCTGAGATAATGTTGAGTAGGATAAGTAAGTATTGTGCTTTAGAATCAAACCCACGACAGACAGTGTCAAAGCTAGAGGGAAGTAACATTTCAGTGCTCTGGAATTTACAAAAACTAAACTGATACTGGTCCAAAATTGAACGAGAATCGACAAACAGGAAAAGCTGATGGAGTAAACATTTTCAGTGATTTTTGACAGATATGAGAGGGATGAGATAGGACAGTAGTTTGAGAGAATAGTTGGGTCAGCAGCTGTTTTTTTGAGAATGGGGCGGATGAAGGCTTTTTTCAGGGCTGTTGGAAAGATATCCGATGAGAGAGAAGAGTTTACCAATTTTGTAATGAAGTCTGCAGGTTCTTCTCTTATGATTTTAATTAAGGCAATACAGCAAGGATTTAGGGGGCTTGTGGATGAATTTAGTCTGATTGTTTGAATGATTTCAATTTGACACTTCTTCAAACTTGTCCCATCTCGCACCTTCACAAAATAGGTTGTCTGTATCAGAAATTGCTGTATTTGAAAAAGTATTGTGGATAAAGTAAATCTTGTTAACAAAATAGCATGTAAATGTTTCTGCTAAATTTGTCCCAGGGTTAGAAGTAGTAGCAACTTGAAGAGTAGAGGTGGGTGAAATAATTTTATGGAATTAAAAAGTTCTTGTGGGTTTTTGAAGGATGCAGAGAGCTTTGTGTAGATGTAAGATTTCTTAGCAGCCGTTACTGTATTTTGATACATTGACAACTGATTACAGTATTTATTTAAATTCTTTTAATATATTGATGCTCAAGACGAAGGTCTTATCGTACCGGTTTACAGCGTAACCAGGGGTAACCAATTAAATAGAAGATAAAGTTAAAATGAACAGGGATTTACAGTACGGGAGAATTAAGAGCGAAAGATATAAGTTCAACATAACATAATTCTAACAAGAGAAACGTAACAATCGACGTATGATACTAGCTTAGACAATGGCCTGCTATGTAAAATCGAACTTTGGCAGGAACGATCCAGGAGAAGGGGGAAGGGGGGGGGGGAACTGTGAAAATAAGGGGTGAGTGTCTACGCTAGTTGTGGAGTGACCCATCAAAGGAAGGCTTGAATGAACAGCCAAGTTTTCAGTTTCTTTCTGAAGGAAAAAGGGCATTGTTCCTGACGAAGTTCTGGGGGAAGTAGATTCCATTGATAAGGTCCAGCAGTGGACAAGGCTCGTTTCTGTAGTAAAAATGGGAGAAAATCACTGAAGAAAAATTTGTCGTTTTCACACTGATTTTTCTCCCATTTTTATTTGCTATAATAAACAAACACTGATAAATTCCTTAGAAAAATAAAATAAAAACTGGAAAACCAAGGTCTCTATTTTCTTCCAAAGCAACTGGACAACAGACTGCCATCATCATGGCAGTGGTAACCAAACTCGCTATACAAGAAACAGGTGCATACTCTGGGGTAGATTTTAAAAGCCCTGCGCGCGTAAATCCTGCTGGATTTACGCGCGCAGGGCACTTGCATCGGCCGCTGGCGCGCGCAAAGCCCCAGGACATGCGAAAGTCCCAGGGATTCATATAAAGGGTGGGAGGGAGTGTGTCCGGGGGGCGTGTCAGTAGGCTGGGGGTGTATCCGGGAGCGTGTCCGGGGTCAGGGGGCGGTCCGGGGTGGGTCCGGGGACGTGGTGACGGTTTGGGGGTGGGCCGGGAGGGTGGTCCCGAGTCCCCTGGCATTGCGGCCTATGCCGGGGGATGCAGAGGCGGCGCGCAAGTTACGCCTGCCTCAAGCAGGCATAACTTGCCCAACAAAGGTAGGGGGAGGGATTTAGGTAGGGCTGGGGGGTGGGTTAGATAGGGAAAGGGAGGGGAAGGTGGGGGGACGCGGAAGGAAAGTTCCCTCCGAGGCCGCTCCGATTTCGGAGCGGCCTCAGAGGGAACGGAGGCAGGCTGCTCGGCGAGCGCAGGCTGCCGATTTTGCGCAGCCTTGCACACACCAACCCCGGCTTTTATAAGATACGCACGTATCTTATTAAATCCAGCGTACTTTTGTTTGCGCCGGGCGCGCGTACTTTTTTTAAGATCTACCTCTCTAGTTGTAGCAGCTCTGCATTTATCTTCATATTTCTGGCTCCTCATTTTCTTACTAGCTCCTTTCTCTTCCCAGATCTTTTCTGTCTTCATGTTGCTTTATTTTGCTATTGCACCAGCTCTGAATTTTAAATCAATGTTGCTTCTCACTGTGACAAAAGAAGCTACTAGCACCATGTCATTTCTCAGTTTATTATTATTATATTATTATTTTTAACTCCCTCCGCTCTCTCTCAGGCTCTGTGCTCAGTGCCTTCACAACTGGGGAGCCCACGGAAACACCACTATTGTAATCATATATATATACACACACATACACATATATATGCAATAAACTCCTAACCATGAACACTCATGTTATACTTGAAAATCAATAACAGAATCTATCCCATGCTTTTTGAAGTCCTTCACTGTCTTTTTTACTATTGTTACTGCTAAGCCCCATGATACTTAGATTTAGCTCTTAGGGATCCACAGAGTTTATCCCATACCCTCTTGAAGTCCTCACTATCTACTTCTTCTTCACCATCTCCTCCGGAAAGGCATTCAAGGCGTCCACCACTCTCTCTATGAAGAACTATTTCCTGACATTCAAGTTTTCCTCCCTGGAGTTTCATATCATGACCCCTCGTTCTCCTTATATCTTTCAAGTAGAAGAGTTCATCTATTGCAGAAGCGATAGATGTGCAGGGTCAAGAGGGTGTGGGGTTACAGGCTGGATTTGGAAATTAAGACTAACTATATTGAACTATCTACAAAACCCATTGAACTTTTGATATTTGATTCCACAATGTTAGAAATTGTTGAATTTTTCCCCCCACTAGTTGGATGGATGATGCTTTTCTGTTGATCAAAAACTTTACTCAGATTTTGCTGGCTGCTGTTGTGGTTTTGTTGGCAGCGCTCCCTAGGATGTCCTCTAGCTGGAGCCAGCTGAGACTGCTGCTGCTGTGTTTGTTGAGAAGGCAAGCATGATTGGTGGTAAGATCTATATGGTCTCCTCGGATAGTGAGGATGTTTGTAAGACATATATGGTCTTCTAGCAGAAAGATGTGGGTCTTCTGGTGTGGACAGTGAACTGCCACATTCTACTTCTTGATTTGGGATGCAGTTTCCCTTAATTCCTCCCCAAACAAGTTGTCACCTACACAAGTTGGGTCGGATAGTTTTCATGGACATCCTTTCTAATAGTGCTTGCCCATAACAAGCCATATGCTGTGCTCCTATGGAAGCAGCTAATGTTCACATTATGGTATTGAAGGATCCGTATGCTGTTCAGAGACGGTGTCGGATTGCTTCCTCTAAGTCGTAGAGAGGAGATGGCGAAAATTATTCACCTGAGAAATGCTTGAGAGAGCGCATACCAGCTGAGAGCAAAAGCTGCAGTGAAATCAAGGTCACAAGATATCATTGCTAAGCTGCAGAATTATGCCCCAAAAGCCATTATTATGGAAGTCTATCGCAAAAAGAAAAATATTCAACAAAATCAAAAGGTAATGATCTTTTAGGACTTTTCTAATCAGGTATGTAAATGTTTTGTGCCAGTGTATTCAGATCTGGTAAAAATGAATGTTAAATTTGCATTACAATACCCAACTAAACAGAGTTTGGTACAAAGATACTTTAAAATCTTTTGATATTGCAGAGGCAACTGTTTTCCTTAGGTAAGTCCAAAATGGGAGTGTATGACTGTTCAAATTCTGATGTTGGTACAAGATTCAATGAGGTCCATTTTCAGCTGCTGTTTGGCTTGGCAGGGTATATTCGACTGACAGGGCGCAGCACTGAATATACTCATCTATCTTAAAGTTAGCTGGTTATGTATAACCGGCTAACTTTAGGACAGCCCTATGGTCCGACCAGAGTTAGCCACGCAAGTTAAGCGACTAACTTTGAATATCAAAATTAGTTGCATAACTTATGCAGCTAACTCTGCTTCTCTTGGAAACGCCTCCCGCCCACCCGCGTTTTATGCAGCTAGAATGTAACTGCATATGGCATTGAATATCACCTTTTTGCCATTTAGAGAGATAACTTTTCAGTTATTCTTCTAAATGTATTTTGAATATCGACCTCAATGTAATCAGCATTATGGAGGAATTTGTGGATAAAGTTCAGTTAATCTGAACTCACAATGCTAATTCTGGAATATGCAATGGGACTTAACATTTCTGGATGAATTGGAGCTGGAATATTAATGTTTTCTATTTGGTTTCTGCGGTAATACACACCATACAAATCATGTTTTCTCAACACTTTTACTGCAGCTAAACACGAGTCCAGCACTGATTGATTGAAAGAAATATTGTTCAATGCAAGTTGAGAGGTTGACTTCAGCCACTTTGGTTTGACATTGAATCATTGCAATGTAATTTTGAAGATCTTGAGTGACAAAGATATCCTCAAGGGACTATTTAGAATTAAACATAGCAACATGTTGGAATGAATGAGAATCTTGACTTGATGGAGGGTGGCAGCTGAACACTTCTTTTTCTGCACTATTGCTCATTTTAGAGGGCAATTCCATTTTGAAGGGCATTTGCTTAGTTTTGTTTCTGTGTTTGATTGGGTTTTTGCATTAGGATGAGAAGGGATAATCAAGTAATGAAGTAGGGAGGGCACTCATGTTTTGGGTGCAAATACATTAAACGGTTTAACAGAGATAAAAGTCCATGGAGACTGCTGCTCGACCTGGGAACAGCAGTCTTCCAGGTTTACTTGAAATACTGTTCTTTTTGTGTGTCTGATGTTTTGGATGGGGACACAAATTAAATGTGCTACTTGGAATGTAGCTGGATTGGTTTTTTTTTCATGGCACAACAGAATCATGGGGAAGTTGTACTATTCCACATCCCAAAGATTTCTGCATTCTGAATTTATGCTTCAGCTTGTAGGCGACTGTGGAGCTTGAATACGGAGTTTCCCATATTTTCACGAGGACACTGTCCAAGACCACATGGGTCTGTAAGGCATACTCCAATCAAGAGATAAAAAGTTCTTTCACACCTAAATAGGTTGCGTTTTTACAAGAAACCCTTATGATAAAAAGAGAGAATAGCAAGTTGAAAAGGAAAAGGGTGGCACAAGTTTTTGCAGTACCAAAGAGTGGTGGAGCTGCTATTGTAATGCTTAAAGCTATGGAATTTCAAATGAAAAACATTTATCAAAGACATGAAAGGTAGATTTGTAATTATTTTAGGAAAATTATTTGGGAAAAATACCATATTAACTTTCACTTATGCACCAAATCAATATGTTCGTTCTTTGTTTACTACAGTTTCTGCTCAAATTATCTCATTGGATCCCCTATGATAGTTTTGGAAGGGGACTTAAATTGAATTATAGACTCTTTGCTTGATAAATAATTGGCTAGTACAATTAAACCTGTGGGGAAAACAAAGGGATTGATTTTCTTTGTAATAACTTCCATCTCATGGATATATGGAGGACATTAAATCCAAGAATGAAGGATTTTACACATTATGCTAGATCACATGATACTAAATGAAGATTAGATTACTTATTAATCTCTGACTATGTTGTTGACATTGCCTAGGTCATTAAAAAAGAAAGCACATTCCCATTACTTACCAATTTTTTAAGAATTATCACATAGCAGTTCAACCCAATAGGCTAAAAGCTAGAAAACAAAACTGGCTCAGATCATAACTAAGGATTTTTTTTTTTGTTTTGCTGGCTTTACAGGAAATTTTCTTCTCTCTGTGAAGCAACTCTGTAGCACAAAAAATATTTAACACTGTCAGATTTACAGTACCAACTGTAGAAATGTTTTATTTCTCATGATTACATAAACCGGTGTGATGTGTCCGATGAACATCGGTATAGAAAAACAAACAAATAAATAAGATAAAGTAATCGCCATTACCTAAGGGACTACCTGAAACAGAATGGGGCAGGTATTCAAAGAAAGCTGAACTCCTAAATTTAGGGACGTATTTACAGCCAAATTTAGGTGCTTATGTTTTCAGCTGAAAAGTCACAAATTCAGGCCCCTAAATTTTGGCCTGCTATTCATTTGCCTAGATTTAGGCCCTTAAATTAGGCCCCTAGTTCTGAAAATCTGTGCTAAGCTTCTAACTTTGTTTCCTTATCCTAACTCTTCCCCTGTAAACCCCCCCCCCCCTCACTCTTTTGGCCCCCTAAATTTAGGTTCCTAATGAAGCTAGGCACATAAATAGTCACTCAGCTCTAGTAAATTTTCAAATGGGTCAATTTAGGAGATTAATTCCAAAAGTTAGCCTAAACCCCCCATTGAAAATTGACCCTAAATTGACAGAAGAATAGATTTTAAATATGACAGCCACTAGACATCAAATAACCTAGTGTTCCTATCATGGTCTATGTAGCAAGGAAATAAATCACAATAAAACAAATGAACTAATATATCCCGAATGTATCACTACTCTAACTTCCCTGATAGCTACTGATTGCAATGTTACTGTACTTTGTACCACAAGCAAATTAAATGATTGAGTAATTTTCAGAAGTTGCTGTGTTTACTATTAAAATGACTCATAAGCATATGTCCTACAGCCAGGGACAAGGTCCAGGCTAGAAGCAAACAATCAAATGATGACTGGCAGGCAGATACATACTGAACTATATGTAAGTAAAAGGGATGTAAGGGCTCACCAGGCATCAATCCCGTTATGTCACATTCCGTGCCCATCTTATTTTTGGAAACGAGATGAAGAATCTGCTTCTTAGATGCCTCAAATTGCTGTGTGGCCATCAGCCACCTCAAAGATTCTGGAAAAATGCTATGGAGAAAAGGAACAAAATTAGTGAGTGTCCTGCCACTGCAGTTATCGATGGCCTGGTATTATAGGATCTCCTCTTCGAAAGAGGCTCTCTACTTTCATATCACACAAATCCCATGTGCCAACATGGCCTTCAAAGTATTACAGAATTAAAATGTATGCAAAATGCGATACAGTAGGTAGCAGTGTTGCCAACAAAGTCCGTGATGCCTTTTCACTGGCCTATTGCTATGAAGTCAATTGATCCTAACTGCAGTGGTCGCAGGTTGTAAAGGAGCACTTGCCAAGGAGTAAGCTAGCCTGTGCTGCCAGGCCTCACCTCCTGTATGGAAGTCAGGAAGGAGTGGAATCATGCATTAGATTAGTCCCCAGCACACACTTCTTCACAATGTGCTGTCACCACCATAGTCAGGGCTATGACTAGCCAACTTGATAAGAGGATAGAAGATCATTGAAATGGAAAGAAGAAAGACTGGGATAGAAGAGGAAGAGAGATAGGTACCCCCTTTTGGTCAGATAGGTGGTAAACTCTAGCTCAGATGCCAAAATCTATTTTGAACAAGTCTGAAAGCCATCAAAATAGTGAAGCTGGCGATCAAAGAAAAAAAAACCTTCAGCAGAAGGCACCCATTCTCCTGCTCCTCCCATGTATGCCAACCTTGCGGCATTCAAAACACATGCAGCTAGTAAGTGCTCTGTGCTGATCTCATGCATCGCGAGATCAGCATACAGGAGTGGTAGCCCCACAAGTTTTGAATATTGCGAGCAGGCACACAAGGAGCGGCAGCAGAACTGGCTTCCCCTTTTGCTCCCAAATGGGAGCCTGCCTGTGTGTGTATGTGAGTGGTAGGCTAACTGGGGGTGTGGGGAGGGGTGTGACTGGCAGCGCACGCACAAGAGACCAGAAAATCCGATTCGCTACCCCCTAGTCCGGGGACAGCTCATGGGGTCTGAAGGCTCGACTCACCCTGTCTGCTATCACGTTCTCCGTTCCAGCCAGGTATATGGCCCTCCCATGGGCCAGGGTCCAGGACCACATCTGGATTGCTTCCTGACACAGAAGGTATGATTCCATGCCTCCCTGCTTGTTGACATACCACATGGCTACTTGGTTGTTGGACTGGATCAGACAATTTTGTTGGACAGCCAATCTCTAAAGCTCATAGTGCATACCTGATCACCCGAAGCTCTAGGATGTTTATCTGACAAGAACGTTCCTGAGCGGACCATAGTTCCTGGGTGCCGAGCCCATCAAAATGAGCTTCCCACCCCAGCGTAGATGCATCCTTGATTAGCACAATTTGAGTAGGGAGACTTCGAAAGGAAATCCCCTGCTCCAGATTGGAGAGAACCCGCCACCAGGACAAAAGTCTTGAAGAGACGGGGTAACTCTGATGCAATCCTGGAGGCTCTGAGTGGCTTGGAGCCACTGTGACCTCTGGGTACATTGGGCTCTGCACATGTGTAAGCGTGCCAAGGGAGTGACATGGACGATTGCGGCCATATGACCCAATAGCCTCAACATGTTCCAAGCTGATATCTGCTGGCTCTGTCGCAATGCTCGCCAGAGAAACAGCCCTCTGGCACGGCAGAAAGGCCCTGACTTGAGCCTTGTCTAGCAGGGCTCTGATAAAAGTCCAATTTGGGTGATGGACTGAGATGGGACTTTGGTTAGTTGAGAATGAACCCTAGTGACTCCACCCCTGCCTGAGACATGCTCTTGACAAGCCAATCGTCCAGATACAGGAAAACATGCACTCCCAGTCTGCGGAGGTGCACCGCCACCACGGCCAGATATTTTGTGAAGACTCGTGGGGCAGAAACAAGCCCTAACGGCAACACCCGGTACTGGAAGTGCTGTTTCCCCAACCACAAATCAGAGATACTTCCTGTGACCAGGGAAGATCTCGATATGGGTCTGTGTGTCATTTAGGTCGAGGGAGCATAGCCAATCCCTTTTTTTTGCAAAAAAAAAGGGGGGGGGGGGGGAAATCAAGGTTCCCAGGGAAGTCATCTTGAACAAGTTTCTAAAAAAAAACAAAACAAAAAAAAGTTAAAGGACCTCAGGTCTAGGATGGGACACAGTCCTCCTGTTTTCTTTGGAATCAGGAAGTACCTGGATTATAATATCTGCCCTCTTTGCCCTGGTGGTTAGGGCTCAACCACTGTGGCCATTAAGAGGGAGGAGAAATTTTGTGAGACACCCAATAGGTACCCCTGGCAGACGATGGACAAAACCCATTCCATTATTGAAGAACTGATATCATGGAAAAATGTGAAGGTATTTAGGGACCTTCTTTACTATGGGTGCAGAATCACATCTCCTAACTTTCTAATTGTCTATTTGTTTTTGTCTTTGCTGTTCTTAAGGTCTTCACCTTTATTATTTCCTCATTGCATTTGAGAAATTGTCATTGCCTGCTAACTTCTCATTTTATATTTTTAATGTTTTTGTATGTTGGGGGAATACATTGGGATGGGGTTTAGGAATGGGTACATAAGAACATGCCATACTGGGTCAGACCAAGGGTCCAGCAAGCCCAGCATCCTGTTTCCAACAGTGGCCAATCCAGGCCATAAGAACCCAAAAACTTAGTCTATTCCATGTTACCATTGCTAGTAATAGGGGACTGACGAACAATATTTTTGTTTATATTTGCCGACGATCGAACTGTCTGTATTGAAAGTTGTATCTTTCTAATAAAATTTAAATTATTTTTTCTTTTTATACATGACTGCTGTACCAGCTCTAGTTTTTGAAAACATGACTTCAAAGTCAATGCTAGTAAATAAATATATTTTTAATTTGCACATGGCACATATGCTTGCTCCACCAACAAGACAGCTGCAGCAGGTTTTTGTTTTGCCAACTCATCTCAGGTTACAATAAGCAACAACAGCGGAACAGACTAGCAGGTCATACGTACCACCAGTAAGGTAACATTAGGATGAAAGGACAGATGATGATTGCCTGGAGAATCTGCCAGTCCCTGCAGAGAGCAGCCAAGCCCGGCATGAGGAACTGCCCTGCCATTGCAATGAAGCTTGCCACCATTGTGATCATGAATCTGTACCCAGGAGGACAAAGCTCTATTCCTGAAATAAATTCATACAAAAAAATACATCATTAATGCGCTGGGAGAAAACCTTTATCAACCAGAAAAGGATGACCCTTGGAAGTCTTATTCATCAGTTGATTTTAGCATGGATCTGACTTTTAAAGCACAGTAGGATCAATGTCTTGCATTTCTGAATTTAATGCCACTTTAAACTAAAGGCCTTCACTCACAGTTAAAGTTAACAACTCTAATATCCAAAATGATTTTCTCATTTCATTTGAGAAAAAAAAATGTGAAATTAAGGCACCTTAATATTTGGTAGTCTTGAACGTTTGATTTTTTTTTTGTTTGGCAAGTTATGTGAGGACACCACAATTCTATTTTTGTGCTTTTCTTTCTAAGAAATGTTCTTGATCAAGCTGATTTTGCTAACAAGTGTATATCTTCAATATCAGGTCTTTGGTGCAATTCTAATTTATCAATGTATAATTTGGTGTGTCACAGTAGAGATTATAGAATGTGATGAATGAAGGTAAGAGACCACAGAAAAGGGATTATACAGCTATGTAGGGACCTACAAGTTTTTATTGCTCAAAATACCTTTTGACAAATGAGTTATCAAATGCAAAATTTTAGATTCAGGATTCAGTCACACAGATAAATAAATCTTTAATATAAAACTTTAAATTGCCCTGGAAAATAACTGAACTTGATTTTTGGCTTAGCTCTCCTTATGTTCTAGCTAATGTACATCACCATCCTCTTTCCTCTCTCTCTTGGGTCCATTATATATTGTTTATCACAAGGAACCCAACCTATTAAAAAAAAAACAAACCATAGCAATACTCTAAATATACAAGCAGCTATCAAACATATACTCTGTTTTTTATCTCCTCCTGTTGGTACTTGTTCATCTTGTTTTGCTGTTAAATTCATTAAAAAGATTTTTAAAATGCACACACTCAAGTATAATAAAACGGCAATGTCTGTTCTCAGGTATTTATAGACTGTTCTGCTGACGGTTCATTGATGTCAACGGTAACAGAAGCACAGCGATGACAAAAGTGAGAAACGGGACATGCATTGCGTCATTTCATGGTCAATACTGAACAGTTCCAAGAACTGACATGGCGTTAGCCACTATGACAAAAGGTGAGTCTACAGAAAAAAGAATGCTGGTAAAGTTTACTGCACCTTCCATCAACAATGTATCCAGTACAGTGAAGAAACCTCCCCAAAGATTATGTAAAACAAATACCATGTTTGTTGCATACTATGCCTGGCCCTCAAGACACTTTTTTCAGTTCAGCTTGAGAAAGGAATCAATAATATGGAATGCTTATCACGCTGACCATTTCTAGTAACTGCTTGACAGGTGCACATTTACAATGAAGACACCACCACCTGAGATCTGCTCTTATGCAGTGAAATATAAAAAAAAGTTCTTGACTGTGATGGACATGAGGTTTATGAATAGTTATTGGAATTTTCTTTCTAATACAGTTTAAACACTTACAAAGGCTGATTTTATTTTCTTCACTTCTCGAAAATCTCAAGAGGTTGCTATATATTCTGTTGATTAAACAAAGGTAGATCTGATATGGTCATGGAAATGAGGTATCTTTATTCAGTATGAGCAAATACACTGTTTTGGCACTTGAACCTGGGATGCTGCCGAACAGACATTCTTAGGTCAAAGTCATAGATTAGAGATTACATTACACATGGCATGCCACAATGACAGGAGGTTTAATGCCTGGAGGCAGAGGAGGATGATGCAGAATCAGTGATAAACCCTTCACTACCTGCACATTGTAAATTGAAAACTAAGCAAATGGCTGCACCATAAAATTTGGAATAGCATCATTATACATCAGAACATTCGATGCAATGTTCTTTGGTGGATGGGTAACCCCCTTGTAGTTAAGAGAATGAATGTGATGATAGACAGCTTTTAAGAGAACTCAAGTTCACTTAAATAACAGAATTGCAAATGAAAGTTTACTAAGTACTCAATTTGATTAGCTCCCAAAAACTTTTGGCAGCAGATTTAAATGGCAAAGCAAGCAAGAAGAGATGCTCTTGGCAAGCCCAAATACAGATTGTGTCAATAAAGCTACAGCAGCAGCATCAAAAGAATATTCCTATTCTTCCTCAGCATTTTCTGCAGTACAGAATCCACCATATCCCATTTTTTATTATTATTATTATTTTTTATCTAAGAGGCAATCAATGGTATCCCTTTTAACTATTTGACCATGATGCCTTATAAAAGAAACTACTGGGAGAGGTTAAAAATAAGACAAACTACATTTTTTCCTTTAAAACCCTGCGGTCTCACTGATCAACTATGATGGAACTGCATTCACACAGCGAATGCTAAAAGGGGAATGAGGCCAGAACCAACCCAAGCGATCATTCAATGAGATCTTAGACGTCCATTTCTTTGTAGATTCTTAAATGTCAATTTAGATGCCAAAAAAAGGAGGTGGGTTGAGCAATCACAATTATTTTTAGCATACAGTTAAGAATCAATAAAATCAAGAATACATAGTGGTATGGGTCAAGGGAGAGGAAACCGGTGACAATAGAGAAGATGCAAGGAAAACTAGGGGAAAGAAACTGATCAGTCTAGGGGTAGATCCTAATGTGGTAAACTAAATCATGAAATAGTTGCATGAAAAGCAAGAGAGAGTTGTGGTAAGCTGGGTCCACTCCAAAGGCAGGACATTGGCCACAAGCATCAGAATGAGAGGCATGGCTAGCAGGAGGGTGAAGAGCAGTGCGTGACAGAAAAATGACATATGAGAGAGAGAGAGAGAGAGCCAGAGTAAAAGAATGAGAAGGAAGGAATTGCAAAGTTGTCAGGAAAAAGGTTGCACTGGAGAGGGTATGTATATGCTTAGGAGATAAGAGATAACCAACACAGGGGCCTGACAGGTTACCACACGTTGAGTCAAAGGGTGAAGAAAAGACCTAGACCAACTGCAGCTTCCAATTATTTCTCTAAGCTGCAAAGGAGACGGGGGAACTTGCACACACAGAGTCTTGGTGAACTTCTTTTGCTAGTTTAGGTCTGAGACTATTAAATAAGAGCAGACTGTGGGATGGACTGATTGCCACTTAATAGGGGAAGAAAAATTAAGGCTTGAATCCCGGATCTATGATTCCGTGGATGATGGATGATGCATGGAAAAAATAAAAATACAAAAAGCAGCCCATCCCAAGGACAGGGATTCAGTGTTTATTTTTAAAAAATCATATTCTGCTTGATCCTCTGATCACAGTGGATCATATGAAAACATACAGTTTATAAAACACAAAAAATCTACAGACAATGAAACAAAAAAAAATAAATCTATAAACCCAAGCCATCATTTATGAACGAGTTAATCTATCCAGAAGAATACAAGGTTTACTTTTATTATAAATTTTGTTTGATGTGACTCAGAGATAAAAGGAATGAGAATATATCACTGTGCAAAATAATTTTGAAAATGAGCATGCGCATTGTAAATTGAGGAAAAATGTTACATACTTTGTACAGTCTGAGAAAATAGACAGGTGGAATGGGTAAATGTACGGTTAGTCTACCTGGCTAATAACGTGTTAGACTTTTCCTGAGGAGCTTGTCCAAACTTCTTTTAACCCCCGCTATGATAGTCACCCCGATCATGTCCTCCAGCAAAGAATTCCAGAGTTTGATTGTGCGCGGACTGAAAAAGTACTTGTTTTAAATCTGCTGATAGTTTCATGGAGTGTCCCCTAGTTTTAATATTTGAGAAGGTAAATAGTTTTTTTTTGTTTTTTGTTTTTTTTTTTTTTAGAGTGAATGAAGTGAATTCACTATAATTTTTTCAAAATGAGACAAAGTAATTTATTCCTGTGCAGTCATACGAACAAATGCCATGCTGGATTTGACCAGGATCCAACCAGCCCAGCATCCTGTTTCTAATAGATGAGCACACCGATTTCGGCCACCCAAGTAACAGCAATTAGGCAGAGAAAGAGACCTGAGCAGACTGGATCCTCAAAGGACACTGAGTGAAACATGGGGCAGGATTAGAACTTACTCAGCTGGTTAGCCAGTAAGGGCTCACACACAGGCCGATACAGAATGGTGCACTCGGCCGAATGCACCGTTTAGCAGTGCGTTTTTGATGCGCTATTATTACCCCTTATACTGTAAGGCAGGGGTCAGGAACCTTTTTGGCTGAGAGAGCCATAAACGCCACATATTTTAAAATGTAATTCCATGAGAGCCATACAATATGTTTAAAACTAAATACAAGTAAATGTGTGCATTTTATGTAAGATCACACTTTTAAAGTACAATAAGTCTCTGAAAATATTACACCAGGCCTTAAGACACCAATACATCTCCTATTAGGAAAACGGACCAAGTCAGGCTGCTATAGAGTCCTACACAGAAACTACACGCCAGCAGAAAACCTCACCTGAATCACGTGCTGTCCCTCATCTAACATAGAATAAAGAGAACAAAACGCATAACAAGAAGCATGCAGACAAAAACTGAATTGGAAACTGCAACAAGCCAGAGTCTCTGTATGCAGTGTAACAAAGGAAAAAAGAAACATCACACATCCTTATAAAACAAATCAAGAAATATAAAATCATCAGCAGTAAAACTGTACTAACAAAAAGAACATATTTTGAAACAGCTGATGAGTGGAATATCCAATAATTAAAAACTCATATAAAACATTTCCAGATACCAACAAAATATTTCAAAATAGCAGACACAAAGATCCAGTAATGAAAAATAATAAGGATACAAAAATTTTTTTGCTCTGCATACCTGGGAACGTTTGATATCCAGGTGTCCTGAGATTGTTCTGAATTAGCAGGAGGTGGGGTGGTTTGCTTGGAACTTTCTCCTCTCTCAGTCACATACCAGCGCTCTCTCTCACACTGGCTCTCAATGACACACCTATACACACATGCTCTCAGTCACTCACATATACAAATGTTTTTTCTCTCTCACTTATATAGGCTCTTAATTACACATTTACACACATGCTGTCTATCTTTTCACGCTTACACACACACAGGCTTTCAATCACATAAATACATGCTGTCTTTTTCTCTCACACACAGACTCTCATTCACATGCTTACAAACATGTCCTCTCTTTCTCTCATTTACACACAGGCTCTCAATCACATACTCACATGCTCCCTCACCTAAATCAGCTCTCAATCACACACATACACACATGGTCTCTCTCTCTCATTTAAACACAGGCTCTCAATCACATACTCACATGCTCCCTCACCTAAATCAGCTCTCAATCACACAGACACACATGGTCTCTCTCTCTCATTTAAACACAGGCTCTCAATCACATACTCACATGCTCCATCACCTAAACCAGCTGTCAATCAGACACAGACACACATGATCTCTCTCTTACTTATACACACAGGCTCTTAATCATACATACACATGATCTCTCTCACACACAAAGGATCTCAATCATACACACATACTCTTTCAAACAAACAGGTTTTCAATTACAAACTTACACATACAGGTTCCCAATGGTAAACTTACATTCATGCTCTCTCTCTCACAGGCAGGATCTCAATCACAGACATACTCTCTTTCACATATACAGGCTCTCAATCATTCACATACATGCAATCTCTCACTCACACACACAGGATCTCAAACACACATGCTTGCTCGCTCATTCATTCACTCTCTCTCTCCCCCTTCCCCCCCCCCCGGGAACTCGCGGCAGCAGCAGCCACCTCCCAACGCTAACCTCCTTCATTTTCAGCCCTCGCGGAGGCGAAGGCGGAGTCCCATCGGCCGCGGTTGAAGATTTTCATTTTCCTCCGAGCCGCGCTGCAGTCTTCTTCCCGTCGGACACTAGCGTGCCTGCGCGGGTCTTCCTGCGCAGGCACCCGATGCTCTCCACTTCCTCTTCCGGGCCGCGGGAAGAAGAGAGCACCGGCGTGCTCTCTTCTTCCCGCGGCCCGGAAGAGGAAGTGGAGAGCATCGGGTGCCTGCGCGGAAAGACCCGCGCAGGCACCCGATGACTCCAGCGCTGGCACCCGGCTGACACCCGATGACTCCCGCGCAGGCACCCGGATGACTCCAGTCGGCGTGCTCTCTTCTCCTCCCCCCCGTGGCCCGGAAGAGGAAGTGGTGAGCATCGGGTGCCTGCGCGGAAGAGACCACGCTAGTGTGGTCTCTTCTTCCCGCGCAGGCACCCGATGCTCTCCACTTCCTCTTCCGGGCCGCGGGGGGGGGGGGGGGGGGGGGGGGGGGAGAAGAGAGCACGCCGGTGCCGCTGACTCCAGCTGTCCTGCCGCGTTCCGCCCGGGCTGACAGCATTTTAAGCCCGGGCGGCGGAGGACCGGGGAGCAGCTGGGTCAGCGGGGAACCGCGAAGTATGGCGACACTTGTCTGCGAGCCAGATGCAGCCCTCAAAAGAGCCATATCTGGCTCGCGAGCCATGGGTTCCCGACCCCTGGTATAGAGGGTGGAATATACGTTTTTAAAATGACCATTTAAGGTTACTAGGTTTCTGGTGGGCGAATCTGGGACACTTGTCCCTGTACAGCGAGTCTGAAGGACTGTCCTCTTGGAAATCTGTAGTAGTCTCCTCGCAGAATATACTTAACACATTCTTTAAGTTTTACCACAAAATATTTTAAGGCCCAATACAAAAGCCTCTGTTAGGGTAATTATGTCCAGCGTAAATTCTATGTGGAAGACACTTCCAGGTCAGAAACTTGGAACTGTGTGTATATCTTCTGGCTCAGTGTGCCATTTTTTTCAGTCACTGGTCCCCTCTGTTCCTTTCTTTGGTTTCCTTCTCCTTTGCCTCATACCTTCAGAGTGGATGTTTTAATATTTCTCTTCATTCAGTCATTCTGCTCTTTCCTTGATGGTCTTCCCTTCCCTCATTTCTCCTACACTCTCTTCTCTTCCATTCTTCATTATGTTTCTCCTTCATTATCTCCCAGGCTTCACTCACTCACAAATTTGAGATCTTCTCTCTCTCATCCCCCCATCCCCAGCTTTCTTCTTTTCCTCTCTCTCTCCCCATTACAGGTCCTTTCTTCCTTTATGTCCATCCAATAGCTGGTCCTCTTTCCTTCTATTCTATCCATTGTTCTTTCTTTTCCCTCCCATGCCCAGATCTCCTATTTATTTATTTTAAAATAATGTATATCCCATACTAGGCAAAGACCAAGGCAGGTATCAACAACACAATCATAAAATCAAAAAAATAAACGAACAAATATAAGACAAGGAGTCTGCATGCCTTTACGTAATGTTTTCTACAGCAGAGACAAATCAGAACATCTTTTCAAGACAAGCCATACCATACTTATTCACTGATCAGGTAGTTATTTTAAGACCCAAATGCCTCAACCGGAAAGGCCGACAAACGTGTGTTTTCAACAGTTTCCTGAAGGTTTTAGTACAGGTAGTTAGCTGTAAATATTCTGGGAGACTGTTCTAAAAGATTGGGCCAGCAACAGAGATATTCCTCCACTTTTAGTGGAGGAATATCAAGTACGCCAGACTGGGATGATCATAAAGTACATGGTGGGTTGTAAATCTGGAGGATAACATTTATCCATGTGGATTCAATCCTCCCCAAGAGTTTATGTATTAATATACCTATTTTGTATTTAATCCTCCAGCCCACAGGCAACCCAAGTCTGGCATGCTATGTGCCTTCATCTCTATGTTAAAACACGAGCAGCTGTGTTCTGACTAACCTGAAGTGATCAGTGTAGACTGCTGTATACCTAGATATAACTGAGGCCCAAGAATAGCATAGCCTGCAAAATCAACTGAAATTCCTGAAATTCTAGCCATGGCCTTAAACGATGCAAAATCCACAAATTGAAAAACCTGGCCTTTGCAACAGCATTTAACCGTGGCCACAATTTCAAACTTGGATCTGGAATAACTCCAAAAGGCTTTTCACTTGCAACTCAGAAGGGATCCAAAGACTCTCAAAAGTGAATAAGTTTGAATTCTTAGTCACTAGGACCCTTTCCAGGACCATCACCTCAATCTTCTCAACATTTAATACTAGCTGGTTATGAAAAAGCCATTGTTTTACCGCTGACAGACATATTGAGACCAATTGGAAAAGGGCTGGCCACAAAGACACAGCTGGAAAAACGTCACCTGCCCACAATCCAGGTAACAGCCTGCAAATCTGGGCCATGTAAATATTAAAGAGTGGACAAAAGTGCCGGTCCCTGGGGGACCCTGGTGTTACTAGCGTGCCATGATGATGCTGGGGATGCAATACAGATTTGTTATCAATGGTCAGAAAGATAAGACAAAAACTAGTTTAAACGCTTGCCTGCTAACCAACAATCTCTCAGCCGGTGAAGAATTTCATGATTTAAGGTATTGGAGGCCGCAGTAATATCCAGTAAAATTAAGACATATCTTTGGCCAAAGTGAGACCCATGTCTAATCGTATCCAAACTTGAAACCAACAGATTTGTTACCTGCTCTTCCTTGGTTCAGAGCTATGCTTAATGTGCATAATTCTTTCGCATCGAATGCCTGCAAAGTCCGTTCAGGTAGCAGTACTTCTCTCCCTTCTCACTCAGAGATCACCAATACTTTATATGTTAACAGACATGATGTGCAGTCTGAAAGGAAGCACTTGTTTCCTAACTGCCTAGTATGTTATTTTATTATTGCAGAATCAGCACTAATGCAATTAGCAGCACTAGGTTTTCTGCGTATTTACAGACTGTGTGAAAGTGATTTGCTCAGGAATGAGATCATATCAAAGTAGTGGAGATTTAGCTCAACCTGTAACCTGAACACACGCAGGTAGAATTCCATGTTGACTACTGATAGAATAGAGCGACAGCATCCTTCTATCTTCTTCAGAGTCACTCACAAGGAAGTACTGCACATAGGCTCTTAAATGCAGCAATAGGTACAATATTCAGACAGACTGAAAAATAGGCTGAAAACCATGGTCCCCTTCTACAGAAGCCAGAGCGTTTACCAAGACATGCTATAAAACACACTCAGAATTATTAGTGTGATGGTACAATCTTAGTGCGCCATGCTCTAGAGCAGAGGTGGCTAACTTCAGTCCTCAAGAGCCACAAACAGGCCAGGCTTCAGGATATCCACAATGAATTATGCACGAAATAGACTTGCATACAATAAAGGCAGTACATGCAAATCTATCTCATGCATATATTCATTGTGGCTATCCTAAAAACCAGGCCCATTTGTGACTCTTGAGGACCAGAATTGGCCACCCCTGCTCTAGAGTTTCAACACCAGATTCCAACGATACAGAAAACTCCCTCACTCAGAAGTTCAATTTCAGGAGAAAGAAAAAGTCCTTTCTGCAGGCTGACACAGTATATTTACTGTATTCAACGGTACAGCTTTTCCTGTTTGGACTATGTAAATACAAGCTTGTTTTGTTGAAGAGAACAAACACTAAATAAACAAACAAATGGAATACAGCGTGCCACCTGGGCCAACTTCCAAGCTCAGCAAGAAAAAAAAAATTACTTATGAAGGAAAGGGAAAAGCAGACCCGATAAGTCGCCATCATTTCAATCAAATCAGAAGTTTGTCTAGCAGCTTCCTCAAACCCCCCCCCCCCCCCCCCAAAAAAAATCTTTATTACAGTAATTTACAAAATGCTTTCCATTCAGCAAGGATCGCAAATCGAGGACTTCCAGAGCATCCAGGCAGCCAGCTCTGCAGGCATCATGGCTTAGCAGTACTGCAGTCACCTTCTCTCCGAGAACCACACAGCCTGCTTCGTTAACGAGCCAGGAGCTTGGAAGAGTTGCAGAGCGATGCTCCATTTGGGAATCTGCGTGTTCATCTGCCCGGAGTAGATGGGCCATAGCGGCCTTTTTCTGCTATCTTTTACTATGTTACTAGATACCAGGAGGCAAAAACTAATTCATACTGTCCCCTAGTGCTGTAGTGGGGTTTGTTTTTTTTTGATAGGTTTGAAGCTCGATGGAGCTCTAAGTTGCCAGCAGTGCTAGCCACAGTAGCAGAGAGGTTTCAGATTAAAATTTACCTGGCTCAGTTTAGACTTAAGAAGTGGTCTCACATCTCTACACTGTATCCAGCCAGCCAGTGCTTTTCTACAGAGGCTCATAACGAAAAGAAGCATTTGCAGGCTGCAGCATTTATGGGTGTAGGACTCTTTCGAAAACTGGTCAAGAAATGTACTAAATTAGTCCAATAAAACGGTATCACCTGATATGTGCTTTTTATGGGTGCAGGATAGCAGGAAGCATCTTTTCTAGTGCTTCTCGTTAGTAGGCAGTCTGAAAGTTCACTCTGTCACAGACTTTAGGGAACCTTTAGCACAGTATCTTTCGAGGAGTAGAGAGCATCTTTCCTACTTCTGTTCTTCAGTCAGTACTCCTGACTGCCTCGAATCCATACCAACAAATGCATTTTACCTGCTTGGCTGCTGTGGGATGGCCTTTCCAACTCCCGCCCCTCTTGTGGCAGTGACCCTCCCAATGGGGTTCAGATGGTATCAGAGGAATCACCAGATGCTAATACCAAAAGAGAGGAAATAGAAAAGGGAATTCTCTTTCTAACTGGGTCTCCTATAATGGAAACAGAGATCCAGAACCCACCCCAGTACATCTCCCAGCGATAAAGAGGGAAGGCTCCTGGCTCATTAACCCATGGTCCTCATTTATAGAAATATCAGAACTAGAAGTAGAATCAATGATAAAAAATATAAACCCAGCTCCACACAAAATTGACCCAATACCAACAGCTGAGATAAAAAAAGATTACCAATGTAATATCCCCAACATTAACTAATATCATAAACCTATCCCTAGCAGAAGGAATAATGCCAGATATACTGAAAGGGCCAATCATAAAACCAATCAAAAAGAAAAACAGTGACCCACTAATCCTCAATAACTACTGCCCAGTCTCAAATCTCTCCTTAATAGCTAAATTAATAGAGAAAACAGTACAGAAACAATTAGCTGAACACCTAGACAATAATAGCATACCATACCCTTCACAACACGGCTTCCGAAAACACCACAGCACTGAGACATTACTTCTCTCACTAACAGACAACATCTTAAGAGGTTTTGATAACAGTAAATATTACATCCTTATAATTTTAGACTTATTCTCAGCCTTTGATACAGTAAACCACAAAATATTACTAAAAAGACTTGAAGAAATTGGATTACGTGACAAAACAATAAATTGGTTCATATCCTACCTCAACAATAGGTTCTTTCAAGTCCAGATAAAAAACACATTATGAGAAAAAGTTAAACTCGAAACAGGAGTACCTCAGGGTTCGGCCCTGTCTGCTACCCTGTTTAACATATATATGCTGCCCTTATGCCATCTGCTGGCAGGCCTAGGGATCATACATTACATTTACGCAGACAACATTCAATTAATTCTACCAATAGATGACACAATTGAAAAAACACTAAATCTAGCAAACATGTACCTAGACATAATAAAACAACTACTAAACCAAATAGAACTGGTTATTAACATTGACAAAACTGAATTCCTACACCTAGAGAGAAAACATATGGAAATCATTCAAACCCCGATAACACTAAGAAATAACCAGATAATTGATCTAGCTGAAAAAGTAAGGAATCTTGGAGTAATAATGGACTCAAATCAACCTGAAACAACACATCTATAAAAGTAAGGGAAGGCTACGCAAAACTTATGATCCTCAGAAGATTGAAACCATTACTCACACCTGCCCACTTCAGAACAGTATTGCAAACACTTGTTTTTTCCAGCACCAACTACTGCAATGCACTTTTACTAGGACTCCCAAACAAAATCGAAAAGACTGCTCCAAATACTTCAAAATACTGCAGCCAGAATACAGACGGGAAAAAGGAGGAGGGACCATATAACAAACTCTAGCAGACTTACATTGGTTACCCATCAAATACAGGATAAAATATAAGGCCTTATGTACCATACATAAACTAATATATGATAAAGAAGCAGACTGGCTAAACACAGCTTTACGAGTACACATCCCACAAAGAAACCTTTGCTCAGCAAACAAAGCACTACTAACAGTTCCTTCAGTAAAGTCAGCAACACTAACCCAAGTGAGAGAAAGGGCCTTATCATTGGCAGGGCTCATACTATGGAACACGATGCCTTTCCTAAAGAGATTGGAGGGTAGAGAAAGTACAGGGAAACGCAGAAGAGAATGAACACAACACCACTATTATATTAATTTATTCAATCTTACAACTAAAAAGTAAAACTACAAATGGAGAGAAACTTAATATTACAACTGGACAAGACCAACATTACTCAAATATTGATTTTATTTATGAAAATTGTAACCGAACTTTATTGGCACCTGTCTGAATGTACAATAATCTACATTTACATACCTTATTTTATGTGCCTATTTGTAAACCGTTGCGATGGTATATAAGTTAGCGATATATATACTTATTTTAAATAAATATATACTTATTTTAAATAAAATAAATAAATACATAGAATAAAATCGGATGGAATCACAAAGAATAGGACACTTCCAAAGTTGGAAGTTTTGTTCTCGTGACAAGACAGTAGGTATTTACACAAGTATTATCTAGTAAGAGTTCTTTTCTTATTTTTCTAGTTTGAGAAATCCAGCAGAGCCAGTTCTATGTTTTATCAGAGATAAATGTCAGTTAAGTATTTACCAGTTCTTTCTTTATAGATGAACAATTAAGTGTGATGTTAAAACTGGTAGTTATAAGAATCTGATTCTTTATGTGCATTCTGATTCAGATATTACCAGAATCACCTGTTGAAACATTCTGTTGAAGTGGTCACCATAATATTCCATAGGTTTTGTTATTGCATTATGTCTATGTCTCTCTCTTTCTTTCAGTCTCCTGTTATCTAAATTGTTATCTGTTTCTTCTTCTTTATCTTCCGGTACAAGATAATAAAGAGTACCCTATGTGTTGCCTCGCCAGCTTATTCTAACTGATTACTAGCTAGGGTTGCAGAAAAAAAAAAGATAATTAAATCACCTTATTGCTAAAATGACAAACAGGGTTCTTATGGAGTAGAATGCTCATGATCACTCAGGTAACTCAGTCAATTTTATCTTTTCCTTCCAATGTTCAGGTAGAACAACTCTATATACTGTGGCTCACAATGTTAATACTGGAACCTGTAACTGTAGATACTGTATATTTCACTTATCTGCTCCTGCTTGTCACTGCAGGAATCTGTATCCCCTTTGCATAGATTTTCAGTTCAGTGATGTTACTCCTATATAAACAAATACACTCCCTACTCTACTCCACTTATAATAAGTGCTTATCGGTTATTAAAGCTCCTTTTCCAAACTGACACGGGATTTTAAATCTATGTGATACACTGGGTTTTTCAGAGCTTGTAATACTAGGGAGGTTTAAATTACTCAGTTTTCTTTTGCTTGGAACAGGTATTATAATGTTGGACAATATATTGTGAGATTTCCCAAAGATTTTCTCTCACTTAAGGTAAAATATGCCAGTTTTAGTACAAAAAAAAAAAATCCTCTCTCCTTGAATGTTCTTAGAATATTTTTATGCTCACAGGTGTTATATTTCACTGTTTCAGAAATCAAAACTCTCACACCTTTTTTTTTTAATAAAGGTTTCAGACAAAATGTATCTTTGTTCCTGTTCTGGTTCTTTCCAGGACAACCTTTTTTCAATGTACAGTAGGCTTATCAACTTTACTACATATACATACACACACCGCATTCAGTCACAATGTGCCTATAACTTCTCTCAGTGTCTACTTTACAATATTTTTGGCACTTTAACAGCTTCTCTAAAAGAACAGCTGTCAAGCTCCTGCTCTGAGCTATGCCAACCATTGTTCTCAGTTTTACAAACTGCATCTGAAGTGATTCTAACTGTAAATCCTTCCCTTGCTGATGTCATAAGTAGAAGTAGTGCGAAGAATGTGTTAATATGGTTTTTAAAATGGGGTAGCTACTTCCATCTACCTCTTTTTATCACAAAAACTCTGGAAAAAAGTGGTTTTATTATATTTAAGCCAATTAGAAAAGTTTTACACATTTAAATAAAAGGAATTATTTGACTGTATAGTGATCCTTCGCCTGCCCTCTTACATGTTAGACTGCATGAAGTGGCTGTGTTTCCATGGTAATGGCCTAATTAGCATACTGTGGCAGTTTGGAATTTTGCCAAGGTTGCAAACTTGTGCACAGAAACATGTCAGTGACTGGATTTGATCCATAATTTTAACTGGATCGGAGTTAAAATTGGCACAAAATTTACATTTTAAAGTGATTTTTCTATCAGAAATAGCTAAAAACAATCTTAAGAGGGTATACAAAGTTCCAGATGTTTTCCACCCATTTTAGTCTCATTTTTTGTGACAAAAATGAGTGAATCTCCTATCATTCCCCCCTGGGAATTTTATAGCTCTAATTTAAGAATATTTAGTATTTTATTTTATAAGCGTATTATCAGGTAGGGTTTTATTATATTTAAATTGTATTTTATTATTTTGTAATGTTTTTTAGTCAAGATTTTCTAGTCTAGATTGTTATTAAGAGCTATATATTTATTAGATAAATGGGGTTTATTTTAATTATGTTTCATTTTTAATATTCTAATTTATTTATAATTTCATTTTATTATGAGTTACTGGAATAAATTGTTAATGACTTATCCAACTTTTATGTAAACCAACATGAAGGGCATACGATATGTTCGGTATATAAAATACCTAAATAAATAATTTTAAAAGATTTTTTTTAAATTTTTTAATTTACAATTTTCAAACAAAGCATCCACTTTGTGTAGAAATATGGTATTCAAACAAAGATATATGTACCAGAAAAATTAAATAAAAGAAATTCACATTTCAATACCCATTACACCACAAAGTATATTGGGGGGGGGGGGGGGGGAATTCAGCAAAAGAGGAGAGAAAACTCAGGAAATTAAGAAAAAAAAAATGACATAGCTCAATATGGCATGCAGTACATTCCAAAGGGATGAATCAGCCTAGATATTGCTTGCTTGAAGCGTGATCTTCTTGGAGTCTATGAAACTCTTGAGCTGTTCTAGTGAAAGGAAACCTAGCTGTCTCTATTATACATAACAATACACTTGCATGGGAACCTTAGAAAGAAGGTTGCTCCAATGGCTAAGGTCACCTGGTATAGTGCCAGGAAGCCTTTCCTCCTCTCTTGAGTGGACTCTTAAGTCTGGAAAAATCCTGACTTTTTGGCCCATTGGATTTCTTGAAGTAACTTTTCATGACCATGCTCAGATCCTTTTCATTAAATAATGATATTAATAATGTAGCTCTTTCAGAAACTTTGTGATTAGATGACTAAAAAGTCAGTTAGATTGTCCAAATCTACTAAAGGAGGCTGATGTTGAACATTAAAGCAAGAAGGCAAGAAGTACACTTTATCAAAGGGGGTGGGGGGGGCTGATTCTGTTGTAAACTCCAAAACATCTAGGAAATATCTTCTTATGGTAATCCAAGGGATCTCTCCCACTACCCTGGGAAAATTTAATACTTGCAGATTTAGATGCCTTAAGATGTTTTCTATAAATTCAACTTTCCTATTTAAGACACCACAGACTTGAATAGTAGTAGTCTGGACTCCTTTAACAAATTGTATTTCTTCTTCCACGTTTTTAAACTTATGCAGAATCTCCTGTCGTTGTAAGTGTTCCTTAGAAGAGATTCCACTTGTTGAGAAAGAGTTAATTTTTAAAGAGCAGTCTGAAAAAGCTTTGTCCATGGAGAACATCAAGTCCCATAGAGACCCTAGGGTTACAACTGCAGGCTTCTCGAGAGGTACTGGTAAGCAGGTAAAAAAGAAGAGATCCGGTGGCAGATATTCTCACTTCCATTAGCCGCCTGATTAACCGTACCAGCTGGTGCAGAGGCACTGGCTCCCTCTCCATTGATCCGAGATGAGCTGAGCACGGGAGATTCCAAAGCTCCCTTGACCTCCGCTACTTGGAGTCCTTCTTCAGGGCTCCACGCGGAGCGCGGCGACATGGCTACCCGTGCAGCCGACGGAAGATGTTCATCCGGGGGAAGCTCAGCGATACTTCCTCCGAAGCCGGGGCGGGCTCTCCTCCACTCACCGCGGCAGCTGGAACACGAGCCCCTACTTGCAATGCTGATCCCGTGCATTGCAAGATCGTTTTCTGCCCGGGTAAGGGTGAGGAAACCGAGGGGTAGGTTCTAACGTTACCCTTCTTCGCAAGCATATTAGGTCACCCCCAAAAAGGAAAAAACCAGTAGGAAATAGCGAGCGGGCAGAGCAGTGCTAGGGTTAAGCCATCATCTTGGCTCCACCCAAAAAAAAAAGATACTTTAAAAAAAAAAAAAAAAAAAAGTTTACCCAGGCAATCCCCTAATGTTCCCAAACTTTTGATTTACTGGTTTAGAGTACTTTATATACTTTATTCCCTCCACTACCATCACCAATATAAATTTAAAAAATATACCTTTAAAAATGTTCGTGCCAGAGTACACGTTTAGAAGGTCCCCTCACGGGTTCTATATTTTATTGAATTAGTATTTTGTGAGTTTCAATACTTTAAATTGTTGAAATCGCCGAGGTTTCTTTAGAGCCTTCTTACTTTGTGGGGGGGCCCTTTTAAGGGCTCCCCCTCCCTAGAATGGTTTTGCTTTCATTCCTGCCTGCGATTCAGCCACGGGACAGGATTGGATATCATCGATGGTCTCTAGATCCCTTTGGCTTTCCCAGGGTCCCCTGACTCTAGATTCAGCCTTCCTTAAGAAACAGCAGTGTTTCCAAGGCTGCCGTCGCTGATCATAAGTGACCAGCGGCAGCTTCCTTTACTGCTGTGGGTAGGTCACTGCCTGTCTCTGCTTCTTTAAACAGCCGTAGGAGGGGTGCAAAAACCCTGGGGCTGCCTTTCAGGCCCTCCTTAAGCTATCTGCCACTGTGGGGAATATGTCTTCCTTCCGGGGCCTTACCTCTGTTGCATCCTGTCAGTGGCTGCACTTTACAGTAGTCCTAGGCCACAGGAAGCCATGGCCTCTTAAAACCTGAGCCCTGACAGCCACTATTTATTTATTTATTTATTTAAAGAGTCTTCTATACCGATGTTAGTCGAAACATCACCTCGGTTTACATGGAACAAAAGCAACGGAAATTACAAGTAACAGGGGAAGGGTAGGGGGGTACAAAAAACCAATAGGAGAGCAGAGAAGCATAGGAACAATTAACAAGTGAACTATAATGTCATAAGAACAAGTTCATAGTCAAATTCAGGTCATGATCCATCACAATTCAATATTCATCAAGGGTATTGGGGAAAGGTTTGTTTGAATAGCCAGGTTTTGAGCTGGGCTCTGAATTTGGTGATGCAAGGTTCAAGTCTGAGGTGGGTTGGGAGTGAGTTCCAGTGCATAGGTCCAGCAATGGAGAGCACCCGATCCCTTGTAGCTGTGAGGTGTGCTTTCTTTAGGGATGGCACATGGAGGGACCCTTTGTTAGTGGTCCTTGTCGGTCGATTTGAGCAGGCAAATTGGAGGGGATCTACCAGCCAGTTGGAGTGATGGGAATATAAGGCTTTATGGATAATGGTCAGGGATTTAAAGAGGATGCGGGAGGGAATAGGGAGCCAGTGTAGGTCCTTCAGTATAGGGGAAATATGGTCGTATTTATGAGCGTTGGAGAGGGTTCTGGCTACAGTGTTCTGTAGCATTTGGAGGGGCTTTAAGGAGGAGTAGGGTAGGCCAAGAAAGAGGGAGTTACAGTAATCCATCTTGGATGCCAGTGTAGCCTGGACGACAGTGCGGAAGTCACTAGCATGAAGGAGATGTTTCAGGTTTTTTAAGACTTTAAGTTTGAAGAAACCCTCTTTGAGTATGGCACTGATATGTTTTTTGAAGTTCAGATGTTGGTCGATTAGGACCCCCAAGTTCCTTGCGCAGGGCTGTACATGAGGAACAGAGCTGGATGATAGCTCTGCCATCCTGAGCTATCATCTCTCTGCCAGCCCTCTTCAGTTGCCACAGCTAGGTAATTTAAATTTGTATTTATTTTTTAAATCTCCCTTATTTTCTTAGATTTTAAAAAAATGTATCCCCCATTTTGTTTAATTTTCTTTACCTTATGGGTTACACCTTCCTAGCTCGTGCCTCTCTTAAATCTCAGGCAGTAAACAGAGCTTCCCTGGCAGCATGAACCCTTCACTGAGGCCACAATGTAAAAAGGTGTGCTAGGCTGTGTGCATTAATTGTGTAAATCTCCTGATGTAGCAAGGAGATTTATACAATTAAATGTAAAATTTAAAAGCCCAGCGCACGCCAAATCGGGGAGATACGCAAATGTGTCAGGCTGGCACGCGCGGAGTCGATTTAAAAAAAGGCAGCCGCGTACGTGCTATCTCCTGCTATGCCTACAAATAAAAAGTTCCAAAAAAAGGGGCAGGGCATGGGCGCTCCTGGATTTCGACTTCAAATCTGCATGTAAATACTTACACGCACAGGCGTGCATCGGGGGTCCCATGCCACATCACTTTATTTTATTACTTACACATCCTCCATAGCAAAAGTAAAGAAAAATAAACTCGTAGGTTTTAAAAGGTAGGGGCTAACAGGGGAAATGGGAGGCTCTTAAACTAGAGGGGTTTGGAAGTCCTATCCCTTACCTGGGCGGACTGGAAATGAACTGAGAAAACTGAAAATGGCGTTGGTCAGGTGTCTACTAAATTCCCTCCACTTACACGGGTAGAAGAGGCATTTGCGTGCGCCCACTTAAAATTGTGTGCCTTTGTGGGCGGTCAGTCTATTTAATAACAGACGTGCACATACACGCACATGTTATAAAATGGCCGTGACTCTGAGTGCGGGCTGACAGATGTGGGCATATGCGCCCACGCACCACTTTGAAAGTTATCATAATTTTCAGACATGTTAGCACCCACACATGCAAATCTAATGGTAATAAAGGAATTATTCCCCATTGCAGTGAGGGGAATAGACTTAACTCATGTTTTCTTAATGATGGAAACTCTACTAGTCAGAGTTGGAGTAAAGTTTCTGGGACTACCTGGAGTTTGTGGTGTCAGAGCTCTGTACTTGTGATTTATGTGCAGAAAACACAATGTGTGTTTTGTGAGCACAACTGTTAAGCACAGAAGTTATGTTTCTTACACAATATGCATGTACCATGGTTTATGCTCCTAAAGCATGTTTTGTGTGCATTAAACGTGATTCGTATGTATGCATTTTAAGTCTACTATATGTGCTTATTCTTAGCTCTCTACATTTGCATACTATTAAGCTTACTGCATCAGGTGTTAATTTGTATTTAGTGCATGAGTAAAAAGGTGCTCAAGTTCAGCGCACATTATTTTACATCAGGACATCAGGCAGTTTATAGTCTGTGGCTGGAAAACTTGGCCTGAATGCCAAGTCACAACAAAGTTTTATCTTCCCTGTTTGATTAGGAATCGTAAGAGTGAATCTGAAGGGATGTTCATTTTCGCAAATAAGAATAAACAAATTGCACATACTTCTATCACCTAATTTTAACTCCATTATGCAAAAAGACCAAAATGGCCCATCCATCTGCCCAGCATGGTTTATAGCATCTCAAAAGTGACTAACAGGAAAATTCTCTTTTGGATCAAAACCTTCCAGCAGGATTCTTGTTGCACCCCATTCACAAACTGACAGCTGCTTTTACATGTTCAGCTCTCCTGAAGGATTATAATTACACAGAGCTTTCTAAAAGTCTTCACACCCTTGTATGTTTTTCATATTCTGTCTAAAAGATTCAAATCAAAATGTATTAAAGTAGCAGTGTGTATCACTGAACTATACAACAATTATATTCCAAACAGAAGAATAAACACACAGAGTGAAAGGCACTGTATGCGAAGAACCTCTTTTTGCTGGTATTTCCTTTGGATTCATACATATTTGCCTCCTATGGCAGCTCAGGGGTAAATTCCACAGAAAGAATTAGATAACTGCGACAACGTTTCTGAAATTCTGTGATACATTTGCATACATTTAAATCAATCTGCATATTAAATGATGTAAATTTATTTTGTGTAATAAAAATAAAGCGTTTTCCAGCCTTGCTTTGTGTCTGAATAGTTTATTTTGTTCTTTTGGGCGTTTTGGGAAGTGAGGAAGAAGAGTGCTCATGGATAGGGAGAAGAGAGGGAAGGAAAGAGGGAGGATCGGGTATGGAGAAAAGGTGAGAATGTGTGGGGTAGATAAAGAGGGGGAAAGAAGATTCTGGGATCTTGGTAGGGGAGGGGAAGGAGATGGTTCTGGGATTCTTGAAGAGGAACGCAGAGTAGGACAGAGATACGTTCTGGGAGAAGAAAGGATTGTATCCCTCTCCTGGCTCCAGTGCTGCTCCCCCTCACACCCACATCCTCACCTCTTTCTCTAGCCTGCCCCCTCACCCATCCTCCCCCTCTCAAGACTTCTCTCTCTCTCTCCCCCTTTCTCTGTCTCCATCCCAGGTGCACACAGATCCACTATCCACTCTCACCTCAGCCCGTCTTCACACACCACCTATTCCCAGACACCCTCCCCTATATTTATTCAACCTCCCCCATCCTCTTCCAAATCAACCCCACTCCACTCCCCTGATCTGGCAGCATGAAATTAGAAAAAAAAAATGGTTGGGTTTGATGGACCTCTGGTTTTCTTCAACCTTACCAATTATGAATATAAATATATAAAAATTGCAATGTTCTGTGCATGAACCAATACAAATCAGTTACAATAAATGTCCTTGCTAAACGTTAAATGCAGCATGGGAATATTTTTTTTTTATTCTGCATAATCAACATTCCTATGAGGCACACATTTTCCTGCTATGAACTCTGTATTGCAAAAAATCTGTTTTAAGAAAATCTAGATGTTCATGTCCTCAACACATCCACAATGAAATGCTGATCTAATTAATAACCTGGGATCAATTAAAAGGAAAGAGATGAAGAGAAGGTTTTGCAGGAAAGCTTTCTATAGCATAATGGAAAATGCGGTTTAATGAGTAACTCTGATTTCAGTGCTTAATCAATTATTTACATCACTTATGTAGTTAAACTATGAAATAAAAATGCGTAAGCAAATTCTCTCTTTGACTTGCATATTGGAAATCATCTGATCCCTTCTTGCTCTGTCAGGACAGGGACAACGTTCAAATTATGTTTTCTCAACTAGGCTTTGAAACAAATCTATAAAGCTATCATTCTACACTTACAAAACTTTCAAGCTAAACAATGGAAATCTTTACTTCCTTCTTAAGAAACAAAACATTTTTCAAGGGGCCATAAATCAGAATTATGCAGAAAAAAATTAAAATAAAAAAAAAAAACCCAACCCTGGCTTCTGTAACCTTATGATGTTAGAGCTACATATATAATCAGTGCATCCTTGATTAAATCACAGCCTTATAAATCGTCTTACACAGTACATGAATGTAATCCGCTTGGAAAGTGCCTGAAAAGTGGAATACAAATAAATAAAATAAAAGATCTATGGATAAGTCATATCTCCAGAGGAATGCTGACAGTGCAGAAGGGAAGGAGGCACAGTCATCGTGCAACAGTGACACCTAGTGGTTAGATTCAGGGCCCATGGTTCTACAAGGCGCCCTGGTACATGATCCCCAGTGGAGGACCATCGCTGTAAAGATTGGACTAAAATAAATTGGGAAGGGATTATAAAATAGGGGGAGAAAAAAATATCCCCAGGTAGTTGTGAATGAAATCTCATACACCAAAGCACAGCCCTTGATCTAACTGAACTGGACATCCAAAGGAGAAGGAGGAAACTCCCAAGTCAAAAAAAAAAAAAAAAAAAAGAAGGTGACAGATGCATGAAAGCCTTATAAAGTGAGGCAGTGGAAAACAAGAATGATATGGGAATTCAAGAAAGCAATAAAGCAGCACAAAATCTCCTTAGCTGTAGAGAACCAAAGAGATCAAATAGGATCAAGATGAGATGGACCTAATTGTTTATATCTGCTCATTCATTTAGGCCTGGATTCTCTAAGGTCACAGACCTTAGAGAATCTGGTGGTAACGGGATGGGGCGAAGCGGGGGGCGGGCCTGCGAAAGCCGGCAGCCATCGCACTACTGCGGTGCGCTAGATGCCGGCTTTGGCACCAAATAACTACACCATAAAAGGTGTAGTTATTTGGCAAGAAACTGGCGGCAATAAGGGTCCTTACCTTTTGCCGCTAGCGATGTCTCCGCAGAGTCGGCCCCGACTCCTCTTCCGGGGCCAACTACGCCCTGACTCTGCCCCCATTTAGTGATCGTGTGTGATCGTTTTTGAAAATGACCCCCTTAGGGATGTAGGATGGGTAGCACAAAATGAAAAAGTTCTGAATTAAATCAATCATTTGGGGAGAAAGAAGGAACACAAAGAATGAATGTCTGTGAATTACCTTATTGCAACACACCCAATCATCCTTTCTCACAGTAACATTATAACCACAAATTGGGGTAAATGCTCAGAATCTGCTTCCGTTTCAGGATGGACTTTAAATATTTGCCATGTTGCAATGAAGAAGTGGGTCATTCAATAGATGTCTTTTGTTTGAACATTTGTAGACACATTTTGATAGAGAAGGAACTTTGACACTATTTTCTTTCCATTTTTGTCACAGGTCTAAAAAAAATTGTTATATCACTAAAGGAAATGTATAATGCTGTACTATCTCAATTCTCATTTGGAAAAGCAGGCTAAAAATCAAAAAATAATTATTCATCTTGAGATTCAGAGATGGAATTTATACTGGCATACTTGAGACTTCATTCCAACTGCGAGTCGATGGCTTAATTTCTCAGTAGAAAATGCAGAAGTTGTTTTCTTCATGCAAAAGAATATAATAAATGCAGACAGCATTCCATGCTGACACCAATGTACTGCACCCCAGAGCATCTGTTTTCAAAAATGCAACTCATCTAACTCCATGTCCCTGAATGTTCAAATTAAATTGCAAATATCAGAAGAGGAAACCCAGGAGCAGTTGGAGCTACAGCAGGAGTGCCACAGGATCAGAAGCTGTGGCAGGAAACTGCATCATTCCAGGAGCTTTTTTTTTTTTTTGTTGTTGCCAGTACCATATTTTTTGCTCCTCAACCCCTTCGGGACAGTTACTTGGCTGACATGGATTCCCTCCTTGGAAATGGAACTCTGCAGCTTCACACTTGGGACCACACCCTCAGCCAGCCATAAAAAGTGAAGATGGCTCTCCTGCACTGCCAAGCCCCAGGCATGGCCCAACATTTTGTTTGTATGCAAGCCTACTTCCTATATTAATTACGTGTACAGATGCAATGTGAATGGAAACTGTTTAGTCATCTTCATAAGCAATGCTAGAAATCTAAACCAGAGGAAAAGAAAGTGGATTAAATATGGACAAGAAAGCAACCAAACCATTCAGATAAGGGGGACCCTGCACAGTGCCAGGGTGAAGTCATATTTCCAGTAAAATAAGCTTGATTCAGCCAGTGAAATTCTACTGTAAAAACGTCTCAAAGTAGTATGCTACTCATCATACTATACAGAACCAGTGGCTTTGTGTAAACTAGTAGCCTTCACAGATTCATCTAGGGAAAAATTAGTCCTAACTATTTAGTTTAGTTTTTTTTTTTACTTGATTAATTGCTATTTTTTACTTTGGTAATCCAAAGCAATGTACAATAGAAACATAACTATATATTAATAGCAAAATAAAAATAAGCATCAAAATATAAAAAGTTATGGTAAACCTGACGCAAACAAGCTAAAAACAAGATGATTAACAAGAAATTAAGCAATAAGACATCTTCTAACATAGCATGAACTAATACCAATAAAAAATGCAATAAAAAATATGAAATTATGACAAATGATTATAGGAATGCAAGCAATATAAAAGAACATAATAGCAAAAAAGTGACACTACGAAAATAAAATTAGATATAATCCTAATGCAACTGAGCACAAAGAACATTTTAAAGAGATTTGCTGAATTTAATATAATCTTTCTCCAAACACACAATAAAGGCAGAGAATTCTAGATACTGGGTTCAAGAAAAGCAAAACAGCTGTATCTATTGGTTTCAAGACTAATCTCTTTGTGCAAAGGGATGGTAAGTAATTCTTGATGGCTTGAACATAGATTGCGATTTGGGCAGAAGGACATGATAAAATTGGAAAGATAAGGTGGAGATCCAGATCTGAAAGCTTTGGGGCAGATTTTCAAAGCCCTACGCACGTAAATACAGGAGGATTTACGCGCGCCGGGCCTATTTTCAAAAGGCCCAGCGGCGCACATATGTCCCAGGACTTTTCTGAATGGGCGGGCAGGGAGCGAGACAGGGGTGGGGGCAGGCGGTCCGAGGGCAGTCCGGGAGGCATGACCGAGGACTCCGGCACAGCGGTCTTTTGCCGCTGTGCTGGGGGGATCACGCGCCGGCACTCGGCCAGCAGGCGTAACTTCTACAACAAAGGTACGGGGGGGGGGGGGGTTCGGGCTGGGGGAACAGGGAAAGCCAGCTGGTCTCCCCAAGGGCTTGGCGCACGCATGTTATAAAATCGGGCGTAAATTTGTGTGTGCCGGGTAGCGCGCACAAATGTAGGCTACGCACCTAACTTTTAAAATCTGCCCCTTTGTATTTCAAGCAAGTTAGTTTGAAAGTAATAAGTGCAGAAACAGGCAACCAGTGAAGCTTAACAAGGAGTGGAATTACGTGAACAAATTAATGTTTTCCAGTAATCAGTATAGCTGATGTATTCTGAACTATCTGTAAATCTTCAAATGGAAGTAATGGAGCTATGAAAAAAGAGCATTGTAGTAGTTAAGTCTGCTGAGAATTAATGCACATACAAGAGTTTTGAGATGGTGCTGATCTAAAAAAGGTCGTAGCTTCCAAATGAATCTAAGGAAGAAATACGAAGTTTGAAATAATTGAGAGATATGAGTTGAAAGTTTCAAATCTTTGTCAAGCTTGACACCTAAAGTAGTTACCACATCTTTGATTGGAATAAGAACATTACCCGTAACCAGAATTGAAAGAGGATCAAAAGAGCATTTACTGGTGAACCAAAGTGCTTCAGATTTGCTAGGGTTCACTTTAAGCTTTGAAGTCCTTAGTCATTTTGCTACTTCAGAGACACAATTATTGAAACATACCAAGGGGTTTGATGATTTAAAATCAATAGAGGCAGCCACTTGAATATCATTGGCATAAATATATAAAGAAAAACCCAAGCTCTGAATTAAGGTGACTAATGGGACCAAATATAAATTTGAATAGTGTGGATGATCATCTTGAGCCCTGAGGGACTTGGTACTAGAGGTAACCTTATTCGAGATAACCTTGTATGTTCTGTCTTCAAGAAACGATTTGAACCAGCTGAGTGCTTGATTCCTGACACCTATATCATAATGTCGAATGAGAAAAAGTTGGTGGTCAACGGTGTCAAAAGCAGCACTTGTGTCTAAGAAAACAATGAGTACTGTCTTATCTTTATCAAGACAATGAATCATATTGTAGAGCAGTCAGAGCAGTTTCGGTGCTAAACCCTTTACGATATCCGGACTGTTTAGGGCAGGGGTGGGCAATTCCAGTCCTCGTGGGCCACAAACCTGTCGAGGTTTTAGGATATCCTAATGAATATGCATGACATAGATTTGCATACAACTGAGGCAGAGTGCATGCAAATCTCTCTCATGCATATTCATTAGGGATATCCTGAAAACCAGACTGATTTGTGGCCCTCAAGGACCGGAACTGTCCACCCCGGGTTTAGGGTATATCATAAGAGTTTTATCAAGGAAGTTGGAAAGCTGTATATGAACCACTTTTTCAATAATTTTAGTTAATGAAGGAAGACTGGAAATTGGTCTATAGTTAGATGCTGAATTAAGGTGTTTTTTTAAAGCACAGGACATATTTTGGCAGCTTTTAGCTGTGGGAGAAGGTAGCCCAATTCCACTAGTATTGATGTTAATTAATGGAGAAAATAGATCTAGGACTGGAATAAAAATGAAGTGCAATGGTAAAGGGTCAAATACAGTAGAAGTAATATGCATTGTTGTAGACGTTACTAACACTGAAGACAAAGGAAAGGAAAATTCCCATTCTAATAAGCTCCCTAGCATTTAGAACAGCACTAGCTAAAGAACTCATTTCCTTAAGGGCACATCAGCCGATGGCCATTTGGTCAACTCATAGTGTGTATAAATGAGATCCCATGTGGCTGCCTTGCATCTCTTCCATAGAAGCTTATGCCATCTCTGCACACCAGTTAGACTGCTCTACTGAGGTGTGCTCTGAGAAAACTTGTCAGTCTTATAAGGTTCAGTGATGCAAGAATGAATTCATCTGTGCATGGATATGCAATATGCAGCCCTTCCTTATCAGTCCCTCCCCCCCAAAGAGCAAAAATGGAGTCTTAGGCAAACAATATTTCAATGCTTTCTAATAATTTAGAACATGCAGCTCCACCTCTTTAGGATTCTTAGGACTAGAAAAAAGTAGGCAAAACTCTTGTATGTGCATTAATTCTCAGCAGACTTAACTACTACAATGCTCTTTTTTCATGGCTCCATTACTTCCATTTGAAGATTTACAGATAGTTCAGAATACATCAGCTATACTGATTACTGGAAAACATTAATTTGTTCACGTAAATCCACTCCTTGTTAAGCTTCACTAGTTGCCTGTTTCTGCACTTATTACTTTCAAACTAACTTGCTTGAAATACCTTAGGTGCAAAACTTGTAACTGTTCTTATGCAGCTTTATCTGGAGAGAATTTCAGAAAAAGAAGCAATAAAGATATAGTTTTTGATGGAAAAAGAAGCAATAAGGATATAGTTTTTGATGAATCATTTATGAATTATACTAAATATTTTGCTTTGAATTTCTATTTAATATTTTTTTTTTTTTTAGTATGAATTGCATTTTGTGTTATATGGTTTGTCATAATGTATTCTACTATATTTTTAATATGTTTGAAAGACAGATTGGGTCTTCCCATTGGGTTCAATAAGGCAGGATACAAGTCTAAATAGAAAAATAAAAAAATAGAAAATTTTGCTCATCTGAAAACAGGGCTTTCCATAGACATGATGAATTGGCTATTCAACAGCACCAACAGACCACAGCATGTGCAGGAGTTACTGTGTGCCACTGTCTCATGAATCCTCAGTCTCTTCCAGAGCTTAAGCTTTAGTGAGCTAGTCAACTCTAGGGAAGTGGATGGGTATCAAATATGGATTCTGCTGTTCTCCATATTTTTAGAGGTCAGAAAGATTGCTGTTCTCCATATTTTTAGAGGTCAGAAAGCTTGCTTTCTCCATCAATAAGCACGCATAATTTTCATCACACAAGAGGAGTCCTAAGCTGAGGGTTGAATTGTAGAGCAAATTCTTAAAAACAACCCAACCCCATTGAGTGCAGAGTGGACAACTGGATGAACAGGCTATACAGAACTGCTTATCCAAAGTTACCATCTCCTCATGACAGTAGTGAGACATGAAGGTGTGAACAAATGACCAAGGAGAAGCTCTGCAAATGTCTTCAGTGGAAGTTGCCCTGAGATAAGCCACTGAAATCAGCATGGCTCTCACTTGACCCTTGACAGTCAGTAATCTGCAAGCCAACTAGCACTAACAAGAGTATTATACAATCCACTAGCCAACTGGTCAGAGTTCATTTAGCCTTTCCCAATCTATTGGGATCAAAAGAAACCAACAATCGAGAAGCTTGACTGGCAGATTGAGCCCTCTTTAAGTAATACACCAGGGGCTCTCTTACAGTCCAAGGAGAGACGAGCCCATTCTCCATCGTGAGCATGAGTTCTAAGAAAGAATGTAGGTAGCACAATAGCTTAATGTAAAACACAGCTACTGCTTTCAGAAGGAACTTAAGGTCAGTTTGCAGACTCACCCTTTAGGAAAAAACTGAAGATATGCTGAATATGAAACCAAAGCCTGTAGTTTACTTACTCTTTCTGCCAAAGTGATCACTATGAGAAACAACACTTTCCAGGTGAGAAACTTTAAATCCACTGACTTGAGAGGTTTGAAAGGAAGTTTCATGAGTTGAGTTAGGGCAGGTTTTCCCAAACTTTTAAGCCAATGTCACCCCATTTTAGCACTTCACAATTCACATAATCCCAAAGGACAACCATAATAAGTTTGCAAGGGTGTGGTCCCCCTCCAAAAATCACTCCACTCTCACCTTTCCCATGCTCTAGCTGATCTCTCACAACCTCCACCCTTCTCTATTTGCTCCTCTTCCAGACTGCATCCTCTCTTAACCTCCTCCTTTCCAGCAGACCACTCCCTTACATCCCCCAGCTCCTCTCACCTTCCCCGCCCATCCCATATCTTTCACCCCTCCAGCCCTTTTTGCATCCCCACAGCCGATTCTCTGCCACCCAAGTCCTTATTATAACCTCTAATTAATCCAATCATCCCCTTTCTACACCCACCCCCATTTCTTTCTTAATCATCTCCCATTCCCTTTCTTTCACTTCCCAGCTTCATCTCTTCCCCTCAACCCTTCTTTTTACATTCCCCCCAGCTGTTCTCTTACATCCCCCAGCTGATCTTTTCATATCTCCTCACACCATCCTATAATCTCACACCATCCACAACCCATCTTTGCCGTGGCACATTAAATTTAAGATCTTGTTTCTGAACCTTAACTCTCCTGCTTCTGATGCCTCCCTTCAAATACCCCTCCTCCAAAAATTCCTCATGCCAAGATCAGCAGCAACATTTGCATTTGGACCACAGGCCAAAATGGATGACAAATGATGGGAAGAGAAGGTAGGCTGATGACAGGTACAACATTTTTCTCTTGGGTATGTTCAGTGGTGGGTGAGGAGAGAGAAGCAGTGGAGATTTCTACTGGCCCATGCACACTGAGTCCTTCCCTCTCCTCATGACTGGTCCTAAACCCAATGGTGATCTGCAAGCAGCAGCAGCAGCAGCATTAGTAATGAAAGTCATCATACAGCCCACAGTGCGAGCTCAGACCCTGCAATTGCCCAGATTGCTTCTCATGCAGCGCTTCCTGTTACCACCTAAAGGTTTTATGACCCCACTTGGGGTCCCCCACCCATAGTTTGGAAAGCAGCTCTGAGCTAGGGCTTCATTGATTTCCCATTGAACTGGAGGTTTACTGATCAGAGATTTGGAATGCCACAATCTTTTCATGAACTTTGATACCAAAGGGTGGAGGGAGATTGAAACTGGTGATATGCTGCAATGGCACAGAGATGAACTTTGACTGAAGATGTGCTAAGGATGAGAGGCAGAAAAGATACTGAAGCAAAGCCTTTGGGCCTCAGCAGAGATTCAGCTGGCTTGTCCTACACCAAGTTGAGAACCTCTTCCATTTGGAACTGAAGAATCTTCTGGCTGAAGATTACCTGGTGGAAATTAAAATCTCCACCATTTGGGAATGAGTATGGAGGAGATTATTGCGGTTTCAGCAGTCATGCCATGAGGGCAAGCACTGAAAGGTTTGGATGGCAAAACCTGCCTTCTTCTGCAGGATGAGAGTCGGAGACATTCTCAATGAAACCAGAGATTCAATGGATGAGATAAGAATACCACACTGTTGTGTACAATCCCATGAACTAGAGGAATTGGTAGGTAAGCATAAATCACAATGATGCTCCAGACTAGCACAAAATGTGTCAGAAACTGAGCAGAACTGCTCAACCTGTTTTCTTCTTTGGGGGGGGGGGAACAGGTTGATTACCAGCCTTCCCCATTAAATGAACAAGTTGCCTGTGAAGTCTTGATCAAGGGCCACTTGTGTAGTTGCAACATTCTGCTGAGGCGGCGTGCCAATGTATTCTAGATTCCCAGAAAGGCAAGTAGCCTAGAGAGGAGCATTGCAATATCCTATCCACAACTAGATTTGAAGGGCGTCTTGGCAGAGGACATAAGATTTCATACCTCCCTATTTGTTTATATACAACACAACCATTTGGTTGTCCAAATGAATAAAGATTCTCCATCCTGAAAGTAGTAAGAGAAACCCTTGGAACACAGTGGATGGCTCATGGCCTCAGATGGTTGATTAGTAAAATGACTCTCTGCTGAAGACCACAATACTTGGGTCCATGCTACACCATGATATACCCTTCACCTTTTGGGGATGGTGTAGGTAGATGGAGTCACTTGATACAGTGAAGCACGGACAGACCCACCTTTAAAATTTCCAGTTTCACCCACCGTTGAAGGGATGCGCTCATCCTGGGGGGGGGGGGGGAGCATAGAGATTTGGTGTGATAATAGAGCTGGTGGCTGAAAGAGCTGATCCAATTCATTTTGGAGCTGGTGGCTGAAAGAGCTGATCCAATTCATTTTAGATGCCCCACTGAAGGCCCTCGCACTTGCAGACAAGACACATGCACCACAGCAGTCATGTGTCTGAGAAGGGCCAAGACTAACCTTGCTGATGCTATGGAGGAAAAAACCATACTAGGCACATCAGCAATGTGGGTCTTTCGACAGAGAGAATTTCTTTTTACTGAAGCAAGTAGGGGTGGGCATTCATTTGAAATGAAATACCAATGATATTTCCCATTTTGTTTCATTTTGGAATTAAAAAAAAGATAGGAAAAACAAAATGAAATTTCATGTTTTTTCCTATTTTTTTTTTTAATCCAAAAATGCAACATTAAAACACAGGTCCAAAAAACCCCAAAAAAACCTGAACCCGCCCCAACCCGAACCTTTTAGTAGAATATCGAGCCCCTACCACCAGCTGAAAACTCTAGCATATCCTCCTGACCACCCACCCCCCAGCACTCACCAATACTACCCCTGGTAGTTTAGCTGGGGGGTGTGTGTGGGGGGGGGGGGCATAGACCTGGGAGCGATCTCCCACTCCCAGGCTGGCGGCTGCCATTAGTCAAAATGGCACCAGCTGCCAACATAGGGGATACTGGTGCCACTGGTCAGTCCCTGTCACATGACAGAGGCAATGGGTAGATAAAATCCCTGGTGTACTCCTGAGAAGAGACAGGCTCAACTGCTTTCTGCTGAAGAAGCGACTCCACCTCCAGCTATAATTGGGCAGATTGAAAAGGGTCAGAGCTGAAGACTGAAATCAGCTGGGTCAGAGAAGGGCATACTCTACCATTTTCAGTATTGACTCGTTTTGGTGACATGAAGCCATTTCAAAAGGATGGACTGAACCCTCACCCCCCCCACACCGGAGTCATCAAAAACTGGTCCCGGGCATGAAAATGTTAAGCAATCCATGAGAATTATGCCTCCAAGTGGAACAAAGGTTGAAGATCCTTGACTTCAGCTCCCATTCCCTCAGGATAACCGCTTTTATATTTAATCTCCTTGCACATACAGGCATCAGAATAATGCAGATAGTTAGACTGTACAAATTTTTCACTGATGTCAGCACATCTCCTGAATACTGGCACGCCTTATAATGCCTCTTCTTGTTCAGATAACTGACTGATCTTACTTTTACAGACCTGCGATACATCCTGGCCTTAGAAGGCCTTCAAGGACATTTTCAAGAAGTAGACATCCTCCAAGGACTAGAGCCTCTGAGCAGACTGAGGTATAGGAGGATGGCTGCTCAACTAGAGACTCATGTCCATGGTGATCTGCACCAACTGAGCAGCTATGGCAGGGGTTAGCAATGTTTTTTCGGCAGTGCCAAAACACACATCTCTCTCTTTCCTGCATACTAAGCAACTAGCCCAGAGTGTGTTAGAATACTGAGGGCCTTTGCTCCTTCTGTGAAAGTCTTGTACTTGTGAGTGGAGGCCATTCTAAAAGTACTTGCATAAAGAGGGTTTATATGGTCTGCCTGAGATATGAAGGGTTTTCAGGGAAGCATTTTTAGTGTGATTTGATTTTATTTTTTTTAGTTGCCAAACAATATGTAACTTTTAAATCAGAAATATCTGAAGTCCTGAATTTGGATGATTCAAACCCTTTAAGAATAAATTTGAAAAAAATAATATCAATTTAGCCACATAAATCTTACAAACACCATTAATGGAAATGGAGAATACAAAATCTGAGTTTCACGTAATTGTGGAATGATCTCCTTGTAATCTGTTATTGAAAACTGTGCATTTCCTTGTGACACATAATTAAGAGTCCTTTTTCAGTTTAAACTGATTTTTACCTTAATTTCAAAAACATAGCTGCAGATCCACAATGTTTTCCATCATTGCCTCCCCTAGAAGACAGATAGCAGGGCACGTACAGGAACTGGACCTGGACTGCACGTGCAGCCAAAAAGCCATGACGGCATGCCCATGCTGGCAAAGCTGGAATCCTAACTGGAGTTGCTTCGGAGGAGGGCAGCCAGAGTAACCACGGGAGATACAGTGGAGGGAGTCCCAGAGTTGCCACTGGGAAGGTAGGTTCAAAATTGCCAGTGGAGCCGCTGATGAAGAGTAAGACACAGAGCGAAGGGAAAGGAAAGAGGGGAGATGCTGAGCAGAGGAATGTTGGGAAGAGTGTAGATGTTGGGGAGAAAGGGATGAAGAGAAAGGGGAAATATGGAAAGGAGAGATGCTGGAAGGGAAGGACTGAGAAGATTTTGGGAGAGAAAAGGAGATGCTGGGAGAAGACATTACAAATTTTCATCTAGTCCTAAGAACGATTTTGAAAGATATGAAAAGTTTGGGAATCCCTCCTCTAGGATCTTAATTGCTTATTTATTTTTCACACTGTCCTAGCTTCTGTCCAGAAAAAAAGTCATTTTTTTCCCACTGATTTTCTCCCATTTTTGTTCTTGTTGTAATAATCACTAATAAATTCACAGAAAAAAAACCAAACAGAAATAAAGATCCCTACCCATGATAGTCTAAAACAAATTTTGTAAATGAATTTCATATTAAAATGTATCGGAATCTTTCTTCATGACAGCACCATACTACTGTGAATGCCATTGTTAATAAATCTGCGCCTACCTCTACAGCGGTGACGCACACTGCTGATTATCCACACTGATATGACTACCACGGAGGCCAAGGTGATAGTTTATCCTTGTTGCCATGACAGCAAAGGTAAGCAAAGGCCTTGCCCTTCCAGTGGAAAAAATTATCAACACAAGACACACTGATGTTTAAACTGCTATGGTTTCTGCCCATTTTTAAACAATATCTTATTAAGTTTTCAAGTTATACAGATACGAGAATTATTTTATACTTTGTCTTGTGGAAGAGAGGTGAATAGAATAGTTTTACAATGGTTTACATTTTATCTGTCAGGTTGTAACTATTAAGATAGGTGCAATTTAGAACTTTTAGATTCCAAACCTCTCATATGAAGAGTTCCTCAGTGCTCCATTTTGTCTCTGACTTCATTAGTAACACACATTCAGGAAGCTGGTTATAGTGCATTCTTGTTTACCAATGATATCCAAATGGTGGCCTCTACTGATCAAAACTGCTAGGAATAATTAGGAAATTTTAGTTTATATTTTGATAAAATTGCTACATGGTTGTCTCTACACAAGCTTAGGGTAAATCCAAAGAAGATGGGTGAGCAGAAGGAATTCTACATTAATAAATTCTCCCATGATGGCTGGAACTCCTATTCTGCCTAGATACACAGTTATTACATTGGGTATTAGACATCTAAGTTTACTATGATCAAGCAAACAGTATGAGTGTTTTTATTTTCTTTAGTGTTTCCACCACTTGAGAACTTTTTGGATAATTCCAACCCTAAAAAATTGATGAACACTGTTATTCTTAGTCAGCTTTAACTCCTGCAGAACAGATTTGTTTTATTCAGAGGAAATGAAACAAATCTCAGTGAACCTTGAAGATGTACTAGGGCAAACTGACAAAAGAGTAACAAATCACCTGGACCAGATGGTATACATCCCAGAGTGACTAAAGAACTGTGAAACTAAATTACAGACTACTATTGGAAATTTATAAACTATGATTATCATCATCTATGGTGCCTGAAGACAGGAAGGTTGCCATATAACACCAATTTTTTAAAAGGGATTAAGGGGTGATCCAGAAAACTAAAGACCAGTGAGTCTGACATACATGCCTGGCAAAACGGTAGAAACTATCATAAAGAACAAAATTTCTGAACATATAGAGGAATAGTTTAATGGAACAAAGCCAACATGCATTTAGCCAAGGGAAGTCTTGCCTCACATATTTGCTACTTTTGTTTTTTTGAGGACATAAACAAACATGTGAATAAAAGTGAGCCAGTTGATGTGTATCTGGATTTCCAGAAAGCATCTAACAAAATCCCTTATGAGAGAGTTCTTAGGAAATTAAAATGTCATGAGATAAGGGGCAATGTTTTGTTGAGGATTATCAACTGGTTAAAAGATAAACAGAGTAAGGCTGAATGGTACATTTTCCCAATGGAGAAAGGTGAATAGTGGAGTGCCCCAGGAATCTGTTCTGGGACCATTACTTTTTAATATATTTATAAATGACCTAGAAATGGGAACAAGGGAGGTTAACAAATTTACCAATGACTCAAAATTATTCAACGTTGTTAAATCATAAGAGGATTATGAGAAAATGCAAGAGAGCCTTGCAAAACCGAGAGACTGGGCATGCAAATGGAAAATGAAATTTAATGTAGACAAGTGCAAAATGATGCACTTAGGAAAGAGTAACCCAAATTACAGCTACATAATGCAAGGTTCCATATTAGGAGTCATCATTCAGGAAAAAGATCTAGGCATCATCATTGATAACACGTTGAAATCTTTTTAGTGTGCAGCAGCAGCAGCCAAGAAAGCAAATAGAATGCTAGGGATTATTAGGAAAGGAATGGTGAATAAAACAGAGAATATCATAATGCCTCTATATCGCTCCATTGTGCAACCTCATCTTGAGTATTGTGTGTAGTTCTGGTCACATCATCTCAAAAAAGATACAGCAGAATTAGAAAAGGTACAGAGAAGGGCAACAAAAATAATAAAGGGGATGGAATGATTTGCCTATGAGAAAAGGCTAAAGAGGTTAGGACTTTTCAGCTTGGAGAAGAGACGGCTGAGGGGGGATGATGATAGAGGTTTATAAAATAATGAGTGGAATGGAACAAAAACTTTAATCAGTTGTTTACTCTTTCAAAAATTACAAAGATTAGTGGAGACACCATGAAATAACTAGGTGATACATTTAAAAGTAATAAGAGAAGGAAGTACAAAAGTGGCATTGTAAGACTCAGAGGTGAAGGGGAGGAATAAATAAAGGCTAATGAGGAAAAAGAAAAATTGCTTAATATTTCTGTTCGGTGTTCATTGTTGAAGGGTCAAGAGCAGGACCATGTAAAACAGAAACAAATACAATTAGAAGCAAGGTAAATAATCAATTTTTGGAACAGTATTGTTCATGAGGAGCTAACAAAACAAAGTAGGTAAGGCGACGTGGCCAGATGGGATACATCCGAGAATATTGAGGAAACCGTGAGAACTACTGGCAGCTCTACCGGCTCTTGTTGTCAATACTTCTTTGGAGTCAGGAGTAGTTCCAGAAGAATCGAGAGGGGAAGATGTGGTTCCTATTCACAAAAGTGGAAGTAAAGAGGAGGCTGATACTATAAGCCAATTAGTCGGACCTCTGTGGTCAGCAAATTAATGGAATCATTGCTAAAACAAAGGATAGTGACATGCAATCCATTGGTTGCCATCCATTTTACTAGAGCTACATCTCATCAGATGAATCTGATCAATTTCTTCAATTAAGTTACCTGTTGGATCAAGGGTGAGCATTAGACAGTGTACTTGGATTTCAGCAAGGCCTTTGATATGGTTCCGCACAGAAGACTTTAACCCAGAATGACTGACTGGGTTAAAAACTGGCTGAATGGGAGGTGACAAAGGCTAGTGATAAATGGAGTTTATGCTTAGGAGGGAGGCGTTACTAGTGGTGTCCCCCAGGGATCAATCCTGGGACTGATTCTTGCTAACATTTTTGTGAGCAACACAGTGGAAGGATTGTCAGGAAGAATTTGTCTTTTTGCTGATGATACAAAAATCTGCAGACAGCCAGGAAGGTGTGGAAAACATGAGAAGGGATCTAGTGAAGCTTGAAGAATGGTCTAGAGACTGGCAGTTTGAATTTTTTTAGCATTAAATCTTGAGTACTGCATTTAAGTTGAAAAAAACCCAAAGAAGAGGTACAGTATTGGAGGCCAAATGTTTCAAAGCAGCAAAAGAGAGCAGGAACTGGGGATGATTGTATCTGATGATCTTAAGGTGGCCAAATAGGTGGATAAAGCAACAGCAAAAGCCAGAACGATGCTTGGCTGCATAGGGAGAGGAATGGTCAGCAGAAAAAAAAGGAGGTGATGTTGCCCCTGTATAGGTCTCTGGTGAAATTTCATTTGGAATACTGTGTACAATTCTGGAGATTGCACCTTCAAAAGGATATAAAACAGTTGGAATTGGTCCAGAGGGTGCCTACTAAAATGATTAGTGGTCTTCTTTCTAAAGCATTTGGGGATAGACTTAAAGATCTAAACATGTAAACCCTTGAGGAAAGGCGAGATAGGGAAGATATGATAGAGACATTTAAATATCTTAAAGTTTCCATGCAGAAGAGGCTAGCTTCTTTCAACAGAAAGGCGGCTTTAGAACAAGGAGTCATGGGATGAGGGTGAAAGGGGTAACCTTAGGAAAAGGCTTTAAAGAAAGGGTAGTAGATGCATGGAACAGCCTCTCAGTGGAGGCAAAAATGGTATTGAATTCAAGAAAACATGGGATAAATACAAAGGATCTCTGAAAGTGTGATAAGAATTGAAAGGGCTAGATAAGTTGGACGGATGGCAGACTAGATGGATCTTTTTCTGCCGCATTGTTTCTAATATTCACCCCCTCATTTCCTTCTAAGCATAAGTTCCTCCTCATGCTGCTCCCCAACCCTTGCAACATTCACCCCTTTTCATATCACTGCCCCCAGAAGCATTCACCCTCTCCTGCACTAACTTCTTCAAGAACTCACACTCCTCATCTCCAACATTTACTTCATGCAAGTCCCCGCCCTCCCAAGTATTCATCAACTACATTCACTCCTCTCCTCACCCCCTTTCCCATGCCACAAATCACTGTGGACTGATTGGAGTTCTGGGTGACTTGCTCCTCCCCTTTAAGGTCAGCTGAATCCCAGACAGCAGACCAGAGAAGAGCCCTCAACTCCAAGCAGCAAGTGGACCGGAGCATGGGCAGGGAGGGCTAGAGCAGGGAGCATGGGCAGGGAGGACTGGAGCAGGGAGCATGGGCAGGGAGGACTGGAGCAGGGAGCATGGGCAGGGAGGGCTGGAGCAGGGAGCTGACTGGCTTCTTCTTTGCTGTCTTGTCAGCTCCAACCTCACCCCTTCCCTTCAGGTCCTCCACGGCTGCTCATGGCAGCCAGGTAGGGAAGAGCAGGGAAAGGGATGAGCAAAGAAAACCCTCTGATTCCTGCTCCAGCCCCTCCCTTCTGTTTCTGCAGTAACCAGCAGCACGGTGAAGTTAGGAGGGAAGGGGCTGGCGCAGGGAGCAGAAGGTCTCTTTTCTGCTCTGTTCTATCGTGTGCGCTTCCTGCTCCAGTTCCTCTCATTCTGTCTTCTGCGGTGCTGCTCAGTTGCCATGTGGCCAGGAGTGCAAGAGCCAAATGTTTCCCCCCACCCCCACCCCCCCAGTCCAGACAATCATGACACCTGCTAATACTTATATCATTTATATAGGATAGGTTGTGGTTTATAATTTTAAGTATTTATGCTATTAATGATTTATTATTAGATTTTGTTTCTAAGATTTATATTCCGCACATTCCAACAGATCAAAGCGGATTACAAAGTACATACATATCATAAAAAATAAACATGATCAGTTTGGTAAAAAAATGTATATATATGAAATACATTAAAACACTCAATACAAGTATACATAAAACCATTATATTGATGTTTGTATTGTAGTTTATTATTTATACTGCATATACATTTGATTATTGACCACTTTGATTTTATTTTGAAAGGCAGAATATCAAATAAGTAAGGTCTGACACAGAAATGAGGTAATCCTTAAAAAAATAAATAAATAAAATAAAAAGTTCACTTTAAGTCCAAACTGATATTAACAGCCTCTGTGGTCCACATTTCGTACCTCACATATCCATGAGAACACACAAATGTGAAAAAGAAAACTGTTGTTCCACAAGGGATGATGCATAATCAGTTAGCACAGAATGCAAGGAAGCCCAAGGTGCCTATGTTGCCCTAATGTACATGTGTGAAGAGAGACTGAAGATCAAATACCAGACAAAAAAAAAACCTCAAACAGGCCAATGCAACAGCAGCGCGGAGAAAGCAGGCGCTCAATGCTGAGCAGCCGCTTTCCTAATGTGCGCTCAACTACCTTTCCTGGGCACACGATGTCATATTTAAATGACCAGCCACGCTAAAAAGGAAGCGCTAGGGAAAACTGTGCGTCCCTGGTGCATCCTTGCCACTGGGTGCGTAGGTGACATGGCTGGGCACCCAGCAGCTGACCTGCCCTAAGCTCCCTCCCCCTTAGGTCTTGCCTGATGGGCCAAGCAGTCCGGGTTGGACCCAGGGGTCCAGTACCCGAATTTGGGAATCTGAAGTCCTTAGGAGAAAACCGCCCTTGCCAGACTGCAAATCTCCTCCCTCTCGGCCAGGGGTAACCCCTGCCGGAGACCCTCCTCCGGCAGGGCTGTTCCCGATTGGTCTTTTTCACTGATATTAGTCAGCGAAAGGACCAGTCCCCTTTCAGAAGGCTGTCCTCATAAGGATCTCCGATTCTGAATTCAGGTACTGGACCCCCAGGGCTGACCAAGACTGCGTGGCCCATCGGGCCAGTCCTTGAAGGTGGTCAGACCATTTTTATTTATTTATTTATTTTGCCATGCTCCTTTTTGTTCCTCCGACTTAATATCACTACGATATTAAGTTGGAGGGAATACAGAAAAGCTTTTTGTACACTTTTTGGGCTCCTCCAAAATTATATGTCTACTTGGGGCAGGCATTAATTTTGGAAAGTAAAAATGTGCATGTCAGGTACATTTTTTTTTTTGCAAGTGGGGGAATAGCTAATAGTGCTCATCAACATGAATTTACATGTGATTAGCGCTATTAGCTACGCGCGCTATTAGTCATGCGTTTTGGCCACTCTAACCCCCGTTTTGCATTGGGGTAATGGACACGTCCAATCGCGCGTTGAGCCGTGTGCTGCAGCCAGCACACGATACTGCATTGGCCCGACAGAACATTCAAACTACAAAATGCCATCATTTTGAGATATGAAATGTAGTGATTTCTGTGCTTTGAGCACAAAAAAAAAGTTAAAAAATAGTTTAAACTGACCATTTTAACATTCATCGGTTCCAGCTATTGTGAAAGCCACCCATTTGAAATATGACACACTGACAGGTAGAGGGAAGAGCAATGTGCATGTCTATATTTTAAGAATGCAAAAGCAAGTTTACTTACAGTAAAAGATTTTTATAAAATTTTAAAATTTCTGGTATTTTTTGTGGGCGGCTTTTTAAAATTGCAGTAGGGCCTCCTACTACTTTAATCTGGCCTTGCAAACACCTTTGGAGAGAGGCTGATATAAAGTCAAAATATTCTCTATTTCAATTTTTTTTTTACCCACCGTTCCACAAAAGTGCTCAAGGTAAACAACGATAATACCATAATACAAAGAAAACAGTAAATTATTACACAATTAAAATACAAATAGTCAAAATGATAAAATTGAAGTCATAAAATAAACTTAAAAATCACCAAAAATAAAAGCACAAAAAAAACAAACAAACAGATGACAGCAGCAAACCAAGGCAGTACCAAAGCATTCAGGTAAACATCTGTTGAAACAGTTTTTAGATACTAGTCAAACACTTGGCTAACTATTAATTATATTATATAATCAAATATCTCTCAAAGGTCTTAAGTTTCAGGGTCATAAATTTGTTTTGCATTGTAATAGGGTTCTTCACTATTTCTGTGTGCTTCTTGAGGAAACGCAGCAGTGAATGTGTTATCTTTTCATCTTGCTACTGTGGATATAATTATTTATGAAGGAAAGGTCATAGGTTAATCAAAATATAAATGGAAATTAGATCAGTGGGAAATATTGCTTTTTTTCTTGATTGTGCCATCTACAGATAAACTGACAAATTACTGATAAATAAGGACAGATGTGAAGTGTGAGAAGACCAAAATGTGGGAAAAGCCTCGATGATAAAAACCAAACACTACAATTTCAGACTAATGAAATAAAACAAGCTACATTATCTAGAGGAATCTGCATTAATCACTTCTCAATTTCTCATGTACGATGAGAAAGAAAAAAAAGAATACATTAATTATATTCTGGCACTGCAAAGATTTCCTCCCCCAATGTAAACAGGTACAAAACTGGGCAGCAACCATTCAGCTGTGTCTGGCATCATTATGCCATTCGCTGCCTCAAAACACTTTGCATGCCAAGCAGAAAAGCCCTCTTCACTCTTTTTCTAAAAACAAGCACAGTTCTTAGAGTAAAATATCCTCCAGTCTCCAAGAATGCAGGGCACCTCACAGCCAGGCACATTATCAAAGCTAAAGCTTTGGTCACAGGGACACTGCAAATTTAGCTGGGCATGGCCCTGCTGTCTGACATTCTCTCCCCGCTGTGGAAGCCGTTAAGTGCTGTATGTGAACATAAACCTTATGATGTTACTACAACCTGGCGAACGAGACCAATGTCTCCCAGCCTTCTCCAAGCCAGTCGGGTTTTCAGGATTGCCCCAGTGAATATGCATGAAATTTATTTGCATACACTGGGTCTCTCATATGCACGTTCATTATGGATATCCTGAAAACCCAACTGGTTAGGTGTGCCTCCAGTAGAAGGATGGGAAACACTGAACTAGGAGGAGGCATCCCCAGAAACAGCATGATGAAGCATGTCTGATGATGGAGGCTTCCCTTCGATGACAGCGCATAAGTTGTCAGCTGCTCCCTTTGACTCCCTCTGAGCAACTCTACCTTTTTTTTTTTTTTTTTAATCTTTAATTTCTATTCCACCTTTCATGACTGGTCAGCCGCTTCAAAGCAGATTACACTCTGGTACTGCAGGTATTTTCCTGTAACCCACAGGGCTTACAATCTAAATGAATACCTGAGGCAACGAGGAGTGAAGTGGCTTGCCTCAAGACACAAGGCGCATCAGGATTTGAAGCCTAACTTCCTTGGTTCACAGCAGGGCTGCTCTAACCACTAGACCAGTGTTTCCCAACCAGTGTGCCTTCAGACCTGAATAGGATAGGAGCGCCCCGGAAAAGTCGCCACTGACTGATGCTCAAATCCAGGCCAGTACCTGGGCTCTATTCTTGCAGCAAAAGAGAGTCACCAGCAGTGGCTCTTAAACAAGCACGAGCTCCTCTCTGTGAACATGTGTAGTCATGCATGCTACAGCATGAACCCTGGTTGTGTGGTAATTAATGGGCAGCCTGTAAGGCACAGAGAGCCTGGCCCTGATCTGTGTAGCACACACATTGCACACAGCACCTCCTCATCTTTCCCATCCTTGGAGTCCTTCCAAGCCCAGGCTGAGCGAGATGGAGAGAGTGTGTGCACTGAGTGTTAGGAATAACAGCAGGGAAGCTGCTCTGGCAGCCACCTGCGGCAGCCAAGGTAACTAAGTTAGGGCCGGATTCACCAAGGCATTTCTCCCGTTGTGTCTATGGGAGAAATGCCTTGATGAATCCGGCCCTTAGCTGGCTTCCCACACCATACTGACTTTCCCCTTACTCTGCAATTTTATGAGAGGGAACTGGCCCCATTGTGATGAGTTCATGTGTCTCTCTTGCTTTCACATTTTGAAGAGTGCTTGGTGAGTTTTTCAGTGCTTCCCCAACTTTTCTTTTGGCCACGAGTCTTCTCCATGTCCACACTGCCAGTTCCATGGAGGTTGGAGACCACACGACATTTTTGTCAATGTAGATGTGTCTTGGGCTTGAAAAGGTTGCGAAACACTGCACTTTTATTACCAAATCAGATGTGCACCTGCCACAGAAACTAGCCAAAGTGTATTGGGGGAATAAGTCGACAAAACTAAGAAGCAAGCTTCTTTTCTTCTTAGCTATTTGCACTCACAAGGAATAGAAGCAGCAGTGCTTATGCAAGGTAGAACAGTGTGCAAGGTAACGATGATGTACAGTGGCTTGCAAAAGTATTCAACCCCCTTAAAAAAGTCAGCAGATTTGCATGGATTACAAATGACACTTACACAGATGGTTCCAGATAATATGTTTATTGCAAACCAGTATGCTCTTAAAGTAAATTTTCAAAGTTACAGTTCATTATTTCTCTGCATTTTTTGTAAAATAAAATTAAAAACTGAAACATGCTGTTTGCATAAGTATTCAACCCCTGTGCTGTGGAAGCTCCAAGTTTACATAGATGAAAGATATTGCCCTAACAATTGGCCTCTACCTGTGAATCATTAAGGATTTTCAGGATAAAAGACCCCCTAATGCCAGTACCATTGGTCAGACTGTGAATCTGAAGAAAAGCTGTGAAAATGAAGACCAAGGAGCATTCTAAGGAATTTAAAAATAAAGTTACAGACATGCACAAGATAGGAAAAGGCTACAAAATAATATCCAAGAGCTTGGATAGCCCAGTGAGCACTGTTGGATCAAATGTGAGCAAATGGAAGTTGCATCATGCCACTCAGACACTGCCTAGACAAGGCCATCCCTCAAAACTGAGCCTCAGAGCAAGGAGGAGACTTGTAAGGGAAGCCACAGAGAGGCCAACAATCACTCAAAGGAGCTACAGAGTTCAGGGGCTGAGACTGGAGTGGAGGTGCACCAGTCAAGCATATCAAGAGCTCTGCATACAATTGGCTTGCATGAGAGGATGGCTAGAAAGAAGCCATTACTGAAGAATAAACCACATCAAAGCACATCTGGAGTTTTCAGAAAGCTTCAGAGTGACCCAGATAAAATGTAGGATAAGGTTTTGTGGTCAGATGAGACAAAAATGGAGCTATTTGGCCAAAATTCAAAATGCTATGTGTGGCACACCTAACAGTGCCCATTCCTCAGCAAACACCATCCCAATAGTAAAGTATAGGGGTGGCAGCATCATGTTGTGCGGATGCTTTTACTCAGCAGGGACTGGGCATCTTGTTAAAACTAAAGGACAGATGGATGGTGCAAAATACAGGGAGATACTGCAAGACAACCTGTTAAAAAACTAAAACTTGGGAGAAAGCTCATCTTTCAGCAGGACAATGATCCCAAGCACAAGGCCAAAGCAACACAGGGGTGATTGAACAACAAAAAGGTAAATCTTCTACAGTGGCCGAGGCAAAGTCCAGATCTCAATCCAATCGAGAATCTGTGGCACTATCTGAAGATTTCAGTCCATAAGCATCTTCCAACCAACCTGAAAAACCTGGAGCAAATCTGCCAGGAAGAATGGGCAAAAATCACTCCCAAATAGTGTGCAAAGCTAGTAAAAAGTTACCCCAAGAGACTTAAAGCTGTTAATCCCTCAAAAGGTGATTCTACCAAGTACTAGGTCTGAAGAGGTTGAATACTTATGCAAGCAGCACTTTTCAGTTTTTAATTTTATTTTACAAAAAATGCAGAGAAATAAATAATGATTTGTGACTTTGAAAATTTACTTTAAGAGCATACTGGTTTGCGATAAACATACTGATGGGAAAAATTTCAATAAGTGTCATTTGTAATCCACACAAATCTGATGACTTTTTTTTTTTAAGAAATAAAAGGCTCCTTGAGTTATATTGGATCACTCACCAAACAGCAGTGGAAACCACTTATAGTTTCATACAACAGCAAGTGCAGTCCTATAAGTTCTTACATGAGATGCCCAGTTCAGTTCCCAGAAAGTGCATATACTTCAGAAACATAGCTCTGGAGTGTGTAATTTGTTTGAACTGTAAAGCGCTTCATTTATTTTGTTAAAAGAAAAAAATTGTAATTTCAGTGAGTCTCTGGCACATTAACACAAATGAAGGATGTGCATTTTTTAAATGAACTGAATGCAGTCATTAGAAGAGGGTGATGTTAGACTTCACATTTAAATCCGAAATAAGCCACGTGACATTCCTTTGGCGCCAGGCACTAAACTATTGCAGGAAGAAGTTGTGGAGCAGAATTTCAGACCATGTTGAGAATAAAACAATTCTAGTGGTCAGGTATCTCCCAGATTCAAATCCAAGTGTTCCACAGAGCACAGAACACAATTACAAGAACCCATCTCTTTAGTTTTAACTCATAAGAGCACAAAGATATTTGGCTAAGTTTAACATTAAACCCCGCCATCAAACCTAGCAGCTATTAACATTTTAGCTGCATAAGTTTTACTTATGATTTACCAGTGAAAGCTTTATACAGAAACAGAGAATATGGTAGCAGAGGAGGACTATGAGGCCTATCTAGTCCAGTCTATTTCATTTCTGTGCAATGCCACAAACCAGAGTTGATCTTTCACACATACACACACACGCACGTGACCAAGATAGCTACCGTATTTTTCGCTCCATAAGACGCACCTAGGATTCAGAGGGGGGAAAAAAAAAAAATAAATTTGTGCTAAACTGGCTCTGTCCCCGGGCATCTGTGCGTCTTATGGAGCAAATTAGGGGAGTGCATAACATTTTTTTTTCTCCCCATTTTGTTTTCGTGTCTGGGGAGGGCCATTTCAGTCCATTCCCCAGATCAGAAAACTTTTGTCTTTCTAATTCTGTGGGAACCCCCCCCCCAAAACCCCCCCATCCCAACCCTTTAAATTAACAACTCCCACCCTCCTCACCCTCAGGAGGGTGGGGGTTATAGTAAATTAATTTGGAAGGTCTGGGGGGGGGGGTCAGGAGGGGGCAGGGGTTTTGTTAGATTTTTATTTATTTTTTTTATATTCGTTCCATAAGACGCACAGACATCCCCCCCCCCCCCCCACTTTTGGGGGAAAAAAAGTGCGTCTTATGGAGCGAAAAATACGGTAAGTGGAGAAACCTCTCACCCTATAGGAATGTAATAAACAGTGAGAGCAAGAATCGCTGATCTAGAAACTCAGAATACCAAGCTCAGAGAGCGAAGTATATACCATCAGGAGAACTAGGAACTATAGGAGTCTGATGAGCCTCCTAGAACAGTGGTTCTCAACCTTTTTCCTGTCGTGACACACCTGATGGCCAGTACTCACAACAATCCACAGCTAAAATTTAAAAAGCCTCAGTATTACTTTTATTTTTAAGAATGACACAAGAGAAAGATAAGAGTATTCTCTCTGAATAGAAATACATTTTTGTACAAGCTGCACTCTCTGTCTCCTGCGGGGCCACCTACCTTTTTTCTTCTGCTGTCACTTTCAGGCCTAACAGGGGAAGACAGAATCAGTTATCACTAGCCCAGAAGAGAAAGAGTCTGAGGTAAAAAATATCACTTACAACATGCACTGTTGTGGTGCCAACCAGAAAACCCTGCAAAAAAAAAAAAAAAGATACTTGGAATCCCTATGGCATTAGATCTATTGTACATGGAAAGGGCGGAGTAAATAGCACAAACATACAATAGCAAATGCATTAGATCTATTGTAACATTTTCAGTGTGGGCTTAGCACTCAGTCACAAGTAAAGAATTATAACAATATAATAAAACCTCCATACTAAAACAGCACTAATGGCCAGCACACAAACAGTAACAACCCTACTTATGAAAAGGTAGAAGAGCAAATATTACACCAGGCCTTAAAATATCAATACACCTCATATTAGGAAAATAGAGCAAGCCAGGCTGCTATAGATCCCTACATAGAAACTACACACTGGCAGAATACCTCATCTCGGTCATACATGCAGAATACAGACTCTCACCAAATACAGAATATAAAGAGAGCATACTGCAAGTATGAATATAAATATACAGACAATAACTGAACTGGAAACCACAACAGTCAACAATGGAAAAACAATCACCATTCCTCATAAAAAAAAATCATAAAATAGCAATAAATCATACTAATAAAAAAATACATAACAGCTGAAGAATAGAACATCCAGCAATTAAAAACTCATAAAAATGTTTCAAACATCAATAAAACATTTCAAAACAGCAGACACAAACATCCAATAATTAAAACTAATAAGGATAAAAAAGAATCCCCTGCTCTCCATACCTGGGAACTTTTGATTTCATGGTGCTCTGAGTTTGTCTTGGATTAGCAAGAGGCGAGGAGGGAATTTGTTGCTCAAACTTTCTTCTCTCATATATATGCACATATTGTTTCCCTCACTCTCACATGCTCAGTCTCACTTACACAAGCACACAAGGCTGTCTGTCACTTGCTCTTATACACACACACAGGCAGTCGCTTACTCTTACATGCTCAGTTTCATATAGGCACACACACAGGCTGTCTCTCACATGCTCAGCCTCACACAGGCAAATACACCGACAGGCTCTCTCTCTCTCTCTCTCACAGGTGTATGCACACACAGGCTGTCTCACTCACATGCAGGCCCATACAGTATGTCGAAAATGCGCATCCAACCCCCCCCCCCCAAAAAAAAATAATAGCGCCCGCAACATGCAAATTGGTGGCCCTATTAGTTATTCCCGTGCGATACAGAAAGTAAAATTTGCAGCCAAGCCGCACATTTTACTTTCAGAAATTAGTGCCTACCCAAAGGTAGGCGTTAATTTCTCTCGGCACTGGGAAAGCGTACAGAAAAGCAGTAAAAACTGCTTTTCTGAACACCCTCCAACTTAATATCATGGCGATATTAAGTCGGAGGTCCCAAAAAAAAAAATGTTTAAATCAGCCCGTGGCTTGCGGGTTGAAAACCGGACGCTCAATTTTGCCGCGGGTTTGAGAACCGCCGTCGGCATAATTGAGTGTCGGCTGTCAAACTCGCTGACAGCCGCCGCGGGCCCTAATTTAAATAATTTTATTTACTGAATCGCTCGCCCGCTCTCCTGCAATTTTTACTGTATCCGTCTGATAGGAATGCCAACACACACACAGTCTCCTACTCTTACGTGCTCAATCTTACACAGGCACATATACACACACACACACACAGTGTCTCTCTTCCCCAGAGAACAAGCAACAGCAGCAGCAGCTTGAAGCTTCTGCCTGTCCTCCTCCAGCCCCTGGGGCTGGTAGGATTCGTTCTCTTTCTTGGGGGCCCACAGGGGCCGACACTGTGCTTCTTCAAATTTGGCTTGCCCTGCTCCTTCTCTTGTTTCTGCGTAGGTCCACCTCACTTCCTCTTCCGGGCTGTGCTGATAAAGAGGCCCTACCACCCGCGCGGTCCCCCAATCATTGTCTTCTTTCTAGATGGCTTAGTGCTGCAATCGGCTCTGCTGGGCTTGAAAATGCTGGCAGCCCGGGTGGAAGAGGAGATCTCTGCATTCCCCTGGAGCCTAGGAGGGGGGGGCGAGGGAAGATTAGCCGCATCAGCGGGAGACCAAGGAGCGCAGTATTCTGGCCACGGAGGTGGCAACACACACCAGCTTGTACTTTGTGACACAGTGGTGTTTCGCGACACACTGGTTGAGAATCGTTGTCTTAGGACAATGTGTCCCCAGCCTTTTAAAACCTAAGGCAAAAAAAAAAAAAAGAAGTTGTGTGGCCCATCAGCAGCTTCGGAGAGTCTTCAATGGCCACGCCAGCCTTCCAAATTTTAAAGCAAAGGGGGAGGGGAACAGAGACACACATGGATCTGTCACAATGGAGCAGCGTTCCAGTAACCTTTGAAATTAACTGACTGAATGTCAAGGCAAGAGGCTCTGGCGGCTATGCTACACCACTAGGTTTAAGCAGATAGGGTTACATATACATACAGCTGCACACAAAAATGTAGGTGCCCTGGTCAAATTATATGTTTCAATGAATCTCTAAGTGAACAGAAGCTGACCCAGCCTCTATATCAGGGGTGGGCAATTCCAGTCCTCAAGGGCCACAAACCTGTCGAGGTTTTAGGATATCCTAATGAATATGCATGACATAGATTTGCATACAACTGAGGCAGAGTGCATGCAAATCTCTCTCATGCATATTCATAAGGGATATCCTGAAAGCCAGACTGGTTTGTGGCCCTCGAGGACCGGAACTGCCCACCCCTGCTCTATATGGTACAAAGTTACACACTCACCAAGAGGAGGTGGGAGAAACATCAAGAAGCGTAATCAGCTAAATGAAGGACGTGTGTAAATATTCTGTTTAAGGACTGTCCACAAAATGTCGTGTAAACTGAAAACGTTTTTATTAAATCAAAACAATTGCATGAAGTGCTCAGCATCAAGTCCCCCCCCCGACACCGACCATGTTTCGCCAGGGCTGCAGCGGAAGGGACATCGATATAAAAACACAAATGTACATACAAAAAAAGGTGAAAACAGGCTGAATGACAATCTTACTAACAGAACTTACCTGAACTAAGCAACTTATAAGCTCAAAAATACTTCAGCATGAGTACATACTACACTGACAGCAAGTACACAGTCTTTTAAAAACTTAAAAAAGGCACCAAAAGATCACATGACCAAATGTAGCCAAATCAAGAGATACCTACACTAATAACCAATGAGAAGATAGACTAATACAGTATATAAAGAAAAGAAGTACAGCATGAAGGAAAACAAATGTAGGCTTTCCAAAATGCAATAATCAGTAAAGATCAATACAAAGCAGACCTGGATAAGATCTGCCAGATGCAAAGAATTAAGCAAAAAAAATACAGCACTGTTCACGATGGAGTAAATACATAAATAAATTGCCACCCCATGTTCAGGGATGACAAAACTCAATAACAAAAAATTAAGGTCAGTAAGCGAATGATTTAAAGTCAAGCCAATGCATCACCAAAAGGACTTCTAAACAAGATTGACGAATGCAAAAACAGTGTTTGAATATGCGAGTCTTCAGCATCTGATGGGTCTTCCTCACACAGATCATAGGACAAAGACAAATAATCATATAAATCATCTACAATGAAGAACAGTCACTCCCCTTGCATTCACTGTAAGGCTTGCCCTGTGTGTCTATCACTAAATTTGTGTACCCATTGTCCCAGAGGACATATGCTTTGAATTTTACATCAGACTGCTCTTCCTTCATTTGAAAATGAAGATAATTCACTTTTACAAAGCAGGGGGAAAGCTATAAACAAACCTTTAAATGTTTCTAGCTACAAAATCAACTGTCAGAAACATTATTAAGAAATGGAAGTTACTATATTATATTGTGTGATTGTGGCTTAACTATTCAAGTTTCGTTTCATCAGTTGAAAAACACTTTATCCCAAAATGTTTCTGGCTTATTAAGGTTTTATTTTGTATTCTTTAGATGACTTTTATGATGGGGTCCCAGAAAAAGTTTCCTTCTGAAAACTTTCCCATTGTTGTATAAGCAATGCAGTCCTACAGACCTGTCGACAATTACTCTCATTTCAGCTAAATCTTTCAGCAGGTCATTTATAGTGATCTGTGGGTTCTGTTTTGTAGATCTGACCAGTTTTCAAGTAAGTTTATCACAGATTTTTCTTGATCTTCCACATCTTGCTTTGACTTCAATAGTTGCCTGTAACTTCCATTTCTTAACATTGTTTCTGACAGTTGAAATTACTACCAGGAAGCATTTAGAGATTTTTTTTTTATATAGCCTTCACCTACTTTGTAAGAGTGAATTATCTTTATTTTCAAATGGTGAGATAGCTGCTTCAAGAAGGCCATGGTTGTTGAAAACAGACAGAACAATCACAACCTGAGATGTTAGAAGGGTCAAAGTATCTGTTCTGGATTAGCCACTGTTGGAAACAGGATGCTGAGCTTGATGGACCCTTAAGAAGTTGCCATACTGGGTCTGCCTATGTTCGTGTGTGACTTTTCTGTAACACACCTGTGGCACACTGGTTGGAAAACACTAGCCTAGAACACGATTCCTTAGCATCTCAGTCCCTTCAGTATCCTTTTTCCTTCTAAAAGTATTATTTTTACCCAACTACTCTGCTGTAGTTAGAGAAAATGTGGAGAAACTGGAAAAAATTCATAGATTAAACTAATTAGCAGCAGAGATCACATGATCCATGAGATACATTAAAGGAGCTAGGTTTGTTTGGATCACAAAATAGAAAACAGAGGGAGCATTAACAATAGTCTTTAAATACATAAAAAGATTTTTATGAAGAGGATAGTGTTTTGCTGACCTCCATATGCCATGGAAGCCTTTAAAAATATATATTAAGATGAAAAACTCCTGTGTCAAATACAATAAAAGTGAATTACTGGAGGATGATAAAAGGGGTGGGTGAAATTAGGTCACTCAATGTTCACTTGGCAAAATTGTAAAAATGTTTGTAAATCTGGAGGGAAATACAACAAACCCCTCCCCCTGTAACCGTATCCAAAAGTCAGTAAGGAGGCCCAGACAACTGATCCGCAAAGATAGACTTTTATTGCCAGCAAGATGCAGCTAAGACAAGGGCTTAGTACAACTGCATGCCACGCCCCCTTAAGGAGCAAACTTTTATACACCTTACAGTTCTTATCTATCGCACATGCGTTTTACTTTCTGCTGAACAAACAATTTACAAACTGCTGAACAAGCATTTGCTAGCGTGGTCCTCTAGTAGGTGTAGCTTATGATCAGACTATTGTTTCGTCATTTAATTGACGTGTTAGACATTTTATAGCGGCGTTCGTATTAATACAATACAAATTATTATTCCAAAATGGAGTCACGTTACACTAAATGTTAGTGCGTAACTGCGTCACTATGCATTATGTGCCGTTTGCGTTGCAAATGTTAATACATTCAAAATGGCTGTGCGTTTCACTGCTGGCATGGTTAGTCGAGAGACTTTCAGTCGTCTCATTCTTCAGACGTTCACAAAATCGAACTCCTTCACCCCCTCTTTTCTGGTGTTTATTCCTCCTCTGTTACTTACTTCTCTCTCGCACTGTAGCACCTGACGCAGTGGCTAGTGCCTTCTCCTTCTCAACCTTTTGTATGCCAGGGCCCAGCTAGCTACCTTCCTAAAATTATGTGGGCTAACTGCAGTGCTGATGAGCAGGGGGCGGGAAGGCGTCCCCTGAAAAGCAAAGAGTGGGGAGGAATATGCTACCTCCCCACTCGCTCGCTCAATCTCAAGGGTCAGCTCTGCAGCAGGTCTGTGTCATTTTAAAGAGGTCACTAGCCAGTTTTAAAAAACAATTGCTCTAATAAAACAAACAAAAAAAATAAAATAAAATAAAAAATCCTCTTCCTCTCCTTCCCCCTCCCAATCAGCAAATGTCTCCCTCCCAGCTAGCCACCAGTTTATCATTAAAAAAAAGATATATAAAAGATCCCTCCCTCCCCTAGCCAATAACACTACACTCCTGCCCTATCTTCCCAGCCCCAAGGCTATGGGGAGGGGAAGAGCTGCAGTTGAATGTTAATGAGCCGGCCTGGTAAGAGCGAGCCCTCTGCTTTCTCTGGGGCCCTGCCTTCTGTAGAGACGTCAGGAGGATGTGGAGCCACCCAAAGGCCTGAGGCTCAGCAAATACTGACTCAGCCTCATGCTGGTTCAACATTCAGCTGCAGCTGCTCTCCACCCAGAGATCAGGGCTCAATTGGAAATATTTTTTACAAAGAGAGATTCACTGGGTAGGACAGTGGGGTGGGAGGGGGGGCAGTTAAAGTCTCTGCTGGCTGTGGTCCAGTGCAGGTCTTGCTTTCCTCCTGGTACTTCTGCAGTTACCATTGCTCTACGGATCCGCAGAAGTGCTGCCAGACACCAGCGGCTGAGAAACACTGGGCTAATGTGCACACAGTGCAGTTGTGTCAGGATGATCAGGTGTGAGAAAAGTGCCACATAAAACACACCTTGAAGTTTACTGCGAAAATCCAGTCCCTGAGCTAGATCAGGGCTGTAATGTGGCTGGGTTACTGAAGCCTTTGTGAACTAGAAGCGGGAAGCAAGCCATGCAGCCAGCAGAGACGGGTTGTATTAGGTGCATGGCATTGCAAGGCTTCTATTTAATAGGTTAGAGCTGCCAGCGGGGTAAACAATTAGAGCAGCAGCAGCATCTGCTGTTATGACTGGAGACTAGGAGAGGACTCTGCTTTCCCTTCAAAGTTTCTCCTCCCCAGAGACCAAGCAGCAGACAGCACGCAGCACTGGGTTGGCAAACTTAATAAGCAGAGTGATTATTTTTGCCGACTAACACGTCCACATCCTATTAAAGAGGCTCCTGATCCTTCCCTCACGCTTCTCTCTTCATTTGTTTCAGGGAAGAAATGTATGCACAAGTAACGATGGACCGCACTGAGGGAGCATGGAGAGCAAATTAAGCCTTGGGTGCCTCTCTCTTCCATGTACTTGTACTGGTATGCCTGCCTGCCGAGAGGCTCAGGAGGCAGGCACGTAATCTATCTTCTGCCTCACCCCGCCCAGACCACTGCACCTGAATGTAGCGCGGGTGAGGAGGGAGCAGAGGCTGCAGGAAGGAAGGAGAGAGTCTTTGGGGAGGGGGAAGGGCAGAGTTCATCAAAGCAACTTGTTCTCATTACAGCCGTTTCATCACACAGACATGCAGGGACTCTCACACTTTTTATGTTACGAAAATTGTAATTCCGACAGCCCGTGGCAAGATTTTAGCGGCATTACTGCATTCGAGACGTGTGGGATTCCTGCTTTCAGGCTCCATGGAGGCTAACCCTTTTGGTTTTGTTTTGAGATGATTCATTATTGCATGAGGACTTACAAAGCCTTAGGGGCCTGATCAAGATGGAAATATTTTTCTGTGCAGGTTAAAATTGCACAGCCATCCTAAATCAGCCATTCCCACTGGATGGCATGGGAGTTTTGGGCACATGAAATGGCCAACATTTTTGTCTGCCCAGTCATAATTGCAGGAAACCCATCGCTGCTATTCACCATGGAGATAATATTAGCGATGTTCATTGCTCTTGCCATAGCCCCGGACAAATTTATTTATTTATTTATTTAAACATTTTTCTATACCATCGTATGGTGGGGACCGTCACAACGGTTTACATTAAGGCACATAAAAATAATGCTAAAGTATTTTAAGTTACATAGGTGCCGTTAAGGATCGGTAACATAGTTTGCAATAATATTAATAGGTAAGTGTAATAAATCAGTGTCCAATTCACCTTGTATTGGTTTAGGCTACGATATTACCTTTATCATTGTACTTTTACCTTTTACTGCTGAGCAAATGTCTCTGTGTATCCCTTGCTGGCCGGTGGATGTCTTATGTCGGTTTATTAATAAGTTGTTTCTTTGCAGTTAATGACCAGTTTTCAAAACGGACACAGTTTTGTTCCCAATAGGACACTTGGCCCATGTGGAAAAAAAAATGGAAAATAAGGCAAAAACATGAGATTGAATAGGGGCCAGCCCAGTGACTCAGTGTTAAGCAGTACCTGGTTTGATTTCCAAATCAGGTCTTCCGCACACTGGGGCTGAGGATGCTGTGAAGATTCGTTGTGAGAAACAAAGGCACCATTAATTCAGAGCTTATAAACAGAGGGTTCCGGAAGCAGACAAGGAACAATAGGAGATGGGTCTAGTAAAATGGTGGAAGAAATCCCAAGTAGGTGCAAATGAAGACTCATGGTACAAGAATCCCAACCCTGAAAAAGGAGAAAGGAGGAAATACCTAGACAAAAAAAACCAAAAAACATTTTTTTTTTTTATAACTGAATTCAAGTGGTACGATTGCCAAGATTGTAAAAAATAATTTTAATCATTTTTAATGTTTCTTGGTACTGCAGCTTCCTATTTTTTTGCCTTCTTTTTGTCTAGTTTGTGTCATTTTTTTGTGCTACAAATTTTGGAACAGGTACATTCTCCCTTTATTATGGCCACGGCCTCTGCTCCCCATCTTCCAAGTCCCACTCTTCAGATGGCTGTGCAATGCCTGAAACCATCTTCTGACAGGATCAGCACAACAATGCTCCCACTTTCTTTGGAGACTCAGCATGGTGATGTAGCCAATGGCTAAGCAGGAAAAAGCTTTTAATCACTTTAAACTGAAATTATCTCCTAAAAATTAACTACAAATTAGAATTTAAAAAAACAAACAAAAAAAAAAAACCGGGGACCTTAAGGTTTTTGATTATCTAATCTTGCCATCTAGTATTAATGCTGTCAACACATAACATTCGGGGGGGGGGGGGGAAAAGTATTTGAATACTTTAACAACTCCCATTAGTACTGCAGTTGAAGAGTTTAATCAACAAAAGACAGATAACTTATTTCTTCCACATGATCCTCCCTAAACCTCAATATAAAATCACATCTGAGACCACCGATCTCTTGCCCCGACCACTAAAGTCATGGCCCCGCTTGTTGGGCTGGATGGGAGAGTGCAAAAGCACTAATGAAAGATAATATACATGAAAGATAATATACGCAGTACACTTGCCAAGTACTGCTTGAGATGATTGCCCTGGGAATTTTCTTTTTTGATTACACATTGTATTTCATACCATCCCACAGCTGCTAAGGTGTGAGGCTCTCTGCATAGGAGGGGGGGAGGAGTGGTGGGGATATACTTAGGAGAAATGTGGAGGTGTGATACTTTCGATGAGGTTTTTCTGTTTGTTTGTTATCTTTTTACATGCCTCAATAAAAATATCGGGAAAAAAAAAATCACATATGAGAATACATAATTTTTCATTATTCTTTTTCTGCCTTCGTTTAAACGACTGAAGCAGCCGGGAATGGCGTTATGAATGCGGTGAAGGTGAAACTTTGAAAGTGGAGTAATGAACCACGTCCTGTAACATGAAACAGATTTGAATAACGTTAGAATTTGAAACTTTTGAAAGGGAGCAAAAACCAGAAACAAGAGAATCGTGTTTTATATGCCAAAAAATGATGTTAAAATCCCCTTGTGATGAAGCCATTTGGATGGTGAAACAGCGAGGCCTCAGTGTTGGGGGGTGATATTTTATGAAGATCTGATATTCAGCTGTGGGAACACGGACATTTGTGATGATACCGGGGGCGTGCCAATTGTAGAGGACCTGTGATATGGTTGAGAGAACATGGACATTGGGGAGAATATCGGGGTATGGATTAAGTAGTGTATTGTGAAAATAATGTTGAAGAAATGTATGTCAACAGTGAGGCATGTATTGAGAAATCTAGATTTGAGTGAGAACATCTTTGAAAGTACTAGTGTGCTTGATTTTAAGAAAATTGTGTAAAAAGTATATGTTTTGGTGACGTTTTAGAAATGTGAATGTGGGAGATTATGAAGAAATAAAAAGAATAATGAAAAATTGATAAGAAAAATTGTTATGTATCCTCATATGTGATTATATATCTATATCTATCACAGCTTACGTCGTTTGGTGAGGAGCTCTGTCAGCTCCTCACCAAACTAAACCTAACCCATTATCTATACGCAGACGATGTTCAAATTCTCATACCGATTACTGATTCACTTCACAAAACCCTGGATTTCTGGAATTCCTGTCTACAATCCATCAACAACCTGCTAACAAGCCTCAACCTGATACTCAATCCCAACAACACAGAGTTTCTCCTCATCACCCAAGATGGGAATCGCCTGTTGTCCAACTCACACCTTGCTTCTCAACCAGTCCTATCCCCCCAAGTCAGAAACTTGGGAGTCATCTTGGACAACCAACTGAACTGCAGAAGCTTCATCAATGACACTGTAAAGGATTGCTTCTTTAAACTTCAAGTTTTAAAACGGTTGAGACCCCTCCTCCACTTTCAAGATTTCCGATCAGTCTTACAAGCAATCATTCTCACTAAAATCAATTATTGCAATTCACTGTTACGTGGCCTCCCTGCTACCACTATAAAACCTTTACAGATGTTACAAAACGCTACAGCAAGGATCCTAACAAAAACAAACAAAAGAGACCATATAACACCCATCCTAAAGAACCTGCACTGGCTCCCAATCAAATTCAGAATTATGTTCAAAGTCTTATCAATCATCCACAAAGCCACACACAACATCACCCCTCTGGACCTCATGATCCCGTTTCAGCCTCGCACTTCCTCCAGACCGGTGAGACAAGCATATGGAGGCACTCTACAGGCCCCCCCTATCAAAACGGCATTAAGGAAAAGAGCTCTCTCTACCGCCGGACCAAAGCTATGGAACTCGCTCCCTCCAGACCTCAGGCTCATACAGTGTCCAATCACCTTTAAAAAAAGACTCAAGACCTGGTTGTTCAACCAAGCCTTCTCTTAACTCATCTACCTCATCATATCTCCCACTAGTAGACTTTGTCCTTGGCATCTCCTTAATGATACTCTCGCTTTAATAAACCTGAGGCAGATGCACTTAATACCTTTGCCCTATGCCTAGTCACCGAACACTACACCAGCAAGCATTAGGCTCGCCGGTCAATCCACTTTGCTTATATACTGTGTTAAACCCAGTTCTTTGTATCCAAGTTTGATTACCCTGGTTTAATGTAAGACATTCTCATGTCATGGTTATTGTTGGAATGTAAACCGACGTGATTGGTAACTATGTTACTTGAATATCGGTATATAAAAATGCTAAATAAATAAATAAAATCTATCTGTATCTATCTCTCTCTTTATATATAATATCTGAATATGGGGAAAACACGAGGCGTTCCAGAAGCCACAGGTGGAATTAGCTGCTCAAACAAATCCCTGTCATTCATAGTACAAGAAAGAAGCTATTTTTCTGCAGCAAGGTTAGGTCAATGCTTTTTTCAGCCTGGAGTAGGGGAGGGGGGAACCGACAGGTCTGCACCATTTTCCAGGCCATCAGTTGCAGGAAATGAATGTGTTGCCGTGGAGAGCAGCGGTACGGGCCCAGCGTGCAGCTGAGCACATAGCACAGTGGGGCTCGGGGTGGTCGGCCTGTGTTTAAACGAGCAACCGTTCCATTTTCACCGAAAGAACATTCAGTTCATGGTGAAGTGCCTGGTAAATTATTCAGCTTGTTAAGTATTTGCCTTGCAACAGCCTAAAAAAGATCATAAAAAAAAACCAAAAAAAAAAACCAACCCCACACACACAAAGTCACCAGTCATGAGAAAACACTCGGGAAAGGCGGAGCGGTGCCTAGTGACTGTGTTAACGTGGTGTGCACTGCATTTCCTGCCCTCCGCGACTGAAGCTTGGCTGCGCCAATCTGTGCGCATCAAGGGGCCGACGTAATAAGCCGTGGTAGACGTGCACATGGTTTTACGCACGGTTTTCCGCGCTAATCTTACGTGTGTAATAAGGTAGTTAGTGCATAAAAAAACATGTATACAAACCTGCTCAAAAAGCCGCAGCTGGTTTAGTATGAGTCCATGCTAATGCCATGCAAAGGTGGCGATTTTGAAGTCGTCCTGTGTATGATAAACACTATTTATACATTCACACGGATAGTATAAATCTATCTATAGTAAGCAAATGTATATGCTGTATGTACACACACACACACTGAAAGAAAGTACAGACATGTAACAGGTATATACAATATATACAATACCACCTTCGACGCTACACTGCCTCAGTCTTGTGATACCTTGACATTTAATATGAACTCATCTTTCAAACATTATCCTGCCTCTGCTGTTTGATAACACACACACACACACACAAAAATCCCATTTCGCTAGATTACAATTCACTTTACACGAGCCAATCCAGCAAGCAGCCTGAGGTACCAGGGAACAGGTGAAAGCATCAGAACAGAAAGTTTTGACATGTACACCCATTTCCTTGTTATGCCAGAGAGATCAGTCACTCTGTGTTTTCTCTCAAATGCTGCACGAAGAAGCAGGCCAGGCCCCACTGCTCCACACAGCCCTTCAGGTGAAAGGCACACAGCCACACACAGTGCCAGCTATCAGCATCATCACCATTTGTTTATTTATAATCCACCTTATCAGTTTCCAGAGCACATAAAAATACATATCTATATATAGGAAACTAAAACATTTCTCCACAGGAGAGAAAAGCAGGCTGGGTGGGGGTGGAGTGGAAGGAAAAGCCCTTGTTTAGACGGCATCAACACAAACTGCAGTTCTCGGGTGCACGAGAGGCGCGGCTGCCGCCTAGGCCACAGCAATTCCCATTCCCAGGCAGAGCGCGGAGCCCTATGCCAGGACGCCTAAGAGCCTCAGCCACTTTCCCAAGCGGGCTAATGGTGGTTTTAAATAAATAACTCAAATGGCTCCAAGCGAGCAGCCCGGCACACTTCTGAGCGCTGTCCTTTGGATACCACCAGTTTTGGGGCAAAGCTACGTCTGCAAGTTTATTGCAAAACAAAGCTGAAATAAAATCTCCTCACACCCCTCCCTCCCCTCCATGAAAGGGAATAAACTCTGTTTGCATTCACAATTTTTTAAATTTTTATTCCACGTTTTGGCACTTCACAGTGTACATCAAAGTGGATTACATTTGGGTGCTGTAGGTATTTCCTTATCCCCAGAGGGCTTACGATCTAATTTTGTACCTGAGACAACAGAGAGTAAAGTGACTTGACCAAGGTCACAAGGAGCAACAGCAGTACTTGAACCCTGGTCTCCTGGGTCATAGCTCACTGCTCTAACCACTAGGCTACTCCTCCACAAATCTTTGGATTTATTGGGCCCTTAATGAGAGCAAGTCTTTTTTTTTCTTTTTTGGCCAGTAGTGCCTCCCATCCTCCTTTTTTTCTTCCTGCTCAGCTGGATCCAGGGATGGCAGTCTGGCACCTTGAAGCCTTCATTCACAACCACCCAGGAATCCCCCCCCCCCCCCTTTTTTTTTAATACAGCGTTTCCCACCCTTTTCAAGCCCAAGGTACGCGTACATTAACAAAAATGTTGCGTGGCACACCAACTTCCACGGAGCAGGCAGTGGGGGCATGGAGAGGACTCGTATGGCCACAGGAAGAACTAAGCCTCACTAGTCTCGCTTCCAAATTTGAAAACAAGGGAGACGAGGACCCCGCCACAATGGAGCAGCGTTCCAGAGGCTTCCGAAATTAACACAGGCCCTGAGGGCTCAGTGGTAGTGCCGTGCACCGCCACCTGGAATATCCCTGGTTCAGTCCCCCAAGTCTGGTCCTTCCACTGCCCTAGGCTGGGCTGGGCATGCTGCAGAGGCAGCGCTCATAGCCCCCTCTGGGGGGGGGGGGGGTGGGAGGAGGTAGAGTTATGATCCTGGTTTAAAGGTGACACCCACAACTGCAGGGTTCCCGAAGGAGCCCTGGCCCAAGACTGACAAGTGAAATGAGCAGACTAGGTACGTTGTGGGTGGGGAAATCTCAGGGTAATTGTTAATTAAGCCTCATCAGATTCCAGCCCTAGGAGTTATGGAGCGGGAGGAAAGTGCTGAGTCACACAGAGAAATTGTGCTTGTGTCAGGGCAGGAGACTCTGGCGGCTCCCTACACCAGCAGCTTTAACTAGGTGTGGTTGTAGGTATATATATATATATTTAGAGAGAAAGAAAGAGAGAGAGAGGCATACAGACAGCACCCGGAAAACTGCTGTTGGTTTTATTCCTCCTGCTGCTGCCTGTGAATTTGCCTTTGTCGTGCTAAGAGGGGTCTCACCTCAGTGCCCCCCCCCCCCCCCCCCCCCGGTTTCTTCGTCACTATCTCCAATCTGTGCTGTCTTTTTACCTGATCCCATCAACCACTTATCCCAGCAACTCCCTCCCATTCCTGGTGGTCCCTCCTTCCCTAACCTCAGCGGTTTCCCATGCCAGAACTCCTCCCTCCATCCCCTCCCTCCTAGACTCCAGCTCTCTCCTACCTGCAAGTGCAGGAGCAGGTGGAAAGCCATTCAGTGCAGGGCATCCGGCCTCAGCAGTTACCTCGGGCTGCCTCAGTACTGCTGCTCCCAACACGAGTGATTCGCATCCAGTGCTCACTGAACGCTTTCCCCATCTCGTTCAGCCTGGGGATAAGTGAAGGTGGAAGGCCTCAAAGGAAGTGGAAGAGGAGGTGAAGCTGCATGTAATGTTTGTGCCCTGAATGCTGCCCATTAATTCCTACGCTCCGGGGGGGGGGGGGGGGCTCATGCAGCTAGGAAGAGGCTTGCATGACTGTACATGTGCTTGGAAGGGTGCTCCTGAATGCTGAACAGCCACCACTAGTGGCTCTTGTTGCTGTGAGGTGCTGACAGCAGAGCCCGAGCACTGGTCTGGACTGGAGAATCAGGCATTGGGGATTTTTTTTTTTTGGTAGCACTGTTTTCACGCACTCTCTCCCTCCCACTGTTTTTAAGTCTGGTCATTGCATCAACTGTCCTGAAAGTTGGGAGATGTGCCCTGGGGCTCCTTCTGAAACCCTGGTACCATAGGCTCTAAATCCAGCCCCCCCCAGGTCATGATCCTTCCCCCTCCCCAGGGGCTGTGAATGCTGCTGCCATAGCATCTCTAGGCCCTGGCATGCAGAAGACCTGACTCAAAAATCAAATTGGGGATCCTCCCTGAGGCTGTGCACCACCAGAGCGGCCCTGGTTCAGTCTCTTCTAATAAAACAGACTCAAGGTTGCATTCTCATTCCTGCACTAGTTGTCAATTTATCTGCGTTAGTAGTTTTATTTGTTACTCAACACTGTTTCCACATTGTTACATGACCTTGAGAAGGCAATCTTTTCTGGCTGGCGATAACTGATAATGCGTGCTAAGAATGGATCTGTAAGCAGGCTTAATGCGTGACCCCTAAAATCTCCTTGAATCCCCGTCATCAGTCAGAGTGGGGAGCCAGCCCCGGGCACTGGCTTCTTCTGGTGCTGTTCTGGTTTAGCTGCTGCACATTATCTTTCTTGCAAAAAAAAAAAAAAAACTACAAAAAAATCCAAAACATTTTTTGCTGAAATGATCCGTTATAGAAGGGCAGCACCTGCTAACTCCGCATTTCCAAGTCATTCTGCTGCTCTCATCCATTCAGCACTTGGCTCAAAACGACAGAAAATTTCTCAGATAATACAATGCGTGAAGGTCAGCAGAGTCAGATTCTTGCTATATTGACCTTTTACAAACCATCCAATCGAATATTACTACCTTCCAAACGAAAGACAAAATCCATCCTACACAGAGACCTTAACGCACGTACAGGAAAGGAAAGAGATGTCACTTCCAGCCAGGGGACTAAGCACATGAGGCACCTGCCTGGAAAAGTGGGGATGCCTGCAATGCCCTCCCGGAGGACAAGATGGAGACAAAAAGCAATAGCAGAAAGGCATGATATAAACACAGAAGATCCCTAGCGGCAAGAGCATGGCATTGAAGCACTGGGGGTAACCTGCATGGAGTGGTAGTTACAAATCCTGAAGAGAAGAAAGGAGATGACCCAGAGCAGCAGTGCTGCCTTAAACATTTTGCTGGTGGATGGGATGAGCCATCTTGGTCTTTTATCTGCCTGGCTTACTATCTTACTTAAGCAAATTAAGAGCTATGACAGTGCAATTAACACAAACCTAGAGGAGGCCTGTGGATCTTTCATGGCACAGCCAGGGGTAACTCTGGGCAGATTTACTCTCAGTTCAGTACCCATTACGCCACACACAAATTAACATCTTGACTGTCCGCCCCCCAATCTTACTTGTCAGGCCACATCCAAATGGTTCTGTACATTACCAGATCAAAGCAAATATCAGTACAGGATGCCCCACCCCAAAACCTAAAAACTTCCCACAAGGTACATAAGGACAGAGCAAAACAAAGAAAAAAACAGATAAAAACAGCAGTTAACACCCCCCCCCCCCATTCCCACCCACCACTGATCAACACTTTCCTGAATCCTGATGAAGGACCAGTAAGACACCACAGGGTGCAAACCAAGCACTAAGAGGTTTAAATGCAATTTTACACAGAGCAGCAAGGGAATCATCAACAACAACAAAACAATAAACGCAAATGAGAAGTCTAAAACAAAACTCACCTAAAGTCCCTGGGGTTTGATAAGGAATGTAAAAACCTAAGAAGAAAGGGAAGAAAATTCTCTAAGCTGAAGCACAGAGCCTCTCTCAGGGAAGACCAACTTAGCACTCACCACTAATACCTACAGTGCCTGAAGGCGATCCACTCTGAAGTGCCAAAAAGCGGAATGTAAATCAACTAAAATAATCATCCAAGAGACTGCAAAGCAACGTTGAAAGGGAAAAAAAAAAAAAATCATAACTCATGAAAAATTCTTTCCAAGATCAAGGAAGCTACAAATAATCCTTTCTGGGATATGTGGAGAAGCGCTGAACCCAAAATCAAACCTGATACCTGATTTTAGCAATCCAAATTTTTTAAAATCTGGACTTAACATTTCCATTGCCTCTATGAAGAGATCAAACCTTCAGATCTCACACAAGATCAAGAACCCGCCCACGAGAAATTAAACCTGCCGCTAAGCAAGTACATAGTTTGGGGGAGGCACTGGCAGGCTGTGCCCCCGTGAACAATGGTGGGGCGGGCACAAATGGCGCACCTACCCTGGCATCGTGCTTCTTACCCTGCCAGCAGCAAAGCTGAGGTGTAAAGCACAGGGCCTGCAGCTACAAAGACCCTTCTCAGCAACAAGCCTAGATAAAAGAAACCCCATGCAGCAGGAGAGGGCTGGGTAGGGGGGCCAATAGCCGGTGCAGCTCACAGGTCCTATGCTGAATTTATCAGCTGCTCTGTTACAGCCTGAGGATGGAGGTATCACTGCCTTGAGGCCCTGATCCACCAAGTGAATAAGGGGGGGGGGGGGGGGGGGAGAGAGAGAGAGAGAGAGAGTCTGGAGTGCAGAAGAGGTAGAAAAAGATATCACAGAATTTAAAGGATGCTGGTTTAAGGGAAAAACAAGGGCAGATGCTGCAGGATATGGAGTAGGGAAGGAAAGACTAAGAGAGCACTGGGGTTATAAGAGAGGGAGAAAGTTTGCACCCCCCCCCACCTTTCGCTGATCTCCCCTATTCCTTGCCTCCCCTCCTTCCTAAATTCAACACTCAACCATAACCAACACTACTGGATATCCTTATAACAATAAAAGAAATCTAAGAATGCCTCCAGACAAGCTTATAGGCTTGATGGGGAACTAAACAAAATGGTCAAATACAGCAGTGCAGCAGCCTAGTAAGCATTAGTCAAATTATTTATTCATAGAAACATAGAAATGACGGCAGAAGAAGACCAAACAGCCCATCCAGTCTGCCCAGCAAGCTTTCGCACTTTTTTTCTCTCTCACATATCTGTTTCTCTTGGCAATCTTTTTTTTATTCTATTTCCCTTCCACCCCCAACATTAATGTAGAGAGCAGTGTTGGAACTGCATCTAAGTGAAATAGCTTAATTTAGTTAGGGGTATTAACCACCGCAATAAGCAAGCTACACCCATGCTTATCTGTTTATTCAGACTGTGTAATTCAGTCCTTGTTGATAGTTGCCTGAATATAGATCCACCTTTCTTCATTCTCCCCTGTTGTTGAAGCAGAGAGCCATGCTGGCTATGTATTGAAAGTGAAGTATCAGTCTTGCTCTCCTGCCATTGAAGCAGAGGGCTATGCTGGATATGTGTGAAGTGTCAAACTTCCTCCCCTGCCGTTGAAGCAGAGAGCTATGCTGACTTTGCATTGAAGCGAAATATCAGATTCTATTTTATAGCCAATTCCCTAAGACATGGTCAAAGGGTTTAATTATACCAATCTATAAACAATCTGTACTGCTAATCCAAATTTTTAAAGAATGATCTGTGTCAGCAGTAATATTAAGAAACTGTTCTCTGTGTTCTCAACAAATAAGTGGTACAATTCCTAAGGAATAGCAAATGCTTGTACAGACGTCAGATTGGCGACCTCCCCAAGCACTAACTATATCTTTACCTTATAGAAACTGAACAAGTAGTATGTGAACACACACCCTAAAGGAGCATATTTGCATGTTTTATTGACTTTAAAAATATTCTATCTGGCATCCTGGCCTCAACCTTAAACTACTGTGATGTAGAATGGGTTGAGGGCCCACACACGCTCTCTCTCACACAGATATGAAGTGTGTGCGTGTGGATGTCTCTCTCTGACACAAGGACACACATACTTCTCACTCTCAGACACATACACACTCTGCAGTTGGGCTGGTGCTCATGTGCTCACATAGGGGCCAATGTTATAAGCTGCGGTAGACCTGCCACAGGTTTTTGCGCGTGGTGTTACGCTCGTTTTCCCAAGCTAATCTTATGCGTGTATGTAATAACATGGTTAGTGTGGAAAAAACGCACGCACAAACCTACTCAAAAAGCCATGGCTGGTTTAGCGTGAGTACATGCTAATGTCATGCAAAGGAGGCAATTAACTATTCATGGGCAATACAGAGAGCCACACTAGCATTAGTGCAGGTTTTTTTTGAGTGGAATTTTTAGCACCTGGGGCAGGGCAGGAGTTAAGTGTAAACTAAGTAGCAAAAGCCAGAAGACAGGTCCGAGAGGGAACAGGCACATGTCAGAAATGCTGAATGCTTTTGTAGCCTCTTCCAAATCTCTGCTGCATTTCCCCCGGCTCACATGCATCCGCCATTATAGCTCCCACATGGTCGGTGATGGATCATGAAGGGGTAACATATTGCTCTAACCACCTTCAGTCCCACTCCTGGACCACTATCTCACTATCTTAAAGGCTTTCAACTGAGAATCAATCACAGTTCATCACATTAACGGGGGTTTGTGTGTGGTTTATTGCATGGGGCCTTCGGCGCATGTTGTAGCATGCATAGCTACACAGATATTTGTTTTCCATGGATATTCTCCACATATCTCATTTGCATGCCTTCCCCTTATTACATCCCATGCAGGCGCCTGCTTTTTCCCACACACACTAAAGATGCACGCTGAAAAGTTGTGCCGATTTCACCACGGGTCTTATTACATTGGCCCCACAGTGAGTGGGGGCCCCTCACCCCAGGAGAACAGTATCTTCCCTGCTGCCAACCGTTCCCCATTCTGCAGGAGCACCCCCTTCCTTTCCCATTCCAACCCCTTCTCAGCACCCCCACGCTCCTGGAGACTCACTACCCTTCTCGGAGCTCAGCCCAGCCATCGTGCAGAGAAGCCTTCCCAACACTGAGCAGGCTTTTAATCCTAGGCTTCTCTTCCTGCCACTGTAGCTTGCCTCTTACTTCTCCTCCATCCACCACCACTGTAACACACGCCCACTGATTGTGTGCAACAAAGTCTGTTGCTTTCATGGTTCCTCAGCCCCTGCTCTACCTACCTATTCCAGGGAAGAAATGATCAGAAGTGATCCATGCTATTCCTCAGGCTTAAAAAAAAATTAAAATTAAGTCCTAGCCAAGACTAGGGAAAGCCACAGAGGAAAACAGCCCAACTCCAATGGAATCTTGCTTTCCCACCTGGAGCCAGTGCAGCCAGAGCTAGTGCAGACTATTAGATACCTTAGCACTTCTCAGCTTTGCCCTTCCCACACATACGTATATTTTAATGAAGTATATAATTAATATATTATTGTATTTTAGGATTGTGATGTTTGCTTTTAATGTCTTGGTGTTTTAAAAAATTGTGAATGTTTACAATATAATCCGCTTTGAACCACAGTATTTATAATTACAGATTTTACATGAAAAAGTATATTCAAAGCAGAGTCTTCTGAGGTGAAAATATTTACAACATGTATACTACGTTTACATGTACTGCTGTGGTGCCAACTAGAAAACCCTGCAAAAAAACAGACCCTTGGAGCCCATATGTCATTGTAACATATATTGGGTATGAGCTTCAAAAGCCATGAGTAAATATAGTAAACCTCCCATACGAAAACAGCACTAACTGCCAGCACTCAAACAGTAACAATCCTATCTCTGAAAAGGCAACGTTGCAAATATAACAGAGCCTAAAACACCAGTATACCTATTATGGAAACAGAACAAGCCAGGCTGCTATAGATCCCTACACAGAAACCACACACTAACAGAAATAAACTATCTCCTCTCTCTCTCTCTCATACACACCCTTACTGTTGAAATCTTTTTATTATGAGTAAGATTAACATACAACATAATACACATTAGCTTTGCCATGCATTGTATCTAACAATTCACAATATTTACAACTGTTTTGCTGTTTATAATTCCCTCTCCTTCTCAATGACTTTACACCTTAACTGCTTAAAGCAACACACAATATTTAACAAAGCAACAATGCCATCTCATTCCAAATATCCTATTTATTAATTATTAATACCCATTTAGTATTATACTTACTGCCCTATGTGACAAAGGCTGAAGATATCCATACCAGATGTCAAGAACCATCTTTTTCTTCTTTGGAAAACCTCATTTACCTGCACATCTTTCCATAATGCAAAAGTGGTGTAACGCATTCCTCCACTACACAAATGTAGGAGGCTCCACTATTCTCACACACACTCTCATATACTCACTGACTCACTCACACATGCTGACTTCACTTAGTCTCTCTCATGCTCATACTCTTGCTCATCTGCACACATGTGCTCACTAATGCACTTCTCTGGCTCTCTCTCATACTCATATGCATGCTCACTCACTTACTCTCACGATCACAGACATGCTTGATCACTCATTTAATTCCTTTGTCCTAATTAAAGTGCTTCACAGTGATGTAGGGGATGTTATAGCTAAAATCAATAACTCCTCTTTCTCTGAGGGTCTGGGTCCCTCTTCTCTGAAATCAGCAGTTGTTCATCCTCTCCTTAAGAAATCTAATGCTGATATTACTGATTCTATCATCCCATCTCTAATCTTCCCCTTCTTTCCAAAATTATGGAAAATTAGTGCTCACTCAATTACAGGAGTATGTTGATTTAAACTGGTTTCTTGATAAATCTCAATTTGGCTTCCGTCCATTCCACAACCCTGAGTCTGTGTCAATAATTAGCTTTGACACCCCTCCATCTTAGGATGTTTTCCCAGCATCAAACCCTTCTGCTGGACATTTCTTCAGCTTTTGACACTATCAGTCACATCATCTTACTCAACAGATTGAAATCTCTTGGCATTTCTTCTACCGTTCTCTCTTGTTTTTCTTCCTTCCTATACTGTTAACAGTATAGGACATTTCCTCTTCTTTTTACCCCATAGGGACAGGTGTCCCCCAAGGATCTTCACTTTCAGCCCTGTGGTTCAATAGGTACCTAGCACCGTTATGTTCTTTACTACGTCATCTTGATGTGCCATTTAAGATCTATGCAGATGGCATACAATTCTTTTTTGTTTTACTATTGCATCTACATTTTACCAGGCTTTCAGTCATTTATCCTCCTGCCTGGCTCAGATAAAGAATTGGCTGTTTGACAACAATCCTGTGCTGAACCTCCAAAAAACAGAGATTGTCCTACTTTCCCACTCTGAACCACCTGAATTCCACTCCTGCTTCTGATTTGAAGGACTTTCAATCCCGATTAAAGTCCAAGCCCAATCTAGGGATCTTGGTAGACTCCTCCTTGTCTTTTCATCCTCATATTTCTTCTTTGATTCAATCCTCATACTACAAGCTTTGTCTTTTGAGGCCGCTAAAGCCGATCCTCTCTCCTTCTGACTTTCGCATGGGAACCCAATCTATTGTACTCTCTTTCCTTGAGTACTGTAATGCTGTTTTTCTTGGTCTGCCTAAGTCCCACAGCAGATCACTCCAACCAATTCATAATTTCACAGCCCACTTAACTGACTCTCCCTTTAGTGCACACATTTCTCCAGTATTAGCCAACCTCCGTTGGCTTCCTATTGGTTGGCATGTACATTTTAAGATTCTGATACTTATCTTTAAAGCACTTCATTGGTCGCTCCACTTCGTGCTTGTCTAAAGCAGTACAGAGATATTTGCCCGTCTCGCATTCTTCGCTCTTCTCAATTGCATTTCCTAGAAATTCCTTCCCTGAAGGTGGCCCGTCTAAGTCTAGAAAATTAATTTTAAAAATTGCTGGTCCTAAACTGTGGAACTTTCTTCCTACAGAGATTAGGGCAGAAGAAGACTTTCTTTGCTTCAGAAAGTTCCTCAAAACTCATTTTTTTAAGCTTGCTTTTGCTGACTAATGTTATCATTCCTTGCAAACCTTTCTGTTCTGTTTTAATATTTTGTTGATTTTATGTGTAATTTTATTTTGATTTTATGTCACATTATTTGATATTATTTGTATGACTAAGTACATGAATTGTAATCTGCTGAGATTTTCAGATCAGCAATATATAAATAGGTTTAAATAAATAAAATAATCCCTCTCTCATATGCTCTCTAATCCCCCTCCACCTGTAAATAAATAAATAAATAAAGATTTTGCTTCCTTGGTGATCGGGGGAATCAGGCAGGGCTGCCTATTGATGCTCTGGGAGGTCTTTTGGGGTGGGAAGAGGTAGGTTGGGAGGTCCCGAGGCTGCTATTGTTTTGTTTTTTTGCTATCAAAACATGAGGGAATCCAGCACACCAGGAGGCTTGAGCCAGCAATGAGACAGCGGCTGGAGGTGCAATATGAGGTGGCAGGAGTATTTCCCACCTCTGTGGTGATAGTGAAAGTGGGGAATCTGCGGACAGCAGGCCCAGGGAGTCGCCAGCACTGCTGTGGGGAAAATGAAAGAATAAGCGGAGAGCCTCAGGGAGGCCCAAACTGTAGGAGAAATACTGATATAATGCCTGATGTTGGTCACAGCAGCTTCACAGGCATGGGGGGCTGCTGCAACCAACACCAACTGCATGATTGTTCAGACCACGCCATCGGGGATGCAGGAATGCTCCAATAGGTCAATCTGCCGCTGGGCATAATAAAAATAAATGAAATCTGCTAGCCTAGGGGTGGTCAACTCTGGTCCTTGAGAGCCACAAACAGGTCAGGTTTTCAGGATATTCACATTGAATATGCATGAGTTAAATGTGCATACAATGCAGACAGTGCATACAAATCTGTCTCATGCATATTCATTGTGCGTATCCTGAATACTTGGCCTGTTTTTGGCTCTCAAATACCAGTGTTGGTCACCCCTGTGCTAGCCTATTTGAAAGAGTAAGTAAGCTTAGCAATAGCATTCCAAGGTTTATTAGTGTCAAATGAATCAAAAAGCTGGGTGGACTTTCTAAAGACTTCAGTCCACTCCAGACAGAAGTGCAAGGTTCTCTTGCAATCCAAACTATTCAACATCCATTCACCTTTCTAGAGAGGTATAGGGTGACTGCTGAAGTTTTATGCTGCCATATGAGAGAAAACAAACAAACAAACAAAAAAAAAACTACTACATATCCGCACACCTATTTGGTGCACATAAGCTGCCGAGAGTATTTACACACAGGGACAGTAACTTTCAAAGTGGTGCCCACCTGGGGACACTGCAGTTTTATAACTTGCGTGCACATATGCACAGATGTTATAAAATTGCCTGAGCGCACGCACACATGTGCGCCAAATTTTAAGTGGGCATGCTTAGGCATGTAAATCCTGTTTCAGGGAATTTTAAAATTGGCACGTGGCCACACCATGACCAGTTTCACCAGTTCACCCAGTGTTGAGCTAGATCCTCCCAAATAACCCCTGGTTTAATTGCCCGCACTCCACCCAGTTACCGCAGGATCTTTTAAACCCCTCCAAAATGGCTTTTTTTTTAAAATTTACACCCCCTCCATAGCAGAAGTAAACTTACGTGCACATCTCTTGGCCATGTTCCGAAATGCCTACACCCTGCCCAGACCACACCCCTTTATTTAATGTTTATTACGCTGATCTACAATTCTCAGATTACATCAATACATTCACAATCACAGTAAATGCAAAGTATCAATGAGCAAAATACAATGAACAAGCAGGACAATAATACAAAGCAGTCAACAACTAACTAGCCAGCAAAACCATATCTCTGGGCTGCAGACTATAAGTTATATGCAAGAGAGAATTAGGTGCATTTTTAGCAGTTTTCCAAATCATAGACACCTACACACCTGCTATTTGGTGCACATAGGTTGACAAGAGAATTTACATGCAGAGATGGTAACTTTCAAAGCGGCGCGCACCCAGGGATACAGTGATTTGCGCTGCCATGTGACAGAAAACAAAAAACTACTACATAGATGCACACCTATTTGGTGCACATAAGCTGCCGAGAGACTTTATACACAGGGATGGTAACTTTCAAAGTGGCGTGCGCCTGGGGAAGCGGCGATTTTATAATCTGTGTGCACATTTGCGTGCATGTTATATAACAGGCTGAGCAAACGCACACATGCAGCTAATTTTAAGTTGCCTTTTTTTTTTTTTTTAAATTGATTGATTGAGAGGTGTGAGCAGTGAGAGATACGTATACATTTGGGTGGCTTTGAAAATTCCGTGGGCAGGCACAAGCCCGACCTGGCATGTGCCAGGTATTTAAAAATCTGCCTCAAACTTTTTAAAATCAAAAATCCCAACCCCTGTAACGCCTCTCCTCTGTGTGTGTGTAAAATTACACATATACTAGAATATCAGTCACACAATTTTCTAAAGCTCTATTTCTGTGATCAAGCACTACTTTAATCAAAGAAGGCCCTTTGAAAAGGATAACCGTATGCAGCTAACTAGCAGGGTAAATTCAGCAGCACGGTTGCACCACTGAATATACCCTGCCACCTTGAAGTTAGCCAGATAAGTTTTATCTGGCTAACTTCAGGACAGGTCAGCAGCATGACCAGAATTAGCTGGATAGGTTACTGAAAATGCCTTTTGAATATGGACCTCATGGTGTCTGGGGACTCTTCTCCAACAGCACTTCCTGTTTAGGAGGAGGACAGCAGAGCTAACACCTCCTATGAATAGGACAGAAAAGAAAGAGAAGAACCTATGCATATTAGAGGAAGAAGCATGCTGGAAATGCGCTGGTGTGTGGGGAGGTGGCTGAGTGTTTTGAGGTGTGTCCACGTATCAAAGGGGCTGTGTTTGTGATGGATAGCACAACTGCGTGTGAGAAAGAGGAGCTGTCTCTTTTAGTGTGTTAATTAGGATCATTGAAATAATGTATTTAATTTTTATTAAACTAAAGTGTATGTTGCTCGAGTTAAGAGAGGGCCATGGATTGGTTAGGGAGGGCACAGCTGGAAGGAGGAGAGTGAAAGCAGGGCCAATCCTACAGGTGACTGCTACCTGTGTCTCTCAGTTATTTTCCCATTCGGGCAGCGGAGTGAGAAGCATCCGCACTGAACAGAGCATGTAGTAGAATGAGTTTGACGGGGCTACCCCCCACACACTCATGTTCAGAGATATCCACAGTTGTGGTCTGTGGGAAAAGTTGGCAATCCTAATCTGGGGCTATCATTAGGCCTGGAAATGCAGCAGTTCAGCTCCTTTATCGCACCTGCACTATTATACCAAGTCATACAGCTGCCAGGTGGAAACACTACTGCAAAAGTAATTATGAGGTATCAACCCACGGCTAATGAGCAAGTCATGCACAAAGACAAAAGCGTGCATATACTCCCCTTCATCACTGTCACCAAGTTTAATACTGCCAGCATCCTACTTTAAATGCACTAGTAATGACCAATTTAAAAATAACACTCAACCTTCCATTATATTTCCAGTAGTGCATTTCGTTTTAAGCATTTGAGCAGACAAATGGGATTTAAGTGCTGAACACACTGTCCTCCTGCTAATGCAGCAGATTAGGTGAGATGAAGAAAAACCACAATGAAGAAAAGAGAAAAACAAAAAAAAAAAAAAAATCAAGAAGTAATCCAAATGTTTTCTAAAGGAAAGTGTAAAGCCAGCATACTCTCAACTGGAATTACAAAAGGGTTCTGTCTGATATACGGTCATTTCTTTACAGAGAGGGTGGTAGATGCATGAAACAGCCTCCCTGTGGAGCTGGTGGAGACAAGGACAATATCTGAATTCAAGAAAGCCTGGGACAAGTACAGGGGATCTCTGATGGAGAGGAAGAGAATATGTGGATGGGCAGACTGGACAGGCAGTATGGCTGCCCTCATGTTCTAAGCTACACCAAAATGTTTGTCTGCTGGGGATGATCTTTCTCTGAATCCTTGCTCAGATTCCCATACACTATACCAGCTACAATACAAGAAGAAATGTTTAAAACGCACAGGGTGCAGAACTACATAAAGACAGACCAGCAATATGCTGGAGGTGGGCTCTCAGGCCAGTGGATCACTGGATCAAGCGTGTCCCTTTACAGGGGCATCTGCATAGGTGCTCATTTCTGTTGGTGCTTCCCCCCACAACACACACACACCTGACGCCCTGGGCAGCTGCCCATCTCTTTCGACAGCCCTTCGGAGTGCATTACTGAGTGCAGTACTACTGGAGAGAGAGTAAATTGGCAGCGCATCTCTAGCAGCCATGAAGGAACTTCTCTTGCTCTGCAGTCCAGCTTTCTTCTGGCTTTAGCTATTGTCTTGTTACATTGCTTCACCATCTTCAGATCATCAGACACCATCACACCAAGGTCCCTCTCCCAGTCCATGCACATTAGTCTTTCACTGCCCATCACATAAAGCTCTTTTGGATTGCCGCACTCCAGATGCATGACTCTGCACTTCTTGGCACTGAATCCCAGCTGCCAAATCTTTGACCACTCTTCAAATTTTCTTAAATCACTTTTCATTCTCTCTACTCCTTCAGACGTATCCACTCTGTTGCAGATCTTAGTACATTCCGCAAATAGACAAACTTTACCTTCTATCCCTTCTGCCAGGTTGCTCACAAACGGGCTGATTTAGTAAAGTCCGGGGGAGAGCGGGCGAATGCCCGTTCTCCTGTGCGCGCAATTCAGTATGCTAATTAGGACCGGAGTGGCAGCTGTCAGCGGGTTTGACAGCCAACGCTCAATTTTGCCGGCGTCTGTTCTCGAGCCCGCTGACAGCCACGGGCTCGGAAACCGGACGCCGGCAAAATTGAGCTTCCAGTTTTCGACCCGACAGCCGTGGGCAGACTTCAATTTTTTTTTTTCTTTTGGAAAAAGTTTCGGGACCTCCGACTTAATATCACCATGATATTAAGTCGGAGGGTGCACAGAGAAGCAGTTTTTACTGCTTTTCTGTGCACTTTCCCGGTGCCCGAAAAAATTAGCGCCTACCTTTGGGTAGGCGCTAATTTCTGAAAGCAAAATGTGCGGCTTGGCTGCACATTTTGTTTTCTGAATCGCGTGATAATACCTAATAGGGCCATCAACGTGCATTTGCATGTTGCAGGCGCTATTAGGTTCGGGGGATTGGACGCGTGTTTTCGGCCTCTTACTGAATAAGGGGTAAGGGAAAACGTGCGTCCAATGGCGGGTTAACAGTGCGCTCCATCGGAGCGCACTGTACTGTATCGGCCCGAAAGATATTAAACAGAATCGGTCCCAAAACCGATCCCTGCGGCACTCCACTTAACACCGTTCTTTCTTCAGAGTAGGTTCCACTTACCATTACACGCTGTCTCCTGTCAGTCAATCAGTTTGCAATCCACTCTGCCTTGGCACCTACTCTCAAGCTTCTCATTTTGTTCACAAGTCTTCTATGTGAGACCGTATCAAAAGCTTTACTAAAACCCAAGAAAATCACATCGAGCACTCTTTCTTGACCTAATTCTCTAATCACCCAATCAAAAAAAAATTCAGATTTGTCGAAAGGACCTTCCCCTGGTGAATCCATGCTGCCTCAGGTCAAGCAACCCATTGGATTGTAGATAGATCACTATCCTTTCCTTTAGCAGAGTCTCCATTAATTTTCCCACCACAGAGGTGAGGTTAACCACCCTGTAGTTTCCAGCCTCTTCTCTGCTCCCACTCTTGTGAAGTGGGACCACCACCGCTCTTCTCCAGTCTTGCAGCACCACTCCCATTACCAGGGATCTATTGCACAGGTCCTTCAGCAGACCCGCCAACACATCTCTGAGCTCTCTCAGTATCCTGGGGTGTACTTCATCCGGCCCCATGGCCTTGTCAACTTTCAGTTTTCCTTGCTCTTCCCATACATTATCTTCTGTAAACAGAGTTTCGTCTACTCCATCCCCATCCACAGTCTTAACTAGACAACAGTCCTTCTCCAGGGTCTTCTTTAGTGAACACTGAACTGAAGTATTTGTTTAGTATTTTGGCCATTTCTTCGTCTCTCTCTCCACACGATCTTTGTCACCTTTCAATTTCACTATACTACTTCAGACCTTTCTCCTTTCTTTGACATATCTGAAAAATGTTTTGTCACCTTGCTTTACCCTCTTTGGCAATCCTTTCTTCTGCCTGACTTTTTGCTTTCCTGTTTCTTTCTTCGTCTCCTGTGTTCCTCTTTTTGAGATCCTTTATATTTCTTGAATGCTATTCTTTTTGCTTTTATCAGTCACCTCCTTTGAGAAACAGATCGGTTTCTTATTTCTCTTACTTTTGTTTACTTTTCTAACATATAGATTTTTGCCTTTGTAATTGCTCCTTTTAGTTTGGCCCACTGTTCCACCTCTCTCATTTTCTCCCAGTCTTCTAGTTCTACCTCCCTGTATGTCCCCATTTCAACAAAGTCCGTATTTTTGCAATTCAGAACTCGGATCTTCGTGTGACTTCTCCATATCCTATTTGCAATATCAAACCATACATAAGAACATAAGAAATTGCCATGCTGGGTCAGACCAAGGGTCCATCAAGCCCAGCATCCTGTTCCAACAGAGGCCAAACCAGGCCACAAGAACCTGGCAATTACCCAAACACTAAGAAGATCCCATGCTACTGATGCAATTAATAGCAGTGGCTATTCCCTAAGTAAACTTGATTAATAGCAGTTAATGGACTTCTCCTCCAAAAACTTATCCAAACCTTTTTTTGAACCCAGCTACACTAAATACCGTTTGATGATCACTGGTGCTGAAGTGGGCACCCACCCAGACAACAGACACATTATCCCCATTAGTGAGCACTAGGTTGAGTATAACTCCCTCCCTTGTGGGTTCCATTACCATTTGTTTGAAGAGAGCCCCTTGCAGGGCATCCACTATCTCTGGTAGGTTCTGCATAAGGGATTCTCCAGTCTACATCCGGCAGATTAAAATCTCCAATAATCAGCATTTCTCCCTTCTTTCCCACCTTTTGGATGTCTTCAATCAGACCTCTGTCTAATTCTTCCATTTGAGTCAGAGGCCTGTAAACCACTCCAGTAAAAATGGATGCACCATCTTTTTTTTTTTTTTTTGAGGACGGCCCATAATGTTTCTTCTCTACCCCAAATTCCTTGCAATTCAGTTGCTTGGATATTATTTTTGCATAAAGAGCTACTCCTCCCACTTTTCTGTGCGCTCTCTGTCCTTCCTTAAGTTGTAGCCCGGTATGGCCATATCCCAATCATGAGAATCTGTGAATCATGTCTCCATAACAGCAACAATGTCCAAGCCCGCCTCCACCCATTAGGACCTGCAGGTCTGGGATTTTATTGCCCAAACTACGAGCATTTGTAGTCATAGCTTTCCAATTTTTTTCCCTTGATTTGTTGCACTTACTAGACACTTTTTCTGCTTTTTTGAGCCGATTGATTTTTATTTTCTCCTCCCACTTCCTGTATTGCTTGGGGGTGGTGTCAATTTCATTGGCTATCTTCTGCCACCCCCATTCTTTAGTTTAAATGTCTGATAATATATGATCTGAATTTCTCACTTAGCATCCTCCTTCCTGCTATGGACAAATGAAGGCCATCCTTACCATAAAGCCTTTTACTGCTCCATACATGGCTCCAGCCTCCAATGTATCCAAAGCCATTTTCTGTACACCTGGTTTTGAGCAAGGAATTGAAGTTATCTATGTGGCATAGATTCTCATTTCCCTTTCCATGAACACGTAATATACTTCTGAAAAAGGCAATAGTCTTTGCAGTGTGTCCTATCTTTCCTAGATTTTGAAAATCTTTTTGTATTTCATGGATACCATTTCTATTGAGGTCATTGGTCCCCAGATGGATGATAACACTGATATCAAAGTTCCTACTTTTTTTTTCAATAACTTGGCTATCTGGTTTGCATTTCTACTAGCTAAGAATCCTGGAAGGCATTTAACTGTTGTGTCACCATCAAAATGTGCTCCCAAACTGGTTCCTCTGATGACGGAGTCTCCCAGCAGCTGAGAGTGGACAAAGTGAAGTAAAAAGGAGCAGAAAGAGAGAAAGGGGTCCCAAGTTGAGACTTCCCTTTACATAAGTTGTGGTTGAAGCCCAAGGAAGTGTTACTGAAAAAATGTGCTGAAGCTGTGGATAACCGATAAATGCAACTTCAACTTCCTCCCCCACTGCCAAAGGGGCCATTCAGATATGGGGGGGGGGGGGGGGGGGGGGGGGGAATTCATCGGTACTGACTGCAGAAACAACTCCAGCAGCATACGCATCCTATCCATGAAGGCTGGTATGCCACACTTTTTTTTTTTTTTTTTTAATGTAGATGTGCCTTGGGCTTGAAAACATTGGGAATCACTTCAGAACTGCAAAGGATGACCAAAATGCTTACTTTGCAAGGTACCCAGCAGAGAAACAATGGATCTTTAAAGTAAACTTTTTGTGGGGAAGTCAGAGTATCTGGATGCAGGATATTTAATTCACAATCTGAGCCACTCATGAATATTACAATAATCGGTAAATACTATAATGCACATAAAACAGATACCCACATTGGCTATGGATCAGCTCTATAGAGGACAAATCAAGAGCTCTGATTTGGCTAAGAACCTAAACAGAAACCAGTTATTGGAGCAAGTGAACCACAAATTCAGAGGTGCGTTGTTATGAGGTCAGAACAGCATGCAAAAAATAATAGCAGAACAGGTTGCTGGCTTGGTTTCTCCTTAATGATAGACGAGTTAAGAGTCAGAACAAATCACTTCCCTTAAGCTTTCATTATCATTCACAGCACTATGTCAACAACCAAGCTCTCTCTGGGCCTCATTATACAGATACTATAATTGTTACAATCAAAGAATAGGATAAACCCTTTTGAAAATACATTCAAACTCATGTAAGTAAAATGTATAGAATAGAAACCGCAGGGTAACACACTCATAAAAACTGGGATAGGCAGTTTGTACAGAGAGAGAGAAAGAGAAATGTATGAATAAGCAAAGAAAAGTCAGAGCAGGGCTGAGAGGTTGTGTGGAGGACAAAAGGGAGAAAACCGGTATTGGTTTACAGGCAATGGGAATTTGTGAGCTTATCTACCCAAGTAGTAGAAAACCAGAGAAAGAGAGAATGGATCTCAATCGGGGCAGACTGGATGGGCCAGTTGGTTTTTATCTGCCGTCATTAAGCAAGTGCTATCATTTATGAGTGAAGGAGCAACTTAGTAGTTAAGGCAACAGGCTGAGGACCAGGGAAACCAGGCCTTGAACCACCCAAAAAAAAAAACGAAGAGCACTAAATCTAAATAAATAAAATTAGGATGGTATAAATGTAGTTTAATATAGTATATGCATTTAAACCTAAGGTGCATAACAATTAACTCATTGTTCTATCACGTACATCTAAGGTAAAATTAAACCTATTTGTTGCCAGTTAATTTCCTTTCATTTAGTACTGCCAGACCAGTCCAGACAAGTTGGATACATTCCCCGGCCAGCAGATGGGGCAGAGACAAAAGCTCAAAGCTGATTTAATTCCACCTATAAAGGTCTGGTGCTGCCCTCAGCCTTCAGTATCCTATTGCCAAAGTTAAGGCAAACAAATGAAACTTTTTTTTTTAAAACCACTATTATGATTACCACCTGGTACAGCCACCAAGCTCCTTCCATGGTTATTAACCCAGGAACAAGAATCTTTACTCCAAGTTCACAATTAGGCTGGCTACTTTCAGCATTGACAACAAAAAAAGTCACTATTAAATGTCTTAGCTTAGCAGGCTATGAGAGCCACTGACGTTGCAGCATTCCTTGGGTGGGGCTCTGGACTGGCCTGGTAGTACTAATGGAAAAGAACTTAACCAGCAACAGGTAGGTTTAATTTTACTTTACTTTCCTTTCCTTATCGTCCATGCCAGACCAGTCTAGACAAGTGGGATGTGCCAAAAGCTCTACCCAGTCCGGGCAGATGGAAGCCACAATTGCTCTCAGAACTCCTACATCCAAGGCATAGTCTCTCCCCACCTGCACACCCCTACTCAGGTGCTCAGAGCAGGGATGCCATGAACCAAAGGCACTGCCCTTATTTCTGGAAAGCCAGATAATGATTCGGTCTGAGAGTACTCTTTTTCCTCCTTTAGCAGGTTCTTTAAGCCCCGCATACTTTTGCTAGAGTGAGCATCCCTCGGGCTCCTCTACTCAATTACTCCTGTAATTGATCACTTAGAAGCCCCTGTGTTTTTAAGGCTACCTTAATAGACCAAAGAGATATTTAAGAACCTTGTCACCTACCAAATCCCACAGGAGACTTACAACTAATTTGAAGTGGCCGTCCCCATCTACATTGTCTGACTTTCTCTCCCTCCTATATGAGAAAAACCCACATGCTAACCAATTTAAAAACATAACAAGGTTTTATCCTGAAAGTTAAGGCGGCAAACATTTATTCAAAACTAAAAGTCATTTAACAAACCTGGCGAGTTATATCACTCTGTTAATCAGATCATTAAGCCTCTCTCTAAGCCTCCACGTTCTGCCATCTACTTCTCCAGGGATAAATATTGCTGCTGAAGCTTTTGCAAATTTATCTATCGATAAAATCAATAATATTAGAAACTCAATCCTTGCCCCTGCCAATAAAATTAATGATGAATACAACCCCGATAACTCAATCTGGGACGAATTCCACAAGATATCAGAGTCAGATATAATAAAATTTGTCACCAATATGAACTCAACTTTGTGTCCATTAAATCCCAGCACATTATTAAAATCAATAAAAACCAAAACCACCTGTTTCATTACACGGTTCATTAATGCCTCCCTTAAGGCAGGTGTTATATCAGACCCCTTCAAAAGGGCCATAGCTTGTCCTACCCTTAAAAAATTCCAATGCTAACCCCACTGAATTGTCCAATTATCATCCAATTTCCTCTCTATCCTATTTATCAAAAATTCTCGAAACTGCAATCCTGGAGCAACAGACTACTTTTGCTGATTCTAATAACATTTTAGGTCAATATCAATTTGGCTTCCGTAGACATCATAGTATTGAACTACTACTTTTATCCAGCTTTGACCATGGTACATCTTACATCCTTGACTTTCTTGATGTCTCAGTAGCCTTTGATACAATTGATCACAATATACTTGTCTCACCTAAAGGCTTTAGCTTTTTCTGGATGCATATCATTTTCATCATACCTTTCCAATAGATCTGTACAGGCAATGTTGATTCCCACGTCTCATATTGGTATTCTGTTATCTCCAGTGAACCCCAAAGTTCTGCCTTATCAGCCATGCTATTTAACATCTACATGACCCCACTCTGCCGAATATTGGCTGACCTTGGGTACACTATAAAATTTACGCTGATGACATCCAATTTTTCTTTCTACTCAAAACAACTTGGGCACAAACTGAACAGTTTTTGATACATTGTCCGTACTCAAAACTGGTTAAACCTAAACAAATTAGCACTGAATATTAACAAAACTGAAACAATGTACCTTTCAAGATTTACACCTTCCAATATTCCAAAGGATATTTGTTTAAAAAACCAACACATTTTACTTACTGCTTCAGTCCGGAATCTTGGTGTCATAATTGACTCATCACTTAAACATGAATATTCACATCAAAATAATATAAACTTCGCATTACAAGCTAAAACTGCTACGACACCTTAAACCGTTCCTTGACGTTGAAGATTTCCATACTGTCTTACAAGCACTTCTCTTTTCAGTGATTGATTATTGCAACTTTTTACTCGGTCTTCCGACTTGTGCTATTTGTCCACTTCAAATTATTCAAAATTCTGCTGCCCGTTTATTAACCAATACACCAGTTCATGAACATATCACTCCCTTATTACAATTACTCCACTGGCTACCAATAACTTTCCACAATACAAAATTAGCCATCACTGTGCATTCTCTCATTAATAACTTACACTCACCGTGGATCAACACCATAATGAAAATGCATACTCCTGGTTAAAGCACTACCTTCATCCAACCAAAACCTTTTGGACGTCCCTTCTTCGAAGACTTTAGATGAGACCAGGAAATGCACTCTCTCAATAGCAGGCCCGACCCTCTGGAATTCGCTCTCAAAAGAGATCAGAAACTTGAAGGAACCCGTTTTTCAAAAAACCCTAAAGACCAACCTCTTTAAACAAGCCTATGAAGGCTAATTTGATTTTATGTTCTCATTCTGTTTTATTATTTTTCATGATGCAGTCTTATAATTTGCTATGTAACTTTTACTTGTGTTTTATTATTTTATGTTAATTATGAATGTGATACTGTACCCTGCCCTGAACATAGGAAGGGCAGGCAAGAAATGCTTTAAAATAAATACATTTCTCCACTGCGACTTACCTGCAGTGTTTCTTCTTGCTTGGCACCTGCTCTGCCAGAGAAACAGAACCCTTTTATGTGGGCTGTTGCCCTAGGAGCCTGGTCTGCAGCTTCTGCTGGTGAATACACCAAGAGAAGAAGTCACTGAGAAACTCTCTTCTGGTGCTTGAGCCCTTGGTGCTATATCCTGTATTCTCTCTGTCCATACAAAGGCCTCTGTTTCACCGTCCACACTTCCCTCAGGGGAAAACATTGTTTATAACTATTCTTGCATGGATATCATTTGATATTCGTTGCAATTGTGTAATAATGCCTGCAACATTAAGCATCTTTCAAATCATTTAAAACAGTGGTGTTACTTAACCTATTTTAGGGTTCTCTGATGAATATACCATTTTAGGTACCCACATTTTTATTTTATTTAAAGCCTAGATCCAATATATTGTTGAGTGTACACACACACATACATATATACATATATATATATATACACACACACACACACACACACACACTCACACCTACAGGTATAGATATACTAATATTCACCTTTGAAAGTTGTATTGATTCCTTAGTTTATCAGTGGTGAATTTAAAAAAGTGAATTGGATGTGCATGGTATGTTAGATATCATTTGATTTTCCCTATCAGATGACAGCTATATACCCAATAAAATATGCAAACGTCTTGACACACTCAATGACTATCTAGGTTTTAATGTAACAGTACATCATAACAGCATTAGCCATGTACTGGTTCATATGTTTTCAATTGCAGACTCCACTGAACAAGCAATAGTACAAAGCCCCCATTTTTCCTCATGATTGATCTCAGGCAGCCACTACAGAAACAATTTCAAGTTTGTCAACTGTATTAAATAATTTATAGCAGTAATAGTGGCACAATTCCATTAGTATTACATTGAATTCCATTATTTAAAAAGTTATTTTCTCCTTTGGAGGATATCTCAGGATACAAAAGGAAGATTCCTTAGACAGTGCAGAGTAGGGATGTGAATCTTTTTAGGACGATTAAAATTATCGTCCGATAATTTTAATATCGTCTTAAACCGTTATGGAACACAATACAATACAGATTCTAACGATTTATCGTTATAAATCGTTAGAATCGTGAGCCGGCACACTAAAACCCCCTAAAACCCACCCCCGACCCTTTAAATTAAATCCCCCACCCTCCCGAACCCCCCCCAATAACTTAAATAACCTGCGGGTCCAGCAGCGGTCCGGAACGGGCTCCTGCTCCTGAATCTTGTCGTCTTCAGCCGGCGCCATTTTCCAAAATGGCGCCGAAAAATGGCGGCGGCCATAGATGAAAAAGATTGGACGGCAGGAGGTCCTTCCGGACCCCCGCTGGACTTTTGGCAAGTCTCGTGGGGGTCAGGAGGCCCCCCACAAGCTGGCCAAAAGTTCCTGGAGGTCCAGCGGGGGTCAGGGAGCGATTTCCCGCCGCGAATCGTTTTCGTACGGAAAATGGCGCCGGCAGGAGATCGACTGCAGGAGGTCGTTCAGCGAGGGTTCCGGCGCCTCGCTGAACGACCTCCTGCAGTCGATCTCCTGCCGGCGCCATTTTCCGTACGAAAACGATTCGCGGCGGGAAATCGCTCCCTGACCCCCGCTGGACCTCCAGGAACTTTTGGCCAGCTTGTGGGGGGCCTCCTGACCCCCACGAGACTTGCCAAAAGTCCAGCGGGGGTCCGGAAGGACCTCCTGCCGTCCAATCTTTTTCGTCTATGGCCGCCGCCATTTTTCGGCGCCATTTTGGAAAATGGCGCCGGCTGAAGACGACAAGATTCAGGAGCAGGAGCCCGTTCCGGACCGCTGCCGTTCCGGACCGCCGCTGGACCCGCAGGTTATTTAAGTTATTTGGGGGGGGGTTCGGGAGGGTGGGGGATTTAATTTAAAGGGTCGGGGGTGGGTTTTAGGGGGTTTTAATGTGCCGATTTTTCGATTTTTAACGATTTTTAACGATTTTTCACGATATTTTACCCCCCCAAACGGCAACAATACGATTCCCTCCCCCTCCCAGCCGAAATCGATCGTTAAGACGATCGAGGACACGATTCACATCCCTAGTGCAGAGTATTCCAAGTAGTGAAATCTCAAGCAGTTTGTAAGAAATTGCAGGTAGACCTTGTGAAGCTGGAAGACTGGGCATCCACAGCAGATGAAATTTAATGTGGACAAGAGCAAAGTGATCTTGCCAGCTTCTTGTGACATGGACTGGCCACTGTTGGAAACAGGATACTGAGCTTGCCAGTATAGCAAATTCTATCATTCAGCGTGGAAGAAGCAGGAAACATGTGCAAGAATAGGAGCTAGAGTAAATGAGCGATGTGCCCATGTTAAAGCAGCTGAGAAAAGAGAATGGAGAAAGGGGCCCTAAGGCAAGACACCTCAATGCACAACAGGGCCAAACTGTGACTGAATATATACGTAACTACATTTTCTTAAAGCTGGTGGTGTAGGGTATAGGTCCAGCACGACCACTGGGTGGGACTAGGCGACAGCCTAGGGTGGCGCGCTGCTGGGGTACACGAGGGCGCCATTTTGAAAATGTGAAGGAGGGGTGGCAGTCACGGAAAGCTTGCTAGGTTTGTGCAACGAGAGAGAGAGAGAACTGTAGGAGGGAGCCCATAACTCTATATATCTACCACTGTCAGAGAGGCACATTCCACTCAGGGTGGGTTTGGGGGCGATGTTACATTGGTCTGTAACTCCCCTAACCAGGGAACTACAGACCCTTGCGCCGGCCCTGGTAGGGGAGTCACCAGAGTCTCTTGCCTTGACACTCAGGCACATCAGTTAATTTCAATCATCACTGGAACTCTACTCCCTTGTGACAGGCCCATGTATGTCTCTGCCCCCTCCCCCCCCTTTTTTTTTAAATTTGGAAGAGGGATTGGGGGGTTTATCAGTGCTTTCCTAGTTTTTCTTTTGGATGTTGGAGCCCTCTCCATGTCCATACCGCCTGCTTGGTGGAGGCTGATGCACCACATAAGACATTTTGGTGTGCCCTGGGCTTGAACAAGTTGGGAAACCCCGAGCTAAACTTAAGTGCCTGTAAATATTCTGGTCTGATGCAAGCCAGAATAAGCAGCAGCCTGTCTCACACTACACACCAGTTTTCAATCTAGAACAGCAGTTTGATACAGATACTATTCAAAATGGTAGTCATTGGGCTTTTCCTACACTCAGTCTGCTCAGGCATCACTTTCATGGATACTATCGACAATCAAAATATATTTGACTGACCCAGGTAAGCCACACACACACAGCTGGAACAACACACAAAAAGCAAGAATTCAATTACTTGGCAAGGCACTATTTACAAACTAAACCCATTTTATATTTGGAATCCTTACTTTTACCATCTCCTCATCCTTTAATTTTTTTTTTTACATTGTCCATGAAAATAAGATATGCCTGGCATGCGGAAACACTTCCAGAGACAGGCTGAAAATGTAGATCAAACATTTCTGTGTGGCTAGGGGAGCAGTTTCCATGGCAAATCCTTCTGATAATGGTGGTGGAACACTACTGCAGTTTAGTACATTATTTAAGAACCAATCTCTTTTCATTAGGATCAAGGGGGATATAAAATTTGGAACTACTTCATTTAACCAAGCAACAAAGTACCCAGGCAACAGTATATTCATATTTAGTAGTTTCGGGGTAGTGAAGTTACCGGTGCGACTGTGTTGGTGGGGGCTTGCGCGATGCCAGAGTCGGTGAAGAAAGGCTCGGTACTGTCACTGGAAGAGTGCGAGGGAGACAGCTCGGATGTCCTTCTGCCTCTTCCTGGCCTCGAAAGAGACAGTTGCGACTGTGGGCAAGCTCTCCACAGAACTGCCCCAGAAGATTCTCTAACAGCATGCAGTGAGTCTTTTGCAGTCCCAGTATGACCCTGGATTCCCTTTGGGAACCGATAGCAGGCTTTAGGAAATCTTTTAATGCCAGCTCCTCCAAGATTGATATTTTATCCTCTAAGCTGGACCAGATGGGCTATAAATATGATGGCCAAATATCTACTATAAATAATAAAGTCTCTGCAGTAGAATCTGAGATTAAGGATATTCAAGCTTTCCACACTGTTAAGGATCGTAATGCATTATCTAGAAGAATTGAACATCATACCAGACTTTTAAATTTATGTTTTCTAAACTTTCCTAAGGTTATAGGGGAAATCCCTGATATGACTTTGAAATTTTAGTACTTCTGACAAGTATTTTTTTTAATCTGACCAACTGCCATCCATTAATAAGTTGTATTTTCTTCCTTCATTTGGAGCAGCTTCCCAAAATTCTAATGCTCAATCTCCTTCTGCTTTCTTCAATTTGACTAATTTTCTTGAGGATTCCTCATCTGAAATTACAGAACATTCCACTTTGTTAGTTTCCTTTAAATCTTCTTAGGATCTGAGCAATGCTAAGGGAAAATATTTTAGGCATTTATCCTCTTTATTTTACGATCAATCTGTTTGGATATTCCACGACCTTGCACTCGTGACCCAAGAAAAAAGAAAGGGATTTCATGCATTTAAATAAGAGGCTATTTCATTAGGGTGTTCTTTCGCCCTGCGCTACCCTGTAAATGCTTTAAGTAGCATGAAAATGATTGCTTAATTATTTTTTCTCCTGAGCAACTGAGAGCATTTCTTGATTCCAGAAGGCCTCTAACCTCATCTCCAGTCTCAACTTAGTATTGGGCATATGTATCACGGTTTGTCACATGCTATGCTAGTTTTCTTGAAATTCTTTGCATTAATCTCTTTGTTTTCCTGACTCCTTCCACAATAATGCTGAAATTCTTAATTAAGGATGAAGGTCTATATATTCTGTTACTGGTTTTTGTTAACTTTTCTTTATTATCTTACATTATCCATGTATTCCCATGCAGTTAATTCTTTGTATATTCATAAAATTATGATAAATAATAAATTTAAAAAAATGTTTCAAGGGTTAAACTGAAACAGTTTAAACAGCTGATTCCATTAAGATTTTGCCTTGATATTGAGGCTAAGGATTCTTCAATGCCAATTCATTCATTCTCACATACACAGGCTCCTTCTCCCTCACAGACATTATGTATGTGTGTGCACCTGTGAGACTGTGTGTGACACACAGGCTCTCACAGGCACGCAAACTGTCACAGGCACACAGGCTCTCACACACACATATCTCCTCACATATACATTGTCTGTCACATAGACACACACAAGCTCTCATCTCTGCAGTTTCACCCGGTGGCACTGCAGAGATGAGAAAACAAGTCTAGCAATTCTCATTAGAGGACTGTGAAAAAGACAATAGTCCATCAGAGGCTAGATTTCCAACTTATTGTTGGTCTTTCTAGCCAGAACTCCAGTTTGCCTTTCTTTGTTTTTTCTCAAAAGTTAGCAATGAAGCTTTAAACAATAATTACAAACGTATTCATGCCAAGATCAGGGCAGGGTAAAGGGAAAGCGACTGGCTAAGGGAAATTGGACCACTTAACCTGTGCAGACTAGCAGCACAGAAAAAGGCACGATTCTTATTTGTTCATTTGTGCCCAGACCTGGCGCAACAGGGTGTGCATACCGTGCATTTGCACAGAGCGGCACACCCAGGGGGGCAGGAGGAGAAGCCATGGGGCCACCGGCGGTGCTCAACCTGTCAGTGGCTGAAGAAGGAGCTGCCAGCAGCTGAAGAAGAAGAGAGGCTGCTGGCGACCGAAGGAGAGGCCCGTGTTTTTGTGTGCGTGCATCCACGCACAACTTCCACTCCCCCCCACAAGCAGGAAGGCCATTGGGCCGTAGTGGAGCTCATCCCACCACGGTCCAATGACAATAGGAGGCCCTGAATGTTTATATGAGAGCCTGTGTCTGTGACAGTCTGTGTGCTTGTGTGCCTGTGAGAGCCTGTGTGTCACACACAGGGTCTCACAGGTGCACACACACATACATAATGTATCTGTGAGGGAGAAGGAGCCTGTGTATGTGAGAATGAATGAATGTGTTATTGTGCTTGTGTGTGAGAAGGAAGATAACATTTGTTTGGCCCTATCTCCCCCAATCCATGATGATCTCAGAGTGACTGGAAATCAAAAGATCCCAGGTATGGAGAGAACAGGAGATTTTTAAATCCTTATTAGTTTTAATTATTGGGTGTAATTTGATCTTTCTGCTCTTTTGAAATATTTAATTTTTGGAGGGGGGAACAGAACATTTTAATTACTGGATATTTTATTCATCAGATGTTTTGAACTATTTTATTGGTATTTGAGAAATTTTGGATACTCTTATTCATGAACTGGTTTGAAATATTTATTCTTTTTATGAATATGATTTTCCTGTTATGATTGATATTTTATATTTTTTTGATTTTATTATTTAATGTTTTAGGAAGAATGGTAATGTTCCTGTTTTTCCAAACTTGCTCTGCATGTAGAGGCTGGTTTTTTGTGGGTTCCAGTTCGGTTTTTCTCAGCACGTTTCTGTTTATACTTTCTGATCTCTTCATTCTGTATTTGGTGAGGTTCTGTCCGTGTTCTGCATATATGACAGAGGTGAGGGTTGGGGTGGGTGTGTCGGTTTTTAAAAATATAGATTGCAGGAGGGAGCTGGGCTTTATTTGATGGGTCGGGACAGAAAGTGAATGAATCATGGGGAGGGGGTCGCACAGTAATTGTTGGCACAGGGCAGCAAAAAAAAAAATCCCTAGCACCAGCCCTGTTTGTGCCCAATATTACTGCTGTGGCAGAGCTTAGTGAAGAGTAAATATGCATGCGCTGTCCTGTCTCCTTCCTCAAACAGCAGCACTGCCAGCCAGGTGATTTGCACTTTCTCCTACCAAACAAGACATACAAGTTTGATTCCTCATGTGAGGCTGCTACCTTCAGGCTGATCAGTGCAAGCTGCATTCAAAATCCCCGGGAGAGTGGGAGGGGAGCTGGAAAAAAAAATATTGCTTTTGCATTAACATATCCTGGGCAGAACAAGGGCACTGGAAGTTATTACCTGAGAATGCCACACCCCGCCCTCTCGATCACAGCAGCTCACTGCAGTACTTTACACCTAAGTGTGGGAAAGGAAGGGTGGCAGGTGGTTAAAAATAAAACCCACAGATTACAGGAAGAAGCCGAAGAGAGGCCTTGCAGGTCAGGATAGACACCATGGGCCTTGTACAGGTCCCATCTAGGGAGCAACAGCAGCTGCAGCTCATAGCTTTGCTTCTGCCATCAGTACTGCTGCAGTGAGACAAATCCTGAACCGTACGTGTCTGAGACACCGCCCCAGCATCAAATTAAAATCGCATGCTAGATATGCATGAGGCACTTTCCAATGTTTCATTTATTTTTCCGCCTTTAGTTGACTGCTAAAACATCAGCGATGATGAAATGCACAGCCACAGGTTCGGAAAATGGACGCCGGCAAAACCGAGTGTCCATTTTCTAACCCGCGGGCAGAATTTTTTTTTTTTTTTTAAGATTTTGTTTTTTTTTTTTTTTATTTTTGCGGCCTCCGACTTGATATCGCTATGATATGAAGTCGGAGGGTGTACACTTCCTAGTGGTGTCTGAAATTAACGCCTGCCTTTTGGCAGGCGTTAATTTCTGAGAGTAAAATGTGCGGCTTGGCTGCACATTTTACTTTCTGGATCGTGTGGGATTAACTAATAGGCTCGCAACATGCATTTGCATGTTGCGAGCGCTATTAGTTTCGGGGGGGGGGGGGGGGGGGTTGGCCACGCGTTTTCCATGCGCTATTACCCCTTAATGTATAAGGGATAAAAATAGCACGTCGAAAGGCGCAGCCAAACGGGGGGGACTAATGGTGCGCTCAGTTGAGCGCACCATACTGCATCGGCCCGTTTGTGCGGAGCAGGTTATATATCCCGGTCGTACTGCCCCTTCTGCTTCACTAGTTCAGGCTTGCCCCTCCAACGACCACCTCTGCATTCCTCCGGCCTCCTCTCCCGTCTCGGTCCCTCCCCCTCTTTTGGTCACTTTTTCCACCTTGCTAGCTTTTTTACTTCACTAATGAAGTAATGAAGTAGTTTAGACACTAATGTCTAAACTACTGTTATTCGAGGATTTAGGAGAGAACGCACTGATTGGAAGTTACGGTGTTTGGTTCTGTACTTACTAGTGGAACCAAAATAAAAAAAAATGTATCTGTTTCCTTGGGAGGGTGAGACGGCATTTTCTTCAAAATGCAGTGCGAAGCAGAATACCATCGTTTTAAGATCTCACTACTTATTTTAAAGAGATTCTGCCACAGTCCTGATTTCTGTGAGTTTTTCACTGAATACTGTAAACAGGAATTAGCATTTTCTGACCTTAAAATATTCAGTTATGAAAGGTGTGAAAGAGAATTGTGTGCCGCGCTGCCACCTCCTGTTTTAGCTTTTAAAAATATTCGGGGGGGGGGGGGGGAGGGGGCTGGAACCATATATAAGGGGAAAACCCCCCTTCCTTCCATTAAGATGTTAAAAGAGTTCTCCAGACTTATTACTCCCACACAGCTCCTCTGAAAGGCTTTCTGAGCTGGTCACAGCTCTTACTGTTGCTGTTTCTTTCTTGATTCAATCATTGCCCTCAAATTGCAGCATCATTTTAAAAAGACAAAAGTAGATTTTAAACACAACCACCTGAAGTTTATTCCAAGGAGCCGTCTGATATTTATAAACCTGATGTCATGGATGTAAGCCCTTGGGCTCTGGCGTGGTTGACGCAGCCTAGTAAGCAAACTGACGAGCGAGGCCCACGCTGACAGCTGACGGACATGCCCTTACTAGGACTGGAGCTGGAGCTTCACCTATCCCAGTCCCGTTCCCCACAGGTTGAGCCTTTGGGTTCCATGGGCTGGCAAGGCTTAGGCGAATGTCCCTAAAGGAGCACTCAGAGAGAGTTCAGATACGGGAGGTGGTCAGGGTTGGCTACGAGAAGACAAGATCCAGATGCAAGCCTCGGTTGGGGCTGGCAGCGAGCAGGGAGAAGCCAGGCTCTGTAGCAGAGGTCAGTTCCAAGAGTCAGGCCAAGACAGACAGGCCAAGGCAGGATGGACACAGAGAACCAAGACAAGGCAGGATGAATACTGGAGGACCAAGACAAGACAGGGCAAGACAGCAGAGAGGCGGGGAAAGTGCTGGAGCAAGGCAAAGAGGCATAGAGGCTACAAGGCAAGGCAGGAGCATGGCATGGAAACACAGGAAGATACCAAGGCAAAGCAGGACAACAACAAGGCATGAAGGGTAGCAACATGTTCTGTAGACTAGGCAGGGAGACCTGTTGAATATTTGAGGGTAGCTGGGTCCTGACCCAGCCACGCTGACGTCATCACCTGGCACCACCATTGTTTTCCTACTGCGGGGCCTTTAAATTGTATGCAGTGGTGCATGTGCGCGTCTAAGGCTGGCACACAAATGCAGTGGGAATGCATTATGGCTGCTTCTAAGCCGCTGAAGAGCTTGAGGCATTTTGGGGTGAGTCAGTCAGTCGCAGGGCTGACCCATCATTACACCCTGACATGAGAGGAAAAGTATTTTGTGTTCCATAATTGATTGATTAGAAATTGAGATTTTATGAAAGTTTAAGGTCAAGAGAGGCAAGTTGTCAAATAGTATTTCCTTATCTTTGTCTTCTCGGTCTGGCTTCTTTAGATCTCATTCCCTGGACCTGTGTCTCTTTATGTAATTTAATCCTGGAGGACAGAATTTCTCATTAAAGGATCTTTTTCACATGACCTTCAGCCAAATCTCTCATGCTACTTTACATCTTGCCAATAAGATCACTTCTCTTCACCCAGACTTTGCTGTAATCGGTGCTCCATTTCTGACCTTTGCTATCCCCGTAAAATATTATGAACATAGATTTGTGTGATCAAGTTTTCAATCATTAACATCTCAACCACTTTCAACTCTGGATCTTCTGCTAGACATGGCACAGAGATATAGCTTGGCTTTATAGTTTCACTGTATTCCCTCAAATGATTTTTAGAGCTTATTTTTTAATTATTTCTTGACATCCATTCCACCTTTAATACTTGACTCAAAGGGACCGTTTGTGTGTCTTAAACTGACATCCTTCATTTGTTCTTGTTGTGCCCGGTCTCAGACGGCTTCGACCCTTGTGCTTCACCTTTCTCTCTGCTCTCCCCGCTAGCCTTGGGAAGATGGCTACCGCCGCGTCTGTTTGCCACTCTCTCCGGCGTCCCCGGAACGGCTATGGCAAGGCTATCCGCTATGTTTCTCCAGAGTGCCTCCTAGGGTGCGCGCACGCACACGCCACCCACGTCATGGCGGGAACCTTGGGGGCGTCCCCCTCGAATAACGTCACGCCATCCGGGTATTTAGCCTGCCCTTCGTTTGCTAACAAACGGAGTTAGAAAGGATTGGAATGCCTCCGGTCTGAGCTACTCTACCACTTCCGTGCTGCTGCTGGAAGCTCTTTCTCCTAACCTGGGTACCCACTCCTCGGGGGCTCTTTGCTTTCTTACAGGTGCCTATCTGGGATACCAGGTACTCGCTCCTCGAGGGCCTGCACTCCCTGCCGTGGTGCCTGCAATCCAACTACTTCTGCCTGCTGGGATCTACATCTATTCAGCTACCAACTTAGGCCTGGATTTATCAAAATGCGATAAGTATCGCATGCGATAGCAAAAGGGGCGTGTTTTATGCTAATATACAGTTTTTCGCAATTTGCGCTAACTACATATGTGAAGAGCTACGTTAGCACAAACTGCGATAACTGCCAGACCTGTTGTATTTCCGAGAGAGAGAGACAGAGACAGAGAGAGACTAGCCATAGTATCTACTACCTAAATAGGTATTGGTATCCCCATGGTAGGCCCACCTAGTAACTCGAGGTGAGGGTTAGACATTGGTGTAGGGGGTTAGAGGCCACTGACATTCAATGTGAGATGTACAAACAGAACAGTGGTCTCTTGTGAAGATCTGAGGACTGACGGAGAGAGGAAACTCACTCCAAGATGATATTTGTGCAATGTTCTCTCAACCTAGCTTGATGGACTCTCTACCTGGGTAACATCAAGCTAGGTGGAAAGAACATTGCCCAAATCTCATCTTGAGAAGTGAGTTTCCTTTCTCCATCGGTCCTCAGATCTTCACAAGAGACCACTGTTCTGTTTGTACGTCTCACATTGAATGTCAAAGTGGCCTCTAACCCCCTACACCAATACCTAACCCTCACCTCGAGTTACTAGGTGGGTCTACCATAGGGATACAAATACTTATCTAGGGAGAGGATACTATGGCTAGGTGCTCTCTCCCTCTCCCCTCCAACAGGCCTTTCAGGAGACATTGCAAAACGTGATAAAACCTTACCGCCCGGTAACGCAAGCTATCGCACGGCTTAACGCTATTCAAAAAGGTGTAGTTAAAATCGGCGTTAAGTCTGTGCGATAGCATTTCGCACAATTGCAAACCCAGCCCACTCCCCGCCCCTAACTCCTCCTCTTTTTCAAATTTGCATCGCACCATACGATATGGTGCTATCACATGCGTTAAAGACATTTTCGCATGCGGTAAGGGCCTATCGTATGCGTTAAGGGCTTATCGCATGCGAAAAGCCCCATTAACGCATGCAAAAACGCCTTAGCACATTTTGATAAATGACCCCCTTAGTGAGTAATCTAACCTTTATCAGTCTGTCTCATCTACAGCCTGCACTGGGAACATGCAACCGGAACTCCCTATAACATCTACCATTGGGAGACTGGTCTCCTCTGCCGAGGGTCCCTAGATTGCTACTACTAGATCACCTCACTACTGCCACCTCTGGTGGTACCATCCAGCTGTATAATAAAAGACAAATCTCTGTGTTTGCATGTCTCAAGACTAGCCTAGTACTGTGGTTCCTCATGGGGCTCCTCCCTGTGGGCGTGACCATCACCACAGTACCCAAGAATCCACTCCAACACCTCAAAACCATAACAGTTCTCTTATTTTTATAATCATTATGTCACTGTAAACATCTGGTTTAGCTTGAAGAAGAGACAGCTGAGGTGGGATATGATAGAGATCTACAGAACCTTGAAAAGATTTGAACAGGTAAATGTGAATCCGTTATTTACTCTTTCGGATAATACAAGGACTAGAGGCACTCTATGACGTGAGCAAGCAGCATATTTAAAACAAATCAGAGAAAATTATTTCACTCAATGCACAATTAAGCTCTGGAATTCATTGCCAGAGGATGTGGTTAAGTTCCTGGAGAAGGAGTCCATACACTGCTATTAGTCAATAGGAAACATCCACTGCTTGTTGCTGGTGTAAATAGCATGGGAACTGTTAATGTTTGGATACTTGCCAGGTACTTGTGACTTGCATTGGGCATTGTTGGTCTGACCCAGTATGGCATATCTTATGTTCTTATGGTCTAATCTTTCTCTTCAATCCAGTAGCTCTTTCGATTTTATCCCTTTGTCCTCTACTTTATCTAAATCTCTGGCCTCAACTCTCCTATTTCAGTACATGGGTGTGCATATCTCTACTTTGCTGACAGTACACAGATTATATCTCATCCTTTTCTTCCCTCTTCCCCTTTGTTTCTGCACCTCTCATCATGCCTCACAACTGTGGCCTCCTGGATGCTCTCTCATTTCATTTCTTTGAACACTGAAGAAACTAGGTTCTGTTCTTTTTCCTACCAAAATCTTCAATTCTGGCATTGCTTCTGATTTTCCCAATATTGGACTTCATCGTTCTCCTGTTCTATCAGGAACCTAAGGGGTAGATTTTCAAAGCAGCGCGTGGCCATCCATGTGCGCGCGGTTCCCGACGCGCGCACACGGACGTGCTGATTTTATAACATGCACGCGATTGTTATAAAATTGGATGGCTGCACACGCATGTGTGGATGATGCGCGGCAAAGTTTCATACAATATGCGCAACGCAATGAGGCCTTCCCCAGGTCCCTACCCCTACCTACACTTCTTCCATCTTCCCCTCTCCTCCCCACCCGTCTAAACCTAACCTACCTTTCCCTAAATTTTTTTTGTTATTACTTACTGCTCCTCCAGAGCAGAAGCAAGTTACACGTGCTGGCCAGCTGCCGGCGTGCGCTTCCCAGGAACAGTGGCTAATGGCCACTGTCCTGGCCGGTCTCTATCCTGCTCCACCCCATTTTCAGGGCCCGGTACTTGTGCGTGTATCAGGACTTACTCTCGTGGCTGGGCTCTTTTGAAAATGCGCGCAACACGCGCAGGGCCAGGTCACGCGCATAAATCCCAAGTTTTACGTGCACGGCCCTTTGAAAATTTGCCCTTTTCTGATCTTTTTGGTTTTTCACATCTAATCTCAGTCACCAACTTTATAACACTCTCCCATGCCAATGTCTGGCGGGGGTATGTGGTTGATGCAGGTTAGCTGCAGTGATTCAGTCAATGAACCTGAAATGCGTGAGTGTGTAGTACCAAAAATATCTGTGCTGCACATACAAAAATGAAGGACAATGCTTAGAAATTTAAAGGTGAATTTTGAGAGATGCATGCGCCAAAAGAACATATTCATGCAAATGGTATTTTATAAACCTTGCATATACACGTGCAAGTACTGATGCGTGAATAAATGTGCTCCTGTAGGGGAGAAAACAAGATGGCTCCCTCAGTATTCTTGCTGATTTTTTCTGCTTTTGAATTTACCTTAACCATGCCTCATAAGAGAAAGGGGAGAATAAGGGTTTTCCCAGCTGAACCCAGATCCCCACTGGACAGCAAGTGATATCGCAATATGCGTCCCCCATATTTGAAATGAGGACCCCGAGCCCTGCTGGCAGGATGGGGGGGAGCCCTGATGCCGCCTGGGGAGATATCGCTGAGCCCTCCAGAGCTGTGGATGCAGCCGGAAACATTTCCTTCTAGCAGCGAGGAATGGGTGGAGTTGCAGGGGAGTGAATCTACCGAGCAAATTCCACTAGTTGGGCTGAACAGCGCTGCTGTGGACCGGGAAAGGTCATTGGGAGTAACCACCCCCTCGGAAGAGGTAGGAGAAGGAGCAGTGAGTGGAGAAATCGTACCACAGCAGGGAACATCGAGAGAAAGAGTGGAGGTAAACAGTGGCCTTGTATTGAAACCCCTAGAAATTAAAAAAAAAAAAAAAATGGCTGTTATAACGCTGGAGTCCATTTGGGACTTGATTGTGGGGCTTGCAGTCAGGCACAACGAACAGGCTCAGTGTATGGAGTTAGCCTCCAAGAAAATTGACTCCTTGGAAATGGAATGTAAAAAAAGGCAAGAACAACAAAACCAAGTTCTAAAGGAGGTAAAAGATAATTTAAAGGCTGTAACTGAATCAAATGTTGCAACTATGCGAGAACAAACATCGGTATTGCGTAGATTGGATTCAGTTGAAAATTATTTGAGACAATTAAATCTGAGACTCTTGAATTTCCCATGAGTAGTGGGAAAGATTTTGCTTATAACTTTTAAAAGATATTTAAAAGAAATATTGAAGATCCCGGAAGAGCAAATACCAGAGGTGAAGAAAATATTATATCTCCAGCAAAGACAGTCTCAGATACAGATATCTCCAATAGGTGATCTGGGGAACTTTAATAATTTGACTGAGTATCTGGAAAGTTCAGGGTTTGAAGTTGTGGAAAGAACTGTTCCTTTTTGTCTCTTTCTTTTCTGAATATGACAGGGGTCAAATAATGAAGAATTACTTTAAAAATATTAATGCCACCTGTCTTGGAGGTTTAATCCGAATCTTTCCTGATTTGTCCAGAGCGACACAATTACGTCAAAAAGCGTTTCTTATAATGCGCCCAGAAGCTATTGCAAAGGGCGCAAATTTTATGTTGCGTTACCCCGCAAAATGTGTCATTAAGTACTCTGGCAATACTTTTGTGTTTTATAATCCTGAACAACTAAGGTTGTTTTTGAGCTCGAAAGAGCAAACCCCCACCAGCTAATATGGTTATCAGGGTAGCATAAATGAAAAGTATTGATCCTGCATAACTCCCTCTTTGTATTTCCTCCCCCCCCTTCTATGAGTTGCCGCTGGTAAAGAGAGCGTAAAATTGCATTTTGAATGGTATAGTTTAAGATATTTCCTATATGTAACTCTTATGTTTCTAAGCAAAGAGATCTTTGTTTTGTGATATGTAAAAGCTGATAAATAAATAAATAAATAATGTGCTCATGTAAAGAAGGAGTGGGTCAGAGGTGTTCCGGGGCAGGGCTAACATTTATGCACAGAAGTTACTTGCGCATATTTACTTCTGCTATTTATCAGGTGTAAGTCAGAATGAATGAAGGGTCAAGGTCTACGTTCCAATCTGTCCCCATTGTTGAAGAACCATGGAGGTCTTGATGACCCAGAGACAGACTGGGCAAACTGGTGGACTAATTGGTAAAACTGGTCATTTCCTTCACGCATGCAGGTTATAAAATGCCTGCTTGCATGTATAAAAGCCGAGAAACACTAAGGAAAATACTACACACATTCCCTTAAAATTAGAAGCACACATACACGCAAACAGGCATATTTTATATCATGTGCGCGCAATTGCGCAGACTATATAACATTCATGAGTATGTGTGCTCATGCCCACATAAGTGGGCATGTGTGCACTTGTTTTAAATTTACCGTCCCTCTGTTCTCCATGATTCGCGTCTGCTCCTTTCCTTTTTTCAGCTATACTGCACCGTCCTGCAGAGCTGTGTTGGATTGGTGTGGGATCTATCATTGGCACTGTAGATGTCAGAAGGAGTGGAGGACTCCTTGCAAGAAAGGGCTGGTGCTTTGTGTGAGTAAAGCTTCAGAAGTTACTAACAGATTTATGGTAGAATTCTTGAGGGTGGGTTTATTTAAAAATAAATAAAGTTTATATACCACTTTCCTGGTCTGAAAAAAACCACTGAAAGTGGTGCACAAATCTTAAAAAACAGAACCTGCCATAAACAAAAACAAATATCATAACATCCCAAGCCACATACCATTTCCACCCCTAGCTCTTGGATTCTGGAGTTGAATTGGGTGATTACCAGAGCACAGTGTGGTGCAGTGTGAAAAATTCATGGGTTTCAACTTTTAGAGGTCATGGCAGCCAGGGTAGCCTCAACCCCAGGTCACTGCTGAAAGATATTCAGTTTCACTGACAAAGATGCCGAAAGAGAACTGATGAGATTTAGAGAGCCAAAGATTTAAAATAAGGCTAAACCTGATCTTCGCTTCCAGAATGATATTTCACGCTACTTCCTCCATTGGCTGACTTAGTCACTTTTCAGGATGTGCTCTATTTAACTTGTTGCTTCAGGATTACAGCAGCACTAATATAAGGATTGCCAAATAACCTTCACAGCTGGTCTTGCATTTGGTTATTTTCATGTAATATAACACTGCAGTCTACTAAAAAGAAAAAGTGTTACGGGAACAAGGACCTGTTAGAAAGTGCACGTAGTCTGGAGTGAATTTGCAAAAAAAGTCCATCAAAATGTTTTGCTTATAGCTTTGTAGGCATTCCTCCTTTATCTTCCCTTTGCATAGTCTCATACCGACCCCCTTGTCATCTGTGTTCTTTACAAGTAGCCTTGTGATATACATACTTTTTTTTTGGGGGGGGGGTTCACTGCTGACTTTGAGGGTGACAACACTATTTAACCAGCTTCCATCCACCTCATCTAATATAAATTCTTGACAATATAGGATCTAAACTGATCAGCTAGGATCCTTGTTCCTCTCGTGTACTTAAGCAGGCCATCTCTCCAGTACAATCTTGTATCTTTCTGTGTATTGACAGTTTCCCAGAGAGTCTTAAATCCCTCTTCTCTATATCAGCTCTTCAGCCATGCTTTGAAAACTCCGGTGCACACAGCCTACCATCCCCTTACCATACATGGGGAATACCTCAGAACATGCTGTCTTTGTCCACTGCCTAAGACCTTCCCCTGATGTCTTAAACGCTTCCTTTATAACATGGACTTGGCTCCTAGATGGGACATTTGTACTCAAGTGGACTATGACATCAACCTTCCTTTACACCAGCAATCCTAACAAACCAATTGAAGATCCCAGTGGCATTTAACTTCTTTTTTTTTTTTTTAATTTCTCTCCAGTTCTGCCCGCAAGTCACTTTCTCCTATGATCAAATCCGTTACCAGGAGGAGTCTGCTCCTGTTTTAGGATCTTCTGTCACTATGTGTGTGTTCAATTTCATAGTAGGTCTCTTCTTCAGCTCTGTGTCCGCCTTGTATACCTGTGTAGGTATATCTTGCTGTTCTGTAGAACGTCAGAAGCCAGCTTACCCCTCTTGCAAGCACCATCCATTGAAGGTTCTAATCTGCACACAGTTTAGCTCACCGTTGCTTATGCTCCAAGACCCAATTACTTGGGATCCTAAGTAATAAATATTGGGACAAACTAGTGTCAAGGTCTACGTTCTAGTCTGTCCCCGTTGCTGTCGAGAGAGACCTCTTTCATCTGATCCTAAGAAAACCATCAATGGTGCTCATTTTCTTTATGAGAATTTCTGACCGCTCTTTACATATTTTTCTATAGTATTTGTGCACAGGGAATGGCATCTTGGTAGTGAAAGGTATCATAAAAAAACAGCACTGAAGTGGCACAGGGTAGGAGAAAGGAAAAAAAAACACCTTGAGACTGGAACTAAGGTTAGCAGAGAAGGCAAGGACAGGCTTATTGTGGATGACAGCAAAGGGAATGATATGGTGGATGCATGTGGTATCAAGCATATTTTTAGTCTAATGACTGAGTCCTGGATTATCCTAAGAGAATGAAGAGAGGAAGCCTGACCAGGAAGGTATTACAGTACTCAAGCTACAGCAGGAGCAGTATTTTTCATAAGACAGTGAACTTAAAAAGTTTACAAGATAAGGCTGACCACAGAGAAGTCAGAGGATTTGTTTGAAGTCACACAGCAAGTGATAGGAGAGGGCATTCACAACTGGTACGGGTGCATAGGAGTAAAAAAATGTTTCATTTTTAGTTTCATTTTCAGGGGTTTTCCACCCCACAAATTTTGTTTCATTTAATATTTCATTTGTTTCTTTCATTTAATAAAAAAAAAAAAAAAAAAGGAAATGGGGCCTCCCAAGGCTTCCTTGTCCCCCATCACTCATCCCTCCCACTCGGAAAAATACCAGGGCCAGAATCCCCTCCCAACCTCCAATTACTCGGTCTGACCTCAACCTAGGCTATATGCAAGGCCAAGGTTTAGAGGCCTGGTCCAGATGCCTTGGCATAGGCACAACGCTGGGACCCTAGGCTGGTCACCGGGGCCTCAGCTTCAGCCAACTACAGACTCCTGGTCCTTGGCCTAGACCAGAGCCCAAGCCTGTTGCTATACCTGGTCTGGAGACCAGGTCCAGATGCCTGCACCTCAGCCTAGGCCCAAGCACAATGCTGGGCATGGTATGGTATGGAGGCAGGTGCCCAACTGCTGGACCTCAGCTGAGGCCCAGCCCCAGCAGACAGCATCATTTGAAGAAGAAAGAACAAAGAAAAAAGAAAGAAACCCCCAGTGAGGCCTAGGCTCGAGCCTCTGGGCCTGAACCTGGGCCAAAGCCCCAAGGTTGGGCCACAGTGTCTAGGCCAGGCCCTGATGTGGAGCCTGGGTCTGGGCTCTGGCCTAAGCCAAGGCCCAGGCATCGAGACCCTGTCTCCAGACTGAACCCTGGTATCGGGCCTAGGTGTCAGGATGCAGCCGCTGGGCCGGGCCCCAACATCAGGCCTGGGTCCGAACTTTAGTCAAGACTGAGGCCCAGTTGTCAGGACCCAGCCTGACTGCAGCGTCAGATCCCCAACAGATCAGATAAGTGAGGGTTTGGAAATTTCCCAACCCCGGCAATATTTTTCAGGGCCTAGGCTGAGGTGTGGGCATCAAACTCGGGCGTAGCTCCTGCTTTGGGCCTAGGCATAGGCTTGATGGGAGATTTTTTTTTTTTTTTTAACTGAATTAAACAAATAGGATTAGTTTATTCAGGGAGCCTCAATTCATTTCAGGGCCTCTCTAAAGAAACAAATTGGCCCTTGTTATATTTTTCAAATTCGGTTAAAACAATTGCACATCCCGAACAACTGGATCTCCAGGTTTCCCCATTTATTTCTCTAATCACTCAGTTCTCCTGCCAACCCCAATATAATGAGAAGGCATTTGGAGGCTCATATTTATTCTGAAGTTATTTAGCGAATTCCATGGACTTCAATTCTGCTGCTCTCATTCATCTTTCAAACTGTTTGAAGTTGTGTGCATTTGTGCATGATGCTAACATGTATCGGTGGGTTATGATCGCTTTTTCCAGTATCAGTAATCAAATGAAACAATTTATTTACAATATTTCTAGCCCGTGCTATCTTTAATTCTAGGCAAGTTACAAATAAAACATACATACCCCCACATTAACCGAGACAACTAGGACACTCTGCCAACAATCCCATTATTTTAAAATCCTAATCTATGGTTGGCAGCTGTATGGGGAATAACATACATCTTCAGTCTCTGAATGCTTGCGCAAACAAACTCCTTGACCTTCTTTCTAAACTTTCTACTTCAGAACTTAGACCTCAACTTAATTCATGACCTGAACTCTATCTAGAGAACAGACTCTCATTGTGCCATGGGCTAGCTTTGTGTAATTTGTGGGGGATTAAGCTTTTTTGTGACTGCAATGTGGAAACCAATGTGTATGGTAGAAGATGGAGATAGAGAGAAACTTGGAGGATGGGCAGCAGTAGGTCGCACAGGCCTTGATGGAACACCTAAAGAAATGAGGTCAGTGAAACAGATTAATAGCTATCATAATCCTAACTTTAATTAAAATTTTCCAAACAAATAAATATTAAAGTGTGGTCATAAGGTAATGCAAGTTGTAGAGTTGCTGGATGGAAACAAAATGTCAGTAACAATTATCTCCTGAAATAGTAAAAATAAATAAATACAAATAAAAAAAAATCCCAAACACAGATGCTGCATAGGCAACAAATGTGCTGCTCAGCTTCTGTACACCTTCCTGTCATCGGTGATCTGGGAAGGAGTACTTGCAGTACGCCAGCAGCTTTATTCGCCCATGATAAAATATTCATGCATTTTATTAGAATATAATTGAGAGACATGCGTATCTACGCGATCCTCACAGTTTCACTTGCAATGTTGCGGCAGGCTAAAAATAGAGCGTCAGTCTCTGGGAAAGACCATGGAATTTCAATTAGCTCATCAGTCTTGCCTCTTTCGGCGTGCGTCAGCCTGCACAGCACAAGTGCCAAGCTCTCCTTTCCTCCTTAACTACTGCTGCTGGCCTTGTGCGGCTGCTAAAAGTAAATAAAATTGGGTGCACAGCCTAGCAGCGCACTGTACAAGTAACTAGCACACGAGTGGCCGACTCCGGTCCTCGAGAGCCACAAACAGGCCAGGTTTTCAGGATCTCCACCATGAATATGCCCGAGATAGACCTGCATACACCGGAGGCACAGACCGAGGAAAGCAGGCCAGGAGTGCACTTCTCTTTGGTTTATTTCCCATTTACCAGCTCTGTAGCAGACATTTCCATCTATGACCAGGAAAAAGGGGAGCCGGTTCGCTCTTTCAAACAATCCTTGCTTCACCGATCCTGTCAGCGCATGCTCTGCCCTCTCACTCAGTAACCTGAAGCAGTTTTCATTAGAAACTCTGGTCTCTGCTGCTTTCTGCACTTCAAAGCATCTTCTTTTTTCATGTGTGCTGCGGTTACAGATTCATTTTGGATCAGTGATTTGTTTTTCAAGATTCCCTCTGATATTTTCAAACAATCCACCTCTGGTATCTGTAAGATATATACTGCCTGCTTTAGAGAGACTCACAGGTTGTACTTTCATCTTGTACTGGCTGAGCGGGAGGTGAAAAGGAGGGAGTCTGGATGTGATCACCCAACTTTTACTGAGCTCCTCTTGGACCTGCAAACCCTGCTCATTAAAAGGTTACATGCGATTGTCTAGAAAAGTACTGAACTATTACTTCTGCTCAAGATGTGGTGGGAGTGCAGTTTAATCTAAAAAACATGAAGAGCTTAGTTTTGTGACACTGCGCATAGAAGGCACCAATTTACCAAGTGCACTTACTTGCTTGCATAAATGAGCTTTCAAAATTATCCTACCAAATCTACCTGCAGGAGTTGAACATGCTAAAACATCCACACAAGTTTCATGAAAATTTTTACATGCATACTTTTTAAAATCCAAAAGTTTACATGTTGGGGGCATGTTCTTATGTTCTTATTCAGTCAGTCAATGAGCGACTCAGCTAGTTAGCCGGATAAACATATCCAGCTAATTAACAGCGGAAAATTCAGCGGCTCTCTTAAAATTAGCCGGACATGTTTATCCTGCTAACTTAAAGGGGTTAGCGGCACAACCAGAGTTAGCCACATAAGTTAACCGGCTAACTCTGAATATCAAAGTTGGCTGGTTAACTTAGACGCATACGTTCACCTGCATATCAGGCAGGCAGTTTTGTAAAAGGCAATTAGGTGTCATACGGTCTAAAAGTTAACAAGTAGAGCATCCTCTAAACTTTTCTTCACCTTCCTCGTCTCATACCTTCTCCATGATGGCAGCATTCCTTGAAAGCACCGACTAGCCTGGGTCCTGTGGCACAGTTAACTATTTTTGAGCCACACAGCACTGGCACCACCTGCTCAGTTTCTACATGGCTGAAAAATGTGTTTCTTCCTTATTTTAATAGGCCCTTTCCCCCAAACTGTTCCTAGTTTGCTCACTGCAGCCACAGTCCTGAAAGCTAGGCACCAGGGCTCCTGCCAAATCCTTATATTGTGGGCTCTAAATCCAGCCATCGGTTGTTGCCTTTGTTGACGACTTCCCCAAGGCTGTGAACACTGAAGCTGCAGCCCTGGACAACCCGGAGTGCAAAAGACTCAATCTGGAAATTGGACCAAGGACCTTCTGCATGGAAGTGCAAAGCACTGGCCACTAAGCCAGCCCATGTGAGCAGCAGATTTTAATAAAGAAACTATAATCTTCTCTCCCAAACGTAATGAATTATTGAGCATCCCCAGTGGTGTTACTGATTTCTGACTGCTAGGTTTCTACATGCTATTTATAAAGAAAGCTGGGTGACCTATAGAGCAGCCATACTTTTAACAGCTTCTCTTATATCGCCTTCGTATACATACATTACATCAACTTGTATCAATCCTAAGTGTACTATAGGAAAGGTTTCTGTGAGTTTCAAGTTGACTTAGGGAATGGCCTCTGCTATTACTGGCATCAGTGGCATGGGATCTTCTTAGTGTTTGGGTAATTGCCAGGTTCTTGTGGTCTGGTTTGGCCTCTGTTGGAAACAGGATGCTGGGCTTGATGGATACTTGATGGACACTTGATGGACCCAGCATGGTAATTTATGTTCTTATTTGACTTTTCATAGGCTGGCACCAGCCCTGAATTAACCATTAAGCAATATAAGCATGTGTATAGGGCACCAAGAGAAGGGGGGCTCCACAGTGTTGAAAAATTTGCATTTTTTTCTGATGCCCCCTAGTTATAAATAAATACTTTGCTTATATTGCTTACTGTTATTTAGTGTTAAATAAAATTTAAAAACAACGTTTATATTTAATATAGTTGTGGGGTCTAACCTGGAGGATGGCCTGGAAGAAAACTGAATTTTAATCTCTTATTTCACCTGCAGCCCTTATTGAGTTTTAATGTCTTGTGAGTTAAGCAATGGAAGGGCCGAGGAGGCACCACTGCTGGGCTGTGCTTAGGGCATCAGCTGGCCATAATCCAGCCCTGACTAGCAATGTAACACAACAAGTGCTTTATTGATCTTGAACACAGGGAACACAGACGGATGTATCCATCTTTCTTAATATGAATATACATGAAAATCCCCCCCCCCCCAGGGCTGGGAAGGGTCATCAGATGATTTACAGTTCAAGTAGTATAAGAATAGAACACAAATAGATGGGAACAAGCAGATTTTGCTGTAATTCCTACACCCCAGTCAGACTGTGACTGGGGTGTAGGAATATGGAAATAAACAAGGACTGGGGTGTAGGAGTATGGAAATAAACAAGGAAATAAAAAATAGGTAAACATGACACAGGAACAGTTTCTTTGAGGTCCTTAATGGCGGAGCCGTAGCCAGGCCATTTGGCCCTATAGCCAAGTATAAAAAATGCGCCCTCACCCTGAACACGACATACACCACCATGAGCTGTTAAATGTAGAGGGCTTTCATTTTTATTTTGACCCAATAGTTTCCTCCTGCTCCTAAGGGCTTCTAGCTCAATAGGAACAAGTATGGGGATCCTGGCGCCATGAATCTTCATTGAAAATCTGAACTGGAAAACCCAGAAGTCAGATTCTACATGCCATTCAATACCAGAGAAATAGAAATACATTAAGAAAGGTGGAAGGAAGGCAAAATGATTACCGGCATGGTTCAAAGGGGAGGTGAAAGAAGCTATTTTAGCTAAAAGATCTTCATTCAAAAATTGGAAGAAGGATCCAACAGAAGAAAATAGGATAAAGCATAAACATTGGCAAGTTAAATGTAAGACATTGATAAGACAGGCTAAGAGAGAATTTGAAAAGAAATTGGTCGTAGAGGCAAAAACTTACAGTAAAAACTTTTTAAAATATACCCAAATCAGAAAGCCTGTGAGGGAGTCAGTTGGACCGTTAGATGATCGAGGGGTTAAAGGGGCACTTAGAGAAGATAAGGCCATCGCGGAAAGATTAAACAATTGCTTCGGTGTTTACTGAAGAGGATGTTGGGGAGGTACCCGTACTGGAGAAGGTTTTCCTGGGTAATGTTTCAGATGGACTGAACAAAATCACAATGAACCAGAAGATGTGGTAGGTCTGATTGCCAAACTGAAGGAGTAGTAAATCACCTGGACTGAATGGTATACACCCCAGGGTTCTGAAGGAACTAAAAAATGAAATTTGAGACCTATTAGTAAAAATTTGTAACCTATCATTAAAATCATCTATTGTACCTGAAGACTGGAGGATAGCTAATGTAACCCCAATATTTAAAAAGGGCTCCAGGGGTGATCCGGGAAACTACAGACTGGTTAGCCTGACTTCAGTGTCAGGAAAAATAGTGGAAAGTGTCCTAAACATCAAAATCACAGAACATATAGAAAGACATGGTTTAATGGAACAAAGTCAGCATGGCTTTACCCAAGGCAAGTCTTGCCTCACAAATCTGCTTCACTTTTTTGAAGGAGTTAATAAAGGTGAACCAGTAGGCATTTGACAAAGTTCTTCATGCGAGGGTTCTAGGAAAAGTAAAACGTCATGGGATAGGTGACAATGTCCTTTCGTGGATTACAAACTGGCTAAAAGACAGGAAACAGAGAGTAGGATTAAATGAACATTTTCTCAGTGGATGGGAGTGGCAGTGGCGTGCCTCAGGGATCTGTATTGGGACCTGTACTTTTCAATATATTTATAAGTGATCTGGAAAGAAATAAGACAAGTGTGGTAATCAATTTTGCAGATGATACAAAATTGTTCAGAGTAGTTAAATCACAAGCAGATTGTGATAAATTGCAGGAAGACCTGGTGAGACTGGAAAATTGGGCATCCAAATGGCAGATGAAATTTAATGTGGATAAGGGCAAGGTGATGCATATAGGGAAAAATAACCCATGCTATAGTTACAAAATGTTAGGGTCCATATTAAGGAGCTACCACCCAAGAAAGAGATCTAAGCGTCATAGTGGATAACACATTGAAATTGTTGGTTCAGTATGCTGCTGCAGTCAAAAAAGCAAACAATGTTAGGAATTATTAGGACGGGAATGGTGAATAAAATGGAAAATGTCATAATGCCTCTGTATCGCTCCATGGTGAGACCGCACCTTGAATACTGTGTACAATTCTGGTTGCTGCATCTCAAAAAAGATATAGTTGTAAATGGAGAAGGTACAGAGAAGGGCGATCAAAATGATATAAAGAGGATGGAACAGTTCCCATATGAGGAAAGACTAAAGAGGTTAGGACTGTTCAGCTTGGAGAAGAGAAAGCTGAGGGGGGATATGATAGAGGTGTTTAAAATCATGAGAGGTCTAGAACGGGTAAATGTGAATCGGTTATTTACTCTTTCAGATAATAGAAGGACTAGGGGGCACTCCATGAAGTTAGCATGTGGCACATTTAAAACTAATCGGAGAAAGTTCTTTTTCACTCAACACACAATTAAACTCTGGAATTTGTTGCCAGAGGATGTGGTAAGTGCAGTTATTATAGCTGTGTTTAAAAAAGGATTGGATAAGTTCTTGGAGGAGAAGTCCATTACCGGCTATTAATTAAGTTGACTTAGAAAATAGCCACTGCTATTACTATCATCAGTAGCATGGGATAGACTTAGTTTTTGGGAACTTGCCAGGTTCTTATGGCCTGGATTGGCCAATGTTGGAGACAGGATGCTGGGCTTGATGGACCCTTGGTCTGACCCAGTATGGCATGTTCTTATGTTCTCCTATATTGTGCAAAATAAAAGATATCATGAGCTGCACATTCCCAGAGTTGACATATTCCATTTACTAAACTGAATTTAAAATGCTTTTTCATCCCTGGCTGTCTGGACATTTTATTTTCTAATCCCTTTGGTCCTCATCTCTTTATACTGCTTTCCACTTGTTAATTTCCTAACTCCTTTACAGGGTCTCCTGTTCAGTTTCCATTTCATCTCTCTCCTGTTTTCTTCAGTTCTTCCTCTACATCTGTGTCTAATACAGATCTTTCCCTTTTCCTTCATTTTACCTACTCATCTAGATTTCATCCCCCTTCTCTCCCTCCAGTTCTCTGTGCCAATCCTACACGTCGCCAACTCTTTCCTCTATTGTCCCCTCTCAGTCCTCCCTCTCCCCTCGTTGAGTCAGTCCTTATACCCTTCTCCAGCTTTCTTGCTTCCCTGTCTTTCCCCTCAACAGCTGCACCCTCTCTTGTTCTCTTCAAACCGGCCCACCCACAAATCCTCCTTTTCTCTCTTCCCTCTTGTTAGTCTTCCAACCACTCATATCTTCCACTGTTCCCTAGGGGCGCTATATGGGTATTAGGTACCCTACGTGAACATTACAGCCTTGCACACACTCCTCCACAGGCATGCCCTCCCCACACACAATCACAAATTATACATTTATAATAGATTTCACATGAAAAAGCACTTTGAGATAAAAAATATCACTTACAGCATATATATTATATTAACATGCACTGCTGTGGTGACAACCAGCAAACCCTGCAAAGAAGCAAAGAAAGACATTTGGAACCTGTATGGTATTAGGCCTATGGTAAAACATTTTGGGTATGGGTTTTGCCCTGGCAAATCCACGAGAAAACAATTATAATATAGTAAACCTTCCATTCCAAACAGAAGTAACAGCCAGCACTCAAACAGTAACAGCACTTAAACAGGCAACATTGCAAATATTACACCAGGCCTTAAAACACCTCCTATTAGGGAAACAAAACAAGGCAAGCTGATATAGATTCCAACAAAAACTACAAGCTAACAGAATACCTCACCTCAGGAATATATGCAGAACACAGACAAACCCTCACTAAATACAGAATAAAGAAACGTACAGACAAAAACTGCAGTGCAACAAGGGAAAAACAATCACCACCATTCTTCAAAAAACAAACAATAAAATCAAGAAATATAAAACAATCATAGTAAAAGCATATTAATAAAAAGAAATAGTTCAAACAGTCCAGCATCCAGCTAAGAAGTCACAAAATTTTCCCAAATGACAAAATATTTGAAAAACAGCAGATATATCAACCACCACCCAATAATTAAAACTAATAAGGATTTTTAAAAATCCCCCACTCTCCATACCTGGAAAGATTTTGATTTCCAGATGCCCTGCAATTGCCGTGAATTAGCAGGGAGAGGAGAGGGATTTGGTGTGCACAAACTTTCTCCTCTCTCTCACACATGCTTATTCGCTCTCTCACATGCTCAAGCATACCCACAAACATGCTCGTTCACTCTCACGTGCTCAGTGCCACACACACGCTCATTCACTCTCTCATGCTCACACACGCTCATTCACTCTCTCATGCTCAATCATATACACGCTCGTTCACTCTCATGCATACAAACACACTCCTTTGCTCTCTCTCAAACACATGCTCAATCACACACACATGCTCATTCACTTTCTCACAAATGCTCAATCGTACATACACACACTCACACACACAGGTTCTCAAATGCTCAATCATATACACAAATACTTGTCTGCTCTCACATGCTCAATCATGCACACATACTTATTCGCTCTCTTTCATATATCCAATCATATACACGCACACGTATGGTCCTTTGCTCTCTCTTTCTCTCTGCAGGCCAAGCTTCTTCTGACTGCAGGGGCAGGTTGGGAAGCAGATGTTTCTTTTTTTCGGTCTGTGGCCCATGCTGCTCCTAACTGCCAGTGTGGGGGTGGGGAGTGAAGGAGGCTGACTGTGCTTCGCAGGCTCCTAACTTCCGAGGGAAGGGAGGCTGATGCTGCGCTTGCAGATTTCAAGGGTCGTACTTCTGACTGGAGAGGTGGGGTAGGACGCCGCTATTTCTTTTTTCAGCCTGTGGGTCATAATCTCCCTAAATCCCAGGGGGGGGGGGGGCAAGAAGGTGAAGGAAGTTGACGCTGCTCTGTGGGCTGCGCTCCTAACTTCCAGACTGGGAGGCTGATGCTCCTCGTGCAGATCCACAAACTGCTCTACTTCTGACTGCGGACAGAGGGGAAGGGTATTAGAGGAGTTAGTGAAATATTTGTCCCGACTCCCAAGAACAACCTTGAGCATAGGTGGGACATGAGCAGGCCCAGCAGCTCTTCTCCCCTCTGACAGCTAAGCCAGTGGAGGGGAGGCAGATTGTCTACCACATTTTGAAAGAGATGGCGCCCCTGGAGGGTGGCATCTATGTCTAAGGCCGTATCGGCCGTAGGCTAGCTACGGCTCTGCTTAATGATGATGTTATCGTTCACCGCTTTAAGACTTGTGGCAAAAAGCAAATGGAAAGAAATACATTTTGGCCAACAGCAAGAATCAAACTAGATAGCACATTTAAAAATTTAAAAAAAAAAAAAAAAGGAAATTCTTAAAAGAATAGCGAGACCTCTAACTATATTTGAAACTCTCTGTACTAAATGGGGAACTGAGAAGGAACTTATATCTAAAAATTATAAACTGATTTTACCAGACTTACTAGATACACCCAAGAATATTTGTGATTGGGAAACAGAACTGGGTGGTGATCTGGAGGATACTGAATGGGATCAGTGCTTTGCACAGGCTGCTAAAAGTTCTATATCAGCTATGTTAGTAGAAAGTAGTTACAGAATTTTGAATCGTTGGTCTTGGACTCCATACAAACTGCACAAAATGTATGCCAACATCTCAGATTCATGTCGATATGAATGTGGCAGCATGGGTACTTTTTGGCATATACGGTGGGACTGTAGGAACATCCAGTTCTTTTGAGAAAAAAGTCAAAGGGATGATAACTGATATGCTGGGCATTACTTTACCTCTGGGATTCCAAATATTAGTTGCTTTCATTACTTCCTAATGATTGGGTGACAAAGAAACTGAAATTGATCTAAACTCTTATAGCAGCTAGATGTGAAACAGCCGCACATCGGAGGAAGACAGACATCCAACTCTGGATCCTTATGAGACTATTGGACAATAAATACCTTTTATTTGGGTAATGTAGAATGAGTCTCACAACCTTTTACTCCATTTCAGAGCCATATGAGCTCTGGCGCTCAAAAACCAGTTGAATGGACACTTCCGGAACGAGGACAAAAGTTCTTTTTCAGAGCACAAGCTAAAGGTGGCGATCAGAGAAGAAAAATGCCAACGATCTATGAGGGAGAGGAGGGAGAGGAGGGAATAACACCACCATCTTGTTTGTTACGCATGTATGCGCTAGGTTGTAGTACCATGACATTTTAGAATGTCAGTAATGGTACGTATGTTATATTCAATGTTGAATAAATAACTATATTAAGAAAATAAAAATAAAAAGCGGGCTGCCCTCGTTAGAAGCAATAAGGCAGAACCATATCGTCTTCCCTATTATCCCTGGGTGGAATATTCTCTCTAACCCTAAGAAAAATATTCATCTGCCATGAGACAGAGAGAGAGAAATCCTCTTCCCTTCCATGGGCAGAGGGCCCTCACAAAAACAGGAAAAATACAAAGTCAAGCACACACAGCATTGATCAGGCTTACAAAAGGATGGACAACAGAAACCCAGCTGAGAAAATCCTGGCTCCACGTTAAAAGACCAGGAGTCCAGCTACAGCAACAGTAACCTCTCCGTGGGTAGTTCTGCATCTCTGGCATAAACCAGGCTTCACCTAAAAAAAAAAAGGGATTACCGAGTTCTCCTTTAAACAGTCAACGTCCTGAACCTTAATCAGATGCCCAAAGGAGAAAACAAACATCCAGCGCAGACCTGCAGAATTGTGGGCTAACAAGAACCCTCCAGAACAGAGCAGAAACATATAGACTTCTCCATGTAATGCCTTCTAACTGGCATGGCACTGCTGACAAGTCTTTTGGGGTGAATATTCACGTATCTAAAATAAGAAGGAAGACAGAAATCACCATAGTTACTATGGCAACAATTAACATTTAGATTCAGAAAAAGGTCCACATATAACATAGGCAAGTTTCTGGGTGACAGAGGCCAAAATACCAGGGGGACGGGACGGACTAAAGACATGCACATGGAAGAATTATGATGACTATACACCCAAAGAGCTGAACATTTAATGCACACACACATTGGAGTTATACTCTTTCAGAGAGGCTACCACCTCCCTACTCAAAGGCTCCTCCGCACACTGGATAACTACGCTTGGCAGGCGCACTGAAGAGAAATGCGAAAGACTGCACACACAATAAATACAAAGCCAATTTTAGCAAGGGTCTACAAACATTCACACGGACACGTGTATTTATTCATTGAAAAATATTCCAGCAGATGGTAAGAGAAATGAACCAACACAGCCACCCACTCAATTTACTCTGCATGCCAGAGCCCTGCTGCTCAGGAACACATTAACAGGAGCCACGCTAACCCATGCACCTGCCCGACACGTCCCATTAGCTGTTTAGTCTGCTGATTAGTTGTACAGATGCTCACAATCTTAACTTTATAGCCCAGCATGTTTGTCACAGGCCAAGCATGCAAGGCTTGGCAATAACCGAGTAGCACGGCTGTTATCGGAGTGATGATAACTTAATAAAGCAGCGTCACTAATGATTTCCAATAGCTATTTTTAGAACTGCTTTCCATTTTTTTTTTTTTATTATTTCTATCTGTACAATACATAAGGATATGCAAGCTGCAACCTACTGTAAGGAAAAAATGAAGCAAGTTTGCTCACCTGTAAACAGGATTCTCCATAGACAGCAGGATGAATTAGCCATGACATGTGGAGTTATGTCACCCAAGGCAGACGACACGAACCCAGCTCTCGGAGCTCAGTAAAGATTACACTGAGCATGGGTGGGAGTTCCTGCGTGTGCGTGCATCCTCTCCAGCCTGTCAGACTCTTTCGGGGCATAAGTGCCAGCAAGACAGTTGATTCTCCAGGAAGGCGGGCAGGTATTAAACATGGCTACTGCACCCTGCTGCCTATGGAGAACCCTGTTTACAGGTAAGCAGGCTTGCTTTCTAAGTCCACCTGCAGGCATGAATTAGAAAAAAGGTCCAGGCACACTGCGTTCGATTAAAAAAAATGCTCTAACATCCCACATTTCAGCTCCTCACAGAACTGTTCACTCTTTACAATACCAGCATGGCATGCCAGGATACCACACGATACTGTGTCCTGAGTGCATAGGGCAGAATTGGAGAATATCCAAAGAACAAGGAAATTCTTTCATATATGAGCGCACAGATATATTTTTTTAATGTATTTAGTTTTACTAAGCGTTTCATTTACATATCAAAATGAAACAAAACTATGGAGCACTACACCATCTATAGCATCATAAGAGACAAAGCATTCTCAAGTGGTCTCTGCCCCAAAGAATTTAAAACGTAAGTACCCACACAGGAAAAGTATGCTTTTTTTTTTTTTCTCTAGTCTTGTCTATTTCTGCCCAGTACATCTGCAACATCCTTCAGTCCCTCTCCACATCCTTGCTAGTTAACTAGTAGAAACTCAAATTCTATAATGCATACAAATCGAAAAACAAAAAAAACCTTACAGAACTGCACTGACTGCTATATGTAAATGTGATCCTCAAATTATTCTTACAAGTATTTTTTTCAAACTGTTTTATAAACACGGCAGACTAGATAGGCCGCATGGTCTGTTTCTGCTATCAGGTTTTTATGAAAGAAAAAGTTGGCTTACTCAGCTGGATGGGCTCAGTCACTTTTCAGCACAAGCACTTCTGGATCCAGGTTTCATCTCTTAGGGGCTCTATTGTTTCTTATACTGCCTCTTCAAATAGGTTTACTAAGAAGCAAGGAGTTTCAATTTCTTTTTTTTTTTTTTTATTTTGTAAACAAGCTCTTTAAACTCAGATGGTTTCATCCAGACCACTCTGATCAAGATTCTACAACTGAAGTTTTGGAATTTATACAGATGAAAGTAGCCTATGCTATTCAGTTTCTCCCCTGATATAAAATTTTATTGACTATTGTCATCCTATAATGTTGTTATATCCTTGATACAGGAGTTCATTGGAGTACTATATCCTTTGTTAAAAACAACACTCTGGTATCTGCCTTGGTGGAATCAATATGCATTTAATTTTAAATTTTATATTTACTATTGTCATTATAGAAAAATGTTGCCAAGTATCATACCAGATAAGTCGGGACATTGATTTATAAGCATGCTTTTTAAATAATTTTTGGCACAAAAAATATTTAAAAGAAAAATATGCAGTTTCACCTATGGTGTATGTGATAATTGATAAAACATTGGATGGAGGAGGTTTGGTTGATGATTATGCACAGAATGAGTTCACCTATGGGGGTTTTACACGCTAATATATGAAACCCTTCCTCTGTCCTTTCAAAAAAAATTTTTTTCCTGTTATAAATGTTGGCACTAGGAGTCAGACGAGACTCCAGAGCCTATTGTGAAATTATCTAGCTCATCGTATGACTCATTTTTGAGCATATATAGTGAGTATTGATTACGTGGATGAAAGATATTAATGGGGCATTAATTTTTGATTCAATAGTAAAGTATAAATTTAATACATACATCGAAAAATGATACATGCACTGACACAGCCAACATCATCTTTGGAGGCTTACTGAAATGATAAACTCCTTCCTAATTCTTTCACTAAAGAATACTTTCTTTAATGAAAGGAGATATACACAGGAAATTTGAAATAGCTAAAACTTGGTTTGGGGACACAATGCAGTATTCTGCCAGCCCACTGAGACTAATTGCACTTGCACTTCAGTTCAATGCACAGCTAGACAGAAAACACTTCTAGCACTCTTTGTCCTGCTAAAAAGCAGCAGCCTCTTGCACACTTTCCTCCCAAGCACACACAAACAACAGGAATCAGAATGGAAAGAGAGAAGAAAATCCTAAATCCTTTGTACAGTACCCACCCCCAATGTTCCATGCACCATGGCATGCTCGTAATAATCCTCTAGGTTTTTCTTGTGTTCTGGCATCTAAAATGCTATTTATGCTCCCTATGTTCATCTGAATATAGAACCAGTTCCTCTGCCAAGATGAATGGGCAAAACCAGCAGCCTGCTGTGCAAATTTGGTGGACGCTTATCCTAAATGACTAATGGCTGTTACTGCTGCAAAACGGAATGTCACCAATGAATCGAGGGGTGTGAAGACTTTTTGATTATTTTTATTCTTATTTTTTTAAACATTTCTATAACTGTTCCTTCAAAATGGAAGTGCACAGTATGTTGTGCAGATCAGTGAAATAATCTCTTTTTTTTTTAATTCTTTATTTATCAATTTTCAAATAACATACAACATACAAGAATGTCTTGCATTCAGAATTAATACAGAATATTGTAATAAAATAAAAGAAAAAAGCAGATATACAAATATTCAAATGCTATTACTTATAATATTCTGTATATCGAGAGGAAAAATAAGAAAAGCACTGTTACCTGGTGAGCGCTAACAAACGTGCAATAAGACTAAACGTCCAAATAAGAAAAGTAAGGTTCCCCCCCTTTTACTTTCCTACTGCCTGCTCTTCAATCCCCAACAAAGATCTAAGATGTTCAGGATTAGTGAACTGATAATTCTGCCCTTTAAATTTCACAGCACATTTGCAAGGAAACTTTAGAAAAAATTGTCCCCCACTACATTTTTCCTGAAGGCTAAAAATCTCTCTCTCCTAATTTGTGAGGACCTAACCAGATCTGGATATATCCAAATCTTTTGTCTGTAAAAAGTTTTTCCTCTATTCCTGAAAAAATACTTTAGGACATTCTCTCTCTCTGAGACAAATGCAAAAGTTATTAACATTATACCACGATTTTCAACATGCATTTCTTCTTGTGATTTCATTAAGAAGTCTGATATATTCATAGATGATTCAATATTTGTCTTATGCTCATTCAAATCCCTATCTTCAGCTTCCTCATGATTTAGTTCTTTTTCTCTATCTTTTGCTGTCACCTTTGTATTCAAAAAGAAAGCTTTCGTTATTGTAGGCAAACATTGTTCTGGTAATTTCAATACTTGCATAACATAAGACCTAAACAATTCTGCAGGACTTATTTTTTCAATTTTAGGAAAATTTATAACCCTTAAATTCAAAGCACATGTATAATTTTCTAAACTCTCAATCTTTCTTTGAATTTCTCCATCTGCTTTAATTTGTAGATTTTGTATTTTTTCAACCTGCTCCACTCGTTTTTCTATACTAAGAATCTGTTTTTGCTGGATTTCTAACACATCAGAATTCCTTTTCACTACTACATTTGTTTCATGAACCACATCGGCAAGTTTCATGATAGAAGAATCAAGTGTAGCAATATAGTTCCACAGAGTTTCCACGGTAATAGTTCCAGGCTTTGTGATTATATTCTGAACATTCTTATCTTCCAGTCTTTTCCCTGCTAGATGTTGTGAACTCTGTCCTAATCTCTTATCATTCTTTGGTGTGCTGCCTTGTTTAGGTGTAAACACTTGGGCACCAAAACCTCCCAGTTCAGAAGAAATAGTTGATGTTTGTAATCCTCCTTGGATCTCTCGATCTTGTTGGGGAATGCTTGGTAATTCTTGGGGTCCTTCCCCATTTTTACCAGGCGGATATGGTATCTCAGGCGCCCCCGGACTAAGTGTGATGTCATCGGCCATAAGAGGAAGTTTCCGCTCAGAATCTTCCCCTATCGCGGCCCCCTCCACGGGGGTATTTTGGGGTGAGTTTAACCACTCTGACCCAGTCCTCTGAATTGAATCTACATTTATACCCAGAGAAGGCTTGATCTTTGCCTTTCTCTTGGTATGAGGCATATTACTTTTGTAATTTAATTTTAAGGCAACAGAGAGTCAAGTTCTGAGAGGACAGGTGGTTTCCTTACTCAATTAAATCAGTGCTTTGGCTTAGGAGGTTTAAAGAGAGTATAAAACCAAAGCATACCTGAGGGTATGTCAATTTTCTCTTCAATTAGCTCAAACTCTTCAAATAACCCAGACAAATCCAGCGAATCCGGTCGAAGCCGGTCAAAGCTGCGCGCGCCCCTTAGGCACGTGGCTTTGGCAGCGCGCCGTCGGCAGCTACACGCCGAAGGAGAGCCCTTTTACCCTCCACTTCCGGCTCCTCCTTCTGACGTGGTTGCTGTGGGTTGGTGGATACACCCTCGGGGCAGTCTCACGTCTACCCCCGGAATTTCTCCTCAAGGCAGTCAATAAAAAAAGGAAATGGAAATGTCTCGATTCAAATCAGAAATATAATACCTCCTCAGGCAGGTAAGCTCTCTCTCTCTCTGCCTCCAAATAATCTCCTTTTTAATGCATTTTCATTTGTACTTTTTAGACAGCAGAACATTAAAAAATGTACAAGAGAGACAACTTTAGCAAGGCACTAAACCCCCCCAAGGTAAAACAATAAATTTGATTTTTTTCTTATAATAGTTATGCAATAATGGGATGGAAAATGGCAAAAGGAAGGCAGCATGAGGGGAAGATACATTTAACGCCCATGGTCAGTTTCTCTTTTCATCATGTCCTTGTCACAAGTTAGTGACGAGGAATGCATCAGAACGCAAGAGTCACAGGAATCTGACAGGAAAGTAGTGCGAATGTTTCTGCTATGGCCCCAGAACTGGACTGAGAGCCCTGGCTCATTTCACTTAGGCCACCTGAGCTGGGATCTGAATTGAAAGCGCTTGCTCCAGTGATGCTCTGTGCAAATTACGCCTTTGACAGCTCATGGAGCAGATCAGCCAGACTGTGATTTGTGGGATGTGTGGTTGGCAGTAGTTTCTGGCCCAATCTTGATTTTTTTTTTATGCATTCTGAGCTCAGGCTTTCTCTGGACATAGGCAGGAAATGACAACAAAGATAAACTGTAACTGAAAACACCATTGAAATAGTACACAGAGCTTGCTCTAAAATACTAAATTTTGGAACCAAAGAAATGAAAGAAACTAATCCTGCAACATAAGAAATAAAATATTCTCTACCAGGACAAATGTCCTGGTAAAGTTCTATATAATTTTGTCTCATATTGTTTGTGTTTCCACTAAAAGAATTCCCATAGTAAATGGGATATAATTTGAGCCCAACTCCTCCAAGGAAAAATGACTGAGATGGAGTAGTAGCCTAGTGCTTAGAGCAGTGTGCCAAAAACCAGGGAAGCTAAAAGTTCAGATCCCACTGCTGTTCCTTGTCACCAAGTTACATCATACTCCATTTCCTCAGGCACAAACTCAGATTATGAGCCCTCTGGGAGACAAGGAAATAACCATAGTACCTAAATGTAATGTGCTTTGAAGCAGGTTCCATATTAGGTGCTACGACCCAAGAAAGATCTAGGAGTCATAGTGGATAACACATTGAAATTGTCTGTTCAGCGTACTGCGGCAGTCAAAAAAGCAAACAATGTTGGGAATTATTAGGAAGGGAATGGTGAATAAAATGGAAAGTGTCATAATGCCTTTATATCGCTCCATGGTGAGACCCCACCTTGAATACTGTGTACAATTCTGGTCGCCGCATCTCAAAAAAAGATATAATTGTGATGGAGAAGGTACAGAGAAGGGCTACTAAAATGATAAGGGGAATGGAACAGCTCCCCTATGAGGAAACACTAAAGAGGTTAGGACTTTTCAGCTTGGAGAAGAGGGAATATGATAGAGGTGTTTAAAATCATGAGAGGTCTAGAACGGGTAGATGTGAATCGGTTATTTACTCTTTCAGATAATAGAAGGTTTAGGGGGCACTCCATGAAGTTAGCATGTAGCACATTTAAAACTAATCGGAGAAAGTTCTTTTTCACTCAACGCACAATTAAACTCTGGAATTTGTTGCCAGAGGATGTGGTTAGTGCAGTTAGTATAGCTGTGTTAAAAAAAGGATTGGATAAGTTCTTGGAGGAGAAGTCCATTACCTGCTCTTAATTAAGTTGACTTAGAAAATATCCACTGCTATTACTAGCAACAGTAACATGGAATAGACTTAGCTTTTGGGTACTTGCCAGGTTCTTATGGCCTGGATTGGCCACTGTTGGAAACAGGATGCTGGGCTTGATGGACCCTTGGTCTGACCCAGCATGGGGTCAGACCAAGTAAATCAAATAAATATCAGTTTATATACTGTTCATTTCTTTGCTGTTTCTCCATGTATTTGTTCTAGTGTCCTTTACACAAGTTACTTCCTAATCTACTCCCTTGATTACATTTCTTTTGAGACAGGACAGGGACCTCAAGGAGCATTTTACCAAATAATAAAACAATACATCTGGTATGTTGCAAGACAAGTGTGAGGCAAGCACGTATGGCGACAATACCCAAGGAAACCAAGCTCTGAAGCATCACAAATCTACCATAATATAGATGAAATGGTTCTAGAAATGACTGGAGCTCTAAAGATTCGATATCTCAAGGACTCCTTTCCCTAAACATAACATGATATGGAAGATTCCATGTCAAGTGGACCAGTTTAGAAAATCATCTTCCCTCGACCTGCTTCAAATTGAATACAACTTTGGGTGGATGCTCGCTGGGGCTTCAGAATAATATGCAAACGTTTTCAGCTGGATCTCTATTGGTTCAAGAGCTAGAGGCAGCTGAATGAAGGTCACTGTGCTCCACGCAACACAAAATGGCTACTTTCTCCATGCACTGCAGCCAAACAACTGATGATAGGGGCCTGAAATTTTGTGGATTATTACAACCTCTGGTACTAAATTCCTATGCAAAGTTTGTAACTTAACAGGAGCTTGCCACCCTTTTTATGGACCAGCAGAGTAGGTGAAAAATTGTACAAAATAAATGTAAGGCCTGCTTTGACTCCTCATTGCTCCTGATATATACTTTGATTCAGGCCATAACTGGATCAGTAGTCATGGCCCACGACATACATCTAGGAATTTTACTAGGAGGCTTTGCAGCCAACTGGAAACAAAGATATAGTTACATAAAGACATGTCATCTTTTTATGCAAATTTTTGCCATTTTTTTGCGTGCAAATATCTGTGTAGTTTTTGTTTTTTTTATCATCATTTGAAAGAGCACTTTTTTGCTATAAAAGTCACCCTATTTAGTCTTGGATCCAGCCTTGCTTTGGTCAGAATTACAGTCCCAAAGACAAGCATCATTTGCATATGTGAATACACTGTGTTAGAGAGAGCCATCTTTGGCACCCAACTGTGAAACATGGAAATGAGCTAGAGATGTGAAATGTTACAATTTACTGTGCTTACCACACTTTTAGCTTCTGACATTTGTTTAGACATATTTTCATAAATTAGTCAAAGTCAGTGCAAAACTTTGTATGCTGATTAGTTACCTTGCACTGGTCAGTGGTGGCAGAGCCACTGCCAATTCAGCAAAACTGACAACCCTAGGGGCCACTCCAGACAGTCAGACAAGGAACCAACCACAGGTTTCCAAGCTCTTATTTAAGCACAAAACAAGAAAAGGCAAGACACTACATACGAGAATTGCTTAAACTGAAGATTTCACAAAATCTCACTTGGTCTTTTTTCCTGCCTTGCACGTGCTTTGGAATGTCCCATCAATGTTCGACAAAGTGGCCTGTGAATAAATGTACTGCCTGCTTGATGAAGTTATGGGTGCATCAAGGGTAGCAATAATGGGCTCTTCTGGAACCCAACAGGTATCTATCCGGGGCGGCAAGAAAAATGAGTTGGCAGGACCTTGGGGGTGCAAGAAATTGACCAAGACATTACGTTCCTCAGTTGAGACTTTGTATATATCGCCAATCCACCAGGAATTATCATTCATGCAAGCTAAATATTGACCAGGTTGGAAGCTGGATACTTGAAGGGCAGGAAAATATTCACATTCATGTTCTAGAACACTTGCAATGAATGAGGTGACATCATTCAAACTTTGCTAATGCAAATTTTAGTTGCATCAATGGGCTTGAATTGATGATTTTCCCTTGTGCCAGCAACTGTATGACCTTTACTAAATCTCTCATCCTGAACAGGTCTGATTACTTTAATGTTCTCCTTTGGGACAAAGAAAAATTTGATACCACAAAGAGCACAATGGTGTCACAGGTCAGTGCATGTTCCCAAAATCTCTGCCACAACACACAACTTACATGACATTACCAGTTCCTTGTGAAGGTGATACTTTTGCATGTTCAGGCTTGCATGCAATAACACAGCATTATAAATTGTCCATTTTGAGGGGTCATTTATAAAAGTATGTCAAAGCAAGATGTGTCATAAGCTAGAAGCATGAAAAGCACAACAAGCTTCACCACAGTTTAAATTTCACATCTCTAGCTCATTTGCGTGTTACACAGCAGGGCACCAAAGATGCTCTTTTTAACATAGCGTGCCCATATATGCAAATGATGCATATCGTTGGGGCTTTAATGCTGAACAAAGTAAGATCGGGACCAAAATGAAACAGGTTGACTTTTGTAGATAAAGATACACTTTCAAATGACATGAAGAAAAGATTTAAAAACTATACCACAGAGATATTTGAACCTGAATACTGGCAAAAATTTACATTAAAAAGTCACATTGTCTCTTTATGTAATTATATCTTTGCTTCCAGTTACCTGTAAAGCCTCTTAGTGCAAATCTTATATGTATATGCCATGAGCCATGACTACTGGTCCAGTCAGGACCTGAATCAAAGTACAGGTCAGAAGCAATGAGGTGTCAAAGTAGGCCTTATATTTCTTTTGTAACATTTTTCACAAACTTTGCTGGCCCATAATAAGGGAGGTAAGCTCACGTTATGTTTCGAACTTTGCACTGGGACTTAACCCCCAGAGGCTCATAAGAACATAAGAAAATGCCATACTGGGTCAGACCAAGGGTCCTTCAAGCCCAGCATCCTGTTTCCAACAGTGGCCAATCCAGGCCATAAGAACCTGGCAAGTACCCAAAAACTAAGTCTATTCCATGTTACCATTGCTAATGGCAGTGGCTATTCTCTAAGTGAACTTAATAGCAGGTAATGGACTTCTCCTCCAAGAACTTATCCAATCCTTTTTTTTTTTTTTATCAGAATAATTTTTTATTGGCACGAGAGACAACCAACCAGCCAAGTACAAAACAAAACAATTAGAGCAAACCATCACAATGCAAAAACGGTAACAAAGGAAACATATAGCATTCCCAGATATCACTAGCCTCCTAGGCCAGCGGTCGCTCCCTGCCCTTTCATTATTTTAAGGAATACCCCCCCTCCCTCCTGCCCTCCCCACCCTACAAGCATTCCACGCACCCCTCAGTCACACCTGGCCCCCCCTCCCCCCCAAAACCCTTTCCTTCCCTCCAGAGACCATGGATTGTATCCAGTCAGTAGTGTACCCACTCACAGCTATACTAACTGCACGAACCACATTCTCTGGCAACATTATAACATTTCAGCCCCCTGAGAGGCGTCGGGCTGCAGCTCCTAGTTGTGTGGAGCACGGTACTCAAAGGTGACCTCCATTCAGATGCCTCTAACTCCATCCAATGGAGATCCAGGTGAAAAATTTAATATGGTTTCGCTTGAGACCCAAGAGAACATCCGTGCAAAATTTTGTTCGATATGGAGGAGCGTGGACTCCTGGTCCACTTGATATGGAATGACCCATACGGCATCACAAAGAAGTCACTTAGTAGAACATAATGCAAGTTAATCCAGCATCAAATGCACTGTTGCAAAGGAAACAAGTAAGATCATATTTAGTTATGTATACAAAGCTTAGCTTTACCCACTACATAAATTTTAAAAAAGGAAGTATGCAGTGAAATTAAAAAGAGAAAATATTCTTTATAAATGAGCAGACCAGCATGCCTCCTCTCCCATGGAGATATATCTCACCTAATAATGTCATGAGCCAGAGGGGTGAGTTCTAGGATCATTGCTGAGGTGATGCTACCTGGGCGGTGAGGGCACTGCCCAGGTCCCAGTAGGTGGCAGCTGAGGCGAGGGCAAAGTCCAGGTACAGAATGAGATCAGGGCTGGCGGCTAGCAGAGAGGTCAAGATTCAGGCCAAGGTCCAGGCTGGCAGCATACGAACAGGAGATGAGAACAAGCGAAGATCAGGGCAGGCAGCAAACAGGTGACATTAAAGTCCACGCCAAGTCTGCACCGAGAAGACAATCCGAAGAGGCTGACAGGAAGCAGGAACAAACAGGGCAAGATGGCAAGGCATAGACAAGGCTGGAACGAGGCAAGACCTGGAGACGAAGTCAGGAGCTGGAGACAATGGTTGAAACTGGAGGCAAAGGCAGGAGCTGAAGTCGACAGCTGAAACTGGAAGCAAGGCAGGAGCTGGAGACAAGCACCACACACTGCAGACAAGAGCACGGCAGGAGACCTATTGCTGAGGTGCTGGCTGGTAGAAGGCTTGCTTATATACTAGGACAGGATATGCTTATATACTAGGCCAGCACTCCCAGGAAGTCCCAGTATCAGGGCTTAAAAGAGGATGCCCTGGTGACAGGAAGTGCTGAACACAGCCCTTGGAACTGTGCAGGGCAGGACACTATGCCGGAGCACTTGAAGTAAGGGGCATTACTGCGAAAGACTATAAGAGCATTTCCATTACAAAGTTTTCCCATTTATAAACATCTTAATTTACAGATGGGTTATGTGTGGCAACGTGCTGGCTGCTGAAAAATACTCTCTGGGTTATTTTACACAAATTGAGTATAATCATTTCCAATTTCTTTCATGAAAGCTTTTACTTACCATAACAGAAATAGCTTCTGAAGTATGCAGTCAGCAAACTGATTTCATCACAAATAGATTCCAACACTCTTTATAACAAACCTTCATTTTAATAACCAATCTTTCTTCACCAGCTATAATACTTCCACAATATTGTCCTATCAGTCACATTCTTCCCTCCATTTTTAAAATTAAATATATTGGGGTAGATTTTCAAACAAGGCGCGTTGGCGTACTTTTGTTGGCGCTCCAGGCGCCAACAAAAGTACACGGGATTTTAGTAGATACGCGCGGAGCCGCGCATATCCGCTAAAATCCTGGATCGGCGCGCGCAAGGCTATGTATTCTGTATAGCCGGGCGCGCGCTGAGCCGCGCAGCCTACCCCCATTCCCTCCGAGGCCACTCCGAAATCGGAGCGGCCTCGGAGGGAACTTCCTTTTGCCCTCCCCTCACCTTCCCCTCCCTTCCCCTACCTAACCCACCCGCCCGGCCCTGTCTAAACCCCCCTTACCTTTGTTGGGGGATTTACGCCTCCCGGAGGGAGAAGTAAATCCCCGCGCGCCGGGACGCGATCTGGGGGCGGGTCCGGAGGGCGCGGCCACACCCCCGGGCCGCCCCCGGAACGCCCCAAAAACGCCGCGCGGTTCGGGCCCGCCCCCGACACGCCCCCCCCCCGACATGCCCCCTCCGAAAACCCCGGGACTTACGCGAGTCCCGGGGCTCTGCGCGCGCCGGTAGGCCTATGTAAAATAGGCTTACCGGCGCGCAGGGACCTGCTCGCCTAAATCCGCCCGGATTTGGGCGGATTTAGGCGAGCAGGGCTCTGAAAATCCGCCCCATTATGTGTATCATAAAGAGAGACTACAGTATCAATCTATATACTAAAATCTGAGGATAACTTTCAAACCACTATAAAAGGCAGCAATTACACACGTATATACACATGTAGGTATATACACACTAGTTCAACCACAGTATTTTATAACCTGCATGTACGATTATATGTGTTTTATAAAATATGCATTACCTCTTTTTTTTGTGGCCTATTTAATTCACTTCAAACTACAGTTTTAATCTATAAGGTTATTGCTTTCATGTTTCTATGTAAAGTGTAATCTTTGTAAAAAAAATTTTTAATGTAATAATAATTTAAAAAAAATTTGTGCTCATAAGTTTACGTATCCCTGGCAGAATTTGTAAGATGTGTAGCATTTTAAGAAAACACGAGTGATCAGACAAAACGCTTCTGCTATATTTAATGTGTTTCAAATTAACTATTAAGCATCACAGAATAGCACAATTATTAAACAAGCCAAAGCAATAAGGGAAATGATATATATATATAAAAAAAAATCCTGTTCAAAGGTTTGCATTTCCTTAGTTCTTAATATTGTGTATTGCCCCCCTTTTGCATCATTTCTGGCTTGCAGTCTTTTGTGATAGTTGTGAATGAGGTCCTATATTTTCTCATGTGGTAAAGCAAAAAGCCTGCAGATCCTGTAAATTCTTTGGTTGTCTAGCATGAACTGCATGTCTGAGTTCTCCCCGAAGCGGCTCAATGATGTTGAGGTCAGGAGACTGTGATGGCCTCTCCAGAACCTTCACTTTCTTCTGCTGCAGCCATTGAAGGGTCGACTTGGCCTTATGTTTCAGATCATTGTCATGTTGGAAAGTCCAAGTGCATCCCATGTGCAGCTTCCTGGCTGATGAATGCAAATTCTCCTCCAGTATTTTCTGATAAGATGCTGCATTCATCCTGCCATCAATATTGACTAAGTTTCCTTGTGCCTCTGTACCTCACACCCCCCCCCAAAACAGTAGAAATTCTCCTCCATGCTTCATGGCAGCGATGGCGAGCTTCTCTTCATAGCACTTATGGTTGTGACCATATTGGTCTCATCTCTCCAAATTATTTTGTTCCAGAAGATTTGAGGCTTCTTTGGTGCTGTTTGTCATATTGTAAGCGGGCTGTTTTGTGGTGTAGGTGCAGCAATGGCTTTTTTATGGCAACTCTACCATGCAGCCCATTTTTGTTCAAGTATCTCCTCAGTGTGCCTGCTGAAACACCCACACCACTTTGTTTCAGAGAAGCCTGTATTTCAGTAGAAGTTGCTTGTGGGCTTTTCTCTGCATCCCAAAAAATTTTCCTAGCAGTTTCTTTCTTGGTCTATCTGACCATGGCTTGGTATTAACAGAACCCATCATTTTCCACTTCTTGATCAGAGTTTGAATAATACTGATTGGCATTTTCAAATCTTTGTAAATCTTTTTCAGTAAATACTTTTCCTGATTTATAAAGCTGAACTAACTTTGCTTGCAGTCCTTTGACAGTTCCTTTGCTTTCCCCATGCTTCAGTAACCACCAAAGCCAATGCAGCGCTGGATGAAGTTTACAAGGTTTGCTCGAGAGCTAACAAATTCATTGGCTATTTATACACAGACACTAATTACAATCAAACAAGGCCTAGGTGTGGATACCTATCCTTCACTGCCACCTCAACCCGTGTGTGTCAGCTTGAGTGTATGTTATCAGCCCAAACATTCAAGGGTATGTAAACTTTTGAACCGGACCATTTTATTATTTTCCTTATTGCTATGGTTTGTTTAATGATTGTGCTATTCTGTGATGCATAATAGTTTTAATTTGAAAAATTTAAAAATTACAGATGTGTCTTGTCTGATCACTCGTTTTCTTAAAATGCTACACATCTTCCAAATTCTGTCAGGGGTGTGTAAACCTATGAGCACAACTGTATATACATATGTATATTTTAAGTGCAAAGCTAAGACTTATTCGTACAAGTCCCAATTTACCTTTAACAAGTCGACCAATTTTAAAACATGCAAGCATAAATGAAAGTAACCAATTTACCAATTTTCCATTAGTTCACCCAGTCCTCCTCCAGATCATCGAGACTTTCCTGGTTGTTCAGCCAGGACCCCAAGTTCACCCAGGCTTCTCAGTCAGTACTGCACAATAAGATGTTTAATATCACTTACGCCAGATAATTAGCAGGTGTAAAATTACATTAGTAAATTGGAAATTGTACACAAATGGTTTTTTTAAAACAGTAACTTACATGGGTTAAGTGTTGGCCCTGCCCTGGAATGCCGCAGACACACCCTCCCCCTTTTTGTGTGTGCGAAAGTGAAAATACGGTGTACACGAGGTTACTTGCATGCCTGTATATGCTAATTTTTACACACGTAAAAAAACCAGGTCTGTTTGTGACTCTTGAGGACTGGAGTAGGCTACTCCCTGCACTAGAATAATTTGAAGGTGTGAAAAACATGCAAATAAATGTGAACTGATCGACATACTTTTGATAGGGGTTTGAGAAAGTCTCTCATGAGAGATGACACGGAAAACTAAAAAGTCATGGGATAGGAGATGTCATCTTACAGTGAAACTGGTTAAATGCTAAGAAGAAATTGTCTGTTTCCCAAAAGGTGAATAGTGTAGTGCTCCAGGGATCTGTGCTGGGACCTGTGCTTAATTTATTCATCAACAAGCTTAAAAAGAGAGCAACAAGTAAAGTGATCAATTCTGCAGATGATTCAAAAATATTCAAAGTAGTTAAAACACAAGCAGTGTGTGAGGAACTGCAGAAGGAACTTGCAAGACTGGAGAACCGGGCATTTAAATGGCAGATGAAATTTAATATAGACAAGTGCAAAGTGATGCATGTAAGGAAAACAATATAACTATAGGTACACAATGCTGGGTTCTTTATTAAGAGCAACCACTCAGAAAAAAGATCTTGGCATAATTGTGGACGATATGTTGAAATCTTTGGCTCAGTGTGCAGTAGTAATCATAAAAGCAAACGGAAAGTTAGGCATTATTTGGAATGGAAACTAAAACTATCACAATGACTCTATATTATAGATCTAAGGTGCAATCGCATCCAGAGGACTGCTCTAGTTGCCCCATTGCAAGAAATATATTAAGCTGTGGAATTTGCTGCCGGAGGATGTGGTAAAGGCATCTAGGATAGCTGGGTTAGAAAGGGATTAGTACAGGTTCCTGGAGGAAAGTCCATAATCAATTATTAGACAGTTAAGATGGGGGGGTTGGGGGGGGGGGGGGGAGGCCGGACGACGAGTACTACTTGTTCCTGTGCGTGAGCAACAAATAATTGGATCTACACTTTGGGATCTGCCAGGTGCTTCCTAATGACCAGGGCTGGCCACTGTCACAGACAGGATTGCTGAGCTTGATGGACCTTTGGTCTGACCCAGCAAGGCACATTTTACGTTCTGATGACAAGCACACATTCGTCAAATAAATTGCTCTATAATTTAGCACTGAAACTGGATGCCCAATGTAAAATAAAAACTCCTCACCTCTTTGAGCATAAATATGTCTAAAATAATGTCTAATGTGCCAATGGAGAGAAGAAAGGGTCAGATTCAAAGTAGAGGAGATTTTACAGTATGTACCAGAAATGGCTAAATACAGTGTGCAATGGTAAGGATTAGTTGTGAGGGGGAAGGAGATAGTAGGTATAGAAATGGAAAGAGTAGTCTGGGTATTGGACTTGTTTTAGAAACCGATAGAATCAAAATACATTAACAGCAGAGGGCCAAACAGGGTAGAAGACAAAGACAATTTGTACAGCGTTAACAGTATGACTGTGTCAAGCTCTCAAGAAGTGACAAGCTTGGTACATTCTCAGATACAATCAGGATTGAGAGGGAGGTGGAACGTTTCCTACCAGGAGTAGCAGGTAGACTCTCTTCAGTTACTAGCTGAAGATAAATGGAGAAGACGTGCTCCTGCAGACAGTCAAGTTTGTACAGCTGAGAGCTGAGAAATATTCCTCATGCAATAAGTGGCGGTAAGGGCTAGGAAGAGGAAGGACAAAAGCTAGCCTACACAGTAGAGTTTAGTAGAGATATCCTTAGCTAGAGCAGCATACGCAGGGGCAACTGGTCAGATTGGGTGGTTAGTAAGCGTCAAAGAAGAAGGGGAGTATGCAGACAGCTGCTGAGCAGAGGTGTACTAAAGGGGGCGGGGCAAAGGGGCGGACCGCACCAGGTGGCAACAGGGGGAGGGGTGCCATTGCCGCCGGCAGCAAGGTCCTGCGGCGGCGCGGAACAGTTACGTAGTGGGGGAAACCCCGCCAGCAAAAGTAAGGACCTGAATGGCAGAGGCCAGTGGTGCTGCCGGTATTCCCGAAGCCGGCACGGCAGCAAAGAACAGGCCCAGCATTGCCGCCGACACTCCCAGCGGCCAAAGAAGGGACAGACTGGCCCTGTGAAAGTGCAATCATGCAGGTATATGAGGGTGCATGAAGTATGAGAGGATGGCTGTGTGTGTATGAGACGGTGAGTGTATAGAAGTGTGAGTGGGTGCGTACCTGTGGGAGGGTGCCTGTGTGTGGGGGTGGGGGTACAGGTCAGAGAGAAGAAGCACGTGTATGTGTGCGTGGGTGAGATAGGAATCATGTGTGAGAGATAGAGAGGAAGCGTGTATGTGTAAGAGAGATGGAGGAAGTGTGTGTGTCTTTCACATACACACACTCAAGCTCCCTCTGTCTCTCATCAATCATGTTTGTATATAAGAGACAGAGGGTGCATATTTTGTGTGTGTGTGTACCCCCGGTTCACAACAATCTCAGGGTGACAGTATGGAGAGGGTTTTTTTTTTTTTAATCCTTATTAGTATTAATTACTGGGTGTTATTTGATGTCTGCTGATCTGAAATATTTTATCGATGTTTAGGAAATTTTTTAATTATATATGGGGGGGGGGGGGGGAGGCCAAAGAATTATCTGCCCCAGGTGCCAAATACTCTAGGTAGGCCTCTGCTGCTGAGGTAAGATGATTAATCTGTTCCGTGGAACAACTCACTCACAGCCGTTTCCTCCCTAGGACCAGAGAGCAGTGTTTAGGTTGTATTGTTAAAGCACTGGCTGTGGCAGTGGAAGTTATATAAACTGTTTCATAGCACACCCCCAAACTTAAGGCAACACAAAGCTAAAACAATGGCGTGCTGTGAGAGCAAGCTAACAGTGATTACAGAAAATGGATTATCTCAGAGGAACAAGGGATTCTTAAAAGAAAGGGCATTGAAAGAGGAGGAAGGGGCAAAAGCAGGAAAACAAACATTATAATTTAAACCTGGATTAGTCAAAGCAAACAGGTGAGTAATGTGAGTTTGTCCTGATTTCCACCTTTTAATCTCTCTCTCATATGCTGCTTAGTGCACATCTGTGGTAGCCCTGTTGGTCCTGGAGGCTGTGAGACCTTTTATTTTAGCAACTTAAGAATTATCCAAAGACGCTGCTGTTCACGAGCTCTCAAGACTAAGGAGGTCCCTCCAGTAAAATCTTCCACAGGAAATATCTGGAACAGGGAAATGGCTCTTGATCATTTCCTCTGCAGTCCATATGCCCAACTTCCCTCTCTTTCTACAGAAAAATAAATCAAATCAAAATGCCTAAAGATCTTTTTTCCCCCCTCTTCAAAAATCCTCTAAAAATAACAGGATGGAAATAACCGGCTTCCGCTAGTATTTTTCTTTCCTTTAAAGACTGCCCTCCCAACGCATTACACTATGTCCTCATTTGCATAAGTGGGTTGGTTTTTTCTGAACCTCCGGCAACTTTTACCTCGAAGCAGACATTTCCCTTATTCTTTTCTGTCCCTCGTGATCTCACCTGTGGGGCTGTCGGGTCAAGGCTGCTGTGACCAGGTTTACAATACAGTTGGCAGGTTTTGTCAGGTGTGCAGATTTGTCTTGTTCAGCTGTACGCATGCTGCTAGCTGCTAGTAAATTATCCAAAGTATTATATGCTGCAAGCTACGGTCAAATTGTCAAGTACACGTCTGGACAGACAGAGGACAATAGGGAACCGGGTTTCTACCTTTAACTTTCTCGCCAGCTTTTCCCACTTAGTGACCCACTTTATTTTGGATTTGTTTGGGGAGGGGGATTATTTTTCCCAGTAAATTAGTTTTCTCTGTATCTAAGCTGCTTTTACAAGGGGGGGAGGGGGGGAGTTTGCAGGCCTGCAAGCTTATTTTTCAGAAGCCATCTCCCTGCAGCGCTTGCCATTGAAAGTCAGGGGCCGCTTGTATCCATGTGCTTGGCACCTGCTCATACCCTGCACGGACTTTTTCCCCATTTCCGCCCTACCTCGCTCCGCCCTGGGCCTGTCCTTTTTCTAGAGCCGGGCGAAAGTACGCATGCGCTGAAACGGTGCGCTTGCTTTTACCTGTGAAAAGGGGGATGGTGCCCTCTATTTATTATTTATTTTTATTTTAAATCTTTTCTATACCGTCGTTTGGAGGAGACAGTTACAACGGTTTACATCAAGGCACATAAAATTAATGATACTGTAATTTGCACATTTACAAGAGTGCCATAAGGTTCGGTAACATAGTTAGTGATCAATAATGTTAAATGTAATTAATCATGTCCATGTCTCTCTCTCGGTTTTTATTACAGAATTAACTTTAAAATTGTGATTTGTCCTTTAAAGACTACACACTTAGTGAATACAGCAGTGTGTGTGGATGTTATATTGATCGTGCTTTGCCAGTCCCTGGTTCCTATTCTCCCTTCTCTTTCTGAAAAGCTTGCTTAAAGAGCCAGGTTTTTAAACCTTTTCTAAAGGTTTTGCTGTCTCTTTGTACTCTTAAATCTAGGGGCATGGAGTTCCATAGTATGGGTCCTGCCAGTGATAGTGCTCTCTCTCGTACCTGTGTTAGTCTTGCAGTTTTGACTGATGGAATGGTTAGGAGTGCTTTGTTTGCTGACCTTAGGGTTCTGTTAGGGATGTGTACACGTAGGGCTGTATTTAACCAGTCTGCATGTTCGTTATGTATTAACTTATGTATGGTGCACAGTGTTTTGTATTGTATTCTTTGTTCAATGGGAAGCCAGTGTAGTTCAGCCAGTGTTTCGGTGATGTGATCTCTTTTACTTTTGCCAGTTAAGACTCTTGCGGCTGAGTTTTGCAGAACCTGCAATGGTCTTAGTGATGTGTATGGAAGACCTAGTAGAAGTGCATTACAATAATCAGTGCTCGCAAATATTAATGCTTGTAGTACCAATCGAAAATTGGCCGTTGTCAGAAGTGGTTTAAGTCTCCTGAGGACCATGAATTTAGCCTATCCTTCTCTTATTTTTAGAGATATGTGTTGTTTTAAGCTTAGTTTGGGGTCAATTATTACTCCTAGATTCCGTACTTTTTCTGCAAGTATTATTTGTTGATTGTTTTTTAGTGTGAATGGGCTATGTTTGATTTCCATATTTTTTCTCTCTAAATGTAAGAATTGTGTCTTCTCTATATTAATTACTAATTCCATCTGGTTTAGTAGCTGTTTGATGATATCTAGATACATGTTGGCTAAGTTTAATGTTTTCTCAATTGTATCGTCAATGGGTAAAATTAATTGGATATCATCAGCGTATATATAGTGTGTGATTCCCAGACCAGCTAGCAGGTGGCATAGTGGTACTAAGTATATGTTGAAAAGTGTTGCGGAGAGGGCAGATCTTTGGGGTACTCCCGTTTGAAGGGTTATTTTTTTTTTTTGATATAGCATCTTTAATTTGTACCTGAAAATATCTGTCATTGAGATATGATCTGAACCACTTGATAGTTTTGTTGTTTAGGCCTATTTCTTATAGTCTATTTAAGAGTATGTCATGATTTACAGTGTCAAATGCTGCTGACAGGTCAAGCATCACTAGAATGTAATGTTTGCCGTTATCAAATCCCCTCATGATGTTATCTGTAAGTGCAAGCAGAAGTGTCTCTGTGCTATAGTGTTTTCGAAAGCCATGTTGTGATGGATAAAGGATGTTATTGTTATCTATGCTATGTTAATCTGTTTTAAGGAGGTTAGATCTATTATAAGATCGCTGAAAAGAGAAATCTACGCTATGAGGACGATCACCTCTCCCTCTTCAATAAGGCTTTGCACATCCCGTAGCACTGGATGTGGATATTCTGGACTCTTAAGAAGCTTAGGTATTTTTCTTTTTTTTTTTAAGTCGGTTGCAGCAGAGACATACATTTTTCAACCCTCAAGAATTCCACCAAAAAAGCTTCTAGAAAGGACTCCTTCCCCACCCAAGGTAAGCTCATGTTTCTCATATGTTCTATTTTTTCTTTTCTTTTTCTTTGCTCCCCCTTCCCTCCAACTTCTTTCCACTCTTCCCCCTGTCCCCTTCAATCTTTCCCTCTGTCTCCTCTTCCCCTCTCTCCCCCACTATGGCTCTTCCATTTTAGCAGGGCCCAGAGGCGGGGGGGGACTGCCCCGGGCCAACCTAACAGAACCAGCTCCCTCATATCCCACTGCAGTCGATAAGACTACTCATGTTTAACCCAACTTGCAAGCTCGATTCTTGAAGGCTGCTCTTTTTCGCTTCCTATTGAAAAATTTTGTCTGATGAAGAAAGAATGACTCTTTAAAGCTAGTCACAGATTTTATTCCAAAAAAAAAAGTATATAACCTACAACTTTTTTGACCTGAACTTTCACATATCCAAGTGAACTACACAGCAACCACAAATTGCTTTAAATAAACTCATGAAAAAAAAAAAATCATGAAATTTGCATTGCATACAAATGCAAACATCAGTACAATTACTTAATTTCCATAATTTCACTATAGTACCGCTACATCTTACCACTGCACACAGAATATCCCTGCTCAAGCAAACATGTAAGATTCCACAAAGAGTTTGACTGAAAAAATGTGATTTTCTATAACTCATATTAAAAATAATAATAAACAGACACACATAAACCAATAAGATTGCGTGCTAAGCAGGTGCTTCTCACCATTCCAAAAAACACTTCCAGATTCTAAAATTGCAGTATATAGCTATCTCCTTCGTTCCCCTATACATATATGTACCTCTATTTAACAAGACATCAGTTCTCTCAAAGGGTGGCCTAACTGCCCCCTACGAGCTCTCATGTGTAGGGGCTCTTCAACCTTTCGCCAGGTTATCTAGAATTGTAAAGCAAGTTTATAAACCTGCCTGGATTTAAAAAGAAAGCCATATTCGATTTCCCATTCGGCTCTACAGGGTTAATCTAAGGTGCTCAAACTTCGCATATACTTTGTACTCATGGAAAATTTCTCCCATTAATTTTATTTTTAAAGTGCTCTTATGCACAATGTTTTCCCATCTGTATTATTCAGTGTTCAATTCCAGCTGCATGCTGTTGTCACCTCCATTCTAAATCAACGATCCAGCTCCCCAAATTATCTCACCTTGTGCTAAACAGTTTTGTTTCTCAGAGTAACACGAACAATGTCAGACTAACATTTGGTGAAATCTAAAACAGGAAGGGCCATCCTTCAGCCCGGAAAGATAAGATGACCTGAGCTTCTCTCCCAGCTGGTGTGATGCATCAGGCAGGACAGATTATAAGTATACAGAACTGTTGCTAGACAAAACAGTGCCATGGGCAAGGGTTACATTTTGCACTTTCTGGGCTCACAGGCTCAGACTCGCTGACCAAAGCAAAAAAGCAGCCCAATGCCCTAGGCAGTCCCCCCCTGCTTGCCTACCCCTTGTAACATACTATGACGGGTGTTAATAACGCTCTCTCTTGTATCCAGAAGTAACATTAACACTATTAATAAAAATAATGAGGCATCTTAAAGATGTCAAATCTTAGATCAAATGACATTAACGCTAACTCCTTGCACCAGTTTGGCTCCGATTTCTATTCCTGAAACCACAGTATCTGTATACTCACCATTGCTTCAGACTGAACCGAGGTTATGTTTTTGTGTCTACACTAATCAATAACTCAAATCACAAAGCTAACGGAGTCCATGGTAGAGCCAATAATATTATCATGTAAAATCCAGTGCTTACAAGCAACTGTTAGAAACAAGCATGAACAGTTTACAGCCCCACTGCCTCGTGTCTCTTACTCCCATTACAATTTATTGTATACAAGCATTATCAATCTACAATATTGCTGTTGATAATTCAGAGGCATGATACTGCATGGCTGGCAATTTCCTTCCTGTATCCTGACAAGTTATTATTTAGCCTGATGAAGTATAATACAGAGGCATGAAGATCTGCATGAATTCCAAATGAACATGGCATTTCCTGAATCATAGGTGTACAAATCCAATTCTTGAGACCTGCAAACAGGTCCAGGTATTAGGATATCCACAAGAATGATATATATATATATATATATATATATTTCTATATCTCTATAGATATACAGATATACAGACACAGACACACATTCACATGTATCAACTGAGTTACCTAGCAGAGTTCCGGATTTCCAATATCTAATAGTTGACATATTAGAAAGCAGTCAAACAAAATTAAACATGGCATGACCAGGCCCACATACATATGAAGAATACTCAAGTCAATGAAAGCTCAAGTCAATGAATGCTCAAAGATAGTTATTCGAGTGGAATAATAAAGGCCACAGCTTTATTCATAAATCCTGACCATGGAGTTTAACCTATGTAACCGAGCCCTTGTTAACATATAGGTACAACCATATCTGGTTGGTCTGGACATTTCAAGCAGCCCGCCACATTTATAGAAGGCCGGCAGTCCACCCAGGACCAGGAGTCGCTCAGTCATACGAATTAAGTCCATGCCTTCTGGACAGCCCGCCCCATGCCAGTAAGACTGAAAGCCCTCCTTGTGACAGGGCTAAATCTGGGGATCACCAGTCTGGTGCCACACCGGAGCCTAGAGCCCTCATATCAGATGTTCCCACTGTGCCAGGATGAGTCTTACTGAAGATGACACTACTCAACCTTACCCTCCCCTCCCCCCCGGTACCCCGCCATGGGACAAGACGAGCTCATATGAGAAAAGCAAGGTGTCTCTCTAGGTTACTTTTAGTTGTTTAGTGACTGTTCTTGAACCTTATATATATTTTCGAACGTTTGGTCTTTATGCATTTGAACACTGTTGGGGTAAATACAACCAAACCTGGCAGGGGATACATTTTCATCCACAGGATGGACTACTTTCTGGCCAAGAAGTCCAGTGTACTGTGAACTAGAGAAATTTGGATGTGCCAAGACTGTGCAGCGGCACAAGACTGTGTGAAAAGTCTTATCTCATTATTGAAGCAAAAAATTTTGACAAGCTGCTCAAAAGATAATGAAGTAATTATACCAAAGCTACCAATCATTTCTACTGACATGCTCTTTGAATTCAAATGTCTGTAGTTTACAGTACATCTTACTTTTGCAAACTCCTTCAATTTTATATATATTATACATGTGCACATATTTGGACTTACATCAACTTCCATACTTCGTTATTTGGAAAACCAGTTTGTGGCCCCTGAGAATCAGGTTGCCATACCGCTACCATTAATTTCAATAAAGAGGAACCAAAAATATCAACAGCAAAGAAAATCGACTCATAGCAACAAAATATGATGGCAGATAAGGACCATAAAGCCAACCAGTCTGCCCAGTTTCATTTCTGGCGCAATTCAACAGACTCCAGTTGAGGTCTGGCTTTCCCTTCATGTCTTTACAATTAAGGATCCTCTGTACTTATCCCAGGCTTTCTTGAATTCCATTACTAGTTTTGTCTCCAGCACCTCACTGAAAGGCCAATCTGTGCACCCATCACCCTGTATGTGAAGAAATATTTCTCAAGATCGGGTTTCCTTTTTAAAAATTCCCCATTGCCCTTCAACAGAAATCATAATTTGTTGATTGCTACCAACTCCAAGCACAAGAATGTTAGCAGCAAAGTCAGGACTGTAATAGACTCTCCTTTCAACCGCCATCCTCTACCATCCAGGTAACAGTGCACATAATCAACTTCCAATTCTTTCTTTCCTGAATTTCCAATTCTGTCAAACTTTCAGCAGCAAGCAATTTCTCTATTTATTTACAGATATTTATATGCTGTCCTTCCACAGGAGAACAATCAAGGTGGTTTACATAATTAAAACATACATAATGTAAAGTAAAACAAAATAAACAGTATAATATAGCAGAGACAGTAAAATAAACATTTCTCACAGAACAATTAAAATTAATGTGTACAATATCAAACTGATCCCAATGATTTTCATAAAAATAGATTTCAATATAAATAAGAGAATGATGAATGACAAGGTCTAGTGGAAAAATACTGTTAATCTGTTGTTCCAGCAAAATATAACTATGGTATTCACACATTAAATAGTGCATGCACTCTTACTTCTGAGATCTTGTTTCAGCATTCACCTTCTTAGTTATCTACTCTGGGTATACATTAACATGAGAGTAGAAGCAGACCTAGTAGGACGATCTACCATGCACAAATACCAACATATTGATGGAATGTCTCGCTTATTTTTTATATATTGTGTAGAAATGAGAGTTCACCTAAGCTGGGTCGGTGTTGCCAACTCACCTGCACTATGAGTAGATTACAATGATATAGCTGTACACCAGTTCCAGTCCCATTCTGCCACTCATGCAAGCCATGGGCCATACTAGTGCAGAAGCTACAGTGAATAGGATCAGGAATGTAATTGTGTTAGAATTACCACTCAAGAGTTCTTCTGTCCTTCCAGAGTTTTTTCTAGCAGGACAATTGTCAAAAACCATGGGGGTGGAATAAGCTGATGCTCTATTTAAGAGTGGCCATCACTCACAGTGTCCAGTACCATCTTTGGGAATCTGTGGCATTTTTGGGGGAACAGTGCCATCATGTTTTATTGTTACTGTTAGACTGAGGTTGGGAAGAAAATGTTTTTCTCTCAGTGTTGAAAACAAAAAAACATGAACCCCAGTATAATGAGAATTACAAGTTCTTACCATGATGCCCTTGTTTAACTGAAACCAGTCTTTTAGAGGACTTACAAAAAAAAAGAGTAATTGATGATCATCTGTCTGGACAGGGTTACAAGATCATTTCTAAACATTTGGGGCTCCATCCATCCACTGTCAGACAGTTTACAAGTGGATAAAGTTGAAGACTACAGTGACTACTCAGGAGCAGTCACTGATACGATCAGCCCAAGAGCAAACCAGAAAATTATTCACAAGGTCACAAAGATCTTCAGTTTTAACATCTAAAGTTCTACATATCTCTCTCGCTGTGGCCGATGCAGGGGTTCATGTGTCAACCATCATGAAAAAATTGAATCGGAATGGTGTTCAAAGGAGAATAGCAAGGAAGAAACCACTGCTCTCTAAAACGAATACGGCGGCCCATCTCAGAGTCACCAAAGTGCATCTGGATGACCCACAAGACTTCTGGAATAATCTTCTCTTGAGTGATGATTCAAAAATTAAATTTTGGTCACAACCTTTTGTTTGGCAAAAACAAAACACTGCTTTCCACAGTAAGAACTTCAGGTCAACTGTCAAGCATGGTGCAAGGGGAATCATAAATGTGAGGTTTTAGCTGCATCAGGACTTGGATGGCTTGCCATCATTGATGGATCCATGAATTCTGCTTTATATTGGAAAATGTCAAGACTACCCATCCGTCCCTTAGCTGAAGCCAAGCAGAAAGTAGGTCATGCAGCAAGACAATGACCCTAAACAGTCAAGGAAATGTAAATTACTACAGAATGGCTGAGGAGATTCTGTGTTTTGGATTGTCCAAGTTAAAGCCCAATCTAAACTCTATGAAATGTTGTGGCAAGACCTAAAGTAAACTCTTCATGCAAGTAAACCCTAAAATATCTCAGAGCTGAAACAGTTCTGTATGGAATGGCCCAAAATTCCTCAACCGTGACAGGAAATGTTTACTTGAATTTATTGCTGGTCAAGGAGCTGCCACCAGTTACTGAATAAAGGAGTCACATTTTTTTCACACAAGAATGCTTATTGTTGAATCTTTTTTTGAATAAATGATCAAAGTAATTTATTTTGTTCAAGTTATTTATTCAATGGGGTTACTAATTTAAAATCCAATAGGAGAGAAAGTATCTAGTCATGTTTGGAGTATAAATTGTGCTACAATACGTTATAGCGTTCCCTAACTCTCTCAGCTCTGTAGATGTGGATCTGATTATAAATACAGTTTTTCAAGTTCTTCTGTACTGCCACTCGGATATAGCTGTCAAAACAAAGAAAAAGGTTTGCACGTCAGGGATCTCCCAGTATACCTCAGCTTTATCAACTAGGTAGCTAGGACACCTGATAATGGTAACTAAACATTGGAAATGGGGATAAGATGGCGCTGCATCTCAAAAACGGTCAGATTTTTTTATTCCCCCTTTTTTGGGGTCAGTAAAGCCTTCTTTCCACAGACTGGGCCTCTGAGCCTATTCAGAACCAGCCCAAGCTTCTCACTGCTTTTGCTAGCCACAGTTATTCATACATTTTCTATATTTTTAACTCTTTCCCCTCTCGTTAGCCCAGCCATTGCAGCAGTAGGCCTCCAACTGAGGAGTACAGGTCTCGGTTCCCTTGAAAACCTGGTACAAGCAGGAGGTGTTTGATATAAGCCAAGAAAAACAAAAAAAAAGAAAAACATAAGCGTATGCGTTTCTCTAAGTATATGCGATAAATTTATGCTAAAATAAAGCCGAGCTTGGAACCTTGAAAAATTGTGGTTTAAACAAAGCAGTGGCCAGAGCCAAGAGGATGCTTGGATGCATAGGGAGAGGCACAACCAGTAGAAGAAGAGAAGTAATAATGCCTCTTTCCAGGTCGTGAGTTAGGCTTTGCCTGGAGTGCTGTGTTCAGTTCTGGAGGTTTACAAAAGAAAGGCTAGAGAGACTGGAGATGGACCACAGAAAGGCAACCAAAAGGGTGCAGGGTTTATACCAAAAGCCCTATGAGATGAGACTGAATGACCTTTATATGTATGCCAGGGGGGATGAGATACACACATTTAAGTAGCTGAAAGTGGTTAATGCACAGGAAGCCAAGCTTTTTCAGTGGAGAGGAATCTGTAGAACTAGGGGATCACAATATGAAGTTCCAAGGAGGTTGATTCAAAAACAATGTCAGGAAGCATTTTTTTTTCCCACAGAGAGGGTGCTGGACACCTGGAATGCCCTCCCAGAGGGGGTAGTAAAGACAAAAAAAAAAAAAAATACCGCGACATACTTCAAAAAAGCATGGGATAAACCGAGGATCCCTAGTGGCAAGAGAATGGTAGTGAAGCACTGGGCAACCCTCACTGTGCGACAGTTGCAGCCCAAAGCAGCAGCTTTCTGGCTGCATTGTGCTTCCTGGAAGGCATGGGGTAACCTGCACAGAGCGAATGTTGCAACCCTAAAGGATACAGGGTGCTCGGAACCGGACAGCCACCCTCACTCCTCTCCTCCCATGACTCCCTTTTTTCCCTCCACCGGTACATTTCATGTGCAAACCTATTCCAGGGTGCATTGCACACTATATCCCTTTGCAAAGGTATGGATTTAAATTACTGTTAACAAACTAATGAGGCAAAGGGCCTTCCAGTACATAGGCCCACAATGTGAGCTGTAGCAAAAACCACAGGGTTTGTTGGAAAATGGACCAAACGTCAATAGAAATAATTATGTCAGGAAACTCCTTAGTGCCGAATGCAAAACACACAACTTCAGATGAAAAAGGGGTGAGACATCTGATTAAGTCACAGAGGGGGGGAATACGGGGACTTTTATTATGCAAACCCCAAAATCCCCAACCTAAAGTCCTCGTATCCGATTGCATAACGAGAAGGAAAGGCAGCTGCTTCTTCCTTATGTAACTCGGACCATTTCATCTTCTTAGCGCAGCATAGTCTGCTGCTAAGTTACTGTCCTCAGTGGACTTTATCCTCTCCAGCCCCTGCGATTCGAGGCAAATCTGTCATTCTGTGTAAAGTAATCCTTGCTGCCTTAGAGACATAAAGAAGTCGGTTGTTCTTTTCCATCTTCCAATACAAACTTTGTGCAGCAGTTACTACCTGCAACATAAGGGCATGGGGGTGCTCTGCACAGAGTGGCAGTTACATTAAAAAAATTTTTTTTTAAATTTCGCTGTGCAGATTGAATGGTCGGCTTGGGTCTCTTCCTGATGACATTTAATATGTTACTATGACATTTTCTTGTCTAATTTAAGCTACGTTAGGGCTTGGGGTTTGCTACCTTGCTTTTGAAATTTTAATTTGTATGTAGTCCGTGTGTTCACTGATTTCTTTTGGTACTTCCCATTACTCTATGATTATTGATTAAATATTAAAATGTCTTGAATGCACCAATTTAACTAAAAACTTGCTGTTGCACATGTTCATACACATTAAATTTGTTTGCTCCCAGACACCCATTTCCACCATCTCCGCTATTTTGTTTCCATTTCAGCACGTCAGCCAGTGGTAGCAAGAAAACCAGCACAGCCCGTTAAAGAGGAGAGCCCCAGATAGAGTTGTTTTTATTCTTAGGTTTTATTCTAAACAAATGAAGACCGCCACACACACTTTTTCATTGCCATTTGAGTTAGAGCAGTTCAAAGAAGCTAAACTGATATCAAGTTAAGCAATTTCCCGATACTTGTGATTTCAATACTGCTCCAGTCATTTAAACATAAATCAGCCCAGCGCCGGCAGTGCCAGGGGACACTATTTGTAAGGAAAGTCACAGAATCCACGACAGCCCCATCCATACTGAACGCATTCAGCACAATCGCACGTTTGCCAATTGCATTAAATTTCCGACAGAACTGTACAGATGCTACACTAGTCAAACAAGACAAAAATTAAAGGGCAAGAATAAACCTTCCCAGGCATAAAACAACAGAAAACTGCAGAAAAGAACAGAGTGACATCTCAGTAGGCGAACATTTCTTAAAGGAAGATCACTCCCTTAATGTCAGAAAAGGAAGTTTAGGCATACAAGAGAACACAAGGCATTTGAAATTAAGGGTGATCAGACACTTTCAAACAAACAAAAGAGGACTTAATGAGGACACTGGCATTCTCATCTATCAACAGATAAAGGCCTTTTAAACTAAAAGTTTTACTGCTACTGTCACCTCTGTCATCACTCCCCCCCCCTTTCTGAGTTGCAATGGAATGTGCCTAGCTGTAAACTGTGCAGTTTCCTCACTGACCTGATTAAGGGCACACAGTTCTTGAAAGCTAGTCACAGATGTATTGAGTTAGTCCAATAAAAAGAAATCATCTATAAAAATTATTTGTTGACCCTTACTTCTGCATAAACACGTGAACTAAGTCAACAACCACACTGACAGAATCCCCAAGAACTGTCATGTTTTTCCCTCAGCTAGTGAAACATAATATAATCATATCTGAAAGAGTGTCTAATCAAATGTAATCATAACTCAACAGCTGTGCATAAACAAAACCAAATTTTACAACTTAAAAAAACCAAAACTGTACATGTCACGAGCATACGTCATTTTGCAGTACTGAAGAGTAAATGACTAAAAGCCAGCTCTTCAGATCCAGAAAAAATACACTATAAGCTAATATAACTATACATAATTAATTGTACGGCAGATTATAATCCTTAATATTGATGCACACAATCATTTTTGTCTCAAATTTCTTTTAGAAAATAGTTCTGATCATTCATTGTACAGATAAATTGATGTTTCAGAATAATCCACTGCTATACCTAATTCAACAGTTCTATGAACCCACCACCTTGCAGTTTTGCTATACTGAACAATTAAGTATATGCATGGTTGTGTTTTTTGGCTCACCAACCTGGCTAACACTTCAGTGGTTACCAAATAAACCATTATTTTGGCTTAACCGTGTTACCAAAAGCCTCAGTCCGTAATCTGAAGCTCTGCAGAATTAACCTTCCTCAATCCAGGCTTATGTTCCCTACCACTATTCACTGTAGCACTCCAAGATAATAAGCAAGCTTAGACACGTCTCTGGATGTCGCAAGGCTCTAGGCCAGAAAGTGCCCTAGTCATTCACGGCATCTGTTAGCCTTCCAGATGCATGACTTCTCAAAGTCCCTCAGCGCTTGCAAAAACAGACCGCATGCTCGTTTGCCTCAGGGAGGGGAGCCCAGTCCCTCCCATCCCCCATCTCTTTGTACAGACACAAACACTCCAAGTACTCTGGGTGCTTAACTTCAGAAGCGTTGCACTCCTCAGCACTCCAATCTGATGTTTTACCGCTGCGCAATTCTCCATTTTCTCCTTTCCCTGGACCTAAAGCTGAAATTATATCCATTTGCTCTCTGCCTTTTCCTATCCCACAATGCTGAATTTCAACTATAAAATCAGCCAGACTCAGCCACGTAAGAGACCGAGTCGTATCAATAGCAGGAACAAAAGTATGGAATACGCTACCAACACAACTGCGATTACAGGCAGACAAGAAGAAATTTAAAGCAGAGTTAAAAACAGGGCTGTTTAAATGTGCCTATATGGAACATGAGTAAGAGGCACTTGCAGGCTTAACTTTTCTTTTAGATATGTTTTAGATAAGGTTTTATGCTAAAAATAAGGCTATTATTTTATCTTATTATCTGTTATTAGGAATTGTAATGCGTTATGTGTATTTTAGATTTAGAATTTTAGCCCAACAGCTAATTTATTTATTTTTCTGTGCTTTATCTTTTTAATGATTTTAGCTGTCTCTTGATTTTATTGTATTTCCTTGTTAATTAATTGTAAACCGTAGGCCTTGCTGATGTGACGGTATAGAAAAACAATAAACCTTAAACCTTAAGAGTGTGCGAGGGGGGTCCCAGTCCACCTATTCCTAAGGACTACACCCCAGAGGCTTATACATATGTTCCATTGAAAGCGGCAGCAACCCCCCCCCCCCCCCCCCAAAACACAGATTTCCCTGGGAATTATCCAGCTACGAGTTGCCCAATTACTGCTCTCCAGATCTTCCAGTGAGGACAATACATTCGACCACAGGCACACACATGTTTGAGGTTAACAGCCACAGGTGGCTACTATTGGAAACAGATGATGAACCATACACAGTGGAGAGAACCACAAAACTTGTAACGTGGGAACCCATATCGGATATCTCCATGACCAGAGTGACAGAGAGAATGAGGCCTTCTCTTCTCACCTAATGACTGTGCTAATGGCAAAAAAAAAAAAAAATCAATTCTGTCACAGGAGAGCCGGCCCCAGTAGCTAAGTGGAAGCATAACCATAGGGCGAAGGAAAAGCTCAAACTATAAAGTCAGTAATAATGTAGCAAGGAACCCATTTTCAATGTATGTTCACTACATTAAGAACATAAAGGTCATGCTGAGTCGGACCACAGGTCCATCCTGTCTCCAGAAGTGGTGAATCTTGGTCACAGACCCCAAAGAGTACATCCATTTCTCGTGGCTCACTCCCAGGGATAAGCAGTGGCTTTCCTAAGTCTACCTGGCTAATACTGGTTTAAAGACTTTTCGTCCCAAACTTGTCCAAATCTCTTAAATCTAGCTATGCTACATACCTTGACAATATCCTCTGACAACAACCTCCACAGGTCGAGTGTGCACTGCGTGAAAGAATGCTTTTCCCCAATTTGTTTTAAATTGTTAGTTTCACGAGTGTCCCCTAGTCTTAACACTAATCAAAAGGATAAATAACTGTTCCCTATTTGCCTTTTCCACCCCATTCATGATTTTATCACCTTCTGTCATATTCCCTCTCAGGCACCTCTTCTCCAATCTGAAGAGCCCTAACCACGTAGCAATAGAAAGGCATGATGATATCCTCAGTTATATTCTCTATTCCTTTCCAAATCCTTCTAACATGCTTAGCTTTGATGACCACCACAACACGCTGAGCAGAGGATTTCAACGGACGCCAAGGTCCCTCTCCTGGGTGAGGACTCTTAATGCAGAACCCCACATCGTGTGCCTGTGCCTGGGGTTATTTTTCTCTGTGAGCATCACTTTGCACTTTTCCACACTCAATTTCATCTGCTATTTAGATGCCCAATCCCCCAGACTTGCAAAATACTTCTGCAGTTCCTCACACTCCCCTCACATTTTAACAACTGAATAATTGTGTCATCTGCAAATGTGATCACCTCCCTCATTACACTCCCTTTTCCAGATCATTTAGGAATATGTTAAACACTGTTCACCTTCCTCCCATTTGGAGAACTAACCATTAACACGGGTTAAGGAAGGACAAGAAAATACACCTAAATTCCCCCTCATCTTACAAAACAGAACTCACAATGTATGGCCTTACAAAAGGCCGCAGTTTATTGTGAAAATACAATAAGAACCTGAGCCCAGCCTCAAACCCCCCACCGCACGCTAATGGCTCACAGTTACAGCCTCCAAATATTCCTCACCCCGCCGCATCCCAGCAAGGGTGAATTTACAGCCTGAGCAGCCGCCCCCAGTGCTCACCGGCCACATCATGTAGCAGCTCCCCCCACCCCACCCCCCACTACACAAGTGCCCCCTTCACAACTTACAATATTAACAACTGACAATTTGGGCTGGGGTTTTCCGCCTTCAAACTGCGACAATACACCCACATAATAACAAACACATCCATTGTACAAAAAACAGGAAGGCAGGGAGGAGGGGTGGGAAAACCCCCACCCAAAACTTATACAGCGGGCAGCCAATCAGTGAGCCACATTTCAAAATTAAGCACTAACGGCCACGGCTCCCACAGCGCTGTACCCCCACCTACTCCCACAAATTAAGCCACCAAAAGGGTTTATGCTCTACCCACCACCAAGTTAATGGCAGCGGAGGTGGGGGACTGGGCCTTGTACTTAGTCCTGTCTTTTACCCAATTACCAATCCATAGTATTGTTGGCAGAAAAAGACCAAATGTTCCATCCAGTCTGCCCAGCAAGCTTCCCGTAGCAGCAACTGCCACTCCATTCAGGTCACCCCCAAGTGTCCGCCAAGGGCAGTAACTGCCACTCCATGGAAGTTCCTCCCATGCCTTATGTTAAGGATAGTAATACCTAAGGATAGTAATCCATAAGAGAGCACTGCCAATCTAACGGTTTTTACATTTCCCGAGTCACCTCTCATGAGGGACTTTGTCAAATGCCTTCTGAAAATCCAGATACACTATATCAACCAGCTCACACTTACCCATGTTTATTAACAACTTCAAAATAATCTAATAGATGTGTAAGACAAGGCTTCCCTAAATCCATGTTGGGTCTTCCCCATTAAGCTACGTGTATTCATGTGGAAAGCAATTTGTTTTTTAAGAATAGTTTCTACTATTTTGCCTGGCACTGATGTCAGGCTCACCAGTCTAGACTTTCCTGGAACACCCCTGGAGTCCTTATTAAACAAAGCGGCGTTACACTGGCCTCCTTCCTGTGGCAGTTTTTAATCATACAGATTGCTAGTAGCAGGTCTACAATTTCATATGTGAGTTCTTTCGGAATTCTAGGGTGAATTCCACCCAGTTCTGGCATTTTCGCAGTGATTTGCTTCACTTCCTCTGAATCACCAAAGGACATTTCTGGTACGGGTAGTTCCCCAACATCCTCACTAAAGACCAAAACAAAGAATCCATTTGGTTTTTCTGCTACGGCTTTCTCTTCCATGAGTGCCCCTTTTAACTCCTTGATCATCTAGTGGTGCAACTAACTCCCTCACAGGTGTCTTGCTTTGCATGTATTTGAAACATTTTTTATGATGTATGGCAAGCTTCTCGTCAAATTCTTCTTTTGCCTGCCTTTATTGATGGTTTACATCTTGCCATTGCTTATGCTCTCTCTCATTTTCCTCATTTGGATCTGCTTTCCATTAACTGTCTTTTTTTATATCTCACCATTCAATAATGCTGGCAGTCTTCCTTTGACCTTGTTAATGCAATGAGGGTATTTTTAAACAATGGCCACACTTCATGCAAACTCGTATCTTTTGTAACCAGGGTGTTAAGAGTCACACTCTCTAATTCTAAAATGCATCTGTAACTCTGTCATCTGTGAAATTATTAAATGCACCATGGTCTAATGTCATATTAGATGAATAATCGATGGGCATTTTGGGTACTTTAAAGCTAATCTTTCAGCACCTTTGGATTTAAAAAAAAAAAAAAAAGGTATTCTTCCTGCTAGGACAGGTTATTTATTCCTAAAATCTAGATCTCAGTATATGAAATCCTTTGTATTCCTAGTTTCCACCCATTTATTTCCCATTCAGAAATTCATTTCATTTTCTGTTTCCCGAAAAAGCATAAAATGAGGTCCATAGATACGCACAATTCTGATGGACACGGGAAATTTCCATCTCATAGAACTCATGGGGTCAGATGTGTAGAAGTTCTCAAATGTTGCTCCCATGAGGAAAAAAATATATTTCCTACATCTGGGCAACAGTGTCCTAGTGGATTATTTGAATGGTTGTGGAACATTTCATTAGCTAGAAAATCAGCCCAGGATAGGCATGGCTACACAGTACTGAGAGCAATGACCAGTAAATGCCCTACAATGATCAGGCAGTGAAGATCCAGAGCTGTTAAGTCACATGTCTAGCAGCATACTATTTTTCTGGAAGGTCAGCTGGGCCCCGTGTACAGCTGGCCAGGATAATGAAGGCTCAGGCGCGCTTCGGGAGCAGGGTAAAGCGGGGGGGGGGGAGCACATAAGGGAGGCAGTTAGGTCAGGCAGGGGTCAGGGAGAAGTAAGAGAGGGCGTGGAGTAAGGAGGAGGGGTAGGCAAGGCACGGCTGCGGTGTTGGCAGGCTGTAATTGGCAGGGAGCCCAGAGGGGGATCTTGAGGGGGCGGAGTCTCGGGGCAGGGCGGCGTTGGTTTCACTTCGCTGCGACTGCCCTGAGAGCCGGTCGACTGTTTTCCCTCCCTCCCACCCACCCTTTTCTAATTTGTTTGGTTTGTACTTGTTGTTTCCTTGCTTGTCGCAGTTGGCGGATGGCCCGAGCCGGTACAGCTTGTATAGCATAATGAGTAAGATGTAATTATGTGGTAATTAATGAACGGTGGACAACTGGGATAGTTGTCGGATGTGGATTCCTTGCTCGTCAGTGGCGGGAGTCCCCTGGTCTGGCTCCTTGCTCGTCAGTGGCGGGAGTCCCCTGGCCTGGCCCCTTGCTCGTCAGTGGCGGGGGCCGCCGGGTTGGCTCCTTGCTGGCAGATGGCGGGGGCCGGAACCCGGGAAGGGTCGAGGAATGAGCCGTGTGGCTGGCGGGGGATCGTCCTGCTAGAGGAGTGGCGGACGATGGTCGGAGATGCTGTTAAAAATGTTATGTTAATTCAATGGCTCGGACCTCCAAGTTATTAAAGTTGCGGCCCAGTTAACCCAAAGTTTGTCGTCAGTTGCATTTATTCAAAGTGTGAAAGGGGGTGGATGCGAACGAGCGATGTCCTGGATGCCTGCATTATCTGCACATGCATTGTACTCTCAAACCTTCTACATGGCAAAGAAACATGGACACTATCAAATACAAATGCATCTGGACATGCTTAGCAGCAGTAGCAGGTAGACAGCATCATGACATCATAAATGTTGAGTGTCAGAATCAAAAGCAAAACTTTTAATCAGACTAAGTTGCAGTCTAAACGAAGCAGTGAAAGCCGAGAGGCAGGTACAGGTATAAATGGCTCAGCTCCTCACAGAATTTGGGTTGACTTGCAAAACTGCTGAAGTGTATTTATAGGATAGTACTAGACCACTGGCAAGATGAAACACTGTTCCAGGGCCCTGTCAATATGGCACCTTTTGCAGATGCTTGTTTATTTAAAAATTGTATATACCACTCAGTGTGATAGTCCTGTCATTCAGACGGATTACAAGTTAAAACATTTTTCATACAATAAAATGAGAACAAACTAACGTAAAATAGAAAGTACCAACAACAACATAATCAGCTAAAAACATGGAGACAAAATACAAAACCACAGCAAAACCAGGCCACCGCTAACTCAAAATGTTGAACACTTGTTACCTACACTAAATCTCACCTTCAAATGCTCATTATCAGGCCAATACAGTAAAAATCGCGGCCAATCTCCTGTGCATGCGATTCAGAAAAAAAAATTATTCAAATTAGAGCCCGCGGTAAAAAGAGGCGCTAGGGACACTAGCGCATCCCTAGCGCTTCTTTTTGGACAGGAGCGGCGGCTGTCAGTGGGTTTGACAGCAGACTCAATTTTGCTGGCGTCAGTTCTCAAACCTGCTGACAGCCAGGGGTTCAGAAACCGGACGCCAGCAAAATTGAGCATCTGGTTTTCAACCCGCAGGCTGATTTAACTTTTTTTTTTTAGATTATTTTTTAAATTATGTTTTTACTTATGGGACCTCCAACTTAATATTGCCATGATATTAAGTCGGAGAGTGTACAGAAAAGCAGTTTATACTGCTTTTCTGTACAGTTTATACTGCTTTTCTGTGCACTTTCCCAGTGCCGAGAGAAATTAACGCCTACCTTTGGGTAGGCGCTAATTTCTGAAAGTAAAATGTGCGGCTTGGCTTGTGTGTCCATCTCCTATTGCATTTCCCACAGTCCTAGTTACCCTCTGCCTTGTTACTCCATCAAGCGCAGTTCTCTTGTTTAAGCCGTAGGCCTTGATATGCTTCTGTACAGTACTGATTTATGTCTTTCCTCTCCATCTGCTTTTCTAGTACTTTCCGTATCCTAACCACATCTGTCATCTTTCCCTTACCTCTGATCTCATCCACTTTTTTACTTCTCACTTTGTCACTGTCTCATCATCCCAAACCTCCAGTACAGTGTCATCTTGCTTGGAGTTGTTCACCAGCTGTATGTAAATCTCTGGTGTAGCCCTCTCTTTTATGCATCATCTAATCAGTTCTCTCAGCATCCCCATCGTATTCCTGGAGCGTGTATATTATGCGCCCAAAAAAATTTTGTTTTTCATCAAGTCTTTCATTTTTTAAAATAATTTTTAGTCATTGTAAGGAGTAAATCTTAGTATCGCAATGATACTAAGTAGGAGGAACCACAGAAAAGCAATAATTTTTTTTTTTTTTAAGCTGAGCCTGTATGTGCAGCAAGACTTTACGGCAGCTCTGAGGTTGGTGTTAAAAAATGTGCACTGGGCGCACAGTGATTTTCTGCACTGGGGACAATAGCTAACAGCCTCATCTACATAGCACTCGTTACATGTAAATGCCATTAGCTTCCTGTTTGTTTGGACGTGCTAATCGCCTTATTGCACTGGATGTTGTTATAGCGCGTCCAAATCATGCGTCCAACTGCGGGTTAACCTGTGCGCTAGGCTGAGAGCACTTTTTTGCAATTGTCTTGTGGGACTAGTATGTGCTCTCCCTTCACTCATTTGGCATTTCTCTTTCTTTCCATATTGCTCTTGTACTACTTTCAATCCCATTTCTTGCATCTCCTTGACATTTTGATCAGCAATTCATCTAGACATGCAGTTTTTCTCTTCTTCATGGTCTCTGCCACTTCTTCCCTGCTTCTTCCCCTTGTCAGTAATTTTGTTTTCCAAGATCCTTCTGGGAGCTCTTCTCAGGGGTTCTTGTCATTCTATAGCTTCTCAAAGTATTTTCTGTAATGACCAGATTAGGAACAGGGGAGAGAGGGGAAAACTTGTTTTCATCCCAGATTACTAAATTTTCATTGTCCTTGAGTTTCACCTGGTCAAAAAAATGTCCTATTTTCCTGGTTTTTTCTTATTTTGTACATGATCTTTTTTCCTCCCCTATTGCCTTGGCTTTTACAGCTGCTTTGTTGCCTGCCTTTTCATTATTCCATAATCCTCCAGCTGCTCCCTCTTGTTTTATATTCTGCCACTGCTTAAACTTGATTTTCTTCTTCATTCCTTCTGTTTTATCACTACATTTCTTTATCTTGTACCTTCTCTGTGATGTCTTCAGTCATGGCTAGAATTCCTTTTGCTACCTTATTTTACATCTTATTGGCAGAAGCCTTCCCAAATCTCTGTTAGCCATTTGGTAAACGTTTTTTGTCTTTGAGATACCACATTTTATTTTCCGTTATCTGTCCACTTTTGTTTTATTCCGCTTAGCCTGCTCTGTCCTCTAGTCCAGTGGTTCTCAACATTTTTCTGTCGGGACACACCTGACAGATGGTTCTCACATGTGTGACACACTGAACACATGATTGTCACGGGGCTAAATGTAAACATATACTCTGTATCTACAGGATCCACCCTGACCCCCCAACAATGGCTACAGAACAGAACTAGGACATTCCCTGTTCAATTTACCATACAAAAGAGATATTTCTGGTGTCATCTCAGTAACAGCAACAAAAACACTCTCTCCTACCAGGTGCAATAGCCCTCCTTATGAAAAAACAGTAATTTACCACCAATGCATGTTCTATTGGGAAAACACAACAAATAATATTGATACAAATGCCTGCATGCTAGTAAGATACTTCTCCTCGGTCACACACACAATTAAACTTCACCAAGTACAGAAAGACCGCAAATTACAAATATGGAAACAGAAATTGGAATGGAAAAACAAAAAAGCCACTCTGCATTCTGTGCAAAACAAATTTAGCACTTATCAGACTTCCAGGATCTGAAATAATGTACACAAACTAATGTGCACAAAGTTACACCTGCATTATGGAACTCAAACAATAATAACCCTACCTATGAAAAGGCAGCACTGCAAAAATTACACCAGGCCCTAAACACCAATACACCTCCTATTAGGAAAACAGAACAAGCCAAGCTGCTATAGATCCCTACCAAGAAACTACAAGCTCGCAGAACACCCTTAGCTGGATCACACACGCAGAACACAGACCCTCACCAAATACAGAATAAAGTGACCAGAAAGCTAATGTTTTTGCTTTTGTGTTGTTTTACTGCATACAGAGTTTGCTTCTTGCTGCTTCCAGTTCAGTTTTTGTCTCCACATTTCTATTTATACATTCCTCGAGAAATATAAAATAATTCTAAAACTAGAATATAATAAATGTTTCAAAACAACTGATAAATGGAATAACATCCAATCATTACAATTTTTCAAAATTATTAAAAATTTTCCAAACACCAATAAACTATTTCTAACAGCAGACATATCACATAATACCCAATAATCAAAATGGCAGTCAATCAAGAAAGATAAACTTAAAAAGCCCCCTTTACTTACCCTCTCCAGCAACTCTCCTACTCCTTTCCCTTGTAGGCCAATAGCACTCACCAGAAACAGCAAGGGCTGCTGAAGCTCTGTCCTCACATTCTTCTTCCTTATGGCCCATGACTAGTCTATTACACACACACACACACACCAGTCACCTCCCTGACCAATGTCTCTCTCTCGCTCACACACACACCCACCAGTCACCTCCCTGAACAATCTCTCACATACACCAGTGACTTTCCTGAGCAGTATCTTGCTCTCACACGTTCTTCTCTCTTACTTACACATTCTCTCATACACTTACACAGATGCTGGCTCAGTCACTCACCCCCACCCCCAGCACACATGGCAGCTACAGCACAAGGTAGCCGGTATGCTGCTATTAAAAGCAGAGTCCTGACAGGCTAGAAACTGCAGCAGGAGTGACCTCCTTGCCCCACAGTGGTAAGAAGGCAGCACTCAGCTGATTGCTTGTGCTGCTATCATGGCACAGAGCAGTCAGCCTAGAATGTAATTTTATGGTTTTTCTTCTCCCCACCCCAGCCTTTTATTTTTTTGTAATTTGATTATTTTTATGTTTTCTTGCTGGTGTCACGCTGGTGAGAGAAGGGGAGGTCAGAGCCAGGCCGAGGGGGGGGGGGGGCAGCGGCACCGTACTCCTGCAGCCCCTGGCAAAGTGACCAGCCAGCAACGATCTTCAGTTCCGGGTCTGTGCAGCTGATGGATGAGATTTCCCCAACAGCTGCACGGCAGGAAATCCCGATGGCCACATTCTCAGCTGACTGCTCTGTGCCGCGATGACCGCAGCACAGGCAAACTGCTGAGTGTAGCGGGGCCGGGGACAGCCTTGAGGTGCAATTTCTGCAGCAACAGCATGCATGGCCTTTTCTTCTTCCCGCGTGCCCGGTAAACATCACTTCCTCTTCCGGGCCACAGGGGCGGGAAGAAGAAGAGGTCACGTTCCTGTTGCCAGCTTCCACAAACACTGCTGCCGTTCCCCCCTCGGGGCTTGAATGTGCTGATAGCCCGGGCAGGAACGGCAGCAGTGTTCATCTCGCTGAGGTGAAGGGGGGGGGGGGGGGGGGGAGAACAGCAGTGGGTGCACGACACGCAGGTTGAGAACTGCTGCTCTAGTCCATTACCAGTTACTTGTTCTGTCCATGCTACTCTACAGATCCCTTCATACCTACATCTGTCTCTCCCAACACATCCATTTAAATCGGCTCCCACAATTATAATGTCATTGCCTTCTATTCCCTATAACAAGATCTAGACTTGCATGAAACCACTCTCTCATGGACTCTGCATCCCGTTTGTGGAGCATATACACACTAACCACGCTCACCAAACCAAGGTCCAGAGAGAATCTTACCGTCCCCTTCAACAGCTATCCATATGGCAGTTTTTAGATGTGCAAACTTTACTTGGCACATCTAAAAAAAAAAAAAAAACCAGCCATATAAGAAATACATTATGCAAAACTTCAGATTTAAAAGATGTGATATTTGAGGGCAAAAAAAAAAAAAGTGTTCCTTGAAAATTTTGGAAATTCTCCAAGTTTAAAAGACAGCTACAAGGAAAATGCAACAACACTATCTGCTAGGATAGCCCAAGACTGAAATGAACCAATGACTAAATGATTTACAGTGTGGCAGTAGTTTCAAGTAAACAGCATTTTTTTCCTGTCAGCTCCCCTCAACTTCTGAAACCATTGACCTTCACTTGCCCTAGGCAGACAATAAATCCTGTTGTAACTAGTGAACTAAACATAGAATAAATAGGATTCTTGTGACATAAATGGCCTGTTAATTACCACTGCAGGCCTGCTGAGTCCATGCAATTGGATAATAGCTACAATCAAAATGACTTAATGAGTAACACCATATTGCATGTCTGTTTCTGCATTAAAGGTCTCCCTTTTTTCTCACAAAGAATGGAGCTGAAAGAGCAAGGTGTTTAGTGTTAAAAAAAGAGAGCAATTAAGCTTGCAAGAAGCAGATTCATTAACCCTCATAAAACAGATTTTAAAAAATCAATTTTGGAGCTGAAAAGATCAGGAGAAAGTGGTATATCTTTTCAAAAGAAAAGTGGGAAGGTTATGACAGAGGAACACCCATAAACCTGTGGATTTTACAGAACAAGCAAATACAGATCGGTGTGGGCAATTATTATCCAGTCACAGCTAGTACTTTTATCTTCCTCAACAGGATTAAAATCGGCATTGACTGAGTCTCAGGTTTACTCTGAAGTCTTGAACAGCCTCCCTTGATCTCTTTCTCCAGCTTCCAGTTTGTATTCATTTGGGTGTCACTTGCCTTAATCAAGAAAAATAAGTCATCAGGGTCAATTGTGTGTTTTTTTGTGACCCAGTAGCCTCACAAAAGACAAAGCCATTCTATTTTCAGTGAAATGATATTCTGTAAACCAACCAGCTGTGCAACAAAATAAAAACTCCATCAATTATACATAGGAACATAAGATATGCCATACAGGGTCCATCAAGCCCAGCATCCTGTTTCCAACAGTAGCCAATCCAAGTCACAAGTACCTGGCAAGTACCCAAACATTAAATAGATCTCAAGCCACTATTGCTTATTAATTAATAGCAGTTTATGGATTTTTCCTTTAGGAACTTATTCAAACCTTTTTTAAACCCAATTACATTAACTGCTGTAATCACATTCCAGAGCTTAACTATGTGATGAGTGAAAAAAGAATTTTCTTCAATTTGTTTTAAATGAGCTATTTGCTAACTTCATGGAGTGTCCCATAGTCCTATTATCTGAGAGAGTAAATAACCAATTTACCTTAACCTGTTCAAGTCCTTTCATGATTTTGGAGACTTCTATCATACCCCCCCCCCTTTCAGTCGCCTCTTCTCCAAACTGAACAGCCCTAACGTCTTTAGCATTTCCTCATAGGGCAGCCGATCCATGCCCCTTATCATTTTGGTCGCCCTTCTCTGCACTTTCTCCAGTGCAGCTATATGCTTTTAGAAATGCAGTAACCAGAACTGCACACTGTATTCAAGATGCAGTCTCACCATGGAGCAATACAGAGGCATTATGACATCCATCATTTTATTTGCCATTCCCTTCCTAATAATTCCTAACATTGTTTGCTTTTTTGACTGCCACAGCACACTGAGCCGACGAGTTCAAAATATTATCCAATATGTCTCCTAGATCTCTTTCCTGGATGGTAACCCTTAAGCTAGAATCTAACATCGTATAACTACAGCAAGGGTTATTTTTCCCTGTATGCAACACCTTGCATTTGTCTACATTAAATTTCATCTGCCATTTGGAAGCCCAATCTTCCAATCTCATAAGGTCCACCTGCAATTTATCATAATCTGATTGAGATTTTACTTTGCATAATTTTGTGTCATCTGCACAACCACACCAGGGACTGGTGTGGTTGTGTAACATCGCACAAACTAGCTGGCCAATATATGCAGAAGTTACACCAGTTTTTAAGTCATCGCCTGGTCCTCTCACCCTCTCCTTCTCTATTGCTCATCCCGGAGATCTCATCCCTGTACTTAACATCCCTTTTCCTTATCCAATAAAAAATTAAATTATACAGACACAAACAAGGTTGGAAAATGACCTAATTTTTATAATATGAAAGATGGAAATGTTTGCCAATGTGCTTCAGAGTTTTCCTGGTTTTTTTTTTTTGCCACAGAACCTATGCCTGAGCTGCCACAGCAAACCGTGGGACTCTGCCTTACACCTCCTGCTCCCTGTTGTCTGACCTTACCCGGGAGTTGAGAGGGGGAGGGAAGAAGAGGGAGCACAAGAGCAGCAACAGTGCCTAGGGGGCGGCAAACTCTTAAAAATCGGTCTCTGACCAGGCCCCTGATGAGACAGAAGAGGACTGCCTGGGGTCTGGGAACAGCACTGCTCTCTCTCTTCTGTGCTGGACCGTACACATTGCGACAGACGCACTCCCCCCAGAAAGTCACTCTCTTATAGGCCTGCTTTTCTTTCCTCCTCTTTTCACAGGCAGGGAAAACTAAGTCCCTCCCCTCCTACACCAACATGGACAGAGTACCTGCAGATTACCCGCTCTACTTTGCTCATCACGTCTCCTCCTCTCTCTATGCCAGTACGAGTACAGGCAGAACCACCGGAGGGGGTCTGGATGACCTCGAGATAGACCGGGCAAACTGTTGGGACTGTTTGCTAAAACTGGGAATATCTTGCACGTGACCATATTTTAAAATCTGCTTATCTACACACATGGCAACCAACAAAGTCCTAAGGAAGATACGTGAAATACGTTTGCTTGAGTAACGGTTTAAAATTAGGAGCATACTTGCGCGCAGTAGGTGTAGTTTAAATCACATGCGTGCATGATTTAAAATTCCAGCTTATGTCTGTTCACGTGCCCATATCCGTGTGTATGGGCACACGCACACTCGTTTTAAGATTAGCCTGTTAATTGGTAAATCTCATATTTAGCGCACTTAACAGCTAAAAATATGAACAGAATACAGAGTAAACAAAGTATTTGATTGTTTTTCCTGAACAAACCAGGCAAGGGCTGATGAAGCTCTAAACCAGCATTTCCCAACCTTTTCACCCCCAAGACATACCTACAATTAATGAAAATGTTGTGTGGCACCCCAGCTTCCACAGAGCGGGCAGCACAGACATGGAGGGGACTCATATGGCCAAAATCACTAGGAAAGCACTGAAAGCCTCACCAGTCCTTTTTCCAAATTTTAGGGAGAGGGGGGGCGAAGACATACACGAACCTGTCATAATGCATCAGCTCCCACAGGCGAAGAGAGAAAAATCGGTGTGGTGGCGACGGCAGCCGGCTCAGTTAGGTATCTTGGCTGCCGCATGTGACCACTAGAGCCCCTTCACTGCTGCGGCTGCTCCCAGCACTCAGAGTGCGTCACATCCAGTGCTCGGTGCACTGGATTCTTCCCGCTTACTTGCCCTGGGAATAAGTCAGAGGCTGCAAGGACTCAAAAGACCTTTTCCATGGCATGCCCAATCAGGTCTGAAAGCACATTGGTTGGAAAACACTGTTTTCCTTATTGCAGAAGTTGTAGTTTAGAGCAGAATAAAAAAAAAAAAAATCTGCTGAGGTTGCTTTGTTTCTTTGACTCCTGTAGGGGCCGATGCAATAAATCTGTGCGGAAAACGGGCACTGGGTGTTGAGTACCTGCTTTCCTAAGACGCACCCAGCCATCTTTCCTGGGCAAGCGATCTAATATTTAAATGAGGGGTCACGCTGCCAAGGAGGCGCTAGGTTCAAATGTACGACCCTAGTGCCTCCTTGGCAGCGGAGAGGTGGCTGTGAACAAGTTAGGAAAATGGATGCTCAATTTTACGAACATCAGTTTTCCTAACCTGTGCACAGCCACGGGTTAGGAAAAACGGAGTCGTTAATTGAGCGTCCTTTTTCCTAACCTGACTGCTGGCACACAAATTTTTTTTTTAAACCTTTTGGTTCTTTTGGCCTAATATCGACATGATATTAAGTCGGAGGAAGGACAGAAAAGCACCGTTTTCTGCTTTTATGTACACTTTTTTGAGCTGTTCAGAGCGTACAAGTGTGCGGGTCAGGCGCACATTTTTTTTGGATCTGGGGAGAATCGCTAATAGCCTCGTCTGAATGCATTTGCACGTTATGAGTACTATTAGTTTTGTGGAGGGTTTGACGCGCATTTAGAATATGGAGTTGTGTACGTACGTCGAAAACCCGCGTCCAACCACAGGTTAAACAGTACACTCGGCTGAGTGCACCTTTTTGCATTGGCCCCTTAGTTGGTTAATTAAAAGTCATTATTACATACTTAAGTAGATTCAGAACAAACGGAGGGAACATTGTGTATTCTTGAAAATTAAAGCAGGATTTCTCATGGAAAAAAACCCCCAAAAAACAGCTGAGCTCAAAGTACAACAAAGCAAAGATAACCACTTTTGGTGAACTCTGCAAAGATAAAAGTGGCAGTAATTAATTTATGGGAGCAATGTGGTCAGCCTGATTTACACTGTGAAGATCTGTAATGGCTGTGTGAATCCCTGTGGAATGTAGTCATTAAGAGTGCAAACTACTACATAATAGCTGCTAATCAACTCGAGGACCATAGCATCCCAACAATCAACACTGTACACACATCTGTGTTTCCAACCAGGTGTGCTATGGCCTACTGCTGTGCCTCAGCAAAGTCACCACTGCCGAATGCTCGGGTCTAGACTCTTCTGTTGGCATCTCCCAACCACAAGAGACACCAGTGATGGCTGTTAAATATGCATCTATCTTTCCTGAACACATGTAGTCATGCATGCCTCTCCTGTCGAGCTACAGGATGAGCTCCGGAGTGTAAGAATTAACAGGCAGCATGTAGAGCACAGATGGCCCTGCTTTGAGCAGCATAAGCATTGCACACAGAACCTCCACATCTTCCCCTCCTAAGCCTCCTCAGAGTCCTTCCAGCTTCTGTCTTATCCCCAAGCTATGGGAAATGGGGAGGCTTGGGGATAAGCTTGGTGCTCGGAGCACCAGATCTGACTCACTCCGACAGGCTGATGCAATACGATGCATGCTGAATACAAGCGCCCGTGTTCCTAACGCGGGCAAAGCCACGTCCCTGTGCACCCCGATGCAATATTAAAACGAGAGGCAGAGTAAACAAGGGCGCGCTACAGGAGAATGTGCACCTCTGGCGCTCAAGAAAGGTTATTGCATCGGGCACTCACAACTGAACGGGTGCTCAACATGAGCGTCCGTTTTGATCGCGCTTCTTTTAGTTATTTTGCATGCTGCAGTTTATTGTATCAGGTACCCATTGCTACGGGCGTCTAAATTGCGCGGTCATAAGAAACGTGCGCTTCTTTTTGAGCAAATCAATATACATTTATTTTTTAATCACCGCAAGTAGTAAATTCAAGAGCCGGGATGATTCCAAGGAGGGGGGACATATTTATCGCAACACAAAGGAGCATATTTTGTAACGTTTCCCATGACCCCTTGACTGCGAGTTAACTCCAACTCCGGAGGTGGAGTAAAGTTAAATTCCCGGCGTTGAAAAATGCGTGTGGGGTGCCCAACAATTTCCTGCATCAGGCGGTAATAGTTAATGTCCTCGTTTAAATGGAATTTGCACGCATTTGGCGCTACTGGGTTGGCGTTTCATGGGGCACGCGTTTTGGACGTGCTAATCTTCTTACTGCACCAGGCGCTAGTTTTGCGTGCCCAAAATGCACATCCAACCACGCATAAACCCATGCGCTAGGCCGGGCGCACTCTACTGCACTGGCCCGTGAGTGCTGGGAGAAACAGCTGTGGAACTCTGACAGCCACCTGCTGCAGCCAAGGGCCCTAACCATAACCAAGCCATTGCCTGCCCTGCACAGATTTACATTTTCACCTACAAGCAGAGGGAATTGGAGTTCTGGAGTGGGACAGTCTGCTCAGGGTGAGGAAACTGAGGCGACAGGATAAAGAAAGGAGTCCCTGCATGGGGAGAAACTGAAGGTAGGGAAGGGGCAGGAGAATGTGCAAGGTAAGAAGCTAGGTAAGGTGAGCGATGCGTACATACTAAAGACTGCTTCTTTCTCTCTGTTCTCAGCTGAGTGCAGCAGCAGGACAGAGGAGGGTGACCCAAAGTGAGATTCCTTTATGCACAGCCCAAATATATGGATAAGGTGGATAACCCACAAATGCAATCTGGAATTCATTCGGCAATATGCTAGGAGTGCCATGGTGACATCAGAAGAAATTCATGGATAATGACTGGGAGAACAAGACCAGTAGTTATCTGCATGTTGTAGCTATGCATGTTTATCTTGCTCTCTCTTGGGCCCAATGTAATAAGGTGCATTCAAGAAAGCACACAGCTTATCCACAATTGTCTGCATATTTTTGTAAGTGCATACTTTACTCCCGAAGCAGCAAGGAGTTTTTGCACACAAAAAATGTACATCTAAAACTCGCATGGAAACCGTATGCTAATGAAGGCATTAACTATTACCCCCTATTTTAATGCTTAAAATTTACCGTACATACACATTTATAAGTCGAAAAATGTTCATCCCAAAACTGGTCCTTAAAATCACGGTCGTCTTATCCACAGGTCAATCCACATAATGCCAGTACCATAATTCAAGAGGCTCCTCCTCCCAACCCCTTAATTCACCCGCTGCTATGAGGACACCAATGGCACTTGCCGTTAACTAAGCACATCCTCCCCCCTCCCCCATGGTGTTCCATTGAGGCATTTGGAAGCTTCTCCTCTTCACCCCCTCCCTCATCCTTAACTCACTCGCTCGCTATTAGAACAATGACAGGACTTGAAGTTGCACAAGCACGCCCTCCCCCCTCCCAAGCCAGGGTCTGATTGACGCACTTAGAACCACATGGTTAAAACAGCGCCACTGGGACCCCGTAGGGAAGGAAGGAAGGACATGCCTGAACAATCGCAAGTTCATCATCACCCTCATAGCAGCAGTGAGCGTTCAAGTCAAGTTAAGGGATCCGGAGTTTTGGGGAGAGAAGCTGACCTACCACTACACTGGGACACCACGGGGGAAGAGGAAGGACATTTCTGAGCAAATGCAAGTGACTTCGTTGTCGAGATAGCAGCGGGTGAGTTAAGGAATTGGAAGGGGGAAAGGATTCTGACAGCAAGGACAGCCATTAGAATAATGACATCTTACCCTCAGGAAAGTAAGCGCTGAGAAGAAAAAAAAAAGACCATCTAACACCGCATCGCTGAAACTGAAGATTATAGAACGTGCAAAGGAGGCCAATAATTGTGTAGCTGCAAGAGAATTTGACATTAGTGAAAAACTCAGAGATTGGAGAAAAATGAAGAAAACCTGCTAAAAATGCCAAAATCAAAGGAAAGCCTTATGTTTCAAAACTGCACCTTTTGATGGAATGTGAAAGGATTTGAATCATTGGGTACTGAATGCAGACAGAATGGCTACATTGTGACTCACTCGAGCATTAGGATTCGTGCCCTTCAAATGGCAAAAAAAGAAAAATATTCAGGAACGAAGAACTGAAAGAATTCACAGCATCGTCTGGTTGGTGTTCGTGGTTCATGAACAGATATGGATTGTGCCTTCGTCAGCACACAAAGATTTCACAGAAAAAGCCTAAAGAACTTGATGAAAAGATCTGTTCGTTCCACAAATTCATTATTTAGCAGAGAATAAAGAATCATTTCAATATGAATAACATTGGTAATATGGATGAAACGCCGATGACGTTTGATATGCTTGACAATCGCACTGTAGCTGGCATTGGTGAGAAGACCATACTTGTAAAAACAACTGGTCATGAAAAGACCCATTTCACGGTGGTCCTATCGTGCCCGGCAGATGGCTCAAAACTGCAACCAGTTGTAATATTCAAGAGGAAAATGATGCCGAAGAACCTAAAAATTCCAGTAGGCATAGCTGTTTGGATTCATCCTAAAGGCTGGATAGTTGAGGAGGGAACGAAATGGTGTGGGATATGTTCCGCACACAGAGGATGTGAAGGACGATGCAAATAAAATGGCGATCACATTAAGCAGTGATTCCAGGAGGTCTGACATCAGGTCTCCATCCGTTAGATGTCTGTCTGAACAAGCCTTTCAAGGACCAATCACGGCATATGTGGCAACAATGGATGTGTTCTGGTCAAGCAAAGTTAACGAAAGGAGGGAACCTGATGAAACCAGACAATGATTTAGTAACAAAATGGGTAAAGGATGCCTGGGAATCAATTCAACCAGAAATGGTCAAGAAGTCATTCCTGAAATGCGGCATTAGCAATGCTGTGGATGGATCAGAAGATGACGCCATCTATGAAAACAAAGACGAATTAGCCTTGGATGATGAGTCAACAGATGGAGACAGCGAAGACAACATTTGCGCTGATGGCGTCACCAAAGAACAGTTCCACGATTTATTCGGACATTCAGACAATGAAGAATCAGAAGGATTTGAATAAAAGAAGGATTCAAACAGCAGGGACAGCCAAGGGGGAGGGAGGCAAGGATTCATACAGCAGGGACATTTTCTTAAGTTGTTAAATGATCATGTTTCTTATGAGACAATTTATTCTGCTTTTAAAAAACAAATAAAAGTGATTTTCTTAAGTTATCAGTTTCTTAGTATGATTTTACCATTTCACAAGCCCCCTAAGTTTTACTCTCAAACTATCCACAGGTGACAGACAATGCTTTATTTTGGGGCCCAAAAAATACCCTCGACTTGTGCATGAGATCGACATATACACAAATATATATGGGTAGTCTAGGAGGCTGAATCTGGAGTTTGTGGTGTAGATGGTTATGTACTCATGATTAATACTCAGAAAATGGTTTTATCCACACAAATTATGTTTTCTGATTATTACTGTGTTTAGAACATGATGTGTGTGAAGACAATATTTTTTGTGCACTATATTTTGTATGCAGAAAACAGTTTTTGTAAACAAATTATTTTCTGTGACTGTTTCTGTACCCCCTCTCCCTTTATTTAAAAATCTGGAAGAGAGACTCTTCCCTTTTAGAGCTTCCCTAGCTCTTCATTTGGCCACAAGAGTAGTCTCCATGTGCACACTACTTGCACCATGGAGTCTGGTGAGCCACGTGTTTTTATTAATATAGGTGTGACTTGGGTTTGAAAAGGTTGGAAAGTTCTGCTGTCATGTACAAGGAGACTCCAGCTAGGTTTATAAAATGCTAAAAATGGTCTCCCTAAACGTCCAATCCATAATTTTTCTGCAAATACAGAGGCCATATTCAAAAGCCATTTAGAAGGGTAACATAATAGTTTTCTGTCTAAATGACTTACCTGGCTTTATTCAACCATTATCCGGCTAAATTCTAGCCTGCTAATAAGTTAGGAGGCTGGAATTTAGCGGATAAGTTAGGGCCAGTCCAGGGGCGTAACTGGCAGGAGTTGAGCTAGCCAGCTACGTTAACTGACTAATTCCAATATTCAGAATTAGCCAGATGACTTAGCCGGCTACGTCTGATAGAGTCAAAGAGCTGTCCTAAAGTTAGCAAGCTATAGTTAACCTGCTAACTAATTAAGATAGCTGGCTATATTCAATAGTATGGCTGCATTGTTGAATAAGCCTCCAAAGATAGCCGGATAAGTTTTTCCAGCTAACTTTGCTACCCAGACTGGTGTCTGAATATAGACCTCATGAATTTTCTGATAAATAAAACCTGAATTCGCAGGCAAACTGTATCAAGAGAAAAGATATGCATCAGGCCTTAACTAATTTCAGTGCCAAATATCAAAATTGAAAATTCAGACTTTTTTTTTTTTTTTTTTAACACACAGTTTTTGTAGTTTTAGTGATATCTGTTTTCTGACTCATGTCTGATGATGCTCTGGTCCACGTGACAGTTTCATGCTTTGCAACAGCAGAAAAAGAAGAACATTAGCACAAGCTCATACTTGGGCAGGAGTTAAAATCTCAGAGGAATCAATATGTAATCTATTAAGATCCAAGGCAGCATGGTTTTACCCGAAGTAAGTCTTATCAGGTGACCGGAGAGTTACATCAAGGGAGCGTGTTAAACGTAACGCACTTGATTTCAACAAGACCTTTAGCACAGCCAACTGATAAATAAGCTGAGCACCCTTGCTATGAACTCCTCTGTGACTGACTGGACTAAAACTGGTTAAATGGGAAACAACAGTATTTGTAAATGGAGTTAAGAAGAGGGAGTACTTTTTATATTATAATCTTAAAAGTGCGCTCAGCTTGTACTGTTCAGTCATTTTTGAAAATCTTTCAGCAGCTGTCCAATAAATGCCCCAGGGAAGCAGCTATGTTAGCTAGTCATTTTTTCCCATTGAGGGGGTGCCTCGGTGGTTCACATGGGCTGTGAAATGATACTAGTTTTGTCTGAGGAATGTACGATGTGGGATTTTGATGTGCTCTGGACGTCCTCCTTAAAGCAGTAAACCGTTGAGGGATGTATTATCCCAGAGTAATTTTTTTTTTTTTTTATTGGTGAGTAGTGTGAAATGATGTTGGTAATTGGGAAGAATTGTCGGTTGGGAATTTTTTGTTTTGTTCTGTTTCTTTACTTGCTGTAATGTTGCAATATTATTGAGAAGGCTGGTTGTAATGAGTGGGGAAAGTTTACATTTTATTTTACTTTATTTCATATTATGGTTGCATGTTTCCCCTTTTGTCACTTGTACCTTACTTAAGAGTTTGGTAATATAAGCGTGTAATACAAATACATAGGTGTGATGGCACCTTCTAGGCTAACAGATTTATTGATGCATATACTTTCAATGACAAGTTTGTGAGATGCATGAAGTGTAGTGGAGAAGGTAGGTGTGTGTGTGTGTGTTGGAGCAGAAGGCAGGGAAGGAGGATACATCATCATCTTGGCACAATTAAAACAGAGGGTACAAGGTGCAGAGATCTGTATGGAAAGGACATGATAATATTAGCATAGTGAAGCTAATTAACAACTCTAACAGGTCAGGCAGTTTTTGTCCCTGTTTAGTCCTTATTCACCCGGAGGTCAATATTCAAAAGATTTGTCTGGCTAACTTTTGAGAGTTAGCCAGAAATCTTTGAAGCTTAAATTAACCCTTCCTGCTGAATGGATAACGTCTGCGTGGGCAAAGTGTTGCCTGTGTACAATTTATCTGTAAAAGCAGAGGCAGGCCTGGCGGTATTTCCAGGATATGATAAAACATCAGCCAGGCAGCGCTGATAATCAGCATAGTTCAGGTCAAGGTATGAGGATATGTCTGGTCCAGGAGAAGGGCAATCCTAATCTTATTCAGAAAACATTATTCGGACATTTTCAGCTGTTCACTTATCCGGATAAGTCCCGCTGAATATCTGGATAATTCACCCACTTGCCAGCTCTTTGAATACAGATCTCCATCAGGCTGATACAGTAAGGGCGCGTAAGAAAAAGTGCGGCAGTGCCAGGCACCCGCTCATTTGCCGTGCGCACAGTTCGGATCACATACCGCTCGATACAGTATTTAAATGGCATGCAAATGCAAGCCGCGTCCAAGGCGCATCCATAAAGCGCAATCCATTTTCTGTATAGCGCCTATACAGTATCCTGGGTGCGCTGGTACCTGCCATTTCAAATGTCATTTGAAATGGCAGGTACCAGGAAGTGGATGGTTCTCCTACACTCGGGCATCGGGGATTGCCAGTCCTCTCTCCCCCCTCCTCCCGAAGCAAGGTGCAGGGCGAAAATCAACTCGACAGGGGGCAGCCGGCGGCGAAAGCGGCTTCCAGCAGCCCTGCCGACACTCAAGCGAAGGCGCATGAGCGCACGCCATGACCTGAGCGCCCGGATGGACGTCCGAGGTCACGGCGTGCGTTCATGCACCTTCGCTGCTTGAGCGCCCAAATTGAACGTGCGTTCATGCATCTCCCCTCCTCCCGAGGCGCCCACCGCGGCTCCCCTGCCTCCTGGGGGCAGCCGGCGGTGAAAGCAGCTTCCAGCAGCCCCGCCGGCGAAGGTGCATGAACGCACGTCCAATTTGGGCGCTCAAGCAGCGAAGGTGCATGCGCGCACGCCGTGACCTCGGACGTCCATCCGGGCACTCAGGTCACGGCGTGCACTCATGCACCTTCGCCAGCGGGGCTGCTGGAAGCTGCTTTCACTGCCAGCTGCCCCCGGGAGGCAGGGGAGCTGCGGTGGGTGCCTCGGGAGGAGGGGAGAGAGGACTGGGGCTGCTGGAAGCATGCAGTAAGTTTACTTTTGTTACAATTTCTATTTGCTTTAATAACATGTCGAGTCGATTTTCGCTCTGCGCCTTGCTTCGGGAGGGGGGGAGAGAGGACTGGCAATCCCCGATGCCCAAGCATAGGAGAACCAGGCCACACCATGTTACTCGCTTGCTCCAACCCACCCACTCATTTGACCGGAGCCTGCCTATTGCTGTCACATCCCTCTAACGCCAGGGTCAGGGTAGGCGGCAAAACAGTTGGTTAAAAAGGCGATAATCGGGCCGCACGTTACTGTATGGGAGGGAATAGCTAATCCGATCGTTTACATATCATATACATGCCGCGGGCTACACGTCGATTTAAAGAAGCAGTAAAGATTGGTAAAAATGGATAGTGAATCACGGGTTAGACTTACGCGGCCAAATTGTGGGTAGAAAGCGGGTTAGAAACAGGGTAACCATGGCCGCGCTTTACTGTATCGGCCTGCATGTTAGCAAGATTCACAAATCTCAATCAGATGTAACTAATGTCCTAGTCCCCTAATTTCAGTGATCAATGGCATCAAAAGCCACTTTTGAGAGTTGAACTCACCAGCGCAGCCAGGAACAGTTATTGAGTTCTCTCTCTTTTTAAACAAAAATGCCACATGTGCATGGCATAAAAAGAATGCATTATGGTTGCCCATTAGATGTGACCTCTTCACTCAAAAAGGAAGAGATTGCTGGAACTGACTGCGACTTTTGTAGGAGCCATGGGACTGGTCTTGCTCCATTCCTTGTTGGAGCAGGATATGCCCCTCTGAGCAGAGCGGGTCTTCTACTGATCCATGCACTACCAGGCCGACGCAATACACATGCGGGGAAAAACGGGCACTCATGATTGAGCCCCCTTTTTCCTAACACGCACTCATCCACCTATCCCAGGCACGCGATGCAGTAGGCTGAGCCGCTGCGTTAAAAAGGAAGCGCTAGGGGAAACTGTGCGTCCCTAGTGCCTCCTCGGCATCGGGCGCCCAGGAGAGGTGGCAGTGCGCGGGGTAGGAAAACATACGCTTAATTTTATGAACGCCTGTTTTCCTAATCCGCCATCAAGACTTTTTTTTCATGTTGCTGTTTTCTGCTAAACATTTGGGGGTCCCCAAGACTTAACGCCAGCTCTGGAGCTGGTGTTAAGTTTTGAAGGTTAAAATGTGTGCATCGAGCACACGTTATTTTTTACATACGAGGGTAATAGCTAATAGCCTCAACAACATGGCATTTTACATGTGATGAGTGCTATTAGTTATGCCCTGGTTTGGACGGGCGTTTTGGATTCCCTTATTGCATCAGGGGTTATGGATGCACGTCCAACCGCGGGATAACCTGTGCGCTAGCCTGAGTGCACGGTTTTGCAACAGCCTGAAGGTGTGAGGATATCTTAGTTGGGACCAGAGGAAAGGGAAAAGCAAGATATTTTCTGTTCTCTGCTGCCACTTAATGTAGTAGATATCGGAGAGTAAAAAATAGATTATTCAGTTGGCAATAGAAACTAGCACAACTTTGGACTTTTTAAAAACACAAGCTTAGAATCCCAGAGCTTCCTTTGAACTTCAGAGGGGAAAGAGCTGTCTAATAATCATTGTGGCATTGCTCTATTAGTTGTAGGAAAGTACTTGTCTAAAGTTATTCTAGACAAACCAAAAATATAACCAGAAAGCGTTCTTCCAGAAAGTCAATGTGATTTCCAAGCGAAAGGATTAATTATTGATTTATTTTTTTTTTAGTACAAGAAAGTCATTGAGCAACTTCAAGACCTCTTTGTAGAGTCTGACAACTTTTCCAAGGGCTCTCATAATTGAGTAGACACAGTGGGGCAAATTTTACAACCTGCGCGCGGGTGCAGATTTGTTCGCACAACCCGGCGCGAACAGATCTACGCCCGATTTTAGAACATGCGCGCGCATGTTATAAAATCCAGGGTCGGCGCGCGCAAGGGGGTGCACAACTCTGCAACTTGCGCGCGCCGAGCCTGCCTCAGTTCCCTCCGAGGCCACTCCAAAATCGGAGCGGCCTCGGAGGGAACTTTCCTTCTGCCCCCCCCCCCCCGCACCTTCCCCTCCCTAACCCGCCCCCCAGCCCTACCTAGAACCCCACCTTACCTTTGTTGAAGAAGTTACGCCTGCCTCCTGACAGGCATAACTGAGGCACGCCGGCCGGCCCGTGATCCTGGGCACAGCGGCAAATGGGTTACGCGCGTAACCCATTTGCCGCCCCATTATGGAGGTTGCTTCAACTTCACGACTGACCAAGGCAGTTTAAGAATTTCATGATGGGATTTAGCAGTAGAGTTTCTGTGGCAGGAAGTGTTACTACCTTGTTAGACATACATCATGGACTGAGAAAAAGCTGAACGAGTCCCTGCTGTTTGAGATGGTGGGAGAAAATCTGATGTGCACCAGCCAAGAGAATAACCTGGAAGTGATAGTGTCTGATGATCTCAATGTAGCAAAACAGTGAGACAAGGTGGCGGCTACAGCTAGAAGAATACTGGGATACATAGAGGAATAACCATAAATTGGATAAACTAAGCACAAGCTCCTGGGTGCATGAAGAATGCATCAGAAAACTTCTCTTTCCAGACGATTCAGCACTGGCTGCTCTTTCACTTACAGATATCCAAAAGAAAACCACTCGCAAAGCAATTTGGCTTAAAAATACACACTAGGAAAACTTAACTTTGCTATCCATCATCTAACAGGTAAACAACGCAAGGAGTAATGCTGTACCTTAAGGTTTGGTTATTAATTTTGTGTCAATACTTTTATATATTTGGGAAGCACAATTTCTAGTGCTATCACCTCTGTTGCAGAGGTTGCATACCACATCCAGTCAGCATCTAAAGAATTTAGAAGGTTATTAAAACAGCTCTGGTATTAACACAGCATCATTGGAGATGGTCCACCGTGCCAACTATCACAATAGCCCTTTATAGCTGACTGAAGCAATAACCCTTATATACTTGAACTGCTAATAGATGTAACTACTTGATACATGAATCAACAAAACATCATATACAGCATGGAAACTATTTTTGTTTGTGAGACCAGACCTCATATATTATGTGAGAAAACTTATTTTGTGTGTATATATTCTCACTTCTCCAAAGGTATACAATACCCATTACTACATGATTAGCATCATATGTAGTATTGTTTAACCATTTATAATCCTTGGTTTCACTAATTTTTTAGAACTGTTTTTTTTAGATTTGTATTTTTTTCAGTAACACTTATCATTCCACGTTGAGCGATTACTGGAGCATTTTGGCAACATCCTTGCACAGGAATACATTATAAAAAAAGAACCACCAATTGTGAATCAACCAATGTGGTGTATTTAATTCAGTGTCCCTGTCCTTCCATTTATATAGGACGAACAAGTAGACAAGTTAAGGTCCGTTTAAGAGAGCACAGAAGTAGGATCAAAACTGTCAATATGGAAGCCCCAATGGTAAAACAATGTTCTCATATGTTTCAGCATTTACAATGGACTGTATTAGATCAAGTGATTGAATGTCGCCGCCATGCTCAGAACCTAACACAGTTAAATTACTGCAAGCAAAAATGGATATTTAATTTATCTGCAGAAAGTCCGTCTGGTATGAATGACGCGGTGGATTGGAGAACTCTAATTTGACATCATAAAAGTGTAATTTTACTATTGGTTGTTGTTTGGTTTGAGAGATCGATCATTGGCTGCTGTGACATCCGAAGGCTGGTTTAAAAACAGCCCCGGTAAAATCAAGATGGAGGATTTCACTGGAAATGCTAAAAGATGTGAACGAGCGACAGCGAAACGTTTGGCGCATATGTATGCTGGGTGACTTAAATGTTGTATTAAAAAGCCAGCATGTTAAAACAAATGTTCTTTTTTATGCAGAATTAAAATAAATAATATATCGCCCCTGATGAAGCATTTAAGAAACACGAGCCGTGTGGGTGGGCAGAACATATGATCGTTCCTTCAGCATTTAATCGCTCAACGTGGAATGATAAGTGTTACTAAAAAAAATACAAATTTAAAAAAAAAAAAACAACCCAGTTCTAAAAAATTAATGAAACCAAGACCAATGATTATAAATGGTTAAACAATACTACATACGATGCTAATCATGTAGTAATGGGTATTGTATACCCTTGGAGAAGTGAGAATATATACACACAAAATAAGTTCTCACACATAATATAGGAGGTCTGGTCTCACAAACAAAAATAGTTTCCATGCTGTACATGGTGTTTTGTTGAAGCAATAACCCTACATAGGCAACACTGTAAAAAGCTCAGAAGTCTGCAGTTAAAAAACCCCAAACAGCTTTTATAAATTAGGATCGAGTTCTAAACCCTGAACACGAGAAGAGCTGGCAGTGTTAAGGCAGCTGAGATGGACAGCTCATGTTCTCCATATGCCTGAGCAACAGCACCCAAAGATTTTCCTTTATAGTGTGAGCTTACGAATAAGGAACATGAAACAAAAAGGTCAAAGGTGCTGTAAGAACATTTTAAAAAGGAACTTGAAGAACACAAATACCAACATAGCAAACTAGGAAGAGGTTGCCAGAGATGGATGTATAGTAAATGGAGATCTGTGCTGATTGATCCACATAGGAAGGCAGTGTAGCCACACCACCATCTTCAATGGCACAATATCAAACAGTCCTCCTCCTGTGAAAATTGCCAAGAGGGCCCCATTTCAAGTGCTCAACTTGCTTTTCATCAAGCTAACAATTGTTAACATTTCCTTCCTCCAAAGCAGTCATTGTGTGGGATGACATACAGCTGAAGGACAACATCTGCAGGGTTTTGCAGCAGAATTAACTTTTGACATAAGTAAACCTGCAGCAATGGACAAACCATGACTTCTTCAAAGTGCACTTCCTGCTCTACTAATAAAAAGGTGACCCTAAGGAGGCCATTAAAAATTGCCTTTTCATATTTAAAAAACAATAAAACATTTTTTTTGTTTTAAAACTGAGTTGTGAAGAAACTTGTCAGATCAGCAATAAACATTTTCTTGATGCAAGAAGAAACTTTCTATAGGAAAAAGAGGACCCTTCTAATATGACTTTTTCTGAAAAAAGTGACTACAGCATATATGGGGGTCCTTTTTCCTTAAAGAAAGAGAAATAGGTCCCCTAGCAAGAGCCCCTTTTTTTTAATTAAATTAAATGAAATGTTTTTTTAAGGTAAAAATGTATTTGAAAAATGTATAGCCCACCTTTCTACAGCACTAGGCAGGGTACAATTAACACACTGAACCAATAAAATGTTATAAATTCAAATGTATAACCACATAAATAAAATCAATATCAAACAGGCACAATATTCCAACAAACCACAATACTACAAAAAAAAAATACATACAAGTACTTAAACACAAATACTACAACAGTTACAAAGACCGCCATTAAAACTGCTCATATGGGCATAACAAACATATACCTAAGAAAGGATTATAAACCCAATCAGCTTTAAATGATTTATAAGAAGATGTTAAATCAATAAATACATTGAAATAAAAACCTAACTTTGTATCTTGACATTAATCTTCTCCACCGAAGGGCTAAAATCAGTCTAATGGTGACATCATACTGGAAAACATAATAGATATCTTATCACTACTGAAATGCCTGCTAGAAAAATTATGCTTTCAAGTTCTTACAAAAATTAAGTAAAACAGACTTATTCTTCACTAAGTCAGGCAGAAAGTTCCACAGATAAGGGCCAGCAACAGAGAAAATTCTCTCGATTCTTCCAAGCAAATTTGTCGAGCAGAAGGCATTTCCAACAAATTCTTGAATGAGGATCTCAAAGTACGAGCGGGGCGATAAACTTTTAAAAGGTGAGTGAAGACGTAGGGAAGCCAGGCCGTGACGAACTGGTTTTAGTCTGATTTTTAAGCACCTCCCATCAGCAAGCTCCTTTCCAGGTTTCCAGACCGAGGCTGCATGTGCAGCGCTGTCATGGACCCCAGGGCACTCTGCTTCCTTTTCTTTCACAGGACAAAAGCTCTATCTCCCCCCTTGTAGGCAAGAGCCACTACGTTAAGGCAGTGTTTCCCAACCCTCTCCTGGAGGCACACCCCAGCCGGTCGGGTTACCAGGATATCCATAATGAATATGCATGAGATAGATTGCATACACTGGAGATGCAGGGCATGCAAATCTCTCTCATGCATATTCATTGTGGCAATCCAGAACCCCCCCCCCCCCCCCCCGACTGGCAGGGTGAGCCTTCAGGAGAGGGTTGGGAAACGATTAAGAATCATTTGAAAGGAATACGGGACCCAGACCGAATATGCTGCCTGTACACATTACATCCTGTGAAACTCCAGGAGGTGCTTCTGTATGGCACTAGGCAAGTCTCAAGAAGAGCACCAGCAGTAAACCTGAACAACAAATTGTATCCAGCATGCTTTGATTTACAAGTGAGGTTCATTCCCGGTCATGGGATGCACAAAACAAACCCATGTTTTGGGCCCCCGAGGAAGGAACAAGATGTACATTACAACTCTGAGAACAACTCAGGCTCACAGAGAGAACAGTATAAGACAGGAGCCAAAATGAAACCAGCGGCAAGGAACGCATCAGGTTAATAAATAGTTATGAAGGGAATACTTACGCAGTGCATACAGAGACAGGATTATTCCAGCCAGGCAAAACCCTTCAAAGAACCTGAGTGTGCTGAACATCGTGACATTCACCGAGAGGGCCACGCTGAGTCCAAATATCAGAATGAAGACGATGGAAAAGAGGAGGACTAGCCGCCGGCCAACCCTAAGGACAGAGAAAGAAGAGGAGGTGAGGAGTGCAAAGCGGGGTTTCAGCATTAATTATAAGCCCATTACAAGTATACAGGAAAAAAATAATCAATCCCATAAATTAAAAGCATAATTTTAATCTCTAGAGGCTGGGAGACCACAGCATGGTCATTTATGCATGGTAAAATAAAAGTTGGAATTTTTTTTTTTTTTTTTTTTTTTTTTTTTTTTTTTAAAGAGGACAATTGGATTTAATACTATGACAAAATCTTATAGACCGATCGATGTCAGCCTTGCATGCTGCATTCAACCTGCTCTTTTCTTAACCATCCTACACAGGGGAGGATTGTCCTAGCCTCCCACACTGACATCACTGACATCTGCAGCACTAACCTTTTGACATCACATGACAGATCTCTTCCATAATATTCCTTAAAAAAAACCCCACAGAATCAGGCCAGCGGCTCAGCAGCAAGTGCTGTGCACTGCCTTGCAGAAGCCCTGGGCTTTGGCTTCCTGGGCTGGCCATTCACAGGCCCTGGGGGTGGAAAGGGTTCCCCAGGCGTTGCTCAACAGTGACCCCTAAGGGCCTGTCAGGTTAAATGAAAACTGTGATCTGTGGCTCCTGGTCAAGTGCAAGTTACCGCAATGACTGAGCTAGAGAAAATACAGCAAGTGGCTGCAAATTAAGGCTCATGGCACCGCAGCCCGACACTGGACAGTTCCAGCTGAGCTGGAAGCGCAAAAGAGCCGGAGGAAACTGCCAGCACAAAAAATGCGATCGGTTATTTTTAAAAAGTTAAATACATAAATACATACAACCAAGAATCATACAAGCAACCATGCTGAATTCAAGACGAAGGGCAAAAAGCTATTCAGAACAGAAATGTTAAATGAGCACCAAGGGAGAAATTGAGATAAAAGAAGTCAACTCAATTTAAAAATAGTCAAACAACTTGAACCCAGGCCAATTTTTGCATGTGTGCTTGGAGAAATAACTTCCGTAAAGAGATAGGATTCAGGCCTGCGAGATAGCAATTAAAGAAAATCATATTACATGCCTCAGTGTCACTGTGATGAAAGACCGTGCCGAGAAACAATTCCCCTCTGAGGACTGCGAGCAGGACAGAGATCAGATATAAAATGTCAGACTCCAGTCAGTGTGCCACACACGGAATATTTCCTAGGGGCATCAAGTATCTTAAAGACCCAGAAATACAATTTCCCTCCTTGGACTTTTCCCGATCTGGTTCTGTAGAATTATCACACCCGCATGGCTGTCATTAAGGGTTAGCTCGTCGCAAAACGGGTGCTTAGAAACATCCGGGTTGCAGAAATTCTAAAGCAATGTCTGAACTGTGGCATCCAGGAAATCCAGCAACTCATTAGAGGCTCCACAGCAACTTGTTCAAACCTCCTCCTATTGTATTAGCACATTCTATCATTATGTAGTTTCTAGAAATTTTTTGTTTGTTTGTGTTACATGTACAAAGTATTCATTTTAGACTGCAAACTTGAACAGTCTTAATTGGAAAGGTGGTATAAAAGATCTGGTGTTGAATTAAATTAGTTAAATGTAATATAAAAATATCAAATCTACAGCTGAAAAGAAAAAGATTATAGAAAAAAATATGACCCACACAATCTCTTGCCTGTGTGCTCCTACAGAAGCATCGCTCCTCTGCTGCATACTTGAGCAAAAGTCTCGCTTGCCTGCACTTACACTGCATCATTTGACATCTTTTTTTCTGCTCCAGCTATGACAGAGCTAGTTTCTTTTTCTGTGTGGTTTTTTTTAAAACTATGCATACCCCAAGGAAATGCTTGTGAGTTAAACATGACAGAGCTCTTCCATGTCTGGATGACAACCTCCAAATGTCACTTTTGCCACAGCAGCATAAACCATATTACTGCTGGCATCGACTATAGCAATGGGTTTTACAGTAAAAAAAAAAAAAAAAAAGTATATATATATATTTTTTTTTTACAAGTCCAGTACATGAATAAACAGACATTGTCCTCATTCATTTTTAATGCTGTTCTCTCACAGTTTTACCTAATGTGTACCACAGTAGGACACTGTCTGGAATCCTCATCAGTACAAAGTTGCTGCTTTATTATGAATCAGCAACTTTCTTTATCTGGCTCTTGCTTCAAACGTTTGATGCCTGTGTGCTCTAGGTTTCTGCCAATAGTTTTAAAGACATTTTGCAATTCAGAAAACCTTGTTCTTCCTTGCACTACCCTCAACAAGTCTAGGCCTGGATTCTTGGCTCCCTCCCTTCAAGCAGCAGTCCATGGTTAACAGCAGCATTTTCTCTTCCACTGCTCCCAACATCTAGCCACCTTACTTGCCTTCTGCTTCAGTTTGCACCATCACATCCTCTCCCCCACATGCCCCTCTTCCCTAGGAAAGCAGAGTTGCTTACCTGTAACATTCAACGCAACTTGTTTTCAGTTTAACGGTGGAAGGATGTTGGGAAGTTAAACTGAAAACAAGTTGCGTAGAATGGACTGGCCAAAGATGGAATCATGTGTGCCAGCCTTATCTAAGCAATAATGGGCTGCAAAAGTATGGAGGGAACTCCAGGTAGCAGCCTTACAAATATCAGCAAGCGGCACTGAACGGAGGTGCGCTACTGATGTCGCCATGGCCCTGACCGAGTGTGCTTTTACACGGTCTTGTAGCAGAATGCCTGCTTGCTGGTAGCAAAAAGAAATGCATTTTGCCAACCAGGAGGAGAGGGTCTGCTTTGCCACAGGATTTCCCAATTTAATGGTATCAAAAGAAACAAACAATTGGGTGGATTTCCTATGGGCCGATGTGCGGTCCAGATAGAAGGCTAAGGCACATTTGCAGTCCAAGGAATGCAGAGCCTGTTCTCCTGGGTTCGAATGGGGCCTGGGGAAAAAGGTAGGTGGGATAATAGATTGGTTAATATGAAATTCCGACACTACCTTTGGCTAAAATTTAGGGTGAGTGCGGAGCACTACCCGGTCATGCAGAATTTTAGTGTAAGGCGGGTAGGTAACTGTAATTCACTAACTCTGCGAGCAGATGTGATCGCCAGAAGAAAAACTACCTTCCAGGTGAGATAGCGGAGATCACAGGAGTGGAGAGGCTCAAACGGAGGTTTCATGAGCCATCCCAAAACCATGTTAAGGTCCCAAGTAGGGGCAGGAGGGCGCAGTGGAGGTTTTAAATGGAGCAAGCCTCTCATGAAACGTGATACTAAGGGTTGCGTGGAAATGGAAACATTACCTATACCCTTATGGTACGCAGACACTGCACTAACATACACCCTGATAGAGGAAGTTTTTAGGCCTAACTCTGACAGGTGTCAGAGGTCGTCCAGGAACCTCGCAGTGGAACAAGAGAATGGGTCTATATACATGGAAGTGCACTAGACCGTAAACCTCTTCCATTTAGAGCAATAAGACCTTCTCGTTGAAGGCTTTCGTGAAGCCACCAGGACTCGGGATACAGACTCAGAAAGGTTAAAAGGTTGGAGTATTAACCTTTCAACATCCAGGCCGTCAGAGACAAGAGCTTGGAGGTTGAGGTGTCGCAGACGCCCTTCGTTCTGAGTGATTAGAAGGGGATCCTTCCCCAGAGGAATGTGTCAGCGTACTGATAGGTCCTGGAGGATTGGAAACCACACCTGGTGTGGCCAGCGGGGAGCTATCAGAATCATTAATCCCTTGTCCTGCTGGAGCTTCACGAGAGTCTTTGAAATGAGAGGAAGTGGAGGGTACGCATAAAGGAGACCGCTGGCCCAGGAGAGGGCGAAGGCATCTCTTGGTTGCGAGTGGTGACTGCGAATGAGAGAGCAGAAGTTGTCTACTTTGTGGTTGTAGACCGACACAAAGAGGTCTACGCGAGGGTAACTCAAGGAAAAGGTACTGTATTGGAGGTGAACTTCTTCTAAACACAAAGGAAGAGCAGGATCTGGGGGGTAATTATATCTGATGATCTTAAAGTGGCCAAACAGGTGGATAAAGCAAAATCAAAAGCCAGAAAGATTCTTGGTAGCATAGGGAGAGGAATGGTCAGCAGAAGGGAGGCGATATTGCCCCTGTATAGGGCCCTATTAAGACCCCACTTGGAATGCTGTGTACAGTTCTGCAGACCGCACCTTCAAAAGGATATAAACAGGATGGAGTCATGCAGAGGGTGGCTACGAAAATGCTCAGTGGTCTTTGTTCTAAAGGGCATGGGGACAGACCTAAAGATCTAAACATGTATACCCTAGAGCAGGGGTCAGGAACCTTTTTGGCTGAGAGAGCCATAAACGCCACATATTTTAAAATGTAATTCCATGAGAGCTATACAATATGTTTAAAACTAAATACAAGTAAATGTGTGCATTTTATGTAAGATCCCACTTTTAATGTACAATAAGTCTCTGAAAATATTACACCAGGCCTTAAGACACCAATACATCTCCTATTAGAAAAACGGACCAAGTCAGGCTGCTATAGAGTCCTACACAGAAACAACACGCCAGCAGAAAACCTCACCTGAATCACGTGCTGTCCCTCACCTAACATAGAATAAAGAGACCAAAACGCATAACAAGAAGCATGCAGAAAAAACTGAATTGGAAACTGCAACAAGCCAGAGTCTCTGTATGCAGTGTAACAAAGGAAAAAAGAAACATCACCCATCCTTATAAAACAAATCAAGAAATATAAAATCATCAGCAGTAAAACTGTACTAACAAAAAGAACATATTTCGAAACAGCTGATGAGAGGAATATCCAATAATTAAAACTCATATAAAACATTTCCAGATACCAACAAAATATTTCAAAATAGCAGACACAAAGATCCAGTAATGAAAAATAAGGATACAAAAATTTTTTTGCTCTGCATACCTGGGAACGTTTGATATCCAGGTGTCCTGAGATTGTTCTGAATTAGCAGGAGGTGGGGTGGTTTGCTTGGAACTTTCTCCTCTCTCAGTCACATACCAGCGCTCTCTCTCACACTGGCTCTCAATGACACACCTATACACACATGCTCTCAGTACTCACATATACACATGTTTTTTCTCACTCACTTATATAGGCTCTTAATTACACATTTACACACATGCTGTCTATCTTTTCACGCTTACACACACACACAGGCTTTCAATCACATAAATACATGCTGTCTTTTTCTCTCACACACAGACTCTCATTCACATGCTTACAAACATGTCCTCTTTCTCTCATTTACACACAGGCTCTCAATCACATACTCACATGCTCCCTCACCTAAATCAGCTCTCAATCACACACAGACACACATGGTCTCTCTCTCTCATTTAAACACAGGCTCTCAATCACATACTCACATGCTCCATCACCTAAACCAGCTCTCAATCACACACAGACACACATGATCTCTCTCTTACTTATACACACAGGCTCTTAATCATACATACACATGATTTCTCTCACACACAAAGGATCTCAATCATACACACATACTCTTTCACACAAACAGGTTTTCAATCACAAACTTACACATACAGGTTCCCAATGGTAAACTTACATTCATGCTCTCTCTCTCACAGGCAGGCTCTCAATCACAGACATACTCTCTTTCACATACACAGGCTCTCAATCATTCACATACATGCAATCTCACTCACACACACAGGATCTCAACACACACGCTTGCTCGCTCATTCACTCTCTCTCTCCCCCACCCCCACCACTCGCGGCAGCAGCAGCCTCCTCCCAACACTAACCTCCTTCATTTTCAGCCCTCGCGGAGGCGGAATCCCATCGGCCGCGGTTGAAACTCTTCATTTTCCTCCGAGCCGCGCTGCAGTCTTCTTCCCACAAGCGTGGCCTCTTCTTCTCGCGCAGGCACCCGATGCTCACCACTTCCTCTTCCGGGCCGCGGGAAGAAGAGAGCACGCCGGTGCCGCTCAGCACCGGCGTGCTCTCTTCTTCCCGCGGCCCGGAAGAGGAAGTGGTGAGCATCGGGTGCCTGCGCGGGAAGACTCCCGCGCAGGCACCCGATGACTCCAGTGCTGGCACCCGGCTGACTCCAGTCGTGCCGCTGCCGGCGTGCTCTCTCCTCCTCCTCCCCCCCCCCCCCCCGCGGCCCGGAAGAGGAAGTGGAGAGCATCGGGTGCCTGCGCGGGAAGAAGAGACCACACTAGCGTGGTCTCTTCTTCCGCGCAGGCACCCGATGCTCACCACTTCCTCTTCCGGGCCGCAGGGGGGGGAGGAGGAGAAGAGAGCACGCCGGTGCCGCTGACTCCAGCTGTCCCGCCGCGTTCCGCCCGGGCTGACAGCATTTTAAGCCCGGGCGGCGGAGGACCGGGGAGCAGCTGGGTCAGCGGGGAACCGCGAAGTGTGGCGACACTTGTCTGCGAGCCAGATGCAGCCCTCAAAAGAGCCATATCTGGCTCGCGAGCCATGGGTTCCCGACCCCTGCCCTAGAGGAAGGATAAGATAAGATAGAGACATTCAAATATCTTAAAGGTTTCCTTGCACAGAAAGTGAGCCTTTTTTCAATGGAAAGGAGACTAGAACGAGGGGGGTGCAATGGGTCGAAAGGGGGTAGACACAGGGGTAATCTTAGGACATATTTGTCTACAGAGAGAGTACTGGATACACGGAGCAGCTTCCTAGTGTAGGTGGTGGAGGCAGAAATGGTATCTGAATTCATGGGATAAATACAGCGGATCACCGAGGGATGGGAATTGTAAGGGCTAGATAAATCAGATGCATGGGCAGACTAGATGGGCCATACAGGTTTTTTTTTCTGTTTCTATGAAACGTCTTCCATAATAGAAAAAAAAAAAAAGTTCTATTATAAAAATGCAAAAAACTGTATGGAAACAAACTGCTAAATCAATTATTTGTCACCTAAATCTTCTCTTTGCTTCCCCAGCCCCACCCTCCTCTCCCCCTACTTAGCCTCACCCTGTTAGGTTCAAACACACTGCCACCCTTTCTTTGGTTGCCTTCTACTGTGTTTGATTCTGGTCTCCACTTGACTACAGGTTAGGCTTCATCCTCCGTTGCTTTTGTGGATTGCACTTTTGTCAAATAAAATAAATGAAAACATTTTGTTGGTTTGAAACTTGTTTGACATGCATAGTGGAACAATCTCAAAAAGGCTGATTCAAGTAAGCAGCTCCTGTGCTCAGGGACCTATAGCTGTGAAGGTCACCATCCACGTGTACCAAAAGAAAGTAGGCCCGCTGCATTCTGCATGCTGCCAGTATGGCTCCAGTCAGTCTGTGCGAGGAACCGGACATGATCACTGGCTAATGCGTTTTGAAGCTCAATACTGCTCCCTTACCTTAATTTGCTACAATACCAGACATTCCCCGTTTTCCCCCTCTAGGCTTGTCCATCCTGCGCGGCAGTCCCTGTACAACATGAAGCAGCCCAGCGCTGGGGAGAAAAGACAGCAGGAGCAGATGCTTGCCTCCTGCGCTTTGGACTCCCTAATCTTGCACACCCACAGATACCCTTTCACTGTAACCCCCAGTTGAGAGCTACTGACCTCATTAACATTACTGAACTGTAATTAGCACTCCCAGTTTATATCATCGATGACCCTGCATACACCACAGTGGATGCCTGAGGTGGTACACGCTCCAGAAATAATTAACTGTGCATACTAAACTGACAATGGTATCTGCAGCTGCACCGACAGCCAAATTACATGTGAAAAAAAACTGAATATTCCCCATGAAAAAAATGCTTTAAAAAACAGACAAACAAAAACAGCAAACTTACCAGTCAGCAATGCATCCCAGGACCAGGTAACCAATTATTAGTCCAACAATTAGAGAGAATTTGGCTATGTGGACTTTCCAAGCAGAATCACAAACAAGATCCCACTACAAGAAAAAAAAAAAATGTACGTTCTTAAACACAGTGTTCACATTTTAATTAGCTCTACATAAACAAAATACACTCATACTTAACAGATAATCCATATATTCAGAAATCTTTGCTGCATGAACACTCTCGACACTTAATTTTAAACCTCTCCACCATCCCCTCCACAAAAGAAAAACAAATCGCCAAATTGAACAGCGCAAACAGTGTCCCCCTGGCTTTCGAATATTTACAAGCAATTTTATGCACAGGCGCTGGGATGGGATGGGCCACAGCACAGCCAAAATCTGGTGCTTCCCACAGAGTCGCTGCGGGAGATCGAGGCAGCAGGAGGAGGAGGTGGGGTACTAGTTCATGCATCGGCCACGCCCTCCCACTTCTGCAGCTCCAGGAACAACGAGGACACCTTGAGCCCCCACCATTCTTCTCCTCCTACCACTGATCAATGGAGGGGGGAGAGGAGAGTGTGCGGAGCCAGGTTGGGGGGGGGGGGGAAGAGCGAGAGAGAGCGCGACACTGACTGGTGGGGAGGGTTAGATTTTAGAGCCCATGGGCTAAGTGCTACTCTGGCGCACCTTTGAAGATGTGCTGGCACCCTGCCATAAAGCAAGTAAAGGCAGGCTCTTCTTTGGCCCAGGTATTTGGTGCCTTCAATATATGGTGTCCTAGGCAGTTGCCTATGCCTAACTCTGGGCCTGCCAGTAGAGGGGCAGGGGGACAGAGGAATGAGATGGAAAGAGGGCAGAGCTTGGATGACTCGTCCCACCCCCTCCCCAAACCAAAAAGGCTACCCACTGCCCCTCTGTGCATGAAGATTTCATTAATGCCCCGATAATTCACCTCGAGACCCTACTATCCTGATCTATTCAATATTTAAGGAAGGCACTTCTTTTTTTTTGGAGCTAGTGAACTTATATAATTTTCCCAGACTACTGAGTGAGAGTGAGAGTGTGTTTATTCAATAGATTTGGTTATTTGGGAACCTTCATTGTCAGTTTTTATTATATACCCAGGAATTTTTCAGTGTGTATTACAACAAGAACAAAATTGGGATAAATCAGTGAGAAAACTGACCTGTCATTTTCCAGGTAAATATCAGATTTGTTCTATTGTAATAAACACTGATAAATTCTGGTGGAAAATAAAATACAAACTGAAAATGAAGGTCCCTATTCCATGGACTTCAAGGAATGTAAAAGTGCAATTTCCAACGTATTAGGCAGGGAACTCTCTCTTGCACTCACTTTCGTAACAGACTTCCTTGCAATCAGAAATGCCTCTCTCCAAAACGGTTTCCTTTTTTGTTTTCCCTTCCCTGCCCCTTATTCAGAGAAGATAAGTCAAAGGAACACATTTGAGCAGATAGCTGCAGTTTTGGAGTTTCAGTTTCCTAAAGGGTGCTAAATATTGCATTTTCTGCTAGAATTTCTTGAACTGCATGACCAGAAAGCATCAGATGCAAATACCGGAGTCAACTAAATATACCTTAAATGCCTTATCTCCAATATATATCTATATATCTCCATCCATTTACCAAATTTATACTGTATTTCTCGTAAAATTATAATTTTCTGTCATCTAAATGTGACTAAAGCATTTTTCAAAATGGGAACCTGTGATACTTGTATTTATTTCTCATAGCCATTCCGCCATAGTTTCATCAAGCAACGCTTATGTGCTATATTTATATCCAACAAGGCTGAATATACAGTAATAATAGATATTTCTTCGTTGCATTTGCTTATCAGAATCACTCATGGCACCCAGTCTAGAGTCCTTCTTAACTGCAGACCCCATCACACAAGCAGAAATGGGGGAAGGGGACTGAGGGGCTTTCCAAGTGAAAGGTCATGAAAATCTTCAGCAATCAAGAAGCAGCACACTATTTTTGTCTTGCCTGGCACTGCCGATAGCCTTTCCTTCCCGTCTTTTCTCCCTCTTATTATTAGATGTACTATTCCCTTCCCTACCATTTGAATTATCTTTCTCTTCAGCATCAAAATTATAATGCTGACAGATGTGTCACTTGTCCTAACAGCACCAGCCGTGCCTATTAAATAAGCAAGAGTCTTGCAGCGTCTCATTGCTGTGACTGGCACCCTCCAAGCTTCCTGGGAGAAGGAGGACTAGATTTATTTCAATTTTATTTTTACATAGTTTTCTGCGTCCCCCTCCTCCATAAATTGGTTGAGGGGATTACAAGAAAAACATTCAGGACTCTCTACGTAGGTCTTCGTGATCACTAACCTAGCTACAAAAAGGAACTGGATGCCTCCCTCATTTTTCTTCCCACCCCAGAAGTGGGCAGCAAGACCCAGATACTGTGTTCTCTCTCCCCTTTTTTTTTTTTTTTGTTCTTTCTAACAAGTGCTAGGGAGACTGCTTGCCTTCCTCTTGCTTTGCAAGGCTTTTTCTGTCACAGGTGGGATGGTTTTGCTGCACTGATTTAGGGTTGTTGCAATGATGGGGACAGCCCTAGGAATGACGAGATTGGTGGTGTGGTGGTGGTGGGGGTGGAATCGCCTGCGGCCATACTAGCAGGCAAAGGGTTACCCCAGGTCCACTTGTGCAAATTTCTTTTAGTCAAACAGAATTTTTCCTCAGCAATGCTCTTATTGAAGTGGTCACTCATTCTACCAGAATGAAGCAGGATAATTAACTGTACCAGTTCTAATATTTTCTCCCAAGCAGTTGCACCAATTGTACCCGTTGTACCAGTTTGTGCCAGCTCTTGTTTTTCCTCTGTTATTTATACGGCCTGCGAGCTAAGTTTCCTACTGTTCTTGTTTTCTTTTGTTCTATGTACGGCCTACGAGCGGTTAATGTTTACTGTAAACCAAGGCGATCTGTATCTCATACAGGAACCGCGGTATTTAAAATCTAATAAATAAATAAATAAATAAATAAATAATAGTAATGGGCTGAGTGAAGGGTAAACGAAGTATTACCATGGGCAGAAAAGCCGGTTTGCTTACCGTAAACGGTGTTCTCCGTAGATAGTAGGATGAATTAGCCATGCTGTCTGGGGCAGCCGAGGCGGACCTTCACAAGGATCACAGAGCTTTGGCTCCGTAAGGCTGCATGCTCTTTCCCGCGCGGCGCCATGTTTTCTCTTCAGTATCACATAGCTTATCCAGCGAAGCATTGAACTCGGAAGGCTGTCCAGGGAGGTAGGTGGGGGACGCGTGGCTAATTCATCCTGCTATCTACGGAAAACACTGTTTACGGTAAGCAAACTTGTTTTTTTTCCCTCCATCGATAAGCAGGCTGAGTTAGTCATGCTGTCTGGGAGTCCCCAGCTGAGGGTTGTGAGCGCAGTCTGAAAACTCAGATGAGACGAAGCATAGTCCTGCCGTCCTGGATTGGCACTGCACACTCAACCCATCCCTGTTGTGGACAGTCTCACTATCTTGTCGCTGACTGTAGCACTGCCGAGGCCAGAGCTGCGTCTGAAGAGGCTTGCTGATCAAGACAGTAATGAGACGTGAAAGTATGCAGTGATGACCATGTGATGGCTTTACAAATATCCAGTAATGGAACCTTATGGAGATGAACCACTGAAGCTGCTACTGCTTTTACTTGGTGAGCTCTTGGCGAGCTTGAAAGGTTTGCTGAACGCGCAGAGTAGCAGAAGTGAAGACCCTGAGAAATCCAATTGGACAGAGTCCGTTTGGTCGCCGGGAGGCCCAGCGCATTCGGATTAAAGGAAACAAACAGCTGCAAAGTCCCTTTCTCGGAATGTGTTCTACTTTTACAGTAACTAAGGCTCTCTTGCAATCCAATGTACGGAGCAACCGTTCCCTCCAATTCCTGTGCAGTTTTAGGAAGAACGTCTGTAACGCAATGGTCTGAATAAGATGGAAAGCTGACACAAATCTGAGTAAAAAGGACCTGTGTGTTCACAAGTTGATCTTGTCATGGTGAAACTGCAGATACGGGGAGCAGTGAACCAGTGCCTGTAGCTCGCTGACTCTTCTTGCAGAGGTAACTGCAACCTGGAAGAGCACTGTCCAAGTTAGATACTTCATATGTCTGCTATGCAGCAGTTCGAAGGGAGGAAGCATAAGCTCTTCCAGCACTAGGTTGAGGTCCCACGGAACAGGCGGTTTCATCACAGGTGGTCTTAAGCACAAGATGCCTTTCATGATCCGGGAGACCAGAGGGTGGTTTGACACTGGAAGTCTGTTGCACAGGTGATAATACGCAGCGATAGCACTCACATGGACACGCACAGATGCCACCACTAGCCCACCCTGATACAGAGAATGGAGATTCTCCAGCAACATCTCCAGGGAGCGAGAGAAGGGATCTAGGTCTCTGCCCCCATACCAGGCCGAGTACTGGTGCCACCTGCCCTGATAACTTCTCCTGGTAGAAGTCTTTCTGGGTGCCACCAAAACATCCTGGATCTCCTTCGGCATGTGGAAGTGGCTCAAGTGCTCTCCTTTCAACCTCCAAGCAGTGAGATCTAGCAAGGAGTGCATGGGGTGAAGGAGGGTGCCGTTTTCCTGGGTCAGGTAACAATAATTATGTCTGAATCTTCCCGCAACGGCAGTACTTACACAGCCAGGCGGTTTCAGAGCCATTTTCTAGCACTGAAAAGTGATTTTTGTAAAACAAAAGATCCGAAAGACCGAAGAGCAAAGAGCTCTGCGTGCAGCCTGCAGCGCGGAGAAAAACCAGACTGAAGAGAAAACATGGTGCCGTGCGGGAAAGGATGCGCGGCCACACGGAGCCAAAGCTCTGTGATCTTTGTGAAGCTTCACCTCAGGCGCCCCCCGGAGAGATGTCCCTCAGACAGCATGGTTAATTCAGCCTGCTTATGGACGGGAAAAAAATATTTAGAAAACTTGAGCATCAGCCCAATATATTTCCTCCTTATACATTTTTTTTTTTTTTGCCTTTTACTGTCTAACCCTACCCCACTTGACATAGTGATCCTCCCGCTACAGTGACAAAGGTGGCTATAAACAATGAGGTTTTTGATTTATCAGAGGAGTCATTAGATATTAAGGACAAGAAGGGGAGTTTAGAAAAGAGAATTCTCCTGCCTGCCGAGTCTCCAAAAGGAACAGGGGTCTGGAACCCACCCAGTTAGCCTCCCAGAAATAAGGAGGGAAGGCTGAATCTAAAATAAAAACAATGAAATTGGATGTAATCACAAAGATTGAGTAACATTTTTCAAATCTTAAAAATGTATTATTGAATACTTAACATTTGTAAAACTTGCAATATAGATATGCAAGGACACGATAACAGATATAACAAGTACTAACTTACTACGAGCTCTTATTATTTTGCTAGTTTCTTTTGAAAAGACAGAATCGGGGCTGTACCTTATAGGAAAACCGTGTCAGATAAGTATTATATCAGTTCTTTTCTTTTGAGATCAATAATTAAGTGTGATGTTAATGATGGTTGTTGAAAAGAATTAGACTTTGTGTGAATCTTGTGTTCAGATCTTAAAAGAATCAAATGTTATTTTCTTTGTTCCTATCTGGTTCTTTTCCCTCTTTCCTCTAAATCTGTGTATTGTCGCCACATAGGTCTTTTTTGTTTGTAAATGTTCTTTCCTTCCTTTTTTTTTTGCCTACTCTGTACTTGTAGATATATGTTGGTGCAACTAGACTTTACTGTTGGCTGTGGTGTCAGTGTACACTAATCTGTAAGTCCGAGGGTCACATTGATAATTAGCGTATCTGGGGTTTGCAGATTGCAAGTGCTGTTAGCATACGCAGCTTGAGTAGCTGAAAGGTACTTGAGATCCTGAGACAAAAGATCTGCATGAGAACCTCGAGCTTTCACTAAAACGTACTTTAGTTAAATAAAAAGACAGGAGACCTGATTACACTAACATGAGAGTCTTCCGGTAAAGAGGAGATTAAAGAGTACCAGATGGCTTATTTAATACTAGCTAGGGTTTCAAAAATAAAATAATTGTCCTTAGCCTCAAGATGACAGAGGGAGGTAACATAGAAATAGAAATGTCAGAAAAGGACCAAATGGTCCATCCAGTCTGCCCAGTAAGCTTATGGTACTTTGTACTGTGCAGGTTACCCCATGCTTTTCTGTTTCCCAGATCAGTCAGGGCCCTCATTGGTTGCTGTTAGATACCCCGGAACTGGATTCAATTTCCCGCGTTAGCCCTCGTAGATTGCTGTTGAATCCAATTCCCTGTTATACCTTGCTATTGAAGTAGGGAGCAATGTTGGAGTTGCATCAAAGCATCAGTCTTATTGGTTAAGGGTAGTAACCGCCGCATCAGCAATTTACCCCCAGACCGTAAAAATTGAGGCCCTCAGTTGCTAACAAATCCAATTCCCCTTTTCCCCCTGCCATTGAAGCAGAGAGCAATGATGGAGTTGCATCAACAGTATCAAGGCTTAATGGTTAAGAGTAATAACCGCTGCACCATCAAGTTACTTCATACACTCTTTTCTTCATTTTCATCCTTTAGCCTTTAGGGTTCCACAGTGTTTATCCCATGCCCTTTTGAATTCTTTCACTATTTTGGTTTTCACCACCTCCTCTGGAAGGGCATTCCAGGCATTCACCACCCTCTCCATGAAGAAATATTTCCTGACATTACTTCTGAGGCATCCTCCTTGGAGTTTCATTTTGTGACCCCCTAGTTCCGATTTCTTTCCAACAGAAAAGGTTTGATATTTACATCTGAAGGTCTGTATCATACCACCCCTGTGACTCCTCTCTTCCAGGGTACACATATTCATATCCTTCAATCTTTCCTCATAGGTTTTCTGACACTGGCCCCACACCATTTTGGTAGCCCTTCTCTGGACCGCCTCCATCCTGGCCATCTCTTTTGAGATTAGAGTTATTTGATGAAATGCTAATGTTGACAAAAGCACTCAACTTTCTCACTTCTGTTTTTAAGGTTGTCTATCAGGTACTGGAGCTAGAGTTTTATGTCTATAGACTCTACATGTAATATATGTATAGATGTAGGTTATAGTGTTAAGTGAGTATTGAAACTTTAAAATCTTCACAATCCTGTCACTGCAGGTATCTAACTCCTTCTCACTTCAGTTTATTAAGGACTTTAGCATAGTAATGTCACCCCTGTTTAAATTAAAAAAAAAATACTTCCCATTCTACTTCATTTTTATATAATAAGTTTTTACAACTTATTGAAGCTCTTTTTACAACTCTGAACCTAAGTTTAACTCTCTCAGTGAAGTGCTCTGCTTTTCCAATATCTTTAGTAGTAATGAAATTTTTTACTCTCCCTGTTCCTTTTTGGTGGTACTGGAAAATTAAATGGGAGATTTTTCACAGGTTCTCTCTCTCAGTTGCTGAAAGATGTCAATCTGATCCAGGGAATAATGTTATCGCATTGAGATTTTTAAAGCAGAGTGGTATAATTGTCACAAGTGATATGTTTCATTCTTTCCTATCAAAGGTCAAGTATATTTCTGCAGTCTCAGCCAGAATTTACTTTTACCTAATCCTATCATGCTTACCTGAACAGCCCTTAACAGATATAGGATTATCAAATTTAATACACACTCATACACCACATTCATTCAACAGGGTGTCTAATAACTACCCTCAGGGGCGGATTTTCAGAGCCCTGCTCGCGTAAATCCGCCCAAAACCGGGCGGATTTACGCGAGCAGGGCCCTGCGCGCCGGGAAGCCTATTTTACATAGGCCTCCCGGCGCGCGCAGAGCCCCGGGACTCGCGTAAGTCCCAGGGTTCTCCGAGGGGGGGGCGTGTCGGGGGCGTGTCGGGGGGGGCGGGCCCGGTCGTCGCGGCGTTTCGGGGGCGTGTCGGCAGCGTTTTGGGGGCGGGTACGGGGGGATGGCTACGGCCCGGGGCGGTCCGGGGGCGTGGCCGCGCCCTCCGTACCCGCCCCCAGGTCGTGGCCCGGCGCGCAGGAGGCCCGCTGGCGCGCGGGGATTTACGCCTCCCATCCCCCGACAAAGGTAAGGGGGGGGTTTAGACAGGGCCGGGCGGGTGGGTTAGGTAGGGGAAGGGAGGGGAAGGTGAGGGGAGGGCAAAGGAAAGTTCCCTCCGAGGCCGCTCCGATTTCGGAGCGGCCTTGGAGGGAACGGGGGTAGGCTGCGCGGCTCGGCGCGCGCCGGCTATACAAAATCCATAGCCTTGCACGCGCCGATCCAGGATTTTAGCAGATACGCGCGGCTCCGGGCGTATCTACTAAAATCCAGCGTACTTTTGTTTGCGCCTGGAGCGCAAACAAAAGTAGGCTATTCGCGCGCCTTTTAAAATCCGCCCCTCAGTGTCTTTATAATAAGACTTTTGGCACTTTAACAGCTTCTATAAAAACAGCTGTCAAAAGCTCCTGCCCTGAGTAGTGTCAACTATTGTTCTCCAAGATTCTGTATATATAAGCTGAGGTGATCTGTAATGTAAATCCTTCCTCCTGCTGATGGCATGCCTAAAAGTACTTCTGAGAATGGCTTTTAAAGTGAAATAATTACTTCCATCCCCCCTTTGTTTAACAAACTCTGAAAGAGAGGTTATATTAGTTTTAGGTTAGTTAAAAAGTTTTAATAGTATTAAATTAACTCATCACTGTATTGTGTCCTTACACCTGCCTTGTTACATGTCAGCCCTCAAGAGATGGCCATGTTACCATAGTAACAGATTGTTTTGCCAAAAAAAAAAAAAAAAAAAGGCAGTTTGGAATTCTGCCAAGCACTGCAAACTTAAGCATAGAAACACCTTCAGAGATGTTGAAATCCTGGACTGGAACTTAAGATTTAACTGGCTCAGAGTTAAAAATGACACCAACATTGTATTTCGAATTCATTGTTTCCTCAGAAATTATCACCTAATTTTAATGTTATACAAAGTTTGGATGCTTTTAACCCCATTTTACCATATTTTAATGACAATAATGAGGAAATCCTTTATAGTGTGAAAATTTCTTTTGACTTTTAAAAAGGAACAAACACCAGTTTACCCAATTACAGGCACTATCCTAATGTTCCCAATCTTTTTTTTTTTTTTTTTTTTTTTACTTGTTCTGAGCCTTTTAAATACTTAAGCCCTTTATTCCCTCGCAGAAAAACACCATTGATTTTAACTAATTTACTCCCTAAAAATCTCTTTTGGTATCATATTAGAAGTTTACAGGGATCTCACATGTCCCCTATATGCATTTTATTTGATTTTGGACTATCATTCACGTTTAAGACTTATTTACACCATGATCCCCCATATTCACTTGGAGCTTTAAGAATTTATCCACCTCAAATCATGATTTTATTTTTTAATAATTTATTTTCACTTTTGACTTTTAAATCCAACCACAGTTCTGCCACAATACTGGATGTGATATCACTGATAAGACCAGCCATGCAGCCCTCACTTCCTGCCACTCTGGGGGGCTTTCTCAGGGCCCCTGCTGCTTAAATGAGCCTTCTTAGTGCAGTGGCAGCTTTCCCAAGGCTGCCGTTGCCAAATACTCTCTCCTGAGGCAGTTTCCTTTTCATCAACGTAGCCAGGACAGAATTACCACTGGCCCCATCCCATGCTCCTTGGGAGGGAAACAATACACTAATGCAGCTGCTCCACAGGGTGCCCCTAGCGTCCTTCTATTCACGGGAACCATACTAACAACATAAGAACATGCCATACTGGGTCAGACCAGACCAAGGGTCCATCAAGCCCAGCATCCTGTTTCCAACAGTGGCCAATCCAGGCCATAAGAACCTGGCAAGTGCCCAAAACTGTCTATTCCATGTTACCGTTTCTAGTAATAGCAGTGGCTATTTTCTAAGTCAACTCAATTAATAGCAGGTAATGGACTTCTCCTCCAAGAACTTATCCAATTCTTTTTTAAACATAGCTATACTAATTGCACTAACCACAACCTCTGGCAACAAATTCCAGAGTTTAATTGTGCATTGAGTGAAAAAGAACTTTCTCCAATTAGTTTTAAATGTGCCACACGCTAACTTCATGGCATGCCCCCTAGTCTTTCTATTATCTGAAAGAGTAAATAACCGATTCACATCTACCCGTTCTAGACCTCTCATGATTTTAAACACCTCTATCTTATCCCCCCTCAGCCGTCTCTTCTCCAAGCTGAAAAGCCTTAACCTCTTTAGTCTTTCCTCATAGGGGAGCTGTTCCATTCCCCTTATCATTTTGGTAGCCCTTCTCCATACCTTCTCCATCGCATATTGAGAGGTTAATCCTGCATCTGCTTGATCTTTCAGGGGATGTGTCTTGAGTCCTGGTGGCTTCTAGAAAGCCTTCCACTAGAAGTTCTACAGACTGCAGTGGAGGAGGTTTACCATGTTGTGTGAGCTGAAGGTCCTAGATTTGTTCTCCTGCCCCCCACAAAAACTGCTTGACTACCTCCTACACCTAACAGAGGCTGGCTTAAAGACCAACTCTGTTAGAGTTCATCTTGATGCAACTGGTGCAAACCACCAAGGTGTAGATGGTACGCCTATCTCTGTACAGCCTATTCATGTGGGACCTACTTCAATTAAGCCATTTTGAAGGTCTCCCGCTGTGTCTTGGGACCTCAGTGTGGTGTTAACTCAGCTGATGAATGTGCCTTTTGAGCAGCTGTGCACTTGGACCTGAAGTACTTGACCTGGAAGATCATATTTTTGGTGGCGGTCACTTCAGCATGCAGGGTCAGCAAGCTCCAGCCTTAGTGACTTATCAACTTTATACTAAGCTTTTTATCTTGACAGGATGGTCTTGCGTATGCATCCTAAGTTCCTGCCTAAGATGGTGATGGATTTCCATCTTAACCAGGCATGTTCTTATATCCAGACTGTGAACGACAGGGCCTGGAGGTCGGGATGCCACAGCCTACCTTGATCTTGCGTGATAAGATTTGGTTAAGTCCCCAAACTGATCGGTCTCCAGATGCACAACTCTCATAGGAGCGGAAACCAGACCTGTTTCTGCCAATGAGGGGCTATGAAGACCATGGTCTTCCTGTCCTCATGAAGCTTCAAGATTGTCTTCACCACTAAGGGAATCAGAAGATACATATATAGAAGACCCTTGCCCCAATGATTGGTGAGGGTGTCTCAGGCTGATTTGTTGTTTGACCTGTACAGGGAGCAGAACGAAGGCACCTTCCTGCTGCAGGGGGATGCGAATAGATCTACATCCAGGCTCCCCTAGAGGTGGAATATCCAATTCGCTACACTCTGGTCCAGGGACCACTCGTGTGAATTGAAGGCTCAACTCAGCCTGTCTGCTACCACCTTCTTTGTCCAGGCCAGGTACATGGCCCTGAGCACCATCCCATGGGACAGGGCTCTTGACCAGATCTGGACCACTTCCTGACAGAGGAGGTATGATACCTTGCCTCTCTGCTTGACGACATACCACTTGGCTACCTGGTTGTCAGTGTGGATCAGGACAACTTTGTTGGACAGCCGATCTCTGAAAGCCCATAGAGTGTACCTGATTGCCCGAAGCTCCAAGAAGTTGATTTGACAAGAGCATTCCTAAGCAGTCCAGAGACTCTGAATTCTGAGCCCATCTACATAAGCTCACCACCCCAGGGTGGATGCATCCAAGATTAGAACAATTTGGGTAGGAGACTTCGATTTGAAAGTACCCACCACCAGGACAATGAGTCTTGAAGAGATGGGATGACTCATACAATCCTGGAGGCGCCACTGCGACCTCAGGGTCCATTGGACTCTGCGCATGTATAAACAAGCCAAGGGAGTGAATAGACGATTGTGGCCATATGGCCCAACAGCCTCTACATGAGCCAGGCAGATACTTGATGGCTCTGTCGGATCTCTGCTAAGACGGTCATCAAGGTGACTGCCCTCTGGAGAGGCAAGAAAGCCTTGGCCTGAGCAGTGTCTAGTAGGGCTCCTATCAAGTCCAATTGAAGTGATAGGCTGAGATGAAACTTTGGGCAGTTGAGAATGAACCCTAGTAACTCCAACATCTAGACGGTCAAATGCATGGACCTGGCAGCCCCTGCCTGAGATGTGCTCTTGACCAGCCAACTGTCCAAATATGGGAAAATCCCAGCCGTGGAGGTGCGCCCCACCTACGGCTAGTCATTTTGTGAAGACCCATGGAGCTGACAAAACCAAATGGCAACAACTGGTACTAGAAGTGCTGTTCTTCCCACCACAAATCTGAGATATTTCCTGTGACCAGGGAAGATCTTGACACTAGTGTATACGTCCTTTAGGTTGAGGGAGCATAAGCAGTCCCCTTTTTGCAAAAGGGGGATCGAGGTGCCCAGGGAAACCATCTTGAACTTTTCTTTTCTTAGAAACTTGTTCAAGGCCCTTAGGTCTAGGATGGGATGAAGTCCTCCTGTTCTCTTTGGAATCAGGAAGTACCTGAAGTAGAATCCCTGCTCTCTTTGCCCTGGTGGTACGAGCTCAACCACTCTGGATGTTAAGAAGGAGAGCAGCTCTGGGCATGAAGGGCAATTTGGCAGGATACCCAATAGATTCAATTGGTACTACTGATGGACGAAGGTTAGAACCCACTGTTCCGAGGTAATACAGGACCACTGGTTCGCAAAGAATCGTAGCTTTCCCCATCTGGTGGGTCCAACGTCTCGGGTACAGGCAACTGGCGTACGCTCCTGACGATCCAGTCAAAACTCCGTCCCCACAGTTTACTGAAGAGCCGGCTGGGGCTTGGGGGCTCTCTGCTGTCTAGGATGGCTGTGGGAGCCCTGATGGTATTGGGAGCAAGGGGGTGGAGAATAGTACTTCCTTTAGTGAATGCAAGATTTCCATGGCCCCAGTCTCGCCAGCCTCCTACAAGAGGAGGATGGGCAAGGAGTATTCGCAGATCGTTGTTGGAGGGTTTCATGGTGGTCCCGAAGTTGGGCCACAGTGCCCCTCACCCTATCTTCAAAGAGATTCTCTCCAGTACATGGCTATCTTCAAAGAGATTCTCTCCAGTACATCCAGTACTCAGCGAGTCAGTCCTGTACCTCTGGTCAGAGATCCAAGGCCCGCATCCATGCCATTCTGCAGGCGCTGATTCCCAATGCAGAGACTCCATGCCATTTCAAAAACTTAGGAGGTTGCACAGAACTTGTGTTTTCCACACTCCAGGCTTTTATGCACCAGTGACATAAGGCAGCTGCTCAGCCACCTCCAGCACCTGCTTCCAGATATCCCGCAAGTAGATGCAATGAGCATGATGCTCTGAAACACCTTCCTCCCAAGAGTGTCCATCGCTCTATGGTCCTTCCCTGCGGGAGCCAAAGAATGAGTCCAAGAGCACTTGGCCCTCTTGCGGGCGGATTTGACTACCATCGACTGGTGGGGTAGCTAACGCTTATCAAATCCAGCAGCCTTCTGGATGTGATAGACCCCATCTGCCTTCTTATTAACGGAAGGTATTGTGAGAGAATGTTCCCATATCCTCTCCAGCAACTCCTTAAGGATCTTGTATACCAGGACCACCATGATCTCCTTAGGAGGCTCCACAAACTGGAGGATCTCAAGCATTTTGTGCCTGGCATCCTCCTCCATCAATAACTGAAAAATGATTACTTCCGCCATCACTCTCACAAAATCTGCGAAGGTTAAGTCCTCAGGTGGAGATTTCCTTTGCTCCTCTGGAGGAGAAGGTTCTGAAGGGAGACCCTCAGAGCCTTCAGAGAACTCTGACGTATCATCCCCCCAGGGGTCATAGGGTTCTTCCTCCTCACTGTAAGTCATAGGGGATGGGTTCCTAGGTGCTCGGCTTTCGTCCAGACGTTTAGGCACCAGTAGAACTGGACGGGGGGGGTGGCAAGCTTTGACATCTCCACCGGCCCACCGGGCAGCGATGCTATCCCGGGAACAGCTGCAAGCTGGATCGATAACACACTGATAAACATGTTGAGCTTCTCCAGAAGCAGTATGAGTTCAAGCAGCACCAGGTCCGGTGCCGTCAGTGCCACAGGACTAAAGCCCTTCAGTGCCCGGTCCACTGCTAACTGGACTCAGCACTCCAGCTCCTCCTCGAATGTTGCCGATGCAGACCCCCAACTGGGAGGAAAGAGGGATGGCCAAATCCTCTTTGGACCCTAGAGGTGGATCAGTAACTGACATCAGGACTGGTGGAGACCATCGCGGATTCCCTTTACCAATAGAGGATTGGCACTCCTCACTGTTGGGTCGTTTCAGGAACAGCGCAGCAAAAACCAGTACATCCCCGAGCCTGGCACCATGCAGCGACAGGGGTCCGGTGCCGATGCTTCTTCAGCTTCCCTCGATGCTTGGCCTGGTCCTTCTCCAGTGCAGAGGCCAATAACAAGGAGCCTAATTGTCCTCAGCCAGGGGGAAGATAGACGATGGTTGCCCCTGTCTGCCGACAGCATCGACAGAACAGATGGTCCCGCTGATGTCAGATGGCTCGGTGTTCATTGGTGTGGCTCCTTGGTCCTTTGATGCCGATAACTTGAATTTCTTCGACCGGAAGAACTGTTCCATCTTGTTGAATCGAAGCAGACATTCCTTCAGGGTCATCTGGGTGCATAAACGGCAACTCTGGACGTCATGCGATGCCCCCAGGTAGAGGACTCATAGCTCATGCGGATCCGTGATGCACACAGTCCTCGGAAACCAGGGGCATTGCAGAAAACTAGACATGGCCATGTTGGATGAAACAAAAGGAGCATGAACTGAAAACAATGGCAATGGGGCATCAATGGCCATTGGGCACTGATTTACGCTACCACGGGGAGTCTACCACTAAAGAAAACGTACCCAAATTGCCAAAAACCCTGACTAGGAGACACCAAGGAAAGGCACAGAGAGTGACCTGGCAACGAAAAAACAAGGAAAAACCCATGAAAAACACAAGAAAAAGCACAGTTTTCCACAAGGCCAAAAAACAGCCAGAGTGAGCTCACAGCTTCACAGAAAAAGAAACTGGAGAGGGACCCCACGTGAACACATGGTATAAGGCATGCTCAGCGTGCCTAGTCAAAGTTCTAGAAACTCTTACATAAGTTTTTCGCATCAGGGCTCCATCTGATGATGTCACCCATGTGTGAGGATTATCATCCTGCTTGTCCTCAGAACTTATAACTCAGCTCTAGACTAGCTAATAGCTTTCATAGAAGAGTCATATAGATGTTGACTAGCACGGCTGAGAGAGCAGAGCCCTGCGTACATACCTGAGACAACACTGGTTAACTTATTGCTTGCTATTTGAAAGATAGGAGAAGAATGGTTTTAAGTTAGCTCTTGACGCTCCAACTTCCAATAAACATGATAGCCTGATCTAATAGTTTAATACGGGGATGAGCAAACCAGGGGCAGGCACCCAGGGGGTGCTTGAACAACCCTGAAGAGGGGCACACTGGCTGCCCAGTCAGGGAAGAAAAAAGGTTTATGCTGTCAAGTCTCAGTGCCATGGAGGCACTACAAGCTCAGGAGGGAAGGATATGCCAGAACGTAGTGGCAACATTGTAAGCCTGCCACAGCTTAACCATGCATCACTTTCGGTAAGCCAGGAAGAGGAGCTGCTTCTGCTGTGGCAGGGCCAGATGGGGAACTTCTTACTCTACAGTAGAACTGAAGATGGGAAGAGCCACTGTGATCTTCCACAACTCAGGAAGAGCTGCCACCCTCAGGCCTTAAGCTCAGGAGGTGTTCCTGCTGCCGCCAGAGATTGGGGAAGGGAATGGGCAAAAAGACCAGAGAGAGTGAGGAAGAAGAGGGGAGGAGGAGGTAGGGAAGGGAGAATAAAGGCAAACAGTATAAACAAGTTAAATAAGCAAATCAAAATATTAGAAAACAAAAAAAGATGAGCAAAGTAAGAGAAATACAAAAATAGAAAAAATTAGTAAATTAAAGTAAAAGTAAAAAAAAAAAAAAAAAAAGGTTGGGATGGAGTTTCTTAGCGCCTACAAAAGTATGGCTGGCACTTAAGTTTTTTGAAAAATTTTCAAGCCCTTACTATTGTGGTATGGGTGTAGTGTGGAATGTCTGATTGTGTTTGTTTGGAGTGCTTTGGTCAGTGTGTGTGATATGGTCTGTCTGCTTGTGACTCTGTGTCTGCCTGGGTGTGTTGTGTTTATGATGCTCTCTGTGTCTGTCAGTATGTGGGAAGTCTGTGGTAGTTGTGGTATCTGTGTCTCTGTGCCTGTCAGGGCCGGTGTGTTCTATCAGGCAAACTAGGCGGTCGTCTTGGGTGCCGAACTTTAGGGGGCGCCAAAGAGCAGCTACGTGGGGCCACGAGCGGAGCCTAACCCGCTCACGGCAGAGGAATAGAGATCCGACAGGCTGCAAGCAGTGCCCATCCTGCTCGTGGCCCAAAGAAGCATACCCTCGGCAGGCGCGAATGTGGTAAGAGCCAGGGTCGAGATTGGGGGGGTGGGGGGGGGGGGGGCCGCAAGGCAGAAGGCTCGCCTAGGGCACCTAATACCCTTGCACCAGCCCCAGTGCCTGTCTGGATATTTAATTTCCATCTCTCTGTGAGGTTTCTGTGTCTGCGTGTTGGGTGTCTTTGTCTCTCTGTGTCTGGGTATGAGGTAATTGTGTGTCCATATGCAGGGTGTCTGTCTGTCTGGGTATTTGTTTTGCTCTCTACTAGTCTGGATATGGAGTGTCTGGGTCTGTCAATGCATGACATATCTGTTTCTCTCTGTGTCTGATTGGGTTCAGGGTGTCTGCCTTTCCATGCCCATGCATGTGAGTTTACTCCTTTCAGCAACTCAAAGAGAAACAAAATGGGAGCAAGTTTTAAAAGTATAAGTTTAGTAGCAGAACCAAATTAAAGATTTAAAAGTCTGGTAGTAGGGTAATTGGGTATATTACATACATATATACTTACAGACAGCAAATTGTGAACCAAAAACTTAAAAAAATATTAGAAAAATTATTCAATCCTACAAAAATATTTGATATTGCCATATAAAATGAGGAACTTACAAAATTTATTACTAACATTCAAACGCAACAACGAAAAACGTGAAATGCATTCAGAGGATTAGCACCAGTAGCGTGCCTGTATGTTCATAAAACACAATGTCCTCAAATAAGCAAATGATCCAAAGAGATTCTGTCTGATAAGGATATTGGGTTTCTCACCCATTAAGTCCTTTTGTGTTCGTTTCAAAATGTTTGATTATCTTAATTTCAAATGTTTTGTGTTCTGAACACTCCTAAAATCCTTTTGGGAATCCCAATTGTGAGGTCACTCACTGAGATGTCACTCTGTTCTTCCCTATTTTGCATCTGTGAAGGTTTATTATTACATAAGAACATGCCATACTGGGTCAGACCAAGGGTCCATCAAACCCAGCATCCTGTCTCCAACAGTGGCCAATCCAGGCCACAAGAACCTGGCAAGTACCCAAAAACTAAGTCTATCCCATGTTACCGTGCTAGTAATAGCAGTGGCTATTTTCTAAGTCAACTTAATTAATAGCAGATAATGGACGACTTCTCCAAGAACTTATCCAATCCTTTCTTAAACACAGCTATACTAACTGCACTGACCATTGTTAGTTCAGTTAGTATATTGTTCTTCATTTCTGGCTTGTGTCATCAGTATAGCGTCTCCTCATTTTTGGCACTGGATCATGAACACTACATTCAGAGAGGGGCATGAATAGGAACCCTTCCCATGTGGGCAGCTATAGGATCCAGGAATGGGTGTAACTTGCATTGTGGTGTCCTGCATCTAGGGGAAGAGATCTCATTGAATCAGGCCCTCAAGGACTTCACCATGTATGCCTGAGAGGGGAGGGGGAGGGATGACATGACAAAGACATTCAAACACCATAAAAAATGAATAAGCCACAAAAGGCAAATGTTTTCCAGTAGAAAGGAAAAACATTCAAGAGCCTGGGGTCATGAGAGAAGGTTCAGAGGTGGGGGGCACATCAAGGCATAGCAAAGAATATTTCTTTACAGGAAGGGCAGTAGAGGTGAAAATAGTGTAAGAATGCAAGAAAGCAAAGGGGTAGGCACACAGGATTCTTAGTTGCGAGGAAATGAGGGTAAAGACGGAGATCGAGTAGAGAGCAACCTTTGCTGTAAGCTGCACAAGCGCAGCACATACAAGAAAAGGAAAAAAGAATGATGCACCGTGCAAAAATCTTTACACCGTGCTGTACAGGAGAATTTTTTCCGCACTAGCAGCCCACAAAAAAATTAAAGGGAACTTTGCAACAGGAAAGGAAAATGGGCAGACCAACCAGGCCTTGCAGGCTCTCTCTCTCTGCCATCACACTCTGCCAGGTCAATGCAATACCGGTGTGGGGGAAAAGGGTGCTCATGATCAAGCAACAGCGCTCCCAACGTGCGCCGATCGACCTCTCCGGGGCGCCCGATTTAATATTTGAATCAGGTGCTGTGGTAAAAAGGAGGTGCTAGGGGAAACTTGTGCGCCCCTAGCGCCTCCTCAGCAGCAGACGCCCAGGAGAGGTTGACTGTCAGCCAGTTAGGAAAACGGATACTCAGTTTTACGAGCGCCCTTTTTTCCTAACCAGCTGCACAGCCACAGATTAGGACAATGGATGCTTGTTAATTGAACGGCCCTTTTCCAACCTGACCACATCACTTTTTTTTTTTTTTTAATAGGATGTCCTTTTTGTTCCTCCGTCTTAATATCACCACTATATTAAATCTGAGGAAGTACAGAATAGCAGTATTTTCTGCTGTTCTGTACACTTTTTGGGCTGCTCAGAAATTAATGCCCGCTCTGGGCAGGCATTAATTTCTGAGGACAAAAATGTTTGCATCGGGCGCACATTTTTTTAATTAATTAATTTTTTTTTTAATTGGGGGGGGAGGGGGAATAGCTAATAGCGCTATTAGTTTCGCGGGTGGGGGATGGACACGTTTTAGATGCACTAATCCCCTTATAGAATAAGGATTGTGGACGCGCATCCAAAACCCGTATCCAACCACGGGTTAAACAGTGCACTCGGCTGAGCGCACTATATTGCATCAGCCTGTGTTTTAGGAAAGAAACTCTGTTCTCCCTTTATTTAGACCGTGCCTCAAAGTATAACACTCAAATACGCACTGGCTATTACATTTCACACATTTTATGACATCAAGGAGCTAAGCAGCTCTAACAGGTCTTCAGAAAACAGCTGTGATCCTACAGCTTGCATCTTAACCACAGTAACTGCTTACACAGACTAAGCAAACTGAATTCATGGATTTGGATTAACTCGGGACACCGGAGAAAGTAAATTCAATAAGGCAGCTGCTGTTGACTTAGGAAACCTGATAGCCAGGTGATAATATCACTGTTTACCTGTCAAACCTGAAAGATTTTATAACAGGGAGGAGACTCCAAGTATTTCCGGTTGGAACATTTCCGAGTGTAACAAAGCAAATACTGCTCTCAAAAACAAAGCATTCAAATTTGGAATCAATTCAGCACTTAAAAGATAAAAAAAAAAGGCAGGAATGCGTTTAGTTTGAAGGCAACAATTACTTAAAAGAAAATTTATTTTACATTTGTCTAAAATTAGCATGGAAAAATGTAATCCAAGACTTGAGAGTAACATATTGCTAAACAAAAGCAGACTGATCATCAAAAAGTTTGGGTTTGAACATTCACAATTCACGTGGTCCATGCCTTCCTAAAACCCACATACTCCAAGTTAACATCTCCCTGCCATCTTTCGGGTTACACACCAGTGCCAGGCCCAGATAAAGGGGCGGTGGGTACAGCAGCCATTTGCCGCTGTGCCGGAAAAGTGCGTGCCGGCAGTCTGCTGGAGCTCACAAGCTACTACTGCTGCGGAAGAGGAGCAAAGGGTAAAATAAAGATTTGGGAGTTAGGATAGGGACAGGGGACGGGGAGGAGAGGGGGAAGGTTAGTTAGGTGATTTGAAGAGTTCCCTCCCAGTCCGCTCCTTAATTGGATAGGCTGGGAGGGAACTGGGAAAAGGGACTATCGTGTCGCCGTGCATAAATTAAAAATTTACCACCACCCCCCCCATGCGTGCGAGTTGTGGGCTCCGCGCATATGCGCGCTCCCCCTCATATTTTATGAACGTGCACATTATAAGAGTCACATCCATGTGCGCGCGCAAGTTTAAAAATCTACCCCTTTATTTTCCCCCATCTTATCTATACTGCACAGATTATTCTTCACAGATTAATATCATATAAGCACCAAGCTTGATTTGAACAAAGTGGAGACACAAATGTTCAGCCAAATATTATAGCTAGCTGGTTGTGCTATATAAAGGCGCCTTATGCAAAAAGGAACATTCCCCCATTCTCCCCCATGGGAAAAATCTTAATTGAATAAGGCCTACTGAAGAAAACCCTCTATAAGAGCATTTATGCCGAAGGCTGTTGTACTCTATCTTCCATTGCAATGCATTCAGTGAGAGAAAAGAGCAGTCATCTGCGACTTGCTTTTCCTTTTCTCGCACAACTGTATCAACATGCAGATGGGAAAACAAAAATTGTCACATATGCTATATTACAATCGCAAAATCAAGTGTACTAGTTTGGAAAAAGAATTAATATAATCAATATGTTGCAGTCTGCAGGCTCCTTTTCCTAGGAAGTTCCTTGGGGAGTTTCCCTTGGAAAGAGAGGTTAATGTGCACAACACAGATACAAAAAAAAAACAACTCAAGTACGACTACTCTGCACCTGCCTGACAGTGATGTGTACAGTATATGCTGGAAACTCCGCATGGAGACTTGAAAATTAAAACCTCTGCATGTATTTTCAATCCCACAAACTAACTCCACCCTTTTTTTTTTCTTACGTGCATAAATAAGTGCATTGCAATACAGCATGCCTATTTTTACCTGCATATGGGGTGAAGGCAATATTTTAATAAGGGGTATGCTTTGAAAAATCTCATTTCATCCCACTTTTTTTTTTTTGTTTGTCAGGTTTTTCTGTTTAAAATTTTTTTTTTAGTATGGACTATTTTGATTAAGTGCACACTATGCGAGTTTGTGTATTTTGAGTTGTGATAGTGTGCACTAAATATTTCTACTTATCTCCTGCCAATGCCAAATCATTCCAGGCAGCTTACAAAGTTACACACAATATAATAGAAGCACAACCTAAGAAACAACCAAGACAGTGCGCATACTAAACGAAACATCGCTTCATTTTTAAAAATGAAGTTTCAGTGAATTTTTCATTTCAATGCAAACGAAATGAAACAGTCACTGACATTATGTATTTTGTTAAAAACAAAAACACATCCCCAAGTCTAACCATGACGTTTATGCAGGTAAACATTTACCCACATGAAATCTCTTGATTATTCATAACATTTATTAAATTACCGTCTAACTAAAACCCAAAATGGCCATATTTTGGAATAGCACCTTTATCAGGAGAAATTTCAACAAAAAGATTTTCAGTTCTAGTGAGGAACTGTTCCAAAACTCAAATGGCTAAACAAGCAATTAACAAGAAGAGAGGCTCCATTATGCCACACTCAGAATATTGTACAGAGAATTCCTCATGGTTTATGGATTTGAAGATCTGGAATTCATTATGGAATATCACAACCACAGAAGCAACTCCTCCCCAAATATAACAAAAATTAGAAAAAACAGAGAGGGAAACAATAATTCTCCCAAAATTTTTTTTTTTTTTTTTTTTTTTTTTTTTTAAAGAAAGATTTTTTTGAGAAGAAACAGTATCAGGATAAAGTGCCTATTTTTAATCCACTGTCTCTCGCCTGCAATGGGCTTCAGGCAGTATCAGCCTCACCAGCACTATAGTTATAATCATCTACAGTCTCCCTCATAGAATATTTTTATTACCAATATCTTTATTTCTCATTTACTAATTACAAAAAACATGTATCTTTGTTAGCAAGCTAAATATTTCCTCATATATCTTCCTTACCCTAAACCCCATAAAAATACCAAAATACTTAGCTCCAATTATCAGGCGTTCAAAACATGTATTTTTATGGGGTTTAGGGTAAGGAAGATAATATTATAAATATTCATTAGGTCTGATTACTTTGATAGGACACATTTCAAAGAAAAATGCAGGTAATATTACAATAGAAACAGATGTAAAAAAATTAGAAAGCTGAAAGCACAGGATGTTTGTTTCCATTCTCCTATTGACAATAATAATACGGAGGCATTTAGGGAAACTGTGAAGGTGGTGGTGGCGGCGGCAGCAGCAGGGAACACCCTGGCCAGTTCACAGGAGCGAATGCTCACCCACATTCCTTACCGCCAGCAGGAACATGGGGGGGGGGGGGGGAGACTGCACTAATTTCTGTCCATGTCTTCAGCTTATATGCAGGTTTTTCCTGGCAAAGGAAAATTACATGTGTAAGCTGAAAAAGGACACAGACAGAAAGTGACAGCATTATAAGGCATTCTCTACTTGGTATAGAGAATGCCTAAAAATATGGAAGGACTGACAAGGGAACTGCTTCACAACAGTAGCTTTACAGCAGCTCCAAGCTATAACACATTCAGCAGGTCTGTCTCATCATTTAAAAAATAGAACACCAAAAACCTACATCTGTTCCCCAAACAGGTCTCTGCTCCCAACAAGCTAAACTATCACAGGTATGCAACGGAGGTTTCTGATGAATTTAATTTACATAATACAAATTAAGAGCTCTGGGATCAGAGAACTAGAGGCAGGAGTAATCAGTAATTGGGGAACTGATCTTTCTGGAGGATAAATACAATTAGGAAACCAATCTTCTAGTATGCAGCTGAACGAAATATGGATTCAGATCCAGTACAAACGATAACCTGGATCGGAGCAGAAAACCAGAGAATCCTAGTGACGGCAAGGATTTGCATGCTCTATGCTTGCACTGTCACCGTGTGAATCTATTGTACTCTGTTCTGTGCAGAGGGGATGCAGTGCTGTGGTTAGCTCTGCTTCATTATAGTGAATGCATTCTCTTTCACAACAGATACATTAAAAGCTAAAGCAAAACTGGTTAGCAGGGGTTTCCTGTGAGGATTATGCCTCAGAAGAATTACCGGTATCTGATCCTGACAGTCCTCATAGTATTTATACCAATTCTAAACCTCTGCGCTTGAAGCAAGAAGTCTCCAATCATTTCCATCAGTTTTCATCCACTTATATTCCATTAGTATTTCAGTGTAGTGAAATGTCACCTTCTTTCATATAACAGTGTAAAAACTTAGGCCACAATGAAATAAAGATGCGCCAGACTACGAACACATTAGCACACAGATGTGGCACACAAGTTCACTCCCAAGTTAACAAGGAGTTTGACACAGAAGAAAATGTGTATGTTAGCATGCCTTCATGCAGCCCCCATTGTCAATTAATGTATTAGCTACCACCCCCAATGCAGAGAACTGGGATAAAAAAAAACAAAAAAACAAAACAACCAGACCAGCAGCTTGCATGAAGCCTTCAGGGCTTTAACACTGTACAAGTAATTCCTTATCAAAGCTGAAGTAACGTTCTCATTTCCAGGGTTAATGTATTCTTATGGTGCCCCAGCGTGGTCCCCATGTTGTGTGCACACTTTTAGGATAGCATGATTTAAAATATATATATATATATACCACCACACGCATTCGAATGCCATTAGTTTTCTGCATGGGGTGTTGTTATTTTTGCTCAAGTAAAATGCATGCACTGAAATTCAGCAGAAACTCGTGTTTTCTTACATTGGGCCCTCCGGAAGAAGAATCTCGGACCTGCTAATTCTGTTTTTTATTGGTCACGTGCTATTCGGGGTCATGCAGGGTACAGCAACACCACTCAAGAAGGCTTCCTACTTGCCAGAATCTCCTCCACATTGGCCCGGTGTTTGTTTTGGATCTGGAAGGATTTGGAGGGGTGGGGGGAGGGGGAATCAGGCCGATACAGTAAAGCGCACTCAGCTGAGTGCGCTGTTTACACCTCGGTTGGACGCAGGTCCAGTACCCCTTATATAATAAAGGGTTTAGCGCGTCCAAACCCCCCTCCCCCCCTCAAACTAAATGGTATCAGGGGAAAAAAAAAAAAAAAGTGTGCCCGATCTGCACATTTTATGCTCATAAATTAGCATCTGCCCAAGGCATCCCAGAAGTCTTAACTGATCCATGAATCTTTTCCTTTGCAGACTGGGTCATCCCCTCGCCCTCTGGATTTCTTCTCCAGGAAATCAAAAGGCGCTCTTTAAATAAAATCTAATTCTGACTTATTCACATCTGTAGCTGGTAGAGGACACCTTGACACTGGCAGTACATTGCTTCCTGCCCATCGATAGTCCAGTCCCTTAGGAGGGGGACCCAGAACAACCCATCTGGTCAACGCCTACCATTTCAGGCTCAACATTTCAGTCCAAGGTCCTCTGGCATTCCCACCCAGTTTCACAATCATGGAAAATCTGGAGTCAGATTTGTCAAGTCCCTTACAAATTTTAATGCAGTTCCCTCTGTCAGGCAAACTCATCTCATGGTCACCACAGCTCTTCAGACAAACCACAGCTGCACTACAGGTGCCACCAACACACATGCAGCCTGAAGTATGAGAATCCTACTTACAAAGACTAAGGGAGGAGCAGCAGTCAAAGGAATCCTGGGAAGAAAGAGGCACCATGGGAACTCTTCCTGAGAATTGTGGGTGTTGGCCTATCAAGCCAGAAGACAATGCTATATGTCAATGGCTGGAAGAGATGTAATACCACACCTCCAATACCTTCTGCCCTGAATTCAAGAGGACATGATAGCTTATTTTGGTGGCAACCTAACCATTCATTTTAAAGCATCTGTTGATAGGTAGTGGTTACTTGTGCTGCTATGTACCTGTATTCAATGATGGTTTGAGAAAAAATGTTTCAATCCAAATTGGATGAAAATTCAGATGAACACAGATCAGGACTCTATATGGGTCAGTAAACTGAAAGCATACAAACAGGCTCTGCCAACGACCTCTCTTCCATTCTTTAGCCACTGGTGGGATGGGTTCTGCCGGTAGCCTCTTCCACTCGTTAGCCTCTAATTCACATCTGTGTGTCTTTATTTCTATCTCTGGCCCCACTGCTGTGCCACCACTGTCTTCCAGAAGCCCACCCAATGTCATCAATAACAGTCTGTAATGAAGCACTAATGCACGATACATCTAACCATCACAGATGATGTTGGGCAGGCTGCAGGACAGTGGCGGTGCAGTGGCAGGACAGTGGCAGGCCAGAGGCCGGTTCTGGCCCATGAGCCGTTGTTTGCCTCCTACTGTGTAGGCAAATGAAGGGCTTCAAGTATAATGGCAAAAACTAGCATCTCAGATTCTCAGTATGAAGTGGAAAGTCAATCCCTTTTACCCCTTGCTTTCTAGAAACACACAACCTAAACAGAGAACAGTTATTTAAATAAGAGGTCTCTCTAAACCAAGGGTGGCCAGCTCCAGTCTCAAGGACGACAAACAATAGAGACAATGCATCCCAATATGTCATGCATATTGTTAGTACCTGAAAACCAGACCTGTTTTGTGGTCTTCAGGACTGGAAATTGGCCACCCATACACTAAATAATAAGGCTCTGGGAAGCCAAGGGTGTTAGCAAAAGAAAATGAATTAAATGAAAATGTTATTCCAAACAAAACATACATAAAATTCAGTGTCCCAGGAGAAAATGCATTAGCAGCCTGTTGCCACAATTTACAACCTGCCTCACAAACAACAAAACTGAAGCTCCCCCATGCTAATTCAAATCATCTGAAAAGGAAGTAGAGTGTTAGAAGGCTGTTGAATCAGTACTGCAGTCTCTCACCCCTGCCCCCCCCCCCCAATTTCTCAGCTTCATACTCCAAACCCTCCCCTCCCAGGCAGCTCATAGGAAAGGAAAGCAGAGGTGAAAGAGTCTAAAGCAGACAAGAACCAAGCCACTCCGCTCCCCCATCCAGTCCCTCCCCTCCTATTTCCCTCTCCCACTCCTGAAGTTAGTGTTCGATCCCTCAAAGAACTTTTTTTTTTTTTTTTTTTTTAAGTCAAACCAAAGATGATTTTGATACAAGTCCTAGATGTCCCTTTAGAAGATGTTCATCTTTATACCAAAGATAACACCTACCTATGTGGCCAAACATATACCAGTTTACAAAGATCTAGATTTTTCTTGGAAGTCTGCAGCTTCTCCTGTCCCACAGCAAGTAGAGAAGTCATTCGCTTCAATTAAGAAAAACTTGGCTGATGCTAAGCACTGCTTCAGCAAAATACGCTCCTATATTCAAGACTAGGAGGATTCAAATTATTTAAAAAAAAATAAGGATGGCTGCACTGTATGTCAATCCAAAACAAAACTGACATTTCACAGTTAAAAGCTTGTAACGGAAATGTCTTTACTTCAGGAATAGTTGAAGCTTTGTACATGGTCAATTTTTATTTGATCATAGTTTTAATGTTGTTTAAAAACATGAATGGATTTTTTTTTTTTTTTTTTAACGAAAACCTTTTTACATAACGAGAGGTGAAACTTCAGATAAAGTTATGCCACATAATTGCCTCAGAATTTTGAAAAAAGCTTCCACAGAATTTGCTAATTCTTGCAGCAGAATCTTGAAAAAGTGCCACAAGAAGCTTGAGGCTGTGCTTCAGTAAACACCTCTCCAAGAGAGGACAAAAAATCCTTGGAAAATTTTTATGACATCAAAACAATGTTTTTCCTATACTGTATTTAGATTATGAGTCAAACAACTCCTGTTCATACTTTACAGTTGTGAAGCTAAAAATGTAGTGGGATAAAATCATATACCTGCTTTACAAAACATTCAAACAGCAGTTTCCAATCCCTTAGCCCCAATACGAGCAGCTTCATTTGGACATGGATTTTTGTTTAAAGAGAGGGTCACATGATGTGTGTAGTTCAGAGCTTCCCAAACGTGTCCAAGGGACCCCACAGCCAGCTGGTTTTTCACAATGAATAAGCACGAGATAAATTTGCATATCACCGAGACTCAGTATATGCCCTGAGAAAGAGAGAGAGAGCCCACCACACACAAACCCTCACCATTCATCCAGCCCCCACTTCCCCAGGGAGAAAATGCTGGAGTGACATAGCGAGGCGAGCAGGGACCTTCTTTTTAATCAGGTGAGCGATGATGCCCAAACAATTAAGACTGTTCCGAATAGTCACTTGGTACTGACACTTCTGTTTGTAATATCATGTTTGTGGTTTCTAGCATCAAGCATTTTATTGGTGAATTTGGGAATTTAAAAAAATTATACTTTATGACATGTGAAGAATGCATGTAAGAAAGAATAACTAATTGTAAACAAGACAGACTTGGCAGTGAGAGCCGGGGGGGGGGGGGGAACATAACTAGGTTCCTTTGCCCCTCTCCCCACCCACGATCAGAAAGCATTCCGTTGCCCCGGGTTATATAACTAATTCTCAAGTGAGAGATGGCACCCGCACACATCGGCCAATGTCCATCAGTCTCTTTCTAGAGTTGTACAGTTTTACTACGTGGAGGTCATGGGGGGGGTTTTTTGGGGGGTTACTAATATTTTATGAAGTGGGGTATTAGGAAAGAAGGAAAGTGGGCAGGAGGTTGCAGAGTGAATGGGAAGCAATAAGGGAAGGGAATATTATATGGATAGTATTTTTGCAAGTTTCTAAAGGGTATTCGTTGGCTGATTCGCAGGCTACTGCTTGATCTGGAACACAGCACCCTCTGTGAATATGGATTAGAGCTTTGTGAATTGCATTATTTAATAATTATGAGAGAGTGTGACCCACGTTAAATAGGTTTCTTGAAATGTTGCTGAGCTTAGTACTTCTATTACAAGGGAAAAGGTATGCGATAACTTACAAAGGCTTAAATGTAATATTGCTTTCTTGCAAGAAACACATTTGACTGACAGACAAAGCATTTAAAATTGAAAAGGAAGTGGGTGTCAAGTTTTTTTGTTTTGTTTTTTGCAACTGGAAGAACTAAAAATTGTGAAAACTTTTGGAGCGGCAATTATCATGCACAAGAATGTAACTAGAAAAAGCTATAGTAGATTCAAAAAGGTAGATTATATTATTTGGTGAGCTCTTCGGTAAACCAATCATATTAGCCTCAGCCTATGCACCTTATCAATATGATCACACATTTTTCACGTCATAAGTTTCTCAGACTGGGAGACTTCCCTATTAGATTTAATAGGGATTTGCATTCTATTGCTGACATCCAAATGGTGTCAGGCAGCCCTTAAAAATAAATAAATAAAACTATAAGGAGGTAAGACTTTACCCGGGGCCACACAATGTGTCCCTTCCCATGGAACTGGAACACTCGTCCACTTGGAGGAAACCAGAGAGCGTGCTTTCTCAACCTACATTATGGAACTCTCTTCTCACGGAGAAAAGAACAATCTCAAAGCCAACATTGTTTAAAAAAGCTCTTAAAACAAATTTGTTTCAAAAGGCATATTTCTCATGCTAGCATCAAAGACATCATGATACTTGAGTCCTCCAGTATATCCCCGATGCAGCTTTTGTCAATCTGATTCTATTCTGCTTAAATTTAATGTACGTTCCATTTTAACTTAATAATGTATGTTGTTTTGTATCCCGCACTAAACTTAGGAAGGGTGGGTAACAAATATTTTAAAGTAACTAACTAAATAAATTGGCCGGCCCTGGCCAAGTTGCCACGGAAGACCAGAGACTACTTCCTACCAGACAGAAATCTAACAGCAGCGGCAAGCGGGACACGTCACAACGCATTCATCTTCCGGCCCTCTCACCCCCTCCCCCAAAGGGAAGCGTCATTGGGGGCAGTGGGTCAGCACACTGCTTCCAGCACCTGCCCGCACGTGCCACCTCCCCAATCCCCCCCCCCCTCACTCATCCTCCCATGTCTGGAAAGAGGAGAGCGCCGGCAACCTTTGCAGTGCCTCGGGCCGATCCTGCTCCTCCGCTGCCGGGAACTGAATGCAACTCGGGGCCCAGCAATAGAGGACTCAGACTGATACGCTGCAAGGCTGTCATTCCTCCTCCTGTTTCTGGGCATGGAGAGTGAATGAGAGGATTGGGGGGGGGGGGTGTGAAAGAATGAGTAAAAGGATCATGGAGGAGGTGACATGAAGGGGGGGTAAGAAAATCAGGTCAGGGATGTGAGCAAATATGTGAGGGGATGGGGGGACTGGAAGTGAACAAGGGAAAGTGAGAGGATGGTGGGGCAGGGCAGTGAATGAGGACGTGAATCAGGGAGGATGATGTGAGTAGAAGAGTGTGAGGGGCTCATGATGGAAGGGGAGGGAATGAGAGAGGACAGGAGAAAGTAAATAAGGATTAGTCAAGGAATCTTGAGGTTGGATGGAAGAGTGACTGAGGGATCACAGGGACGGGGAGGGGGGAGAGTGAGTGAGATGAAAGTGACAGAAGGATTGTACTGGGATGAGTGAAAATGAGGGAGGAAATTGGGGAAAGAGTGAGGAAATCTGATTCCCCATCCTCTCCTCCCTTTGTGCCTTTATCCTTCTCCATTCTTTCTCCTTCTACCCTGAATGCTTAATATTCCTTCTTTATTTCCTTCCTGAGATCCCCTTCCCTCTTCTCAGATATCCTCTCCCTCTCTTCCCAGATTCCCTTCCCCTCCTTCCTCCCAAGTCCTAATTACTAAGATCCCTTTTCCTCTAATAAAGAAAAAAATAAACTGGACACAGAAATGTCAGAAAACTGTTTATAAAGTTATGTTTATTTATGTCAATATTCAATAAAAAGATTTGAAACATAAGAAAAGCAAATATATGCAAAATTAGGCAAATTTGCCACAGAATCTTGAAAAATCTGCCACAAGAAACTGGGGGCTCTACCTTTTCCCACCTGACATGTGCACATAATACATACACACACATCGATGTGTTAATTTTGCAAAATTTGGTAAACTCTACAAAGCTGAGATTGAAGCTCTTGATATCTCGGATCACTGGCCAGTTACATGTATGATGGAAACTGCAAAGAAGACTCTTAATGTAGCCAACTGGAGAAGGCCACCTGTTTTGTACAGGATAAGAAATTTACTGGGAAACAGCCAACCTAGTGGTGAAGTTATAGGATTTGAGAGCACCAAGCAGAAGAAGCTAAATGCCAGTGAAGGAGCACCAACTAATAAGTATAAAAAGCAAAGAAGAGGTTTAGCCAGACTCAAAAATATTTGAATGATTTATTGCATCAAAGGGCAGTCCTTTAAACAAATTTTATTTGCATGGAAATATGACTAATAAAATGTGGCAAATTTAGTAAAGACTTTATTTGGGCTGCATAGGTATTCTTTCAGATAGAAAGGGAAAGAGTTTGCATGCTCTGTTGGCAATATGCTCTATATTTCAAATGTTTTATGAGAATTTGTACAAGGTGGGGGACTAACGTAATTAACAAAGAACAAGTTTGTCAGATCTGTGTCTTCCAATTTTTTTCTCAAGTTGATTTGTAAACTCCAAATAAGCCTCTCTCTTAAATTGCGAGATCTCTATGGTCATCAAAGAGCTACCCAAAAGGCTGGAGGTCCAGATGGACGGAATGCTTGCTTTTATAAGGTGCTTAATGTGAAACTGCACGGTGAACTGAGGTATCTTTATGAAAAGAGGTTTACACTGGGGCATATGCCAAACACACACACACAAAAAAAACCCCTCAGTTATCATTGTGATACCCCCTACCCCCTTCCCCCCCCCCCCCAAAAAAAGCCAGAAACCTGTAAGATCAGTTTCCTATAGGCCTATTTCTTTATTAAATCAAGATATAAAAATGTACAATAAAATATTTGCCAACAGATTGAAATATATTATACCCAAATTAGTCTCCCTGGGGCAAGCTGGATTGGTTTATAATAGAAGATCTAGTGTAAATGTGTGCAAGTAACTTGCTGTGTTTGAGGCACGCCAGGATGGGTTAATTTCAGATCCTGTATTAGTGGGATTCAATGCAGAAAAAGCAATTGACAGGAATTCCTGATCATTTTTTTTTTAATCTGTATTACGGCGATATGGTTTTCATGGTAGGATTTTTGACTGTATAAAAATTCGCTATTCTATTCCAACATTGCAGGTAACTGCTAACGGCTGTTTATCTGAGATGTTTGAGTTACAGAGAGGAGCTAGACAAGACTGTCCCCCCTTTCTCCTCTTTTGTTTGTTTTATCTTTAGATAATCAAGAAATGGCAAATTATTACTAGAATTTCAGTGGGAAATAAACCTATGAAGACTCTTGTTTGCTAATGATACCCTCACGCTTCTTTCTAATGCTAGGCAATCTCAGCCCAATGCAATAAACCTGTTTTCATGCTACGGAAGTTTCTCAGGTTTGAAACTAAACCTGGATAAGTCTGAGGCTATAGATTTATTAGAACTATGCAAACTGATTGGACAGACTTTCTTTTAAAATGGAAGTCTGATGTAATGAAGTAGTTTGGCTTACAGATTCATAAAAATCCTTGTTTTTGATATACTCGTAATGTTCAGCCTATTATTATAGAACTGCAAAACAAAATTCAGAGCTGGTCAAAGCTTCCTGTATCTCTTCAGAGGAGATCAGGTTTGGCGAAGATAATTATAGCACCAAAACTCACACACACACACATATATACACACACACACATATACACACACACTATACATATATATATAACAAATGGTTCCGATTACAGTATTAAAATAAGACATTAGCGACCAAATTTTAAAAAATTTTAAAAAATTCATCACGGATACGGTAAAAAATGGTTTCTTTAAGCTATACACGCTTAAACGTATTAAATCTCTATTATACCAATATGATTTCCGCACAGTTTTACAAGCAACTATTTTATCAAAGATTGATTACTGCAATGCTCTGTTACTGGGTCTACCCAAAGCCACCATTCAACCTTTGCAAATGCTGCAAAATGCAGCTGCCCGCATTATCACCGACACAAGCCGCCATGATCACATCACTCCAGCTCTTCAGTCTTTGCACTGGCTACCCGTGGCTTACAGGATAATTTATAAATCTATGTCGCTGATACACAAAGCCATTCAAAACAGAGAAATGCTCTGGTTCACAGATCAACTACAATTCAAAACGTCTTCCCGCCCAACGAGATTCCAGAATTTAGCCAAACTAAATATCCCAGCACCCAATCTGACTAAACTCTCTAGTACAAAAGAACTATCTTTCATCATTGCTGGATCAACAATATGGAACACCATGCCCTCTGAATTACGCCAGGAACTCTGTCACAAAAAATTTAAACAAAACCTTAAAACCTGGCTATTTAAAAAAGCCTACTATCAATGATCTGAATCCTCAACTACTCTTCCTAACTGCCACAATCTCTCATATATTGCTTATATTCTATTAATACAAAGTTATATACTGTATTGTTTTTGTTTAGTTACCTTGTTATATTGTAAAGCGCAATGCTGAATTACTGTTTGAATGTAAACCGAGGTGATGTTATTTACGTACCCCGGTATAGAAAAATCTATAAATAAATAAATAAATAAATAAATAAATAAATAAAAGCCCGGTGCACGTAAAAATAGGTACTTACACATGTGGTTGGGCCTTGCATGCGCTGTGCACATTTTCAAAAGGGCCTAGCCATGCACGCAAGTGCCGCTACGTGCACAAGTGATGGGCCCTGAAAAAAATGGGCGGGACAGATCTCGGCCATGACAGCAGCCCGGGGAAGCGCGCATGTTATAAAATCAGTGCACGCATCTTTTAAAATCTACCCCTAAGGCTCTAAATATTTGAAGTAAATTTTGTGGCACAACAAGAGGGTTAGAATTTCTATTGGTAAATTAATGGTACCAAGAGATGAAAGTGATATGGGGTTCCCTGACTTCCAATTTTTATAATATACAGAGCTTGACATACCACCTTGGAGATTGAATAATAGATATAGTACGAAAGCATAAATTGATAGATTGAGAAACAAGTGACTTTTCCATTAAGTTTAAAATACATTTTGCATGCTTAAAAAAAAAAAAAGGCATTATCAGATTGAGTTTCTCAGTCTATTCTACCGGTAGTGAGGACGATGTGAGGTGAATGGTAATGTGACAAAAAACGTGTCACTATCAGATTTAATTTCACTATACCTATCCCGGAAAGGCCATCCGAACTTTCTTCCTGATGCTAGATACCCAGCATATAAAGGGCTGCAAATCAATGTAGATTTTCTTCTTGACTTAAAAGAAAACAAAATGCAAACTTGAGTACTGCAGAGACAAATTGGAATTTCATGATAGAGAGTCTGTCTTCAGATTCATAATTACATTACTGTAACATTGAGACAAGATGTGAGGGGAACTGATTCTATGTCACTTCAGGAACTGATAAAGATTTATGGGTAAGATAAAGGGTCCTTGTGTGTCTATAAATTTCTGCACAGTTGTAGATAGAATACTGTCTTGATGGTTGACAGATATATAGCAGAGAGACCTAGAAGTCCCCCTAAATGTGGATAACATGCAGACTTGTAACATACTGATATATTGTATTATAGAAAATGTTCCTCCAGAAATGTAGTCGAGAGTCATCCACAGGACAATTTTTTGCCACTGAGAGCACATCAGGCTGGGATTGTAAATTCTAATCAATGTTTAATATGTCAGGGGATAGATGCCATATTGATAAGTTGTTTATGGGAATGTCCTATCATGTGTCATTTTTTTGGAATGATAAAGTGAGAATTAGCTATAATTATAGGGAAGGGGTACCTATGGGATATTTGTTCTACTTCTTGGGTCATTTCCTGGGGGTGGTGAAGATGGGAGGTAGGTAGGTTTCATAAACTCCTTTGATCAAGACTTGTTTGATGGCTGAAAGATGCATTCTGTTTAAATGGTTAGATAAATCTAATCTCATGACTGGAAAAATAAAAAAATGCTAGATAGACAGATAGATAGAACCCTTATATTAAGTCTCGGGCAGGATAATCTCCATCCAGACTATACTTCAAGTGAGTGAGATTTCTTTGAAAAGTAAATCCTTTGTTGTTATAATTTACACAGTTAATCGAACATTGTGTTTTTTAAATGCTGTATTTATATGACTGGGTCCAGTAATGTTCTATTGCTCCCTTTTTGGTGTAGTCATATGTAGTTTATGATGCGTTTGGGCGTTAATGAGGAAAAATGGTTGTCTTTAATTGTTAATCAGAAAAACAGTATACTCTCTCACGTAATATAATGATACTGGGTCCAGAATATGCCACTGTTGCACCTATGCACACAATCGGCCCCTTGAAGAAGGCTGTTACGAGCCCGACACGGACCACATTTCGGCATGTATCTTACAAAACCTCCACGACCAAATCTCAGGCATTTCCTCCAACAGCGCAAAAGTTAAGTGTCAAAGTTTGAACGATGATATTCACTTTATCACAAATTGAAATGAAAAATCGCAATGAAAAATTGAAATAAGAAAAGAATGTGATACAAAAGACCTATGATTATACTATCAGTATACTCACACTTTGTGCTAACTAGCATGGAATTGTATGCCTTTGTATGAGGTCTTCACCACACAAACTTGTCTACGTGGACTTACAGAGAACATTTGGGTGTCTTTATTTGTTAGCATATGCTGAAGGCTTGTGAATTTAATAAAGAGGTTACTTTAAAAAAAAAAAAAAAAGCCCCAAACACACCCACCTTGAATTTCAGATTTCTGAAACAGCAATCTTAATGCACCCTGAGAAGGCTGGCTCAGAAGGTTTCAAATCCTCTCTGCATTATGTCCTGATTGCAGAATAAATAATGCTGTTTACTGTTTTTTTTAGCTTCTATTTATTTATTTACTAACGCTCCTGTTTTAATCTGATAGACTTGAAGTGCCATACTGCATCAAGAAAATGGAGCCTACATTCTACATTCAAGGAAAAAAAAAAAAAAGACTGGTATGAGAAATTTCTGACTGAAGTAGAAACTGCCTAAATATTTCTGTATAACAAGTGAAAAACAAGGTGGGGGGGGGGGGGGGGGGGGGGGAGGGTCAATTCCATAGCCGGTATCAAACCACCCATCTGTCTGGAGATCCAGGGACAGAGGGTGGTGCACCTCACAGAAAGCAATCCTCCATCAAGGGCAATAATAGAAAAGGGGAAAAAAAAAAAAAAAGACATGAGCAGGACATAAGTATCCTGCACATCATGCTAAATTGATGGGTACCAGGAATAGCATCTTGTAAGTCAGTAAGGAAATTGAAACATGGGAGGTTTTTTCATGCACCAGTAGATTTCATAAAGACTGGTTCAATCTCCTCGGCAGCTTTGGCAAACAAGCTTTTAAACGCTCTCCAATCAATCCTCCTCCTCATAAGGCAGTTTCGTTGTAGGCATAGCTACAATGTGCACCCCCTAATGAACTGTGCCTCTTCAGAAGTAATTCAACAAATATTTTTAGAACAAATTGTGCGGGGCACTTAGATTTCATCTGACACACCAAGCACAGAAAGGGCTCCAAATCTCATTATACGCTAACAAGATGGATTTTTTTTTCTGAACTCTTGATGGTTCTTACAGCTTTCCCCAAGTAATCAACTCCAGGAAGACGTGCCTTTCAGTTTCCAGGCTGCTAGTCATTCAGGCTAATATCAACAGGCCTAGCAAGCCTAGGCAACAGGTGGGAAAATTCTGGGGGCAACAAAGTGCCTACTTGCCCGCCCCATGAACCTCCAACCCTACCACTTGATCTCTGCTGCATTTTCTCCTGCTTCCCTCAGCAGATCTCTAGTCCCCCTCCCTCCCTCCCCACCCAGGGGCACCTGGGCTCTGGCAGTGCTGCCAATATAAGGCAGGGAGCACAGGGTCTGAATTAGCTCACACTCACAGGCCCTGCCTCCTACAGGGAAGCCCAGGGGGAGCAAGGCCAACTGTACAACCTGCAAGAGTTGATTCAGACCTTGCACTCGCTGTCTTCTGCCCCGAAGTCCACGGAAGACAGTGGAGAGTGGATTGGAGGGTCTTGGTGGGGGTGGAGTAGTGTGGCACAGGTACTGACAGTTCCAAGAGAGACAGCAAAAGCCCAAATCTGTTCAGGTTTCAAGAAGAGTCCTTCTTCCTAAATGCCTTTGCATCAAGCAAGGTCCAAAAATCAACTTGGTCAAACTGGATATATGATGAGATATGCCTTAAATAAGCAAAATACTGATTGCAACTGCCGACAGATTTATAAGGAATAAATCTTTTAAATGTAGCAACTTTGATGATATCCAGGGCCTTTCATCTTAAAACATGTTTGGAAAAGAGACTGTTGAGGGGAGATATGATAAGAGGTCTATAAAATGAATAGAGTGGAACGGGGAAATACAAAATCGGTTTTTTACTCTTTCATAAAGTACAAAGACTAGGGGGGACATGCAATGAAGATATTATATCACCACCAAAATCCATCTCTTCCTTTCTGAACTCACAAACAGATCCCTTATTGCACTTCCTCCTCACATCCCTCTTAGACTATTTCAACCTGCTCCTCACAGGTCTCCCAGTAAGCCATCTCTCTCCAACACAATCCATCCAAAATTCTGCTGTGCAACTTATCTTTTGCAAAGTCACTACACCCATATATAAGCCCCCTTCTCAAGTCACTACATTGGCTCCCAATCCATTCCCGCATGCAGTTCCAGCTTCTCCTATTCACTTATAAGGGCTTTTACTCTGCATCTCCTCCCTACCTTTCATCTCTCTATATTCCTCCTTGTGCACTCCGCTCCTCAGACAAGTCATTCCTATCTATGCCCTTCTCTTCTCCCGCCAATTCCCATCTCCGTGCTTTCCATCTGGCTGCACCATATGCTTGGAACAGGCTTCCTGAGAAGGTGCATCATGCTCCCTCTCTTGCTGTATTTAAATCCCATCTAAAAATCCACCTTTTTGAGGCCACTTTTAAATCTTAACCCCCAATTGTCCCCGCTTACAGCTTCAATTTTTAATCATTTTCTTATGAATTCTCAAAATCTTTTGCCCTGTATCTTTGTCTTCATTAGACTGTAAGCTCTACTAGCATGTATTCGCTCATATGTTTTTGTACAGTGCTGCATACATGGACTAATGCTTTGGAAAGTAGTAGTAGTCATTTGAAGCTTCCAGATTCTAATCCTGGTTCTTGAACGATTAAGCAAATTAAGTTTGTCTTATACATTTACTCTATTACAAGGATCATGAGCAGTTTAGACTGCCTAGTGAGTGCTCAGGATGGACAGCGATGAATTCAATCTTAGAGAAGACACTCCTAGACAATTGTAAGAGAAAAGTCCTGATGGGATCATCAAGGGGAGGCAAAAAAAAAAAAAAAAGGGAAAAGACCAACCAAGTGAAAACTTTGCTAAGATGAATATCCAAGAAAAAATGCTTTAATTTAAAGGCTTTTCCCAAGTCGTGAATTTACAGGCCAAGGGATACATTAATCAAGCTCACTGATTCCACATTACAACTGGGATCTTCTGTGGTTGAATACAGCCTGCCATTTCAATCCATTTCAAAGATGCTGCATAATAATAAAATGCCTTTTAAAGTGCAAAGAGATTTTATTATCCTTTTCTCTTCTGATGCCTGTTACTACTTAGAGCTATTTATTCAGCACAGTGCAAGTAGGAACAGTTCAGTTAAGAGTCTGCCCTCAACACTGCCGAGAAAATCTAGGAGGTTCTGGAAGCCACATTTAAGATTTATTTTTTTTTTTAATTCTTTATTTATAGACTTTTTCAATGCTATTTCAAGAATTACAAACTTGAAATTAGAAAAGGAGAAAGGTAAAGAAAAATACTTTTATACAATATTATCTAAAGACAATAATACAACTTTGCTCCATAAACCCACTAAAGTGATCCATTACTTACCAAGCCTCTTATAATTACAGCGAAAATAATGTGTCAGATAAGGAACTCACTCTTGTTAAGGGAAGAAGAGAAGGAACAAACTCAGTATCCCCAGACTGAGGTACAGACATTGCTTAAAAAAGCAGAGAATTGAGAGGGAACAAGAAAAACAGACTGATCCTTTATTCTTCACTATCCATTTACAAGGAAATTTTAAAGTAAATGTAGCCCTAATCTGTAACACCCTAGAATGCATTAAGAAACACTCAAATTTAGGATTTTAGGTAGAAAGTTGAAATCCAGAGCCTCCAGCGCAGCATTCTCAGAAACCCCTCCCCATTCCACGTACAGGATCCCAGAGGCAGGCAGAGCTCTGGAGTCTCAATGTGTGAAATAAGACAAATGGTGCAGGGGAAAGGGTTTTAGATATTTTAGGAGCTGGGGAAGGCAGGGAGGGGGGGCTTTTCCAAAAGAATGAGCTCCACCTTAACCAGAGTTGAACCAGGCTGCTGGCACTAACATTTTAAAAAGGAAACAGATGATCAGCAAAGCAGCCAGTCACTCAGAAGTGCATGACTTGGAATGATGCAACTCTAAAGGATATTAATAAAACATGAAAATTAGGGTATCCAGATAGAGATTGCAATAAATGCTATCATAATTCCAGGTGCCTTTAAGAAAGGAGCAGGCTGAACAGAAAAATTCCAATTTACCCCTATCAACTGATAAGTAGGTTGTTAATACAAACAAAAAACAAACACACTTTGAAATGTCTGTATACAAATGCTAGAAGTCAAAAATTCAATATGGGAGAGTTAAAGTGTATAGCACTGAATGAAGAAATAGATATAATTGGCATTTCAGAGACCTAGTGGAAGGAGGATAACTAATGGGCCACTGTCATACTAGGGTACAAACTATATCGAAATGATAGGATAGCTCAAATTGGTGGAGGAGTGGTGCTATATGTTAAAGAGGTCAGAGCAAACAAGAAAAATTCTGCAAGATCTAAAATGCAATGCACAACCTTTATGGATAGAAATTCCATGCAAGAAGGTGGTGAGGGTGTATTACTGTCCACCTGGTCAGAATGGACAGATGAAATGCTAATAGAAGTTAGGGAAGCTAACAAAATTAACAACACAGTAATAAAGCAGAGTTGCTTACTTGTAACAGGTGTTCTCCTAGGTCAGCAGGATGTTAGTCCTCACACATGGGTGACATCATCAAATGGAGCCCGGCACTAGAAACGTTGACTGGCACACTGAGCATGCTCAGCATGCCACTATCCACATGGGGTCCCCCTTCAGTCTCGTAACTTAGAATTACAAAAAAATAAAACATATATAGGAGAAAACCAACTCCGTAGGGTGGCGGGAGGGTTTTGTGAGGACTAACATCCTGCTGTCCTAGGAGAACACCTGTTAGAGGTAAGCAACTCTGTTTTTTCCTAGGACAAGCAGGATGGTAGTACTCAACAACAACTCTGGTGCTGTGGAGAACAGAGGGAGACAGCCTGAACCCAAAAAAAGGGCCCTAGGCAGGAAGAGTTGGGTTTTACAGCTGAAAGATTCTGAAGGACAGACTGGCTGAAACTGCTGTCATGTCAGCCATCCCTGTCCAGACAGTAATGGGCAGCGAATGTGTAGAGAAAACGCCACATCGCAGCCTTGAGATCTCAGCCATGGGGACAGCTTGCAAGTGGGCCACCGAAGCCGCCATGGCTCTACGGAGTGAGCTTTGACATGGCCTCCTAGCTGAAGGCCCGCCTTCTCAGAGCAGAAGGAAATACAATCCACCAGCCAGCAGTGTTTGCCTGGAAACCGCAACTCCCAATCTATTCTTGCCGAAGAGATGAAGAGCTGCATGGAGTGCCTGTGGCCTGCTGTCCGCTTGAAGTAGAAAGCTAAGACCCTCTTTCAATCCAAGCTGTGCACAGCCTGTCCGTCCTGGTGCGAGAGAGACCTGGGAAAAAAGATGGGCAGAATAATTGACTGATTAAGATGAAAATCAGTCACCAACTTAGGCGGGAACTTAGGGTGAGTACGGAGGACCACCCTATCATGAAAGAAATTTGTGTAGGGCGGATGTGTCACCAATGTCTGAAGCTCGCTTACCCTGCATGCTGAAACGACCGCAACCAGGAAGATGACCTTCCAGGTCAGGTACTTCAGATCACAGGAGCCCAAGCGTCTCGAAAGGATCTCAAATGAGCCAAGCCAACACCACGCTGAACTCCCAGGACACAGCAGGAGGCCACAGGGAAGGCTTCAGTTGAAGCAAACTCCGCATAAACTGCCCCACTATGGGCTGCACAGAGGTGGGTGAACCTTCAACACCATGGTGGTAAGCACAGATGCCACTCAGGTGTACTCTGACCGAGTTAGTCTTCAGATCAGTGTCTGAAAGGGGCAGCAAGTAGTCAAGCAACCTCGGAGTGGGGCAAGAAAATGGATCTAAGCCGTGACACTCACACCAGATGGAAAACCTCTTCCACTTCAGGTTATAAGACTTCCTGGAAGCTCCCAGGACCCGAGATAAGCTGTCAGAGAGATCAAGGGGGCTGCAAAACTAGCCTTTCAACATCCAGGCCATCAGAGACAATGCCTTGAGGTTGGGATGGTGCAGCCTGTCTTGATCCTGCGAGATCAGGACAGGGGAGGTCCCCAGACTGATCGGTTCTCTGAGAGAGAGAGATCCTGCAGCAGCCGGACCCAGACCTATCTTGGCCAATGAGGGGCAATGAGAATCATGGTCCCCCCTCCCGTCCCGCCGGAGCTTCAAGAGAGTCTTCATCACCAGAGGAAGCAGAGGATACGCATACAGAAGGCCCTTGCCCCAATGACGGGCAAAGGCGTTAGAGGCTGGTGTGCTGTCCCCCCCCCCGTACAGGGAGCAGAAGTGGCTCACCATGTTATTACAGAGGGAGGCGAAGAGGTCCATGTCCGGGATCCCCAAAGGCGAAAGATGCGATCCACCACTGCTTGATCCAGGGACCACACATGGGGTCAGAACACTCAAAATCAGCTGGTCCGCCCCCACATTCTCCATCCCGACCAGGTAGATGGCCCAGAACAGCATGCCCTGGGACTGAGCCTAAGACCAAATCTAGACAGCCTCCTGACACAGGAGGAATGACCCTGTACCTCCCTGCTTGCTGATGTACCACATGGCCACTTGGTTGTTAATCTGAACCAGGACCACCTGGTTTGACAAGCGATTCCGGAATGCCCAGAGTGCATACCAGATATATCTCTGATCACCCAAAGCTCCAGGAAGCTGATCTGGCATTGAGCTTCCTAAGTGGACCAAAGACCTTGCGTGCGGAGGCCATCCACATGTGCACCCCAACCCAGAGTGGATGCATCTGTGGTAAGCACAACCAGGGTCGGGGGGGGGGCTGAAAAGGAACCCCCTGCTCCAGATTAGGCAGACTCTCCCACCAAGATAAAGAGGTCTGGAGAGATGGCGTGACACAAATGTGCACACTGAGGTCCTGGGTGGCCTGCTGCCACTGAGACCACAGGGTCCACTGAGCCCTCCGTATATGAAAGAGAGCCCAGGGAGTAACATGGACAGATGCGGCCATGTGACCCAGCAAGCGAAGCTGAAGCCAGGCCAACACCTGTTGGCTTCAGTGGACTAGACTTGCCAGAGACTCCAGACCAAGCGCCCAATCGTGAGGAAGAAGGGCCTGGGCCTGTGACATGTCCAGGCGGGCACCAATAAAGTCCAACTGATGTGACTGGGTGAGATGGGACTTTGGAAACAAGCCAGAGGGACTCCAGCACCTGAATGGAGATGCATAGGGAGCAAAGTGCCCCCTCCTGGGTGGCGCTCTTCACCAAGCAGGGAAACACTTGCACCCCCAGCCGGTGGAGATGCGTGCACCCACTACTGCCAGGCATTTGGTAAAGACCCATTGGGCCAAAACAAGGCCAAATGGCAACACCCTGTACTGAAAGTGGCTATCGCCCACGAGGAACCATAGATACTTCCTGTGACCAGGGAAGATCTTGATGTGGGGTACAGATCTTTGAGGTCGAGGGAGCACAGCCAGTCCCCTCTTTGCAGGAGGGGGAAATCAGAGTGCCCAGCGAGACCATCTTGAGCTTTTCTTTTCGCAGAAATCTGTTCAAGGCCCTCAGATCCAAGATGGGGCAGAGCCCCCCTGTTCTCTTTGGAATCAGGAAATAGGGGGAGTAGAACCCCCATCCTTGCTGACACAGCGGTACGGTTTCTACTGCTCTGGCCATTACAAGGGCGGAGAACTCCATCCAGACAATTTCCTGATGTGGGAACTGGCCCCACAACGGGCAAGAGGGAAGTCCATGGGGATATCCAGGAAGTTCAACTGATACAGTCGATGAATGATGGGCAGGTCCCACTGATCTGATAACTTGTGGCCAGAAGTCCACAAAGGCCCATAGCTGACCTCCAACCAGAGGCACCAATGTCGAGGGTATGGTCACAGAGCTTATGCTCACTCGCAGCTAGTCAAAACCTTGTAGAAGGGCTCCGCTGGAGTGGCCCCTGGGAATGTGATGCCAGAGGATAATATTTCCTTTGGCAATAGAAGGACCTCCTGGCACCCTGACACGAGGATTTCCTGGCGGAGGACAGTGGGTCCTACATACTGGCCGAGAGATGCTGGAGGGTCTCATGGTGATCCTTAATCTGAGCCACAGCATCTCTCACTTTATCTCCAAACAGATTCTCGCCAGTACAGGGCACGTCTACAGGCTTCTCTTGGACCTTCAGACAAATCTGAGGCTCTGAGTCATGCCATCCTACAGGTGCTGATGCCCACCGCCGCCACCCTAGCTGCCATCTCAGACACATTATAGGTGGATTGCACCTCGTGTTTCCACACTCCAAGCCTTGCTGGGCAACTGCCAAGAAGGCTTCCTGCTGCTGCTGGGGGAGGCGTGCAGACAATTCCTGAACCTGCTTCCAGAAGTTTTGAGTATATTGGGTCATGTACAGCTAGTAGGAAGCAATCTGGGCTATCAGCATAGTGCCTTGGTACTCCTTCCTACCTAAGGCATCCAATGCCTGGCTTTCCTGACCCAGAGGTGCAAGAACGCTTGGCCTAATTGAGGGCAGATTCCAAGACTCCACCACCACTGACTGATGCGGGAGCTATTGCCTCTCAAAACCCAAGGCCTGTTGCACTAAGTAGACCGCATCTGCCTTCCTGTTTACTGGAGGCACTGAGATGGGGTGTTTCCAAATCTGGAGTAGCTCCTTAAAGATGCCATATACGGGAACACTACCTCCTTTGGGGCATCAACGAACTAGAGAATCTCCAGCATCTTGTGACAGGCATCCTCCTCCATCAGAAGCTGGAAGGGAATGGCCTCTGCCATAGCCTGCAAAGGTGAGATCTCCAGCAGGGACTGGATGGAGTGGGCAATGATGGATCTAAATCCATCGGCTCCCTACAGCCCTTAGGCATCAATGCACCTGATGCTAGAGTCGAAGGATCAGACGTTTTGGACCTGAAAAACTTTTACATCTTATCTAAAATGACCTTGGAGGTCATTTGATTGCAAAAACACCACCTCCAGATGTTGTGCGATCCCCCCCCAGGAAGAGAAGACCTCTTGCGGATCTGTAATGTTCATGGTCCACGGGCACTGGGGGCATCGGCGAAACCCCGACGCCATAAAAAAGAGCCGGCGAGTGGTCAATAGCTGGCAGCCACCGAAGAGCGACACTGCCAGGAATCAACTTCAACGTATGAGGAAAAAAAGGGGAAGAAAAGGGACCCGGCACAGACAAGTCAAAAAACGACCAGAGCTCCACAATCGCAAGGCAAAAGCAGCACAGAAAAGAAGAGACTGAAGGGGGACCCTGCGTGGACGCGTGGATAATGGCTTGCTCGGCATTCTCAGTCTGCCAGTCAATGTTTCTAGTAGCACAAGCACTGACAAGAGGAGGAGCTATTTCCTACCTAATCTTTAGTGCAACACATGATTTGGTGAGAGAGGTAACTGTGTTAGGGTTACCTGGCAATAATGATCATATAATCAAATTTGACTTGATAACTGAAGGGAAGACAATAAAGAAGTCTACTGTGTTAGCATTTAATTCTCAAAACGGAGACTATGATAAAATGAGGAAAATATTTATGAAAAAAAAACTGAAAGGAGCAACTGCAAAAGGTTAAGAGATTACATCAGGCATGGACGTTGTTTAAAAATATGTTCTTGGAAACCCAGACCAGATGTATTCTACACATTTGAAAAGGTGGAAAGGGCAAAAAATTACCGCATGGTTAAAATGTGAAGTGAGAGGCTATTCAAGCCAACAGAACATCTTTCAAAAAAATAGAAAAGGGATGGGAATGAAGAAAACAGGAAACAGCATAAGCACTGGCAAGTTAAGATGCAAAGCACTGATAAGGAAGATAAAGACAGAATTTGAAAAGAAGCTTGTTGTGGAAACAAACTCATAATAAAATGCTGCTGTTGCTTGGGCTTTGTGCTTAGAATCATTATCCTACTGAAAAGTGAATCTCCTTCCCAGTCCCAGGTCCATGGCAGACTGGAACATGATCTGCCTATACTTTGCTCCATCCATCTTTCCCCCAATCTTCACAAGCTTCCCCTATCCCCACACCGCTGCAAAGCATCTCCACAATACAAAGCTGCCACTCTGCCACCACCGTGCTTTACTGGAAAGATGTGCTGTTTTATGCCATACACATCCCGTGGCATGCAGTGACATTTATAGCAGGGGATTCAGTTTCGCTCCCTCAGGCCCCTCTCCCCCCCCCCCAACAGCAGTCTCGCTCCCTCAAACTCCCCTGCCCTAGAGCCAAAAATACATGGATCCCATATGGCATTAGGCCTGCTATAAACCCACAATGAAGTGTGGAACGATGGACAAACACACTGATATGAACACATCCTTCCCACACATTAGAATGGGGCTCTGTAAGTTCTCTTCTGGTTTCCATTTGAGCCTTCATTTACCTGTAATTGGTCCTTTGAAATGTGTTTTAACTTGAGTGATGTCTTATTTCAGGTAATTGGTTCAACCCCCCCCCCAAATTATCCTCTGGAAATTCCCCTTGATGTATCTAATGGGGCACATATTTCCTTGTGTTTTTACAGTGGCCTCTGTAGCCATGCCATCCTCTCTTTGGTCCTAACAAGTGTTCAATCGATTTTGTTTTCGCAGGCACATTTCTCAAGAATGTAATGCCGCTTTATTTTACCCCATGTAATTGGTCCCTCCCGATGCAGCCTTTGCAAAACACTGTCCGTGTCGGTGGACTGACATTTCAATAAAGACTTGGCATTTTAGAATTATTAAACTTTTCCTGTTTCAATTGTTTTTTCTGGTTTATTTTACATGGACCTTTGCAATTGATTTTGCTACACACCTGTTGGATTAGGCCTGTTATAACATGTAATAGGTGTGGGCTTGACCCTCAGAAAGCCATGAATAAACAGTTGCAATATAGTAAACCTCCTACATCAAAAACAGCACTAACTGCCAGCACTCAAACTACAACTACCTACGAAAAGGCAACACTGCAATTATTACATTAGGCTCTAAAATATCAATATATCTCCTACTTAGAAAACAAAACAACCCAGGCTGCCTAAAATATCTGTAAAATAAAAAAAATACTGTACAAAAGCTTCTAAAATTACGCAAGTCCCTTCTTCAGATATAAGAGACATTCACATCTAAAGACGGGTCTTAAATTGTCTCAGTAACTCACATACAGTATTTCTGAATAATATTTAGAGAGCTCCAACAAAAGCCATCACAGCCTACCAAGAATAAAGTTTACCCCCAGGGACAAATCTGCCATATCAAAACAACACTAACTCCCAGGATTCAAACAGCAACGACCCTATCCAGGAAAGCGCAGTACTGCAAACATTATATCAGGCACTATAAGACCAATATACCTCCTATTAAAAACAGAACAAGACCGACTACTATCAACCTCCACATAGAAACTATATACTGGCAGAATCCCTCACCTGGATCCCACATACAGAACACAGACAGGCCCTTACCAAAGGCAAAATAAGAGACCAACAAATAACAAAATAAAAAAATATAAAACATCGTAAAAGTAAAAACCATATTAATAAAAAGAAATATTTAAAGACAGCTGATGAATAGAACATCTCATAATTAAAGCCTCAAAAATATTTATAAAATTTCCCAAAATACCAATATAATATTTCAAAACAGCAGACAAATCAAATGTCCAATAATGAAACTAACAAGGATTTAACACATCTCCTGCTCTCCATACCTGGGATGTTTCAGTTTCCAGCTATTCTGAGATAGTTGTGGATTGGGAGAGGGGGAGCCAAATAAACTTTACCCTCTCACTCACACACAGGCTTTCAATCCTTCACATACGTACACCCACATACAGGCCCCTCCCTCCACACACACACATACACCCATTGGCTCTTACATACCCAGGCTCTCACCCAAACACACACACATACAGGCAGTCACCCCCCACACACAGGCTGTCACCCACAAATATGCATCCAGGCAGTCATACACATACACACATAGGCTTTCACCTCCCTCGCCCCCACACACAGACTCTCACACATATAGCCTCTCACACAGAGGATCTCACCGAACTACACACACAACCAGACTCACCCACTCAGGTAGTCACACATATATACATACACCCTCTGACTCATTCACCCACACAGGCTGTCACCCACCCCACAGACACAGACTCTCAAACCTCCAACAACATACACAGGCTCTCATCCCCCCACCCACACAAGCAGACACACACACACACACACAGTCACCCACAGAGGCAGTTACCCACATCTCACCCCACTACACACACAAAGGCCTGGGCTTCTTCTTCAGCTGCTAGCGGGATCGGGGTCCACTGGAGGCCACCACATCCTCCTCTTTTGGCCGCCAGTGTGATGGGGTCCACTGGCAGCCACAGAGTCCTCTCTCTCTCTCTCCAGCCACCATGAGACAAGCTTCACGGCGGCCGGTCGAATCATGAGGCGGACAGCATCAGGAGTCGCATTTATCCAAGCAACATCTCCTGCTGCCATGGGGCTGGTCTCGTGGTAAGAGATGAGAATTGCTCCGCAGAAGCAGAAAAAGTGTTTGAATAAATGCAACTCTTGCTGCCCACTGGCGAGGTTGTAGGGAGTTGTGATGCCACTGATTGGATCCGGCAGGGATAAGCCAAACCCCTGTCCGATCTCATGCATAAAATAGGGGTGGCACATGCATGCCACCACGTAGTGATGCTTATGAGCGGAGGAGTCACTGAATCCCTTGAAGGCCCTAACCACATGTCACTGCACATATCGCTTAACATTGAGACCAAAAGATCTAGTTTAGCCTCATCAGACCACAAAACCTTCTCCCACATATATAGTTTCACCTAAGTGTTTCTTTGTAAACACAACGTGGCACATCATATGGCTTTTCTTTAGCCGTGGCTTCCTTCATGCCACCCTCCCATGCAGGCCATGTTTGTGAAGTAATCTTGAAGTTGCTGAACAGTTAACATTTTCCTATAGTTCTTTTAAGTAATCTTAGGCCTCTCACAGTGACCTTCCACAGTAGTTTCCTTAGCCCACGGTTACTGTTTTTGGAGGGACTGCCCGACTGCGGCAGTGTCTTGTGGTGCCAAACTGTTTCTACTGTACGATGAACCTGCAGTGCCCCAAGTGATAGTCAAAGACATTGACATTTTCTTTCAGTCGTCCCCCAATTTACACTTTTGAAGAATTTTCTCTGCGTTCTTTCAGCAGCTCCTTGATGGCATGTTTTGACATTTGCTACAAATTCACTCCATATGAAGGAAACAGCTTGACTCTTCATGCAGGAAGGAGTATTTGAATCTCCTCAATCTCTGGACACAGATGGACTAACTTATTATGAGCTTTAAGGCAATTTTTTGAACCGAAGCTAATCTGGGTTTGTAATGAAAGGCCATGAAGACTTAAACCACCAAAACATTCTTAAATTTCTTTTTGGACTGTTTCTACAATTGTTCTTTCACAATGAGAGTAGGGTATGTTGTGTAGATCAGTGAAAAAACACCTCCTTTAACGCATTTGATTTTTTTTTTTTAGACAACAGATTGTGAAACATGTACAAGGGTGAGAAGGCTTTTACATGGCACTGTGTTCTACCCTATTACCACCAGCTGTATGAAAGCAATGAGCGCATATGCTGTAGAAATGAATTGTTGCCCCTGGTAGTTTCCTTTCTGTTCAAACAGGAAGAGACAGTAATAAGATCCAGCATTCCTGCTCATAAATCCGCAGCGTATTACTGCCACTCTAAAAGATCCCCTGTGGAGATAATGGCTCTTGTAATACCCAAGTACATTACCATAATTTATTATAAATATTTGCAAATATTGCTTGTGGAAAACAAATGAATCTCCACATTAATCAGGAAGACAAGCACAAAATGATTCTCCACAAATTCACAATTTAAAAAAATGGACTAAGAAATGCATTGCATTCACTTTTAGTGCATGCGGTGGATCCGATCAACAAAGAACGGGTTTTCATGAGTTGGTGGGTACCAAATCAAATTAAAGCCCCGTTTAGCAGGGGCTCAATGAAAAAGAATCCAGGTAGGTAGAGGCATTTTTTGCCCTGGCTGGTTCAGCTTGTCTGCGATGCTGTTCGTCTGAAGGTTTTCTTCACTGGTGTGTCTGAAGACAAGCCGCTCACTGAATGCGGCCCAACAGTTTGGCAAATACTGAATAGTAAAAGCGAAAAAGTTAACATTTATGATCTCAGTTCAAGCATGTCATCAACCAGTTGGGCATGCGCTGCATTTAAAGGTTACAAAATAGTTTTCCTAGCTTCAAACACTGAAAATAAACGGCCAGATTTTAAAAGGGTTACGCGCTCAAGTTAAGCACGTAACTCTTAAAAAAAAACAAAAAACCCTGCGCGCACCGAGCGCAAGCCCCGGGACATGCGTAAGTCCTGGGGCTTACGCATGTCCCGGGGCTTGTGCAGGGCTCGGCGCGCACAAGTTGCACAAAATGTGCACCCCCTTGCACGCGCCGACCCCGGAGTGTAAAGCCCCCAGGACACGTGCAAGTCCCAGGGCTTGCAAAAAGGGGTGGTGTCAGCGGCTCCTGGCACAGCGACCATTTGCCGCTGTGTCAGAGATCGCGTGCCGGCAATCGGCCAGCAGGCTCAAAAGGTACAACAAAACTTTTGGGGGGGGGGGGGGGGTTAGAGTAGGGCCGGGGGGGGGGGGGGGGTTGCGTGGCTCAGCGCAGGCAAGGTGCAAAATTGTGCACCCCCTTGCACGCGCCGACCCTGGATTTTAAAGCTTGAGCACACACATGTACGCCCGCGCGCAACCTTTTAAAATCTACCCCTGTGTGTATTTCCCTGTCCCCAGAGGGCTCACAAACTTAATGGATCACGACTAATTTATAACTGATTCTTTGATGTCACGATTTCTTGCATAATACATAGTCAGTTGAATTGAATTTAGTGTGCACATTTTATACAGTATATATAAGTTGCGATACTTAAATTGTTATATGTACTTTATACATAAGTTGTGATATTCATATTGTATTGTTATAAGCATTTATGTATTGTCTGTTCTTGGATTGTGTTTGATCATTATGGATGAATGTATAGGATTGATATGTGGTTTTAACATCTTTTGGTAGGTGGTATTTACTGCAATGATTAATTTTTTTTTATATTTTTGTAACCTGTACTAAAAGTGGGTAATAAACACTTGAAATATTAATTTGAAAATATATGGGTATTCTCCCATTCCAGTTTTAGAGATATACATACACACATTGCATATATATACACACACACATATATGACGTGTATTCACCATGCAGCCACACTGACAACCAGTGACTCAATGCCTCCATTTTGTTTCTCTTCCTGAAAAAGGAGTACACAAAACACATGCACACGGGCTCAGAGAGGCAGAGACTCCATACCCAGACAGAGAGAAACAGATACCTCATATCCAGACAGAACAGACACCTCAAAACAGAGGCCAACATAGCAAATCAGATACCCAGACACCCCACAGAGAGAGACAAACAAAACATCCAGACAGGCACAGAGACACAGACATACCATAACCTAGACAGAAAAACACAGATACACCACCCCCCAGCCAGAGGCATAGACACATCACACCCAGACACATCGAAATACACAGGCAGACAGGCCACATCACACACACAGACATCAACCACACACACAGACCAAAGCACACCAGACAAACACTTCATACCACACCAGCAAGAGCGGGACCTTTTTGTTTCAACTTAGATGCCAGTCAAAACTTTAAGAACTGAGAAGAAATCCATCCTAACATGCCTAACTTTTTTTTCTCAATTTTTCCTATTTTTCTTTTTTTATTCTGTCATGATTTTATTTGCTTATTTAATTTTTTTTTTTTAAACACTTTTTACCTCTCCCCCACTTCCTCCATCTCTCCCTTCCACATCCTCATTCTCTCTGGCCTCTTTGCCCATTTTTCTCCCCCACCTCTTTTCCTCTAACAGGCAATAGCTGAGATCTCTCTCTCCCTGGATAAGGACCTGGCAGCAGCAGGAACTCTTCCTAGGCTGAGGTATGAGGGTGGTAGCTCTTCCTCGGTTGTGGATCACCGCAGCGGCGGTTCCCATGTCCAATTTTGCCACAGAAGCAGCAGCTCCCTCCCCACCTGTGCCCACCACAGCAGATGCCACTCCTCTCCCTGGCCCATCGAAAAAGACATGTGGCTAAGATGTGGCAGGCTTACAATGATGTTACTCCCTCCCTCCTGAACTTGTGGTGCCTCCACGGCACAGAGTGTCAACAGTAAAGCCATTTTTTTTTCTTTCCTGATTGGGCCCCGTTGACAGGGCCAGTGCAAGGTTAGAAGCAGCTCTAGGTGACTTCTGCCTTGCACCCACCCCTGTTCATGCTGCCCCCCCCCCCACCGGTCTTGGGCCTGACTTCTCCTACCTTGCTCGTGCCGCCCACTGTATGCTTCTCAGGGCCGCAAGCAACACGCACCCAATGAATCTCTACTCCTCTTTGCCACGAGTGGCTCTGCTCGCAGCACCACCTGGCTGCTCTTCGGCACCCCCTAAGGGTTGGCACCATAGGCAACCACCTAGGTTCTCCTTATGGATGCACCGGCCCTGCCCCTTGAGGATTGTTCAAGTCCCTCAATTTTCTCACCTCTACTCTAAGGTATACATGTTTAGATCTTTAAGTATGACCCCATATGCTTTAGAACAAAGAACTTGGACCATTTTAGTAGCCACAACCTGGATCAACTTCCTCCGGTTTATATCTTTTTGAAGCTACGGCCTTCAGAACTGTATACAGCATTCCAAATCAATACCTCGCGCATATTCATGATGAATATGCATGAGAGATTTGCATGAAACAGAGGCAGTGTATTCACATCTACTGTAAATATCCTGAAAACCCACCTGATTTGGTGTGTCCAGAGGGCTAGGTTGCAAACCTCTTCTTTAACGCACCAAACTAACCCCTCCCCCCCAGCAACTCACCCTTCATATATGCGCTTACTCTGTTCAATAAGTGGCTACAAAAGAGGGAGATGGAGAAATTAGGCTGCCAATCTGCAGTCAGAAAGGAATGGAGAATAAACCAGAGAATGCCATAATACTTCTGTATTGCTCCATGGTGAGACCACATTTAGAGTACTGTGCGCAATTCTGGTCACTGCATCTCAAAATAGAAAAAGTTAAACTAGAAAAGATACAGAGAAGGGCGTTCAAAGTGATAAAGGAGATGGAATGGATCCCTTATGAGGAAAGGCTAAAGAGGTTAAGGCTATTCAGCTTGACAAAGAGATGGTTGCGGGGAGATATGATAGAGGTTTACAAAATCATAGGTGGAATAGAACAGGTAAAAGTGAATCAGTTATTTGCTCTTTAAAAAAAAAAAATACAAAGACTAAGGGACACTCCATGAAGATAGCAAGTAGCACATTTAAAACAAATTTGAGAAAATTCTTTTCCATTCAACATACAATTAAGTTCCGGAATTCATTGTCTGAGGATGTGGTAAAGACAGTTGGCGTAGCTGTGTTTAAAAAAAAAAGAGGTTTGTACACATTCCTAGATGAGAAGTCCAGAAACTGTTATTAAACAGGTAGACTTTGGAAAAGACACTATTTATCCCTGGCAAAATCCAACAAAGAACAGCTGGGGGTTGCCATATAACAAATCATGTGCGTACTGGATAGGGAAGAGGGGAATTAATGGGATCACATGAGTCATGCTATTGCAACAGGTAAGACTGCAGCCATGGCCAGATATGTTTACCTGAGTGATAGTTTTGGCATCAGTAGAGAGCACTGATCTTATAAGAATTAAAAAAAAAAAAAAAAAGATCCAGCATTGCTGAAGTCAGTTTGGACTAGCACAATTTTTGTCTGATCCCACTATTCACAAGAAGATGTGGAAGGTGGTCAGGTCTTTACAGAGTAAAGCTAGGAGGAAGAGAAACTTAAATGCAAAAATAAACAAATCTCGTACAAGAGCTGGAAGCTTGATTATGAAGTATGAGGAAATCTTATATAGAGCAGTCTTATAAAAAGCAGATAGTATTCATCTGATGTTGACAATTCAAACAACCAGAGAACTGCTGACAGGAGCCTGAAAGTGAGGAATCCAAGCCAAGGGATTGGTTTCTAGTGTGGCAATCACTTAGCAGAATAAAATTTAAAAAAAGGTGGTACAATTGGAATAGGACAGGAGAGTGGAGGGAGGCACTTGGGCTAGTTGTGGATACTTGTTCTTTAGCTACCCAGGCCATTTAATAAGGGGAGGGTAGAGGATATCACATGATGACTTGAAGGGGAGAGGATGCAATTTCCCTTCTCGGCTTGCCATCGCCTAATCCACCCCCATCTACCGTGCAAATACCGGTTAATTTGCCTCTGATCCAGTGCATTCTGCTTCTACCAGCTGTGGTGTATTGTTAGGGCGACCATGTCATCAAGGAATGCAAAAAATAAAAGAAAAAATGAAAAACTAAAATCGCCTGAAACCACTATGGTGAATGATGTTGGGCCCTGGCCTTCGGAATCCACGCCTCAGCTGAGCACAACTTTTGCTGATATGAAAGTGGCAGTTGTGGAAGCTCTGGAACCGGAGCTCCGAAACATTTAGATAAATTGAATGAAGTCTCTACATCTATCACTGGCTCTGAACGGCTATTTTTTGAGGTCGAACAGCATGTTTTGGATGTACAGGATGGCCTCCAGGTGACTCAGTCGGAGGTCTCTCAGCTAGTCTTCTCTCCTGAAACACTCTGAAAGGCTAGAAGATTTAAAGAATACATCTCAAAGGTCTCAGTTACACTTCATTGGATTACCAGAGTCTTTGGAAGATCATGCTCTTCTGGCTCTTTTAGAGTCTTGGCTCCCTACAGAGCTGGGTCTCAAAGAAACATGGCCCCTTCCAAACTGAAAGGGCCCATCGGTTGGTTCCAAAGAAGGACAACTTGGAGTGCTCTTGTGTGGTTATCGCAAAGGTACTGAATTATGCTCATAAAACTGAAATATTTCAAACTATGTGGTCTGGGAAATCTCTGCAATATGAGAATGCTAAGGTGCTCGTTTTTCAAGACTACTCCACAAATCTATCGCCGCAGCAGCAGGCATTTGCTCCACTATGCAGTAAGCTATATGAGAGGGGCGTTCAGGCGACTGATTTACCGTGCTAAACTATGGGTTATAACCATCTGCTGGCACAAGAAGGTTTACGGATGTCGCTGAAGCCCAGCGATTTGTTGACACCATGGATGTGGCTCCTCAGCCTGGTAGCAGATCGAATCTTGATGTGTCTTGAGTGGTGAACAAGCGGTTGCTTTGTTGTTGTTTTTTTCTACTTTAACCTCCCGACTGTGTGAGGGGTTCCTTCTCATTACACAATGTTACAAGCTGGTGAAGACCATTTTATTTACTTTTCTCTTGTTCAGGGACTTTAGTACTTTACAGATTTGCCGGGAATACGGCAGATGTTTCTCAACATCTTTTGTTTATGAACTTTATCTATAGTGCCCAGTCGTTAAGATTGTAAGAGCGCCGGTTTGAATGTGCCAGCTCTTAGGACTGCACAATGGCCATTTTCTTTTTTTAAATAACCTGCGCCAGTATCTGAGCTACGGATGCTGGGCGATTCAGGCTGGATTGTTTGGTGCTGACAGCTTCTATTTTATCTTCTACAAATGGGAAAACTTAAAACTACTGTCTTCTTGTGAACTTCATATTGTTACGTATTACCAGGGTTAATTTTCACTTATTCTGTACTGAAGCTCTTAGCTGAGCTATGTAATGTACAGCTTTCTTTTCTAACCGCTGTTGTTGGTGGGTGGGAGTGGTGTGGGGATGGGGAGTCTTGTCAGCATGGTGTGTGATCTCTTTTCTGGTTAACATGGGAAGGATTGCTGGGTTTTGGATTTGGGCCTGGGTAGGAGGGTTGGACCTGGGGGGTAGGGGGGTATTTGGGAGGGAAGAGTTGTATTTCTCATGTGGTTACCAGTGCTTATCTCTCATGGTACATCTTGGATCTGTATAGTAGAGGAAGTGTTGTTGGGGGGTAGGGACCTGTACTGGGAAGGTCCCTCTCCTATTTCATTTTTTCTTTTCAGATGGGATAAATGTTGCGAAAGGTCTTCTGGATATTTTCTTGCTATGTATGTGGTATTAATTCTCCTATTAAGAGAGCTAAGATATCAGCGTTGAAGAAGAAATCAGCAGACCTGTTTTGTTTTTTGGGGGGTTTTGTTAGTTTATTTGTTTTTTAAACAAGAAACATTTTTTTCTAAAATTATTGATATGGGTATTGATAGCATTCTGATCTCAGACCATGCCCCTGCTTGGATCCAGCTTACTCTTCATGATGTCACACAGCTTGGCAATAGTTGGCGCTTTCCATATCACTTAGTAGATGACTTACCATTTCAAGAGTATCTATGTTCAAAATGGAAAGAATACATGGCTCACAATCCTTTTCTGATATTCTGCAAAAGCTGTGTTGTGGGCCAACATTATATTTTACGTGGTACAAAGGAGATGGGCTCCTGACAAGAGATTGGTATCTGACTAGTCAACTTCAGCAAGGCAAAAACGTTTATTACTGTCTAATACTCATGATAATAGAGAACATTTCCTGGTGTTGCAAGTGGTTCTCAATTCCATTATCCATCAGCACACCAAGAAAAGTATTGTGTATAATCAATTTAAGCTTTTCCAGTTTAGCAACAAAGCGGGTAAATTTATGGCTAGTCTAGTTAGGACTAACTGCTGTTCTAATTACATTTCAACTCTCCAGTCTTCGGGACAAATTACTAACTCCACCCTGGAGATCTTCTGGAGCTTCCAACGGTTTTATGTTAATCTCTATTTTCCAGGAGGATGGGATCCCAAGAAATGTGAAACCTTTTGCACCAGCTTGAAGATCCCCAGATTTACCAACGACCTGTTCACTTGGCTAAACAGACCGATAAATGAGGGGAAAATAAACTTTGGTATCAGTCAAGTCAAGTGTTTTAAAGCTCCTGGCCCAGATGGGTATAATATAGACTTTAAGATTCTGATTGACACTGTTAGTGCTCCATTAGGTATGGTATTTAATGAACTGATTTCTACTGGGGCATATCCTGCTCATGTTAATTCAGCTCATATTACTCATATACCTAGTAGCACTTTTTTACCTGTATGAGCCTCATTCTTCAGACTTCAATCTGACATCGGAATGGGTGGATCCAGCCGATCCTGCTATATTACAGGGCCCCACAAGTTCAAACATGAGATTGAAGCTGGCGGAGGAGGTGCACACAGGTGAGAAATACCGCTCATCTCCTTTCAGCAGGAAGGAGGGAGATATAGTTTGAGTGCCAGAGTTCTATAGGGTGAATCTGGACTCTTGTTCGCCCACAGATGGAAAACTCTTGAGTGAGATCTGGGAGTGAAGTCCAGATTTTCATGGATAGATTGTAAAGGCAAGCAAGAACTTGATGTCTTCAAAAGCTTGGCTAAACGTTTCCAAGCCCATCGTAAGGGAGTTACTAGTATACTATGAGAGAAATGTTTTGGGAGCTGCGAAGATGAGGCTTGCAATATATAACGCAAATCCAATGGAAAGACCAGAGCCTTCTCACTGTGTAGGTTAACATACCGGGATTTATCCAATAACCATTCCCGTACGATGTGTAAGTTACTAGCCAGGTTTATGCTGCTAAATCCAGAGCACCCATTCTACCCTGTTCCCATTTTTCCTTCAGCCAAGCCAATAGAATCCTTGATTTCTTTTCCTGCCAAATAAAATGGTGGAGCAACTTGTCCATATGTAAAATATCCCTATATTTCAGCTGTAGTGGAAGATTTTGAAACACAGAGCCACTTTGGGAGGATGATCATTTTAAAAAGGTTAATTCGGCCTCCTAGGGAAAGTGTTAAATCCTGCCATGCCTAGAGTTTATCCCAATAATTTGGAAATGTTTAACTGATAGAGAGCTGATAAATTAGTGGATGTCTGCAAACTCAAGTATTTAATCCCCCCAGTCACCCAACATAAAGGAAAATGACCATCCCCCCAGTCACCCAACATAAAGGAAAATGACCATCCCACTGCTCCTTAAGAGATTCCGGAAAAGCCAGCACTTCAGATTTCTCCTTATTTAACCAAAACTCCGAAAAAAATCCCAAAATCCAAGAAGTTACCCAGTAAAGAGTCCAATGATTTAACAGGGTCTGTGAGAAAAACCAGGATATTGTCAGCAAAGGCTGCATATTTAAACATCTGGTGACCCAGGATAATCCCTTGTACCTCCTCAGATTTCTGGATAAAACTCAATAGAGGCTCTAAAGTCAGACATAATAGTAACGGGACAGAGGGCAACCCTGTCTGGTACCACGAGCAATGGGAGAGGAGGCAGAATGTGACCCATTGTCTATGATTGAGACTGTCTGTTGGTGGTATAAGAGCTGAATTGCATTAAAGAAGAAACCATTCAGCCCCATATTGTGGAGACGAGAAAACAAATATCCCCATTCCACTCTATCAAACGCTTTTTTGTCGTCGAAGCTAACCACTAGATAGGCTTTGCCCCACCTCTGACTAAGCTCCATAGCCACTAAAAGAAGTTGCACATTTGTAAGAGCATAATGCCGCGGACAAACCCCACCTGGCCAGATCTAATAATTGAGGGTAAGCTCACCGCTAAGCGATCTGCTAAAATTTTAGCAAACAACTTTTGGTCAAAATTTAAGAGAGAGATAAGCCGATAAGAAGCCAGGGAAAAATGATTCTTGCCTGGTTTGGGTATATGAGTAATATGAGCTGAACTAACATGAGCAGGATATACCCCAGTGGAAATCAACACAATCCTGTCCCGGAGGGCTACAAACAATTCCTTCGACTTCATGGCTTCGATTTTGCTCTGACATGCACTGTCAACTATGAGACCTTATATGGACAGGTGTGTATTTTTCCAAATCATGTCTAATCAATTGAGTTTACCACAGGTGGACTCCAGTCAAGTTGGAGAAACATCTCAAGGATTATTAATGGAAACAGGATGCATCTGAGCTCAACTTTGAGTGTCATAGCAAAGGGTTGAATACTTATATAAATGGGATATTTCAGGGTTTGGTTTTTTTTTTTTTTTTTAAATTAGTTTGCGCAAATTTCTACAAACTTGATTTTGCTTTGTCATTATAATAATAATAGCATTAGACATTAACAAGACTTTTCATTTACTGAAGTTTTGATTTTGTGCCACATCCACTCTAGTTTTTGTTTTTTAGGGGTTTTTTTAGACAAGTCTTTAGTCCAAAATGAAACCAAGCCCTATCCTTAAGTTATGGGGGTAACTTGATCATAGGCATCTTTCACTATCTTGATCCGCTTTAGGATCTTATCATCAAGAGTTTGAGCAATAGAGTTTTGTGGGAAAAAAACACAAAAGTTTATGGGCTAATTCCAGAGAATCCACGTCTTTTATTCTTCAAACTGGAATCAGAGTTACAGCAGGCCTAGGGCAAGGAGCAGTACAATATGTTGAAAACTCAATTATCCTATGATCTGTCCAAACAAAGGGAATTAATTTAATATAGGGCGCAGATATTTTTATGCTTTCAGAAGAGAAAATGAAATTGAAAGTACGGCTCTCCCCGTGCATGGGTTGTTGAAGATAGCTGCAAATCAGACATAGCTAAAAAAAATTCTTCACTTGATTTGTATGATTCATCAGCTTGAAGATTAAATCCCTTAAGAAAAGAATGTACTTCTGATAGAATACTCATAGATAAGACTAATCAGGTCCTGGAGATTAGAGTTAGTGATACGTGTATATGTATTACGTACAACAATACATTTATAATCATATATAACATACAACATTAACCTATCATATTTACATCACTAGCTGCACCTTGGAGAGGGCATTTTAATCAAAAGTATTCTCATCCCCTTTCCAAATACCTGATCTTATAATTATAATCTGCAGAGACTCTGTGATTTGATTTAAAATTTAGAAAAGGATTAAAGATGTGGCTGCTCGACAAAGTTTCCAATGTCTGAAATTTAAAACTGCATGAACTGATGAAAGCTCCATATGAGTAGGACTGACAGGTATTTCTGCTTTATGTATTTTATTTACAGTCTTAGGTACCTGATTTGTTACGTTTTCATTGCATTGCATTATTTGATATGTAAAGGGACCAGAGAATTTCAGAAGCTTTGCCCCAGAGTTTGCCAAGAATCTACCCCTGACCTACCACAGGAAATGGGAGGCTATGGATGGCCATAAGGAAGCTCTCCTCACATACACTAAGGATACATAGGCTGGATAAGGAGATGTTTAACTCTGTTAAAGCTGGGGGGGGAGTTAAATCTATAGAGCACGATACACCCAGGTGTCCATTGTGATGAGGCACACATTGACTATATCAGTACCATTATTATTCTATATTTCTTTAATCCCTGCTGGTTCATGCAGCACTGACAGGAACACTTAAATAAGAGAAAAGGGGATACAAGGAATGATTAACACAAATCATACAGACAAGGCAGCATCCTGACTGTGCTTCAATCCATCTGATGCAACCGAGAAAGAACAGCAACAAGCTGCAACACGGAAAATACCCACCACCAGGAAACCAGCCATCTCCTGAGGACAGAGAAGTCTCTTCACACACCTATAAACAGCAATCACACAGGATACACATTTGAAATCAGAAAATAAGTAAATAAATAATCTCTTCTATAAATTAACAGCCTCAAACACAGGAATACAAAGCCTCTATGGGATCAGTTCAAACCCAGCTTGGGTTTTAGGGACCATCTGAAGGCTGCTGAAGGCCTTGTGAAATAGGTAGGTGATCTCATGTCAGCAGCCAGGGAACAGGCACACACATCATACTGTGGCACCCTTGTGCCTAGAAGTCTTAGTAGAGATGTCATGGCCTGGATTTCCCTCTCACCAACCGAGGTGAGGCACACTGGCAGGGTAGGGAAGCAGATAAGTGCTCAGTACCTGGCCTGTGGAAAACTGACGGTTCGTTTACAAGTGCTGCCAACCTTGCACTTTTCAGCAGAATTAAGCTCATTAGAAAAAAAATGTGTATACATATGTATAAGTGTATACAGTATAATACCATAAGTGTATAAAGTGTATACAGTATACCACCACAAAGGATTATGAATAGAAGAGCAAACACACCAGCTAGTCAAAATGGAAAAAAAAAAAAAAAAAAAGGTGAGGTGAGGTGCAAAATAATCTTGTATACGGTCTGCAAACAGAGAAAAGCCAAATAACAAAATGCAGTTTGCCTTTAAGATATGTACATAGCAACTGGAAAAGGATTAAAGATGTGGCTGTTTGACAAGTTTTCAATGTCTGAAATTTAAAATTGCATGGACTGTTGAAAGCTCCTAATGGAGTAGGACTGACCGATAGCACCAGGAACTGCTGTGTACTATATCTTAAAGGCAAACTGCATTTTATTTGGTTTATTATCTCCGTTGCCAGGTTTATAGACCATGTAGAAGATTATTTTGCAGCACACCTTTTTTTTCATTTTTAATATGCAGGTTACACACACCCTTTCCTCTCCCATCACTCCTGATATCTAGGATATTAGGTCTCTGATGCTGTTTTATGCCAATTTTTTTGTTTTTTAAACTACAGTTCCCACTCTAGCCTGGAGCCTACTTAAACTGCGCTGTTGGTCAAGGAATATGCACCCACCAGGAGAGTAAGAAGAAATTGTGCAGTAAAGGATCTGGTACATGCAGGCATACTGCACATAACCATACCCGCATGCAAGAGTGGCCAGGAGAACAGGGCAGGCCACACAGCTTGCCCCATTTTTTTTTTTTTTTTTTTTTTTAAGTTTATGACTAATGCACTTCCTTTCAGCACGAGCCCAGTGATCTGGTAGCAACGCGCTCCCTTTCTGCTCCTGGGTGTATCTGTTTGATACACAACATGGGCAAGAACGAAGAGTACAAACTCTGATCTCCCGGCCCCTTCGCATGTCATCAACAACCAAGATCTGCAGAAGGGATGCGAGGATAAGCCTCTAGTGCCTGCCCTGTTTATGCCACATCACTGCAGCGCGGTGGGAGCGGTGGGTATGGGAAAGTTACAGGCCATCATCACCAGCTCTAGTCAGCAGGGAGTGCGCGCAGGACTCAAGGCAAAGCACTTTCATCGTTTCTCAGCCATAACCAAAAGAATTAAGAAGCAGGTCGACAGCTCAAGCGTGCTCAAAGGTAAAAGACAGAAATGGTTCAAATCCCTTAGACAATGGAAGTCTTAATCCTTCAGCTGGGTACTTAAATCTGAAGGCGAGCTGAAATTGTTTAGACATATCGGAATTTAGCAGCCACTCTTCTGGCCACTTGTCCAGTGCTCAGGCAGACTCTTAAGATTCAACAGTTTACAGAATTTTGCTTGGGCCTACATAAATGCCCTTGAAATTATTGAAAAAAAAAATTAACTTATTCGATTTTTTAACAAATATTTTCAAGTTCCAACGAGGTACTGAAAGACAGTTCAAAATGGCAAACATCTACATCCATCTTAAGCATTTATTATGTGAGCACCGACCCCTGCACAGGAAACGCAGTGTCCAAAATAGGCACATGCTGCAAGAGAATGCCCACAGCCTAACTTTACAGATGTTTTACCATTCTGTCCACAGCTGGACTTGCTATGCCAGATGCACTTCTTTATCTTTCAAGACATAGTCCTCGCAGAGACTGAACCCATAGCACCAGGACCTCCCATTTCATTGACAGTGTGATAAAACAGGACATGGTTATACTGTAGGAAACCTGGCTAGCCAAAGGCTCAACTATAAACTGCCCTGCAGGATTCAAACTGCTGCTACAAGACAGAAAAAACAGAGCAGGAACTCTGTGGATGTGAATCTGGTACACAGAGGAATTTTGATTTGTTATGTCTATTAAGGTAACGCACATATAGAGGTTCCAATAGGTCCCACGACCTGTGATTGTGCCTCGGTTCAATTTAGCTCACTGTAGCAGATCAATATTTCTGAGTTGCCCCATGACAAGATTGCCTGTTCAGCATGTTCTCCTCTTAGCAGTCCAAGGGAACAAGAGATTAAGCAAAAATGTGTAGCTCCTCCAACAGATATGCTAGGTAGAAAACTCTGTTGCATAAACCAAACAAGGCTCGACACAATCTGTGTAATCGAAGCTTGGCATGGAACCTTTTCTATGTAGAAACGGTATATAAAAGTCCAAAATAAGGAAAACCAGAATGCCCACTGGAAGCTTACTCAAAGTGGGGCCTTCTTCTTGTAATATTACTTGCAGAATAGAGAGAGAGACGCATTGTACTGAAATGGAGTCCTATCCACTTGTTGGAAGTCAGCCAAGAGGGATTAACCCTAGCCCTGACACATGTGGGTTAAAATATATTTAAAAAAAAAAAAAACCATCTTCCGCAAGTGCCACACAAGACATACCTCTGTGCATCCCCCTCCTCCTTATTTTGACCCTGAATATTTTACAGCTATTCAAACCAAAACTGCTACCTTCCAAAGTAAACACAAAATAATCCTACAAGGAGACTTAAATGCATGCTCAAGAAAAGGAACCAGATTTCATTTCCAAGCAGGAGAATAAGCATATATTTGAGAAAATACTTTACTTTAGAATCTCGGAAAAACAAAAAGGGACAGTTATGATGGTGCAATTAATACTCCTTAATCTACAGTATGTAAATTCATAGGACTGAAGAACAAGGGGACACTCCTAGGGTAGATATACGTTCTTTTAACTAAATATAGAGACATAGTATTATTGATTATGCCACAACAGACCCAGACATACAAGAGATTAAACGCCTTGACTGTGTGACACCAATCATATTTAAAAATATTTATAGCCCACCTATCTTGAGTTTCAGGGAGGTTACATATTTGCACACACAATAATTTTAAAAAAAAATATATATACACACATCACAGCGCATCATTCATTTAATATTCCCCTTTTGGTCTTCCTCTTTTCACTTACAGAATCTAAAGAAAATGTGGCTTCTGGCCTTCACTGCCTGAGCAATCTACTCTCCTGGTCGAGTCTCTGCCTGTCTAACGGCCCTTCCTGCTCCCTCTGCTTCTCCTGGTAATTTTCCCTGGGCTCCTGTGGGTCTGCTTGTACCTCAAGCATGCCTTCGCCTTTCTTTTCATCCTTCTTTAGTGAACCAGTGGCCTCTTCGTTATTTTTCCCTTGCTAACATTCTCAAGGCATTGATTTGTCGCCATTTCAACTGTATTGCAAAACCTAGCCATCAGTATAAACAAACTGAACCTTTTACACAAACTTATAACATCTCACCACAAATGTGTGCCTTAAGTATTTCTCGAAATCTGCTTACAGCTGTTTCAGTCTTAAGCTCCTCAGGTAACTCATTCCAATAGTCTTTCCCTAGACTCCGCCAATCGTACCTGGCGAACAGACTGTATTCTTTACTACACTTTTAACCTGATACCAAAGTGAAGAAAAGTATCTAGGATAATATCCAAATTTACAAATCTTGAGATCTCAATATCAAACAGAAAATGAGTAGGAGGTTCTCTAAAGAAAATCTAGATAAATAAAATGTCTAGTATCCAACACAAGTCTGTTCTCTAACAGCCAATCTTTAACAGTACAAAAACAGTGAGACACCTTCACTAGTGCCATCAACCATGGTCAAGTGTGCTAGAAAGAAAAAAAAAAAACTGGATGTCAATCAGCATAGCGCTGATAACCAACATCAAGATTTGCAAGGAGCTGACAGAAGAAACATCTAAACATTGAATAAAGGTGGCTAATAATGCAAAAACTTGTGGAATTTTAATAGTGTGGATTTTGATCCACCAGGAGCAACTTGTTGAAACCGGCCAGTTAAAAAGGACTCAAAACCAGGATAATACTTTAGAGGCTAAACCAATCTGCCTAAGATGATGAAGTAACACAGAATGATCAAATGCTGCAGATATATCTAACAAAACAAGACAAAAAAAAAAAAAAAGTATACTGCTATTGAACCCTCAATGAAAAAAAAAAAACATCAAAACTAGGGACATTTCAGTACTGTGTACAACACAAAAACCAAATTAATAACCATCTAACAAACTTTGTCCTTCAATATATTTCTTAACTACGTTAACACAAGGTTTCCCCGACCTTTTGCTAAAAAAGGAAATGTAGAAATTGACTGATAACTGGCACAACCTGTAGGGTCTAACAGGAAAAATAGCAGCTGCTTTTAATATTTGGGAGCATTAACAAATCTGATAAAAAAAATCACTGCGCTCAACCCTCATCATAAAAACATTCAAGCAAGTACTAAGAGGGCAAAAGGTGTCATTTAAATTTGTGATCTGGCTTCTTGGGGTTTCCAATTCACTTTCTCTTTGCATCTTTCTCTTTCTAGTCCGTGATTGCTTATTTAGTGTGGGCCTGTCTGTGTTTCTCTGTAGGAATCTGTAGTGGTTCAGCTTGTTCTGTTTTACAAGCTGCACTTTCCAACAGGTCATGCTGCAATATTTGCACTGCTGTCTTTTAGTAGGCTGGGTTATAGCTGTTTGAGTTCTGGGTGTTAGTGCTGGATTGGCATATGGCAGGTTTGCTACTTATGTACAGAGTATTTTTGTGGAGTTTCATAGAACGTCTGGTAGTGGAGGGAGTTTGTGTCACTGTTACTGAGAGGACACCTGAATTTGAGTATTTTTTTATATTCAAAGAAAACATACACATTTTGCCTGGCATCAATTATTAGGGGGTGTTTGAGTGGACACAGAGTGACTGTTTTCACTACTGGAGGTGCAGTATTTCTACTAGGGATTCTGCCCCATCCTGAAGAGTTTGGGGTTAATGATAGGCCCCAGACCTCACTCCCATAAAAGAGGATTGGTTGAATGATACTATCAAGTAATTTTAAGAGTATTTTTTTTACTGGGGGGGGGGCGGGGCAGGGGTTGTATTGGACCAGAAGTTCTTTTTTGCACATAGGGCTGTTGAAGGTTTTTGGGGTTTTTTTGTCATTATAGCAATTTTAAAGTTCACAGATGCACTTCATTTCAAGCCAAGATATATATAATCTAGGGCAGGGGCTCTCAGCCCAGTCCTTGAGCCACACCTAGCCAATCAGGTTTTGAGAATATCCATGAGATAGATTTGCATACAATGAAGGCAGCACATGCAACTGTATCTCATGCATATTCATTGTGGAGATTCTGAAAACCTGACTGGCTCAGAGAGTTCCCCCCAAGACTGGGCTGAGAACCCCTCACTTAAGGTAAGGCCCATGATTTGCATTAGGTCTCTGGAAGGTTTAGGTTCACATGTAGACCACTTGGGGTTTGGGATAAAATGATCAGAAAGTCTCCTTGAGGGGGTGTTTTTGCTTGTTAATCAGTGTGTGTGTGTGTGTGTGTAAGGTAAAGATTGTGGTCAGTGATTGGGGCTTTAGGAGGAATCCAAACAGCCTTCTGTACTGATTTTTGCTTTTCATTAAAAACTATGTTTTGGTTTTTTTGTGGGGGGGGGGGGGGGGTGTTTTTGGTTTTTCTTTTGAGAACTCTACAGAACAATTTGCTTTTTTACTGTTGATGAAGCTCCCTCTAATTATTTGGGTTAGTGACTTCCATATATTTATAGATTGGTGTAATTAACTCTTCTGATCAGGTCTTGGGAAAATGGTTGGAAAGCAGAATTGGATTAAATAGTTTTACCAGTGTTTCCTGTACTTGAATGTTGCTGTATCTGAGCATTTCTCTCTTTTTTTTTTTTTAAATCATTTTTATCCAGCAAGACAACATGAAGTCACCATTACCAAGAGACAAAATGCAAAATCAAGCTACAATAGTGAAACTATCACTTCGCCCACAAGAACAGGGAAAAAAAACAATGCATCATCAACTACTCATCATGCTTCATCAAAAATCCCCTCTATCATTACTACGCTCCCCATGCATCTCTGCTGAGAGCTGGTGCAAGGTTATATTCCAGATTAGTAGATCTTAATCGCTGTAGATTTGGGGGGTTACCTCACTTGAGTAGGTGGAAATGCATATGGTTAGGATGTGCTGATGAGAAGAGGGGTGATGCATGGTTGTTACAGTAACATAGTATTGAATGCAGAAAATGACCAAATGGTCCATCCAGTCTGCCCATCAAATTTCTTATGGTAGTAACTGCCACTCTATGCAGTTTACTCCCAAGCCTTATATATTAACAAAGCAACATTTTCACTCTGTAAGAAGCCATCTTGAAATTTCGGACAATGCTGCTTGACGTACTTTGCTTTTGAACTTGGTCGTAGAAGCAATCCTGTTCTTTTTCTCTTATGTCCGCTTCATAGAGCAGCTGGTAGAACCAACAAGAGGAGAAACTATTTTAGACCTAGTCCTTAGCGAAACACTGGAATTGGTGCATGAAGTAACAGTATTGGAGTCACTTGGCAATAGTGATCACATGATGATCAGATCTGATTTAACTGAAGGGAGGACAGTAAAGAAATCTACTGCAATAGCATTTAACTTTTAAAATGGTGGCTATGAGTAAATGAGGGAAAAGGTCAGGCAAAAACTGAATGGAGAAGCTGCAAAAAAGTCAGGCATTTATATCAGCCATGGACGTGGTTTAAAAATACCATCTTGGAAGCCCAGACCAGATGTATGCCACATATTAGAAAAGGCAGAAGAAAGGCTAAATGAATACCGGCATGGAAAAGGGATCCGAATGAAGAGAACAGCACAAGCACTGGCAAATTAGTTGCAAAGCACTGTTGTGAGGGAGATGTGAATGTGAAGGGCTGCATGTGGTTCTGAGATAATCCATGGGAAGGTATGGGGGCATAAGATAGTTTAGGGTAGGGTATGATGTGGATAAGGATGAGGGCGATTGGGAAGAAGAAAGGGGAGGGATTCTGTGAATGTACGAGTCATAATAGTAAGAATAACTACAACTTTTGTTGAATGTTTTCCTTGCTTTTATTATTATTTTTGTTGCTGACTGGTTCGCTTATTTCCTTCACTAATCTTACTGTTCCTAATCATCCTCTTCCCCACCCCACCGTTCATTGTATTTTCATCCTGCTGTTACAATGTAAACCGATATGATGTTGCCACAAATATATCGGTATAAAAAAAGTTTATAAATAAATAACAACAAAAAAAATCAGTATCTGAGCATTTCATTTAGTCTCCTGTCGGAGCACAGGTTTTTCTGGGCATAGAGGTATTTTTTGATTTCCTGTATTGTTATAGAGATGTCTAGTGGTGTTTGAAAGTCTTTGATTACTTTACCAGCAGCTTTGATTTCTTTTCAGTATGTTTTTTATCTCTTTATGGTGGTGTTAAAGGTGCTCAGCCCAGATTTTGCCATTTTGGATTACTAAATCAGATTTGGTTTGGGGTTTGTTCCAGAAAGAATGGTTATATATGGCTGTCTCAATGTGATCGTTTTCTTCATATAGTCTGAGTTTTTCCATTTTAGGGTTGTCTTGTAGCCTCTAATATGAAAATAGGGGTTGCATAAATCTTCTCATAGGGGCTCTCTGTTTCAGGTAAGTGAGTTTTCTTACCTTTTAATTAAGTGTTTAACATTGTTTTTCAAACCAGGTTGATTTTAGATTGCATTTTTGTTCTGCTTTTTAATTTTGGGTTTGGTAGTTAAATGCAATTCTCCACAGAACAGCAAGGGAAGCATTTGCATCTTTTGCAGCTTGGCCAGTATCCTCAGAGGTCCAATTATAGTTCTTAGGAAAATGTTAATCTGGTATTTTACTACTGGCTTTTAGAAGGATTTCAGTTATTTCTCATTGCTTTTGTGTCTCCACATGCAATTTTGGAGGGGGGGGGGGGGGTGTGCAGTGGGTGCTGGTGTTTGCTTTCATCTCTTGATTATACGGGACCAATTTGTCTGCAGTCTGCTAGGTAAGGTTGATTATTGCTAAGTCTTCATTGAATCTATCTATTGTGCAAACAGATAACAGTCCCTTAGTTTGAGGTTTTGAATTTATCTACTACATTTCATGGAGATTCTGATTTATAGTCCCCCTGGCTTTTTTAATTTTTACCCTCTGCTTCAATTGATGTTTTATCGTTTAAAGCTGATTTTAAAAGTTGTATTGTTCCAGGGGGTTTTAACCAGCATATGGATATTGATCCACTATCTGATTCATGTGATGCAGTTTTGAGATCTATGCCTATGTTAGGCTGCACACAATTAATCCATTAGCCTACTCACAAACCTGGTCATATGCTCGATTTCGTGTTTTCTCACAAACGACTGTCTTGTTAAGAAAAATTATAGCTGTACTTGTGATAGGGTTCCTTGGTCTGACCACTTCTTAATGTTTTGAAGGTTGAAGCTAATGTTTTGATTACTCAGCCTGCTTTTTTGCCTAGCCAGATTAAACATTGGGGAAAGATTGGCGTTGAGCAATTGCAAGAGGCTTGGCTGGCGAAACTGGGGGATGTAATGGTTCCCGATACAAAGTCTGCTGTAATTAAATAGCAGGAAATGTTACCTAATGCCCTTTAGGAGATTGCCTCTATTAAAGATGGGGCTACTGGGAGAGAACACCATGCCCCCTTGGTGTGGCCAATGAGCAGTCTTTATTTAAACAGCGCCTCAGATGTTGTGAATCGTCCTGACATAAACAGAAAATTACTTTGCGTTTAGACTTGTATCGTTTGACCTTATCTGAAAAAATGACTTTTAATGGCTAAACTTAAAAGGGATTATTATTCCTCTTGTGTAAGGGCCGCACCAAATCATTCCCAGGAACTGTTTTTTGGGGTTTTTGTTTTTTTTCTATTAACTCTTTAACTGTCCTGATTAAGACGAATAATCCAGATTTTTTTTTTAAAAGCTGGAAAAAGTGAGAGTGTTTTGTATCCTTTTCCATAAGGTGAAAAATCTTTTTAATTCATTTATTTGTGGGCCTGTGCTCACCTCTGATTTATTTTTTTTTTTCTGAAGATTAAAAAATGGGAACAATGTATGTAATGCAACATCAGAGAAAAAGAAAAATTAATTTCCTCCTCTGCTGTGCAAAATACAAAGATACAAGATATGCACATATCCCAAAATTGAGAAAATCAAGGACATCCCATAAAAGAATGCGTAGGAAAAAATATAATCCAGGAGAAAACAAGAGGAAACAGCAGCTACAGAAGCAAAACATTTAGCATCCTGCCACCAGGCTATGCCAGAAACCTAATCTGACCAAGGACAATATGGATCAGCATCAAGACCTGGGAACTGAACTCATTGTCCTTTCGGTATCCTGTAATTTTATTTTATTATTTTGCATATTTCCCCCTTTTTACTTTAAGTCACACACAGGCCGATGCAGTAAAGTGTGCTCCTGCGGAGCACACTGTTAACCCATATTTGGCCATGCGTTTTCGACACGCTATTTTTACCCCTTATACAGTAAAGGGTAATAGTGCGTCGAAAACGCATGGCCAACCCCCCCCCCCCCCCCCCCAAAACATAGCGCCCGCAACATGCAAATGCATATGGCTGGGCCTATTAGTTATTCCCGCGCAATACATAAAATAAAATGTGCAGCCAAGCTGCACATTTTAATTTCTGCCGGCACCGGCAAAACTGCTTTTCTGTACACCCTCCGACTTAATATCATGGCGATATTAAGTCTGAGGTCCCAAAAGTTAAAAAAAAAAAACACAAAAAAAACCCATTTTTAATCAGCCCGCAGCTTACGGGTTGGAAGACGGACGCTCAATTTTGCCGGCTTCTGTTTTCCGAACCCATGGCTGTCAGCAGGTTCGAGAACAGATGCCGGTAAAATTGAGTGTCGGCTGTCAAACCTGCTGACAGCCGCTGCTTTGTCAAAAAGGAGGCGCTAGGGCCGCGCTAGTGTCCCTAGCACCTCCTTTTTCCGCGAGCCCTCATTTGCATGCGGGCTGATACAGAATCACGCGCCCAGGAGAGTGGCCTGGGCGCGCGTCGGAAGAGCAGGCGCTCGCCAGCTCTCCCGCGCTTCTTTCTGTATCGGCCTGACAGTATATTGCTTTGGGCCCAATGCAAAAATAAAAAAAGTGCTGAAAGCGGGCGCTGAGTGTTCAGTGCCCGCTTTCCTAACGCACCCCCAGGTACCTCTCCTGGGGGCACCATGCAATAGTTTAGTTAGAGGTTGCACTGTCAAGGAGGCACTAGGGTTGATTGCGTGGTCCTAGCACCTCCTTGACAGCTGGCGCCCGGGAGTGGTCGGCTGTCCATGGCTGTGCGCTGATTAGGAAAACAGGCGCTGACGGAAAACCGACTGGTTAACTGAGCGCCCTTTTTCTGAACCTGACCACCGGCACTTTAAAAAAAAATATTTTTTTTAAATCTTTCATTCCTCCAACTTAATATCGCCACGATATTAAGTCAGAGGATTTACAGGAAAGCAGTATTTTCTGCTTTTCTGTACAACTTTTTGGGGTGCTCAAAAATTAACGCCTGCTTCGGGCAGGCATTAATTTCTGAGAGCAAAAAATGTGCGTATTGGACGCACATTTTTTTCTTTACTAAATGTGGAGTGAATAACTAAACAGCCTCATTGACATGCATTTGCATGTGATGAGCGCTATTAGTTTCCCGGCACGTTGGACGTGCGTTGTGAAGGCGCTAATCCCCTTATAGCATAACAGGCTGTGGACGCGCTTACATAACCCGCGTCCAACTGCAGGTTAAACAGTGCGCTCGGCTGAGTGCACTGTATTGCATCGGCCCCTTTGGCAACACATGTAAAATTGTTAGGCCATCAAAGTTATCTGATTCCGGCAGGCCCTCCTACGCTCTAGATCGCCAGAATAGTGCAAACAGCATTCCCAAGGAATCCAAAGGATTATATCCCAGAAATACACACAGAGTTTCAAACATAAAGAGATCAAGGCATTTAAACAAGAAACCTGTGCTAAACGAGCTTTACAAGTGTTTGCGCCCAGAGATGTTGGTACTGAAGGGAGTTGCTGCTTATCTATGCTGAGCACCAAATCCTCTCTCCTTTCCTTTCAGCACATGCCGCCTTTTTCTCCAGTGCTCACATGCTAATGCCACTGTGTAGCACATTTCCCTTCTGTTTCCATGCAAAACGCATTGATTGCAATTCACATTTCAAGCACTGGTTTTTCTTCCTCAGGATATAATTTAATTTCTTTGACTCTCCCTCCGGAGCGCTGTGTCTGTACCATCCAGGAAATCTGGGAAGAGAGGGTTTTTGACTGCTTTTCATTGTCAAGCAGGTTCCATCTATTTATTTAGTAAATTTATGTTACGCTGATCTACAATACTCAGCAGATTACATCAGCACATACACAGTCAAAACACGACAAAGCAAAACAATATCAGCAGCATAAAACAAATCAATGCAACTGAAAAATTCATACAAGGACAACATTAGCAACAGAGAACCAATAGTGAGTTTACAACAAGGAGAAGAGGCTATTTAATATATGCCATAGAGAAGTGTGCTTTTAGCAATTTCCTAAATCAGAGTAAGTCTGACTGTACCCTAATCTCACCAGGCAAGTTGGCGGCTGCAGAAAACATTCTATTTTGGGACATAGCAAACTTAATGGACTTACGAGATGGTTTCTCCAAGAGATTTTGCAAGGCATTGAAGATTTTGCAAAGCAGAGCTCAACCCCCTTACAGGGCGATACTTCTGAAAAGCAGAAAGAATACACTGTGGAGCAAGGTTGTGAAGGGCTTTAAGGACTAGGCATAACATTTTAAAGTGAATGTGACTAGCCAGAGGAAGCCAATGTAAAAAGCAGCCAAAACAGGAGAAACGTGCTCACAAACCGGGGGAACTGTCACTAGGCGCGCCACCGAATTTTGGATTATTGTAGAGATTTAATAGAAGACGCAGGCAGAGAGAATTACAATAGTCCAAAACTTGTGCGACAGCAAGAAAACCAGAAGGGCAAAGAAATGGCTTCACAGAACGAAGCAGATGCATTTTGAAAAAGTAAGATGCGAGAGAGGAATCCACAGTTCTAGCTAGGTTCCAAACAAGCGAGGAAATCTGGATAGTCTGACCCTCAAAGCTGAAAGATGGAGGAAAGCCAGTCACCGCAGACCTGGCCATGAGCAAGGTTTCAGTTTTCTGGATGTTCAGGGCTTAACCTGTTTAAAGAGAACCAATTATTGATTTCAGTCGTATGGTTCGAGTGCTTAACAAAAGGCATCTGCAGGGGTAGATGTTATAGGGAAGAAGAACTGGATATCATCAGCCTACATGCCGACTGATACGCCGAGCTTTGAGGAAAACAAACAAACAAATAAATTAGGATCAAAGGAATTTTCAAGCATTCTGAGCTAGAAGTGCTTCATGTGGCAGTTTTCTCATCTTATCAATTTTTTTTAACACATACTTCTGTAAATTGTATTGAATTACCAGGTATCTATTTTTAGAAAGCAAAAAGCATTTGGTTTTGGCAGGAGCCATATTTCCACATAAGAAATAAATTCACTTACAAATATAGTCCTAAACATCTCATTTGCTATCTTTGGGCATTGAAGGCCTGAAAAGAATGAGGTTGCTAGAGTTTACTGTCTGACCGCTGATCAGGAGATGGGAAAATACAGCATGGGAAAAAAACAAAGCACCGATTGTGCCCTAAAGCACAGCTGGACGCATGAGAATGGAGCCTGCAAGGGCTGTTTAGACAGAAATGAGAAAAATGGCTCCATGAGAAAGAACGTCACTGAATACAGGAGCTGGCATGAGCAGATATATGACGAGAAGAATCCCCAATACCAGCAAGCTTGGATGAAGGCAAAGGAACAGATAACGCAATTAACAGAAAGGAGGAGTTAATTGTGTAACCAGGTAATGGGAAAGACCCAAACTGTGCCAATGCCGTGAATCCTACCTCAGCAAATTGTAAAGGTGTTCACCAGTCATTGCTGGTCGCCCTTTGCCCATCACTCTCTCCTTCTAGTGTGAATACCAAGCAAACGTGTGGAAGATATTTACTGTCTTCTGATCCCCCTCTTTACCTTTAAATATTCCCCTTTTGGTCTTCCTCTTTTCACTTACAGAATCTAAAGAAAATGTGGCTTCTGGCCTTCACTGCATGAGCAATCTACCCTCCTGTGCAAGTCTCTGCTGTTTAACAGCCCTTCCTGCTCCCTCTGCTTCTCCTGGTAATTTTCCCTGGGCTCCTGTGGGTCTGCTTGTACCTCAAGCATGCCTTCGCCTTTCTTCTTTTCTTCCATCTTTAGTGAACCAGTGGCCTCTTCGTTCTTTTTCCCTTGTTAACATGCTCAAGGCATTGATCTGTCACCATTTCAATGCTCCTTTTTATTGCGGTCTATGGTTCCTCTCTCTCTCTCTCAGATACTTTAGGTCTAACAAGGCTTCATTAACATTATCAATTGTCTTAAAGCCGGCCTTTCTAAACTTAGGACCCTTGTTCTAGTACAAATTGGTACTGATCCCATGTTTATTGAGAATCGCACGGTAGGGTGATCTCACAAGACATCCCAGGGATACTGTCTTCGTTCATCAGTATCAGGTCTGGTGCCATCCCGTCATGAGAACCTTCCTGAATTAGTTGTTTGAGCAAGATTTCTTGCAAGGATTCCAGTTTCCATCTACTAGTGGGAAAGCCTATCATTAATAAGGGGAAACCTAGCAGAAGGAGGAGAAAAAAAAAAATGTCTCCCGTGCATAGCCTAACCCTGCAAACTCCCACCGGCATGGAAATGCTTGCCACTAAAAGCACACGTAACTCCTACTGCATCCCTACCTGGGGCTTGGTGGCTAGTAGGACACACCATATGCTGACAGATGGCGTGTCCGAGGGTGAACCTGCGTGCAAGTGCATATGTACGTGCCAGGAGGGTAAAGTGGGATGGAGGGCAGGATACATGCAAGTAAGGACTGTGACAGAATGAGGTGAATGAGGGAAGAGACTCGTGCTTTCCCCCCTTTCGATGTCCATTGCCCCAGGCTCTCTCCCTCCCCACGGCCAAACTTCCTTTTGCCCTTACCTGTCCCCCTCCCCCCTTCACTGAGTCCCCAGGTCAATTCTCAGCAGCTCCACTCAGGTACCACCCAGCTGCATATAGCATCTGGCTGACGGGGTCTGAGCTCTCCACCAGCCACGATGGTTTTGGAAGCCGATGCCATATTCTCCTGTGATGGTGGGGGCTGGGGACGCCCGCCAGCTGTATTACTACTGTCCACTGGTACCGCATCTTCCTCCGGTCACTCGGTCCGAGTTCCCAGCCAGTCATGCTGATCAGCACCACCACAGGTGTTTTTAGCTGGCTAGCTCTCTTTTTATCTGGTTGGGATGGCTGAACTTGGCTGGTTAGATTAGAAGGGCAAGATGGGCTGCTCTATCATCTCTCCCTATATCTACTTTCATGGCAGTGTGCTGCCAAACCGTGGGCTGCTGCTTGACATCTTGTTATTTCCAATGCCCTTCCCCCCAGCACCAAGAGAAAGCTGGAAGGAATGTGTAGCCTTATGTGCTGCCCTAATGGCTCTGGCAGCTCTTCCCCCCACTCCCACCCCACTCCCCACCCCACCAGGGAAAAACAATATCTGAACAATAAAAAAAAATCCTGGCAGATGTTACATTTTCTGAAGAGAGACTAGATACCAACATACAGTACAACCTTCACTAAATGACAGTACATTTGCTCCAGCTCATGCCAGGGTGATGAGTGCCAACGTGAGTGAAATGCATGCTATACAATATTCAGTCTACTTTCAGACAATGTATCCTGTGATAGTACAAGAAATCTTGGCCTATTTTCAGAAAAGGAAAAGAAAAAAACCCAAAAAAGCAGCCACTGGGCCTCAGCCAACCTGGATTAAATGTTCTTTAACCCCCCCCATGCAAAGTGAGACTGAACAGGAAGACATCCAGCCAGAAGGGATGTTTTAAAACAGTCTAAACAATATGGGGCCAATATTCAGCTGCAAAAAACAGCTAAGAACATAAGAACTTGCCATGCTGGGTCAGACCAAGGGTCCATCAAGCCCAGCATCCTGTTTCCAACAGAGGCCAATCCAGGCCACAAGAACCTGGCAATTACCCAAACACTAAGAAGATCCCATGCTACTGATGCAACTAATAGCAGTGGCTGTTCCCTAAGTAAACTTGATTAATTGCAGTTAATGGACTTCTCCTCCAAGAACTTATCCAAACCTTTTTTAAACCCAACTACACTAACTGCACTAACCACATCCTTTGGCAACAAATTCCAGAGCTTAATTGTGCATTGAGTGAAAAAGAATTTTCTCTGATTAGTCTTAAACGTGCTTCCGGCTAACTTCATGGACTGCCCCTAGTCCTTCTATTATCCGAAAGTGTAAATAACAGTCACATCTACTTGTTCAAGACCTCTCATGATCTTAAAGACTATCATATCCCCCCCCTCAGCCGTCTCTTCTCCAAGCTAAATAGCCCTACCCTCTTCAGCCTTTCCTCATAGGGGAGTTGTTCCATCCCCTTTATCATTTTGGTTGCCCTTCTCTGTACCTTCTCCATCGCAACTATATCTTTTTTGAGATGCAGCGACCAGAATTGAATACAGTATTCAAGGTGCGGTCTCACCAAGGAGTGATACAGAGGCAATATGACATTTCCCGTTTTATTAACCATTCCCTTCCTAATAATTCCTAACATTCTGTTTGCTTTTTTGACTGCTGCAGCACACTGAGCCAAAGATTTTAAAGTATTATCCACTATGATGCCTAGATCTTTTTCCCTGGGTGGTAGCTCCTAATATGGAACCTAACATCGTGTAACTACAGCAAGGATTATTTTTCCCTATATGCAACACCTTTCACTTCTCCACATTAAATTTCATCTGCCATTTGGATGCCCAATCTTCCAGTCTTGCAAGGTCCTCCTGTAATGTATCACAATCCGTTTGTGATTTAACTACTCTGAATAATTTTGTATCGTCTTCAAATTTGATAACCTCACTCGTCGTTTTCCTATCCAGATCATTTATATATATATTGAAAAGCACTATCCAAGTACAGATCCATGAGGCACTTCATTGTTCACCCTTTTCCACTGAGAAAAATGACCATTTAATCCTACTCTATTTCCTATCTTTTAACCAGTTTGTAATCCAAGAAAGGACATCACCTCCTATCCCATGGCTTTTTAGTTTTCTTAGAAGCCTCTCATGAGGGACTTTGTCAAACGCCTTCTGAAAATCCAAATACACCACATCTACTGGTTCACCTTTATCCATATGTTTATTAACCCCTTCAAAAAAATGAAGCAGATTTGTTAGGCAAGACTTCCCTTGGGTAAATCCATGTTGACTGTGTTCCATTAAACCATGTCTTTCTATATGCTGTACAATTTTGATCTTTAGAATAGTTTCCACTATTTTTCCCGGCACTGGAGACAGGCCCACTAGTCTATAGTTAACCGGATCACCCCTGGAGCACTTTTAAAATATTGGGGTTACATTGGCCACCCTCCAGTCTTCAGGTACAATGGATGATAGGTTACAAATCTTAACTATTAGATCATAAATTTCATTTTTTAGTTCCTTCAGTACCCTAGGATGCAGGTCCAGGTGATTTGCTACTCTTTAGTTTGTCCATCTGGCTTACTACATCTTCCAGGTTCACAGTGATTTGGTTCAGTTCATCTGACTCATCACCCTTGAAAACCATCTCCGGAACCGGTGTCTCCCTAACACTATTAGCAAATACGGAAGCAAAGAATTCATTTAGTCTTTCTGCAATGGCCTTATCTTCCCAGATAAGAGCCCCTTTAACCTCTCGGCCATCTAATGGTCCAACCAACTCCCTTACAGGTTTCTTGCTTTGGATATATTTTTTAAAAGTTTTTATTATGAGTTTTTGCTTCTATGGCCAACTTCATTTCAAATTCTCTCTTCGCCCGACTTAATGTTTTACACTTAACTTGACAATGCTTATGTTTTAACCTGTTTTCTTCAGATGGTTCCTTCTTCCAATTTTTGAAGGATTATTTTTGGCTAAAATAGCCTCTTTTACCTCACCTTTTAACCATGACAATAATCGTTTTGCCTTCCTTCCACCTTTAATACATTGAATACATCTAGACTGCGCCTCTAGGATTGTATTTTTAAACAATGTCCATGCCTGTTGAACACTTTTAACCTTCGCAGCTGCACCTTTCAGGTTTTTTCTAACTATTTTCCTTATTTTATCAAAGTTTCCCTTTTGAAAGTTTAGTGTAGAGCTGTAGATTTACTTATTGTCCCCACTTCCAGTTAGTTTAAATTTGCTCGTGTTATGATCACTATTGCCAAGAGGCCCCACCACCGTTACCTCTCTCACCAAATCCGGTGTTCCACTAAGAATTAAATCTAAAATAGTTCCCTCTCTTGTTGGTTCCTGAACCAATTGCTCCATGAAGCAGTCATTTATTACATCCAGGAACTTTAGGTCTCTAACAAGTCCTGATATTACATTTACCCAGTCAATGTTGGGGTAATTGAAATCTCCCATTATTATTGCACTGGCAAATTGGTTAGCAGCCTGCCTGTTTTCTCATAGAATTTCATCATCTGTCCTACCATTTTGTCCAGGTGGACGGTAGTATACTCCTATCACTATACTCTTACCCAACACACATGAGATTTCTACCATATAGATTCTACTGAGCATTTAGTCTCTTGTATGATCTTTATCCTGTTGGACTCTACACCCTGCCGAACCTACTTAACTTAGGTGAATATAGTTATCTGGCTAACCGGGATATTCAGCGGCGCTGCACCCAGCTCTCTTAAAATGTTAATCAGGTTAACTTTAGGACAGACCTACAGCGTGACCAGAGTTAATCGCATAAATTATATCAGAATATCAGCGTTAACCGCATTAACTTATGCGGCCAACTCTGCTCCTCCCCGAAACAGCCCTGACTATATGGCTTTGAATAATCGCCAGGTAAGCCAAAACTGCATTTTCTAGCACAAGTGCTTTTATTCATAATTCCCTACAACTGGAGCATGGGTAGCGCCATACAACTCAGCGTTCCCCGACCTTTTCAAACCAGAAAGTGACATGTGGCACATCGGTCTCCACCGAGCAGGAAAGGTCTCCTCTGGCCAAAGCAAGAGCTGCGGAAGCACTGAAAGCTCTGCCGGTCTCTCCTCAAGATTTTAAAAACGGGGTGGAAACCCACATTTTCCACTTTGCGCACAAAAAAAATGATTTCTGCATGGAATACATGATTTATGCACATTGCAGAAAGCATTTTTTTTCTGCGCATAAAAGACAGACTGCAAGTCTCAGCCCCGGAACTCTAGCTTCTGCTTGTGGACTAACATTAGCCTTGGAAACTTTACTCCATCTCAGAAGAGGAGTTACGCTTCAAGTGTTAAGAAGATAGGAGGTAAGCCAGCACATCTCTCTGCGCGGGGGCAATAACTAATGCCATCATTAGCATGGATTTTCCATGCGAGGGCACTCGCTCGCATACACATTGCGGTGTGAAAAACTCCTCGCTGTTTTGGCAGTAAAGCGTGCGTGCAACGGTGGGTTAAAGCGTACATTCTGCCGAGCGCACCTTATTACACCGGCCTCTCCGTTACCTTGTCTGCTCCTCCAATTCTGCTGCACCCAGCGCTCAGAGTGACTCCCATCCGATGCTTGATCCCCACCTCACTCAGCCTGGGGATAGGGCAGAGGCTGGAAGGACTCAAAGGAGGAGGAGCTGTGCGCATCGCTCAGGCTGTAGCTGGAAGGAGGAGGCGAACACGATGCCACGCGTTCTCAGAAAGGAGATCCTACAAGTCTTTCCTGTTGCTGCGTGCGCTTGAGAGCAGGGCTCAGGTGCTGGCCTGGATCTGAGCAGCAGGCAGCGGTGACTCTGCCGTGGGGCACCCGGATCAGCACGGAGGGCACGCCATGGCACCCGCTCCACAGTTGACGGTGGGCTCTGAGTGAGGATTTACATATGATGGGGCGAGTCCTACCTTTCCATATCTAATCATTTTCTTTAGTTTCAGACAATATCACTTGCAATTTATTCAGACGTTATGCTCACAGGGAAAGGGGCGTCTGGGTACAGACTTGAGTCAGAGGAGCATCTAGGAGCCGCTGCCTATTTCTCCTGTGGAAACTGTGCCTGAGCAAGGAGCCGACTTTACCATCCATTACATTTTCTTAAACTAGACTTAATGGCAGTCTCAGAAAGGATGAAATATTTTTACTCTGAATTTTTAACCATAACCCTCATCGCCTAACCAGTACTACTTAAGAAGTGCTGTCATTGAATTAGTTTGCCCCAATCAAGAGGATCTGTGGGCAAAAAATAGATAAACAAACAACAATAATAATAATAATTGGGGGAAGCCACGATATTGTACCAATTCCTGAAATCCTACATACGCGTGGTTTTGGAAAATAATTACTTATAGCAAGATATCTTATTGTTATTATATTAACGAGGAAGAGAGGGGTTGGTGGCTCCTAAATAGCCAGCAGTGGCTAGCAGACCCCCTAACAGCAGCCTTGAGGCCTGCCCTTCCCTCCATTACACAATCACTCCTTATATTTCAGGAAATTATCCAGCAGCCGTAGGCATGCAGAGTTCTTTTCCTTGGAGACTTTTCATATTTAACCCAGAATCCGCAATGCTCTTGAGGATTATCACCACCAGACTTGTATTACAGGCCAAGAAGACACTTAAACAGAAATACATGTTTTGCCCAGTTCCAAAATCCACATTTCTTATAATTTCCAAAAATTAAGATATAAATAGTACCGTATTGTTTAGGTATTGAGTTCCCACAGGCAAGAAAATGTCCCTCAAGAATTTAATTTAAATAGCCTTTAGGATTTTCCTTTACTCATCTCATATTCCCTTTCCCCTTCTCCCAACCTACAAGCCTCCTCCCCCCCCCCCCGTCACTTACTTCTGTAGGAATTTGTATTATGGCAGACGTGCATGGAGCGGGCGCCATGCTGGACTCGGCTTCTCTCTGGGACAGTAGCAGCGGCAGCCTTCACTAAAAACAAGGTACTTTGAGCCATCCACTCGCACTAACCTAGGCAGGAGGGGTCCTGCTTGAGGCTTCCCATTAAAGGACGCCCACGCTGGAGGTGCGCCGGACCTCGATTCGGTGAATGCTACAGCTACCCCCAACCCCGAGAGGAGCAGAACCTAGGGCACGCTGCACACAGAAACACAGAACAGCACGGCAGCGTGGGGGGGGGGGGGGGGGGCATACGCGTAAAGAGGCAGTGAAGGCACCAGGCAGAGCTGCGTGCGCTTGTAGAATACAAGCGGTAATCCAGAACAGCATTTCTGGAGCCGGTCCTGCAGTAATCCCCTGGCCACACTGAGCAAGCTTTTTTCAGTTGATGCACACTAAAAAAAATACAAACACTAGAAGTGAAAATCTTTTGGCTGCACACGCCTAACACACGCGATAGAATTGTGCATGCAAGGGAAGCAACGCACAGAAATCTCTCTCGTATATATTCATTGCAGTTACCCTGAAAATCAGGACCAGCTTGAGAAACCCTGCTTTAGAGAATAGCCAAAAAAAAAAAAAAGGGAGGTGCGTAATAATTACGAGTTTCAGAGCGCTTTAAAGGAACTTATTTCTGATTATGAATCCTGTGTCCATGCAATAAAGGTTATATGTCACAGGTTATATTTTCTGAACTAATCAAAATGAGTGTTTCAGGAATGGAAGACTGTTCTCTGTAATGTTATGTTACCCAGAAGTAGAGCATTAATACTCAAAAAAAACAAAAAATAAAACAAACCACCACATTTTAGTACCATACAGGGGTGGATTATTGATTGCTTTGGCCCCAGTGCAAGTTTTCATTGTGGAACCCCCTAACACAAACTCACAATCCCAAGTCCCTCCCCCTAGGCAGTGTGCTCATACCACACACTCCCTCCCCCCAGTGACCGAGTGCTATCCCCCCACACTCCCCCGCCCCCCAAGCCAGTACTCTCACCCCACATTCCTCCCTGCTCCCTACCCAGTGTTCTCCCCCCCATATCCCATTAACCTGGCATCCAGGGCTCTCACCCTACACCCATGCCCAATGCTCACCCCCCTCCACTCACCCAATGTTCTTCTCTCCTCCAGCCCATGCTTTTACTGCTCCCCGCCCTACGTTCACCCCGTCCTCTCTCCAGTACACCCCCCCTCCTGTCCTCACGCACAGTGCCCTCTCTCCTCTCGCTGTGCTCTCGCCCCTATTTTCCTTTTCTCCCCCCCAACAGAAATCTCCAGAACAGCAGGCTCTCTCCCACCCCCCCAATCTCCTGCAGCCGATTAGTTCTTGTAAACAGCATGAGCCAATCAGCCGTGGGAGACAGCCCGGCAGTGCTTTCCTTGCCCCTCCCGGGGTGGACCGAAGCCAGAGAAAACAAGAGGCAACCATGGCAAGGGAGGGAGGGAGCCAGACTGCACTGCTCTTCCCACCTGCTCCTGCACGTTCCCCTTTAGTGAGGATATTTTTTTCAGGCCTCCTCCGGCACAAGTGCTGAAATGGAGCTGTCCAAACTGCTTGCTCCGAAGTTGAAGGAGAAGACAGCGCAGCGATTCATGTGTTTTTGCAGGGCAGTAGGTGCCCCTGTGAAAGAGCTTAATGCAGTAGTTGTAAGAAAATAAAAAAAAAAAAATTTTTTTAATGTGTAGTAAAGCTAATGGATGTAAAGCATTTCTTCAAAAGGAGAGATAGATCAGGTTAAATGCTCCTTCGTCCAGGAAGAGCATCAACATTTTTAAAGAAAAAAAAGCTCAGTGCATTTGGACACCAGAGAAAGCCTGCATATATCCCCCCATGGCACTGTGAAGGAGACATTTTTATCCTAAATACAAAAATATATATTCTCAGAGGGCAGTGGTTTTAAAATTGGGGGGGGGGGGGGGGGGAATGGACGGACAGCTATGGGGGGGGGGGGGGGAAAGACCTGAAATGTTATACCATTTTGGGGCTAGGGCTCACACATATTACAGAGAACAAAGGGTAGAGTGGGAGGCACAGCCTCAAAGGTTGGAGAAACACTGCCCTGAAGGACATCGAAGGGTTAGGAAAGTCTGCAGAGAGAGCTCAAACCAAGGACCATGTGTACAAAATGGTTCCTCCCCCACCCCCCACATGTCTGCATCTGGCCACAAAAAACTCCTCCTAGAGGATCCTAAAGTAATTGCAAGCAGAATGCGCCAGCTCCCAAGGCGTTGACACTAACAGGCGTGGCTTCATGCGCAGAATGTGCCTCATTGGAGGAGTTAAAATGCAGGTGGCAGAAGCACTTACCTAAAGCAAGCGAGAGGCAGCGGGGAAATGAAATGGTAGGCAGAAAGGTTGTGCCCGAGAAACCTTCGATGAGAGATGCTGAATGCCAAATAAATGTTTGAGAGAATGACACTTCAAAGTAGGACAATTTTCCAAAAGACACATACAGCTGCAAAATATGAACTTTCCGTGAACAATTATTGGTAAAACCGTGAAAATCTATTTCTGGCTACTGAAAGAGGCAGAAGAGACCATTTGTGAGGAGATCACACGGTATATCAGCTGAAGGGGAAAAAAACCCCCCAAAATAAACTGGAAAATTAGAGTGGAAGTGGATGAAATTAGAACAAGTTTATCAAATGCCAGAGATATAAGAAACTGTCTCTGACAATGCCGATTTTGTAAGCTGTCGTGATCTTCGTTTGGAACAACCGTATATAAAACGCCTAAACGAGTGTTTAAAGAACAAAAAAAAAAACTGTCAGTTTGAGGGGGGAAATGTACGAGGTCATATTACCCATTCAAGCACTTCAATAAACTCGTGGGGCACTCGCACACATCACCACAAGCAGCAAGTGTGCCAAGGACCCACTTTCTGCCTACTGTAGACCTTTGCAGCACTGGAAGGAAAACGCAGTGTTGCCCTCATCCTGAAGCTCTCGCCACCTCTACCACTGATGCAGCTCGGTACCTGTTACTCATCCACGCTTGGTCATTATGCAATTACGTGTCTCTATATTCCTCACTTGATATTTAAGTTGTTGCTATCAATCCTGTTTAGATTCTGTGCATTATCTGTTTGATCTAATTATAAACTCATTGGTATTGTACCTTACTGACAACACTAAGCGGTCTTCAGTTCCAGAGCTGAGTTATGTAATATTATTGCTGCCATGGTTGTCAAAGTGTTAAATTTTAAATATTTATTGTCCTATTTAAAAAAAAAAAAAAAAAAAGTTCTAGTATTCATGCTCCTCTCTCCTTACATACAAAGCATGCACTGGCACATGCAAGTATTTAAAAAAAGCTTATAGCCCACTTATCTACAATATTAGGCAGCTTACAACAAAAAGCATCCAGAATAAATAATCATAAAATGAACATGATACAACATTACAACATGCAAGCATAAAATAATATCAAAACAGTGTACAAATAAATAACAAGACCAGATCATATAATAAAAACAACACCCCACATCCAACTATTAATTATCGCCTAATTGTATTCTCCAACAATAAAAAAGTGTCAAAGAAGCACTTCAACAATATCATACCCCTATAACAACATTTAACCAACCCATACAAGGACCAGATAAACATCACTCAAAGGCCTGATGAAATATTTAGGCTTTTAATAATTTTTGGAATCTCAAAATAGATGTTTCTGCTTTTATTTCTTCTGGTAACTCATTCTACAGATAGGAACCCATCACATGCAATAATCACTTCCTGAATTCTTTAAGAAGGATCTGGCGAGACGATGGCACCACCAGACTCCGCTGATCTTAAGGTCTGAACAGGCTGATGAACCTTGAACACAGAATTAAAACATGAAGGTGCTAGGCCATGCATAGCCTTAAAACACAAATAAAATAATTTTAAATTTCGCTCACCAACTAACAAGGAGCCAGTATAAGTGGGCTAATATGGGAGTGATTGACGGGGCAGGCAGGCCCCGTTCCCGCATGTGCGAGCCTAATGTGGCATCAGGCTCTCTCCCGGCGCGAGCACCGCATCTGGGGTTGGGAGGCTCCCTGGGCAGAGCGCTGCGACGCTGGGAACTGCGCGCATGCGGTGAGCGAGTTACCATGGCTGAAGTGCTAGGCAGGTGACCATCTTGCTGGTCATCATCAATTATCAGGGGGGGGGGTAATATTCGGGCTCGGGCACTGCTGTTTGTTAAATAAAGCTGCGGCCTTGTTGATTCCAATTGTTGTCCTGTATTGTTTGAGTGGTCACTTTGTAAAGGGCGCTGGCGGAGGGAGGAGAGAGTCCTGGCTGCCTACATTAATGTTCTCGCATGCTTGTACCAATAAGGATTAGAGTCACAATATATACTGAATTACCTGAAGAACCTTTAAAGTCGACTGAAGTTATCCTATATACAGGGCACTACAATAAAACAGCAGCAGACATCACTAAAGCATGCACAACTGTCTTCAAATCGGGTTCACGCAAAGGTTTAAGATGCCTCAAAAGACGAAGTTTGTAAAAACAACTCTGCACAACATTTTTTTTTTTATCTGTAGCTTAAAAGAAAGAGCTGAATCCATAATTAATTACACCTAAGTTGCGCACCTTCTTAGATATTGTGATGGTTGGACAATCAAACATTAAATGTGGAGGGGGGGGGGGGGGCTCCACAAAGTAGTGTTTCCTAAACCAGTCCTGGGGGCACACCTAGCCAGTCAGGTTTTCAGGATATCCATAATGAATATGCATGAGAAAGATCTGCAGCCGACTGGTTGCGTGTGCCCAGCGGACTGGGTTGAGAAGCACTGCCATAGAGGAAAATCTTGATATAAAAATATTTCAGTCTTACTTACATTTTAACAAGAATTTATTGCTGAAACCACCATTCTTTAATAGCTGATAAACACTGAAATTTTCAATAATGCTTCCGGCATAGTAGAAACAGGAATAAATAAAAACAAAACTGTATATCATCATCATCATAGAGGAGATATCCCACATCTAACTTAGCAAGAAGCTGACACAGAGGGAACTTACCCTATATAAAAGATTGACCAAAACCTACCAAAAGGGCAGAAACCCTGAGGTATTTCTGTAATAAAATTTGAAACATTTAGGCTTCAAGCCCGTTGCAGTTACTTGCTAAAAACAATTACACAGAAATGACTGAAACCCAAGAATTCACTGTGTAGGACAGCCCATGATGTAAATATCATACTATATAGATATAGTACAGGAGATATTTTCTGAATATTATACTTTCAGAATGTTTGTGTCCTTAATCTGACTTCTAGCTAGTTACCGTAATCAAGCTCACTAGAAAACCTTACTCTTCTTTGTAATGATCCGCGTGAACTCTATATCTAAGACTGCAAACAGCTGGCAATTTGCTAACACAACAACATTTCTTCAGGACAACCACAGTACTATCAATGGTTTTCTGACGATTTGGTTCTGTGGATGATGTTTAAAAAAACCCCACAATATTACAACAGTTAAGCTAATGATTGGTAGGGAAACATACATTTTGATTGGCTGAAAAAAAAAAAAAAGTAAATTCTGACAAACTGGGAAACCACAAATCCAGACTGGCCTGAAAACCAAAGTAATACAAGGCTTTAAAAAAGAGCCTGTGATTTGTCCTGAGCCCAATTTTATAATACAGCGCGCTTAGGGCTGAAGCCCGTGTGTACTTGACTTCAGTCTTACTTCTCAAAGCAGATTTACACGCATAAGCCTGCTTTGAAAATTAGTGGGTAGGCCCGAGCCCTTGCACGACACGAATGCACACATTTATGCCTGCAGGGAAGCAGGTGTAAACGTTCATGGATACGGGCGAGTTTTCAAAACATTACGCGCGTAACAATTAGCATATAGGTGCATAAGTAGCCTCAACTCGCATATTCCCTATTTTATAAAAGTCGAAAATACTTGTGAAAAAAAAAATGGGACGTTCCGGGGCAGGGCCTACATTTATGCACAAAGTAGCAGTTTTAAAAAGGCACTTAACGCATGTAGATTTGCCAGCGTACTCACGTAACAATTATGTGGTGAAAGTGATAAGAAACGTGCTTATTGTGTAGTACTGACTGGGTGGGAGGTCTGGCTGAAGAATCCTGAAGGCCTCAATGACCTGAAGGAGGACTGGGCAAGCTGATGGACTAACTGGTAATCTCCGTGGCGCACGCAATGTTTTAAAGTTGCACTAATTTACACGAGCAAGTCCTACTTTACTTTTGCACGTACACCCGATTATATATCTTTAAAATAGATAGGAAAGAATGCACGCATTTGATGCATTGGTATACATGGTTTCAATGCATTGCATGTATGTGCGTGTAACCCTACGTTGCGGGGTAGAGATACGTCACTCGTTATGCCATAGCCTAAGCAGCATACGTGTGTATAGGCTGTTGTGCACCTCTGTTTGAAAGTTATCCTCATGCTTTCAATTTCAGAAAGTATGTGGGTAAATGGTTTCCCCACCCTAACTCTGCCCCCAAAGTACGTGTGACTGCTTCTACGTATACTTTTACACATACAACCAGAGGTCATTTTCTAAAGGCTTATATACGTGTATAAAAACAGCATTTTAGGAGAGTCTAGATGCTTGAATATTCACTCCAATAGGAATAGCTAGTATTCCTTTCTACCTACTTAAGTTTTTATAACAGAAAACATCTGCTCTGTTCAGGGTTATGTCTACCTGTAACTGAATAAAAACCTTCCTTTCTGTAAGGAGCACCCCAGTGCAAGTGTTTTACTTGTCAGAAGATGTTACAGGGGACTTTCTTGTGGTTTACTCCAGAATAGGACTGTGCTGGGAACAGACAGCATAGAGCAAGACAAAAACAGCTGAAAAGGAGGCACTGTAAGTGACTGTTGAGAGAATGAATGTGTTAAAAAAAAGTGAGCCTGAGCTATGACATGACAAGAGATGCAAGAGAGAGTGGTAAAAGAGGAGAAAAGGAAGAAGCTGCAACAGTCAACCCTACAAAACTAACTGGATGTTCAAAATTTCAACTAAATGCACATCTGGTTTAGATACACCGCTGGGAATTATGCACTCACGTAATTTTGTGCATAATTGATCACATCCTTTTGCATAATTCCTGAGAATTTTAGCTCTTACTTGGCAAGCAAATTCATGCAGGACCAGGTGACATTCAGTCCAGGCGCCAAAGAGACGGTTGGTCTTAAGAAAAAGATGCAAACAGCCAGGATTCTGCAGCTGCGAGTTCGCTTTGTCTACAAGAGGCACCCTAGAGAGTAAGATTAATCAGCACACGCAGAGAAGTCTGGTCAGGGGAAGAGTGTGGGAACAGCATATGCAAGAACAGTACTATCTATATACATTTTTCTTTTCCTGCTCGCGAGAACACAGCGCCACCCAGGCCCAGGACCACTAAGAGGGGGCTGGGAAAAAATTCTTGTCACCACTATCCCAGAAGTAACGTCAGTGTCCCAGAAGGGGACAAAGGATGGCAGACACACCTGTACCCTCTTCCCTGCAGCCACCTCCCTTCTTCACTCGGTCTAGTTTTCTCAGGGAGTGAGCCCAATAAATCTGATGTGAACTGATCTGGAAAAAAAAAAAAAAAAGATCTGGGGCAAGCTTTAAGCCCTCAGCTTCAAAAGGCTTCTGAAAATGGGTTCTCTGAAATTGCTCCACAACCCAGATCAGTCAAAGGAAACCTGCTCCTCTGTCCTCAAAATCAGAGTTAGCAGAAGCTCGATCTGAAATGGTCAATTCAAACTCTGGACAGCCTAGCGGGGAATTCAAGCACAGGGCCAGTGATCAAACAGCAGGTCTGGAAGGGACCAGCCAGGGCTCCATCCCCAGTAAGGGCCGGACAGGTTTGCTCTCTATCCCTAGGAACAACGGTGCTAAGTACCTGCGTATACAGGTAAGAATATTCTTGGCTCAGCCTCACCATCCATGATAGCGTCGAGTAGGGGTGTGCATTCATTTGCAATGTATTGGCAATCCGCAACGTATATGCCATATTCAATGTATTCGTGGGGGTCCCGAAACGTATGGCAAACTCCCACAAATACAATGTATCACTAACAAATAAACCCCCCACCCTCCTGACCCCCCCAAGACTTGCCAAAAGTCCCTGGAGCGATCTCCTGCACTCGGGCCGTCGGCTGCCAGTATTCAAAATGGTGTCGATAGCCTTTGCCCTTACTATGTCACAGAGGCTACCGGTGCCATTGGTCAACCCCTGTGACATAGTAAGGGCAAAGGCTATTGGCGCCATTTTGAATACTGGCAGCCGACGGCCCGAGTGCAGGAGATCGCTCCAGGACCCCCGCTGGACCACCAGGGACTTTTGGCAAGTCTGGGGGGGGCCGGCACAAGATGACGTTTGGTAAGTCTTGGACAGCCGGCACAAGATGATGCCGGCTGTCCATTGCTCCTACCATGTGACAGGAGCCGACCAATGGCACCGGTAGCCCGTGACATAGTAAGGGCAAAGGCTATCTGCGCCATTTTGAATACTGGCAACCGACGGCCCGAGTGCAGATCACTCCAGGACTCCCGCTGGACCACCAGGGACTTTTGGCAAGTCTTTTGGGGGGGGGGGGGGGTTTGTAGTAAATTAAATTTAAAGCGTTGGGATGGGGGTTTTTTTGGGAAACAAATACATATGTAACTAATTAACGGATCGGGGTCCCCCGAGAACGGATGCAATGGATTTGGGACCCGACGAATACGAATACCGAATGGGATGAATCCGTCCCTGCTGCACATTCCTAGCATCGAGCATCCCCTCACACTGGTCCTGGCCCTGTCAGCAGAAGCAGCCCGCAGGCTTCCCCCCCCCTGCTGCCTCCCCTCGGGCCGAACGCCTCCCAGCTCCTTCTGCTTCCCTGTATTGCTGTCCACAGCAAAAAGAAATTAGAAAAAAAAAAAAAAAAAAGGGGCAGCAAGAATGGGGACCTTCCCACAACAAAGGGCTGGCTATGCACTTGAAAGCTCCTGTTCTCCTGGAGCCCAACCTGGGTGGCCACCGACCACCAACGTAAGTTAAAAAAAAAAAAAAAGTTTCTTTACTTATTTACAGGTGGAGGGGGGAGATGAGCGAGTAAGTGCATGAGTGTAAGAGCACGTGAGTGCATGAGGGAGAGGGTATGCGAGCATAAGTGTACATAAGAGGCAAAGAATACAAGAGTCAGCATGTGTGAGAATCTCTGTATCAGAGAGAGGAGGAAGTTTATATATACACAATTCGCCCCAACTAAATTTAAGACAATCTCAGTGTGACGGACATCAAAATGTTCCCAAGTATGGAGAGTATGTGGATTTATTTTTTTATCCTTATTAGTTTTAATTATTGGTGGTATTTGATGGGTCTGCTGTTTGGAAATATTTTATTGGTGTTTGGGAGATTTATTTTTTTTATTTTTATGAGTTTTTAGTTATTGAATATTAGGGATATGCATTCATTCAGGACGAATTAGGCAATTTCAAAAAAATTGCCTAATTCGATCTGTTTTGGGGACAACAAATCCCGAACGGTCCCCCCCAAATTTCAAAGACCCAAACCGCGGGAAATACGATATGTCCCGCGGCGGGCCAAAAATGAAGCTGCTACTCACCAGCTGTTTTCAAATATTTCAATCAGTATTGTTTTACTATTCTTTTTTATATTAAAAAAATGCATAAATAAAAAATTAAATACATTGACAAGTATACAAGAAATATAAAGCACAGAAAGAAAATAAGGAAATCATTATTACTGTTCCTATTGAACAAAACTGTACTTTAAAAAAAAAAAAAAAAAAGGCAATTCGGGAGAGCCCTGACTAAGGAGCGCTAGTAAAACATTAAGAAATTCGCATTACAGTATTGCAAATAAACCAACCTGAGAGGTACCATCACTTTATACTACTAAAAATATCATAGCATGGATAGTTTCTATAAGGGAGTCTGAGAATGATAGTCAAGGAAAACCCTAAGCTGGGATGGGTCAAAGAAAACATAATGCTGTTCTTGAAAGAAAATAAGGCATTTACAGGGAAATTGTAATTTAAACTGTGCACCTATTTGTAATATTTCACCTCTCATATTCAAAAATAACTTTCATCTATTTTGAGTAACCCGTGGCTGTCAGGGGGCTTGAGAACCAACACCGGAAAAATTGAGCGTCGGCTGTCAAAAAGGAGGCGCTAGGGAGCACTAGTGTCCCTAGCGCCTCTTTTTACCGCAGGCCCTCATTTAAATACTTGATCGCGCACCCAGGAGAGTGGGCGCTCGCCTCGGAACACCGGCTCTCCCGCGGGATTTAATGTATCGGCCTGAATGTTTGGGTACTTGCTAGGTGCTTGTGACTTAAATTGGCTGCTGTTGGAGATGGGATGCTGGGCTTGGTGGACCCTTGGTCTGAGCCAGTATGGCATGTCTTTTTCACATTGAATTTTCAAATTTAAATTTAATTTTCAATGAATTTTGGATCACTGCTAAACATCGAAACATTGTAAACCGTTGTGATGGTGAAACCGAACAATGGTATATAAAACTCGATAAATAAAAATAAACCTTAACCAGAACTGGAAAGCATCATATTTTTTGCCCAAAGAAAATGGCTTGTCTATTTCTAAAGAAATATTTAAGTATATTGTTCTTGTCCATAAGAAATGCAAAAGTGACCAGCAAAGGCCTCCTCTGTGTGACCATCATTTCTTGGGACGATTCGAGTAAAGTAGTTAAATCAGGTAAATCTTGCTCTTCCAAATTTCCTGGATTGGGTTCATTATAAGCAAGATAATAAGCCTTGGTTACAACAGGTTTTATGTCTTCTGGGACTTTCAAAGCCTAGGTTACATACCACCTGAACAAATCAATTGGAGATACGTTCCTCAAAACTGGGAAGTTTAAGAATCTTAAATTATGCGACCTCAAGTTGTTTTCAATTCTCTCAAGTCTCTTATCCACCTCTGTCTCCTTCTTTATTAACTTTTCTTGTATTTTTTCAACAACTTTCAAGCGACCCTCCATCAATTCAAGTTTTAAATTTTGCTGAGTCAATTGATTCGCATTTTAAATTACCTGATTTTTTTATATCAATGACTTCTCTTGAAAGGGTTGTTATGGATTTCTCCAACGATTGTAATGCAATCTAAATAGTTGAAAGTGTTACTTCAGAGGGAGGCTGTAATATTCCTTCCAATTTCAGGGTTTCCCGACCCTCTCCTTCTCCTCCCTTTGCAACACCGGCACCATTACCCAGGCTCGACACACCCAGCATTCTGACATTGCTCAGTCCCTCATTTCCAATACCCCGGAGGGGCTGTACCTTTGTCGCTATCTCCACGGTGGTAGGTCCTGCAGGTGTTGAACTCTGCCAAACCGCTCCTTCCCCAACTCAGGATTCCCCTGTCAGATTGGCGGTCACCGTCTGTCTTCTTTCCAAGTCAAAACCTGGAGGTGCCAGTCTGATAGGAGATCCGGGGCTCAAACATGTTTCAGCGGTCTGAAGAGACTGCTCAGGCTCCTTTCCCATCCCTTCAACGACCAGCCCACTCAGCGTGCGTAATGGTGCAGCCGCAAAAAAAAACTCCCTATACGCGGTTGAGTAGCTTCCAGCGGGGTAGAGGAGCTTTCTCTTCCCCATACCCTCACTTTGCACTTTGTATGAGGCATGGAAATCTACAAAATCAAGGAAATAATCGGGAGCTTCTTGCCGGCACGTCCACTCAGTTGGCCATCTCTGTTTTACTATTCTGATGATCAATTTATATTTCTTGATTTTACTGTTTAATGTTTTATGAGGACTGGTGGTGATTCTGTTTTTCCGACTGTTGTGGGAGCATGTGGTTACCAATGACTTAGGAAGGCGCAGGAGTATTGGAGATACAAAGACACACACTCTCTATCACTCTCGGACAAACGAAAGGCACATCCTCGAAGAGCGTGTCAGAGAGAGTTTGCCTCATTTGGCAGCTGGTTCAAGAGCTGATTGGTTGAGAAGAGGCTAAACACCAGACCAGGAATTCAGGGGGTAGATGGATAGATACATCTAGCTATTATTTACAGACAGATATCACCAAACCACCCGACTGCATGGATAGAAAGGGCGGGGGGGGGGGGGGGTGGGAACTACAGCTCAGTTTGCTCATCCCTGATCTAAGGTGTGCGCTACTTAATTATTTAGGAAAAAGGTGGGTTATTTCTGCCTGCTAGCAGATGGAGACAGAGGACACACCCTTTTTCACTGACATCCTCCCTTGGCTGGTGCCAGTATTCTTATGCCAAAGCAATGGAAAATACCAACTGCCCTAACACACAAATTAAACTTTAGAAACAATAGAGACTACATAAATATTTGTTTCTCCTGCTTAAAAAGCAAACTGCTCAGCAGAGACTGTACCCCATGTACACATGCCAAGCAGTGCCACAGAAAAGATAAACAGAACAGAAGCCGCCCCCTGGGGGATAGATACCTCGAAGCCAAAATTGAAATTTTCTGCCAAACCCAAGATCCGCTGCCAAGGATAAACTGCAAGCCCTAACTTCCTGGAATAGCCCTGGACTGGTGTAGCAGGACTTGAGGAAAGGAAATTAACAGGTAAAAAAAGTCCCTTTCCTTATCATCCTTCTACACCAGTCCAGACTAGTGGGATGTACCCAAGTCCATTGCAACATGGGGTTGCTCCAAGAATGCCTGCCCCAAGGCAGTATCTCCCTTGGCTTGCACAGCTAATCCAAAGTATCTATGAAAGAAACATAAAGACCAAGTGGCTGCCTTACAGATGCCCTCCAGAGCAGGCTTTGTTTACTCTGCTTCAACAAAAGTCAAGGGAATCATCTGCTTGATTTACATGAACAATGAGCATTCTGAAGCTGCCTCTCCCCAGGAGATCCTCGGAATAAAGGCCCATTGTTTAGTCAAAAGGGATTAGCCATAATTTAAATACCTGAGAGAGATATAAAAGAACCTTTAATAAGGAGACAGACAGACCTTACCATCATATATTCCCATCTGCTGGAGACAGAGAAATAATGGCTATTGCAGGTGCAGCACCAGCCTATATACCAAGTGATGTCGTGAGAAAGGTTGTGTCCTCTGTCTCAATCTGCTAGCAGGTGAAGATAATCCACTAGTCTGAACTAGCAGGATGTTAAAGAATGTGAAATGTAAGTCTGAGATGGTTTTTTTGGCTCGGTTCTGCAAGGCTTTAGGTCACATGATGTGCTTCCAGGGTCCACTTGGTGTACTTTTGAGAGCTGTTGAAGCACTTTCTGCAGGGAACGTGTACAGCAAGAGAGCCAAATACCGTGTGGGCCAGTTTGGAACAAAATCCCCCTTCAGTCTTCCCAGCTACCGTCTATACGTGCCATCCTTCCCCCAGGGAGGTCTCCTTGAATGCAGCTAAAAGGAGGAACACTACGGAGCGCTGTGAATACTTTTAGCTGGAATGGGGGAGGACAATTTTAAGACGGCCAATTTATGAGTGTAAATCGACGATTACCCACAAAAGGCTTTGAAAATTGGCCTGCTCTGTTGAAGTATAAAGCAAATGAAGCGCATGTCCATTCTGCAGTTCATTCGTTTTCTAATCTGAAGCATTAATGAGATTTGCATGGAACCACAGGCCTTCAGCTGCACACTTAAATGAAAGCAGCATTTATCATTTTTATTTGTGATCTTCGTAATTCAAAAACCCATTTTTCAAATCACAAATTCAAATGAGCAAGTAACACCGATTTGATGCTTATTGTTGCATGGATAAGGACAATTAAAATTTTACATAAATGTCAAAAATCACTTAGAAAGGCAAAAGCTGCTTCTTAAGCGTTTCTGTAACAAAAGGATTTCCATGTCCGGTTCTATCTTCTTTGCAAGACAGTAGCGTCTGAGAACAGTAAAGGAAGTCATAGTCAGTCTAATACAACAAACATGGGCTTGTGCAGAGATAGGGGGAAAAAAAAAAAATGAAAGGGTGTTAGAAGGAACTGGGAACATTTTGGTTATAAGATGCAAGCGAAATATAAACACATTTCTGTAGGCAGGGAATGCCAGAGATGCTTGTTGGCAGTCAGGAAAGTGACATTCAGGAAGATTCAGAAAAACGCGCAGGAGAGCAGGCGAGTGCCTGCTATCCCGGCGCACGCACAGGCCACTCTCCTGGGTGCACGAGTCAGGAGGGTGGCCTATGCAAATTAGGGCCCACGGTAAAAGGAGGCGCGAGGGACACTAGCGCCTCCTTTTTGACAGGAACTGCGGCTGTCAGCGGGTTTGACAGCCGACGCTCAATTTTGCCGGCGTCGGTTCTCAAACCCACTGACAGCCACGGGTTCGAAAAACGGATGCCGGCAAAATTGAGCGTCCGTCTTCCGACCCGTGGGCGATTTTTATTTTATTTATTTATTTTTTTACTTTTTTTTTTTCTTTTGGGGCCTCCGACTTAATATCGCTTTTCTGTGCACTTCCCCGGCGCCGGCAGAAATTAACGCCAGCCTTTGGGCAGGCGTTAATTTCTGAAAGTAAAACGTGCGGCTTGGCTGCACATTTTACTTTCTGTATCGCGCGGGAATAACTAATAGGGCCATCAACATGCATATGCATGTTGCGGGCGCTATTAGGTGTTTTTTTTTTGGGGGGGGGGGGGGGGGGTTGGACGTGCGTTTTCGACACACTATTATCCCTTACTTAATAAGGGTAAAGCTAGCGCGTCGAAAACGCGTGTTGTACTGTATCGGCCTGAATCTTGTTGGTAAAATGCTAAAAACAACCACCTATAATACTCTTCTACTTTAGCAAGCATTTTATATTATCCACCAGAGCTCCCAGAAGGAGAGACAGAAAATTATACAAAGAACAGAAAACCAGAGAATGAGCATGAAAAGAAAGTATGTTAGCAGAATTTGTTTACTAGGAAAAGTGCTTTAAAAAAAAAAATGCTGGTTGTCAGTAGAACATTTTTTTTGTTGTTTTAACAAAACAAACAAAAAAAAAACCCACTTTTTTTTTGGTGGGGAAATGCTGACGTGAATCTCTTACTTTGAAAGAGAAAATGTCCTTTCTGGCAGACTTAGGCAGCACTTTTTAATGAGCACAGCACAAGTCGTACAGAATCATTAATTGAACATTTCAATTGTCTTGGTGGGGGGAGGGGGGTGCAGGACAGAGAGAGACCATCAGAAACAACTGGTGAAAGATGTCAGCTCTTAAGTATGGGGGAGTCAATCAATAGTACTCTGACAGGAACTAAAAGGAAAATTGGATCAGCATCATTGGTTTACCTTCTATACAAAGTCAGAAAGATTTAATAAGGCACTCAGTGAAGAGCAGTATTCTGATACATGAGAACCAGGGCTCATGTTGGCCATTTTCTAACACAAATGACAACTCTGTCAAAAAAGACTGAGTTTATTGAAAGCCGATTTTTTTTTTTTCTCAAAACAGCAGCTAAGACTGCAATTTTGATTCTAAGTGCAAGGTCCCTTCTTAGGTAAAACGTGTGCCTCCACCGGGAAGCTCACGTGAATAAGCTGAGGAGGAGCGTAATGTGTTACAGCCACAACCCAATGGGTGATGCCCATAGAAGCTGTGGGCTCTCTTCAAGACTGATCTGGCACTCAGGAAGGGAGCCTGGAGCAGCAAGGAAGGAATCCAAAGAGGTTTCCTGCGGAAAGGAAGTAGGGGAGGCTCCTGCCTCTGCAGGGACGGATTTATCCTTTTCTAGTGTTTTGAAGTTTCCAGAGAGACCTAAGGTAACCGTGCAAGCTCCAGTGTGTCGGAGGTACGAAGACCCTGTTAGCCAAGGGAAGAGTGCAGCAGGAGTTTTTGCAGTTCTGGTTAAAAGAGGAGAGCCTACACGAGTAAAAGAGAAATCATCCTGGTCCAGGGGGTCCTACCCTGCTCATCCAAAAGGAATTCGGGAAGGAAGAGGAGAGTCAAAAGAAGGTTTAGAAAGAAAAGGGGAATCCAAGATAATCAATAACAGATACGAGGGAGTAGCCTGAAGGGCAGGTCTGTGCTTTGAAGTACTGTATACATTGGTTTTATGGATATCACCAACAGAAAATGCATGTTTCATCAACTGATTACTATACAACAAGTTATGTCTCAGTAAATTCTTTTCATTTTGGAACACCACTGTCTGCTGTGGAATTGTCATTTTAAGAGCTAAGCCAGATGGGCCCCGAAGCAGAATAGTTGCTTCAGGACAGGCAATTTCTAGTCACTAGTGGCAACTGAGAATTCATGGTTGACCAGAGCGCTCAAGGCGGGGGTGACATCTCTCACCATTTATTTAAATAAAATGAGATTACTTGCCTCATTATCATCAATCCCAAGACTGTTTACAGAATATTCAAGACAATTAGAAATCTTTATAAAACAAATTAAATCAACATCAAAATGAACTCAGTCCCACACAGCCTACAACAAAACAAAATTACAGGATTTAATAAGCGCATGTAAAATCCATAGCTAAAACCAAAACCCAAACCCACTACAGCCAATCCCTCCTAGATCTTATCCCCTCGATCATATCTAGTACTAAGCACCAGCATTTATCCATCACCACCAACCAATAACCCTTGCAAAAGATAATTACCTTCATATAGATTACGTTAGAAACACCTGCTCAAAAAGCCAAGTCTTTTCTTTCTTCCTAAAAGTCAGATATTTGGACTCTAAATGATTGTCTACTCTGACACAATACGAAGAATCTTAAAAAATGTTTAAATTCTCCATTTGACCAAAAGTCAATGCAACTGATGGAGGAGGAGGAGGAGGAGAGGCTGCAGCCTGGTGGAGGCCCAGCTACAGAGAGCACCAGGCTGCCTCCTTCTCCAATACCCAGGGCAACAGTGGTCAGAGTAGCAGCAGCATAGTTCACGCTTCCGGTCCCCGCACTTGTTCCTCTCCATCCCTTGTGCATTAGAAAGAAAAAGCAGCTTGCTCTGCTGGGCAGCAGTGGGGAACAGGAGCACGTGTTAGCCTGTGTCCCCCGTTAATTGCAAGTTTGCTGCTTGCCACTCTTACTCTAACCCCCAAGGGCATGTAAAAGGGGGACACAAGCAGTCACAAGCTTGGCAAACAAATTTTTTTTTTGGGGGGGGGTTTACCTGAAATTTCATATCCTGCTTATTCTAAGACTACAACAAAGCAAAATTATCTTAGGATATGAAACTTGCTGACTGAATAGGCTTGACAGTAAGTGCATTTTTCGGCAGATTACATTCCATTTGTTTGTAGTAGATCTTTCCTAAGTTTTGGAAAGATTTGGGAAATTACTCGTGTGATAAACAGATGTACCTGCAGGAAACTATGGGACCCTGTGCTGTTCAAATCACGAGTGTGAAGTCAGCCAGTGGGGAAAGCAAAGCAGAGTTGCTTACCTGTAGCAGGTGTTCTCCGAGGACAGCAGGATGCCAGTCCTCACACATGGGTGAGGACCCCAGAACTTTGATCTCAAAGATTCTACAGCTTTCAAAAATGCCCTACTGAGCATGTACAGCTGTATTTATTACCCTGCTCCCTAGGCAGAATTGCTCAGACCATGATATAGCAAATACATGGAGAAACCAACATCCAGGGGAGGTGAATGGGTTTCACGAGGACTGGCATCTTGATGTCCCCAGAGAAGACCTGTACAGGTAAGCTACTCTGCTTTCTCAGAGGACAAGCAGGATGGCAGTCCTCGGACATGAGAAATTCCCAAGCTATAGGCTGCCCACAGGATAAAAACAGGGAACCCCACAGTGCTAAAAGCACCACCTTTCTCCCATTTACCTGTGAGACAGCCAACCCAAAAACAGGTCTAGGTGGGGGAAAAAAAAAAAGGAGTTGGCTTCTACCAAAGAAAACCAAGGAATAGACTGAGACACAAATACTCTGATACATAGCAGAGGCACCTAAGGCAAGGGTATTATGTGAAGTCCAGTGGGAGGCGGGACCAAGAGGCCGTTTAAATTTCTTGGCGCTCTTCGGCGTCGCGCGCCGAAGGTGCGCGACAAAGGGGCCAGCCCCTTTGTGCGCCCCTTCGTGCAGCCCCGGAGGGCCATACCACCAGCTCTAGCTCCAACGTAACTCCGCACACAAAGTCTGCCTTCTTCCTTCCTCCAGTCCACCACCTGCACAAGCGCAGCACTATCACAACTCAAAGCAACTCGCTAAAATGGTTCCTACCTTCCCAATACCTATTTTACAACATAGCCTTTCATCTATAGGAAAATCTAACAGGTCATTCTTACCGATTACAAAACAACCTAATCGACAGACTCCACACCGCAACCTTAAATCACTCACCCCAATTTTGATAACACCGATCACTCAACTCTTAGGCCTCACTCTATTCTCACTTTCATTATTCAATGCTCAATCTTTATCCAAGAAGTCTCTCATCCTCAACGACTATCTCCTCGACACTAAACCAGATATATGTACCATAACGGAAACATGGCTCAAACCCACGGACACAGCAATTATAAACCAACTTCCCACCTCAGACTATGACATCTACTCCATCCCCCGTCTGAAAAAAAGAGGAGGACTCCTATTTGCATCAAAAAAAGACCTCGGGTTCACCCTACACCCATTCACTTCAAAGTCTAAACTAGAAATTGGTTTCTTCACCTCGGAACATCTACAAATCCTACTTGTCTACGCCCCTCCGGGTTTCCTTGAGACAGACTCCTCCCCTCTAGTAGAAATAATCACAACCCTCATCAAACTGGACGCTCCAGCAATTATCCTGGGAGATTTTAATCTGCATGTGGACAATCCCACCCTATCATCCAGTTGCGAATCATTTCTCTCAGCCCTCTCAGCCCTGGGCTTTAAACAGATAGTTAGCAAACCCACACACAAGGCCGGCCACACGCTGGACCTTATCTTTATTAATTCAAGCATCAAACACGCTTCGCGCCTCAAGAGCAAGAAGGTCCCTTGGTCTGATCACTCACTTATCTCAACCTCATTTTCATTGAAAAAATCCTCCACCCCAAAGGGGCCCTTACCATCTTTCCCATACAGAAGATCCTGTTCTACAGAAGACCTTAGCTCACACCTAGCCTCTCAACTACCATCCATTGATCTCTCAAACCCGAACACAGCTCTCCACTCTTGGATCGCCATCACAGATTCCATAGCCAACAAGTTATGTCCATTAGCAACCAAAAAATCACTGCCAAACGCATCCAAAAGGCAACCATGGTTTACAGAAGAACTAAGAAAGCTAAAGCAAAGTCTTAGACAGAAAGAGAGCGACTGGCGCAAATCCCCTAACACCAATTCACGATCCATCTACAAAGCCTCCCTCCACCAGTACAAGTCTACTACATCTAAATTCAAAAGAGACTACTATGCATCCAAGATTCATCACTTAATTTTCGACGCAAAAGCCCTCTTCGCCTATGTCTCCAATCTCATCAAAACCAACCCACAGGAGATTCCTAACGACCTAGCTCAACCCAAAGCTGAAGAACTTGCTCTTCACTTTTACAACAAAGTCAACAGCCTTTTAACACAACTGCCTACTATCCCCACAGACCCTACTTTTTACCAGTCTCTTCAACAGTCATCCACCAATAACAAAGCTCTGGAAACTCTTGAACCCATTTCTATCTTAGAAATACAAGCACTTTTAAAAAGAATGAAACCGTCCTCCCATCCTTTGGATACCATCCCCACCAAACTGCTCCTGGCTATCCCTGACTCCATTGCAAAATCATTGACGGACATCATAAATTGCTCACTCTCCCAAGGACTATATCCTGACGACCTCAAATTGGCCTCCATCAAACCTTTACTTAAGAAACCCAACTTGGACCCCAAAGACCCCAACAATTTCCGACCTATCGCCAATCTCCCATTCATAGCCAAGATTCTAGAAAAAGTTGTCAACACTCAACTCTCCGACTACATTGAAGAAAACAAAATCCTATTCCCATCACAATACGGATTTCGCAAATCACTGAGTACAGAATCCCTCCTCATCTCCATGTCTGACTTCATACTAATGGGCCTTGACAAAAGTCAATCCTTCCTCCTCATTCTACTGGACCTATCAGCTGCCTTTGATACGGTCAACCATTCCATTCTCATTTCCACTCTGGCTTCTATAGGCATCACAGGCACTGCACTCTCATGGTTTAAATCTTTTCTTTCCAACAGAGGCTTCAAGGTTAAGATACAGAACAAAGAATCCTCAAGAATGGACGCTTCCATAGGAGTCCCTCAGGGCTCCTCCCTGTCACCTACCCTCTTTAACATCTATCTCTTACCAATCTGCCAACTCCTCTCCAATCTCAACCTCAAACATTTCCTTTACGCCGACGACATCCAGATCGTGATACCCATTAAAGAGTCCTACACGAAAACATTGAATCACTGGGAAAACTGTCTCTTCAAAATTAAACGCCTCCTAGCTAACCTAAACCTAGTTTTAAACTCCTCTAAAACAGAACTGCTTCTCATCTCCTCAGATAACAACTCCATCTCTAATCTTCCAACTATCCCCACCACTACACATGTGAGAGATCTAGGAGTGTTAATAGACAACCGGATGAACCTTAAAGCTTCCATCAACAGAACCACCAAAGACTGTTTCCATAAACTTCAAGTTCTGAAAAGAATTAGACCACTCTTCCACACTCAAGATTTCAGAACCATTCTTCAAGCTATCATTTTCTCTAAGATTGATTACTGTAACTCTATCCTTCTGGGCCTACCTTCCTCCTACACTAAACCCCTTCAGATGTTACAAAACGCTACAGCAAGATTACTGACAAACTCCAGGAGGAAGGACCATATAACTCCAATCCTAAAAGATCTCCATTGGTTGCCTATTCACTTTAGAATCCTCTACAAAGCTCTTTCCATAATACACAAAACTATCCATCAACACACCCCACTCGACATACAAGTCCCATTCCAAATTTATAACTCCTCTAGACCAACTAGAGATGCACTCAGAGGATCTCTTCAAGTACCCCCAGCCAAAACTACTAAACACATCACTTTAAGAGATCGGGCCTTCTCAACAGCTGGTCCCCTTCTGTGGAACTCCATCCCACCTGACCTCAGACAAGAACCCAGCCTCCCAATCTTCAGGAAAAGACTTAAGACCTGGCTGTTCAAAAAAGCATTCCCGGACACCGATTAATCCTATTCAGCCAGTTCAACCACTACCCCTTGTAAAAATGTTATTACTAATGTAAAATGTTATTACTAAATGTTACTACTAATGTAAATATCTAAAAATGTTATTACTAATGTAAATATCTACATCCTATGTTATCCTCGCCCTTTCTTCTCTTTTCCCAGTTCTAGTACCTTGTTATTTGTAACTGCTTCCTCCTCACTAATAGATTACTCAATTTGTTATTTGTACACCCCTGTTTTATGTAAACCGGCATGATGTGATTGTATCATGAATGCCGGTATATAAAAATTTTAAATAAATAAATAAATAAATATATTTTGCCTTACGGGACTATTATAGTCAGGGTTTTGGATCAGCGAACCCTGACAAGCAAAATAGGTCTAGATCCTCCTGGATACAGAAAAAGGCCTAGGAGAATCAAGCAAGAGAAGAACTCATGGACAAAGACTGCATAGTTTCCTTTGGTGTCACAAGATAACCGAAAAACCAACTAGGGCCAGGGAACCCTCCAATTAGAAATTGCGGGCCACTAGCATCTGAAGGACAGAATGCATTTGCCAAAGCTCACCCAATGATTGGCTGATGGGCACAATGGGCAGAAAAACCCAAGCAACACTTGGAAGAAAAAGCGGCACCAGCAGTCAGGTCTGTGGCTGACCCTACCTGCCAAAGTATCAAGAGATCTGACCACCCAAGACAGAAGTCAAGAGTGTCAGGGGATGAAATACAATCCCTGGAACAGGATCACTAGCCCAAAAAATCCCGAGTAGAGAGAGTTAAGCTAGGCCTGAAGCTCACCCACAGTCCGCTCTGTCAAGGATAGGCCTATCCATCCTGTTCACAGGATAGCTCAGGTGAGAAGGAAGGCACTTTGGTCAAAGCAGCAAAGTATGAAAAGTTAAAGGCAGTAACTGGCCAGAACTTGGCAAAAAAACAGGGAAAAGGTGGTACATCGTTCCCTGCAGGTAAACACTAAAGTGTACCACAAATTCCCTAGCTTTTCTCCCCACCCCCATCATTCTGACCAGAAGCTGGAAGGAGCGAAAGACACAAGGAGGCAGACCCCGGGGCTACAGGGATAAGAGCTGCTAGGCTTTATTTATCAACCCCAATCAAACAACTCATTGTTGATTCTAGTAGGGACTTCTCCCCCTCCCCCCCCCCCAACAAAAGTGTGGCACCTCTATTGCGGGGACTCTCATCCCCTAACTCATGCAGCCATAGGTCTGGTAAGGGATTGAACTGGGATGCAAATGGACCAGAAACCTCCTCAGTGAGGTAGGGTCCCACATGAGAGAATGACTGGCAACAGCGGTCATGCAGGAAAAACTCCATATTGTCCTCAGTAGGTATCAAAAAGGTGACCCCCACATAGAATGGTAGACCGTGGGAGACTGAATCCAAAATAATTCCTTCACAAAATAGGCCTGCTGTGCCTTAGGAAAGAATGCTAACGCCCGACTTGCTCTTGAATCCCACGGGAAACAGAAAGTGACTGCCAGGTTATGAAATCCCTTTTTCGTTAAACAGAGAACAAAGGCCACTCCTTTGAAGAAGTGAACAATCCGGTGCCCAAGGGGGAACCCCTAAGGGTTGCCTCTGGAATCCCAGTCATATCTCCCCTTTCAGAAGGGACAGGAAACAATGGGAATAAGGATCCCTAGATCCCAAAAAACCTTCCTCAGATCAGTTGTGTCTATGCCAGTGCCTAGGACTGACACTAGCCTCAACAGCAACTCCGGCGCTCTGGAGCACCAATGGTGCTCAAAGCCCCATGACCCCAGTGCAATTGGCACTGTATGGTGACTCAGGGTAGCCAACAAGCATCAGCATCCATGGCACCCAATGGCCTTTTACCAATCGATGGCACATCTCAATGTCCCTCTTTGTCCCTTCTGGACATCACAAAAGGGCTCATAGGTGCCCCCAATTGCTCGATAGCCAAAAGGATATGGGACCATGATGCCCCTTGGATGCCTCGGTGCTCCAGGGTGCCTCAGGTCGATTATGACCCCAGCACTTGGCGGTGCCACAATCGCATTAGCCCTGAAGCTCCTGTTGGCCAAGAGCTTCCATGGTGCTCAAGGGCTCCAAGGATCACTATGCCCTGGAAGTCGACCGCTTTGAAGGCGACCAAGCGTTCGATGGTGTTCCCCATGCCCCTGGCGGTATTGGTGCTCAACGTTGTCAAGAACAGTCACAAATAGCATTGCAGGCAAATATGCCAATAGCCTCCACGGCACGCGACCTCGAGAGTGGCATCAAGGGCGGTTCCGACAGCATTGAGGGTGACCATGGTGCTTGATGTCAGTTCTGCTCCCGGACGTGGTCCAGACCTTGACGCTAGAGGTTGAAGCTGCTACTCTGCTGCATCAAGGACCATGGCATTCGATGATGCTCAAGTCACTGCCATTCCTTCAGTACATCGAGAACCCAAGGAACTCGATAGCATCTATGGCGCATAATGGAGCCCACCAACGCCTATGGCACAGAAGGGCTCCCGCCATCAGCCAGGGCAATCGAAGGCATGCATGGCGCTCTGTGGCACCCACTGTTCATGGCCCTTATGGCGTCAAAGAGTGGTCATGCGACTCAATGGCAATAAGGGCTCCCTGGCACCTCGATGATGTCAAAGGTGATCAAGGTTCTCAGTGGCAGACCTGGTCCCCGATGCATTCCTGACATTGTGTGCTGGCACGAGCATGCATGGTCACAGTAATGCTGCTTGCCCAGGTTTCTGCTCATCCTCTCTCACAAGGAAACTGAACTGCTATTACTGGCAAGCAGGAGGGTAGGCTACGTCATCCAGGGCTCCTGCCCATAAAGACTAGTTCCTTAGAATGTGAGGTGGATGAGCTCTCCCCCCCATAGAACAGTGCAGTCCTCGATCCCTTCACTGTCCGAGCCTCTATTGATGCCGATCGGTGAAGCAACATGGAACTCCTGCCAAGAGTAGAATTCAGGTGGGTCCCAGGCCCAGCGGCCTACACAGATCACCCACAAACTGCATTCTGTCAGTCCTACCAGCACCAGACAAAGGCACAAAAACAGACAGAGAAAGCAGAGGACAAATGCAGTATTTATTTATTAAGGAATAGAATTAGACTCTGCCAGGCTGCACAGCAACTAAGGCCTGTCATGTGACTGGCAGAAAGTTGAAAGGAAAAGAAAATAAAAAACAAACTACTGTAAGGAAAAGAAAAACAGCTGCAGCTCCAGAAAAAAAAAATCACAACAAAAACTGTGAGGAGAGAGCAAAGCTGAATAATGTGACCACACAGATCCACGGGAATAAAAAAAAAAAAAAAAAAAAGAGACTGAGGGACTCTGCCTAGGGGGCACGGTGATAATTACAGCTGCACATGCTCAGTAGGGCATATTTGAAAGTTCTAGATTCTTTGAGATCAAAGTTCTGGGCTGGGCTGCATCTGATGTCATCACCCATATTTTAGTCCTGGGGGAATTCTGCACTACTGTGGAGCGCAGAATTCCCCTCCAGCGCAGCCAAGCAGTATTTGGCAGGCTCCAGCGTGTTGCGAGCGGAGGCCGCCCCGTTCGCAGTGAAGATGGAGCAGGTCCGTGTATGTGTAAGACTGCGAGCCTGGGGAGCATGAGAGAGAGAGAGCATGTGCAAGGGAGCCTATGTGAAGAGTGTGTGAAAAAGGGATTGTGTATACGTGAGGGTGTGTGTGTGTATGTATGTATGTATGTATGTATGTGAGTGAGTGAGAGACATGAGGGGACATGTGCACGTGCGAGAGGGAGAGGGAGCAGAAGGGATTGAACCTAGAGGGGGGAGGAGAGATAGCTTGGCAGGTGGAGGAGTTGGGGGCCTGAGATGGCAAATTGAAAAGGAGACTGGCAAGGGGAGTAGGGAGAGACGTTCACATTGAACGTCTTGGGAAATTCGGCTCAAAATATTTTTTTAAAACTCTGCATCTTTAAGTAATATTGTTTTTCTGTATTACATCTTAAATTAATAACTTAAAGACTGTCATGTATATTGTGTTGTTTTGGCCAATATAAAAGTATGCAGATTTGTGCAGAATTAGATTTGTGTGTGCAGAACTGTACATTTCTTGGCGCAGAATTACCCCAGGGGTAAATGTGGGAGGACTGGCCTCCTTCAGAGAAGACAGCCTTAGATCAGCTTCACTCTATCTGCACACTAGGGGGATGCCCAGGATGAGCTGGCAAGCATATAAACCAGGGCTTCCCAAACTTTTAACCAATGTGACCCCATTTTAGCACTTGAAAATTCACATGACCCCAGAGGACAACCAAACCTAATTCGCGGGGGTGTAGTTCGCCTCCAACAATCCCTCCACTCCAACTGATCCCCTCTCTCAACCTCCATCCCCCTCCAGAAGGCCTCTCAACCTCTGCCCCTCCAGCTGATCCCCTCCCCTTCCCAGCCTAGCCGCTCGCTCACCCACTCCAGCTTTTTACATCCTCCCCACTGAACCTCTCTCACCTCCAAGCCATTTTTGTAACCCCAATTGATCATCTGTCATCCCCATCCTCTCTCTTTTCTCACATACCCCTTCAGTTGATACTCCCACCCCTAGCTCTTCTCTTGCATCCCCCCTCTCACCTTCCACAGCTAATCCCTCTCCCACTGATCCAACCTTCAAACCCTTCCTGTATCTCATCCCTCCCTTCAAACAGCTCCCATCCAAACATCCCCTTGACTAGGATCAGCAGCAACATTTTCCTTTGGGCCTCAGGTGATAAGTGGATGACAGCTCGTGGGAAGAGGGGACAGGCTGATGACAGGGGCAACATTTTTCTCATAGGTAAGTTCAGTGATGGGAGAGGATAGTGAAGAAGCGACAACCTGCACAGACCTGTGCACACTCTGCCCACTCTTCCCCAGTGGCTGGTCCAGTGCCTGATGTTGATCTGCAACTGGCAGCAGCATTAGGAATGAAAGTCAGCACAGGATCTGTGAGCCAGAAAAAGCTCTCAGGCCCTGCAGTGGCCCCAGTCCCTCCTCACACATGGCTTCCTGTTAACATGGAAACTGAAGCGAGGGTGGGACCATTGCAGGACCCAAGAGTGCATGGTAGCTCAAAAATCCCATGCTGATTTCCACTACTTCTGCTGCTGGTGATGATGATATCTGGAGAGGACTGCCCTTTGAGCCACGTGTGACCCCAGCTGGGGTCCCGACCCACAGTTTGGGAAGCTCCGATATAAACCATGCTACTTCCCCAACACATTTTCCGGCAGGAACCCAGGATAACATCAGGGACTCAAACAGGTTTTAAAAAGATATTGCTCAAACAGCTGTACTTGAACCCTACTACTGAATTTTGTTGAGAAAAATGAACACATTGATATGTGCTAGGGTCTGTTTTGTGCGCAGACGATTTAAAGCAAGGCCAGGGGTGGAAAATGCACCTTCTGCAGGCACAGTTGATCTTGGAAGTGCGCCAGATAACACTCTCAGTTTTGCAAGTCCATGCATCGATCTTCCACCACTCCATGGAGCTGCATTCCAGAAAAGGACACAGATTAGGGGGGTTTTTTCATTGCATTCTCCAATACCTCATTACTACACTCCTCACAAAGAGCACTGTTCTCAGTTTCGTGCATTTTTTTTTTGGATGCTGGTTTTATTAGCTTTATCTGGTTCAGCCCTAGCATTCAGGAGCTCCTTCTAACATCGATGCCAGCTGTAGCAGCTATGATTTAACAGCAATCTGGCCAAGAAGCGAAAGAAACAGCATGGGTTTATGGCATAGGTCAAACAGGCAATAAGTATAGGTCTGGCAGTTTGGAAGGATCGCTGGGTCTCATGCGATGCTCTACCTTCCAACAAAGAGCAACTTTAAAAATCAGTGACACATTTTCGACAGGAGCTTTCACTTCTGAGGAAGTCCATCCAATTTGGAACAGATACTTGAAACTGAAATAAACTGTTCAGCAGCCATGGCAGTTGTAACACCTTTTAAAAGTGGAAAATAGCAGTAAGATATCTTCTATTTTATTTGCAGGGTTCATCTTGCAGCTGAAGCCTACAGGCATCAGATTGTTTTGCCATAGAGTTATCTGAAAGCACAGCCATTATAGCCTGCCTCTGCTCACAGAGTCTTTCAAACATGTCATATACCAAAATCCAGCAAGCTTTAAACTACCAGACTAGAGCAGACTTGGATTGCTCAATGAGCACACTAGGCCAGTATCAAATACAGAGGCAGCAGGCTGGCTGAAGAATTACTCACTCGGTATAGAACAGCCCTCTGCTTCCTGACCCAGTACCTTCCCTCCCAGGCAGCGTACAGGCAACAGGAGAGGAAGGAGTGAGCTTGCAGCAGAAAGCAGAGCAAAGAAGAGCTACTCTGCTCTATAATCCAGCTCCTCCTCTCTCTTGTCATTCAGGGACAGGAAGGGAGGGGGCAAGCCTGTAGCAGACAGACCAAAGAGGGATTATTCTGAGGTAAGAAGGGGGGCTAGGAGCAGTAACGGATTTAGGATTAGGATGCTGCTAGGCACTGTTGGAACTGTCACCCCCCCTCTCCACCCCCCACTCAAGGTTGGATGACAGGGAGCAGGTCTAAGGCACAGTGCCCTAATTCCCAGTGGCAAAAATGTAAAAATTCTGAAGCAAATTGGCAAACATTTCTGTCTCTTATATTACATGATGAAATTAAAGTAGTTTTACACCATTTATTGACAGGCAGAAAATCTGCGGCTAGCCTGTTCTCCCACCCAGATTTCTGCTGCCCTAGGCAGAGGCCTAGTGTGCCTATTGACAAATCCAGGCTTGGCCAGGAGACGAGAGGAGGTCAGTTGGGGTGCATATCTGTGTGTGTGAGATGGAGGGGAACCGGGGAAAGCGTGGCAGTGTTGTGTGCGTGTGTCTAATCAGATTGGGAGGGGAGAAGTTAAAGAAGGAGTGCAAGAGGTAGCGGCACCGGAATATGGTAGGGACAAACCCTCCTCCACCCACCCACCCCACTGCAAAACAGATCCTTCCTCCCTTGATCTTGTATTCTGCTCCCCAGATCCTGATACCTCTCTCTCTCTCCCTTCCTTCCTACCTTTCCCTTATCCTAGAATCCCCACCCAACCCCTAATGCAAGATCTTCCTTCTTCTGATCCCCCATCCTAGGATTCCCAGTCCTCCTCCTCATTTTACCCATCTCACCTCCCCAGTCTCCTCTCCCCAATCTTCCTGCTTCTCTCCTTTTCCCTGGTCCTCGAATCCCAGTACTTTTCAACCAGCGTGACTTGGGAGAGTTTGTCCCTGTGCCTCAGTGCTCAGCCTGAGGACGATCCTCCTCACTTTGGTTCATGCTGGATGTTAGTGGACAGTGCCCCAAACCTCTTTCTTGCTTCAGCCCCTCCCCTCCTGTCCCCATGGCATCCACCACTGAGGAAGACCCGAGGGGGGAGGGGAGCCTGCACAGCAGCAGTGATGGGGTAACCTCCAACCCCACCTGGAGTACAGGGCTCTTTCTCTGCTGTGCTCTCTCTGCTTTGGAGAGTCACCCTCCCAGGTCTTAGATGTCTTGTGATGAGGGACCTGGGACTCAGATAAGGTAGGGCGTCACAGAGAGAAACAGCCGGGAATGAACAATTTGTGGGAAGGAAAGGGGTGTGGGGAGAAGGGGGGTGAAGGCACAGGATGCAGATACAGCACGAGGCACTACTGCTCCTGCTGGGGAGGGAGAGAGGGAGAGCGAATCAGTTATAAAGGAGAAGGGGGGAGCAAGAGAAGGGAGAAACAAAAAGACGACCAGGGACTGAGAGCAAGGAAGAAAGAATCCTGGATAAGGGGCAGAGTGATAGAGAAGGGAAAGTGACCCGGTACTGGGAAGACAGAGATAGAGAAATACCTCAGGAATACAGAAAGGGGGTGGATGTGGGGCTAGGGGAATTCTGGGAGATAATGGAGGCTAAAGTGAATGAGGAAAGGGGAGCAGAACGTATTAAAATATCCACTCACGGTAAGAAACAGGAGTACACCAGAGAAAGAGAGCGAAGGAAAACAAAACAAAAAAAAGGAACAGAAAGAAGACCTAAGAATAGGGGGGGGGGGGGGGGGGGGGGGGGGGAGGGGAAGAATCCGCATTCTCTCTGAGAGACAAAATCTCAGAGCAATTTTTCTATGGCTGCAATATATTGTTTGTAGAAATGCCTTTGATTTGCATGTTAATTAGTTTGTTTTATTATGCATGTTTAATTTTTGCTCACTGCCTAGGGCTATGGCATTGCAGGTAGATAATTTTTAATAAATGAAATAAATGACAAACAAGCCAGAGACAGCAAAAGTTGCAAACTTTTGTCTGAGAGAATATGAACATCATCACTATAAAATAGACTGGGACCCAGATCAAAAGTCGCCAACCTGGACCCGTCTCCCACACAGAATTGAACTTTGTTGGCTAATTTTGACTCTCTGGCGTTTAATTAATTCTCTTGTATGCAGGAAATACCCACCAGCATGGAGGAGTCTGTAATGGGCCCAAAAATACTTTCTAGCAAAAAAAAAAAAAAAGCCTTGAAGAATGTGCTTCTAGGTATATTTTGAGAGTAGATCACTATAATTTTCCATGGGAACAATCCACCAGCCTTTCTCTCTCCCACCACAATGAACTGCGCACTCACCGTGGGGCTGATGTAATAAGGTGCACTGAAGCCACTGCAGGTTTGTACGCGCATTTGTACGCATGTTTTCCCATGCAAAGCCCTATACAGGGATATAAGGGTTTTGTGCGCGGGGAGAGAAAGCGCGTACAAATATACTTACAGACCTGTGATTTTTTTGTGCACGAGTGCATGCAAAGGATTTGGTTATCTATTCACGGGCAATGCAGGGAGCCGTGCTAATGCAGGTTTTTTGTTTTGTTTTGTGTTTTTTTACTGCCACAGTTAAGTGACAGCGCCAACTTGGGAGCCATTTTATTCCATTGCTTGCACTGGTGTGATGTGGTTGTGTCCACGCAGCTCTGTTACTACTATGGAGATTTCTGATTGTGAATGTAAGGCTGTGCTTTTATTTTGCAGGAAAGGGGAGTGTCCTTTCTGTACAGCTATCAGAACTCTTTTGACGATCATGCCACTGTACAGAACCAACACCACACGTGCTACAATTTCCCACTCTCCCCTATACAGTGAATGCTACAGTTCCCGCAGAAAATAGAGCAGGCAGCACTTTTCCCTCTCTTAAAAGGCCCACCATTATCGCCGCCGTGCGGTGTGAATTATCACCTATGGAAATATTTGCCATGTTTTATGCAGCACTGTTAAAAATACATTCCAGGGTCATGCTTTTGCTGAATAGGGAGAAACCGTTCGCTCGCTTTTTTTTTTAATGCGTGTATTATTGGCACAGCTTTGCTGCACAGATGCGGCCGATTACATAGGTCCTTGCCGCGCTTAGGTACACACGTTTCTTCATGTATGCATGGATTTCTGCGTGCAAATAATTAGCATAATTTTTTTTAATATCCCGCGGACGCGCCAGCTTTAGCCACGTGCGGCGATCAAAACCCGCGCTCAATTCTACTGCAGGTCTTATTACATCAGCCCCTATATGCTCTAGAGGGAACAAGTGTCTGGATTCATAAGAACATAAGAAATTGCCATGCTGGGTCAGACCAAGGGTCCATCAAGCCCAGCATCCTGTTTCCAACAGAGGCCAAAACCGGGCCACAAGAACCTGGCAATTACCAAAACACTAAGAAGATCCCATGCTGATGCAATTAATAGCAGTGGCTATTCCCTAAGTAAAATTGATTAATAGCCATTAATGAACTTCTCCTCCAAGAACTTATCCAAACCTTTTTTGAACCCAGCTACACTAACTACACTAACCACATCCTCTGGCAACAAATCCCAGAGCTTTATTGTGCGTTGAGTGAAAAAGAATTTTCTCTGATTCGTCTTAAATGTGCTACTTGCTAACTTCATGGAGTGCTCCCTAGTCTTTCTATTATCCAAAAGAGTAAATAACTGATTCACATTAACCCATTCTAGACCTCTCATGATTTTAAACACCTCTATCATATCCCCCCTCATCAGTCTCTTCTCCAAGCTGAACAGTCCTAACCTCTTTAGTCTTTCCTCATAGGGGAGCTGTTCCATTCCCCTTATCATTTTGGTCGCCCTTCTCTGTTCCTTCTCCATCACAACTATATCTTTTTTGAGATGCGGCGACCAGAATTGTACACAGTATTCACGGTGTGGTCTCACCATGGAGCAATACAAAGGCATTATGACATTTTCCGTTTTATTCACTATTCCTTTCCTAATAATTCCCAACATTGTTTGCTTTATTGACCGCCACAGCACACTGAACCAATGATTTCAATGTGTTATCCACTATGATGCCTGGATCTTTTTCCTGGGTGGTAGCTCCTAATATGGAACCTAACATCGTGTAATTATAGCAAGGGTTATTTTTTCCCTATATGCAACACCTTGCAGTTGTCCACGTTAAATTTCATCTGCCATTTGGATGCCCAGTCTTCCAGTCTCACAAGGTCTTCCTGCAATTTATCACAATCCACTTGTGATTTAACTACTCTGAATAATTTTCAAAGCATGCCCCGAAATATAAATGGTTGAGACAGCACTGCTCCAACTCTGTCCTTCTCAACTCAGGGATCTCCTCCCTGTGCTGATACTTGACTCACCCAATATAAACAAAATAAATTCTACAGGCACAAGCAAGGTTGGAACACTCTTTTATAATGCAATATAAAAAGATGCCAGTGTGTTTCGGGACTTTCTAATTTCTACTACAGGAAGAAGATGTGGGGCAGTGCCTTAGTCCTTCTACCCTGTTGCCTGACCTATCGTAAGGGGGAGTGATAGCGCCAACAGAGCCTAGGGGTGGCAAAAAAAAAAAAGCTAAATCCATCACTGGATCAGATGGTTTTTCTTAACCTGAAGCTCCATTTTCTTCAAGTACTTCTGCAGCCCTAGTGCTGTGGTGAATGAGTGCAAACTATGCTGCTTGCGGCTGCCACAACACAAGCCTGAAGGAAAACCAATAATCATTGATAGCTAGCTGCAAAGCATGGGCAAAACAGACTCCCATGTAATGAATGTCAGAGCTCTGGGGTGCACAAAGTTGTTTGGCAGTCCGTTTCTTGGTGTGCTTATGCAATAAGGCAGACTCCCATCTTTCCAGTGGAGTGTATGGTATTCTGCTATACATTTGGTTTGTAGACCTGCGGTTCAAAGCTCCCAGTGTAGTTAATGCTGGCCAGTAGGCTGTAAGGAAAGCTTCTTTAATGACCTTTCCCAGTTATTCCCTGATGGATGACACACAATCTTCACAGAACTTTTCTAGTCATGAGTTCAGTGTCTCCCAGGCACATGGTATTCAGGTTCTAAAAAAATTAAAAAAAAAAAAAAAAATTAAGCCATGCATGCAAACCTGGAGCCTCAACGACACAGTCAGCCACTGGTGTAGTGGCCATAGCCCATGCCACCCTTTGTTTTTCCATGTTTTGAAGGAACATCGGGCAGCGCTTTTGCAAGCCTCTTTAATGGATATGAGTGAAGTGCAGCGGCTTAAGTGGCTTCCCCTGACGAAGAAGAAATTCGAAACTTGGCCTTGTTGGGGTTATTCGTGCCAATGGTCACAACGAAGTTTTGGGACTTGTGCTCAAGTTAAGTGATTTCAGATTTATCTGCTCAGATTTACCTGCTTGGATTTTGGAATAATTTTGGCGAACTGTGATCCTCTGTGCTGCTTTTCACATTTTTTCATGAAGCATTTTGAAATATTTTAGAAAAACAATACAAAAAGTTAACAAAAAATTATTTTTGAGAAATAAAAAGGACTGTAGGGTGGATGGTGGTGCTCATGATTAAAAAGCTAAACAAGGTACACCGGGATGGTGCCCTAAAAGTTTTATGAAGCATCACTTACAGTCTTTAAAAAAAAATTTTTCCTTGGTAACCAATTGGTGATTTATGTCTTAATGTGAAAAGCGTTGTTTCAAGTAAGTTTTGAAATTTTGAACCATTTTGGTTTTGAATACAACAAAAAGGATAAACACCTATGATTTATTAATACCCAAAAGGGTTAATTAGTGGTGTTATTTTCAATAAATACCCCCACTGTGTGTGGATTGGCAGAATTTCAGCCCTTTCTTTTTCAGCATGCTGTATGTTGCATTTCCTGGAAGTGATAGGAATGAACAGCATTCGCGTTTGATTTTTTTTTTTCTGCCTTTTCCACATGAAGCAGAGAGGTGTTTTGGTTTCAGATGGTTCAGTATTACTCCAGCTCACATTTTGCAGCATTTTCTGTTAATTCGGGAGAAATGATTTCAAGCATTGCCCCTTTTCCGATCACTCCATTCTCAGGGTGCGCTTACTGCTCTGGAAAAGTAGTTGCCAAAAATCAAGTTAAACCTTCAAACGTCGTCACGTAGGTTAACTATTCTGTCAGTGCAGTCACAATATTTTGCCAACCTGTTTTCAACATTAACTGCAATATCCTAATACTTGTTGGCTGACAAGCTCATGGTATCTAATCCTCTTCCATACCACCTCCAAGAATAAGCCCTGCTAATACAAGTAATGAAGAGTTCATGTGGGGACTAGCTCATGACATATAAGATCCTTGAAGGAGGGGGAATGACAGAACACTTAAGTCTGTCTGTTGCTAACCCTTTCATAGATTAAAAGGAGTGGATTATATGGATACAGAAGACCTAATAGTATAGGGTTATAAGAATGTCTGACCTCTGATCAGAAGATGGAAAATACAACGTGGGGAAAAAAAAAAAAGAAAGCACCAATTGTGCCCTAAAGCACAGCTGGATGCGTGAGAATGGAGCCTACAAGGGCTGTTTAGGCAGAAATGAGAAAAATGGCTCCATGAGAAAGAACATCACTGAATACAGGAGCTGGCACGAGCAGATATATGATGAGAAGAATCCCCAATACCCAACCAGCAAGCTTGGATCAAGGCAAAAAGGAACAGAAAGGAGGAAATAAGTGTATAATCAAAATGACAGGGAATGGGTGTCCTTAAGTGATGTCAGTCGAGAAATAGACAATTACTGCTGTGCATTCGGATAATAATTAGAACTGCATCTGCCAAATTTTCTGTGTATGGAAAGCCTGATCAACTTCCTAACTAATATTACTTATTTTTACAATGCTACTAGACTTGTTTAGTACTCTACAGAGCCACATATAAGATTGCAGTCTCTGCTCCACAGACTCATTTGCCACGTATTTATTAAAGAGAAGTGTTTAGGATTTAAAAAGCAACCTCAACTGCTCCATGGCCATAAAATAAAACTGCAGCAAGTTTGCCGGCAACATGATTCCCTGTAGAGAAATCCCCTATGAGGCAAGGTCCACTTTCTTACAGCTGATTTGACATCACCACCCCATCAGATCTTTACACAGAATGACTGTCACAAAAAAGCTTATTCATGTGATCAAAAATAAATCTCAAACAATCGAGCTACATGAACCCACTGAAGAGGCCCGAGATTCTATCATGCACAGCTTGTGGTTTCCATAGACATAAAATGACCCTTCAGTTTAGATTGTAAGCTCAGGGTTAAATGCTTACATTAAAGAGCCTTTGACCACTTGGATAGCTTAAAAGAACTTTAATGCTGTCTGATGGATCAAAGGAAGGGGTGTTAACAGAAGGAAGGGGTGCAAACCCACAGGTCACTGGACAGCTTCATCATAACCAGGGAAAGAAAAAAAAAAAAAGCAGGGCTTCTGGTGGTTAAACCCAGCCCAGGGTCTGCACACAAGTACCAGCCCAGGGTCTGCACACAAGTACAAGCTGCGCCCGGCTTTGGAGGCTGGAGCTCACAGCATCCGTCATAAAACTGCTGGAAGAGGTTATGAAGTAGGTGCCAGAGTTGCAGCTTTTATTACTGTAAAAAGGTGAAAGGAAACCGGTCTCTTGCCTGCAACTGGCTGTCTGCTGTGGAATAGCATCCAGACTATTCTGATCGGTTCAGAAACTTTTTACTGCAACACTTCATTAAAATTACATCTCAGACAAATAAACTAAGATGGGTACTGGAGCCAGTGCCTTTCACTGCCCAAGGTCGTCAGGGCGCTGGTGACATTCATATTTAGCTGTGTTCTGTCAGCATGTCAGATTCATAAGATTCTGCATGTCTATGTACTGCCACATATTGATTGTCAGTTTAGTCAACACTATCAACTGCATATTTTAGATTCAACGAGAAATGTAAGTGTATTTGCATGGAGGATTTTTTCCATTTGTGTAAAATTGTGAATGTAAGAAAAATGTGGCTCAGTAATATAATACAGGCACAATAACTGTGGCTAAGACACTTCATTAATATTACATTTCAGACAAACTAAAATGTATGCCTCCTTTAAACACTAACCTATCAAGGTTCCTCATAAGACTACAGAAAGGAAAATAGAGGAGAGCCTTCTGCTATCCCTAGGAGGATGGAAATGGAAAAAAAAAAAGTGCATGGGGTAACTTGCTGGTGTGGCAGTTACTACTCTTAACCAATAAGCCTTCATACTACAGATGCAACTCCATTATTGCTCTCTGCTTTTACGGTGGGGGTGGGGGGGGGGGGGGGAGGAAAAGGGGAATTAGATTCAAAACAAATAAGCATGTTTGGGGGGGGGGGGAGGGAGGTAACTTGCAGGTGTGGAGGCTACTACCCTTATCCAATAAGCCTGATTCTTTGGATGCAACTCCAACATTGTTGTCTGCTTCAACAGCAAGAGGTAACAGGGAATTGGACTCAGAAAGCAACCAACAAGGGACCCTACTTTGATGGTTTGGGAAGTAAGAAGGTGACTTGTATGGCGCAGCAGATGCTACCATAAGCTTGCTGGGCAGACTGGATGGACCATTTGGTCCTTTTCTGTCTTCATTTGCTCCGTTTCTATATTCAGCATTGCAGAGCTATCAATTTTTGGAGTGGCTATGAATCTGAGTATTTGTAATCACAAATGAAAATGCCACCTCACGATATACACACACATTTCTAACATATCCACATACAGATATATTTTGCTACACGAAACTCTCTCTCAAAAAGGTGCACGCACACTCACTAATGCCGCGGCGAAAAACAAAACCGAAGCAGCTCACATGCAGGTAGACACCCCTTACATGGGAACCGACGGGCTAAGAAACGATCTTGCCTGGCACGGGAGACGCATCCCATGGCACTTCGTGCAAATCCACATCACAGTCTAGACGGGCTAAAAATTGGGCTTCCAACAGCCGTCGGTTTATAATGAATCTAAGCAGCTCCTACACATATGCATGAGAGACCGAGACTGGAAAATAGAGCCACCCAAATCCCCTCTTGCTGAAACCCGAGGGCAGCCCGAAAAACAACGAGCCACACGCACACACACAGGAAAGCCTCCTCGCCCCTTACCTTGCTGACCACGTTCTGGCTCAGCCCGGCCCGGATGCGGTAATCCCACTGCTGGCACTGGCAGTCGTCCCGGCTGGAGTTGGGGAGGGGGGAGAGCAGCAGCAGCGCCGGGCGCCAGCCCGAGCCGTTGCCGCCCGCCTCCCGCGGGGCCGGGGAGGGGTGCAGGCGGCTGCCGTTGTCCCCCGCCCCCCGGCAGGTGTAGTCGGGCAGGTCCAGCAGGAAGTTGTCCGAGAACTGGCTGAAGCCGATGAAGAGGGCGGGCAGCCAGGTGAGCAGCACCAGGCGCCGCTGGCGGCTGCCGCTCAGCCCGCCCAGCGCCGGCAGCACCCAGCCGTCGTAGTCCGGCGGCGGCGGCGGCGGGTTACCGGCGCTGGGCGAGGGGGGGCAGCCGGCCGGCGGGGCGGGGGCGGCCGGCAGCACCGAGCCGTTCTCCTCGGGCGGCCGCAGCCTGCCCTCGGCCTCGCGCCTGCCGCGGTCTGTGGCCATCCCCACCCGAGAGCCGCATGCAGCGTGGAGGGAGGGGGGGGAGTGCAGCGGCGGCGGCAGCAGCAGCAGTGCTTCTTCCACAACTACCCGGCGGTGGCGGCGGCGGGCGGCATCGCGTTACACCCGGGGGGGTGGACAAGATCCTTCCTTTCTCCCCTCACAACAGTTAAGCAAATCCGGACTCCCAAAGAGCGGCGTCGTCGTCGTCCCCCCCCAGCAGACCGGCTCCGGAGGAGGGGGGGAGAGAAGGCAGATCGGGGCAGGAAAGCCTGCGAAAAATGATTTGAGGAGCAGCAAGGAGCGCAGCTAAGGGAGCCGCTTCCTCGGCCGGAGAGTCACGTTTGAATGGGAGGAGGGGGGGGAGGGGAATCCTCAAGTAGTGTGGGAGGGGAGGAGACCGGCACTGGCAGTGCCCCGGGGGTGGGGGTGCGGAGGGTCAGGTTAGAGCTTTCCACCTCTGCCCAACCGGTTCAGCCGCTTCTCTCGGTTTCTTCGCAAGATGGCAAAGCTTTCAGCGTTTTCCACTTCGCCTGGACTAGGATTGTTATTTTTTTTTTTTTTTTTTGTTTTGTTTGTTTCCCATGCACGCCTCCCGGAAGCAGCGTGAAAGAGACCTACACCGCCCCACCTCCTTCTCCCTTTGCTGCCCTGTTGGAGGAGGGAAAAGAAACTGCTGTGGGGCAACTGTGGCCCATCCTGAGGGCTTTCTGACCTGTCCTACTCGCCATTGGTCGGGAAGCGTGATCCCCGACCTGGGGAGGGGGGAGGGAGTCCCTAGCTTGGGTGTCAACTCTCATAACCGATGGCCCTGTTGCTCCGTGTGTGTGCACATACCTAGGAAACCTCACCCCCTTCTCTTCTATTGTCCGGAAAGGGAGGTGAAGAATACAGAGGACTGTGCTCTGTTGAGGGAGATTCCTTGCCCTAGCCCTTGCCTAGCCAGAGGGATTTTGGATAAATAAAAGTGATCTCAAGATATCAATATAGGGAGGAAGCCTCAGGAACAGGGAGAGGAAGGGAGGGATGATCAGGAATGGGGTAAGGAGAAAGTGTACTGGGTAATACATTTAAAACTAATAAGAGAAAATATTTTTTTACTCATCACATAAATAAGCTCTGGAATTTGTTGCCAGAGGATGTGGTGAAAGCTATTAGTGTAGCTGCATTTAAAAAAGGTTTGGACAAGATCCTGGAGGAAAAGTTCATTAACCATTATTAAGGTAGAGTTGCAGAAATCCATTGCTTATTCTTGGGATGCCACAGCAGCTTTATGAGAGGGGCATTTTTTTTGCTGCCTCAAAATTCTGCCGCCTGAAGCGACTGCCTCACCCTGCCTCATTATAGAACAGCTCCACCTACCATATTCCATCCCTGCTCCTCCTTGCAACCCCCTCTCTAACAGCCCACCCCCCCCCCTCCAATATGACACACACACTTGGCGCCAATCCATTCTGTCTCACACACGAACACTGCCCCCTACCCTTGTTCCCCTCTCCCACACATAGACTTATTCCCCCAGCTGATCCCCCCCCCTCATCCCCCAGCCTCTCTTCCCACTCTCTATTTTGCCCCTCCTAATCTCCCCAAAATGATCCCCTTTTGTTCTGTGTGCTGCAGGCTTACCTCCCCTCCCCTCCTGTTCCCTGCTGCCTGGAGGGGCGGGGCTGGATCAGGATTCAGTACAGCTAAAAGACAGCTGCCCCCCCCCCCCCCCCCCCAGGCAAAAAAACCTAGTGTTGTTATTAGCAAATTCAGGCCTGGGGAGAGCCCAGGGTTGCCCACTGCCCGGTTTTGGACCGGGCAGTGGGCAAATGCTGTTCAGTATCCAGTCAAAAGTACCAACCGGATGCTAGAAGTCCGGCTTGGCAGTTGTCTCCTTCTCTCCACCACAGTCTCCTACTTACAGGGAGAGACAGGCAGGGTGGGAGCCTCTCAGAGAGGAGCTGTGTCGTCAACATCTTTTCTTATACTGTGCCTGGACAGCATAGGGAGAGGAGATAGGACACAGCAATGCCCACAGATTTCTGTAGCAATCACCCTCTTGGTCCCGTCCACCCTTACCCCCTTCTCACAGCATGCGGGGCCAGGTCCCCCAGAGAGAGGGGCTGCAGTGAGCCAGCCAAGACAGGTACAGGCACAGAGGAGAAGGGGAAGAAATAGACAAAAGGAAAAAAACAGGGTGAGGAGAGGGGAGAGACACCGAGGGGAGGAAAAAGGAGATCGATACATGGGGTGCATGGTAGGGTTGACAAACAGAGGGGGGGGGGCACAGAAGGAGGCAGTGGGTCACAGGGTCTCTTGCTCAGTCCAGCCAACAGCTGCATCTGTCTGGGAAATTGCTCTATAGGTCTCACTCTGGACCCATGCCTTGTCCCTTAGCCACTCGGAATTTGATGTTAAACAGAATCATAGTGCACTGCAGTGACCCCCTTCCCCTCTCTGCGCATGCCTGTACCCCTTCCCCTGCCCAGCATTCCCTGCCCTGAACCCAGTCTTCTCTCTGCTTATTATCTCATTGCTCCCCTCAGACCTATTGCTGGCCGGCCCTGGGCAATGTAGGTAATGTGGGGGGTGGGAGTCAAGCCATGCCTCCTTGGATGACCTGACTAGCCAGCTGAGCCAGCAGTCACATAAGGGCTAAGGAACCCTCGTTCCACTACTATGGTGGCATGCAGCACTGGTGGCCAGCCCCCTGATGAGATGAGTTGGTGCCCCCACTGGACTCGGAACCCGGGCAGTTGCTTGCCTCTTCTTGACAGCCTTGGTTCTTCCCTCTTTCTCCCCTTTCCTGCCCAGCCTGCTTCTGACCTTCTGAGATCATGTGTGAAAGAGAGAGAGGGAGCATGTATGAATGAATGTATTTGTGTGCCACAGAATGAATGTGCATGTGTCTGAGAGAGGGACCCGGGAAAAAGTTTGTGCCACCCACCACCACCACCCCCTAATAATTCACAAGATAAGAAATGGGGAGCAGCCGAGTAGCAGAGGGCCCCTTTCATTGCCCTTAGAGGCTGGAAGAGAAATTGTTGCCTGTGTGCAGCTTGTCAGTTCATTATTGCCCTTTAATGCATACATAGATACAGTGTTTAGGCACTGCACTGGCAGGATCTAACATTTATGCAAATGAGGGACACCATTTCTCTTCCCAATCCTGTCCCCTCCGGCAGGGGGGGTTCCCTCCTGAACTGGGAGCAGGTGAAAAAACAAACCAGCTCTCATAAAAGTAAAAATCTTTCCAGGAGATGATGGCACAAGGCCGCTAGAGTACAGAAGAGTCTCTCTGGAGCATCAATCAGCTGGAAGCCCGGGCCATCCGGTTGGCATGCTTATGATTCATTGACCGATTGCAGAATCAAGCGGTCCGGATAATATCAGACAATGCAACCACGGTGGCTTACATCAATTGCCAGGGAGGAATCAAGAGCTAAGAAATCTCGCAGGAAATAGCCCAACTCATGGAATGGGCGGAAGTGCATCTTCAGGAGATCTCAGCCTCCCACATTGTAGGAAAAGACAATGTAAGAGCTTAAATTCTCAGCAAACACAGCCTGAAACCAGGAGAATGGGAATTATCAAACGAGGCATTCCAGCTCATAGTGGACCGCTGGGGCCTTCCGTTTCTAGACCTGCTGGCGACATCTCACAATGCGAAGGTTCCTCAATTCTTCAGTCGCTGGAGAGATCAAAAGTCCTTGAGCATTGATGCACTTGTGCAGGAGTGGCCAGAGGACAAGCTCCTATATGCCTTTCCCCCGTGGCCCATGTTGGGCAGAATGATTCAGAGGATTGAGAGCCATGGTGCCACCAGAAGCACCATTGAGGGGATGGTGCTTCTGGTGGCACCAGATTGGCCCAGGAGGCCATGGTATGCAAATTTGCGAAGGTTCCTAGTGGACTCTCCGATCTGATTACTGGTTTACAGAGATCTGCTGTGGCAGGGGGCCTGATCTTTATGAAGATCTGATTTGATTTTGTCTTACTGTATGGCCCTTGAGAGGGTTTGGACGCTGAAGTGTGGATATTCCACTGCAGTGATTGCCACCTTGCTACAAGCGAGAAAGTTTTCCACTTCCTTAACCTATGTGCGGGTTTACGTAAGAACATAAGAAATGCCATACTGGGTCAGACCAAGGGTTCATCAAGCCCAGTATCCTGTTTCCAACAGTGGCCAATCCAAGTCACAAGTACCTGGCAAGTACCCAAACATTAGATAGATCACATGCTACTATTGCTTATTAATTACCGTAATAGCAGTTTATGGATTTATCCTCTAGGAACTTATCCAAACCTTTTTTAAACCCAGTTACACTAACTACTGTAACTACATCCTCTGGCAATGAATTCCAGAGCTTAACTATGCGCTGAGTGAAAAATAATTTTCTTTGATTTGTTTTAAATGAGCTACTTGCTAACTTCACGGAGAGCCCCCTAGTCCTTCTATTATCTGAAAGAGTGAATAACCAATTTACATTAACCTTTTCAATTCCTTTCATGATTTTGTACTACTCTATCATAATCCCCCCTCAGTCCAAACTGAACAGCCCTAATTTTCTTAGCCTTACCTCATAAGGCAGCCGTTCTATGCTACTTATCATTTTGGTTGCCCTTCTCTCAAAAAGTTGGTCACATGGTAGCAGCAAATTTTCTGATGCACCACCAACATCAGCAGTCACCCTACGCCCCTGGGGACTACAAATTAGAAACAAACATTTAGACAAAAATAAAATGGGAAGCCCAAGAAACCAGACTGAACGGTGGAATACTGAAGAAAGAAGAACATACAGATATGTAATGCACATTCCCAAAGATAACATATGCCAATCACTAAAAAGTCAAAATATATATTTTTTTACCTTTATTGTCTGATCTTATTTTTCTAATCGGTTGGTCACAAATTCTTTTTCACGTTCCCTTTCTCGTTATTTTTCCAATTCCTTTTACAGGGTCTCTTTTTTTTTTTCTGTTTCTTCTCTCTTCCCCTGTATTCTTCCCTTTCTCCCTCAAACTCACATTCAGGCTCTCATTCTCATACTCTGTCTCTCTCTCTCTCTCTCTCTCTCTCTCACACACACACACATACACACACACAGAGGCTCCCACTTTCACCTGCTGTTTCTCACACACACAGACTCTCATTCTCACATGCTATCTCACACACAGGCTCTCTCACAAACACACATGCTGTCTCTCACACACAGGCTCTCACATGCTGTCTCTCTCTCACACACACATACACAGGCTCTCACTCCCATATGCTCTCTCTCACACACACACTCTCACATACACACAGACTATCACTCTGCCATCTCTCACATTCACAGGCTCTCACTCTCACATGCTGTCTGTCTCACACACACATTCGTATACACATACTCTACAGCAATGGCGCATTTATAGCAAGGGATTCAGTCTCGCTCCCTCAGTCCACTCTCCCCTCCCACACGCACCGCCCACCTGACCTTCCTCCCCGGTCTACAGCAGTCTCGCTTCTTCAACCCCCCTCACCCCAGAGACAAAAGACACATGGAACCCATATGGAATTAGGCCTCTTATAACATGTAATGGGAGTGGGCTTAGCCTTTAGAAAGCCATGAATAAACAATTACAATATAGTAAACCTCCCATACCAAAAACAGTACTACTTGCCAGCACTGAATCTCAACCCTACCAAGGAAAATGCAGCACTACAAATATTACATCAGGCTCTAAAACACCAATATATCTCCTATTTAGAAAACAAACAAGCCAGGTTGCCTAAAATACCTGTAAAATAAAAAAAAATATATGTACCTAAAAATATTGTGCAAAAACATTTAAAACTACATAAGTTCCTTCTTCAGATGTCAAGTCAGAGACATTCACATCTAAGGACAGGTCCTATATTGTCTCAAGGAACAAAGGCCTGCTCAAAATCCCTCAAGTAAGATCCACTCATCTGAACACAACTCGTGAAAGAGCTATATCCATCGCCAGCCCCGCCCTATGGAACTCACTACCAATCGAAATAAGAATGCAACCTAACATCAAAACCTTTAAAAAAGATTTGAAAACCTGGCTTTTCACCAAAGCATATGCAAATGACATCATCCATCAACACAACCAGACTCCCACGTAACCAACCTCCAAGAAAAGCCACAATCTCAATGCCACACAATAACATCTAAGACAGCACTAGAACACCTATGACTACATTCAACGCCTAAGACCACGTTCAACATTAGAACATCTAAGACTACGTTCAACGCCACATATAAGGATAGACACATAAATTATTCTTAAACTAAGATACAATCTATAGACTCCATGAAGTAATAATCTATGTTCAACTATTATGACGCAGAGATGTTTAGCTAATATGAATCAATCATTGTTTAACTAATATGATGTGAATCGTTCTGATGGCGAAACCAAAGGACGGTATACAAAACATGTCACATAAATAAATAAATAAAATGTGCAGTATTTTTGGATAATACTTACATAGCTCCAATAAAAGCTATCACAGCCTGTCAAAATACAGTTTACCACAAGAGACAAATATGCCATAATAACACAACACTAACTCCCAGGATTCAAACAGCAACAGCCCTACCCAGGAAAGAGCAGCACTGAAATATTACATCAGGCCTTAGAAGACCAATACACTTCCTATTGAAAACAGAATAAGACGGACCGCTATAGACCTCTACACAGAAACTATACACTAGCAGAATCCCTCACCTCAATCACACATGCAGAACACAGATAGACCCTTATCAAAGACAAAATTAGAGACCAGCCAACAAAAAATAAAGAAATATAAAACATTATTCATAAAAGGAAAATCATATTAATAAACAGAATAAATAAATACAACTGATGAATAGAACATCCAATAACTAAAACCTCATAAAAATGTTTATAAAATTTCCAAAAATACCAATTTAATATTTCAAAACAGTAGCCATCAAATAACGTACAATAATAAAATTAATAAGGATTTTAAAAATCTCCCGCTTTTCATACCTGGGTTGTTTTGATTTCCAGCCACTCTGAGATTGTTGTGGATTGGGAGAGGGGGAGCTGTACAAACTTTATCTGCTCTCATACACACACTCATTCAGGCTCTCATCCACTCACCCCTACCCCCACACAGGTTCTCAAACCCCACCCTCATACACACAGCCTTTCTTACACACACAGTATCCCACACACCCACAAACACACACCCAGGCTCTCACTCACCCACCCACAGGCTCTTATTTCTCCCCCACTGACAGACACCCACACACACAGGATCTCACCCAGCTACACACACACACACACACACACACACACACACACACACACACACACACAGCTACTCAGGAGGCTAACTATGCAGATATCTGGGAAAACAGGACAGTAGCCCCTTGGTCACATCTAACTGTTTGCTGATGTGATAAGGACAGACAGACAGTTGGGGCCTCAATAACACTTGGGAGTAGCCCAGAGAAGAAACTAGAGCAAAGGTCAGAAAAATTAACTTAAAAAGAGCAACATGAGAAATGTTTGAAATCAAAGAAAGAACAGATAAGAGGAAAAGCTTGTTGAACATTACAGTGGTTAATGAAGTGCCCCGATGAATGGTTCCTGGTTTTCCAGCTCTGTATTTCTGTCTTTCCAAAGATATATCAGACTCACATTAGAAACTGTGCGGGGAAGTATTTTTATGTATATTCTTTAATGCAAAACTCTAATCTTGTATGCTTTTAATGCTTATTCTCAGACTTATAAGTAAACTTCTACACTTGTGAATAAGTGTGTTGTGTATTTTGTGAGGTATAACCTACTAGTCAGCTACTTTTTACAATCTTGCATTCTATCATCTCTATGAACCTATGACCCTGGGAGTTGCAGGTTGGAAATCTGCCACAGAGCCATAGAGGCTATTGATCATGAGGATAGCTGCTCTCTGTACCCAAGGGAGGTGGACACTCCCTGAAGACTTTCCATTGGACCAGCACTGTGTGTGCCTTAAATTGAGGCCAGGATATAAGGAACTCCCAGAAGGCACACCTTTGCTGGTCCAATAAACTCCTTGGCATCGTCCCTGTGGAAATTCTTGTCATCTGGCCTCTAAGTGCTGACCTACAATCAGACCTACCATTGGGCCTACATCACCAGCTCCTGGCTTCCTGTTCAGAATCAGGGCTCTCCCACAACCCCTGGGATCTAGCCTCTCCAGATATGTTACCTGCTTGCCAGGAAAGTTCCTGATATCAGCTTAGTATGCAGGGATACTTAAAAAAGCAAATAGAATGCTAGGAACTATTTGGAAACTAATGGAGACCAAAAGTAAGAATATCATAATGCCTCTGTATAGATCTATGATCCGATCACACCTTGAGTTTTGCTTGCAATTCTGGTTGTCCCACTTTAAAAAGATATAGCAGAACTAGCAAAGTTGCAGAAAAGGGCAATAAGAAATGATAAATGAGATAGAACAGCTCCCTTATGAAGAAAGGCTGAAGAGATTAAAGATGTTCAAGTTGGAGAAGAGATGACTTAGTGGTTTATAAAATCATGAGAAGTGTGAAACAGATAAACAGGGAGTGATTATTTACCCTTTCAAACAATGCAAGGTCTAAGGGATGTTCCATGAAACTAACAGCAGATTTAAAACAAATTATAGAAAATATTTTTCATTCAATGTACAATTAAGCTATGAAGCTTGTTGCCAGAGGATGTGGTCAAGGCATTTAGCACAGATGAGTTTAAAAGGGATTTGGACACGTTCCTAGAAGGAAAGTCAATAAATAATAATTAGCCAGGTAGACTTGGGGGAAAGCCACTGCTTATCCTTAGGAGTGAGCAGCAAGACATGGATCTATTCTTTGGGATCCGTCAGCCACTTCCTAGGGATTCAAATTGGTCATCGACCCAGGAAGAATGTTGGGCTTGATGGACTCTTGATCTGACCCAGCATGGCACTTCTTATGTTCTCTTGCTCTTATGAGTGACCTTTCTTTAAGAAATGTTTACCTACGGAGGTTTCACTGTTCTTCTCTGTAATGTGTTATTTTTAAGTCTGTTGCCAACCATTTCACACTGCGGCAAATCTGTTAGATCCAAAATACAATAGTAAAAATGTAATAACTGATAATAGCATTGCTACTGCAGCTGGCTGGATTACAAAGCAAACAACAGTCTTAGGATATGATGTTGCTAAAATACTTTCAAAGATTGCAGAATACAGAACCTCTGCAGATGCTTGGTCCAGGTCAGCAATCTGGGACACTGCCAAGTACATTGCTCCTGCAATATGGTGCCTGGGCTTTGTACAACCCAGCCTCTGAATCCTGCTTCATCAGATTCTTTCATCTTCTGCAGCATGTGAAGGAAACTGGTCTATAAAGGGAAATAAACACACACCACATCAAGAAACAAACTCACGTGTGACAGCATAGAGAAGCTTGTTTCAATTTCTGCAAATGTTCAATTTACTGAAATCCATGAAAATAAAAATTCAGAGTCAGATTAAAGACATAGATAGAGATCCTGTCATTTTAAAAAATTGCCGCTTGGCAATAGTGATCATAATATGATCAAATTTGATTTAATGACTGGAAGAGGAACAGTGTGCAAATCCATAGCTCTCGTGCTAAACTTTCAAAAGGGAAACTTTGATAAAATGAGAAAAATTGTTAGAAAAAAACTGAAAGGAGCAGCTACAAAAGTAAAAAATGTCCAAGAGGCGTGGTCATTGTTAAAAAATACCATTCTAGAAGCACAGTCCAGATGCATTCCACACATTAAGAAAGGTGGAAAGAAGGCAAAACGATTACCGGCATGGTTAAAAGGGGAGGTGAAAGAAGCTATTTTAGCCAAAAGATCTTCATTCAAAAATTGGAAGAAGGATCCAACAGAAGAAAATAGGATAAAGCATAAACATTGGCAAGTTAAATGTAAAACATTGATAAGACAGGCTAAGAGAGAATTTGAAAAGAAGTTGGCTGTAAAGGCAAAAACTCACAGTAAAAACTTTTTTAAATATATCCGAAGCAGAAAGCCTGTGAGGGAGTCAGTTGGACCGTTAGATGATCGAGGGGTTAAAGGGGCACTTAGAGAAGATAAGGCCATCGCAGAAAGATTAAATGATTTCTTTGCTTCGGTGTTTACTGAAGAGGATGTTGGGGAGGTACCCGTAATGGAGAAGGTTTTCATGGGTAATGATTCAGATGGACTGAATCAAATCACGGCGAACCTAGAAGATGTGGTAGGCCTGATTGACAAACTGAAGAGTAGTAAATCACCCGGACCGGATGGTATACACCCCAGAGTTCTGAAGGAACTAAAAAATGAAATTTCAGACCTATTAGTAAAAATTTGTAACTTCTCATTAAAATCATCCATTGTACCTGAAGACTGGAGGATAGCAAATGTAACCCCAATATTTAAAAAGGGCTCCAGGGGTGATCCGGGAAACTACAGACCGGTTAGCCTGACTTCAGTGCCAGGAAAAATAGTGGAAAGTGTTCTAAACATCAAAATCACAGAACATATAGAAAGACATGGTTTAATGGAACAAAGTCAGCATGGCTTTACCCAGGGCAAGTCTTGCCTCACAAATCTGCTTCACTTTTTTGAAGGAGTTAATAAACATGTGGATAAAGGTGAACCGGTAGATATAGTATACTTGGATTTTCAGAAGGCGTTTGACAAAGTTCCTCATGAGAGGCTTCTAGGAAAAGTAAAAAGTCATGGGATAGGTGGCGATGTCCTTTCATGGATTGCAAACTGGCTAAAAGACAGGAAACAGAGAGTAGGATTAAATGGACAATTTTCTCAGTGGAAGGGAGTGGACAGTGGAGTGCTTCAGGGATCTGTATTGGGACCCTTACTTTTCAATATATTTATAAATGATCTGGAAAGAAATACGACGAGTGAGATAATCAAATTTGTAGATGACACAAAATTGTTCAGAGTAGTTAAATCACAAGCAGATTGTGATAAATTGCAGGAAGACCTTGTGAGACTGGAAAATTGGGCATCCAAATGGCAGATGAAATTTAATGTGGATAAGTGCAAGGTGATGCATATAGGGAAAAATAACCCATGCTATAATTACACAATGTTGGGTTCCATATTAGGTGCTACAACCCAAGAAAGAGATCTAGGTGTCATAGTGGATAACACATTGAAATCGTAGGTTCAGTGTGCTGCGGCAGTCAAAAAAGCAAACAAAATGTTGGGAATTATTAGAAAGGGAATGGTGAATAAAACGGAAAATGTCATAATGCCTCTGTATCGCTCCTTGGTGAGACCGCACCTTGAATACTGTGTACAATTCTGGTCGCTGCATCTCAAAAAAGATATAATTGCAATGGAGAAGGTTCAGAGAAGGGCTACCAAAATGATAAGGGGAATGGAACAACTTCCCTATGAGGAAAGACTAAAGAGGTTAGGACTTTTCAGCTTGGAGAAGAGACGACTGAGGGGGGATATGATAGAGGTGTTTAAAATCATGAGAGGTCTAGAACGGGTAGATGTGAATCGGTTATTTACTCTTTCGGATAGTAGAAAGACTAGGGGGCACTCCATGAAGTTAGCATGGGGCACATTTAAAACTAATCAGAGAAAGTTCTTTTTTACTCAACGCACAATTACACTCTGGAATTTGTTACCAGAGGATGTGGTCAGTGCAGTTAGTATAGCTGTGTTTAAAAAAGGATTGGATAAGTTCTTGGAGGAGAAGTCCATTACCTGCTATTAAGTTCACTTAGGGGGTCATTTTCAAAGGAGTTACGCATGTAAATGTGACATACTATCGTAGCAATTTTCAAAAGCTATTTACTCGAGTAAAGTGCACTTACTTGAGTAAATCCTATGGACAATTCAATGGCATATATTGTAGCAATTTTGAAAAGCCCACTTACTTGAGTAAAGTGTATTTACTCGAGCAAAAACCAGTTTTGCTCGAGTAAATGCTTTTGAAAATCTGGCCCACAGAGAATAGCCACTGACATTAGCAATGATAACATGGAATAGACTTAGTTTTTGGGTACTTGCCAGGTTCTTATGGCCTGGATTGGCCACTGTTGGAAACAGGATGCTGGGCTTGATGGACCCTTGGTCTGACCCAGTATGGCATTTTCTTCTTAGTAACGCGGAGAACGGCATATTTATCCGCGGAAAGTTACAAGCGTACCTTGTCCCAGATACTCTATGGGAATTGTGCACACAAGTCTCCTGCTGAATATCCTTGAATAAAGTTATGCATCTTCAGGTGTGGATTGCAGGAAAATATCAGCCTGGGGGATGTTTTCAAAACTGGTCCATGGGGTATCTGACTCCCTCATGCACTTTCTCTGTAGCACGTATGACAACAGCTCCCTAAAGCACGCCAAGTCAACTCTGGAACCTGGCAGAATTAAGCCTAAATGTCTCCAAAATAAATTTCACATTTTTCTTAAATAACTAAGAAATAGAGCATACTCTAGACCAGCAGTGAGTAAACAAAGCTGCAGACCCCGTTCCATCCATTCAAATTGGTTAACATACACACCCAAATATCCTGGTCTGGCCAACCAAGCAGCTCTTGAACTAGTGAAAGTAATGAGACAACTAGACTGTCAGCCAGTGTCAGACAAACACACATGTTCAGTCACATAAATAGTTTACAGATTGCAGAAACTGTATATGTACTGACACATACTCTCTTTATCAGAAAATTTCTCACAGACACAGAAATAAACCCACACACTTGAGAGTGTGTGTGTGTGTGTGTGTGTGATTGTGTCAGAGAGAGACACCCACACATGCACGATCCCTCTGACACAAAATATAAGCATATGTATGTGTCGCTCTCTGTGTGATACAGACACACGCTTTCTATAACATGCTACTGTTGTGCTGCTGCTTATGTGCTCATACAGTGCATGCATGCCCCTACCCCAGCACTACCGCATCATTTATTTATTTATTTAAAAGTTCTTATATACCGCTTATTCAATTAATTAATTGATCTATGCAGTTTACAGTAAAAATATACGTAAAATTCAAATAAGTCAAATAAAAAATAGGAGACATCAAATAATAAGCAAATAAAATGAAATAAACATAAGAGAGATCAAATAATAGGCGGATCATGTAGGTTAAAACAGTATAGATAAATAAATTAAACTTAAAATATCCAGTTGATACTATGATGGAAAAGGACATTAAAAACAGGCTATGTGATGTTGTAAGCGATAGTGCAAAAGTAGGTTTTTAAAGCTTTTTAAAAAATCTTTGGTATTGGGCATGAGACGAATGTCTTTAGGTAAGGAGTTCCATAAAACTGGATCGGCGACTGAAAAAGCATGCTTGCGGGTCAGGTCTAATCTTGCCATCTTTATTGTAGGTATTTCAAGTATACATTTGTCTATTGAGCGTAATTGGCGAGCCGGTTTATAGAGTCTTTGCATTGAGCAAAGCCAACTTGATGAGGGGTTGTAAATTACATTGTGTATTATGGTGAGGATTTTGTGTTTAATATGGAATGAAATTGGTAGCCAATGCAGAAATTGAAGTGTTGGAGTGATATGTTCTTTGTGAGGTATATTGTATAGTAGATAAGCAGCAGAATTCTGGATGAGTTGAAGTCTTGTGGGGTTCAGGAAGGTCCCCCAAGACTTGCCAAAAATCCCTGGTGGTCCAGCGGGGGTCCAGGAGCGATCTCCTGCACTCGGGCCGTCGGCTGCCAGTAATCAAAATGGCGCCTATAGTCTTTGCCCTTACTATGTCACAGGGGCTACTGGTGCCATTGGTCAGCTCCTGTCACATGGTAGGAACAATGGATGGCCAGCGCCATCTTGTGCTCCTACCATGTGACAGGGGCTGACCAATGGCACCGGTAGCCCCTGTGACATAGGTCAAAGGCTATCGGCACCATTTTGAATACCGGCAGCCAAGGGTGTGAGTGCAGGAGATGGCTCCCGGTCGCCCTGCTGGACCACCAGGGAGTTTTGGTAAGTCTTGGAGGGGTCAGGAGGGTGGGGGGGTTGTAGTTAATTTAATTTTAGCCGGGAAACGAATAAGAATTAACGTATAAACATATCGGGGGCCCCCCTTGCCGAATGCAACGTATCTGCCCCCCGATGAATACGAATCCCGTATGCAACGTATGGCGTCCCTCTGCACACCCCTAGTAAATGAAGTCAATAAGAGAGCTGTAGTTTTAGAAGCTGAGATAGCCGAGGGTATGGGGGATAAATACCGTGGTTGAGGTGAATGACGAGCAGGATGCAGAAAGCCATATCTTCCATTGCCTGTGACAACAGGGATATCCATTTTGAAGATGGTGTACTGGAGAGGTGAGAACTAAAACAAATAAATGAAATTAAAGTTAAAATTTCTGATGTTGTAAGTAAAGGGTGCAGAAAGGGGTGAGCCCCCTTTGTCACACTCCTTCGGCGCGTGACACCTCTGGTGTCACTGCAAGCCCCTTAAGCCAATACCTCCTGGTGACGTTGGAGGTAGGGTGGGACTAGCTCGCGCGGCTTAGGGGGAGCTGCAGATGACAGGCAACTAGAGTTTGAGACAGTGGATCCTGAAAACTCCTATGCTGAAACTGGGAGCAGAGACGATGGTAGGTGGCAGCAGATGAACAAGACGTGAGTCCAGCGTCACTGCGAGCCCCTTAAGCTGACGCATCATAGTTTAAAGTTCTTGCTGCCAGCCCTTCCTCATTCTGCAGCAGTCTCCTCTTTTTCCAATCCCACTCTGAGACTTGCTGGTTCCACATCTAACTGCTCCTCTCACAGTTCAGTCCAGTCACCTCAAACAGAAGGCATAGGTATTTCCTCTCAGCTCACTCCCTTTCTTTGCCTGAGCTTGCCTCCACTTCTCTGCCACCCTCCCACCACTCCAGTGCATTCTCATTGACTGCATGTTACACAGTCTGCTGCTTTTATGGTTCCCCAGACTTGATTCTGTTTACCTGTTCCAGGGGATAGGAGACCAGAAATGATCCATACTTTTCCCTGAGATTATATAAAGAAAAACTTAAGCCCTGGCCGAGACGAGAGAGAGCCACTAACCCAGCTCCAGATGGGAATCCTGCTTTCTCTTGTAGAGCCAGTGCAATCAGGGCTGGTGCAAGGGTAATTTATAATAACAGATTTTACATGAAAAAGAGTATTCAAAGTATAGTCTTCTAAGGTAAAAATATCATGTACAACATGTATATTATTTACATGCACTACTATGGCACTAACCAGAAAACTGCAAAATAGCCACTTGCAGCCATATGATATTACAGCTTATTGTAATGGGTGTTAAGTGTGGGCTCAAACTTCAGAAAGCTTAGGGTAAACTGAATTGCAATATAGTAAACCTCCCATACAAAAACAGCACTAACTGCCAGCACTCAAACAGCAATAATCCTACCTATGAAAAGGCAACATTGAAAATATTACATCAAAACCTAAGCACCAATACATCTGCTATTAGGAAAACAGAATGAGCCAAGCTGTTACAGATCCCTGCACAGAAAGAACACGCCATAGTTCCCTCTAAGCTGAGCACGTGAGGATTGCTCATACATTTTAGAGCATTGCTTACATGATCACTCAAATTTTTCTTTGTGCTATATACAAAAATGGAACAGTAATGTTGGCGCTCAAAAATTGTTGGTTTAAAAAACTGTGGCTCACACCTAGTCACTCCTTGGAGGAAGCATTGCTATACGCTAGCAGAATACCTTACCTCAGTCACATATGTAGAACACAGACAGACCCTCACCAGATACAAAATGAAGAGATGATAAAGTATAAATAGAAACATACAGACAGAAACTGAACTTGAAACTGCAACAAGCCAGACTCTGTATGGAATGGAAAAAGAAATATCATTCCTCACTAAATATCAAACAATAACATCAGAAATATAAAGCATCAATCATAATAGTAATGTTGCGCTCGGGGGTGGACCCTTGTCCTGTGGTAGTACAGGGACTGTCCACAGGGGGCGGAGCACGGAAGGAGACAGAGGCAGTGTAAAGCTTCACCACTGGAAGCCCGGGGTTCCCCTGGGAGGAGCCCGTAGGGACCCGGGCCGCTTGGTCTTAGGTGGGCCTCGCAGGGTTTCCCGGGAGAGTGTAAGTCCGGCGTGCCCACAGATGCTAGAGGAGCGCTATTAGGTTCGAGGCTGGAAACAGGTTGGAGGAGTGCGAACCAGAATAGAGATGGCGATGATAAGGCTAGGGACAGCGCCAGAATCAAGCAAGGTCAGGCAAGCAAGGTTAGAGTCCAGAAGTCAGTCCGAGGAATGGTCAACCAAGCAAAGGTCAAGATCCAGATGTCAGGCAAGGTTGAAGAGCAAGCTGAGGTCTTTGGCAGGCGGCAGGCAGGCAAGTCAGGAACAAGCTGAGGTCTTGGGCAGGCGGCAGGCAGGCAGGCAAGTCAGGAGCAAGCTGAGGTCTTTACCAGAAGGACAGTCCGAGGTAAGACCGGGGAGACGAACAACGAACACTGGAGCAAGCAGGGCTAGGAAGCAGGTACAAGCAGGAACGGAACTGGAACAGAAGGATCCTGGAACGAGACTAGGAACAAGCAGGCAGGAACACAAGCAAGGGCAATCTCAGGAACAAACCGACCCGATTGCCAAGGCAAGGAAGTGAGGCCAGGAACTTCCTTTTAACATGAGTTCAATCAGGGTGTGCCGCGGAACTAGGCCCTGCCATGGAACCTACCGGCTGTGACGCCGAGGCCCGGTGGGAGGCCTGGCATGCAGCCGAAGACCTGGCGACCACCGCCACGGGACGCCGGGTCCTAGCTGGACTTGCAAGGGCTGCGAGGGAGACAGGACCAGGGCCCACTGTGGAACCCTGAAGGTGAGCGATCCCGTGCTCGGGACGAGCACGGGTGGGGCGCATAACAAATAAACCCAAACTCATAAAAAGAATAAATATTTCAAAACAGCTGATGAAAAGAACATCCAATGATTATGAACATATAACATTTTTTTAATTTCCCAAATATCAATAAAATATTTCAAACTAGCAGACTCAGCAAACAACATCCAATAGTTAAAATAAAAGCTAAAATAAATCCCCTCCTCCCTGTACCTGGGAACTTTAGATTACAGTCACCTTGAGATTGTCATGGATTAGGAAGGGGTGGGAGATATGCACAAACTTTCTTCTCTGTCTAATACAATATACATTCTCATACAAACTCTCTTGTATTCTCACTCACACACAAGCTCACTAGATCACACACTCTCTCGTACATGCTCACTGGTTCACATGCTCTCTCTCTCACAGACATGCTCACTGTGTCCCACACTGACACTCTTGTTCACACATATGCTCACTGGCTCACTCATGTCCTCTCATATACATGCTCACACACATGTTCACTGACTTGTTCTTATTCATACACATTCTCACTGACTCAATCGCTCTCTTTTACACTCACAAGCAGACCCACTGGCTTAAATAGTCCTCTTGCTCAAACATATGCTCATTGGCTCACTCGTTCTCTCTTGCTCACAAATATGCTTTGGTAACCACAACAAGCCCAACTGTATTATGCAGTGCAACAGTGGAAAAAGAGAATCATAATCACTCCTCACAAAACATCAAGCAATAAAATCAAGAGATATAAGACATTCATAATATTAAAACCATGAAAAGAATAAATATGTCAACATAGCCAACAAACAAAGGGGGTCCGATATTCAAAGTGTGTTCAGGGCTACTTAGCCAGATAAGCAGGATTTTATTTGGTTACGTAGTGGCCGCTGAATATGCACTTACATTTAGCGGACACTGCTTAGCCACATAAGGCCCTTATATAGCTAAAAAGTTAGCTGTACAAGTTGTGGGTGGAGCGACTTAGTCATATAACTTAGGGAGCTAAGGAGCAATATTCGGTCTTGGCAGCATAAGTTAACCGGCCATGTTAGAAGGTTATAATGAATGCGGCTAAGTACAAATATATATGCGTACATTTGGCAACATAACCATGCCGCTGAATGTACCGTGTAATTTAGCCGGATAAGTTATATTTGGTCAAGTTACTTAAATGGCCATCTTTTAATATTGGGCCCCTAATGATTTAAAAAGTCATATAAATTTGTTCTAATATTTCCCAAACACCAATAAATATTTTAAAACAGCAGATGCATGAAATAACATTCCATAATTTAAAATAATTAAATAATTGAAAAATCTCCTGCTCTCCATACCAGTAAATAAATAAATACCTGGCATCTTTTATTTCCCAGAGATTGTTGTGGATTTGGGTAAAGGGGCCACACAATCTTTATCCTCTCTCTTTCACACACACATTCAGCCTCTCTCTGTTTCTCATACATACCTCCCGGGCTTACGCACACAGGCTCTCTCATATATACAGCAGGCTTTCTCTTTCATGCCTTTATGCAGGTGCATTCTCTCTCACCTACATGCAGCTCTCATATACATGCAGGTGCTCTTTCTTAAACACATGCAGGTACTCTCATGCACATATGCAGGCTCTCTTTCACACACACACACACATGCAGACTCTCTCTCTCTCAAACAGCCTGTTGCAGCCCCACCAAAGGCCTTGACATGTGACCAATGCGACTGGCCCTGTGTAGCATCTAACTTTACCTAGGTAAAGACAGAACCGAGATTTCTGTGACCCAGACTTGTGCATGTAACTTCACTCCGACAGTGCTGAATGTGTCCACTCACTAGGTAACATTAAGTCCCACTCCTGGACCGTATACATTGATACACACAAAATACATGCGTTCAGTCAGGAAAAATATCTGTTTTTTGTGTGTGCTTCATGTGGCTAATTTTCTTCCATCAGAAGACTATGCACTATTGCTCCACAGAATGAAGTTTATTTGAATGTCCATGTTTTGCTGCTAGTTAATATTGTGATTTGTCAAGCTGACAGTCAGATGTTTTATCTTTTTTTTTTTTTCCAGAGAACTGAAGGCAATTTGAAAGAGGGATTGCTATTGTGATCCCCCAAGAGAGAGAGAGCTCAGAAAACAATGGGTTTCTTCTTTTTCTAATCTAGAAAATGCTGTCTGCAGGAAGACTTTCTAAATTCTGATAATAAAAGCTTCTATTTACTACAGTTTTGATTTTTCTTATTTTCAATTTTTATTCCCGACTTTTTAACTGGCAAAATCTCAAACGTGTTCAGATACTTGGGTTGCAGCAGCTTTTAGGTCAACCTACAATGCACTGGAAATAACTGTAATAAGATTTTATTATACTTATGGCATTTAAAAGTATAAATGCATTGGTTATATATTTTTTTTAAAAAACTAAATGTTATATTCTTCTTGAGCTGTACATAGTTCATGTTGTATCATGAAAACAATAAGCTAAGTTTCAATTTTTACCAAAATTTCCTTTAAAAAAAACAACAGGAATTTTTTTTTTCTGATCACTTCAACATTTCTGGAATCTCTCCAGCTCTAGGAGGGCACGAGGATGGAGCAGATATTGCAGAGCAAAGAAAAGCACTTACTATCCCTGCCCCTCCCTTTTCTACCCCCTGAAAAGGGGTGCATGTGTGTGCCTTTGTATGTGTAGGAAGAGTGATGGGAGGGGAGGAGCAGGGACACTCTTTGCTCTACAGTGTCAGCTCCAGCCCCTCCTCTCCATTCCCCCAGAGGCTGCCTGCTGCTAGCAGGGACAGGAGGAGAGAAAGGGCTGAAAGGAGAAGCAGTCTCAGTCCACAGCTGTGACTCCCATGAGTCCTTTGTGGGGAGGAAGAGGAGGTGAAGGCTGAAAGAAAAGTGAGAGGAGGGAGTGAATACCTAGGGGGGGTGGTATGAGAAGGGGGTGAATGCTTGGTAGGGTGGCATGAAAGGGGGTAAACCCTGGAGAGATGGGGTTGAATGCTAGGAGCAGCAGAATATTAATAAAGCTGGATTGGATGAAGGAGAATGCTGGGGGTCTGGTCTGGGGAGAGGTAAAAGGGAGGGTGCTGGGGCCAGGCTTGGAGAAGGAAGGGAAAGTGGTGGGATCGGGTTTGGTGAGCGAAAGGGGAGAGTGTTAGGCATCATCCTTGAAAAGGAGGGGGGGAGGGGGTAGAAAAGGGAAAACTGACATGCATATCCCTGCCCCTGCATCTCTCTCACACCTAACCCAATCCAATCTTAGTGTGACCAGAACTCAAACAATCCCAGGCCTGCTTGTGTCTTTTTGCTCCGCTCCTGCCTCCCCCATGCAGCCCTGACTAAGGAATGCCCGACCAGTAGGCTGCAAGGAGAGTGGGGAGCAGCATCAGCTGTGCAGCAAAGACACTTCCTGCCTGTGTTAGCGCTGGAGAGGGGAAGAGGAGCACAAAGAGAGACTGAGAAAGGGAGAAAAAAGGGGCTGGGAGTGGAGAAGAGAGGGTGAGGGGAATCAAAAGGGGTTAGTGCATGGAGGAGAGGATACTGCTGTGAGGGGCTTGAAGAGAAGGAGAAGAGATGAAATGGGAAGATAATGGGGAAAAAAAGGGAGATGGGCTGAGAGTGGATCTGTGGGACAGGGAGAGGAGTAGATACAAGCTGCGAGGTTGTGAGGAGCTGAAGGGACACAAGTTTTGAGGAGGGAAATTTGTTGGGAGCTGAGGACATGATTTGGGAGAAAGGGAGAAGAACAAGCAAAGGGGTTGGGAGTGGAAACATAGGCTGTGAAGGGGAGAGTTTTTATTTTATTTATTTAGTTAAATGTTTATGTACCCCATCCTATGTACAGGCTCTGGGCAGCATATAACTTCATATCTTCCAGACATTTTGCAATATCAAATATCAATAAAATTAACAGTTAACAGCAGAGCCATCACAGACAGAAAGTCCTCCATCTTGCAATGACAGACGTGACAGAAAACATGCCAGTCAAACTCACATGAAACAGTAAATGGGGAACATAGCTTAGTGAAGCCCAACAAAAGCGAGCTCCTCCAGAGTATTGCTTTGCATAGTTTTCTGAAGACTAAAAAGACTTGTGTTATCCTTATTTATTTGGATACTGACTTCAATAAAGTAGTAGCAAACAATAAAATAGCACAATTTCTTGTTTCATTATACTTTCCCTCCGATAAAGACAGATCGTTCAATAAGATGTCCCGGGAAGAAGTTGGGGCTCTTGCTAGGGTATAAAATCACAATCTACCATTTACGTATAATGGTCCAGACATAAGGAGTCCGAAATATTAACACGAGTATCATAAAGTTCACACTATAATTAACCGGCAGCCAATAGAGACTATCGAAAGCCGTGGTAATCTGATATCTCAATCTTAGGCCTGTTCTTGCTGTGGTATTCTGGATGTATTACAATACAGCTGTTGTTTAATTTGTATTCTTTTAATGGAGACCCATATGTAAGGAATTCTAATAGTGATGGTGATCTATTATCAATACACACATATAAGTGGCAAGGTCCTCTCTCCTGATATGTAAGGCTGAAAATTGTGAATTATGCACAAATGGAAGAAAGATATCTTAACCAAATTGATTACATGTGATTGCATTGTCAATGCAGAGTCTAATGTGACACCCAATATTTTAACTTATTATTTTATCAGTAATAACTAGCCATTCATGTACAAGGAACAGACGTCAAAGGTCTCATAACCCAGAAAACCTGTGGATTGAACACTTTGTTACATAACCTCCACTTTTTAACTGCATCTAAGCTGAGCGAGGTGAAGAGGAGTGGGAAAGCAGTGCTGTGGGACTGAGAAAGGAGGGGACTGGCAGAAGGGTTGTGAGTGGAGAAGGGCTCAAGGTGGAGGGAAGAGGCATGAAGGAAGGAGGAAAAAGAAGGAAGGAGGGGGGTGAGAATTGTGATGGCATAGTCAGCTGAAAGTGTGAACCCAAGGCCAAGAATGGCTGGGGACACTGGCAAGGCAGCTGGGTGTCTTTTGCCTGCGATGGCCACCTTTCCCTTGGGCTTAGGTAGCAGACCGGGAACCAGAACTAAACAGGAACACAAGCGAGCACTAGAAACAGCAAGATTAGATGAGCTGAATCAGCAGAGCTGAAGAAGCAAGGAATACGCCAGTGTCAATGCAGCGTGATGAAGTCTGGAAGCAAGGCTCTAATGAGAGGGCCTGAAAATGAGAACCCAGCTCTGACAACCTGCTGACAGGAAGCCTGGAAACTGTGTGCCCAAATAGCTAAAAAGGTGGCTACCAATAGAATATGTGGAAAAGGAGCTGGGAGGATTGACCAGATAGTCCCAGAAGCCCACGGATGCTCCTGCTGGTGGGAGGTGAGAAATACCTATCAGGACCTCACAAGAATAGAAGGAAGTGAGAGAAGATAAGCTGCAGCAAGACAGGCTATGACTTGAAAGAGATACACACGTGGAAGAAAGAGGTCAGAAATGATAAAGCAATAAGAGTTAAACAGGAAAATAAGTGTTAAAAGAGAAGGAATGTGGAGGCAAAGAGAAAACAAAGAATAAGCAGAGAGAGAAAGAGAGAGAGGATAGAAATCAAACTACAACCCAAAGGTTAGAAAATTGTTTAAGCGTAGTGAAGATTTCTGTGTTAGCTGGACTGGGTCAAGGGTGGGGAGGAGCTGTCACTCTCTGCTGTCACTGAGGGTAAAGGTATTTTACTGGAAGAAACTGGGGATGAAGCCAAGCCAAGGCAGCATGTGATGCCTTGGCTTGAAAATCTCTCTTATTAATTTGATTCCTCTTAGCAGCTCTAATATTGAAAAGGGCTACAATCAGGGCTCAAAGAAATGGAGAGGAACACAGTTTCCCTTGTTCACAAAGATAAAATAATAGAGATGTGAATCGTTTTCCATATCGTCTTAACGATAGAAATCGTGTGGCAGGGCAAGAAAATCGTGTTAGGCACGATTTTTTAGTTAAAAAATCGTTAAAAATCGTTTTTTCCGATTAGTGCGCACTAACTCGAGTTAGTTAACTGGGAGTTAGTGCGCACTAACTGAAAATGATACAATTTGACACTTTTCAGGTCAGTTAAGGTCAGTTTAGGAATGAATATGTATTCCTATTGGCTGCCCTCTTATTTATTCATGTTACCAAGCTTCCCACTGACAGTATATTTATTTATTTATTTATTTAACATTTTTCTATACCGAACTTCATGACAAGCTTCATATCAGGCCGGTTTACATCAAACTTGGGGGTTAACTTAACAAGAAACCATATAACAAGAAGGCCGAAGCGCAGTTACAAATAACAGGGGGAAAGAACTTGGAGGCTAGTGTAGCCAGGAAATAAAGGACAGGAAAAACTGGAGAATAAACATGGATGGAGATGTAATTACTGGGTTGGTCTTTTAGTCTATTGAGCTAAAAGAAAGCTCAGATAAGATGTTATGTTTCAGGGAAGGCTTGGGAAATGGAAACAGTTGGTAGCTTGACAAAACAAGTAATGTGATCAGTCAATGTGACTAGAACTTGTGCCCTAACCCTGATACCAGGGGTATTGTGATCTTCCTGCACACAGTGCCCTAACCCTGGCACCAGGGGTGTTGTGATCTTCCTGCACACAGTGCCCTATCCCTATTAATACCAGGAGTGTTGTGATCTTCCTGCACACAGTGCCCTAACCCTGGCACCAGGGGTGTTGTGATCTTCCTGCACACAGTGCCCTATCCCTATTAATACCAGGAGTGTTGTGATCTTCCTGCACACAGTGCCCTAACCCTGGCACCAGGGGTGTTGTGATCTTCCTGCACACAGTGCCCTATCCCTATTAATACCAGGAGTGTTGTGATCTTCCTGCACACAGTGCCCTAACCCTGGCACCAGGGGTGTTGTGATCTTCCTGCACACAGTGCCCTATCCCTATTAATACCAGGAGTGTTGTGATCTTCCTGCACACAGTGCCCTAACCCTGGCACCAGGGGTGTTGTGATCTTCCTGCACACAGTGCCCTATCCCTATTAATACCAGGAGTGTTGTGATCTTCCTGCACACAGTGCCCTAACCCTGGCACCAGGGGTGTTGTGATCTTCCTGCACACAGTGCCCTATCCCTATTAATACCAGGAGTGTTGTGATCTTCCTGCACACAGTGCCCTAACCCTGGCACCAGGGGTGTTGTGATCTTCCTGCACACAGTGCCCTATCCCTATTAATACCAGGAGTGTTGTGATCTTCCTGCACACAGTGCCCTAACCCTGGCACCAGGGGTGTTGTGATCTTCCTGCACACAGTGCCCTATCCCTATTAATACCAGGAGTGTTGTGATCTTCCTGCACACAGTGCCCTAACCCTGACACCAGGGGTGTTGTGATCTTCCTGCACACAGTGCCCTATCCCTGGCACCAGGGGTGTTGTGATCTTCATGTACACAGTGCCCTATCCCTATTAATACCAGGAGTGTTGTGATCTTCCTGCACACAGTGCCCTATTCCTGATACCGGGGGTGTTGGGATCTTCTTCCACACATCCCGGTATCAGGGATAGGGCACTGCATGCAGGAAGATCACAACACTCCTGGTATCAGGAATAGGGCACTGTGTGCAGGAAGATCACAACACCCCTGGTATTAGGGATAGGGCACTGCGTGCAGGAAGATCACAACACTCCTGGTATTAATAGAGATAGGGCACTGCATGCAGGAAGATCACAACAGCCCTGGTATCAGGGATAGGGCACTGTGTGCAGGAAGATCACAATACCCCGGAGGAGTGAGGGTCAGGCAGCTCCCCCCTGTCTGTGAAGCCAGCCTCTCACTAGTAATGCAGGGAGGGAGCTGTCTCAGACTTCACCATCCTCCCCCCCCCCCTCACCCACACACCATTCACTAGCTGGGACATGGGGGAAGTCAGGAGTGAGGGTCAGGCAGCTCCCCCCTGTCTGTGAAGCCAGCCTCTCACTAGTAATGCAGGGAGGGAGCTGTCTCAGACTTCACCATCCTACCCCCCCCCCCCCTCACCCACACACCATTCACTAGCTGGGACATGGGGGAAGTCAGGAGTGAGGGTCAGGCAGCTCCCCCCTGTCTGTGAAGCCAGCCTCTCACTAGTAATGCAGGGAGGGAGCTGTCTCAGACTTCACCATCCTCCCCCCCCCCTCACCCACACACCATTCACTAGCTGGGACATGGGGGAAGTCAGGAGTGAGGGTCAGGCAGCTCCCCCCTGTCTGTGAAGCCAGCCTCTCACTAGTAATGCAGGGAGGGAGCTGTCTCAGACTTCACCATCCTCCCCCCCCCCCCCACTCACACACCATTCACTAGCTGGGACATGGGGGAAGTCAGGAGTGAGGGTCAGGCAGCTCCCCCCTGTCTGTGAAGCCAGCCTCTCACTAGTAATGCAGGGAGGGAGCTGTCTCAGACTTCACCATCCTCCCCCCCCTCACCCACACACCATTCACTAGCTGGGACATGGGGGAAGTCAGGAGTGAGGGTCAGGCAGCTCCCCCCTGTCTGTGAAGTCAGCCTCTCACTAGTAATGCAGGGAGGGAGCTGTCTCAGACTTCACCATCCTCCCCCCCCCCCCTCACCCACATACCATTCACTAGCTGGGACATGGGGGAAGTCAGGAGTGAGGGTCAGGCAGCTCCCCCCTGTCTGTGAAGCCAGCCTCTCACTAGTAATGCAGGGAGGGAGCTGTCTCAGACTTCACCATCCTCCCCCCCCCCCCCCTCACCCACACACCATTCACTAGCTGGGACATGGGGGAAGTCAGGAGTGAGGGTCAGGCAGCTCCCCCCTGTCTGTGAAGCCAGCCTCTCACTAGTAATGCAGGGAGGGAGCTGTCTCAGACTGGTATCAGGGATAGGGCACTGAGTGCAGGAAGATCACAACACCCCTGGTATCAGGAATAGGGCACAGGTTCTAGTCATATTGACTGATCACATTACTTTTTTTGTCAACTACCAACAGTTTTCATTTCCCATCCCCCCAACCATCACCTCAGTTGGAACCTTGGTAACATCAATAGATAAGAGGGCAGCCAGCCAATAGGAATACATATTCATTCCTAACTGACCTTTACTGACCTGGATAGTGTCAATAATTTGTATCATTTTCTGTTAGTGTTCCTGAGTTTCCATTTCCATTTCCCATCCCCCCAACCATCACCTCAGTGGGAACCTGGTTAACATCAATAGATAAGAGGGCAGCCAGCCAATAGGAACACATATTCATTCCTAACTGACCTTTACTGACCTGGAAAGTGTCAATTTGTATCATTTTCAGTTAGTGCGCACTAACTCGGAGTTAGTGCGCACTAACTCCCGTTAGTGCGCACTAACACGATTTAACGATTTTTAACGATAAATCGTTAGAATTTCTATTGTATCGTGTTCTATAACGATTTAAGATGATATTAAAATTATCGGACGATAATTTTAATCGTTAAAAAACTATTCACATCCCTATAAAATAATCATTCCTTATATTATAGCCCATGGGTGACAGCAGTGGCAAGTCTAGTAGGGATATTGTACTGTGTGGGCCCAAAAAAGCAACACAGCAGCAGCAGGAAGAGGCAGGGTAGACTTTGAGAGAGAGCAAGGGGATACATTTCATTTCATTTATCAACTGATTTTATAAATTGCAAAATCTAATCAAAGCTGCATGCATGATTCATGATCGAGTTATCAACAAAGCATAAAAGGGGCAACCAGATCTACTAAGATAAAAAACATAATCACAATACATAGTAAATACTGCACATGACACATGAGCCAAGCAGCTTGTCAGGACCTCCTCGAACATATACATCTGCCCCCCCTCCCCCTTCCAGACATTCATTTAAAACTCTGTTAAAATCTTCTGAACCCTTCCACGGAACCAGGTGTCTTACCCTCAAATAGACTTCCTGCCTTGGAGATCTCATCGTACATCCTGTCGCCAATTATTCATACCTCATACATTCAACCCTCCCCCATCCTCACCTCCCCCCTCTCCACACATATACTCCAATTTCAATAGTTACCCCACCAATTCTACCCCCTACCTGAAGACCCTAACCCCACTCTCCTTCAACCCTTCCTTCTCCCAAGACTATCCCTACTTGACAAAAAAAAAACCAACAAAAAAAACCCTCCTTCACTTTACCAGGTTCCTGCTTTCTCATAGTTACCGACTGTCGTTCTATTAACAGCTCATCCACTAAGACATAGAAATTGCCACTTTCAGCCTAACTCGCTGCTGGCTATCTATCCAATCAGACGGGAATAAGCATATTTTCACTTTCTTCCTAAACAATGAATATTTCATGTCTACATTAATTTCCTCTGTACGTATGTTCCACAATGTGGGTGCTACCACTGAGAAAACCCTTTATTCCAATCCCTGCACACCCACACTGTTTTCATTGTTGGAATCTCCAATAAACTGTCTTGTGATGAACAAAGTTCCTGTTTAGGACTGTACCACCTCAACACATCTTTCAGATAACTTGGACCATTACAGGTAAGAGAATGAAATACTCAAGACAAGAACTTAAGCCTAATCCTCATGGCCACTGGCAACCAGTGTAGTGCTTGCAGCATTAAGGTAGCTCTCTCTTTGTGGCTTGTCTAAGATTTTTCTGGCTGCCATGTTTCATTTAATTTATAAATCACTTTCCTAGGAAAGTACACCAAATAAAAATCATTTATTCAATAAACATAAAGAAATAACAAACTAACTAAACCTACCACCTTGTATTTCTTCTCAGAAAATCATTCATTCAGTAGACCAACAATATGAAAAGCCTTCCTAAATAGCCAAGTTTTGATATCATGCCTAAATCGCATATGATCTGAACCTGTCCTAATGTTTAAAAGCAATGAGTTCCACAGTAGTGGAATTAGAATAGATAAGGCCCTTTCCCATGTACTTGATGCTTTGCCTGTGTTACTAAAGGGGTAAAAATAGATGGTCCTATGAAGATTTCGATGATCTACCTGGGTTATAAGTAACCAGGCAGTTTCTCAAATATGCAAGACCAAGTCTGTTCATGGCCTTAAAGGCCGGTTTAAGCAATTTAAATTGCTCATGGTAAACTATCAGCAACCAATGTAAATTCCTTAATATTGGAGTTATATGATCTCTGAGGTTAGAGTTGGTCAAAAGCCTGGCTACTAGTGAATACTGGACACATAGAAACATAGAAACATAGAAATGACGGCAGAAGAAGACCAATCGTCCCATCTAGTCTGCCCAATCTTTTTGTGCTTAGGGTGATATTACTCATGCTCATACCAATGTGGCAAGCTTTTATTTTCACTTAAACAAGAGCCTTACTCGCCTTTGTAAATGCAATTGGCAATATGCTCTCTTTACGATTGAGGTTATCTGGCTTTCCATTAATAACTTCATGTCCAACTAAACTCCCAGATCATGAACCTTAATATGGACTAGTAACAATGTGCCACCCATAGTAAAAAAAAAAAAAAAAAATAAATATATATACATATCTCTGAATCTGGATCTCCCCTTCCAACTCACTTTTCCTGGGTTGAGTTTCAATTTACTCTCTTGCAGTGTAACGGATATCTTCATGCAACACATTAACATCATGTCATATGCACAAATTCCAGGCCAGTTGGTAACAGTCAACAGGATTTTATTAGTTGGTCATCTAATCAGAAATCAGAAGAAACTTCTCTAGGTAGTTTACGCTTCCAGCACTGTCCCTAATAGATGCAGCGCTGGCGCGCCAGCAGTAAGAAAGTTCCCACCTCGCTCCCGGCTGGTTTTTTGTTTTTTTTTTGGTATCGAGGTGAATTTGGGGGCAGGCATCAGGGGGTTCCGGAAGGGTGGACATGTTTGCCCTTGTATGGGTACAGTTTACATGGGTGGTTGGGAGCATTGCGGGGCAGCCCATATAAAATTAATCCAGGCTACCAGGAAGGGTTGGGGGAATGGGCCCAACCGGTGACCCACAACACTTTATTCTGAGAAGACTGTGACATGTAGAAACAGCATATAAAGATCAATGGGGGCACAATCAGGCCCTATAAGAATGGTCCAACTAAAGGAGGAGAGGATTTTGCACCAGCCCTCAGGGAGGTATAGGTAAGATTTTGTGTAGATTGTGTGGGTTGGCAGGGGGATATTGAGCAAGGAAACTGTTCCTTAACGCTGAAGCTCCATTTTTCAGGCACTTGTCCTGAATGGATTGGATCACTGTAATGCACTTTATCTCGGGCTCCCTGCATCTATGGTAAAAGCTTCACAGGTGGTCCAAAATACACCAGCAAGGGTTTTAACTGAGACATGGTTAAGGGAGCATATTATACCAGCATTGGTTAAACCGCACTGGTTGCCAGTATCCTCACGGACAAAGTTAAAGTTTTAACTTTAATTCATAAAGCATCGAGCAACAGTTTACCTCTCTGTGTCTGATGCCGACGTCTTATGGAATCCTTTCAAGTCGACTTCTTAATTCTGCTGGGCGGAGCTTTAGGAGGTGCCCCTGTTGGGAGAGGCTCATATGGTGTACTCTTGTGAACACTTGTTGCTTGGTGGTTGGCCCCATATATTGCAATACCCTTCCTGTAGAGATTAGAGCTGAATACTCAGTTAAAATATTTAGCTAAAAACCCATGAAGACGCTGCTATTTTCACAAGCTATTGGTGAAAATAGTGTAAGGCTCTCCCACAGATGAAAGTAGGACATTCATTAGCTTCAGTCTAGCTGTCTATCTTTTTTTTTTTAATCCATTTTTTTTAGGAATGCAGCGATGTAATTGTGTGTGATTTGTTTGTGTGTTGTGAGATTTTCATGGATGGTTTTATCTGTGATCCTCTTGGATTGGTAGATAGATTGAATATAAATGATGCATATAAAATAAAGAAATGTTGAGCTGCATGTTTTGTGCTCCGCATTGCATGGATGTTTTTAACTGTGTACTACCTTCTTGTGGCATTGTTGAGAAGGCGGTTTACAAATTATTAAAAATTATTATTAACCCAGTATTAATGAGATGCTTTTCATGCATTTATATGCAGAGCAGCCCGTTAATAGATTTCTTCTAGCTCACTAGCCTGTATAAATATTAACCTGGCCTAACACAGCGTAGATATGCATTAAACATGTGGTAACACTTGATTAACATGTATTAATGCTACATTAGCCTTAATGCATGTTAGTACACTGGCCTCTAAACTATTATAAACTGGGGCTTATTTATTTGATTTATTTATTCTTACAAGAAGTATCATGTCATACGAGAGATGTTATGCTTTAGGGAGCATATGACTTCAGCCCACCATGGTGTGTGATTTTTGATTCTAAACCAGCCAGCCTAGGTGGCTTTGAAAGCAAAAGTAATCACAGAATATCTTCAGAACACTCCAGGACACAAACTGCACCCTGCCGGCACATAAATTGCACTTGCACTGCTGGCAGCCATTAAATAAATAGAAAGAAAGTGACTTAAGGGGAAAAAGTTTTCGGTTTGGGCTCCTGGCATGAAACGAACGCTTATATGGAGAAGACAGACAGCCTGGAATTTAAAAACTGATTCTCTTCTGCCAGAGCTCTGGGTTGCACATGGTTTTTTCTATTTGTTACCTGTAACTGACTACCAGTTTCACCAATTGGCTTGGGACCAGCTGAGTGCTTTGTCTGCTCCTTCTTTGTTTTATGTAAAGCTTAATTGGTTCTACTTTAACAAAGTGTAATTAACAATTTGGTAAGGCTCTGCTTATAGACAGCCTTATTCTTTTTACTGCATGCAGTATGCTTCTCCAGGGTCCTCTGGTTTTTAGCACACCCATTATGGTAGTACTTGACAACTGATTTTTTTCTCCTATACAGTTCTGAGTTCTGTGAGGTAATTAGATAAGTAGCATTTGCACATTCTAAAAAAAGAAGGCACAAAAATTTTACCCTTCGATCAGCAAGGCTATCTGAATGACTGAGCAGCTCCCTGCTGGGGCAAAGAAAGAAATGATCACTTGGATGACCCTAAATCACCTCTGTACACAAATCGGTAGATCAGGAGCCAGCATGGTGAAATGGAGATACTCTACCAGACCCCAAGACCTGTGGCTTTGGTGAGAGATGAGAGAGTGCAACGCCTTTGGTCTGCTCATTAACCTACATGGTGTGGAATCTTGCTGAAACCAACTCGGGACACTGAAATATTCTTGTCAGTGGAAAGAACAATGATTTTGGCGAATGGACACAAGAGGAAGAAGAAATACACTCAATGGCTTTTGAAAATTGCTGCAATCGTATGTTACATTTACTCATGTAAATCCTTTGAAAATTCACCTGAAAATATATTTCAAATCCAAAAGCCTCAATCGTGCACAATAAGAAGTTCATTTTCTAACATTTCTAAATTTCAAAGCAGATGGAGTAAATCTGTTTTGAAAATTAGTGGGACTATGCGTACCATAGAACGGCATAAGCACACACATTTACACAAGCTAGAGAGTAAGGTGTAAATGTCCATGTAACCATTTACATGCACACTTTTGAAAACTAAAAGTACGTACGTAAATGATTCCCCCGCCCCGGCTTCTTCCCCGGGAATGCCTCTTTGCTGTACATACAAAATAATTTCCATGGGTACTTTCACGCATACAACCCTGGGGTAATTAAAAAAAACATTTATGCAAGGGAAATCTGTGTTTTACAGTGCATACATGAATTTGAAAATTACTACACAAAGACATAAAACTATAATGCAAATCCATAAACTTCAAACAAAATAAAAGATAAAATCTAAAGTCATAAAAATAAGAGTGTGACCACAAAATGTATCTTCTCTTATTTCTGTCTTTCTTGCCTCATTTTTCCATTTGTTCTCTCTTTCTTACTGTCATTTTGATTTCTCATCTTAGTGTTCTGTGAGTAGAGGCTTGATAAATTTGGAGACAGCAACTCACAATATGAAGAAATTAGAAGTGCATACCAGTTAAAATAATTTATATGCCTATATACAATTAAGATACTATCTGGAAAGACCTGAGATCAAGAGGAGCATTTTGGTGGCTAACTCGCACGCAGAGAAAAAACTGTATGTGCCACTTTTAACACTATAAGAGGTCTAATTTCTAGTACATTTGACATATTTAGTCAGAAGGGTACTTGCCAGGTTCTTGTGGCCTGGTTTGGCCTCTGCTGGAAACAGGATGCTGGGCTTGATGGACCATTATTCTCACCCAGCATGCCACCTTCTTATGTTCTTAAGGTGAATCTAGTACTTAGTTTATAGGAAGGCATGGTGAAAAAGAACTTAACTGCATCTTTTCAGAGGCCGGGTGCAAAATAATAGAAGGAGGTTTGTGTAAATCATCCATCTCAGCTGATATTATGGAAGCTGGGTATATAAAGTAATTTGAGAAGGTATCTTAACATCAGCGGGGCTTCATAAGATCTTTCACAAGATCATATGGAACTGGTGGAGAAAGTATAGGAACATGGGAATGCCCCACGTGTTGTGCTGAAGGTGGACCCTTGGCCTGGTGCAGGATTGGTACGGCTCTCTGGTCAGACCCAGAGAGCGCCCGCCACCAGGAGGCGGAGCACACAAGGAGACAGAGGCTAGCTAGAGCTTCACCAATAACAGTCCAGGGTTTCCGCAGGTTGAGCCCTTGGATACCCGGACCGCCTGGACTTAGGTGGGCCTCCGGTGGTCTCCCAGAGAGGTATCAGAGAGGTATGCCCACCACGAGCAAGGGTGCGCGGATGATGCAGAGTGGATAAGCTAGACCTGAGCCAGAAGCTCTGGAGACTTCGGAAAGGCAACAGTTCAGAGAGGTCCTCCGAACGAGACAGGCAGCGCCTGCAGGTCTAGCCACGTGGGAGCCGCAGTTGTTATCCAAGTACATTGGCCCAAAGGTCACTGGGGGCCAGAAGAGAGTCTCCAAGAGAAGTGTAAGGGTCAGAGCCAGAATATCAGTCCAAGAGAGGTCAGACAAAGTGAGGGTCAATACTAGTATCAGTCCATACGTAGTCGAGGTAAGTGAGGGTCGATTCCAGGCGGCAGACAGAAGAATGGTCAGACAGGCAGTGGTCAGTTCCAGGCAGCAGACAATAGAATAGTCAGGCAGGCAGAGGTCAGTACCAAGAAGTCAGTCCAGAACGTACTACCTGGGAAGGACACAGGAACAAGGAGACGCTGGGACTGAAGACACTGGAACAGGAGACACTGGAACAGAGGCAAACTAGTACACACAACGGTGTCGACCCAATTGCCAAGGCAAAGAGCTGTGGTCTGAGCCCTGTTTAAATACAGGGCTGAGGTGATGTCATCGGGGTGCGCCGCGGATGGGTTCCCGTGCTTGGCCCTTTAAATGTCTGGAGTTTCGCGTGCGCGCGCTAAGGGGTGGGGTTGATGCCAAGGAGGACGCCGAGCCCCGATGCGAGGAGCACTGGGAGGGATAAGGCCCCGATGGGCCTGGAGACGCCCGGTAGACGGGCATGCCAGGTGAGGAGGCCCGGCCGCGGCACCAACGCGGCACCAATGTGGCCGGGAAGCACAACACCACGCTTGACGGGAATGCCTTATTACAGACCTGTACTGTAAGCTAATAGGGAAACTCTATCAAATTACTAACAAATGTGGAAATCCCCTGGAATGTGGGTTTTCCTAACTAGGGCTTCCACTAAGACATGTGAGAGCTAACACAAGCAAACTTATTAACCACTTATTGGTTGCTGGCAGATGTGCTCCTGCTGAAAACAAGTATTTTCTCCCAAGTAAGGCACAATGAATAAACAGAATCTGAGAGGTGATGACCATAAAGAAACTTACTGCAAAAAGGAAAGGTAATCTCACCTGCTTCGATGAAATATAGTCATTAACCTTTGAAATAAGCTGTTACCTAATATTCAAAAATACATTTGTTTATTTTAATTTTATAAAGCACTTAATAAATATGTATATCTTATTCACTATTAAACAATCTTTTCCACATACACAATATCATAACTAATAATTTTGACAAGACAGTCCATATTTTCTAAAAGGAACAAGGCAGTCCATGCTTTCCCATAGTTGTTACTGCAAAAACGACACACCAAAATATAACCAAAGTGCTTACTGCCCTCTCGAGGCTGCGTTTCAGACCAAAGTCTTTTCTCAGGGGATGTTGCTCTTCTTAAACTGTGCCAAAACTGAGCTGCTTGTTGTCTTACCACCAAGAACCTCTCATGCTCTTGTCTACAAAAGCCATATTGGATTACATTCAAACAGTGTCTTTCCCTTATATACCTGTTCTTGTGACTCCCAATCCACCAATCCACCAATGAAATTCAAGGTGGATTGAATCAACCAATCACAACGAGGTGGAAGCTATCTTCTCTAACTCACATCAGAATGTTATATAAACCTATATTTATTTATTTATTTATTTATTTAAAGGTTTTTATATACCGATAGCCGTTTGCACATCGTATCGGTTTGCAGAAAACTAAAACTTTTTTGACAGTGTCATTATGCATTAATTGCCCAACTTTTATAGTAAAATGTCAGATCAAGCTCTTCGTTGGTATTTGCCTTGGGCAAATTTCGGAGACAAAGAAGGTGACTTCGTAATTTTGACTTATTTGACATGGGACTATTTTCATTTTAAACATTTTTTTAATAATTAACATGAGGCCACCTCCTCTCAGCTGGGGCCTTGGCAACGAAAAAGTGTTATAGTCAATATTATCTACCTGATTCACAATCACTTTATCAGTAGATTTTAACCATGTCTCAGTAATGGCTAAAAAATCTGGTTTATTTTCTGTCAGAATATCTGATATCAGCATTGTTTTTTTTGGTTAACGATTGAATATTCACTAAGAAAAATGAAAGGAACAAACAATTTGTGAAAAGGTCTTTACGCGGGATTGTTATTACAATTCTATTTAATTGTCTTTTTTACATAACTTGGTATTTTTTTACCTCCTTCTTCCATTTGGAAAACTGACCATCTAATCCTACCCAGGTTTCCCGTCTTTTACCCAGTTACCAATCCACAATAGGATACTGTCTCTGAGCAAATGATCTCCCAGTTTCCTGAGGAGTCTCTCATGAGGGGGTTTGTCAAATGCCTTCTGAAAATCCAAATACATTATATCAAGCACTTTCACCTATCTGCATCCTTATTTACACGTTCAAAAATATCTAGTAAATTGCATAAGAGAACATTTTTACTCATCTAAACCTCATGGACTGAATGATCCATCAGGCTCTTCATTCTGTTGGAAGTTGTCCTTTTTACCATGTGTCCATAGATTTTGGGAGTCATAACAGTAATGAGTCACCACATTCTCTGAGGGGACAAGAGTCAAAGATGGTTGGTGCCATCTTTCATGATACAGTCTGCGGGAGAAGGCAAGCAGGATCTTTTCCTGCCAATGGAATAAATGGGGAGAGGAAGGGAGGGGAACAAGGGGGTTGGCTTGGCCTGGAGGCGTCACTGTTGGGGGTGGGGGTAGGGCTGGAGGAGGAGCTTTACAGCCCACAGCGAGCCTTGGGTTAGCCCCTGAGAGCTAATTGAATTTAATTTTTGTATTTATATGCTAAAACTTCACTACATCTAACAGAGGAATAGTTAAGGTTTCGCTTTACCTCCTGGCTAATGCAAATCAGATTGCTTATCCTGATTTGTGTTAACTCCATTTGAATATCAATGAGCTGCTCTGCATGCATTTACATGCGACACAATTTTCTGGTGGAACATTAATCTGCACTATTGCAAAAGTGCATTAAGGCTAATACAGCATTAATGTGTGTTAACACAGCATTAGCCTTAATGTACTTTACTGCGTTGGCCCCTAAACTTGCAATCTTTTAATTAAAAGATTTTTAGAGCTGACATTTATTTGTGCGAGCATGACTGTTTTCCTTTAAGATATATATTTATTAATCATACACTCCAACCTAAGTTATGGTTTATAGAAAATAAACTAATTACATAAAAACAGAAAAAAACCAAACAAACCCAACAACAAGCAATTTCTTATATCCCCGTATGCTGATAAAAGAGACTTTTGAAGAACAACGTGCCACTAACAAAAAAATATATTGCTGCTGCAGCCTCCTAATAAATTATACCTGTCCACATTCGGTATCTAGTTTAATTGGTTAAATCAAAGACTTGTTGGGAAGTGACATCATGCAAAAAAAAAAATGAGAGATTAATTGTTTCTACTCAGGATAGTGTCAGATTGCCAACTGACTCTAGGTGGGAAGGAAAAGGTGAATGCTGGTTTATGTTAGCATTAGCATACTGGCGCTAAGCAACAAGACCTTTATATTTTTTTAAACAGGGAGTCAAACGCTAAAGATGACAAAATGTTTGGGGAGAAATAGTTGTCTTATGCTCCCCCTGGAAATGCCAGCAGGTAAACATAATTTACACAGAAGTTTATTTATAGCACAAGCTGTGTTAAGGAGTGAGTCAGCAGCAATACCTGATGAGGTGTCTGGTGATGGCTGATGCATATGTATTGATCCACCGAGGCACAAGCCAGAAGCACATATCCTTGATACTCTATAGGATCATATTTTCTGTGCGATTCCAACTTGTCACAATCACTTACTTAGAAAAGTTTGTTGCTTGTTGGATTATTAAGTCTTCCATTGTAGCCTGAAGACCTGGCTATCTGCACAGGCATACAGGTCACGAGCCTATTGATTTTAGCACAAATGTCTATTTATTGGGATTCCATCACTGATCTACTCTGACAGTTAATACAGCTGTTAAAAATGATTTTGATATGTCTGAGTTATTTTCAGGTAACCAGAATCCCTGACTGACCTGAACACATTCCAAAGTCATTTGTTCTCTATGTATTTTTTCATGTGTGGGTCTATCGATATCGACTATAGATTTGTTGATTTTTTGTTTATTTGTGCTATTTATATTTTAATTATGTACAATTTCTTTTACATTACAGGATTATTGTTTTTAAATGTGTAGTCGTACCTCCACTAGAACATTTGTTTTGGGCAGTCGAGTATGCCATATATGGCATAAGCTATCCTCTATACTTCATATATAACTTAATATTTTCACTACAGGATGAAACTAAACATGGTTAACAAGAGGTTTAATTCTCCTAAATTGGACATGGCTGTAATGTAACCATGTCCTCAATGCAGTTAGATGGCTAGACATTAACTCCCTGTATTGTATAGGTTCCACATTTTAGCCACAGGGCCAAAATGTATATTCAGCTCAGTGCTCAGACATTTATATATGATCTTAGCCATAAAGAAGCCAAGAAGGACCAAATGTCCCAAATGCTTGCCCTGACTCCAGGATTTTCTGTTCACAGTGTTCACTCCAATACTATGAGCAAAATCCTAAAATGCCAGCAATCTGGTGCCTTGTTAGAGCAGCCAGCTCTCCCAAGACAATAAACAATGGGATCTATGAAGGCTCCACGGGCTGTGAATATTAGCAGCAATTTTTTTTTGAATGATGAACTCCCACCTTGCACAGTAACACCTTCTACTTCAAGGCCATATAGCAAATCATTTTTGATGGTTACTTGCTTGAAAGTGCAGCACGAAACCAAGAACACAGCTTAATTTATAATGGGTTGAAGTTCAAATGGAATGTGCTCCAAACTCATTTGTGGGAAACTTAAGTGAGGAGTGTACTTTACTGTTGATGATATGTGAACAGCTGTGAGCAATATGGTTCTGACTGATAAAATGCTAGTTTCCTTTGGTTGGTCATGTGAGACTCAGGGAGGCTCCATCAGTAATGATGGCTAGCTTCAGTCTTTCAATTATTGTAAGGGTACATCTGTCTAGTAAGCCACATTAAAATGGTACATCAATGTACCATTTTAATGTGAGTAAAATCATGTGGGATTTACCAAACTGTGGTGACTGAATACTGCAGTTTACTAGTAAATCCTGTGTTGGTGATGGGAGCATGTATTGCAGTGGTCAGAAAAGTGTGGATCTGGGGCTGTAATATTTAAAGGGGCAATAGCACTGAGTGAAGCTTCTGCAACACATCCCTGGCAGAAATCACCTCCATAAAAAAGCTCTCCATTTCCCCTCCTCAGCAGAGCCTAGGGCAATAGCACTGGCCCCCTGGTTCCACCCAGATTACAAAAAAAGACCCCCCTTCCCTAACACCTCCAGGGCAGCCAGAGGGCATTCTGGGTAGGGGAGCATGAAAGTGCTCCTGTCCTGCAGGCATCATCATTCAATAAGGCACCAGCTGACCTGGAGTTCCCCTTTGCTTCATATATGAGGATCCTAGAGGATAGGAGGAAGAGCTGCGATAGGAAAGTTGTATTAATACAAACCCAGGTAGGTTTGATTTGTATAGAAATGAAATAACTGTAAAATACTATTATAAGACAAATTTCGTAGGCATCACTGAAACAACCATAAACATCAAATTAACAAAACACTTTTTATTTTCCAGGATCTCTTCTTATTCAGGCTGGAAAAATGGGGTCAGAAATTTGAAGATAAGTACATGTAGTTATAACCATTTGTTATCACAGAAACTTAACGCTTTGGTTTTATGATGCTCATTCAAATTAAATCAAGTACACTCCTGCTTGAAATTAATGAATGATAATTATGCAAGATTAGCCTTTTTCTAATCTTTTTCTTCTTTTATAGATGCACCTCAAAAGTGAAGAAATCAAGGTAAGCATATTTTTTTTTCCTTTTCAGGACCTGCAATATAATGTTAAAATCAACAAATACCATCTTTCCCTCATCCTTTCCAGTGCACGTGCAGTATAGAAATGATACGGGTGAGAACTAGAATGATCTGGCCAGAGTTGTCTTTTTTTTTTTTTTTTAATTGTAATGACTTCACTCAATATAGGAAGTTGGGCAGGTTTCACAAAGTCTCTGCTGATGAGAAATAAGCAGGTGTCACGGGAGAGATGAAAAATCCCACGGTACAGCTGCTCTCCGGTCCTCTTGCTTCTTGAAGAAGCAAATAAAAAAAAGTCTTCCCTAATCCCACGCTAGTAATTTCTACTGCAGTAATGCACGCCTGGACATGCCCGCTACTGTATATGTGCTAATCAGCTCACTAGTAAGTGACTACAAAAATTCCACACAATTTCCCTGCCTAAATCTATTTACAGTTTCCCTTTGATTAATTTAAGGAACTCTTACTGTAAGTTGAAAGAAGAATTTCCAGCCACTGGGTTTTTTTTGGGTTTTTTTTACACAGACGAGAACTTTCCCACAACTTCTGCTAGTCTTGTTTATTTCAACAGGAAGACTTAAAAGCAAAGAAGGTTGTTCTTTTACTTCATTTTTTACTTTAGCAATAAGGTTTAATTCTCTAGTTCTAGTTACTTAAAATACCTTTCATGCAGTACTAATCAAATTTGCAGGCAACAGAGTATTAATGAGTACCTGCTTATTGTGTCAGATATGCTCATCAACTGAAAAGAGCAATTACTTCTCTCTTTCAATTCAAACAGCTCCCCCCCCCCCAAAATAACTGCTGCTGCTATTGTGATTTATACATGCGCGCATGTTATAAAATCGGGCGTACATGTGTGTGCGCCAGGTAGCATGTGCACATGTACGCCTGCACGCACCTTTTAAAATCTACCCCTAACAGAGAATACCTCACCTCGGTTTGACACAGGCAGACACAGATAAATGCATAGACACAAAACTGAACTGGAAACCAAAACAAGCCAAACATCGTATATGAAAAGCAGAAACAACTATTTTTCATAAAACATCAAACAATAAAACCAAGAAATGTAAAACATAATAGTAAAACCATACTAAACAAAAGAACAAATACTTACAAATAGAATAGTCAATAAGTAAAAACTCATACCTTTTTAAAAAATTAACTGTTTTGAAATTTTTTTTTTGGTATTTGGGAGACACATCAAAAACAGCCAATAAAACTAGTAAGAATTAAAAAAAAAAATCCCCAGAGCTCCATACCTGGAAATGTTTGATTTCCAGTCATCCTAAAATTGTCATTGATTAGCTGGTGAGAGGGGGTGCACAAATTTTCTTCTTACTCCCAATCTCCCTCGCACATACATAGAAACATATAGAAACATAGAAATGATGGCAGAAGACCAAACGGCCCATCCAGTCTGCCCAGCAAGCTTTCACACTTTTTTTTTTCCTCATACTTAACTGTTACTCTTGGTTCTTATTAGTAACTTTTTGGTTCTAGTTACTTTCCACTCCCGCTATTGATGTAGAGAGCAGTGCTGGAGCTGCATCCAAGTGAAGTATCTAGCTTAATTGGTTAGGGGTAGTAACTGCTGCAATAAGCAAGCTACTCCCACGCTTATTTGTTTACCCAGCCTGTGCCATTCAGTCCTTGTTGGTTGTTGTCTGAATATAATTCCTCTTTTCTTTATTCCCCCCTGTCGTTGAAGCAGAGAGCTATGCTGGATATGCATTGAAAGTGAAGTATCAGACTTATTTGGTTTGGAGTAGTAACCGCCGCAACAAGCAAGCTACTCCCTGGATTTTTGTGAATGCAAATCCTTTTTACCACATTTCACTCATGCACACACACAAACACACTCATGCAGGCTGCCTGTCTGTCTCACACACACACAAGCAGGATGCCTCTCTCGAACACACAGGCAGGTTGCCTCTCTCACACACACACACAAGCAAACTGCCTCTTTCTCACACCCACATAAGCAGACTGCATCTCTCTCACGTACATGAGCAGGCTGCCTCTCTCTTACACAAACTGGCTGCCCCCCCGCACATACATAACCTGGCTGCACCCTCCCAAATACGCAAGAAGACTGCCTCCCCCCCACACACAGAAGCTGGACTACCCCCCCCCCCCCCACACACACACAAACAGAACCTGGTTGCATGCCCCCTCTTCATACACACAAATTGTGCCTTTTCTTGTTCTTCAGCCGCCGCCGGCTTGGGATCCGGCAGCAGCCTGCAACCTCTTTCTTGATTTCTTCGCCGCCTCCAGTGCAGCCTGAAGCCTCCTTTTTTTTGGTCACTGCCAGTGTGGGCTATGGCCTCCTTTATCTTTCTTTTGGCCATCGCCAGCTTGGGCTTTGGTAGAAGCATGCGGTCTCTTTTATTCTTCGTTGGTCACCACCGATGCCCATGACTTCTTTTTCCTTTCTATACCATCGCCAGCCTAGGCTCTGGCGTTGGCAGCCTGCAGCCTCCTTTCTCGATTGTTGGCCTCCACCGGCCAAGGCTCTGACAGCGGCCTCTCTTTTTTTCTTCCTTGGCCTTGGATGTGCCTGCGCTCTCTTCCTTGGCCCTGGCTGTGCCTGCGCTCTCTTCCTTGGCCTTGGCTGTGCCTGCGCTCTCTTCCTTGGCCCTGGCTGTGCCTGCGCTCTTCTTTTAATTTCTTGGCTGCTGGCGGCCTGAGCTGTGACAGCGGCCTGCTGCCTTTTATTTTGTTTTTCCACTGTCACCGGTCTGGGATTCAGCAGCAGGCGTGGTCTCCTTTCCCTTTCTTTGGCCGTCACCACCCTGGGCTCGCGTAAATCCACCCGGATTTACGCGAGCAGGGCCCTGTGTGCCGGTGCGCCTATTTTACATAGGCCTGCCAGCGCGCGCAGAGCCCCGGGACTTGCGTAAGTCCCGGGGTTTTTCGAGGGGGGTGTGTCGGGGGCGGGGCCGATCGGCGCGGCGTTTTCGGGGCGGGACGCGGCATTTCAGGGGCGGGCCCGGGGGCGTGGTTTCGGCCCAGGGCAGTCCGGGGGTGTGGCCATGCCCTCCGGAACTGCCCCCGGGTTGCGTCTCGGTGCGCTAGCGGCCCGCTGGTGCGCGGGGATTTACTTCTCCCTCCGGGAGGCGTAAATCCCCTGACAAAGGTGGGGGGGGGGGGGTTTTAGACAGGGCCGGGGGGGTGGGTTAGATAGAGGAAGGGAGGGGAAGGTGAGGGGAGGGCGAAAGCGAGTTCCCTCCGAGGCCGCTCCGATTTCGGAGCGGCCTTGGAGGGAACGGCGGCAGGCTGCGTGGCTCGGCGCGCGCCGGCTACATGAAATCGGCAGCCTTGTGTGCGCCGATCCAGGATTTTAGCATACGCGCGTAGTCGCGCGTATCTACTAAAATCCAGTGTACTTTTGTTGGCGCCTGTTGCGCCAACAAAAGTACGCGAAGGCGCGCTTTTTTAAAATCTACCCCTCAAAGAGGGGCCCAGCTATCCGTGCCCTGCATGTTGCCCATTAATTTCTGCACTCCGAGACTCCTGCTGTAACTAGGAAGAAGAGGCATGACATATGCTTTCAGAAAGGAGCTCCTAAATACTTAAAAACCCTCTCTGGTGATTCTTAATGATATGAGTTGCTGAGAGCAGAGCCCAGATGCTGGCCTGGATCTGATCATCACGTGGGTGGTCACTTTTCATGACACACCTGATCAGGTCTGAAGGCATACTGATTGGGAAACATTGATCTATTAAAAGAGGAAAAGAAGAAAAAGAGCACTAACCTTCGGAAAATGCAATTTAAAGTAATATGTAGACTATTTTTCACCTTCACGAGCTTTCAAAGCTCATATTGTTTCGGAGATTAAATATCTGAAATGTGGAATTCCGGATGGGAATTTTTTTTCACTGCTTCTGGGCATGTGTGAATAACCAAAAATTCTGGAAATATATATTTAATCATATCTGTACATGGTCGAGGAGCCCTGTCCCATTGGATGTTTCACTGGTTTGTTAGATATTTTTGATGATTATTATATGTCAAATAATGAACTTTTAATAGTTGTACGGAAAGCATGTTGTATGATTTAAAAATGTATATTGTTGCATTGTATAAGCACAGATTCCCCTACTTTGAAGCGATGGCACATCTAAATGCATAGCCTCTTACTTATGGAAAAATTATCCATTTCCAAGAAAAATAGTAAGAGGCAGAAAACATTTCTGAAAGTTTGGCACCCATTCTTGAGTTCTCTGTCTTCTAGAATCCATAGCTTGATTGTTAATTCTTTATCTATCTTATAATTTGCCATCCATGATTGTTGCTCGTTGCTGTGGGAGGATGGGTTGTGGGGCAGAATGGGTGTAGAACTGTAAAGTATAACTTGAGATATCTGTAACTTACGATTGTTAACTTTCATGTTGAATTCACTGGTGTTGTCTGACCATGTTGTCTCCCATACTCAATAAACAGATTTTTCCTAACAGAAGATAAGAAAAGATGCCTGGTTGACTTGGGGTATTCTGTAAAATGGCAATCTGCTAAAATGAGTATAGGTATAGACAACTCAGATACAATGAAGTATGATGTATGTGTGTGTGTGTGTGTGTGTGTGTGAATGCATTTCATGACTGGGGGGCTTTGTTTAGATGAGTGGCTAGATGTTAGGAATTTTTGTCTTTGTTTTCTCTTTGTGTTTGATGAAATGCAGAAATGTTTCTTTGGCGATAACATGCAGTGATTTGACTTCGATATAAACATTTGTAAATACATTCTTGCATTTTATTCTGCTCTGAGGGTTTTGTGTATTTTGTATATTCTACGACATGATACGTGGTTTCTATGTTATCTGTTATCATAGAAATAAAAATAAAAAATGAAAAATAAAATCTTATACTCTATAGGCCTGATTTTCAAAAGTATTTATGTATGTACGTAAGTGGGCATTTTGAAGACTGCCTCTTGTTGAGTGTGTAAAAAGTATGTGCAGAAGTGATCTTGTGCATTCTTTTATGTATGCTTGAAACAGGAGCTCCCGGGGATGGAGATGGGGCAGGGAAACCATTTACACACCCAAGGAGGCATAAATGTGTGCTAATGTTGTTAGCTCTGTGGACCCTTGGGCCGGCACGAGTGTTGGGAACACCCCTGAGGGATGACCCCAGGGGGCCTCGTAGCCGGGAGGCAGTTCAGATCCAAGAGACTCAACAAGAGCTTCACCTATACCAACCCCGTTCCCCTCAGGTTGAGCCTTTGGGTGCCGGGGCCAACAGGACTTAGGCGGGGGTCTCCTGGTGCAGGGCGAACCAGCAGAGAAGGCGGTGTCAGGAAATCCGGGTCAAGGCAGGCTGAAGACAGGAGTCTCGTGGGTGGTCCAGAAGTCAGGGCAGGCGGAGAACAGGTAGGATGCGGAACCATGAAAGTTGTTGTATATCTTCAGGCTAGAAGGCAGGTGTAATCTATAAGAGACAGGACCCAGGTGCTCCTTTATGGTAAATGGTCCAATGAATTTAGGTGCCAACCTCATGGAGGATACCTGAAGGCGGATATGGTGGTGCTTACCCAAACCCGATCTCCAGGTTTGAAGAGAGGAACTGCACGGCGATGCTTGTCCGCCCCCTTTTTGGCCTCCTCTGCAGCATGTTGCAGATTGGCCTGTGTAGCGTTCCACAGAGAATGAAGTTGTTGAGCAGTAAGTTGAGCAGCTGGAAAGGACACCGTCAGAGGAATTGGTAAAGTGGTACTGGCTGTCTCCCAAAGATCAGTTGGAAAGGCGAATTCCCTGTAGCGGAGTGAACATGAAGGTTATGAGAGAATTTGGCCCATGGTAATAAGGCTGCCCAGTCGTCCTGTCGCTCTCCTATGAAGGATCGGAGGAAGGTCTTTAGGACTCGGTTGGTTCGTTCTGCCTGGCCGTTCCCCTGTGGATGGAAAGTGGATGTAAAGTACATCTGAATTCCAAATTTTTTACATAACGCACTCCAATATTTGGCTGTGAATTGGGAGCCCCAATCTGAGGCTATATGCCAAGGAAGGCCGTGGAGGCAAAAGATGTGTTGAGTAAATAACTGGGTGAGTTCAGGCGCTGTGGGGAGCTTGGGTAGAGGCACAAAATGTGCCATCTTAGAGAACCTGTCAATGGTCACCCAAATAACTTGATTCCCATCGGACGGCGGAAGATCTTCCACAAAATCTGTGGAGATGTGGGTCCATGGCTCCTTTGGCACTGGTAGCGGCTGTAGAAGATCCCAGGGGCGTTCTGGCAACGGTTTCTGCTGGGCGCATGTTGGGCAAGATGCAACATGTGCATGGACATCCTCTTTCATACCGGGCCACCAGTAATACTGGGTTAATAGCTCCAGTGTGTGGGGTTTGCCGGGATGACCCACTGTTAGAGAGTCGTGTGCCCAGGACAACAACTTCCCTCGAAGGCGAAGTGGCACGATCATCTTGCCGATGGGTACTATGTCAGTGGCTGAGAGAAGAACTTTAGCGGGGTCTAAGATGTACTGAGGAGTAACTGGTGAGTCCTCAGCTCACAGGTCCAGGATAGAGCATCCACTCGGGCATTCTTGGAGGCAGGGCGATACCGTTGAGTGAAGTTGAATCTGCTGAAGAACAATGACCAGCGGGCCTATCAGGGATTCAAGCGCTGAGTCTGGCAGAGGAATTCTAGATTTTTGTGGTCGGTATACACTGTGATGGGGTGTTGGGCCCCCTCCAACCATTGCCGCCACTCTTCAAATGCCATCTTGATTGCAAGAAGTTCTTTGTCCCCGATGCCATAGTTCTTTTCGGCGGGAGAGAACTTCTAGGAGAAGAAGGAGCATGGTGGCAGGGCTCCTGTGTCAGAGTGCTGGCTGAGTATGCTCCCACTGCCACATCCGAAGCATCTACCTCTACTACAAATGGGCGAGAGGGATCGGGGTGGCGGAGACAGGGCTCTCAGAGGAAGGCCTGCTTCAGGTCTTCAAAAGCCTGAAATGCTTCAGGTAGCTAATGTCAGGCATCGGCACCTTTCCTAGTGAGGGTGGTGAGAGCTGGTGAGAGGTGCTACCAACTGTGAATACCGGGGAATGAAGTGTCTGTAAAAGTTGGCAAACCTGAGGAAGTGCTGGAGGGCACGGAGACCCTCTGGACGAGGCCAGTTCCGGATGCAAGCCACTTTTTCAGGATCCATATGGAAACTGGTGGTAGACAAAATATATCCCAGGAAGGGAAGGGATTTGCACTCAAACAGACACTTGTAGAGTTTAGCGAAGAGACGATGATCGCAGAAGCGCTGTAGGATGCGGCATACCTCTCTGCGATGGGTGGAAAGGTCTTTGGAATAGATTAACACATCATTTAGGTAGACAATAACATTGGTGAGGAGCATGTCCTGGAAAACCTCGTTCATAAGGTTCTGGAAGACTGCCGGGGCATTGCACAACCCGAAGAGCATTACCAGGTATTCATAGTGCCCGTCTCGCATATTAAAGGCGGTCTTCCATTTGTCCCCCGGTTTAATACGAACCAGGTTGTAGGCCCCATGAAGATCTAGTTTAGTAAATATTTTCACCTCCTGTAGGCGGTCCAGAAGCTTGGGAATCAGTGGAAGCGGGTACCTATCATGACGGGTTATTGCATTGAGGCCATGGTAGTCGATGCATGGCCTTAACGAGCCATCCTTCTTCGCTAGAAGCCCCTGCTAGGGAAGTTAAAGGCCAGATGAAGCCTCGTTCCAGATTTTCTTGTATGTACTGTGACTTTGCCCGAGTCTCAGGCAATGATAATGGATAGACCCACCCACGAGGTGGAGTGGTGTTGGGCACAGTTGAAAGGCCGATGCTCTGGAAGAGTCTCAGCCATTTCTTTAGAAAAGACGTGTGCAAAGTCAGCATAATGAGTTGGGAGAGCTGGGGAGGCCACGCTTAGCAGAAGTCGAGCCCGAGGTAGACCAGCTAGGCAAGTGGAGAAACAGCCTGGGCCCCAAGCGGCGATCTACAGGGTCTCCCAGTCGATGCGTGTCGTATGTTTTTGGAGCCAGGGAAGTTCCAGCACCACCGGGTGCATGGCCTTCTCTAGAACAAAGAAGGTGATCTGTTACTAATGGAAGATCCCGGTGTGGAGCGACACCGGTGAAGTAACTGTAGTGACTCAGCCCGGTAAGAGGTCCCCCTGGATCGAGGATATCTGCAAGGGGGGAGCCCAGGGTAGCACCAGGAGATGAAGTTGCTTTACCAGTTCGGCAAGAATGAAATTACCTCCAGCCCCAGAGTCAATGAAAGCCAGGGTATCGAAGGACCCCTCAGGAAGAAGGAGGGTTCACACAGCCTAGGGTGAGCTCCCCTGTGAATCCTAGGCTCGTGAGTTTCCTGGTTGCTTTATGCACTGGGCCAGCAAGTGGCCCTTGCCACCGCAGTAGAGGCAGAGTCCTAGTGAGCGATGTCAGTGCCTTTCTTTAGGAGTGAGAGGACTACGACCAAGTTGCATTGGTTCTTCTGGGCGAGATACCCCCTGCCTGGGAGGTGAGGCCGGGATGAGCAGGCAAGAGATGGAGGGAGTCAATGACACCGGCTTACGCCCCGATTTCTGTTCACGTAGACACTGGTGTAAGTGGTGATCAACTCGTCCAGCCAAGTCGATCAAAGCCTCCAGATCCTCGGGAAGATTCCGGGCTGCCAGTTCAACTTTAACCCTAAAGGCCAGGCCTTCTAGGAAAATGCTTCGGAGGCTGTCCTCCCGCCAGCCTAGCTCAGAAGCCAAGGTGTGGAATTCCACCGCTTAGTCCACCAGGGTATGAGACCCCTGGCGAAGGTGAAGGCGGCCATAGATTGATGGGTCGGTTCGTCGAAGACCTGCTTGAAGGTGTGGACAAACTGCGGGAGGTCTTTCAACAAGGAGTCGCCACACTCCCAAAGGGGGGAAGCCCACGCCAGAGCCTTGCCATCTAGTAGGGACAAGATGAAGGTTGTTTTGACCTGGTCCGACGGGAACTATGTAGGCTGTAGGGAGAAGCGCATAAAACAGTGGTTAAGAAACTCACGGCACTGCTTCGGGTCCCCTGCATATCGGGGAGGCGCTGGTAGTGGCACGGAAGTGACCGAGGCTAGTACAAGAACTGGTGGCAAAGGAGAAGCCCCGGGTAATGGTGCCATGTCCAAGCGGTTAGCCAGGCACTCGATGGTAGCTGCCAATACGTCCAGACACTGCTGCTGTTGTTGAAGCCATTGGGCCAGGCCCAGAATGGCTTGGAGGTCAGACAAGTCCGCCGGGTCCATGGCCTTGGCAAACTGTTAGCTCTGCGGACCCTTGGGGCTGGCACGAGTGTTGGTAACACCCCCGAGGGATGGACCCCAGGGGGCCTCATAGCTGGGAGGTGGTTCAGATCCAGGAGACCCAACAGGAGCTTCACCTATACCAACCCCGTTCCCCTTAGGTTGAGCCCTTGGGTGCCGGGGCTGGCAGGACTTAGGCAGGGGTCTCCTGGTGCAGGGCAAACCAGCAGAGAAGGCGGTTTCAGGAAGTTCTTGGAGGAGAAGTCCATTACCTGCTATTAAGTTCACTTAGGGGTAGATTTTCAGAGCCCTGCTCGCCTAAATCCGCCCAAAACCGGGCGGATTTAGGCGAGCAGGGCCCTGCGCGCCGGGAAGCCTATTTTACATAGGCCTCCCGGCGCGCGCAGAGCCCCGGGACTCGCGTAAGTCCCGGGGTTCTCGGAGGGGGGCGTGTCGGGGGCGTGTCGGGGGCGTGTCGGGGGCGTGTCGGGGGCGGGCCCGGTCGTCGCGGCGTTCCGGGGGCGTGTCGGCAGCGTTTTGGGGGCGGGTACGGGGCGTGGCTACGGCCCGGGGGCGTGGCCGCGCCCTCCGTACCCGCCCCAGGTCGCGGCCCGGCGCGCAGCAGGCCCGCTGGCGCGCGGGGATTTACGTCTCCCTCCGGGAGGCGTAAATCCCCCGACAAAGGTAAGGGGGGGGTGTAGACAGGGCCGGGCGGGTGGGTTAGGTAGGGGAAGGGAGGGGAAGGTGAGGGGAGGGCAAAGGAAAGTTCCCTCCAAGGCCGCTCCGATTTCGGAGCGGCCTTGGAGGGAACGGGGGGAGGCAGCGCGGCTCGGCGCGCGCAGGCTATACAAAATCGATAGCCTTGCACGCGCCGATCCAGGATTTTAGTGGATACGCGCGGCTCCGCGCGTATCTACTAAAATCCAGCGTACTTTTGCTTGAGTCTGATGCGCAAGCAAAAGTAGGCTGATCGCGCTTCTTTTAAAATCTACCCCTTAGAGAATAGCCACTGCCATTAGCAATGGTTACATGGAATAGACTTAGTTTTTGGGTACTTGCCAGGTTCTTGTGGCCTGGATTGGCCACTGTTGGAAACAGGATGCTGGGCTTGATGGACCCTTGGTCTGACCCAGTATGGCATTTTCTTATGTTCTTATGTTCTTAAGTCTGGGTCAAGGCAGGCTGAAGACAGGAGTCTCTTGGGCGGTCCAGAAGTCAGGGCAGGTGGAGAACAGGTAGGATGCGGAACCAGGCCAAGGGTCAGGGCAGGCAGCAGACTCGGAGAAGCCAGGAGCAAGCCAAGGGTCAGGACAGGCAGCAGACAAGGAGAAACCAGGAAGCCAAGCCAAAGTTGGAACCGAGACCATTCAAGGGGCAAGGAGCCAGGGGCAGAGGGACCACAGGCGGAGAACAGGAGGGAACTCGGGAACAGATAGGTACTCAGGAACAGCAGGAACTCAGGAACAAGCGGGAACGCAGCAACACACACTCAGAGAGTAGGACCTGTACCAAGACAGAGAATGCTAATCTGAGCTGGACTTAAATAGCCCGGGTGTCTGACATCATCTTCGGGGGCCGGGCTGAGGTTTCCCACCATGGCCCCTTTAAGATGTGGTGGGTGCCATGCGCGCGCTTCTAGGAAGGCATGTGCAGGAAGACTGCTGGCGACGTCTTGGACCACGTGGGAGGCCTGCTGCGGCCAGGACACGCAGTGGCCATCTCGAGCCACCAGCAGACAGGACTTGGTGTTGGGACCTGCTGGAGCAGGTAAGGGGAGCCGGCTGCAGGGGACCGCGGGCAGGATTCCCAATAAACGTGCCACGCAGTTTTCCTCATACCCCACTCATTTTCAAAGCTGACCTACACGTGCAAATCCTCTTTGAAAATTCAGGCTGAAGCCTGCATGTATATTCTGCACATGGGCTTCAGCCCTGCGCTGAAGAACCCTTTGTACGAGACATGAATATCAGTTTTTATAGTAATGAAAAATGTACTATCACAGGAACACTTCTGCTCCCACTCTACAGCAACAGAACATATATATCAGCAATTTGCACACGGTTATTATAACAGAAAAGACAATATTTATATAAAAATTGTGCTCCCTCAGGAACGTGTAGAAAAGTTTAGCTTTTTGCAAATTTTAAATAGAAAACTACCGACTCCCTATTAGCAGTCAGTTCAAAGTAATTAAAATGCGTGTCACTTAAATCCCCATTGAAATTTTGGCTAGAAATTATGTTTGTGATTCTCAGTAGGGATGTGCACAAAAAAAAAGTTTTGCCTTGGTTTGTTAATGCAGTTCATTTGGCTTGGTGGTTTATTTCATTTGGTCCAGGGCCAAACAATGATTAGTTTATTCATGTCATTTGATCTTTAGTTTTCCAGTAAAGGCAACATGGAAAGCACTGTATCCTGTTCTTGGCTCTAACATTGGGGTTTTCTATCTAAGTTTAATGAAATTTGCAGGCAGGCATCAGCAGCAGAGGGAAGAGTACTCCAAGACAACAAGAATGGGAGAAGGTGTTGCCAAGAGTGGCATGAATTACCCAAGGCATCGTGAAAAGGGGCAAAGCAGCCCAAACAGAGGCATGAACAGCCCAAGGCACCAAAAGATCCAGATAACTTTATTGGCATGACAATTTTGCATGTGTTGCCAAAGTAATATGCATAATGATTAACATAAAATAGGAAGAAAAGAAAGCAAAAAACTTACAAAGCAGTCAAGCAACGTTACAGGGAATACAATATCAGGGATAAGTCTCAGGTTTTGGTGCTGGTCTGTATTATCCTTGGTCAGGTTTAGTTTCTGGGCGGGTGGCAGGATACCACGTATTTTGCTGCTATTTCGCCTCGGTGTTGCCAGTGGCACCTGGAAACAACATAGCAAGGTGCTGAGGGCAAAAACTTTGGACATTGGCTCACTGTAGCTGTGCACTCAATCCTTCTGTCACTCACATGGAATTTCAGGGAAAGTGAGCAGGAGGAGGTTTATTTTAATGAAGACCAGCTTTTCCACCAACTCTGGCACCAGCCGCGTAGACTCACGATGTCCCCTGCCATTGAGAATATCTGTTCACTAGACACGCTGGTTGGTTGTTGGCAGGATAGAAAATGCTGGGACACTCCTTCCAGATCGAGGCCTTCTGTGCCCAGTGTGCCAGCGGATCTGTGGCCATGTCCTCAATAGGCTCTGTGAGATGACGTGTAAGTGAAGATGCAGATGGAGGAAGAACTGGTAGCCGACAGGGTGCTGCTCATACTGACAGTACTGTGTGGGTTGCCCACTCTTTCCTGCACTATATCCCCACTGTCCCTATGTTTCTGGCACTACTGTTCCTGACCCTAGCCATCATAGAAACCATAGAAACATAGAAATGACGGCAGAAAAAGACCAATCAGCCCATCCAGTCTGCCCAGCAAGCTCCCACACTTATTTTCCCATACTTATCTGTTTCATCAACCACCAAGTTCAGGGCCCTTGTTGGTAACTGTTTGATTCAAATTTCCTGCCATCCCCTGCCATTGATGCAGAGAGTAATGTCGGAGTTGCATCAAAGGTGAGCAAAAGGCTTAATGGTTACGGGTTGTAACCGCTGCATCAAGCAAGTTACCCCGATGCTTGTTTACCCAGACTGCACAGATCGATGCCTTGTTGGATGTTGTCTGAATGCCTTTCCTTCCAGTATATTAGACCAGTGGTTCTCAACCGGTGTATTGCGGCACACTAGTGTGTCACGAAGCACCGGCAGGTGTGTGGTGCACCCGCTGCTCTTCCCCTCCCCCCCCCTTTCACCTCAGCGAGACGAACACTGCTGCCGTTCCTGCCCGGGCTTATCAGCACATTCAAGCCCCAAGGGGAACGGCAGCAGTGTTTTGTGGAAGCCGGCAACAGGAACGTGACCTTTTCTTCTTCCCGCCCCTGTGACCCGGAAGAGGAAGTGATGTTTACTGGGCACGTGGGAAGAAGAAAAGGCCATGCATGCTGCTGCTGCAGAAGGAGCATGGCGCCACTGCCCCCCCCCCCCCCCCCCCCGGCTCTGACCTCCCCTTCTCTCGCCAGTGAGACACCAGCAAGAAAATATAAAATTAATAATAATCAAACTGCAAAAAAAAAAAAAAAAAGGCTGGGATGAGGAGAAAAGCATAAAATTACATTCTCAGCTGATTGCTCTATGCCGTGATCGATCACAGCACAAGCAAACAGCTGAGTGCTGTCTTCTTAGCGCTGTGGGGCTGGGGAGGTCACGCCTGCTGGTTTCCAGCCTGTCAGGACACTGCTTTTAATAGCAGCATACCAGCTACCTTAGCTGCTATGTGTGCTGCTATGTGTACTGTGGGTGGGGGTGAGTGAGTGAGACAGAGAGTGAGTCAGCCAGCATGTGTGTAAGTGTATGAGAAATGTGTGTGTAATTAAGAGAAATGTGTGAGAGCAAGAGACTGCTCAGGAAAGTCACGGGTGTGTGTGAGAGAAAGACTGGTCATGGACGTGACTGTTGTGTGTGTGAGAGAGAGAGATTGGTCAGGCAGGTGACTGGTGTGTGTGAGAGAAAGGGAGATTGGTCAGGCAGGTGACTGGTGTGTGTGTGTGTGTGTGTGTGTATGTGTGTGAAATAGACTAGTCATGGGCCCTAAGGAAGAAGAGTGTGAGGACAGAGCTTCAGCATCCCTTGCTGCTTCTGGTGAGTGCTATTGGCCTACAAGGGAAAGGAGTAGGAGAGTTACTGGAGAGGGTAAGTAAAGGTGGCTTTTTAAGTTTATCTTTCTTGATTGACTGCCATTTTAATTATTAGGTATTATGTGGTGTGTCTGCTCTTAGAAAAATTTTATTGGTGTTAGGAGAATTTTTAATAATTTTGAAAATTTTAATGATTGGATGTTCCATTTATTAGTTGTTTTGAAACATTTATTATATTCTAGTTTTAGAATTATTTTATATTTCTCGGGGAATGTATAAATAGAAACGTGGAGACAAAAACTGAACTGGAAACAGCAAGAAGCCAAACTCTGTATGCAGTAAAACAACACAAAAAAACAAAAAACATTAGCTTATTGGTCACTTTATTCTGTATTTGGTGAGGGTCTGTGTTCTGCGTGTGTGATCCAGCTAAGGGTGTTCTGCGAGCTTGTAGTTTCTTGGTAGGGATCTATAGCAGCTTGGCTTGTTCTGTTTTCCTAATAGGAGGTGTATTGGTGTTTAGGGCCTGGTGTAATTTTTGCAGTGCTGCCTTTTCATAGGTAGGGTTGTTACTGTTTAAGTTCCATAATGCAGGTGTAACTTTGTGCACATTAGTTTGTGCACATTATTTCAGATCCTGGAAGTCTGATAGGTGCTATATTTTTGTTTTGCACAGAATGCAGAGTAGCTTTATGGGGTTTCCATTCCAGTTTCTGTTTCCATATTTGTAATTTACGGTCTCTTTCTGTACTTGGTGAAGGTTGATTCTATGTGTGTGACCGAGGAGAAGTATCTTACTAGCATGCAGGCATTTGTATCAATATTATTTGTTGTGTTTTCTCAATAGAACATGCATTGGTGGTAAATTACTGTTTTTTCATAAGGAGGGCTATTGCACCTGGTAGGAGAGAGTGTTTATGTTGCTGTTACTGAGATGACACCAGAAATATCTTTTTTTGTATGGTAAATTGAACGGGGAATGTCCTAGTTCTGCTCTGCACCCATTGTTGGGGGTCGAGGGGGTTCCTGTGGAATGCAGAGTGTTTGTTTTCTAGCCTGGTGTTGGTCACATGTTCAGTGTGTCACGCATGTGAGAAACATCTGTCAGGTGTGTCCCGACAGAAAAAAGGTTGCGACCCACTGTATTAGACTGTTGGAAAAGAGGGTGATACTCCTTTTACGCTGTAGGTCACACAGTATGGCTGGCATCTAAGTATCCACCTAGGTGTGGGCACTCTGTAATTGGGGGCTAAGAGGTGCCGGCAACTGCTTAAATCCTGCATTCTCCATGATTTGCAGGGGCTGGTCATCTAGGGCAATTATTGCTCTGATACACCATGTCCCCACCTTTGATACTACTTAACTCTTACTATGGAACAGGGATGTGGTAAAGCACAGTATCTGCTTCCATGGTAGCTTGCTGCTGTTTGCCTTTCATCTCAACAGGGGAAGGGGCTGGGGGCTGGTTTGGTAAACACACTTTCCTCCTTCTGCTGCTGTTGCTGCTTTGACTGAAAGTCAGGGTCCTCCAAATTGGCAGACATACTGGCAGCCTCCCCCTTACATATACGCTAAACTGGTTCTCTTTTTTTTTCTCAAATGATTCTGCTTGCCACTGTCTGTTTGTAAGATAGCCCCGTATCTTTCCTCTACTGAGGGCCTTACAAGAGTGAATGCATTCTACAAAATGCTGGTCCTGTCTAACTCTAAAGTCCCTCCACACCTCTGAGGTCTTGTGGGATCTTCTCTCCCTCTTTCGATCCTTGGGTGCTTCCCTGAATATAGTGGCCAGCTAACCCGAATATGAAGTGATATTTTCTGAGACTCCAGTGGATAAGCATTTACCCAACAGTACAGATTTATCATAGTGCCACACAGCTGATGTAATTTAGAATGGGAATCTCTCCAGCACTTTTGTGAAGGCTCAGGACTCCCTGAAGGGCCTATGTCATTATTATTCATTCCCCTACCTCTTACTGGTGAACAGAGCTGAATCGGTAAGTTGGCTTACTATAATAGACTATCCTTAAACTTCAATAAAACGGAAATACTTTATCTTAATAGACAAAATGAAAATCAGTATCCCCTAGAATTTAACTTTTTTTCGGGCATGACATTGCCATTAATACTCAAGTCCGGAATTTTAGGGTAATTCTTTAAAGCACAGATCTCTTTCATAGTTAGCAATTTATGAATTGTCACAAAGAAACAAAATTTGGCTCTCCATGAGTGCAACGCAGGAGACTCATGAGCAAACCGTAACAAGCCCAGGAAAACCCGTTCTGCAGCATTCTGCACTAGCTGCAGCACCCAAAGCAGATTATCTGGCAGTCCTACCAGTAGGGTAGCACAATAGTCAATGTGCCCCTATACTAGAGAATGTAAGATTACACGAAAATAGCCCTCCAGGAATAGATGACTTCATTGGTCTCGACAATTTTAACTAATAGAAAGCAATACGGATTACGTTATGTCCCTCATTTTGCACATTATTAAAGCTATGTTTTTTAGTAATTGTATATATCTTGTTTGCTATTGTATATAGCTGTATATAATTTATATTTTTTAACCCTTTGTTTTTGCCTTCTCTATCCTTGTCCCTGCTCCACCCTGACCCTTCCCCTGGTTTTTGTTCTCCGCTTGATATATGTAAGGGCTCCTCCCTATAGTTACATGTATATCTCCTGTTTTATGTAAAGGCTCCGCCTAAAAGTTTTTGTTTATTGTGAACCGATACAATGTGTGAACGGACATCGGTATAAAAGAGACTTTAAATAAATAAATAAATAAATAAATAAATAAATACAAGCTAACTGCCCAATATGAGGCTTCATGGAAAATGATGAATCTAAAATGACTCCCAAACTTCGCACTTCAGTTTGAATTTGGAGTGCAGTTCCATCAATAACGAGCCCCCCCCATTAGCACTGTCATGTGCCTGCTTGCCAACCCATAAAACTTTAGTTTTTTCAACATTTAACAGCAGACCATTCCTGCACATCCAGGCTCTAATGAAAGATATGCACTTATTAAACATGCTTACATAATTGTTTGTGATTTCTTTAAATTATGCTCAATAGGAATTGTCTGTCGTTGCATTAATATTACATAGTAACTTTGCAGAGTAGGCAGAAATATTTCCTCTGTACTAATTTTCTTTCTTGTGCCATGTATGGTTAATTTGACATGCTGATACTGCAAATTTACTTGTATTTTTCCCAAAAATGATGTACCTGAATTGTTGGTCAAAATTCTATAAATAAAAAAAATAAAAAAAAACCAAAAAAAACATGCTTACAGGCAATTCTCCTGAACTCTCACTTGGCAAATATACAGATTTTGCACATACTCAATATATATATATAAAAAAATATATTCCTAGCTCTTCCAATGCAAAGCCCATTGGTGCCAACTATATATTAAAAGCATGGAGGATAAGAAACATCCCTGGGGAACCCCAAATTTCATAGGTCACCAACTAAAATAACAGAAGCCCATCTGTACTCTGTATTCTCTCCGTTCAAAGAAAGACTGGAACCAACCTAACGCCTTTCCAGTAATGCTAATACATTCCAAGCCAGAGATAAGAATTTCATGTCTAACTGAATCAAACGCAGAGGCTACATCAAATTAAACCATGATCCCTGTTTTTTTCCTTTTCCATATTACAAATCATTGTATCCATTAAAATAGCAATAATACCTCGGTGTTATTTAATTTTCGGATTCCATACGGGTTCGCATGCAAGATTTTAGGAGAATTGAGTATTCTTTTAACTGAGAAAGAAAGCATCTTTCCAAAATCTTTGTAAGCTTGGGCAAATTGGACACTGGTCGATAATTATTAACATCAGTTGTCAATTTGCTACCATCTTTTAATATAGGTCTTAATTACATTTTTCTGGGCCTATCAGCTTATACCATCAAAACCATACAAGCTATTCAAAATTCAGCAGATCGTATCATTATTTTATTTTTTATTTAAAGCTTTTTTATACCGGCATTCATGATAAAATCACATCATGCTGGTTTATAGGAAACAGGGGAGTGATAACATTGAACGAAAAACTGGTGTTGATAGGGTAGAGAAGAAAGTTACAATAAAACAAGGGAAATTAGAACTTGGAGGAGAAGAAGAGTAGCAGGAATAATTTAGGCAATAACAATGAAAAGAATAAATTAAATTAATTACATAGTGTTAAAATTACATAGTGTTGATGGGAAATTTACAAGTAGTTGTAGTATGTCTGGAGAAAGTTATGAGTCCATTGTGATCATCAGATGTGATCAGGAAAGGCTTGCCTAAACAACCATGTCTTTAGCCTTTTTCTGAATGTTGGTAAGCAAGGTTCCTGTCTGAGGTCAGGGGGGATGGTATTCCATAATGATGGTCCAGCGGTGGAAAAGGCCCGTTCTCTGAATGTTTGATGGTGTGTAACCTTTGTTTGTGGAACGTGTAGGGATCCTCTGTATGCTTCTCTGATTGGTCTTGACGAGGAGTGTAGTCTGAGCGGGATTTGAAGATTGAGTGGGGTATGAGAGTAGATGGTTTTATGGATGATAGTGATGGTCTTGTGGAGGATTCTGAAGTGAATTGGGAGCCAGTGTAATTTTTTGAGAATAGGGGAGATGTGATCTCTTCTTCTGGCGTTTGTTAAAATCCTGGCAGTGGCGTTTTGCAGCATCTGGAGTGGTTTTAAGGAAGAGGAAGGGAGACCTAGCAAGATAGAGTTGCAGTAGTCTATCTTGGAGAAAATTATGGCTTGTAGGACTGTTCTGAAGTCTTGAAAGTGAAGAAGTGGTTTTATTCTTTTCAATACCTGTAATTTGTAGAAGCCGTCCTTGGTGGTGCGGTTGATGAATGTTTTTAAATTTAAGTGGTTATCAATTAAGACTCCTAGGTCTCTAGCTTTCAATTAAGACTCCTAGGTCTCTAGCTTTACAGGTACTTCCAAATTTGACCATATCACTCTCATTCTAAAAGCTCTTCAGTGGTTGTCAGTTCAGTTTCGCATATAGCATAAGATATTTACGACTGTACACAATGCTCTAAATAATGATTTACCCACATGATTAATTTACTTCCGAAAGTTTGTCCAGTCAGGATTCTCAGATCAGAAGCACCATGCCTCCTAGATGTACCCGGTTATAAGAAAATTCGTGTAGTTGAATCTAGAGAGCGAATGCCCTCGATAGCTGAGGCCATCTTATGGAACCAACGTCCCACTGCCCTCCGAAAACAGGAAAGCAGCAAATTGTTCAAATATGTTTTAAAGAAAGACCTGTTTAGGCTAGTCTTTTATTAAATCATCAAGGGGCACTGACTTTGTACATTTGTCCTTTACTTATTTAGTATATGTCGTATTTGTACGATTTTATAATTGAATGATTTTATGAATGTAATTCTCCGGAAGCCACCGAGAACCTCAGCTTGCGTGGCATATAAATATTTTAAATACATAAATAAATACATAAATATAGATATATATTGCTTCATGAAGTGATGTAAGCAGTATGGCTCTAGGTCCTTTGTTCAGAAACAAAAAATTGCCATTCACTAGATTAAATTGTAGCATAGAGTCTCTGCCTTGAATAGGCTTCTAGCAGGTACAAAATTAGACTGTAAGCCCTGTGGGGAGAGGGAAATACCTATAGTATCTGAATGTAATCCGCTTTGATGTACACTTTGAAGTAAATAAATAATATTACATCATCTGATGATATGATGTCATTAGGATGGCACTGATTATCTGTCAATGGGAGGTGGTGGTTTCAACCAATAGGACACCATTGTTTATTCAGCTTTGATCAGTTCAAAATCCCCATAAAGTTAAATAAAACTACAAATCTCAAAAAACCATCTCTCCCTGTCCATGGGGAATTTACATTACATTGCATTTTAAATTTATGTCACCCAGGGTGGCTTACAACATAACAGCAAAATACATTATCAAAAATACAATATATAAATACAAAAACAATTATTCCCTCCCTATCTCTTCTCTCACAAGGGGGTCAGGCTTTCAGTACTACTTTAATGCTGATGACTCCCAGATCTACCTCTCTACATCAGAAATTTCACCACAAATCCAGTCCCAAATTTCAGCTTCTTTGTCTGACATTGCACCTGGATGCCCTGCTCCCACCTTAAATCTCTCCCCCGCCCCTCTTCATCCTGCTTCCTTTCCTGTCTCTGTGAATGGCTCGCTCATCATCCTGGTTTTCTTAGCCTCTCAGGTCATCTTTGATGCCTGTGTCTCCTATGCACTTTCAAAACACTGCTAAAGTGTGTGGGTTCTTTCTCTGTAAGATCACTTAAATCTGTCCCTTCCTTTCTGAGCATGCTAACAAAATTCTCATCCTCTCTCTTTTCACCCCACTTAGACTACTGCAAATTGCTCTTTGCGGGCCTCCCGTGGAGCCATCTTTCTTCACTGCAATCTGTTCAAAATGTTTGCTGCAAGACGTATCTTCAGTGTCGCTATAGCCGTGTTACTCCTCTTCCCAAGTCACTACACTGACTCCCAGTCTGCTTCCGCATACTGATCAAGCTTCTCTTACTTGCCTATAAATGCATTCCCTTAGCGGCTCCTCATTACCCATTTTCTCTCTCCCTACAGCCTTCCTCGTGAACTCTGTTTTTCTGGCAAGTGGCTGTTGTTTGTGCGTTTCTCCTCCCCCACCAGCTCCTGCCTCTGCACTTTCTACCTTGCTGTGCCATATTCAAATGCAGTTTAAAAACTCACCTTTTGGAAGCTGCTTTTAAATCCTAAGCACTTCTCTACAATAAAAACACTTCCCACAGACTCTTGTTTGTTTTGCATGTTTGTCTTGACTAGATTGTAAGCTCCATGGGGTAGGGATTGTCTCTTATGTATATCTGTACAGCACTGTGTATGTCTATTGGCACTTTAGAAATGATAAACAGTAGAAGTAGTATGAAATTGCTTGAGGGGGAAAAAGACCAGCGCCAAAGCCAGGCCATTTGGCGCCTATGGCCATATGAAAACGTGCACCCTCAACTTGAACAGAGAGACTCTTAAATGTTCAGGGCTGTAATTTTTATTTTGACTTAGCAATTGCCTCTGGCTCCTTTGGGCTTCCAGCTCAATTGGCTCAGTTCTGGAGCCATAAGCCTTCATTCACAACTACCGGGGGGTCTTTTCTTCCCTTATTTTAAATTCCTTTTCAACTTATATTTATTCTAGTCATTGCAACAGCAGTCCTAGGCTGCGGACCAGGGCTCCCTTCAGATCCCTGCAATCTTGGGCCCCCAATCCAACCATTAGGTGTCACCTTTAGGCAATGACCATGACACCCTCTTCCCTGGGGGGGCTGAGAACACGGCCTGTGCAATATTCCCAGCCCCAGCCAACCCAAGGGGCAGAAGAGCCGACCCCGGGATCAAACCAAGGAGGATCTGCTACATGGCAATTCACAGCACTGACCAACTGGACCACCCCATTATTATAATTCTTTTAAGACATAACACTATTCTTATTTATGAACTATAAGTGTGACCTTGGTCCCAAACATGTGACCCTCCAATCTGCATGAATGTAATCCTTAACCTCTATTAGAATTGACCATTAACTTCTATCCATCTGATTAGTAATCTCTATCTTATTTATATATGTATTTTAAATGTTTTTACTTGCTTCCTCAAACATTCGCAGCAAGGTACAGCAATTTATCCATCAATACATAAAACAACATAAATAATATATCAAACTGCAGATAATAAAGCCGTCCAACCCATATATCTAAAAACCTACTCACCTCCAGTTAAGCAATAGTGGTTGAAAAAGGAGTGTGTGCTTTTAAGTCATGATTAATGTTGACCATAGACCCTCAACAAATACAGAATAAGTGACCACAAATTAGAAATATGCAGATAAAAACTGAACTGGAAACCCCAAGAAGCCAGAGCCTGCATTCTATGTAACACCAGAAATATAGAAACAGAAATGCATTTCCTCCTATATTGTGCAAAATAAAGATATCATAAGCTGCACATTCTCTAAGTTGATATATTCCATTCACTAAATTCAAATAAAATGCTTTTTTAAATCCCTGCTGTCTGGATATTTTATTTTTCTAATCACTTTGATCCTTTTCTCTGCTTTCCACTTGTTGGTCTCCTAACTTCTTTACAGAGTCCCCTGTTCATTTTCTGTTTCATCTCTCTACTCCTGTCTTCTTTAGTTCCTCCCCTACGTCTCTGTCTAATATTGATCTTTCCCTTTTCATCATTCTTTTTATCTCTGCCTCGCTAACCACTCATCTTGATTTCATCCCCCCCCCCCTTCTCTCCCTCCAGTTTTCTGTGCCAATCCTGCACTTTCCCCATTCTCCCTATATTTCCCCTCCTTTGACCTCCATCTTCCCCTCACTGAGTCATTCCTTTTATCATCTCCAGCTATCCGGTCCACTTGTCCTTCCTCTCAACAGCTCCATTTATTTTGTTCTCTCGAACCCCACTTCACCCCCAAATCTTCCTCCTCCTCCCCCATGGTTATCTTCCACCTATTCCCAAGGTCAATGCAAGAGTATTAGGTGCCCCAGGTGAACCTTACAGCTTTGTGCTCAGTCATACCCTCCCCACACACACAATTAAAAATTATGCATTTATAATACGTTTTTAAATGATAAATGCCATTCTGAAGTAAACATTAACACAACAATATGTACTACTGTGATGGCAATCATAAAACTCTGCAAAAAAAAAAAAGAAAAGAAAGACACTTGGTGCCCATATAGCATTAGGCCTATGTAGGGACCTTCATTTTCAGTTTTTACTTTATTTTTCCCAAGTGGAAAAAATAACTTGTCATTTATCAGGGTAAATATTGTTTTTGTTCTTGTTGAAATATACCCTAATAAATTTCAGGGAAAAATAAAATAAAAACTGAAAACAAAGGTCCATAGGTCTATAGTGATGCATGTTGGGTGTGGATTTGGCCCTCAGAAAGCCATGAGGGCCAAATTACAATATAGTAAAACTGCCATACCAAAACAGCACTAAATGCCAGCACCCAAACAGTAACAACCATACTTATGAAAAGGCAACATTGCAAATAATATACCAGACCCTAAAATACCAATACAACTCCTATTAGGAAAACAAAACATGCCAGGTTACTATAGATTCCTATACAGAAACTACATACTAGCACTATACCTCACCTCTGTCACACAGGCAGAACACAGACAGACCCTCATCAAATACAGAATAAAGAGACCACAAAACACAAAGAGAAACATGAACACAAAAACTGAACTGAAAATCACAAGCCAGACGCTGTATACAGTGTAACAATGCAAAAAAACCCAACCAAAAACAGAAACATCACTATTCCTCATAAAGCATGAATCAATAAAATCAAGAAATGTAAAAGCATACTAATAAAAAGAATAAATATTTCAAAACAGTTGATAAATAGAACATCCAATAATTAAAAACTCATATAAAAACGTTTCCAAATTCCAATAAAATATTTCAAACAGCAGATGCATCAAATAACATCCAAGAATTAAAACTAGTAAGGATAAGAAACTCCCCTGCTTTCTATACCTTGGAAGTTTTGATTTCCAAATGCCATGAGATTGTCATGGATTCAGGTGGGAGAAGGGAGGGGGTTGTTCCACACAAACTTTCTCTTCTCTCTCTCTTGCATGCTCATTCATACACACACAAGGCACACTTGTTCTCTCTCTCTTTCCATGACACACACACATGGGCTATTTTGCTTTCTTTCTCAGTCATCTCTCTCTTATTCATGCACACACACCACACGTGCGTTTGCTGTTTTTCTAACTCATACACACACATAACCAGAACAGATACAACTTGCGTCCTTCCCTCCCCCAGCCCATTTACTCCCCCCCTTGCCCTTTTCTACCCTGCCGCTGCGGAGGATGGTAGGCAGCCCGGTCCTCACTTATATTGTAATTGCCAGAGAGCCTCTCAGCCCTCTCTGCCTACCTGAACACCCACCCCTCCACCCTGCCTGAGATCTCCCCTTCTCGGTGGTTGGAGGTGGAGCACCACCCCAGTTGTGGACTCCTCACCTCATATGAAGGATGGGTTGGCTTGCTCACTCTTTCTCAGTTATACACACACACACATTTGCGTTTTTTCAATTATATATACACACTCGCTCTCTCAATCATACACACAAACATTTTGATCATACTCACAATCCCATACACACAGACACACATGCTCTCTCTCTTTCAATCATGCACACATACACATTCATTCATGCTCTCAATCATACACATACATGCTTGTTCATATTCTTTCTTTCTCATTTATACACGAAAACACAAGCTTGTTCGCTGTCTCTCAGTCATATGCACACAAATGTTCATTTGCTCTCTCAATCATACAAATACAAACACACACACACACACACACACTCTCTCTCAATAATACATACACACACATACGCTCGTTTACTCTTTCTCTCAATCATATACACACACACAAAATCACAGACACAAACTCATTCACTTTCTCTCTTGTCATATGCACACAAACGCTCATTTGATTTCTCAGTCACACACACACACACACACACACACACACACTCGTTCGTGCTCCCTATCAATCAAATACACACAAACATATGCTCCTTCCCTTGTTTCTCCCTCTGGATGTACAAGGGGCGTCAGCAGCAGCCTTCTTCTTCAGGCCCCCATGGCCTACCAGATGGTTGCAGCCTCCAGGCAATGCTGTTCCTTTTCCTGACTGTTGGGAGAGGGAGACCGATGTATCTTCTTGTGGCCTGCGGCTGCGCTGCTCCTCATTGCCAGGGAGGGAAGGTGGGAGGAGGCTGATGCTTCTTGAGACCGGAGGCCCTGCTTCTCCTCTCTGCTGGAGTCGAGGTTGGAAGGAGGTCATTGCTTCTGGTGGCCCCACAGCTGCTCTGCTCCTCCCTTGAAACACTTCTTCTTCTTCTTCTGGCCCCACTGCCCCTCAAGGGTAGGGGGCTGGCTGAGCAAGCTGCATATGAGCCGGGCGGCAGTGTTAGTCCAGATTTGTCCTGTCACTCGCCTTTACGGAGGTCCCTGAGGGGACAGGAGACATCTAACACAGGTGCAACAGCTCTTCTTCCCTCCACCGGTGCAGAGCTCTTAAGAGTAAGGGCTGTATTGGGTGGAAGGGAGACAGCTCTTCAGCGGTAGCATGAGGTGGTGGTGCTCCCACATAGATGGTGCTTATGGCCGAGGCATATCGGCCATATTGGCCAGAGGCTAGCTACAGCTCTGAAACATATTTTAATGTTCTTTGACTGTCGGATACACTGTGTGTGTGTGTGTGTGTGTGTGTGTGAGACCTTTTAGTAGCTGTTGCCAGGAAAACATAACTATAGACTTTAGTAAGAAACTAGCCAGCAGAGAAAGAAACCATTTATCTTTAAATCTATTTTACTGAGAAAAGAAAAAAACATTACAATACATAATACATGTCCATTGGTTATTATTGCCCAGCACTGTTCCCGCTAAGCTGCATGCTTGTGCGGCTGTGTACAACTTTTCTCACAGTCATGCACAGCTTTCCCCCCCCCCCCCCAATGCAGGAAGACTGGCAGGGCCATGGTGGAGCCTATCCCACCATGGCCTAAAGTGAGAAGGAGACCGTCGGGGCCATGGTGGAGATCATCCCACCAGAGCCTGAAGCGAGGAGACTGACAGGGCCATGGTGGAGCCCATACCATCATGGCACAAAGAAAAGAAGGGGCCCCAAAACTCCAGGTGCTCCTCCTTCCTGCCCGCACGGCCCGTAAGAAAAAGGTTTATGGAGCTGTGTGGGCAGGAAGCAGGAGGAGCACTGTTCCACATGCAGAAAAGGAGCAATGTCTGTTGTAGGGCCTCCACAGATCCTATCTTACAAGGCCTAAGAAGAGGAGGCCTAGAGGGGAGAGGAAGGCTGAGGCCCTATAGAAAGAGAGAGTTGACAACAGGGTGAGGGAGAGACAGCATGTGAGAGTGAGAGCCTATGTGTATGTGTGTGAGACAACATGTGAGAGAGAGCCGGAGTGTATGCATGAGAGAGAGACAGCATGCAAAAGTGAGAGCTGTGTGTGTGTGTTTGTGTGAGAGAGCATGTAAGAGTGAGAGTGTGTGAGTGTGTTTGTGAGACAGCATGTGAGAATAAGAGCCTGCGTGTGTGTGTGAGTGAGACAGTATGTGTGAGAGAGAGCTGGTGTGTATGTCTGAGAAAGAGAGACAGCATGTGAAAGTGAGAGCCGCATGTGTATGTGAGAGACAGCATGTACAAATGGGAGCCAGTGTGTGTGTGTGAGAGAGCCTGTGAGTGAGACAGCATGTGAGAGTGTGCGAGAGAGAGACAGCATGTGAGAATGAGAGCTTGAATGTGTGTTTGAGAGAGGAAGGGAAGAAGACATGTGGAGAGAAGAAACAAGGAAAAAAAAAAAAAAGAGACCCTGTAAAAGGAATTGGTAAAAGACAGAGAAAGGGAACATGGGGAAAAAAAAAGCCTGGGACCAACCAATTAGAAAAATAAGATCAGACAACAAAGGTAAAAAAAAAAATTGTTAGAATTTTTAGTGATTGGCATATGTTATCTTTGGGAATATGCATTACATATTCGTATTTTATTCTTTCTTCAGTATTCTACTGTTCAGTGTCGAGCTTTCCATTTTATTTTTGTCTGCATGTTTCTGTTTCTAATTTGTAGTCCCTTATTCTGCATTAGGTAAGGGTCTGTCTATGTTTCAAATGTGTAACTGAAGTGAAGTATTTCTGCTGGCATATAGTTCTTCTGAGGGCTTTGCAGCAGTATGGCTTGTTCTGTTAACCCCAGTAAGTGGTATATTGGTGTTCTAGGGCATGCTATAATATTTGCATTGCTGCTGTGTCATAGATAAGGCTGATGCTGTTTCAGTCCTGAGATAGTACTGATATGGTATGGCAAGGTTCTAGGTGTCTTTTCTTTTTTTTTTTTTTTGCAGGGGTTTTTGTTAATTCTCAAAGTTTTTGGCAGTGAAGGATTTTCAGTTACTGAGATGAGTATGTGTGTGTGGAAAAGGAGGCTAATTGAGTGAGTGTGCATGTACGTGAAAGTCTGGGGAGTGAATGAAAGGAATGAGAGTGCATGTGTGTGTCTGTTTGTGAGAATGAGCATGTATATGTGAGAAAGAGTATGAGAGTTAATATGCAAGTGTGTTAGTGTGTGTGTGTGTATGTAAGAAAGTTTGTATGTATGCTTTTCTAAGGATTGGGTTGCTGGGAGCATAACATTGATAAGCTTTTTGCATCAAAGAAAGTAGTGCTAACAGGGTAATGAAACCAAACATTTTTGCTCACAAGCAAAACTTTTTGCACATAGCAGCCCGATCCTTAGAGGGAACATTGCTGTCCAGCCCAATGTCTAGTCAAGAAGAAACAACTTTCCAACTTATTGTCAAACCTCACCCACCCATCCCTCCTAACCCATTCCCTCACCACCCAGAACCCTCATGTAAACATAAACATAAATAAACTGCAATGATAAACATACATGTTAAAACAAGAATCATAAAGAATAGCAAAATCTGCCAAAAATAGGGTATCGAATGTCATGTAGAAGCAAGCTATGGGTTTTGTGCGATAACGATTGTACACATCCCAGACTAACAAAAACTCCTTCTTCTTCTTGGACACATCAGCTTTTTCTGTATACTTTTCAAACACACAAGTCTGGTGTAGCAAATTTCTCCACTGTGTTATAGTTGGGGGGATGATCCATCAACCAACACTACAAGATTATCTTCTTAGCCAGCAGAAGCGCCTTACGAACCCAGAGCTTGGTAAACCAATCTCCACAACAGAGGTTCTGAAAGTCTTCAAAAAGGAACACAGTTGCTTCCATGGGTAGCTGTATCTATCACTTTCTTGATTATACTATCAGCTGCTTCCAAAACTTCTGAATCTTGGAACAGGCTCAAAATTGGTGTCCCAATGTCCCTATTTCTTGATTACATTTTACACATTAGGGCAGACAACGAAAGCTTCATTTTATAAACCATTTGCTGTGGCAAATTAAATTTCCTCAGAAATTTGTACTGAGTCTCACGAAGAGAGACATTGCAAGAGGCAGATTTAATTTGCTTGAAACACATGCAAGCCAATGCAATAAAGTGCGTCCAGCCTAGCACACAGGTTAACCCATGGTTGGATGCGCTAAACTACCACCCAATGCAATAAGGGGATTAACGCAACTAAAACGCATGTCCAAACAAATGCATAGGTATTAGCTCTTAGCACATGTAAATGCCATGTAGATGAGGCTATTAGCTATTACCCCCAATGCAAAATATCTCCATGCACCTGATACGCACTTTTTAACATGGCAGTCCTGGAGCTGGCGTAAAGTCTTGCTGAGCATCAAGGGCCCAACTAAAAAATAAAAAAATACTGCTTTTCTGTGGTTTCTCCTAATTAGTATCAGATACTAAGATCTACTCCTTGTGATGACTAAAAATTATTAAAAAACGAAAGGCTTGATGAAAAAAACCATTTTTTGAGCATACAATATAGAAGCACAATATACACGCTCCAGGCCGTATATATTATGTGTGCATATTGTGCTGGTAAATTATCTGCTGCGGGATAAAACTGACACTCGTATTGAGCGTCCGTTTACCTAATCCGCGCACAGCCATGTCTCCTGGGTGCCTGATGCTTTTGAGCGCTAGGAATGCACAATTTATCTCTAGCCCATCCTTTTCAGTGCAGCAGCTCATTATAATATTCTATTGTGCGCCCAGGAGAGGTGGATGTGCGCGTGTTGAAAAAATGGGCATCCAGTTTGGATGCCCATTTTACGCACGTGATATTGCTCCCTTACTGTAAAAAGATGCAGCAAGAGTCACATTTAATTCCTGGTTCCAGCTCTGCATCAACTTATCATACTTTGGAGGATTAAGGTTCCCCACCAAGAACCTAAATTAAAAAGAGACCATGTGTCTAGAAGGATCCTCAAAAGCAAATAGATTGTTTGGTTTTGTAGGTTTCGTGGACCCCTGGCCCGAGGTGGGAGTTGATGCTACCTGCGGGGTTGGGCCCCACAGGTCCCCACCGTCAGGAGGCGAGGTTGACTGGAAACAAAGGCAATAGGACCACGGCTGTGGTCCAGGCGAGAGGAGGTGTAGAAGCACTGCCTGCGTCACAGCCACATGATTGCAGGCGCCTGCCTGTAGCTGTACTGCAGGGTATCCCGAGGAGCAGGGATAGAGAGAGTCAGTTCAATGATATCGCAGCACTGGGCAAGTCTGGAGAGAGCATATACCAGAGGAAGGATCTCCAATGCTGGAGCGCGCAGGACAGGCCCCGAGGAATGGGAAGCGCGGATACAGGACTCCTGATGAGGTAAAGCTGAGGCTACCCCGAGGAGCGGGGAAGCGTGGAGACAGGATCTCTGGCGTAGTAGCGCTGAGGATACGCCGAGGAGCAGGGACATATGGAACAGGCCCCCGAGGAGTGGGTACCCAGAACCATAGTCCGCAGTCCGAGAGTAGAGATCCAAGGCAGGAACTGCAGTTCCAGAGAACAGGAACTAGCACCAGAGGAGCTCAGGGAACTTGTTGCCAAGTCGGTTAGCATAGGCCAAGGGAGGTGCTTAAATATCTCAGGCTTGTGATGTCATCAGCTGGGAACGACCCTGGAGTTCCCGCCATTGGGCCTTTAAAGGGAGAACAGATGGTGCGCGCCTAAGGAGGCCCAGAGTCAGAGCGTTGATCAGCGGCGTCCTAGCTGTCACATGGAGCACGAAAAGCCAGAAGGAACATTGGGGTAGCGGCTGGCCACAGCTGCGAGTTCACCCAGAGAGGAGAGCCAGGCATGACATGACGTGAGTTGGGTCGGCCACGGCCAACACTCATAACAGTACCCCTCTTATCAAGGCCCCCCCTGAGGGTTTGGATTTCAGAGGATGTGTGGCATGAAATTGCTTGATGAGATCCTTATCGAGAATATCGTTGGAAGGTGGTGGCATGTCCTTTCTGGGGAGCTTCTGTGTGATAGTTGAAGTCTCCTAGTACCAACAGGTTGTGGGTAGTATCACATAGGAATTCAGATAGTTTAAGAAAGGAGTTGGGATGATTGTCTGGAGAGCAGTAGATAAACAATTTTAGGTCCCTCATTGCCTTGGAATTTAATTACTAAGCAGTCTGATTTGCTTATGAGCTTGACAGTGATTAGTGCAAGGGCCAAAGTGTGCATGTAGATGATAGCCATTCCTGCTTCACCCATGCATTGTTGGGTGTGATATATTTGAAGGCCAGATCGGCAGAGTTGGGTGAGACTGATAGGACCACCTTCGCACATCCAAGTTTCTATAAGGCACAGGACAGGAAGTTTGAACTCTGCTATTATATCCAAGGTATGGTGCATTGAGGAGCCCAAATTGTAGGAGAGGAGAGATATCCTCCTTAGTTTGAACAGATATACTAGGCTGAAGGAGGACGGTATGAAGAATACATGTCTGAGACTGTACCAATTCAATGGATTTGTTGAAACACATAATGGCAGTAAGTGGGGTTACACTACTTCAGATGGGGTTCGGCACCTGGGTTAGTCAGTGTTTTTTTTTTAATTAAACCTTCTTTTCTTTCTATTAGATATCTTAAGGGAAGGGAGGATTATACATTTAGGCCAACACTGTTATGTAGAGGTGTGTCAGAGAAGAAGGGGATGAGAATAAGAGCAGTGGAAATCACTCTCAAGAGTAGTGTGCCATCCAGATCATCTAAAGCAGATCAGTCTAAAGCAGAACAGCATGGTGTTACTTACAATTCAGCATCAGCATTACAGTTTGATGTTGGGTTCCCAGTCAGGAGATTAGAAGGTGCGCATGAAGGGGTGCTGCTGCTCCATGCATCGACCACATGGTTCATTTGGCTGTTAAATGGGCCATCGGCTGGAGGAGGCAGTCCAGATGTGGAGCTGGCCAGCCCCCTCTCGATTCCCTGTGTTCCAGTGTGTCCCAATATTCCTTGGGCATGCAAGCAAAAATACACTTCATTTTATTCCATGCTTGCAAGTACACACGTATCATTTAAAATATCCCTATCATGCGTATGTGTGGAGCCTTTACATGCGTACTTATAAGTGACCATGGGGGGGAGGAGAGAGAGACTCTATAGGGCCGATGTAATAAGACCCGCGGCAAAACAGGCACTCGTTATGTGCGTGGGTTTTTATCACCGCACGCGGCTGAAGCTGCCACTTCTGCGGGATGTAAAAAGAATAAATTATGCAAATGACTTGCGGGCAGAATTCCGCGCATGTACGGAAAAATGCGCACACTTAAGCATGGTACAGGGCCTATGTAATAAGCAGCCGCATCCGTGCTCAAAACCCGCGCTGATAATCCACGCATAAAAGCGAGTGAGTGAGCGAACGGGTCTCCCTATTAAGTGAAAGTATGACCCTGGAAAGTATTTTTAATATTTCAATTAACTGTGCTGCAGAAAACAGGGCAAATATTTTCATGGGTGATAATTCAGAACAATCTTGCCGCTCTTCTGGCTGTGTATCTGTCCACCCAGGGAAGCACCTACCTCGGTGCCTAGTTTACGTTGCCGATTGGGCGCTGAGCTAGGCGCTTACTTGGTCATGAATGTATGCTGTTGAGCGCCCAGAAAAGTGCCTAGGAAAGCACCTTAAGCTGGCCGTTCCAATGCCCAGAAAAGCGCCTAGCTAAGATGGCCACTTGGATGCAAGGTGGTTTTCAGGATGCTCGGATGCCGACATAGGCCCTACCCAAGTCAGTGCTGACACTTAACTCATGCCCTGACCATGGCGGTAAAAATCCCGCATTAAAAAACCCACACTAGCACTAGCGCAACTCCCTGCATTGCCTATGATTAGCTAATCACCTCCTTTGCATGCAGTTAGCATGTATTCACACAGGAAAAACCACGGCTCTGTGAGCACAGTCATACGCGCTTTTTTGCCACGCACAAAACCCTTATTACATCCTTTACGGGGGAAAATGTGTGTACAAATGCGCATACATGCGCACACAAACTCGCAACAGCTTCAGCACACCTTATTATATCGGCCCCTATATATCTCTCACTGTAAGAGGGGCACTTTCAAATCAGAGTGGGTTTTTTTTTAGGGGTCAGTGTTACAAGGGTTTATAGACCCTTGCGCCCTAGGCAAACCCACCCTGATTTGAAAGTGCCTCTCTTATAGTGGGACATATACAGAGACTCATATTCTCCCCCCCCCCCCCCCCAGTGTTCAGGATTCCTGTGGCCCAAAATCTCCAGACTTGTGCCTCATCAAGACCAGTAGTAAAGTTATGAAGGTAACATGACGCGCATTGCCATGTTCAGCCTTGCAAAATTTGGGGATTACTACGCGTGTACTTCCCAGCTTCTTAAAATTGATGTTGCTCACGTGCAGCCCACATAGGCATGTATGGGACTGTTTTTATGCGAGCGACACTTTTAAAATCTACCTGAAAGTTAGATGCCTAAATCTAAGCAAACAAATTATAGCCTTAAAATGAGGTACCTAAGTTTATGGAACAATTTAAGGGAATTTTCAGCCCTGTGATAAGGTGTACCTAAGTGAAGCTTATAGCTTTTTTTTTTTTTTTTTTTTTTAAATATAAATTAACCCATTAGTGAATACAATTTACTAAAAATCAATATTTGATGACATCTATGAATATATCATGGAGCAATTTTCAAACTGTTCGCACTGGGACAAAGACTGCACGTACTTTATAACTGTGAGTTTTGTAGCAGTTCCCCAAGCAAAAGTACAGGTGTGCTTTTGCGTTGTAGCTTGTCATGGTACAAAATTATTCACAGCAGAAAAAGAGAGTCAGAGAGAATCCCAAAATTATGATAAACACACTATGGGGACTAAATAAAGAATGATTAACAAACTCTGATCGGCAGTAATATAGTAATAACTAACGGAAGGTATCAGCAAGCCTGAGTGCATGTCCTGCTATAGTAAGCTAGAACCACCCGGACTGTTCAATCATTCACCTTCTAAACAATTTTTCGAGAGTTTTTTCAAAAAATGTATATAAAACAAATGAGCGTAACAGTTCAAAGTGTTACTGAAATAGCGAACCCTACAGCATGGCTGGTGTTTCACTAAAAATAGCTTCCCTGGGGGGTAAAATGACATTTGTAATCCACTACAACTGCTATCTGCAAAATGATTATGGAGAACTTCAAAACAAATCCGGAGAGAAAGAGAACTAAAATACTTATCTGCACGCCAGAAATGCCATTCATGACAGGACGTGTAGTCTCATGGAAGTGGCTCAGAACGGACCTCGGGCACAAGTCTTTTTGAAAAGGTCAATAATGACATCAGGAGAGATCCACCTGCAATCATTATACACACACTGGTGACAATGAACTGATGTAGGCATATAGTCGCATGCGCACTCATCAGCCTAAAAACATACTCAAGTCCAATTCAGCATTCAGTCCCATCGGGGAAACTGACTGTAATCCAAAAATCCATTTTTGTTCTAATTGCAACAGATTTCAATTAAGGTTCCCCCACACCACTGGGCATTCAGTTGGTCGAAGACACAGAATTGTAAATCATCAAAACAGTGAAACATTTTGTCGCAATGGGCTACCAAATGTGCACTAAGGCGATGATGTGTCAAGCTTGAATGATGTTCAATCATACAGATTCTTGCCATGAGTTTTGTTTTCCCCATGTACACCTTATCACAGGGGCACCTAATAAGGTAAACAACTGCTGTAGACAAGCATGATGTCTGGTGTTTCAGCTTAATGACAAAATTTGTTGCAGACAGTGTCAAAAATGAAACATTCATTGACTCGTGACAAATAGAACAGTGGCCGCAGGTACGGTGAGCTCCACTAGGAAGACCAACTGATCCGACTGGCTGGTATGTAAAGTCAGAGTGACAGATCTTTCAAATTATTTCTTCTAGTATATGCACTTCTAGGAGGTTCTCCAAAAATATCATGAATCTGTAGGATTCTCCAGTTCTGTAAGATTGAAGCCTCAATTGCATGGACTTGTGGTGAGAAAGAAAGTACACAAGTATTGTGCATTACCTCATTGGCTGTCTGAAGGAGAAAAAGCCATTCCCAATGGCTGAACCTAGCCCTTAAATAGGCTTTTCTCACACAAGATTTAGGGTAACCCCTGGCCAGAAACCAATTACTTAGTAATTTAGCCTGTGTCTTAAAGTCATCAACAGATGAACAGACCCGGTGCAGTCAAAAGAACTGGCTCACTGAAAGGCTTTCAAAGTCCATGGGTGACAACTAGAAAAGTGCAGGAGAGTATTTGAGTTAACCGGTTTGTGATACAATGAGATAGTAAACCCCATAGATGTTTGCAAATCAAAATGGCCAAAAAAGTGATTTAGTATGTATGTGTGTTGGCTATGAACTGTAGATGACAATCTAATGAATTCAGCCAAACTAAAAAGCCTTGAAAGCTAGACATGACCCCTTCCACATTAAAAAAATATTATCTATATAGCATTTCCAAAGTAAGATCTCTGTTTTGAACAGAAAATCCACCAGATAGAGGGCTTCAAAATCCCCAGCATACAGATTTGCTAAATCTGGGGCCATAGTGGCACTTATTGCTGTTCCTTAGATCTGTTGATAGAACACTTTATTGAAAGCAAAAAATTTTTGGCAAAGCTATTTCTAAGAGGTGAACTAGAAAATCGGTGGGTAGTTGTGATCTTATTCACTGATCCAGGTAATGAGTTGCTACTGTGATGGCATCCCCTTGTGGGATGTTTGTGCATAGGGCTTCAACATCTAATATAACTAAAGTGAGATCAGTAGTGTCCAAATGCAATTGTTCAAAAAATGAAATCATAGCTTGAGAATCATGGACATATGATGGAAGCTGGGGAACAAATGGTGCCAGGAAAAAATTAATAAAATGCGACAGTGATTCTAATAATGAATTTTTACTTGAAATGATAAGTCGTCCAGGTGGATTTACAAGCCTCTTGTGGATCTTCGGTAGTATGTAAAACACATGTTACTGGAAATGGTTTTAATAGAAACGAGGCTTCTTTAGATGCAAGAAATCCACTATCCCGTGCAGATGTAACAACAGCCGAGATTTCTTGTTGAAGCATAGGCGTCAGGTCTTGTGTCAACAGCCGGTAAAAATGGGCATCACTGAGATACCGGTAGAGCTCTCTCTCATATTGTTGTCAGTCAAGTAACACTATTTTGCCTCCCTTGTCAGCTGGTTTGATGATAACATTGGGGGCTCTCTGAAAATCTTGCAATGCTTAAAACTCCTATCGATTCAGATTGCAATATCGGTTAGGTGGGCACTCAGCAGCCAAATTATGAAGATCCTGTAACACAAGCTGGGAAAAGTTTTATCGTGGCATCTTTACCATCTGGAGGTATCCAAATGGACAGGTTCCTCAAGATTGACAGGTCCACCAAAGGCAGATGTTGAGCAAAAAAACGTCAAATTTTAAGGGAGTGAATGAACCAAAATAAACTTACTTCACAAGCAAATAAATCAAAATGGGGAGTAAGCACAAAAGAGAACCCTCGTTCTAAAACTCATTGCTGTGTTGAAGAGAGAGAAAAAGATGATAAATTCAAAATCAGAGATTCCTGGACAGCTGCGACCAGGTGAGTCAGTGGAAAGTTCAGATGTGCTTGTTGGTGCTGAAAACCGCCAGGTTCTATTTGAGGATAGTAAGTACCCTGGGGGCCTCTTGTACGCTGCCCTAAAAAAGAAGAAAAATTTGACGTCTGAGTTGTTCCACAAGTAGAGCAATTACTAACTCATGTCTCCTCATCACTGGAAGAATCTCCTCCACTTGAGTCAAAAGTCATGTGTTTAGAGACACTAGTCATGCAATTGCCCATCCATGGATAAACTGGATCCGTCAAATAGTCACGTTCATCTCAGAAAAATGTAGAAAATTTTACTTTCTTTAGATCTGTGCAAAACATATCTAGAGCATCCTCCACAAATTTTAATTATGCCATATAATGTTCCAAGGTCATAGTGGATTGCAGGGAAGTTTTATGCTAATGAATCTCTTCATTAAGCTGAAATTCCGATTTTTGTGCAGTCTTGATGATTAAAATCATTAAGTCTAAACAGCATTTGTTCAATATCGCATTCCAGTCAGCCAGAAAGTCAGGATCTTCAGTAAAGAGATGTGGTTCTTTAAGGATATGTAAACACCTAGGAATCAATTGAACTCTACAATACTCTAGCAATGTAGCAGCATGAAGTGCTGTCCAAACTGAGAAGTGTAACAGCCTCTATAGTGTTATCCATTGATCATCACCAGAAGAAAAGAAAAGATGGAGGGTTTTGTCAAAAACGCTTGCAAATCAAGGTTTTCAAACCTTCAGTGGTCATGACTTGAACCAGAATAATTCACAACAAAAAAAGAGAGTCAGAGAGAACCCCCAAAATTATGATAAACATACCAATGTATAGAAGGGGACTAAATAAAGAATGATTAACAAACTCTGATCAGCAGTAATACAGGCAAAATACTCAGTAATCAGTTTCTGGCCAGGGGATTACCCTAAATCTTGTGTGAGAAAAGTCTATTTAAGAGCTAGATCCAGCCACTGGGAATGGCTTTTTCTCCCTCAGACCGCCAATGAGGTAACACATCATCGCCTTAGTGCACCTTTGGTAGCCCATTGTGGTGAAATGTTTCACTGTTTTGATGATTTACAATTCTGTGTCATCGATCAGTTGACTGCCCACTGGCACGAGGGGGGTGGGGGGTGGGGAGAACCTTAATCAGAATCTATTGCAATTAGAACAAAAATTGATTTTTAGATTACAGTTGGTCTCCTGATGGGACTGAATGCTGAACTGGACTTGAGTGTATTTTTAGGCTGATATGTGCGCATGTGACTGTATGCCTACGTCAGTTCTTCATCACTAATGTGTGTTTAATGATTGCGGGTGGATCTCTCTTGACATCATTATTGACCTTTATAAAAAGACTTCTGCCCTTTTCTTCAGTGGTCCCTTCTGAGACCCTTCCGTGAGACTACGCGTCCTGTCATTGAACACCACCACAGAAACCTTTAGCTGATTTGAGGGAGGGTAATTCTCATACAGTCAACAAATGTGGGTAAAATGCTTTTTGCCTATGTAATTTCTTCAGATATTTACTTTGTACTCTCTTCAAATAACTAAGTAATATGTAACCCTTTAGCTTACCCATCTAGGGTCAGCCCTGTGAGAAAGGCCCACCCTGAGGTCTGACCCAGGCGGTGACCAATCAGTTAGAAGAAACATCCAGAGTTCTTTCCGAGAGAGCTGGAGATGAGACAGCATCTGCCAAGACTTCTCCAAGAACGAAATGCAACACTCTGCTCTGAGCAGGGGGGCAAGCAGCCTAGGATCAGGAGCCTTCCCTGAAGAACAAGTTAATAACCGATTGGAAAACTATAGGCATGGGAATATGAGGGAGAGTTTAAAAATAAGGTGAATGTAAGCTGTTGTGACGCAATGCATAAAATTCACCTTTTTTTTTTATTGTCCCCCATCATATTTTTTTCAGATCTGCAGTTTTATGAAATCTGGAATGCATCTCCTTTTCTTAATAATTAATTTTATTGATGTCTGATGAACTTAACATCTAAAACAATGTAGAGTCTAATACACTGGTTTTTAATGAAAATGTAGTTACCTAAAGAAAACTTTGAAACCATTTAGTACATGTAGGAACCACAAATATTGTTAACACTGCAAAATGGACTGGCAGCATAATATCCAGAAGGGTTTTCCAGTTCTGTTGCAGAGAATCCTGGAATCCACTTCCTGCCTGCTGCCAGAGAAGTGTCAACGATCGCTTGCTAATAGTCCCTGCTGAAATTAAACACTGCAGTTCTATCATTCGATTAGTAATACATGCTATTGACTTGGCAGCATAAATAACATTTGCAGACTCTCCAGAGTCTGGAGTTGAAGCAGAATTACTAATGAAACACAAGTTCTTCATACAAAGATTCAGAAGGCTGATTACAGCATGCAAGAAAGCCCAGATTGCAGCAAGGAAAATGATGCTGAATAGACAGCACAGAGAGTATAACAAATCTTCTAAAATTAAAGTCCATTTTTGGAAAACACTGGTGCATGCAATGCCCAAACTTATTTACCCAAATTTATGTTTACCTCCAGAGGCTACCCTTGCATCCCATGCCAAGCATTTGCACGAAGGTGACTTGCTGATTACATAATATGCTAAATCGCTGCTTCAGTACCCCATGAGAAGAAATTAAATTGTTTAACATAAATATCTCATTAGGATTTAATATTTTGTTTCTTGTAATTTAAGTTGGTATTAAAGATTTTAAAATGGAAATATGCAGAATCAAATTTAGTGGTTCAGACTTCGCTTTGAAATACAGTATCGAGCAAATTTTAAAATGAATGCACGTGCGCCCATACACATGCATATCGGCGCATGAGCAAAGATACGCTGGAATTTTAAATTGTGCATGCCCTTGTGCACGTATGTTTTAAAATACACCAACCGCGCGCAAGTTTGTTCCTAATTTTTAGGGTTACTTGAGCACAGCTAGTGCACAAGTCTTCCGTAGGACTTTGTCGGCTTTTTCGTGTGTATATAGGTGGATTTTAAAACATGCTCGCATAAGGGACAACCCAATTTTTCCAATTAGTCCGCCAGTTTTGTTGTGGAGCACTAGAAGAGCGATCCCACTCCTGGGTGATGTGTGTCCTTGGGCCACGGCTTGACCCCAGAGGGCTCTGAAGAGGTGCCGCGGGAGGCGTGGCATGCCCAAGCATGGGCTGGACGGGAGCAGGGCTGGAGTGACATGGAAGACAGGCCCTCCTCCGGACCTGCACGCTTCGGAAGACCCAACAACGCAATGTTGGTCTTGTGAACAGTCCTCCGACCGTTCCCAGCCCTTTCGGACCTGCCGCAGGGTACGGCACAAAGCGGCAGGCCGGATGGAGGCCAGGACAGCGATGACTGGAACATGGATTCAGACGAGACTCAGGAACGACGTAGACTCAGGCATAGACGTGGACTCAGGAACGAGGTGCAGGATCCATAGACGTGGACTCAGGCAAAGATGTGGACTCAGGAATGAGGTGTAGGATGCATAGACGTGGACAGGCACAGGCGTGGACTCAGGACTGGATGCACAGAGGTGGAATCAGGAACGAGGGCTGTAGGTAGACGTGGGCACTGACCCTTAGGGCGCCCTACTCAGACCACCCGAGGGACTGAGTCGCGGACCACCCTGCCTCATGCGCACCCTACACAGCCCTGGAAGGCTGGTCGCGGACCACGCAGAGAGCGGGAGAGCACAGGAAAGAGGAAGCAGGTTCGCTGCACTCCTGGCAGCACAAGGCAAGGATACGCTGCTCTCCTGGCAGCACAAGGCAAAGATACACTGCACTCCTGGCAGCACAAGGCAGGTTAAAGCATCAGGATCAGGAACAAGGATTAAGACAGACCTCAGTGCTGGAACAAGGACATCTGGAACAACAGGAACAACAGGACTGGAACACGGATACTGGAACAGGAGACACACCTCAGGGCTGGAACATGGACATCAGGAACAGCAGGAACATCAGGACTGGAACACAGATACTGGAACAGGAGACACACCTCAGGGCTGGATCAAGAGACAGACCTTGGGACTGGAACGGCAGGCAGACATCAGGACTGGACAAGGAGCTCCGACAGGTAACACGAAACACAGGACCTTGCAGAAGTGCTGGACCACGGACGACTTCCTGGAGCGAAGGATCTCAGGAGTGACCAACTCCTTGCGAAGGCAAAGACACACTGAAAGCTGAGCCCTTTAGTAGGGCTGAGGTGGACAACGCCCAGGGAGGGGTCAGCAGGGGGCCACACCTGGCTGGCCCTTTAAGAGGAGCAGAGAGGCGCGCGCCCGTGCCCTAGGAAGCTGGAGAGAAGAGCTGGAAGCTGGTGGCGTCCTCAGCCACGTGGAGGGCCCAAGGAAGCCGCGGAGCAGCCCTGGACTGGAGCTGGGTGAAGGCAGGTCACTGGAGCAGCTCCCAGCTGCAAGGACAGAAGCAGGAGGAAGCAGAGAGAGGTAAGGCTGGCTGCAGAGGAAGCGGGGGAAGGGCTGACTGCAGGAACGGCTCCATGCCGTGAAGACAGCAGGCAGAGCAGAGAGCTGAAGCAGGCTGCAGGCACTGGCAGGGACGGCTTCCCAGCCAGGCAAGGACCCGGACTGAAACAGGCACTGGGAGAGACAGCCTGCTCGCTGAAGGTCCCGGGATCGCAGCAGCACGTCGGGGAAAGGCAGAGACAGCAGCCGAGGAGCAGACCGCATGGCAACAGCTGTGGGAACGGCCCCAGCTGATTCAGGGAGAAAGAAGCAGCCCGACTGGCTGTGGCTGTAACAAGGTAAGAGCCTGCCCACGCTCTTGCGGGCAGGAGCGTAACAAGTTTGCCCAGTTAATATTAAGGTCTTCCAGTCCCCTCTAGTTCTTCATCCTGCACGACCCCCAGTTGACCCAGACCCCTTACCCTGTCCTGTAAGTATTAAAACTCAAGATCTACAGTGACTTACGCTTCATCTGGAGCAGCAGTAAAGTTACGCGGATAAGAAGCTGATGCACACTGTGGATTCCGATTTTAAAATAACCTTTGCCTCACCCCAGAACATCCATGCTTCACCCATGCTCTGCCCATGCTCTTCCCCTTTTCTGCCATCTTATTTTTGTTGTGCACACTGGTATATATATGTGCGTACTTCGGAGCTTTTTAAAATCCGCATTACTCATGTGTGGCCCACATACTCGCATATGTGGGCATTTTTGTGCCTCATAGTGAAGGGCGAGTGAGGGAATCTTGTGACTGGAGGCTATGTGTAATATTTTTCAAGGCCTTCCATCTGCCCGTACAGTGTTGCTGTTTGATCATCATTGAAAGGGTTCACCTTCTTATAAAGCTGCGAAGCTCTGATTTAGCGTCCTTGAGTTTATATCCATGGAGAAGAAAAGGAAAGGTGTGCTTCGTCTTACACCAGCCAAGACGGCCCTCTCTACCTTCTCTATTCAAACCAAACTGGACACTTTTTTCCCCAGTCAAACTGGAGTATCAGTCCAGGTGCTTGAGAGCTTGGCCTCTGCTCCATCAGAAGGTTCCATCTCATTAAGTCCTGTTACCCGGATGCTGCCTTTTTTGAGCGTAGAGAGGATGGAAGTTCAGCAAGAGGAGAGCAGGTACTACAAATAGTTTCCACTTTTTTTTAAGGGGGTAGGACATGGACTTCCTGTAGTAGATATCTTGGAAGAATCACAAGCCTCATTGGTAAGTGACACTTCTGGGATCCCTTCCTGTTCTGCGGGGATTATGCCTCCTCCTGCTATTACTCTTGAGATATTTTTAGTCAGCTATAAAGGGACTGGAGCAGACTTTGACTTCAAGGACAGACATAATCAAAGCTTCAATGGAACAGGATGATGATGTAATTGTTTCATATGCTTCTTCTGGTCATAAGCACGATAAGAAGTGTGCAAATTTAGATTCTCTGATTCTTAATCTGCAGAATTCCTTGTTAGCCCTTAAGGACAATGAGGTATTATTCAAGCTTGAAAATGCTGAGAACATTTCTTGAAGGTTAAATTTTCCTAAAATTCTCTTAGTTCCACTATTGAACATGCTCAGGAGATTCTCCACAGGGACAGTAACTTTGAAACAGCCGGGAGGGGATACATGTAGGTGCATATACCAGCCCGCACACATGGTCTAAAATAGGTTGTACATGTGTACATATGCGCACAATTTTATATGGATGTCTGCATGTGCACGCAAATGTCGCCTTTACTGCGTAAGTGGGGGGATTTTAGTAGACACGCGCACTGATGCAATTACCATTTTCCCCAGTTTATTCCCAATTAGCTCAGGTAAAGGATAGGACTTCCTATCTCCCTAGTTAATTAGCCTCCACTTTACCCTGTTAGCCCCTACCCTTAAAACCCCGCTCCTAGCCTATTTTCTTTGTTTCTGGACTTATATCCATAGCAGAAGTAAAGTTACACAGTAGGGGACCCCAGCATACATTTGTCCTTTAAATACATGTAGATTTCATTGAGCAATCTAGCAATGCCCATTCCCCACCCAGATCATGCCCATGCCCTGCCCCTTTTTTTGCAAATGTTTTTTGTGAACTAAAAGATATGGCCCGACTTCTGCACGTATCTTCTGGCTTTGGCATGCATAGGGCCTTTAAAATTCACCCCTAGGTGTTTAAATGTTTCCTCTGAAAATATTCCCTTGATAGTGGGTACTAAGGGTAAAGACGAGGGGTTAACAGTAACAAAATGTGCTTGTCGGTATCAAGGAACAGCCTGATAATTCTAATACAACACAACAACAAAATGAAGGTCTAGGACCCAGGGCGGCAGGAAGACTGGAGGAAAAAGATGATGGCGTGAGCCAGGTCCGATAAATGCTCTCTCTGTTTGAAAGTTACTTTTTTGAAAGATGCCGGCAAAGAGGAACAGAGAAGGGCAACCAAAATGATAAAGGGGATGGAACAGTTCCCCTATGAGGAAAGGCTGAAGAGGTTAGGGCTGTTCAGCTTGGAGAAGAGACGGCTGAGGGGGGATATGATAGAGGTCTTTAAGATTATGAGAGGTCTTGAACGAGTAGATGTGACTCGGTTATTTTCACTTTCGAATAATAGAAGGACTAGGGGGCATTCCATGAAGTTAGCAAGTAGAACATTTAAGACTAATCGGAGAAAATTCTTTTTCACTCAACGCACAATAAAGCTCTGGAATTTGTTGCCAGAGGATGTGGTTAGTGCAGTTAGTGTAGCTGGGTTCAAAAAAGGTTTGGATAAGTTCTTGGAGGAGAAGTCCATTAATAGCTATTAATCAATTTTACTTAGGGAATAGCCACTGCTATAAATTGCATCAGTAGCATGGGATCTTCTTAGTGTTTGGGTAATTGCCAGGTTCTTGTGGCCTGGTTTTGGCCTCTGTTGGAAACAGGATGCTGGGCTTGATGGACCCTTGGTCTGACCCAGCATGGCAATTTCTTATTAAAGTTTGAACTTACCCCACCGAGGCAACTTTCCCTTCAGGGCAGCATTTGATAACATTGTTCGGCCCTGGTCCTGCTTCACAAAACGGGGAGCAATTTCCCTGCTGGAGTTCCCGCTGAGGGAGCAGTGGAACTGTTTGGGGAGGTCACGCTTAGCCCCCCGGATCTTCAGCCACTGTTGGCCCCGAGGTCTGCTGGAGCTCCTCTTTTGCCCGGGGTGCCAGGTGATGATGTCGCCGAGGAATGCCTGGAAGGTGGGGGCCAGAGAGGAGGCTTACTCGTACAGCACATCTCTCCTTCGCAGCTGCTGGAGTCTGTTGGAGCCGGTGCGGAAGATTTTTCTGCAACTTTGACCCCGAGTGGGAGCTAGGATATGCGTGAAGAAGTGGAGGCTGCCATTTTGAGACCAGCAGTGGAGATAGATGTCCCTTCCTATGGAATGGAGGGTGAGTCCTTTGCAGTTCCATTGAAACCTGCTATGGTAACACTAGATGCTTTATGGGACCTGGTAGCCGGTTTTGGCTGCACATTAAGGGGGTCATTTTCAAATGCTTATCGCGTGCAAAAGCATGCTGGGGGTGGAGTCATGGCAGTGAGGGGAGGAGTCGGGGCAGTGAGGAGACGGACTTGGCGGTGTCTTCGCTGGCAGCAATAAGGTAAGTAACGTTATCGTCGCCAGTAGCGTGCCCAATAGCGCCACCTTTCACGGTGGCGCAATTGGGTGTGACAGCCAGCAGCAAAAACACCGTGGTGGTGTGAAGGCTGTCGGCTTTTGCAGGCCCACTCCCCCGCCCCCCGTTTTCGCTGGATTCACCATTCTGCGATAGAAGTTTAAATTTATTGCCGCACATTATTTTGCTTTGATTTACCTAAATGTGTGTGCCCTTAACTCCGCCCTTCTTGTATGTTTATTTTTAACTTACAGATTCAAAACATGACCGTTTTTCGAAAATGGGTCACTTGATTCCCCTGCCGGATCTTCCCTCAGCTCCGGAATTGGCGAAGCTGTTCCTGAAGAACATTTTTCGCCTTCATGGACTCCCCAAGGAGATTATTTCCGATCGGGTACCACAGTTTGCTGCCAAATATTTGCGTTCCCTATGTAATAAGTTTAACATTTCCTTAAGCTATACATCATCCACAGGCCAATGGTCAAGCTGAAAGGACCAATCGGACTCTGAAGATCTTCCATAGGACTTATCCTGATAAACCACGTCCGCGTAGGGGGAGGCCTAGAAGGGGGGGGGTACTGTTACGCATCCAGTTTGTGCCTGGCCCGCGCACAGACCTGCTCACCTTCATGGTTCCAAGGCAGGTCCTGGGTCGGCCTTCCTAGCGGCTGCTGCTAGCACTTCCAGGCCCCAGTGTCCCGCAGTGGCGGTCGCCGGGCCTTCCACTGTGCACCAGACCTCACGCCGGAGCTCAGCATCCTTGGCTGTGTCAGCCACGCGTCTACGCGTGCGTGTGCGGACCGCCCAACCTCTTGTAGGGCCAAGGGCGGATCCTAGCTCTGTGGCGCACCCTGATTGATCCCCCGTTATAAGGAAATCATTGCTTGAACTTCCTTGCCTTGGCAATCGGGTCGGCATTTGTGCTAGATTGTCACTGCGTTGTTGCTTGTTCCTGTCTTGTTCCAAGTCTCGTTCCGGGATCCTTCTGTTCCAGTTCTGTTCCTGCCTTGTTCCTGCTTCCTAGTACTCCAGCGACTCCTGTTCCTGTTCGTCTGTTCGTCTACCCAGGTAGTACTCTGGACTGTCTTACTGGTACTGACCTCGGCTTGTTCCTCGACCTGCCTGCCTGTCTGCTGCCTGCCTTCTGACTCCAGTCTGTTCCTCGACCTGCCTGCCTGTCTGCTGCCTGCCTCCTGACTCCAGTCCATCCCTCGACTCACCTGCCTGCTGCCTGCCTCTGACCTCAGTCCGTTCCTTGACTTGCCTCCCTGCTGCTTGCCTCTGACTCCAGTCTGTTCATCGACCTGCCTGTCTGCTGCCTGCCTTCTGACCTCGGCCTGCCTGTGACCTCGCTTGACCTCCGGTACCTGACCTCTGCTCGCTGACCACTCCTTGGACTGACTCCTGGACTTTGACCTCTGCCTGCCTGACCACATTCCTAGATTCTGGCTCTGTTCGTTGCCTTGTCATCACCTACGTTCTTCTGGTCCTCCTTGTTACATTGGACCTCCTGCTTCGAACCTGACCATGCTCCCCTTTTGCCCATGGGCACGCCGGACTTCCACCTTCCCAGGAGACCCTGCGAGGCCCACCTAAGTCCAAGCGGCCCGGGTCCCTACGGGCTCCTCCCGGGGGGACCTCGGGCTTCCAGTGGTGAACCTCTACCTAGCCTCTGTTTCCTCCAGTGTTCTGCCCCCTGGGGGAAGTTGCTTCCTAGTCCCAATCAGGAGGCAGTTCATCATTGCCTCAGGACAAGGGTCCACCCCTGAGTGCAACACTCTAGGCTCTAGGCTCTCAAGCTATTTCTAGCTTGAGAGCCTAGACAATCACTTAAACCTTCTTCCCAGCTTCGGATACCAGAGAAAACTCATACCGAACAACATCTATTAGAATGATGAACAATTCAACACTCACGGAATGAAAAGGCATCAAGAATAGCTGCATAGGAGAGACTGTTACAGATGTGGTACGTTCTGTCTGAAGGAAACAACTGGAGCAGTAGTAGAAGTTGTGACGTATGAATGATGAAAAACAATGTTTCTCAGAGCTTGAGGCAGGGTACAGAAAGAGTTGTTTGCTTGCCAAGAGCCTTCATCCAATTAAAAGTCCTTCAAGATGTAAACTGGTCCAGGCTGCTTTTGGTCAGGGGACCAATAGGAAAAGGAGAGGGGCACAGAAAGAGAGAGAATGCAAGCAGGATCAAATGAAATAAGAAGTTAAAAAACATTCAAACAATAACCAATCAAGATGGAGAAAGCTTGTACCCTGTAGAAAATCTAAGCTATACAATATCACAAAATGACATAGGGTGGCAATGCAATAAAGAAATATATAAATACAGTACGACAACCTCCTTTCACTGTCTGTGAAATAACACAAAATCCTAGAAAAAATACATTCAACAACTATGTACCAAACTTGCCCTACCAATCCACCCAGAACTCAAACTATAACCTGGCATATAAAAACATGACAATGCAAATATTGCAATGTGCCATAGAACACCAATGCATTTCCTATTGGGAGAAGCAAATTGGAAAACAGAACAAGCTGGACTGCTACACATTCTTTACACAGAAAATACTGTACATGCTAGCAGAATACTTCACTTCAGTCACAAATGCAAAAAACAGACAGACCCTCACAGATTAGATATAGAAAGATGCAGCTAAAAATTAAACTGGAATCCCAAGACAGACTCTGTATGCAATGCAACCCTGGAGAAATAGAAACTGAAATGCATTTCTTCTTGTGCTGTGCAAAATACAAAGAGAACAGATGAACATTTCCTAAAGCTAACAGAGATCATCCAAGACTTTCCACAAAAGAATGAGCATGAAAAACTCTATATAATCCTGGAGGAAAGAAGAGAAACAGTAGCTAAAGTAGCAAAATATGTGGTATCCTGTCATCAGGCCAGATATGAAAACTGTCCAGGGACAATATGGACCAGCACCAAAATCTGAGACATGTTCCTGATATTGTACTTTATGTAACCTGTACCTTTACTTGACTTATTACCACTTTGTAATCTTTCCTTCATCTTCCTACAATTTTATTTTAATTATTCAGTATATTATTTTGGCAACACATGTAAAATTGTCATGCCAATAAAGCTATTTGACTCTTGATCTATACAAAGACATTCTGATGTTTTCAGTTTGTCTTTTATTGCTTTCTGAATAATTCCTAATATTCTATTGCCTTTTTTGACCACTGCCACACACTGAGCCGAAGATTTCAGGTATTGTCCACAAGAACTCTGAGGTCCTTTTCCTGGATGATGACTCCTAACACGATTTCCTGGGTGGTGGCTCCTAACATGAAATCGAGCGTCGAGTAACTGCACTTGGGATTATTTTTGCACTTGTCCACATGCAATTGCTTCTGCCTCAGAAGTCCAGGCTCCTACTCTCACAAAGTCCTTCTGCAGTTCCTCACAATATGCTGCTGTTTTAATGGCTCAAGAATAAGGTTGCCAACTGGCTGCAGATTTTCAGGACAGGTTGATTCTGTCCTGCTTTTACTCCATTGCACACAGGGGGTTGTGGTTCTGATTTACATATGCATACCTTAAGAAAACCAAGACCACAAGTTCTTGTATGCAGAGGGCTGGACTGGATCAACCTGTCCTGAAAATCTGCAGCCGGTTGGCAAATCTACTCAAAACAATTTTGTGTCATCTTCAAATTTGGTCACCTGACTTGCTGTTCCTTTCTCCAGATCTAAACTATAAACTACCAAAATCTTTCTCCCCCCTTCCCCTGGAATTTCACATTGCCAGAAGAAAACCATCAGTTGGCCAGCATTGTGCTGGTCACCCAATCTTTCAAAATGGCATTTGGTCCCTTCCCTTCTGTGAAGTGTTTCCTCTTTCAAACTCAAGGAAAAAAAAGAATTTTCAGGGACCCTGTTCATGTCATGTAACTAAAAATGAAGCCTTGTGCATGCATTTAGCTTAGCTAGCAGAGGGAGAACAATTCAGTTCATAAATGCTCTTAAGTCACTGCCTTACATTACCAGAGAAATATAACTTTCAGGGCCGGCTGGAAGAGATATTCTCTAGAGAAGGGAAATAATTGTGTGCTAGATAAAGCCAAATCAACCAATTAGATTTAGCAATTTTCTACTTGTAAATTTTCTCCATGGGAGATGCATCTAGGTCATGACACTCTGAAAATGGTCTCCGGATGTTTTATATTGATTAGTTATTTTATATTCTCTTTCAGGAAATTAAAGAGTTTCCAACCATGGCTGTCTCTGGCAAGATTTTCTGGCTCAGCGTGTCTCTCTACTTTCTCATTCTCTGGACATGTCTCTTTCTCTCTCTTTTCCATTTTCTCTCCTTGGTGTCCTCCTTCCTTTTCCTTTTCTACATAAGATTTGTCTCGTCCAGCAGTGGTATTTTTCATTACTCTTTCTACTCCTTTTCCTGTCTCTCTTCTTCCTGCTCCTCCAATTTCTTCTGTTCTCTCTTAACATTCCTTGCTCTATCTCAGTCTTCCTCTTGTACCCTCTTTCACCTCTTCCCCTCTTCAACTGTGCTCTCTACTCTTCTCTATCTTCTTCCAGTGCTCTGTCCCAACGCCTCTTTTCTCTCCCCTTCAGGAGCACCAGCATGCCTTTTTGGTAGGAGGGGAGAGGAGCAAACCGACCAATCCCTGAGCTCACACTTGCACTCCTGCTTCCTCCCACTAATAATAGTAATGAGATAGCACAGCTCAGCCACTGAAACTGTAAATGCTATGACATCACTGTACCAGAAAAAACAAACTGGGATCATGACTGTGACAGAACTGTAGAAAATAACTATTGTGATCACATGGAACATTTCAAGACAAATTGATGATAGAAAACCAAATATAGTGGCAAGAGAGACAGCAACAAAACAAAAAGCATTTTTTAATAGGACAGTCAGTACCAAACGACTATTCTGTACTATGTATGGAGAGACAGAAGATCAGGTACCATGAAATGCAACCAGAGACCAGGAAAATGTGCTATAAAGATACAGAAATAATCCCAATTGTTTTGGGCACCACTGGACTGATTAGAAAAGTCAGATTCTCAGAATATCCACAATGAATTTGCATGAAGCAAGTCTGCGTACACTAAGGCCTGGATTCACTATTCTCGCAGGTGTAGTTATTCGGCGCGAAACTGGTGGTGATAAGGGTCCTTACCTTTCGCCGCCAGTGATGTCTCCGCAGCGTCGGCCCCGGTGCCGCCCCGACTCCTCCTCTTCCGGGGCCGACTCCGCCCCGATCACCCTATTGCACGTGAAAAGGCGTGCGAGAGCTATTGAAAACAATCCCCTAAGTCTCCAATGTATGCAAATTTATCTCATGAATATTAATTAGCATAGAAACATAGAAATGATGGCAGAAGAAGACCAAATGGCCCATCCAGTCTGCCCAGCAAGCTTTCACACTTTTTTTTTTCTCACTCTCTCATACTTATCTGTTACTCTTGGCCTTTAGTACCTTTTTGGTTCTATTTCCCTTCCACCCCCACTGTTAATGTAACCTTTTGGTTCTATTTTCCTTCTCCCCCGTCATTTATGTAACCTTGTGGTTCTATTTCCCTTCCACCGCTGCCATTAATGTAGAGAGCAGTGCTGGAACTGCTTCTAAGTGAAGTATCTAGCTTAATTGGTTAGGGGTAGTAACTGCCACAATAAGCAAGCGACTCCCACGCTTATTTGTTTACCCAGCCTGTGCCATTCAGTCCTTGTTGCATGTTATCCGAATATAAATCCACTTTTCTTTATTTTCCCTTGCCATTGAAGCAGGGATATTCTCTGAATATGTATTGAAATTGAAGTATCAGGCCTAATTGATTTGGGGTAGTAACTGCCATAGCAAGCAAGCTATACCCATGCTTATTTGTTTACCCAGCCTGTGCAATTCAGTCCTTGTTGGTTGTTATCTGAATATAAATCCACTTTTCTTCATTTCCCCCTGCCATTGAAGCAGGGAGCTTCTCTGGATATGTATTGAAAGTGAAGTATCAGGCTTAATTGATTCGGGGTAGTAACCGCCGTAGCGAGCAAGTTACACCCATTTGTTTACCCAGACTGTGGAATTCAGTCCTTGTTGGTTGTTGTCGGAATATAAAATCATCTTTTCTTCATCCCCCTACCGTTGAAGCAGAGAGCAACACTGGATATGCATTGAAAGTGAAGCATCAGGCTTGTTTGGATTGGGGTAGTAACCGCCGTAACAAGCAAGCTACTCCCCGCTTTTTTGTGAATGGAAATCCTTTTTTTCACATTTCCTCTTGCCGTTGAAGCATAGAGCACTGTCAGAGTCGCATTTACCATGTGTATGTCTATTGAATAAGGGTATTATCTCCAGGTAGTAGCAGTCTTCCCTGCAAGCCTCCCTCTCTTCCTTCACATCCTCTAGACTTTATGGATCCACAGTGTTTATCCCATGCCCCTTTGAAGTCCTTCACAGTTTTGGTCTTCACCACTTCCTCCGGAAGGGTGTTCCAGGCATCCACCACCCTCTCTGTGAAGAAATACTTCCTGACATTGGTTCTGAGTCTTCCTCCTTGGAGCTTCAAATCGTGACCCCTGGTTCTGCTGATTTTTTTCTGACGGAAAAGGTTTGTCGTTGTCTTTGGATCATTAAAACCTTCCAAGTATCTGAAAGTCTGTATCATATCACCTCTGTTCCTCCTTTCCTCCATGTTGTACATAATTAGATTCTTCAATCTCTCCTCATAAGTCATTCGATGAAGACCATCCACCTTTTTGGTCACCCTTCTCTGGACCGCCTCCATCCTGTCTCTGTCCCTTTCGAGATATGGTCTCCAGAACTGAGCACAGTACTCAAGGTGAGGCCTCACCAAGGCCCTATACAAGGGGATAATCACTTCCCTTTTTTTACTCGATATTCCTCTCTCTATGCAGTCCAGCATTCTTCTGGCTTTAGCTATCGCCTTGTCATATTGTTTCCCCGACTTCAGATCGTTTGACACTATCACCCCAAGGTCTCTCTCCTGCTCCGTGCACATCAGCCCTTCACCCCCCATCGAATACAGTTCTTTCGGATTTCCTCACCCCATATGCATGACTCTGCACTTCTTGGCATTGAATCTCAGCTGCCATATATTCGACCACGCTTCCAGCTTCCTCAAATTCCGTCTCATTCTCTCCACTCCTTCCGGCGTGTCCACTCTGTTGCAGATCTTAGTGCCATCCGCAAAAAGACAAACCTTACCTTCTATCCCATCCGCTATGTCGCTCACATAGATATTGAACAGGACTGGTCCCAACACCGATCCTTGTGGCACTCCTGTTTGGCTGTGGGGGTCAACAGGACAGGTTTGGGAAGCCCAATTGTACAGGCCCTGGAAACAAGAACTTTGGCACAGTGCAAGTATTAGGAAGAGCACTAACAGTACATTTTGAGAGATTGGGATCATACCCAGCATATCTTGGCTTAAGAGCGAGCTCATTCTTATCATGGTATGCACAAGACAAACCCGATATAAACCCCTGCACCTCAAGTTCAATATATACTCTATATCCACAGAATCACCATTTTCCCACCATCTGTTCCCTCCCTCCCCAAGAATGGCTGCAGAGCAGAACTATGCCATTTCCCTGTACAACTTACCATATCAAAAAAAATATTCAAATTCTGGTGTCATCTCGGAAACGGCAACACAAACTCCCTCCTCTACTCGGCATGTTGTGCAACCCCTCCTCCCCCCCCCAAAAGAAAATCCCACCTGGCACATGTGTATGGAAAACCTACCATACTATAGCAGCACTAACTCTAAGAACTCAAACAGCAACAACCCTATCTATGACAAGGCAGCACACCGAAAATATCACAGTGGTCCCTAAACCACCAGCCATGTCCTACTGGAAAAACACAACAAATGCAGATAGAGAGCCCTATAAATTAGCAGAATATCTCAACTTTTTCACACACAAAACACATGCAGACCTTCATCATATAAAGAATAGTTAACAGCAGTGTTGATTTTATGCCACGTCACCGACTTGGGAGATTTTTGAACTTGCTTCCTTTTCCACACTGGGAAAAGTAGATGGTGCAGGCTTTTGCTGGTCCCAACCTGGTACCTTTTTTTCTTTTTTTTTTTTAGAAAATTGCCACTGGTTCAACACAAATTACAAATGTGGAGACAAAAACCGAAATGAAAACTCCAAGGAAGCACTCTGTATGCAGGGCAAAAGTGGAAGAATGAGAAACAGAAATACATTTCCTCCCATACTAAGCGAAATAGAAAGATAGAAAGGATGCATATTCCCAGAACTGACATATTATGGCTCCTTCACCCCAAGTCCAACACTCTGCCATCAATCCCATATTGAGTCTCTCTCTCTCTCTCCAACCATCCCTTCTCATGTCTTCCAACTATTTCCTTTCTATCAACCTTTCTCATGCTTTCCCGTCCCTGCCCTGCATCCTCCTAACTTCCTCTCTCCCACCCCTCCCTGCCCAACAGCAGCCACATTCCCCTCCTCCTAGCTCCCAGTCAGCAAATAAAGCCCTCAGTCCAGGCCCTCCCTCCTGCTCACTTTCAGCAGTGCAGCGGTGGAGCAGGGGGAGGAGACCATGGTGGTATCCTTGGCCCGGTGGCAGACATGATATAGTGGCTGGAGGAGGCAATGGCAGCTCTGTACATGCACAATCTGTGCCTCTCTCTACCCCTCGTGCTCTTGCTGTGGCTATGCTGAATCTGCTTTGCTGGCTTCCAGCACAGTCTCTGCTCTTGGATGGGTCATTCTGGGTGACTCATCACATTCTGTAGCCTAGGTTTACCTTCATTTTGCGCTTTTCCTCTGCGCCCTCCCCTCTTATTCCTGTGCTTTCTCATGCCTAGCCCTTCCTGCACTCGTTGTACCCCAACTACCACCTATGCTCTTTTCTCCAATATCTACTTCCTGCAGTCTCAGCTCCCTGTATTTCCTACTCCTCTTTTTTTTCCTGCCGAGGTCTTTCTCTTCACGGTCTTCTTCCTTGACATTATCACCTCTTCCTCTTCTTTCAGCATTCGCTGTTTCAATTGTGCTATTCTCTACTCTGCTCTCTCTCTCCTTACCCCTTTTTCCTGCATGATCTCCTCTCTCTCTTCCTTCAGTCCTCTCTCCTTCCTCCTGCACTCTGCTCCTTCATTTTCTTCTTTCCTCCAGCAATTGCTGTCATTTCCTCTTCCCCCTTCCATATCCAGGTGCTCATTTTGCCCTTTCCACCTTTCTCCTGTGAGTGCTTCATCCACCCCTCTTATCCCCTCTGCTAGCTTGATCCTTAGAGCTTTAATATCTCTCACCTTCAGGGCCAGCGCATCCATTAGGCAGGGCTAGGCAGTTGCCTAGGGTGGCGTCAGAGAGTGGGGTGCCGCCAGGGTATGCAAGGGTGCCAATTTAAAATGGGAAAGAAAAGGCGACAGTGGTCACAGAGCCCTTGTTAGGTTTGTAGAAAAAGAGAGATTATAGAGTTATGGTCTCTCTCTTTCTCTCTCTCTACAAGCCTAACAAGGGCTCTGTGACCTGCTGTCGCCACTTCTTTCATATTTTAAAATGGCATCCTCGCATACCCTGGCGGCACCCCGCCCTCTGACACCGCCCTAGGCAACTGCCTGGTCCTGCCAATCACTTCAGATTATGTTACCATTTTATTGTAATTGCCTTGTGATATATAGTGAGACATCAAAATATCAAAAGAAATAAATAAGAAATAAATAAGAACTCAAATATGACAATGCAGATCTGCAACTGTTAATCTCTAACATCATTACAATTTTCTAAAGTACTCAAGGACTGGAGGGAAGCCAATGTAATGATAATTTTTAAAAAAAGGGCTCTCGTGGTGATCCTGGAAACTATAGACCACTGAGCCTGACATAGAGTAGCTATACGTCTTCCAAAATTTTCACCTTTTTATTGCCTTATAGCCTGGAAGTAAAATGCATTAAACCAGTGTTTTCCCCATGCATCTACACATCCTACCCCACAACTGCCAAGTGAAAAATATATTCCAAAAATCCTTAGAAAATGAAGTATAAAGAACGACATGGAATAATTTGGTTGTGTAGGGTGCCATTGGGATTCTAGGACTGCATACTTGTTCTGTATCTAAATTGAAGGGGGTTCAGAAATGGTGTGCTCATGGCTGTTAGCTTCCCACCTCGTGTTAATGGGATGATTGCTTCCTCTGCTGTTTTCTTCAGCTGGCTCTTCATCATGGACATTGAGATTTCATGTAGAATCTGTTACTGAAACATTAATCTTCTTGGATATTCCTCAGCCTTGTCATCTCCTCCTGCAGCTCATTAACCTGTTCCCTGATGGTTTTTACCAGCTGGCATCTTTCACTTTGGATATTATCCATAAGCTGACACTCATTGGCTGGAAGGTACATGCCACATTCCTAACAAATTGTGATCCGAATCTAGGTGATAGATACCTGTGTAGTATGAGAGCTTCAGCAAGGATCTCAGAGGTGCAGGCAGAAAACGAGTCAGTGGTGGTGATGGGCTTAGTGACATGGCATCTTCTAACTATTTTGGATGCTTGTGTTGAGATTTCCTTCCTCTCTAATTACAATTAGTAGTTGTCACTTGGGTTATTTCAACTCTGTTATAAAGACTACATTTGACAGTAAATTAGGGAATACAGGAACAAAAAATCTTCTTTCAAAAATTCTCCCCTTAAACTTCCTTTCCTGCAGTTCTATGTGCTTGTTTCTGTGTTGTAATAGGACTGTCTTTAAAACTTCTTGTATCTCCTCCCTTTTGTGAAGACCATTTGGGTGAGCAAATATTGGACTTGAGAACCACATTGGAGACCCAGTCCTGGTAGAGGTGGAGATAATGAGGGTCCAGGAATGGGGTCCCCTCTCCGGAGAACTGAAGAGCTGGTAGGGGTTGGAGGAGAGGCCTTGAAGTCGGATATGGTCCAAAGGCTTAGTCTGCTCACCTCAGGCCTATTATTTACCCTCCTGCAGCTGAAAAGAACTGTGAAAAGCTTTATATCAATCCATTATCAAATTTAACAAAGTCCACAATACTCAAATAAATCTTAAACTAAATTCCCAATGTTAAAAAATTATAATGAAATAGCCACCAAATACTCAACCTCTTCGAAGTACAGCCCTTAGTTTCCTATTTCTGCACTCCTATGTGCTTGCTACTGTGTCACTTATTATGCTGCCTATGAGTTCATTAATTAAAGAAAAGCCAATATCATAGTTGGGCAGAAGGAATACATTTCTATGGCTAATGAATATTTAATGATGTAAGCTTTTTAGATTGCTAAAGCTCCTTCCTCAGGCCTTGCTACTATAATAAGAAAATTTGCAGACAACACTATAATCTCACCATTGTAGGCAGAATGTAGAATTCCAAACCCTACTGGATCCACAGAGTTCTACCAGTTCATGTTAGTCTCTATGGGATACTACCCTTGCTCCCTTTCTCAATCATTCGTTTTAGTTTGCTATTGCAGAACAGAAACAGTGTTTCAAAGTACTGGTCTTCGGATTGCTGATCTCATTATAGAAAAAGGAAATTGATATTGCATCTTTTTGCATAACAGCACTACAAAAATTCAAAATAGTGCTGCTGATGCAAAATTTATCTTGCTGTTCTTATAAGTAGGATATACTGTCTTGGTGGTATAGTACGCACATTTACTCAGAACAAAACACCCTTTGCTTTTGCATTGATTATTTATTAATTTAAAATAATTTATTGATCGCTTTCCTCATCAAATCTTTCAAAGCAATTTATAACAAATCATAACATAAAATACAGCAATCATAAAATACAAAAATAAAACAGCATTTAATCACTATAAGCCACTGTCATGAGTTGAGTTTTCAGATTCTTACAAAATTTCAAGTCAATTTTTTCTTCTTTGAAATTTAAAGGGAGAGAGTTCCACGAACTGGAAACACCTGCAGAGAAGACCTATTTTGTAAATGTTTTGTTAAAAAGCCTTAATACTGGGGAGCTCCAAAAGATACTTTTTTTGAAGAGCGTAAGCTCCTGATTGCCTTATATCATTTCCATTTTCCTTTTAAGTGCGGGGGATATAAACCATGGAAAGTCTTAAATGCAAGCAACAAAATTTTGAATATGTAATGCATATTCATCAGGAGCCAATGCAGGCTTAATAATAACAACTTGACTGAAGATCTTCTAGGGCTCCCGGTGCCTTAATTGTTGCTGTTGATAAATCCTTTGGTGGCACTGGTGAACTCACTGTTCAAGTTATCTTTGTGCCCATAGGAGACTTCCATTTATTGTGTAGATTCCTACTGGGTCTATACTAAGGAGACTATTCCATCAGTGTAGGCAGAGGGAAGTATACCACCTTTATACACATACATGCTGGCTCCACTCCCTCTCCTTCATTTACACACACACACACACACACACTGGCTCCACTCTCTCTTTTACACACACACACTGGCTCCACTCTCTCTCTTTTACACATATACACACACAAACACACACACATACACACACACACTGGCTCCATTCCCTCTCCTTTATACACACACATGCTGGCTTCACTTCTTCTCTTCACTCACAATCACAACCTGATTCTATTCCCTCTCCTTTACTCACACACAAACACACACACATTAGCTCTACTTCCTCTCCTTCACACACACACACACACACACACACACACACACGTACTGGCTCCATTTCCTTTCTTCCAATCACACACATGCTGGCTCTACTTCCACTCCTCAAATCACACACATGCTGGCTCCACTCCCTCTCCTTTACACACACACACACACACACATGCTGGCTCCATTCCTTCTCCTTTATACACACACGCTGGCTCCACTTCTTCTCCTTCACTCACATACACACCCTGGTTCTATATTCCCTCTCCTATACTCAAACACACACACACACACACACACACACATACACACACATACACTAGCTCCACTTCCTCTCCTTCACACACACACACACAGGTACTGGCTCCATTTCCTTTCCTCCAATCACACACATGCTGGCTCTACTCCCTCTCCTCAAATCACAAAATCACAGATATGCTGGCTCCATTGCCTCTCCTTCACTCACAAACACACACAAACTCACACATGCTGGCTCCACTCCCTTCATACACATACACACACACACACTCGGGCTCCATTTTCTTTCCTCCAATCACACACATCCTGGCTCTACTCCCTCTCCTCAAATCACACACAAAGAGTGGCTCCACTGCCACTCTTTCACTCACATACATGCACACACATAGGGGCTGGCTCCACCCCTCTCATCCAAAGACACACAGGCTGGCTTCATTCCCTCTCCTTCATACATACACACATATGCTGGTTCCATTCTCTCTCCTTCACATACACACACACAAACACTGGCTCCACTCCCTCTCCTCCACACAAACACATATGGGCAGGCTCTGGCTCCAGCTCCAGTTCCTCTCCTTCAGTTAGGTCGTGGACCTCCTCCGCCTTTGCTGCCGGGCGGAATGGGCTCCCCCAGCATCCACAAGTCTCCTCCTCTTCTGCCGCCTGGGGGGAATAGGTGCCCCTGGTGGCCGTGGGTCTCCTCGTCTTCTGCCAGTGGGTAGGATAGGTGCCCCCTTCAGCCTGGTGCCCAGGGGCCTTGGCCCCCCTTGTCCTCCCTTGCTATACCACTGCACCCACACCTCTACGGGCAGGGGTGGTTCTATAATGAGGCAGGCTGAGGTGGCTGCTTCAGGTGGCAGAATTTTGAGGTGGCAAAATATGCCCCTCTCAGAATGCTGCTGTGGCAGCTCAGGGCTGCCGCCGGAGCTCAGGCTGGCAGTGGCTGAAGAGAAGAGAAAGGCCGGTGGTGGCTGAAGAGAAGAGGCCCCATTTGAGAGAGGCAGCTTGCTTGTGTGAGCGGCAGCTTGTGTGTGTGTGAGTTTGAGAGGAAGCTTGTATGTTTGTGTGAGTTTGAGAGGAAGCTTTTGTGTATGTGCTTGTGTGAGAGGTAACTTGCTTGTGTGTGTGTGTGCTTGGGTGAGAGGCAACTTGTGTGTTTGTGTGAGTTTGAGAGGCAGCTTGTGTGAATGTGCAAGTGTATGAGGCAGCTTGCTTATGTGTGTGTGCTTGGATGAGAGGCAGCTTGTGTGTGAGTTTGAGAAGTAGCTTGTGTGTGTATGTGTGAGAGAGAGGCAGCTTGCTTATGTAAGACAGGCAGCTTGTGTATGTGTTTTTGCACCACATTAATCCATAACAATCTCATGATGACTGTACAGCAAAAGTTCCCAGGTATGGAAAGCAGGGTATTTTTTTTTCCTTATTAGTTTTAATTATTGGGTGTTATTTAATGTATCTACTCTTTTCAATATTTTATTGGTATTTGGGAACTTTTAAAATATAATGTTTTGAAAAATGTTCTTTTTAATTAGCATTTACTATTTTTATTGTTTTGATTTTACTATTTTGTTTTATATTTCTTAGTTTTTATTGTTTGATGTTTTATGAGCAATAGCAATGTTTATTTTTCTATTGTTGCACTGCATACAGAGTCCAGCACATTGCATTGTCCAGTTTAGTTCTTGTCTGCACATTTCTTTTTATTCTTTATAGTCTCTATTCTTCATTTGATGAGGGTCTGCCTATGTTCTGCATGTGTGACTGAGGTGAGGTATTTTGTTAGTGTGTAGTTTCTTTGTAGGGATCTATAGCAGCTTGACTTGTCTATTTTCCTTATAGGAGGGGTATTGGTATTTTTGGTTTTGCAGTATTGCCTTTTCATAAATAGGGTTGTTACTGTTTGAGTGTGGATGTTTTCATATGGGAGGTTTACTATTTTGTAATTTAATTAACTCATGGCTTTCTGAGGGCCAAACCTACACACAACACATATTTCAATAGGCCTAATATAATATGAGTTTCAATTGTCGTTTACATTTTTTTTGCAGGGGTTTTCTGTTTGGTACAACAGCAGGACATATAAATATAATATACATGTTGTGATATTTTTGTCCATTTTCATGTAAAACCTTAATATAAATGCATAACGTTTAACTGTGTGTGGAGAGGTTGGGGGCTGTATGTGTGTGTGTGTACAAGACTGTAAGTTTTGCCTAGGTTGCCCAATACCTTTGCACTAGTCTAGCTCTGGCTGCACTGGCTCCGTGTGGGAAAGTAGGATTCCACCTGTGCTTTGAGCCAGGCTCTCCCAAGCCTCACTCTTGGCCAGGGTTTAATTTTCTTTTCTTTTTCTTTAAGCCCTGGAGGAAGCTGGTAGCATGGATCACTTCTGGTTCCCTCTTCCCTGGAATAGATTGGCAGAGTGGAGCCTACGGAATCTTAAAAGCAGCATTCTGTGTGGCACATGGTCTAAGAATGTTCTGGGGTGGATCCCTGACAAGTGGAGGCAAGCTACTATCATATAAAGAGAGGAGTCAGCCAGAAAGAAGGCTTCTGTCAGAGGTGCCTGGGCTTTGAGAGGGGCAGTTGGCTATGGAATCAGGGAGTCTCCAGGAGAGAGCGGTGCTGAGAAGGGGTGAGACTGGGAAAGAGAGGAGGCTGCTGCAGGCTGAGGAAAGACTGGCAACAAGCAAGAAATTTTACACAATGATGTGGAAGTGCTGGGGGAGGGGGCACTTGCTGGGTGAGCATGGTGAGCAGCAGCACAACAGCAAACGTCTTTGTGTGTGTGAATGAGCCACTGGTTGGCAGTGTGGTTGTCTCATTAATTGGCAATTGGTTCAATATTTGAAAGGTTGGCAAGCAAAATTAACTGCAGACCAGGATATATATGAGAGATGTAACCAAACTTGTGGAGGGCCCAACAAATTGCATGGATGGAAGGGGGACTGCAGTTCAGTTTGCTCACCCCTGGTCTAAGGTGTGCTGTAGTTGTTTAGAAAAATATGAAATTTGTTGGAGATTTTTTGTCTCAGTTCTGGCAGGCTGCAGGTCACACGATGAATCTTTCAAGGGTCGACGGGGTGGTTTTTGGAGCTGTTGAAATATGTGCTACACAGAAAGCACACGAGTGAGTCACAGATATCCCATGGGCTGGTTTTCAAAAATATCCCCCGGGCTGGTATTTCCCTGCAATCCGCCCCTGCTCACACTCATGCCTGGGAACTCTCCGGATTTGGCCCGGAGACTCCGGAATTCTGAACGAATTGCTGGGTCTCTGGGCCAACACCCGAAAACTCTGGGTGCCCTGTTGCAGAAGGCCGAAGAGAAAGGGCCTGGAGCAGCGCACGCTCAAAGAAGGAGGAGCATCAGCACCTGTCCCCCGGAAGAAAACGTGAAGCCCGGTGCTGCGCGGCAAGAAAGACGAGCAGGAGCGTCGCCCTCCTCCGCGGGAAACAAGAAACTGAAGACACAGGAAAAGGAGCAACAGCGTTGGTCTGTGCATCGAAAATAAAACAAGGGCAGAGTGGGCCATCACTACTGGAGGAGGAAGTAGAGCACATGTCCCGCGGGCCTGGGGAAAGAGAACGCTCCTGTGGCTAATGAGAATCAAGGTGAGAAAAGATAATGAGAGTTCATGTGGGTTTGGAAGAGGGAGAGAAGTGAATGAGTGTGTATGTGTGTGTGCATGCATGGGTGTGTGTGGAAAAGGAAGGGAGAGCGGGGCAGGTTGGGGGGGGGGGGGGGGAGCACCATCTCATCCCTTGCCTCAGGAAGCAGATTGCCTTGAGCTGCCTCTGCCTACGGGGAATCCTGGAGAAACCTGGGGCTAATGAACAGTGCAGACTGGAAGATAACTTAACCGCCAGGATTTACGGTGTGCCTATGGATGACTTATTAGGACCTCAGCTCAAGAGCTATTCCAGCTATGATGAGGACAGCTGTATTCCTCATGTAAGGATGGTAAAGAATATCACTGGTGATAAAGACTTTTTAGGGGAAAATGACATATGATATAATAACCTTTATGTAAAAGGGTTTATACGCTTTCAGCCGAGGGCATATTCAGACTGGTAGCTTAACTGGTTTAAACCATTTTCTTGGCACTCCTCTCTAGGTGTGGTGCAGTCCTGAGTTGGGGTAGAGCATAGGGATGTGCATTTGTTTCATATGTTTCCCATTACATGTCAATCAGATGTGCATTCGTTTCATCTGTTTCATATTACATGCTTGTATAGGAAACGGATGAAACAGATGAAACGAATGCACATCCCTAGTAGAGCAGTCCATGCAGATTCTGGCCAGCAAGAAGGAGCTGAGGTATAAGACAAGTTCATTCTTTCATCTCTCTGAAGAGTGTGACATTTAGGAAGTGGTAAAACCTGCCTTTGCCCTTGTTGTTCCATTGTCTGTAGTGGATAGAGAGAGCCAACAGATAGTTCCTGTGGTGGCACTTCTGATCCTGCATTATAAGTAACTGTTGCTGGGGAATCCAGAAATATACTTCTCACCCTCCGCCTGCCTTTCTATGGGAAAATAGAGACCCTGATTCAATTTCATGGTGAATGAAGATGTACACAGTGTGAAGTGAATGTCAGGTGCCTGTCTGGAATTAACCATCAGTGTGGAAGAAGAGGACAAGAGAAGGAGGAAGCTGTCCATTACATACTCTGTTCCAGTGATCCAGGAGTCCAAAAGAGTCCAGGAGGAGAGAAGGAGAAAGGTGTGCAGGAAAGATTTAAGCATCAGAGATTCAAGCGCATCAAGGGTCTTTGGTAGCCAGGTAGCTCAGCATCTGTCTAAGGGAGTCCTTAAACCCAGGAAAAAGAATGAGGGGATTCCAGGAGGCTATGCCAGCAAGGATCAGTAACCAAACATCTCAATATCTGCATTCTGGATTTCCATGTACTAAGTCTATACATATTGCAACTTACTATTTTTGAACTAGTTTAGAAAGGACTTTTATTTTGGAATGCCATAGCAAGAATCTCCTTGGTGTTTCACCATCTAAATGTCTTGGGCCTTGAAGATTAATCCTTTCCTACTTTCAGAGAATCCATGCAGGCCTGAATCAGGATTAAGCCCTGATATTGAGTGTGTGTGTCCCCCCCAGCTAACCACTTTACCAGATAGGGGGAAGCTTTGCTAAAGCTGTTTTGTTTAGAACACGTCACGTATCAGTTTCATGTGGCTAAGATCTTATCCACATTATTTTATAGGTTTAGTTTATCCAGGGCCGGTGTTTCCATTAGGCAAACAAGGCAGTCACCTAGAGCGACACACCTTGGCAGGAGCATCAAAATCACGGGAGGAGGCTGGGGCCCACCAGCAGATCCCATCCCACTGGAGGCTGAAGAGCTGCCTCCTAATACCCTTATCTCTCAAAATAAACTTATTTGCCAAGTGCATATCCTTGAGAATGAAGAAATAGCCTAGTGGTTAGAGCAGCGGGCTACAAGCCAGGCTTCAAACCCCACTGCTGCTCCTTGTGACCTTGGGCAAGTCACTTTACTCTTCATGGCCTCAGGTACAAACTTAGGGCCTGATTCATCAAGTTATTTTCCCGTAGACACAGAATGGGAGAAAAGCCTTCATGAATCAGACAGTTAGACTGTAAGTCCTCTGGGATAGAGAAATACCTGCAGTACCTGAATGTAATCTGCTTTGAAGTGTTGGAAAGCAGAATATAAATCAAATAAATAAAATATCTTCTGATTCAATAGACAGATGTGTAAGAGTTAGAACTGAAGAAAAATAAACAAACCAGTATTACAGGGATATGAATGCTGAGATGGTATCATTCAGAGAAGAGTTGAGTTTGCAATGTGATGTCCATGAGTACACAGACCTCTTAGATCCAGTCAGGGATGGTATTAGACCTGCTAGGGCACAGAGCAGAAACTTAAGGTGTGGGTCCTCCCCAGTGGCAGGTATCCTGAAAAACTGCTTCAATGATATCACTCAGCTTCATCAAGGGGGCCCCCTTGTAGTTCGGAGGACCCATGCCATTGCCCTGAATGCTACCCCCTCCCCCTATAAAAGCAGTCCTGAGGCCGGTTCAGCAAGTGGTAGAAAGGCCACCAAAAACATTTCCCAAGTTTAGCTGAAGATGCAATGAACAAATCAAGAAATCTGCAGGTGAGACAAGAATTTTCTTAAAATCATTCACCAGGGAAGACTAAATACGAGTTAAGATATTAGAAGCACATACAAGATGGCAAGAAAGGCTCGATCTTATAGTGTTCAAAACCTACAGATGAACTGAGTGACTGGCAATAACTATTTGCAAAGGAGCGAGCCAGCATGGAAGATTCAGAGGTATGCCTTCTCTTCCCTAAGCCAATTATATCAAACCTCATATTTGACTCCAAAAGAGGTTTTATTTGGGTCGAAGTCCATATTTACTTATATTACCTGGGCTACAATTTCCATTTTATTAGTTTTGGCTAGTGAATTTCAGATGCAAAATTTGTACCATTAGAAGGTAAATTTCAAAGGCATTTCCGCAGATAAGGCTTTTAAACATTTGCCCTCTCTATATGTGGGTAAAAGTACGTGCTTAGGGCAGTAAGGGAAGACGTCTCCGGGGTGAGGTGTTCACACTTTTGCATATACTTTTGCATTTTCAAAAATACGCGTTTAGTTTTTTTGAGACAAAATATCCGCATAGCTTAGCGGCTCTAAATGGGCGTGCAAGTATTTTTTGTGGGATAATTTTCAGAGAGACAGTACATTCGTACTTTCACTTATGCAGGCAGTTACAAAACTTCACCCATGGTGAATCACATGCTGGACTCACCTCCTCTACCAGTTACTATGGAGTCAATATAATCTGTACAATTAGGGACACGTTTCATTTTTTTCAGCTCTCATACTCATCGGTGAGCATCATCAAACAAACATTCAAACACTACAGCGAAGACTGTGGAGTTTTATCTGGATTTCAGTTGAGTGGCACATTATGAATTACTGCCTGTCACCTTGACTGACCTTCACCCACTGATTTTAACATAATCATTACTTGCTATTATTAGTTGACCTTTTTTCAAGATATGCCTGGTTTCCAATACAAGCTGTTCATTCCTTAAATTGACATTCCATGCTATAAAGCAAAACCTAACATTGATACAGCGTAAAATGTTCACTTCTTTTATTAATTTGTATATATATCCAGCATTGGTTCAGAAAGGTTTTGTCAGTCAAATAGTTTGTCTTGAATGAGCACTGGCTGGTGCATTCTACTGCAGCAAGAATATCATAAATAATATAAGTGCAATCCTGATTCCTGCTTATGATCATAAATAATATAAGTGCAATCCTGATTCCTGCTTATGATCTGTATATCACCTTGATTCAATGCAGTATCGTCTCTAAGGGCCTTATTCTAAAAAAGGACTTTATTTCATTCTGTACCTATGGAGAAAATACATATTGTATAAGTGTTTATTATGTAGCAGCTCAGCTTAATATATGTAATATTATAAATTTTTCTAATATATTCCATTCCAGTTATACAGCTATAGTAATGTACAATGTGATATAGCAGATGTTGACAGATAAGAATCATTTGGCACACCCAGTGTGTCTGGTTGCCCCTGCCTGCTTTACTAAAGTTAAGGTTATCTCCCAGCTGTCAGTCATATAAACTTGGCCACCTACACTGCCCTAGTCCTGGCCATTACCCTTTTTAATCCAATTTACTGTGCTAAGTACCAGTAATCCCACAATTCTAATGTGATTATTCTAGACATTCGCCTGCATTTCAAACCAACAGGCCGACACCATAAGAATTGCGAGAGCGCGGGCGCTCCATGTTGAGCGCCCGCTTTCCCGATGCGCACCCAGCCACCTCTCCTGGGCACGCAATTCAGTATTTAAATGAGGGGCGCACTAATAAGGAAGTGCTAGGGACAATAGTGCACCTAGCGACTCCTTATTAGCGTAGAGATGGCTGTCAGCGGGTTCTGACAACCGACGCTCAATTTTACCAGCGACGGTTTCCGAACCCGCTGACAGCCACGGGTTAGGAAAATGGACGCCGCTGAGCATCCGTTTTTCTAACCTATTGACTGGCAGGCGGATTTTTAAAAAATTTTTTATTTTTGTTTCCTCCGACTTAATATCGCTGGGATATTAAGTTGGAGGGTGTACAGAAAAGCACATTTTACTTTCAGTATCCCGGGTGACTAACTAATAGCCTCATCAACATTAGGTCAACTAGGTAGAAACACCAAATTGTAGGATAGTTTAGAAAATACGTATTTTCCATTTTTCAAATAAGGACCTACAGGGTCACAGATTTCTTCCAAACAAACAATCAGATTTATTAAGGCTTCCTTCTAAAAGAGCAGTGCAGGAAAAGACAATACAAAAAAAGAAGAAAAAGTTTAATAGAAAGAAAGTCCTTGCACCGGCATGAAACCACAGGAGAATATACAGTTTCCTACTGCACTAACACATCTTATTTAATTAATTAGTTTATTTAGTTTATTTCTTATCCATACCCTCCTAAGCACGGGGCAGGTTGCAATATAACATACATACGGTAATAAAATAAAAACAGTACAAAAGCTTAACACTTCTTATTTATATTCTGGTTCTCAGGCACTTCACTGATATCGTACAAACTGAATCTCGTTTCAGTTTATCTGCCGCAGCCACATGATTGGGTCTCAAACAGCCTACTCTGATGATCACTAGCAAGTTTAGTAGCTAATCTTATTAAACTTGAACCTATTCCCTGACCTACCCTAATCAATAGTTCATACTGTGCACATAGTTTAGGCGGTTAACAGAGGTCATCTGACAGTCCTTTCCTGTTTCTTCAGCTATTGTGGGACTGTCGCAAGTGAGAAAAATCAATAGCCAAAGTGAACATCTGGTCTGGTTCCTTCTTCCCTAGGCTTAGTTCTGAAACTCTCTGATCCCCTTCTGTATGCAGGCTGGCATCAAACTGACCCGTAGCTTGTGGGTATGCGGGCTCAGCTTCTTCAAGCATGAACGGAAGTTATGCCAAGCATCAAGACTGTGAGCAGAAATCCTGCTAGCCTCTCTGCTCTCTGAAGCAAGTACCCTCACACACTACGTCTCGTCACTACCCACAGAGAGAGAGAGAGAGAGAGGCAATTAGGCATGTAGTTATTTCTTACGGTTAGGGTATGTGAGGTCCTCCCCATTCCAGGGGTGCAAGAAGTCATAGGAGGGGGGCAGAGTGCAGATCTAACAAAGAATAATGAGTGCAGAAGCTATTGGAATGAGCAAGACGATATGTTTACATGGCAGATGGCAGGTCTTAAAAACTGTGCAAATCCATAGGCATGCAGATTAAATCCGTTCACGTGGCATTTTCTGAAGCCATTTGCCTGGGTGAAAAGGCTGTCTGACAATTGCCCAGCACATACTAGCTAACAGTATGCGTATGCCCTGGGATCAACAACAGGCATGCCTTTAGCCTGGTAAAACATAGGCGGGCCCGGGGGAGGGAAATAATGCATGTAGATTACATTTTCAAATGAACGCATGTTCTTTTCCATGGATAAAGTTCCTGCAGAAAAAGCAAGTGGAAATGTCTGTGGGTGCTTTTTCCCCAAGATGATTTTCAAAGGGAGGGCAGGCTCATTCTTTCCTTTTGAGAGCCAACGCAAAACCCATGGGGTAAAAACACCTGCAGGTTTGGAATCTGTGTGCGGATGCTTTGCTTTCCAAAACGCTACCTTAATGCTTTGCTAACTGCATGCTCATGTGTGTGCCTGTCTACTTGGCAAATACCATTTTACTGCAAACTCCGTTTCAGGGAAAAACCTGATTGCATCAGGAGGAAATCGGCGACCCCCACTATTCTGCATCAGAACATGAGAAAAGAAATTAGCAGGCATGCTCCATGCTGCCTGGAGTAAAGAACAGGCACAGACATTAATAATCACGTTTGGAAGCCAAGTTTCTCATTTGCACGCTTCAAGGATAATATTCACACCCAGTCCCACCATTTTGTGTATCCTGCTTTTGACTGCTATGCAACTAAAACTAGGAGGAAGAAAAAAATTACACATTATGCAGTCTGGAAAGTGAGAGAGAGAGAGAAGCGTTTAACGGACAGAAAAGCCTTTGTGTGTCCATGTGTGAGAGAAAGCTGGCAGAGACATCACTGCCAGTCTGCAGAGGTCGAAGGAGAGAGGCTATCATTTTAGCACATTTAATTCTTTCTGTGCGGCATCTTACAGACCATTAAGAGGGGCAACTTTCAAAGCAATTTCTGCAGGAAAAAAGCATTGCACCCACCTAAATCACACCCCTCCCTCCCTGCACATGGGTAAAAGGACGCTCATGGTGCCAGCATGCCTGTGCTTTTTACCTGCACTTTGGGCGGAGGCGTTCCTGGGAGGTCGAGGATCAGAGCAAGAGCTCAAACTACACAAATAATTTTGCATTTTAAAAAGCATGCACGTTGTTTTCACCCACAAAAGTACCCGCAGAAAAAAAAAGAGGTGCAAATATGTGCGGCTTCTTTTTTCATACGTGCTTTCCGAGCCGTAGCCCGGCCAAGCGAAAAAGTGCGCCCTCACCCTGAACACAACATACGATGCCACGAGTTGGGAGACTCTGTTACATGGAGAGGGGGGCTTTGATTTTTATTCTGATCCAGCAGTTTCCTCCTGCCTCTTGGAGCTTCCAGCTCAGTCGGAACAAGAGATCCTGGCCCCTGAGCCTTCATTCACAGCGACCGGGTTTCTTTCTTTCCCTTATTTTACACCCCCTCCTGACTGATATGGACTATAGGGGGAGACTGTCTTAGTTTAATTGCTGAAGACTGACTTTAGGGAAAAGCGAAAATGATCTGTGCACAAGTCTTGGAAAGGACAGACTTCAAGCAAAGGAGCAGCAAGGTTGAGTCAGGCTGAGCAACGTTGGGAAGCTTAGAAATGTGGGATTTTTGGCTCCCTCAGCAAAAGGAGCCAAAAATCCCACATACAGGAGCACAGAGTGACTGTCGAAGCTGGTGGTGCACCAGAATGTTTGCTGCAGCCATGTGACTGAAAAACAAGGCTTTTGAGATGGTCAGCGGAATTACATCCAGCCTTCTCTCAGGCTTACGATATCAGTGTTGATTTATTTGATGTGTGCCAGGCCATAAAACGTTAATGTTAAACATCTATTTATCTTTTTTATGTATTTCTTAGTGTTATATTTAAATGATTTCAGTATTTGAAGAAATCAGGCAGTAGGCACCAAAATGTGCTTTATTAGTGAACAGGCCCCACTGAAAACAACAAAGCTGCAATAAATAGTGCATGTTTTGCTGGTTAACACTTAATATACTTTTTTGCATAGGGGCTATAGTATTAGCTGTCAATTTTACATTTTTGTGACCCCAGGGGAAAACAAGACATCTAAAACTCTCAAAAGCGGCACCCTAGTCACGAAAGGTTGAGAACCAATGCCCTCCCTAATGGGAGGTGCAGATTGGAAACAGAATAAGCTGGACTGCTACTGATATCTACAAACAACATGAGAGCAGATTACTTAATTTTGGTCATGCATGCAAAACACAGATAGACTCTTTTAAATATGGAATAAATGATCACAAATTTGAAATATGCAAACAAAAGCTGAACTGGAGACCCCAAAAAGCCAGAATCTGCCAGCAGTGCAACACCATCGAAACTAAGAGACATGAATTTCCTCCTGAACTATGCAAAATACAAAGATAGCAGAGATGCACATTTTCCAAAACTGACAAGAGAAAATAAGAAGGATGACCAGGAAAAACTCCTGGGAGAACATAACATTTACTTTTATTTACAGCATTCCTTACCTGAAGGACACATAAGATAGTTTACAATAAGAATGTACGTATAACAAGGAAATGAGGCTCTGGAATGAGGGGTCATGGGGATGTGGTAGTGAAAGGGGGTAGTTTCAGGAGTAATCTAAGAAAATCTTTCTTTACAGAGATTGTGGTGGATGCATGAAACAGTCTTCCCATGGAGGTGGAGAAAAGAACAGTATCTGAATTCAAGAAAGCTGAATCCTCCCACAGGTCTTCCCCCCTCCCCCTCCCCCTGCACCAAAACCAGATCCCTCTTCATCTCCACGCATCCTGTCTAGCAGCAGAGCCCCTCCTTTTGTCCAGCACTATCCAGATCCCTTTCCTACTGTTGCGGAGCGCACCCTCAGGCCCTGTTAGGAGCGCGGAGGCATGGTCCCATATAAGGTACGATGTGAGCCCTTGGGTCACGGTGCAGCTCAGGGAGGAGCCACAAGACACACCACGAGAGGTGAGCTGGTACGAGCTGGGGTGGAGCAGGAGCAAGGCTGGACTGAAGACAAGGCGAGGATTAACCGGATCAGGAACAAGGCAGGCTCAGCCCTCCACTGGACTTACACGCACCAATGAGACCCAGCAACGCAATGCTGGTCTCGAGAGTAGCCCTCCGGCACTCGATAGCCCATCCAGACCCGCTGCTTGGGAACATCGAGTGCGTGAGGCCAGACGGAGGCTGAGGGCAGGAACATGAAGACTCAGACGAAGACTCAGGATACTCGGAGGATTCAGACGAAGACTTGGATACTCAGGAGACTAGGACAAGGATTCAGGTAACTCAGAAGACTCGGACAAGGATTCAGGTTACTCAGAAGATGCGGATAAGTTTCAGGCAAGGATTCAGGAGTCAGGTGAAAGTACTGGGTGAGAACTGCATCACAGCACACCCTACACAGCTGCCCATGGCTGGTCACGGACCATGCTGAACTTGAAGCAGACTCCAGACGAAGAAGTGGAACTTGAGACTGGAACATGATGAAGATTCAGTAGAGGCCTGCACCGGGGTGCACCCTACACAGCCGCCTGTGGCTGGTTGTGGACCACGCTGAAGCGGAGCAGGTTCTGACAGAGTCTTAGGCATGGACGAAAGCGGGCACAAGGGAACTCCGAAGACTGGGACAAGATTCAAGACTCAGGATTCTCAGAAGCAAAGCATTAAAAACAGAAGTCTCCCGGAGGCTTGCGCTGCAGACGAGAAGAAGGCCTTGTACCACGAAGCACCCTACACAGCCTCCCCGGGGCTGATCACGGACCACGACATGGCACGCCAAGAGAGGTGGACAGACGAGGGACCTGGGAACTGGACGAAGAGCTGAAGATGAGACGGATGAAGTCAAGACAGGAACATCAAACACCAGGAACACAGAACATGGCACCTCAGGACACGGGAGATGAGGACTTCTGGACATGGAACATCTGGAACATCAGGAACAGAAGACAAGCAATGAAGGAGCTCCAATGAGGGACGAGACCAGGAACATCAAGGAGACGAAGTTCAGGAACATGAAGAACATGGAACAAAGATCCATCAAGGCACAGGAAGACCATGGAGGACCTGGATCCACAGAAGACCACAGACACTGTGAAGACTGGATCAGAAGGCAATGAGGAACAGCAGCAAGGCCCTTTTATAGGGCTGAAGCGGAACAGGTTGATGAAGGTAGGAGACTGCCTGCGGGGGCCGCTGCAGGCAGGCTCACAACAACTACATTCCTCCCCCCCTCTCTTGCCACCACACTTCCGGAGCCAGGCCCCTCTCCCCCTGTCCAGTCCCAGCACCTGGTCCCACTCCCATATGCCCCAACCCCTCCACTCTCACCTTCACAAATCAAATTCACAAATGTAATGACAGGAGAAAAGACAAAGCATCCCAAGGTCAACCCGGCCTCAGCCAGCCAGTCAAGCTGAGTCCCACAACCAGTTTGGCAGGGCACAAGTTTAATATGGGTGGGCACTAGGCAGAGGGTTGTGAGCATGCTAGTTATAATGTTATCAATAAACTCTTCTCCCACAGTAGTCTTTATTGCAATGTCCCACTCTCCCCCTTTAAGAGAGAGAGTGCAGGAGATGAGGAATTGGGACAGGGTGGTGGAGATGATATGACTTCCATCCCTCATTCCATCCTCAGTAGTCTTTCTCCCAATTCCTGCTCATCTCCAGCAGTCTCTCTCTCTCTCGAGTTTCAGCCTCTCTCCCTTTTCCCTTAGGAGAGGAGTAGCCAACTTCAGTCCTCGAGAGCCACAAACAAGCCAGGATTTCAGGAAATCCACAATGAATATGCATGAGATAGATCTGCATGCATTGCCTCCATTGTATGCAATCTATCTTATCCATATTCATTGTGGATATCCTGAAAACCTGGCCTATTTTTGATTCTTGGATCCAGAGTTTGCCATCCTGCCTTAGGATCTATCCTGTCCCCAGCAGTTTCTCTCTCAAATCCCCTTACCATTCTGCTTTTGTCTTACCTGAGTACACTGCTGAGTCTTCCCAGAGGTGTTATTTGCTAGTTAGCAGATTCAGGAATTGGATAATAGGGACCCTGCCAAAATTTTGGCAACAGTGGGGCTAATCATCATTATCCCTCCATCCCTCAGAGAATGATCCTGTAAAAAAACATAATTGATCATACTTTTAAATATAAAACTTTAAATGAATATTCAAATTCTGGGATCACTTTAGTAATATAGTAACACAAACTCTCGCCACTGCCAAGCACATTGTAAAGTAATGCAAAACTACTCATAGCCTATAGAGTAAACTTAGCATCCCATAACAGCACTAACTCCCAGAACTCACACAGTGAGGACCCAGGGCCAGTGCTACCTCTCTTGCTGCCCTGTGCAAACCAGACTCAGCTTGACTGGCTGGCTTGACTGGCTGGCTGGCTTGACTGGCTGGCTGAGGCCGGGTTGACCTTGGGATGCTTTGTCTTTTCTCCTGTCATTACATTTGTCTCCCATGCAACCTCTTTCTCAGGCTTCAGAGGGTCTGGACATTGCTTACTGGAGACCAATGCAGTTGGTAGCAGGTTACCAGATTTCTGATGGACAAATCTGGGACATTTGCTTTCTGCAGTAACAGCGGCGAACAAGCTTTGAGGGTCGGTGGGGGGAGAAGGTGGTCCAGCGGACTTTCCCCTCCAAAACTGTAGTAATCTACCCTCTAAAAATATATAAAAGCACACAGTTTGTTACCACAAAATATTTCATGCCCTGTATGTAAGCCTCAGGACTGTAAGGTATGTCCTGTATGCAAGAAAAGTAATGGTGCACCAGAAAAAGTCAAATCAGCAAACAAATCCTACTATTCCCAAAATGTAGATTTTGTGTAGGAGACATGTTCAGATGAGAGACTTTGAACTGGGTCCCAGAATATTTTATAACAATCAGTAAATCTTGTCCAGCCAGGCTCCAGAATACTCAGCCTTTACAGACTGGCTCAGTTGTGTGAGACAGGCCCCTGCAGATGCACAGTGGATTGTGCAGGCTCTTCAAGGACCCCACCCAGGAAAAGGCAGCACAGTGAATACTCTAATGGGCCCAAAAACATTAATAACCTTCCTACTGGGGGAAAAAAGAAAAAGCTGCTATAGATCCCTGCACAGTCCCTGCACGATAACAGAACCCGTCATCTCAGTCACATGCAGAACACAGGCAGACCCTCCCCAAATACTAAATAAGGGACTACAAATGAGAAATAGAAATATATAGACACAAATTAAACTGGAAACCCCAAGAAGCCAGACTCTGAGAAGTGCAACCCTGGAGATACGGAAATAGAAATGTATTTCTTCCTGTACTGAGCAACATATAAAGTTATCAGAGAAGCATATTCATAATACTGACATATTCCAATCACTAAATTAAAAATAAAATACTTTTTTCTATGTTTGACTGGGCATTTTATTTTTATAATCATGTTGGTTCCCAAAGTGTCCTACTCCTCCCATTGAATCTGCCCCCCACCCCCAATTTCATTCCAATTCCTGATTCCCCAATCTCCCTCTCATTCTCTGAGTCCATACTCTTCCCCCACCCCAAACCTCACCCAATATAGGTCCCAGCTCTCCTGCCAATCCCCAATTTCTTATTATCCTATGGCGACCCCCACCAAACCCGAGTTCCCACTGTCCCCTGGAGACCCAACTCCCCCCAATCCCTGAGTCCTCACTTCTCCTTCAATCCTTGTGCACTCATTATTCTCAAGACTCCATTTCTCCCTTTCTTCCTAATCTCTGAGACCCCGTGAGCAGAGCAGCCCCCCTCTCAGGTAAGTGCATTTCCTGTGGCTGGCTGTGCTGCTGGTGGTGATGCTGAGCAGTGGCACTCTCAGCTCAGTCAGCAGAAGCAGGGGAAGACATAAGAACATAAGAAATTGCCATGCTGGCTCAGATCAAGGGTCCATCAAGCCCAGGATCCTGTTTCCAACAGAGGCCAAACCAGGCCACAAGAACCTGGCAATTACCCAAACACTAAGAAGATCCCATTCTACTGATGCAATTAATAGCAGTGGCTATTCCCTAAGTAAACTTGATTAATAGCAGTTAATGGACTTCTCCTCCAAGAACTTATCCAAACCTTTTTTGAACCTAGCTACACCAACTGCACTAACCACATTCTCTGGCAACAAATTCCAGAGCTTAATTGTGCATTGAGTGAAAAAGAATTTTCTCCAATTAGTCTTAAATGTGCTACTTGCTAACTTCATGGAGTGCCCCCTAGTCCTTCTATTATCCGAAAGTGTAAATAACCAATTCACATCTACTTGTTCAAGACTTCTCATTATTTTAAAGACCTCTATCATATCCCCCCTCAGCCGTCTCTTCTCCAAGCTGAACAGCCCTAACCTCTTCAGCCTTTCCTCATAGGGAAGCTATTCCATCCACTTTATCAATTTGGTCACCCTTCTCTGTACTTTCTCCATCGCAACTATATCTTTTTTGAGATGTGGCGACCAGAATTGTACATAGTATTCAAGGTGCGGTTTCACCATGGAGAGATACAGAGGCATTATGACATTTTTCGTTTTGTTAACCATTCCCTTCTTAATAATTCCTAACATTCTGTTTACATTTTTGACTGCTGCAGCACACTGAGCCAACGATTTCAAAGTATTATCCACTATGTTGCCTAGATCTTTTTCCTGGGTGGTAGCTCCTAATATGGAACCTAACATCGTGTAACTACAGCAAGGGTTATTTTTCCCTATATGCAACACCCTGTACTTGTCCACATTAAATTTCATCTGCCTGCAATGTATGGATACTCGGGGTACTGTGGAGATGACCACGCCTACAGGAAGGAGCCCTGTGAGGAACCACTGTTATTATTTGTGATAGTTGTGGGTGGATCCTTGGGCCGGTGGCAGATGACCACGCCCCCGGGGGAAGATCCCGAGAGGGACCATTGGCCAGGCTCAGAATTGGGAGACAGACACACAAGTTCTTTTATTAAACAGTTCTTGAGAACCACCAGAGGTGGCAGTAGTGAGCTGGAAGAGCCCGGCTGGGCTGTAGTCCCTCAGGCACTGGAACAGCGATCCCAGGAAGGTGAGCTGTAGAGAAACTGAGATAGTGAGTAGGCAGAGTATGCAGAGTTCAGCAACAGAACCTTGATGTTTACACTCACACTGTAGTCTCTTAGAATAGCCCAGGAGCTGGAATGAAGTAGGCCCTCGAGAGCGAGTACCTGGTTCCAGGGAAAGCTCTGAGAGAAAGATGGAAACCTCAGTGGTGTAGTAGGCAGCGGTGACTTCCTGACAGAAGTTATATTCAGTAGCAGGTCTGGGAACGTGGGCCCTCGAGGAGCGAGTACCGGTTCCAGACTGCGACCTGAAAAGTAAAAGAGAGAGCGAGGCCCCCGAGGAGCGGGTATCCCTGGTAAAGTCCGTGGAGGCAGAGTAGCAAGGTATGCGGAGAGTGAATCCCATCCGCAACGATACCTGGAGGCAGCTAGATATGTATTCCTTTGCTAACTCGATTAGTTAGCGAAATGAAAGACCTTTAAATATCCGAAGATGATGATGATGTCATCTCAGGGGGACACCCCTGAGGTTCGCGCCACTGCTGGTACTTGAGTCGGGGCTGCGCCGCGCGTGCGCCCTTAGGCCTCAGGAAAACATAGCGGAAGGCAGCATCTAGCTGGTCCGGGGACGCCGGAGGAGTTTGGCAAGATGACGCCGAGGCAGCCAAACTTCCATCAACCCTGGAGGGAGTCACCAAAGAGGTAAGGAGGGCAGAGTGGAGACGTCGGGCAGCGACAGTCGCAACAACCACAGTACCAGGCTAGATTCAGGACGCACAAACACAGAGATTTGTCTTTTATTAAACAGCTGATGAGTTCCACCAGAGGTGGCAGTAGTGAGGTAATCCAGATATAGCAGTCCAGGGATCCTCGGCAGAGGAGACCCGTCTCACAGAGGTGGTTAGGGAAGTCCAGTTGCAGGACTGTAATGCAGCAGAGCTGTAGAGAGACAGACTGGTAGCGATTCCAGTAGGCAGAAGTAGATGGTTACAGGCACTGAGACAGGGAGAGCAGGCCCTCGAGGAGTGAGTACCTGATCCCTGTAAGGCACCTGAAAGAAAGCAAAAGGCCCCCGAGGAGCGGGTACCCAGGTAGGAGAAATACCCCGAAGGACAGAGAGAGCTTCCAGCGGCAGCAAGGAAATGGCAGAGTAGCACAGACCGAAGGCTTTCCATCCAACACGATCCTTGCTAACTCGATGAGCTAGCAAACAAGGGCAGGCTAAATACCTCCAGGAAGGGGCGGAGACTAGTGGTGGTAGGCCAGTCTTCCTGTGCTGATCTTCTTTAAAAAAAAGGGTTGGCTTCGCCGCACGTGCCTAGAGGATGTTGGGGGCGGGGGTTTCGCTGCAACGGTGTCCCGAGCACAGGGGTAGGCCTTTCGGCATTGCGGTAGCCCTGGGGGTCTGGAGCGCGTCGGACCGAAGTCAGAAGGAGTAAGCTTGGTCGGCCTTCTCAGCTGACCGGCATAACACTTTTAACCAGTTTGTAATGCACGAAAGGACATCGCCTCCTATCCCATGACTTTTTAGTTTTCTAAGAAGCATCTCATGAAGGATTTTTCCAAATGCCTTCTGAAAATCCAAATACACTACATCTACCTGTTCACCATTATCCACATGTTTATTAACCCTTCAAAAAAAATGAAGCAGATTTGTGACACAAGACTTCCCTTGGGTAAATCCATGTAGACTCTGTTCCATTAAACCATGTCTTTCTATATGCTCTATGATTTTGATCTTTAGATTAGTTTCCACTGAAATCATGCTCACTGGTCTATAGTTTCCCGGATCGCCCCTGGAGCCCTTTTTAAATATTGGTGTTACATTGGCCACCCTCCAGTCTTCAGGTACAATGGATGATTTTAATGATATGTTACAAATTTTAACTAATAGATCTGAGGTTTCATTTTTTAGTTCCTTCAGAACCCTAGGATGCATACCATCCAGTCCAAGTGATTTGCTACTCTTTAGTTTGTCAATCTGGCCTACTACATCTTCCAGGTTCACAGTGATTTGAAAACCATCTCCAGAACTGGTATCTTCCCAACATCCTCATTAGTAAACACAGAAGCAAAGAATTCATTTAGTCTTTCTGCAATGGCCTTATCTTCCTTAAGAGCTTCTTTATCCCCTCGGTCATCTAATGGTCCAACCGATTCCCTCACAGGTTTCTTGCTTCGGATATATTTTTAAAAGTTTTTGCCTCTATGGCCAACTTCATTTTAAATTCTCTCTTCGCCTGTCTTATCAATGTTTTACCCTTAACTTGACAATGCTTATGCTTTTCCATGTTTCTTCAGATGGATCCTTCTTCCAGTTTTTGAAGGATGTTTTTTTTTGATAAAATAGCCTCTCTAACCTCACCTCTTAACCATGCTGGTAATCGTTTTGCCTTCCTTCCACCTTTCTTAATGCATGGAATACATCTGGACTGCTCATCTAGGATTGTATTTTTAAACAATGTCCATGTCTGTTGAACACTTTTAACCTTTGCAGTAGCACCTTTCATTTTTTTTCCAACTATTTTCCTCATTTTATCAAAGTTTCCCTTTTGAAAATTTAGTGTTAGAGTTGTAGATTTACTTATTGTCCCCCTTCCAGTTATTAGTTTAAATTTGATCATGTTATGATCACTGTTGCCAAGTGGTCCCACCACCATTACCTCTCTCACCAAATCCTGCGTTCCACTAAGAATTAAATCTAATATAGCGCCCTCTCTCGTTGATTCCTGAACCAATTGCTCCATGAAGCAGTCATTTATTACATCCAGGAACTTTATGTCTCTAACAAGTCCTGATATTACATTTACCCAGTCAATACTGGGATAATTGAGATCTCCCATTATTATTGTACTGCCAAATTGGTTTGCTTCCCTGATTTCTCTTAGCATTTCATCATCATGTCTGACCATTCTGTCCAGGTGAATGGTAGTAACTCCTATCACTATACTCTTACCCAACACACATGGGATTTCTACCCATATAGATTCTACTGAGCATTTAGTCTCTTGTATGATCTTTATCCTGTTGGACTCTATACCCTCCTGGGCATAAAGTGCCACACTGTCCCATTGGTTATCCTCCTTCCACCAGGTCTCTGAGATGCCAATTATGTCTTATCTCATCATTCACTGCTATACACTCTAACTCTCCCATCTTACTTCTTAGACTTCTGGCATTGGCATACGGACATTTCAAAGTGTGTTTTTTTGTTTATATCAATAACCTGCTTTTCAGTTGATAGGGATAATATGGAAATCTTTAGGTCAGGTGATTTTTTTACATATAGGCACATGGACTACGTTTGCTTTTATTGGAACCTCTCTGTTGGGATGCCCTAGTTCTCCTGTTTCATTAGTATCCTTCAAGAATACATTCCTCCTAACCATACACTGCTGAGTGACTGTCAGCTTTCCCCCTTGTTCTAGTTTAAAAGCTGCTCTGTCTCCTTTTTAAAAGAAACATGGGAGGAGGCTTTATATTCGGGTCCTCTCCCTCTTTTTCCCCACAGCTCCTTCCCAGTCCTCTTTCTCCTCACTCCATAGCTGCTATACACCCCATGGCCCATTTTCCTTCCTAAACTCCCTCATGACTTTTCTCCCCCCTGTGCCTCCCCTCCCCTCATATGACCCTTTCTCTATAGGGCTCCTTCATGTTCCTCCTCCCTTTCTTCTGTTCCCACCCTGACTCTTACTCAGTCAGTTGTTACTTCTGATTCCTCTCTCTACAAATCCCTTCCTGACTTCTCTCTTCCCTACTCCCCTAAAAGCTTTTTTGCCCTACAAAATCAGCCCTTTCCCAGCTTCTAACCTCTGTTCAGCTTTTGTGTTTCTTCCAAGATCTGGTTGGCAGCTGTAGCAACAGGAACAGAAAAGAAATCCTGCCCGGGGCCTGAAGCCAGTCTGCATGCACAGGCAGGCTCTGCAATGGCTCCACCCCTCCTTCTGCACATCCTTCCTGTAAATAAGGAAACTCATGCAGGGGAATAGGGCTGCTGCAGGGCCGGCCAGTGCGTGTGGGCTGGCTCCGGGCACTGCACTGGATTTCTTTTCTCTTTGGGTGGGCTTGGCTGAAGATCTCCGCAGTATTCTGCTCAGTTTTAGCAATAGTGCATTCGCAGATTTATTCTATCTTCTGCCGGCCCTGGACACTCGGGTGGGAATGAGTCTGAAATGGATTTTCCACGACCCACGACCACAACTCTTGCTTCATCTGAGGGACCTAATCACCACCATGCACCTGGCAGAGTGGGCAGAGGACATCGGTGCTGATGGAGGTGGTGAAGGATGGTTCCCGAGCCCAAGTGCATCTACAGTTGCTTACCCTATCCTGCAACATTGGCAGCTTCCACTGAATAGTCTGAGCCCTGCAGGTGCAGAGATGACTCTGCTTAAGCAACAACACTATACCTTGCAGCAGCAGCAGCTGTCAGGGGATGAGAAAATACACCCACAGCATGCTGCAACATCTACAGAATGTGATTAACACAGACTCCTCTAACTCCCCCTACCTTGCCTGTGGGGCCTCTGCTTCACTTCGCTCCAACCAATTACTTTCATAGATCACTTTCGGAGCCTGTACTAGTCCATTGAAATCACCATGCCTGGCACCGCAAAGATTTTAAAAAGCTGGAGGGTGAGGCTTTGCTTGACTCTATAGTAATCTTAATTTTATATGAGCAGAATGGAAGGAGGATAGCCGATGGGATAGTGCTTTTTCTTATGTTCTTATGTGCTATACCAGGGTACAAATTATATCGCAATGATAGAGAGGAGCAACTTGGCATAGAGTCCAACAGGATAAAGATCCTGCAAGAGACTAAATGCACAATCAAATCTTTATGGGAGAAATCCCTTGTGTGTTGGCGAAGAATATAGCAATAGGAGTATACTACCATCCACCTGGCCAAAATGTTGAGATGGACAATGAAATGCTAAGAGAAATTAGGAAAGCTAACAAAATTGTTAGTGCATTATTAATGGGAGATTTCAATTACTCCAATATTGACTGGGTAAGTGTAACATCAGGACATGCTAGAGAGATTAAGCTCCTGGATGGAATAAATGACAGTTTTATGGAGCCAATTGGTTCAGGAACCGATGAGAGAGGGTGCAATTTTAGATATAATTCTCAGTGGAATGCAGGATTTGATGAGAGAGGTAACGGTGGTAGGGCCACTTGGCAATAGTGATCATAACATGATCAAATTTGAATTAATGACTGGAAGGGGGACAGTAAGTAAATCCGGGGTTCTAGCACTAAACTTTCAAAAGAAAAATTTTGATAAAATGAAAAAAATAGTTTAAAAAAAGCTGAAAAGTGCAACTACAAAGGTTATGAGTGTGCAACAGGCATGGACATTGTTAAACAATACCATCTTAGAAGTGCAGTCCAGATGTATTCCATGCATTAAGAAATTTAGAAGGAAGGCCACACGAATGCTGGCATGGTTAAAAAGTGAGATGAAAGAGGCTATTTTAGCCAAAAGATCTTCATTCAAAAATAGGATAAAGCATAAGCATTGACAAGTTAAATGTAAGTCACGGATAAGACAGGCTAAGAGAGAATTTGAAAAGAAGTTGGCCGAAGAGGCAAAACTCATAATAAAAACTTTAAAAAAATATCTGAAACAGAAAGCTGGCGAGGGAGTCAGATGTTAGATGAACAAGGGGTTAAAGAGGTACTTAGGGAAGATAAAGCCATTGCAGAAAGACTAAATTAATTCTTTGCTTCGGTGTTTACTGAAGAGGATGTTGGGGAAATACCCGTTCTGGAGACAGTTTTCAAGGGTGACGATTCAGATGAACCAAACCAAATCACTGTGAACCTGGAAGATATAGTAAGCTAGATTGACAAACTGAAGAATAGTAAATCACCTGGACCAGATGGTATACACCCCAGGGTTCTGAAAGAACTCAAAATTAAATTTCAGACATATTACAATTAATTTGTAACCTATCATTAAAATCATCCGTTGTACCTGAAGACTGGAAGGTGGCCAATGAATCCTGATATTTAAAAAGGGCTCCAGAGGTGATCTAGGAAATAATAGACCGGTGAGCCTGACTTCAGGGCTGGGAAAAATCATGGAAACTGTCATAAAGAATAAAATCACAAAACATTTACATAGACATGGTTTAATGGGACCTTCTGCCCTGCTCCTAGCACTTCCAGCGCTGCTTTAAGGACAACACTCGAAGCATAAGCTTAACGATATGTAGTTATCTGGTTACAATTTTGAGTTATCCAGCTAAATGGCCTTTGAATATTGGCCTGTTCATGTTTACTCCAAGAGTACTGCTTCAGAGTGCTTGCAGCTAACAAAGCATTCTTAATTACTTATTTTCTAGAAGAATCTGCATGTTCTATTTAAGTGTACTGCTCTAGAGTGCTTGCAACAGAGAATATTAATTAGTAGTTTACTAAAGGAAACTGTATGTTTAGTTCAAGAGTACTGCTCTAGAGTGCTTGCTGTTAACAGAGAATTATTAATTAATTGGTCATAAAAAAACCAAACTGCAGGTTTGGTTCAAGAAATACATGCAAGTAAGTCCAGAGAATTTAGGATAATGAGTCCTTAAACCTTGAATGCCATGATTAAACTAAAGTCTAACAGGCCGATACAGTACAGTGCGCTCCGATGGAGCGCACTGTACTGTAAGGGGCGAAAAACGTGCATCCAACCCGTGGCACCCAATAGCGCCCTCAACATACAAATGCATGTTGATGGCCCTATTAGGTATGCCCGCGCGATACAGAAAGTAAAATGTGCAGCCAAGCCACACATTTTACTTTAAGAAATTAGCGCCTACCCAAAGGTAGGCGCTAGTTTCTGCCGGCACTGGGAAAGTGCACAGAAAAGCAGTAAAAACTGCTTTTCTGTTCACCCTCCGACTTAATATCATGGCGATATTAAGTCAGAGGTCCTGAAGAGTAAAAAAAGTAAAAAAAAAAAGAAAAAAAAATTTTAATGGGCTGGTGGCTGTCGGGCTGAAAACCGGATGCTCAATTTTGCCGGTGTCCGGTTTCCGAGCCCATGGTTGTCAGCGAGCTTGAGAACCGACGCCGGCAAAATTGAGGATCGGCTGTCAAACCCGCTGACAGCCGCCGCTCCGAGTCAAAAGGAGGCGCTAGGGACGCGCTAGTGTCCCTAGCACCTCCTTTTGCCCGTTTCTACCGCACCACCTAATTTAAATATAGAATCACGTGCACAGGCGAGTGGCCAGTGTGCGCGCTGGGAGAGCGGGCATTCGTCCGCTCTCCCGCGGACTTTACTGAATCGGCCCGTAAAGTAGCTATTCCTGCTATTAACATTGCCTCTAGCTCTAAGAAAGATTGAGTCCTATTTATTTATTATTAATTTTTATATACCGGTGTTTGATTTTACATATCACATCGGTTTACATTTAAACAAAATTTGCAGGAACTCATGCGTTACCTTCGTCAAATACATTAAACATTTAAATATGGGGATTGTTAACAAGGGATATAAAAGAACATGGGGAATGGCTAACACTATGGGATGCACAAAGGGGTGCACAAAGGGGAGTGCCCCTTTGGCGCGCCCCTTTGGAGCGCGACGCACGGCGTGCGACGCCTGGTGTTCTGGCACCGTTTAACGTCCGTCACAGTCCTCAGTGACATCAGAGGGGGTGAGTCTCCCAATCAAGGATCACACACTGCCCCTCCCCTCTCAGTTCCAGATGGATTCTTTCACCTTTTTTTTCTTTCTTTCTGTCTTTCTCATCACTGTTAGTTATTTCAGGGAGCCCGGTGGTGATGGTGTGTGGCATCCCTGTGCGCAGGCACCCGGTGTTCTGTATTGAAGTTAATTAGAGTTAGGCTCCTTGCAAACATTACAGGGCTTTTGGGGTTTTAGGCCTGCTTTGTAACTTAGTGAAAATGGAAAATAAAGCTGTGTTTGGTTATATTTTATTTGTTTTTTTGATGATTGGGAAAAAGTATGTTAATAAATTGTTAAAAATTATACAGTTGCAAGCCTTATCCTATAATCCTTATGGGAGTGGCCTAGGTTGCTGTAGTTGTAGGTAACAAAAGTTGCCATATTGTGTTAGACCGAGGGTCCATCTAGCATAGCATCCTGTTTCCAACAGTGACCAATCCATGATAATACCCAAATGGTAAATAAATCCCATGCTACTATTGCCAGTAATAAGCAGTGGCTATTCCCTAAGTCAGTTTGATTAATAGCAGTTTATTGAACTCTCCAGAAACTTTTCCAAGCTAATATACCAGCTATATTAGCTGCCTTAACAACATCCTCTGGCAATGAATTCCAGAGCTTAATTGTGCGTTGACTGAAAAATAATTTTCTCCAATTTGTTTTTAAATGTGCTTATTGCTAATTCATGGAGTTCCCCATGAAGGGGAACTTGGCTTAGAGTATGCCACATTGACTGCCCTCGCTGACCCCAATACTGCCATACCAACTAGTCAATATTCAAAAATATTAAGATGGATAACTCACAAGTTATTCATCTAAATGGCAAGTTATCCATCTACCTCATAAGTTATCCATCTAACTCCATGTTATCCAAGTTATCTGTCTAAGTCAAAGTTACCCATCTAACTCCAAATTAGTTTTGAATATTGACCTCTATATGTCTTCTATGCACAATCAAAGCTGACTACGGCCTCCCCTAGTGGACCACATGTAGGTGTATCACTACACCACACACACACGCGCGCACACACGCGCACACACATGCACACACATGCACACACATACACACACGCGCACACATGCACACACACACACACGCACACACACATGCAGATGGTTGTTCACGCTCTCATGATCAACCATACACACACATGCATATACTCATATGCTCTTTTGCTTGTTTCCCCCCTCTGGAAGCACAAAGGACAATAACAGCAGTCTCCTCCTTCAGTCCCTAGGGTCCACCAGACTCTTCCTCTTTCTTCTAGTTTCTGGGCCATGCTGTTCCTGCTCCTGCTTGCAGATCGTAGAGAAGAGGGGTGCAGGTGGGAGGCTTCTTACCAGCTGCACTGCTCCTCACTGCCGGGGTGGGGGGGGGGAGAGCGGAGGAGGCTGATGCTTCTTGTGACCCCGAGGTCCGCACTGCTTCTCCCTGCCAGGGCGGGGAGATGATGAAGAGGCTGATGCTTCTTGTGGCCCTGCGAACCATGAGGCTCCTCGTTGCTGAGGGTGGGGGGGAGGAGGTGGCCAAAGCTTCTTGCAGTCCCCTGGGCCGCATGTCTCCTCATTGCTGGGTGGGGAGATGAGAAAGAGGCCAATGCCTCTTTGCAGATGGCGCTGCTCTTTGCTAGGTGGTGGGGGTGGAAGGAGGGAGCAGGCGGATGCTTCTTGTGACAATGGAACTAATGGCCAAGCCATATCAACATAGGCTAGCTGTAAATGTGGTGAAGAGAATTAAAAATAAAATAATGAATTTGAAGGGGCTGTGTAAGTTAGTGAAGCCGAGGAAATGGAGTAAGGCTTTTAAGCCAGTGGGCAGAGGCCATTCTTGAATGCTTTTCAGCTTTTGAGGGTCCATCTGAAAGCCATTTTTGGAAACAATGTACCCCAGAAATGGCACTGACTCCTGGTGATAAGCATACTTCTCAAGCTTTGCATAAAGATGATTGGCACATAGTCTTTGTAGTACCTTTTTCACATCAGCCTGGTGAGTCTGGAGGTCCTGAAAGAAAATCAGGATGTCATCTAAATATACCACCATGCACTGGTACAGTAAATCTCACAGAATATCATTCATCATATTCTGAAACACCGCTGGTGCATTGCACAATCCAAAAGGCATGACTAAGTATTCAAAGTGTCTGTCATGGGTGTTAAAAGCTGTCTTCCATTCATCTCCATGATGGATTCGGACCAAGTTGTAGGCCCCTTTTAAGTCCAGCTTCGTAAACACCTTGGCCCCCTGGAGTCTGTCGAACAGCTCGGTTATCAACGGCAGAGGGTAGCGATCCTTGATGGTGATTTCATTGAGACCTCTGTAATCGATACAAGGGCGAAGAGATCCTTCTTTCTTTCCAACAAAAAAGAACCCCGCACCAGCCGGGGACTTAGAAGGCCTAATAAACCTTTTTTGCAGATTGGCCTTTTTGCAGACATGGCCTCAGTCTCTGTTATTGAGAGGGGGTATACCCTTCCCTTAGGAGGCTCCGAGTTAGGCTTGAGATTTATTGCACAATCAAAGGTCCTGTGTGGAGGTAACATGTCTGCTGCTTGCTTGGAGCAGACGTCCTGAAAAGACGTATATTGTGGCGGCAGACTAGGTAAAGATGGAGTCGTCGACATGCAGGGCAGCAGTGAAACTTTGGCTAAACAACAATCATGGCAGCCAGGGCCCCACTCAGAGAGCTCCATGGTGGTCCAATTGAACTGGGGTGTGTGTTCCTGTAGCCATGGTAGGCTGAGTACCACGGGGTGAATAGCCTTCTCAAGGAGCAGGAAAGAGATGTTCTCCATATGTAAGGCCCCAGTGCGAAGGTATATGGGCTGCGTGGTAAGCGATACTTCCCCTGGAAGTGGTTCTCCATGTATAAAAGACAGCAGTAGAGGTGTAGCTAGGAATTCGCAGATGGTCTGCGATTCTCTTTAGCATATAGTTTCCTCCCGCACCTGAGTCCACGAGTGCGAGTGTTGAGAATTCAAGACCTCCGGAGATGAGAGAGACGGGGAGAGATAATAGGGTCAATTGTCAAATACTCATTCATGGGCACATATGGACAATAATATTTGCTAGAAAAATAATTCTAAAAAATTGTCTGAAGCACCTTGTGGTGATCCTTTATGGTATGGCCTTTAGGACCGCAGATGATTGAACAGACCGGATGGCTTTGAATCTAGCAAAGCACGTTGCCAGGCTTGCTGATGCGGTTCCTATACATATTTTGAAATAAATCTGTCGAGTTGGTGATGAGCGTCCTTTGAATAAGCGTATTGGCGGATTCCTTTTGTTTTTTCTGATATTATACACACAGGATCGATTTTGGCTCTTTGTTTTGTTTAGTTGTAACCTGAAAACCAGACAGGTTTGTAGCTATTGAGGACCTGGGCTAGTTACCCTCTCATATATGTTGTTGCTTTTTACTATCTTTTCACTTACCTTTACAAGCAGCATAGACAAAAGCAAAGAAAGAACAGACTATTACATGTACTCAGAATTTTTTTGTCTCTATATGTTCATTACCGTGTTGTCCAGAGGAAAACATGAATAGCTCCAAATTCATTAAAAAAAATTGAACTATATCTTGCTTAAAGAGTAGAAAGTGAATACTGTTTTCAATCCCCGGATTATGTTACTATTCAATTACAGTTAGATAATGAAGTTTGTGAAGATAAAGTAGATAGTATGAGGTCACATAGAAATGCCAGTGCATTAGAGGGTGAGATGAACTATCCTGTGATTTCTCCCAGGTTGCAATTCAGTGCTTTAATTATTAGTCCTTCCCCCTACCTTCCCTGTATTGCACAAAAAACAAACCCGGGGAAGGGAAGAAGGGTGAGAGGATATAATAAACTGAAATTCCTTTTGTCCTCCCACCAGTGTCACTTACTGGTGAGAACCATGTCTCTTTGTGTGAATCAGAACCATAATTGCCTTTTCCTATTTCCATGCTGAATATATTTTCATGAAAGGGTTTTATTTTCTTTTTGCATATTTATTCAGGAAAAGATGTTAGGAGACTTGCACAATAAATATAAAAAATGAATTTTATTAGATGCTTTAATGAAGTGTCATGTTCATTCTTTTCTTGCCTGCATTTGGGCAGATAATTTCTCTGATCCTTATTCTGTTTATAATAGCTTGGTAAATTACCAAAAACTATAAAATGGATTACAGTTTGTCACAGTTTCGCCTGCTGTGCAGTCTTTCCATACCAAGGTTCAACATGTTGCACAGTCTTCCCTCCATCAGGGGTCCTCAGAGAGCCTTGTTCACTACCTTGCCAGTTCCTCCTCACTGATAACACAATGCCCAAGTCTCAGCCCTACTTATCCCAGCCTGTCCAGTGCCTCAGTTTCTCTTCATTGAGTCCTCTTATCTCTCTGACCTGGCCACTCTTCCTCGCTATTCTGACTTGCCTAGCCTTGTGGCCTCTGGGCCTTCTGTCTTACCTTGCAGCCTCTGGGCCTACTAGGATTACCTTTCCCTGTCTCGTTTCCTGTTGTCCAGTTCTTGCCCTGCCCAGACCAGTTCAGTCATTTGTCTATTTCCCAGGCCTTGGCCTTGTCCTTTGCCTCAGGTCCAGCTCCAAGCCTGTACTCTGATTCTAGTCCCAGCCTGTGCATTGTGTCCAAGCCCCAGCCTGTACCTGAATCTAGCTCTCAGCCTGTGCCTGACCTCAGCTTCTGGCCTGTGCCTACCCACAGCTCCCAGTCCATGCCTAGCCATGATATTCTATAATATATCCATTCAACCACCCTCAAAATTATTATTAAATCATAACTCTACGGGATACACATTTTTTATCTTATTTTTTAAATTTTTTTATATATATTTTATTTACTTCACCAATATCTGTTCTTATCTTTTTCAAAAGCATTTTTAAAGATGGAAGTGGAAGTCTCATTCAACGACACTTTCAATCAACTTCAAATCCATTGAGTTAATGTTGGTCTGTATTTTGTATATTTAATCATTGACATTCCACCACACCATCCTATTTTTTAATTCAAAATCAAAAATATATCCCACCCGTTTATTTTTTTATTTATTTCAATGTTGAAAGTGCAATTTCTTGAATATTTTAAAAGTTTTCCGTCGTTTACTTAACTTATTGTTATGTCTTGTAACTCTGTCAATTGTCCTCCCAATAAGGCCTTGTTTCGAAATATCCAGATTTCTTCTTCAGGGAAAGTTGTGACACGTCCTTCTTGTTTCAAGCATTCTTTTTCACTGCGATGGAATATTTTCTTACTCACACGCTCGCTTTTTTATACTCCTCCTACTACTCCAGAAACAACCAGTCAGGCTCTCTTCCTCAACCACTACACAACGATAACCAATCGAGTTCTTCGTTAAGTCCGTTAGGAATTACTGAGTTTAATTTAAAAATCCATCCTTGTTCCCGTTAGTTTAAGTTCACCGTGTCGTCTCCTCCCCGTATTGATTGCATCATTTGCTCAATGACAGTCCACTTAAGATCTTCAGACTTGTGCCGTGTGTCTATACAATGCTGAACTATAGGTGCAGTTAAAGTTCCAGTGTTTAATAGTGAACGGTGTTCACCTAACCTGGTTTGTATCTGCCTACTTGTCCTTCCCACGTATATTTTCGGACATGGACATATTAATATGTATCTTGTAGAGATATGATTTAATAATAATTTTGAGGAGGGTTGAATGGGTATATTATAGTGTAACGTGGGGCAATCCCTTGAGTTGAGAATATTAATAACCATTGTTAGCCATGATATTCAGCAGGAGACAAGTTCTACCAGCCTGCAGAACCCAAGGGCTCAACCTGTAGGGTAGGGGTTTGGTTAGGCAGAAGACAAACTCTAGCCCTGCCTTGTAGTCCTGTATTGCTTCTGCAGGATTGCTACCTGATTCCAGCCTGCCAGTCCATAACAAAATAAAGAAGCCAAACAACCCCCACAGGAGTGGATGCAGGACTCCCTGCCAACCTGGTGAGTCCAGAACAGATTTTTCTGCTATCGACAATAGAAATGATGTTTCTGCCCCAGCACTTCAAGCCATTCCGGATTTTGTGCATTATTATTTTATTTATTTATTTGTTGAATTTTATATACCGTCATTCGGTGAAGTCATCACAATGGTTTACAAGAATCAAAGTGTAATTTTCTTAACAATTGTGAATTAAGGTATAACAGGATACATATTAAACAAAAAGTTAATCTTTTATAGTCCAGAAGAAAATCATTGTTGAGTGATGAGGGTTTGTTTGGTGCTGGTTGGAGACAAGTTATTTTGTGGATTTGGTTGGTAGTTCCTTTGGGTGTTAGGATGTTGTGAAGTTTGAGTGTCAATGTAGACTTTGTAAAACAGCCACGTTTTTAGATCTTTTTTGAAAGTTTTGAGGTTAGGTTGGGTTCTCAAATCTTTTGGGAGGGAGTTCCATATTTTAGGGCAGGCAATGGAAAAAGCTCTTTCCCTGGTTGTTGTCAAGTAAGCATCTCTAATGGGGGGGGAAGACAGTTAAGTGGCCTGTGTTGTTTGAACATAAGTTTCTTTGGGGATTGGGGGGATATGTTTAAGCCAATTTGACCATGATGTTCATTGTTTAGTAATTTATGTATGATGGTCATGGATTTGTGTTCAATTCGGGCTTTAATTGGAAGCCAGTGTAGTGAAATCAGTATAGGCGTTATGTGGTCATTCTTCTTTGTGCCTGTCAGAATTCTGGCTGCTGAATTTTGCAAAATCTGGAGAGGCTTGAGGTTGGAAGATGGTATTCCAATCAGTAGGGAGTTGCAGTAGTCGATGGTTGAGAATATGAGTAGCTGAAATACAGTTCTGAAGTCATAAGGGTTAAGAAATGGTTTCAAACGTCTTAGGGTTAGTAGTTTGTGATATCCCTCTTTGATTTTGTTTGATATATGGTTCTTGAATGAAAGTTCTTTGTCAATAATAATTCCTAGGGAGTATTGAGTTCATTTGATTGTCAAGTAATAGTAGGGGTGGTGGAGTTGGATTGGGTTTTTTGTCGATGAGGATTATTTCAGTTTTGTCGATGTTGATTATGGGTTTCAGTGATGTTAGGAGATGTTTAATTGAGACAAATAGAGCAGATGTTTCTTTGTACATTTCTTCAATTGAATTTTGGATGGGAATTAGAAGTTGAATGTCATCAGCATAGAGGAAGTGGGTGATTCCATTATCGTTTAGTAGTTGGCAAATCGGAAGAAGGTATATGTTAAATAGAGTGGCCGATAACGCTGATCCTTGGGGAACTCCAGTGTTGAGGTTAATCTTTTTGGATGGGTTGTTGTTAATTGATACTTGGTGGGTTCTGTCAGATAGATAGGATGAGAACCATTGAAAGGTGGTGTCAGTTAAACTGATTTCAGTCAGTCGTTCTAGGTGTATATTGTGGTTTACTGTATCGAAGGCAGCTGAGAGGTCAAGGAGAATGAGTAGGCAATTTTTGCCTTTGTCGAATCCTCTTAGTATCGTGTCATTCAAAGAGAGTAGGAGAGTTTCTGTGCTTAGGGTCTTTCTGAATCCATATCAGGTTGGTGATAGGATGTTGTTTGTTTCAAGATAATCGTCAAGTTGGGAGTGTACGACTTTTTCGATGTTCTTGATTATGTCTGCTCTGCTTGCCAAATTTGGAAACCCCTCGCACTATCTAGAATGCATTGTTTGCAATTTCCCTAATTTTAAATTTTGGGACTGTACAAAATGTTGGTATATAAACTCTGCATCTGTAAATGCCTTGAGCAGTTGTGCTACACCCCAGCCAGATCCCAAGCTATGGATTCCACTTCCTGATGATACGATTGCAGCCCAGACCCTAGCTTATTGGAAGTGCAAAAAATGACCAGCTAAAAGTTCTCTGATATTTCCAGACTGTATGGGAAGTGGTTCACTTAATCCTACTTGGTGAGAATGTAAATGCCTTCCTGGCTATATGCCTCTGGACAGAGCCGGTCCATTTTGTTCTGCAAATAGTCCAGTGTCCAGTTCACAGATTAATATGCACTATGTGTTAAAACCCTCTGATGCTGTGGGTTTTCCTCCTAATAGTTTGAAAGGCATGCAATCTACTGTGGAAGCTCCATGGAAAACCACAGCACACTCAGACACAAGTAAATCGAGCCACAGAGAATTAAAATCAGCATCTGTAAAGGTAAATTCTGCTTTAATACCCAGAATAGGCTCCTTGAAAAGCACAGATAATTCAATTACAACTTGCCAGCTTAATTTAAATTCCTTAGTAGCAAGGGAAAATTCTGTTTCTGTTTGCAGTACTCCAGTTCTCTTGCCTTGGTTTCAGATGGCAGAAATTTTGAAACAGAAAGAGCTAGTTGATTCAGGTCCAAGAACCCAGAAACCATGGGTTGCAGGTAACAAACTGCTAACGAGATCAGCTCCGACTCATAGGAAAGTGAGGTGTGCCTTTTCTATACTGGCCTTCTCTGGATCTCTCCTGAGTGTACAAGGCTCATAAATTAACTCCAATCCTGTTCCACAGAAGCCATTTCAGATTGCTGTTCCCACTACAGCTGTAGGCCTGCCTTCAGGGAAGTCCTGTACCTCTGCTCATTATGCATTGTGAAAACCGTTTAACATCGTCTGCACATTCTAACTTATTTTCCCAGTATGATGGGAATAGTAATCCCCTCTGAAGCCCTGCCAGTCTCAATGGTGCCTCAGCTCCAGGAGGATTCCATTCCATTTACTCCACTCTCATTATTTGAAATTATTTTATCATAAGATTCCCATTATCCAAAACTACTGTCTGCTTTTCTTACATAGCTTGCTTCTGGGCAAAGATTAAATTTTTGACTGATTCATTAAGTAAGTAAGCTGTTGATTCCTTGCCACTTTACTCACTTAAAGCTTCCCTTTCTTTGCCTAATTTCACCTACAACCCACCTTGTTTGACCAGTTCTTCCTGTTAATATAAGAGATTTATAATTTTGGTCTCTAGACTGGGGAGTACATTTCTCAGTTTCTTAAACAAGACTGGGGCTTATATTCTGTATCTGCTTCATACTATACAAGAAATGGCTGATTAGTAACTATTTAAATAACCTGATTTCTCCTTAAAATATTTCCAAACTCCAAACATTAGATTTGATGATATTCCAGTAAAAACTGTTCCTCCTATATTTAATCCCATGTACCTTAAATTGTCTCAGTCATGGTTTTGCTGTCTTAACCCAAAATCTCTCATTTCTGTAACACCTCTTCTGGTGGGAATCAGAAGGCTCATATTTAATACTGAGGCTAAGCCACAATCTAAAATCTTCAATCTCCTTAACATCTATGTACTGGATTTTCCTTAGAGGAAGAGGTTATCCTCCAAGGCCATGCACATTCTGTGTGTCTGTTTCCAAGTGCACAAGAATCAAGACACACGAATAGTGTTCTAACATATGGTTTTTATTAAAGCACTTGTTTAATATAGATAATGTGACACAGAATACATTTTCTCCTTGGTAAATCCATAGTCCATAAATAAAAAACTTTCAACATCAACTGTGTAGTCTTTCTCTGTTATTGGAGTCCCAGCTATTTCTTCTTGAAGTTAGGGACTCCCAGAGCACTGTGCATTGATATTCCCTCCAATTTAGAGTTCCTTGTTTGATACCTGAATTTTCCTGAGGCTTTGATCTGATCCTGCTTCCACTCTTTTAGTTTCTTGACTTGTACCGGATAGGTACCTCTTTTCCTCTTCTCTTTATACCGGATAGGTATCTGTTGTCAATGAATACCTTGGGGATGCCACTTCTTTCTCCTTTTTTTTTTGTTATTTTCACCAGTTTGGACATACTCTCTTCAATAAACAGTTTAGTCAGAGAGGCACTGTCTGTCTGTCTCTATCCAAAAGAACTAGGTGGAAAAAAATTTCAGTTTTCATAACAAAAATGGGAAAAGAAGAATGAAGAAACTTCCTTTCAAATGAAGTTCCAAAATGAAGACTCTTCTCCTTCTCAAAACAAGATAAATCAATAAGAAAGTTTATCATATCTCCAAAAATCCTTACCTCACTGAATTGAGCCTAAGGTTTCTCCAAAAGAAAGAGAACGCATAAGAACACTTCTCTCCCTTAGACTTGCAACACAAAAATCCACAATTCCTCTATGAATTTCTGCCTAATCTAGACATAGGAAACAACCATTGCAGCAGACTCACATGGGAGCACTATGGCACAGATGGAATGTTCTAGGATGTGCAGAGGGACGCCATATGTTGCATTCGGGATTCGTATTCGTCGGGGGGCAGATATGTTGCATTCGGCAAGGGGGGCCCCCCCGATACGTACATGCGCTAATTCTTATTCGTTTCCCAGCTAAAATTGAATTAAGTAAAACCCCCCACCCTCCTGACCTCCCCCCCCAAGACTTACCAAAACTCCCTGGTGTTCCAGCGGGGGGGTCCGGGAGCCATCTCCTGCACTTACACCCTCGGCTGCCAGTATTCAAAATGGCGCCAACAGCCTTTGACCTTCTATGTCACAGGGGCTACCGGTGCCATTGGTCAGCCCCTGTCACATGGTAGGAGCAATGGATGGCCGGCGCGATATGTTTCGCTTCCCCACGAATACAACGAATATGGCTCTATAAGTTGCGGATTACAAATACGTAGGAAACGAATGCACACCCCTAGTATGTTTCTGTCTCCTTATCGAATGGCACTACCCTTCTACAAGGTTAGACCTTTATAGGGATCCCAGTGGGGTCCCACACTCTTTCCCCAGTAAAAAAAAAAAAATAAATTGGTACACTCTGTCACAAATTTACAAACATCATGATATAAAAGACAGTATTGCTATATAAGAACTAGACAGAATAATAATACTATAGTGGAACACATAGTGGACTGCAGCACCCACCACAAGCTCTGTAGCTGGTACAGGTAATAAAATTTACGGGTGTATAAGCTCCTAACCTATAAAAGAAAAACATGTTAAACATCTGTAACATAACCCACAGGCTGCAGAGCATCCCTCCTATAAAAGAAAACATGTTTAGGAAAACTCTTTGTAAAACCCATTCTGAATTCATATTATGCCTCAAGATCATGGGGCTACATAAGTGCTGAAATACAGAATAATACCTTCCAACTTAGGAAATGATTTACTTCCTTAGCCCTTAGACCTTGATACCTTTCTTTCATGTGTATATCCACACTGTTTGGAGACACCAAACTGTATCCTCCAAAGCTGTTTTCCTTTTAGTAGAACACCAAACATGTGAAATATAAAATGACAGGATGTAGAGGTTATGTATTACTATTCATCTGCATGCTGTTAGATGACCCAGAAATTATATAGATTCATATGGGTGAACTCTCTCACTGTTCTCTGGCTGTAAAACCACCAAGTTTCTTCAATACAATTAACAGAAACACTTAATTGTTATATGCGATAGAGACCTTGAGCATGGGAAAGCTCAGAGGCCTTCGCAAACTGTTATGTGCATGCAGGCTTTGGCTAAATGTAGCACAAGATGCCATGAGCAGCTGGTGCATGAGAATAGGAGATGTGTGCCCTTGGACCTCGGTGAACCCAGAGAGGAGCTCTGGGGAAACACCGAGGCTGGTGAGAGAGATCCGTGTCTGGGTCGAGGCCAAGCCCAGGCCCCTGCCAACCTGCATACCTCAGTGAGACCAAACCCCCTTGATTGGTCTCTGAGTAGTCATCTGACTACTCCAAGCCCTTTTATACCTGCCGCTGGGAACGGCAATGGCAGCAGGCCGGACAGGAGACGAGGGGAGACGAAAGCTCTGGAACATGAAGACTCAGATAAGAGACGTGGGACATGAGGACTCAGATGAGAAGCTTGGGACATGAAGACTCAGATGGGAAGCTTGAGCACAGACTCAGGATCAAGGTTCAGGAGCAAAGTCAAGTACTGGGTTGAGGCTGCAACGCAGCATGCCCTACACAGCCCACAGCCCATGGGCTGGTCGCGGACCATGCTTAAGTGCGAAGCAGACTCCAGATGAATACGTGGTAGTTGAAGCCAGAACATGGCGAAGATTCAGTAGAAGCCTGTACCAAGGCGTGCCCTACACAGACGCCCGTGGCTGGTTGCAGACCACGCTGGAATGGCACAGGTTCAGTCAGAGTCTTAGGCATTGATGGAGCAGCCACCAGAACATCCGAGGGCCGAGACGAATTCCAGGCTAAGGGACCAAGACGAGACTTGGCTTCGAGCATAGGGTATGGGGCCAAGACGAGACTTGGCTTCGAGCATAGGGTAGGGGGCCAAGATGAGACTTGGCTTTAGGCATGAAACATGGGACCAAGACAAGACTTGGCTTCAAGTGAAGAAGACCCTCCAGAGACTAATCCTGTGAACAAGAAGGCAGGCCCATGCCACTAGGTGATGAGACACAACATGACATGCCAGAGAAGGTATCAATGAGGAACCAAGGGTCCAGAAAGCAGAAGCGGAGACTAGGCATCAGGAAGTAACATCAGGAAGACCTCGAGACATCAGGAAGACAAGGGATAATCCACAAGAGACCAGGAGCATGAAGAACAATGAGGGATCACACGAAGAACAGGAAATACCAGCAGGAGTGAAGGCGAGAAGCCCTTGAGATGAACTAACTCCTTGCGAAGGCAACTAAGGACTGGAAGCTGGGCCCTAATATTGGGCTGGAGATCAGAAGATGCCCTGGGAGGAGTCCAGGTGGAGCCTATGGCATTTCCGGCCATGGCCCTTTAAATCTATGAAGGAGGCACGGCCCGCGCCCTAGGAGGAAACAGGAAGAGGAAGTCAGAACCATGGAGAGCGGCTATGCTGCCGCTGATGCCGGAGAAGCAGGGCTGGGCTGAGCAGCAGGCCCCAACGTGGGAGGCTGTTCTCTGCCGCAAGAGGCAGGCTGGGGGAGCGGCTCCACGCCACAATGGAGCCCGAGGACCGCGGCCTCCGGGCTGCGAGGCCGAAGAGAATGTCTGCGGCACTCCCTGCCATGCGAGGGCCCCGATAGTCGCGGCTCCATGCCACGCTGAAGATTAAAGTCCGTGGCTCCTGCCACAAAGGTCGACGACTCCTGCGCCACGGAGGTAGGTGCAGGGTTATAACATTAATGGCAGCAATCTCTTCCTTGCAAGAGGAAAAGAATGAGGCTAACACATTAATTCTCTGTAAAATAATACCTTTGTCTTCTCTAGTGAAAAAGAAATAAAATATTCACATAAATATACTAATGTAATACTCTTTCCTGCGATAATGAAAAGAATAAAACTTTCACATAGGTTTCACTGTTCCGGTTGAAAACAGAAAGCAAATTCATATCAACAGTTTTCCATTTTAGCTGATTGCTAATCAGGGAAAAATACAAAATTAATACTGTAAACATCTGACAGAATTCTATTTCTCATCCATTTTGGAGTTGACAACATAGATGGAAATTACCTTTTTGATATTATCTAGACTCTAGAGAGATTCACCACCTCTTACTCACTTTGCCGTTACTGAGTACTCTTAACACACCAGCATGTTCTCATTTTTATAAATGAGGATACAGGTTACTTTCATTAGCATGCTTCTTTGCCACACCAGTGTCAGCAGGTCTGGAGTTAGGCAAATGTAATGAAGGCAACTGCCTTTGGTGAGAAATTGTCATAGGCGCAGGAGTACAGCTCTTGCTGCCTTGCTTTTATCTGTGCTTGCTGGTGGTAGTGACCCTACAGCAGCAGAAACTCAATCAACAAACCTCAGTGCGGGGCCTGCATGAGCCTTTGCATGCTGACGGGCCCTGGGGTGTCCCGCCCCAATCTCCGGCACAAGCTTCCTGTAACCCTGGAAACCCGTGCGAGGGGGCAGGGTACCACAACGTTTGTCAACAAGCAAGGGCTCTCGTGGGTCCCGTGCTGAAGTTTCTTGATCAAGTTGCTGCGGTGCTAGGCTGCTTTATGGCATCAGTAGCAGAAGTGAGTGGGAAGGCTGAAAGAAGGGAGGATCTAGATAGAGGAGATATGGAGGAGGTTTCCTCATACTTCTGATGACTTCTGGATGGAGAACCCCCTTCCGATCATTGAGCGGACACAGGGAACCCTCCGCAGCCCCCCACCTATAGACATCCTGTATTTGAGGGAAGTGGATATTGAAGGATTTTGCAAGTTTAACCATAGAAATCCAAGTTCACACCAAACGAACCCATACCCCAAACAATTCTTATGAAAAATACTGCCAGTACCATTTAGATTATAAAGCTTTCTTACTTCATCTGAATATACTCCAATAATTCATCGATCTTTACTCTCAGTTCTTTTTAGTTAATAGCCACACTGGCAATTTCCAAGGCTGTTTCTTCTCTTTCAGTGTACTTTATATCCTGCACTAGAAACACTTCAGCTTCTTCTGCAAGTAGTTCACATAACCTGTAAAAATATTCTCCATTAAGCATCAGAGATACAATCAGGAACTACACAATTGGATTACTGTAAAAAAAAGGACCCTATAAGTTAAACAGGAACAAGGCCAGTCCACAGTGAAGGCCTAGTGTGAACTGGTAAGAAAAAATACAATGGTTACTATGGAATGAAAACATAAATCTTACTTTGGTATGCTAGAATTGTTTTTGTTCAGAATAACCTTCTATACAAATGTAAAATAATAGTATATAAAAATAGCACAATATTAAATATTAAACAATATTAAAGTGTTATACACACATACGCACACAAACACACACACACAAACACATTTTAAATGATTAAACCAATACCATAGTGTTGCATATAATTCTTATTAGTATTTCTTTGCATAAATCAAATAGTGCACTATAATCATAATTACTTAAATATCAAATCTATTTCAAACTAATTTCCAAACTATGCTCTTGGCTTCTAGGCTGCTTCATTGCCAGATCATCTTGTTCATTGAAGCTTACATTTATTTCCTTGATTAACAGGCCAAATGTCCAAAAGAGCAAAGGTCTCCATCTTAGTGGAAACAACAAGCCTTAGAAAACTGGTCACCATTCTTCATTCTTATCTTTATATATTGGAACATGGGGAAAAAATAAGCTACATCACAAACAGAGAAAATGAGTAAATGTTTCCTTGCTTCACAGTCCTCTCTTTAGGCATCTGGATCATGATGATGCAATAATTCAGTGCAAAACAAATGTCTAGTCCTTCTGGAAAGGAAGTCTTTTATTAGGCTAAATATTGTACAAGGTGTGTCTTCCTCACTACAGTCCTCTCAGGCAAAATTGTCTCCTTATGATTAAAACAAGCTTCATATAGGAGAGCATATAGTATATAACCCAATGTTTATGTTCCATTCTTCATTTCCCTATAGCAAAACTCTAACATTTTCTGAAACATGGGATGTGTTTTGATTGAATAAGCATATAATGAATTGTTGATTAGTTATTTTTCTATATGTTCTCTCATTTCTTTGTTGCTCAACATAGTCTGTTATGCGAAGGGACACATAAGGATAATGAGCTCCAATATTTTATGCATTTGTCTTACTATGAACCAGTCAGCTTGCAATAGTCTCATTAAAGTTCTGTCCACAAGGGGATTCCTATGAGATTTCCATTCCTCAGGTAGAGGGATGCTTGAGAAATCCACTTCAGGGAATGAAGAAAAATCACTGTCTGGAATAACAGTGAAATATCATTTTGTTCCCTTGGTGGGAGAAAATGCTTCTCTAGAACTGCAGGACTGACTGGTCTCTTTCACTCACTCCTGAGCAAGATGGCAAATAACTTGGCTCCTGAGCCAAATCAAGGTAGTTCTAAGGTACTAGTGCCAGACAGGCATCTTTTTGTGCCTATGATTTGCCTCTTGACCTAGGGAATGCAGGGAACTAGCCATGGAATTTCAGCTTTGGAGAAGTCACTCATTCCTGTCGGGCGGATTTTAAATGCCCTGCGCGCGTAAATCCAGCTGGATTTACGCGCACAGGGCCCTTGCGCGCCGGCGCACCTATTTTGCATAGGCCGCCGGCGCGCGCAGAGCCCCGGGACGCGCGTAAGTCCCGGGGCTTTCTAAAAGGGGCAGGGAGGGGGCGTGTTGAGGGCGCGTCTAAAATGGCGCTGCGTTTCGGGGGCGTGTCCCTAAAAAAAATTCTCGAACCATCAGTTTTATTTAAGCATTCCCAAAAACTCCAGGGAGGCCAGTCACAGTGTTACATTAGTGTTCTTCCTCTGACCACCTCACTCTGTTGTTTTTCCATCTTCTGCTATGAGGCAGCTTTGTTTACATGGCAACATCTTCTCTTACAGTTTTCAGCCTCAGTGAACCATGTTTCCAAGTGGTAAAAACCCTGACTTGATCAACTATTTCTGTTCAGAAAGGAGTCTTTCCAAAAAATAACTTGCTTTCTAAAATTTTCTTTTGCTTCTAAAAATGTTTCTTGGGCATTCTTAAATTGGTTAATGTCTTCCCAATTTACTTTATTTATTTATTTATTTAACATTTTTCTATACCGACCTTCAAGGTTAAATACCATATCAGGTCGGTTTACATCGAACAGGGGTAGATCAGTGTAACATAACATAACAAAGGAACAACTTTTTATAATTAGTGGAGGTAAAGCAGAAAAGTAAGAAAGTTACATAATAACAAGGACCATGAACTAGGAAGCTGAATTCAGCTGGAAAAAGAGAAACCTTAAGAATGTATTAAATTAAAATACTAGGAGACTAGTAACTGATGAGAATATTGAAGGGGCGAAGTTCCAAATTCAATGCTGAGTAGTTGTAGTTGTCTAGTGAAAGTTTGAAGGATCAGGGAAGGCTTGTAAGAAGAGCCAAGTTTTGAGTTTTTTTTTAAATGTTGGTAGGCACGGTTCCATTCTGAGTTCTGCAGGTAGGTTGTTCCAGATGGCTGGACCTGCTGTGGAAAAAGCTCGGTCTCTGGTAGAGATGAGTCGTGTAGCTTTAGAAGGTGGGGGTTGTAGTGCTCCTTTGTAGGTTTCTCTCATTGGTCTGTTGGAAGTGTGGAGTTTGAGTGGGAATTAGAGGTCAAGATGGAGGAAGCTATGAATTGATTTGTGAATTAGAGATAGAGCTTTGTGCAGAGCCCTGTGACTGACTGGTAACCAGTGTAAATTACAGAGGACGGGCGTAATGTGGTCTCTCTGGTTGGTGCTTGTTAAAATTCTCGCTGCAGCGTTTTGTATCATCTGTAAGGGCTTGGTTGTTGAGTTGGGAAGGCCAATGAGGAGAGAGCTGCAGTAGTCAATTTTGGCAAATATTAGGGATTGAAGAACAGTCCTAAAGTCATGAAAAAATAGGAGAGGTTTGAGTCTTTTTAACACTTGAAGTCTGTAGAAGCACTCTTTAGTTGTGGTTTTGATCATATTCTTTAGGTTAAGACGGTTGTCTATAATTACTCCAAGGTCTCTCACATGAGTGTGGGTGAGAAGGTGTTTGTGATGGATCTGTGACGAGGGGTTTTCTTGGTTGGAGGAAATGAGGAGGAGTTCAGTCATAGAGGCATTGATGACCAGGTTTAGACTGTTGAGGAGATTAGTGATGGCTTGTAAGCTGTTGTTCCAGAGTGCGATGGATTTGTTAATAGATTCTGTTATGGGAATCAAAATCTGGACATCGTCCGCATAAATGTAGTGAATAAGGTTAAGACTGGTTAACAGTTGGCAAAGGGGAAGGAGGTAAATATTGAAAAGGGTAGGTGATAGGGATGAACCTTGTGGTACGCCAAGGGAAGAATTTGTAGATGGTGATTCTTTATTGTTTATTTTGACTTTAAAACTTCTATTACTGAGGAACGACTTGAACCAATTGTGGACTGTTCCTGAAATGCCTATGTCTGAGAGGCGATTCAAGAGGATGGGGTGGTTGACTGTGTCAAAAGCCGCCGAAATGTCTAAAAGGATTAGGAGAAAGGAGTGTCCTTTGTCTAGACCCATAAGAATATGGTCAGTTAGAGATATGAGTAGGGTTTCTGTGCTGCGAGATTTGTGAAACCCATATTGGGAAGGGAAAAGTAAGTTGTGATCTTCTAAATAATCCGAGAGCTGGATGTTGACCAATTTTTCTGTGATTTTGGCTAGAAATGGTAGATTAGAGATAGGGCGGAAATTTGCCAGCACACCAGGGTCTAGGTTATGTTTCTTGAGGAGTGGTTTCAGGGAGGCGTTTTTTAGATTATCTGGGTAGAGTCCTTGAGTTAAGCAGCAGTTTATGATTTTGGTTAAGGGACCAGAGATTATATTAGGAATAAGTAGCAGTAGCTTGGAAGGAATGTTGTCCGATGGGTGGCTGGATGGTTTCTGCCTTTTAAGAATGGATTCGATCTCTTTGGTCGATATTAATTCGAATTTATCGAATTTGACTCCCTTAAGAATGTAGGTGTTATCGAATGAGGTGTTGTAGTCAGTCTTGGTAGGAAGGAGAGCAAGTGTGTTTGAAATCTTCTGCTGAAAGAAAAGGGCTAGCTCATTTGCTTTGGACTGAGCTTGTTCGTCAGGTATCGACGGTGGTAGAGACTTTGTTATTTGAGAGACATATGCAAAGAGGGTTTTTGCATCAAATTGGATGTCATGGATTTTTTTACCGAAGTATTCTCTTTTTGCTTTTAGAATGGAAGTCCTGTAGTAATGTAGTGTTCCTTTGTATGACAATAGTGTAGTGGTGGAAGGTGCTTTGCGCCATTTATTTTCTTTGTGGCGTAATTCTTGTTTTATCCGTTTGAGATCGTTGGAAAACCAAGGTTGGTTTCCTTTTTTTGTCGTGTTGCTTAGTTTTGTGATTAATGGGCAGAGTTTGTTTGCTACCTCTTCAGTGATCTTGTGCCATGATAGCACTGCTGTGTTAGGGTTGGATAGATCTAAGTTCGAGATTTCCTTGGAGAGATGTTCACTGAGGGTCTCAGAAGCACAAGGTTTCCTGAATTGAAAAGAGGAAAGGTGCTGTGGGGAGGGAGATTGTTTTTTTGTAGTGAGGGTGGTAGTTATCAGAAAGTGATCTGACCAGGGGATAGAAGTACACACAGGTTCCGTAGAGTTAGAAAAATTAGAGTTGATAAAAATAAGGTCCAGGGTGTGTCCTGCTTTGTGTGTAGGTTTGTTTACAATCTGAGTGAATCCCATTGCACTGAGGGCTGTGAGGAGGGTGTCACAATTGGGTGGGTGGGAAGAAGCCTCAAAGTGAATGTTGAAATCTCCCATGATTATGGTGGGTGAGTCAGTGTTGACGTGTTTCACCACAGATTCTATAAGAGGGGAAGCATCTGTGTCTAATACTCCTGGGGGTGCATAGACTAGTAGTACTTGCAGCTGGTTCGATTTGAATAGACCTAGCTCAATTTTAGATTCTGACTTAATTGTATGTGGAGTTAGTCTGAGTTCTTTTTTGGTGGCTAGTAACAGACCGCCTCCTCTCTTTTTTTGTCTGTGAATTGTAAAAACGTCATATTTGTGGGTGGGTAATTGGTTGATTAGGGCAATGTCTGAGTTTTTTAGCCAGGTTTCTGTGATAGCACAGACGTCTGGGTTACAGTCCAAGAGATAGTCGTTGAGGATGTGAGTCTTTTTTGTCAGAGATTGAGAGTTAACTAGTGTCACTGAGAGGAGAGATAATCCTAGGAACTGAGTCAGCGGATTGATCATGATTGGAATGAGAGATCTAGGAGTTCTTACTGGAGGTACCAGAGTCAGAGCTGGAAGCATGCTGCGGTGTAATCGATGGTATCTAATTGGAATATGTTGGGCTAGCATGTTGGAGAGTCTTGCTGGATGTGGGGGAGGCTGAATGAGAGCTGGGTGGATGATGAAGAGTCTTGACTGACGGTGAGGAGGCTAGAATGAATGTTGGAATGGCTGCTGGTGTGAATGGGTGAAAGGTGGCTTTATTTCAGACAGCAGAATCTGTTAGCCCAGTAACTTTGCAGTCAGCAACAATTTATTAATTTATTAAGGTTATAGATTTAGATTCTTCCCTGGATAGGGCTCGGGGCTTCCTCGGGGCTTTACGAAGGGGCGAAACAAAGGGGCAGGCCCCTTTGTTGTGCTCCTTCGGTGCGCGACGCTGGCGCGCGGCGCCGTAGGGAGAGGAGATTTAAACTTCCCTCTGCTGCTGTCTGATTGGCCGGATCGGGCTGGTGGGCGGGTCTTAGCGCCGGGGCCGCTGCTCAATCTGTGAGGTCGGCGATCAGGCCCACCGGGGGGAAGGGAAAATTCAACAGGCCTTACCCCGACGGGTCTGGGGTAAGGCGCAACTTACTTCAGCCTTGGGGCTGAAGTAAGTTGCGCGCGCCGGCCCAACTGCTGGCGCGCAATCCCCGGCACAGCTGCCTTCTGGAGACCTCTGGTCACACCCCCGCCCCGCCCCCGGACCGCCCCTTTGTGCAAACCCCAGGACTTACACACGTCCCGGGGCTTTATGCGCATCGCCGAGCCTTTTGAAAATAGGCCCGGCGCGTGTATTCCTTTGAAAATCTAGCCCACTCTGTTTATGAGAGGGTTATTCTTAAGTCCAGTGTTTTGTTAAAATTACTATCATGGAACATGGTTTATACTGCTAATTGATCTTCATATGATATTTGGCCTTCACCTGAAATATGTTAGGGAATGATTGTAGGGAATTTCTTTTGGTTTTCATATGAAGTTTTGAAATCTGGACTGTTTAATACATTATGGGCCGGATTTTAAAAGGGTTACGCGGGTAGCCGGGTCTAGGCGTCGCCGGGCCTATTTTAAAAAGGCCCGGCGACGCGTGTAAAGCCCCAGGACGCATGTAATTCCCGGGGCTTTACAAAGGGGGCGGTCCGGGACCAGAGCGTGGGTGGAGCGGGGTGGTCCGGGGCGGGGGCAGGGTCATAGGCTCCGGGCTCAGCGGCCATTTGCTGCTGTACTTGGGATTGCGCACGCCAGCAGTCGGCTGGCGTGCGCAACTTGCGCCTGCCCAGAGGCAGGTGCAAAAGGTAAAATAAAAATTTTGAGGGGGTTACAGTAGGGCTAGGGGGAGGAAAGGTTAGGGGAAGGGGTGGGAAGGTCAAGAGTCTTTGAGAAGTGATCAATAACCACCCAGATTACGGTGGTGCCATCTGAGAGTGGGATATCCACTATAAAATTAGTGGACAAGTGGGTCCAGGGTTCCCTGGGGACTGGCAATGGCTGTAACAACCCCCCAGGTGCAGCCTGACTGTGTTTTCTGCTGTGCGCAGGTGGGGCATGAATCCACATAGGTCTTAACATGTTGCTTCATTTGTGGCCACCAATAGTATTGTTGAAGCAGTGCAAGGGTTTGAGCCTGTCCAGGGTGACCTGCGAAACAGGAGTCATGGAACCATTTCAGAACCTTTTCAAGGAGTCAAGTGGGAATAACAGCCTTTCCTGGTGGAACAGTCATGAAGTCCACCAGGAGGATCCAGGCTGGGTCGATGATGTAGCTGGGTGGCTCTGGGGTGTCCTCTGCCTGGAAGGAATGTGAGAGGGTGTCTGCCTGAAGATTTTTGAGAGCTGGTCGTTACCTCAGTTCAAAATCAAATTGTGCAAAGAACAGGGACCAGCGAGGCTGTTGTGCATTTAGTCATTGGGCATGGTGAAGGTGTTCCTGATTTTTGTGGTCTGTATATATAATGATTTGGTGATGAGCGCCTTCTAACCAATGACCCCATTCTTCTAGTGCTAGCTTGATTTTCAGGAGTTCTCTGTCACCGATGCTGTAATTACGTTCTGTGCGTGACAATTTCTTTGAGAAGAGCAAGCAGGGATGGAGGACACCCTTTGTCGAGAAATAGCTTAGTATGGACCCTACACCCAAGGTGAAGGCATCCACCTCCAGGATGAATGGGCATATAGGGTCCGGGTGGTGAAGGCAGGATTTCTTCAAGAAGGCATCCTTTAGTTCCTGAAAGGCAGTTACTGCTTCAGGAGGCCAATACTTCACGTTAGTTCCCTTACGAGTGAGTGCCATGAGAGGTGCTGCAAAGCCGAGTAGTTTGCAATGAAGTGGTAGTAATAGTAGGTGAATCCTAGAAATCTTTGTAGGGCTTGCAGACCTGCTGGATGGGGCCAGTCTTGGATGCTCTTAACTTTCTCAGGGTCCATATGGAACATAAGAACATAAGATATGCCAAACTGGGTCCTAGAGTATGAAAGCCAATAACGATGTGAATGCCGACCAAGAATTCTAAAACTGACTTTGTAAACCATTGTGATCTTCTTTTGGAACAACAGTATATAAAACACCTAAATAAATAAAATATCTATTTTGATAAACTACATTTACGTGCTAATTATACAGCCAAATTAATAAATGTTTTCTCCTCACCTTTAAATGGTATGCACCCCAGTACATTTTTATATTTCCAAAATAACTCCATCCCAAAAACCTGCTATCCTATTGCATAACAAAAACGTATGCATCAGACTTTCAATTGAGATTGTAAAAAAAAAACCAAAACTGTATGGGTTTAGATTTAACAAGAAAGTCTGATGCATACGTTTTTATTAAAGCATAGAATTTAACTTAAAATCTAAGAAGTCACAAAGACAAGAAGGACAAAAGATAACAACTGTATCATGAAGAATAAATTCAAACAAGAGAATGCAAGATTCTCAAACAACCCACAGACTAAGATGTGAAAAACTACGATTTTGTTTGTAATTACTCATACTCCTTGCCTTATATACTAGATTAATTCCATATGTCCTAGAAACCCTCATTAGATAGATGGAAATTAATTCCTGCCTAAGAATACCAATATTGTAACCAATCTTCTTTGTTTTTTTGCTTTTTGTTTGTTTACTGAATTTATAACTATGAATGTCACTTGTAAACCGTTGAGATCTATACATGGAACGACGAAATGTCTAAATAAATAAATACATTGCAATTCTTTCAGAGTTGTATCCCTGTTCATTTTATGTAGATCCTTATAAAAGCATTGTATGCCCTTTATTGACATCTCCTTATCTAATTTCCTGTGCTATTATGTATTCAACTATTCCAAGACTGCTTATATTTTTTTGTTTGCACATTAAATACCATTGCAATACTGAATTTTTACCCTTTCCTGCTGTTTGCATTTTTCTGCTATCTCTCTCACCTTCTGTATTCTCCTGCTGTCCCAGCTTAGTGATTTCAAATAATGTCTCAATTGTAAAAATGCAAAAAATTGTGTGTGGAAGATTGTACCTATCCTGAATCTGTAAAAAATCCTGTACATACTCTTCTCCTTCCTCATACAGATGTTCTACATTCTTTAACCCCTTATCTCTCCAAACCTGGAATACTCTGTGCTTCCTACCCATCTATGGACAAAACATCTATGGGCAAAACAAGGATGCACTACTCTCCAATCTATACCATCTATGAAATTGTCTCCATGTCTTCACAACCAGCCAGAGTAGTATATTCTCCCTCACACTATGAGGAATTTTAGTGTCATTCAAGTGAATGATAGACAGTGAAGACAGTAGCTTGATCATACCCTCCAACATCTCAAGGATACTAAGAAAAAAACTGTCCTGTAATACCATTCCTAACATATCTTGTTCGGCGTGCTGCATTCTATATTCTGAAATTAGGAACTCCTAAACCTCCTGACTCCTTTCTTCTTGTTAAGTTATCATAGCCCACTCTAGCCCTTTTCTCCCTCCAAATCAAAGTAGTAGAAACCAACCAGAATGAAAATAAATTTCCTCTCGTAAACCAACACAGCAGCATTTGCAACTTGTGCAATATTTTGAGCATGATCACCTCTTTTAAAAGGACCATCTCCCCATAAGAGATAATGTGTTACATTTGGCGGCTTGCAGGACACCCCAACAAGCCGCCACACTCACCCCGACGCTGCCAGCATCCTTCTTCACGGCACACGCCACCGACTTTTCCGTGCACGGCAAGATGCTACTGGCTATCACCCCTGCCTAGACGCGCACATGCCCGAATCAACATTTAAAAGGCCCACAGTAGTCAAACGCCATGGTGCTCAGAGATGACATCATTCTTTCAATCCTATAAAGGGGCCCAGCAGACATCTCTACCTTGCCTCAGCAACAGGGCCCTTGCCTCATCTAACCTGCCTCTCAGTCTTGCCTCATCCAGCCTGCCTTCCAGTCTTGCCTCATCCAGCCTGCCTTCCAGCTTTACCTCATCCAGCCTGCCTTTCAGCTTTGCCCTATCTTTGTTTTCTTGTCTTGTCTGTCTGTGTTACCTTTGTTTATGGAGTCTTGCCATGCCTTGTCTTATCTTGCCTAGCCCTTTGTGTCTTGTCTCTCCAGTTCTGACCTCTGCCTTGGACTTAGACTTACTCCTTGCTTGCTGCCTGGACCTGGCCTTAGCCTCAAACCTGGACCGCACTTTGTCTGCCGCCAGCCTCAACTCTTGGACTGCCTCTGGACTCTGGCTTGCCCCTTGAATCTCCTAAGTCCTGCTGGCTAAGGGCCCAACCTGCAGGGGAGGCAGCTGGTACAGAAGAAGCCTTAGCCTGGTTTGTGTCAAAGCGCATTCTCTAGTTTTCAGATCAGGCTTTGTGGGTCCACCCGCAAGACAGTGAAAACTGCGCTGCAACATGAAGGGCTCCCACTCATGCCATTCCTTAGAAATTGCTGAGGCCATGAGCTTGGCCGCCCAAGTGCAGGAACAAAACGGTGAGTTGAATTCCTTAGCTGGTCTCCTTCAAGGGTTTACCCAACAAGTCCAGCAGCAACTTGATCTTGTGAATTGGGTTACTTCAGACTCTGACCCAGTGATTGGACACTGTACAGGCCCAGCTTCCAGTTCCAGTCCCAGCACTAGCCCTGGTGAACCCTGCACCCATGCCCATTCGGACTGTGGAATCCACGATGTACCTCCCGCCACCTCCTAGGTACAGTGATGACTCCAAGGGATGCAGAAGGTTCCTCAATGTCTGTAAAATGCACTTTTAGTTACAGGCAGCTTGTTTTTTGCAGCCTGTGTCAAGATAGCTTATATACTCTCCTTGTTGGATGGACCTGCTCTTGCCTGGGCCTCTCCCTTGTAGGAATGAGATCATCTGTTCCTTGGAAGTTTGGACAACTTCATATGACAGTTTCATCCAGTTTTTGATAAACCCGGTCAAGTCTGATCCACAGCCACAGAATTATTATGTATTCACCAAGGCACTTGCACTGTGGGCGATTATGCAATAGAATTCCATACCCTGGCTTCCGAGCTTGGCTGGGGAGAAGATAGTCAAACAGCCATTTTCTATCAAGGTCTATCTGGGGGAATTAAAGATGAGCTGGCCAGCCGAGACCTTCCTCCCTCTCTGGAAGCAATCATTGCCCTGGCTATCCATGTAGACTTAAGGTTCTAAAAACAGGCTCAGGAGAGGAAGCCATTTCCCCAATCTCCTCATTTGGTTTCTGACTTCCAGTACCCCAGAACCCCTGCCACAGAGTCTACAATCGCTTCTAAAGAACCCATGCAGTTAGGAAGGGCTTGGATCTTGGAAGATGAGAAGCAAAGGTGAAGACAGCAAAATCTCTGTCTCTATTGCTTCGCACAGAGGCATTTTGCTAGCCGTTGCCCCGAAAAGCCAGGAAATCTTAGAAATGGAGCCATGATTGGGAGGACAATGCTAAGCCATCTGGCTCTCTCCCCACAGCCAGTGGTACCAGTATGTCTCAACTTTGGGGAACACACCATGAGTGCCGAGGCCTTACTTGATTCCAGAGCCTGGGTCAATTTTATTCAGGAATTGCTGTTGCACCAGTATGGCTGGCCTACCACCACCTTGAACACTCCTCGCACCATTTTTTCAGTCTATGGTGACCCCCCCCCTGTCTGGCTGTGTGACCTTGGCTACTTTGCCCATCACCATGAAGATTGGTTCACACCTAGAAAGCATCGAGTTCTGTCTAAAGCAGTCAACTCTGTCATTCTTGTATTATCCTAGTTCAGACTCCACCAGCCTTCAATTGATTGGCCTACATTGCAGATTATATATTAGAGGTCCTTTTTTCAAGAACATTGCACCACCCCAGTGACAGCGGCATGGATTACCTTGCCTGATCTATCAAATCTGCCACTTCAGTACACATCACTTACCGGCCTATGCTATGAGCAACAACTTTGCAAATCTCACTGTTCAAAATTCTTGAAGCCCTTTGCGTGGAGATAGAGGCCACTGCCAAGAATGCAGGGGCTGTCCTCATTCAACACGATGATCCTGGAACCCATGAGTCACTTTTTTTCTTCCTGAAGGATCCTTGTCTGCAAAGACAAAGAGAGTGAATGCTCCTTCATGCCTGCCCAAAAATCAAAGAATCCCTGGAATTCATGTCAAATATCCCAAGTCCCCAGATTTTTATTTATTTATTTGAAGAGTTTTATATACCGTCATTCGGAATGTTAAAATAACTCCATCATAACAGTTTACAAAATAGGTTATAGGGAAATGGGGGTAAAGGTGTGCCATTGACATTTCCCCAGAAGCCAAAGACAAGAGGTCTGAGGGGGATGCCCCTGCAAGCTGCCACACTCACCTTCATGCCACCAGCATCCTCTTCTGTGGCACACACCACTGACTTCCCATGCATGGCAGGACACCGCTGGCTCCCGCCCCTTGCCTAGGTGCACGTGCCCAACAAGTCAACATTTAAAGGGCCCGCAGAGGGAAAATGCCATTGTGCCCAGAGATGACGTCATTCTCTTCAGCCCTGTAAAGGGGCCCAGCAGATATCTCTACCATGCCTCAGCAACAGGTCCCTTACCTTGTCTAGCCTGCCTTTCAGCCTTGCCTCTTCCAGCCTACCTTCCTGTCTCTGTTTCCTTGTTTTATTGCGGACCCGACATGTTTTTATTTCTGTTAAGTTTATCATTTTGTTGCATTTTTTAAATTTCATTTGTTGTTTGCTTTTTTCATTTTAAAGAAATAAAAGAAATGAAATGGACAGACAAAAAGAAAAAACACAGAAAGAATGAAAAATAGTCTGAGCACACCCTGTGCACATCTGCTTCCACCTGAATTTTTAAAGTTTAGCGTTTAAGAAGTGGATTTAAAATTCTCATTCTGAGCATAGGCAATTAAAAAAGGGAGGGTACCACAGCAATTTAAGACACTGCCGTGGATTGGAAACTGATGCCTGCGGTGTCCAAGCAGATGCAGATGATCCTAATTTATTTATTTTATTTATTTATTTTAATTTTTTCTATACCGGCATTCGTGATAATATCACATCAAGCCGGTTTACAATAAACAATGGGTGATAACCGGAACAGAGAACGAAATAATATGAACTATAAATAATATAGATGCAGTTACAATAAAAAAGGAGACGTACAACTAGGAGCAAGAAGAAGACAAGATAGAAACTTTAACAAAGTGTATAAACCTGTAGAATGGAGGAATTTCCAAAAATGGATGTTTGAGATTTACAATGAATTGTTCAGTACAAGTATGTAGTTTAACAATAAAGGCGAAATCATAAGTAATGAAGATTCTGGATGATAATAATGCTTAGGGGTAGGATACCAGGATGGTTATAATAATAAAAGATGTTGATTGGAGGTTGAATATTGGATAGAATAGTTTTTAATCTGCGTCTGGGAAGGCTTGTTTGAAAAGCCATGTTTTAAGCTATGTTCTAATGACAGTCTATGACTGTGGAACCAGAAACTTACTGGTGATGTCCATCTATAACAGTATGGTGTCGCTCCATACCAACACTAATAGTGACCCCCACAAAACACTGGGCTATTAAGTGCTTTGCCTTGAGAAGCCTTGGAAGTTTAAGGCAGCAAATGCTACTCAATGCTTTGATTTTCCTTGGTTACCAAGATGGCCACATTGATGTGAATATTCATAGCAGTATGGTGTCTGTATGGAAGCAGACACTACTGTTTTTTAAATGTTCTTTTCAGAGACAAATTGAAAGCATGTGAATTGCAGCATATCTCTACACCAGTAGGACTCTGATGGCTTTTGTCCCCATGATTTAACAATCAGGTATGGCATGCTAAAGTTAGAATAATAAGTTGTCTAAGTCAGCCAGTGTTTTAGAAAATCATAAAATTAAATTAAATGGTGACCTCAGACCGGCCCATGGGATTATAATCCTGCAAATTACCTTGCTTACATATAAATAAATAAATAAATAAACTATCATAAACTTAATCTCTAGAGGAGAAACTGTTTTTTTGCTTTTGCCCAACAGTATTTTTTTTTTTTTAATTGAAATCTGTCTATTCAGAAGAACATAAAATTATATATCGTAGGCAAGACACGTGGGACTACATATTACACTCTGTAGATGGAAGAAATATTACTTATTAGAGAAGATGGTCATTTTAATATGATATTGACTTATAAAACTTTCTTCTTGTACATAACACTCTGCACATATTGCAAAAAACCAACAACCCACAATTTAATAATAAAAAACTGCAGTAGAGTAACAGCCCAGAAAGGTGACCCACACCTTAAGGGAGAGATATATCTGCCAGCACTGGGGTGGAGCCATCAGGGTACCAACTAGATGTTAGATCCTCTGCATACATGCTGCAAGCCAGGTGCTGCTAAACATGTAATTTCTTTGTGCGCTCTGGTGTCAAATGTGCGCTCTGGTGAAAAATGTAGCAAGCCAATTCTGTGAGGCAGAAGCTATTTATTATGCAAGGTGGGAAGAGCAAGTTCTGACAAGCACAGAGGGAAAGTCAATTTTAAGGCCAGCAGACTGCATGGTTTTCCCAAAATAACATGAGAGACAGTAATGAGATTCATAAGCATCTTGATATACCAGCCTCTATGTTTCTAAACTGGGCCTTTTGATTTTATAGTTAAGTATTTTATTCTATTTTTGCAGGTAAAATATACTTACACTTGCACAGAAGTGGCTTTTTAAAAAAAATTTCATGTGAATTAAGCACTCATGAAAGATGTCAGCTTGACATTAGTAGAATTCAAAGTCCTCCACTTATCCAACAGAACAAATACAATATGGACAACAGCAGTGCAAGCTTCTCCCTGTTGCCCTGTCAATGTGCCTTATCTTGTTCTTGAGGGACTATCCTTAAGAGAGAGAGGGTAATTCAGTCTCCACCTCCGTATATAGTAGTCTTTGGCCTCTGCTGAGACTGCCAATAAGTGTTGCAATTAATGCCAAACAGCACTGGTGCAAGAATGTCCAACCGCCCCAGGCAGTGATCTCTTTCTCTCTCCCCCTGACCCCGCAAATCTCACCTACCTCCACGTCACACCGTGCATCTCCTTCCCTTTTCAAACATAAAAACATAGGAAATTGCCATGCTGGGTCAGACCAAGGGTCCATCAAGCCCAGCATCCTGTTTCCAATTGAGGCCAAACCAGGCCACAAGAACCTGGCAATTACCCAAACACTAAGAAGATCCCATGCTACTGATACAATTAATAGCAGTGGCTATTCCCTAAGTAAACTTGATTAATAGCAGTTAATGGACTTCTCCTGCAAGAACTTATCCAAAACTCTTGTCGACCTACGGCGCCCCGCCCCACTCCGGCACCCTTGGCAGCAGCATAGTCTGCCTAATATGTCCCGCTGGCCTTGGTGCCAAACTGTGGTGGTGGTGGTGTTTCTCTTTGGTGGACTCTGAGACAACCAACTTATTGCAAGGAATTTTTTTAAGCAATATGCGCAAAGTATGGCTAAATACTACAAAAGAGAGAGTCATAATAATGTGAAATATATCACATGTAATTAATAATTAAAAGCACGACAAATTCAATTGATGTTTCTTCTAATCAGTAAATTACTATTCTGTATTTAAGCCTGACTAGGCCTCACTATTCATAAAATATGGAAACTTTGAGCATTGGCAGGTTCCAGGTGTTATGGTTAAGCAGTGTTTGGGTGGATTCTCGGGTACTGTGGCAGATGACTATGCCCACGGGGAGGAGCCCCGTGAGGAGCCACAGTACTGGGCTAAACGCAGGATGCACAAACACAAAATTAGTTCTTTATTTATACAGCTTGAAGTGTACCACCAGAAGTGACAGTAGTGAGGTAGTCTGGAAGTAGCAGTCTCAGGACCCTCGGCAGGGGAATTCCGGTGTAGGTCTCCAGTAAGGCAGTACTGTGGATGAAATAGACTGAGAGTTAGATTACTCACTAGATGGTTGCTGTAGGTTAGGGATGTGAATCGTGTGCCCGATCGTCTTAACGATCGGGTTCGGCTAGAGGGAGAAAAAAATCTGATCGGTGGTGATGTGAATCGGTTCCGATTCACATCATTAATTTTTTTTTAGTGAGGCCCGACCCTTTAAAATTGACCCCTTACCTTCCCCCACCCTCTCGAACCCCCCCAAAACTTTTTACGAGTACCTGGTGGTCCAGTGGGGGCGCGGGGACCGATCTCCCGCTCTCGGGCCATCGGCGCCATTTTGGCTGCCACTCAAAAATGGCGCCAATGGCCCGATAAAAAAAAACCCCATCCGACCCTTTAAAAATGACCCCTTAGCTTCCCCCACCCTCCCGAGCCCCCCAAAATATTTTAAAATTACCTGGTGGTCTAGTGGTGGTCCCGGGAGCGATCTCCCGTTCTCGGGCCATCGGCTGCCACTCATAAAGATGGCGCCGATGGCCCTTTGCCCTTACCATATGACAGGGTATCCGTGCCATTGGCCGGCCCCTGTCACATGGTAGGAGCACTGGATGGCCGGCACCATCTTTAAAGATGGCGGCGGCCATCTTTATGATGGCACCGGCCATCGTATAAAGACCGGCCATGTCGAATAAAGACATGGGTGGTGTGCGCACCCTAGTAGGCCCTTGGGAGGAGCATGGCTGGAGACAGCACCTTAGCTGTTCTGGGGATGCCGGAGAGGTCGGCTTGTAGACGCTGCGGCAGCCATTTTTCCTAGGGATGTGGGAGGAGCCGTGAACAAGGTGAGGTAAATGGGGCGAAGCCGTCTAGCACCGACGGATACAACACCAGGGGGGTTTGTATGTGAGTGTGTGTGTGTTTGGTGACTAATAGGATCTATCCCTAACAGGGTAGGTTTTGGTCTACATTCTATAAGGTGACTCCACAAGTCACAAGGGGGAGATGTCATCTTGCTTTTTTAAATTGGTAACATACATGTTAGGAATTTGTTCCATTTCTACTATGCAGACGAAGTATTTTTTATTAGCACCCTAGACTTATTTGAGCAAGAGTGGTCAGTTATGTAGCAGTAAAGGGTTATTAGCTGGCACTGGGTTGAACTATGTGAAAGGTGGATTTTTCTTTGCTTTTTACTTTTTAATACTTTTAAGTTAATTTTTAGTTTTAATTTAATTAATTATTTTGTAAATGGTGACTGGATAAACTAGATGCCTACATGTATAGAGTAAGTATTATTACGTAGTTATTAGGATGGGTTAGAAGAGGGATGATGGTTGAAGGGAATATTTTATGTGCTGATTTTTTATTTGTGACTGCTTAGAGGGGTTTTCCTGAATTAGCAGAAATCAAGTCAAAATAAATCCAGGGATGCTAGGGAGAGGCAGCAAGAGCTGTAACTTTCCAGGCTTCTAGAGGAGGAAGGGCAGTTTACCTTTCTTCTCCCTGAAAGAGTGTGTTTGCTCTATCTACCAGTTTGAAGTGGGTTCCAGGAGAGATCCAGATTGTTATTATTTATTTATTTATTTATTTATTTATTTAATAGCTTTTATATACCGATGAACGTTGGGAACATCTCATCGGTTTACAGAGAACAGAACTGAGCAACAGGCTTTTCAATTATCGCATAATTATATAAGGAACAGTAAAAACATACAAATAACAGAGTAGATTATACAAGAAATAATTAACTAAGTGAGATGCATGATTGAGGTTATCTATCTAAACGGGGGGGGGGGGGGGGCAAAGAAATTCTGATAAATAGGAAGGATATCAACATTTGTAGGCGGCATATATACACGTGTTTGGGAATAAAATGTTCTTATGTACAACATACAATATGCTGTCCTGGTAATTTCACTTTAAGGGGTGCAGGGGAGATGGGAGAGTGTTAGGTGAGGTGGGAAGGGGGTGGATAGGGGGTGGAAAGGATGGGGGGGGGGGTGAGGGAGGAGGAGGGAGGTAATGAATTGGAGAGGGGGGGGTGCTAGTGACTGTGTGAATGTTAGGTGTATGAGTGTTTGAAGAACCAGGTCTTCAGGTTTTGCCTGAATATTTTTGGGCAGGTTTCTTGGCGGAGGGAGGTAGGTAGTTTATTCCAGAGTAAAGGACCTGCTAGAGAGAGGGCCCTTTCGTTTGTGGTGCGAAGTTTAGTAAGCTTGGGTGATGGGGTGTGTAGTGTCGCTAGATATTGTTTTCTATGGGTCTATTGCTGTTGTGAAAGGAGAAATGTTCTTTGTACCAGTGCATGTTCTGGTTGTGAAGAGATTTGTGTATTATAGTGAGGGCTTTGAAGGTAATTCTAGATGCTACGGGTAACCAATGTAGATGTTTGAGTACCGGGGTTATGTGATCATTTTTGTGGGTGTTGGTGAGTATTCGGGCAGCTGCATTTTGGAGGAGTTGTAAAGGCTGTATGGTGTTTTTAGGCAAGCCTAATAGCAAGGAGTTGCAGTAATCTATTTTTGATAATATGAGTGCTTGTAATATGGTTCGGAAGTCGCTGAGATGTAAGAGTGGTTTGAGTCTTTTTAGGGTGTGCAGTTTGTAGAAGCAGTCTTTGAGGGTGTTATTGATGAATTTCTTGCAGTTAAGGTGACAGTCAATGGATACGCCGAGGCTTCGTACATGGGTGGGGAAGGTGACGTTAGTGGAAGGATTATTGTTGTGTGTGTGGGGGGGGGGGGTCATAAGATGGGTGAGGGAGATGTTAGGGGGTGATATGAGGATGAGTTCCGTTTTAGTAGCGTTGAGGGCGAGAAAGTTGTTGGATAAGAGGCTGCTAATTTCAGAGAGGGCGGATTTCCAAGTTTCAATGGCTTTGTGTATAGAGTCTTTAACCGGAATAAGTATCTGCACATCATCGGCATATATGAAGTGCGGAAGGTTAAGTTTAGCAAGGAGATGGCAGAGGGGGAGGCCGCCAATGAAGAGTGGGTGACTCGCCAGAATGATGGCTACTGCCTGGACACAATACCCTTATTCAATAAACATACACATGGTTACTGTGACTCCAACATCACTCTAAGCTTCAACAGCAAGAGGAAATGTGGAAAAAAGGATTTGCACTCACAAAGCCGGGAGTAGCTGGCTTGTTTCGGCGGTTACTACCCCAAACCAAATGTGCCTGATACTTCACTTTCGATGCACATCCAGCATAGCTCTCTGCCTCCAACGGCAGGGGAGAAGAAAAACTGATACTTCACGCATACCCAGCATAGCTTCAACGGCAGGGGAGAAGAAAAAAGGATTCACACTCACAAAGCGGGGAGTAGCTGGCTTGTTACGGCGGTTACTACCCCAAACCAAATGTGCCTGATACTTCACTTTAGATGCATATCCAGCATAGCTCTCTGCTTCAACGGCAGGGGAGAAGAAAAACAACCAATAAGGGCTGTATAACATAGTCTGGGTTAAAACAAATAAGCATGGGTGTAGCTTGCTTATTGCGGCGGTTACTACCCCTACTACCCCCTAACTAATCAAGCTAGATATTTCACTTGGATGCAGCTTCATCACTGCTCTCTACATTAATGGTGGGGGAGGAAGGGAAATAGAACCAAGAGCTAAAAGAAACAGATAAGTATGAGAGAAAAAATGTGTGAAGCTTGCTGGGCAGACTGGATGGGCCGTTTGGTCTTCTTCTGCCGTCATTTCTATGTTTCTATGTTTCTATGTTTCTATATATATTGAAGAGCGTAGAAGATAGAGATGAACCTTGTGGTACTCCTTGAGCGAGGTTGTGGGGCTTGGAGGTGGAGTTTCCCATTTGTACGCTAAATTGTCTTTCAGCTAGGTATGAGTGGAACCATTGTAGAGCCAGTCCTGAGATACCAATGCTGCTAAGACGTTCTAATAGGATTTGATGTTTAATGGTGTCGAATGCAGCGGATATGTCTAGGAGAATGAGGATGTGTGAGAGACCTTTGTCAAGACCTCTCAAAATTTGGTCGGAGAGAGAAATGAGTAAGGTCTCTGTGCTATGGTGTTTGCGAAAGCCGAACTGTGAGGGGGAAAGGATGTTGTTTTCATCCAAGTAGTCTGATAGCATTTTGTTTATAGCTTTCTCAAGGACTTTTGTAATTAGTGGCAGGTTTGAGATAGGTCGGAAATTGGTGAGATCAGAGGGGTCAAGGGAGGGCTTTTTCAGTATGGGTTTCACAATAGCATGCTTAAGGTTTTTGGGGATGTTGCCAAGTTTAATGGACTTGTTTATGATGTTTGAGATGGGCTTGGCGATGATCCCGGGGATGGAGAGGAGATGTTTTGTGGGGATGGTATCTGTTGGGTGTGTAGAGGGTCTGATTTTTTTTAGGATAGATTCGATTTCTAGAGATGAGGTTGAGTCAAATGATGAGAGATTAGAGGTAGATTGGTGTTGCGTAGTATCATTGGATGTTTGTTTGGTGGGGAAGCGTGACATGATGTTGCTGATTTTATTGTCGAAGAATAAGGCTAGTTCTTCACATTTTGTCTGGTTGTCTATGTCTGGTATGGTTGGCGTGTAGGGTTTAGTTAAGTTGTTTACTAGTTGGAATAGGGCTCTTGGATTGAATTGTAGGTAGTGTATGCATTGAGACTGGAAGTCTCTTTTGGTTTTATCGATAGCTACTCGGTAGGAGTGCATGTAGGATTTGAATTTATTTAATTTAATTAATTAATTAATTAATTAATTTATTTATTTATTTATTTATTTATTAGAGGACCAGAATGGTTTTTATTCAAGTCATCAGGCGTAGGATACTTGGCTAGGATTCTTCAGTACCAGCCAGGTCTTTTTGTTCGAGTAGAAGAGTAGCTTCTACTTCATTTTGGGTCCTAAAGAAGAAAGTACCCTGTAAAGAACAAGACAAGGTCCTAGTTCCTATCCAGTTACTCAGGCTGTGTGAGAACATAAGAACATGCCATACTGGGTCAGACCAAGGGTCCATCAAGCCCAGCATCCTGTTTCCAACAGTGGCCAATCCAGGCCATAAGAACCTGGCAAGTACCCAAAAACTAAGTCTATTCCATGTTACCGTTGCTAGTAATAGCAGTGGCTATTTTCTAAGTCAACTTAATTAATAGCAGGTAATGGACTTCTCCTCCAAGAACTTATCCAATCCTTTTTTAAACCCAGATACACTAACTGCACTAGTTGTTAATATTTGTGGATTTGTTAAACTCTTCAAGCTACTCTTTCTATTTTTCTACTACAGAACTTATACTTCTATCTCTAGTAAAATATATTTTGTTTGGAACTATAACCATTGAATGGGCTTTTTTTTTTTTTTTTACAGAGAGACTGTGTAGTGATTCCCTTGGGCAGTTTTTTTTTTCCTGCTGCCCACCACTGGAGAATCCGGATCTGGAGTTCTAGCCAGTTTCCCCCCTACTCTGCAGCCCCTTGCCTTTTACAGTGAGCAATGTTCCCTGTAAACTGTGCAAGTGCACACAGGTCGTGAAACAAACGCAGAGAAAAACACAGCACACACAAGAAAAGGAAAACAGAATGGTGTTCAAAGAACACTGCACACAAATTTGTACACTGCATTGCACACGAAAAATGTTTTGCACACATAGCTCACAAAAATTTAGAGGAAACATTCAGGCCGATACAGTAAAGTCTGCGGAGAGCGGGCAAATGCCCGCTCTCCCGGCGCACGCACAGGCCACTCTCCTGTGTGTGCGATACTCTATTCAAATGAGGCCCGGCGGTAAAAACAGGCAAAAGGAGGCGCTAGGGACACTAGCGCGTCCCTAGCGCCTCCTTTTGGACCGGAGTGGCGGCTGTCAGCGGGTTTGACAGCGGACGCTCAATTTTGCCGGCATCGGTTCTTGAGCCTGCTGACAGCCATGGGCTTGGAAACTGGGCGCCGGCAAAATTGAGCATCCAGTTTTCGACCCGACAGCCGCGGGCCGACTTCAAATTTTTTTTTTGTTTTTTTACTTTTCGAAACTTTAGGGACCTCCGACTTAATATCGCCATGATATTAAGCTGGAGGGTGCACAGAAAAGCAGTTTTTACTGCTTTTCTGTGCACTTTCCCAGCGCCCGAAGAAATTAGCGCCTACCTTCCCCAAAGAAATTAGCGCCTACCTTCCCCAAAGAAAGGCGCCTACCTTCCCCAAAGAAATTAGCGCCTACCTTTGGGTAGGCGCTAATTTCTGAAAGCAAAATGTGCGGCCTGGCTGCACATTTTGTTTTCTGAATCGTGCGGGAATACCTAATAGGGCGCTATTAGGTTCGGGGGGTTGGACGCGCGTTTTCGGCCCCTTACTGAATAAGGGGTAACCCTAGCACGTCGAAAACGCGCATCCAATGGCGGGTTAACAGTGCGCTCTGTCGGAGTGCACTGTACTGTATCGGCCCGCTTGACAGGGAGTGCAGTGAGAAAGATGGTACAAGTAGAATAACTGAATCGTAGAAAGGTTTGTAACTTCCCTTCGTGGGGTGCATTGAATTTAGAGGGTCACAATGGTCCCCAGGCAATTTTTCTATGTCCTGGACCACGCCTTTTCTCACCTTGCTTCAAAAAAGACCCTGGAGATACCAGGGTTCATCTTGGGGGAGGGGGGGAGGTTTAATTTCCTGGGACCCTGGTGCAACCATGGATACAGTCATCAAAGATATACTCATCCCTTTCTCCTGGATCACTGGTCAATGGTATTATCAGGGGGGAAGCATTTCCACTGGGGATTCAGGTAGCCAATAACCACGGAGTCCAAGAATGGAGTGAAAAAAAAAATGTACTTAAAATTTGAATATAAGAATCCAAACCGGTAGAGAAAAAATTAGGAACAACAATAGAAATATCATAATCAGAAAGACAACAGTCTCTTTGTCCATGGTAAATCATATGAGCATAAGAAATTGCTATACTGGGTCAGACCAAGGGTCCATCAAGCCCAGCATCCTGTTTCCAACAGTGGCCAATCCAGGCCATAAGAACCTGGCAAGTACCCAAAAACTAAGTCTATCCCATACTACTGTTGCTAGTAATAGCAGTGGCTAAATCAACTTGATTAATAGCAGGTAATGGACTTCTCTAAGAACTTATCCAAACCAATCCAATCCAACACTCCATTCTCAATAGCTCCACTCTCCTTGGGTATAATCCACCAGACTTGCAGAATGACCCCTCCTGATCAGTCTTCTGGTTAGGAGTAAAGGCCCTGATCATGTGCTCAGGGGAAAATTTATATCCCTGAGACACATCCCACAAAAGGTGGGGATGTAGCAGGGGGAAGACCCCCAAAATGCAAAACAAAACCCTAGATGAATATAGGGCAAGGTATTAGTAGCAGGCAAAACCTGATTACAAGTAGAAATGAAACAGGCCTCAAAATGTTATGTAGTTCATCTCTATATCTGCAAGCAGCATATACTGCATCTAAGCCATCTAAGACATATGTTTATCTAATCTGCTTTTAGTACAATATTATCTAATTAATATTAACATCATTATTTATTTTTTGATAGAAAAATGTCCACATTTTTTAAAGAATAATTTCAGAATATTCTCTATGCTCTAGAATCCTAAATCAGCAAGAGGGAAATTACTGCTGCATGCACTTGTAGCAAATATAAAAAAAAAAGAGAGAAAAAAATTACCTCTGCTGAATGAGTCTTCTGGAATTTGTCTTAGTTTAATGTGGGTGAATTTCTTTTAACTAGTGCACAAGTTTAACCTGCAGTCTGGAATGCTCTGTGGATATTGTGCAAGAGGCAGATTACAGGAGATAATCGTTCCCAGGAAGGAGGCATGATGGGGTCCTGAAGAGTGACAGATTTAGGTTTTACTATTCCTCAGCTTCACAGGCAGGTCAAACAGGAAGCAACTGGTCTAAGGTTGTCTGTTTCATGGCAGTACAGCTGCAGGTCTTTCAGCTCTAGGGGCCACATCAGGAGAAAGAACAGCACTGACCTCTTCAATCTTTGGCATCTGCGGGCACATCACAAGAGGAGATAGCACTAATGGCTTCACTCATTGGCCCCTTCAGGCTGCTGGGAGGCAGTGCTGGTAGCTTCACTCTTTGGTCTCCATGCCTCCTCTTTCCTTCCCGCAGTTCATGCCTATAAAGGAGAGGATCCACAGTGGTATGATTGGTACACTGGGGGAAGCCCAAACCCTGATAGATCAGTTGGCCCCTGGGATTTGCCTGACACTTCCATTGTGGGAACTGTAGGGGTTGAACTAAAAACATAAGAAATTGCCATGCTGGGTCAGACCAAGGGTCCATCAAACCCAGCATCCTGTTTCCAACAGAGGCCAAACCAGGCCACAAGAATCTGGCAAGTACCCAAACACTAAGAAGATCCCATGCTACTGATGCCAGTAACTGCAGAGGCCATTCCCTAAGTCAACTTGATTAATAGCCATTAATGGACTTCTCCTCCAAGATCTTATCCAAACCTTTTTTGAACCCAGCTACACTAACTGCACTAATCACATCCTCTGGCAACAAATTCCAGAGCTTAATTGTGCTTTAAATGGAAAAGAATTTTCTCCGATTGTGCTACTTGCTAACTTCATAGAGTGCCCCCTAGTCGTCCTATTATCCAAAAGTGTAAATAACTGATTCACATCTACTCGTTCAAGACCTCTCATTATTTTAAAGAGCTCTATCATATCCCCCCTCAGCCATCTCTTCTCCAAGCTGAACAGCCCTAACCTCTTCAGCCTTTCCTCATAGGGGAGCTGTTCCATCCCCTTTATCATTTTGGTCGCCCTTCTCTGCACCTTCTCCATCACAACTATATGTTTCTTGAGATGTGGCAACTGGAATTATACACAGTATTCAAGGTGTGGTCTCACCATGGAGTGATACAAAGGCATTATGACATTTCTGTTTTGTTAACCATTCCCTTCTTAATAATTCCTAATATTCTGTTTGCTTTTTTGATTGCTGTAGCACACTGAGCCGACGATTTCAAAGTATTATCCACTATGATGCCTAGATCTTTTTCCTGGGTGGTAGCTCCTAATATGGAACCTAAAATTGTGTAACAACAGCAAGGGTTATTTTTCCCTATATGCAACACCCTGTACTTGTCCACATTAAATTTCATCTGCCTGCAATGTATCACAATCCACTTGTGATTTAACTACTCTGAATAATTTTCTATCATCTGCAAATTAGATAACCTCACTCGTCGTATTCCTTTCCAGATCATTTATATATATATTGAAAAGCACCGGTCCAAGTCCAGATCCCTGAGGCACTCCACTGTTTAGCCTTTTCTACTGAGAAAATTGACCATTTAATCCCACTCTCTGTTTAACCAGTTTGTAATCCACGAAAGGACATTGTCTCCTATCCCATGACTTTTTAGTTTTCTTAGAAGCCTTTCATGAGGGACCTTGTCAAACACCTTCCGAAAATCCAAATTTACTACATCTACCGGGTCACCTTTATCCACATGTTTATTAACCCTTCAAAAAAAATGAAGCAGATTTGTGAGGCAAGACTTCCCTTGGGTAAATCCATGTTGACTGTGTTCCATTAAACTATGTCTTTCTATATGCTCTGTGATTTTGATCTTTAGAATAGTTTCCACTATTTTTCCTGGCACTGAAGTCATGCTCACTTGTCTATAGTTTCCTGATCACCCCTGGATCCCTTTTTAAATATTGGTGTTACATTGGCCACCCTCCAGTCTTCAGGTACAATGAATGATTTTAATGATAGGTTACAAATTTTAACTAATAAATCTGAAATTTCATTTTTTGAGTTCCTTCAGAACCCTAGGATGCATACCATCCGGTTCAGGTGATTTGCTACTCTTTAGTTTGTCAATCTGGCCTACTACAACTTCCAGGTTTACAGTGATTTGGTTTAGTTCATCTGACTCATCACCCTTGAAAACCTTCTCCGGAACTGGTATCTCCCCAACATCCTTATTAGTAAACATAGAAGCAAAGAATTGATGTATTCTTTCTGCAATGGCCTTATCGTCCCTAAAAGCCCCTTTAACCCCTCGGTGTATAACTAGATAATTGCAATATTATTTTGTTGCTATACAGCCAGTTCTGTGTTATGAGCATTTGTATGGAGAAATTTCCCCTTCTTCACACTTCTTCACACTTCTTATCTCTCCTTTTGCTTTTCCTGTCCTTGCTACCTCCATCAGAAAGAGGCCAGATATGTTTGCTGTTTCTTCTGATCAAATAGGATGTTCATGTATTCTGTCTAGTTTGCTGAAGTGGGAAGAGTATTTTGCAGCTAATTAGCTTCCTCACCATGAAGATGTCCCAGCCCTCTGGATTGCTGATTCCTGCCAGACTCCAGAATGCTTGGTTCCACCCCCTCCCACTGTTATCATTACAGGCTGACCTGAAAAGACAACACATAGCGGGGATGGGACCCCTCTGAAGGAGTAACCCGAAGGTGGTTGTCCCTTGGGGAGCTCCTTAGGGAGCAAATGGGAGAAAATGTTCTCACTATGCTTTTTTTAGAGGTTCTAAATTCATGTGTAACCCCAGTTCAGGGTATTGGCTGAATTCTAATGGGACGGCAAACACAAGAGGTAACAGTCAATCAATGGAAATTCAATTCACAAGAAAGAATGGTCAAAAGTGCATTAAGTCCACAAATTTCTTAGAAAATCAACACAGATTTTATTGCAGCTTGAAGATATATAATTTAACTGGGTATTTGTAATCCATTTTACACGTTTCCCCAACATAGAATGACTGCTTCGGGAGGGACCTTGAACCAAGAACAAATAGTTTCATGAATACATTTTTTTTAATGACTTCCCGACGTGGCTCACCCACTTTGGACTTATGCCCACCAAATAGAGCTGCCCGACACCACAACAGCGTGGTAATGATTTAAGATACCATTGCATTGGCCCATGGCACAATATTATTATCGAATAGTTTAAACACAAGCATTAAAACGTATTGATGCAACATTTGATTGGTAGCCAGTGCAGAGCCTGCAATGCAGGTGTTATATGTTTGCGGGAGCAAGCTCTAGTTAAAACCCCAGCAACACCTTTAAGGTGTTCGCAGGGACTCCTATTAGCAGAGAATTGAAATAGTCCAAATCTGTGAGGATTAAAGCCTGTAATACTGATCGAAGATTCTTAGCTGTCAACAACTTAAGTATACAAAGCCTAAAAAAAAAGATATTTTCACTATCAATTTCACGTTTTCATGAACAATTTAAAGTCTAAAACAATTCCCAGGTTACAAACAGAAGCAGTCACCTGATTGTCAACATTCTCAAACCTAAAACATGATGGAACATTATTAAAAGCCAACCTGCTTAAAATCAAAATCTCACTTTTGTCTACATTTAATGCAAGACAATTATGATTGAGCCTGGCTCTAATGGATGAGAAATAAAAGCTGAGTAAATCATCAGTCACAGATCAGGATTCCAACTTGGGAAAAAAACTATATATCCTCAACATACAGTTTATAATGGACCCTCAGATCTGCTAGTAATTTGCACAAGGGGGACATATAAATATTCAATAAGGCCGCAGATAACGCGGAGCCTTACAGAACTCCTGTATCCAATTTTTGCCATCTAGAAGACATGTTGGCAAAAGTTACTTGTTGCACATGATCTGACAATAAGAGCTGAACCAGTGTAGTGAGGAGCCTGCATTGCCAAATCTCCGCTAAGCGATTTAGTAGAATGTTATGATTGAGCCTATCAATTACCGTGGTAAGATCAAGCACGATCCTTACATAACAGACATTTCTTACAAAAGCGTGCCAAATCATGTCTGTGCTAGATAGTAACAGCAATTCAGTGTTGAGGAACCTCCTGAACACAACCTGAAACTGTGATTGTCTTGAAGAATTTGTTGCAGTAAAGTTTTATTTGGAGCACCCCAACTGAGTGTCCTGTGAGTCCTTTTGGTGCTGATTATAGAGACTGTATGGAAAAGAAACGTCCTCAAACAACACCCATGGGAGAGAGAGACTGCAAGCAAGAGACTTTCCCTCTGCAATGTCTTAGACCCTAGCAGTTCATCCTCCCCCCCCCCCCCCCCCCCATACACACACAAAGGCTCTAGGTCCTGGGATTGAAAGGACTGGTGACTGTGAACTGGGATTTAGCCCTGGGACTGAGTATGACTCTGGCTGTTCATACCCAGAGCAGGGGGCTGTATGAGTTTTCTTCCTTTCTGTTTGTCTGACTGTGGGTTTTTTTTCTGGTGATTCTTTAGATGGAGAATGAACCAGGGAGCTCATGTTGCCAACAAGGTTTAGCAGAGCGCAAGGCTGCATTTCTGAGACCTGGAATAGCACTGGAAACGTGAGGAAGCTCCCTTCCAACTCTAATGAAACTCTGGGTTGCAATGTAACACTGGGTATATGTAAAATCCACCTTATTCTCTGCTGTAAGGTACATGAAGGGTTATACTGCAATTTATTTATTTATTTTTAAAAGTCTGCATCCTGCACTCTACAAGAGCTCGAGGCAGCTAACAATATAAAACATTCATAATTAAAAAAGCATCAAAAATAGACAAATAACAGTACAGACAAATAAGCATGAGACCAAAGATAAAGGAAAACCGCAGGCTCTGGTTTTACACATTTTATAGGTGAGCGCTGATGTAAAGAGGCCTGTCTTCAGGGCTTTTCAGAATTCTTTCAAAGGTGCAGCGTCTCTTAGCTTGTCTGGAATATCAGTCCAGAGGCATGGGCCGGCCACAGAGACAGCACGGTAGGGTGTTTGGCAGGCTCCCCCCAGTCCTTGATTTCCCCCTTTTGTTGTAACTTGAGACCTTATGGGGCAATTTTCAGATGTGCCCAGATGGATGCATAGTTGGGCAGGTATTTTTACCCAGAGTAGTAGCCAGGCAATTTGGCGCCTATGGCCAAGTAAAAAAAAGGGCACCCTCACTCTATACACAACATGAGCTTGGAGGCTGTCTTAAATTTTTTAACGTAAAATTTAACATTACTGTTTATAATCTATATGTAGATATAAGTGTGGCTGTGATCCCAAAATTGTGACCTATAGGTCTGTATGGGGGTGACCCTTAACCTTTACCCAACTGATTTTTTATTTATTCAGTCATTCTTTCTTTCAATTTAATATACTGCTTGTTATAAAAATAAATGTCTAAACGGTGCACAGTAATTATAAAATCCACAACCCATTCCAACATAAACAAAAATGATCTCTTTCTCGTATAAGCAGTAGGTTTGAAAAAGGAGTGTGTGCCTTAAACCATAATGTCATGCCTTTTTCTCTTCTATTGAATTATAGGATTTTTTTATTATATTAAACTAATTAGGGTCTAGATTTCATTGACAACAAAAGACTCTCTCCACTACCAAGCATATTATGATGCAGTGCAAAACCTTGCTAAAAATATAATCAGAAGCTTTGTAGCAAACTGCCATACTATAACAGCAACAACCTTACTTATAAAAGGGAAGCACTACAATTACTATTTCAGGCCTAGACACCAATACACCTCCTACTGGTAAAACAGAACAAGCTATAGATCCCTACACAAATACTACATGCTAATTTAATCCCTCAGTGCAGTCATACAAGCACAACTCTTACCTAACATAAAATAAGGGCCCACAAATTAGTTTCAGAAACATGCAGACAAAAAACAAAATGGAAACCACAGTGCAACATGGGAGAAAGAGAAATAGAAATGCAACATACAAAGATATAAGAAATGTGCTTTTGCATTCCTCTCTCGTTAAACTGAAAATAAAATGTTTTCTACCTTTTGTGTGGGCAGTTCATTTGGTCCTGGTCTTCTTTTGGTCTTCGGATTTACTCTTTCGGATAGTAGAAAGACTAGGGGGCACTCCATGAAGTTAGCATGGGGCACATTTAAAACTAATTGGAGAAAGTTCTTTTTTACTCAACGCACAATTAAACTCTGGAATTTGTTGCCAGAGGATGTGGTTAGTGCAGTTAGTATAGCTGTGTTTAAAAAAGGATTGGATACGTTCTTGGAGGAGAAGTCCATTACCTGCTATTAAGTTCCCTTAGGGGTAGATTTTTTTAAAAAGCGCGTTCGCGTACTTTTGTTTGCGCAGCAGGCGCAAACAACAGTATGCTGGATTTTATAAGATACGCGCGTATCTTCTAAAATCCTGGATCGGCGCGCACAAGGCTGCCGATTTTGGGCAGCCGGCGTGCGCCGAGCCGCGCAGCCTGTCTCCGTTCCCTCCGAGGCCGCTCCGAAATCGGAGTGACCTTGGAGGGAACTTTCTTTCGCCCTCCCCTCACCTTCCCCTCCCTTCCCCTACCTAACCCACCCCCCGGCCCTATCTAAACCCCCCCCTTACCTTTATCCTCGAATTTACGCCTTCTGGAGGGAGACGTAAATCCACGCGCGCCGAGACCCGACCCGGGGGCAGTTCCGGAGGGCGCGGCCACGTCCCCGGAACGCCCCGGGCCGGCACCACGCCCCCAGTCCCGCCCCCGAAACGCCGCGCCCTGCCCCCAAAATGCTGCGTCATTCGGCCCCGCCCCCGACACGCCCCCTTCCAAAACCACGGGACCTATGCGCGTCCCGGGGTTCTGCGCGCGCCGGCGCGCAAGGCCCTGCTCGCGTAAATCCGGGCGGATTTACGCGAGCAGGGCTTTTAAAATCCGCCTCTTAGAGAATAGCCACTGCCATTAGCAATGGTAACATGGAATAGACTTAGTTTTTGGGTACTTGCCAGGTTCTTATGGCCTGGATTGGCCACTGTTGGAAACAGGATGCTGGGCTTGATGGACCCTTGGTCTGACCCAGTATGGTATTTTCTTATGTTCTTATGTTCTCCTAAGTTCTTTTCCAGGACCTCCTTCCTATTTTCCATTTCTTCTCTCTCCTCCTATCCTCTCCCTTTCCTTTCCTACATCTGTCTCTGACACCGATCTTTCCCTGACATCTTTATTCTTGATTTCTCTCCTCTTTTTTGCCCTCTAATCTCAGACATAACTTTCAACCCTCCTCTTCCCCCTTTCATCTTCCAGTCGTCATCTTCCTCTTTTCACCTCTTACCTACTACCATATTTCTATCTCCCATCCCTTCCCATTCCCTCCATCTTTCATGCTTCCCCAACCTTTCATTCATTTTACACCCATTCCTTAGTCCCCCATGTACTCACACCCAACCCAACCCTCATCTCCCTTCCTCTGCCTCTCTCAGTTCGCTTTCTTGTCACGCTTTTACTTCTTTACCCCTTTGTTCTGTCTCTTGCCCCTACTGATCCTTTTATTGCTCTTCTTTCTGAGCCCCTTTCCCACCCTCTCAACACCCAAATCATTTTCCACTGCCTCTCATACTCTCTCCAGTACTCCAGGTCATTCACACCCTCACTCGTACCTTCCCCAGCTCATCTAATACACCCCCACTCATACCCAATTGCCAAGTTCCTATTCTCTGCCCCAAATTAGTGCTCAATCTGTGTCCCTGCTCTTAGCATCATCAAGTCCTTGTTCTGCTCCCCCCTCCCCTCCCCACTCTATCTCAGACTCCCTGCCCTTCCAAGTCCCCATATCCCAGTCACTGAGTTCCTGCTCTTACCCCCTGGTCACAGAGTCCCCACTTTTCCACCACCCAGTTGAGTCCAAACTCTTCACTTGCTTTCTCTCCTTAGTCCCCGAGTGACAGCTCTGTTCTCCCCTACTCTCCCACTCCCCATTCAGTTCTCCCCTGCTCTCCCACTCTCCCAATCCATTCTTCCCCTGATTTCTCCCAAATTTCAGTGCCCCTGTCCCCACGCCTGAACTCTCCCACAGTCCCCATTCCTATCTTGCTTTCCTACCCCCCAGTGCTGAAGTCCCCCCGACCTCTCCCCCGACCCCATTCTTCCCCTGCTCTCTCACTCCCCAGTCCCCATTATTCCCTTGTCTTCCCACCCTCCAGTGCCAAAGTCCCCCCCCCCTCCCGATCTCTGCCCCAGTTCCCATTCTTCTCCTGCTCTCCCGGTCTCCCTTCTACATCTTATCGTCTCACAAATCCTCACATCCATTGTTTGGCAGGCTCCTTCTACTATAGATACAACACCTCTTTCTTCTTCCTGTTTGTTGCTGAAATCTCAGCCCCATTATTCGAACCACAGGGCTATGTCTCTGTGGAGCCCCACATAATTCAAACAGCAGCAGATGGCTGATGTGGGGGTTCTTTAGAGACAGAGCCCTGCAGTTCAAATAGTGTGGCTGAGGTTTCAGTTGCGGGGTGGAAGAGGCACCGGCTGCCACGATTGGGGTGGCAAAAGGGACGCACATGCTCCTCTTGCACCGCTGGACCCGCAATGGATTAGTCATTCATGCGATGGGCTGGTGGTGCCCTTCAGCAATAGCGCCTATTGGCCACAGGCTAGCTACAGCTCTGCAGGCTTTGTAACAATGTTCAAAAGAAAAGTATGAGCACACTTTCCCCTTTGAAAATTGCTTCAAGAAAAATGTTTCTGTGGGTACACGTTATGTCTTGGAAATAATGCACGTAAATTTGAAAATGGAATTCAGGTGCGTTATTTCCATCCTCCTGCTAAACACACTCCCAGGACCGCCTGCATTTTATTCACACAAAGGTCTGTGTGTTGTTGATCCCCACACACACTTTTAGATGGGTAAAGGCTGGGCGAATTTCAGCTGACAGCTGCATGGAAAGCTGCTGTGCTTGACACTCGTTTTCACCTTTAGGGGGAGACTGAGTTGCTAACCATTTGTTATCAAGGGGGTTCTCACAAACTCTTCTCCACCCAGTGAGACATTCTTTGGTTTCATAAAATAATTTAATCAGGAGCTTCTGACAGCCCCCCCCCTCCCTCCGCCCCACACTCATACACACCTGGATGCTCCCTGTAGTGCATCACTACTAAGAGGAGTTTTCCATTCATCAAAATATGCCCAAGTTGCATGACTTCTAGCATGCAAGAAGGTAGCTAACACATACTTAGTAGGGATGTGAATCATTTTTTGACGATTTAAAAAAATCGTACGATATTTTTTAAATCGTCAAAAATCGTTAGAGTGCGTGATACAATAGAAATTTTCCCGATTTATCGTGAAAAATCGTTACTCCCGTTAGTGTCCACTAACGGGAGTTATTTGGGGGGAGGGCGGGAAAACCAGCACACCAAAACAACCCCTAAACCCACCCCGACCCTATAAAACTAATCCCTTACCTTCCCCCACCCTCCTGAACCCCCCAAAATGTATTTTCCGAGTACCTGGTGGTCCAGTGGGGACTGATCTCCCGCTCTCGGGCCAGCGGCGCCATTTTGGCTGCCACTCAAAAATGGCGCCGATGGCCCGATAAAAAAACAAACCCACCTGACCCTTTAAAAATGACCCCTTAGCTTCCCCCACCCTCCCGATCCCCCCAAAACATTTTAAAATTACCTGGTGGTCCAGTGGTGGTCCCGGGAGCGCCAGCCATCCAGTGCTCCTACCATGTGACAAGGGCCGGCCAATGGCACGGATACCCTGTCATATGGTAAGGGCAAAGGGCCATCGGCGCCATCTTTATGAGTGGCAGCCGATGACCCAAGAGTGGGAGATCGCTCCCCGTGCCGCCACTGGACCACCAGGTACTTGTAAAAAGTTTTGGGGGGGTTCGGGAGGGTGGGGGAAGGTAAGGAGTCAATTTTAAAGGGTCGGGCTTCACTAAAAAAAAATTAACGATGTGAATCGGAACCGATTCCGATTCACATCTCCACCGATCAGATTTTTTTCTCCCTCCAGCCGAACCCGATCATTAAGATGATCGGGCACATGATTCACATCCCTAATACTTAGCGATATGGTTCAGCTTTAATTAACCAAAATCATACATTTGGGGCCCATCTTGCTCCTTTCAGCTTCCAACTCTATCAGACCCTGCTCCAACTGGAGATTCAGTGCCAGGAGCCTTCATGCATGGCTACCTGGGAGTTTTGCCATATTTTATTCCTGCCCCAGCCTCCCTCTGTAATCCAGCCATTGCCAGTGACAGTCATCGGAGGGATAGCACAGGTTGTGACTTCTCTCAGCATGAGGTGTGCCTGCACCTTGATCCCCAAGCACAGACACTGCTCTTGTGCAATGGCTGGCGTTCCCTCCCCCATGGGGGTTTGTGAAACCTAAACCTTTATTTATGGAGCTTGACTTTCTGAAGGCTTTCTTTGTGCCCCCATTCGGTGTCTCTACCAGAAGTCACTGGAAGATAGGATGGTAATGGTAATATTTATTTTGATTGACATATTTTCAGAATACCTTCAAAACGGAGCCAGGATGCTAAAAGATGTAATGAATGCATGACGTGAGTACACGAGGGAGAGTCCGTATTTAGAAGGTAAATTTAAAACGAGCGCACAGGAATCTGTATATGTGCACGGCACGCAAACATATGCAGGAATTTTAAATTGTGTGCAATTGTGTGCATATGGTTTAAAATACACCAAGCACATGCATGTGAGCCCCTAATTTTAAATAGTTACATGAGCAAATGTAGTTAGCATATCTTACTCAGGGCTTTCTCAGCTTTAACATGCGCCCGGATTTTAAAACATGCGCCCGGATTTTAAAACATGCGCACGTGAAGGACAATCCCAGTTTTACCTATTAGTCCACCAGTTTGCTCAGTCTATCTCAAGGTCATCCAGACTGACTGGTTCTTCAGCCTGCACTCACCAGTTGAGCCAGGCCCCTCACCCAGTTGTTTTAGGCCTAAAAAGAGATTTCTGCAGACCTACACCTCATCAAGAGCAGAAGTAAATAAACACAGATAACAGCCGACTCGCGCTGTGGATTTAAATTACGGATTTATATGCATAACTGTTGGGCCTGCCCCGGAATGCCTCAGACATGCCCTAATGCCGCCTTTTTTTCTCGTGTTGTGTTGTTTGCGTTTGCACATATATGCACATAATTGGACCGTTTTAAAATATGAGCTGCTCATGCTCGGCCCAGATACTTGCGTGTGTGGGCCTTTTAACATGAGCAACCCTTAATATTCAAACTGTGAAGCTTTAATGTGTTTGAATTTTTTGTGCTGCAATTATTCAGGCAGTTGCCTCATCATTAAAGCTTGAAACTTGAAAATAAATAGTTTGCCCCAGAGATCCATAAATATTGCTAAGCAATACCACAGATTGCTTTTTTTTTTTAAATAAAATATAAGCTACTGCTGTCAAGTACTCAGCATGGAAAAACAAGCTTAGCATAAACTGAGCAGGCTGACAAAGAAACTAAATCTTGATGTGCAAGGTTTGCATTTCAAATCTCAAATATTTAAACAGATTAAAGCAGCTTATTCATGCTGTTCAGAGGCAACCAATCCCCCTCCAACAAACCATAATAATTTGAAAGGTATTCTCCTGCTGATGGTTTCTGGCTGCAACTGCAAATGATTTTATTACAGTTAATAATCATAACTCAATTATAATCTCACTCATTAGCCACTGAACATTTAACAACCCCTCACTTCTTCTAGAAAAGCAAAAGTGCATCAACTGAAGTGAGAAAGAGTGTGAATGCTGAGGGGATAACACCAGTGACAGTCTGCTGTAGTCAGCAGAAATAGCTCAGTGCTTCAGCTGCAGTCAACAAATGATTACTGGAATGAAAATACAAGCAATCGCCAAACTGAAGAACCCGCGACGTTCCACCCCACCTTACGGTTCCAGATATTGCACCTGATGTCAGCTGCTAGGTGCTCTCAGGTAACTCATTCCAGCATGAACAACTTAATTCACCGCCAGACACAATGTCACCCGCTGCCAGGCTCATCGCTAGGACTGCATAGGAATGAGGGTGGCACTTTTTCAGCAACTTTATCTGTCCATGGACCCTTTGGAGAGCCCCTCAAAATTCTTTCGCATGGGTAAAGCATTAAGCTGATCTCAGTTTAGGGGAAGGAAAGGAAAGAAAAAAGAAATGCAAACTGCTTTGCTCTTTGGAAGTTGACATTGAGATTCTAGTTAAATACTTTCACAAGAATAGTTGTGAGGAAAAAAATAAAAGGCTCATTAAAACCCTTTCCAATTGATTTGGATTCATTTCCTTGCTCAGGGTTTTCCGCTCCCTGGGTTGGCTGGGGCTGGGGATGCAGGGGAGGCGGTGTGCACGGCCTCCAGGGGAAGGGAGCCACAGTCATTGCACAAGGGTGACACCTAGTAACTAGATTTAGGGCCCATGACTACAGGTTGTTGGAATCAGCCCTGGTGCACGGCCCCGGTTGAACGCTGTCTCTGAAATGATCGGATTAATTGGCTTCCAGTTTTATTCAGAGAACATAAGAACATAAGAAAATGCCATACTGGGTCCATCAAGCCCAGCATCCTGTTTCCAACAGTGGCCATTCCAGGCCATAAGAACCTGGCAAGTACCCAAAAACTAAGTCTATTCCATGTTACCATTGCTAATGGCAGTGGCTATTTTCTAAGTCAACTTAATTAATAGCAGGTAATGGACTTCTCCTCCAAGAACTTATCCAATCCTTTTTTAATCACAGCTATACTAACTGCACTAACCACATCCTCTGGCAACAAATTCCAGAGCTTAATTGTGCGTTGAGTAAAAACGAACTTTTTCCGATTAGTTTTAAATGTGCCCCATGCTAACTTGATGGAGTGCCCCCTAGTCTTTCTATTATCCGAAAGAGTAAATAACCGATTCACATCTACCTGTTCTAGACCTCTCATGATTTTAAACACCTCTATCATATCCCCCCTCAGTCGTCTCTTCTCCAAGCTGAAAAGTCCTAACCTCTTTAGTCTTTCCTCATAGGGGAGTTGTTCCATTCCCCTTATCATTTTGGTAGCCCTTCTCTGTACCTTCTCCATCGCAATTATATCTTTTTTGAGATGCGGCGACCAGAATTGTAAACAGTATTCAAGGTGCGGTCTCACCATGGAGCGATACAGAGGCATTATGACATTTTCCGTTTTATTCACCATTCCCTTTCTAAGGGTCTTTCTCCGGTTAGGAGAAAGTGTCCGACCAGCTGTGCCAAAATGAATTGAAATTAAATCCGCAAAATACAAAACTATTGTGGAATGCAGCCCTACCTCATGGGAACAACCCATTTGGTATAGGAGTTCAAAGATCACAGAAATCTAGAGTAAATCTGTTCAGCCAAGGCCCTCAACCCCTGGCAGTTATCTTGCATGCTATTCTTCACTCGTTTCAACTTTCAGATAAAATGTCACTCTGAGGGAGAGAAAACAAGATGGCGTCCGGAGCGGGAGCATAGCCGTGAGCTCCGCATTTCTCATTACCTGTATTAAGCTTTCTAGCGATATTTTTATCCCAAATGCCTCACAAAAGAAAGGGCAAAGTCCGGGTATTTCCACCCGACCCAGACCTTGCAACCGGACAACGGCTAATGACAGACTTCGCCGCGGTCGCACCAGGAGTGGGGGAGGTCAGCCCCATTGGAGTTGTGGCGAGAGGAGAGCCATATTCTCCCGGGGAACTCTCACTAACCCCCCCGGATCCCAAAACGCCGGCGCGAGCTTTGCCCCTCGAGGGTGCCGGAGGCGCTGAGAAACGTACCCAAGAGGTGAGGACAACTCAGCGGGGTGGCCCAGAAGACGTCCTCGAGGCCGGTGACCCCAGAGGAATCCTGCAGTCTCGCGTGGCTGAGACGCCAGGTAGTGAGGGGGAAAGGGCGGCGTCCACCTCCAGGACAACGGGGGAGCCAGACGAAGAAGCAGGAAGTGGGGTAAGAAAATCTCTCACCCAGCAATTTACTAAGCCGGCGAAAATTACCCTGGAGAATATCTGGGATCTCATGAGCGGAATGTCGGTTAAACTAGATAATCAAGCCCTACAACTTGAAAATATTTCCACTAAATTTGGGTTGCTCGAAAGAGAAACACAACAGAAATTCACTGAACAAGGTAACTCCATTAAACAAATAACGGATGATATTAAAAGCCTCCAAAACACAAATGCTTCAATAATATCTGAAAGGATTTCCACACTGAGAAGGCTGGAGTCTATTGAGAATCATGTAAGACATTTAAATTTGAGATTCTTGAATTTCCCGATTATAATGGGGGAAATCCCTCTGCTATCATTCAAGAAATATATTTTGGAAGCCCTGAAGATTCCCCAGCAAGAGATACCACCTGTAAAAAATATATTTTTTCTTCCAAATAGAACAAGCACTCCTCTAACAGTTCCCCAACAAGGGTCTGGATTTCAAAATCTGACCGATTACCTTGAAAATTCCAATATAGAAATAATAGATCGTGCTGTTCTTTTTGTTTCATTTTATGAAGAAAGTGATGTCTCTAAGATAATGAGGAATTATTTTAAAAATATTTCTACATTATTCTGTGGTGGACTCATTCGTGTTTACCCGGATTTGTCAAGATCTACTCAGCAGCGTAGAAAGGACTTCCTACAGATGAGACCTGAGACTATAGCACTGGGGGCTAGCTTCAAATTGAGGTACCCGTGCAAGTGCATTATCAAGCTGTCCAGGAACATAGGACTATAGTCCAGGAACATAGGACTATAGTCCCAAGGACTATATCCTGACGACCTCAAATTGGCCTCCATCAAACCTCTACTCAAGAAACCCAACTTGGATCCTAAAGACCCCAACAACTTCCGTCCTATCGCCAATCTCCCATTCATAGCCAAGATTCTAGAAAAAGTTGTCAATACTCAACTCTCCGAATACATAGAAGAAAACAAAATCCTATTCCAATCACAATACGGATTTCGCAAGTCACTGAACACAGAATCCCTCCTCATCTCCATGTCTGACTTCATATTAATGGGCCTTGACAAAGGCCAATCCTTCCTCTTAATTCTACTGGACCTATCAGCCGCCTTTGATACGGTCAATCATTCCATTCTCACTTCCATTCTGGCTTCTATAGGTATCTCAGGCACAGCTCTCTCATGGTTTAAATCTTTTCTCTCCAACAGAGGCTTCAAGGTTAAGATACAGAACAAAGAATCTTCACGAATGGACGCATCCATAGGTGTCCCCCAGGGCTCCTCACTGTCACCTACACTCTTTAACATTTATCTTTTACCTATCTGCCAACTCCTCTCCAACCTTAACCTCAAACATTTCCTCTACGCCGACGACATCCAGATCGTGATACCCATTAAAGAATCTTACACAAAAGCATTGGTTCACTGGGAAAACTGTCTCTTCGAAATTAAACATCTCCTGGCTAACCTAAACCTAGTTTTAAACTCCTCTAAAACAGAACTGCTTCTCATCTCCCCAGATAATAATGCCATCTCTAATCCTCCAACTATCCCAACTACTACACAGGTGAGAGATCTAGGAGTATTAATTGATAACCGGATGAACCTTAAAGCTTACATCAACAGAACCACCAAGGACTGTTTCCACAAACTCCAAGTTCTGAAAAGAATTAGACCACTCTTCCACACTCAGGACTTCAGAACCATTCTACAAGCTATCATTTTTTCTAAGATCGATTACTGTAACTCTATCCTTCTGGGCCTACCTTCCTCCTATACTAGACCCCTCCAGATGTTACAAAACGCTGCGGCAAGATTACTGACAAACTCCAGGAGGAGGGACCATATATCTCCAATCCTAAAAGATCTCCACTGGTTGCCTGTTCACTTTAGAATCCTCTACAAATCTCTTTCCATAATATACAAAACCATCCATCAACACACCCCACTCGACTTACAAGTCCCATTCCAAATTTATAACTCCTCCAGACCAACAAGAGACACACTCAGAGGATCTCTTCAAGTGCCCCCAGCCAAAACTACCAAACACATTACCTTGAGAGATCGGGCCTTTTCAACAGCCGGCCCCCTTCTATGGAACTCCATCCCACCGGACCTTAGACAGGAACCCAGCCTCCCAACCTTCAGGAAGAGACTTAAGACCTGGCTGTTTAAAAAAGCTTTCCCGGACACCGATTAATTCTATTCAGCCAGATTCTACCACTTCCACATGTAAAAATGTTATTACTAATGTAAATACCTATACCTAATGTTATTCTCTTTCTTTTCTTCTCTCCTCCCAGTTCTATTACCTTGTTATTTGTAACTGCTTCCTTCTACACAAATAGGTTATTGAATTGTTTACTGTACACCCCTGTTATATGTAAACCGGCATGATGTGTTTGCAACATGAATGCCGGTATATAAAAATTTTAAATAAATAAATAAATAAAATATATATTTTCTTCCTACCAGATCAATTGAGGGCTTTTTTGTCTGGAAGGAGACCATCCGATGAGAATGTTGGGACAATGGAAAATTAGGTGCGAAGGAGGACATAAAAATTTGATTGATATCGTGTGTACTCCTTGAATATTTCCTTTCTCTCCAATATTCCCTAAGTACTAAGAGACTGGATATTATGTTATTTTCATGTATTTTGAAAAAATTATCTTATTGTTTATTTCCTAAATGTCTCTGAATTTCCGATACAAATGTTTTGTTTGTATATTCTTAAAAAGATGATAAATAAAGAATATAAAAAAAAAAAAAATGTCACTCTGAAAGGAGAGCCCTACCCAAGCTTTGTAGAACATTTCCACTTTAATTTCGAGAGCCACATTTTCCTGGTCTATGGAGAGGCCTGGTACAAACTATGGGCTGGATTTTCTATTGTCGCACAGCTTTGTGAATCCTGCGGTATTGGGGGTGGGCCTGCGAAAGCCAGCAGCGATCGCACCACCGCGGTGTTATCGTTGCCGGCTTTTGCACCCAATAGCGCCACCATGAAAGGTGGCGCTATTGGACGTGCTAATGGCGGTGATAACGGGTCTTACCTTATCGCCACCAGCAAAGTTACTGCCGTGTCCGCCCCGACGTTGCCCCGACTCCTCCTCTTCCGGCCCTATCAAGGTATCGCGTGCGATACGGATAGAAAATGACCCCCTATATTTGTTGCATTCTTAGAAAATATACCTATCATGTAGGCAACTCTAACCTGTTGTTTACTCTTTAGTTATAACCCCAATGGATTATTGTAATTTTCTGACTGCGGGTATGCAGATGATTCAATAAATAGCTGCTATTTGACCTCTGGGTACTCTGTGAGGGGTCACATTACACCTATTCTGTCCAAATCCCATTGGCTTCCAGTTTTATTTAGAGCACAATTTAAAATAGTTTTCCTTGCTTTTAAGGCTTTCTTTGATAAGGGTCCAGACTGTCTTGCTGAAAAACTTACAAAGAATTTTCCTGGCCATCATTTATGGTCAGAAAATTATTTTTTACTCTGTGTGTCCCTTCACGCAGGGAACATAGGCTGGTTAAAACCAGTTCCCAGGCCTTCACCTGTGCTATTCCAGTCTTATGGAACACTTTACCTAAAAATCTGTGAGAGGAGATTTATTATGTAAGATTTAGATGACTTTAGAAAACCTTTTTTTTTTTTCAGTTTGCTTTTAATTAATTCTTCACTTTGGGAAATTGGATGGTTTTTAGAGGATTAAGGCCATTATAAGTTGTTAGTTACCAGTGGACAGGACTTCCTAGAGTGATTTATTTTAAATTATATTGTTTTATGGCTTAATTTGTATTATCTTAGGGTTGATTTTTCGTATTATAATTAAATTATATTTATACATTGCATTGTACTATATTTTAGTTCCATTGTTTTAGTTTTTTTATATTTGTATTTGCTTTGTACACTGCCTGGATCAAGGGACAGAAAATTAAACCATTACAGTAAATCATTCTATCTATCAATCAATCAATCAAGCTGCAGCTACCTCAGTTGCCTTGGGTGCACCCATTATTTCATAACTCATTACTAAAGCCATTCACAGACATCCCTTTTCCAGGCTTCAAACAGGCTCTATTGCTTCTGACTCAGGTTCTTGGGCATGAGAAACATGTAATGAAAACTATCCTAGACTCGAGATGGGTTCAGTACTAACTGATCTACATTATTGATTCGGAAAATTATAGTCTCGAAGAAATATCCTTGAAGCCTGCAGAACATGTTCATACTCTTGTCAAGATCTGTGTCTTGTACAAGCAATATCTCCATTCTCCACAGGCTGGGCCGGTAATGCTAAAAAGTCACTTGTGAGGGAAGGGGTGGTAATGTGAGGTCCATCACCGCAAGATTTTTTTTAATTATGTTCAATATGTTTTATTAAGTGATACAACATTAAAATTTCACATAGTTAACAATGATGGGTAGAGAACCAACAAACTTCAACCACTGAAGCATAACAACCAAAGGCTCAATCACTGATTTTCCATTAAAGCAGGTACCTTCCCTTCCAGCACCCTTCACTGAAGGTATCCTCAGCAGAGCCTAGGGGTGTGCATTCGTTTCCTACGTATTTGTAATTTGCAACATATAGGGCCACGAATACAACGAATCTTCGCCGAATTATTCGGCTGTCTAAAGGAGCCAATTTAAACAAACCCCCCCCACCCTCCTGACCCCCCCAAGACTTACCAAAACTCCCTGGTGGTCCAGCGGGGGTCCTTTTGAAGAAAGATCTGCAACCACCATTCTTTCACGAAATGGCGCATCACACAATGAAACAGCTACAGATACGGGTGACAACGGGAGTTGAACCCCCACCAGAGTTCCAAGGAAATTGATTATTGCCCACCAGTAACTGGATGATTGGGCAAGCCCAAAAGACATGAGACATGGTGCCCACTGACACCTGGCAGTGCTTGCATTTATCAGTAGGAGCTCGTCCAGCTTGAAATGCTATTTGGGGCGATAAGTACGCTCTTCATAAAAATTTCAATTGCATTTCCCTATAGTACATATTACTCGTGATATGGAATATACTCTGTATACTAAAGGAAAATATAGTGGTTGTCAACAAAAAGACCCCATCACGGTTCCAGCACTCCACTGACACTTGATGTGCGAAGGAAGAACTTTGCAGGTTAACCGTAATTTTTATTGCTGTCAAAAACATGTAACTACAAAAATGTTGAAACAACAAATAATATGAATCAGGAAAGAGAAACAGCAGACTCCGCAGACATTCTGGAGGCTCATTGCATAGCCAGGGCTCCTCTTGAACAACTCTCTCTATGAAACAGCATTAGTATGCCTGATGTCTCGCTGCAGTATGGTGTAACCCGGATATCATCCTGTTCTATATTTAGATTCAGTCTGGTCATGATATTTGTCTCAGAGATTATTTGATAGACTCCTAAGGACCTGCTGCCTTAGATAAAGGTTTTGGCAAGAGGTGATGGGGAGCCTCCCTCTCCATTGGTGATGTCTATCCCCCCCCCAGGAAGGATGTGGAGGTAGCCTGCAAGGAAGGCTTAGCAGGCCAGTTAAAGTTTAATGAGGACAAATGTAGTCCTCAGGGTTTTCATGCTACACATGGGACTTGCATAGCCAGGACTCCTCTGGAGAGTTAATTTTATGTGTAATTGCATCAAGGGTGAGCAAAAGACCAAAAGGATGGAGCCATCGGTATTTTATGTTGCTTTTTCTAAGAAAAGTAGTTATTTCTCGTAGTGACTGCCTATTTTGCAGTGTTGCATTAGAAAGATCAGGATATATAGAGATATCTTGGCCCTCCCACTTCCAAGCATTTTGTGATCTGGCTGCTTGTGCAATCCGTTCTTTAATAGTAAAGTCATGAAAGCAAGCTATGATATCATGGCTGCGATTGGGTATAGGGGCTCAAAGTGCTCTGTGGACTCTGTCCAGTTTAATTTCAGGTAGAATGAAATCAGCCATTTGATTAGCCTCAGTTAACGGGTGGAGACAGAATCTCTCAATGAGATCATTGCAGTTTTCAGCGCCAGAGGGCTTTGGAAAAACGCGAAAGCGTAAGTTACTCCAGCGAGCCCTGTTCTCCAGGTCAGCGATCTTCACTTTAAGCTGAATGCTGTCAGATTGGAGTTCCTCACAAGTCGATTTGTTGTTTTTAGCAAGCTCAGTCTGGCAGTCAAGGCTCGCATCCTTCTCATCGATGCAGTGGCCCATGGTTGTTAGCTTCTCCTTCATTTCTTCCACATGGGCGAGCAGTTCCTGCATGTACGTTTTAATATCGGAGCAAATATTGGCGAACCACTCCCGAAATTCGGCTCGGGTTGGGTGCTCGGTGCCTGATTGAGTCGCAATCTCAGAGCGCCAGCTCCCGGACTTGGGGAGAAAGATTCGGCGCCATCTTGCGTGTCAGTCGCGCCTTCTTGCTGGCCTTCTGAAATATGTTTACCATCCTTACTGAACGAGAATCGCTGAAAATTCAAATGTCTTTTCCTGGAAGCCATGGCCATGTTCCCGGCTTCACCCGCCTGTATAATGTGGTAGTTATAAAGTCTTTTCAGGCTTGGATTCAGAAGGATAAATGAGATGGTGGTGGGAGCTCTCAGATTATGCTGCCATCTCCGTCCGTGACGTCACTTCCCCCCATCACCGCAAGATTTGAACTACAGATGGCTCAGGATGGACTGACCAGCAGACTAATGGGAGAACATAGGAAAAGACCAAACCCCCAGAAGGAACAATCTCAAGGACAGCCTCTGGAACCATGCCCCTGAGGAAGCCTATTTGTTGGAAGCTCAGTGAAAAAGAATTGCTGGGAAACAAGAAAACATTCTCAGCAACTTGAAGGGTGTCTAGCTTCTTGCTACAGAGCTTCAGTCCTGCATTATGACTCTGGACTTGACCTGCTTGCTTGTGAACCTACTTGCCACATACCTGGACCAGGCTAGGAATTTCATGGAGCCTTGGGTACCCAAATTGCTAAGATCAAAGCCAAGGTGCTTGCATCTGTTATCTGCTACAACCTGAAGTAAATGCTTAGAACTAATTGTCTGTCTGTTCTTCAGGAACCTGTGAGTACATCCCACAGGCAACCTGACACTATGACTACTTTCCACCACAGTTCTGTCAGGCCCAGTTAGTCTTGAACGGTTTAGCAACCCCTGGAGCAGGCAGAAGGAAAACTTACTAGTGAGCTACAATTACAGCTGCAGGCTGCAGAGTTTCTTATTAAATTTACTTTCTCTGATGGCTGTTGAAGCTCCACCTAGCTGTCAGTTCATTGGCACTGATTGACTGCCATATTCAAATAGCTCTGCAGCCCTCTCTCCCCAGTGGCACAACAACAAACTCCATGGATCTGTTTCTTGAAGCTCTTTTCCAGCTTGTTCCTGTCCCTGCTTATCTCCCTGGATCTTCATTTTAATCCTACTTTCATTGACTCCAGCCTTGTTCTTGTTTACCTGCTTACCTGGACCCTTGTCTTGTTCTTGGGTTGGTTGCCTTCCTAGATTCCAGCTCTGTTCTTTTGCTTGTTCCTACCAGTGTTCTTTTTTGGAGCACATAAAAGGATACAGTGATTGATGCTGGCTTTGGAGCCTCAAATCAGTCTCTGTGGATTAGAACGTGAGAGCATAAGATATGCCATACTGGGTCAGACCAAGGGTCCATCAAGCCCAGTATCCTGTCTCCAACTGCAAGCAATTCAAGTCACAAGTAGCTGGCAAGTACCCAAACATTAAATAAATCCCATACTAATGCCGGCAACAAGCAATGTATTCCCATGTATTAATAGCAGTTTATGGACTTCCCCTCCAGGAACTTATCCAAACTGTTTCTAACAAAAACTGGTTGAGGAGATGGTGTAGTGGGCATGGCATAGAAGCAAGGGCTGTAACTTATTGGTTGGTCAGGAAAAACAATATCATATATTCTTTCTCTTCTGTAACCCTTCTGATTACACTCCATTCTATTGTTGAATGAAATGTGCCCATGCAAACCCACACCTTGAGAAAAAGGAGGGTCTCATTCAAGGGCATCTTCATACAAAACAACTTTTTTACCATTCAGGGATATCCAGCTGTCAGAGTCAAAATAAAAAAGAAAATCATTGATTTCTTAGGGTTCACAAGTTTCATACAGCAATAGTAGCAGCAACAACAAAACGTTCACCAATAAATCTCTTCTTAGAATAGCATAAGCTCTTTTCTCTTAATTTCCTCTAGGGACTAATGAATTAGTCCTTCCTATTAAACATGAAAGTAATTTAGTGCATGCAAATTCTCAAACAGCTTCTTCCCTGGTCAAGGAATAGGTTCCAGACATCTTGGTAGTCCATGATTTCTTCCAGGGGCTAAATTGCTCTGCCCAGGAGTCTAATAATGAAATCCTTGAGCCATGGCCTTGCTGGAATTGCCTACGGATTCAAGGAAAGGGAGAGATTTCCCCACCTAGCTTTACTCTAGCTTCTAACCCAGCTCCACCAAAAGACACATTCCCGCTCTGAACACCACCATGTATTGACCCAAGGAGACTCCCCTTAGTAGTTTTCCATCATTAAGCCCCTTAAAGAGCTACACCATCCCCATAACAAGCCTGCAACCAATGTATATCACAATAAGTCCAAATGTAGAGGTTAAGTGACATCCCTTAATATATCTAAAAGAACAAATTCTAAGGCCAAGGATCCAATGAGGCTTGGCACAGGTCTGAACAGCTTTCCTGACATTGCTGCTTGGATAAGTTTCAGAAGTTAAATTTTATTTTACCTTTCTTTTAATTTTGCCAATATATATTGCTTGTTATATCTGCTGTTTGATTCTGCATCTGTGAATTACTGAACTATTGAAATTCTTCATTTTTTTTCTAGTTGTTAGAAGCTTATGCTAGTCTTTATTTTAAATGTCCTGTGCTTTTAAAGGGAAAAATAAAGGGGCCTTAATCTACAAAAACCACTGGGTGTGGTGTTTAACTGTTGTGCAGCAGGGGTTGTCCAACCAATACACTATTAAAATCCAGTTAGAACTAGAATTCAAATCAAATGTGGATTGGCTGAGGGCTGAATAACTTTCCTGACATTGCTGCTTGGAAAATTTCAGATGTTTAATTTTAATTTTAATTTTACTTTTCTTTTAATTTTGCCAATATATATTGTTTGCTATTTCTTCTGTTTGATTTTGACACTGTGTGCTGCTGGGCTATTGACATTCTTCATTTTTTTCTCTAGCTGTTAGAAGCTTAAGAATTTTTTGCTAGTCTTTATTTTAAATTCCCTGTGTTTTTAAAGGGAGAAATAAAGAGGCTTTTCCCTATAAGAGTTATTTATTCCCTCCCAGCCGCCCCTTCGCACTTACTCTTTCAATGACTTAGCTTAACAATACAACAATTTACGTTAGTCAAGATAACCCTATATAAGTCACCTCACTGACACATTAGTAGAATGTCTTTTATTTAGTGTAACAATGGTGGTGCTTATGTCCCAAGGCATACCGTTTAGAGACTTAAGAGTTATCCAATTTGGCTCTAGCTGACTGCAATGAAAAAGGAAATGACTAATTTGAAAGAGGAATTGTCTAAGATTTGAATGACCTCCCCTACCTTGCAGCATTCAGAATATCACCCCCTGCTCCCACAAAGGATTCAGAAACTTATGAAAAAAATATATTACAGTGGGCTCTGGTAGCATAAGGCCTATGATTCTGGGACACCCAAAGTCCTCAAATGAGCAACATCCAGGATATCTGCTTCCAGTCCCACAGAAGAGTAAAAAATCCAGGAATAAATGAATTATGGTGAGTTCAGGTAGAATAAGGTCTGTGTTGAAGAGACAGCCATCTCCCCAGTGATTCCCTTACATAATGCTTTTACTACATTAGAAAATGAAGCTGCTCCTGCAACAGAAAATGAAATGGTGTCTGAAAGGAAGGAGACACCCAATGTACCCAAAAACACTTTAACATTACCAAATCTCATAAAAGAAAGCTCCTTTTACTGGGAGACTCAGTCATTAGAGGAACTAATCTGGGAACACATTTTGAGGGGGACACAATAGTTAAATTCTTTCCTGGATCCTCAGCTGATAGAAACACAAACCAGGTACTTGGGGACCAATGACTTTACTAGAAAGAGTATCCAAAAAGTAAAGAACAATTTCTAGAATCTAGGGATGGAGATTAGACATTCAGCAAAGAATATTGCCTTTTCTGAAATATTACCTGTTCATGGAAAGGGAAAGGAAAGGATAAGATGAATTGAAAATCTAAATGCATGGATCAAAACATGATGTAAAGGAAGTCAATTTGGAAATACTGAAGGCTGGGGCCATGTATGGAGCAGTAAAAGACTATACCGTAAAGTTGGCTTACATTTGTCAGTGGCAGGAAAGATCTTAAGTGAGAAATTCAGGTCATACATCATCAGACATTTAAACTAGAGGATGGGGGTGGCAGAAGTTGGGCAATGAAATTAGAATGTCACCCCATGAATTACAGGAAGTGAGAAGAGAAAATAAAATCAATCAGTTCAATAGTCCATGCTTAAGCAAAGGAGCAGAAAAGGTGACTAGGGAGACTAGCAAACCAAGGGAGAAAAATTGGAAAGCTATGACCACAAATGCTCATAATCTGGGCAATAATATTCCAGAAACATCAAGTAGAAGCCAGTGTATATATTGAACTTGTTCTGCTATCTTTTATTCAGTCATATTTTTAATGAATGCATTTCTTTGTAATTTTTTATTAATCTCACAGAGAAAATTACCAGTACTTTTTTGGGGAGAAGAAAAGACCTCAGTACCTTAGGAGACATCAAAGACAAAATGCAAAACCAGTTGTTGCAATCATGGGTCTGAAAAACCTCTCTTTTTTTATTTTTATTATTTTTATTTCCAATACTTTTGTGAAATATTTATCTTTAACTGTCTGAATTGGCTTGAGTTTCAATTAAAAACAGCAGCATACCCAGTAATGAATAAAAATGTTATAATAGACAGCAGAACAAGTACAATATATACATTCACTAGTGTCTTCCCTAAGGTTGTTGATTTATCAATAATATTCCAGACCAGCACGCCCTAATGGTGGAGGTGGACTTGAACATTTTTGCTATTATAGAGACATGGTTCAGCAAGTCTCATGAATGGGATACGACCATCCCAAGCTATAACTTATTAACGGGCCGATACAGTAAAAAATGTGGGAGAGCGGGCGAGCACCCGCTCTCCCGGCGTGCGCACAGGACACTCTCCAGTGCGCGCGATACAGTAAATACATTTATTTAAATTAGGCCCGGCAGTAAAAAGAGGCACTAGGGACACTAGTGCATCCCTAGCGCCTCTTTTCGGACAGGAGCGGCAGCTGTCAGTGGGTTTGACAGCCGACGCTCAATTTTGCCAGCGTCGGTTCTCGAGCCCGCTGACAGCCACGAGTTCGGAAACCGGATGCCGGCAAAATTGAGCATCCGGTTTTCAAGCCACGGGCCTATTTCAATTTTTTTTTTTTTTTACTTTTTTAAACTTTCGGGACCTTCAACTTAATATTGCCATGATATTAAGTCGGAGGGTGCACAGAAAAGCAGTTTTTATTGCTTTTCTGTGCACTTTCCTGGTGCCCGGAGAAATTAGCGCCTACCTTTGGGTAGGCGCTAATTTCTCAAAGTAAAATGTGCGGCTTGGCTGCACATTTTACTTACTGAATCGCGCGGGAATACCTAATAGGGCCATCAACATGCATTTGCATGTTACGGGCGCTATTAGGTTCGGGGGGGTTGGACAAGCATTTTGGACGCGCTATTACCCCTTACTGAATAAGGGGTAAAGCTAGCATGTCGAAAACGCACGTCCAAATGCCGGCTAACAGTTCGCTCCATCGATCCAAGATCCTAGTTTTGAATTTCAAAAATGAAAACTTTGACAAAATGGGGATGTAGCATAGTAAAAATGAAAGGTGACAAGGTGCAATGTGTGGAGAAAGATGAAGAATTTGCAGAAATATTAAACAAATAATTCAGTTCAGTCTGCATTAAAGAAGACCTGGAGAAGGACCATTTCTTGTTGACAAGACCATGGATGGGAATGGGGTAGATGCAACTCTATTTACAGAAGAGAAAGTATGGGTAGTGCTAGGAAAACTGAAAGTTCACAAGACCATGGGGCCGGACGAGGTTCATCCCAAGATACTAAGGGAACTCAGAGATGTCTTGGCGGGTCCACTGAAGGACTTGTTCAATAGATCCCTGGAAACAGGAGTGGTGTCGAGATTGGAGAAGAGTGGTTGGGTCCCACTTCATAAAAGTGGTAGCAGAGAGGAGACTGGAAACTACAGGCCAGTTAGCCTCACCTCAGTGATGGGAAAATTAATGGAGACTCTGTTAAAGGAATGAATAGTGAATCATCTACAATCCAGTGGGTTGCTGGACCCAAGGCAGTATGGATTCACCAGAGGAAGGTCCTGTCAGACAAATCTAATTGATTTTTTTTGATTGGGTGATTAGAGAACTGTGTTGGTGATTTACTTGGATTTTAGAAAAGCTTTTGATACAGTTCTGCATAAAAAAGTCATGAATAAAATGAGAAACTTGGGAATAGGTGCCAAACTGATGGAGTGGATTACAAACTGGTTGACTGACAAGAGACAGCGTGTAATGGTAAATGGAACCTAATCTGAGGAGAGAACAATGTTATGTGGAGTCCTCAAGGATAGGTTTTGGGACCGTTTCTATTCAATATCTTTGAGTGACATTGCAGAGGGGATAGAAGGTAAAGTTTGTCTTTTTGCAGATTATACTAAGATCTGCAACAAAGCGAAGATGCCTGAAGGAGTAGAGAGAATGAAAAGAGATTTAAGAAAGCTTGAAGAGTGGTCAAACATTTGGCAGCTGGGTTTCAATTCCAAGAAGTGCAGAGTCATGCATCTGGGGTGCGGCAATCCAAAAGAGGTTTATGTGATGGGAGGTGAAAGACTATTGTGCATGGACCAAGAGAGGGATCTTGGGGTAATAGTGTCTGTGAATCTGAAGACAGTGAAGCAATGTGACAAGGCAATAACTAAAGCCAGAAGAATGCTGAGCTGCAGAAAGAGGAATAACCAGTAAGAAAAACGTGATAATGCTCTTGTACAGGTCCTTGAGGAGGATGTACCTGGAGTACTGTGTTCAGTTGTGGTGGCTGTAACTAAAAAATGATAGTGATAGGATGGAAACAGTCCAGAGAAAGTTGACCAAAATGGTGTAGGGTTTATATCAGAAGATTTTTGAGGAGAGGCTGCAGGATCTAAATATGCATACCCTGGAGGAGAGGAGGTGCAGGGGAGATATGATACAGATATTCAGATATCAGAAAGGTATCAATGATACATGAACTTCAAACCTTTTCTGTTGGAAAGAAAACTGTAGAACTAGGGATCATGAAATGAAACTCCAGGGGAGATGACTCAGAACAAATAGTAGGAAATATTTCTTCACAAGAGAGTGGTGGATGCCTGGAATGCCATCCCGGAAGAGGTGGGAAGGACAAAAATAGTAAACTAATTCAAAAGGGCATGGGATAAACACTGTAGATCCCTAGATCAAAGCTTCTCAACTTCAGTGCAAGGTTCCTCCTGTGCCGTGGTGGTCTCCCTTCCTCTTTCCTTTCCTTTCCTTACCATGGCCCAAAGAGATGAGGAGGCTGGCAGGGCTGTGGGGGAGCTCATCTCAATGCAGCCCAAAAAGACAAGGAGGCCGGCAGGGCCGCAGTGGAGCCCATTTCACCACAGCCTGAAGAGAAGGAGAGGCAGGAAGGATCGTGATGGAGTTCAACTCACTGCAGCCTGAAGAGAAGAGTAGGCCCTGAGTGTGTGTACATGTGTGTGTGTGTGTGTGTGTGGGGGGGGGGTTGTATGTGAGAGAGAGAGCGCATTTGTATGTATTTGTGTCTGAGACACTGTGTGTGTGTGTGTGTGTGTGTGTGAGAGTGTGTGTCAGCCTGTGCATGGGTACATATGTTTGGATGAGAGCATGTGTGTGTGTGAAAGCCTAAATGTATGTGTGTGTAAGAGCCTGTGTGCATGTGTATGTATGTTTGTGTGTGTGAGCCTGTGTGCATATGTATGTATGTGTGTGTGTGTGAAAATCTGTGTGTGTGTGAGCATGTCAGCATGTGTATGTATGTGTGTGTGTGTGAGAGTCTGTGTGTATGTGTAGGTATATATGTGTATGAGCCTGTGTACATGTGTATGTGTGTGTGAGAACCTGTGCACATATATGTGTGTAATAGCCTGTCTGTGTGAGCTTGTGTACATGTGTATATATGTTTGTATGTGCACCTTTGAGAGCCTATGTGTCACATATAGGTTCTCACAGGCACAAGACAGAGAGAGGTAGTGTGTTTGAGAGCACGGGCATGTATATGAGAGAGGAGTGTGTGAGAGAATGAAGGTTTGGAGAGTGTGTCTAAGAGAGAGAGTAGATAAATTTCATGCTGCACTACTTACCCAATTCACGACAACCTCAGGCGGATATTTCAATGCCATTTAGATGGATAACTCACAAGTTATCCTTCTAAATGGGTTATATGGCATATTGAGCCTCTTATCCAACTAAATTATAGCCTAATATGCTGTTATCTGACTATAATTTAGCCAGCTATAAAAGGGGCATTTTGGGGATGTTCCCAGATCCTGGAACCCCTCCTACCACGATCTGGGAGAACAACTGCAAAAAAAGGTATGGGGCAGAGGAGTCATAGAAGGGAAAGGGTTGGTGTGGGCAATGGGGAGGATCTGGAGCCCTCGAGATGTACTTGAAAGGGGAGGTAGAAGCAGAGGGGTGGTGGAGGGGGACTCCCGACCCTAATCATTTTTTTTAAACTGTGAAATGAGCCGTTTTGGGGAGGGGGCCACAAGTTCAGCCCTGTAAGGCCTTTGCAACTCGGGTGGGAGGGAGGAAGAGGATAGGTTAGGACCTGTTGACCTGCAATGTGAGGTGTTTTTTTTAAACATGAGCATAACCAGCTATATTCAAAAGAATATAGCCAATTATGTGCAAAGTTATATCGCCGGTTATGTATAAAGTTATTCGGCTATGGTTAGTTCGATAACTTTAATTGGGGATATTCAGTAAGACATTTCGCCCACTGAATATCACAAGTTATCTGGCAAACTTTAGCCTGATAACTTGTCCACTAACCAGCTAACTGAATATAGACCCTGGGGTGACTAGAAATCAAAAGATTCCAGGAGTGGAGAGCAGGGGATTTTTAAAATACTTATTAGTTTTATTTATTGGATGTTTTTTGATCTGTCTGCTGTTTTGAAATATTTTGTTGGTGTTTTGGGAAATGTATAACTTTTTAAATTATTGGATGTTTTAGTCATCAGATATTTTGAAATGTTTTATTAGCATTTGGGAAAAAGAACACATTTATGCAAGTTTTTAAATTTATTGGATGTTTGTCAGTTGTTTTTTTTTAATTTTTAAATTTATTGCATTTCAAAATACATTCAAGCAAATCTTGAGTAAGAAAACATTTTTGTTGGCATACTAATACATAGAGAAAAAAATAACCTATACAGGCCAGAAACTATCAAAACAGGAAAAGGAAGCATTAATAATGCCAAAAAAGTCCTCAAACTGGGGATCCAAGCACAATTCCAAGGCAATTACAAATAAGGGTAAAGCTAGCATAAGAGGGGCATTAAATCTATAGAAAGGACACACATTCCCAACTTAGACTTAGAAAATAGCCACTGCTATTACTAGCATCAGTAGCATGGGATAGACTTAGTTTTTGGGTACTTGCCAGGTTCTTATGACCTGGATTGGCCATTGCTGGAAACAGGATGCTGGGTTGATGGACCCTTGGTCTGACCCAATATGGCATGTTCTTATGTTCGTATGTTCTTATTGGGAGGTCACATAGTATTTGAAGGTAAATTTCCTACCTCATTTAACCATTTTTCAGCAAGAAAATTAGATAACTGAGATGGATGAAAGAAAATATAAGAAACTTGCGTTATATTTTATAAAACATTTGCATGGGTGTTTCAAAATAAAGAGAGCACCCAATTGTAAAACTTTAAGTCTCATTAAGAAAAATTGTTTTCTCTTTCTTTGTGTGTTCTTAGCCAAGTCCAGGAAAACTCTAACTTTAAAATTAAGAAAAAGCTCCAAATGATATCTAAAAAAACATCTTAAGAGTCCAATCCCTATATAACTCTAGAAGGAAGGAAACAATTGAAGAAGCTCGTTTAGCAATTTCACTATCAGAGGCCTCTAGAACTGCAGAAATAATTAAATTATTGGAAACCACTGGAATTAAGGACTGCATATTTTGACACCTCATCAGGTTTTTTCTTAAAAGGTGGTAAATAATAAATCTTCATAGTTGGTGGGATTGCGTGTTCAGGTACCTTTAATATTTCTATCATATATTTCCTCCACATATCTTTTGCCGAAGTATAAGGAACTTTTAGAAAATTAATAAAGAGCAAGTTCCTTCCTCGGATTTGGTTTTCAAGATTTTCAATCAAGTTAATTTTGGCTGGAATGAGACATAATGACACAGTAAGAAGCTAAACGCAAAGAGAGATGTGACGCTGGGAGGGGCTAGGTCACCATCTTGGATCCTGTCATATTTATTCTTTTTATTAATATATATATAGTTTTAATATTATGAATGTTTTATATCTTTGAATTTTATTGATTTGGGCCCAGCATGGGGAGAGGAGGAGAAATACTGATCGCTCTAGCCTGGGGTGGGATGAGAGTGCTGAGGTTGAATGGGGTGAGGGGAGAATGCTGGAGTCTAGCCTGAAAGGGGAAGACTGGGCTTGGAGTTTCTAAAGACCACTGTTAGGAAATGTAAATAGCAATGGAGAGTGGAAGCCTACAGAGAAATGTGGAAGCACATGTTACAAAATTTTTAGAATGCAAAGCTGGCTTGAGGAAAGAAGCTAAAATCACAAAAAGATTACAAGTGCCTACATTTCCATTGATTCTGCCATGATTCCCATCTTATACTTCTAAACTTGTCTAATTATATTTTAGCCTTTTCAGACTGTTCAATTTAGAAAAAAGTGCATTTCCTGGCATTTTCACAGTCACATGACCAGTGACCAGTATGAATATATGACATTGTAAAATTTGGTTCAGTGCGCCATGAAGATCAAGCAAACTTGAAAGTGTGGCCTGATGATAAAAAAAACCAGTTGAGAAGCTGTGCCCTAGATGCCAGATGTTAGAAATGAAGAAAGGGGTTCATGGGGGTGACCTGCACGGAGTGTGCATTACTTCCATGAGCAACTTGCTGGGCAGACTGGATAGACCATTTGCTCTTTATCTGCCACCATTACTATGTAACTAATTTAGTGCCCCTCTCATACTTAGAATGATCTTTTGGCTTTTTATCTCTGCCTGGACCTGCTTTTGCTACCAGCTGACATTCAGCCTTGGTGATAACAGGTACGCTTACTTACTAAGGGCCGTCATCTCCCAGTTGCTTATGATCTAACCAATACCCGACAATTTATTAAGAATAAACTGAAAATCCTTGGGAACTCAACATCTGTTTGAGAGTGACGATTATGCAGCTGCTATATTTCCTCAACAAAGAGCCTTGAAGAATGTAATCTGCTTCGAAATGCCTAAAGATGGAATATAAATCAAATCAAATCAATAAATAAATAGGATTGTTCTTCCTCCCAATAGAAAAGAACCCCTAGGCCTGGCTCATGCTTTAAAACATGCCAGGGCTATATTTATATACGCTTTGTATGTTTAGGACTTTCAGAAGAATCTGGGCTCCTAGGCTATGTATGTATGCATAGTTTGAGGTCTCCATAGAAGGAGAGCCTTCCAGAATGAGGCCGCCCTTCTGCATATATGATCGCACAGAAGGATATACATCAGAGAAATATAGAAAGTCATCTTTGACCATCCGGTTTATTTTCTTTGTCCTGTTTATGCAATTGCTAATGCTTCTCTTTTTATACTGTATATCCTTTCCCATTTCCCTGAAATTATAAAACAAATATGCTTTTACGCTATGATATCAACTGATTTACTGTATATGATCATAAGTCTCTTTCTTAGCTGTGATTTACTGTTTAGATATGAGGGATCCTAGTGAATAAATTCATGTTATCTGTGTTGCTTTGCTTCAAGTCTTCCCAAACCTGTCCTTGGGACCCCGTAGACTGCTGGGTTTCCAGAATATCCACCATAAATATGCATGAAGCAAATTTGCATATACTGGGATGATTCCAGCGATGTAAGTTTATCTCATTCATAGTCCTTGCACATATCCTGTAAACTCAACTAATTGTGGGATCCCCAGTACAGGTTTTGGAAGCCTTGAATGGGGATTGGTCCCTTCTTTGAATGTGAAGTGAATAAATTAATTATAAATAGCTGTAGGCTAGGGCCTTCTACTAGCAGTAGTACAAAGGCAGCACTGTAGCAGGGAGCACATCTCTTCCTGCTTCTGGGATGAGGTAGAAGGGCTGGAGAAACAGGGGTCATAATCAAGCACCATTTTTTCTAATATTGGGACTTGGTGGATGGAAGGATATTGGGACAGCTGGATAATTCTTTAAACATTGAGACTTCAGGGGAATAGGATGGGAGGTAAGAAGGAGATATTGGGCCAGCAAGGTAGTTTTTTTAAATATTGGATGTAGAGGGAGGGTTAACAGGGCTGCCAGGGTTGGTGAGCTGACCAGCCAGATTTAGGCCTGCTATTACAGAGCTAGCCATCTTTATCCCTCTGACCTAACCCTGCCTCCAGACCTCAGAATTTGGCCAGCTAAATTTAGCCACCTAGGGAAATGTAGGTGATTAAATTTAGCCACACAGCCCAGTAAATTGTCATTTAGCTAGCTAAGTCCTTATTTATTTTATCATTTATTTTCAGATTTTTATATCCCACTTTTCGGTTCTTCAAAGCGGATTACATTCAGGTACTATTCTTAGCTATCTAGAACCCTTAGAAAACTGACCTCTACTTGAACACCTCATCTGAGTCACACATGCAGTGCACAGACCCTCACCAGAAACAGAATAATTGATCTTAAATTTGAAATCTGCAAATAAAAATTGAATGGAAACTCCCAAGGAACCAGTCTCTTTTTTCTTCTTTCCTCTTGTTGATCTTTTTCCAGCTCATTTTCAAGGGTCCCCATTCCATTTTCTGTTTCTTTTCTCTCCTCTGGTCTTCTTCATTTCCTCTCCTACATCTGTCATTGACAATCTTTCACTTTCATCTTTTCTCCATTTCTCTCTTCTCTGCCTCTCTACCCACTCAAGCTGGATTTCACCTCTCCTTCCCACATTTTCACCCATCATATCTCCCTATCCAACTCTTCACTTTTCTAACTCTCCCCTCCATTGCCTCCTCTTGGTCCTCCAGCTCTCCGTCATGAGGTTACTCCCCTTATCAGTCTCCAGCTATCTGGCTACCTTATCTTTCCCTCCAACAGCTGCCTCCTTTCTGGCACTGATACCCCTTCCACCGACCCCCTATCATCCTATTATCGACAAACTGAATCTCTCTCTCTCTCTCCAGTCATTTCCCACCCTCCAAACTTCTCCCAACTATACCCTTTCACTCTAACCTTCTTCCAATCAGGATCTCCCATTCTCTCTAGTCATCCTTTCTCATGCATTCCCATCCTCTATCGTCGCCCCTTTACCTCTCTCTACTTGCCATCTTTGGTTTCCCATCCCACCTGTCTCTTACCTCAGGTCCTCAATCGCCCTCTTTTCATCCATCTTCCTTCTCTCCCACCCCATTCTAAGTCTCCCCATTCCTCCTTTTGGTCTTTCATACCTTCATAAGCCTCCCATTTCCCCCTCTGTCACTCACTTCTTAGTAGCCAATTTTCACCCTCTGCACTCATCCCTCACCAGTCCTCATCTATTTTCCTCTGGTCCTCATCCTGTCCTCATCAGCTCCAGATCCTTCTGCCACTCATCCCCAGCCTTGCCTCTAGCCCCTTTGCTGTCTCATCTCCCTTACCCAGCCTCCCATTCCTCCTTCTTCAAGAACACCCTTTCTTACCCCTTCCCTAGCCCTCCAGACCTTTCACATCCTCTCTCTACCCCTCTCCACTCTTCAGACTGCCAGCTGGAGTGGAGGAGTAGCCTCATGGTTAAAGCAGCAGCCTAAAAGGTTCAAACCCCACTGCTGCTCCTTGTGACCTTGGGCAAGTCACTTCACCCTCCATTGCCTCAGGTACAAACTTAGATTGCGAGCCATCTAGCAACAAAGAAATACCTACAGTACCTGAATGTAATCTGCTTTGAAGGGCCAAAAACAGAGGATACTGCAAGTCCTCAGCCCCACCTCACACATACCCTTTGAGTCCACCTAAGATACCACCAGTCCCTGAATCGACGCTCCCCACCCAGTCACCACCAAATTTCCGAGTCCCTGCTTTACCAAGTCCCCTCTCTCCCACATGTTTCCAAAGTCCAGCAGTTTACTTCGCAGATACAGAGCACTGCAAATTTCAAATAGCTGCTATGTGAGCCACATAAGAGAAAGAGGCTCCAGCAACACACCCCATGCCACAGCACCACTGACTTCTCCTGCCCTGGGAGCCTGCTGCATGCGGCTCTCTTCCAGAGCCCCTGCTAGTGCTCCACTGTCATCAGATCACACTCCCTATGAACCCCTGGCTGCAGAGCTTCCTGCGCAGGGACCAGACAGGGGGACAGGCCGAGGGCTTTGAGCACCCCTCTCTTACCAGCCATGCCCATGGAGTAGGGTGGAGCCAGCACTGGGAGAGCAAACCATTTTTAGGGGAGTACGTGCCTCTCCCCACCCCCAATGGTGGTGCACCTTGATCACACCGGAGCCCCCTTCACTGCGTGAGCCCCAGTGCAGTACTACCACTGTTTCATCCTGCACATTTTCATCGCAGGGCATCTACCTATACTGTGTTTGAATACCATCTTGATATGTTGTTAAAAGTATCCATATGATATTAAATGATGTCATAAAGTATGTGTGCCTACTACGCATGTACATTTTTAACATTAAAATGCATGCATATAGTTTCCAAACTCTGAAATACCCCGCCCCCAGCCCCCCTAAAACACTTCAGTTCTATGTGGCCAAAAGTATTTGCATTATCAAAGTATGTGTCTACTTTCTGGTGACTACAAATCCACTTAATTGGATATTGCTGATTTAGGTGGGTTAGCTCCATTTTTACCAGTATGAAAGGTGCCTAAGCCTTTGAAAGCTTACCCCAATGTGACTTTGTGTTTAGATGAATTACAACTAGGATTTAGAAGAAGAGGAACAAGAGATGGTACTACAAATGATATGTGATGGCACTACAAATGATATGTGCAAGAATGATTCCAAAGAAGATAAACCTATATTTTTGCATTATGTACTATTTCCAATCGTCTAGTGGAGTAAATCATAGTAAACTGGCAGTAATAATGCATAGAACAGACACACCTAAACATGGAATCAGGTTAATCACAAATTTATACTGAAATCAAGTGGCTAAAGTCAGAACATCATGGGAAAATATGAAGGGGATAAGAAAAGGATGCATAATCTCCCCACTTTTATTCAGGTCACACAGTGAATTTTTAATCTCAGAAGCTCTGGCAAATGGAAAGGCATAAAATATCAATGGCACAAACTTGACAAACATGCAATATGCTGATGATATAGGACTTCTGGCATCTAAGAAAGAAGACCCACCAGAGATGATAAATAGATTAATCTACAGAATAGATTAAACTATGGAAAGCGCTTGAGCACCACAAAAATGAAAATTATGATATTCAGCAAAAAGAATACCAATGCTATAAAAATAATCGCTGACAGAATTAAATTAGAATAAGCTAAAGAATTATAAATATCTAGGTAGTTGGATCTCAGCAGATGAAAAATGTTTGACAGAAGTACAAAGAATTGTGGATGCAAAAAATAACTTGTGGGACTGTAGGGAATTTCTTAGGAGGAACTTAGATTTAAAGCTGCTAAGTGCATGCATATTTTGTGTGCCTGGATACAGAAGTGAAATATGGACTTACAGCACAGACATCATGAAGAAAATAAAAGCATGTAAAATGTGGTGTTTTTACTATTTGTTTCCTCCTCCCCCTACTTTTATGTTGTACGTGTCACTCCAGGAATTTACTTTTATTACCTAAAAATGCCATACCACAGCTGGTCATGCTCCAACCTTACGATTGCTCCCCCATTCTCTGGAGATCTGGGGCAGCATTAGTCCCTGACTGCCCATGTTCCTTGGAGATCCAGGAGAATACCATAGCCAAAACCCAACCTTTGCTAGTCCCCTACCATTGCATAGTAAAAACTGCTCTGCCTTTGGTGGCTGCCAGTGCCTCATCTTTAACAGCACCACAGCACAACTGACTTCTCCTGCCCTGGGAGCCAGCACACAGGCTGCCTGCTGCATGTGGCTCTCTTCCAGAGCCCCTGCTAATGCTCCACTGTCATCGGATCACACTCCCTATGAACCCCTGGCTGCAGAGCTCCTGTGCAGGGACCAGACAGGTGGACAGGCCGAGGGCTTTGAGCACTGTGGGCAGCAGGAGGTGGAGAAGAGCACTGGCAGGTGCCAGCTGCAGCTTCTCTGCAGCCTGGTCACCAACAGCAAGGGCATGCTGTTAGCTACAAGGGCAGAGAACTTGTAAAAACCAGCAACAAAAATTATGTGCACACACAACAATAACCAATAACAAGGATACAGAGATTATGCACACGCACACAACCAGGAATAACCCACAGCAGGGACGAATGCATAATGGCAGGCATTGCACACATATATTAACCAAAACTGTATATATATATATATATATGATGTATATTTAACTGTTGTGATTACAGAAACATCATATTCATGAGCTGAAAACAGTTAATACCATGTAGTCTGTAGATTGAGTGTGGATTGAGTCGGGTCGGTGTTGTCAAATGCTGTCCAAGCAATGCTAAGATAAGTGTCTGGTTTCTAAACAAAAATTCTTCTTTAAAAATAAGTTTCAAAAAATATGTACACACACGAGTGTGGTCACCGATGATTGTAAACTGGTTACACAGTCACAAGTAATTTAATTGACTGGTTAGCAGCATTCAAACGCTGCACAACTCTAGCGTGAGGCATTCATTGAAGCAAAAAAAAAAAGAAGCCCACGCTGTTTATGAGGTGTTCACACTCAATCTACAGACTACACGGTATTAACTGTTTTCAGCTCATGAATATGAGGCATTGCACACAGGCATATGTACACAAAACCAGCAAACCACAACAATCAGCAGCAAGTACTATAATAACAGTAGACGATGACAGAAAAAGGTCAGCCAGCCCATCCAGTCTGCATTGGTTTCATTTGTTTTTGCTGTTTACCATTATTTTACTATTGTATTTTATTGTATATGTGTTCTTTTTTATATTATTATATATACAGTATGTTATACTTGTACATCGCGATTTTATCTGGAAAGCAATTCATAAATGGAATAAAATGAAAAATGCAATGAAAAAGATCTCCTAGGCCAGCCTCGGAGCGTGACCCCTTGTAAGATATCTTGTCATCTTTCCATTTGTACTCCAGTGAAATAGGATAAGAGACCCCACGTATTTGGCCACACATTTAGAATGGGCTTCTGCACACTGCATACCATATGTACTATAAGGGAAAGGAAATGCTTAGGGATGAAGGATTCCCTTTCATGAGGTGGGGTTACTGTGGTCCTGATTGGAATATCTCGAATATGATGTGTGATTCATTTTGCCAACTACAGCCACAGTGGTTTAAAAAGACCCACGGGCAAGAAAACGTAAAAAGCGCAGTAACTTAACAAGCCCAGGTACTGCATGTGCCATAGCTCTCTGAGGGCCAATATCATTACAGAAGGCCAAAATGACCCGTGAGCTCAAATAATTATCTCAGAGAACTGGGATGAAAGATGCGCTACCTACATCGTCTCCTGGGAGTTCGAGGCTGGCCAGCCCTGTAATGGTTCAATGTAGACCAAACACTCTTTATAATTATAAACCAGGACCCCTCTGGGAAACGGTTTTAATTTTCTTAAGAAAAGCAGAACTGCAAGTCCATAGATGCTATAAGATAAAACTAGGGCTGGTTTATTCTTGTCCTTCATGGTACAGCCCCTTATGGTTACCCTAAAGTTTGGTGTATATTGACCAAAGAATATGTCTCCACCTGTGCCTTGAGGAAGAATTATCATCTCCTTTTCCCTGCATAATAAATGTGGTCTCTGCTTAGAAACCTGCTCCCCTGTGACAAGCCTGGACTAGATGGGAAAGGGATAGCATTTTGCTTCTATTTATTGTTATGCCTCAGAGACCTTTGTGAAAACACCCTTTTACCCAGAAAGACATTTGTTTGGAGAGGAAAACACTTCCCTGCTTGAAAAATTTTCCATTGTATCATGGTTTAGTAACACACACCACAAATATGCACGCACCCCACCGCAGGGCAGGTGACTCAGGGGTTGCTTCAGCTAGGCTGTTTACTGAGTCAGCAGAAGCTATCAGCAAGTTCAAACAGATCTGGCCCTAGAACTTTGTATTATCTCTTCCAAATATTTGTTTTTCTCTTTAGAAGGAAAATAACACAAAATAGCTAGCACACAGTATGCGTCAATACTGAAAATGCTATCATGGGAATTGGTTTGTGTGCCATAAAGAACAAAAGATTAAGGGGTGAATTTTCAAAAGGTCATGAGAGGAAATAAACACATATAAATGGGTCACATATGCAGGTAAATGCACCTTTCTGCGTAAAAGAATGACCAAAAAAAGGGGGCATGTAAGGTGTAGGTTGGGGCATGATTTGCATGTACATGCGTAATGAGCTGTTTTAAAAGCAACTTACATGTGAGTGTCATCAACACTACGTGAGTACATTTATGACTGTTCATTTACTCACCAAGTTCAATCTTTCATGGTGACTTGCAACTTGGGGTTTGGCGGGCTGCCTTCTCTGGGTAAGTGGACACGGCAGCAGACTGTGGGGTGAGAATGAGTGGATCTGGAACAAACTGGACCATACTGGGAGGGGTAAGTGGGACAGACTGGGCATAATGGTGGTGAGAATCAAAATGAGTCTAATGGAATTATAAGAACATAAGAACATGCCATACTGGGTCAGACCAAGGGTCCATCAACATAGGAACAAGCATCCTGTTTCCAATAGTGGCCAATCCAGGCTACAATTACCTGGCAAGTACCCAAAAACTAAGTCTATCTCATGCTACTGATGCCAGTAATAGCAGTGGCTATTTTCTAAGTCACCTTGATTACCGTAATAGCAGGTAATGTACTTCTCCTCCAAGAACTTATCCAATCCTTTTTTAAACCCAGTGTTGCGCTCGGGGATGGACCCCTGTCCTGTGGTAGTACAGGGACTGGCCACAGGGGGCAGAGCAAGGAGGGAGACAGAGGCAGTGTAGATCTTCACCACTGGAAGCCCTCGGTCCCCCTGGGAGGAGCCTGTAGGGACCCGGGCCGCTGGGACTTAGGCGGGCCTCGCAGGGTCTCCTGGGAGAGTCAGAGTCCGGCGTGCCCACAGACACTGGAAGAGCGCTATCGGGTTCGAGGCTAGAAACAGGTTGGAGGAGAGCAAACCAGAATAGAGTTGGTGAGGACAAGGCTAGGGACTGAGCTAGAATCAAGCAAGGTCAGGCGAGCAGGGTCAAAGTCCAAGAATCAGTCCGAGGAGTAGTCAACGAAGCAAGGGTCATGATCCAGAGGTCAGGCAAGGTCGAAAAGCAGGCTGAGGTCTTTGGCAGGCGGCAGGCAGGCAGGTCAGGATCAAGCTGAGGTCTTTGGCAGGCGGCAGGCAGGCAGGCAGGTCAGGAACAAGCTGAGGTCTTTACCAGAAAGTCAGTCCAAGGTAAGACTGGGGAGACGAGCACGAACACAGGAACAAGCAGGCAAAGAAGCAGGTACAAGCAGGAACGGAAATGGAAAAGAAGGATCCTGGAACGAGACTAGGAACAAGCAGGCAGGAACAAACGCAGAGGCAATCTAGCAAACAAGCCGACCCAATTGCCAAGGCAAAGAAACATTTATTTATTTATTTATTTTTAGTTTTTATATACCGATGTTCCTGTATAATATACATATCACACCGGTGTACAAGGAAGTAAAACTGTCGCCTCGTGGGCGGCTTACATTGTAACAATTAACAGAGAAACATAAAAGGAGCATAAAGGAGCTTAGAGGAGCTTACAGAAAACAATCATGACTAATTAAGTTTCGATAACAAACTCTTCAGGAACTTATGTACAGAGGGGATGGGGGTCAAAGACTAAACTGATATTATAATTCTTCCTGCTCTTAGTTCTCCGGGAATGCTTGTGTGAAAAACCAAGTCTTTAGTTTCTTTTTGAATGTACTATGGCAAGGTTCAAGGCGAAGGTCTGGAGGGAGCGAATTCCAGAGTGTGATCAATCAGGGTGCGCCGCAGAACTAGGCCCCGCCCTGAGACCTACATCAGGGTGGCTGGTCCGTGTGCGTGTGCGTAGGGGCGTGGCTAGCTGCAGAGGTGCCGAGGCCTGGCATGTGACAGAAGGCCTGGCGAATGCTGCCACAGGACGCCGGGGCCTAGCTGGACTTGCAAGGGCCGCGAGGGAGACAGGACTGGGACCTGCTGTGTGACCCTGAAGGTGAGCGGTCCCATGCGTGGGACAACCGCGGGTTGGGCCCATAACACCCAGCTACACTAAAGGCCAGATTTTCAAAGGGGTACGTGCGTAAGATACGCGGGTACCCCCTGAAAACCTGGCCCAAACTCCCCCTGCGCGCCGAGCCTATGTTGAGTAGGCTCGGCGGCGTGCGCAAGCCCCGGGATGTGCGTAAGTCCCGGGGCTTTCCTGGGGGCATGTCGGGGGCGTGTCAGGGGAGTGTCACGGCTGGCGCATCATCGGAGGCATTCCGGGGCGTGTCGGGGGCATGTCGCGGCCGGCGCGTCATCGGGGGCGTGTCGGGGCATGTCGCGGCCCAGCGCGCACAAGTTACGCCTGCCTCGGGCAGGCGTAACTTGTGCAACAAAGGTAGGGGTGGGGAAGGAAAGTTCCCTTCGAGGCCGCTCCGATTTCAGAGCGGCCTCGGAGGGAACGGAGGCAGGTTGAGCAGCTCGGCCATGCAGGCTGCCGATTTTGGGCAGCCTTGCACACGCCGACCCCGGATTTTAATGGATACGCGCGGCTACGTGCGTATCTATTAAAATCCCGCGTACTCTTGTTTGTGCCTGGTGCGCGAACAAAAGTACGCACGAGCGCAGATTTATAAAATCTACCCCTAACTGTACTAACCACATACCCTGGTAACAAATTCCAGAGTTTAATTGTGTGTCACGTGAAAAAGAACTTTCTCTGATTAGTTTTAAATATGCTACATGCTAACTTCATAGAGTGCCCCCTAGTCCTTCTATTATCCGAAAGAGTAAATAACCGATTCACATTTACCCGTTCTAGACCTCTCATGATTTTAAACACCTCTATCATATCCCCTCTCAGCCGTCTCTTCTCCAAGCTGAACAGCCCTAACCTCTTTAGTCTTTCCTCATAGGAGAGCTGTTCCATGCCCCTTATCATTTTGGTTGTGCTTCTCTGCACTTTCTCCAGTGCAACTATATCTTTTTTGAGATGCGGCGACCAGAATTGTACATAGTATTCAAGGTGCGGTCTCACCATGGAGCGATACAGAGGCATTATGACATTTTCCATTTTATTCACTTTTCCCTTCCTAAATTCCTAACATTCTGTTTGCTTTTTTGACCCCTGCTGCACACTGAGCCGATGATTTCAATGTATTATCCACCATGATGCCTAGATCACTTTCCTGGGTGGTAGCTCCTAATATGGAACCTAACATTGTATAACTATAGCATGGGTTTTTTCCCTATATGCATCACCTTGCACTTATCCACATTAAATTTCATCTGTCATTTGAATGCCCAGTTTTCCAGTCTCACAAGGTCCTCCTGCAATTTATCACAATCTGCTTGTGATTTAATTACTCTGAATAATTTTGTCTCAACTGCAAATTTGATCACCTTGCTCGTCTTTCTTTCCAGATCATTTATATTGAAAAGTAAGGGTCCCAATACAGATCCCTTAGGCACTCCACTGCCCACCCCCCTCAACTGAGAAAACTGTCCATTTAATCCTACTCTCTGTTTCCTGTCTTTTAACCAGTTTGTAATCCATGAAAGGACATCGCCACCTATCCCATGACTTTTTACTTTTCCTAGAAGCCTCTCATGAGGAAATTTGTCAAATGCCTTCTGAAAATCCAAATATACTACATCTACCGGTTCACCTTTATCCACATGTTTATTAACCCCCCTCAAAAAAGTGCAGAAGATTTGTGAGGCAAGACTTGCCTTGGGTAAAGCCATGCTGACTTTGTTCCATTAAACCATGTCTTTCTATGTGTTCTGTGATTTTGATGTTTAGAACACTTTCCACTATTTTCCTGGCACTGAAGTCAGGCTAACCGGTCTGTAGTTTCCCAGATCGCTTCTGGAGCCACAACAGTTAAAGAGAGAGATAGAACAGAAGAAAAGGAGGAGGAGAAAGAGAAGGAGGGACCCCTTACAAGACTAGGGCACACTTTTTAGATTTGTCAGAGAGCAAGTCATGCACAGATTCATATTCAACAAAGAAACCATAATGTACCTAAGCCAGCAATTAGAGCAGGTCCTGCAACCTTCCACTTGCAGGGACCATGCCTTGCCAGTGCACACCAAGGTCACTACCACTCTGGCTTTTTTGATCACCGACACCTTCAGACATCTGTATCACAGCTGGAATAAGCCAATCTGCTAACACCATATGTATAGAAGAGTTCCTGGCTGCATTTCTCAGAAAAAACACACCACTATATATCTTTCTCTTAGAGCAGAAAGCAGCAACAATAAATGACAACTGATTTCTATCATATTGACTGGGTAAATGTAACATCAGGGCATGCTAGAGACATAAAGTTTCTGGATGCATTAAATGACTGCTTCATGGAGCAGTTGGTTCAGGAACCAATGAGAGAGGGAGCTATTTTAGATTTAATTCTTTGTGGAATGCAGAATTTGGTGTGAGAGGTTAACGGTGGTGGGGCCACTTGGCAATAGTGATCATAACATGATGAAATTTGAACTAATGACTGGAAGAGGGACAATAGGCAAATCTATAGATATAACACTAAATTTTCAAAAGGGAAACTTTGATAAAATGAGGAAAATAGAAAAAATCTAAAAACTGCAGCTGCAAAGGTTAAAAGTGAACAACAGGCGCGGACATTGTTTAAAAATGCAATCTTAGATGCGCAGTCCAGATGTATTCCATGCATTAAAAAAGGTGGGAGGAAGGCAAAACGATTACCAGCATGGTTAAAAGGTGAGGTGAAAAAGGCTATTTTAGCCAAAAAAAAATCATCCTTCAAAAATTTAAAGAAGCATCCATATGAAGAAAATAGGAAAAAGCATAAGCATTGTCAAGTTAAGTGCAAAACATTAATAAAGGAGGCTAAGAGAGAATTTGAAATGAAGTTGACTGTAGAGGCAAAAACTCTTAAAAACATTTTAAAATATATCCGAAGCAAGAAACCTGTGAGGGAGTCAGTTGGACCGTTAGATGACTGAGGGGTTAAAGGGTCTCTTAGGGAAGATAAGGCCATTGCAGAAAGACTAAATGAATTAACTTCTGTGTTTAATAATGAGGATGTTGGGGAGATACCAGTTCCAGAGATGGTTTACAAGGGTGATGAGTCAGACAAACTGAACCAAATCACTGTGAACCTGGAAGATGTAGTAGGCCAGATTGACAAACTAAAGAGTAGCAAATCACCGGGACTGGATGGCATGCATCCCAAGATTCTGAAGGAACTCAAAAATGAAATTTCAGATCTATTAGTTAAAATTTGTAACCTATCATTAAAATCATCCTTTGTATCCGAAGACTGGAGGGTAGCCAATGTAACTCCAATATTTAAAAAGGGCACCAGGGGTGATCGGGGAAACTATAGACCACTGAGTTTGACTTCAGTGTCTGAAAAATAATGGAAACTAATCTAAAGATCAAAATCATAGAGCATACAGAAAGACATGGTTTAATGGAACATAGTCATCATGGATTTACCCAAACTGAAGTCTTGCCTCACAAATTTGCTTCATTTTTTTGAAGGGGTTAATAAACATGTGGATAAAGGTGAACTGGTAGATGTAGTGTATTTGTATTTTCAGAAGGCGTGTGACAAAGTCCCTCATGAGAGGCTTCAAAGAAAACTAAAATGTCATGGGATAGGAGGCGATTTCCTTTCGTGGATTACAAACTGGTTAAAAGATAGGAAACAGAGAGTAGGATTAAATGGACAATTTTTTCAGTAATGAAACACATAGATGGATCGGTGTAAACAAATTTTATTGAAGCTTGCCCGACTCTGGCCGAGTTTCGGTCAAAGAGCTGCCTCAGGGGCTTACAAGCCACATGAATTGGCTTAAAACAACACTAAGTGCAATCAGGAGGAGGTTCCTTAAAATTCGAAGCAGAGCTTTAATGATATCAGTATTGCATACCAATTGACGAAGACATACGGAGAAACAAAGCTCGCAAAAACGCTCAACAGTGAGTTCTCACATGCTTTGTTTCTCCGTATGTCTTCGTCAATTGGTATGCAATACTGATATCATTAAAGCTCTGCTTCGAATTTTAAGGAACCTCCTCCTGATTGCACTTAGTGTTGTTTTAAGCCAATTCATGTGGCTTGTAAGCCCCTGAGGCAGCTCTTTGACCGAAACTCGGCCAGAGTCGGGCAAGCTTCAATAAAATTTGTTTACACCGATCCATCTACGTGTTTCATTGCTGACAGCCATCTTGGATCGGCTTCCGGTTTGTTTTCTTGGACCAATTTTTTCAGTGGAAGGAGTGCCTCAGGGATCTGTACTTGGACTGGTGCTTTTCAATATATTTATAAATGATCTGGAAAAGAATACGACGAGTGAGGTAATCAAATTTGCCGATGATACAAATTTATTCAGAGTAGTTAAATGAGTTAATGTAACTTGCCTTGGGTACGCTTGGAATTTAGGATGGCTTCTACTTTTTATTATGTGTCTTTTTCTGTGGCCATATTGGTAAGATTAGGGATGGAGTGGGACTACCACAAAAAGAGCAATGGTTTGAGTAGAGACATGTGGAAGACGTTATGGACGAATGTGGGAGGTAGCTTGAGTTGGTATTAAACAGGTCCCAATTGTTGCAGGATTGGAAAGAGCCTAATACACCGTGGTGAAAACTTCATGGATAGTATTTTCAGACATAGATTGCAAGGGCTCAGCCAAACCTTGACTCCAGGTTTTTTAAAACTTTTTGTTTATCATTTTATATAATTATACACAAGCACAAACTTGCTACAGAAATAGTATTGAGTGTTATAATGATAACAAGAAAAGCAAAAAGGAAATTAATTACAATCAAACTTTAATAAACCACCACTAATTTGGGGGAGGCCAGAAAAGGGAGAAAAAGTAAGAAAAGGGGAACACCCCCCACCCAAAACAGAAAAAGTAAAAAAAATAAAATAAAATCTTCCAGTGAGGACATTATACACTTCCTTCTTTAAACATGATAGAACAGAGCTTGTGCTATCCAAGTTCTCTCCTATAAAGAAAACATTTAATAACAATATTAAATGTTATCAGGGATTTGAGCATTAATAAATGATCTAAGCTGGACAGGTTCTAAGAAGACAAATTTCTCAGAGGAAAAAATAATAATGCAAGAAAAAATAAGCTCCCAAATCCACAACCTCTTGACATATATCTAGAAATGCTTTCCTTCGTGCCTGTGTTAGCTCTACAAAAATCAGGAAAAATGTAAAGTTTGGCCCCCATAAAAGAAATATACATAGCTTGAAAATACAATCAAAGAATTAAATCACTCTCATAACTTGAAAAACAAGTCACTAATAAGGTGGATCTATGTGACATATCAACAGTAGTAGTAGTCTCCAGAATAACAGAAATATCCAAAACTTCCCCACCAGAAATTAAAGCAGCTTGAGCACAGCCTGATCTCTCAGGCCTTTTAAAACCCAAAAGGTAGTAGGCCTTACAAATTAGCGAAAGAGCAGATTGAGAAACCCCAAGCACCTCCCATATATAGGTCTTAAAGAGTTCCGATGGAAAAATCATTGAGACCACTGGGAAATTAAGAATTCTATGATTAGATGATCTTGCTGAATTTTCTAGGGTCTCCAGCCTTCGATGCACAGCACTGTTATCGTACATCAAAATATTCTGAACTGATGGAATTCTCCCCAGATATGTTTCCAAAGATTTTATCTTTTCGGAATAAGTAGTGGCGAGAGTCTCCTGAACTTGCATTCTAGGCAAAAATTATCCATGGTGGCATTAAGGGATAATAAGGACTGCTGCACAGATGAAAGTACCATCCAGATATTGTCTAAAGTTATAGGCGAGGATTTAAAAAGGAAGAACTCAATCTGGAGGCTACAACAGGCTCACCTCGTTAGAATCCAGTCGGCACTGCCACTGAAGCTGCAGCTGACCCCATAGCTGAATCTGGGGCTCCAGCTGTAATCAAAGCTTCTCCAGTGCCGTAGAGAACCTGCAATAATCTGGCACCACCTCCACAGATAACCTCCAACATGCCATGTACAGACGATGCTGACACCCCCTTGTCTGCATTCGGATATTTCTCACCCGGAACCACAATGACAGATAGCGACATCACCAACAACTGTGTCAGGGAGGGGGGAATCCTATCATCAGGGCTGAGTGAGAAATAAAAGCTTGCTTCAAACCAGTGTTATGCGCCCTCAGAAACAATGGCAACGAAGGCTGGTCTTGATGAAGACAAAGTGAGGAGGAGCTCCAGAATTGTTTCTGTCATATAGAGGGCTTTGAGGGAGAGTAGAGGGAACACTCTGAAGCTTACCTCATTGCTTGACCATTGATAACGCAGAAACAGCTTAGGAAAATGAAGAATTTCAGGAACACTATTAAACCACGTCCTCACCCAATGCAATCTTGGGCTTGTCTCCAGGTTTGAGGCACGGTGCTGGGTGGCACTTCTTGTCAGTTCGCACCTTGTATTTATTTGCTGCTATGATCAAGAGCTGTCTGGTTCTTTGCCAGAGCTCTCCAAAACTGTGGTCCATAGCTTTAGCTGCTGGGGATGGCACAAACAAAGGGAGAGGCAAGGGAGTGCATGGATGTCTGCCATAGACAATTCGGAAGGATGAGAAACCAGCAGCCTTACTCTTCTGGTTATTGTGGCAGAATTCAGCCCATAGTAACAGAGATGCCCAGTCATCCTGATGCTTATTTACATAGGCTCGAAGAAACATTTGAGAATCTGGTTGGTCATTCTGGTCTGTCCATTATTTTATGGATGGTAAGCCAAAGAGAAATCCCAGTAAATCTTAATCATCTGGCAGATATTTTTCCAGAATTTAGCAGTAAATTGTGTCCCTCTGTCTGAAAGGACATGTTCAGTAGACCATGAAGCTGGATTATATACTGGAAAAATAGCTGAGCCAACTCCTATACCGAAGGGAGTCCAGGAAGCAGAAAAAAGTGGGACATCTTTGAGAACCGATCTCAACCACCCAAATAATTATGCATCCATTGGAGGTAGAAAGCTCTGTGACAAAATCCATGGTGAGGTGTGACCAGGGTCTTTCTTTCAGGTACTGCAAAGGTTGTAGCAGGCCCCATGGGTATGCATGAGATGGTTTGTTAGCCCAGTTGGGATAAGATTTGATACATCGCACTTCATGTTTCACTTGTGGCCACCAATAATGTAGTGAGTGTAAATCTAGGGTCTTCTTAACTCTGGAGTGACTGGTGAGAGTCATGGAACAATAGTTTTTCCAAGAGGCACAGGGAAGCTGGCAGCTGTGAGGATCTTTGCTGTGTCAATAATATGTCGAGATGGTTGTTGTACATCCTCAGCTTCAAAAGACCAAGAAAGAGTGTTCACACATTGGTTTCTCTTTGCTGGCTTGTACTTGATTTCAAACATGAAACAATTGAATAACAAAGACCATCAAATTTGTTGTGGGTTCATGCATTGTGCTTGTTGTAAATACTGTAGATTTTTGTGATCAGTGGAGATAGTGACCAGACAGGTTGCTCCTTCTAACAAGTGGCACCATTCCTCCAGAGCCAACTTCACAGCCAGTAGTTTTCTGTCTCCAATGGTGTAATTTTTTTCCCATTGGAGTAAACGTTTTAGAAAAAGAAAAGCATGGCATGCGAGTACCCTTCTCATTGTGTTGTGAGAGGACAGCCCCTACTCCAGTGGCAGAGGCATCCACCTCAATGATGAAAGGCTTTGAGGGGCGAGGATGACAGAGCCAGGAAGCTTTGAGGAAAGCTGCTTTTAGTTGAGCATAAGCTTGGATGGCTTCTCTGGACCAGTTCTTCATGACTGAGCCCTTCTTGGTAAGGAGGTGAGTAGAGTGGCCAATTCAGGGAAGTTGTGAATAAATTGTCGCTAGTAGTTTGTGAAACCAAGGAACTGCTGTAGGACTTTAAAAAACCCACTGGTCGAGGCCATTTCTGAATCGCTGTCAGCTTCTGAGGGTTCATTCTTAGACCATGGTGTAACACAATGTAGCCCAGGAAAGGCAGTTCTGTTTGTGTGAAAGTATATTTTTCAAGTTTCGCATAGAGCTGATTCTCACGCAGGATCTGGAACACGTGTTTGGTGTGCTCATGTGTTGATCAAGAGAAGATGAGGATGTCATCAAGTAGACCAGTACACAGGATTGAAGGAGTTCACGGAATATTTCGTTAACCATATTCTGGAACACAACTAAAGCAATACAAAGGCCAAATGGTATCACTAAATATTCGTAAAGCCTGTTACAGGTATTAAATGCCTTCTTCCACTCATCACCCTCATGTATACAGTTTAGATTATAGGTGCTCCTGATGTCTAACTTAGTGAAAATCTGGGCTCCTTGTAGGCAATCAAAAAGCTCAGCCATCAAGGGTAGTGGTTAACAGTTCTTGCTAGTGATGGCATTAAGCTCTCTGTAATCAATGCAGGATCCAAGGGATCTGTCCTTATTTCCCACAAAGAAGAAACCTGCTTCTGCAGGTGAAGAAGATGGTCAAATAAAGTCTTGTTCTAGATTTTCTTTAATATATTCAGACATGGATTTAGTTTCTGGAACTGATAGTGGGTCTACCCTGTCTCGGGGCACCATCTTCCCTGGAAGTAGATCTAAGGGGTAGTTGTAGAGTCTGTGATGTGGCAACATCTCTGCCTGTTTTTTGCTGAAGACATCCACATAGTCCACATAGTGAAATGGGAGTCTGGGGAGAATATGCACAGAGACTTGAACTGCCAGAATCAAAGGGAGGATAGGAGAAAGACACTGTTGTTGGCAGGAGGGTCTCAAATGAATTATCTCCAGGGTTTGCCAGTTAATGATAGGATTATGCTGCATTAGCCAAGGTAGACTGAGAATGATGGGGTTCACTATCTTCAGTAGTATGAAAAATGTAAGACGTTCCCTATGCTGGAATCCAATTTGAACAGTTAGTGGAGCGGTGGTCAAGGTTAAGTGCCTGGAAGTGGTTCTCCATATACAAGGATATTTTTACTGGGGTTTCTAAGTTGATCACTGGGAGATTATAGTGCTTTACCAGGGCATCCTTGATGAAGTTGCCCCCAGTCCTAGAGTCAAGGAAGACTTCTATGTGAATCTATGTGGGGATTAGTGCTGAGAAGAGGTAGGAGCATGGCCTAGGATTGCTTCTCCAATTAACTCTGGGCTCAGTAGTTTCCCATCTTTTTTGGGCATTGGGTTACATAGTGCCCTTGACCACCACAGTAGAGATACAAGTTAAGGCTGCATCTCCTTTGCTTCTTCTCAGGGGATAGCCTGGCTTTCCCAAGCTGACAGGTTCTTCAGGAGACACAGATTGAACCAGATCCTTGGGCAGAGTGACTAGGGAATGCTGAAACCTGGGAACCAGCTTAAGGTGCCATTGGTAGATATCCTTTTTCCCTGGCACCTTCCTGAAAATGAAGGACAATTTTGATGGCCATGACGATAAGGTCTTCCAACCCCGTAGGAATGTCTCTCCCTTCAAGCTCATCCTTAATGCACCTTACTAGGCCTTGCCAAAAGATTGCCATGAGGTTCTCCTCATTCCACCACAATTCAGATGTCAAGGTTTGAAATTGAATGGCATAATCGCTGGTGGATATGGTCCCTTGCTTGAGGCACAGAAGCTAAGAGGCAGAATGACTAAGTTCATCAAAGATGCACCTGAACTGAGCAAGGAACTGCTCTAAATTTCTCATGAGTGGGTCGTTACTCTCCCAAAGTAGTGAGGCCCATGCTAGCGCAGAGCCTGGCAACAATGAAAGGATGAATGTAGCTCATAGTGCATGAGGCCTTGGTTTATAAACCTCTTGCAGGCCTTTGGGTCACCGCTGTACCTGGGCAGAGGAGCCAAGTGTGGCACCCGGAAACATGGATGGGTGATAGTTTTGGTGGTATGAGAGGAGCCGGTGCTGGGAATCATTCCTGTATAGCATCCATCTGGTGGTTTGTGTTGGGTATGTCCTTGATAACAAGCTGTCAAGAGCCAGGATGCAGCCCCAATTCTATGAGTCTTTGTTGGATGTTAGGAACAGACATTCCATGGTTAGCGTTTAAGGGTATTTATTTATTTATTTTATTTATTTAACTGCTTTTATATACCGGCATTCATCAGAAACATCATGCCGGTTCACATTTTAACAAAAAGGTGTGGAAAATACAGTGTAACAAGGGAAGGGGAAAACAGGATAACAATAACCAAAGACAGTCTAAGAAGATACAGATCTAAAAAACTGAGTTAACGTAGCAGAATTCAACCATTGGTTAAATGAACAGGCTTAAAAAGAAAACAGTTACAGTAATCAACAAAGCTTACGACGGCTGTACATATAATCAAATTTGCCGGAAGCAACAGTGTATAAAGAAGCCTTACATCGGAAGGGATAATCAGGGAGCAACATTACGTGAGGCAACATTACAATGCAACAGTACATAAGGTAACATTACATAAGGTAGGGTCTAACACCCTTTCTAGTGCTAAACTAGGCCTTGTGAGTGCATTACAAGTCAAGTAGTGCTTCATGACCATGTTGCCTGTTACCCAGGGAATAGGCAAAACTAAAGTTACAGTACATGAGTGTTTCTTGAAACTTGAGGCCAGGGATGGAATCAGGAAATAGACAAACCTTGTTGACATCTCTCTGATGATCATTTATGAACTTACCTCTGTGCTCCTCCTACCAGGTCGCAGCTTGTCGAGCCATTCCCCTTCTGTCTTCTCAGCTCCTGGGCCTTCTTTTTTACATCCTCAATCTATAAATAGAAATAGGAATAGAAAGTAATTTTTTCAATGTAGCCAAATCCATGACCTCATGAAAGGTCCATAATTGCCCCAATAATACCCTCAACCCCATCCCCATATTGTCTCCTAAACCACCCCTAACACATCCTACCCACATCCCACCCACCTTGCTAGTTCCCACAATATACTTAACCTTTGGAGGTAATCTGCTCCTATATTTTGCCTACTGACCTGTCTAAGCTTAACATTTTTCATTCTGACCCCACCCCAGGGGTGCTAGTGTGACTGCCCTATTGAATATTCTCCAAAGTTAGTGGAATAAATTTATCTGGCTAACTTTGTTATGCAGACAATGACTGAATATGTACCCATGTATTGACTTTTGGTGATTTTAGAGTAAGAACATAACATAAGAAAATGCCATACTGGGTCAGACCAAGGGTCCATCAAGCCCAGCATCCTGTTTCTAACAGTGGCCAATCCAGGTCATAAGAACCTGGCAAGTACTCAAAAACTAAGTCTATTCCATGTTACCATGGCTAATGGCAGTGGCTATTCTCTAAGGGGTAGATTTTCAAACCGCGCGATTTGGCCTACTTTTGCTGGCGCATCAGGCGCAAGCAAAAGTACGCTGGATTTTAGTAGATATGCACGGAGCCGCGCGTATCCGCTAAAATCCGGGATCGGCGCACGCAAGGCTATGGATTCTGTATAGCCGGCGCGCGCCGAGCCGCGCAGCCTACCTCCGTTCCCTCCAAGGCCGCTCTGAAATCGGAGCGGCCTCGGAGGGAACTTTCTTTTGCCCTCCCCTCACCTTCCCCTCCCTTCCCCTACCTAACCCACCCGCCCGGCCCTGTCTAAACCCCATCCTTACCTTTGTCGGGGGATTTACGCCTCCCCCCGGACCGCCCCGGGCCGTAACCACGCCCCCGGACCCGCCCCCAAAACGCTGCCGACACGCCCCCTAAACGCCGCAACGACCGGGCCCGCCCCCGACACGCCCCCGACATGCCCCCCTCGGAGAACCCCGGGACTTACGCGAGTCCCGGGGTCTGCGCGCGCCGGTGAGCCTATGTAAAATAGGCTCACCGGCGCGCAGGGCCCTGCTCGCCTAAATCCGCCCGGATTTGGGCGGATTTAGGCGAGCAGGGCTCTGAAAATCCGCCCCTAAGTGAACTTAATAGCAGGTAATGGACTTCTCCTCCAAGAACTTATCCAATCCTTTTTTAAACACAGCTATACTAACTGCACTAACCACATCCTCTGGCAACAAATTCCAGAGTTTAATTGTGCGTTGAGTAAAAAAGAACTTTCTCTGATTAGTTTTAAATGTGCCCCATGCTAACTTCATGGAGTGTCCCCTAGTCTTTCTACTTTCAACTATCGCTGAAATTGTCAATATTTTTGTGATCTCTAAGCTCTTAAGGCCCCATCTGAGATCTGATCAGATCCCTCTGACCAGCCTGGTGGGGTTTTTTAATTATTTTTTAATATTTAATTGCTTTTTTTTTCAAACTTCTTTTGACCCTCTCGGTCGGGCTCCCTGGCCCGGAAGTGACATCATCACCCACATCAATGAGACTGCGGCCTACACTTCTTCCCAGTGCCAGGACTCTCCCAATGCCTCCAGACGCTGAAACAAGCCTCCCCAATGCTAGCGCTGCACTAAAACAAAAATGAGCCATAGCGCAGCAAGCTTTCCCCTACCTGCCGCTGCAGATAGAAAGGAATGGAAGCAGTAGCAGTGCTAATTCTTACTCCACCCCCCCCCCAAAAAAAACAGAACTGGGGTCGCTTCATCTCTGCAGCCATGGGCCCTGAGCCACTGGCCCAGCTTTAATGTCATGAGGAGCAATGACCAACCCCCCCTGCGATCCAGCCAAGCCCAACGCTGCTCTCATTTTTTCCTGCTCTCAGCCTGGCTTTGCAGCACTGCATCTGGGACATGACAGCCTTCTTCTCATGGCAGCCTCCCTATCTTGCCCAATCCAGCCTCCGTCCTCCTCCAAACCAGCAGCTGTGATCACCACTAGCCCACTGCGCCAGCTCCAAATAATATTTGGGCAAAGGATTTTCCGGATAGGTCATTTTACATTTTTTTTTATTTCTCTTTGCCCCCTGTTTATACCCTGCACATAAAAACAAGACTTTTCTGTGTACTTGGCTTGTTGCTGCTATTTCTTCACTACGGACTCAGTCATGGTCTTGTTGACATGGTAACAGTTCAGTGGTAAATTTCCCTGAAAACTTAAAAGTACAACTATAGAAAGGGGACACACATTAGAGAAAGGCTCAGCAAAGAAACCAAACCAAGAGGTTCTTAAATTCACAGAATACACCGGAGTCTTCTAAGATTACATACTGTGGAGGAGACAATAAAGCCATGATACCTAGTTTTATCCAGCTGCGGAGTTCTGCACTTCATGCTAAGGAAAGCCAAACATAGAAGAGTTTATGGTACAGGCCTGCACTATTCTTTACATGAAAACTGACTTTTACTCAGGCTTTCTAATGACCTGAAGTGCAAAAGGCAGTAAAAATACAACTATGTCAAATTCAGGGTTCGATTCACCCCCCATAGGTTTGCACCTCCTCTCAGCGAATAGCAGTTAAAAGTAGGGGTTTCCCCAAGTATTTATTATCATACAAAGGGGACATTCCACTGATACTCAGTGTATTTTGAAACGCTCTAAAAGTTTTTCAAAAGGGCCCAAAAAAAAAGATAACCACGCGCTCTACTGCGCTCCTCTCCAATTTCAGTCCTGCTCCTGAATGGCATAGGGAAATGAGGCAGCTAATGCAAGCCATGGATCAAAGCAGTGCAAACCGGGAGCCAAGATGGCCAACTTATTGAGCAGGGCCTGTGGATCTCTCTCGGGCAATTTCTCTCCTTTGTATTTTTCTTGCTAATTTGTTTTCTCAATGGGCAGGAAGAGAAAGCTGAGGGCAGGGCCATTGCCCACGGCCCCTTCATCGCTTTCCCTGTCGGGCCCGATGGACGCCCACGTTGTGAGAAGCAGCTCTTTATCGGGTACTCAGCCGCTGGAGAGGACGGGAGGGGAATTTGAGCTCCTCTCTCTCCCTGGCTCTCTGTCACCTCTGAGCCTGACTGGGGTAATCCTGCAGTGGGGAGAGGCCCTTGAGAATCACCAGAAACACCGGTAAACCTTGTGGTGGGATCGGCTGTTTCTGTGGGGAGTGACTGGGTCCCTAGTCTCTCTGCCACTCGTCCGCCATGTGATCCTGGACAACCGGACGATGTAAGTTCGCGAGATAGAAAACAGGGAGGAGATGAAGGGATCATTCAAGGTGCTGTGAGTGAATGTTCTCCTTCTTGTATTTCATTACCTGCAATTCAGAGGCCCTCTATGTTCTCACTGGAAACTATTTGGGATGCAATAATAGACTTACGTAGTTCTATTTTGCAACAACTGTCTCCTTTGACTTTGCAGTATAAGAACTTGGACAGTAAAGTTTCTGGTCTATCTAATATATCATCCGAATTAGAGCATCAATCTTCATCACTCCGGGTTCAAGGCATTTTTCTGTATTTTTTTCCTTTTTTTATTTTCTAATCTCAATTTCTTATTCCTTTCAAGATTAATGTCTTGTATAATTTTGGAAATTGCATAAATAAAAAATTAAAAAAAAAATAAGCAGTGCAAATCCAGATTTCTTCCTTGTGTAAATTCCTTACCAGGCGTACATAAAATGATGGGAGTGGTTTTTTTCCTATTGAGAGAAGGGTCCGTCTTCCAAATGTATTTGGTGGGTTCCAATTAATGGGTCATGCAGATGGTTAAGTGGACCCAAATGGCAGGGCCAGGACTAGGGGGGCCAAGGGGGGTGGCTGCCCTCGGTGCCAAGCCCAAGGGGGTTTCCTCAGCAGGGCTGCTTTTATCCATGGACAGAAGCACACAAGGCTCTGCTCCAACGACTATTAGCCAATGCTACGACTTTCAGGCAGCAGAGAACAGCCCTCTGCTTCTTGTTCCAGCCATTCACCTCCCAGGTAACATGCAAGGAACAGGATGGTGGTGGATCCCGGAGGACACAAAGTACAGCACAACAGAGCCATCTGCTCCCTGATCCAGCATTTCCTTTTCTCTTGTTCCCCCTCCTGTCTGCAGCAGGGAACAGGAATGGGAGGGGGAGGGGAAGGAGGTATGTTGGAATGGATGGCAGACCAAAAAGGAATTCAGTTTTTGTCTGCATATTTCTGTTTCTAATTTGTGATCCTTTATTCTGTATTTGGTGAGGGTCTGTATTCTATACGTGTGATGGAGGTGAAATTTTCTGCTAGCGTGTAGGTTCCGTGTAGGGATCTGTAGCAGTTCAGCTGGTTCTGTTTTCCCAGTCAAGGTGTATTGTTTTTTAGGGCCAGGTGGAATATTTGCAGTGCTGCCTTTTCATATACAGTTGTGCTGCTTGAGTCTGGGAGAACGTGCTGTTTTGGTACGGCAGGTTTGCAGTATAGGTTCTGAGCGACTTTTTTTGCAGGCTTCTGTGCTACTTCATAAAGTGCCTTGTAATGGAGGGACTTTGTGTCGCTGTTACTGAAATGACAACATAATCGGAATGTTTTTCTTTTAGTGAGTAGTAAGGGGGGAGAAATTTCAAGTTCAGCCCAGCCAGCCATTTCAGAGATTAACTTCAACTAAGGTAGTATTTGGGGCATGTTGGTTTTTTGCAATCTGTCTCCAAAAATTACAGATGATATATTCATCAAATATTGTGATATGATTTCTGAAATGTATTTGTATTATTTATGTATATGGAAAATAAATGTGATAGAAATGCATGATTATGTTGTCACTGCTTTACCCGAGGTATATGACTGTCGCTTGGTCGAAGGCAGTTCCTTTTTTAACTACGGTAGTCTCTTGTTATGATTATAAGCCCGTTCACTGCCACACTCTGTGTCTGTTTCATTGTTTCCATTAGGTGAGCAGGCACTGGAGCATTGACAATAGCCTGGCCTCTCCCCAGAGGACTACTGTACTGTCTATTTTTAATGCACTGTACAGTACGGGATTAATCAATTATTTAGAAAGTGATGGCTCCATGAATAAATGATAAGCAGGTAGGAGGATCAAGATGAGTTGGTCCAATCTAACAGTTTATTTTAAAACTCCTGTCCTAAAATATTCAAGGATTAGTTCAGAATAACCATGAAGTGCTAGCGGCAGAAAGACAACATACCCTGTTAATACCAATGTGATTCACCATAAACGGGGGGCTTTATTTTCCCTTCTGCTTCACAAACTCTCGTGACTGTAAAACCGCAGCAAAATGCCAGGAGAAGCAAAATGCCAGGAGAAGAAAGAGATCTAGGCATCATAGTAGATAATACATTGAAATCGTCGGCTCAGTGTGCTGCAGCAGTCAAAAAAGCAAATAGAATGTTAGGAATTATTAGGAAGGGAATGGTTAATAAAACGGAAAATGTCATAATGCCTCTGTGTCACTCCATGGTGAGACCACACCTTGAATACTGTGTACAATTCTGGTCGCCGTATCTCAAAAAAGATATAATTGCGATGGAGAAGGTACAGAGAAGGGCTACCAAAATGATAAAGGGGATGGAACAGCTCCCCTATGAGGAAAGGCTGAAGAGGTTAGGGCTTTTGGAGAAGAGACGGCTGAGGGGGGATATAATAGAGGTCTTTAAGGTCTTGAACGAGTAGATGTGACTCGGTTATTTACACTTTCGAATAATAGAAGGACTAGGGTGCATTCCATGAAGTTAGCATGGGGCACATTTAAGACTAATCAGAGAAAATTCTTTTTCACTCAATGCACAATAAAGCTCTGGAATTTGTTGCCAGAGGATGTGGTTAGTGCAGTTAGTGTAGCTGGGTTCAAAAAAGGTTTGGATAAGTTCTTGGAAGAGAAGTCCATTAACTGCTATTAATCAAGTTTACTTAGGGAATAGCCACTGCTATTAATTGCATCAGTAGCATAGGATCTTCTTAGTGTTTGGGTAATTGCCAGGTTCTTGTGGCCTGGTTTTGGCCTCTGTTGGAAACAGGATGCTGGGCTTGATGGACCCTTGGTCTGACCCAGCATGGCAATTTCTTATGTTCTTATGTTCTTCAAAATTCCTGTGCACAATAACGCCGGACTCAAACGTACACCTGCCTTTTCCATTCAGGATGCAGAGCTGTCATTTTCAGCACGGACGGATGGAAATGACTGTCGAGAAACAGGATGAGATCAAGTAAGCGAGAGGAGATACAATGAGGGAAAAAGTTGCCCAGAGAGTTCAGAAGAAAAGCCTAGTGTGACATGGAGGAAAGTACAGCTAACCAAGCCAGTAGAAGCACTAGGTGGACTAGGCGTGCACCTGTAGGGCCATAGCTTTGGGGGCGGCCATTTAGTATTTCCACCGGCCCTGCTCAGATGTGGTCTTTTGGCAGTAGATAAGCACTTCCTGGCAGTAGATAAGCACTTCCTGGTGGCAGGACCATGGCGACTGCACCTCCTTCCGGCCCGCATGGGCTCACACAACATGGCTTCCTTTCCTGATACGGTCAGGGTGAGAAGGAGGTACAACTGCCACAGCTGGAAGGAACAGGAGAAGTATTGGCAATGGCGTCGCAGGGCCGGAAGAAAGGAGCAGGAGGTGGAGTCCCACCAGCCGAGCCCACACAGCCAAAGAGAGGAGCAGGAACAATGCTCACCCATGCAGATGGGAAAGAGAGGAGGAGGTCTGTGGGCCACACAGGCCCAAGAAGAAGGCTCCTGCTGCTTGTGCATTCCGAGGGGGAGACGATAAGTGAGTATGCCTGTGATAATGAGAGTGAGAGAGAATGAATATGTGAAAGTTTATTTGGCAACAGCCTCAGAAAACCTTTTTACTACAGACACTGGAGGTCAACTCAATAGTTTTGGCCTTCAGAAGATGCATAAGAGCCAAATAGCAGGTTTTTCTGAATATCTACTTTCATAAAGGTATATGGCAAAAATCATTCACAATGGCCCGAATAAAAGATATTCAGAGCATGCAGGAGAAGAAGCCTGCAATTCTTTGCATTTAGGTCTTTTTAAGCATTTCATTTATATCAGTCTATTTGTTTTATTAATATAATGTTGACAGTCTAGACTCAGGCTATCAGTAGCCTTAATCATAGATACTGGGCCTTACTGTGTCTCAGGCATTGATGATCTTGGACTTTTATTGACAATTTGTTTTTAATGTATCTGGCCATTTTCTTTGCTGGACTTTATATCTGTATTATACTTGGTCATAGTCTTTTTAATTTTTACATATGTGCTACTGAATTTGATTATGTAGCCCAGTTATGTTGTACGCTCTTACAAACTTCTTGGAATAATGGTATATAATGATACAATAAATACACTTTTGATTATCAGATTTCTCTTTGATTCCCGTCCCTCTCATGCCAATGGTGTTATTCACTCTTAGGCCGATACAGAAAAATGTGGGGGAGAGCCAGCGAGCGCCCGCTCTCCTGGCGCGCACACAGACCACTCTCCTGGGCGAGTGATTCAGGAGGGTAGCCTATGCAAATTAGGGCCCGCGGTAAGAAGAGGCGCTAGGGACACTTGCGCGTCCCTAGCGCCTCCTTTTTGACAGGAGCGGCGGCTGTTAGCGGGTTTGACAGCCGATGCTCAATTTTGCCAGCGTCGGTTCTCAAACCTGCTGACAGCCACGGGTTCGGAAAACGGACGCTGGCATAATTGAGCGTCCGTCTTCCAACCTGCAGGCCGCGAGCTGATTTAACATTTTTTTTAAAAAATGTATTTTTTTTATTTTTGGGGCCTCCGACTTAATATTGCTATGATATTAAGTCGGATGGTGTGCAGAAAAGCAGTTTTTTCTGCTTTTCTGTACACTTCCACGGTACCGGTAGGAGTTAATTTCTGAAAGTAAAATGTGTGGCTTCGCTGCACATTTTGCTTTCTAGATCGTGCAGGAATAACTAATAGGGCCATCAACATGCATTTGCATGTTGCGGGCGCTATTAGTTTTGGGGGGGGGGGGGTTGGCCATGCGTTTTCGACGCACTATTACCCCTTACTGTATAAGGGATAAAGCTAGTGCGTCGAAAATGCGCAGCCAAACCTGGAGCGCACTGTACCGTATCGGCCCGTCTGCTAGATATGCGGATATTATTAATCTCCCCAAGGCATCTACCCAGAATATATTTAATCCTGCTCAGAGCAAGGGTAAAATCCAGGCAGCATCCCTTTTGCCTGTGTAGCTCCCATTATTTCTCAATATATTTTTTTATTTTCCTTACATCTATGTAATATCATGGATGCTATCCTGTGCCACACTATTTTCTATCACTCTGTTTAATTCCAGTAGAATAGAAATGGGAAAAAAAAGTCCTAAGGAAAAGTTGCATAAAAGTACTGTTTTGAGCCACTTCTGGACTCTTTCAAAGAGATAGTACTGCAGTGGATGCAACATATATCGGCCCTTATCTATTGAAGTCTCACACTGCCTCAGTTTCATGGCATTCACTTATGTTGCTTCTGTATGAATGCACAGGAAACAAAGTGTTGCACTTCTCCTGGAGAGAAATCGTCAACATCTTAGACACGTGGCCTTCAGTCCAGTGGGATCTTCTCCGATATCTTCTGCCGAGGACTCCAGCACCCCAGAAACTTTCCTGCCTTCAATGCCAGCAGTACAGAATGTGCTTGCAGAACAACTTCAAAGCAGGAAGCACAATCATCTATAAAGTGCAAAGATCAACTGTTGCATAACAAGTACTCATTCAGATTTGCACGCAAAGGAGATAAACTATTTCTTATACCTTGCTAAGCACCGAAACAGAAATATCTGCCATCCATGTATCACACACGACAACATGGATGACAGAGAGGCTATTTAATACATCCTTAGTTGACAAGCAGCAATAACTTTTCCTCAGCACAGGGAAGAGCTTGGCATGCAGATCTGCAGCATTATGCCACCTGTATCAGAAATATGTTAGTGAAGTATGTCCTGTCTCCACAAATGTTCTTCTGTTTGTTCACAGTTTGCTGCTTCCACAGCAGCTTGTCTGTTTCTGTGTTACTTCTGGGGAAATTCTGTGCAACTGCGCAGCGCAGAATTTGCATAGAATTCCCTTCCCGTACAGAATCTGTATTTTTGCACAGAATCTGGAGAAAGGCCCAGTGTGCTTTGAGTGGAGCCTATCCCACTCATGGCTGAAGAAGACAGAGGCAAGAAAGTGTTACGCTCGGCAGTCTCCAGGCTGTCTCCATGAACTGCAACTCTCACCTCCAATCCGGGTCGGCTCTGCTATTTCCCAATGCAAGGAAACACTATCAATGCACCATGCCACCTCCCGGCACATTGAATGCCACCAGGCATCCACGTGGCAGGACACCTCCATCAGTAAATTGCTGTGTCTTCCCTAGGCACGCGCTTCTTGCCAGCATTTAAAGGGACTGCAGTGGGAAAGTTCCAGCAGCCCCTAATGATGACGTCAACATCACAGCCCTATAAGAGGGCAGCGTTCCCGACACAACTTGCCTCAGCAACAGGTCCAGCTACTGTATAGTAGTGAGTGTTGCGTCCCAGTGTTCCTGCCTGTTTCCAGCCTTTCTTCCTTCCTATTTCCAGTCTTCATTACAGTGTGTTTCCAGTCTTTTTCTTAGCTTGCCCCAGTTCGCGTCTCAGTCTGTTCCAGTCTTTATTACCCACCTGTTCCAGTCCTTGCCTACCTGCCTCAGACTAATACCTGGTTTGACCTCTGCCTGAACTTTGGATACACCTGAGTGCTGCCTGCCTTTGACCCCCTGCCTGGACTTCAGATACGCCTGACTGCTGCTTGTCTCTGTCCTCTGCCTAAGGTTGCCAACTGGCTTCAGATTTTCAGGACAGGTTGATCCAGTCATGGTTTTACCCCATTGCATGCTGGGAATTATTCTGGTTTCCCTATTGCATTCCCTAAGAAAAGCAAGACTATAAGTATCTGCATGCAGGGGAGTAAAACCAGGACTGGATCAACCTGTCCTGAAAATCTGGAGGCAGTTGGCAATCCTACCCTAGCCTGGCCTCAGACCATCTCTCCTGTTATCAGCAGAGACCCGCACCTATGCCCTGCCGGCCCTGGCACCCAAAGGCTCAACCCGAGGGGAGCATAGGCTGGTATAGATGAAGGTCCTTATCTGGGTCTGCCTACTGAAAGTAAGAATGTGCAGCGTTCCTTCTTGCACGTAGAGTCAATCTTGCCTCTGCCCAAGGATCCACAGACATACAGAATGCTTATAAGGGAGGCAAGAAAGCCTGTAAGAGAGTGAGGAAGTGTGGCACTGTGGGTGTGTGTGTGTGACAGAGAGAGAGAGGGAGCCTGTGTGAGAGAGTATGTATGGAAGGAGAGAATGTGAGGGAGTGTATATGTGAGTGAGGGATTAGGAGCTTGTATATGTGAGAGAGGGATTGGGTATATATCTATATGCCCTTGTGATGGAGGGTCCATGTTTATGTGTGAGAGAGGGAGCCTATATGCAGAGGGTGTGTGTGAGTGAGTGAGAGAGAGGTAGCCTGTGTGAGTGTGTGTGTGAGAGAGAGAGAAGGAGCTTGTGTGAGAGGGTAAATATTAGGGATGTGTATTTGTTTAAAACATATTTATTCCATGATGAATAGGCCCCTTTTGTTTCATTCATGAGCCCCCAAAACCAAATGGGGCACTTCCCACAAATGAAACACATGGCATTCATTCCATTCGATTTTGGTCCATACCTGCATGGCTGCATTGTAAAGATTAGAGTCAATGTATTCTAATGGAGATGTTTGAGGCTGGTCATGTGGAAGTCTCCATAGCAACCAGCCCTTGCCTATGACTCATGTGTGAAGTCAGAGAATAACCAGGTTCTGCTGGCAAGCAAACCAGAATGACAACAAAAGGGAAACTGTCAGAGTGAAACATTTTTTCTAAATCAGCGAATCACTGCTTCATGTATCCTTACTTTTAGTATGTGCAGACTTTTTCAAACTGCATTTGATTCTTTCCTTCGGAGGAGAGGGACAGTGCCTCTTGCTATTATATTGATCTCTGTGCTCCATAGTATTCTGAATCAACAGTACTTTTCTGGTTTAACATCTAAAACATTCCATTTCAATCCTTTTGGTTGCTGAGTTCATCTGCACAGGTTTTTCTTTTTATTAATAACTCACTGTCACTCCCACTGACAAAGGAAGGCTTGTGTTTAACTTTCAGTTTATTAAGGGTAGATTTTAAAAAATAGCGCGATCGCGTACTTTTGTTCGCGCACCAGGCGCAAACAAAAGTACGCTGGATTTTATAAGATACGCACGTAGCCACGCGTATCTTATAAAATCCAGGATCGGCGCATGCAAGGCTGCCGATTTTGGGCAGCCTGCGCGTGCCGAGCCGCGCAGCCTGCCTCCGTTCCCTCCGAGGCCGCTCCAAAATCGGAGCGGCCTCGGAGGGAACTTTCTTTCACCCTCCCCTCACCTTCCCCTCCCTTCTCCTACCTAACCCACCCCCCCGGCCCTATCTAAAACCACCCCCCTACCTTTATCCATGGATTTACGCCTACCGGAGGCAGATGTAAATCCACGCGCGCCAAGACCCTACCCGGGGGCTGTTCCAGAGGGCGCAGCCACGCCCCCGGGCCCGCCTCCAAACGCCGCGTCACGCCACGTCATTTGGCGACGCCCCCGACACGCCCCTTTTTAAAAGCCCCGGGACATACGCGCATCCCAGGGCTCTGCGCGCGCCGGCGGCCTATGCAAAATAGGCGCGCCAGCGCGCAAGGGCCCTGCTCGCGTAAATCCGACCGGATTTACGCGGGCAGGGCATTTAAAATCCGCCCGTAAGTTTTTAGAGCAACAATCAATGTAACATACAACTTGTGTGCATCAACATTCAGCACACAAGCACAAACTTTCATCAGCAGAACAAACCCCGCATCCCTACAGCAACCCTTCCTCCCGTTCCCGCTTCTTCCCTTTGCCTCCCCCCAAACCAGCATCTCTTCAACAATCACTGAATCTCGAAACACATATGACATATAAGAGATATTTCTAAGCAATATATAAGAGAACACTATTTTATATCAATTGATATAGAGAAATCTCCACACTGGGTCCCACAGCTTTCACCCATTCATATTTATCTCCGATTCTTCCCGTTAACATTTCTAATTTCATCTTGGTTCCCAAGGCTTTATACCAATCTTGTATCATAGGAGCATGGTTACTCTTCCAATTAGCCAAAATAACCCTTCTGCCTATCAGGCAGAATTTCATAATAACAGTATGAGTCTTCTCTCCTTCAATTGTAGCTGGAACAAATAGAAATAAGTAAAGTCGCAGATCCTTTGAAACCTGAACTGAGGTAATTGCTCTTATTGCTTGCTGGATTGCTGACCAATAGGAGGTGAGCACAGGACACATATATAGAACATGAGTGATATGTCCAATTGTCCCACAATCTCACCAACAAGGTTCTGAAACTGTCCTATTGATTTTGTGCATCCTAACTGGGGATAAATATGGTCTCTGAAGGATTCAATACTGTTGATCCACTATATTAGCTGAGATTGAGCATTTCCTGCTACCATCTCAAATCAATTCCTCATCACCTGTAACTCCCATCTCGCTTGCCCAAGCTTTGAGAACAGGTAGCTTCACAACCCCAGATTACCCACTAATGGCCCGATATATTCGGCTGACTTGACATTTAGTGGGGCTCCCCACAAACACTAACCTCTCCACATGTGTAAAAGGATTTGTTGTGCTTGGTGGTCCATGGGCTATTTCCACGGACTGCTGCATTCACCCTTGGGCTAGCCGGGTGGATGCGATGTGTCCTGGCATGAGGGGCAGCATCCTACATGCCTTGCCACTGCCAGCGGATGAATCCCAGTTGGCACTGGGCCCAACGTGACGCTTCCCGGCATCGGGGGTGGGTTCTTGCTCCAGGGCACCAGGTATGCCAGATGACGCTGGCATTGGCTGTTCCTGCTGAAGCAGCCTTCCTTCGCTCTCCTCCCTGGGCCTTCTCTAGATGCACGTATGCACCAACTAAGCTCTCTTAAAGGGCCAGTGGCAGGAATCCTGCAGAGGCACCTCCTGATGACATCATGAGGCCTCTGGTATATAAAGCCTGCCTGAATCTTCCTCCGGTGCCTTGGCAATAGGTTGAACCCTTTGGAGTAGCTGTTTGCCACGCTGTTCCTGGGTTCCTGTTCCTGACTTCGTTCCAGTTCCTTATCTTTGTGTTCCTGCTTCCTTCCAACATCTTTGGAGTGCATACGTTCTTGTCCTGTGGTCTTCATCCATCTTCTGTGTCTTTCTGCTGTTCTGCCTTGCCTCCCCCAGCTTGAACCTTTGGTTCATCTTCTTCTGGATTCCTGGTTTGACCTCGGACTGTTCCTTGACCATATCGTTTGCTGCCTGCCCTGACCTCTGCCTGCTTTCGTCTCTGTCGTCTGCCCCAACCTCGGCATGAACTGACCTTGTCTTCTTCCTGCTTGCCTTTGACCTTTTCATCCACGGATTCTTCTCTCTACAGAAGCCCGCACCTAAGTCCAGTTGGCCCCAGCACCCGAGGGCTCAACCTAAGGGGAACAAGGGCTGGTATTGGTGAAGTTCCTGTTGTGCCTCTGCTCCTGCCAGTGCTGCCTACCAATGGTGAGGACCTGTAGAGCTCCTCACTGTGGGTAGTGTCAACCTCACCTCAGTCCAAGAGTCCACTTCCACAACAGGATTCAATATACTCAACCTGTTTTCTTTACCTAAAACAAAGGCTCTTATAAAAATAAAAAATAAAAAGTAATGGTGACAAGGAATTGGCTATAGCTATTAACTAACGGAAGAGGATTTAGGAAGAGTATAAAATTTGGGACTAAGTTCTGATAAACTATTGGGCCTGTATTCTCACCACCTTCAGTGGAAAGAGATAGGAAAATAAACTGGGAAAGTTAAAGGATTGAACTAATTTCAGTCTGATAAATCTGAAGTATTTGGAGTAAATGGGACAAAGAAGGAATTCATTGTAATTAAAAATCCAGAAGAGTCAAGAGACTTTGCTAAAGAAGTGGAGTCACAAGTTTCTTAATCTATCTGCTGTCTTATTATTTATTGACTTTAAGCAAAAATCCGAACTGGGGCTATAAATATTATCAAGTCATCTCCTCAACTATCTGGAAACCACCTTTCTTCTCGTGTGTGTTTATTGGCTGCATGGACTGTGATAGTTATCAGTGCTGTTTACGAGGGATGGAAAGGGCTAGCACTGCAAAAAAGGATCCAGGAATATGAACACCTGTTCATCCCCACACTGGAATCCTGGGACTCGGAGGGTAAAGCTGTCTGGTGGGATGAAGATGAGTCTGAGAGACAGTGAAAGAGTGTTGTGCAGAAAGAGTCAATCTCCTTTCTTTTTTCCTATGTGCCCCTGGATCCGTCCCACCCAAGGGTTACATAAAAAAAAAAAAAAGAGGCAAGACTTGCTGGAACAACAGATATGTTTAGCAGTGGCAATAGCAGAAGATAGGCTCTGGGGGGGCGGGGAGTGCCACATTTCTGGTGCAGGCGCTTGGGTGAGCGAGGCACGTTTCAAGGAGGACCAATGGACGAGGTCGACTGCGCTCGCTGCCACGGTGCCTGTGGGGTGTGCCATGCGGCAGCTGAAAAATGGCTGCTCTCTCTTGCCTGCAATCACGTGGGAGAAGTGCCCAGGGAGTGTTCTGTGTCAGTTTCGGCGGCGCAGACTTTCTCCTCTCCTCGCTGGGATGTGCGGCAGACAGCAGCAGCAGCAGCTGAGGGGACTGCCAAGCAGGCATTAGTGAGAGCAGACGAGTGTTGGCGAGTGGTCCCGGTGGCCATTTTATCAGAGGTTCCCACACATGCAGGCCTCCTTGAGTTAGAGCTGTGGGGAGCAAGTGGGGGTGCTGAGATGCCTCCTACGCTATTTTCCTGCAGTTTTCCCCTTGAGCCCATCAATGTTCTCATCCCCTGGTGAACAGAGACACTTTCACCAGAGTTTTTCAGATTTTTGCACCAGGCTTTCTGTGTCTTCAAGAGACAGGGGGGGGGGGGGGGGAGCCTTGCCACAGATTGTGGAAAGGCCTCTGAGGCCGTTCTTCCCCCCCCCCCCCTTACCTCCACAGGTCCCTTCAAAGAAAGCAAGTCTGATAGGCTGTTTGACCTCTTTTGGGGTCCATATAAGGGGGAAGTGGCCTCTAAAGCTACTCTGGCTCGCAGAATAAAGGCGCTATTGTCTCAGCTTACGTGCTGAGGGGTAGACGTCCTCCAGGCTTGATTCGCGCGCACCCTACCAGAGCACGGTCGTCCTCTTGAGCGGAGGTGCAGGCGCTTTCACCTGAAGTCATTTGTAGGGCAGCCACTTAATCTTCTTTGCATACTTTTGTGAAGCATTACCCGCTGGATATTTTGGCCAGGGAGGACTCAGTGTACGGAGCTGGGGTTCTCAAAGCAGCCCTCACTTCCTCCCACCCACATAGGAAGGGCTTTGTTACTTCCCACCTGTATCAAACTGAACTGGGGTGGGAGGACGAGATGGAAGGAAAAAACGTTCATATATGTTAACTTCCTTTCCATTAGTCCTGTTATACCAGTCCAGAACCATCCCCACTCCAGGAAGTGCAGCCACCTTTTTTCTTCTGTCTGCTGCCTTCCTGGGGTATTTCCTGATTTCCTTTTACTTCCCAGTTAGTTTTGCTAACTTCTTCTCAGCTTAATTTTGCAGTTTTATTAGATGGTTATGTTTGTTGGTTCTGATCCAGAACTTTGGCAGGGGTAGATACTGGATTCATGCTGCACTGCAGCACCCCTAAGTAGCGGAGATGATGTCATGTGAGGGAAACTGTGTTCGCTGCCTCCATCTGGCGTTAGGGGGAAACAGCCCACCTGAATGGGTCTGGACTGGTATAGCAGGCTGAATAGAAAGGAAATTAACAGGTAGAAGAAATGAAAGAAGATCTTACTTATGACACTTGTGGAAGATAGTGGACTAACATGGGATTTGCATGGAGAAGCACCAATCTGTGCACACATTTTTACCCAGGCTTGTATGTACATTTTTTTTTTAATTCATAAAACTCCTTGCACATCAGAAAAATAAATCTATGCACAAAACTGTGCACACAGCTTATTGCACCTTATTAATTGGGGCTCCTATTCTCTACTCTGTGTCTTCTGAAGAGATTATTGTGTAGGATGTTCACCTTCCAATCTTAAATTTCCATTGCACTGTGATTATAACTGTATCCAAGACTACTTCTACCATGATGGTCTCTAGATCTGTGCGCTTTTGTTAACAAAACTTCAAGCATTTGCATACATGATTCTCCAAGATGACTCTCCTTTTCTGCTCTATTTTCTCACTGAATATGTTGGCAGCTAAGTATTTTCTACCTCTCTTCCATTTGACTTTATGCTGCCTGACTTATCACAGACTATTTTACTTTGAAGACTTTCATTGTTTACCTCAGCTGTTTTTGACTGTGAGGCGAGCAAATTGTGCCTCCCCTTTCACGTAAGTTTAAATGCTGCTCTAAGTAGGACCTGAAACGACAAGTAAGAATCCCACGGTCCTTCTTCAGGTGGATGTACAGTAAAGCATCCTGTTTGTAAGGATCCTTTTAATCCCAGGCACATTCCCAGGCACCAATGTACACAAAACCGTTCTTCCTTGTACACAGTTCTTCAGCCAGGAGTTCAAGTTCAGGAGAGGACGATTTCTTCTATTTCCTTGTTGTAGGCAGGTAGCACTTTTGAGAAGGTCACTGCTTTGGCTACCTGCCCAACACCCTTTCCCCTCCACCTCCTTAAACTTCTTTTGAATATTTGCTAACTGATCTTTTCCCAGGTCATTTGTACATAACTGTAGAATGATGATATAGAGTTCATGTGCCTTTTATATTTGTTTAGCTAACTTCTGGAGTTTCCAGCCATGCCTGCAAGTTGGAGACACCTGAAAGGCAAATTGACTTGTCTCTCTCCCATGGTTATTTCCATAGAAACATAGCATTGGTGGCAGAAAGACTAAATGGTCCAGCCAGTCTGCCCAGCAAAGCTTCCCCTGGCAGCATCTGCCGCTCCATGAGGGTTACCCCCATGCCTTATGTTAAGGATAGTAATACTTACAAGCAAGACCAAGCAACTGTCAAACCCATAACAAAATTACTGCCACATTTTTACAGGGTGAGCAGCCTTCCTGATAGTTCAGACAATGCTGCTTGAACGTTCTTTGCTTTTGGACTTGACCGTAGAAGCTTTATTCCCAGTGTCACCATATTAGAGCCCTAGACCGTAAAAGTCGGGGCCCAGTGTTGGCCGTCTTCAGAATCCAATACCCTTTTTCCCTGCCCCACCATCAAAGTAGAGAACAATGTTGCAGTTATGTCAAAATCTTCAAAGCTAATTGGTTAAGGGTAGTAATACCCATGCCTTCTGGTTAAGGGTATAACTGCAACTCTGTGCGGGTTACCTCCTTGCACCCTTTTCTTCATCATCATCATCAAGCCTTTAGGGATCCATAGAGTCTATCCCTTTCCTTTTTTTTTTTTTTTTACAATAAAAGCTCAGTTTTATTACCAAAACATGTTTTTGACATTATTTGTTTGCAGACCCCTCCCACCCCATCTCTTCTCTCCCCCCCCCCCCCAAACACATAGCCTATGGTATATCTTAATGTTGGGATTGCCAATGTTCCCAGGGTTGCCATTGAGCAGAATATTTCAACAGCTGGTTGTGGCGCACAGCGGTGAGCTTATTCAGATAGCTTTTCAGTTACAATAATATTTCTATAATTTACCTATAAATGAACCCTACATAATTTTCTTGTGTTGTATATAAACGTCTGTATTTGTTTTAAAATTATACATGTGTCTTGAATATTGTAAACCACCTAGATGGATATATTATATCCATTTGTGCGGTATATAAAACTTTTTAAATAAATCAGTCAATCTCTGGTGTACCTGTCGAATATGAGGTGATTCAGCCTGTTTCCAATGGTAAGCTATTTCCATTCTCGCTGCCAGTATTATTTGGTGAATTAAAGAAGTATGTGGAAGTTTACTGGTGCTAATGAAATACTGAGAATAAAGAACACTGGCTCTTTATGAATCCGTGCCCCTACCACCTCTGCTATCAGGTGTATCACCTCTTCCCAATAACCCTTTCCTTTTTTTTTTTTTTTTTTAATTCTTTTACTGTTTTTTGTCCTCACCACCTCTTACGGAAGGCATTCCAGGCATCCACTACCCGCTCCATTAAAAAATATTTCCTTATATTGGTTCTAAGTCTTCCCCCTTGTGGATTTTCATTTCATGACCCCTAGTTCTACTGTTTCCAATGGAAAAGGTTCAAAGCTTATGCATCATTAAATCCTTTCAGGTATCTGAAGGTCTGTATCATATTGCACCTGTACCTTCTCTCTTCCAGGGTATACATATTCAGATCCTTCAGCCTCTCCTCATAAGTCTTCCGATACAGATCCCACACCATTTTGGTCACTCTTCTTTGGACTACCTCCATCCTGTCTCTATCTGTTTTGAGATACAGGCTTCAGTACTGAATACAGTACTCCAGGTGAGGACTCACCAAGGATCTGTACAAAGGCATCACTACCTCCTTTTTTCTTACTGGTTATTCCTCTCCCTATGCATTCCAGCATTCTTATGAATTTAGCTACCGCCTTGTCACATTGCCTCACTGCCTTCAGATCGGCAGACACTATCACCCCAAGGACCCTCTCCCAGGCCGTGGTCATTAGTTTTTCAACTCCCATCATATACAGCTCTTTTGGATTACTGTACCCCTGATGCAGGACTCTGCACTTCTTGGTTCTGAATCCCAGCTGCCAAATCCTCAACCAGTCTTCAAGCTTTCTTAAATCACTTTTCATTCTCTCTACTCCTTCAGGCGTGTTCACTCTGTTGTAGATCTTAGTATCATCCACAAATAGACAAACTTTACCTTCTATCCCTTCCGCAATGTCGCTCACAAAAGTATTGTAGAGATTGGGTCCCAAAAACGATCCCTGTGGCACTCTGTTTAACACCGCTCTTTCTTCAGAGTAGGTTCCATTTACCATTAAATGCTGTCTCCTGACAGTCAACCAGTTTGCAATCTATGCCACTGTCTTGGTGCCCACTTCCAAGCTTCTCATTCTGTTCACTAACTCCTATGCGAGACCATATCAAAAGCTTTGCTGAAATCCAAGTAAATCATAGCCACTTCTCTTTCTTAATCCAATTTTCTAGTCACCAAAAAATCAATCAGATTTGTTTGACAGGACCTTCCCCTGGTGAATTCATGCTGCCTTAGGTCCAGCATCCTATCGGATTGTAGATAGTTCCCAACTCTACTCTATTGATTCCTGATCAGAATTAGTTTGATTTTCTTTTGGCTGACACTGCCATCTCCTGTAAGGTTCTGACTATATAGTGCTGTCAAAGTTTTACTGAAATCCAAGTAAAGCACATCCCTGATCTAGTTTTAAAGGTTATCCATAGAAATTGATCAAACATTTTTTTGACAGGATCTCCCTCTGGTGTAACTATGTTGCCTCGAATCCTAAAATCTGCTAGTTACAAGATACTGTAATGTTCTTTCCTTTGGTATTGTCTCCATTAACTTACCTATCTTAAGGTTAAGCTAACTGACCTGTAGTTTTCAACTTCTGAGTCTTCACCCTCCCTGGCAGGATCAAAAGGAAGCAAGAAAGACTGAAACCACTGGACTGTTTAGTATTGTCATTGTTTTAATGGGGTGAGCTACAGATGCTGAATTTGCTTGGTGATGTTGGCCCAGTGATAACATAGGCAGCAAGCTCCTCCTCCTGTTAGCCTGGTGGATCTATTTAATTCACTCCCTGATGCCTGCGGTGGTGCACTGTAAAGGCACACAACAAAGGGGAATTTCCCTTTGCATGGCTCTTCAAGGGACAACAGCATGTCTTAGATTGAACTATATCTAATCGATCTCTTTATGAATTTTAAGTCTAATTTCAATGTATCACATTATTTGCTTCATATGTAATGTGGGGTTCATCTGATGATTTAGTCATAATGCTAGAGCCTTCGTGTGCTACAATGGCAGCAAAGCTTCTTTACTTATGTCTATTTCTGTAATTACAGGCCAAGGCAGATAGATCCAAAACTATTATCCTAAGAAATGTTTCAAAAGTGCCAGATCTCCCTCTTTACTTACTGTGACATATCAGTACTGTAACCAAAGAAATGTAACTATACTAGCTTTTTCTTTAAATTTACAATGAACTCCTGTGCTGTTGGGTTAAAGATAGCAATAATGGTGGATCAAGTAATAAACTGTAAATTAGATAGATTATGTATCACTGAGACTTGGATTCAAGTAGCTAACACAGTTACCTCACAGCATTATGCCCTACCAGGTATATTATTTTTTCCAATTCTTGATTAAGTAAAAGAGCAGTAATTGTGAAAGGCTCTTTAAATGCTTCTCAATTACAGTTATCCTCAATTGAGACAATAGAAATGGTCTTGCTTAGAATTGGCAATGCTTCCAACTTAGTGATTCGCCTGCAATATAGAATGTTGTGTGATATTATTGCGGTCGCTTTGAAGTCATTACAGTTATTAACAGGGCTATGTTTAGAGCAGGACATCATACTTGTACTAAGCCATTTTAGCATCCATATTGATAACAAATTGGATAGAAATGCGGCTGACTTTTTAAATCATCTGACAGATTTAGGTTTCACAACAGTGGGTATCATCACCTATGCATGTGAAAGGCCACAGGCAGGGCCAGTGCAAGAGTATTTGGCACCCTAGGCAAACCTTCAGTCATGCACCCCATTCCCCCAACTTACCTCCCACCAGCAGCAGTGCCTCCAGAACACTGCTCCCTTTCTGGCAGTATTAGCTATAGCATAGCACTCCTCATTGCACTAGCAGGATTTTGCCGCCCCTATAATTTTGGTGCTCTAGGCAACTACCTAGTTCTTCTAATGGAAGCACCAGCCCTGGCCACAGGCTTGATTTAGTCTTTTTAAGATGCCTGGATAATCCAAGTTTTGCTGTTCAAAATCTCACAACCTATCAGATCATTTTCAATATCCTTTTCAGTGAAAGGTAACTTAGTTATGACCACTTCTACATCTGAATCGCTCATTAGTCGTTCAAAGGTTAAGCTAATAGCTCCGCAATTCTTAGACAAGCTAACATAAAACCCAATAGGGTCCATAGAAGAAAAATGCAAGTGCCAGGACAATTGTACGCTAAGCATTATTGACATTCCCCCTTTAAAGCAGTGAAATGACTAACAAAAAGGAAGAGCTAAGAAATTTAAGGCATATAAATAGGAAAATAGAGACAATGGCAAAAGCATCCTATTTTCGATCAGAGAAAATATAAGCAACAGATCTGAAGATACAATAACAGACTAAGAGAAATAAAAAGAACATTTTATTCTGCTAAACTTGTATCTTCTATTAACAGACCTTTTGAGCTATATAATATTGTTAATGTGTTGTGAACTCCACTGGTCACCCATTCAAACACTTTTCTAGACCGCACCAATGAGGCAATAGCTAACAGTATGGCAAATTTTTTTAATTCCAAAATCATATCAATTAAGAATTATCTTCCTGCAAATGTAGTTGCAAGTAGTTTCTATGGTTTCTTAAATAGAGAAAATAGTAGCGATATAAAAACTGCTAGCCAAATTTAAGTCACCAGCCATCGATACATTTTTAACGCTTACACTTAAAAAGGAAGCCAGGATTTAGTCTCTTTGGCCGAACCTACCAGCTCTCCATTGATATACAGTAATTCCAGCCACTTTGATCAAGGGAGCAGCCCAAGCACTAATTCTTCCCTTAGCCACCATCATCAGTAGGTCCTCAGAGAAAAATATTGTTCCCTCAAAATTTAAGAAAGCAGTAATAGATTCAGTAACAAAATGAGGGTTTTCAGACGTCTCCCAGCTTTCTGGATTATGACCCATCTCCCATTTATAAGAAAGCTAATTGAAAGAGTGGCGATTGTCAGGCTAATTGGAGGACAATAATATTCTGCCAGCTAGACAAGCAGGCTTTCACCAAAGACATAGCAAAGAGACTGCACTTTTAGCCTTAGACTAATGACCTTAGGAGAAATTTAAACTCACGGAAAGAATGTGTTTTAATATCACTAGACCTATCAGCAACCATTGACACCAATGTTCATGAACGGAATTTGTCATGTCTATCTGATACTGGTAGCCAGGGCAAGGCTTTCTCCTGTTGCTCCTCTTTCCTATTGCAAAGAATGCAACAGGTCTGCTAGAAGAGACACTTTTCCCAGTCCTGGAAATTAAATTCCAGTCCCTCAGGAATCAATACTTTCTCTGATTCTATTTAACATTTATCTAGCTCCGCTTGCCATCTTGATAGAGAACTGGGGTCTATCATGCATAATATATGCATATAACACAGATTTATTGCTCCTTGGACAATGATCGTACTGAATCCACAGCTCATGTGAACCTGTGTTTACAGGAAATTGAGCACTGGCCGGTACAAAATAGATTAAAACTGAATCATGGCAAGACGGAACTTCTATCTTCCCATGTACGGAAATGAAAATTCTTGGGAGTATGGTTTGACTCTACCTTAACTATGGGAAAACATTAGTACTATAGTTAAATCTTGCTTTATCCACTTATGGAATATCTGCTATTTCCGTCCTTATCTGGATACAGATGACCTTCATACCCTAGTACAGTCACTTGTCACCACATGTACTGACTATTGTAATTAACTTTTGATTGGGTTACTGAAGTATCAAGTCAGACTCCAGATGATCCAAAATTCTGCAGCCAATCTGATCAACAACACTAAAAATCATGATAATATACAGCCAGTGCTCATGGCTTTCAAGTTGTTATGTTTAATTTTTCCCATTCTTCACAACCAAGCACCACTGTATTTAACAGTTATTTCCTGTTACCAGTCAGTGTGAGCTCTTCGCTCCTTGAAGCAAGCATTGCTTGCTATTCCACAGGTTAATCTAACTGAAACCAAGCATACGGCCTTCTCATGCACAGGGCCCATTTTGTGGAATATGCTACTATTGAATCTAAGATTAGAGGAGGATTATATGGCATTTTTGAAAGCAATGTAAAATTCTTTTTTGAAAGGCCTTTAAATAACTTGTATTATATACAACGCCAGGTATGAAAAGTACCTGGCGTTGCTCATGTAGTCTGGTCTATATCAGTCTGTGTGCACACCTCTGCTTTGGGGGGAGTGCGGTGGGGGTAGTGTCTCTCTGTAAGTGTGTGGGTGCCTGTGCCTGCATGTGTTTGAGGGAGCCTATATGCATGTGTGCACGCCTGTACATGTATGTTCCTCTGTGTGTGTGCCTGTGTATGTTTCTGCCTCTGCATCTCCCCGTCTTCCTATGTATATGCTTGTGCATGTACTTGTGTGTATCCGTCTCTGCCTGTTTGTTTAATTGCCTGTGTGTCTGCCTGTATCTGAATGTGTCTGTCTCTGCCTATGTGTGTCTACGTGTGTCTGCCTGCACGTGCTGCCTGTTCATATACCCGTGTATGCGTGCCTGCCTACATATGCATATATTCTGTAAGCCTGACAGACAGGGCTTTGCAGACAAAGCAGATTCACTTTACATGGTGCACATGCGACCTGGTGGCCAAACCAGACTGACTGGCCAACATGACACAAGCCTTTTATAGTGTATATATTGTATGTAAACTTATGTCTTATTGTATTTATTTTCTTGCTGTACATCAACTTGTAGCCTAATGGGAGGCAGTTTAATCTAATAACTTCTTCCCTAGTATTACTTTTAAGAACAGCAACATTGTCTTTTTCCAGTACTCGAGAACCATTCTTATCTTCAAAGTGTGATTTGAACAGATCCATCTGTGGAGCTGTCAGAATCAGAACTATAACTAGCCTATGGCTGATATGGCCTCGGCCATAGGCACCATCTCTCTCAAAATGTGGTATATGATGATCTGCCACCCCCTCCACGGTTACAGCTTTGGCGCCTCAAAAACTCAACTGCCAGAAGGGAGAAGAGCTGCTGGGCTTACTCCTGGTGTCCTTCCTATACTCAGGGCTGTCCTTGGGAGGTGAGGAGGTCCCTCAAATTAGGACAAATAGATCACTAACGCTATTGCCGCCCTTCCCCTCTGTCCGCAGTCAGAAAGAGAGATGTCCACAGATCTGCAGGAGCAGCATCTGTCTCCCACCCCTGGAAGTCAGAAGGTGCAGCCCATGGAGCAGAGTCAGCCTCCTTCACCTTCCCCCCTCCCCCACCCAGCATTTAGGAAGAATGTGACCCGCAGGCCGAAAAAAGAAACATCAGCGTCCCGCCCCGCTCCTCCAGTCAGACGGCATACAGGCTGTGGATCCGCATGAAGCAGTATTGGTCTCCCACCCCACCTCAGCAGTTAAAATGAATGTGGCCCGCAGAGCCACAAGAAGCAGCAGCCACCTCCCAGCCCCGGAAGTTAGGAGAAGCACATCCTGCAAAGCAGCGTCAGCCTCCTTCCCACCCCTACCCCGGCGTTTATGAACTGGATGGCCCATGGACCAAAAAAAGTAACATCAGTCTCCCGCCTTTCCCCTTCAGTCAGTACAGAGAGAAACAGAGAGAGCAAAGGACCGAGGGCGTGTGTATACAATTGAGCATGTGAGAGAGCATGTGTGTGTGTATGATTGAGCATGCGTGTATGAGAGAGTGAGAGTAAAGGAGTGTGTGTAGGACCATGTGAGAGAATGAGTGTTGTGTGCATGAGTGAATATTTGTAAGTGAATGAGCGTATATGTATATCATTGAGCACGTGTGAGAGCCAACAAGCATGCATGTGTGTGAATGATTTGAATGTTAAAGAGAGCAAAGGAGCTTGTGGGTGTGTGCATGATTGGGCATGTGAGAGAGCCAACAAGCATATCTGTATATGATTGAGCAAGTGAGAGCGAATGAGCATGTATGTTTATTGATTAACTCCCAGTATTTTGGGATCAATCTGGTATCAATAACAAACTAACAGAATAAACCAGATCTAATCAAAAATTTCTCTTTAAAGTATGCAAAACAATAATTAATTTTTTTGAGAGAGAAATGACCTCACTTAGCATGGTGCATTAAACCTAAAACAATAAGATGTTAGTCACAAAATATTAATTCATCATTGGCATCTTGGAACAATATGTCACTAATACATACCTTCTGAGATACTACTGGGATGTTTATATGAATTTTATTACTTCACAGTTGTATTGCTTTTTAATCAATTTGTTTTGAGCATTGCACGATTGGTCAATAGAGATTCAAATGAACCTATTAGTGGTGAGCAAAAGATATATATTAGTGACGCATTGCTCCAAGACTCCATATTTGCTTATTGAAGAGGCAGACACCTTGTTGCTTAAAATTTGGTTCTGCGATTCAGTATTCAGTGGTAAGAGAATGCATAATTATTAGTTCATAGTGATGAAGGAAAAATGTTGTGACTCTAATATAAAACATCTTATTGTTTTAGGAGCTTAACCTGATGCAATCATAGTGGTAAAACATGAATCATGTCAGACTCCTTACATTTAATGTTATGCTTTTGAAATCGCATAAAAACAAGTAAAAAAGAAAAAAAAATCATGAGACACTTCAAAAGAAGAGAAATTTACAAGCCACAGTTTCACTTTTGAATTTTCACCTAAAATCAGAGAGAAATAAATGACTGATGAGATGGGTAGCACTGAGTGCAGTTTAATGCACCATGCTAAATGAGATAATTTCTTGCTACAAAAAAATAATTATTGCTTTGCATACTTTAAAGATAAAATTGTGATTAGATCTGGTTTATTCTGTTGGTTTGTATGTATGATTGAGCATGTGTTTGTGTGAGAGAGAGCAAAGGAGTGTGTGTGTTTGTGTGTATGAGCATGTGTGAGGAGAGAGCAAATAAGCATATATGTGTATGATTATGAAAGAGAAAGCAAATGAACATGTGTATATGTATGATTGTGCATGTGAGAGAATTTATGAGGGTGTGTATGATTGCACATGAGAGCAATGAGCGAGTGTGTGAGCGAGAGGAGAAAGTTTGTATGCAACAAATCCCTCTCCTCTCCCTGCTAATCCATGACATTCTCATGGTATCTGAAAATCAAAAAGTTCACAGGTATGGAAAGCGGGGATTTATTAATCCTTAGTTTTAATTCTTGGCTGTTTTTTTTTATATATGTTTTATTGCCATTTGGAAAAAATGTATGATGTTTTAATTATTGGATGCTGTTCTATTTGTCAGTTGTTTTGAACTATTATGATTGATGTTTTATATTTCTTGATTTTATTGTGTGATGTTTTATGAAGAATGATGTTTCTGTTTTTCCTTTGTTGCACTACATAGAGTCTGGCTTTTTGCAGTTTTCAGTTCAGTTTTGTCTGCATATTTCTATGAATACTTTATGATCTCTTTATTCTGTATTTAGTGAATGTCTGTCTGTGTTCTGCACATGTGACAGCTGAAAGTTTTGCAGCTGAACGTTTTGCAGTTCAAAAACACAGACTTTGATGAAATGGGGAAGTACCTGAGGAAGAACTAGAAAGCTGGGAGAACAAGAGAGATGTGGAGCAACAGTGGACCGAACTAAAAGGAGCAATTACCAAGGCAACTAATCTATATCGGGCCGATACAGTAAGGAGCGGTAGGAAGAGCTGCGTTAGTGCCGGGCGCACCCGCACTTGCCGCATGCACAGTCCTGCTCACCTACCGCTCGATACTGTATTTAAATAGCTTGCAAATGCAAGCCACGTCCAAGAAGCGTCCGTCAAGCGTTAGGCCTGCGCAACCCATTTTACTGTATAGGCGCTTTAATCAGCGCCTATACAGTATCCTGGGTGTGCTGGTACCTGTCATTTCAAATGACATTTGAAATGACAGGCACCAGGAAGTGGATCCCAACTTTAACCCAAGAAAACCTAAAAACCTCTCCTCCCGAAGCGACTTGACATGTACCAACTTACTTTTTGTTGCTTTTTCAGCCCTTTCAGCCTTCCCTATCGTCCTCCGGAGGGGGCAGCCGGCGGCTAAAGCGGCTTCCAGCGGTCCCTGCGCAGGTCCCGGTTCTCCTGGCTCAGCAGCTCCAGCTGCACCTCCAGCTCCTCGATGCACCGCCGCTGCGTCTCCAATAACTTCTGCTGGCTCTCGATGTTGTTCAGCTCCAGCAGGTACTCCACGGCACGAAGCGCATGACGTCATGGAGCAAGCGAAGCGAAGCGTACTTTCATTGGCTTGAGCGCCCAAATTGACGGGCGCTCAAGCCAATGAAAGCACATGAACGTGCGTGACGTCACGGCGTACGTCACGCACGCCCATGTGCTTTCATTGGAGTGAGTGCCGAGGTGGTGGCCTGGATTGTAAACTGGTTGACGGACAGAAGACAATGTGTGATGGTAAATGGAACTTACTCTGAAGAGAGAGCGGTGTTAAGTGAAGTGCTGCAAGGATCGGTGTTGGGACCGGTCCTGTTCAATATCTATGTGAGCAACATAGCAGACGAGATAGAAGGCAAGGTTTGTCTTTTTGCAGATGACACTAAGATCTGCAACAGAGTGGACACGCCGGAAGGAGTGGAGAGAATGAGATGGGATTTAAGGAAGCTGGAAGAGCGGTCAAATATATGGCAGCTGAGATTCAATGCCAAGAAGTGCAAAGTCATGCATATGGGGTGCGGAAATCCAAAAAAACTGTATTCGATGGGGGGTGAAGGGCTGATGTACACGGAGCAGGAGAGAGACCTTGGGGTGATAGTGTCAAACGATCTGAAGTCAGGGAAATAATGTGACAAGGTGATAGCTAAAGCCAGAAGACTGCTGGGCTGCATAGAGAGAGGAATATCAAGTAAGAAAAGGGAAGTGATTATCCCCTTGTACAGGACCTTGGTGAGGCCTCACCTGGAGTACTGTGCTCAGTTCTGGAGACCGAATCTCCGAAGGGACAGAAACAGGATGGAGGCGGTCCAGAGAAGGGCATCCTAAAAGGTGGATGGTCTATCTTCATTGAATGACTTATGAGGAGAGATTGAAGAATCTAAATATGTACACCCTGGAGGAAAGGAGGAACAGAGGTGATATGATAAAGACTTTCAGATACTTGAAAGGTTTTAATGATCCAAAGACAATGACCAACCTTTTCCATTGGAAAAAAATCAGCAGAACCAGGGGTCACAATTTGAAGCTCCAAGGAGGAAGACTCAGAACCAATGTCAGGAAGTATTTCTTCACGGAGAGGGTGGTGGATTCCTGGCACGCCCTTCCAGAGGAAGTGGTGAAGACCAAAACTGTGAAGGACTTCAAAGGGGCGTGGGATAAACTCTGTGAATCCATAAAGTCTAGACTAGAGGATGTGAATGAAGAGAGGGTGGCTTGCGGGAAAAGACAGCTAATACCTGGAGATAATACTCTTATTCAATAGACATACACATGGTTAATGAGACTCAGACAGTGCTCTATGCTTCAATGGCAAGAAGAAATGTGGAAAAAAGGATTTGCATTCACAAAAAAGCGGGGAGTGGCTTGCTTGTTACGGCTGCCACTACCCCAATCCAAACAAGCCTGATACTTCACTTTCAATGCATATCCAGAGTAGCTCTCTGCTTCAACGGCAGGGGGAAATGAAGAAAAGTGGATTTATATTCAGATAATAACCAACAAGGACTGAATTGTACATGCTGGCTAAACAAATAAGCGTGGGAGTAGCTTGCTTATTGCGGTGGTTACTACCCCTAACCAATAAAGCTAGATATTTCACTTAGATGCAGCTCCAATACTGCTCTCTACATTAATGGCGGGGGTGGAAGGGAAATAGAACCAAAGGTTACATTAATGGCGGGGGTGGAAGGAAAATAGAACCAAAAGGTTACTAAAGGCCAAGAGTAACCAGATAAGTATGAGAGAGAAAAAAAAAAAGTGTGAAAGCTTGCTGGGCAGACTGGATGGGCCATTTGGTCTTCTTCTGCCATCATTTCTATGTTTCTATGAAAGTGATATTTTTACCTTAGAAATTTTTCATGTCAAGAGGACCTTCAGTGAAAGTAAATTATAAATTCATAATTTGTGATTGTGGAAGGGGATGCAAGGCTGTACCATAAGGTGCCTAATACCCATATACTGGCCCTAGTGAGAGTGGAAGGTATAATTGGTTGGAAGATGAGTGAGGGGGAAATGGAGAGGAAGAGGATTTGGGGATGAGGGGTTTCAAGAGAACAAGAAAGGATGCAGCTGTTGAGGGGAAAGACAAGGAGGATAGATAGCTGCAGATGCTACAAGGAGCAACTCAATGAGGGGGGGCGATAGAGGGAGAGGTAGTGAGATGTAGGATTGGCGAGAGACCTTGAGGGAGAGAAGGAGGGTTGAAATCTAGATGAGTGGATAGGCAAAGATAAGGAGAAGAAAGAAAAGGAAAATATAAAAATACTAGCTGTGCCCGGCCACGCGTTGCAGTGGCAGTGGCAGAGTCAGGTCCTTCCCCCCCCCCCCCCCCCTGCTCATATACCTCAGTCACACATAGTCTTCCTCCTTGGTCACTCGTCCCCACTCCAGCTCTCTCCCCTCACACTCACCCCTCCCCCTTCGGTCACTAACCCCCTCCCCTTCACCTCTCACCCTCACCTCTCCCCTCTGTGTCTCTCCACTGACACTCACTGCCCCCTTCATTCACCCTCCCCTCACTGTCACCTCTCCCCACCTACTCCCTACCCTTTTGTCAGTGACACCGCACCCTCTCTCAATCTCCTTCCCTGATTCTGATCCCCTCCAGCTCGCAATGCCCTCCCAGTTGCCCCCCCCCCCCCCCCCCGTCCTTCTCCCTCTTGTGCAGTTCTGCGTGGCCCGCTCCCGAAGGCGCGAGGTCAGCGAGGATCCCTCCCTGTCGTGCACGTGAGCCGTACCAGATCGCCGCCGCAGCTCCTCCCAGGTGTCGAATTTCGGCCGGCCGACACCACCACGCCCGATATTGCCGCCGGTCCGCCGCTGCTGCTCCTCCCAGCACCATGTTGGTCCCGCTGTGCCCGACGTACACCACTGCTGCCCCTCCCAGCACCATGTTGGTCCCGCTGTGCCCGACGTGCGCTCCCGCCCGTGCAGTACAGCAGCTTCATTTCCCAAGGTAGATAGCATGTGTTGCATGTCTGTCCAACAGATGTCGCTGTTTTCCCCACACACATGTAAAAACATGTTTTTTCTGTAACCGTGTGACATCTATGTAATCTAGATAGAGAAGAACCTTGCCGAAAGTGAAAGCAAGGTTGTGTCCAAATTTGAAAGCAATTGGTGCAGTAGCTGAGCCTGGTTAAGTTGAAAAAACAGAACAGAGCAGTAAAGGTTACGGTTTGTGTGGTTTTTTTTTTTTTTTTACCCCAAATGAACAGCAACAGCAAAGAATAGTTTAAATATGCAAGCACGCCTTCCTGGCCCCGCCCCCCCTGTGAAAAACGCACTGCGGAAAATAAGAACAGTCCCCCACCGTGCTCCTCCCCAGCTACCTGTGTAAACTGCCAGCCGGTGGCAAGGGTGTGTGCTAGGGTTTGTTCCGCTGGCTGCCATGTCGCAAAACTTCACCGGTGAAAGTGGTGCGTCAGGATTCCTGACCTAGTAAGGGCAAATGTCTGCTGAGGATATGGTGCCGATGGGCTGTTGCCCTTACTATGTCACATGGTATACCGATGTCATTGTTGAGACCCAGCCAGCACAGCATCGCATGTAGGCGAAACGGGAAGGCCAGCAGCACAGCGTTGGAGAACAATAGCAAAGGAATCCAGAGTGTGCAGCTACAGCCAGCCAGTGGGCGAAACACGGGGTCCGTGTCGGGGGACCTTGATCTTGCATTGGAGGGGTTTTTCTCTTGGTGGACGTGTATATTACATTGTGAAATCTGCATTGTGGCTAAGTATATTTTTTTGATTATTGCTTTGAAGTTGTGTAGAAAGGTTCTGTGATTATTCCTGTGTGTTTTAATTTTCTTAGTCTGTTTCATTTCTTTATAGTTATTACTATTACTGTAGAAAGTAATTACTATTACTGTAGAAAGGTTCTGTGATTATTCCTGTCTGTTTTTAATTTTCTTTATAGTGTGTTTCATTTCTTTATAGTAAGTTATTATTCTAGTAAGTTGATTTGCTGTTTGAATAAAGCTAGAAGGAAAAAAACCCAAAAAAAACCAAAAAAGAAACCTCCAAACAGACAGCTCTCCAGCTTTTAAACTGCTTTAAAACAGCTTTTAAACTCTCCCTTGGAGTTAGTTGGCACAAAAAAATCGGTTCAAACTAAAAATTGGGGCATAAAGACTGTTTTTTAAAACAATTGACCAAAAGCAAAGGCAACAGTCCAGAAGTGCCCTGCTTTACCCAGCTTGTCCCAGGCTAAACTGTTTGACTCCCTCCCTCCCTACCCCTCTACCCACCCACCCCTGGGGCTTGTTTTCTAATAAAGCCTGCCTAACTTCCCATTGGCAGCGAGATAAAGTAGTACATTGGTAACAGTCAAGGAAATACAAATCACAAACTACCAAGATGAGGACTATCCAATGTAACTGCTGTGGAGCCTTTATTCTGAGGGAAAGCATCTGGAAACTTAGAGCTTGCCCAATTTGTGCACAACTCTCTTCCTTGAAAATGGAGCTGACTGAGATAAAAGCTCAATTAGCTTCAATTAAAGGTAGTATACCCACATTGCATTACACAGATAATAATTCCCCAATATCACGGAAAAACCAGGAGTCAAGAAAAGGAGATCCATTAGGCTCAGGTAGGACCCACAGTCACCCATTCTTGACAGATGAGCAGCCAACAGGTATACCCCCCCCCACTCAAACAAGTCATTAAAAAATTCTTTAAAATCCAGGAAGACAGTGGGCTCTGGTAGAATTAGACCTGTGATGAGGAGACACACAATGTACCAAATGCAAAAAGAACAAGCCTTCTCTATATTAAAAACTGAGGAAGTTCTTGAGAAAAACATTGCAGTATTACCAGAAAAGAGAGAAAAAACACAATGCATGCAGTATTTCAAGATCCATAACCAAAAGAAAAATCTAATTGAGATGGATAACTCTGTCAACAGTGGCACAACTACAAACAGAAAGAGTAAAGTGAATAACAAATCTCAACTAATATCTCATAAGGAGTCCAGGAAAAGCAATAACCTTAAAGAGAGTACCTGGAAGGCTATGACCACAAATGCTCATAGTTTGGGAAATAAAATCCCTGATCTGCAGGCCCTAATGGCTGAGGCAGAATTGGACATTGTTGCTATCACAGAAACATGGTTCACAGAATCTCATGAATGGGATACAACAATACCAGGCTACAACTTGTTAAGGAAGGACAGAGAGGATAGAAAAGGGGGAGGCGTGGCTCTTTATGTCAGAAACAACATCCAAGCATCTGAGCTACAAGGAAGTTGGGGTAAAGAAGTTCTATGGGTCGACCTAAAAAAAGATGACGGAGTGTCCATTTATATTGGAGTGGTTTACAGGCCTCCAAACCAAAAGGAAGAGCTGGACAGAGATCTGATTGAAGACTTCCATAAGATAGGCAGGAAGGGAGAAGTGGTGATCGTGGGTGACTTTAATATGCCAGATGTAGACTGGAAAATCCCATCTGCAGAAACTAAAAATAGTAGAGCAATAATGGATGCCATGCAAGTATCTTTGTTCAAACAAATGGTGTTGGAACCCACGAGAGAAGGTGCTATACTCGACTTATTGCTCACTAATGCAGATAATGTCTCAGATGTCCAGGTGGGCGCCCACCTCAGCAGCAGCGATCATCAAACGGTATGGTTTAATATCACTAATAGAATAGGGAAAAGAACCACAAAGACCCGAGTTTTACAGTTCAAAAACACAGACTTTGAGGAAATGGGAAAGTACCTGGAGGAAGAACTTAAAGGATGGGAGAACGAGAGAGATGTGGATCAGCAGTGGACCAATCTAAAAGGAGCAATCACCAAGGCAACTGCTCTATATGTTAGAAACATAAAGAAAAGCAAAAGAAAATTGAAACCTATCCGGTTCTCAAAGGAGGTGGCTGACAAAATTAAAGCTAAAAGAACAGCATTCAAGAAATATAAAGGATCCCAAAGGGAGGAGCACAAAGAAGAATATTTGTATCAACTGAGGGAGACGAAGAAAACAATCAAGTTGGCAAAAAATCAAGCAGAAGAGAGGATTGCCAAGGAGATAAAAAATGGTGACAAAACATTTTTCAGATACATCAGAGAAAAGAGAAAGGTCCAAAGTGGTATAGTGAAATTGAAAGGTGGTAATGATCAATGTGTGGAGACAGACGAAGAAATGGCAGAAATATTAAACGAATACTTCAGCTCTGTGTTCACTAAAGAAGACCCTGGAGAAGGACCATCTCTACACAACAAGAAACTGGAGGGAAGTGGAATAGATGAAAATCCTTTTACAGTAGAAAATGTGTGGGAAGAGCTAAAGAACCTGAAAGTGGACAAAGCCATGGGGCCTGATGGGATTCATCCAAGGATATTGAGGGAGCTCAGAGATGTTCTGGCGGGTCCGCTGTGTGACCTGTTCAATAGATCCCTAGAAACGGGAGTGGTGCCGAGAGATTGGAGAAGAGCGGTGGTGGTCCCGCTTCACAAGAGTGGGAACAGGGAGGAGGCTGGCAACTACAGACCGGTTAGCCTCACTTCGGTGGTGGGAAAAGTAATGGAGTCTCTGCTGAAAGAGAGAATAGTGAACTATCTACAGTCCGGAGAATTGATGGACCAGAGGCAACATGGATTCACCAGGGGAAGATCCTGTCAGACAAATCTGATTGACTTTTTGACTGGGTAACCAAGGAATTGGATCAAGGAAGAGCGCTCGATGTCATATACTTGGATTTCAGCAAAGCTTTTGATACGGTTCCGCACAGGAGACTGGTGAATAAAACGAGAAGCTTAGGAGTGAGTGCCGAGGTGGTGACCTGGATTGCAAATTGGTTGACGGACAGAAGACAATGTGTGATGGTAAACGGAACCTTCTCTGAAGAGAGAGCGGTTTTAAGTGGTGTACCGCAAGGATCGGTGTTGGGACCGGTCCTGTTCAATATCTTTGTGAGCGACATTGCGGACGGGATAGAAGGTAAGGTTTGTCTTTTTGCGGATGACACGAAGATCTGCAACAGAGTGGACACGCCGGAAGGAGTGGAGAGAATGAGATGGGATCTAAGGAAACTGGAAGAGTGGTCGAAGATATGGCAGCTGAGATTCAATGCCAAGAAGTGCAAAGTCATGCATATGGGGAGCGGAAATCCGAATGAACTGTATTCGATGGGGGGGGGGGAAAGGCTGATGTGCACGGAGCAGGAGAGGGACCTTGGGGTGATAGTGTCTAATGATATGAAGTCTGCGAAACAATGCGACAAGGCGATAGCAAAAGCCAGAAGAATGCTGGGCTGCATAGAGAGAGGAATATCGAGTAAGAAAAGGGAAGTGATTATTCCCTTGTACAGGTCCTTGGTGAGGCCTCACCTGGAGTACTGTGTTCAGTTCTGGAGACCGTATCTACAAAAAGACAAAGACAAGATGGAAGCGGTACAGAGAAGGGCGACCAGGAAGGTGGAGGATCTTCATCGGATGACGTACGAGGAGAGATTGAAGAATCTAAATATGTACACCCTGGAGGAAAGGAGGAGCAGAGGTGATATGATACAGACTTTCAGATACTTGAAAGGTTTTAATGATCCAAAGGCAACGACAAACCTTTACCATAAGAAAAAAATCAGCAGAACCAGGGGTCACGATTTGAAGCTCCAGGGAGGAAGATTCAGAACCAATGTCAGGAAGTATTTCTTCACGGAGAGGGTGGTGGATGCCTGGAATGCCCTTCCGGAGGAAGTGGTGAAGACCAGAACTGTGAAGGACTTCAAAGGGGCGTGGGATAAACACTATGGATCCATAAAGTCAAAAGGCCGCCAATGAAGAGTAGGTGACTCGCCAGAATGATGGCTACTGCCTGGAGACAATAACCTTATTCAATAAACATACACATGGTTACTGTGACTCCATCATCACTCTAAGCTTCAACAGCAAGAGGAAATGTGGAAAAAAGGATTTGCACTCACAAAGACAGGAGTAGCTGGCTTGTTACGGCGGTTACTACCCCAAACCAAATAACCAAATTACTACCTCCACCTTCCTCTATTCCTGATGCCTTTCAACTAGCTTGATCACTCCATTCTTATACTTCACTTTCAATGCATATCCAGCATAGTTCTCTGCTTCAACAGCAGGGGAGAAGAAAAACTGTTACTTCACACATCCAGCATGGCTCTCTGCTTCAACCGCATGGGAGAAAGACTGATACATCACGAATTTCCAGCATAGCTCTCTGCTTCAACGGCAGGGGAAAAGAAAAACTGATACTTCACGCATATCCAGCATAACTTCAACGGCAGGGGAGAAGAAAAAAGGATTCACACTCACAAAGCGGGGAGTAGCTGGCTTGTTACGGTGGTTACTACCCCAAACCAAATGTGCCTGATACTTCACTTTCGATGCATATCCAGCATAGCTCTCTGCTTCAAACGGCAGGGAGAAGAAAAAAATGGATACCTCACGCATATCCAGCATAGCTCCCTGCTTCAACGGCAGGGGAGAAGATAAACAACCAATAAGGGCTGTATAACATAATCTGGGTAAAAACAAATAAGCATGGGTGTAGCTTGCTTATTGCGGCGGTTACTACCCCTACTACCTCTAACTAATCAAGCTAGATATTTCACTTGGATGCAGCTCCATCACCGCTCTCTACATTAATGTTGGGGGTGGAAGGGAAATAGAACCAAGAGCTAAGAGAAACAGATAAGTATGAGAGAAAAAATGAGGGAAGCTTGCTGGGCAGACTGGATGGGCCATTCGGTCTTCTTCTGCCGTCATTTCTATGTTTCTATATGTTGTATCTGTATAGCATAGTGAGGGCAAGGTCCGCCGGCGCCATTTTGGTTGCTGGTATCAGACGGCCCTACTGAATGTGATGTGTCCCAGACCGTTCCTGTGGTGCCGGCGGAGAAGCACAGACTTGTATCAGGTGTAGTGTGTGATCGGAGTGCAGTGCGTGGGTGGGTGGAAGAGGGTACTTTAATTTAAAATCGGAGGGTGTGTGAAATGCGTGGCTTCCCAATGTAGCAGCCAGGAATTCGTGTTTTGGTGTGTTTTGGGAGGGTGGGTGAAGTAAGTGACATTGGTAGGCGTGTGGGTGGGGGTGTGTGGTGTGATGAGTGTGGATTTCTGTGTGTTATGAGGGAGTGTGAATGAAAGACAATAGCCCTGTGTGGGGGTGGGGTGTGGTGTGTGAGTGTGTGTGAAAGGTGTAAGAGGTTGTGCTTGCGCTGACAGCCACCAGATGTCGCTGTTTTGTGTAAGCAATTTTTAAACTTGTATTACCTGTCACAGGTGTGACCTATATGTAATGTAAGTGTATAAGATCATTCCCGTATGGGAAGTGAATGTTGTGTGCAAATTTGAACGCATTCGGTTAAGCGGTTGGCAAGATTAGCGACCACGTACAAACTAACATTTTTATTTATATAGATTAGTCAGAGATGTAAGGGAAGAACTGAAGAAAACAGGAGGAGAGAGATGAAACAGAAAACAAACAGGACACCCTGTAAAGGAGTTGGGAGACCAACAAGAGGAAAGCAGTATAAAGAGATGAGGATCAAAGTGATTAGAAAAATAAAAATGTCCAGACAACAAAAAACGTTTGATATTCAGTTTAATAAATGGAATAAATCAGTTTTTGGAATGTACATCTCTAGGTATCTTATTTTGCACAATACAGGAGCGAATGCATTTCTGTTTCTCTGATATTGTATGGCATACAGAATATGGCTTCTTTGGGGTTTCCAGTTCAGTTTTTGAATGAAGGTTCATGGTGCCTGGATCCCTGTACTGGTTCCGATTGAACTGGAAGCCCAAAGGAGCAGGAGGAAACTGCTGGGTCGAAATAAGAATGAAAATGAAAGCCTCTATATTTAACAGTCTCCCACCTCGTGGTGTTTAAGTTGTGTTCGGGGTGAGGGCACACTTTTATACTTGGCCATAGGTACCAAATGGTCTGGCTACGGCTCTGGTCAGAATCTCTGAGCTTCCTTAAATATCTTAGGATGTGTCCTATCTGACCCTACTGCCTTCTCTAATTCGCTTTGCTAGTTCCATGAAATCCTCTTTTCTATAAACAGATTGACTTCTACACTTCTACCATATGCATTCCTGCCATCTATCTGTGGTCCTTCTCCAGTTCCTTCCTTTTTCTTTGTCACTCTCCGCTAGGAAAAGTGGTCAGAGAAAGAAACAACATTCAAATAGGAAAAAAAAAAAAGTGGATAATCCGGAAATCAAATGAACTTCTCACATTCTGTATGTAAGCCCTCCATATTGAGGCGACAGAGTCCAAATAATAAGAAAAAGATCCTGAACAGGAAATCCAGGAGACAGACCCTTACAGTATCACATCCTATTTATACAGGTTTAAGCTAATACTAATTTTTCAGACTTTACTTTCCTCTGCTAAATTGGCCTCCTTTTTCTCTTATTTTTACCCACAGCACACTTGCATAGTCAGTGAAATCTGTATTTTTGTCTCTTTATTTTTAACAGAAAACTGCCTGCATGTCTATTAAGCTGGTTGTCAAGGTAACGCCTGAAAAATGTGTTTGAATGTGCCACCTTAATTACTTGTAATATTTATTATTGCATGTTCCCCTGCCTCAAATACTCCCTCATAATATACAGAGGGCTCAGTAGGTGCTCTTACCACAGGGAAGCAGAGTGCTCACATTAGCTGGATTCTTACTTATATTTGTTCCATCAACAAGATATTTTCTATAACTTTTGGCTCTCTACTGCCAAGGGCATTGCCAAGTTTCAGCTCTGGAGGGCTGCCAACAGGTTTGGTTTTCACTACAAACAAAATATGTAAATTTATAATACACCACAGCCACTTTATGCAAATAAATCTCACGAGTACTGTGAGAACCTTTAAAACCATTCTTACCAGCTCTTGAGGATTTGAAGTTTGCTTTCTCACAGGACAAGCAGGATGGTAGTCCTCACATATAGGTGACATCACAGGATGGAGCCCAATCATGGAACACTTTTGTCAAAGTTTCTAGAACTTTGACTGGCCCCTAATGGGCATGCCCATCATGGCACTAACCCTGCAGCCAGCAAGGGTCCCCCTTCAGTTTTCTTTTTCCGCACAGCAGTAGCCACACTGTTAAGGAGCTCTGTAGAGATTCCTGACAGGAATTTTCCTCACAGAATTACTAAAATTTAATTTACCCCACAGGGATCCCTGCTTCAACTTTTTCAAGCCACGGTACTCCGGTAAGTTTTTTACCTGTTTTCCGTCGAGTTTGGCCCTCGCGGCCTACTGGCCGACCATACCGCGGCTCAATTTTTTCATGGCCATGGCGTCGGGGTTCTGCCAGTGCCCAGGCTGTAATCGCACCAGGTCCATCACAGACCCTCACAAAGTCTGTGTAATGTGTCTTGGATGTGAGCACGATGTCCTAACCTGCACCAAATGTGCCCTCATGACACCAAAAGGTCGCAAGGCTAGAATGGAGAAGATGGAACTTCTCTTCTATGCTCAAACCCCGATGCCGTCCATTGCATCGACATAGTCAGAACTGGCACCGTCAACTTCACGCCAGCATCGACCTCCAGCCGGTGACCATCCGGTATCGACGACTTCTCGGCCTTTGACACTCTTTGCTCCCCCTCAGGAGCGAGGGGATCGTAGAGATAAACATCGCCACCGGCATCGAAAGTCTTGGACCATCGAGGGAGCGAAATAATCGATCTCGCCATCGTCCGAGCCGCTGAAGAAACCCCGTCCAGAAAAGGCACCGACCTTTTCGGCGACCTGGTCACCGAGACAACCCTCACCCGACAGGGTATCGGGAGCCACGACTCTGCCTTTAACGGTGGTCCCTCTGGCTATACGCCTCTGCGCATAGCCAGAGGGAACACCGGGGCTGTTCTGGAGCCAGGGCTGCTTGCTCCAGGACTCCGAGAAGAACTGGACCGGATGGTTCAGGAGGCCATCGACAAGGCGATGCATCGACTCCAGGTTCCTCCGGCACAGACACCGGTACCGGTCCGATTCCAGCAGCGTTGGCACCGCTGCTCTCGAGCATGGAAGCGCTCCTGTGCCCTCCCCGCTTGCTTTGTCATCGGGAGGAGAAACACCGTTCCACATCCCTCCATCTGGAGTTCTGCTGATGCCTCAGCCATCGGTGCAAACATGTCCGTCGGCGCCACCCATCGGTGCTGACGCGTCCATCAGCACCACCAAGCCATCCATCGATGCCATCATCAGTGCCTCCAGTTATTCCTTTGAGTCCTTCAGAGCCTCGAACAGGACGCTCAGGGATCCCACTGCCCCGTCCTCCTCTAGTCCCTAGAGGAGCAGGTGCTAATCCCTAATACACCTGGACTGATGATTCTTCACCAGACACAGATGATTTGCCTTCACCACCTTCACCTACTGAAAGCGTTCTCCTCCAGAGGACCTTCCCTTTATAAATTTTGTGAAGGAGATGTCTGAATTGGTTCCCTTCCAATTGCAGACTGAACAAGATGATAGGTATCAAATGATGGAGCTGTTACAATTCCTGGATGCTCCCAAGGAAATAACCTCCATCCCTATCCACCAGGTTCTTCTGGATCTCCTCAAAAAGAACTGGGAACATCCTGGCTCTGTTGCTCCAATCCACAGGAAAGCTGAGACCACCTATCTCGTTCAGTCAGCTCCAGGCTTTCACAGACCTCAATTGGATCACCAATCTGTGGTTGTCGAATCTGCCCAGAAAAGAGCAAGGAGATCAAAACCTCACACTTCCTTTTCCCCAGGCAAGGAACAGAAATTTCTAGATGCCATTGGTTGCCGTGTCTTCCAGGGATCAATGCTCATCTCCAGAATTGCCTCTTATCAGCTCTATATGACCCAATATAATAGGGTCTTATTTAAGCAGATACAAGACTTAACAGACTCCCTGCCTCAGCAATTTCAAGAGCAACTCCAAACCTTAGTAAACAAGGGTTTTGAGGCAAGGAAGCATGAGATCAGATCTTACGATATCTTTGACACTGCTACCAGGGTATCTGCAGCTGCTATCTCGGCAAGATGATGGGCCTGGCTCAAGTCTTCTGACCTTCACCCTGAAGTACAAGACAGATAATCTGTTTGGCGAGCAGATTCAACGGACCATCCTGAGACCCTAAGACAGCTCTCTCTCTTGTCAGACACGAAAATAAAAACCACAAGCAGCTCCTCAGCTGGGCCCTGCTTCCGGTTTTTGACTCCTGCATAGAGAGCAGCAGCCAGCTTCCATTGCCTCACATACCAGTGGGAGGTTGATTGTGCCATTTCAACAAGTGGCACTCAATCACCTCAGACCAGTGGGTCCTAGCGATAAACTGCTCAAGGTTATCATCTGAACTCTCTCTCCATTCCACCGGACTCCCCACCTCTACCGACGTGGAGAACATCCGATCACTCCATCCTTCTGGAACAGGTCTCCCTCCTCCTCCAATCCAAGGCAATAGAACCAGTGCCCTACTCTCAGCATGACCTAGGGTTCTATTCCCGCTACTTTCTAATCCCCAAAAAAATCAGAAGGCATTTGTCCAATTCTGGATCTACGTGCCCTCACCAAGTACCTCCAGCGAGAGAAGTTCAAAATGGTAACCTTGGGCTCTCTTCTTCCTCTTCTACAAAGAGGAGACTGGCTCTGCTCTCTAGACCTCCAGGACGCATACACTCATATCACAATATCGTCGTAGTTGCAGCCTTCCTCAGGACTCAAGGTGTTCACGTCTACCCCTATCTAGACGATTGGTTAATCAGGGCTCCCACTCAGCAAGCTGCTCTGTCGTCCTTGCATCTTACTTTACACACTCTAATTTCACTCTGATTTCTTGACAACTATGACAAATCCTACTTAGTCCCATCTCAAACCTTATCGTTCGTTGGGGCAGACTTGGACACCTTGCAGGCAAAGGCTTTTCTGCCTTGACAGCGAGCTCTCACTCTCGTGTCTCTTGCACAGCAGCTGCAGTCTCAGCACTCCATGACTGCACACCACTTTCTCATCCTTCTGGGACACATGGCATCCTCAGTTCAGGTCACCCCAATGGCCCACTTGGCCATGAGAGTCATGCAGTGGACTCCAAGGTCACAATGGACTCAATCCATTCAGCCCCTGTTGGCAATTGTCTACATAACAGACTCACTCAGTCAGTCTCTCGCCTGGTGGAGAAATCAGGTCAATCTCCTCCAAGGCTTGCCCTTCCAGGCTCCAGACCCTCAAATAACTCTCACCACAGATGCTTCCAACCTCAGCTGGGGAGCCCACGTGGCCGATCTGCAGACACAAGGAACTTGGTCTCCAGAGGAAGCCAAAACACCAAATAAATTTCCTGGAGCTGCGAGCAATCAGATAGGCTCTCAGGGTATTTCAGGATCGCCTCTCCAATCAAGTCATCCTGATCCAGACAGACAACCAGCTGGCCATGTGGTACATCAACAAACAGGGAGGGATGGGCTCCTTCCTTCTGTCTCAGGAAGCTGCGCAGATGTACCGCAAGGCCACCTACTTGCCAACACATTGTCCACTCCCAGCAGACAAGCTGAGTCGCACCTTTCAACCGCACGAGTGGTCTCTCAACCCCTCAGTAGCAAACCCGATCTTCCAACAATGGGGTTATCCTCAAATAGACCTCTTTGCGTCACCTCAAAATCGCAAAGTAGACAACTTCTGCTCTCTCACTCGCAGCCAACACTATCAGCCAAGAGACGCGTTCTTCCTATCATGGGCAACCGGTCTCCTATATGCATTCCCTCCACTTCCACTTCTCTCGAAGACTCTCGTGAAGTTAAATCAGGACAAGGGAACCATGATCCTGATAGCACTCCACTGGCCACCCCAAGTGTGGTTTCCAATACTTCAGGATATCTCCATTTGCAGGCACATTCCCTTGGGAAAGGACCCACTTCTAATCACTCAAAAGGACGGGTGCCTACGCCACCCCAATCTTCAAGCCTTGTCCCTGATGGCATGAATGTTGAAAGGTTAATCCTTCAGCCACTTAACCTTTCTGAACCAGTTTCCCATGTCCTCATTGCTTCACGGAAGCCTTTCGCGAGAAAATTGTATTCTTACAAATGGACCACGTTCACGTCATGGTGCTCTTCTCAATCCCTTGACCCATTTACCTGTCCAATCACGAAGTTTCTGGACTATCTCTGGCACTTGTCAGAGTCAGGTCTAAAAACTTCCTCCATCAGGATGCATGTCAGTGCGGTAGCCGCATTCCATAAAGGTGTCGGGGATGTTCCCATAACAGTACAACCCCTTGTAACACATTTTCTGAAGGGCTTGCTTCACCTCAAGCCTCCTCTGCGTCCTCCGGCCCCTTCTTGGGACCTCAACCTACTTTTGGGTCGGCTCATGAAATCACCATTTGAGCCTCTTCAATCCTGTGACCTTCAATATCTCACATGGAAAGTGATTTTCCTTTTGGCAATCACCTTGGCTCGCAGAGTTAGTGAGTTACAGGCCCTAGTTACCTATCCGCCTTACACTATACTAAACTTCTGCAGGACCGGGCAGTACTCCGTACTCACCCTAAATTCTTACCTTAGGTAGTTTCGGAGTTTCATCTCAATCAATCCTTTATACTACCTACCTTTTTTCCCAGGCCCCATTTCAATCCAGGAGAGCAGGCTCTGCATACCCTTGACTGCAAATGGCTCTAGCGTTCTACCTAGACAGTACAGCTCCCCACAGGAAAAGCACTCAACTGTTTGTCTCTTTCCATCCTCTCAAATTGGGGCAGCTTGTGAGTAAACAGACTCTCTCCTCCTGGTTGGCGAACTGCATATCCTTTTGCTATCAGCAAGCAGGTATTCCTGCTTGCTGATAGCCTCAACCTGGTTCTAAACACAAACAAAACTGAAATCCTCCTTATAGCTCCTGAAAATTATGTCCCACCTATCACTTCAACTGCTAGCCAATCTGTCACCTCCAAAGACCTCACTTCGCCACAAGTAAGAGACCTTGGTGTACTCCTAGATAACAGACTCAGCCTCAACAAGTTCGTAAACACCACAAAAGAATGCTTCTTTAAATTGCAAGTATTAAAAAAATTAAAACCACTACTACTCTACAGAGACTTTCGCCTGGTTCTACAAGCCATCATACTCCCGAAACTGGACTACTGCAACTCACTCCTTCTGGGCCTTCCCACTAGCACCACCAAACCTCTTCAGATGGTCCTGAATGCTACGGCCAGAATTCTCAAAAACACCAAGAAAAGGGATCATATCACCCCCATCCTCCAGCACCTGCATTGGCTACCGATCAAATACAGAATTCACTTTAAAACCATTATGATGATTCACAAGGCCCTACATAACATCTCTCCTCGCAACCTAACTTTTCAACTTCAGCTACACATCTCCAAGAGACCGACTAGAAGTGCGTACAGGAACATGCTACTCACCCAGCCAGCGAAAACCTCCCTGAGGAAACGCGCACTATCCACAGCGGGTCCCACACTCTGGAATTCGCTCCCTCCGGACCTTCGCCTTGAACCGTGCCATATCACATTCAAAAAGAAGCTAAAGACTTGGCTTTTTGCACAAGCATTCCCGGAGATCTAAGAGCCAGAAGAATACAATATCTGTATAGACTTTGACCCACCATCCCCTCCTGTACATAGGTTTCTGAATAGTTTGTTATCGCAATTTAACTAGACATGTTTATTCTCTGTAACCTCCTCTAAGCTCCTTTATGCCCCTTTATGTTATCTGTTATTTGTTTCAATGTAAACCGTCCATCGAGGCATCAGTTTTATTTCCTTGTAAACCGGTGTGATATGTATATTATACAGGAACATCGGTATATAAAAACTATAAATAAATAAATAATAAATTCCACTTCAAGACAGTGTTAAAGCACACTCTGTGAGGGCCATGGCGACTTCAGTAGCACACCTACGCTCGGTGCCACTTCCTGACATTTGCAGGGCTGCCACCTGGAGTTCTCTCCATACCTTTACAGCCCATTATTGCTTAGACAAAGCCGGAAAACAAGATTCCATCTTCGGCCAGTCTGTCTCTCGCAACCTATTTACAACGTGACATACCAACACCCTTCCGGCCTGCCCAGTAGGGTTCAGGATGCCCTTGCCCAAATTTCATCCCAGGCCTAGTGCCTTGCATGCCTGAGTACATTTGGTGCATACTCTGACATCCTCAGCTTGGTACTCACCCATATGTGAGGACTACCATTCTGTTTGTCCTGTGAGAAAGCAAATGTTGCTTACCTGTAACAGGTGTTCTCACAGGACAGCAAGATGTTAGTCCTCACGAAACCTGCCCGCCGCCCTGCGGTGTTGGGTTCGTATCGTTTTCTTATTTTATTTTCAGCACTACCTGTAGCTTTTTAACAAGACTCAAGGGGGACCCCCTGCTGGCTGCAGGGTTAGTGCCATGTTGGGCATGCCCAGTAGGGGGGTCAGTCAAAGCTCTAGAAACTGACAAAAGTGTTCCGTGATTGGGCTCTATCCTGTGATGTCACCCATATGTGAGGACTAACATCCTGCTGTCCTGTGAGAACACCTGTTACAGGAAAGCAACATTTGCTATCCCTTCTCTAGCTAACCTGGGCTCAAACCTCCCCACTAGGTATGGATGATAACTGAGCTCCTCTCTCTCAGTTTCATTCTTTTGTCTTCACTGCCAGTAGGTAGCGGTACTACAAAAGTAATACATACAAACACCAGCCTTTTCTGAAATGGTTTGCCCTTTCTAGTTGAAGGTCAGTGGTAAACTCCAATCACCATATTCTAAAGTTTATCATATAGTATATCAACAAATATTTTATTTTATTTTTCAGAATAACTGCAAAATAAGCTACATTGCAGCTGGCTTCCAAATCTTTCCAGGAACAAGTTCACAAAAAATAAATAAATAAATAGTGCCACTAGTATTATTATGTTAACTAGTTGAAAACCAGAAAGTTGCACCTACACCTAGTACTGGTAACTGCTAAAATATATTAATAATTTGCAGTTGAAACAATAAAAAGTGGAATACCTCTGCTTGTCATCTATGGTCTAGGCAGGGGGCAGTACTACAAATACCATCTTTTAAAGGAGGTTGGCAGACTTGGGCATAGACCTGCAACATTTCTGTAGCAGGCTCTATGTTTTGGAATTGTTTTCCTGACTTCCTTAGATAGGAATTATCCTTGGAGTCTTTAGAAAGCACCTTAAGACCTCTCTTGTCCCTGGCAAATAATCTGTCAGAGGTTATTTGGTGAGGATTCGCAGGAAGTTGGCCATTTAAACATCTTTAAGGCAGGATTTAGTTTTTTTGTTTTTTTTTTTGCTTAATGTAAAGTTTGTATTATTGAGATAATAATTTTCTAAATGTTGTAGATGGCTTTGAACAACCTTCTCAAGGCAGGGGAGGCAGCCTGTAAATGAATTAAATAAATATGTGCCCGATATCATATCGGCCCGATAATGAGCTACAGAATTCCTGAAATTATTCTAATCTCTTTCAGCTGCAACAGTTACAAATTTTAAGATCTGGTGCAAAGACCTCGAGTTAACTTGCTAAGTTAAGTTACATCCTTATCCCTTGGGAAAGGGAAAGGAGCTCATGACTAATACCTCATCCAAAGTCATTGCACCTAGGCCATTAACAAAAATGTGTTAATTGTGGCCGTTACTGTAAGGGCATTTTGACATGTGTCTTTCCATTTCATTTTCAGTGATTCATCTAGATTCTGAACTGCTCTGCAGGTGGACATTGCTCCAAATTTTCTTGAACAATTTTATGTAGGAACCATCTCTGCAATATGACACAAAAAAAAAAAGAGGAAAAAGACTACTTCCCTTTCTATCTCCAGCCATCGGGAATTAATCTCTTCCCTCCAATTTCGTAGACTCGATCCATCACGTTGCAACATGATGCAGAAGAAAAGTTGGGATGTTGATCCTGCCTATTTGCTCATGTGACGTTTCTAATGTCTAGAGTGTTATTCATGGAGCTTTTTTTTTTTTTAAAAGGAACTCAGAAAACATGCAGTCCATTTTCTTATAAAAGTCAACAAAAGAAAAAGCATGGACAGCATACTAGTGTATAATTTCTCTGCAATATAATAGATATTTTAATAGCTTTAAGTCTTCCCCACCATGATAATTATAATGGTGATCACTTTAAACTTCTTGAAGTAAACATTTAGTTTTTCCCACGTTAATCAAAATTGTCTCTCTTAAATCATCATGGTGTATCACTGCCAAGTGCTTTATCCCCTCCTGTTCTCAATGAAATGAATTAGGATCTAGAACAGCTTTTGTACAATGTTAAGGAAAGCTTCCAATTTGGGCCAATTGATTTTGTAACCCAAAAACAAGGCAATAGAGTCTGTCAGTGTAGGAATGGATACATCTAACTCAGGGCCTGATTTACTAAGGGCCCCCGACCACCACCAGAGACAGAGAATGTGGAAAAAGCCTTAGTAAATCAGGCCCCGAGTTAATCTGTCATCTACACAGAGGAATAGCCTGCATTAAATGTCATTAACAATTTCCCATCAATGTCCTTTGTTTGTCTGTTAGACATTACTAAAAGTTCCAGTTCTAAAACTTTCCAGTCTGCACAGAACAAAAGAACCTGAAAACCAATGAGGCTGCTCTAGGGGCTCCATGCAGCACACTGAAGAAGAGATGTTCGGAATCCAAACCAATCTAAAACTGGAAATAAATATCCCGACCCACCCGTTCCAAAGCTTATTCACCATGTAACGAAAACCACTGCAGCCAGAACCTCCACCTCTAGCCCAGGCTCTCTTGAATTCTCTTACCATTTTTGCATCCATCACCCCCACTGGGAGGTTGTTCCATGATCCTAGCATCCTTTCCACGGAGATAGGTTTCCTTATGATGCCGCTGCAGAGTCTATTCCCCATCAGTATCGGATCAGAACCCCCTTCTGGTAAACCTTTCTTTCCACTGGAATGTGCTTCTCTCTTATGTACACAATATAACAACAAAGTCCAAAACAGAGGTAAAATAATGATATCACTCCACACCTACTGCTCAAAAATATAATACGATTTACTCCTGCAATCACACCAATACAATTATGTTGGGACTATTTGAAAACAACTGTCTATGAAAAGAACTTTAAAAAAAAAAAAAAAAAAGATTTCTTAAATATGTGTATGACCTTCAAAATGCAGCAAGCATGACACTTGTTTTGCACCACTTTTTATTCCACTGCTAAAACTCCCATCATCTGTCCAAAATCCTTTTTTTTGGGGGGAAAATTATTTTGCATTTAAAATTACTGTTTGTAAAATCACTTATCTTAGAAATCTTCATTTAAAGTCCCAGATATCTTCTTTACATTAATCCCAACACAGGCCGTGTTTCAGAAATCACCCTGCGTCGTCAGGGGAGACTTTATGATTTATCCTACACGTATTTAAAAAATATTTTTAAATTAAAGTTCATTGCAAAGAAAGTTGTTTTCAAGTCCCAACATAAACGTATTGGTGGATTATATTCAATTTTTGAGCAGTAGCTGGGCAGTGATATCTCTTATGTACACATCAGTAGTGTTTGACTACCTCTGTCATATTCCCCTTTAAGACACACACAGGACTCACATGGCGATGCAGTACTGAGGTACCCGCCCTATAGGGGGAAGTTTAGCAATCTTCTGCTGTTCCGTTCTCAGTATAAATTAAGAAAAAATAAAAAAAATAAGTCATATGATTTGAAATGCAGGTATTAAATATATTTAATGTGAGTAGTACATTTTGTATAATTAAAATATATTTAAAAACAGACTGTATAAAAGTATTAGGATTCTCAATAATTTACTGAATTATTTACAGGAACAGATCACTAAAGCAGCGCTAGAAGTGAGAGCAGCCGCCCTCAGGTTCTTTCAGGCCGGAGGTAAAGCAAACTGCACATGACAGCTCCAAAGCGGAGTCCGCCAAAAACGTTATTATGGGCAATGGGCTCCCTCCAGATGCTGGCTGGGCAAGGAAAGGAGGATACTAATTGCACAGCGTGGTCGCAGAGAGAGCCGGCCCGCCTGCATGACGAAGGCCTGATGCTGCTCGTTTGGAATGGATTTTCTGCTTGCACGGGCTTCTCGCTGAGCTCGGCCCAGAACTCTGCCATCGATGGAATTTTCTAAGGCCTTTAATTAGGCAAAGCCCTCCCGGAAACGCGTTCTGCAGGCTTCAGAGGGGCCATGCCGATTCCAGAGAGTGGGAGGAAAAGCCTAGTCAAGTGCATGGAGAAAAAACAAAAACAAACAAAAAAAAAAATACGTGTGTCATTCAGTAAAGTGGCTTTCCTTTCACATTTTCATAGCTTTGTAATAATTTTCAGCATCCCTTGGGCATTCAAGCAAGAACAATTAATAGGGAATTCTCCAGAGTGTTCTCTCTTAGATAACAAGCCAGACTTTCAGATCAAAATAAGCAAAAACGCTCCACTTAGTCACATGGTAAACCTGTAACTTGGATGCAGACGACTTTCAAAATCCGCAGCTGAAGGCACCGTACATCTGTTCAATAAGCAGAAATGTCTGTCGAGGTGAAGCTAATTTTTGGTGTCATCGCCCTGCAGCAGGAGCCACTGACATTTTTATGGGCCTGGAATTGTAGCCTTGACCATAAATTTATTTCCTTAAATAATAAGCAGGCACTCCAGCTAAAGGCTCTGGAAGACGTCCGCCCTTTCGGCTGAATAAAAGGAGAGCTGGTGTAATCCGTACAGGCACAAAGGATGCTGGAGTTCACCTGCTAGCGCATTCAGGAAACACTGAAAACATTTCATGTGCTGGTATGTAAAATCACTTCCACAGGATCCAGGCTGCCAGCTGCCTACTGTGCAGGGTTACCGCCGAGCCTTTGACTGATTTAGCTGTATGTGTTTTATCGTAAGACAGAGAAGCGGACAAAGGCAGAATTCTGCAAGGCAGCCGACCCCCTTGTCTTGACATCCTTAGTCTAAAATATCCGTCTCGAATGGTACCAGGTGGTAATAGGACAAGTTGGTGACATAAGCTGCTGGGTCATCATTGTCCGGCTCAGGAGAAAACTCTGTACCATTCTGAAACCTGAAAATAAAAAGTAAAAAAACGTAAACACGTGGTTCAAGCTTTCCAGACTTTTTTTTTTTTTTTTACACCTTATAGTGGGCTGCTGCCCTAACAGGTCCCGTGTTCTGGGACACATGAGGCCATCATCTGGGCGGAGGGGCAGAATCTGACCGTCCACCTATAGAGGCTGCTGGTGAATCCCAGAGCAACAGGGCTCCCTGCACATCCTGGAGTTTCAGCACACTTGGGGGATGAGTGCATAAGAATAAAAGCATTCACATTTTCTCACATCTGCTTTTAAGGGAAAGCTACATTATATGCCCAGGGAACAACTGCAAACCAGGAGATGGTGTAGTATTCCCCCCTACTCTTTAAAAAAAAAAAAAAAAGTTGGTTTGTCTGCCTATCCCAACATAAAAGCATAAATTTTAGGTGGAAGGTATACTCTTGTAAAAGTCATCTATAACTCAAGTGTATGAGTGCAGGGGAGATGGGGATCTAAAATTATATTATGCACTAATCTAAGTTGTTGATACAAATTCCAAAGCATATATGGCACAAGAACATGCAGAACGGTGACCCCAATTTCTCTAGGGAAGCGTGGAAGGATATTTGGGAAGGTTTTGGTAAAAACGCCAGTGGCTGCCTCTTTGAAAGGAACCTCTTAAAGCTTTCCTATAGGACCTGCTTTTCCCTCTTTAGATGAGAATGTTATTCTCCTGCTGGAGATGGTGCCCTCAGGTGGAAACATTTTGCCACAGGTGGGTGAAGTGTCCAGTAGCTCACAATGTTGGACTAAAATGTCATATAGCAGATGTATCAGGGACAGCATACAATCGAACTTTCCACTTGATCCTATGATCCATCTGCTTTATTGCATTTGATTTCTGCCGTAAAAGTTGCATTAGCCAGAAACTGGAAGCTAGCTCACTGACTGGGTAGGGATCGATGGCTTCATAAGCACAGGAAAGCCCAGAGATACAGGAAGCATAGAATAGTACAGAAAGCATGCTGCTACCTGGATCCCATTTTGAGATTAGGGGGGTGTAATTTTTTTTTTTTAATATTGCAAATAAAGAGAGTCAGCAAAGAAGTGCAGAACTTACAACGATTTTTCAAAGAGGACCCGGGTACATAAATCCACTGTGAAAACGATCCCACCATATCCTACTCATGCACGAGTGGGTAGGATATGGTGGGATCAGGATAGGGTAGGAGCAGGAAGGTAGATTTATCCTGTCTACGGCCATTCTGAGGCTGACCCTGGGCCCTGTTCACCAAAACATGCTCTGCACACATTTTTTGGGGCAGATTTTGTAAAGGAAGAAGCACATGCAGAAGCCCAAACCTTTCCCAGCTCTGTCCCCCAGAACGCCGCTGGCTCAGTCTAGGTAAACTCACTCGTGACCATGACATATGTGCACAGCTAGACCCACATATCGGGCAAGCAATTTTTCAAAAGGCCACGTCTGCACACAACACGCACAAGACCCTTTGAAAATCACCCTCCCTACAGAGAACAGTAAAAATTACAGCAGATCATCCATATACCTTTGTTTATTTGATAAAAGTTCCCTCCTTTTGGTGTGGCTGCATTGTGCGTGTTATGTTCCAAATGATTTTATATTCAAGCGTAGCGGTTTACTGTTTTTGGCTGTTGATGTTTCTCTTTTCTTCTTTCAATTTTGAGTTTTGTTTCTTGTTTTGTACATGACAAACAAGCAAAAGCAGAGGGTGGCTGAAAATGTATTACAATACATATTGTAATATTTCTGACTGCTAGGTACACAGCAGTCAGACAGAGGGAGAGCAAAAAAATATTTACACATCAAGACAAAATAATAATGTTCTACATGACTCGCCAACTTTCCACAATCAGCCAACCGAATCCCTGGAAGTAGTCTACAAATGCTCAATTACCCCACCCTTACTTTTAGAGTGACACATCTATAGCATCCATATGTGACTCAGTAGTATGTCTGAATGCTAAATACGTTACAGAACAGAGTGGGCAGCTTACAACATCTATTTGCTCCCTGGCTGGCTGAAAAGATACTGCAAATTTAAGGATGCCTAGGATAAGACAGAGAGAGTAGGGGTGAGAAGAGAGCTGAGAGTTTTGGTAAAAGACCGGGGGGGGGGGGGGGGAAGGGCAGGGTGGTGGCCAAGCATGTTCATCTGATAGCTGGGAGATATCCCAGCAAAGACAGGAATAACCAGACAGACTCTGCTGTGATTTGCTATGGGTTTTTTAAATTTTATTTACATGAACAGCTAGCAGCATGCGATTGGCTGCTTGAGAAAAGGTGCATTGAAAAGCATCCTTTAACTATAGGTTCTGTTTTTGCCTTTGTAATAATTGTTGTCTTGGCAGGAGTATGCTCTTCAGTTAGTGATAGGAGCAGGAGGGTAGATTTATCCTGTCTACGGCCATTCTGAGGCTGACCCTGGGCCCTGTTCACTAAAACATGGCTTAGTTGTATCTTTTAATGATTTTAACACGGAACCCATAAGGCATCAAAAGCTCACGTCCAACACTACGTCTGGAGAATTCTTATGTTGGTCAATGAACTTAATGGTAACCTGCAGTATCCAGTTCTCTCCAGGAGGAATACGGCCACTAGTACCCTGCATTGCCTAATCGTCACCCGCGGTAGAAGGTACAGCAGATGGCTTCTGCACGCATGACACTAAGAGTTTGCTGCATCTTTAGCAAACCCAGAAATGTTTAAGAATTTACTGCAGATTGTCACTGACCTTACCCACAGGTAATAAAGCAAATCCCACACTTTAATGCATGTTGCTGCAAATTTATGTGCCTTAACAGATGCAGACAAAGCCAGGGGCCCTAATTTATCAGGCTCAGCTAAGGCAATTGGAAAGCACAGAGCAGGGGGGGGGGGGTAAAACAATCCACACTGGACTATACAAAATTTAAGATATTGGAAATACAGGCCTGAAACGGGGATGTGTGCGCAAATGGTTCGACATGACCAAAGACAGGTTTACCCACATAAAATGCCTTACCCGACTACAGATAAAAGTGCCCCGTTACCCATAGGGAAAAGGGGTGGTCGATTTGGGGGATTTTCAAATCTCCACATCTGTTTGGCACGGGTCACCGCTATAGCCGGATAAATACTTTATCCAGCTAAGGGTTGGTGACCTGTACCAGGTAGTCTGAGAAGTGGGGAAGTGGCAGCAGTAACTTATCCATATAAGTAAGCAGCCGCCACTTACAGGGATAAGTCTGTATTTATCCGCGGACATTTTTAAACTGTTAACTTTCCCCCCCCTTTTTTTTTTTTTTTTAGGGGTTTTAAGTTCCAACACAGTAGCGCTGGAAACTTAAGTCCAGCTCTGACCTGGCGTTCAATTTCCAGCGCTAAAAAATGTGCACTGGCCAGATGCAGTGTCTCTTCGTCAAAGGGAGCACTGCTTACTGCCCTCATTTGCATGGGATTTCCATGCGAGGGCACTGAGCAATGTTCCTGATCAGAAGCACGCATTCCATGCACACAAAACTCCTTGCCGCGTCGGGAGTAAGTTTTGCACGCAGAACAATTTGAATTTTAAAAGCCCAACGTGCATCGAAATTAGGGGACGCGTGAATATAATCGGGCTCGTGTGCGCCGAGGGGGATTTTAGAAGCTGCCTGGATATGCGTGTAAATGCTGCTGTGCGCACATCTCAGAACTTCTCAAAAAAAGGGGCAGGCATGGGCGTGGACTGGGGACTGGCATGGGCAATACATGGGCATTTCGAGACTTTAACCATAAATTAACACGCAAATACTTACGTGACCCAATACTCGCCGAGGTCTCTTGCCATGTAACTTTACTTCTGCTATGGATGGTGTATAAATTTAAAAAAACCAAAAAACCCTACTGAGCCATTTCAGAGGTGTGTACAGGGTCTGGGGTGACTGGGGGTGGGGGGGGGTAATACATTATCAAACGAGGGGGGTTTGGAGGACCTAGCAGTTAAATGGGCAAACTAGGGAGGAACTGGTAACAGAGGCAATGGCGTCGGCGAGTGTCCAGTTTAAAAATTTCCTCACTTACACAGTAGAAGAGGCTTTTGAGCGCACAAGTGCATGTCCACTTAAAATTAGGCTCGCTTGTGCATATGGCCGGGCTATTTTATAACATGCACGCATATACACACGTATGTTAGAAAACAGCTGCGTCCCTGGGCTCGTGCCGATGAACGTGCGCACGTGTACCCGCGCACTAGTTTTAAAATTCACCTTAAATGCATGCTGAAGTGCAGGCAAAAAAGATGCGTATGACAGAACGGGCCTTTCTGCACTGGCCTGAAAGAGAGGACATAGGTCTTTTCATTGAATGAAAGTACAAATAAAGACTTTTATACACAGAACAAAAAGATTTTTCTATACAGTAAAGTCAGGGGGATGAGAAATAAAAGGACACTGAATAGGAAGCGGCATAACGCTTACATTCAGAAAAATCACTGACAGTGTGATTTTTTGTTTCTTCTGGCATTCTATTGCCAGCATCATTCCATGGGCATATTTGCCTTCTCACACTTTCTCCTCCTCTCAGAGACTGAAGTGTTACCCCCCCTGAGAGAGTCCTGGTCGTTCCTCAGAACTCTTCTCCAAGGCGCAAGGCTGGTTAGACCAAAATATGCAAATTAACCTGGGGCTCTGAACAACTGTATGCAAATATGACTCATGAATATTCACAGCCCAGGCTGAGGAGGCTCCAGGGAGTTTTAGGAAACCTAATCTAGAAGCCATTCTTAAAATGATCCCCAGGCATCATGAATGTTGAATTGCTATCAACACAATGTAAGTCACAACCCCAGAAACAAAATACTACTCAAGTAAAGAAAATCCTGAGGAAGACCATCTAGCTATAGTTGGCTACAATTTAACTAAGTCTCATTTCTAATCAACCTTTTGTAATGTACTTGTTTTTGCTCCATAGGGTGTTACGGTTTTCCTTTTTTTAGTACATACAGTACTGTGTCATTGCTCTTGTACATCCTACACCCCGACTGAGTTTATAGTTTATCTGTAATCCGTTTTGGGGTTCATTCCAAATTAAAGGCAGAAAAATCAAAATTTTAAAAAAAAACAAAAACAAATTCTTCCAGCAAGCTGCCTGGCTAGTATGATTCTTTGATATAAGATGACCTGATAGTTCCAGGGGTATTTCTATCTAATCATGTTTCTCAGCTTTTATTTCAAAGTATTTTGGGATACGTGTCCTTCTTCTTTAAACAATAAAGACTATGAATCTGGCATATTATTTGGAAAAGGAACCTAGGAAACCAGAATTTATGATAATCCCAAGCTGCTGCAGAGGTCAGACCTATCAGATGTTGCTGCAGTTTGGAGGTTGCCTGCATGTGCTGCATCCCAGGGTTTGGGGTTTTTTTTCATTTCTGATTGCTAGTTGACCACAATTTTTTGGATCCATATTTGGAAGGCTTTTCACTCTAAAAGGGAAAGCAGAACTTTCCAAACCAAGTCAAACTGTGGCCTATGAGTCATCTTTTGATAAGCAACCTTCGGTCTCACAGAGAGAAACAAGTACCAGGATTATCCCCAAGAACCACATGCGTAAGGTGGCAGAATTGGGTACCAAATTTTATTCCACAGAAGAGGACGCTTTTCTTTTATTTGACGCCACAGTTTCCTCCTGCTGCTCTGTACTTCCAGCTCTGGCACCAGGAGCTTTCATTCACAACTACCCCGGGATTCCCCCCCCCCCCCCAATTTTATATCTCCTCCCAACTTATGTTTAGTGCAGTCTTTGTAATGACTGTCCTGGGCCGAGGACCATGCACCAGGGCTCCTTTCAGAACCCTACAATCATGGGCCACGAGTCCAGCCTGTAGATGTCACCCTGAAGCAACGACCAGGTCTTCCTCTCCCTGTCCCAGAGGACTGCGAGCAGGACATTTTCTGATGGAGATTTTCGAATGGGCCATGAAATGATTATGCTTGCATAATTAAAGCAACAGCGATTCAAGAAGGCTATGCGGGATAAGCGTTCTTATGTATTAAACTGTGTGCCCTATTGTGTTCTCAGACAAAATTGCTATGATAGAATCGCTGTGGGCTCGAGTCAATTCATGCCTCCTCACATCGACTTCCATGAGTAAAAACGCACGCTTTCGGCACCAAGGACTGAAAAAGCACAGGAATCGCCGACAAAGCCAAAGAAGAATATTTAGAAACTCAAGCCATACTGGTGCCTATAGCTGGATGAGCAAGCATAAAGAAGCAAATAATCCAGTTCTTCAGATAATGACGAACATCTGCAGAAACAAATTGTAGCATCCATGCTCTTGCAAGAGAAGATGAAAGACTAGCGCAAATTATGTTATTGCTTCATCAGGTGCTAATTTACTGTGTATCTCCCATGAGGCAATCATATCACGCGTTAATAGCCAACTGCAAATTACTGGAAATATACCAGTTAATTTCTAAAAATCTGTACCAACTTTCTTATTAAAAAGTACGTAAGCTTAATGAATAAAAATCTAACTACAGGGACAAACTGATGTTGAAATTCATCTCAGATAGCTTTAAAGTATTAAGCCACAAAATCTATTCTTTTAAAGAAAATTTCTTTCCAATTGCCTCCTCACCTAAGTTTATTAACCTTATCAATATCCTATCCATTACATTCTGTAAATTATCAAAACGTGCACCCGCTGACGATAGTTCTTTTTAATATAGTCCCGTGAGTAAGCCCAGTTCAAAAATAAACTTGATTACTTGCTCCACCCTAGGATCCACGAAATATAATACTAAAAGCTGTGGGGCCAACTGTGCCACATGCTTGAATTGGCTGTCAAGTCATGTTCTCCCTCAATTCCTTTTCTCCTTTGTTAGTGTAAAGACCCCTTACCAACTGAATGCATCCCTTTTATTAAAAACATTTTTGGAGTACAGGGAGTTTGTTCGTGCACCTCTTTGGGAGGTTACCCGAATGAACATGGACACACAAGCTTTTTCAGGCTTGAGTGCCAGAGGTGTTTTGGTTTATAGGGACTGCTAGGGTTTTCTGGGGGAGGCACATGGACAACAGAAGGGTTCTTGTGTGCAAGGGAGTAGCTGCATGTCTGAAGGAAGGGACTTGGAGGCTTCCTTCCTGTTTTGGAGAGCACAGGAGAGAGAAGTCAGAAGCTTTACCATTCCTATTTTCCCTCTAAGTCTAAAGTTCTGGGGCCTGATGTAATAAGGAGTGGTTAAAAACTGTGCACTAAAACTCAGTGCATAGTTTCTTAATGTGCAGATTTAAAAAATTGTTTTAATGCCCAAAACAGTAAGCTAAATGGTATGCTGAGGCACTGGGGACACTGCCTGGAAAACGTGTGCACAAGCTGGATCATACATTTTAACTCAGGGGGCGAGGGGGAGTCTCTCTCAGATGTGATTTATGAGCACAAAGCATGATTTGTGCACATAAAATATATGATTTATGCACACAAATTCTTTCAGCACAGAAAACATTTTTTGTGCATATTTTTTTATTTATTTTATTTTATTTGAAATTTTTGTATACCGACATTCGTTAGGCAAACATCACATCGGTTTATGAATTATATTTGTGTGCGCAAAGCATGTTTTCTGTGCCTAAATTCAGATTACAGATCTGGCTTCTGCCCGTAGACTCACACTGACCTCTGACCAGGAGTAAAATTTCCAGCGCTAAGGTAACAGCTAAGCCAGCCCACCTCTCTGCACTGGGGAGTAATGGTTAATGCCTTCATCTGCACGGGATTTCCACACGAGGGCACTAAACAGAAAGCACAGTTTTACACACATCGGGGCCGATGCAACAATTGTGCGCTGAAAACGGGCGCTGAACAGTCAGCGCCCACTTTAACACACTCCCAGGCGCCCCTCCTGGGGGCGCCAGGCGATATTTAAATTAGGGGTCGCGCCCCTAGCGCCTCCTTGACAGTGGGAGCCCGCGAGCGCCGGGCGTCTGCCGGTTAGGAAAACAAAGGCTGAATTTAATCGGCGGTTTTCCTAAACGGCAGACATCCAGAGGTTCAGGAAATGGACATTTGTCAACGGAGCGTCCGCTTCCTGCGGCCGACTGCCGGTGCTTTTTTTTTGTTTGTTTTTAGATAGATTTCTTCCTCCTACTTAATATCACAACGTTAATTTCCGAGTGCAAAAATGTAAGTCTTAGACGCGCCTTTTTTTTTTTTTTTTTTGAATGGGGAGTGAATAGCATTGCACACAAACAATGCGTGCACAACTGGAGGGTGAGGGGGTGGGGGGGGATTGTGTGCTCTGCCAAGCGCACCTTATTGCATTGTGCCCGAGGGAAAGGAGAAGGGGAAACATTTATCGGGGGGGGGGGGGGGGGAACGCCAGCTCTCACTTTTAGGATTTTTCTCAAGTAAGGAGAGAGTCCTATCTCTGAGCTCTAGCGTGTTCTATTTTTTGGGTGGCCAGAAGGGGTCTGGGACCCACACGCAAGGAGGAGTTTCTTCAGCCAGTGTCACCAAAATGCCAACACGGTGCTCCACCATTGTCAGAGGAGAAGTTTGCAGCCATCTGGGACTCCAAGGAAAAGGAGAGGAAGACCGTCCTGCAGAGCACAGCCATGGTAAATTCAGGTACCAAGGGGTGTCTGAGGAGGCAAAGTGATCCCTAGAGCCTACCCATTAGGAGATCCTGTGACAGAGAAGGAGGGGGATCCTGAGCAGCACTGCTGGGAGAAATTGATTCATTTCAATGTGAATGCACTTTGGGTCATATTGTCACCCTTGAAGAAGCTGAGTATTAATAAATAAAGTATTATTGGAATACTCTTTTCAAGCACGAAGGACGATTAGTCAGAGTCCAAGTTTTCACCCCCCAAGAGCCTAGAAGTTTCTCTCTCCTCCCTGCTCAGGAACAGACCTTTACCTCCCAGCCACCCCCGTAAGCCACTCTGTTAACTGGAGAGGCACAGGAGGGGGATATACTGGAAAAGAATAAAGCCCTCAAGGGAACGATGAACAAACATCAAACCTCCGAAATGGCACACACTGCCTTCTTTTATTTCCCATATAGTCCTGGGCTTTCAAACAAGATCAGAAAATAGAACTGCTGGTCCAGAAGAGCAAGCAAACTCTGCTGATCAGAAGAACGGGGGCTACGAGTGGCCAGGATCAGTCTGACGGCTCGGCAGCAGCAGCCCTGGGTGCTACCCAAGCAGGATACTTCGGTTTAATTCTTGAGCCCTGCTTTCCGCCCCTTGGGCTGAGGATGCCACAGAGACAGCACTACCAGCCTCCTCTGGGGGAAGGAGTTCCCGGTTATTGCTCCAGAGCAGCTCTTGTTGGTCCGACTCGTGGTCCAAGCATGCTGTATTCTGGTGGGAGCTCTGGTCTGTGGCCTCTGGCTGTGACAACTGGGTTAGACGAGAGGTTACTGTCGTGGGGAGGGGGTACACGATAGCTCAAGTCCCAGCTGAGGCCAGTTCTGCCTCAGCTGGGACCCCAAAAGAGCAGCGGGAAATCTAGAAAAAAAAAAAATCTCCAGGTGTTCATGACGTTCTCCTGTCAGCCCCTTTTGGAGCGCATTGCTTATCACTGATTTGTGTCACCTCGGGGGGAAAAATTCACTCCAGCTCTCCATCCCGTTGTACACTTCATAAGAGCAGCAACCTAAAAAGGATTCATCTTCCCCGAGCCTGCAAGGCTTCCTGTGACTCAATGACGGAGACAAATTATGTTTTCCAATATAACCCCCGCTGTGCAAAACAGCTGCCGAGAATGCTTAGCCACATAAAGAGCTGACATCGGAAGCTGCTGGATGAAAAACACAACAAAGGAATGAACGGATATTTCACAGGGAAGTTCACAGTGGAATTAGCCTCATCTGCGTTTAGCAAAAAAAAAAAAAAAGTGTCCTGTTATGGGGCGGGGAAGAGCATTAATAGCGTCCTTTCACATGTGGCCACTTTCCCCCCCCCCCCCCCCTTGAAAATGACTCATCATCGATTGAAACATCAAAGCCATTTCATCCTCATATTTTTACTGCCTTGTTGTGTGGTCCTCCAAAAAGGAATGGCCTGTAAAGTTATGTGGTTTTAACTGCAGCCATTTACATAAGGTTTTTCATCAGTTAATACCGGTAACGTGCCACCGCAATCTGCCTGCATGCCAGAGTCGAAAATGCCTCAATTTGAAAGGAAGCTTTAAAGAGAAGGCTTCTGAAAACATTACAAAACCCTGTACTTTTATCTGCGGCGGCAAGACGAAAAAGTCGCACTGTTGGGGGGGACGTAAGCGCCAATAACTTTGGCACGCAGGGAAAAATGGAAATTTTTATAATACAGTTCTCTAATTTAGGGGCCAGCCCAAACGTCTGGCGATTTGCGTCATGTGCTTTCCATGCGGAAGGACCTGGGGGCTCAGGAATGATCTTGGGTCTCCGGCTCCTTGGATCAGCCGCCACAGATTTGGGAACTGGTACAGCGCACGCTGGTCCAAAAGAAGCTTTACAAGCATCCGCAGCCTCCAACATCACAGGAAGGAATGGGAGAAACGGGGGAAGAATGAAGCACTAGAGAGAGCTGGAGTGCACCCAAATCTCAGGCTCTCCAGCTGGGCTTGTTACCTCCCCCGAGCTGTGAGGAAGCATTTACTGGGATAGTGATGCCCAGAGTGCTCTTTATCCCTGCTCTGGGAAAGGCTAGGGCAAGAGAAATGATTTGCTGTGGATGGACAATGGGGACCTCTGTGCCAATGAAGCAGCTTTTGGATTTTTTTTTTTAAGGTTTTTTTTTGCCTTTTTGGAAGAGGCTTTTGCCCACCCTTCCTGCCCAGGAGTGGGGGGGGAAGAGAGAAGGTTTCTCTGCCAGCTAAGTTTTGGGACATTTAGCGAGAAAGATCCAGCTAAATGTCTGAGAAGAGAGGTAGGAGTGAAAAATTATTTCATCTGGAGAGCCCCCACAGGAGTCTCTAACCCCCTGGAACCAAAAGCACTCGGAACTGGAGTCCGTGACCTCGAGTATTTTTCACCACTGAGAAGGGAGAACCATTTCCGGCTAGGGGACCCCACTCCATACTGGGGGCCAGGCTTCCAAAATCCAGGAGGAAAAGGTTGACCCCAGTGTTGCCACCTTGAGGGACACAAACACAGAGAGAAAAGCAGGATTGAGATTTAACACAAATAATGGAATTGTAACAGTGAGAAAATGTGTTCGGTGCCACTTGGATCACCAGTGAAGACTTATTACAGAAAACCTACCTTTGTGACACCCTACACTAGTGTCCGGTGTGGTTACTGGCACAGGGACAGAGTTACAGCTGTAAAAACGAACACGGATCCACTGCAAGTTTTCCCTGCTACATTTTGGGCCCTGGAGGTTATCCCCTCCCTCCTTCTGGAGACTCCACGCCCCCTAGGGCTGCCGTCGAGATTGTGCAAGGATTTAGTCCTGGGGCCCGGCGTGAACCCCTGGACTTCCCAGTTTGCCACCAGAAGAGGTGTTACATGTGTAAAGTGGTGTGTGTGTGTGCTCTACCGTGAAACATAAAACCGCGCAGACCCTGAGACAGCAGGAAAAAGTGCCGAGCCTAAGCTCTAGTGTGGCTCGGGAAAGGCTGACCAGAGGGGACAGGGAGCGGAGCACACAGCGGAGCCCTGGGGCGAGCGCGGCTCCGGAATCCTGAACCTGAAGCTGCCAAGAATGACCTTTGCTTATTTGAAGGCAGGGGCAGCCAGCTGCTGGGAAGCTGGCCTGGGGGCTGGTTAAAGGAAGAAGGCAAAAGTTGTACAGTGTGGGGAACAAGTTATTCCTAGGCTTGTGTTTTAGCTACCTGTTAGGAATGCCGTGCACTGCTAAGCCACAAATACAGCGTTAAGCTGAAGGCTAGAGACTCTAGACTGGATTTATAATTGTACCTACAGGCTACAAATGTTCCCTAAGTGTGCTGCCTAGTCTGAAAGAGAGAGTTCCTAGCCTGAAGAGCTAGCTTGCTTACAAATCTGCCTCTTAGCTTGTACTTGTTGCTTTGCTCAGGATTGACTTGTCTTATGTGAGGACAGCTAAAATATGTGTCACAGTAAGACTCCTGGCTCACTCAGCTTTATGGCCCGATTTTAAAAGGGCCATGCGCGTAAAAATGGGGGGGAGGGGGGGGGGGTTTTACGCGCATGGCTGGGCCTTGCGAATGTTGCGCGTATTTTTGGAAGGGCCCGGCCACATGTGTAAACCCTCTTCTGCTCTGAAGTGCCGGGCCTCTCCAAAGGGGTAGGCCGGAGGGCGTGGTCTTGGCAGGGAGGGGCGGGCCGGGTTGGGTCAGCACCATTCCACGCTGTTCCGGGGAAGTGCGCATAGGCAGCTGGCGCAACACGCAGAGATTACTTCTGCTCCCAAGTAGCAGTAAGGAATCAAACAAAAAAAAGTAAGTAGCTAGGAAGGAGTTAGGGGTCGGAGAGGAGAGGAGAGGAGGTAGGAAGGTTAGGTAGGGGTATAGGGAACTTCTCTCCCAGTTCGCTCCTTAACTGGAGCGGACTGGGAAGAGAACTGGGGAGGCCCCATGTCGCCATGCGTAGCCTTTTAAAATTCCACACTCCCCCCTCGCACGCAAGTCACGGCCATCTGCATAGTTGCGCTCGCCATTGGATTTTATAACATGCACACGCATGTTATAAAATCGGCGTGTCCATGTGCATGCACCCCTTTTAAAATCAACTTCTTAATGCACACAGCACATCAATAAAATGACATTGGTTCTAAGTCTTCCTCCCTGGAGTTTCAAATCGTGACCCCTAGTTCTACTAAACTATTTCCAATGGAAAACGTTTGTTGACGACCATGGATCATTAAAACCTTTCAAGTAAAAGGTCTGTATCATATCACCCCTGCTCCTCCTTTCCTCCAGGGTATACATATATTCAGGATCTTCAACCTCTCCTCATAAGTCATTCGATGGAGACCACCCACCATTTTAGTCACCCTTCTCTGGACCGCCACCATCCTATCTCCTTTGAGATATGGTCTCCAGAACTGAACATATTTACACATGTAAATTTGTTTTGAATATATGTGGGTAATTGGCCCAGTACGTACACCCATTTCCTTGCATAAAACTGAAACTTCTCTTCAGGGTGGAAGAGAGCAAGCCTCAAATTCTAATTGTACAAGCAGTGGACACAAATAAATAAGCATACTGAAGAAAGCAAAGTCATTGTACAAATATCAATATGGGATTATTTCTAGTTTTAAAGTATTTTGATATTTGGCTTAATTAGGATCAGGTTCCAACCCACAACGGCACAAGACATGATTGCTGCGGTACATAACACAATGTTTCCAAAATGTACACATCAGTAGTTCTGCCTGTATATTTACATTGGAGAGGGACTTCCAAGGGCAGAAGGCAAGATAACTTGGCATGAGAATTGAAATTCTGAGGGCACCTTGAATACTGTGTATAGTTCTGGTCACTGCGTCTCAATAAAGATACAACAGAATTAGAAAAGGTACTGAGAAAGGCAACCAGGGGACAGTCAATGAAGTTACTAGGTGATATATTTAAAACAAATAGGAGAAAATATTTTTTTATCCAATGCACAATTAAACTCTAGAATTTGTTGCCAGATGATGTGGTGAAAACTGTTAGGGTAGCTGGGTTTAAAAAAAAAAGATTTGGACAAGTTTCTGGATGAAAAGTTCATAAACCATTATTAAGGTGGACTTAGGGGAAATCCACTGCTTATCCCTGGGATAAGCAGCTTGGAATCTATCAAACATTTGGGATCCTGCCAGGTACCTGAATTGGCCACTGTTGGAAACAGGATACTGGGCTATAGCAATGTTTAGTAGTAGTACCAGTATGGCAAATCTTATGTTCTTAAGAACACTACAACTCCCTCATGTGAGCTTTCCATTGTGACTTATCTTGGCAAGCAGATGGTACTTACAAGTGTTCTGTTGAATCTACATCCAGGTCCTCATCTTTCCCATTTGGTATACTGTGATCAATAACTATTGTTTCGGTGTTAGCTAAACAAAATCCATTGGAACGCATGATTTCTGGGGAAAAAAAAAAAGTAAAATAAAATACATTCAGAATATATATTTTAGTTAAAGACCCTTGACCCCCTCCAGAGAACATGAGGTCCACCCCTAATCCACGTGCCTTATTCCATACATTTTGTACAGACTCTGCTACAAACATAACACACAAAAGATCAATCCTTTAGGGCTCAATGCGTCTATATTCTTTTTGGTTTCTTGTGGGTGAATTGCTGTGGGGGGAAAAAATACCCTGAAATGTCATAACAGCAAATATTCAAGAGATATTGGGAAAGAAAACCATTACATTTCTTACACCCTGAAGGAATATGTCTGGAACACACAGAAGGAGGAGCTGCCACAGATGTTCCGTAAATGCCTTCCACTCTGCCCCCAGTCCTGCCTACAAAACACTCATTCACTGAAAAAAAAACCAAACAAAAAAAAAACCCCACTCCTTTTATTCACCTCCGGTAGGCCTCAGAGCCAAATATATTGCCCCCTGCTTGAGGCTGCTATCACTCTGGAAATGAACTATGCAGCTACAACCATGCAGCATTTGTTTCTTCCAAAGCGAGCATTTTACATTTTCTTAAAATATTTTTACACTTGCAGAAAAATAGGGAAAGCTTATTGAGCGTACCTGTCTCTGTTACTGCATTCAGGGAATATCCCTTAAAAACGCTCTTATCAATCTTTCCCCCTGGTTTTAAACACTTCTTGGAAAGGGCTGGCATTGCTTTTTCCCCCCCAACAAAGATGTTGGTGCTAACATTTTAAAAAGTGCTTTGGTCTACCCAAATGGCTACAACCTCATCTAAAGCACGTTTCCTCCGCCCACCCCCCATCCAACCTTTCAGTGAACTGGAGACGGAACACCAGCCTGGGGAAGACACGAGGAGATACTTGTGTGATCTACTGCGGAGAACCAGGGTCAGTGCTTCCTTTAGGTAAACCAGGTGGTTGACCAGAACGCCAACATTTTTTTGGGGGTGGTAAAATCCCAGTAGTGCAAGACCCGGCGGGGGACAGCCAATACTGCCAAAGCAGGAAGCGCTGTGCTGGAGCCAACGCCGATGGATAAGCTGATGGTGAGGGCTGCATGACAGATGGTTCGCTTAGGGAGCCCAATACTCTTGCACCTGGCTCTGCAGAGAAATCATCATCATTCCCTGCATACAGATATGTTGAGACCTGTACAGGCCAGGATTTATTCGTTAACCTAATACCTATGGAGATTTACAGGCTCACGTTTTAATTGTAAAATTATATTTGAAAGAGCGTTTTTTCAGAGGAATAATTCTGAGAAATTGTCTTACTGTGAGCATAGATGGACCTGATTGTAGCGAGATAGACTATGAACCTCTTAAGTTTTTTTTTCCTTTGTTCTGCGTATGTGCATTTTTTTTTTTTTTTAAATGTTACATTATAGTGAATTGGTAAATAAGTAGATAATACCACAAGCTTTTATTGGTACATAAGAGAGGAAGGGTAAGAAAAAGCATGCAATGGGGAAGAGAGAATACTCCTATTTTTGTTATTACTACAATTACATCTGCCTTCCAACAATTCTGTGGAACAGGTATAAAAATGTTTTCTCTACCAAATATTACTGATTTCTCTTTTTCCCCAAGTGGTTTCAATGGAGTGCATTTAGCTGTTTTCAAAGCCATTCAAGTAAGGTAGTGTGGATTAAACTGTCAGCTGCTGCTGTTGGTTCCTTGACCTTGGTTTGAGCTAACATGGGAATCAGACCGTGCTTCCTGTGCACCTTCCACCCAATTCCAGGTGTTCTCATTACCAGGACATGGTTTGGGGGGGGGGGGGGGGGGGGGGGCAGGCACGTTACAAGCATCTTTGCTTTATACGTTACCTTATAAATATGTTTTAAGTTATAGCTCTGTTTTAATAGCTGCTTTATATAAGATTTATTTTGTTTTTGTAGCTTTGTATAAGATTTAAAGTATTGCCCCTGTTTCATGTGTAACGCTCCGGCGTATGTTTTCATTCTCTGTACACCGACGCGATATCTCTGATGAGCGTCGGTATATAAAAACTAATAAATAGATAAATAAATAAATAAATAAATAAATAATTAATGAAGCCAATAATCCATTTTGCAATTCTGGGCAGAGGCCTGGGCACAAACCTGCAAAAAGGGTTTTATTTGTTTTTCCTGCGATACATAAGGCTTCTAAAGTCATGCATTTCCTTTTAAACACAGGATGTGATTACTTTTATTTGCAGACGTAAAAGAATAAACTTTTAGCAAAATTTTTCCCACATCATAAATTTGGGTGAATATAGTGCTTGCTGACAAGGGGCCTGCAAAAAACTTTCATTCTCACTTCCATTTCCCCTCTACTATCCCGCTAGGCGATAGCTGCAGAAACAAAACAGAAAGCCAGGAGTGGAATGCTTAGAGGGAGCGAAAATGCCTTTAGGATTGTTCAACCTGGAATTTGGAAAAATGTTATTTGCATCCTTATTGCCTTGATAGCATCAAACAATCAGCTCGAATTTCCAATGTCTTTATATATTATGTTAAGGAAAAATACAGTAAGCAAAATAAAAGTCAATAAACACACTGATCAATAGATGTGTCTCCATGAGCACCAGGTATAATTATGTACCATCACTTAACACAGGGTCCTTTATATGCATATATTGTTATATTTTTCTTAGAAGTAAAAACAGACTCGGCTTATACTGAGATCATTCTGGCCCAAGTCTCAAGTGTGAAGAAGCACTTAACAGATTTTTTTTTTTTGATAGAAGTAAACACCTGGCAGTGCTATAAATACTGGAACAGTGAAAGAAATTGGTCCATTTTTTATTGAATGAGTGCAGTTCTTGACTGCTTGTATAGGGATTGTGCCACAATATATATATTTGTTTCTTTTTGTAATTTAAAGTTTATTAAAAACACAACATGACTTAGTAACCAAATGATAATAACATAGTACATGTCCTTCAGCTATACCTTTCGTACATCTTATGTAACCGATAGATAACAATGATATCAAAGTGAAAATAACGTACGGGGTATTTCAACAATATGGATATATAGCGCCGATAATGAATATAATAAAACAGCATGTTTGCAGAAAAAAATGTGTCGATTGTCATTTAGTCTACAGACCGTGTGTGGAGACAAAAATCTTTTCCCTTTATATCTTCCCCCCCTTCCCCTCTCCCCCCCCCCCCCATTTATTTATTTATTTATTGAATTTGTAAATTTTATTTTATTGATAAGCAGTAGAACTTTCCAAGTACATACGATGACAAAATTAACGGCCAAAATACACATACAGTGTACTTACATATAGAATTTGAAAATTCAATCCTAACAGATAACTCCAAAGATATCGGTTATTAATGTAAGGACTGTAGAATAAATGCAAAAAGTCAAAACTTGGACAAGCTATGAGAGATGGCTTCAGTCTACTAATACATCATGAGGTATTTACAATGTGTTGAGTTCCTTTATACTTACCTGTACTGCTGATTCAGATCTGCCTATTCCCTTCCCCCATCCTTGGGAGGGGGAAGGGAATTTCTTTATTGCTTATATTATTTCAATATACTGTATGAACAGTGGTTCTTTCCCCTGTAAACACAAGATATGTTTAAATGTCACCTGCTGTGTCTTAGTCCACCCATGTGTTGCAGTGATTGGTTGAGTCTCTACCCAATCACGGCCTTGTATTGTGATGGATGCATTTCCCTGCATTCTGATTGGCTAATTTTGTTTATATCCTGTCCATAAAATGGCCGGTCCCTCACAGCTATCTTAATGATACAAGACTGTAATCCATTTTACGTATCCGTGTGTACTGTGCTGATTCACTGTTCGATAGTTTCTACAATCTTTTTATAAGAATTGTAATGCTATTGGATTACAGCGATGGATCTGGTTGGCCCATGAAGCAGATGCACGTGACGCTGAAACCCTGCAGTGTCAGGCTTTCTGTCCAGCGCGGTTCCAACATTTATAGGGCTGCCTGGCATTTTATACTTCCATCAGTTACGTGCATCACTCCTCATATTTGATACTTGGGCCAGAATGAAATGGACAGAAGTTAAGACTGTTTTAATATGCAAGAAAAATATAAAAAGGAAATATGAATATAAGAACTGCATGTTAATTGATGGTACATGATATACCTGGTGATCTTGAAGTCATAACTGTTTATAAGTTTCTTGGGTGTCTGGGTGCGTGTATCAGGTGCATGCTGCACAGCATCCCTAATTTCTGTCATGCAGTCAGCAAGCCGTTTTCCAACTTGCTTTTAAGCCCTCAGATGCCTTAATTTTTTTCTTAAGACACATAATTTTCGGTTCACTTTGGACTATGAATATTTTTAAGCTTAAGAGTCATTGAATTGCAAGCTGAAGCTGAATCCATGCTGAGTAGGACATATAAAGGTAGCTTTCAAACCCTTTCAGAATCTCTCCTTGCTGATGAGTCACTCTCAAAAACAAACAGGATTGCAGCATGATACCAGAGATCCTGGACCAATCCCAGCTTTAGACTGTGAAAAGCTGGAAGCTGAAAAGGCTTCGGAATAGGATATGCACACCTGCACAACAGCTGCAGAGAAATCTACTGGTTGGCAGCTGTGAACAATGCATGTGGCTGACTGAGTGAGTATCGGTTACATGATCAAACAATTTATGGCCCTTTACCTCCCTCTTTCGCCAAGTGGGCAGCAATAACAGTTCTGCCTCCCTGCATACCTCCAACAATTCTATGCCCTTCTCAAAGATGTGCCCTGTGCCACCTCACCATCTGTGCTACCTCCCCCTAGGATCTGTGCAAGGGTATTAGGCAACCTAGGCAAACCTTACAGTCTGACGCCCCCTCCCCATACACAATTTTAAATTATGCATTTATAACATTTTACATAAAAAATGACATTCTGAAGTAAAATTAATATAGAAGTTGTTGTGATAATTTCATGCACTGTTGTGATGCCAACAAGAAAACTTTGCATCTTGGAATTCATATGGCATCATACCTATTGTGATATTATTTAGGCATGGTCCTCCCATATCAACATAGTACTAATCTGCCAACACTCAGGGGTAGATTTTATATATGTACACGTGGGCGTACTTTTGTTCGTGCACCAGGCGCGAACAAAAGTACGCTGGATTTTATAAGATATGCGCGTAGCCGCGCATATCTTATAAAATCCGGGGTCGGCGTGCGCAAGGGGTGCACATTTGTGCAACCTGCGTGCAACGAGCCCAGCGCGCGCTGCCTGTTCCCTCCGAGGCCGCTCCAATTTTGGAGCGGCCTCGGAGGGAACTTTCCTTCCGCCTCCCCTCCCTAACCCACCCCCCGCCCTCCGCCTCCCTCCGCCTCCCTCCCTAACCCACCCTCCGCCTCCCCTCCCTAACCCACCCCCCCACCTTTGTTGGCAGATTTACGCCTGAGGAAAGCAGGCGTAAATGTGCGCGCGCCAGCGGGCTGCTGGCACGCTATCACCCGACCCGGGGGCTGGTCCAGAGGCCTCGACCACGCCCCCTGGGCCTGCCCCCGAAACGCCGCGTCACTCGCGGCACGCCCCCGACACGCCCCTCCATGCAAGCCCCAGGACTTACGCGCGCCGCCGAGCCTTTGCAAAATAGGCTCGGTGCGCGCAGGGGGGGGTGGGTTTGGGGTAGGTTTTCGGAGGGTACGCGCGTACCCCTTTGAAAATCTACCCCTCAAAGAATAACAACCCTACCTATGAAAATGAATACCAAAAATATTACACAAGAATCTAAAATATCAATACACCTCCTATCAGGAAAACAGAACAGGCCAAGCTACTACAGATCCCTTCAGAGAAACCACATGCTAAAAGAATGCTTCATCTCAGTCTTTGCATGCAGAACACAAACTCTCACCAAATACAGAATAACGCCACAAAGTATAAATAGAAATGCACAGACAAAAACTAAACTGTAAAACGTATCACGCCAGACTCTATACAGTGTAAAAATGGAAAACCAAAAATTTCACCATTCCTCGTGAAACAAATCAATAAAATCAAGATATATAAATCATAATTATGAAATCATACAAATAAAATAATTTCAAAACAGCTGATGAATAGAATATCCAATAATTAAAGACTCGTGCAAATTTTGAAAGCTTTATCAAACACCAATAAAATATTTCAAACAGCAGACACATCACATACTACCCAATAATTAAAATGGTAGTCAATGAAGAAAAATGAACTTAAAAAGCCACCTTTACTTACCCTCTCCAGCAGTTCTCCTACTCCTTTCCCTTGCAGGCCACACCAGAAGCAGCAGTAGCTGCTGAAGCTGTCCTCACAATCTTCTTCCTTAGGGGACACCAGTTTCTGTCTCTTACACACCAATCATCTCCCCAACCAGTCTCTCTCTCTCTCACACACACACACACACACACACCAGTCATCTCCCTGATCAGTCTCTCACACATACACACGTCACCTCTCTGGCCATACTCTCTCAATCACACAATGCTCTCGCTCTCTCTTACTTACATACAAGCTCTCAATCACATACATTTTTTTCATCTCACTTACAAACAGGCTCAATCACACACATGCCCTCTCTCATAGCCACAAGCCAGACAAAAACAAGCTCCATCTCTCTCGCACACACACAAGCACCCTCCCTGTCTCACATATACAAAACACACATATAGAAGCACCTGGATTTCAGACTTGCAGCATTTTTACTTTTAAAGTCGGAGGTCCCGAAAGTTTAAAAAATAAAAAAATAAAAAAAACTTTAATGGGCCCGTGGCTGGCGGGTCGAAAACCGGACGCTCAATTTTGCCGGGGTCCGGTTTCCGAACCCGTGGCCGTCAGCGGGCTCGAGAACAGACGCCGGCAAAATTGAGTGTCGGCTGTCAAACCCGCTGACAGCCTCCACTTCCGTCAAAAAAAAAGAGGCGCTAGGGACGCGCTAGTGTCCCTAGCGTCATAGTAGATAATACTTTAAAATCGTCGGCTCAGTGTGCTGCAGCAGTCAAAAAAGTAAACAGAATGTTAGGAATTATTAGGAAGGGAATGGTTAATAAATTGGAAAAAATGTCATAATGCCTCTGAATCGCTCTATGGTGAAACTGCACCTTGAATACTGTGTACAGTTCTGGTCGCCGCATCGCAAAAAAGATAGGCAACCAAAATGATAAAGGGATGGAACAGCTCCCCTATGAGGAAAGGCTGAAGAGGTTAGGGCTGTTCAACTTGGAGAAGAGATGGTTGAGGGGGATATGATAGAGGTCTTTAAGATCACGACAGGTCTTGAACGAGTAGATGTGAACGGTTATTTACACTTTCGGATAATAGAAGGACTAGGGGGCATTCCATGAAGTTAGCAAGTAGCACATTTAAGACTAATCGGAGAAAATTTATTTCAGTCAACGCACAATAAAGCTCTGGATTTTGTTGCCAGAGGATGTGGTTAGTGCAGTTAGTGTAGCTGGGTTCAAAAAAGGTTTGGAGGAGAAGTTCTTGGAGGAGAAGACCATTAACTGCTATTAATCAAGTTTACTTAGGGAATAGCCACTGCTTAGTGTTTGGGTAATTGCCAGGTTCGGCCTCTGTTGAAAACAGGATGCTGGGCTTGATGGACCCTTGGTCTGACCCAGCATGGCAATTTCTTATGTAAATGAATATTCAGGGGATACTGTACTCATGTAGCAGACAGCCAAAGCTACACTGGAGGGGCTAATAAATAAATAAAATTAAATGTCCTGGAGAGGCCCAGTCAGAGCCACAACCTTAATGCCACTGAAAATCTATGACATGAAGACTACTGTCCATCAATGCTTCCCAAGGAACTTAACAGTTTTGTAATAAAGAACAGTCTAATACTGACAAACAGATGTGCAAAGTTGGTGGAGATCTACCCAAACAGAATCAAAGCTGTACTTGCTACCAAAGGTGTTTCCACTAAATACTGACTCAGGAAGGTGGAGATTTATCCAATTGTTGGATTTACATTTTGTTTTTTTGGATAAGTATATATTTTGCCCACGGACAAAACATTTTTGGCCCTGAATGGAGTATTGTATGTTAATGACTGGGGAAAACTCCTCATTTATAAGTAAGCAAGTCTAATGTATTAATGCAACAAAAATGTGAAACATGTTCAAGGGGGTTTAGACTTTCTTAGCCACTGTAAATAGTGCCAGGAGCAGGGGTCAACGGGATACACTGATACATTTGAACTGAACGAGGGACATCCTATATATTCTTGTAGACACTAAAAAGCAAAAAAGTGATAAAAAACTTGGTGTATTTGGATCTTGCCTTATAAGTAGAATGCTTGCACTGTACAAACTAATACAATAATCACGTTATATTCAAAGGATTCAGTTACAGTTTAAGCTTTCAAAGCCTAAAATGTCCATGCATATCTAGATTTGTAAGAGTTCTCACATTTTTAAGCCAGAATTTAAAAAAAGACATTCCCCCAAAGCAAGCAATATAAGGATTCAAATTCTTACAGCTTCTGCTTTTGGGAGGTTTTTACATTGGGTTGGAAGGGAAATGTTTTTAGAAGCTGGTTAGCTGAAGGTCTGCCTATGGCAGCCTCATGGGCTCAGCTGCACCACTGCAGGCATTTCTTGCCACATCCAATCAGCCTGGGGCATGAAATGTCAAACTGGTATCCCACTAGATGTATAAGATCGTAATCATGCTTTTCATGGGAACATGAGAACTATAAATCCCGAAATGCAAGAGAACCCAGGGTTTAATCAGTGGGCTCAGGCCCATCCAAACAGCGGCACGATGACGACTTGCCCACAGGGATCCCCCACCGCGGGAACATGAGCAGAAGTTTTTCGGCGACATGGTGATGACGTTCCTGTCCCACGACAGCGCGTGCTGATGATGATCCTACCCCCTCCCCCCCCCTTGAGCACATAAGTGAGGCCACGGCGCAGTAAAGGCCTGCCCACGAGGGTTCCATCCCTGCGAGCTGAAGAGTGGCCCACAAGGACACCATCTCCCGCAGGCTGAAGACCATGGTGAAACGACAGGCCTCAGGAGGTGCGGGAGGCAGGAAAAGTGGGAATGTCTCACTCCCTGGGCCTCCTCTTCCCATCCCTTCTGTTTCCATCTGCCTCAGCACTCAGCTCCACTTCCTTCCCTTCTCTCCCTATTTCTGAAAATGGAGGGGAGGAAAAGGGAGCTGAGCTGAATAAGTGAAAGGGAAGGGAGAGGACTGTGAGTGAGAGGAAAGGGAATGGAAGAGGAGTGAGAGGAAAAAGAGTATATGAAGATAAGAGGAGGAGTGAGTGGAAGGGAAGGGTAGTGAGAAAAGAAAAGGGGGTGAATCAATGTAAGGGAAGGGAGAAGGAAAGGAGCAAGAACAACGTTGGCAGTGAGAATGACTAAGACTGCTGGGGATGGGTGATTGTGAAACTGCTGGCACAGCGGCATTGATGGGTAAGTGTGACTCATCTCTCGTGTGTGTGTGTGTGTGACCCTCAGAACGAGAACCTGTGCGTGTGGGGGAAAGCATGTGAGAGTGAGAGTGTGTGAGAGAGAGTGAGAGATCAAGAGCCTGTATGTAAGAGAAGAGATGTTAGGTTCCATATTAGGAGTTATAACTAAGAATAGTGGAAAATACTTTGAAATGCTTTGTTCAGTGTGTGGTGGTGGTCAAAAAAGCAAACATCATGTTTCTGTATTTCTATCTGTTTGGAATTATTAGGAAAGGACTGGAGCATAAAACGGCGAATGTCATAATGCCCTATATTGCTCCATGGTGAGGCTGTACTAAGGAGGCAATTATTAGGAAAGGACTGGAGCATAAAACGGCGAATGTCATAATGCCCTATATTGCTCCATGGTGAGGCTGTACTAAGGAGGCAATTTTCAAAGAAGTTACGTGAGTAAATGTAACATAGTATCGTAGCAATTTTCAAAAGCCATTACACATGTAAAGTACACTTACACATGTAAGACCTATTGACAGTTCAGTGGCATATATAGTGTCAATTTTCAAAAGCCCACTTACACACGAAAAGTACATTCACACATCAACCCAAGTTTAAGTGTGTAAATACTTTTGAAAAATGACCCACAGAGTACTGTGTACATTTCTAGCCACCAAAGCTCAAAAAAAGATATAGTTGCATTGAAAAAGATACAGAGAAGGGAGACTAAAATGATAAAGAGGATGGAACGGCTCCCTTACAAGGAAACTCTAAAGAGGTTAGGTCTGTTCAGTTTGGAAACAAGACAGAGGGGGGATTTGATAGAGCTCTATATAATCATGAGTAGAATAGAATGGGTAAATGTAAATTGGTTATTTACTTTTTAAAAAAAATACAAAGACTATGGGGCACAACATGAAGTTAGTAAGTAGCACATTTAAAACCAATTGGAGAAAATTATTTCACTGAGTGCACAGTTAAGCTCTGGAATTCATTACCAGGGGATGTGGTTAAGGCAGTTAGTGTGGCTGGGTTTAAAAAAGGTTTGGACAAATTCCTATAGAAGTCAATAAACTGTTATTAACCAAGTAGACTTAAGAAATGGCCACTACTTATCACTGCACAATAGCACCATGGGCTATTTACTCCCTGGGTTCTTGCCAGGTACTTGTGACCTGAATTGGCCACTATTGAAAACAGGATACTGGGCTTGAGAGAGTGAGAGACCGTGTGTATTTGGGAGCCTGTGACAGCAAGAGCCTATGTGTGAGAAAAGGGAGAGGATGTGAGAATGGAAGTGTGTGTGTGAGAAAAGAGAACATGTGAGAGATGTATTTGTGTGTGAGGGAGGAAGAGAAGAAAAGAGGAGATAGAAGAAAAGAAAGAGACCCTGAAAAAAGAATTCTGAAAAGACAAAAAAGGGTGAGTGGAAAAAAAGAAACCAGGAACAACTGATTAGAAAAATAAAAAGATTAGACAAAGGTAAAAAAAAAAAAAAGTTTAGTGCTTGAAATATGCCATCTTTGACAACGGGCCTATATTTCTTATATTGTTTTCTTATATTTTTGTATTTTGCTCTCTCTTTAGAGTTCCACTATTCAGAGTCTGGTTTCTTGGGCTTTCTATTTTGGTTTTATCTGCATGTTTCTGTTTCTAATTTGTAGCCCCTTCTATCTGTATTAGTTAAGGGTAGGTCTGTGTTCTGACTGTATGTGATTGAGGTGCAGTATTTCTCCTAGTGTGTATTTTCTCTGTAGGGATTTGTAGCTATCTGGCTTGTTCTCTTTGCCCACTAGGTGGTACATTTTTGTTCTAGGGCCTGGTGTAATATTTGCATTGCTGCCTTTTCATAAATAATGGTGCTGTTTGATTCCTGAGAGTTAGTACTGTGATGGTATGGTATGGCAAGGTTCTAGGTGGGTTTTTTTTGCAGGGGTTTGTGTTACTTCACTGTTTAGCAGTAGAAGGATTTTATTTTGCTGAAGTAACACCAGAATTTGAATACATATATTTTTTGCATGTTGGGTTGTAATGTGAACTGTCCTAGTTCTGCTCTGCACTCGTTCATGTGATTATTATGATTACTGCTATTTTATTACAGTTATGATCTCTGCCTTTCTAGAAAGAGGATTCATGAAAGAATACATTGATATTAGTTTTATTACATGATTGATTGGATCTGATTATTTTGTTTTTTACATTATATTCTTGTGTATTTATAAACTGCAATAAATAAAAAATTAATACAGGTTGATAAGGAATTTTTACTGTTGGTAAGTGCTTGAAATAAGTTAAAATATTTGAAAGTTTCACTCATGATGCATAACAGCTGTTGGACTTAGAAATTCTGTGTCAGGTACCCTCTAAGCCATTATTTATCAATAAGGGTACAATTAGTAGGGCTCAGACCTGTACATATACTGCCCACCCATATTAACTCTGGGCCTCCCCTCCAAAAATCAGTTCTGGCTACGCCACTGGGTTTAATGGATTGGACGTGCCTGTCTCAGATATACTTTGCAAATGACTCTGTGGCAAAGTGAGTAAGCAGCGAGTGAAAGGTTATTGGCAGACTCTTGCTCTGGCAGGCAGAATGTTAGAGGCTGACACCTAGTGCCATCTAGTGGAAAACCTACAAAAAAAACCCACTGTTATACGGCTTATTGACTGGATCCTAAGCTTGTCCTTAGGAACGTCCATAGCTGCTTGGGCTTTCAGGATAACCAGACTGAATATGTGTAAGATGTATATGCATGCAGTGGGTACACAAATTGTTCCTGCATAATTCAGTGTGGAGATCCCAAAAATCCGACTGGACTCCCTGAGGACAGGTCTGGAACTATTGGTATAAAAAAAACAAAAACAAAAAACTGTATTTAGATGATGAAATTTAAAAATTCATAAGCTTAGGGTCTAGTTGTCCTCTGGAGACCTGAGTTCACATCCTTGCGTACTAACAGGTAAATTTTATAAAGAGCGTGCGTGCGCCCATAACGCGCTTATAGGTCACGCGAGCAAAAATACACTCTATTTTATATCGTGCTGCAAGTACATGCATATCATTTAAAATATCCCTATCGCGCGTGCGTGTGGAGCCTTCACACTCACAAGTGACCGGGGGGGTGGGAGGGAGGGAGATTCTTTTAGAAAGACAGACAGACAGACACACTATCTCTCTCCCACTGTAAGAGGGGCACTGTTACAAGGGTCTATAGACCCTTGCACCCTAGGCAGAGAGATGTAACACAGCTCCCCCCCCCCCCCAAACCCACCCTGAGTTGAAAGTGCCCCTCTTACTATGGGAGATATATAGAGAGTGTCAGATTGTCTCCATCTCTCCCCTCCCCTCCCCCCAATGTTCAGGATCCCTCTGGCCCAAAATCTTCAGACTCATCAGGACCAGTTGCAAGTTTACACAGGTAACATGGCGCGCATTGCCACATTCTGCCTTGCAAAATTCGAGGGTTACGCATATAAGTCTTGGCTCCATCCCAGAACGCCCATGCCCCGCCCCTTTTCTGCCTCCTTATTCCAGACGCACGCACAGGTACGTACGTGCGTACTTCCTGGCTTCTTAAAATTCACGTTGCTCACGTGCAGCCCAAATATGCATGTATGGGGCCGGTTTTGCGCAAGCAACACTTAAAATCTACTGTAAATGGGTACTTTTCAGTAAGGCCCCTAGCCGCAATGTTATGTGCAGACTGATCAGCAGGTATGGAACAAGGGAAATTTAAAAAAATAAACATAACACAAAAAAGACAAAGCACCTTCCAAAAAGGATTCTGAAAATTGGGTTATTTTGTGAGTAAATGTGCACGTGCACATAGAGGCAAAGTAAAAGAGGGTTGTAAAGTTGGCTGCAGCACGCCATCTACACAAGTACCTTTTGAAAACATAGGGCAAGCGCGCACGGCTAATATATGCCCCGGAATGCACCTTTCCCTTCCCCCACGCCAATGCATTTTTTATTATCCTGCCAAGTTTGTGCTCATTATGAATGCAAGAGCGTACCTGCAGGCCGCTGAAATTCCACTTACCAGCATATGGCCGACTTGCACAAGTTACCTTGGTTTTCCCCCCATATAACAGGCAACTTAAGGGTACATTTCCAAAGACTTAAGTGACACAAATATTATTCTCAGACTAGATCATACTTAGCATTTTCCCTTTCACTCAGGTCAACATGGCCGACCCAGTCCTAGTTTTGCCGCACAGCAAGCACAGAGATAAGACCCTATTTTTTTTTAGGTAAATCCTAACTACGACTTCATGTGTGGGGAAAAACCAGGACCGGATGAGCGTCTTTAGGTTGATCTGGGAGTGATGGCTAACCTCATCATGCTACACATCTGTCAGAATCCATAGTTGGAATTCTTTGTTAAGGACTGGTAATAGCAGAGATTAAGGCAGACCAGGATATACCAATGATACATTTAATTCTAGCCATTTTTCACTCTTAAGTACAAAATTCACCATGTTTCAAAAAAGAAATAAAAATAAAATCTTTGCATGCCACAGATTTCAAGGCTGATCGTCATGCACCTAAGGCTGGACATCTGGACAGGTTGTGTTAAAAAAACAAACAAACAAATAAAAAAAACCTACAACCCTATGATTTGCCAGATGTTGCTACTGGCTTGCAGAGATGGCAGTAAGAGGGGACAGGAAGAAACCAGAGCAATTGCCTGGGACCCCCTTGCCACAAGGGGCCCTGCAGCCCATGGACCTGTGGCTATCTGCCCAGAGCTGAAAGAAAAACCCCACACTGCCTGGCAGATGTCTTCAGGCAGTGATAATAATGAAGAAAATCAGTTCAGAGCTCACTTCCCCCCCCCCCCCTCCCCAACTCCCTCATGGGCATCCTGTTACCCTGCGAGGGGTGGGGTGGGACCACCACAGGGCCTGTAAGCACATCCTGGCTCAGGAGCCATTTGCTGATTCTTCTTTTAATGGCTGTTGCCTGACGAAGTCCACTGGGTTTGGGACTAACCAAATGAGTGTACAGGTATCTGTACAGCACTACATACTCCTAATAGCACTATACACAGAAACCTTGCCCAAAAAAATTTAAGCAGAATTTGAAAACTTGCCTTTTCAGACAAGCATACTCATAACAGCTTACCCACCTCCGATTCCTCTGAACCTCTAACTTATGACACTCCACTTGTAATTAGTTATATGTTAATCCCGCATAACTTGTAAATTGTTCAGTTTTCCCCCCATGCTCTAGTTGGTTCCCCCTCTTGTATGTTATGTTACCTTACTCACTGTTGATCAATTTTATGCGCATTAAGAAGATCATAAGCCCATGGAGACTGGGGAAGGCATTGTTCCTTGTTTCTCTGTAAAGCTCATCTAGCTGCATTTTGTTTAATGTGAACCGATGAGATATTCCCAACGTTCATCGGTATATAAAAGCTTCTAAATAAATAAATAAATGAAATAAGCAGTAAAAAACAGGAGGAGGGGGGAAAGGATTTAAGAAGGAGACATGGAAGAGGGAGTGGGAGGAGGGAAGGATTATTGGGGGGGGGGGGGGAGAAGAGGATCTAGGAAGTAGCCATGGTGGGTGCCAGGAGATCTCAAGGGCTTGAGTTTGGGCGTGGGTGAGGGGGGGTGGCTCAAGGACTAGAGATAGGGGGGGTAAGGGGGTAAGAGGGAGAAGATCCCGGTAGGGACCATGGGGGAAGGGAGAAGAGCTGGGAAAGTTCCATGGGGTGGGGGAAGTTAAAGGCCTGAGATGGGGGGCAGAGTGTAAGAGGTAGAGAGAGCTCAGGAAGGGCCCATGGAGACTGGGGGGAAGGCAAGAGAAGGAGAAAGAAGTAAGGAAGAGAGACAGGACCTGAGCTGGAGGTGGCTGTGGGAGGGGGAGGGAGAGAAAGGACCAGGGCTCAGAGTCCCACTCCCTAGTTTTCTGCTCTGGGCTTGCAGCAGGGCCTAGCACTGGCCCTGTCGTCGTGTCTTCAGGCTCTCACTGTGCAGTCAGGATGACCAGAGGAAGGGGGAACAGTTCCAATAAGCCAAACATGCAGGCAGTGGTCGTGTTAGAAAACACCTACTATCCCAGCTGTAGATTTGTAGGTGAAGGGGCGGGAGGAGTTTAAGTTTACGAGTGCTGCAGGGACAGCCTTTCGTTCTACTGTGTGAGCCCTCTGAGTTTACAGACACGGGAGGCTTGCCAACCATACAAGCAACCTGACTGGCTGAACGAGCCCTGTTTACACACTATAAGGTTAATGTGAAAAGAAAAATATATATATATATGTTTTTGTTGGGACACATTCTTTCCACAGTTTGTCCTGGCATTCTATGCTCACGTCTAAAAGGCAACACCTTTGGATTTCTGTGTGGGAGCGTATGCGTTTGTGAGTCTCCGTGTGTGGAAGCGAGGGTGCCCACCAGACGTCTGCACTGTTCGCCAGCATATGGGCCTGTGTTTGGGAGAGTGCCTGTGTGAAAGGGAGTGTGTTGCTGTGCCTGTTCAAGAACAGAGGTAGAATTTGTGTCACCATAAAGCGACATGTAGAAGAAACAGGAAACATTTCCAATTGTTCCAAAGCCCAGTGATCTCAGCATAGGCCTCGTGTTGGTTTATTTATTTTTAAATTAGCCGTTTCTTAAAAGCTGAGCTATACACCGCAACTGTGTATGAATGAGCTGTGGTAGCTATAATTCTTCTATAAGAATACATGCCACCAAGGGATTTCAAAATGCTAATTCTTTTAATAAAAAAAAAAAAATTGTTAAAATTAATGAAGACTTTCTTTTTCATTTTGACATCTTGACCTAGTCATGTGTGACCTTGGGCAGGTCATTTCACCCTCTTTAGCTACAGCTACAAGCTTAGGGCCACATTTCCTAATTACCGTATTTTTCACACAGATACAGAATGGGAGAAAAGCCTTAGTAATTGAGGCCCTTAGATTGTAAACCGTCAGGGGATAGGGAAATACCTACAGTACCTGAATATAATCCTTACTGAAGTGCCTGAAAAAGCAGAATGTAAATGGAATAAATAAAATGGCGCATGAAGATTTTTTTTTTGTAGATGTTTCTAGGGACTGGAATTAAAAAAAATACTTTGATAAAATAGGAGCAAAATGTGAACTGCACTGATCTCTGTGTTTACAATAACCTAATTCACGACAAACTGAGTGCAATCAATTTAATTTAACGTTGGGCAGAACCACATGCGAATGGGGCATAAAACTGTCTCCATTCTTCAAGTCTGCATTTGGAAATAGTGAGACGCCTGGTCATTAGAAGAATATAATAGTCTATTTAAGAAGATTATCACTGGTCCGCATAGTTTTGTTCTTTGGAGCAAGCTGCTCCGGATAACACAGTCTACATGTATTCAATACACAGGGGCCAAGTCGCTGAAGGTCATTAGCAGTTATCATGCCCGATAAATAACATGCTAGTCATGAAAGCCTTAAAAGCTTGCATTAAAGGCTCCTGATGATGCTTTAGTGAGCAGATGGTAAACCATAACTTCTAGGTGCATGCTAATGAGCACAATGAGATGCAAATGAAGGATTAATGAGCTCATGCATATTATCACCCTATTCACTAAACCACATGTAAAATAGCAACCACATGCTATTGCCTAAAATTTATCACCCGCTCTGAAGCGGACATTAGCACTGATTATTACAGATGCTATAAAAGCCACCTGCTGGCTGCTGCAGCAGTAAATACTGCAGCAAGCAGGGAGACAGACAGACAGAAGAAATGGAGAATGAGAAAAAAAAAGGAGAGAGATAGGAGAGGACAGTGGAGAGCAGAAGAGAACAAACAGGCAGCTGTGCCTCTGGAGAAATTTGGTCCATACAATCTATTCAAGAAGTCAGGTGCTTCACTAAGAAAAAGCAAATGTTGCTTACCTGATGTAACAGGTGTTCTCACAGGACAGCAGGATGTTAGTCCTCACAAATGGGTGACATCGAGGATGGAGCCCACCACGGAAAACTTCTGTCAAAGTTTAAACAGAACTTTGACTGGCCCCTACTGGGCATGCCCAGCAAGGCACTGACCCTGCAGCCAGCAGGGGTCTCCCTTCAGTCTGATTTTCAAAGCTACAGGCAGTGCCTAGAAAGTAAAAATAAAACGAACCCAACACCGCGGGGAGGCGGGCGGGTTTCGTGAGGACTAACATCCTGCTGTCCTGTGAGAACACCTGTTACATCAGGTAAGCAACATTTGCTTTCTCACAGGACAAGCAGGATGGTTGTCCTCACAAATGGGTGAGTACCGAGCTGAGGATGTCCCGACCTGCCACCAAATGTACCCAACGGTGTGCAGCAGGCACAACAACTGAGGAGAAATTTGGGAAAGGGCATCCGCACCCTACCGGGTAGGTGGAAGGGTGTTGGTACATCAGGTTGGAAAAGGTTACGCAAGACAGACTGGCCGAAGATGGAGTCCTGTCTTCCAGCCTTGTCCAAACAATAATGGGCTGCAAAAGTATGGAGAGAACTCCAGGTTGCAGCTTTGCAGATGTCAGGAAGCGGCACCGATCGAAGGTGTGCCACTGACGTCGCCATGGCCCTCACAGAGTGTGCTTTAACACGGTCTTGAAAAGGAATGCCAGCTTGCTGATAGCAAAAAGAAATGCAGTCCGCCAACCAGGAAGAAAGAGCCTGCTTACCCACAGGTTGTCCCAACTTATTAGGATGGAAAGAGACGAATAATTGAGTGCTCTTCCTGTGGGAAACTGTTCGGTCTAGGTAAAAAGCTAGAGCCCGTTTACAGTCTAGGGTATGCAGGGTCTGCTCTCCAGAGTTTGAGTGGGGCCTGGGAAAAAAGATAGGTAGTACGATAGATTGATTGATATGAAACTCCGAAACTACCTTAGGTAAAAATTTAGGGTGAGTGCGGAGTACCGCCCGGTCCTGCAGGAGCTTATAAGGCGGATAGGTAACTAGGGCCTGTAATTCACTAACCCTGCGAGCTGAAGTAACAGCCAAAAGGAATAACACTTTCCAAGTGAGATATTTCAAGTCACAGGAGTGCAGAGGTTCGAAAGGAGGTTTCATTAGACGACCAAGAACCAGGTTAAGGTCCCAGGATGGGCCGGAGGACGCAAGGGTGGCTTTAGATGGAGTAAGCCCTTAAGAAAGCGTGTTACTAGGGGTTGCACTGAAATAGGATTACCCCCAATACCCTTATGGAAGGCGGCTACCGCACTGACATGCATTCTGATAGAAGAGGTTTTAAGACCTGATTCAGAGAGATGCCATAAATAGTCCAAGAATTTGGAGATTGGACAGGAAAGGGGATCAAGGGACTGAGAAGTGCACCATGATGTGTACCTTTTCCATTTGTATGAGTAAGACTTTCTTGTGGAAGGCTTTCGTGAAGCTATCAGGACCCGAGAAACGGAATCTGAAAGGTTAAATGGTTGAAGGACTAACCTTTCAACATCCATGCCGTCAGGGACAAGGCTTGGAGGTTGGGATGGAGGAGGCATCCGTCGTTTTGAGTGAGCAGATGCGGGTCCTTTCCCAGAGGAATGTGCCTGCGGATGGAGAGATCCTGGAGTATTGGAAACCATACTTGGCGTGGCCAGTAAGGTGCTATCAGGATCATGGTTCCTCCGTCCTGGCGTAGCTTCACGAGAGTCCTTGACACAAGAGGGAGTGGAGGGAATGCATAGAGCAGACCGGTTGTCCACTTGAGGGAGAATGCATCCCTCGGCCGAGAGTGCTGGCTCCGAATGAGAGAGCAGTAATCGTCCACTTTGTGATTCTGAGGGGACGCAAAGAGGTCTATGCGGGGAGAACCCCACTTGTGAAACAGAGAGGTCGCTACCAGAGGATCGAGTGACCACTCGTGTGGGTGGAAGACACGGCTCAGCTGGTCTGCCAATACATTGTCTACTCCCGGCAGGTAAGTGGCCCTGAGGTACATGGAGTGGGAGAGGGCTTCCGCCCAGATCTGCGCAGCTTCCTGACACAGAAGGAAGGAGCCTGTGCCTCCCTGCTTGTTTATGTACCACATGGCCACTTGGTTGTCCGTCTGGATTAAGATTATCTGATGAAAGAGATGATCTTTGAAAGTGCGGAGCGCATAGCGGATTGCTCGAAGTTCCAGGAAATTGATCTGGTGTTCGGCTTCCTCTTTGGACCACAACCCTTGGGTTTGAAAGTCGTCCACATAGGCTCCCCAACCGATGTGAGAAGCGTCGGTGGTTAGGATTACTTGCGGATCCGGTGGAAGAAAAGGTAAGCCCTGAAGGAGGTTGACCTGAGTCGTCCACCAGGTTAAGGATAGGCGCAGCGCTTGTGTGACTGTGACTATGGAGGACAGAGGCTGAAAAGCTTGAATCCATTGGTGTCGTAGAGTCCATTGTGTTACTCTCATGGCTAGTCGGGTCATGGGAGTGACTTGAACCGAGGATGCCATGTGTCCTAGGAGAATGAGGAACTGGCGAGCCGTGGCAGTGTTCTGAGACTGGAGCTGGCGAGCCAGGGACATTAGGGTGTGGACCCTCTGAAGAGGAAGGTAAGCCTTTGCCTGTAAAGTGTCCAAGTCTGCTCCAATGAAGAATAAGGTTTGAGACGGGACTAAGCAAGATTTCTCGTAATTGACAAGAAACCCTAAGGAAAGGAGTGTTTGAATTGTCAATTTTAGGGAGGATTGAGCTATCTGTTGGGTGGAGGCCCTGATTAGCCAATCGTCCAGGTAGGGGTAGACGTGGACACCTTCCTTCCTTAAGAATGCTGCTACCACTACGAGACATTTGGTAAAGACTCGTGGGGCAGAAGCCAGACCGAAAGGTAGGACACGGTATTGATAATGGTCGTGGCCTACGAGAAACCGCAGATATTTGCGATGGGATTGTGTGATCGCAATGTGGGTATAAGCGTCCTTGAGGTCGAGAGAGCACAGCCAATCCCCTCTTTGTAGCAGAGGGAGCAGCGCGCCTAGGGTTACCATTTTGAACTTCTCTTTTTGAAGGTATTTGTTGAGGGCTCGAAGGTCCAAAATGGGACGTAGTCCCCCTGATTTCTTTGGTATTAGGAAGTATCTGGAATAGAATCCCTTGCCTCGTTGAGAGGGAGGAACGGGTTCTATAGCATTTGATTGCAGAAGAAGAGACACTTCCTGTTGTAATTGAGCCAAATGGGTGGATAGACTCCACGCTTGAAGAGGCGGGGAGTCTGCCGGAAGAGTTATGAAGTTGAGGTGGTAACCCTGTGCGATAATTGTTAGCACCCACTGATCTGAGGTGATCTGCAACCAAGGTTGTAGAAAATGGTACAGTCGACCTCCTACAGGAATGTCTGGAAGAGGGGTTTGGCATGTATTCCCTACAGGGGAGTCAAAGGCCAGCCACAGGCCCAGGAGGAGGGGCTACAGTAGGCCTTTGTTTCCTAGGCTGACGCGGCTGAGGCCTAGTAGAGGATCGAGCTGGACGAGGCCTGGCCGATGGAGGGTAGTAACGGCGTGGCCGAAAGAACGACTTCTTAGAGTCCTTCTTAAGTGGTTGTTTGGAGGAAACCTCAGACGGAACAGAAGAAAGTTGTTTCAACGTCTCGTGGTGATCTTTCAATTCAGCTACTATTTGCTGAATTTGTTCTCCAAACAAATTGTCCCCTAAGCAGGGTAAATCCGCTAAACGATCCTGGACCTCTGGGCGAAGGTTGGATGACTTTAACCAAGCCCAACGTCTGGCCGAGATGGCAGTAGCTGAAACCTTTGTGGAGGCATCGAAGATGTCATAAGCTGTTCTGATCTCGTGCTTCCCCGCTTCAAACCCTTTGTTAAGAAGGGCCTGAAGCTGTGGCTGGTATTGATCAGGTAATGTGTCAGCAAAATCTTGCATCTGTTTAAGGATGGCTCTGTTATATTGCGTCATGTAGAGTTGATATGAGGCTATGCGAGAAATCAGCATAGCTCCATGGTACACTTTCCGTCCCACACTGTCTAGGAATTTATTGTCCTTGACCGGCGGAGTGGAGGAGTGTGGCTTGAGACGCTTGGCTTTTCTTTGTGCGGACTCCACCACAACAGAGCGATGATCCAGTTGAGGCTTTTGAAAGCCTGGTGCTGACTGGACAAGGTATGTGGAGTCAGCCTTCTTGTTAACTGGTGATACAGATGAAGGAGATTCCCAGTTTTTCTTTAAGAGATCGAGAAACACCTGGTGAATGGGGATGGAAGCGATGATTTTTGGAGCGTCCAAAAATTGAAGCAGTTCCATCATCTGGTGTCTGTCATCGGTCTCAGATTGCAGCTGAAAAGGTACAATTTCGGACATCTCCTTTACAAAATTAATAAAGGAGAGATCCTCTGGAGGAGATCTTTTTCTACTCTCTGTAGGAGAAGGCGGTGATGGTAAATCTGTGTCAGAAGATGTATCATCACCCCAGGTATCATAGGGATCACTTGGGGGTTGAAGCCCCGATGGACCTGGTTGAGGATCCGAAGGCATCGAAGGAAACCTTGGAGGAACCGGTGGTACAATCGGTACTGGGAACGGCATCAAGGGTTTCGGTGCTGCCGATGGAGTCGGTGCCGGTCTTGGAACCGATGGAGCCAAAGGATAAATCGGTGGAGATATACGAGAAGGCACCGATGGGACCACCCCGGAAGGGGGAATCAGGAACGGTGTTTCTCCCGCCGATGAAAATCCAGTCGGAGACGATGGCGCTGTCGGTGCTACTGGAATCATCGATGGGAGGGCATGTACAAGTGCCTCCATACGTTGTAGTAGCGGTACCAGCGCTTCCACCAAAGGTTCGGTGGTCGGTTCCTTCCTCGGTGGCGGAGTCGGTGCCGGGGTCGATGCCGGTGGCGGTGCCGGAATCGGTGCCGGAGACGGTGCCAATGGAGGTTGGAATCTTTGCATCGCTTTCTCGATGGCCTCCTGGACCAGCCGGTCCAGTTCTGCCCGGAGACCAGGGGTAACAATACCCGGCTCGACGGGAGAGGGAGGCTGAGGCAGAGCCGGAGGGACCACCGTAACCGGTGGGATCACGGCTCCCACACCCCGAGAGGGTGAGGGTTTCCTCGATGCCTGCGAACGAGACGTGGACGGTGCCAAGTCTGAACGAGGCCTCTTAGTCGGTGGCTCGGCTTGTTCAGAGGTCGATGACTGTGGATCCTCGACAGGCCGAGACTTGTGCCGTCGATGGCGATGCTTGTCCCTTCCGGTCTCCTCGCCCATCCGGGGAGGGGGACAGGAGTCGACGGCCGAGAAGTCATCGATGGTGGACGGTCACCGGAGGGTTGACGATGGTTGGTGCAACTTCGACGGTGCCGGTTCCGATGACGTCGATGCTATCGATGGCGTTGGGGTGGGTGCATGGAAGAGGAGCCCCATCTTCTCCATCCTGGCTTTGCGACCCTTAGGTGTCATTAGGGCACATTTGGTGCAAGTCAGGACATCATGCTCACTACCCAAACACAAAACACAAACCCTATGGGGGTCTGTGATTGACATAGTCCGGGTACAATCCGGGCATCGACGGAACCCCGTCGCCATGGCTTAAGGCCAAATTTAGTCGCGGGCTCGGTAATTGCCAACAGGCCTCGAGGGCCAAATTCGACGGTAGTCGAAGAAAAAAGGCAAAAAACTTACCGGTTTCCGCGGAGGTGACAAAAATTTGTCGAAGGGAGACCCCTGAGGGGCAAATTTTCTTCGGAAAGAAAAATACCGAATTCCTGTCAGGAACGTGGTAAGAGAGCTCCTTTCACCGCGTGGCAACTGCTGCGCGGAAAAAAGAAGACTGAAGGGAGACCCCTGCTGGCTGCAGGGTCAGTGCCTTGCTGGGCATGCCCAGTAGGGGCCAGTCAAAGTTCTGTTTAAACTTTGACAGAAGTTTTCCGTGGTGGGCTCCATCCTCGATGTCACCCATTTGTGAGGACAACCATCCTGCTTGTCCTGTGAGAAAGTATAGTATTGGTCTATGAACTCCCAAACTAAAAGCAAGAGAGTTAAATTATCCATCACCATTTCTTTGGTACAGAGTTTTAAATGCTAAAACCCTGGTCAGAGCAGTTGATCCAACATGGAGACAACTTGCTTCTGGCAACAAGGCCTGCCGTTTCCCTTACTAATGCCAGTCCTGGCTGTATTCCTTGCATTGGCCCTTTCTAACTTATCAGGTCCTTGTGGGGCGGAAGACAGAGACAAGGGCCAGACCTGGGGGGATGGAGGGGAGGGGCCACTGCTGCATTGGGAGGATGAAGGAAATGAATAGTGGGAAGGAGTAGGATCTGAAGAAGTACAGCAGGACCTAGCACTCAGCAGCCAGGTGGCAGGATCCTAACAAGTGAGGAAAACGAGGAGAGAGATGTCAAGGGAAGAAACCTCACCTCCCATGCATCTCTCCATGTCTCATATCCTACCCTCAATCAGAGGGAAGGGGGAAGGGTATAGAAAAGGGCCCTTTCCATAGCAACCACTCAAAAACACATGATTTTGTCCAAAACAAAACTCTTGGATCAACAAACTATATAGCAAAAAATGTTGCAAATGTTATATAAAATCTCCTCTCATACGTTTACTGGTACAGACGCCACAATATATATATATATATATTAGAAACAAAAAAATCAAGCAATGTGTGGTACTAACTAGTGCTTATTATATAGAAAAAAAAACACTCCCAACAGGAACACCGCTCTTCAGAACTGTCTGTCTGTGTCACATCATGATTACAAGGGATTTTTTGTTAACGTGTTGACATCATGAGTGATGTTACACTCTGTATTCACTTGGTTTAATGCTATGTTAATACTTTTGTACACTGGTTTTTCCAGTTGGTGAGATTAGGCTTATCATATGAAGCTTATATGTAATAGGGTTACGTGTGTGACAGTGTCTAATGTGCTACAAGGGATAGTTAGAAAGATTTTATGTGGGGATTAAGTGAATTATGTTTTTTTGTATATGTGGCTACATTTGAATAAAGTATTGTAGTAAATGTTTATCTTCTAATTAGGTTTTGTATAATTCCATACGTGCTTTTTTCCCACTCCTGTTTGAGTGGTGTGTATGTGTGTATATATATATATATATATATATATATGGTTTTTGGGTTGTTTTTTTTAATATTCCACCTGTCAGTCATTTCAAAGTGGATTACATTGAAGTATGGCAGAGATGTCCTTGTCCCCAGACTGCCCTTCTCTGGGCCACTTCTATCCACCCTTTATCCTTTTTGAGATGAGACCTCCAGAACTGAACACAGTTCTCCAGATGAGGCCTCACCAGACTTCTACAGGGGCATGGACACCTTCTTTTCCCTGCTAGTGATGCTTCTTTCTATGCACCTCCACAACCCTCTGGGGCTTTATTCACTGCCTTGTTAAACTGCTCTGCTACCTTCAGATCATCAGACACTATCACCACTTAGTCACTCTCTCTCAGTCCAGGCACAGACTGTAAGCCCCCATTACATAGAGTTACTTTGGTTTTCTACATCCCAGATGCAAGACTGAACTTTTTGGCATTGAATCTTAACTACCAAGAGTTCAGCTACTCTTCAAGCTTCCTTAGGATACTTCTCATTCTCTCTGCTCTTTCAGGGGTGTCCACTCTGTTGCAGATCTTAGTATAATCTGCAAAAAGACAAAAAACCCTTTTCCTTCTCACTCCTTCGCAGAATCACTCACAAAGAACCAGCCCCCAAAACCAGTCTTAGAGGCACTCCACTAATGACCTTTCCTCTGAGCAACTGCCATAAATATATTAACAAAGGACTAATTTTTGGATCACAAAAAAATTCCCAACAAATGAGGAGGAACTATCTGGGGGTGGGAAAGAAAGAGGTTTTTTTGGATTGCAATCCATGATTGATTTTAACAGTCCAATAAAACAGAGGGTAAAAGCCTGATATGTAAGTCATATTTAGGAACTGTATTTTAGTGTATGTTATATTTTCTGATTATGAATTGTATTTTAATATGCTGTAAGCCCCTTTGGGTAGTCCTTTGGGACCAAGAAGATGGGATATAAGTGTAGAGATAAGAGTTTAAAAATTCTACTTGAAAAGATTTCCAGCTCGAGCTCTGCATACTGCAGTATTGCCACTAAAGGAACATGCCCTTCCCACACTACAGTTGCTTACCTGATATTTTAACCGGACTTTGGAAGCTTGGTTGTATTTTATGCACATTATCGTTTTTTAACACTTGGTCAAGAGGAGACCTTTCGAAAAAGGTGAGAACAACTTCAGATCTAGAATACTGCAAGAGAGAAAGAGGCAATAGGTTAGTACAGACAAAGCAGCAGCCGGCATTCGCCTGTTCTTTCATTCTAAGCCAGGTTTGTTTGGAATGTCACACTTACTTTCCATGGCATGCTTATGATAATCTTCAGAAGCTTCTCCACTTCATTCAGTCTGGCTTCAATGTCATGAGCCTCTTTTATTGTTATAAGTCCTAAAACAAAGGGGAGGAAAAAAAAAAAGTTTCAAAAGTTGGTAAGAACAGATAAATATTACCTCAAGCATGCGGCTACCAGAATCAATAAAATCATGGTCCTTCAAAATTAGGGCTAACAGGTGGTTTTGGGTTATTTAAAATAGGCCAGGTCAGTCTTTGTAGTTCCAGTTTTTCTTAGAAAAACATGACTACAAGTCCATGCATGCAATTGGCCAAAACTGGATTGATCGTGCCCACTCTTTTTTTTTTTTTACATCTTTTTTATTGAAGAATTTAGCAAGCATTACATTGATATGAAAACATCACAAAGTCTGGCGTATGTTTGCCAAAATTGGAACACACATAAACTGTCTTAATGCATGGAAGCTTCTACTGGCGCCCTAATGAAAATCCGAGTGTTCTCCAACCATACAGCAATTAAGTGAGCAACCAACATATTAATTCCTAAAGGTATCCATGCTGCCTAGAAATCCCTTGTGGGCACCTGGTAAGCAGAGAGTAAAGTACAAACAAGGGCAGAGTTTCACAAATGCATTTCCATGCCTTAAGCCAGCAACTCGGCCCTTTGAGAGCTGGAAACAGGTCAGGTCTTCCAGATAATCCAAAACATGGATATTAACCTGGCTCGCAGAGCAAATGTATGCAAATATTCACTGCAGGTATCCCGAAATCCCTTGCCTGTAGTCACTTCCTAACTCAACATAGCAACAAGGAATCTGGTGGTTGAAGAGCGAACACACACAAAAACAAACAGTTCCGGAGCCAGCAACTCCTATGTCATTTGCATAATTAATAAGGAGTTTCTGGAAACAGGAGGAGAAAGCTAGGGCAGGGTGAAAGCTAGGGCAGGGTGAAAGGAAGTTGCTCTTATTACAAAACAACCAAAATCTCTTTCCCCCAACTTCCCTCTCCCAGCCAACAATATCGTCCTCAGAAAATAAAAAATAAAAATAAAAAGGAAAACAAAAAACAAAACATCTTTCTCCCTCAGTCAGCTGCCTGTTGCTCATTCAAAAATAAAGTTTTCCTCTCTCTTTCCCTCCCCATCCAGTCAGTCAACCACCAGTTGGTCATTGGGGCTATCCGTGAATGACACCACACTATTTTGGCATGAAATAAACCACACACCCCCAATCACAAATCTCAAAACCTCCTTTCAACTTACAACTGTCAGAGCGTGACATCATTTATGAGCGGCCCCATTTAAAAAAAAATAAATATATATATATATATATATATATATATAAGCCAGCCACCAGCTTGACATAGGAAAAAAAAAAAGAAATCCTCCTCCCCCACTAATCAACAATACTATTAGAATTAATATCCTCACCCAGTGGACTTTTTTTTTTTTTAAATTTCCAGTTGGAGCGGGTCCTGATGCCAAATCCCTAGAAGAGGAGCAACTGCAGCTGAATGATAATGAGTTGTGTGAGACTGAAATCAGGGTGTCCTCGCCTCTCAGGCCTTTCCTCCTTGTGCCTGTACCGAGGCAGGGTACACCCTGACTCAGTCTCCTGCAAGCTCATTAAAATTCAGCTGCAGCTGCCCTCCCCCCTTAAATATGGAGCCTCAAAACTAGCCCCAACCGGAAATAAAAAGGATCCGTAGAGCAGAGCAGGGTGGGAGGGTTAGAAGAAGTCTCTGCTGGCTTTGGTGCAGCTGCAGGCCAGGTCTTGCTTTCTCCTCACCTTCCTGCCTTGTGGACCAGCGGAAGTGCTCCTGGGGATTGGTGGTTGGGAAACACGGCCCTTAAAAGTCTTGACCCCAGCCTACCTCTAAATTCTCACCTGCTCCTTTCCACCTTTGATCGCGATCCTGGCAGTGAGATTGCAGACAGGGCCGGTGCTAGCCTTTTTGATGCCATGTGCGAACAATTATTGAGCTGTTCCCCACACCCCCACCCCCCCTCAGCATTTTCATTTAGTCTCTGTCTTGGGCCCACCAAAAACAGCCCAGCTCCTTCCATCAACCTAAAAACTGTAACCACCCCCCCCCCCCCCCAAACCATTGCCAGTGCAAGAGTATTAGGTACCCTAGGCGAACCTTATAACCTTGCATCCCACCCCTATCCTCTCCACACACACAGTTAAAAATATGCATTCATAATAATAGATTTTACATGAAAAAGAATATTCAAAGTACAGTCTTCTGAGATTAAAAAAAAGATATATCAACATGTATATTATATTTAGATGCACTGCTATGGTGCCAACCAGAAAATAAAAAAAAAAAAACCCAAAAAAAACCACACATGGCATTAGGACTACTATAACATGTGTTGGGTGTGGGTTTGACCCTCCGAAAGCTATGAGTAAATTACAATTGAAATATAATAAGCCTCCCATACCAAAACAGTACTAACTGCCAGCACTGAAAAAGTAAGAACCCTATCAATGACAAGGCAGCACTGCAAATATTACACTAGGCCCTAAAACACCAACACACCTCGTATTAGGAAAACAGAACAAACCAAGCTGCTGTAGATTCCTAAATGCTAGCAGAATACCTCTCCTTGCTCACACATGCAGAACACAGGTGGACTCTCACCAAATGCAGGAGAAACAAACCATAAAAAGTATAAATAGAAACATGCAGGCAAAAACTGAATAGTCAGACTTGTGCAACAATGGAAAAACAGATCACCAATCCTCAGCCATTAAACAATAAAATCAAGAAATATAATAAATACATAAATCATAATAGTATAAACATACTAATAAAAAGAAATGTTCAAAACAGCTGATGAATGGAAGATCCAATAATTAAAAAAAAAAAAAATCATAAAATGTGTTTTGAATTGCCCAAATACCAATAAAATATTTCAAAACTGCAGACACATCAGATAATCTCCAAAAATTAAAACTAATAAGGATAAGGATTCATAGACTTCATACCTGGGAATTTTTTTTATTTCCAGTCACCCTGGGATTGTCGTAGATTAGTGGAAGAGGGATGTACAAGCTTTCTCTTCCCTCTCTCAGATTTATTTATTTATTTAGTGTTTTTTTATACCGACATTCTTGATAAGGATCAAATCAGATCGGTTTACATGGAACATGGTGGAATAACATTAACATATCCAAGAATAAACGAAAGTTACAATAAAACAGGGGTACTCAAAACTGGGAATAAGAGGAGCCAGATGGCAGAAGAACTCGGAACTAAACCATAAACAGCAATATTTACAAATGCAGCCCTATACAGCAATATTTACAAGTGTAGCCAATACAGCAATATAGAGATATATCTATACATACACACACTCAAACATATATTCTCTCTCATGCACATGCTCCCTTTCACATATACACACTCCCTCTTACATACACACACAAGATCTCTCTCTCTCATACCTACCGTACATGCTCAGACACAAACATATGTTCTCATACATGCTCCCTCTCTCATATACACATGCTCAGACACATACCACACGCATGCTGACACACACATACAATCCCTCTCCCACATACATGCTCAGCCACACACACGAAGAGAAGTGGCAGGCCTGGAGTCCCACCCATTCAGAGAACCCCTTATGCTTGGATACCACAACCTTTCCTAATATAAACTGCAGAATTTACTGCTCAAAAAGAACCATTTAGACCTCTTACTCCATCAACCCTAGAGTTTGGTCTCCTCACCAGTCTCAATGCTCCTTTTCACACACATATACTCAGACTCATGCAAACACATGCTCAGACACACACACACACACACACACACACACAGGTTCCCTCCTGCTCATACACACATAATCGGCTTCCTTTCTCACACACGCACATCAAGGACTCTCCTGGCAGCCATGAGTCCTCCTTTTCTTCACTTGTCAAAAGGAAGATTGGAAATCACTTCGCAGCCTTTTTTTTTTCTTCCTTCTGGCTGCTTGACAGGTTGAGACTGCTGGGCAGCCCTCTGTTCCTTCCTCTCATCCGCATGGCAGGTTGGGAACAGGGCCCAGATTGCATGCAGCAGACCTCGGTTTCAAAGAGGGGAGCATGACTGGCCATGGGGGGCGGGAGGAAGCAGTACCTCCTTGGAAGACATGACTGGCCAGCTAAGCCACATAGGGGCTAAGGAGTACACATTCCACTACAGCATGGGTGCCCAGCCCCCTGATGAGGTGCGTTAGTGTCCCCCGGGTGTGGCATTTTCCTAACCTGTGGCTGTGCACAGGTTAGGAAAACGGATGCTCGTAAAATTAAGCGTCCGTTTTCCTAACCTGCTGACAGCCACCTCTCCTGGGCGCCCGCTGCCAAGGAGGCACTAGGGGCACACAGTTTCCCCTAGCACCTCGTTTTTACCGCAGCAGAACATTTGCATACTGCATCAGGGACCCCGGAGAGGTCGATCGGGGCGTGTTAGGCGCTCAAACATGAGCACCCGTTTTCTGCGTGCCAATATTGCATCGGACTGACTGGGATTTAGAAGCAGGGCCATTTCGTAACGATTCCCAAAGGGTCATTACATAACAGTTTTCTTTTTTAGAACAAAAAGTAGCAAAATTTACTTTTCTTAACTTGGTTCTTGACAAGCAGCTGTGAAGGAAGTAGCAATGCGAAAAAAGAACCATGGGCTTTTGCTTGGGGGTAGGAGGGGTTTTTGATCTGCTTGAAATCTTTTGCACTGGATGGTAGGAACAAATTGCACACTGGATATTTGGAAGCTATGTTTTCTAAACTTGATTTGTCTGTGCATTCCACTGGCTTAGCACCCTTTATTGTGGCTTGAGCATCTGTGCTGTTTAGTGCTTGAGCTAGTTACAGTTTCTGTCTGCTACTGATGGCCGGATTTCCCATCCATGTGTTCCATTCACTGGGCCTTAATTCTGCTCAGCTCACCCTAATTCCATTACATTCATATTAGTTCCACAAACGTTTACATGGACATTCCAGTTCTAATAAAAAAACACAGTAAAATAATACCGGAGAACACACTGGAAATAAACAGGGAGAACTAAGGGTCTCATTTACTAAGCCTTTCCACCCACCCCCCAGACACAGAAAGGGAGGAAAGCTTTACTAAATCTGGCCCTGAAGTTTGCCAGCACATCCAAATTCCTTTAACAACACAGAAATTATTTTCTTCCTGCATAACGCAGACGTTCCTACAAAATTAAATTAGAGGGAAACATCTAATGTAGTAAATAAATAGAGGGATTACTAGAGTAGGGACTATATTACAGAGGGGTTAGTAGTGTCCTCTGCAAAAAAGGAGAAACCTTTCCTAAGTTCGGCAATGGAATGGATACGCTTGATGGAGCTGAAGAAACGAGCAGCAATCAAGGAAAGCTTGAGGAGTGGTCAAGTGCTTCACAGCTTAAGATTTGGTGTAATAAAATATAGGGTCATACATTTGGGGTGCAGAAAATCAAAGCAGCAAATTAGGAGGAGCGGTGGGGAGATACCAGCGGTGCACCAAACTACACACTCCAGTGGGATGGAAGGTGGGAGGGGCTGCTGGTCCTCCTAAGAGGGCAGGAGTAGTGGAGATGGGAAGGGTGCATGATTGGGAGATGGTGGTGTTTCTGGCCGGTTAGCATGGTGGATTGTGTACACTATTACCATGGATATGCTCTGGAGGCGATGTTTTGGTGCTGATTAGGGTTGCCAACTTTTCCATGGACCAAGACTGGACACCTGAGGGCTGGAAATGGAGGGGGGGTGGGGGCAGGGAAGGGATGGTAACAACCCCCCCCCCCATTTGCATAAATGTTAGATCCTGCCAGTTAACCAACTAAACAGCGTATCGATGTGGGCAATAACGAACTGACATTGCAGTTTCTCTTCCAGCCTTTCAGGACAAATAAGGGGGGGCCCTGCCACTCAGCTGCTCCCCATTTCTTATCTCGTGGATTATTAGGGAATAGTGAGAGCACAAACTTTCTCCTTTCTCTCTCACACATGCTCCCCCCCTCTCTCACACTCAATCTCAGAGGGCAGGGAGGAAGGGAAACAAGAGAGCTGTCGGGAGGGGCAGGCAACTAGCCAAGGTGCCAGGCCCATGGGGCACTAATGCACCTCATCAGGGGGCTGGGCACCAGATCATTGTAGTGAACATGCACTCCTTAGCCCCTATGTGGCCCGGCTGGCCAGTCGTGTCATTCAAGGATGTTCTGCCCCTTCTCCCCCCAGGGCCAGTCATGCTATACCCTCTTTGAAACAGGTCTGCTGCACACAATCTGGGCACTGAAGCAGGTGCATGGGAAGTACATACTGTGATTTGATGATGCAATCCCCATGCATACGTTTCCCACCCCAGAGCCAACCCACCCATTTTTGTTTCCTGCAAATTAAAGTACTTGAACTGTCAAACGACGCTGTTCAAAATGCTAGACAGGCCTCAGGATGGCGGAGCTGGATACAGAGCAGGTGCTACTCTTTACCTTCTCCTCCTGCCAGCTCAATCAGTGCAAGGAGGTGGGAGTTATCTGATAATGCACCAGGACCAACTAGCCATTACTTTTCCCCCTGACCGGACTCAGTCCCCCCATGGTAATTCCATAGCAATCAGCCAGTCCTGTGAAAAAGAGCAGAATTCTACAACCCTTCCCCCAGTTACAGGGGCCTTGAGCAAGACTCAAGATATTTTGTTTTTTTGATTGTTTTCTACTTTGAATCTGCATTCTCAAGACTTGATTTAGGGCTAATCCTTTTACAGCAGTAATCAAGCTGTGTATTGTTTCTGGAGCTCTGTCTTGATTTACCTTGAAAATAAAGCAAACATTCTAGGAGACAGCCGGCTATTGTTTGGACATTCCACTAATTGCATTAGTAATAGATGAACTGGCCAGTGTCTGAAGAGTAAAGTAGCATTGTAAAGAAATCCTCTACAGGCCTTGAACCCCGCCAGGCAGAAGCAGGACTACACCTAAATGGCCTACGGCCAGCAGAACCTACCTTCTGGATCCAATTTAAAGGGGGTCATTTTTACACAGGCCACATAAAAGTTTAGATCCAGTAGGTGCATACGTTACACCAGTTTTCGAAGGGAACGGCCTGCACTTTTTCTTTGAAAATTATTCCACCAAAATTACGTGCACACTCTTACACCTGCTTATTTATGCACTTTTTTTTTTTTTTGGTGAGGGGGAATTTATACTAATACATTTGAAAATGCTAAAGTAATTATGTGCATAAACGCAAACCCTTTCTTGACCCCCAATCTGTCCCCAGAACACCTCTGCTCACTGCAGGCTAAACATAAGAGCATGCGCAGGCCCTGCAGCTAAGCTTGGGTGAAATTATGGGGGGAAAAAAAACCCAAAACAAAAAACCTTTGCCAACAGAGAGGGTCATGGATGCAACACTACAAAGCAGTCAAAAAACAAAAAATATGGACAGGTTTTTAAGAGGGGGAAAAATAATGTCAAGCGAGTATGATCATGTAGTTAGATTTTTGGAGAATAGGGATTTTAGCTGGGGGGAAAAAAAAAAAAGTGTCACGGCTGCAGAACTGGCTAGACACACCTTGTCTTTTTTCAATCTGCCTCTGGATTATTAGACAGTCATTGACACCAACTTTCTTTCAACCCACTTAAATTATGAAACGGCATCACTGGATACGAGAAATTGATATGGACTAGGTTCACTTGACAAAACGAGTCCAAATAAGTCATTTTGTGACAGGCTGTAGTCCGGAAGCTGCTGGTTAGGAGGTTTTCTCTGCTGTGGAGCTGCACCTCCCGGAGGTGGCTACCTGTCCCTAAAGAAGGGAGCTTGTAAACCTCATTTCTGGTTCAAATATTAAGGCTTAGAAGTGCAGAGTGGCAAGGGTGACAAAGTTCTGCCCCCATGCAGAAATCATACCAGTTTAGCCCTGGCTTTTCTATGCTGAAACTACTGGGAAATTTGTATTAGTGAATCTGGAGCAAAAAACTTTGCATTAGAGGAAAACATTTATCCAGCAGCCCCCCAAAGAGGTTATGTTTTAACTATATGGCAAGTTATTACAAGTATGTGAGACTCTCAAAGAGAAAATTAAAACATTAATATGCTATGTTCCCTTGCAGGATAATTAGCAATTTTTTAGGATTAATCTTTAAAATGCACTTGTTAGCAGAGACAGATGGAATGTGGTAAGACATTTAAATATCTCAAAAGGCATACATAATGCACAAGCAAACTTTTACAGGGAAAAGAATATTCTAGAACAGAAGTAGACAACTACAGTCCTGGAGTGCTACAAACAGGCCAGGTTTTCAGAACATCCACAATGAATATGCATGAGATATATTTGCATACAATGGAGGCAGCGTATGCAAATATATATATATATACACACACACACACACACATACATACATATATACACACACACACGGATACCCTAAAACCAGGCTTGTTTATGGCTACCCCTACTCTAGAGCAAGAGACCAAGATAGAAAGCTCCAGAAGTACAGACTTGGAGGTAACATTAAAAAACAACAAAAAAAACCTACTTCCTCACTGAAGGGATGGCAGATGCATGGAACAGCCTCCCAGTGGCACTGGTGAAGACAAAAAACAGGAGCAGAATTCAAGAAAGTCTGGGATAAGTGCAAGTCAGTGGCTCTCTAGTTGTGAAGCAGCAAAAGCTAAGTCCGAGATCAACTGGGATCACTGACACTGCGCCAGGAATGAAACAGGCCTCAAGATTCTTAGCTGACATCATATTCTCTGTTTCCATTAATTCCAGAATAACCCTTTTTGTATGTGCTGCAAGACTAGAAACGAATGGCAACGTAAAGGAGGAGAACATTTTATGGCTGCCGCAGAAAATGAGAGGCTGCCTGCTGTGGGCACACAATACTAGACTTGTTTTTTTCTTGGCTACAAGGTCATTTTCGCCCTATCCCCCCCCCCTTCTCCTCAGCTTCTACAAAGCACTTGCACTTCTCTCAGCCTCCTCTTACCTGCAGCAATGATGCCTCTCTCTTGAGCAGCAGTATTTGGCAGCTCGGCCCATTGGGCTCTGCTGCGCTACTCCAGTGGTAAGTCAGCGGCCTTTGGTGAATTCTCTGCCAGCGGCTCCTCTTCCTCAGCCGGCAGGGCTTGGGGAATCCCCATCAACATTGCTGCTCCGTCCACCAGAGGGCTCACCCAACAATGCGCGTTTCTGTTTTGTCTGCCTGCCCACCACTACTCCCTGCCTGCGATATCACATCACAGAAGGACAGACAGCGCGCAAACATAAGCACATGATTTTTTCATAAAAAAGTCGCTACAAAGCCACTCTTGTGTGCGCTATAAGACAGGTATTTTCCACACTTTAACACCCTCTGCTTTGCCTTCTGCTTCATACATAATGGGCCCACAAGTGCTTGCAAGAAGTACTAGAAATACCTATTAAATTAGGCAAACTTATGGCCTAAAGGTTAGTGCGGTGACAGAGGTTGGGAAGACAAACCCCACTGCCTTGGATACCTCAATAAGTACCGACTTGTCCAGCCAAGTGACTGTGCCAAGTGACTGGCTACTGCCAGATAACCAGAGAGTTACTTACCCAAGTAAGGGGTAGCGGCTGCCCCCGTTTATTCAGATAAAGCCCTAAAAATTAGAAGATTAAGGAGCCGTGCACGAGAGCAAGAGCCACGGGCCTGTGACATCTGATGAAGGGAAAGCAGCAAGAATACAGCGATGCTTCCCCCTCATTTTCCTGCACTAAAATGTGCATTGAGCCAATGCTGAATTTACACTTTTTGCTTGTTTTTTTTTTTTTTTAAACTCCCTGTGTATTTGCATACCTTAGCTTACTGAATCAGGAGTTAAAAATAACATTGGTCTGAGCATTAAAAATGTGCACCGAAAACCAGCACACTTTTTTTTTTTTTTTAATGCTCAGATTAATGAGTGTTAGGAGCAGCAGCAGCAGTAGCGAGGGAGCTCTGGCAGCCACATGTAGCAACAAAGGTAACAAATAGGGGAGCTGAGGAGTTTGGTCGGCATGCTGAGGAGAACCTGGCTCTAGCTGCTTCTTTAAAGTGAATTTAGAGCTGAAAATACATTTTGCCAAGGTGAGGAGCCCCGGACCGAGTGGGCAGGACCCAAGGTGACATCGGACGACACCCCCGGGACTGCATAAAATCGAGGGCCCTGTGGCGTGCTGCCAAAGCCGCGCACCAAAAGGGCACGCCCCTGGGTGAGGAAATTATTATGGGAAGAAAATGAAAATCTAAGAATTTTACCTCTTCGCCAACAACCCCTGTGTCAAGGAAAATTGGATCCATGGACTCTCACATAATGCAGATGGGCGAGTCCTATGTTGGGGAAGTTGCAGAAGGTAACTCTCAATTAGGAGTTACCTTAAGCCCCAGGTCCACACAACCTCCCCCTTACAATCTACAAGGGAAGGTTTACCAGAGGCTATTGTTATAGAGCCCTCTGTGATTGAAATCCCCACCAGTGGAGAGGGGATATAGCAGAGGGAAATATACATTTGAATGTAATATCTGTAGGTGGCGAGGCTACTGCTAGCAGCACTAAAGTCCGTTGCCTAGCAGTAATTCAAGAATTGGGTAATGAAGGGGAGAAGGATAATGTAGAACCTGAAAATGTTTCACTGTTGGATGTTTGGAGATTAACTGCAAAAATAGATAAGAAATTGTCCAGTACTATTTCTAAAGTGCATACTTGCTCAGTAGAAACAAGGGAAAAATTTTAGGATTTAGAGAGTAGGACTGATAAAGTGGAGCGGGCAGTAGCAAATTTGAACCCTATGGTAAAAAAAAGTTTGCAGGCCACTAGTATATCTTCTATTAAAGATAATATGATCCTACATAGTAGAATTGAATTATTGGAGAATGAAGTGAGATCACTTAATCTTCGTTTATTGAATTTCACAATTTCCAGGTTAATGTCAGAAATTGAATTGTTTAAAAAATATGTAGTAGAAATACTTTATGAGGTGGAGAAAATCCAATTATTTCCAAGTTGTATTATTTACCCAAAGGAAGAACGTTGCAAGCTTGTGAGGGTGGCATGGATACACTGGAATGTCCATGGGGTTTCAAGAGGACTCGCTGGATAATATAGCTTCTAGAGCCACATTGCTTGTCATTTTTTCATTGAAAAAGGATAAAGATCTGTTCTTTTCCAAGTATTTTCAAAATAAAAATCTTAACTTTTGTGGGTAAAAGATACAGGTCTTTCCTGATGTTTCCCGTGCAACACAGGCACGACGGAAACCATTTCTTTCTTTGAAGCAAGCAGCCCTAGATATAGGTGCTACCTTTTTCTTGAAATTCCCATGTAAGTAACAGATAACATATCAAACAAATAAATTTATTTTTCTTGATCCCACACTCTTGGAACGTTTTTTAAAGGATAAGTCCCAGATTACTTAGGTTTAAGGAGTTTTAAGGTTGGATAGAAATAAAGACGCACATTTGTACTGTCCGCCTCATTCTCCTCTAGATGTGAGCTAGATTCAGATGCTATGTTAAAGGAATTGATGGCATGATGGATGTAATTTTTGATTTGTATTCTGGATTACCTAATTGTATCATTTTATAAATGTTATAATTGAATAAATAAAACCAAAAGGTAACAAATAGTGCCAGCTGCCTGCATCACACTGGATTTCTCCTTTCTCCTGCACCTGTACATAGAGGAAGCTGCTCCATTGCGATAGGTTCACGAGTGTCTTCTCATTTCTCTCCCTTTGTTTTAAAATTTGGAAGAGAGATCAGTGGGGCTTCCAATGCTCTCCATGTCCACACTGCCAGCCTCGTGGAGGCTGAAGTGCCACACAACATGTGTTTTAATGTAGGTGTGCCTTGGGCTTGAAATGATTGGGAAACAGTGGTGTAGTATACACTATACAGCCTACATCAGTAGTGAAAAATGTAGGTCCTTGAGGCTCCCAGAGAGATCTGATTTTCAGGATAACCCAAAAACACACAAAATTGATTCTTGCACCCAAAATGTATAAAAATATCATGAATATTCACTGTGGATATCCCAAAACTAGACTTGTTGGAGAACTGGAATCATGCATGTGCCTCCCTGGTCTACATTTTAAAAACAAACAATCAAGCAAGTCTCAGTATCGTTACTTGATCATGACTCTTCTGGTTGTCCCTTCTTACCAATCAGAGGAACATTTAGAAAGCTTAGGCCTAAACTGAGTTTTACTATTTATTATCCCCTATATAAACACAGTACACGTACACACCTACACCTTAAGCATCTGCACTACAGTATGAATAAATATTACATCCCTACCTGGCATATATACACACACATTTGTATTTTGTCTCTTAAATGCACCCAACCACAATTTGGACAGTTCTGTGCAGAACGTTTGGTACGTTTCACTCAAGGCAGTGAGCAAGACACCACTAACCTGCACTGTCTGCCAATACACGTCAGTAACCTAGAGGGGACAGCATCAGCCTTTAGTCTCCCTTGGTTCAGATCCACACATAAAAGAGCAGTTTACTTGAATTATTTATTCACTGGCATTAAAACAGGCCATAAACACACCTACAGACTCAAGAATTGAAGTGGGGTTAGCTAACAAGAGAAGACAACTTTCCTCGTCTCTTGTGAACCATGGACAGTGATGACCAGAGGCCAGAGTGAGAGGGCATATCCAGGAATGACCAAATAAGCCTCCTACTGATCTGATTTTCAACAAGGAAGAGACAGAAGTAAAGTGGAGCCTGAAACCTTGGCATTCCTTCTGAAGAAACCTCATGTAACAGCATTAAAAAAAAAAAAAAAGCACAAGCCCTGCCACACAGAGAGACACACCGAACATCACCGTTTGAGAACGCATCTCAGTTTATGATAAGTCCTCATGAAAAAGGATGGATCCTTGTGTCTGAGACCAGCTCTAGAACAGGGATGTCAAACTGCAGTCCAAGTGGGCCTCAACCCAGTCAGCTTTTCAGGATATCCCTAATAAATATGCATTTTCCATATCTGTATGTACTGCCTTCACTGTAAGCAAATTTAGCACATGTACATTCATTAGGGCAGCCCTGAAACCCAGGCTGGTTTGCGGCCTTCCAGAACAGCAGGTTGATACCTCTGACTTAGAGATCGTCTGATGCAGTTGTTCACCCTGCCCCATGGAGACTCTTTCCTTGCTACCTTTTGATCCAGCTATTCTAGTAGAGAATTATTATTATTCACAACCTTCACTGCCTTATCAGTCTTCCAAATCTCCTCCCACATACAGGCCAAGGGTTATGCAGATCTCACACCTGCTGCTTCCACTGCCACTGGTGGCCGAATGCTAGGAGGCCTGATCCACTCAGGGATTTATTTTTTTTTTAATCCAAAGCCACAAAAATGGGTAAAAACCAGGGAGTCCTACTTCAGCAGTGCAATCCAGTCTCCTGCTTGGCAATCGAGTGCACTATTAGGCCTCTAGGCTGACCCACTGAGGCTGTAGGCTCATACTAGCAATCACTGAAACATTAAGGGTACTGCAAATGGGAAAATCTAACAGCAAAAAAAAAACAAAACAAAAACAGGCAAAGCTCAGTTCGGTTGCACTCCCAGCACCCCCTCTGCTCTGAACAGCTCCCATGTCTTTAAAGAAAAAAGGCAATGCCTGTAGGAAGTGGGGAGCTGGGTGCAGGCAGCAGCACAGAAGCAGGGTACATTGTCCTATTGGATATCGTTTTTGTAAGCAGGGCCGGCTTTAAGAGTGTTGAGCCCATGGGCTGGGTTGGAGACCCTGGAAATAACTGAAATGTGAGGTGCTAGAACAGGCTCCTCCCTTTCTCCTTGGCCTAGGTATTTGTCTCCTTCAAAATGTGCTACCCTAGTCTATTTCCTATGTTTAAAGTCAGGTCCGCCTGTATAATTTTATTCCGTGCCAATTCCTTACCCCTATGGGAGGTTCTTTCCAACCTGCAGGGGGGCAGCGAGTAAAGCACGCAGCAGTCTGCCCCGGAGATATCAGGGGTGACAGGGCCCCAAAGAATCCTGGAGGGAACGTGGCACAGAGTGGCCGCCCGGTCACCGAGGCCGGCTCCTTCATTAGGAGGAGACAGCCATAAAGGACATTTTTCAAACAAAGAAAAGAATCAGGCATCTTCTTTTACAAACTCCATAGGGACACTACTTGGCAGCCAGGGATGCTGCAGGACTGTAAGGATGCACTTTATCTGGGGTGGAGGGGGGGAGGGGGGGACAAAAGCAAGGTGGGATCTGCCGCAGTGAATTCCAAAACCTTTTTTTCAAAATGGAGCTTTCACCACAGGAACAAGGGGGCAAGCTCCTAAGCACTTGCTGCAAGCACAGAGTAAAGTGAAGCCCCCATTCCTACTCTTGCAAAAAAATTCAAGTTTTCAGGACCCATACACAACCAGGACGGTATGAGAAGGTGCAGCGTGTTGTTTGCTTCCCCGGTTCTGGCTCTTCGGGATTATTTTAACATAATCTTCAGCAAAGAGCAGATAGTTACACCATGAGACAAAACATCAATATTTATGTGTTGCCATTAGACTCTCCCAGCTGTGTAGGAGCGGTGACATCACCTAACCACCAAGGGCCGGAAACTGAAAAAGTGCGGGACCTCATAAGTCACAAGAAATGAATGCAGGAGTAGCCAAATACACCCGTGGTACCCCTGGTGAAAGTTTTTCCTTCTCCTGCAGAGCAGGGCCTCTAAAATAATCACTCACAAGAGACCCCCAAATCTTGCGTTTGTGCTGGCAACTGACTGGAACTGTGGCTGTTTTAAGGACCGTCAGTCATAAATTATCTTTCTGGATCTTTCTTTTATGTCCCAGGAGTTCTATTTTAAAGTTGTGTGCTTTATCTCAGTTCTTAGTGATTTGCCTTGTGCAATGTTATTGAGAAAAGCAGACTAGAAATAAATAAGTAAATTAATATAAAATATGAGGGGTCAGAGGAAAGGGTTAGAAATCAGAGGAAAGGGTAACAATTCTCTCAGGGAGCCCGCAGCACAGAATTCAGACACAGTAACATGGAAGCTGAGAGAAGACCTGAGGAGGAGAAATGGAAAAAAAAAAAAAAAAAGTGTCCAGCTCCTCTCCTTAAACCAGGGCTTCCCAAACTTTTAGCCAACCTGACCTCATTTTTGCACTCAAGTCGCATGATCCTCGAGGAAGACCAAAACAAAATCAGCCGGGGTGCGGTCCTCCTCCAGCAATCACTTCTTCTTATCCTCATCCCCTCTCTCAACCCTTCAGCCCTTTCTGCATCCTTCTCACCTCATCCTCTCAACACCAGTCTTTCGGGATTTAGAAAAGGGCTTACTTAAAACATGGTTAACGTCCTCCGAGAGTGATTGAGAATGATGGAGGTGGGTACAAACTATTTAATTCTTGGTTGGGCAGGCTGCAACTTTTATTTTACTTTTATATATGTGTTCTGCTTGTACATTGCTTTGGGCAATTTTATCTGGAAAGCAATTCATAAATGGAATAAAATTAAATAACCCCAACTGATCCTCTGTCATCCCCTCCCTCATCCACCATCTCCTATTCCCACTCACCTCCCAGTCTCACACCCCTTCTTCTCACATCTCCTGCGCTAATCCCCTCTCACCTCCACCCCTGTTCCTCTTACATCCCCCCAGTTGATTTTCAGTCATTCCTTCTCTGTCCTCCTCTACAGCCAATCCCTCTCCAGCTGAGACAGCCCTCAAACCCCTCCTGCATTCGATCCCTCCCTTCAAAACAGCCCCTTCGCCAAACAACCCCCTAGCCAGGGTCAGCGGCAAACTTTTCCTTTGGGCCTGGGACCAAAGGCAAATGACAACTGGAGAGAACAGAGGGCACACATTAGTAACAGGGGCAACCTTTTTCTATTGGGTTGGTTTAGTGATGGGTGAGGAGAGAGGAGCAGGGGCCGTCTCCACTGGCCCATGCACATTCAGCCCTCCCTTCCTCTCCATCTCATGAATGGTCCCAAGCCTGATGGTGATCTGCAAGAAGCAACATTAATAATGAAGGCCATTGTGGGGCTTCTGAGCCAGTGCAAGCGCACAGGCCCTGATCCCTCCTCACTCAGGGCTTCCTGTTACCAAGGAAACTCATGCAAGGGCAGGGCCACTGCAGGGCCTCCAAGTGCCTGCTGTTTCCACAGGCCCCACGCTGCCTTCCAATACTAATACCACTGCCTACTGCCCATGACGAGCACTATTTGAGGTATTTGTAACCCCCAACTGAAGGTTTTGGTATTCCTGTTTGCCCTTTTGTAAAGAATAGCAGGCTTTTCTTTCCTTTTATATTGTTTTGATATTGTGTGCTTTATATATTTAAATATTTTTACTTTTTGGAGATTGGTTAAATGACTGTGTATTTTTACACTATTCCCCATCTTGAACTGTGGAAAGCACGGGATAGAAATTGCTTTAAATAGAAACAGCTTCCTTACCTTAAACTGCCCCCCCCCCCCCCCCAGCAACACATCTGAAAGTGAAGCATTACAAAGCATTTGGACAATTTAGATTGCTCAACTGACCAGTGCGACACTGCTCCCACCTCCAAATTAGCCTTTATTTCTGGTACAGGTCATAGGCAGTTGCATTTTTTGCCCCTCCCCCCCCCCCCTATTTTGGCCACCCCTCCCCCCAACACACATGCTCTCGCCGGACAGAAGGGCTGGAAAGGCCAGAAGTATCTTCGGCACAGCTTCTTTGGCTGACTGAGTTTGCCATTTCCACCCCTCCCCCAGGACTGAGCACATCTGTTTCCCAATCCCTGCCGGGCTCATCCAACAAGAGACTTGAACCGGAATCTCTCACTGTACACGGCACAGTGCTGTGGCTTGAGCCACTGCAATGACACTTGTTCCTTTTTTTTTTTTTTTTTTTTTTTTTTTAAATGATTAAAAAAAAAAAAAAAAAAAAAAAAACTCCTTGAAATATAAAATTCATAGATGCTTTATGAATAAGTACTGCTATGAATTCGAGGTCAAACCTGCACCGTGATGATCTTAAAAAGAGTAAAATATAATCAGCAGCAATATCCATTAAGATACAGTATGCCAGCTTAGCTTCCACGCACATCATATGCAACAGTTACTTCTGAGCTGCAAGCTGACCCAAGTTGTTACACTAATGCCAGTAAAAACCAACACGGGAATGTCTTTATGATATGCACGAGAAAATGTGTGAATGCGTCAGGATGCCTAGATTCCTTCTCTGCACCCAGACACTAACCAACGGCAAGGCAGCTTTCAAGATGCTCGATGACGACATCACCATATGCTCTTCTAACCGGCCTATAGATAGGGTGCCCCAATGGGCCAAGGTGAGCCAGTCCTGGCTATACCCCATTGCATTCAGTTAGATTATAGTCCTGCTTTTCTTAGAAATAATGAACTAGAAAGTCAGAACTACATCTCCCTGCACACGAGGGGGAAAAAAAAAAAAAAAAAAATCAGGCTTGATTCAGCTTGTTCCCCTGAATGGGGAGATATTATGGTCCTCTTATCTACAGAGAAGAAAATGAAATAGGGACTCTATGCGAAGGGGGTGTCAAGGGGACATGAAAAGTGTGAGTCAGAGGTCACTAGGCCAGCACATCTTTAGTGAGTGTGGTGCAAGAATCAAGGCCATGACTGCCAGGTCAGCCTGCATCTGCCACACACACATCCCCCCCCCCCCCAAAAAAAAAAACCTACCCTGAAGTCATTAGGCTGGCATCCAAAAAAAGGCAGTGTCATGAGCTGACACAAGTCAACACTCTGGTGTCTTCAGGCCTGCATCGGCCCACCAGCGTCTTCAGCCCCCAAAGCAAGCTCACAGCACCTGGAGGACTTGAGGAAGCACAATAATACCAGCCCTCATGGGCCGAAAAGCACAGAAAGCACTGAGCAGCCAAATAGGTACCTGGGAGGTTTAGAGGCTGGGAAGATTACTTGCTGGGGTTTGCCATGGCTCATGCGTGCAGCGATGAGAGCAGTAGCAGGTCTTTATTAAAAACAGTATCCCCTGCCCCCTGACCCCTTAATATTCAAATGAAAGGAAGCCTGTATCTGGTTGTTTCACCCTGTGCCCTGCATCGCCCCTCACCCCTAATGTCAGCCATGCATTAGGTGCGGCAGAAATTTGAATAGAATTGGATTGACAGATATATGAGGGCCTTATAAGGCCAGTTTCCCTATAGAAAACTAGGCTAAAAAATATACTCCTATATTTTTTTTTCAGCCTTCCAATTCTTACCTTGATCAATGACTTACCTGTTATTATTATCACTAAATAAGCAAGATGCTAGCTCTACAAAAGCCTTGAACCTTGCTTTCAGACAGACACACTGCAAATAACATTCCAGAAAGCCACAATCACTGACTACTCTGATGCAGCTCCCTTAGTCCTGATATTGATGAACTGTAGACAACTGTCAACAGAGCAAGAGATAAAAGTGTATTAATCTGTATTGCCCAGGCATTGCAAAACCTGCTCTCTCTTAAGTGTGAGTCATTGCTCTATCAGAGTTCCCTGCACTTACACCAAGGCTCTCAGTTTACCTAGCTTTGAGACCTATTTCTTTGCCTCCCCAGGTGAAGGGGGAGGGTCCAGTCCCTCCTTTCAGAATGGACCCACATCACCGACGACAGATGGGTTCTGAAAACTGTGGATACCACTTGTACTTATCTTGCCCTCTTCCCACATAACAGAAATCAGTGTTCAATTGTGACCCCTCTCAGTCTGCTCAAGTGTAGTCAGAAATAGCCTTTTTTTCAGTGGAAGGCGATGGAGCTTGTTCCATTTCAGGATTATGGCCAGGGATTCTAGCTCTCATATTTTCTAACCCCAAAAGAAGTCCCAGGGATTGAGCCCTATTCTTGATTTATGAAATATTAATTCCCTCCAGATGATTTTGCCCTTCATTCAGACAAGGATATGCAAGATGCTTACATGCACTTCCCAGCCATTGAAAATTCCTCAGGTTTGTGGTGGACAGGTACTACCAGTACATACTGTTCCCATGGGGGAATGTTGCACAGCCTGACATCACCGCTCTGACTCGAGGTTCCTGCTGCTCCCGCCCACCTGCATCATCGCAGGGCTGCCAGAAGCCATAAGAGGCCAGTGCCTGTGGCGCACAGCCGCCGCCGGCGCGCCTAAGCAGTGCGCCAAAGGGGCATACCCCTTGTCGCCAATTCAGAGCATCACAGTTTTTTCCTGGGTAGTCCTACTGCTGAAGTGGGTAAGAAAAGGAAAGGCTCTGCTTGTGTGCTCCCACCTGCATCATCAGTTATCCTCTCTTCTGCCCAGGCAACATTGGTCTCTTATGTTCCAGGTAAATCCAGGTAAATCAGGGTCAAGAGGAACTTTTGGCTTCTGCCCCCTCTTCAAGTGCCTCTTCAATCTCACTTAGCTCTGATGGTCCTATTCCTCCGCAGGCAACTTCCTCAAACTTTATGGGTCCAATTTGGAAAGAGCTTATTCTGCTTTGTCCCTCCCCCTGTACCAGGTGGGAGCTCCCATCAGTTGGGGGGGGGTCTTTCTTCTACCCCCACTGGCGAAGTTATTGAGGCTGTCGTGACTCAATCTACAATTATCAAAACTGCAAGAATCACCTTAAATTATTTGTGGACAGTGATTGTGAACTCAGAAAAAAAAAAGGTTTCTTCCAAAATTGATGTAATATTGGGAACTTTGGGAGGGTCTTTCTGTTAAGTTTGAGGAGCATTCTCAGACATTGGAAGCAGTTGATGGAAGATTAAGAGAGCTTCAAGGGAATTGTATAATCGATACAAGAGTATCATCTCTCTCTTATTAAGGATAATAAATTATTGCATCGTAGGATAGACAATGAGTAATCAGATGAGGAAGTGTAATCTCAGGTTTCTCAACTTTCTTACATGCCCCTTATTATCCCCAATGGAATTGTTAAAAACATTTTACTTGGATTTATTATGAGTTTATAGAGATATTTGCCCATGTATAGTTATGTTTAAATCTGTTTATTGAAAAAGACATATAAATTGTTCTATTTACCTTCTTATACTCCTGCATCCCAAATAAATTTACTATTTGAGGTATCTGACCTTTCCAGATTGTTAGAACATTCCAGTTCTGAAGGAAAGGAAAGGGCTACTCTAATCATTACATATGTATGTAAAAAAGAAAAAAAAGATTGAACCTTAAGACTTTTTTTCGTATTAAGGATAAATTGACCACAAAAGATCTTATTTCTGTTTTTCCCGATCTTTTGAGAGAGACTCAGATGTAAGGCTGTTCTCGATGGCCGCGGTGATGCATGTGGTTCCTCTAATTCATCTGCAGATGCAAGGTCTTCAGTGGCCTTTGGGGCCAGTACAATCAGTTCTATCATCCATTATCTCACTAGTCTTTATAGATGAACCTGGAGGTTTTAACAGTGGACCTCTCTTTATGTGTTACATTACATCTACTGATACCTCCTCCAGGAGGATGGGGAGCAATGCTGATGCTACACGGACCCAAGGGTCTTGATCCCTAGTGGAGAACCATCTACAAATCAATCTTCTGGAGCTACAAAACCATCCATTATACTCTAAGGGCTCTCTCTAACCTACTTTTGGGCAAGAGAATCTTGATTCAGACGGACAACTAACTGGCCATGTTCTAACCTCTCAGGTTGTGATTGTTCTGTCTACTTTCCACAAGCATGGGCTCTCTAAGCAGCTGTCTCAGTATTTAAAAATAAAGAGATAGTGGAATTCACTCTTACAAAGCAGCTAGCAATTTCAACTGTCAAACATTGTTAAGAAACATGGAACTGTTGAAGTCAAGGCAAGACCCGGAAGACCAAAAAAAGTCTGATAAAAATGTCCGTAAAATGGTCAGATCCACAAAATCACTGCAAATGACCTACTGTGAAGTTTAGCCTATACTGGAGTAGTTTTCCCACAGTACAGCATTGCATGAGAGAGAGCTGTCAGAAGGAAACCTTTTGTATGACATAAGTCATTGTCTAAAGTACACAAAACAAAACCTTGCTAAGCCTGAAACATTTTGCAACAAAAGTACTTTGGACTGATGAAACGAAAATTGAACTATTTGGTTAAACCACTCAAGATACTGAAACTTCCATTTCTTAATGTTTCTAACAGTTGAAATTTCTAGTTGAAAGCATTTAGAGATTTTTTTTTAGCTTTTCCCTGCTTTGTAAGAGTGAATTACATTATTTTCATTTTCAGATGCTCAGATAGCTGCTTAGAGGAGCCCAGGGTTTTTGAAAGTAGAACAATCACAACCTGAAAGTAGATGAGTCAGAATACTTGTTCAACCCTGGAACTGTCTTCACCTAACTGAAGTCAAATCAATTTTTTAAGCCTTATTATTATTATTTTTTTAAAGAGTAATGAATCAACTGAGTGTCCAAACTTTTGCAAATGCCACATTCAAACTGTTAAAAATCAGCAAATAAATAGTAATTCTGCCTCATGCAACTTTAGTCGTTCAGGGTGGATTACAGCAAAACATTTTTTTTTAAATCATTGAAACCAAAACATTAACAAAGAAGCAATACTGTACATTCAAGTAAAATAAATAAATACAACTCAACAATTCTAGCTAATATTCATCGCTAACCTTACAAATACATTACAAAAAAAAAAAAAGCCTGAACAGACAGCCCTGTGCAAAATTCCTTGTCCAAAGTTACTATCTCTTCAGTATATGTGGTCTAGAGTGTAGTGGGATACATAAGTGTAAATGGATAACAAAGTAAAAGTTTTGCATACAGAAGTTCAGACACCCTTGGTCAAATTGTATGTTTCAATGTATTGCTAAGTGAACAAGCTGACACATCCTCTGCGTGGTACAAAGTTAAACATGAAAGCTTTCTGCATTTTTTAATGCAAAATAAAAGATTTAAATAAAATAAGTAAAGTTACTGCTCTGCAGTGGTAGCATTAGCTTGGGACACTCCAGTGTTATAGCTGACTCATGGCTGCTTGTTGAAGTAGAAAGCAAGTTTGCGGAACTATAAACAGGGTTCTCTGTAGACAGCAGGATGAATTAGTCATACTTAATACCCGCCCGCCTCCCCGGAGAGTTGACTACCTTGCTAAATCTTAAACTCTAGAAAAAAAAAAAATGAGGGGCTCCCTTGCATGCTCAGTAAAACTCTAAGGGGGTCTCATTCAGCCATTCTCCCTTAATACCCAACTGCTCAAACACTCAGGCTGACACTGTGTGCATTTCAGTTACTAATAAATTACTGTATATTCCCTCTCCCCTTCCTGAAATAGGGGGCAGGGGTGTTTCACCAGCAAGGGGGGGACTGATACAGGTGGTATGCATGAGAGAGAGAGAAGAAACTTTGCCACTGAATTGTCTTTAACTCTGCAGGATCTACTTGAGATGCTGCAACACTGGGGACTGTGGTTTATATAAACAGTTACTCCTGGGGAACTTAAAGAGAGAAACTTTTTAAAGAGGAGGAAAATCCTTTTGCAGCAAGCCACAGGAGTAACGACTAAGAAAAGCAATGCAAATCCAAATTATTTTGGTCAGTGCCTACTAAATTTCAGTTAGTTAGCACCTCCTGGAGGCAAGGTTTACTGAGGAAGACATCCCCCAAGAAGGAGTAATCACAGTCTAATTCGCTTAGCATGCCAGCATAGGTGATCAGCTCAGGCATTGCTTCCCAGCTAGCACTGTATCCCAAGCCCCAGGTTCAATGCATTATTAATCCTTTTGCTGGAGTAGCAAGAGTATATCCTGTCAAGTGTAACGTATTCTGTTTCATTAGGACTGAAGGCAGCTCTCAGGAGGCCACAGTATTTTATGTTGCCCGATGCTTTACTACCAGTACTGGGCAGTCAAGCATCAGCAAAAATCAGTTATTTACTACTTTATAACAATAAATTGCCAACAAAAGTGGTGCACTGAAGACAGGAATAAAGATATATTCTTCTGCTAGCTCCACTTTCTCAGTCATTCTTCTAATCAATTCATTTAAGAACAAAAAGGTTGGCCTCCAAATCCTTTGAGAGAAATAAGGCAATGCAGATAGGGATTGTAGTTTGCTCTTGCAAACACTGCCCAAGCTCTGGCTATTTCCTCCCACCGTTTATTGCATTCTAAAGTCACAAGTCCCTATTTATGCCAAATTGTTTAAATGCTATTTCAGATCAGGAGACTTATTTAGGTTTTACCTTTACAAATTAGAACAAATTACTTAAGAACAAAGTTCTTTTCTTCGTAATTATCTGGCTTTGCTCTGGGTGGTGCACTCTCTGTTAACCTAGCTTCTTTCTAAAGGGATGGGGGTGGGGGGTGCCAGCACGGGGGCCAGAACTCCACCGAGGAGGGAACCAGCATTTACTGGTATGCAGCCAGCACTGACCCGTGGAAGAAAGAATGGTTTCATGAGAAATTCTCTCTTCCTGAGGGTTCACAGTGCTGCATTCTCTAAGGGAAATGCACTGCTGAAGCTGCTAGTGCAGCTGGGTTTCAAAAAGGTTGAGACAAGTTCATTGAAGAAAAGACCATAAACCATTATTAAAAGGTGAACTTGGAAGAATCCACGGCTTATCCCTGGGAGAAGCAGCATGGAATCTATTGGCTTTTTGGGATCCTGCCAGGTACTTGGGACCTGGATTGGCCACTGTTGGAAACAGGATACTCGGTTTGAGGGATTGATCCTTGGTCTGACCTGGTATGGCAAATCTTATGTTCTTAAGGACATTATCTCAGATGATGAAGTGAAATGACGACATGATGGGAAGGGGGAAGAACTATTTGAAGGCCTGGCCAAAAGAACATGAGATTTGTCAGTCATGTACTCAAGAGGCGTTGACAAATTAATCTAGTACTGGAGAGCATGATAGAGGACAAAAGAAACAGAGGAAAGTTGAGAGCCCTCTGAGGCGATAACATTAAGAATGGTCAAGAACTGGAAACATGGGAAAAATAAAGAGAAAAAGTGGAGCACAGAAAGAACTGATGTAGCGCCGTTGCCAACATTTGAATCCAAGATAAAGTTTGATGATGGTGAAAAGTCTGGCCACCAGAGGTCACTGTAGGTGATTGACTGGGACTCCTCCACACACCTCCCCCACCACCACCCTTGGAGGCTGTGAGTGCTGACTGTACAGCCCCAACCGGCCTGGGAAGCAGAAGCTGGACCCACAAATTGAACCCAGGTCCCTATACATGGTAGTGTGCAGCACAACTAGAGAGCCACCAGGCCAGCCCCAATGCTGTAATTTATTAATTTTGTAGTCACACAGTACTTGGACCCAAACACAAGTCAGTTAAAAAGACAAATACACACACACACACACAACAGAATGGTTCAGAGTTTAAGAACATGCCATACTGGGTCAGTCCAAGGGTCCATCAAGCCCAGCATCCTATTTCCAACAGTGGCCAATCCAGGCCATAAGAACCTATAAAGTAGTAAGATCTTTTATAGGGGACTACTGATACTGAGCTGTTAGGCACAATGCTGGAAAAGACGCAAGGATCCAGAGTACACAGGATCAAGGCTCAGTATCTCATGAACAAAAAAAAAAAAAGGAGACAACCTCAGTACTCTCCTCACATGCAAAGCTTGGTTTGGTAGTGACTCAGAAGAAAGAATGCCTGCTCACGAGATACTAGCACCATGTCCTCCACCATCCAGTGCTCTACTGAGACCTCTCGGGTACCAGCCAGACAATCTAAGACCTCATGGGGTCAGGTCCTGAGGTAGCAAGACCACACTGTACCGTACTGGATTAAATCTGGAGATTTGGCAGGAATGTGACTGCATACTGCAACTGTGTACAATTATGCAATAGCCCAGATGAAGCCAACACATTTCTGGAAGACTAGCTACCATTAAAATATTCAGCTCCTGACTGTGCTAGAAAAGTGCTCAGCAGTCTGGCGTGCCAAATTATGCCAACCCAGAGGAACCTGGCCACATTTAATGCCAAACAAATATTGTATATATACTTTTTATTTCACAATTTTATCAAAAATACATTTTACCAAAAGTGCCAAGTGCAATAAACAATATCCACATTAAAATGTTACCATCATACTTCCATACATACCATACATACCCTCACACATCACACACCATACCATTTAAAAAAAACACATAATATACATCAGCAATATCAATAACCCAACTTATAACCCCCAATATTGTAACACATTATATTTTTACAAATTAACACATTGTAATAAAAGAGACGCAGTCTCTATAACTTGTTAGCATCACATTTTCTTCTAAATTGACTCAATAATATCCAGTATTATATCAGATACAAAGTATCTACCATGTGTCAATATAATCAATTATTTAAATTTATGCAATATAATACCCAATGTTACAATGCCCGACGGAATACCCGTTTCACCCCTCTCTTGGGGCTTCTTCAGGGAAAATTGCTGCGTTATTCATATAAACTTCATATATCCACGTTTTCATCCCTCGTGTTATTAAATATCCATACGCCCATCCCACATCATAAAATCCGTAATGTTCATTGAGTGGATGTTGATTGCACCAAGCGATCACTTCAACAGCTGTTCACAAAAAGCATTTAAAATCATTACACAATGGGTTTTACACAAAGGGAATCACCCTGTGCACCTTCACCTTAAATACAAAATACCAACCAGGTCTGTCAAACACGAAAAACCTTCTTACTGATCTCGACACACTTGACTTACAGCCGCAGTGTAGCAGGGAATAAGTTGTCTATACCTCCTTAATTTTTCATTGATTTTTCATGAACAACTTGGCCACAATGTTTCCGTATCTGTATTAAATCATTAAATAACTCCTATAAATTAATCAACTCTCTTCTCTACCATTACATATTGTACACACATGAATCCCATACTCAATGCTGCTTAACTAAACAAACTTTATTTATAATATTTATAATGTTAACCCTCAACACCATTAAAACCAAAACCATTATATATTTATTTAAACTACATAACTGTTGAAATTTCACCAACTCCTGCTTCCTGTCGGCTCTTATACACACAATTATATAGCCCCCATATAAACATTATAATACTGATACATTGTTATCCGCTACCCCCTAGTTACACTACCAATAAGAACTAACCGCTATACACCTATTTAGTTCCCATAGATCTTAACCAAACAAATTACAAATTACAAAATCTTACCTCAGTCTACCGAAAACCTCCTGCTCCATTTAAGAACAATGATTCAAAAATTTTTAGAAACTTTCAAAACGCCAAACGCCGCCGCCATGCCCGGGGCTTCCAAAGGAAGACTATCGTAGATACATCACTTCCATCTATTTAACTCTCGAGTCCCATCATTACGTCACTTACGTCTTACGTGTTAACAACGTCAAAACGACTACCTACGTATGCAAAACTCAGCAAAATACACTAATTTCAAGAAAGCCTATATCATGCTTCCATTAAGAACTATAAAAAGCCTCCCACTCAATCATATCATTTAATCCCTGCGGGTGAACAGTTCTCCAAGTATAAATATACCTTTGTTCAATTTTCCTAAGGATATTGCTTACATCGCCTTGTTGCCGTACATGGCACTGTTGGATGACAAAAAATTTAAGGTCATCTACATTATGTTTAACGGTGTCCCAATGAGACACCAACGGCGCTCCACTCTTATGAGTCCTGAGTCTGCTTTTGTGCTCAATGATGCGTTGTCTAATTTGCCTGCTTGTATATCCAATATATATCAACTCACACGGGCAAATGATTGCATAGATAACCATCGTAGATGCGCACGTAAAACAACCCCTCAAAAAATGGGGATAAGCTAAATGCAATACCTTATATTCCTTAATTTCTAAAACATTCTGACAAACGGAACAAGCTCCACATCTAACCTGTCCCCAATTGTCCTGTGCCTGTACCTCTCCTATTCTAGACAACAGCGATTTTACGTTCATACCTTTCCGCATAGAAAAAATGGGCGGTTCCTCAAACCCTGGCAAAGATTTTATAATCCGCCAGTGTTGCAAAATAATTTGCTTAATGGAATGAGCTTTCGTGGAAAAAGGTAAAGTACAAATGGGTCTGCTTAGTGAATTCTGTTTGTCAGAATGTTTTAGAAATTAAGGAATATAAGGTATTGCATTTGCCCGTGTGAGTTGATATATATTGGATATACAAGCAGGCAAATTAGACAACGCATCATTGAGCACAAAAGCAGACTCAGGACTCATAAGAGTGGAGCGCCGTTGGTGTCTCATTGGGACACCGTTAAACATAATGTAGATGACCTTAAATTTTTTGTCATCCAACAGTGCCATGTACGGCAACAAGGCGATGTAAGCAATATCCTTAGGAAAATTGAACAAAGGTATATTTATACTTGGAGAACTGTTCACCCGCAGGGATTAAATGATATGATTGAGTGGGAGGCTTTTTATAGTTCTTAATGGAAGCATGATATAGGCTTTCTTGAAATTAGTGTATTTTGCTGAGTTTTGCATACGTAGGTAGTCGTTTTGACGTTGTTAACATGTAAGACGTAAGTGACGTAATGATGGGACTCGAGAGTTAAATAGACGGAAGTGATGTATCTACGATAGTCTTCCTTTGGAAGCCCCGGGCATGGCGGCGGCGTTTGGCGTTTTGAAAGTTTCTAAAAATTTTTGAATCATTGTTCTTAAATGGAGCAGGAGGTTTTCGGTAGACTGAGGTAAGATTTTGTAATTTGTAATTTGTTTGGTTAAGATCTATGGGAACTAAATAGGTGTATAGCGGTTAGTTCTTATTGGTAGTGTAACTAGGGGGTAGCGGATAACAATGTATCAGTATTATAATGTTTATATGGGGGCTATATAATTGTGTGTATAAGAGCCGACAGGAAGCAGGAGTTGGTGAAATTTCAACAGTTATGTAGTTTAAATAAATATATAATGGTTTTGGTTTTAATGGTGTTGAGGGTTAACATTATAAATATTATAAATAAAGTTTGTTTAGTTAAGCAGCATTGAGTATGGGATTCATGTGTGTACAATATGTAATGGTAGAGAAGAGAGTTGATTAATTTATAGGAGTTATTTAATGATTTAATACAGATACGGAAACATTGTGGCCAAGTTGTTCATGAAAAATCAATGAAAATTAAGGAGGTATAGACAACTTATTCCCTGCTACACTGCGGCTGTAAGTCAAGTGTGTCGAGATCAGTAAGAAGGTTTTTCGTGTTTGACAGACCTGGTTGGTATTTTGTATTTAAGGTGAAGGTGCACAGGGTGATTCCCTTTGTGTAAAACCCATTGTGTAATGATTTTAAATGCTTTTTGTGAACAGCTGTTGAAGTGATCGCTTGGTGCAATCAACATCCACTCAATGAACATTACGGATTTTATGATGTGGGATGGGCGTATGGATATTTAATAACACGAGGGATGAAAACATGGATATATGAAGTTTATATGAATAACGCAGCAATTTTCCCTGAAGAAGCCCCAAGAGAGGGGTGAAACGGGTATTCCGTCGGGCATTGTAACATTGGGTATTATATTGCATAAATTTAAATAATTGATTATATTGACACATGGTAGATACTTTGTATCTGATATAATACTGGATATTATTGAGTCAATTTAGAAGAAAATGTGATGCTAACAAGTTATAGAGACTGCGTCTCTTTTATTACAATGTGTTAATTTGTAAAAATATAATGTGTTACAATATTGGGGGTTATAAGTTGGGTTATTGATATTGCTGATGTATATTATGTGTTTTTTTTAAATGGTATGGTGTGTGATGTGTGAGGGTATGTATGGTATGTATGGAAGTATGATGGTAACATTTTAATGTGGATATTGTTTATTGCACTTGGCACTTTTGGTAAAATGTATTTTTGATAAAATTGTGAAATAAAAAGTATATATACAATATTTGTTTGGCATTAAATGTGGCCAGGTTCCTCTGGGTTGGCATATAATATTTATCTGATTAACAGAGGATGCACTTATGATTACGTGCCAAATTATGCGTCAGATAAACTTAATAATTAGATTTGTTAATTTGACAAAACACATTCAGGCCAATGCAATACAGACATGCTAAAAACATATCCAAACTGGACGCACTTTTTTTTTTTTTTTTTTAAACATGCACAATCACCTCTCCTGGACGCTCGATGCAATAGGCAAATGAGCCGCCGCACTAAAACGGTCATGCTAGGAATAAATTGTGCATCCCTAGTGCGCCCATGGCATCAAGTGCCCAGGAAGCATGGCTGTGTATAGGTTACGAAAACGGACGCTCATAAATTGAGCGTGTCTTTTCTTAACCTGACTGCTTTAAAGACTTGTTTTTTCGCTGCTTCTGTGGTTCCTCCTGGTTTGTATCACGACAACATTAAGTTGGAGGAACCACAAACAGGCACGGAAAAGCAGTATTTTCTGCTCTTCAGTGCATGGCTTGGGGCGTCTCAAAACTTAACGCCATCTCCGGGGCTGGCGTTTTTTTAGCGTAAAAAACATGTGCCTCCAGCGTGCAGTAACTTTTTTCATCGGGCGTACTAATAGCCTCATCATCATGCGTTTACATCTGATGAGTGCTATTAGCTACGTGCTGGTTTAGATGTGCATTTTGGATGTGCTAATCCCGCTAGTGCATTGGGCATTAAGTCTAGGATGTACAAAACGTGCATGCAACCACGCATTCAGTGGCGTGCTGACTAACGCCCAATATTGCATCGCCCTTTTTGTCAGCCACTTTGGCCTGCTCAATCGTTAGTCATGCTGCCTGGACACAATGATGTGGCATTTTGTCTGCAATGCTTAGGCAGAGGAGCCTCTCAGGTCGTAACAAGCAGGTGTTATGCGGTGTGGTTTCCAGCCAAGATAAAGCTTTAGCAATCATGTGATATTTAATAAGGGTCATAAATCATCATGAGTGGGCCTTCCTTATTGGAACCTCATGAGATCCTTCTCCATATCTCTCCCTGCCCTTACCCACAAAAACAATGCCTTTTGTTTACTAACACTCTTCTTGCAGGAGGGACCTATGGGAAAAAATTCATAAGTCCCACACTATAAATGACATTGACATGCTTCTCGAATGTTTAAAAGTTAACAATTTTGTAATCATACCCTGATTTTTCACAGGCAAAACTTTTTTGGGAAATCATTTATGTAAAACCCTTCTATGTAGAGAGTTTCAGGAAGAAACTCTCTGGTTATTAGTTACTGATTCATGCTCCTGTGCTCTTCAGTAATCTCATTAGGAAATTTTTCAATACAGAGAATAATAATAAAATATAAAAATAAAGCTGGCTGCTAATCCTTATTTAGGCAGGAAACTCCCTCTCTTTCAAGGCATTTTCCCAAAATTTAAAAAAAATGCACCAGATGTCCTCTTTTGGGGAGGCATGCCCCCAACACCTTGGACAAATCAGATATTCCAAAGTGAAAATTGTGCAAGACCACAAGGAGACATAAATCCATACTAGTCACCTGGATATCGTGGGCAGTGGCTCAAGCAAGATAACCACGCTTGACCAGGTAACATATAGTGATAAGTGGCTAGGAGGACCATGAACCCCACATATGCGAAAAACATGCATAAGAAAAGAAGTTAACTTGTACTACCTTTCTGGCCTGAAATGTTACAAGTTTTCCATTGTCTCCCTTCTAAAGAAAAAAATCCCAAACTCTAGGAACCTTAATGAACCCCTATGGCGATACAGAGTTATGGTATGATAACACTGGTTAAGTGGCTTCTGTATGATGGTAGCCCTACTCTGCTCAGGATGCTGCTTGGAGGTCCAAGGTCACACATCTGGTACCAGCACAGCAGGCAATGAGCACAAAGGGGCGTACTATAGCGTCACGGGACAACAAGAAGGCCAACCACAAGTGACCTCAGCTAATTATTTGATGACGTTTTCTACAAAGAGAATGCATCCGGAGCGTTCCATTCTAGCTTAAGCTCCCACGTTGCCAGGTCAGCAGGAAGACAGAGATCTCAGTGCTGCACAGTGGCTTTAATCACCAGTCCATGGGAGATTAAGACATCAAGAAGCTCTCTTTTATTAATAATAATACAAGTTCTTTCTTAAGAGTTTTGCCCATGCAGGCGTGCTGAGAATCTGGTTACCGTCAAACACTTGTTTTCTTTTTTCATCTGGCTGGGTTTTGTTTTCCACCGGTCAAGTCCCTACCTCAGTTTCTCAAGTTCAAAGTCTGCTGCTGCTGCAGCCGCCACCTCCTCCTCCTCTTACTCCCACTTTCAATACAAGCTGAAAGGCAACCTTCTCCGCAGTAGAATAAACACAAAAGCAGAGAGGCACAAACACTTCCAGCAACTCAAGGCCGCCCCGCCAGCTATCAACACGCATAGCCACCAAAAGTGGCAGGGACTAAAAAGAGGAAAGGGAGTGATTTGGGAGCCTCACTTTTGTATTGCTTATAAACGGAGAAGCTATGACCGGCATACGAGCTGGGCGGGCAGTACCGCTTTTTGTTTTTTTTAATCCTCGAAGCTGCTTCGAAGGCGGTGACGGGAAGCGCGTGACCGCGGCCCACAGCTGTTTGGCGCGGACTGACCCGCCGCAGCTGGCAGCGCATGCGCGAAGGTCGCATTGGACGGGGCAACAGAGGCTCCCCCGCCCGGCGGGACGCGAGCGTCGGGGCCAAGTCCGCTCCTCCAACCTTTCCGGCTGCGGGAGCGATCCATTCGGGGCCGTCATTAAGCACGGGCAACCCGCTGACGCTCCTCTTTCTAGTTGTTCAGTTGTCCTAGGGGTGCGCATCTCTTAATCCCCTTAAGGCCAAGTGTCATTCCCACGTGGAACGAGAGACCTGGCTTCTGCCCTTTCGCTGCTTTCTTCAAGCCGGTGCCGGGCGGGCTCCAGCTCCCGGTTCCCTGCCGCCCCATCCCCCCCCCCAATCATCCTCAAGCTCACACGGCCAGCAGGGGGTGCAGCGTGCCTCCTGCTTGCGGGGAAACGCATAGCTTTGTGCAAGTCCGTTATGATGAAACTTGCAGAAGGCGAAGCAGAAGCAAAAGTTATTAAAATCGCATGCAACTAGAAGTTCAAGGCACCTTCTCTCATAACATCACTGGTGCGAGGAGTACTATGGGCACACGGGGGGGGGGGGGGGAATATGTTTTGCTGCTTTTAGGTGTGGAAGAAATAATGTCAAGAAAAAAAAAAAGAGAGACGAAAATAGTAAGGCTGCAAATAAACTCCCCTCCCCTCCCACTTCTGGAATATGGCAAGCGGAGCAGCAGGGGACGGGCACCCACCTTCTAGGAGCGGCGACTGCGAGAGCTGGACGTGGTCCTCGGGGAAGGAGTCCAGCAGGCGCTTGAAGAGGCGGCCCAGGTCCGAGTAGCTGCGGTGCAGGTAGAGCACGTTGCGGTCCGACCACTCGGTGCGGATCTCGAAGAACTCCTCCTCGTCCCCGCGCCGGTTGATGATGAGCCTCCGGATGCCGTTCACCCAGCAGCCCTTCACGAACATGTTCACCAGCGAGGTGCCCTCAAACACGGCCGATGCCATCACCCGCCCCCGGGCGCACACATAGCCCGGCCCGGAGGGAGAGCGAGAGATCTGGCCTCCCCCTCTTCTCCACTGCACCTCCCCCGGGCAATGAGCAAGCAACAGGCTGGGCTGATCCTCTGCGATACTACTGTATAAGAGAGCTAAATCAATTGCTAGATTGTCCTTCTCCCTCACGACCCAGAAATATTGGATCTGGAGGATTGCAAGGGTCTGGCACAAGATGAGACGCTTCTCTTTAAGGAAGTTGCAGCTGGGTCGGGAGGAATTCGCCTCTGCAGACGCAGCTCCCCGGTTAAAAAAAAAAAAAAACCGGAAAGGGGGAGGAAAAATAAGTTTCAGCAAATTGTGGCGCAACAGATGGTTGGTCGCCTCGGATCGCACTTGATTTTGGGAGAAGTGAGTTCTCCGCGCTTCCCCTTCTACGATTTCTCAGCTTCTCCCATTTGGGACATTTTTTCACTTAAAAACAAAATGCATCCGAAAGAGAAGAGCCAATCGGGTAGTTCTCCTTTCAGGCTATCCGGAGCTGCGGTTTGCAGCGTTCCCTGTGTCCCGGGCTCACTGCTGGAGAGGAGAGAGGCGAGAAATCTCCTCAGCCGCCCCAGAACCGCCCCTGCCCTGCCCAGCTTCGGAGAGGAGAGCTTGGAGCCTGCCCGGGACTGGGGACAGGGGCGTGGGCCGTCGCCCGGCGGCTCTCCTGACAGCAGAGAGAGGAAAAAGGGGCCGAGCTCCGAGCTGCTCTCCTCCTATCGCCAGCACCACGGGCTAACTCAGAGCAAGGCGGAGGAGCTGCAGGGAGCCTTCACTATTACCCCACCCCACACACTCATCCATTGCTTCATTGACCGCTAAACAAGGGGGGGGGGGGGGACTTCACGCCCACTCCCACTTCACATATGCTGGCACTACTTCATTGACAGCTAAACATAGGGAGTTAAGGGGGGGACTCTCGTTCCCACCCCTTCCTCGTACACACTTTAGCACTAGCTCACTGCCTCAGCTCGGTCACTGCCTCACTTGACAGCAAGGCTAGAGGCTATGAGGGCGCTCTCACACTCACTAAGGGAGCACTACAGTGCTGTGAATTACTGCACCCATCTCTCGCCTCTCCTTTCTTCTGCTCTCTTCTCTCATAGTTATGTTTTCCCTTTAGCTCTGAAGACACAAAAATTATATTTCCATCCTCTCCTGCTCTCCCCTGAAATATTTCCTGTTTTATTTTCTCTCACTCCACCACAAAAGCCTAAAATATCTCTCACGTTCTCGGAATTTGGGCATATAAGGAGTACAGTTTCTTCTCTTGTGGGGTTCTTCTAGTTGGTGCACTCGGAATATTTCTTCCTTTTCTTTCAAAATATACTTTCTGGGACATCGAATAAGCTGCTCTGTTCCCTCCCTCTCCCCTCATCCCTCTTCCCCCTCCTTGCTTCTGGCAGAATTCTTGACTTCATTACTGTGTTTATCTTTCCCGCAGTTTTACAGCAAGATTATTTTCCAATCCAGTTCTTATTAAGCCTTTTCTATAATGATCCAAAATGCCCTTCAGTTTTCTATAAGGATCCAAAAAAATGCCTTCAACACTTGCCAATGGGAATAAAACAAGGAGGGATTGATAGGGTGGCAACCAGCAGTGAAGAATTAGGAAACTACAGCATCCCTCTCTGAAAGGCGCCTGGTCATTCTTTCAGAGCAGCTCAGTTCCGCTTTCACAGGCTGATACAGTACAGTGCACCATGATATTAAGTCAGAGGATGTACATAATATGGGCAGCCAGGACCTCACTCACTCGCAACCACCCCTTTTACATTCAAATAAATACAATAGACATTAGCTTGGGTAAATAAAGGCCGCAGCTTTAATAACCAAGTGGCCCGAGCCTCAGGCACAGGAAATAACAATACAGATTTCAGCATTTCAAACCCCCACCAGTCTATCCGCCACCTTCCGGCAGGATAGCCCATACCAGCCACTCGGCTCGATGTTCCGGCACACCACGCCAGGTTCCGACTCCCGCCACCCGCCTGCAAGGAGCCAACCTGGGTGGACCCCGCCACAAACCTGCAAGGAGTCTGGCCAAGCGGCCCCCGCCTCTTTCCAGCAAGGAGCCAATCACAGACAACAGCCCCAGTTGTCAACCACCATTTGCTTACCACTGAAATCCATCTTAACAAACCAATACATATAAACTGGTATGGCTCGGGCCATCCTCCAATCCCCCTCCCCCGCTGCGACAAACAACAACCCCGAACCACAAGAACAACGCAGAACCAAAAAGAAAGGGCGGGTGGGAGGGAAGCAGGTTCGCAAGCAGGACCTGTTAACACGCCGCGTAAATCCCAGAAGTGCCGCGCTACTCTTCCTAACTCCCTGCCTAACCCAACTTGAATTCCAGCTAGCCAATCGCAGCTGGCTGCCAAAGCCCTCGCGCACCCCTGCCACCAATCCCAAACTGCCACGGTCGTAGCGAAACGCTCCCTACAACAACCCCCTTCCTTCCTTCTTTGTCCTTAGCCTGACCTCGCGCCCTCCTCCTACCCCCCCCCCCCCACTAAACCGGGGCCCGCTCCTAGAGTGGGCCTGGGCCCACATTACGCTGACCGAGCGGACACTAGGTCCGCCTGGTCCTCCAGAAAAGCAGTTTTTACTGCTTTTCTGTACACTTTCCCGGTGCCAGCAGATATTAACGCCTACCTTTGGGTAGGCGCTAATTTCTGAAAGTAAAATGTGCGGCTTGGCTGCACATCTTGCTGTAAGACTGCGGGAATAACTAATAGGCCCATCCACATGCATTTGCATGTTGCGGGCACTATTAATTTCAGGGGGGTTGGACGCGCATTTTCGACGCACTATTACCCCTTACTGAATAAGGGTAGGCGTTAATTTCTGCCGGAACCAGGAAAGTGTATTAAGTCGGAGGTCCCAAAGTAAAAAATAATAATAAAAAAAAAAAATTAAAATCGGCCCGGGTTGAAAACCGAACACTCAATTTTGCCGGCATCCGGTTTCCAAACCCGTGGCTGTCAGCGGTTTAAGAACCGACGTCGGCAAAATTGAGCGTTGGCTGTCAAACTCGCTGACAGCCGCCGCTCCTGTCAAAAAAATTGGTGCTAGAGACGCGCTAGCGTCCCTAGGGCCTCTTTTTACCGCGGGCCATCATTTAAATACTGACTCGCGCGCACAGGAGAGCGGCCACTCGCCCGCTCTCTCGCGACTTTTACTGAATCGACCTGTCAGTGAGGCCATTCAGTCTGTATATTTGTTTTGGTAACTCATGTATAGATTGTTATGAAAATAAAGCTTCCTGAATCCAACAATTGAATGAAGGAATACTTTGAAAAAAAAACCCCCAAAAGGCTGCATGCATCTCATAGATTTTTTTTTTTTTAATATATATTTTATTTTAAAGGTTTCTACTGAATGTAAGGGTAGTGAAAGGTGCTAGTGTGACAGTGCTGGAAACTTTCTGAACAGATTGAGACTGAAGAGGCACATTTATGCTTCCCTAAACTTTTCTTTCAGTGTACCTGAGATCCACACTGGAGGGGCTCCGAGAGTGACAGCGTAGCTCGGTTGTTGTTCCCAATCATTGCTTTGCTCAGAGGGACAACTGCCGGTTCACAGTGAGCACTTTTAAGTGCCGTACGCTCGCTCAGCTGGGACTTCGACAAACCCCTTCACAAGTGGTACCAGGCAAGACTCCCGAGTGTTTATTATTTTCAGCCACTGGCACTGCTAGATTAATTGCAGCATGCTCGGCCCAGCTGCACCAAACTGCTGAGCCAGCTGGTTTTCCCGCCTTTTCCCAGTCATTCACGACTTGGTCCTTGTGCCTTTGGTTGCCTCTTCGCCACAGTGGCACACATCATCTACCCTCTCCCCCCCCCCCCCCCCCCCCCCCCCCCCCCCCCTTCTCATCTCAAAGCTTTTACCAATAATGGCACAGGAAAGTCAAAACCTTTAGAAAAGCTGAAAATACTGATGATTTGATTTGGATCGCCTGCACCTAAAATAAGTAAACTGCCTTGAGAGAAAATCGCAACAACTGTGCCTAAAATAACTTGGAGTATAAACAACCACTGGATTGATGCACAGCAAAATTTGTGTCATGGCATAGCACCAAAACACAACCTTAACAATTTAAAATTCATTTGCTTTTATATTTTAAATTGCTGAGTTGTGTCAAGAAAATATATTTTCTGTGCATTAGCATTTGTAAAAGACTCTTCAGTCTTCTGTTCCTATAGGAGGTTTTATATGGATGTCTGTATTAAATACTTTGTACTAATGGCTGCCAAAACCATGGGTCCGAGGAGTCTTACAGGTAGATCCTCCGATGAAGCTGGGAATCGAACTCCAAAAATTCAAGAGTAAAAAGCATTATGGGAACTTTGCAGCTTGTAAAGAATATTAAACATTTGTCACCACATTTATAGCATTTGATAAGGATTTAGAATTTATTTTATGTCTGGTGAGTCCTATCAGTGATTTTGAAAGTTATGTGGTCCTTTTCATAAAATGTCTGGAATTCCCTCCTATAGGATCATAATTTGCTTGATATATATTTTTGTTTACTATCATCTCTTCTATCCACCAAAATAAAGTTTGATATTTACCTAGCAAAATAACTCATTTTTTTCCCAATTGATTTTCTCACATTTTTGTTCTAGAAGTAATAAATAGTTACTGATACATTCCCAGAAAAAAAAAATAAAACAAAAAATGAAGGTCCTTACACACACAGGGCTTGGTTTTCAAAAGTATTTTAAGCTTAAAACTGGGTTTTACATGTGTAATGTTACACTCCTGCTCGCGGTCCTAGCCACGAGCAGGCACTTACTTCTGTGGCATGGAGCCGCCGACGTTCTTCGCGGCAGGAGCCGCAGCTAGCTTTTCTTCTTCACCGCGGCAGGAGCCGCGGACTTTGGCATCCCTTTCTCGCACGGCGGGCCCTGCCGCTATGCTCTAATGCGGCTGGAGCCGCCGCTGCCACCCTCTCCATCTTTTCGGCCCAGAGGCCTTAATCCCCGGTCTTTCCCAGTGATTAGAGCCGCCCTTGGTGTCTTCTCTGCGGCAGGGAGCCGCCTGCAACATCAGGGCCTGCTCCATGGCCCAGTTCCTGCTTCAGTCCTGTTTTCCAGTGACGCAGCAGCAGTATAGCCACTGTACATGGTCCTGCCTACTTCCCCTAAGGGGCAGGGCCGCGTCTTCTCTGCAGATTTAAATGGCCCGAGGCCGGATATGCCTCTGGCCCCACCTGGACTCCCTTGGGCGTCTTCTAATCTTCAGCCCTATTTAAGGGCCCTGCTTCCACTCTGTCTTTGCCTTCGCAAGGAGTTAGTCTCCTTGGGATTACTCCTCCCAAGGACTCTGCGTCTTTGCTCCTGCTGGCATTTTCCTGTTTTTCATGGGAACCCTCGTTGTTGTTCTATGTTCATGGTCTCTTCTGGATGTCCTTCGTCTTGTTCCTGATGTTCCTTGGTCCACTCCTGATGTTCCGTGATGTTCCTACTTTGATATCCTGAATCCTTGGCTCCTCGTCCACCTTTCTTGGTGTGCCACAGTCGAGCTCCGTCACCTCATGGCACAGGCCTGCCTCCTTGTCTGCAGCACAAGCCTCCAGAGGGTCATCCTTCCCTGTAGCCAAGTCCTGTTCCCTGAGGTTCGTTCTGGCCCTTGGATTCCCTTGTAGCTGCTCTGTCCATGTCTAAGACTCTGACTAAACCTGTTCCATTTCAGCGTGGTCCATGAGTGCAGGCTTCTACTGAATTATCGCCATGTTTCGGCTTCATCTTCCACGTATTCGTCTGGAGTCTGCCTCGCAATCAAGTGTGGCCTGTGACCAGTCCGTGGGTCCACCCTGTGGTGGGCTGTGTAGGGTGTGCTGCGTCACAGCCTCAACCCAGTACTTGACTTTGTTCCTGAACCTTGAACCTGAGTCTTCATGTCCCAAGCTTCTCGTCTGTGACTTCACGTCTCCGTCTGAGCCTGAGCCTTTATGTTCTAGAGCCTCCATCTGCCCTCGCCCCCTGTCCGGTCAACCATCTTTGCCATTCCCAGCGGCAGGTCCAAAAGGGCTTGGAGTAGTCGGAGGTTGGCCTCACTCAGGCTGTGCAGGTTGGCAGGCGCCTGGCTTCCTGGTCTCAGCCCAGGCGCAGACATGTCTCTCCTGCCTTGGTACCGCCTTGGAGTTCTCTGGGGTCGTGCCATGGCCCAAGGGCACACAATCCCCGTGGAAACTGGACCGCTCTCCTAGTGCTCCCTAACATGTAATTGCATTTTAGCCATCTAAGTGGACTTGAATTTTCCATGGGTTTTAACTGGGTTAAGAGAACTTAAAGTGGGTAAATGGGCTTTTGAAAATTGCTATGACAGTATGTTACATTTACATGCATAACTCCTTTGAGAATTCATCTGATATTGTACATGCATGTTTATTTTTATTTAGATAAAAGACCACAGAGCAAAACTATTACCAAATCCAGTAACTTTGTTATAAAACCAACTGCAGTGTATATTCCTTGAGAATCACCACCTAAGATCCATAGCAGGGGGTTAAAAAACCTTTGGTCCCCAAGGGCCACAAACCAATCTGCCTCTTCAGGATATGTCTAATGAAGATGACTGAGACAGAATTGTATGCACAATGCCTTAACTCTATGCAAATCTATCACATGCATATGTAAGATGGTTGCACACTAGGCTTGTGTTCCTTCTGCTAGAGGACATACTGAGGTTGTCATAGTAGAAAGGGGATTGAACCATCTTGTTAAGTCCTCCCCATAGGAGTGGTTTAAGTGGTACATTGTAACATAGTAATGATGGCAGAAAAAGATCAAAATGGTCCATCCAGTTTGCCCAGCAAGCTTCCCAAGGTAGTAACTGCCGCTCCGTGCAGGTTACCCCCATGTTTCTCTTAAGGGTAGGATGTAGTCTAGCAACCTCAGGGAAGTTTCTAGGGAGATGGTGGTTGGAGTTTGGAGAGGGAGGATGGAGGCCTCTTGTCTCTGATCCCACAGGCTTCCATTGTGGTGATGCACTGAGCAGCCAGTATAACTTGTGGTTTGTATAGCGAAAATTGGAATGAAGAAGGAGAGGAATATCAGATAGTTTCTGCTGATGCTCAAAAGTGCCCACCAGATGCCACAGTATTGGAAAGAAGAGGAGGGAGCTACCTATCCGGTGTTTCGTCAAGGTAAAGAGAAAAACCAATATCAAGGTACAACAAGGTGTTCTGCGGAGACAGCATCCAGATTTTGCTCAATGGGAACCAAATTCCAAGAGGGGAAGAGAAGGGACCTCCAGAGTGTGTTACCACAAATCTTTTAACAGTCTTTTAACTCTGTAACTGTGCAGGTTGGATGCTACAAGAAAGAAATATATCATGCCATATTATTTCTGTTGGGATTCCGTCTCCGCAGAACACCTTGTTGTACCTTGATATTAGTTTTTCTCTTTATCTTGACGAAACACCGGATAGGCAGCTCCTCCTCTTTCCTTTCCAATACTGTGGCATCTGGTGGGCACTTTTGAGCATCAGCAGAAACTATCTGATATTCCTCTCCTTCTTCATTCCAATTTTCGCTATACAAACCACAAGTTATAGGCAGGCGCGTGCATGTTATAAAATCCAAGGTCGTTGAGCCAAGGGGGTGCACAATTGTGCACCTTGCGCGCACCGAGCTGCGCTGCCTTCCTCCGTTCCCTTCCCCCTAACCTGACCTTCCCACCCCTTCCCCTAAACTTTCCCCCTAGCCCTACTCTAACCCCACCAAAAGTTTTATCCTACCTTTTGTGCCTGCCTCTAGGCAGGTGCAAGTTGCACGCACCAGCCAATTGCCGGCATGCAATCTCTGACACAGCGGGAAATGGCTGTGTCAGAGATTGCATGCCGGGGTTTTATGCGTGCTGCCGGGCCTTTTGAAAATAGGCCCGGCCGCGCAGGACCGTTTACGCATGTGATCTTTTGAAAATCCGTCCCTGTGTGTTTTACAGGATCATACTGGGAGGAAGGGTAATGGGGTGAATATGATTGTTCAGTTTTCTTATTAAAAACTCTGGGGAGGATGTAACGTTGAGGATTTGCCTAGAATATGGAGGAGAAATCATTTGTTGTTGTTAGTATCATAGTTAATAAGTCTTTAGCAGTAGGCTTTGTTCCATGTACTTGGAATAGTCTTCCTGTACTGGTGCATCATGTTCCCTCTCTCGCTGTGTTTAAATCCCATCTAAAGACCCACCTTTTTGAAACCGCTTTTAAATCTTAGGCCTCATTGGCTGCATGTAGCCTCATTAACTAACTTTCTTTTCTTTTTTTTTTTAAACATTGTCTTGCTTTATGAAATGCCCTAAGTCTCTTTTCCTGTATGTTTGTCTTATTAAATTGTAAGCTCTACTGAGCAGGGACTATCTTTTTGTGTGTTTGTACAATGCTGCATATGTTGTGTAGCGCTACAGAAATGTTAAGTATTAGTAGTAGGGTGCCTAATGCCATTGCGCTGGCCCTGAGTGGAGTACAAATTTCAACCAGAAATTTAGCACCTTAGGTTCTAAAGGTAAATCCTTCCCCCCATGGAGAACCCACATTCCAGGACTGAGAGATTTGGGTCAAGACTGAACCGTGGTATTAAGTGGTTCCTCCCTGCCCAAAGGAGTGCCCTGGAAGTGGGTAACATATTCATTAGAGAGATCCTGAAAACCCAGAGGTTTTCAGGTGAAGTTCCCCAACAGGTACTAGGATCAGATGGCCAAATTTAATCCCTCTGCTATCTTCTGTTTGAGATCTCTGCGGTAGGGTATTAATTCAGTAATATTTATGATTTCTACCCCATGCGTTGCCCTATCTGCTAGTATTCTCCTGTCCTCCAGGTCCTGGGCAAGCTACTTATGTCCTCCTTTGATCTCACCTGTCAGACACTCTTCCTTGTGACTTGTCAGATTTATGGTGCTTGCTGCAAGATAAGGGTGCACACCTCTGTTTACAGATTAATTTTATCACTTAGGAGAGCAGAGTTTGTCTTAGCCTTGATTGTTTTACCCTGCATTATCTAACCAGCTATCGGAGACCTGCTGTGCATTGTTTTTGGAATGAGATAATACCAGCTTGCTTGCAGTATTATTTCATGATCATACACACACAAGCTGCAACAACCTTGCAGCTGTATTTATAATTCTTCAGTATATGATCCTGTCCAAAGTTATTGTAAAGTCTCATTACCTTTTAACCTATCAAGGCAGTATTTTTTTTTTATATGTAGTTACGTGTACTTCTAGGATGAAATTAAGATACATTACAGCTACACCCTTCTGATAGGAATAATTACCTGTTAGACCTAATTAGCTACCAACTTTCATCTGTATTTATGTTCAAGGTTACAAGCCTTTCATGCATCTCAGAGACTTTGCTTTTCTTGCTGATCTCAGAATTTTCTTGCAAGACTTAAATACTTTATATTTGAATGAGTTACAGACACAGATGTGCTTTTGATATCTGCAGAGGATTCTTGGGCGTTTTAGGAGTATGCAAGGCTACAGTGTCAGAAGATGACACCTTGCGAAACTTTGTCTTCATTTGGTGAGGAGTGTTATATGAACAGGTCATAAGAACATAAGAAATGCCATGCTGAGTCAGACCAAGGTCCATCAAACCCAGCATCCTTTTTCTGACAGTGACCATTCCGGGTCACAAGTACTTGGCAGATCCCAAAAAGTAGATCTCCTGCTTGTTACTCCCAGGGATGGTAATGGTGTTCCCTCGTCTACCTGCCTTCTAATGTGTTATGGACTTTTCCCCCAGGAACTTGTCCAAACCTCTTTTAAACCGTGCTATGCTAGTTCCCTTGACCACATCCTCTGCAACAGATTCCATTGAGCTGAGTGAAAAAGTACTTTCTATGATTTATTTTAAATCTGCTGGTTCTTAGTTGCATGGATTGTCCTCTTGTTTCAGTCCTGTTTTGAAAGAGTAAATAATTGTCCTATATTTACCTGTTCCATCCCATTCATAATTTTCTACACTTTATCATACCCCCCTCTCAGCTGTCTCTTTTCCAAACTGAAGAGCTCTAACCTGTGTAATCTTTTATCAAAGAGGAGCCGTTTGAACCCCTTTATCATTATCGTTGCCCTTCTCTGTACCTTTTCTAGTTCCAGTATTGTCTTTTTTGAGATGTGGTGACCAGATTGTTGCGCTTCCCGGCCGTGGCAGGCCTGTGGTCGGGCTCACTCATCCCCGATGCCGGGCTCCTGGAGCTGGCCCGTCCTCTTTGGCGGCGGTGGGCAATCGCCTCCGTGCCCATGCTCCCTCCATGTTCCTGGGACCCTCCTGTGCTGCTATGAGCTCCTCCGGGGCCGACTAGTCCTCCCCGCCTGCAGCATTGGGAGTCGCCGCCACTTCCTCTTCTCTGGCCTGTTGGCCTTAGGCGCGCACACATGTGCCTCTCTGTGATTTAAAGGGGCTGCGGTGGGAAAGCCTCCCACGGCCCCAGGTGATGACATCAACCAGCTCCATTATTTAAGGCAGGCTTAGATGTTCAGAGCCTACCTTGGCAACAGGTCTCCACACTCCTCTGTCGTGTGCTTTGTTGCTGCTCCAGTTCCAGTTCCTGATCCAGCACCTGTTCCAGTTCCTGCTTAGACTTGACCTCGCCTTCAGCTGCCTGCCTTCGACCCTTTGCTTGGACTTGACCTCGCCTTTAGCCGCCAGCCTCGACTCTCTGTCTGGATCTGTCCTCGGTTCTCGCCTCATCCTACCGGAACCCTTCTTCTCCACTGCCACCTGGCACTCTGCCTCTGGACACCTTCTCTGGGATCAACCACACGGTGGCCTGCCTAAGTCCAGCCAGCCCTGGTACCCAAGGGCCCAACCTGCGGGGAACGAGGGCCGGTATTGGCGAAGCTCCAGTCGGCCTCCGCTTCCCACTTGGCCTCACCTCCTGACAGTGGGGACCCTTGGGGTTTTCCCCCATGGGTGGCGCCAACACCACTTTGGGTCAGGGATCCACCTCCACAACACAGACTGCACACAGTACTCAAGATGCAGTTGCACCATAGATCAATACAAAGGCAATATGATAATTTCCGTATTATTTTCCATTCCTCACATTCTATTTGCTTTTTTTGACCACTGCTGCACATTGAACTGAGGATTTCAATGTATTGTCCACAAGAACTCCATGGCCCTTTTCTTGGGTAGTGACTCCTAATACAGAACCCAGAATTGTGTACTTGTGGTTTACTATCTGTAGATTATTTTTCCCTATGTGCATCACGTTACACGCTTTTCCACATAAAATTTCACATGCCATTGAGATGTTCAGTCTCCCAGTTTCGCAAGATCCTTCAGCACTTCCTCAGGATCGGCTGCTGTTTTATCAGCTTTGAATAATTTTATGTCATCTGTAGATTTGATCATCTCACTTATTCTTCCTGTTTCCAGATAATTTATGTTAAACAGTTTCCAGATAATTCATGTTAAACAGCACAGGTCCCAGTACCGATCCCTGTGGTACTCCACAAATGACCTTTCTCCATTTCAAAAACTGACCATTTAGCCTTACCCTCTGTTTTTTGTCTACTAACCAATTATCAGCCCACAATAGGACTTTTCCTCCTATTCCATGACTTTTTAATTTCCTGAGGAGTCCCTCATGCCTTCTGATGATCCAAGTATACTATGCGAATTGGTTCATCTGTATATACATTTTTATAGATTTGTAAGGCAAAACATCCCTTTACTAAAATCATGTTGACTCTTCTTCACTAAGCTATATCTAGCTATATGGCCAGTAATTTTGAGTTTTAAGAATAGCTTCTGTGAGTGGTCTTCTAAAAAAGAGCCTTTTTTTGTTACTGAGAAGACTATGCCCCCACCCTTGCAGAGGATTCTGGGTGGAGGAGACTACTTAGCTTTCATTTTGATTCTAATTCTAAATTTTATGGAATGAAGGTGTGTGGAAATACTGTTGGAGAGTGGACGGTGTACATGCAACCTAAAGTCAAGATATTCTAGGAAAATGTATGAAATGGCACTTATCCATGGGGTAACTGAATTGAACTGCCACTAGATGGCATTATGTATGATAAAATTACATTATGCATGTGTGATAAGTAGAATGGGTAGAATGTTCATTGGATTATATTGGCAAATGTCTCCTTTAAGAGATTATGGGAGAGAGATCCTTTAAGGGAAGTGCATTGGGACTACAAAAGTCTGTATTAAAGGTTTAATGGGAGGAGATTGCAGGAAGCCTCACAGGGAGTGGGTGACCATGGCTGCCTTTCCCTAGGGAAAGGACTCTGTAGGGGCTTTTGTTGTTTTGTATAGGCTCGGTGCTTGCAGGAGGGGTTTTAAAGGGTTACACGCCTATATTATGCGTATAATAAAAAGAGGAAAAAAATATTTCAAAGAAACTCTAAGTAATCCAAAAGTTAAATGCAACAAGAAAAATAATGATCTTATTTGGCTCAGTTAATCAATATTCCATGATTTCCAACCATTGTAGCAGTCCCAACTAGTAAAATAAGCAGATGAACACCGTGGATGCATTTATCACTTGATCCATAGATCTTCAATACCCAACATGTTTTGCTGGACCTCCCAGCCCTTCTGCCTTCTCACCTGGATCTGATCTCTGCTACGGACATTGACTCCTCTCTTGTCTGCTACCTGGACCTGACCTTGCCACAAACCCTGACTACACCTTGCCTGCTGCCTGCCCTGACTTTTGGTCCATCTCTGGACTCTCTCTTAGACCGCTCTCAGGACCTACCTAAATCCTTTTGGCCCCTGGAATCCAAGGGCTCAACCTGCAGGGAATGGAGCTGGTTTAGGCGAAGCTCTAGCTTGTCCCAGACCAGGGCGTGCTCAACAGCTGTTGGCGGGGCCTAGTAGGTTCACCTATCTGGCTGCATCAATCCCGCATCAGCCCCTGTCACATGGCATCAGCCCCTGTCACATGGCAGGAGCAATGGATGGCCGCCATTTTTTAAGAAGCAGCCAGCCGTCCATTGCTCCTACCATGTGACAGAGGCTGGCCAATGGCACCGATAGCCCCTATCACACGGTAAGGGCAAAAGACCACCAGCGCCATTTTGTTTACTGGCAGCTAATGGCCCAAGAGCGGGAGATCGCTCCTGGGAACCCCGCTGGACCACCAGGGACTTTCGGTAAGTTTTAGATGGGTCAGGAGGGTGGGGGTTGTAATTAATTAAATCTGAAGGGTTGGGGTGAGGGTTTTTTTTCGGTTCAAGACAGCCGAAAAGTAAATCGGCCCGAACTGCAAGAAACAAAATTTCCCGCAGCAGGCCAATAACAAAGGCCAAATCAAAAGGTTCGGCCAAATCACATCTCTATATCATTCTGAATCATGTGCTCCTGAGCTACTGTTGGCTTTCCTAACATCTAGTTTAAAAGCTGCACTATCTCCTTTTTAAAGGTTAGTGCCAGCAGCCTGGTTCCATTCTGGTGAACGTGGAGACCATCCTTTCGGAAAAGGCCCCCCTCTCCAAAATTATGCCCAGTTCCTAATAAATCTAAAACCCTCTTCCCTGCACCATTATCTCATCCATGCATTGAGACTGTGGTTCTGCCTGCCTCTGGGGTCCTACAAGTGGAATAGGGAGCATGTCTGAGAATGCTACCCTGGAAGTTCAGGATTTCAACTTCCTATCTAAAATCCTAACTTTGGCTTCCAGAACCTCCTTCCTGCGCTTTCCTATATACTTGGTGCCCACATGTACCAAGAAAGCCGGCTCTTCCCCAGCACTATCTAAAATCCTATCTATGAGGTCCACCACCTTTGCACCAGGCAAACAAATTAACAAGCGATCCTCATGTCCATCAGTTACCCAGCTATCTACATTCCTAATAATTAAATCACCTATCACAACGGCCGTCCTAACCCTTCCCTCGTGGGAGACATATCCTCGTTGTGAGAGGATACTACATCATCTTGAGGGCAGGTCCTATCTATTGGATTGTTTCCTGTCTCATCAAGGTGACCTTTCCAGGTGACCTTTCTCTTCCAAGGCAGCACATGGGCTGCCAGATTGGAGGTAGGACTGTTCTACTATGTCCCTGAGGGTCTCATCTATATACCACTCTTTTTCCCTTAGCTCCTCCAGATCTGCCACTCTAGTCTCCAGAGATTGGACTCATTCTCTGAGGAACAGGAGCTCTTTGCATCTAGTGCACACATTCAACCTCTCGCCAAATGGGAGTTAATCATACACATGGCACTCAGTGCAAAAGACTGGATAGCCTTCCAAAACTAGATAGTTGGCAACCCTATCTGAAGACTTGGTAGCTCACAGTGACCTCTGGAGTTCTCTCTAGGGGGCTGTAAGGTATGCAGTTGAGCCATACATCTTACAGGGGCAAGGTCCAGGGATTTGGTCCATGGTTATTGTCCATTCCCAGATCTTGCCCTGTCACATGACAGGATCAAGGTCTGGTCGGCGCCATTTTGGAAAATGGCACAGACTATTTGGGGCTAGGAGCACCCTGGGCCTTCTAAATTTCAACCATGCTGATTTTAAGGCATTAGGAGTCCAGGGAGGTCTGAGATGGAGGGGCCACTAGGCCACCTATGATGTTTTTGGCCAGTTGAGGATAGGGGGTGAGGGGGCCCCTACTGGCTTAGTTTTGATATGGAAAGGGGAGCAGGGGAGTCACTACTTGGGAGAGGTGTGAGTAAATCAGGAGGGGGGTGGCCGAGGGGTGGGAGTGAGTATGGGGTCGTAGCACAGCATTATTCTAAATTTTGTTTCTTTTATTTTTGCAGGGCTGCCTTAATTGATGGCCCCAGGGTGGCCAGGGAGGGTCTAATAAGACCTCCAGTGACTATTTCTTTTCTTTTAGGGGGTACTCTGTTGGGCCACATGGCCCTTTAAGCTAATGGCCATGGCCCCTGCTGCATTGTTTTATCTTGTGTACTTTTACTATGAGACAAAACAAAGTGGTGATGCTGCTGTGATATTTTGTCGCAGAGAGGTAAAATATTTTAGGACTGCCCCTACCGTGATAGTTGGCCCCTCCCATGATAAAAAATCGTAGCTTCGGGGAAGAGTGTGGAAACCTATTTGGAGGGTCTCCTCTTGCATCGGCGCTGACTCCCCAAATGTCATCAGGGTGAGCCAGGAACTCCATCAAAAGCTGCTATGTAGTGATTTCACCTTGGGAGGAGCGTGGAAACCTATCCAGAGAGGGGACTCTTGCATTGGTGCTGACTCCCAGAACGTCATCAGGGTGAATCAGGAACTCCTTCAAAAGCTGCTGGGCAGCGGCGCGCCGAAGCTGTGCATCTAAAGGGCGCGCTCCTTGTAGCAGTTTTCCTCTGGACTCCACGGTTTGTGTTTGATCCTTGGTATGGGAAAGAAAAGAAAAGGGAGTGTTAGAGGATATCCATCGTTACCTGCCCTTTTTTTTACTTCTTTTCAGCCTACACTGGACAAATTAGTAGCACAAGGTATGTTGGGGCAAGAGGAACTTGGGGGTCCGTCCTCTGTTCAAAATGAGTACTTGGTCTTGTGAGCCCTGCTGGGCCTTCATCCTTACTGGCAGGTAATGTGGTGGCTGGTAATCTTATTATTGTACGTGGGGAAGTCTCCTGTTCTAGCCCAGAATCATCTACAGTGCAGGAGGTTCCCAATACTGAAAAATATCCCTTTGACGAATTCTACGGGTTTTCAGCCGGGTCCATGTCTAACCACTAAGCTGGATTGTATAACCTTGGACCCCTTGTGTAATACAATTTCCAAGATGGAGCTCTCATTGCCTAAGAAGTTTGGCCTTCTTTATAATTCTCTTCAAAGTGTTTTTGTCTCTTTGATTGACCATTCACGGAAAATTTCTGCTGTCTTCTAAGATGGAAGTTTTGGAGGCGGAAGTAAAAAAGATTCAGGAGTTTGATGCTGCTTCTATTGAAGATTCTCAAATTTTACATAGGAAGATAGAAAATATGGGTAATCACATAAGAAGATTTTTTAATTTTCCTAAAAGTCCTACAGTATCGCTCTTGGAAATGATGAGGAAGCTTTATTTGGACCATCTCAGGATTCCCAAGGAAGTTATTCCTGTTTTTTCTACGGTCTACTATCTTCCTTATAGAAAAGATTCTTCGGGGGAAATTGCTCAGCATTCACCAATAAATCCCATTGCTGATATTTCTGCTTTTTTGGATCAGTCTAGCTCTGAAAATCTTGAATGTGCTACTCTTTTGGTTACTTATGCTGTGGAGAAGGATAAACACTGGAGAATGAAACTTTTTTGGGGGGTCATAATATTTTTTTCTTTCCTGATGTTACTAGAGCAGTGATTCTCAACCTTTTTTCCATCATGACACACCTGACAGATGACATGCGTGACACATTGCACACTACGTTTAACAGCTATACTAAAAAAAAAATCCTAGATATTCTTTTATTGTTGAAAATGATGCAGGAGAAAGATAAAATATTCTTTAATTTTAGTAACTGCTTGTAAAATATTATTAAATTTTATTTTTTTTCACAGAAATTTAAATCTTTACTTACTGCATCAGTGACAAATCTGGGACTGATATGCATATGCAGCACAGTTTTTCAGTACAAATTCTCATGCATTTGACTGTCAACCTCAGGAAGTTCTGACCTCTTCTGGTGTTTATACAGAGCAGGGTTAGGAAATGTCCCCTTTCAACTCACCATACAAATAATATATACAAATTCTGGTATCCCCTCAGTAGTAGTACTTCAAAATCCCTTCCCTGCCAGGCACTTTGTGAAATAACATGAAAACCTGCTAAAAAGACATTTAGAAATTATGTAGCATACCAGCCATACCATAAGAGTACTAACACCCAGGACTTGAACAGCAACAACCTTACCTATGAAAAAGCAAGACTGCAAGTATAGAACACAATACACTTAGGGGTAGATTTTATAAAAGTGCGCTCGTGCGTACTTTTGTTCGTGCACAAGGCGCAAACAAAAGTACGCCAGATTTTATAAGATACGCATGTAGCTGCGCGTATTTTATAAAATCCGGGGTCGCCGCATGCAAGGGGGTGCACATTTGTGCACCTTGCGCGCGCCGAGCCTTGCGCGCGCTGCCCGTTCCCTCCAAGGCCGCTCCGAAATCGGAGCGCCGCCGAACCTATGCAAAATAGGCTCGGCGCACGCAGGGCGGTTTTAAAGGGTTACGCGCATAACTTATGCACGTAACCCTTTTAAAATCTACCCCTTAGTGTCTGAAAAACCAAGAAAGCCAGACTGCTCTAGAGTCCTACACGGAATCTACATCCTAGTTAGCAGAATCCCTCACCTCTGTCAAACATGCAGAATGCAGCCTGACCCTTATCTAATACAGAATAAAAGATCACAAATTATAAACATTCATACAGAAGAAAAACTGAAACTCGAAGAAGCCGGGGAAGGGGGGGGGGGGCGGGGGGCGGCAGAAAGGCAGGGGCAGGATACAGCAGGCCTGCAACATTTGTGGCTTGGATTGGTGGTGGCAGTGATTGCCAGGGGTGAGGGAAAAGCAGAAACAGGGAACGGTGATGAAGAATTTTAAGTACCAGTTCCTTACTCTGCACTCTCCTCAAGCAGCAAGCATAAGTGGATGTTATAGAAAAAGCATAGGCTTGCCATGTCAAATTTTTGGTGAACACACCTTGGTGAAACACTGGTTGAGAACCCCTGTACTAGAGAGACTCAGTTGAGAAGGCGGGGCTTTTCTTCATTTAAAATCTAGAGTATTGGCAATGTCTGCTACACTTAATGTGCATTTTCCTTGTAAATGTTTAATTAAATACCAAGGTGCCCAATATATTATCTTTGAACCGTCAGAACTTGAAAACCTTTTGTTGGATAGAGCTGTTTCTAATGTTCTTGGGATTGATGTTCCATAAGGCAAAGGGTGTATTATTAGGCCAAGTATATTTCACAGGGCTTCTTTTTCTTCTTTGCTATATTTTCCTAATAATCCTCCCAAATATGAGGACTAAATGAATGGCTCCGTGTTCTTGTTTTCTTTTCCTTGTTTTTTTTTTTAAGACTATATGTCCATGTTTTTCCTAAAGCAAGTTATACTTGTATTAATGGTTGTAAATTTCATAAAGAAAGAACTAAAAATAAATAAATAAAATAACTATATTGGCTTCATGAATCCAGGCTTTAGATTGTAAACCCTCTGGGGATAGTGAAATACCTACTCTACCTGAATGTAATCCACACATTAAAAAAACACTGTTATAATAAGGTGTGAGCTAAAAATACAGTTTGCTGTCTTTGGCTCTGATTTATTTGTGGCTGTTCTTTCCATGTTCCTGTTCTTTTCTCTCTCAGATCTTGCTCCCTCTTATTTATGCCTCTCATGCTATTTTAGTGTCTCTTCAATCCCTTACGTGCGCGGATTCTTCAGGGAAAGTAATATTCACAATGTCCCATGATGGCCCGACCCCAGCATGAGATACAGTACATTTTCCTGCCTCTCTCATAGCCCGGGACTTCTCCTTCTCCCTCCCCCTTCCTTGCCCCTCAGCTACAAGAAAATCCTGTCATAGTTATTAATAGTACAGTGAGGTTGAAAAGAAAAGTGTGTTTAATGAGAGCCCTTTGTGCTTTATTATGAACTTAGCCTCGTTCTTTATGTTTAAAGAGAAAAAAGGCTTTTGTGGCCCTCCCCTCTTTCCCATTGCATTGTGGTTTCCCAAGTTTTTCAAAGTGACAAAAGCACCCTGTGGAGGGGCACACAGATACTGTAGTTCCTCTTTCTTGCCTGTTTCTATGGCAACCGGCACACATCCTAAGCAACTGTGCCCCTCTGAGTTGCGTGTGCAGGTCAGCTTTTCGGCGGCCTCGCCCTTGCTTTTCCATCGCACCCTGACTGAACGAGGCAACTGTGCCTCTAGCTTGCATTTTGAATTTTTGGCGTGGAAACAGCGCAGCAAAGGGCAGTATTTGCTGCTTCCCGATTTGACTAAAATGCCATTGCTCTTTTCTACAGAAGAGCAGAAGGGGGGAGAGTGGGATAGGAGTCCCAGGTGCAGAAAGGGCCTGGGATTTCTTTTGCGTAAGCACACCGCAGATAAAATGGACACGAAGCTGAGAGGTTTGATGACTACCCGAGGCCTACCCCTAACTGAAAAAGAGACTCCGGCGGAAGTGGTACAGCAGAGCAGTCCATGAGCACCATGAAAAGGGCGTGCATTAACATGACGGGCCTTGGGGTGGGGTGGACCGAACTGGGGGGGGATCTTTGCGAACTCTGAATGATTGCTGTAGAGCAACCCAGTCCGCTGCTATTGTATATGGGAGCTACTAGCCTAGACATAAATGCAAGATTAAAAACAAGGAAGGCATGATCCAAAATAACATTCCACACTTTTTGTTTCTCACGCTCCTTGGACGAAGAAGTTTAAATGAAAGAATTCTCTGATGCACAGTGTGATGTGCTACACCTGGCTAGATCAGAATTCAGCCGTTGTGCCTTGCTTCATTATTCCACAGCTGACTTCTGCAGAATTCTTTGGGATACGGTTTAGACAAAATGCCACTTGTTATTCACGCCGGTGGAACACGTCTGACCCTGTGGTTCGGGAAGGCTCACAGTAAGTGTTACTGCCTGTCAGGAATGAGCTCATGCAACACGAACGTTGCCTTAGTGCTGGAAAGAGGAGCTGAGGGAAACACGGTCATAACATTCTCCAGTAATGTAATTGCTCTGTTATTATACATGATAAACAATAACACTCATTTTCTGGACAGCAACATGCCTTCTAGGTGGTGGTAAATATTGCAAGGAATGTACAGTATGTGTTTGTATAAGTGTAATATATATTCCTGCCTTATTCAATATTTTTTCCATAGATGCAGAATGGGGAAAAGTCATTTCTAAATAAGGCTTCATGTATGTATAACTATATTGTGTCTGGGACTATAATGTAAATATATGTATTTATAACTATACAGAGTGTGTATAATGTAAATATACAATAAATGTGTAAATGCATTGTATATATGTCTACGAACACGAGATGTACCTCCTTGAGGATGAAAGCCCCAGTGTTTTTTCTCTTCTTGTGCTTTTTTTTTTCTTTTCATACATCTAAACTTTTTCCTTACTCTTTCTGATTTGCATCCTTAGCACACTTTTTGTGCTGCAGAGGAAGGGAGTACATTTGCATTCAGCTCAGCTTTCCTAGGGCATCACAGTGTAAACGCAGCATAGGCATAGCTGTAAGTGAGAGACCTCCTCTCTCCAAAGATCTCACTGAGTATTTATATTGGTTTAAAGTGCCATCACTAAGCCCCCTTTCATGTCCAGTTTGTTCTCGACAACTCAATGTAGGATGCTGCATATGAGAAATAAGTAGCGTATCATAGTTAAGGCACTTGTGTTGCTTTTCAGCTGCTGCTGAAATAGTTAGAGTAAGAGTTGCATGTGTGTCTTTTTTCTGCAAGCAGTTTGTGTCACCTGAGATTACAGTCCTAGCATATTACTACAAAACATGTTCACTTCACTGTCATAACACATTCATAATAACTTAGTAATTGTTGGCAGTAACAAACTTCTTGGACCCTCCAGCTGGCCTGCCTACAGAGACCCTACTGGATCTGTACCATCTCCCTCTCTTGTCCTTACCACCGCGCGCTCTCTGTCTATGCCCGTCACTTACTTCTGAAGTGCATTCATGGTGGGGGCCTACCATCCTTGCTTTTCAGATTTGTAACCTGAAACACTTGAAATCTAGCTTGCCTTCCTGCTATGCTGTTCTCATAAAGATTACTTCCTTGCAGACCAAATAAATTCTATGGAAAAACAAATGCAAAACATATTTGTGCTTTGTCTGAGATGGCACAATTTTGCAATAGCTTCCTCTTCTTGGACAAAAACGGTCTCAGAGAGCTCATCGTGACCAAATTATTTTTGACTGCTACAGTGCAAATATCTGAAAAAGAATGTGCATAACTGATGAACTTCAGGAGATATTTGTCAACAAAAGTAAATATTTGTCATGGCCTGAAAAAAGATGTTTAGGATTTGCAGAAGTCGGAGCCAACATAGATGAGCTTTATTCACTCCACTTGCAAATCTGGCCTATAAACACTCATTCACCCAAATACATGTTGTGCACCTGTTATTTGCCTGGGGCAACCTTCAGGCCTGAATATATTTATTCCTGCTCAAGGACTGCATAAACTCTGGTTGAAACACAGCTCCCATTTCTTCTTATGGGACTGCTTTGACACTAAAAATATTTATGCTTAAGAAAAAATAGGAAAGCAAGAAAGAAAATGCCCTCTTCTTTCACTGTGTTAAAGAATGCCATCAAAAAATGTTAACAGCCTTCACCTATTTTTATAGATAGCATAAAACTTCCCATATAAAAGCCCCTTTTAAAGGGCCGGTGTAGCTTATCCTGTCAAAGGCAGCAGAGTTCACCTATTAAAAACCACTTTGGCCTACCTATCCTAGACAGTATGCACAACATCTCTCATTCTAATTTAAATAGTTTTCAATTGTAGCATAGCTTTCTTCCTTTTTTTCTTTCAACTGCTGCACATTATCCCCCCTAACATACACATTTGTATGGTAGACACACATTATATTTGTATGAAAACCAAGTACACATATACACCTCTAGCTTTTCTAATACACAGCACACGGCCATGGCACTGTGGATCCCCAAGACATTACTGCTACATTAGTGGTCATGAATCACTCAGATTAACTGCTTAAAGCACTACTGCATGCAATCATTTCTCTACAGAAGTTAATGTACACCTATATCAATCACACATTTCTGTCACATCACATGCACATGACCTCTACTTATAGTTAACCACTAATGTCTTTTTCTGCCATAATCAGCACTATACAATATGGATCACACAGAAACTGAGAAAACTTAATAGAAATAGAATAAAAATAAAACATTTATCATATTTGATAATGCTCAATTAAAGTTGCCTCTTCCTTGGTTTAATCCCACCTACATTAAATCTTCTCAATCATGGCCTGCTGTCTTAACTCATAAAGTTTCTTATTTGTTTTGTTGTATGCCTTGTCTGTCTTTCTTGACCAGATTGCAGGATGGATAAAATTAAAGACATTAAATATCTGAACTTTTTAAACTGGATTTTTTTTTAAATTTAAAATATTAATACATTACAAAATTTCTCTCTCATTTAAACATTGTATAGTTACAATTAAATCTCCATCAAAAAACATGCTAACCCTACCCTTGCAATCTCATCGTGATGTGGTAGCAGTTGCACTTGGTGGTCCGCAGGCTGCTCCCACGAACCGCTCTACTCACCTCTCAGCAGGGCTTCTCTCATCAGCTCCTGGCACAGCCCTGTATCCTGGTGTTTTTGTGGCACACTGCCGCACACCAGCTTGGCAGGACACCGCTGATAGCTTCCGTGGCAGGATGCCGCTGACAACGCCTGGCCCCACTCCTCCTAGAGCACCCGCGCAGCTGACATTGTCAGTTTTAAAGGGCCTGCATCGGGATACACCTGGAGGTGCCTCTTGATGACATCATCCCCTCAGGCCCATAAAAGGCCCCTGCAGACTCTCCACCAACACCTCGTCAACAGATCTCCCAGGTCTCCCTACTCTTCAGTAGTGCATGTTGCTCCAGCATTCCTTGTCTTCAGTTCTTCGGCCCAGCCTCTGTGTCTTTAGTTCTTCAGTCCTCCAGTTCATCTTCCCTGCTTGTACGCCTGTTCTGCTCCTTGCCTTCCTGCCCTGCTTATCCATTCCACCATTTCCTTAGGACAGATACCTGGTATTGATCTTGGCCTGACTTCTGGATATTCCTGATTACCATCTGCTACCTTTTGTCTACCACCTCTCTTACTCCTACTCTGACCCAGCTATCTTCCGGATCTCTCCACCGTCAGCAGAGGCCCCCACCTAAGACCTGCCAGCCCTGGCACCCAAAGGCTCAACCCAAAGGGAACATGGGCTGGTTAAGGTGAAGCTTCAGTTGGGCTGTGCCTCATCCATGTCTGCCTACTGACGGGTAGGGACCTGCAGGGCTCCATCCTGAAGGTCGCAACAACCCTGCCTCTGTCTAAGGGTACACAAAAGCAACAGCAGCCACTTTGCCCCAGGTACAGAGTAGCAGTAGGAGTTCATATGCCAGAGTAAGGTATAGACAGAGATATAAGGGCAAAACTACATTTCCCAGGTTTTCTAAGGAGAAGCAATGGGGATCTAAGACTAGAGTCCCTGAGTATAAGGAGGGCGAGAGTTCCAATCTCTTCTTAACTACAAGTGAGATAAATTGCGATGAACACCAACCACAGGAGGGAGTGTGGCTTCGAAGGAGATATTACAAACTTTGCCTGGAACAGCCAGAGGAAGCCCAGGAGAAAATGGATCTAGGGTTCCTGGACCTGAAAGAGGACATTAATATGGAAAACTGACTGAGATCAGTAATTGCATTTTTGTCAAAGTCTGCTTAAGCCCTGTGACCATTTCTGTGGGGAGAAAGGGAGAGAGAATTGTTACTTGAGATGGGAAGTACAAGAAGAACCTGCCTATATTCCTGAGGTATGTAGGACTGCTTCTGTGCCAGTATCTCAGTCCAAGCTAGTGGCACCAGCAGATGCGTGTATTAGGAGACCACTCCTCTCAGCAGAACCCAGGGCGAACATCATGAGAGGCCATGACTTCATCGCCTACCACTTAAACACGGGTACCCTATTTCAGTTTATCATCTCATTTAAATGGCTCCAATCCAGGGCTTCCCACAACTGTCCTGGAGATCCCACATCCAGTCACGTTTTCAGGATATCCACAATGCCTATGAATGAGATAAATTTGCATATACTGGCTCTCCGATCTACACAAATGCATCTCATGCATATTCATTGTAGAAATCTTGAAAACCCAACTGGCTGTGGGGTCCCCAGAACAGATTTGGGAAGCACTGCTCTAGTCTGTCCAGCATTGCCCAGTTACTACCAGCTTATGCTTCTGGAAAATTCTGTGCTTTCAGTTTCTGTTTCTCAGCAGAATAAAGCCACATGTGTCATTTAAAAAAAAAAAAAAGAAAAGTATCCGTGGGAAAATTTGATTTAAGTCATGGGTTCCTTTTGGTGATTTTGATCAATGCGCCACGTGTTAAGCTCCAAGGTACAGGGACCGTCCATTATGGGGGTAATTTTGCAGCTGCCTGCCTGGGTGCAGCATCCATGAGTAAAATTTTTACTTATGGATTTTGCTCTCATTTCCAAAGGGAGCGTATGTGCTCAGCCTACTGTGGGTCCTACTTGGTGGAGGGTGGGTCTTGAACACTGTTTGGCTCTATCATGTGCAGTAGGGAAGGGGAGGTATGAAGGTGAGCAGTGGGTATTACTATAGAAGGAGAGGTACAATAGTGGGGGGATATAGGGAGGGGTTATAAGGATTAGCCTTGCATTTGATGTTATTGTTTAGTTGAATATTGTAAACCACCTTGTGATTGTTTGTTTGGAGTAAGGCAATATATATCAAGTTTAATTGATGACTGAATAAAAATGGTCCCAGGAAAATACCGTAACCATACATATCTGCTGATTTGTGCGGGCAGTTTTCCCAGGTAAATTTACACGCGTATGTTTTGAATTTCTAGGTGTATGCATGTACGTGCCCCCTGGAATAGCTCTTTACAATACAGGTAAACAAATGTGTTCAGTAACACTATGCATCTAAATTTAGCCACACACGGGGGGTGGAGGGGGGCAATTTTATAAAAACCCAGTTCCACAAGTAAAGCGCTGCTTGCTGCAGGATTTCAGAAAACCGTGCTACCGGGTTTGTGTGGGAGGTGTTATAGTTGGGCCGCTGAACCCTGCTATTACGGGAGGTGCATGGTTTTATGATTCAGCCACAGGGCACCCATCATTGGCATTATCTGTGTAGGGGAAGCATGATGGTGTTATGGTGAGAACACCAAGACCCCATCATTGCTTTCTGTGTTTTGATTTGATGGGGAGTGTTCATGTCAGACCACTGAACCCCCAGATGTAGTATGTGGTGAATCATAGCTTCACGTGGGGCTGCCATGCCCCTTATTTCTTGTGTAAGAGGAATGAAATAAAAGTGATCCCAGCCTGGGGTCCCAGGTCAAGGGGTTCCAAGTCCAGGGTTCTTGAGTCTAAGATCACAAGTTCAGGATCCCAGAGTACAGAGCTCCCGGTTCACATTGTGCAGATGTCCTGAGTCCAGAGGTTTCAGGTCCACAGTCTGAGTGTCTGTTGGGACCTCGACGTGGGTTGTGGACCCTTGGCCTGAGTCGGGATTGTCACCACCTGGGAAGAAGACCAACCACAGGTTCCCAACGTCAGGAGGCGAGGCTGACGGACAACAGGGGCCGATTGGCTGAGGTTTCACCACTACCAACCCCGTTCCCCACAGGTTGAGCCCTTGGGTTCTGGGGGCCGGCTGGACTTAGGTGGGCCCCTGTGATGAAGCTCCGACGAGTGACGATCCGAAGTCCTGGGCTGGCAGCAAGCAGGAGGCGTGTGGTCCGATCTGAAGTCCAAGGCAGGCGGCGAGCAAGAAGCGTGCGGTCTGATCCGATGTCCAGGACAGGCGGCTAGCAAGAAGCGTGAAGTCCGATCCAAAGTCCAGGGCAGGTGGAGAGCAAGAAGCATGGAGTCCAGTCCAAAGTCAAAGCCAGGGAGATCCGTCCGAGGGAGAAGGAGTAGGAGCTGGAACGGGGCTGGAAGGCAGGAACCGGCACTTGGAAGACAGGAATATGAACTAGGGAGACAGGAACAGGCACTTGGAAGACAGGAACGCTGGAACAATCAAGGCACCAGAAAGAGTGCCCAGAACAGACTTGTTGCCAAGTCGCCAGAGGGACATCAGCTGAGAGTTTTTAAAGGGCAGAGCCCTGACGTCAGTGGCAAGGGCCGGTGGCGTCTTCCTGCTGCGGGCCCTTTAAATCTTTGCCGAAGGCGCGCGCCTAAGGCAGGGAATCGGCTGGGGGTGGCACCGGCAGCATCCTGCACACCGGAAGGCCTGCGCCAGCAGCAAAGGAGGCCCTCCGGCCTCAGGGAACGGTGCTGGAGGAGGGCCCGGCACAGGCCATGAGTATAACAGTGTCCCAGGATCTCAGGTCCTAGTGTCCTAGATTTGGGGGTATCATATCTATGGTTCTTACATTGTAGCCAATTTACTAATCTAACATGTATGTTTAACGCACATTGTAAATGTGTGAGCTTTAAACTATCAATTTATAATCATGGCCCCCACTCTCCCACAATTCCATGCTAAGGGTAGCAAAATCCAGCCCCTCTCTTGGAATTTCCCCAAGCCCTGTGGAACTACAACGTCCCTAGAGATTCAAAATGCAATGATCTGACTCTGGGCAGTAGTGAGGAAGCCACCTGAGGCATCACACCACCACTGCTCCCCTCCTAATGCCTAGCCTGTATCGGCAGGAAAGGGGTGGGAAGAGGAAATCAGCAGGAGTAAGAGATCCTACAAGGTGGGATTGGGGAGAGATGGGCGGTGAGCAGAGAGTAAGGAGAGGTTTAATGTGTGAGCGAGATGATTAGAGGGGAGTATGAATGTATAAGTGAGCGGATTGGAATGGGCATGGGAAGTGTGAGTGAGGGAATCAGAAGAGGAGCATATGTGCGTAAGTCGATCGGAGGGTGTTTATGAGTCAGAAAAGGGATCAGTGTTGGCAGGAAGGGTGTGATAGAAATTGGATCTGCACGCCCTTTCCCTCCTGATCCAAGATCCCTCTTCCTCTTCCCCCATCTTCTCTATCTCCAATCCCTCCTCCAAAATTGCTTCTCTATCCCCCTTTTCCTTTCCCACCACCTATCCCTAAGATCCTTTTTCCTGCAAAACAAGAACAAAATAGTTTATCTGGACACACAAGAAATGTCAGAAATTAATATTTTTATAAAATATAATACAAATGTGCATTATCTAATATGTAAATGTACTGTTTAATGGCCACAGAATCTTCTAATTCTTGCCACAGAATCTATCCCTGAACTGCTGCAGGAAACTGGAGTTGTGCTTATAATGCTGTGTTTTTTTCTAGTGCACTAAAAATGTGCACTTAAATCATGAATATGAGTGCACTAAAATGTAATACATTAATATGCTAATGAGCAGAACTATTAGAAATTTACTTCCAAATTGTGTTAAAAGATGAGCTATATAGCACTCTTTTTTTTCAATGCTAAAATTTTAAGCTTACCTTAGAGGTGAAGTAAACGTTAACTCAGTGCTACAAAGTTGTAAAATGCGCCAAGTGAAGTTGGCAGCAGTTTGCAAAAGAGATGGCTGAGGGGAGATATGATAAAAGTCTACAAAATAATGAGTGGAGTGGCATGGGTAAACGCAAATCAGTTGTTTACTCTTTCAAAAAGTATAAAGACTAGGGGATATTCAATGAAGTTACTAGGTGATACATTTAAGAGAGACAGGAGAAAATACTTTTTTACTCAATGCATAACTGAACTCTGGAATTGGTTGTCAGAGGATATGGTGAAAGCTGTCAGTGTAGCTGGGTTAAAAACAGGTTTAGACAAGTTCCTGGAAGAAAAGTCCTTAAACCACTATTAACGTGGACTTGGGGAAATCCACTGCTTGTCCCTGGGATAAGCAACATGGTATCTATCTACTCCTTGGGATCCTGCCAGGTTCTTGTGGCCTGGTTTTGGCCTCTGTTGGAAACAGGATGCTGGGCTTGATGGACCTTTGGCCTGACCCAGTATGGCATTTTCTTATGTTCTTATATAAGGGTCTGGGATCCATGGACTGGGGGTCCTGGGTCCAAGATTCTTTTGCCTGGGATTCCAGGTCCAGTATCCCAAGGTTCACAGGTACCCAGTTTATGCCAGTTTCACCTGGCACATCTTTAACCTGCCCATAGAAACCCATTAAAATAAAAATATGCTTTGAACTTTACTTCACCTTAAAGGTGAACATAAAAATTAAGCATTAAAAAACAGTAATAAAAAATACACTTTTAACACAATTTTATAAATAAGTAAATATCTAATTATTGCATTACAATTTTTATATGGTTATTTACATATTAGTGTGTGGGGTTTTCTTTTTAGTGCACTTTGCTTATTGGGAATCCATGCACTTTTTATAGTGCACTAACAGTGTAGTGAACTAAAAATTAGATACCACACAGTAAAGGTTTGCTAATGGGTGTGCTATTAATAGTACATCAGCCACTTAGAGGTCAATATTGAGTGGGCTGGCAAGTGGCAAGTTACCCAGGAAGACTTACTGGGTAACTTTAGCTGAGACATTCAGCAAGGTGTATTTTCTGCTGAATGTACCGCCTTAAGTTTGAAGTTATCCAGGTATGTTTACCAGATAATTCTAGACCTGCTCTCTACCATGACCAGATCTGCTCCTCTAAACTTAACTGGGTAACGCTGAATATGGGCACTACCTGGCTACATTTAAGCCCTGCTCCCAGAACACTCCGCCTCTTTTTTTTTTTTTTTTATTATCCAAGCAAGTTTTAAGCCAGGGAATAAAAGTTACCTGGCTAAAATGTACCCATGTGGTGGGGTGGGAAATTCAGAACTCGGGGGTTTGTCTGGCTATGTCTGAATTTATATCGACAAACCTCTTTGAATATGGATGCCACAGTCTCTAAGAGCATTTTCAAAGCGATGTTCATAATTTCTAGACTGAGTGGGTTCGCTGTACTCAAGTCTAAACAACTAGGATTCTGGTCAGTGGTTGCAAGTCTAGATGGTATGGAATCTTCTGAGGTACCACAAAGGGATGACCCTTGTCACCATTATTTTATTTTATTCAGCAATTAAACCCCTGGCATAGAAAATAAGGTCCTGTCCAGAAAATACAAAGTACCTAGATATGAAGGCACTCTCATAAGATGAGGTACTGTTTACCACTAGGCTTGCTGTTTCAGTGCTGCCTTTTTTGTTGAAACTCTCAGGGCGAATGGGAATGTTTCAGGAGACAGGATAAATTCCTCCAAATCTGACATCTTCCCGCTTAGGCCTGCACGGCCAGCTCCCCGAGAATGAGCAGATGTTAGGTTTCCGCAGCATGGATTTTGATATCTAAGTATTCATATTGTTCTTAAATTATTTCAGGAAATTTTCAATCCAATCATTAAAACCACTGAGTGCTTTTAAAGGTGAGGTGATAGGGCTGCCTTGGGCGGATTGCGTTCATTTGCTGAAAATGAACCTACAACCCTGTTTATTATACCCGTGTAACCCTGGCTAGGGTCACTAGAGAGGATTTCTGAAGAGTTCCTGGTCTCTTGACGGTTCAACAAAAGGACAGAGGATTCTGTTTCTACAATGCTCTGCAAAGTGCAAGTTCCTTCCTGTGTAGGAAGGGTTTGGAAGGGATCACTAAAGTTTGCAGCTAGCGTTGAGTGACTGCAGATGTCATTCCCCCAAAGGAGATGGGTTTGATGAAAGGGCATAAAAGGTGCTTCCACAAGCACTGAGAGAAGCAGCAGTGGAGATAGTTGAGGAGAATGTAGAGCTGTGGAGGGCTCCTAGCTGAAAGAAGATTCTGTTTGAAGTTAAAAATGTTTAGACCACTGTTGTGTCATCCAGATGTTCAGTATTCTTCAAAGGAAAAAAAAAAAGAACTGATCTAACTGGGGTGGCCCATAGCGTAGGTGGTGAAGATTTTGTTTTAGCTTTATTCTAGGGCCCTGGCAGAAGAAAGGATTTAACAACAGATCTATGACTCCTTGAAGTGAGAGGGTTGGAAGCAGAAAAGACTATAATTGCCTGTATTTCAATTCAATTGTATTTTTTTGCCATTGAGATCTATACTGGATGATTACAGTTTTCTACATTGTTTCTCGGGGGGGCTTTATTATAAATTCTAATTTTTGGAACCAGTCTACAAGGTGTGGTCATTGAGTTTGTGGCAGGTCTTCCTTTGGGCCTCCCAGAAGATTTCTGGTTCCCAGTTGGTGCAGTAAGGCAACTCCCCCTCTCTGCAATCTCTGACAGGTGGCCCTCATAGACAGGGAAGGGGGGAAAGTATTTGCTGACCTTAATTGGTATATGACTAGGTTCATATGGAAGGACAAGAGACCCCAAATAAAGCTGGTACAGCGCTGGCTCGCTAAGACTAGCAGGGGAATGGCCCTTCCTTATCTGCAATGTTACTACTGAGCAGTCCAGCTAGCTTGTTTGAGAGAGTAGCTCAAAATAGATGAAGACCCTACTTGGGCATCACTGGGGAAAAGGTGCAGGCCAGGGGTAGGAATCTGGCGTTGTTGCTGTCACTGTCTCCAGAATTGGCTTACTCCCTGCTGGTTTGTCGGATCAGACCAACACTGGTGCGCACATTAAGGACTTATAGACAGATATGCAAATGTATTAATTGTAGGCTGGGCAATGTTCTCCCCTCCCCCACCCTTTGTTGTCACTGTGTGAGAATCCAGATAGTTCTCCCTGTACTGCCGCCGTGGAGTTTAAGGAATGGGGGCTGTGCTGTTTGGCAGATATACAGTAACAAGACGGCATAAAAGCAGATTTTTCAATAAGGCCTCAGACATTTTGCCTATTTTCAGCTGCGCCAGTCTCCAAGTGACTTAGAAGAATGTGAATGGCTGTCAAGGCTCCTTATTCCCTTTGAAAAATCTCTGGTTTCCAAGACTGGCAATTCAAGCACCCTCCCTCTTCTCTCATCAGTGTGGCCAACCTTTTAGTCAGCCACTAGAAGGCCCTAAGTCCCATACCATCAGGACTTGTAACAGCATTGGGATTTTCCAACTATTAAATTGCAATCTCAATTATCTGCTAATTGTGGATTCACTATGAGGGTTCCTACATCCCTTGAATCTGTCCTTTAGGCTCTTGTCTGTCAAAGAATTTAAGATAATTGGAAAACTGAACGCTACACATTCTTGTTTAGATCCTTGTCCTTTTTAGTTGGTTAAGGGCTTAAAGGATGCTAACTATGACATCATGCGGGAGATTGTCAACAAATCTTTAATGGAAGGTTTGGTACCTGATCAATTAAAACCGGCAATTATTAGACCCATATTAAAGGATCAAGGCCTACCTCTGGAGCAATTGTCAAATCTGCATCCGATTTCTAACCTCCTTTCTTTGGGCAAAGTATTAAAGAAATGTGTTCAGGACACATTTTTAGAAGAATTATGTGTACTTGATGAGCAAGTTTGCTTTTAGAAAATCGCATAGTACAGAAACTTTAATAGCTCTATTGGGTTTTCTGTTCTAGAGATTGGAATGTGGAGAGTCAGGTATTTTGATACAAGTAAGATATTGATGTGCCTTTTGACACTGTAAAGCATGACATGTTAACACGTCTTCAGCTGTCTGGGGTGGGTGGCATTGTGTTAGCCTGGTTCCTATCTTTTCTACAGAATAGGAGATAGCAAGTTAGGGTTAATGAAGACATTTCCTTTTTGGAAAACTGTGTTGCCTGGTGCCCAGGGCTCTGCATTTTCAACTGCTTTGTTCAACATTTATTTGTATGCTATAGGAAAAGTATTGCATTCTCTGGGAGTGATTTACTTTATATATGCTGATGACATTCAGTTCTGAGTACCCGGTAATGAGAATGGCTGTTTTCCTCAATCTTTATTTAATCACTGCTTAGATAATGTGAATGAATGGTTGCATAATAATTATTTGATGTTGAATTTACAGAAGACCACATTGGTAGACATCTTTCTAGAGAGGGTTTAACATACTTAATGCATAATATTAATGCATATTTAACATACTTAATGCATCAATATCTACATCTTGTGAGAAAAAGACACAAAAAAATAGTAAAAATGAACTGAGATGTTAAAAGAGAAAATCAGCGATGTGAAGACTCCCCCCCCGACGTCATGACGACCAGCCAGCGGCGACCCGATTAACGGCGCAATTACACCAGGCGTCGCGTGCCGGGCGTGACAAAGGGGTTTTCCCCTTTGTGCTCCCCTTCATGCTAACCTTTGTGCTCCTTCTAATATAATTATATTTATGTTTATGTTAATAATTTAACTTTTATTAATGTTATTTAGCTTTTTGCTTTGTTTAAAATTATTTCATTATTGATGCTTAAATGTATTAGACTAAGGAATTTTACTTCCTGCTCATTCTGTTTCATTGTAAACCGGTTTGATATGCATTTTATGCAGGAAAATCGGTATAAAAAAACTTAAAATAAAATAAATAATAAATAATAATGGGATTATGCTGCTAATTTCCTCTGAGGCTCAGAATTTAGGGGTCATCCTAGATTCAAAATTAGAATTTTAAGCACGTTGCAAATGTTGCATTCTATAACCTTAAAATTTTACAAAGCCTGCAGCAGTACTGTCCCAAGATATTAAATATTAAAAACCTAGCCTTATGCCCAACACCCGTTCGTAACTCCAGCCTACATTAGGCCCCATATCTGTTACTTTATGTTGTTAACCCCATTTATTTTTATCCAAGTTCAATCTACCTGTTTATTGTAAGACATCCTCTTGTCATGGTTATTGTTTAGAATGTAAACCGACTTGATTAGTAATTCTGTTACTGGAAAATCGGTATATAAAAGTGCTAAATAAATAAATAAGATCTTTTCCATACTATGTTTCAGGCCATTGTATTAGGACCCTTGGAGTATTGTAATAGTCATTATCATTGCCTTCTCAAAATTCAAATATATGTCCTGCAACTTATACTGCACAGTGCATCAAGATTAATTGCTGGTCTACAGTGGAATGATCATATAGCATCTATTTTACGTGGGTTACATTGGTTGCCTGTACAGTGGCATGCCCAGTTTAAAGTTGTAGCTGTTATTCATGTTACTCTACACTGACAAGACATGCTCTTTGAGAAAGAGGCTAGAGATTTATATTCCTATATGTAATTTAAGCTCTTCCAGGGCGAGACTTTTAGCTGTTCCTGCACTTCGGGAATCTAAACCGCAGCAGACACGATTAAGAGCGTCTTCTTACATGGGCCCTGTATTATGGAATGCTTTGCCAGTGGAGCTGAGGGAGGAGCAAGACGTAATGTGCTTCAGGAAAATACTCAAGGCAATATATTTTAGTGAAGAATATGAGTAATTGTGCATTTTATCCTTTTCTTTATATTGTTTTAGCATATTATGTATTTCATTATTTTAGACATTTTTTGTTGTTTAATCTGTATTATGAATTGTAAATTATGAATGTTATGTTTTGCTATCCACTTTGAACAACAAATTGTTGTATTTATGCAGAATATAAGAATTGTAAAATAAATATTTGTTCATTCAGAGGGGGGTAATCAAAGGTTTTTATGTAAATATATTCTGAAAATCCCTGCTCCCCCCCCTCCCAATATGCAGATAGAAGTATGCACTGCTTCAGTGTTGCACAAACAAATGGGCAGTGTTAGATCCGGGGTTGGGGGTGGGGGGGTGATTTAATTCATTTCTGAATCTCTGTGCGTGAACGTGCGCACATGCTTTGCACCTGCTTCCATGTCCCTGAGAAAGCAATTTTGAATCTCACCGCAATCTCCATTTGACACCTCCTGATAACCTCCTACACAAAATATTCTCTGCACAGAGAAGATTCCTTCCCTTGACCCTTGCAATCATAGCTGAAGAAGGGACCTTATGTGGCTTTGATTGCTCATGTAGTACATCATACATCCCAAACCCAGATTAGCAAAAATGAAAGCTGCCCGTGTCACCCCCAGCAGGGTCCACGTTGATCCAGCAGTTCCTTACTTAAGGATCTAATTATGTATAGGTGAGAGGAGAGACAGGGGAGATGTGATAGAGAGCTATTAATAGTGCAGGAAAAGCAAACCTTTCCAATGAAAAGCAGCAGAACAGGGGCTCATGGTATGAGGCTCTGCAGGCAACACCTAGGAACAATGTCAGGAAATATTCTTTGCTGAAAACTAAAGAATCCCTATATGATGCCACATAAGAAAAACCACTACTGTATATAGTTTGTTAGAAGGTGAACCTCATAAAAAAGACAAATAATCTCATATCATAAACATGTCAGAATCCACTATAAAGTGGACAAACTCACGTCTTAGGATTTTATTCATTGGTCACTTTCATTTTTTGAGTCATTTTCTAATGCAATTAAAACTTTAAAGTGCTAGCGGTCGGGTCCGGGAAACGGACGCTCAGTTAACAAGCCTCCCTTTCCTGAAACCCTGGCTGTGCGCCGATCAGGAAAACAGATGCCGATTAAATTTGGGCGTCCATTTTCTAAACCGGCGGGCAGCCGACCGCTTGCGGGCTCTCATTGTCAAGGAAGCGCTAATTTAAATATTGCATGGCGCCCCCGGAGAGGTGCCTGGGGGGGCGCCGAGTGTTCAGCGCCCGCTTTCAGCGCATTTTAATTGCATCGGCCCCCGTTGTTAGGAAGCGGGGGGGGGGGGGACGACTCCTGTGGATGCAGAGCAAATGCTTATATTTAGTCCCATGATGGTCATGTGCTCAGCGTGTGGCGCACGTGAGCGTCATCTCTCAGGTGTGCCCTGATAGGAAAAAAGTTTGAGAACCCCACTGGGTTAGCAGGTAAAAGTCTATCCTTAGTATGAGACCAGACTTGCCAACTGAACTGAATTTCTCCCTTTACCAGTAAGATGGAAAAAAACACTTGGGAAGCCCTTTGGAAAGGGGAGGAAAGTAGTAATTTTCAAATTACCAAGAAATCAGTGTGGTAATGAGAACTTTAAAAGCATGTGGACCCTCTACAGATACTTGCAAAGGAGGAGGTGTAATGTGCTACTGCCCTTAGCAGGCTTTTCATTCTTAACCTACTCCAAAGTGACCTCTTCTTCCCACCCCCTCCCTACCACCATCCCGTAGGTAAATCTTAGGAGATGCAGATTTTCAGCCCTGAGCTTTGCATCTTCCAATCCTGTTTGATGAAAAGGAGCCCAGAACCAAATAGGTTGGCAACTGAACTGCTCATTCAATGCTGCTGCAGGGTGGTCTGCCTGAGCGGGAGAGGGATGTCTGAGCAGGACAGAACGGATATCTTGTATCCAGTGACAGTAAAAAAAAAAAAAGGTCTACGCATGTTATCCATGCTTTACTGGGCAGGAGGGAGAAGTATTTTTCAGTATTTTACGCTTAGGGTCTGAGACAAGTCTGGTTACTATCACACAGCTGAAAACTCTGCTGTTCGCTCAGAGCCTGTAAATGCTGGGGTGTGACATGAATTTCTTTTTTAGCTGAGGCTAGGAGTTGCAAGGTGTCTGTGTGTGTTAAGGTATTTGGGGCATGGCGGCAGCTCATGTTTGCTTCTTTTCATGTTGCCTATAAGACGTTTTATGAATGTTTTCACTGTTCTCTGCATAGAACTATGAATATTGCAGCATAAAAATGTGTTCAAACCTTTTTTTTTTTAAAGTATTATTTTGCAGCCACTTAAACCAGCTATGGTAATATAACTGGTTAATGTATCTGGGTATGTATACCTGGATACATTCAGGTGAGAATATTAGCATGATGTTTATCCCACTGAATATCCCTAACTTAAGATGGAAGTTGTCTATTTGCCAATTTTCTGAATATTGTCCTTGTACTTTAGAAAAACAAAGTTCAATCAGAGAACTGTTATAATTAGCAGATGACTTAAGCCACAGCCCCAGTTTCCTGAGGCAGCTCAGGGGTAGATTCTGTGGCAATTTTATGACACATGTGCATATTAAATAACATTTAATTTATTTTATAAAAATAATGGTATTCTAACCTTTCATATGTGACATCTTCCACCCACCTCTCCCCCCTGGCTAAGGGCACATATTTCAAAGCCTGCAGAGCACTGACCCACTCAGTTCAGCCTCTGGAAAACCAGGCATGGATTTGTGCTTTGAGGAGCACAATTACCTGCGGTCCCCAAGGGATCACTGGCACAAAATGCAGTCCATACAAAAACTGGTGTTCCAAATCAGTAAGAACATTTTTTAAAACCAAAAAGAATTGGAGTCCAGAAAAAAGGAAGCAAAATTCAGCAGAACAGTCCAGTTCCTAATAATAATAATAATAATAATAATAAATCACGGCTTCTATGACAGTTCACACAAAGCTTGAGCGAGGTTACTCACTTACGTTTCATAAGATCCTTCACAGGAGGATTCTCCCTTTCAGGCTCCCGTTAATATTTCTGTTTCCTCTTCAGGCCCGGCATGACCGGGTGTGTGCATACCATTCATTTGCACAGGGCGGCACACCCGGGATGGCAGCGGCAACAAGAGAGGCCGCAGGGCTGCAGCAGAGCCAAACCCGCTGGCGGCTGAAGAGGAAGAGAGGCCGCCGGCAAAATTCAACCCGCTGGTGGCTGAAGAGGAAATACTGCACCGCTGTAATATGCCACGTTTGTGCCCACGCCGCAACTTTTCTTGCTTCAGCACAAACACCCCTCCCCCACTCCCCCGAGGAGCATGTCGGTGAGCAGGTCGGGGTGGGGCTGATGAGAAGAGCAGCCCACAGGGCCATGGTGGAGCTCATCCCACCACGGCCCAAAGAGAAGAGGAGCCCGCAGGGCTGAGATGGAGCTCATCCCACCAGGCCTGAAGAGAAAAGTAGGCCATGTATGTACGTGTCCGAGTCGTTGAGAGAGTTTATGTATGTGTGTTGGTCTGAGTGAAAGTTTGTGTATGTGTGAGACAGCCTGTATGCATGTGTGTCTGTGTGACAGCTTTTATGCATGCGTGTGTCGGTGTGAAAGCTTGTGTGTGTGTGTGTGGCTGTGTGAGAGTCTATGTGCTTGTGTGTGTGAGAGAGAGCTTGTGTCTATGTGTATATTTATGTGTGCACCCGCGAGAGCCTAGGTTTCACAGATAGGCCCTCACAGGCATGCGCATACACATATTATGTGTCTGTGAGGGAGAGAGGGTGTATGTGTGACAGCACAGACATGTATATGAGAATTGTTATTGTGTGTGGGTATGAGGGAGACATGATAAAGTTTGTGTGGCCCTATCTCCCTGAATCCACAAAAATCTCAGGGTGACTGGAAATCGAAAGATCACAAGTATGGAGAGCAGGAGATTTTTTAATCCTTATTAGTTTTAATTATTGGGTGGAATTTGACTTTTTTTGCTGTTTAGAAATATTTACTGTTTTTTGGGAAATATTAGAACTTTTTTAATTATTGGATTTTTGGAAATATTGTATTGGTGTTTGGGAAATTTAGGATATTCTATTCATTAACTGGTTTGAAACATTTTTTCTTTTTATGAATATGATTTTACTATTATGTCTTATATTTCTTGAATGTATTATTTAATGTTTTATGAAGAACGGTAATGTTCTACTTTTCCATTGTTGCTCTGCATATAGAGTCCGGCTTGTTGTGAATTCAGTTCTTCTCAGCACATTTCTATTTATACTTTCTGGTTTCTTTATTCTGTATTTGGTCAGGGTCTGTCTGTATTCTGCACATATGACCGAAATAAGCTATTTTGCTGGCATGTAGTTTCTGTGTAGAGATCTACAGCAGCCTGGCTTGTGCTGTTTTCCCAATAGGAGGTGTATTAGTGTTGCAGGGCCTAGTGTAATATTTATTTATTTAATCTAATTTTTATATTCCACTATTCGGCACTTCAAAGCGGATTGCATTCAGGTACTGTAGTTATTTCTTTGTCCCCAGAGGGCTTACAATCTAAGGGGGTTATTTTCTAAATGTTTATCGCGTGTGTTAGGGCCTTATCGCGTGAGTTAGGGCTTTATCACGATAAGGCCCTAATGCACACGATAAACCCTATCACACGCGAAAAGGGGTTTTTCACATGCGATAGGATGTTAATTAGCTGGAGGGGAGGAGTCAGGGAGGGGGAGGAGTCGGCTGCAGCACCACTGCCAGCAATAATGTGAGGAACATTATTGCCGGCAGTAGCTTGGTGAATAGCACTACCTTTCACGGTGGCGCTATTTGCACGAAAGGCTGCAGCTGGCCGCATTGCGGCCAGTGAAATCGCACCACCGTGGTGCAAATTCTGCGGCCTTTTGCATGTCCACTCCCCCCTTCGTCCCCCACCCCCTCTTTCTCTGGATTCATCATTCTGCGAAGAATGATGAATCCAGTCCTAAGTTTGTACCTAAGGCAATGGAGGGTAAAGTGACTATTACGCTGCCATCTGTGACACGGCCCTCTCATCTTTCCACAAGGTTTCCAGCCTCTGGTTCCTCCTCGCTTGCGGCGGTGGGCCGCCAGCTCCGTCCTCGGGCCTCCCCTGGTGCCTCCGGCTCTGCCACACTCCCCGTGTTCTCGATCCTGCTGCTACTACTCGTCAGGCCTCTCCGCGTGGCCCGCGGAGAGACGCCACTACCCGCACATCGCCCCTCCCTAGGCACGCGCGCATTGCTGATCCTTAAGTAGGGACCGTGGCGGGAGCCGAGCCGTGACCCCGGATGATGATGTCAATCTATTCATAGTATTTAAGCTCAGGCTCCATTCCATAGCGTTGCCTTTGCAACAGGTCTTCTCGCTGGTCGAGTACTCATTGCTACTGAGAGATTCGTCTCTTCCCTGCGTTCCTGATCCTCGTTGTTCCCGGTTCCTGTTTCCTTGTTCCTGCCCTGCTTATGCTTCAGATCGACTACACGGACTTTGACTCTGCTTCGCTTGACTACGCTACAGCCTATCTCCAGACCCGGACCTCTGATTGTCTGTCTACGTATCGTCTATCTCCAGACCCTGACCTTTGCTTCGTCCGACTACGCTATTGACTATCTCCGTGATCAGACCTCAGCCTTGCTTGCCACTACCTCTGGATCGCCGCCAGCCCTGACTCAGGCCTACCATTGGACGCCTGTTCTGCCTACTCCCTGATCGTGGATTCATCAGGCTTCAGCCTATCTTTGCTCGAGCGCCCTCTGTCTGCCTTTGTTCCATTGGCGCCTGAGTTTCCAGGACATTATCCTGTCCAGAGTAGGACTGCACCATCTCTCGCCTGCTGTCTCTGGGCTGAACCAGCTTCTCCTACAACTCTATACAGAGGCCCACCTAAGCCCTGCTGGCCCCGGCATCCAAAGGCTCAACCCGCGGGGAACGAGGGCTGGTATAGGTGAAGTTCCAGTGGCCTCTGCCTATCAGCCCACTCCACCTGCCAATGGTGGGGACCCGTAGGTCCTTCCCTATGGGTTGCGTCAACCCTACCTCGGCCCAAGGGTCCACCTCCGATGTAACAGTAACTTGCAGTGTTGCCTTTTCATAGATAAGGTTGTAACTGTTTGAGTGCTGCCAGTTAGGATTTCTTTGGTATGGGAAGTGTACTATATTGCAATGATAATTACGTTTATTCATGGCTTTCTGAGATGACATTATTAATTCCGTAGGAGCTCCAAGTGTCTTTTTTGCAGAGTTTTCTGGTTGGCACCACAGCAATGCATGTAAGTATAATATGCATGTTGTAAGTGATATTTTGCCTCAGAAGACTGTACTTTTGAATGTTCTTTTTCATGTAAAATTTGTTACAAGTGCATAATTATATTTCATTTGGCTATAGAGGGTGTGGAAGTATTGGGGGGGGGGGGGGGTATGTGTGCAAGGCTATAAGGTTTCCCTAGGGTATGTAATACCCTTCCCTTGACCATGAGTTCCATTGGGGAGTGGATGGGTGCCAGTTTTTAAAAATATAGATTGCTGGAGGGAGTTGGGCTTTATTTGACTAGTCTGGGACAGAGATTGAATGAATCGTGGGGAGGAGAGGGGCCGCACAGTAATTGTTTGCAAAGGGCAGCAGCAAAGCTAGCACTGGCCCTGTTCCTCTTCTTCAAGTCTCAATGAAATATTGGAAACAAAACTCTTCACTATCTTACAAGCTTCCTTCCCCAGGCAGATGGTGTCTCCCTTGGACATGAGGTCCCAGTCTTCCTAGTCCTTACCAGAGTGAACTGCCTTAGCTCGGACCAGCGGATCAGTAAATATACACAGAATTCCTTTGAACAGAACTTAGTTGTCAAAACTCCCCCCCTATGACTTACAGAGCCATATTTTATGCAACTCATAAACCCATCCTCTTTGGGGGAAGGATCCTTTCTTTTCCTCGCTCTCTTAACTATACCTCCTTGGACCTCTCGTTGCTGGAAAGTACCTAATGCTGAAACATATTACACCATAGGAAAAAAGTGACAGGGGTCACACATATAGGTCTGGGTATTTTCTATTCCCTCTCTTTTTTTTTTTTTTTTAGCGGAGAATCAGGATCTTAGTGGCTGTTGCAGGGAAGGGAGGAAGGAAAGGAGACTGGCACTGTAAAGCTTGCCACATGCAGACGCACTTTCATACATTGCTTTTATCTTCCTTCGTGTCCATCATTGCGGGAGATAAGATTTCTTTCTTGGTCTGCACTTAGCAGTCAGTCTTCCCGTCACCAGCTGTCTGTGGAGCGTACCTTTCTGACCCTTTCCTGTAACATTAAGGCCTGGCAAAATATCCCTTCTATACCTGGGCTGGATGAATCCTTTTAAAGTTGGTGGCCCTATCCCCAATTCTTCCATCGGGGGGGGGGCAAGGGGCTGCCTGAGGGGAGGATATCATGGTGAGTTTTGGAAAGACAATCTTCATAACAAAAGCTGGCTTCAGCAGCCTGTCAGATACAGCTTCACCCGGAGTATGGGAGAAAACAGATCCATTAAAATTAAAAAAATAAAAATAAAAATTCAAATTCTCTTTCCAAACGGGCCGATTTAGTAAAGTCTGCGGGAGAGCGGGCGAATGCCTGCTCTTCCGGCGCGCGCACAAGCCACTCGCCTGTGTGCGCGATTCTATATTTAAATGAGGCCCGGCGGTAGAAACAGGCAAAAGGAGGCGCTAGGGACACTAGTGCATCCCTAGCGCCTCCTTTTGGCCCGGAGCGGTGGCTGTCAGCGGGTTTGACAGCCAACGCTCAATTTTGCCGGCATCGGTTCTCGAGCCCGCTGACAGCCATAGGCTCGGAAACCGGATGCCAGCAAAATTGAGCATCTGGTTTTCGACCCGACAGCCGCGGGCCGACTTCAAATTAAAAAAAAAATTTTTTTTAACTTTTTTTACCCTTCGGGACCTCCGACTTAATATCGCCATGATATTAAGTCGGAGGTGCACAGAAAAGCAGTTTTTACTGCTTTTCTGTGCACTTTCCCGGTGTCCGAAGAAATTAGCGCCTACCTTTGGGTAGGCGCTAATTTCTGAAAGCAAAATGTGCGGCTTGGCTGCACATTTTGTTTTCTGAATCGTGCGGGAATACCTAATAGGGCCATCAACATGCAGGTTGGATGCACGTTTTCGGCCCCTTACTGAATAAGGGGTAAGGGAAAACATGTGTCTAATGGCGGGTTAACAGTGCGCTCCATGGTGTAATATGTTATCGGGTTATCGGCCCAAAAGAGCGTTCAGAGCACGCTGTTACAATCCAGCCCACCAGGATGGAATCCAGCCACCCCCAGGGTTACAGTGAATTTTTTTGTTGTATAGTTTAGGGATGCAATTCTGATCTCTGGTCTCAAGAGCACGATTGAAGAGAGCAGTGCCAGCATGCTACAGAACCCTGCGTATGTTACTGCTTTCTGTATCCTCCACACACAAAAAAAAAGAACAGAGGAAGCTTTTTCCCTCCGTGCTGTCTGTAGCGTGCAAATTGTGCTGGTCGGTGAGCAAATGAAGCAGTGCTTCTCCGTTCTGTTTAAATTCACTGCATTCCCAGCTGTAGCATGTGATGCGAAAACTGGCCCGTAAGCAATCAAGAATGTGTTTTGGTTTTTCTTGCGGGTACGATCTGTTTCTTGTGTGGAACAGTAACTGTTTCAAATGAACAAAGAATCTCTGCTTCCCTTTTTTTTGTTTTTTTCCAAAACAAAGTTCATAAGTGTAGATTCTGGAATTAAAAAAAAACAAAACCTCATAAAACAGTTTAAACTCAAACCTCAAGGGGCATCCTCTTTTCTGTCTGGAATAAAATCGAGTTAATCTTGATAAAGCATGAGCTAGCTAAGCCTTTTCTATTTTGGTATGTCTTTTAGAGCACAGAACTGAGCCTAAAAGGAATCTGAAGGCGATAAGTGTTGACTTTTGTCAGCATGGGCATTCTGTACTGCAGAAAAGGCTGGAGAGCAGGTGAAAAGCTGGTCCTTATTTCCTGGAAGGGGGACAGTAAACGCCAGACCCTTTGATGGAACTTTTAAACAGGTGCGCGGGTGCATATGTGTGCATGTTTGCTAGCTTGCGCCCCTCCCCCACGGATGCGGCTATTTTAAAATATACACGCGTGTATGTGTGCATGTAATAAAATAGGCCGAGCTCGTGCACTGCAACGCTTTAAAGTAGACATGGGGCCCAAATCCCGCTTCCACCCAGGTGAGTGGGGAGGGATTTTAAAAGGGGCATGCGGCCACGCCATTGCCAGCTTCACCCATTCGTTCCCAGTTCGACTGGCAAGGGATAGGACTTCTAAACCCCCTTAGTTTAATAGCCTCCCTTGCCCCCCTGTTATCACCGACCCTTAAAACCCCGCTGACTGGCCTAGAATGTTTTATTTTATTACTAACACGCCGTCCACGGCAGTAGTAAAGTTACGCGGCGGGGGGGACCCTGGCCACGCGCCTGTGCGTGTAAGTATTTGCACGCCTATCTCTTGACATGCCCATGCCCATGCCCTGCCCAGTCAGCGCCCCACCCCTTTTTCAAAACCTTTGACTTGTGCACCTAGCGGGAGATATGCGTGTACGCGGGCGCCTTTTAAAAATCCACGTCCCGCGCACCGGCCGTCCTTTCCTGTGCATCCCCCGGTTCTGGTGCGCGCCGGCCGTTTGAGAATTCAGCTTTTTAAGTTAAATTATGAAGACGTGAAACACCACATTTTCTACAAACCGGACAAAAATTTGGTGAATTTTTTTAAAAGGCCGGCCAGCACCCGAAACCAGGAGATATGCGCACCGCTCAGGCAGGCACATGCTGCACATTTTCTGAAAGGCATCCACGTACAAACATATCTTCCGCTACGTGCACAAGTCAAAAGTTTGGGGAAAGGGGCGGGGCATGGGCGTGTTCTGGGTGGGGCATGGGCATGTTCTGGGAAAGCCAAGAGATATGCATGTAAATACTTATGTGCACAGGCATGAGCCGGGTCCCCTGCCGCATAATTTTACTACGGCTATGGATGGCGTTTAAGCAATAAAATAAAAAAATTCAAGGCTAGTTAGCAGTGTTTTAAGGGTTGGTGCTAACAGGGGAAAGGGAGACTATTAAACTAGGGAGGGGGTTTGGAAGTCCTATCCCTTGCCTGGGTGATTTGAGAATAAACTGGTGAAACTGGCAACGGCATGGACATGCGCCGTTTTAAAATCCCCCCACATGTACATGTCAACTTAAAATTGCACATACACGTGTGTGCACTCAGTCTATTTTATAACATGGGCGCATATACGCCCGCATGCTGTAAAATGGCCACGTCCCCGGTGTGAGCCGGCAAACATGTGCACCTGTTTAAAAGTAACTATCAATGTGGGGTTTTTGGTTTGGATTTTTGATTTTTACATGCATTGGGTAATTTATTGTAGAATCAGTATTTTCCCCCTTCTCCCCCCCCCCCCTCCCCCACCCCAGGCCATACCTCTGTTCTACCTCTGATCCAGATGTGCATGAAGCCGCGCTAAAAAGAGATAATAAGAGGAAAAAGGGATTACAATAAGACCAAGAATCTAGTTTAAAATAGAAAAAAGGGGCTGACCTTGCAGAAGCTAGGCAGATCCCAGTTGTATGCTTCTGTACGCAGCGCTGCTCTGGCCCTGATATTGAACTTAAAGTTGCATTCTAAACAAATGTGCTAATCCTCTGAAAGATCAGTAGGGCATATGGCAGAACCAGGTCACAGTAATAATCTTTAAAGCATATCCTACGAAGAATATTCATCATAACATTTTGGGGTAGATTTTTAAACCTGTGTGAGCGCGCGCACACATGGACTTACAATTTTATAACATGCGTGCGCATGTTATAAAATCAGGGGTCGGCACGCGCAAGGGGGTGCACAATTGTGCACCTTGCGCACGCCGAGCCCGCGCCGGGCCGTGCTGCCTTCCCCCGTTCCCTTCCCCTACCTCCCCCGCCCTTTGCCCCCTACCTTTTTCATTTTTTTTTTCTTGTTTTAAAACTTACTTCAGTCCTGCTGGCACACGATCCCCGGCACAGCGTCAAATGGCCGCTTTTGCCAGGCCTTTTGAAAATAGGCCCGGCGCGCGTAAGGTGATTTATGCGCGTAGAGCTTTAAAAATCCGGCCCTTTATGTGCATATCCACTCAAGATCAATATTTTAGGAAGGGAAATAGAACCAAGAGCTAAGAGAAACAGATAAGTATGAGAGAAAAAATGTGTGAAGCTTGCTGGGCAGACTGGATGGGCCATTTGGTCTTCTGCCGTCATTTCTATGTTTCTATGATTGTAGTATTTTGAATACAACCTGCCAATCTTCCATTCCCTGCAGCTAACAGGTATGATAGAATAAAGTTTTCCATTTAAAAAATGTTTAAATATACTTTACATTCATACACAAAAAAATGATTAACTTAAGAAACTTTGATATATGATGCTAATGAAATTACCGTACGTTCTGCTTTATTACATGACAATACAAGGAACTGGTGTTCAGTCTGTCTGGAAATCAGTATTTGACAAATGATTCCACACTTGCATGGCTAAACCCTACATACATCTCTTCCACATAAACTTTATCTCTTTATTTAAAAATGCTTCTGCAGTCTGGCATTAGGTTGGTATTTCTAGGTCATATAAAATGTAATTGTTTTTATGTATCAAGGCAGTGCCAAGAATGCCTGAATAAGGCTGATAATTTGCTTAATGGGACAATGCTGAGTCTAAAGCTTTGCATGGTTGATGCTGCTTGTGCGCGATTCTAAATGTAATTCTGAAACGCAACTTTATTATACATTTTAAATTGTTAGGAGAATTGGTGTGCTGTTACTAGTAAAATAATAATCTTTTTAATTCTTTTCCTAAAATACATTTCCTGAGAGTTAGGAATCAGCAGGGATTTTTTTCCCATCATTTCTATGCATAAACAGATTATATTATTCAGCAAATTAAACAGCGGCTGCTCTGGAGCCTGAATCGAACTTTTTTTTTTGGTTTTTTTTAAAGCGGTTGACATGGAGTTTGTTGCACTTGCAGTTAACTGGAAAATCCAAATTCACAAATTTGTTTGTCCAACCATTACATGGTTGCATGTCAGCCTTGTGAAAGGTTTTCATCAGTCTCTGCCTGTAATGCCGAGCCCCTTGGCTTTAAAGATTGTTTATTAATAGTTCATCCGTGTAGACCTAGCTTGATTTTGATCTGTTGACTGTGTAGTATTTATTTAGCAGCAGAAATGCAAAATTAGCAGCGCACCCACATTTGGGTAGGGATTTGAAAGCAAAGGAGATCCAGAGGGAATGCTGTATAATCACAGAGTGAGTTTGAGGGCCCAACGCACCTTAAATCCTTTTGGCCTCTGGAGAGTTGGTACGTGGGGCAGGGGAAACACAAATATCAACTGCCTTAACAGCAGATATTCAGGAGATATTTGGCAACAGAAAAAGGAAAATACTACTCATGGGTTGAAAATAGACATTGCGAGTGCCTAGGATGAGGAGCCACCACAAGTGCTCCATAAACATTCTCGGTTCTGCCCACAGACACACCCACAAACACTTTTGTTGCACAACTTGACCATAAGTAATGCTATCCTTAAAACTGTTGACTATGATTATAAGCGATGTGTAGGCCTAGGACATATTCACTGGGGGCTCCTCCCCCCTTGCAATTCTTCCTTAGCTCTAAACAAGCCAAAACTTTATTAGCACTCACAGGAGTGGGCAGGAGGATCTGCCCCAGAGTAACTCATCCCGTCCTCTGTAGTGGCTCTGCCTCACCAGTTCAAGGAAAGAGCCAGCCTTGCCTACCACTACCAGATTATCAGTCAATCAGGTCCTGAGGCTGTAATACTTATTATTCAAGAAATGGCAGTCATTTACGTAAGGAGAGTGGCGTGAAAGCCCCACATGTGACTACAAGGCAGTAATACAGGGAGATTTAATGGGGCCATGACCATTTGACAGAGGTGATAAAAGTGAAGTAAAATGATTTCTATAAATATCTTACTGGGGGAAGGGGGGGAGTAGTTTGCTCATCCTCTCCCACTTGTGTGCATTGGGTTTGTCCAGGGTGGGGTGGAGGACAAAGGTTCTTGGGCCATAAGATTGAGTTCTGATTCTGGTTCGTGCTCCTCAGAAAGCCTCGCCTCCCTCTTTTCTTCCATTGCCCCAGCCACGCCTTGCATCTGGAGGTCTAGCTTGCCCAGGCCTGCATCAGATTCTGGGTCCCCTCCCTCCACCTGTCTGGTTCCCAGCCCTCCGCGCGTGTCTGCCGCCTCCCTCTGATTGGGAGAAGGCCCACATGGTCATTCCCTCACTGGACTCTCAGACTGTGGGGTTATTTCTTTTAATGAGTGAGGGGGTTTTGGCCCCTTGATAAGTCTTTTTTTTTCTGAATACACAGACTTTTCCCACACTGTTCTCTCTTTTTCATGATCTTTAATATTCCACTTATCAGCCATGATTTACAGGAATGATAAGTGGGGATTTTGAACAAAGTAGGACAAAGAGGGGAACCTAAATTATTAATAAAACAAAATGTCATCCTTCTCTTAAAAAAAAAAAAGGGGGATGGACGGACTGGGGCTACTATTTGCTCCCTAAGGTGGCTGCTTTTAAGATGAAAAAAAAATGCTAAATATACTAATGAATTTAAAAGGGCAAAAAACCCCTCCTCTTGTTCACGGAGAGCCTCCCCTTCCTGTCAAGGAAGCAAACCCCAAAGCCCAAGGGCTGGTAGGGGTAGTGTGAGATATGGAAGCAGCTGAGGCAGGAGTTGGGGGAGAGGAAACTCAATCATAGCTTCCTCCCCCCCAAAAACACTCCCTCCACCACCTCTCCTGCAGCCTGCTTTCACCTCAAGGTGGAAGGCTACAGCACTTGCCCTCCAGAAAAGGGGGGGAGGGTGCGAGAGAAGTCTGCTTCCTGCAGTGTCAGAGAAAGCTGCAGCTCCTCTCCTAAAAGCAAGGAGACGGGAAGGGGAGGGCTTTCCTGCTCCACAGCGCAAAGATTTAAGGAAATAGGGATATGCTTCTTTCAGGGGTTGCGCTGCTCCTCCCCGGGAGTATGCCCGCCGCCCCAGAAGGTGTCCCAGGGAAAGGCAAAAAAAGAAGACGCACTTTACCGTCCTGTTTCCTGGAGAAGCAGGGAGTTTCGCTGGTGAGGAGTCTCTGGAGAGGAGCAGATGCAAGGACCAAAAGAGAGGGCGTAAGAAGGGGGAGAATAAACAAGCAAGCACGTTTGTTTTTAGGGGGGAGAAAAAAAAAGGGGTTAGTTGGTGCAGCAATTGGTGGAAAAAAAATGTGTGGTAATGGTAAGGGAAAACTGAGCAGTAATTTTTCCTCTAAAAAAAAGTCACTACCTCTTCAGGCTGGCTAACTACTGCAGAGATTAGAAGACAGTCGCTTGGCCTAGCCCCGAGAACCTAGACAGAGAAACAAAGCAAAATAGGAGAGAGCTAATAAGGAGCTCAGAAGCAGCCAATAACCAATCAGAAAAACGAGCTCTGCAACATGCAGAGAATCTAAGCTGTGCAATATCACAAAATAACACTGGGTGGCAGCATAATAAAGAAATATATACATGCAATGCGGAGGCAGAACAGGGATCCTGGTGCCCTATGAACAATCATGCGCAACTACTCAGAGATTTTCTCTGTTTTAATAGACCCTGCCCCTCACTGTTCCTAATCTGATTATTATAGCATTTGTCCTGGGCCCAGCAGCCATGCACCTGTGCTCCTTCCAGAATCCTTAATTTTGGACTCTAAATTTGACTGCCAGGTGTCATCCTTATATATGACCATGACTCCCTCCCCCCAAGGACTGTGAATGATGCCACTGTAGCATCCCCAGCCATTCTAAGGTATGTATGAATTGATCTAGGAATCGAACCAGGTACTGTACCCTTTGCATGACAGCACATAGCATTGTCTTTGGCAAGCCTTGCTCTTAAGTTTTTTAGGTAGGTTAGTGTGGAGGATTTGAATATATTTATCTGGCTGATATATAATTCACAGGATTTAGCTTTACAGTGATTTTATAAATATTCTGCCATTTTATCAACAGTTTGCACTCTGAGGAAGAGGGTAGTACCAGAATGCAGTCTCCTACTCGAGAGGACAGATTATTTGTTTTCTAATTATAATAGTTGGGCTTGAATGATTTGAGCTTCCTGGAGGTGCCTCTTAAAAGCTCATTGAACTTTTCTTAGGTGGTTCTGAATTCCAAGAACACAGGGGTTAATTTTCTATGGGTCAGTCTAGTTACCTAACTTGGGGAGTTAGGCAGCTAGATTGGCTCTTTTTTAAAATTTGAATGGGACTGAATGCCTAAATTTAGCTACTTGAAAAGTGGGCAACCTGGAGGCTTTCCGAGACTCTGGGGGCCTACTAGACACCAGAGCTTTGGCTGATGGGGTGGGACCTAGATCCCAGGGATATTATTGTAACCTACTCCCATGTCCTCCCTATTATGAAGGTGTTACTCTGGAGCTACAGATACCTGACACAGCTTCTTGGAGTTCTCAGTGCTCATTCCAAACAGGGGGGAAGCAAATATTCAGGATCTTTAAGCACAGGACTGTAGGGAGAAGAGTTAGGATTTCCTTCCCACCTCTTTATTTACCAACAATCTTTCCTGTCCATCTGCTTAGAGAATTTATCAAACTGTGTGAGGAAAATCTTATTTATTCAGTGGCTACTGTAATGACACTAATACAGGGACAGCAATTATCATTAGGGAAACAAAAAACAAGAAAACAAGAAAACAATAGTTACGAAAGCATGCTTGATATCCAGGGCTTATCAGATTGCAGAATTAATGTTAACACCACATCCCTCTAGCCTGAACTTGCATATGTAACGGGCTAAAAAAAGCCTTAATTTCATAACCCACTAAACTGGGATTAGAGTCCAGTTTCTCACCAATATGGGACTTGCAGTGACACACGCTCTCGGGGTTCTCGGTCTGGTGGTCTCTCCCTTCTCAGGTCTTTGGCGCAGAGGTAGAGAGGATAGACTTTGCCGCTGAAGCAACAGGGGTTATTAAACTCTCCAGTCTGATACAGGTAGCGGGTGGGACCTGATCTGCTGTCCACTTTTTCTCTGCAAGTTGCTTCTGCCCAAGATACTGTCGTCTTATTTTGGATAGGTAATGATTGACTGACAATGATTGACTGACAATGACTCTGAGTCCACTGCTTTTAAGGGCTTACCTCTGCATAGTTCAGCAGCTTTGTGCATAGTCAAGTGAATATACAATTAGGGGTAGATTTTAAAGGATGACACATGCCCCTCTCCACCCCGACCCCTAACCTAACTCTAACTATCCCCATTTTTTTTTGTTTGTTTTTTTACTTACTGCTCCATCTGAGCAGAAGCAACTTCCGCCGGCGTGAGCTTCCCCGGAACAGCGGCTAATGGCTGCTGTCCCTGCCAGCCTCTGTTCTGCTCCGCCCCTTTGTCAGGGACAGGCACTTGTGCACGTATTGGGACTTACGCTTGTGGCAAGCCCTTTTGAAAATGCGTGCAGTGCACACAGGGCCCAGCCACGTGCGTAAGTCACAATTATTATGTGCACAGCCCTTTGAAAATTCATCCTCAAAGGCTTTGATAGGATGATTTTCACACCCTTTTCAGGTCCTTTTTTCTTTCTCCAGGTTCAGCAAGTGGTCAACCTGATGATTGCCAGTTCATGTCTGACAGTGCATTGAAAAGGCCTCTTCTTGGATTGGCCCCAAAGCCATAAAAAGAAGCCCCTGGTGTTTTGGCTGCACAGATTCACATAGCATCGATTGTCCTTCTGTGTCTCTTGGCCTCTTTTGACACCATTTAGGCTGGAAGGGCCTGTGAATCTGTCACGTAGGTCATATGCACAGTAACTGCAAGTCTCTTTCATATCTGCATTTGGCTGCAGAGAGTCAAACAGGCCAATGTCCATTTTTACTGACGTTAGAGAGTCCATCTTAGCTGCTTGTCCTGTTAGCAAGAATTGGGATATTTCCTAAAGGACTAACTGTCTTCACAATAATTACTCTTCAAATAAGGAGTGATGTTCCAACAAAATAAAAGTTTACTGAAAGAACATTTTTTTCAGTGGTGACAATCTGACAAAAAAACACCTTTTCTAGGAGATGAATCCGAAGACTTTTAATTGTTCAAGTTCCATTGCACTCAAGATTCCTCGTCTTTACTACAAACAATTTTTAGGAACCTCTGGAGCCTATTTCCAAGCTTTCTCAGACATCACTGGTATCTGGACTCCTTGAATCCAAACTTCTTGAACCTCCTGTCTCCTCCTTTTATGCCTTGGTTGGGTACACCCACCTTCTTCTACTTTGCTAAGGTACCTTGCCAGCATCAGCTTGCAAACAGGAATAGATAATGTAAAGGTCTAGGGATGTGAATCGTTTTTCAACGATTAAAATTATCGTCCGATAATGTTTATATCGTCTTAAATCGTTATAGAACACGATACAATAGAAATTCTAACGATTTATCGTTAAAAATCGTTAAATCGTGTTAGTGCGCACTAACTCGAGTTAGTGCGCACTAACTCCCCGTTAGTGCGCACTAAATCGATTTAGTGCGCACTAACTGAAAATGATACAAATAAACACTTTCCAGGTCACTGAAGGTCAGTTAGGAATGAATATGTGTTCCTATTGGCTGGCTGCCCTCTTATCTATTGATATTACCAAGGTTACCACTGAGGTGATGGTTGGGGGGATGGGAAATGGAACTGGAAACTAACGAACACCAACAGAAAATGAAACAAAGTGTTCACACTTCCCAGGTCAGTAAAGGTCATTTAGGAATGAATATGTATGTATGTATTCCTATTGGCTGGCTGTGCTCTTATCTATTGATGTTACCAATATGGTTGGGGGGATGTGAAATGGAAACAGTTGGAAGCTTGACAAAAAAAGTAATGTAATGATCAGCACTCACGTGACTAGAACTTGTTTGTTTATTATTTTTGTTAGCAGGCACCTGAAATGCTAGTGCATGTTGAATTTGCCAATCACTGTGCATTTTAGAAAGGTGGTCCTGGCTGGAACTGTACACAGTTCAAATATATGTAATTGATTGTTGGTAAGTGTATTTTTTAAGTAGCCACACTGGCACCAGTATGTTTACTTTTCCTCCTACTTAACTCACTAGCTCAGCTTTGTAAGAAGGGCTTCTCTGCTTGTGTGTTGTTTTTGTTTGGTGTGAGGAGAGCAGAAACATCAGATCTTTATTCAATCTACTACAGTCATCTCTTACAGTGCCCTATCCCTATTAATACCAGGAGTGTTGTGATCTTCCTGCACACAGTGCCCTAACCCTGATACCAGTCTGAGACAGCTCCCTCCCTGCATTACTAGTGAGAGGCTGGCTTCACAGACAGGGGGGAGCTGCCTGACCCTCACTCCTGACTTCCCCCATGTCCCAGCTAGTGAATGGTGTGTGGGTGAGGGGGGGGGAGGATGGTGAAGTCTGAGACAGCTCCCTCCCTGCATTACTAGTGAGAGGCTGGCTTCACAGACAGGGGGGAGCTGCCTGACCCTCACTCCTGACTTCCCCCATGTCCCAGCTAGTGAATGGTGTGTGGGTGAGGGGGGGGGAGGATGGTGAAGTCTGAGACAGCTCCCTCCCTGCATTACTAGTGAGAGGCTGGCTTCGCAGACAGGGGGGAGCTGCCTGACCCTCACTCCTGACTTCCCCCATGTCCCAGCTAGTGAATGGTGTGTGGGTGAGGGGGGGGGAGGATGGTGAAGTCTGAGACAGCTCCCTCCCTGCATTACTAGTGAGAGGCTGGCTTCACAGACAGGGGGGAGCTGCCTGACCCTCACTCCTGACTTCCCCCATGTCCCAGCTAGTGAATGGTGTGTGGGTGGGGGGGGGGGGGGGGGAGGATGGTGAAGTCTGAGACAGCTCCCTCCCTGCATTACTAGTGAGAGGCTGGCTTCACAGACAGGGGGGAGCTGCCTGACCCTCACTCCTGACTTCCCCCATGTCCCAGCTAGTGAATGGTGTGTGGGTGAGGGGGGGGGGAGGATGGTGAAGTCTGAGACAGCTCCCTCCCTGCATTACTAGTGAGAGGCTGGCTTCACAGACAGGGGGGAGCTGCCTGACCCTCACTCCTGACTTCCCCCATGTCCCAGCTAGTGAATGGTGTGTGGGTGAGGGGGGGGGGGGAGGATGGTGAAGTCTGAGACAGCTCCCTACCTGCATTACTAGTGAGAGGCTGGCTTCGCAGACAGGGGGGAGCTGCCTGACCCTCACTCCTGACTTCCCCCATGTCCCAGCTAGTGAATGGTGTGTGGGTGAGGGGGGGGGGGGGGAGGATGGTGAAGTCTGAGACAGCTCCCTCCCTGCATTACTAGTGAGAGGCTGGCTTCACAGACAGGGGGGAGCTGCCTGACCCTCACTCCTGACTTCCCCCATGTCCCAGCTAGTGAATGGTGTGTGGGTGAGGGGGGGGGGGGGAGGATGGTGAAGTCTGAGACAGCTCCCTCCCTGCATTACTAGTGAGAGGCTGGCTTCACAGACAGGGGGGAGCTGCCTGTCCCTCACTCCTGACTTCCCCCATGTCCCAGCTAGTGAATGGTGTGTGGGTGAGGGGGGGGGGTGGATGGTGAAGTCTGAGACAGCTCCCTCCCTGCATTACTAGTGAGAGGCTGGCTTCACAGACAGGGGGGAGCTGCCTGACCCTCACTCCTGACTTCCCCCATGTCCCAGCTAGTGAATGGTGTGTGGGTGAGGGGGGGGGGGGGAGGATGGTGAAGTCTGAGACAGCTCCCTCCCTGCATTACTAGTGAGAGGCTGGCTTCGCAGACAGGGGGGAGCTGCCTGACCCTCACTCCTGACTTCCCCCATGTCCCAGCTAGTGAATGGTGTGTGGGTGAGGGGGGGGGGAGGATGGTGAAGTCTGAGACAGCTCCCTCCCTGCATTACTAGTGAGAGGCTGGCTTCACAGACAGGGGGGAGCTGCCTGACCCTCACTCCTGACTTCCCCCATGTCCCAGCTAGTGAATGGTGTGTGGGGTGAGGGGGGGGGGAGGATGGTGAAGTCTGAGACAGCTCCCTCCCTGCATTACTAGTGAGAGGCTGGCTTCACAGACAGGGGGGAGCTGCCTGTCCCTCACTCCTGACTTCCCCCATGTCCCAGCTAGTGAATGGTGTGTGGGTGAGGGGGGGGGGGGGTGGATGGTGAAGTCTGAGACAGCTCCCTCCCTGCATTACTAGTGAGAGGCTGGCTTCACAGACAGGGGGGAGCTGCCTGACCCTCACTCCTGACTTCCCCCATGTCCCAGCTAGTGAATGGTGTGTGGGTAAGGGGGGGGGGGGAGGATGGTGAAGTCTGAGACAGCTTCCTCCCTGCATTACTAGTGAGAGGCTGGCTTCACAGACAGGGGGGAGCTGCCTGACCCTCACTCCTCCGGGGTATTGTGATCTTCCTGCACACAGTGCCCTATCCCTGATACCAGGGGTGTTGTGATCTTCCTGCATGCAGTGCCCTATCCCTATTAATACCAGGAGTGTTGTGATCTTCCTGCATGCAGTGCCCTATCCCTATTAATACCAGGAGTGTTGTGATCTTCCTGCATGCAGTGCCCTATCCCTGATATCGGGATGTGTGCAAGAAGATCACAACACCCCCGGTATCAGGAATAGGGCACTGTTTGCAGGAAGATCACAACACCCCCAGTATCAGGAATAGGGCACTGTGTGCAGGAAGATCACAACACCCCTGGTATTAGGGATAGGGCACTGTGTGCAGGAAGATCACAACACTCCTGGTATTAATAGGGATAGGGCACTGTGTGCAGGAAGATCACAATACCCCTGGTATCAGGGTTAGGGCACAAGTTCTAGTCACATTGACTGATCACATTACTTGTTTTGTCAAGCTACCAACTGTTTCCATTTCCCATCCCCCATATACTGTCAGTAGGAAACTTGGTAACATGAATAAATAAGAGGGCAGCCAATAGGAATACATATTCATTCCTAAACTGACCTTAACTGACCTGAAAAGTGTCAAATTGTATCATTTTCAGTTAGTGCGCACTAACTCCCAGTTAGTGCGCACTAATCGGAAAAAAACGATTTTTAACGATTTTTTAACTAAAAAATCGTGCCTAAGACGATTTTCTTGCCCTGCCACACGATTTCTATCGTTAAGACGATATGGAAAACGATTCACATCCCTATAAAGGTCCACTTTCAGCCACCGTGTGCCTTGGCTAACTAGCAGTGTATGTTCAGCACTGCAGTCACACCACTGAATATATCCGGGTATCTTACAGTTAGCTGGTTAAGGTTATCTGGCTAACTCTAGGACAGGTCAGCAACATAACTTATCCAGCTAACCCCACTCCTCCCTGGAATGCCTCCTGCCCACCCCCAGAAAGCCCCGACCTTTCCAGCTAAATTCTTGCTGGTTAACCAGTTATTTGGCTAGAATTAAGCCGGATAAGTGGCTGAAAAACCAATTTTTGCCATTTAGATGGATAATTTAACTGCTAGCCAGATAATGTTCTTGCCTTGACATAACCGTACCCTGGGGCTGCCCATTTTTTTATTACTAAATTTAGGGACCCAGTGAAACTAGAATGTCACTTTAAAAACAAAGATTTAGCTGGCTAAACCCTTTGTAAATTCCCTTCCCCCCCCCCCCCCCCCATGTGCCTTAAAAAGAAGTCAGTAATATTATTTTGCTGTTAACAAATGATAGCTCCAAAACACTAGGAAATTACTGTGTGGATTATTTTAATAGTTGTTTAAAGTAATTTAGAAAACCCAAATCGGCCTCAGAAGTTCCCACATATTAACATTTTATTCCTCTCAATAGCCATGGCCAAGCTTAGAAAAAAAGACACCTCCAAGTTAAATTTCTTAGCACCTCAGCGATGAATCTCAGAATTAAAAATGGTCCCTCCCAAAACTCACACAGCCTTTATAAGTATTGTAAGGGGTTATCAAATTTGATGGGGGGGGGGGGGGGAGACATTAATGTGCCTAGAGTCACTCCCTTGACCTCTCTCCACCCCCAGAAACACCTTCTTTCTCAACAGTGGAAAGGCGACACATGCTCTGCTTGCAGTGAGTAATATATGCGTGCTTTTACTCTGCAAGTTGTACTCTTACTCACACAGAATGAGCAAAGTTCAGAAGGCTGTGTCAATAGGTTTTCACCTGCATTAAGCACAGAGAATTGCTGTCTTTATGTGCTCCAGAAGAAAATCATTTTTATTGTATTTCAAATTTCCTTAAGGTAATAAAGGGACAATTTTTGGCACAGGAGAGTAGACGCTACTGAGAATATACCCTATGTAAAATATTTCTAGAGGTACATATATGAAATGGGGAAATCAAGGAAAGGAAAAGGAAACTGTCAGTGTAAGGAAGAAGCCATACTGAGTCTTGTGAACTTGAGATAGGCATTTCCCCTGGTCAGTCTCCTTTGCTCTCAAATAAGAGGTATTAGAATATCAATTTCCCTGGTTTGGGGAGGGGGTTATGGTGAAACATGTCTGGTTTACAGTGATCAGAAAATCATTTTATTGTAATATGTTGCTCCTGTTTTGGGTTTGTGACCTGAATTTTGCAGGGATCACACTCAGTCCTGGTTCTAAGTCCTCACACAGTCCCAGGGCATGGATTCTCTAAATGGAGGGGAGGTTGAACCTCCAGGACTCATGGCTGCAGGAGGAATCTCTCTTTCTCTCTCTCTCTCTCTTTTTCTCTCTCTCTCTCTCTCTTTCTCTCCTTCTCTTCTCACAGCTTAAGAATTTCTGCGGTGTCTCCATGTCAATAACCATGCCAGACACTCAAGTGAGGTGTCATGAATTAAACTTTACTGTAACAAATTTTCAGTGGATATCATTTAGCACCAGTTCGGGTTCTCCAGCCAAATCCAATCATTTTTCTCAGTTACAATCCTGTTTCTCTGCCTAGCACTAAAAAGACTTCACCCAGAATTTGGAAGACAGGATCTTAGAAAGACAGGGGATCCCCTATTCAAAATAAATCTCTCTTCCCAAGATGAAGGAAAAAAATATCTGAGGTCACAGATGCTCTCCCAGGGACCCAACCACTCAGGCCTCTCTGCTCCTGGGGTGTAGATTCTGCTAAGAGTCTCCGAATTAACTTTTTTTCTACTCCCCATGCTCCTCCCAGATGTTGAAAATTGAATCTTGTTTTAAAAGTTTAAAATACGTGAAAAGATGACATTCTTAAAACTTCCTTTCAACAAATAGGACACACAAATATTCTCACAAAATCCAGGAATGCTTCATTTCTGGCAAGTCATTGCTGGTCCTCCACATGTTGTAGGATAGGAACCACAGATCATCTCTTTCCCAGACCTCCACCAGGCAGGGGAAAATTGCTCCCTGAGCTAGGACCCAGTATCTATAAACAGCTCCAAAAATAACTCTCTCAGAAAACTAGGGTTGAAATTCAAGAAGGGGGAGGACAAGATGGCCACGCGTTGAGGACGCTGTTTTGCTGTCTTTAACGTTCTGTTTTTCTTCAATGGCTCTGAAAAGGGAAGGTATGAGTTTTCCCTTCTGAACTCACTCACCTCTCGGGACAGCAAACCATAACATCTTTTGCGAACCCTGCTTCTGCCCTGTCCAGTGGCCAGTTCTCTGTTGCTGGGTCTGATGGAGGAGTGTCGACCCAGCCTGGAGAGGAGGTTTCCCTCAGCTCCAGGCCCCAAGAGTCTCTGCCATCAACCAGACGCGCTTCCTCCCTGAATGCAGCATTGTCACAGTGTTATGGTCTGTGGGTATGTGGACCCTTGGCCCGAGATGAGAGTTGTTACCACCTGAGGGGAGGAGCCCCACAGGTCCACACCATCGGGAGGCGAGGTCAGGCGCAGCAGGGAGCTCTGGGTGAGACTGTGGAGAGGTCCCGAGGAGGGATTCCCACAGGAGGTAGACAGGCTGGAGATAATACCTGGGCAGAGACCCCCGAGGGGGAAGGTGCTAGGCAGGCCGCAGAGCAGGAGCTGCGAGACTGGCCATGCAAGAGGTATTCCGGAGAAGCAACCCCGAGGGGCAGAGCTGCGCAGCAAAGGAGGTGCTGATGCAATGACATAGGCCAACCCGCGGAGCAGGGAAACCCGAGTCAGGTCTCCAATGATAACGTCTGCTCAACCCTGAGGAGCAGGAAGCACTGACAGTCTCTGTATAGCATGGGAGCACTGCCCCGAGGAGCGGGGTAGTGCTGACAGTCTCTTGTATAGCACGTAGGCACAACCCCGGGGAGCGGGGAAGCACTGAGGTAGAACTCCCGAGTGGTAAAGGTGTTCCAGGGAACAGCCTGAGTAGCGGGGAGCCTTGCAGGGTAGGACTTCAGGAGGTGCAGGGCCAGTCCAAGGAGAGGGGGGAGGCCAGGGGCCAAGTCCCCATAGAGTGCGCACACTGACCCCTGAGGAGCGGGTACCAGACAGAGTCCAAAGTCCAAGGAGTCCGATAGCGTAGCCACAGGAACATGGAGGCAGGAGCTTGTAGAGATGTACGGAACTCATTGCCAAGTTGGCTAGTTGGAGGCGAAGGGGGAGCTTCAGTACCTTGATCCAATGACATCATCAATCAGAGATGCCTCTGAGGTTCCTGCCGAAGAGGCTTCAAAGGAGAGCCCCGTGGCGCGTGTGTGCGCCTAGGAAGGCCCAGAGTCGACGTGGGTGGCGGCGGTGTCTCGGCCGCCACAAGGAGCCATGGGGAATGCGGCAGTGGAGACTAGCCTGCGCCACGAGTAGACCCAGGGAGGGCAGGAGAACGGTGCAGGATGTAAGTAGACATGCACGTGGGCCAGGCGTGAACAAGGCAGGTTTTAGAAAGCTGCAATATATGCGTGTATACCCATACATGCATAAAGAATAAGAGGTGGGGAATGGGAGGGGGACATGGACGTTCCAGGGCGCAACATGCATACACTAGAAATATCCATGTAACTTTACTGCTGTTCCTGATGAGGAGTAAGTCTGTAGATCTTGCGTTTTAGGGCTTATAGAACAGGGTGAAGGTTTCTGGGCCAACTGGGAGGCGTTTAGGATGAAGAACTAGAGAGGTCTGAAAGACTTTGCTATTAACTGGACAAACTGGTGGTCTAGTTGCAAAAGTGGGAATGTGCCTTACGTGAGCATGTTTAAATTTCACTGACATACTTGCATAAAAGCCGGCAAGGTCCTGTGGAAGACACATGCGCGCTAGCTGTGCTTAAGTAACCTCTGTAAATTAGGAGCATACTTAAGTGCGGTTGATGCATTTAAAAAATTACGCGTGCAAATGTGCACACAATTAAAAATGCCAATGTATCCTCGCTCACGCTCTAACACGCGCATCTAGGGTCACACGCATGCTCGTTTTAAAATCCACTTCAGTATACTGAAGCAAAAGCAGTTATTAGTCTTTACAATCTTCATCCGTACTTGGAAGCATTCTGCTTATAATTGTTTTCCACTAAAAACTGGTGAAATGCATGATCTTAGTGTCTGCAAAATAACCCCCATTTTGCTTAGCTATTTGGTTGGCTATCATGCACTACTCAGCTTTCAGAGCATGGACAACTAGACACTAGTTTTGGTGGGCTACATTGAGCAATGCATGTTCTAATCCTTGTGCTTCTGAGTAAAAGAGAGGAAAATCAAAACAGTTTATATAACTACATAAAAGGTGTACCCAAATTTCATTAGAAAGCTTTTTTAGCTTCTGTTTTCAAAGAGAGCCAAACAGCTGATCGACCACTTGGCTGAAAAATGCACTTATCTCAGCCACTGAAAACCACATTTTTATTACTGTACATACCTGTTTGAATTTGAAATTGCTTACTTATTTATGTACATGCTAGTGGAAGTGTCCATCAAAAGTGATGGTGTAAAATGCTACCCTCACTCTCCAGCCTTCCTCCCCCGGCCCCACCGATTCTGATACTGATAGTACCCCTTTTCTAACACAAAAGATGGCTATAGACCATAGCCAGTAACAATAGACGAGCAGTGAGGCAGTGTGATACAGTTCCCCAAAGTACATGTCTGCCCCCAGCAATGTGTGCTCCTTTCTCCAAAAGTGCCTATGTCTTTCCTCCACAGCACATGATCTCCACCAGTACAGCACATGTCCATTTGCTCAATAGTATACATATATCTCACTGCTATTTGTGTTTAGTGTACATTCTTTCCATTTTGTGCATGCCATTTGTGTTTACTGTGCAGTATTTGCTTTTAGTTAGTATGTGCTGTTTGCTTTTAATAGTCACTATTCACTTTTAATGCATGTTTTTTGCAGTAAGCAACTGCCTGGACCCACAAGAATTTCACAAAGTGTTGAAAACATTTCCCTCAGATTTTTCCCTCAATTCTTATTCTCATAGGACAATTTTGAGTGGGAAATCACGAGGTGAGCTTGAAGACCCCAAATCAATCACTAGATGCCCCACAAAATAAGCATTTTTGAGCTTGACTGTGACCAATACAATCAAACCTTGCAAATTACACAGTGTGTGTGTATCTATATATATATATCTATATATATAGGATTTGGCATACTTAATTTTTATCATCCTTACTTTGATTATGCTTCTCCTATTCAACATGGATTGGTTTTCTGCACCATGCCACATCTTCTGTAATCTGCTTAACTTCATCTATTGCATTCTTCACAAACTTATTCCCTAAATATGGAGTTTTGTGATCATTCCTTGAATCCCAACATGGCCTTTGACATGGCCCACTAGCCGAAGTTAGGGGTAACCCCCAGAACAGGAGTAGATCTGGACCCTGGAACAGCAGGGACAGGACTGGCCTAGCACCAAGGATCTTCTGTCTGATCAACCACCAACCCCTAGGTTGAGCCCTCAGGTTCTGGTGGTCGGCAGAACTAAAGAAGCACATAAGTAACTGAAAGGCACCCACTAAAGTTGGGCAGGGCTGCAACTTGGCTATCATTAAAGGATGAAAACTAAGCAAAACAGAGCAAACAAATAAGCAAGGCCATAGATAAGACACACACAAAATCAAAAAGCCACTATATCTGGACCAGATCGCAGGGGAAGCAAAACAGAAACAAACCAACAGGACAAAGCAGGATAAGCACCATAGACCAGGAGACCCAACACCCAGAAAAGGCAAGGCTAAGGCTAAAAATCAGAGCATGGACCACAACATGGAGTAAGGGAACCCCATGCTGTCAATGTACTTACAGGAAGGCAGGCTTAAAAGGACAAGGCAGTGCTGAGTCATGAAGTCTACGAGGCAAAGGTCTTATCAACTCACACTGCATCCCACTGAGGGCCCCTGCAGACAGGAGGGCTTCACTGTAGTGAGGATCCTCACAGCCTCATTCTGAGTCAAACAGGTGCCCTTCCATTTATTTCTCTGGGATTCCATATTTTTCCATCACTTGGACTTTTTATGAAAGAACCAGCTCTTGCTAAATTCTGCTGGTTCTCTCATGACTTTCAAGTCATTTTGCAAAATTATCTTCTTTCCTCATCTTTCTGGACTCTTCTCTTTGATTTATTTCTTTATGCCTTCTCTGCCATCTCATGTTTATGCCTTTGATTATATTTGTTCTGTTTAGAGGCCTGGGTAAAATCTCTTTAGTAGCAAGATCCATTGAAAGCTTATCTCAAGAAAAGAGAAGGGGAAGTCACAAGCTGGGAAGAGCAAGTCAACAACCGACCAAATTATGTCACATACTCCATCTGGTAAGGTCCTGTTTCAAAGGAGAAACACCTTGCCCTCAAAGCTAGAAAGAGAAGGAAAAGAAATCCCCCATCAGTGGTCAGTTAAGCAATGGGGAAATGTTTGTAGCATACGCTGTCACATTTACTGCTCCTGAACCATCTCAGAGCCCATATGTAAATCCATGGTAGAAATAATCTTTGAATCGAAAGGTTACAGCTGCTGCTGCCAACACCCAGCTCTTGTACTAAAATGGAATGTCTCAAAGGGCACTTTATGATAAATGATAATAGAGGCTTTGGAGAGCTAGTATGTATACATCAACAAAATATTCAGGCTTTATGCAACAATTCATAATGAAATAAATTGTTTAACATAGCAACAGGTATGTTGTATAGCACTCATGCTACTTTAAGGAAGATGAGGACTTCATTAAAAATATTTGCTGCACAGACACACACTAATGAGCAAAACTCAAGTGGATTTTAAAGTATAACAGTCTGGGAGACTGTACAATTATAATTAGTTTCATTTTATATGTTATTTTGCTTGATAGTTATTTTTCAATTCTTGTAGAGAATAAGGGGCTTGATTCACACAAATGCAGGAGTTAGAACAATTGACTGCCAAAAATTAACTTGCTGACTTCAATGAATAAAATAATCACAGCTTGTTTTTGAAACGTTTTCTGCCAAGGGTGGGAGGATCAGAAAGGGGGTTTAAAGAAGATACAATTATTCTAAGTAGTTAAATGAGTGAGTAAATGGTTGTAATATTATGTTTCAGATTATGTATTGGAATCAAATGCATTTTGATAGTTATTAATTTATAGTTTTGCATTACTGCATTAAAAATATAGTTCTAAAAAACCATCACCTCCTATAATAAAACTGCAGCTTTGCGACTCTGTTATCTCAGAAGAATCACTTAAACACCCAATGAGGCTAATATTCAAAGCTACTTAGCTGGATAATTAGTTATTTATCTGGCTAAATGGCAGCTGCTGAATATCCAGCTGTGATCAGCGATCTCCACTTAACCAGATGTGGGTGGATCGCGGAGGAGCTTTTTATCTGGTTAACTTAGCCGAATAAGTGGTGATATTCGGTTTTCACCAGTTACGTTAACCGGATAAGCCATGCTGCCAAATATCCCATGTAAGTTAGCTGTCTAATTTTTCTCTGGCTAATTTACTAAAATGTTCAGTTTTAAATATCTACCCTCTGTCATGCTTGGCTGGACTGGGCTCGAGGTACACAATGCAGGAAGTGGCACAAGACTGCAGGCCAGGACTTGGGCTGGTTTTCCGCCTAGCCAGCCCCCTCTCCCTCAGGTTGAGCTCTTGGGATCTGGGGGCCAGTAGAGCTTAGCTGCAGTGGCTGTACATCTTGGTGAGTTCAGATAAGGACTGGAACTTGTACTGGAACAGCATGCAGGTAACGACTGGAACTGGGCTTGAATGCAGGCAAAATATGAAACTGAATCTTGAGTGCAGGCAAGGACTGGATACAAGCAAGAGGCTGGATACAGACAGGACTGGGCAAGGACAAGACTGTCAACAAGACACATATAACAAAGAACACTGAACACAGAGGCCCGAAGGCTCAAGAAGCAAGGGAGGCCTAGATAGGCCATAGAGCAGGGTAAGGCCTAGATAGGCCACAGAGCAAAGGTAGGCCTGGATAGGCTGCAGAGCAAGGCAAGGTCAAGAAGGCCCAAAGGCCACAAGGCAAGGCAAGAAGCGAGAAGGCCTGGAGACCACAAAATAAGGCAAGGAGTAAGAAGGCCACAAGACGAGGCAAGGAGCAAGAAGGCTGGAAGGCCACAAGGCCAGGCAAGGTAAGGATAGGCCTGGATATGGCAAGGAGCCAAGGGAGACTCCATGTGAAAGCAAGGAGGGTTTGGCAAGATTGGACTATGTAGGGCTGGGGCTTGGATGTAGTATAGGCAAGGAGGAGGAACTTGGCAAGGCTGAAGACTGGGTTCACCAAGGACTCCTGGTGGCTAGAAGGCTGCATCACAAACTGAATTGGATAAGCTGTAAGGAGACTGCTTTGGTGGCTAAGAGCAGAGCTCACTGGAGGCCTTTGCAGGTGGAGAGGCATCATAGTTGTCCAAATCAGGGAAGGATGAGGCTGTGTAGGAGGCAACATCCTAACATCCTCTTTTTTTGTATGCCTTTTCAACCCTACTCCCCTCTCTAACATAATTCATTATCAGTGTTATTTCAGAATGCTGGCCCTCATTATCCTTTTCTTGATATGCAGAGGCACTTTCCTGATATTACCAACATCTGAAACTGGAGGAAGTTCAATGAGTATGCTTTGAGCATGAAAGACAGGAAGCCAAAATCATTTGCCTACACTTCAGGTACCACATCAAAAGCACTTATGAGACCAAACTTCATAGCAATCAATTAGGAAATCTAGCATACTCAAGCTATTACTTAAAACCCTACAAATTCCTATCATGAATACAAGCAAGTCTCTTGCACCCACAGAAATTAGGAAACTGTGAAGTAACCGGGTCAGGAATATTTTTATTTCATAATTATGCCCAGAGTAAGAGAACCTATTCAGACATATTTCAAGGACCAATCAATAAGTGTACTATTAAGAGATGTTACATACCATGTAGCACACATATCTTTTATAGGAGCTTAGAAATCTGCTGCATTATACCAAAGAGTTATGCGATGCTGTCTACATTTATGAGTTATCTGCACACCCCACATTTTAACAAGGGTTAGAATGGAAGCATTAGACAATAGAACACCTGCAAACCAAGGTTCCATTTGTATAGAGAAAGCAGCGTGAAGGGAACTTGACCACTCAGAAATAGTCTATAGCCTCCAGTAGCCAGGACTTCTGCCATCACTCAGGTTCTAGGGAATGGACATACCTAGAGGACCCACCCATTGCTAGCATGTGGTGGATCAAGTACATCAAGAGTAGAAATTTCCTGAAAGTCAACTTTCGTTCCAGGGAAATGGAGCTGTTGATCATTGAAATGGCTTCACATTTTCTATAACTCTATGGAAAACACTTAAAAACCATTGGTGGTACTCCAAGCAGCAAATCTGGTGAACAGTTCAGACTGCTGTCAATAGCACTGGAGTGGCACATGATGGAGGAACACAAACACAAGTGGTGAAATGTGAGGGTAAGAAGTAGCCAGGATGAGAAGACACAGCAATGACCCTTCTCAGAACAACTTACAACCCTGGAAGAAATAGTTTCTCAGAGACTAATGCCTGGAAAAATAATTCCATTTTCATTCTGTTAAGTGACAAACCTTCCTAATGCAATATTCTTCTATTATTAAATTCAGTGCACATGCTGCAACAAAGCTACATGGAAACTTACATCAGAAAAAATATCTATGTGGGACTTGCACCAGAGATCTCATGGTCTACGCGCAGAATGTGATAGGAAATAAATGAACATAAAATATGTGTAGAGTTCTTATATTCAGCCTAAGCATGTTACAATAGCTTAATGATCCCACCAGTCCCTAGAAGAGCCTCAGGCCCCAAACCATTAACCACTTTTCACTCTATATGAACTTCATTTTTCTCCAGGGAGCAATAGGACACCCTGTTGGAATCCTGGAGGTAAGTTTTCTAGATCACAGTAGATATATTGTGGATTATACATATGAAATGGGATGAATATGTAAATCCTATTTTTATTCCCTCCACTGAAGCAGTAAATAAGGAGAGGTCCCTTCAAGATTCTACTCCACCTTGCAGTATTTATTTATTATTTATTTCAGATTTTTATATACCGGCATTCGAGACAGCAGTCACATCGTGCTGGTTCACATAAAACAGGGGTGCATAGTAAACATAACTATAACAATGGTGCGGAAAAGGCAGTTACATATAACAGGGTGATAAGAACTTGGCTGAGAAGGAAGAGAAAGGACAGGTTATAATTCACACAGGTAAACGATAGAATATAAGGTTAACCATGGAGTAGTTGGAGAATAGTTAACCATATTGGAGATTAATTAACCATGGTGTAGTTGGATATTAGGGGTGGCTTGGGGTTGGATATTAGGGGTGGCTTGGGGTTGTACTCAGTCAAGTAACCACAAGGCGTCTCCTGTCTGTTGCTCTCTGCTATCAGTTACGATCCAGGCAGAGAAAAAGCTGTAGCTGGGACCAGAGGCTCAGAGCTAACCTAGTTCCAAACGAGGCTTAAGGAGGGACCTCAGTCCTCATGTAACACTGTGGTTTAAGTAGTAATATTCCCCAGGAACACCCCTGTAGTGTGACCACGTGGGGTTGGGTCCAGAACTTTTCTGGGCAGTCACTAAAACAATTCCAGAGCCTTACTTCTGAGAAAAGGGGAGAGAGAGAGAGAGAGGTCTGGAGGGTTTCTGAAGTTTGCAGAGAGGCACAGAAAGCGCTAGAGTCAGCAGTCTCCCAAGCTCCCAGCTGTCTCCCAATGCTCAAAGGGAGGCATATGAGCTTTGAGAAGCGGGAAAGACAAGCAAGAGACGGCTCAGCTCCATAAGTAAAAGAGTCAGAGTCCGGTAAAATCTCAGGCATCGAATACCTGAGCAGGAGGAGGATTCTGAGAATAGTACCCTTTAGGGAAGAAAGAGATTTCCTAGGAGAAGCCCCCAGGGAAATGAGCCAGCCGCTCAGCAGTGCTCAAAATTCTCCTTAAGTGTTGGTGAAGCATGGGGAAAGGGTGGTAGTAGTATCCATGAAATTCATTGCCCGATAAGAAGGCAAATATTTTATGAAATTCCACTGGTTGTCTCAATCTGTGGTGGTAAAAAGGAGTCCTCGGGCTGTGAGGAGGACATTGCTGCCCGTCTTTGTGCTAAAGCCAGGACAGGGCTGCAAGATTTCCTGGGCAGGGCTCCATTGTTGAGAAATCAGAAGTTAAACATTGATAATTCTGTGACTATTTTGTGGCTCCAGGGGATTCTGGACTTGTGAGTGTGGGCTTTTCCCTAGCTTTGCCTGCATTCGTTCCCAGTGCTACAAGTTGGAGTTGGTATGATAAGTATCCAGTACAGAAATCTTGTTATAAACTGTACATATAAAAAACAGACAGGTTGAGAACACTGCTTTAGGGTGATTTTGTCTTTTCAGAAAGCTATAGTAGCTTGACTATACAGTTTATCACTGAAGAAGTTGCCGATTACGTTCCTTGCTACCTGAAATCCACTACACCGTCTGAACTCCTAAAGCTTTATCATGTATTTGCCAAGAGATGTAAAAAAAAAAAAAAAAAAAAATCGCACCCAGTATGATTTTTGAGCATTCTGCTAATGTTCCAATGATTTGCATTAAAAAAAACGGCTATCATTTTAATGTAACCGCATTCTGGGAGATGGACTGCAAGCCACTGTGGCCATAGAAGAATTTAAGTTTATTTGGAGCTGGGGCCTTACTAGGCTAGATCTGACACAGTCTCTTATTTCCAGAGCCTGGATTCTTTGTCGAGTGGAGGGGGAGATTGCTAGGGGTGACCCTTTGTGCCTTTGTTTTTGTCCCTGGGAGAGGGGCACTGTTTTCTCACTGTGTATGCTGTATGTGCCAATAACTACATGGGAGTCACTTGGTTAGTGTCCAAAATTAAACTGTTTTACTGTTGCGAAATGTCAGATGAGAATGGCACAATTAAACTGAATCCACATCACCACAGGGTTTCTTTGTCTGTTAAAGCCATTTTTCCTCTATCTGCAGAATTCTCTTACACTAGGACAAGGGAACTTCTACCCTCCAGGGATTGGAAAATAGAGTCCCCAGGTGAGCAGGGTGTCCCTTAGATGGGCAGGACACCCAGGAGTGGCTCAAGGCAATCTACTGCAAAACACACACACACACACCCCACAGCGTGGTGCAGGTCAAATCACAGAGAGAGCAGGGGGAGGGGGTTATCGCACTTGGAGTCTCGCCATCTTGGTAATTTAAAATGCTGGGGAAGGGGGAATGCGAGTGTCAGGGTTCCCAGAGGAGTGGCAGATAGAGTGCTAGAGATATTCCAGGAAAAATCCTGCAAAAAAAGCAAGATACTTGCAATCCATTTGGTATTAGGCCTATTGCAAAGTACGTTAGGTGTGAGCTTGGCCCTTAGAAAGCTATGAATAACCTGAATTACAAATTACAATACAGTAAATCAACCATACTAAAACAGCACTAACTGCCAGAGCTCAAACAGTATCATCCCTACCCATGAAAAGCAACACTGCAAATATTACATCAGGCCCTAATCCACCAATACACTTCCTATTAGGAAAGCAGAAAAGCCAGGAACTTAAAAAGTTGCCATTATGGGTCAGATCAAGGGTCCATCAAGTCCAGCATGAAGTCCAGCAGTGGCCAATCCAGGATACAAGTATCTGTCAAGTACCCAAACATTAAATAGATCCCATACTACTAATGCTGGTAATAGACAGTGGCTATTCCTTAAGTCAACTTGACTAACAGTTTATGGACGTCTCCTCCAGGATCTTGTCCAAACCTTTTTTAAACCTAGTTGTGCTAACTGCCTTAATCATTTCCTCTGGAAACGAATTCCAGAGTTTAATTGTACATTGAATGAAAAATAATTTTCTCTGATTTGTTTTAATTATGCTACTTGCTAACTTCACAGAATGCCCCTTAGTCCTTGTATTATCTGGAAGACTAAACAACAGATTCACATTTACCCATTCTAGTCCTCTTATAATTTTGTAGACCTCCATCATATCCCTCCTTAGCCATCTCTTCTCCAAGCTGAACAAACCTAACCTCTTTAGCCTTTCCTGATAGGGGAGCTGTTCCATCCCCTTTATCATTTTGGTTGCCTTTCTCCAGTGCAATTATATCTTTTTTGAGATGTGGCAATCAGAACTGAACACAGTACTCCAAGCGCAGTCTCACAATAGTGCGATACAGAGGCATTATTCACCATTCCCTTCCTAATAATGCCTAACATTCTGTTTGCTTTTTTGACCACCACAGCACATTGAGCCAACAATTTCAATGTATTGTCCACTATGACACCTACAACTGTTTCCTGAGTGGTAACTCCTAACATGAAACCGTATAATTATGCATTTTTTTCCCTATATGCATTACCTTGCGCTTGTCCACATTTATCTGCCATTTGGATGCCCAATCTTCCAGTCTCACAAGGTACTCCTGCAATTTATCACAATCCACATGTGATTTAACTAGTCTGAACACTTTTGTGTCATCTGCAAATTTGATTACTTCACTTGTCAATCCCCTTTGTAGATCATTTATAAATATATAGATCCCTACACAGAAAGTAAATGCTACAGAATACTTCACCTCAGTCACACATGCAGGACATAGACAGATCCTCCCCAAATACAGAACAGGGAGGTCATAAACTATAAATAGAAACATGCAGACAAAAACTGAACTGGAAACCACAACAAAGCCAAACAAGCTGTACAACAATGGAAAAAGAAAAACATCACCATTCCTTATAAAACACAGAACAATAAAAGCACAAAATATAAATTATAATACTAAAACCATACTAATAAAAATAATATTTCAAAACAGCTGATGAATAGAGTATCCAGCAATGAAAAATTGAAAAAGTTTTCAAAAATTTCCCTATTTTTAATTATCGGATGGCATTTCACTTGTCTGCTGATTAAAAATATTTTATAAAATATTTTTAATCAGCAGACAAGTGAAATGCCATCCGATAATTAAAAATAATGAAGGATTAAAAAATTTATCCTGCTCTCCAAACCTAGGAACTGTTGATACCAGTCACCCTGAGATTGTTGTGAATTAGTCAGAGGTGGTGACCTGCACAGACTTTCTTCTCTCTTTCATATACAGACACATATATATTCATTCTTATACACACTCGCTCATACGCTCAACTCACAAACGGTCTCTGACATTCACACATGCTGACTCACATACACTCACTGCTCGCACACATGCTCTCACGCCCATACACTTACATGCTCACCACCTTTCACATATGCTCTCTCTCTCATACTCACATACTGACTCATGCTGTCTCTCATCCTCACACACACACTCACTTGTTCATAGACACTCACGTGTTGTCATGCTCACATACATGCTCACAGTTGCACATGCTCATTGATTCATGCATTCTCACAGCACTCACTGACACAGACACTCTCACTCTCAGTCAAAAACACACATTCATTATCTAAGGTGCTTTCTCTCTCTCTTCTCCCCTCTGAATAAATTAAAAAAAATAGTTTTTACTTACATTGGTGGTCAGGGGATCCAGACACGGTCCCCAAGAATAGGATTTGGACGGGCTGCCTGTTGCTGCTTCGTTTTCCCCCTTGGTTTGGGAAGGGGCGGGTTGGAAGGCATTGATGAAAATGTTTGTTTTTTGTTTTTCAATTTCTTCTATGTAATGGCCCAGCGGCTGAGAGCAGAGTTGGCCTGCCGATTACCTACCGTCGGCTGCCGGCAGAAACATGTGAGGGAAGCAGCCAGGAGTGTGGCAATGATGGAAAAAAGAGGCCTGAGCGGAATAGCAGAAATGGCAACAGGCGCATGAAGCCCCCGCTGCTGTTACTGCTGCCATCATTGCTGTCCCGGTAAAAAAAAAAAAAAGATGGCAGACTGCGTGCAGAGCTTCCAGGGAGGCTCCTGCTCTGTGATAAAAGATTGTATGGGTCCTGGTGTTGGTCATAGTGGCTCCACGGGCAGGGGGCTGCAGCAACCAACACAAACTACGTGATCCTCCCGACTGACCTTCTGGGGCAAGCCGAAAGCCCCAGTCGGCCAATCCACCCCTGTATGGCCATTCTTTCTTTCTTGCTGTTTGCAGGGACTGAGGACCCCGAGGGCTTGTCAGCAGAGCTGCGCATTGTTGGGCCTGAAGCACAGGGTGAGGCGGCCATGGATGGAGAGTTTTAGAGGGCAGTTTTTGCCGCCTCCAAATTTTTGCCACCTGAGGCCACTGCCTCACCCTGCCTCATGATTGTAACGCCCCTGATGTCACCCCTTCCAAACTGGAAAAAATAGAAAGTCACTGCATCTGCATAGAGAGACCCAAACCTCTCTCTCTCCAGCGTGGAGACTTCAGACAGGTATCCTCAGGGTTCTTAAGTATTTCTTTGCTCACTGTTAGTTGGTCTTCCATGTTTCTGTATTTCTCTAGGGATCCCAGATGAGTGGAATCCAAGCTGGAACAGCAGCTTCACACATCCTAAGATGGGAAGGAAGAGGGGGGCAGCCAAATCTTCCACCCAGATCTTCCAAAAGTAAGTGTTGTCAGTAAAACTGATGCAAACACCAGAAGGTCCTGGCCTCAGGTCACCCTCTCCTCCGTTCTCATCGAGGATGTAGAGGGGCAGGTCTTCTCTAACCTACACAGCCCCAAAAACAGGGTCTCTCCCCCCCCCCTTCCCTGAGTCCAGGTGATGTGTAGTATGTCTCTCCAGTCTTCCCACCAAGTAAAATGTCTTTAGGTCCAAAATATTCCCAGGATGCTGCTATTACCCACCAGGGAGTGAATAGGAAAAAGCAGATTCCTGACCCAACTCACAGACTACCACAAGGGTTTGCTGGAGCCCCAGAACAGGCCCAAAAAAATCCAAACTTAGGCAAAACCTCCAGACACCTCCTAAAGCTTCAAAAATCAAGCTACACTGCCCCCGAGCTCTCATTGGAGAGCTGCTATAAAACCTCTCAAAGGGGATGGCCATTCCAGTATCCTCAAAGAGAGGAGCTGCATCAAATGGATCCTTCCCTAATTATTCTGTACAGTACTAACTACTCTTAGTGGACTTTCCCAGGACCTATTGGTAACATAACATTAGTGCCCATTACATTAATCCAGCATTAAGAAAAAGCTTGAACAGTGGCTCGGTAGCAGTGCTGCCTTGTGGAGAAGCTGTGGTTTTATTTCCAGGTCAGGCCTTCTGCTTCCTGGGCTACTACAGAGGTGGCATTCACAGCTCTTGGAGGAAGAGAGTCCCAGTTATTGAACGATGGCAACACCAAGTGGCTGGACAGGGCGGGCACATGATTATAGCTTTCTGGAAGCAACCCTAGTATGATGAGGCCCCAGCTGAGGACTGTGATTGCAACAACTGGGCTAAGTGAGTTGGGAGGGGATATAAACAGGGGGAAAAATCCTGAGTAGTTTCAAATGAAGGTTTATAGTGCCTTAGCCCAGCAGAGACTCTGACTGAGCAGGAAACAGAAAGGAGCAGGAGGAAACTGCCAGATCATAAAAATAGAGAACAGGAAAGGAAATGAGAAGAAGCCCTACAAAGCATGTGCAAAGTTGTAAACATTTTCTGAGATCAGGAGCAGAATTATGTAACTGCATCAGCACTACACTATCCATGTGAAAATCATGCCCTCTGGGAGGGAGAAAGGAGAGATGGATGCCTAGGAAGTCAATTAGCCTTCTGAATAATACCAGAGATCTTTAAGTCTGTGAAATGTGAGCAAGGAGCACCCATTACCTGGCTGCAAGTTGCTGGATTTGGAGAGGGATCAAACCTATAATCCACATCCAAGTGCATGTTATGTTAAGACCCACAGCTAAGTGATGAGCATGGAGCTGTGTGCTGTGCTGCAGGCCTTCCTACAATCAAATGCATATATACTGTATATATACACACACATATGTGTGTGTGTGTTAGTGTAATCACCAGACTGAGGTAACATTTAAGGAGTGCACAAGATATATACTCAATACAGAAGCTATTATCCATCTCAGCATACTCAGTCACTTCAAGCCTGGGGTATATGGATTATCTGTAGCGGGGAGGTTGACCTGGGCATTAATTATTAGGGATGTGTATTCGCTAAAATGAAACTGCAAAATGTGATGAATAAGGCTAGTTTATTTCATTCGGGAGAGCTCCGAATCGAATCAGGCGCCCCCCGAATGAAATGAACCTTGTTTGTTTGTTTCATTTTTTAAAAATGCATCGGGCCTAGGGTCATCCACAGGGGTGAATAAGTCGGAGTTAAGTCACTCTGGCGCGACCCCAGTGGATGCCGTCATTTGGCAGTGAAGAGCCGAAGAAAGATGACATCGGACGGGGGAGCTCCCAGGCCTGGACACCGAGGCCTGGGCCTAACCCTGGGCTGAGGCCCAGTTGTCAGGACCCAGCCTTAGGATTGGGTTGCAGTATCGGGTCTGGGTCCAGGCCAAGGCCTCAGTGTTGGGATCCGACTTCCAGATCAGGCCAAAGCCTAGGCTTTGAGTAGCCGAGGACACAGTGACCTATCGTGCCCTCATCCTACACAAGGCTGAGTCTTTGGCCTGGGCCTAGGCCAAAGCTGGCGGATCCTCATTGGACTGGGTAAGTGTAGTTCAGGAAGGGATCCTGGTCCTGGCATTTTTACTGGCAGGAGGCCTTGTTTTCATTTTTTGGTGGTTTTAGTTTGTTTTTTTAATTGATTCTTTTTCTTCTCACAAATGAAAACGAATAAAACAATGCACGAACCAAAATTCATGGAAAAAACTCCTAAAAAACGAACCGAATAATCAAAAAGAAAATTTTTTTCTCTGCACAATCCTATTAATTATGTGTTGCTCTAGTGAGTGCCAAAAGCCAAGCTGCATACAACTTTATTGGTGAAGTAGTTAAAAAATATAATATGGCTGTTTCATTTGTGGTCCCTTGGGCCAAGGCAGGATTGACACAACCTGCAGGTAGGAGCCCTGCAGGTTCCCATCAACAGGTAGACCCGGACAAAGCAGAGGCCCAGCTGGAGCCTTTCCTACACCAGCCCTCAGTCCTCTTGGTTTGAGTCTTTGGGTGCCGGGCAATCCCACCAAAAACAAACATAAGATCCCAAGTCCCCACAACCTTTCCAATAACTGTCAGGTACCTGAGGGTATGCCTTATGGATCTGTTCAGGGGTTAAGTACCACCGCATCAGAACCTTATAACTATTTTCTGTGATGCTTGAGGAAATAGAGCTTTTCTTTGTATATCAAAAAGCTAGGTCTCAATCATGCTCCGTAATCTCTACCCTCAGATCTTTCTCCCAGGCCTTCATGTAACCCAGCAGAGATTGAAATTCCTTATTAAGGACACCATAAAGTTTAGAAATAATTCCCTTCAATCTGTCAGCATTGTTGCATAGGTTCTCAAAATAAGTTTTCCCTAAAGATAAATCCTTCCTAAATTTGGGGTTTCTTAAGGTATAGGCTATTTGTGAGTACAGCAGGTAATCCATACCCTGAAAATGATATTTCCCATCCATCTCCTCAAGAGAGAGAATATCGTTAGAACCCAAAAAGTGAGCCATACAATCTAGACCCATTTCCAACTACCGCTGGTATTGTGTCAAGTTAAGACCTGGTTGAAAGTCCGAGTGATACAGGGAGGAACTATAAAAATAACTTCTATGCCCAATGAGTTGCTCACACCAACATGCCCAAACCTTTAAAGTGAGGGCAACAATCAGTGGAAGGTCCAAAAGGGGTCTCCATGTCTTTTTAGGTTGCCAAATCAAAGCCCAAATCAGAATGGTACCGATGATGGATTGTTCTAATGCACCTACTGCTTCTACTCACTGAGAAGCAGCATAATACCAAATGAGATTCAAAACACCCAACCCTCTGCTCAACTTTGGTTGAAACATAACCATCCTGGGATTCCTTGGAGGTCTTTTCCTCCAAATGAAGTCAAATATGCACTTTTGCCACAATTTGAGAAGCTTATTAGACAAACAAAAATTGGTAAAGTTTGAAAGAGATACACTAGTCTTGGAAGAATGTTCATTTTAATTGTGGCAATTCTCCCTAGCCAAGAAAGAGACGGGTCTATGCCATAATTCAAGATCCTGCAATATACTACTAAGGAGTGAAGCATAATTGAGGTATAATATACTATTAAGGAGTGAAGTATAATTGAGGTCTAATATCTCTTCTATAGATCTGCTCAGATATATCTCCAAAATTTGATTTTTCTCTGTGCCCACTTAAAGAGAATTTACAGTTTTAATGCATCCAACTGTTCCCCCACCATCGTCAAATTCAGTACTTTGGATTTTTCGAGATTTAATTTAAACCTACTAAACTGGGACATTTAGCTGACAGCATTTGACAAAGAGTAATGTGGGTCTGTCAAAGTAAATAAAATGTCATCAGCAAAGATAATTTATAATTTGCACTCCCAATCATCGCCCCCTGAATAGACCTATTTGCTTGGACCTGTATGGCTAAGGGCTCCATAAAATATAGCAAACAGTAGTGGACAGAGTGGACAACCTTGCCGAATACCCCGAGAAATCATAAACATTTTGGAGAACCCCTCATTTACTTTTACACAAGCCTGAGGATTATTATATAATTGCTCAATCCAATTTACAAAAAAGGGGCCAAAATTCATTCTCTCAAGTGTCTGGAACAGAAAGGGCTAGTGGACCATATCGAAAGCCTTTTCTGCATCCATAGCAAATAGAACTGTTGGGATATGCTCTCTTTTTACCCACCACATGATATCCAATATTTTCTGAACATTATCGGCAGCCATTCTACCTGGAATGAAGCCCTCTTGATTAGAATGAATTAGCCCTAAAATAACCCTATTTGAACGGTTATCCAACACCTTAGCCAAAATTTATAGATTGATATTTGATAGGGAAATGGGTTTGTAGGAGCCACATATGGTCTGATCCCGTCCAGGCTTAGCTATGATTGAAATACCCACTATGTTAGCTCCTGAAAAAAGGGAACCCCCTTGTCTAAGAGAGGGAAGATAAGGCCATTGAAGAAAGACTAAATGAATTCTTTGCTTCTGTGTTTACCAATGAGGTTGTTGTGGAAATACCAGTTCTGGAGATGTTTTTCAAGGATGATGAGTCAGATGAACTGAACCAAATCACTGTGGGCCTCATTTTCTAAAGTATCGTAGGCCTGCGATACTTTAGAACAGAGCTTTCCAAACTTTTCATGTTGGTGACACACTTTTTAGACAAACATAATTTCACGACACAGTAATTCAGTCTACTAGCAAACCAGAGGTTAAAAGTTAAACGAACGAAACATATTTCGACAATTTATGTATGTTTCCTTAAATATATACATAAATAAAATGTTTCACGACACAACCTATCTCATGAAAACCTTTCATTTATATTAAAAATATATAATATTCCAAGGTTCATGTTATTGTTATAATTTATGAGTAACAATAATAAAACAAATTGTCTGGCCCCCCCACACTCATCTCTCTCCCCCCCAGCACGTCTGTCCCCCACACACTCATATCTCTCCCCCCCCCCCCCCAGTACATGTCTGTCACCCCACACACACTCATTTCTCTCCCCCCCAGTACATGTCTCGCCCCCACACTCATGTACCTCTTCTTTTTGATTGTTGCCAGTTAAGTGCTTCACTCCCTTCAGGGTTCAAGCCTGCCATGGTGCATAAAACCTTCCAGGATCACCAAACACTGTTGCTTGCAGTCAGTACTCCTCGTGGCCAGGCCTCATCAGCAGCAGCAGCCAATGCAAGGGCAGCTAGGCTCGTTCCACCCACCAAGTCCCCCAAAAAACGCGATTGACAGCAAAAATCACCCAATAATAAGCAACCCATAAACTGAAAAAAAAAAAAAAAGTGAATCTCTAGAAAAAAAAAAGCCCAAACTTGCGTCAGAGTTGACCGGGCTTGCGCGACACACCTGCACACTGCAGGCGACACACTAACGTGTCCCGACACACAGTTTGGAAAGCTCTGCTTTAGAAGATGAGGGGCGGGGGGCCGAAAAGGGGGGAGGGCCTGCACTAGCCGGCAGCGAGCGCACCGTCGTGGTGCGATCACTGCCGGTTTCGCACCCAATAGCGCCACCATAGGAGGTGTAGCTATTGGGAGCGAAAGCTGACGCGAAAAGGCACTTACCTTTTCGCTGTCCGCAGCGTCGATGCAGAGTCGGCCCCGGTGATGCCCCGACTCCTCCTCTTCCGGGGCTGACTCCGCCCCGACTCCGCCCCCCCCTGGTATCGCGTGCGAAAGGTCCCTTATCACATGCGAGCGGCGTGGAAAATGAGGCCCTAAGAATCTGGAAGATGTAGTAGGCCAGATTGACAAACTAAAAAGTAGCAAATCACCTGGACCGGTTGGTATGCATCCTAGGGTTCTGAAGGAACTCAAAAATGACATTTCAGATCTATTAGTTAAAATTTGTAACCTATCATTAACATCATCCATTGTACCTGAAGACTGGAGGGTGGCCAAGGTAACCCCAATATTTAAAAAGGGCTCCAGGAGCAATCTGGGAAACTATAGACCAGTGAGCCTGACTTCAGTGCCAGGAAAAATAGTAGAAACTATTCTAAAGATCAAAATCACAGAGCATAAAAAAAGACATGGTTTAATGAAACACAGTCAACATGGATTTACCCAAGGGAAGTCTTGCCTCACAAATCTGCTTCATTTTTTTGAAGGGGTTAAAAAACATGTGGATATAGGTGAACCGGTAGATGTAGTGTATTTAGATTTTCAGAAGGTGTTTGACAAAGTCCCTCATGAGAGGCTTCTAAGAAAACTAAAAAGTCATATGATGTCCTTTTGTGGATTACAAACTGGTTAAAAGAAAGGAAACAGAGAGTAGGATTAAATGGTCAATTTTCTCAGTGGAAAAGGGTAAACAGTGGAGTGCCTCAGGGATCTGTACTTGGACTGATGCTTTTCAATATATTTATAAATGATCTGGAAAGGAATATGACGAGTGAGGTTAACAAATTTGCAGATGATACAAAATTATTCAGAGCAGTTAAATCATACGCAGATTGTGATACATTGCAGGAGGACCTTGAGAGACTGGAAGAGTGGGCATCTAAATGGCAGATGAAATTTAATGTGGACAAGTGCAAGTTGTTGCATATAAGGAAAAATAACCCTTGCTGTAGTTACACGATGTTAGGTTCCATATTAGGAACTACCACCCAGGAAAAAGATCTAGGCATCATAGTGAATAATACTTTGAAATCGTTGGCTCAGTGTGCTGCAGCAGTCAAAAAAGCAAACAGAATGTTAGGAATTATTAGGAAAGGAATGGTTAACAAAACGGAAAATGTCATAATGCCTCTGTATCACTCCGTGGTGAGACTGCCCTTTGAATATTGTGTACAATTCGGGTCGCCGCATCTCAAGATAGATATAGTTGAGATGGAGAAGGTACAGAGAAGGACGACAAAAATGATAAAAGGGATCGAACAGCTCCCCTCTGAGGAAAGGCTGAAGAGGTTAGGGCTGTTCAGCTTGGAGAAGAGATGGCTGAGGGGGGATATGATAGAGGTCTTTAAAATCATGAAAGGTCTTGAACGAGTAGATGTGAATCGGTTATTTACATTTTCAGATAATAGAAGGACTAGGGGACACTCCATGAAGTTAGCAAGTAGCACATTTAAGTCTAATTGGAGAAAATTATTTTTCACCTCAACATACAATTAAGCTCTGGAATTTGTTGCCAGAGGATGTGGTTAGTGCAGTTAGTGTAGCTGGGTTTAAAAAAGGTTTGTATAAGTTCTTGGAGGAGAAGTCCATTAACTGCTATTAGTCAAGTTGTCTTAGGGAATGGCCTCTGCTATTGCTGGCATTAGTAGCATGGGATCTTCTTTGTGTTTGGATTCTTGCCAGGTTCCTGTGGCCTGTTTTGGCCTCTGTTGGAAACAGAATTCTGGGCTTGATGGAGCCAGCATGGCAATTTCTTATGTTCTTAACTAATGGAGAGAACAAATCTGGAGAGAAACATTTATAAAATCTTCCTGTGAATCCATCTAATCCTGGCACATTATTGATTTTAAGATCTTTAATATCTTGCATAACCTCTAATGCCAGAATTTCCTGATCGAACACCCTTTTGTGATTTTCTGACAAATGAGGGACTTCAACACTTTAAAGCTAATTCACAATATTGGAGTCCCTAATAGCCAACTCCTTACTATAAAGATCTTTATAAAATTGAGAAAACTGAGACCCCATCTGAGAAGAAGAAGTTATCATACTCCCCTTATCATCCTTTATTTTAGAAATTTGTGCTTGTGCAACCAATTTTTTTAATTTATACACTAACAGCCTGCCCGCTTTATTTCCCCATTCAAAATGTTCTTGCTTGACCAACGCCAGCTGGAAAGAAATTTTATCATAATACAATGCTCTATGTTCCTCCCTAACCCATAATATTTTAGCAAAAAGACCTTGGGATAAAGACCTTTTATGAGCATTTTACAATGCAGTTAATTTAGTTATTAGAGAGGCTCTCAACTTTTCTCTTCTTTTTTTCACATAGGATGTCCTAGATATTAATTTCCCTTGCACTACCACCTTCAAACAGTCCCAAATAAAAGCATGAGACATGCCTTCTGAATTATTGATCTCCAAGTAATTAGAGATTTCCTCAGAAAGTTGGGAGCAAAAAGATTCATCAGATATAAGCGAATCATTCAGCTTCCAAAATTTCTTTCCAAAGTCTAAGTTAGAAATAGTCAAGTTGATCCAGACAGAGGTGTGATCCGACCATGTGATAAGGACAGTATCAGCATTCATACTCTGATTTATCAACAACTTCTCTACCAAAAATAAATCAATAAGGGAATATGATTTCTGAGGAGCAGAATAAAAGGCATAATTGCAGGCCATGGGGTATCTATGTCTCTAAAAATCCATGAGGTCCCATCCAGATATGAAGGAATTAAGTTGCCTTCTAAGCAACTTGGTATTGGATCCACATCCTGCTGAATTATCCAAAGATGGAAACCTAGAGAGATTAAAGTCCCCAGCTAAAATTAAATGGCCCACTGATAAATTAGCAAGTGTTTTTTCCAAGGACATAAAAAAAAAATACCTTGGTTAGAATTAGGGGCATATATATTAACTAGTATATAGAGATGTCCCTCCAATTCCATCTGAACTATAAGATAGCTACCCTCAGTATCTGAGAAATGTTATTTAATTTGATAGGTAAAAATCTTTTGCAGTAAGTATCCCCACTCTAGCATATTTCCCATGTTTAGTGGCTGCTCAAAAAAAAAATAGCTAGAGTAATTTTACAATCTCAATAACCCTTCATACCTTTTTTTCAGGTGGGTCTCTTGCAAAAAACAATGGTGGGTTTATAGGAAACTAAATCTTTATTGAGCAGTTGCCTCTTATAGTAGGAGTTTAGCCCCTTAATATTCAAAGAAAGAATACATACGCTAGTCATGTTTAACTCCCTAAAAATTCAAATGAGAATAAATAGAAACACATTGCCTAAGAAATAGCTCCAAATAATTTTCCAAGGTGTTCTCATAAGCCGCTATACCAAGATTATGCATAATAGGTCTCTGGTAGCATATAATATCAACAGCCAAACCTAACCTAAAAACAATGATACCACAACACTTCCCAGCACAAAATATTCAACCTAACCACAAAATGTGGCCAACTTTCTGCTGGGTATATAGCCTCCAAAGCATTGAAAGCTTGCATAGGAGTACAATAAATAATCAACCTGTAAAACCTGAACAGTTTCACTGCAACAAAGAAGAAAGGTTAGTTGATCCAAGTCCTCAACTGCTGGCATCTCTCGAAGAAGTTGATTCTCCAGATTGTTGTATAAGCCTCCTGCCGCCCTTACTGACTCAATGCCTTCTTGGGAAGTCCTCTTTCAGGCCGGAAGCAGTTGGAACCTTCGGAGCACGGGCGTGGACTAAATCTCCACATCCTTCAAAATGGCCACCATATCTGACGCACTTTTCATTCGAGAGGTGGTTCCATTAATTGTGAATGTGAGACTACTGGGTAATAGCTATCAATATGGAATTCCTCCCCCCCCCCCCCCCCCCCGACACAACAATGTATTAGTTTCCTTGAATTCAAACCTCTTGTGCAGGGTTATCGGGGACAGATCAGCAAAGACAGCAATGGGATGGCCTTCCCAGGACCAAGATGTTTTCTTTCTCGCTACTTCAAAAAGTTTCTCTTTAACAGAAAAATCGTGGAAGCAGGTAACAATGTCTTTGGGGCAATTTAACGTCGGCTGGCCCAAATCTCGATGAGCTCGATCCAGTCGGATCTCCACCTCTGCTCCAACTTCCCCCTCTACCAAATCGTCTTTCAATATCTGTGCACAGATGCTCTGAACCACCTTCTTACAGTCACCAAATTCTGGCATCTCCAGCATGCTTCGGAAACAAAGGTTACTTCTTCAAAACCTATTTTCTAGGTCCTCCAATTTTTCATTCACCTCCAAATTCTCTTTGGCTAAGTTTTTACAGGTAACCTGCAACCTCGTGATTTTGTACGCTTGTGCCTCCAGTTGTGTATCGCATACATCAACTCACCTGCCAACAATGGACATCTCCTCCCAAAGATCCAATATCATGGAGAGGATTTCACGTTTGTTTTCTTTCATGTCCCAGCATAGGTCACAAAACCAGTCTCTAAATTCCGATCGAGTCAGGACTTCACTCACTGCCGCCAGCAACAATCGCCCCTCTTGATCAGGCTCTGTTTCCTGGAGCATGAGGCCTACTGATTCCTCCCCTTCCTAAGTCTATTCCATTTTGGGGCATGATTTAAAGTAAGAAAACTGCTTAAAGTCCATCAACTTTTTCTTTGATGTCATCCTTAATCTTCCCCATCACCTCAGATGAATATAGGAAGGTGAATTTATTACCAATGCACTTAAAATATATAGCTCAGGGGGTAGTGAAAGCTCAGATTTGAACTGCCATCTAGGCTGGTGATGCCACTTCCCCCCAAAAAAGTAAAGCTTATTACATTCACAACCCTCTCAAACACTGTTTGCAACTGGTTCTCAGGCTCTGGCTGGATTCACACTCCCAGAAAGCTAGTCTCTCCCTCTCCTTGAGGCAGGTCTCTCATTTCTAGATCTGGTCTGTTCTGGATCTCTTTCTCTGAAGTAGGGCTGGCACTCTCTTTCGCTCTGGAGCAGGGACCCTGTTACTGGATCTAGTCCTCTCAGTGCAGCTTGACTTTTAGCTCCCTTCCCAGTCTCAGCAGTTTCAGGCTCCTGGACCAGGCTCACTCTTCTTAAGCTCTGCAATTGCTCACGGTTTCTTGCTGCCTGTTCTCTTGGTCTTCATATGGGCTGTTTTTTGTTATTTTTTCCCCAGCAGGTGCCTCCTGTCTTCCCCTAGAGCAATCATCTGCTTTCTAATCTTTTTTTTTGTCTTTTCTTTGTTCTTCCTTATTTGTTTAACCACCCCCTCCTACTTTCTATGTGGGGAGAGGGGTGGTTGAAGGTTGCTTTCCTGTCACTTCCTCCTGCAGCTGGGCAGCACCACTCTACTTGTGGGAGGAGAGCTCTATTTTTTTTTCTACTGTTTACATTAAGGCTATCAGAAATTCCAGAGAATTCAGCCTGCATACTTCAATTTCCTTCTTCTTAACTTGAGGCAAGTAATATATGCTTAAAAGAGGAGGCATAGCTTGAGGAGAAACTTTAAGAACTTCAATTACATAGTGTTAAATATTTCTAAAGCAGATACAGTTATAAACCTCAGATTACGGCATCTGATTAGATTTTCTATATTTTTTTGTCTTAGAACACAGATAACCATTATCCTTAATAATTGCTTGTTGAACCTCTTTAAACTTCATCCTCTCCCAGTTGTTTATCAGAATAAATCAATTTTATTTTCAAGAGCCTGATACTTGTCTATTAGCAAGGAGATGTGGACAGTCAGTGATGTACCAAGACCCAAACAACTCCTTGAGTAAACTTTGCTGGTCTATCCAGCTCTGGTACTCTTGCCAATTTGTCCAGGATAGCCTGAAAAGCCTGGGCACCTTCTTCTTGTTCCAGAAGCAAACCTCGAGCCAACAAGGACTCCAAACATGGCGTTCATAGCTGCTTCCTCCACCAGTTTTCTTCTAGCTGATCCTGGCACCCTGATGTTATCATCAGGTGCCGTCAAGGAGGAAGCACAAAGCTCTCAATCCCCTGCAGTGTCCAAAAGAGAATCTGGGATTTCAGTTTTTAATGGAAAATGACAACAATATGAAATTACGGTAGATGAATTCACTGTTGTTTTTTCTTTAGCTGGACACAAGCAAAATGATATAGGACACAAGCATATAGTCTTAATATCACTCCTTTGCTTCATACCCTACACACTATGCGTGCTGCATTGATCATGTGATGTTGTCATGGACAATGTTGTCATGTTCTTCTCAGAGACATTGGCCATCCTGCTCTGATTATATCAATGATCATCTGTGCCCTAGCTGGTTCTTCTCAACCAGGGTTCATGCACTTTTGCCTATAACACTCCCTCCCCAGCAGGAAACATGGCCATCTTAAGTCTATGTTCCAGTTTCCACATTTGTAGTTTCAATTCTGATTGCAATAAATATGTCCCGTATAGTTCAAAATAGTTTTCCCACACAGAATCACATTGCCTAACACCACTGGGTCCCTGTTTGTGTGCCAAAAAATGAAACCCCTGGACTGAGGTCCTCACCGAGATGACCAAAGGCCACTTCGCAATTCCAAGGGTTTATGATGCCCAAATTTCCGATACCTTTCATAAGCCCACTACTCTCCAGGATTTCCTGTCAGGGGAGTCATTTCTCTCTAAGGCACTGAAAGTTGTTTTAACAGTCTTTATTTTATACAGTAATAACCACGCTGAATGACGAATGTGGTTCCAACATAACTTTAAGGATAATTGATTTTAAATGGAAGTACCATACATAACAATTTATAGGTCCTTGTTCAATGCAGTCCATTACATTTCCATTTTCCAATAAATCTGTGACTCTATACTTATGGTTTAATTTGATCTTTTGTGTTCATATCCCATCTCAACTTCAGGGACAGTTTTGGGGCTTCCTCCTAAACTGGTATACACATTACTTGAATTTGTCTAGCTGGCTTAATTCAAAGTCCCATTTCTCATACCTTGATTCAGATGTCAAGAATAGCTTTTTACATCTTCTCCAAATTCCTCCCAGAATATCCTGATAATATTATAGCGGTTAACATCAGATTAGTGTCATGGTTCTCCTTTCTTCCCAGTTTTCTCCTTCTCCCAGGAATGAATGAAAATCCATTCCATGCTTGACCTCAGAAGGTCACTGGATCTTTCTGGGTAAGACACTCCTCTGAAAAACTCCTCTCCTGTTGGTGGCAACTAAATTTCCCTTGACCATGGGGAATTTATTTGACTGGTAAAAAATAAAAATCAATCTTCAAAATCCAAAGAAAAGGAAAGAAATGTGATAAAACTTCCTTCAACCAAAATGGCACAAAAACCAGAAGAAAATAATATTCCTTGAAATTGGTAAATGAGGCACCCCTCTACCTTTCCATACCTGGGTCTTAATCCCTAAAGCTGAAAAGGTCCTTTCCCAAAAGCAAAGAGAAACAAAACAGGAGCAGGAACAATGTCATCCTGTCTTCTGGAAAAGCGAGCTAAAAATCCTCACTCTCTCTAGCAGGCCAATGCAATATCATTGCATAAAAACATGCGTCCAAACTGGGCGCACATTTTTTGAACATGTACACATCCACTTTTCCTGGGCGCTTGATGCAATAAGCAAATGAGCACCTTTCAGCCTTCTGAAAGGGGATTGGTCCTTTCACTGACATGTGATAGTGAATAGGCCAATCGGCGGTAATTGAAGGAGTAAATAAATCAATATTAAATTGGGCCAGACCTTGGGGATACTGCTTTCTGTGGTTCCCCCTATGAATGTTGTGATTCCATTCGCGGGAGGGCCTCAAGCGTCTCACTTACATCCCAGTGTGGCCTAGTACTACAGCTCCAGTCTCCTATGCTGGTTCCTGATGCCAGCTGAATGCCGCTTTGCCCCTTTTCGTGGCTGGAGAGTAACTGCTGCTACCTGTTTCAAGTGGCACCGAGACTTCGCCATCGCTGCCGCATCTTCCTGCGGCCTGGAGCATCTCTGACGCTGCTATCTGTGTCCTGTATGGTCTCTCTTCTGCCAGCATTCTCCGTAGGCACGCGCGGGCCTCTGTTGAAGATTTAAAGAGCCCACGGTGGGAAATGTTGAGGCACCTCTCGATGATGTCATCTCCTGGCAGCCTATAAAAGTGCTCTTCAGTCAGTTCCTCATTGCCTTCGCAAAGGTCTGCTGGTGCTTTCAAGGTCCTCTGTGTTGTCTGTTCCATGTTCCTGGTCTCTGGTTGGTTCCTGGTTCCTGTCTTCAGTGTCTTCGTTCCTGAGTCCAAGTCTTCGTTCCTGCATTCCATGACTTGTTCCTGATTCCAAGTCTTCATCCTGTCCAGAATCTTTAGAGACTGCCTTGCTGTTTCAAGTCTTCAGAAGGTCATCCCTGGCTCCTGAGTCTGAGTTCTAGTTCCTGAGACTGAGTTCCGGTCTTCAGAGTTCTTGTTCCAGCTTCCGCCTTGTTCCTGAGCCCAGTGCCTGCACCGCTATTGTCGTGGTCTCCGACCATCCACGGGTTGTACAGGGCATGCAGCAGTACCGGACCTCCTCAGATCCTTTGTCATTTTCCAAGTCCTAATGCCAAGTACTTGTTAAGTTACAAGTCCAAAGTCTGTGCCACCTTTGGCATGGTCCGCAGCCAGCCCATGGGCTGTGCAGGGTGCGCTGTGATTCAGGGCTCTCCAAGAGCTTCATCATATTCCAAGTCTTTAGTGCCTTTGTCTAGTTCCAAGTCTTCAGTGCCTTTGTCTAGTTCCAAATCACAAGTGCCTTCATCATGTCCATGTCTCCAGAGTCATCTTCAGTCCTTGTCTTCATCTGTCCTGACACTCAAGCTGTTCTCAAGCAGCAAGTCCAAAAGGGATTTCGGAGTGGCTGGAAGACTACCCCATTGCGTTGCTGGATCTCCTTTCCTGGTGTGTGCTGAACATCCAAAAGTTCCTGGTTCCAAGTCCAAGTGTGTTCCTAGTTCAAGCCAAGAGTATTCCTGGTCTAGTCAGCCCATGCCCGGATACATTCGCCTGCCAGTGGCGAGGACCATGGCCAGCCCCAGGGTTGTGTAGGTCGTGGGTTCATGCTGTCGAGTGTCCGTTCGCGCTTACAACAATGAGGAATCACAGAAAGCAGGATTTTTTTTTGTTATTGAGCCCTTGAGCACAGCATGATTCTGCTTTCTATGGTTCCTCCTACTTAGTATTACGACGATATTAATAGGAGGAATCACAGAAAGCAGGGTTGGTTTTTTTCGGTGAGCCCTTGAGCACAGCATTCTTTTAACACCAGCTCCTGGGCAGGCATTAAATTTGCACATTAAAATGGGCGCCTAGGCCATGCAGTAATTTTTGGCATTGCAGATTAATAGCTAATAGCTTCATCTACATGGAATTTGCATGTGATGAGCGCTATTAGCTATGGGGTAGATTTTCAAAAACGGTGCGTTGGTGTACTTTTGTTGGCGCTCCAGGCGCCAACAAAAGTACGCGGGATTTTAGTAGATACGCGCGTAGCCGCTAAAATCCTGGATCGGCGTGCGCAAGGCTGCCGATTTCGTGTAGCCGGCGCGCGCCAAGCCGCGCAGCCTACCTCCGTTTCCTCCGAGGCCACTCCGAAATTGGAGCGGCCTCGGAGCAGCCAATTGCACGCATAGGGGCCGCTTTCCCACGTGCGATGCGTCTGTCTGACAGCTGGAGGCTGGAGCCGCGGTCGTCGCCGATGTCCGGAGGGGGGGGCTGCAAAAGTAAGTCGCTTCGTTGCTTTAAACTGCCCCCCCCCTCCTCCCGGAGCAAGGCTGCTTTTCGCGCCCTGCTTCGGGAGGAGAGGAGAAGGGACTAGCAGGCCCGAACCTAGGATTGCCCGTCTCTCCCCTCGCTCTCTTGCTACTTTTTCGGTTTTGTTTTTTTTGCTTCGGGAGGAGGGGACAGGACTGGGGCTGCACCGGAGACCGGACGCGGCCAGGGCAGGTGAGCGGGGGCTGGGGGAAAGTTTGCCGAGCATCGGAGAACATAACTGTCCACTTCCTGGTACCTGTCATTTCAAATGTCATTTGAAATGACATTTGAAATGACAGATACCAGCGTGGCCGTGAAGCGTTAGGCCCGCGCACCCAGGATACTGTATAGGCGCTCTATACAGTAAAATGGGTTGCGCGGGCCTAACCTTCGCCTAACGCTTCGCAGATGCGGCATGCATTTGCATGCAATTTGAAGAGAGTATCGAGCGGTAGCTGAAGAGAACTGTGCGTGCGGGGAACGAGGGTGCGCCTGGCACTGCCGCACTCTTTCTAACGCGGCATAACTGTATCGACCTGTTTGCTAGCTGGACTGTGACGGAATATGGACCTCTAAATATACAAACTACTATAAAAGAGTTCCAAAAGCTTCTTGAAACAGAAATGCCCTTAAGCTGTTTACGAAAGGATTTGATGTCGGGAAGAAGATGCTGATATCGAGCTAAGGCATTCCATAACGCGGGGGCAACAACAGAAAATGCTCTGGTTCAAATTCCCACAAATTAATAATATAAATACCCCCTTGAAAAATGTATTTTTCCCTTCACTTCTGGGAGCAAAGATTTAAGGTACAATGAAACGGAAATAATCATGTGACCAAATACGCAAGAGGAAAGGGGGAATTCTTATCACTGCATTTGAACATGAAAGCTGGTGACTCTTTTTAAGTTTCAGCAAAATGACAGATGAAACATGGGAACTGTACAGAAGGTTGAGGGAGGGAGCTAAGTGTAAGCTGATTTATAAAGTCTGTGTGCAGCTGTGGTAAACAGTTCGCTATGCTATACCAGCTTCACAAAGACTTTCTTCTGAAATGTTTCACTTTACTTGGACATTTTTAACTGGATAGGAATTCTAGGTCTTTTTTTTTTTTCTTTTATGGTGGGGACAGAATCAGCTACACCATAGTAGCTAACACCTTATTTTATTGAGACAAAATATATTGGAATGGCTTTGGACTGTATACTGCAGTTCATCTTTGGAGCCCCTCTGTAAAACTCAGCCATGAAAGGGATGCCTGAAACTATGGTGAGATATGGTATATTGTATAAACTATCAGGCTGATGCAATACCAGGTGCTAAGGTCAGCGCGCCACCGTTGGACACATCCAAAACGTGCATCCAAGCCAGCGCGTAGCTAATGGCGCTCATCGCATGAAAATGCATGTTGACGAGGCTATTAACTAGTACGTCTGATGTAAAAAGTTACCGCATGCTGGACGCAAGCGTTTTTACGCTAAAAAACGAACGCCAGCCCCGGATCTGGAGTTAAATTTGAGACACCCCAAGCCATGCACAGAAGAGCAGAAAATACTGCATTTTTGTGCTTTTCTGTGGTTCCTCCAACTTAATAAAGTCGCAATACTAAGTAGGAGGAAGCACAGAAGCAGCAAGAAAAAAAAATGTCTTTAAAGCGGTCAGGTTAGGAAAAGAAACACCCAATTTACGAGCGTCCGTTTTCCTAACCCATGGCTGTGCGTCGGTATGGCATAGACCTGTTGTTTTATATGAATGCTGCATGTTGTACACTGCCAATGGCACATTTCAAGTCACAGGGAAATTATTTTGGAAAACGATTAATCCTTTGAATTTGCACTTGAATATAGGGGGCTGCTTCCTGGCATTTTATGAGCACAGCTGGTCTACTAGTGCAAGCCTTTGCACTGCTAACACTTCAAAGCCACTAACTAATATCCTTCCCTCTCGTGCAATAAATGTCCTACTGAATATTGACCTCATGGTGTTTGGAGAGATGACCTTTAGGGGGTCTGTGCCCTGTGATATATAAGACTGAGCTCAGAAGAGGGGGAAGGGTGTCACTTTACAGTGTGGGATCCTGAGGGAAAGGCTTGAGCGAGAAGTGGGAATCCTGTAGGTCTGTGGGTTCTTCCAGTCCAGCAGGGCCATCTTTTAGGGAGGCTGGCGTACCCAGGGAACACTCCTAGGCATCTAGTCAGGCCCAGAGTCACCTAGGAGGAGGCATGGAATCGAACTACATCATGAGAGACCCTGTGGCCTTATCTAGACAATTCCTTCTGCGAAGAGTTCACTGATACGATGTGAGAATGGATGAGCTTATGTAAGAGGAATGATTAATGTACCAGGGAATTAGTAAAAGAGAGATGACTATAGAAACAATGCTACAAGAAAGGGAAGAGGTGTGTGTGTGTGTGTGTATTATTTTGTTGCTGCTATCTTTTCTGTGAATCCTGTGACTCATCCTTCTTGTAATTTTCATAATATATATGGTACCATAGAAGAAAAATGTTAATAATCGTAAAATACAAATTGTTGGGTGAGACTGAGAAATCTAGGTTTTGGGTCTAACAGAGAGGAGATTTTGTGCAAGGGGTGCAGTCCAATGGTCACAAAAGGGGGATTAATGGCATTTTCCCTGCCCAGGAGTAGAAAATATTGCACTATAGCCTCTGCAGCAGGTCCAGTCCACTATCTACCCAACCATTGTTTATGAACCCACAGAGCTGGTGCCATGACCACAAAAACCAAGCATCAGACCTCTTATTTTATGTACCCTAAACTGCGCTTACAATTTGAACAGAGCTGTGATCAGCAACTCTCTTACGTCCTTTAGTATTCTGGGATGTACCTTATCAAGTCCCACAATCTTGTCTACTTTCAGTTGTACCAGTGCCTGGACTGCTACATCCTCAGTCCATTTACAAAGATTTTCAAATCACAAACTGAACTACAAACGTTATCTTTATAGGTGGGCGCTTGATTGCTTTAAAGTGACTCCAATAAATTTTTTTAGATATTGGCAAAACACAAAATTATTAACTCATATTTTTTCTAATTTATATACAGTGGACCCTCGAGTTACAACTGGCTTGACATGCAAACAACTTGGGTTACAACCAAAATTTTAGTTTTGAGTTACAACCAGTCTTGAGTTACAACCTGAATGCCGGCTAAGGCCATGTGTATCAGCTCGTTCATGCAGTTGCTTCTAATTGGGCGTTTTTTCTGTCAATCGCGGTTTTTTGGGCTTGGTGGGTGGAACTTCTGCTCTGCTGTTGCAGTGATTGGCTGCTGCTGCTGCCGATGAGGCCTGTCCATCTCAGGCGCACCCAGATCTGTAAATGTTCACAGGAGCACATAGGCAGACCCGGCACGGCATTGCAGCAAGCAACAGCATCACTGGTGACCAAGGAAGCTTCTGTGCAGCAGCAGAAAGGGAGTGTAGCACTCAGCTGGCCTCAGCAAGGTATCAGGAGGGAGGAATGAGTATGCTGAGAGGGGGAAATGAGTGTTTGGGGGCCAGAGATGTGCTCTGAGGGGGAGGGGAGGGGGGAATCCTCCCCCTCCTCCCTTCCTGCAAGCCAAAGATGTCAACTTGAATGGTGAGTACAGTATGAAATTGTTCTGGTAGGCTAGGCACATTTTATAACTTTTTGGTGAGTACACTAGGAAAATTATAGGTGTTTCTGGTAATTACGCACATTATACAACCCTTTTTTATTATGAAAATGTTAGGTAAGGGGTGCTTTGGGAGGTTTGGAACGCATGATGGGTATTTCCATTATTTCGTTTGGAAAAAATAGTCTTGACTTACAACCAACTTGAGTTACAACCAGCCCTCTGGAACGAATTGAGTTCGTAAGTCAAGGGTCCACTGTATAATTATTGAGAAGATATTAGTGCTTATGTGAGCCTAAGCATTCCTAGCTATAGATGCATAAATTTAAAAAAACAAAGCAGATCTGAAGATAAATTCACAGATTTTTCTGCAAACTCCTTGAACTTTCTTTGTTTATTTTAAAATAATGCACTTATAGCAAATCAGTCACAAATTGGTAGCAAAAGATAGTGATTCTGCAAAATCCACACCAAATTTTGACTCAGTTGCAACAGATTTTACTGTAAACGTGTCAGGTATATTTTTTAAACCTCATAGTGGAGTTTTTGCTAATAATCTGTCCAAATTCTATGAAATTCTAAAGAAATGAACCAGGCAGAGTTTGGTGGCTAAATCTGCATATTACTGCTTCTAAAATCATGACTCTAAGGGGCCTATGTACTAAAGGTTAGCATGCATGTTAAAGCAATTTAACATGCACAGAAATGAATATTGTATGCACTAAACCTGGATCAGATGACATTAAATGTCACATGATGAAATTGGTACCTATCTGCATGTAAATAAAGGAATTTCATATGTAAACTAGGTATTAGTGTGCCTTCAGAAAATAGTGTCGTATTCTCTCCTTCATCCATTATTTAGTGTGCACTTCCTAAGGCCAAAAATGTAACTCCTGCCTCACACTAGAATATGCACTATTGAAAGGGTTCAACTACCACAAGTTTTGTGGCTGGAAGATGAAGGTAATACAAGAAATGACACTGTAAACATTTATCCACAGGCCACCAAGACCTACAATAACACATCTTGTTTTGTTTTTTTAAATTATTTATTTGTTAAATTTTCTCAAATACACTTCAAGAATCCACTTGAATGGCAAACCATGAGACAATAACAGAAAATACTAACACCAAGAATAATAATGTTATTTAATAGCAATATGTCTCATACAATCCCAGTCCTCTAATAAGGGGATCAAAGAACACAACCCCAGGTGTATAATACATTATTTTTATAAGGCAATTACTAGCAGGAGGGGAACCCTAATATATAAATGAACAGACTCACAATTGGACATCCCGAGCTCTGCTAACAGAGATTGGAGAAGAACTTATAATAGGAAAGGAATTATCACTCAAGAAAAATAAAGGTTGTGATGGTTGAAAGAAGATATAAGAGGCATTCTGATATTTAATAAGACATTTACAAGGAATTTGAGAAGCAAAAAAGCACCCAATTCTAAAACCTTGGGCCTCATTAACAGAAATTGCCTCCTCTTCTTCTGAGTTTGTTTGGCAAGGTTACTAGAGACTCACACTTTTAGATTTAGGAAGGTTTCCAGATGATGACGAAAGAACATTTTAAGAACCCAATCTCTATCCAACTCCAAGAGAAATGAAACAATGAGAGTTGCTGGAGAAACAAATTCATTCTCAGAAGTTTCAAGAATTGCAGAAAGATCCAGTTTAGCTGGTTTAGTCAGAGAGAGAGCCTGCATGTTCTTTTAGTCAGGTAAACCTATATTAAAGGGTGCATGTAGTGAAAGCTTTGCAACAAACTGTTGACTTACTATTGTTTCTATGTATAACTGACATGGCTTAGATCAGTGGTTCTCAACTTTTTTTCTGTCGGGACACACCTGACAGATGGTTCTCACATGCATGACACAGTGACCCATGATCGTCATGGGGCTAGATGTAAAAATACAGTTTGCATCCATGGGAACCCCCCTGACCCACAATAATGGATGTAAGCAGAATTATGACATTCCCCATACAACTCATCCTACAAAAAAGATATTCTTGTTCTGGTGTCATTTCAGTAACAGCAACTCAAACTCCTTCTACTTCCAGGCTCAATAGCCCTACTTATGAAAAGACAGCAGTTTACCACCAATGCATGTCCTCTTGAGAAAACACAACACAGTAATTATGTAAGTAATTATGCTAAATAGCTAATGGGTTTGTTTCAATTTTAGTAATTGTTATTAATAGTATTTATATTATAGGTTGGTGTGGATACCATTACAATTATTGGAAGATTCGGTACTGCGGGATATTGAGATCCCCTCTGTGAGGGTTGCAAGATATTTGAATAATTTTGTGAAGGATACCCCTGAAGAAGCTAATGTGCAAAACAAGGTCCTTGTCGGGGATTACCTACTTGATGTATAATTGAATGCATGATAATTTAAAGAAAATATTTCCCGCTTAGTGCGGGGTGATAATTAAAAAGTTGACAATGAAAATATCTTATATGTAAAAACTGTGTCTCAGTATCCCTGTATGCTGAATCTGTATCTGTAACATCAGATTGTAATTTATGGTTTTGAGATAAGTGCAATATTGTGGGGAATTTTAGGTAATAGGTTGAATGTGTGAATGAATGATAGTGTATTTTAAATTGGGGTACTTTGTTGGTATATTATGTGGGAAACTGGGTAGTTAGGGTATCCACATGTGTTAAGATAAACTAAACTATATATATGTTTTAATAACATTGTGTTTGAAATTATTGATGTCATATTTAAATTATGTATGTACCTTGTTTGTGAAAACAATGTATGTTTGAGAATAATAAAAATTTATGAAAAATATTATTTATGTGGTTAAGTGTATGGAGAGAAAAAATATATGTTTTACATAATAGATGAGTATTTACACTTATGTCCTTTTGATGATATATGATTGTGTTAAGTTAAGGACTATTATATTGCCCGTGTATGGCCTACCAATTATAACATGACCCAATACAACCGCAACCTGTGGAAACAGGTCCAGGAGTTTGTGGAAGGCCTTCCCCATCAACAGCAGGAGTCCCTTGCAGCCATTGCCACACTGGGGCTTGAGGCAGGTAGACATGAGGTCAGGTCTACCTATGACATTTTTGAGACCACAGTCTGCCTAGCCACCAGTGGCGGCGGCGCCACATGGTTAGCTTGGCTCTGGGCCTCTGGTCTCTGACCAGAGGTTCAGGACAGGCTTGCAGACCTCCCCTGTACAGGTGAAAACCTGTTTGTGGATAAGTTGAAGGAGGTCATGGCGCAGCTGAAAGATCAACATGATACTCTTCAGCAACTCTCCGCCAGCCCCTCTGCCACGAGGAAATCTTCCAGGCCGGGCTCTTGCAAGTCCTTCTTCTGGCCGAGGAAGTACCTTCCTCCAGCTGCCCGTGCCAACTGTCTCAGTCCAGCCCCAGAGGTCGTGGGCAGCAGTAGCGAGTTCCGAAGGCCCAACCAGCCCCCCAGCAGGCCCTGGCCACCGGCTTTTGACTGGCGGCGAGGGGGCACGAGCCAAACGCTGGTTCTCCTGGCAGTCGATCCCTCAGTCAGTGGCAAGCTTCTTTGCTTCGCCCATCATTGGGAAGTGATCACTTTGGACCATTGAGTCCTCTCCATTGTCCACCAGGGCTACCGCCTGAACTTCAGCAGGCTCCCAGGAACCGCTCCCCCATGTTCATCGTGGGGCACACCCTCCCATCAGGTCATCCTTAAATCAGACCTTTCTACCCTTCTAGCGGCAGACTTGGTAGAACTGATCCCCCGAGAGCAGTGGGGCCACAGCTTATACTCTAGGTACTTCCTCATTCTGAAGAGGAATGGCAGCTTGCACCCCATCCTTGACCTCAGGGCGTTAAAGCAATTTTTCGTAAGAGAAAAATTCTAAATGGTCTCTCTGGGCACGCTGATCCCACTCCTCCGAAGAGGAGACTGGCTCTGCTCCCTCGACTTAAAGGAGGCTTACGCCCATATTACAATTGTCCCCAACCACAGAAAGTACCTCCGCTTTCTGGTGGGGACGGCATGTTTTTGGCTTCAGCCCCATGCGTCTTCACAAAATGCTTGGCAGTAGTGGCTGCCTACCTCAGGCATCGCTCAGTCCATGTCTTTACATACCTGGTCGATTGGCTGATCTGGAGCGACTCCCACTCCGGGGCCCTGAATGCATTGGCCTTGATGGTTTGGACCTTACAGACATTGGAATTCATTATCAACTTCCCCAAGTCACACCTCAATCCGTCTCCATGGCTGGATACAGCACAAGCAAAAGCTTTTCTGCCCAAGGATCGAGCGGTTGCCCTCTCCTCACTGGCCATCCTCATTTGCAACAGAAAGAGGGTGCCGGCCCATCTGCTGCTCTGCCTGCTGGGCCATATGGCAGCGTCGGTCCATGTGACCCCCTTGGCCCGCCTCCACATGAGGGACCCTCAGTGAGCCTTGCGGTCCCAGTGGCAGCAGACATCCCAGAATTTGGAGGCGCCGGTGACTGTCATGGACCCTTTTTGCCTCTCCCTGACCTGGTGGGAGGCCCTGCCCAATCTAGAAATGGGGCTTTCATTTCAGCCCGCACCACCCCAGATGACCCTCACAACCAATGCCTCACCTCAGGGGTGGGGAGCCCACAAGGACGGCCTGCATACCCAGTGCCTTTGGACTGCGGCCGAGGCCCGCTACAGATACAATTCCTTGAGCTGCGGGCAATCCGGTATGCCTTGTGGGCCTTCCAGGACAGGCTGTCCTCCAAGGTCATCCTCATCAGAACGGACAACCAGGTAGCAATGTGGTACATCAACAAGCAGGGTGGCACGGGTTCCTTCCCCCTCTGCCAGGAAGCAATATGGTCTGGGATTGGGCCCTTTCCAGAGGGATGTATCTACGGGCCACCTGGATTGGCCACTGTTGGAAACAGGATGCTGGGCTTGATGGACCCTTGATCTGACCCAGTATGGCTTGTTCTTATGTTCTTATCTAACTGTCGAGTCACCTGAACATGCTGGCGGACCGCTTCAGCCATTCCTTTCAGCCACACGAGTGGTCCCTGAACCCGACAGCCGACTTATTCCGTCACTGGGGCACACCGGACATGGACCTGTTTGCCTCTCTCCATAAATCACAAGGTGAGCATGTTCTGTTCTCTGATTCTGGGGAAGAACCATCCGACTTGCGATGTGTTCTCCTTTCACTAGGGACAAGGTCTCATGTACGCATAAACCCCTATCCTGCTCCTCTCGAGGACTCTGACAAAACTGCAAGAGGATGGGGGGATCATTATCCTGGTGGCATCCTCCTGGCCAAGGCAGGTGTGGTTTCTTCTGCTCCAGGACTTGTCCATGAGCGCACCGGTTCCACTGGGGACGGCTCCCGACCTCTATCGCAGAACCAGGGCACCTTGCACCACCCGAACCTCTGGGCCCTGGCCCTCACGGTATGGATGTTGAGCACATGATCCTCCAGCCCTTACAGCTCTCGGATGGTGTCTCCAGTTCTTGATTGAATCCTGAAACCTTCCACTCGGAAATCTTACAGCCCGAAGTGGAAGCATTTCTCCCCCTGGTGCAGCGGCCATGGACTGGACACTTTCTTCTGTCTGCTCCCCCACCGGCTGGATTACCTTTGGTACCTGTCCGGGTCAGGCCTCCAAACCAGCTCAGTCCGAGTACACCTCAGCGCCCTCAGTGTCTACCACCAGGGTGTCACCAGGGCGCCCATTTCAGCTCCTCACCTGGAAAGCTATATTCCTGGTAGCGATCACTTCCGCTCGCAGGGTCAGTGAGATCCAGGCCCTGGTCACGTACGCTCCCTACACGAAATTCTTCCATGATCGTGTGGTGCTGCACACGCATCCAAAATTTCTGCCAAAGGTGGTGACAGTTTTCCACAACAACCAGTCAATCATTCTTCCCATGGTCTTCCCACGGCCTCATTCTCACCCGTGGGAACATGCTCTCCACGCCCTGGACTGCAAGAGGGCACTCACTTTCTACTTGGCTTATACAGCTAGTCATAGACAGTCCACCCAGCTCTTTGTGTCTTTTGGCACCAATAGACTGGGTGCAGCGGTGGGGAAGCAGACCCTATCCAACTGGCTAGCAGATTGCTTTGCCTTCTACTACGAGCAGGCAGGCCTCCAGCTGGCTGGCAGGATGAAGGCTCACTCTGTGCGGGCTATGGTGGCGTCAATGGCCCATCTGCGTGTGGTCCCTGACACCGAAATCTGCAGGGCCGCAACCTGGAGTTCTCTCCACACTTTCGCGGCGCACTACTGTCTTGACAGGGATAGTCGCCAGGACAGTGCTTTTGGCCAAACTGTCCTGCACAATCTATTCCAATCTTGAATCCAACTATCTTTCATCGTGCTCTCTGTGGGTCCAGAGCGCTCCTGTACCCCACAGCACCGCAGTTGTGTTGTGCCCGTTGGCACCTTGTTTGGCTACTGTGGGTTTCTCTGGTTGAACAGGGCAGTCTGGAGTTCTATAAACACCCACATGTGAGGACTACCATCCTGCTTGTCCTAGGAGAAAGCACAGTTGCTTACCTGTAACAGGTGTTCTCCTAGGACAGCAGGATGTTAGTCCTCAGGAATCCTGCCCGCCTCCCCACGATGTTGGGTTCATCTTCGGTTTATGTTATTTTTCTCGCTCGTATTTTGCTATATTATGAGACTGAAGGGGGACCTCGAATGGATGTGCGGATAGCAGCAGGCTGAGCATGCTAAGTCTGCCAGTCAAAGTTTCTAGAAACTTCCTGCTGTCCTTAGGAGCAGTAAATGGTACCTTAGGAAAGTTTATACATCTAAAGTTTTTGGCCCGAATTTGATTATCCAGATTTTCCACTTTTAAATGGAGAAATTGATTTTCTTTTATTAAATCATGCTCCTAAGGACAGCAGGATGTTAGTTCTCACATGTGGGTGACATCATCTAGAAACTTTGACAAACGTTTTCAGTGCCGGGCTCCATCGGATGATGTCACCCACATGTGAAAACTAACATCCTGCTGTCCTAGGAGAACACCTGTTACAGGTAAGCAACTGCGCTTTACATGCATTGCTGTGGTGCCAAACAAAAACTCTTTAAAAAAAGACACTGAATTAATTTGGTATTAGGCCTATTGGTTGTTTTTTTTTAATTCTTTTTTTATTTCAGCAGAAATCAGGAATGTAACATTACATACATGTCATATAAGTACATTAATAACACTTTAACTAGATAATAAACATTACAGCATACATTTATTTATTTAGCTTTTTTTTTTTTATATACCGAGGTATAGCAGGGTTGCCTTCACTCCGGTTTACATACAAAACAACTTGTTACATTGAACGATAATTGAAAATTTGAAAAAAGTTAACAATAATGAGAGATAGCATAACTAGGAAAATGAAAGAACAAGATAAACACAGTGTAGATACACTGAATAGAAGAACAGAGATATCTGAGTACATCGTAAAAAGGGGAGATTGTCCAAGGGGGATATTGTATGATAGCAGGCTATGGGAGTATACTTTAAAGTCATTGAATGCAGTCCTTAAAAGATTGGCTGAGTAGCCAGGATTTTAGGTGTTTTTTGAAGGATTTTAGGTTTTCTTGATTGGTGAGGAAATGAGGTAACATTAGAAATTAAACCCAACCTCTGCCTTTTTCTGCCTTTTTCTAAAAAACTCCCCTTACATTGCCACATTCATACCCTCCCCCTTTCAAAAACTGCCAATCCCACACATCCATCCATCCATTCCACACATCGGTATTAGGTATTAGGTATTAGGCCTATTGTAACGCATGTTGGGTGTGCGTTTGGTCCTCAGAAAGCCATGAGTTAACTAAATTACAAAATAGTTAATCTCCCTTACCAAAACATCACTAACTGCCAACACTCAAACAGCAACTACCCTACCTATGAAAAGGCAACACTACAAATATTACATCAGGCCCTAAAATACCAATATACCTCCTATTAGGAAAACAGAACAAGCCAGGCTGCCATACATCTCTGCACAGAAACTACACGCTTACAGAACACCTCACTTCAGTCATACATGCAGAACACAGACAAACCCTCCCCAAATATAGAATAAAGAGACCATAAATTATAAATAGAAATGTTCTGATAAAAAATGAACTGGAAACCACAAGAAGTCAGACCCTATATGCAGTGCAACAATGGAAAAACAGAAATATCACCATTCCTAATAAAACATTAAACAATAAAATCCAGAAATATAAATCATAATAGTAAAACCATACTAATAAAATGAATAAATATTTCAAAACAATTAAGAGATCATGTAAAGTATATATTTTTAAAATTTTCCCAAACACCAATAAAATGTCCAGACACATCAAATAATACCCAATAATTAAAATTAATAAGAACTAAAAAAATTCCCTGTTCTACATATATGGAAAATGTTTGATTTCCAGTCACCTTAAAATTGTCATCAATTACTGTGTTTGTGTTTGTGCATGCAATCTTTCTCCTCTCTTTCATATACACATATACACTCCTTCTCGCACACATGCTCAGAGACACACACATATTCACTCACATGCACTCTCACACTTACATACTCAGTCATATACACACACTAGCCTTGCTCTTACACAAATGCACACACACATATACACACACTAATGTATGCTCTCACTCTGTCACATACATGTACACAAATACATGCACATACTGTCATGCTCTCACGCACATTCGTGCACACACTCATATTCATTCTCACTCATGCACACACACTCATACATGCACACACTCACTCACTCACTCACATATGCCCAGTCAATCACATACATACACACACGCTCATGCATTCTCTCTCACATTCATGTTCACCTGTTTATGTCTATGAGTAGGGGCAGGCTGCTATCCAATCTGCTTGCCTGAGATTCCAGCCTCCTTCTCTGAGTTGGCAGCACAAGTCGATAGGGACAAGAAGAGACTTGTACCCATAGCCAATGGCCTTCCGGACCTCTCACCACAAGGCAGGATGTGTCACTCTTTCTTTTCACAGCTCTAACCCATCCAAGCATCAGGGAAAACAGACGGCTCAGATCTTGCTTAAGAGGTGGCCTGGGTATTTGCTAAGGTAGATTTGAGTCCAGGGTGCATACGGGTGGTCCTGATCGCTGCTGACAGGGGATGGATTTGGAGTGTTAGAAGGAACCTGCTTTTTTCCCACCTGTGTGGGGCCCAGATAACAACGTCCTATTCCAGGTCCATGTGGGTAGGAAGGTGGAGGAAGAGGAACAGCAATGGCCAAGGGCGTGTTACTGCTGCGCTGCCCCCCAAAATAGGATGTTCTAGGAGCCTGCCTAGGCTTAACTAGTGCTGCCAGAGGCCCAGCAGTCATGATGGGTACTTTTCCCAGCAAAATTATGTGCTTAAGTGCTGATCCCTCCCTGACTCCAGCCCTAGGATCACCTCCTTTCACTGTGCATTAACGAACACTTGTACCAGCACTGTGCGCACACTGTTACACGCAGAAAGGGTGGAACATTTTTCAAAGATCCCATTTCCTCACATAAAACACTTTGACTTGTGGAAACATCTTTCAAAATGCCCTTATAGGGTCTCATTCAAACTTTCATCTGGGAGATTGGTGGTGTTGTAAAGGAGGGGGAGAGGGGTTACACTTCTAAAGTCAATGTGAAGGGAAAGTCTCGTAAGAGAAACATTGGAGTGAGAAGGGATCTCCTTCTGTTGCAGGGACGCTGTCATGAATTGGTCAGAGGAGAAATCATCAGCTTGTGTTCAGGTACCAAAAGAGGGAGTCCCAAAGCTGGTCGGGGGGAGATCTTTAAAGAGTATCCTACTTATTGGGCCTGACAGTCAGAGGAAGCCGCTGCTGCTGACTGATGAACTGTATTCATGTGACTGTTGATTTTATGGATGTTACCCAACGGGATACATTTTATCAAATCATTACCATTCCAGAAGTATCTCAGTAAACTTTTTTAATTTTATTTTTTGGAACAACACCCAACTTGTGGCTATGTTTTGTTTTACTGGGGGGTAATCAAAAGTTCCAGGGCTCTGTTGGAAGAACCCGAAAGCCCCTCAGCTCCCAGCTGTGCCCTTTGTGTGCAAGAAGAGACTGGAACAAGATTTACATAATATGCTGAAATATTCTGAGTCATAGTCCGGAGACAAAAGCACATGGCGCAGACCTTCCAAAGAGGAATCGCATGTAATTTCAAAGCTGCCTTATTTTGATTCAAGGCATTTAAAAGGCGGCTTCCGACTCTCACAAATGAAAAGGATGCCGTCTAATAAATATTTGAAACAAGTCTTAGTAGTTAATGCTTGATGAAGCGTGCAGAGAGACTGGGGAGATTGTTTTTCAAAACGCACACGCCCATTTTTCCAGTAGCTCCAGGGAAGATACACAGTATTATGTATTTTATTAGATTCTTATAAGACTAAGGAGAAAAGACTGCTGAACCTTTCCTAACTGCCTCTCGAGCATGTCCCTGAAAATGAGTTGTTAAATGTCTGCATGACAGAGGAGGAGCATGCCTCCGGATATTCAACAGACAGCACTACACTTGAAGACAGACTATTATGTTATTACTCATCGTGTTTCCTGGAGTTGTATTACTGCATGATCTGTTTGGTAACCATTTGTCCATCGCAAATACCATTTAAAAAATGACTGCAAGAGATATGCTGGATATACGTTGCCTTCCCTGAGATTAACCTAGGCAAGTACTGACATCAGGTTCAGCCTTGCTAAATGAGACTCGCGTTTTCTTGGCCGATGCCGTCAGGGCACTTGGTGATGCCCTGCACTGGGTGGTGTTGGGGGAGGGGGATGCAGAGGAGCCTTACGTAGTCCTTAGCCTCTACATTCAGATGCAACCAATTTCACATGCTAATTTGCCCTTGCAGATGAGGGAAGTTCTGGGAGCTCATCTCACATGCATACTCTGACAATTTCCAGTTTCTAAATGAAGAATCAGTGCCCAAGGCTCGTGACTTGCTAAAAAGGGTATTTCTCACAACAGTCAAAGCAATGAAAAGAGTTTTAGAATTCATCCTTAGCTTTTACATTTTTCTGTTCACTTTTGGGGGATGTTTTTATTTTGAATTTGGGTTTTTACTTTCTAATGAGTCACTGACTAATTGTATCTTAAGTTCCACCCTTTTAGAGAAAATAAAAATGGCTGGATTGAGCATGAGGATGACAGGATTGCCGGTGCTGGGACTAAATGTAATTTAAACTATGCTGCAGAACTGGTCCAAGAGTGACATTCTAGTAACCACTGCCCTATAAATGTCTTCAACCATTAACATAACACAGAACCCATTTCAAATATATATTGTGATTTCTTATCATGATTAAGAGAGAAAATGAATAAAAGGATATCTTATCTCTCAGTGATTTATTTTACCTCCTCCCTAAGAGGACAATAATTACATAGTTTTTATGTGGGTTTAGCCATGTGAAAACACAGTCCAATTATAGACCTCCCACTCGGTGTACAAAAAAAGTACACGCACTGTTCACAGCATATGTACCTTTAGCCATGGGGAAAAGTAGGCAGGGTTAGACTGTGGGAGGGAAATCTCTGTGCAGATTTTCCAGCACCTACTTTGCATCTGCTCCAATGCAGGCGCAACATATAAGGGTATTTTGTACTCACGTAGCATGCGCCAGTGAAATTTTAAATAATATGATACTCTACAAGGTGTATCATAATGTTGCCATTCCTATGTTCTATAAAACAAAACTATTAGGCCTATGCACTGTGCTACAATCTGGCTATGGCAGTTTAGTAAGCAGATTTCTTTCTATCTACTCTGACCCAAGATCTATTTAAGCTTGTTTCTTGTCAGGTATTGGACTCTCCAGTGTTCTCAGGGGCGAAAGGTCAGCGTTCTAGTCTGAAAGCTATTTAGCTTCCTCCATATCCAGGGTGGTGACCTAGGAAGCCGATAAGACAATCAAGTATACTGCTAGATTACATTGGGTTAACTGGCTGGTTTAAGGTTAAGAAGGTTCAGAGAGAGAGAGAGGATAAGTAGCCTGAAAAGAATGCACTAAGCTCTGTTACACCAGTGTAAAAAAACAAAATCCCATACAATTCACAGATTCAGATACTGGCACCACCAATTTAGCAATTTAATCCTCTAAATTAGTTAAAATGAGTTATTAATTATTGTGTTTTGAGGGTTGTAAACCGTTAGTCAAAAGTGTTTTATAGGAATTCTACATCCCCAGTAATAAATCAGAGGCATTTCTTCCCAGACCTGTTTTTCCATTGCAGATCTCCTCCACCCCCCTCCACACACAGACATTGTCTTTCAGCATTTCAGAAATAGGTTTTGGCTGCGCTAGTCTGATCATGGTATTAACATATCTGTTTCCTGTATCATACTATCATTTCTTCCTTTCATCTTGCTGAGATTCAGTTTGAGACTACAGATTACTGCACTCAATGGAAGATCTCTGCTTATCTCCCCAGCCCGTCTGAAAGGAAACTTCTCAGAGCAAATGATTCAGTTCAGTGTTCTGATAGTTCTCCAGGGAAACCATGCCGAACTGCTTAAAGCACCAGCAGCTTTAGGAAAGCATACTACTAATAATAATAATCTAGAGAAACCGTGCAGAGGGGAAGCCAGCATTTGTGCAGGGCTTGAACTGAATGCCACAGTGCTGAGCTCACTATTCCAGTCAGTCTCTTCTTTCCTGTTGCTCGCTTTCTGATAGGATTGTGAATCACATTGGCCAAACCACGTGGCTTAAAGTTTCCCTGCTCCACGTTTGTTTGTAAGAAGAAAGAAGATGAAAATGAAATTATTAAAAAAAAAAAAAGATGAAAATGAATGAAAATTTCCATCTTTATAATCTTTTTTTTTTTTTGCCTTTGTTTTGGCCCAGTACCAAGAGCAAGCAACCACAGCTGGTGTGTCATAGTCACCTCCATGGTGATATCATTTCCAGGCAATTTAATAAATGCTGTTAGGCTTAGCCTGAAAATGTTATGTCATACTGTACATAGGTGTTATTCTTCGTGTAGTAAATTGTTATGTTGAACTCCTTAACCTGGTCTTGGCTAATTTTGAATAGACAGTAGGTGAAAATGACAACTCTGCATAGCTGTTTGGGTGGCATGCCACTGTTCCTCATGTCTGTCTTATCTGATGAATTTCAGGATTTCCAGCCTGAAATCCTTAGTTAGGTTACGCTAACTGCCGTCATAAGGACTGAGACTACACTTTTAGTCCTAGCTAGTAACAGGTAAAGGCAGACATACTGAAATTGACGTAGCTACAGTGTGCTCGTAATTATATATTTATATAACCTTTAGTGGTAGCAGAAGCCTATCCCTAGTATGGAGGTATTCAGAGTTGCTTACTCCAAAAAGTTGACAGTGATTTCTTAGTAAAAACATAAGCAAATGCATACAGTCCCTCAGCCTCAATCCCTCTCACCCTGCCCGCCCTTTCCCCCCCTCTTAAGGCACTTCCTCTTCACCCTTCCTTTGTCCGCCCTCGTTCTGCAAATTTACAAAATTGCGCATTGTGTCCAATGTAATTAATCTTATCCTAATTGTAACTACTGTATATAGCTCCTTCTGTAAATAAGTTCCTCCTATTTCTTATTTTGACGGTTGTTCTTTACTCTCTCTCACGCTACCTATCTTTCCCTCTCTTCTCCTGTCTCCCTTACCCCCCCCCCCCCTTTTTTCTGGCCTGCTCCCATCCCCTGCCCCCTGTTTATTGTAATTTCCTCCTTTAATTGAGTTACTTGTAAACCGGCGTGATGTGCTATACGAACGTCGGTATATTAAAAGTTGTTAAATAAATAAATATTGATAAAATGTCATACATAATATTCATGTACAGTACGATATACTGACCCTTGATTTGTCCAGTACTTGTTATCAATGTCTTAAGATCAGAGCTCTCATATTCTAGGTTGCTGTCAGTAACCTGTTATCTCTGTTTGTGCAAGATCAGATAATAAAATAAGGAAGTAAGATAATTGCCTTCTGTTTCTTTAGTGATTTATACATTTTTCCTTAAAACTTTTAAATTAGTATAGACAGAAGTTTGCAAAGCCAGGCCAAGGGGCTCCCTGGGTAAGTCCCATCTATGGGATTTTCTACAATTCTGGTGCATTGGCTCAAGTGGGGTACAGAAATGTGTTCCTCCTCCTGAACCTCTCTGGCTTTGAGGCAATTTTGCTTCCTTATATTCTTTCATTTTTTTGTTATGGCCGACAATTCACTTGCTACTGACGAGTTCCAGGATTCTGAGCCGTGGCTGGTTGCCTGTGACTATGCACTCCTAAGCTGCCTGCATCCTCCACACCTTCTTTTTGGGTTTTGGTGTGCCAGCTGCTCTCCCCCAGTAGTTTTCTGGCAAGTGTCATGTGTTTTGCGTTCCTTTTTGCTTTCCCTGTATCTTTTGTGGTTTTTGTGTCTTTTAGGGCCTCTCCTCTTGGTTCCGGTGAGAGGTCTCTACCTTCCGCTGTAGCCAATTGGGGGGGTCACAGGGTTCTAGAGAAAAGGGGTTGCGTCCCCATTTGGAAAAGGCGAGGTTGCATTCCTGTCTTGGTGCACCTCGTAAGTGTTATCTCCCCCACCAGCTAGCACGTGGGGGAGGCGGGGGGGTTACAGAGGGAGGGGGAGAAGTGCTTGGGGAGGACGGTCCCCATGCTGGTTTCAGGGTAATAGACACTCAGTGCAGTATCTTGGGAAAATTGTTTCTATGAAAATTGTTTCTTGTGGTGTCTTACTTGTGTCTAGTGTTTGTACTCTGCAAAAGAGGAAAGGGAGAGCCAGACAGGGAAAAAGAGGACCCCTGCTTTACCTTTACCAGTTGGTGATATAAGGGGCTGCTGCATGTGAGTGAGAGTGTGGCTGGGACACGACAGAGGGAGTGCTTGGTGATTTAGATTTTTGTTTTTGTCATGGGTCACGGCTTTTCCATGCCTGTATCTGAGCCACCTGTTAATACACCAGCCAACTGGATGTAGCACCACTATGACCTGGTGGAGGCCACTGCTCTTCAGGCTATTCCGGGCTTGACCCACAAAATCCAGGAAAAACAGCACTTCCCTGAGGTCTTGGCAGCCTCCATGGAACGTCTCAGGAACCGACTAGAATCCACGGCCATCCCAGCTACGCCGACAATGCCTGTGGCAGTTCCACCCACTCCAGCGGCTACGAGACATCCCTCAATTCCTTTCCCTGATCCTTCTTGGTATGCTGGGGTCCCGAAACAATGTCGGGAGTTTATTAATCAATGCTACATGCACTTCTCCCTCCAACCAGCATTGTTCCCAGAGGACTCAATCAAGACCATGTTCATTCTCTCCCATCTCGATGGCAAGACCCTGGCATGGGCATCACCGCTCTGGGAATGAGCTGACCTGATCCTCCAAGACCTTAAGCAATTCATGGCAGCCTTCAAAATTGTCTTTGATGACCCTGGCCACTAGGCTACATCGAGCATGGATCTCCTCCAACTACACCAGGGGAACTCGCACCTAATGGACTATGCAATAGAATTTTGGACCCTATCTACTGAACTCAATTGGAGGGAGGATTGCCTATGCCAATCTTCCTCAAAGGGCTCTCATCCTGAATAAAAGACGAGCTGGCAGCTCGTGACCTCCTGGGGTCTTTGGAAGGTCTTATTGACTTGGCCGGCAGAATAGATTGCCATCTCCATGAGCGGGCCAGGGAACTCCAGCTGCCCCAAAGGGCCATTATGTCAGCTCCCTGCTCACCACAGCCACCATCTCCACCCAGCTTGCACTCGCCTCCTATGGCTCACACCGAGGAACCTATACAGCTGGGACAAGGACGCCTCTCTCTCCGGAGGACAGGCTTTAGCTAGGGATGTGAATCGTTTTTTGACGATTTAAAATATCGTCCGATATATTTTAAATCGTCAAAAACCGTTAGGGCCACGATACAATACCAATTCCCCCGATTTATCGTCAAAAAATCGTAAATCGGGGGAAGGGGGAGGGCAGGAAAACCGGCACATTAAAACCCCCTAAAACCCACCCCTGACCCTTTAAATTAAATCCCCCACCCTCCCAAACCCCCCCCCCAAATGCCTTAAATTACCCTGGGGTAGAGCGGCGGTCCGAAACGGCCTCCTGCTATTGAATCGCGTCGTCTTCAGCCGGCGCCATTTTGCAAAATGGCCGTCGCAAAATGGCGGCGGCCATAGACCAACACGATTCGACTGCTGGAGGTCGTTCCGGACCCCTGCTGGACTTTTGGCAAGTCTTGTGGGGGTCAGGAGGCCCCCCAAGCTGGCCAAAAGTTCCTGGGGGTCCAGCGGGGGTCCGTGAGCGATTTCCTGCCGCGAATCGTTTTCCGTACGGATAATGGCGCCGGCCATACACGTATGGCCGGCGCCATTTTCCATACGGAAAATGGCGCCGGCAGGAGATCGACTGCAGGAGGTCGTTCAGCGAGGGTTCCTGACCCCTGATCCTCACGATTTTAACGATTTTCACGATACTTTACACACCCAAACGGCAACAATACGATTCCCTCCCCCTCCCAGCCGAAATCGATCGTTAAGACGATCGAGGACACGATTCACATCTCTAGCTTCAGCGTCCCACTAGAACTGCTCTTGCAGGCACCCTACACATCCCATCACTCAAATCTGCCCACCTTGCCCTCACTAGAGAAAGAGCCTTTTCTATCGCGGGCATCTCGTTCTGGAACTCCCTCCCCACCTTCCTCCGTCTTGAGCCATCCCTACACAATTTTAAAAAAGGAGTCAAGACCTGGCTCTTTAAGCAGGCATACCCTGATGCAAACCAAACCTAGTCCCTTCTACCCGCCTGCTCTACCTATACTCCCTGAAGCCTTCCTCCTCCCTTTACACCCCCTTTATGTAGCCCGCTCCCCCCCCCCCCCCACTATTTCGCCTCTTACTCTTACATCTTATTAATTTTGTATCAATGTATAATTGCCTTGTAATTCCATAAGTATTACTTGTACTCAGTCCTTAATTGTACACAGCCTTCATTGTATATAGCCTTCAATTGTATATAGCATTCAATTGTTTCTCATAGTTTGAATTATATATCCTCTATACTGGTATATGATAATCGCAGTTTTTATAACCATTTAATCTGGTTTCAATTTCAATTGTTTTTCATTTAATGCGTTCCTTTATTTCTCTCTTTTAGTCTCTCTCGTTCCCTTCCCCGCCTCCTCCTTTTCTAGCCTGCCCCCCTTTCCCCTTTCCTCGTTCATTGTAATTTTCCGTTCTTTTCAGTTCATTGTAAACCGGCGTGATGTGTTTTACGAATGTCGGTAAATAAAAGTTCATAAATAAATAAAATAAATAAATAAAACATCAGGCAAGAAGGCAAGGCTGGGTCACAGTTACATCAGGGTCAAGGCACGGTTACGTCAAGGTCAAGGCATGGTTACAAGGCATGGTTACATCAAGGTCAAGGCAAGGGCATGTCAGGGTTCAGACATGACTATGTCAATGTTCAATCATGGCTATGCCAAAGTTCAGACATGGCTTCGTCAAAAGTCCAGTCATGGCTATATCAAGGATGAGACATGGCTATGTCAAGGTTCTGGCAGGACTACATCAAGGTCAAGGCAAAGCTAAGGCAGGGCTGAGGCAAGACAAGGACTCTTGAAGAATGGACAGACGATGAAAGGCAGAACATCAAGAGACTAGACGGCATGGTCATCTGGAGACAAGGACCTCGGGGACAACAAAGACGAGACATCTGAAAGCAGGTTCAACTGGGGTATCCAAGGCAGGGACATCAGAACTTCAGACCCCCAAAGACACTCAATCAAGAGCAACAAGGAAGCACAGGAAGATAGGACATCTGAATGCCAGGCCTTTGGACCTACCAGACACTCAACCAAGAGCATCACAAAGCCCCAACGGACAGGACATCTGGACGTCTACTGGCAAGGACTACTTCAGAGAAAGACTTCTGCCAACAGGACATCTGAGATGTACATCAGGGAAGACAGGACATCAGGAAGCAAGGTCATCTGAAGACGGAGACATCTGTGGACAGGACATCAGATGGAGACATTAGTGAACAGGAACACAGAATCCGACAAGAGACCAGGACATGGAACGAAGATGAAGACAAGGATCAGGATCCTTTCCAGGTGGGGAAAGGAAACAGCAGGCACATGTTGCATATAATCGTTAATAGCTGCATGCACACATTTTTTTAAAGGACAGCACGCACAGCTTTATTGATGTTAATAGGCGACGTGCACATCTTCATTAAAATCAATGGGCAGCGCGCACAAATCAGCCAGCACGCACAAGTTCCATATCAATTCTAATTGCCGGCACACGTAATTGCAATTCATGCTAATAGGACCCACCTGTGTGCAAAACTTATGCGGCTGTGGGTGGGGAAACTCGCAAATTGGGCTCCCTTCAAAAAGATCACTGGTCCACTCAATGGGCACCTTCACCATGTCTCAGGCATGTGCAGTTCTGATTTGAAAGCCGAACTTCTTACCAGCTGAGGTTGACATGCTTGTCGAGCATGTCATTCGGCATCAGAATCTGTTGTATGGTCCATAGTCTTGTATGGTGGGTGCATACAGGAAGGAGCAGATCTGGAAGTGGATCAGGCACGCTGTCAACTCGGTGTTCCACCACAACCATAGCATTGGGGAACTGATGCACAAGTGGAGGGACCTGAGGAGAATTGTGAAGAGGAAGAAAGCCAGGAGGAATGCAGAGGGAGCAGGTAGCTACATCATCTTCACTCCCTCTGAGCAGCTGATCCTCGGCACCTTGTCTGAGGCAGCTTTGGGAGGAGTTGACCAGCTTGATGCCATGCCTCGTGTAGGGCAGGAAGGTAAGCCAAAAAAAAAAATGAAGTTTCAGTAATCTGCACTAAGAACCATCTAGCACTGGTAACTAACCATGCCTTTTTCTAGCTACTCAACTAGTAAATGTTTTCTGGTACTGTATGGAAAGCCACATTGCTAAGATCTGTAACTATCTGTATGTACATTAGGGATGTGAATCGTTTTTTGACGATTTAAAATATCGTCCGATATATTTTAAATCGTCAAAAATCGTTAGGGCCACGATACAATACCAATTCCCCCGATTTATCGTCAAAAAATCGTAAATCGGGGGAAGGGGGAGGGCAGGAAAACCGGCACACTAAAACCCCCTAAAACCTACCCCCGACCCTTTAAATTAAATCCCCCACCCTCCCGAACCCCCCCCCCCCCCCCAAATGCCTTAAATTACCCTGGGGTCCAGCGGCGGTCCATAGCTAAATCGGGGGAAGGGGGAGGGCAGGAAAACCGGCACACTAAATCCCCCTAAAACCCACCCCCGACCCTTTAAATTAAATCCCCCCAAATGCCTTAAAGTACCCTGGGGTCCAGCGGCGGTCTGAAACGGGCTCCTGCTGTTGAAGCGTGTTGTCTTCAGCCGGCGCCATTTTGCAAAATGGCCGCCGCAAAATGGCGGCGGCCATAGACCAACACGATTCGACCGCAGGAGGTCGCTTCCGGACCCCCGCTGGACTTTTGGCAAGTCTTGTGGGGGTCAGGAGGCCCCCCCAAGCTGGCCAAAAGTCTCTGGGGGTCCAGCGGGCGTCCGGGAGCGATCTCCTGCCGCAAATCGTTTTCCGTACGGATAATGGCGCCGGCCATACGCGTATGGCCGGCGCCATTTTCCATACGGAAAATGGCGCCGGCAGGAGATCGACTGCAGGAGGTCATTCAGCGGAGGTCCGGAACCCTCGCTGAACGACCTCCTGCAGTCGATCTCCTGCCGGCGCCATTATCCGTACGGAAAACGATTTGCGGCAGGAGATCGCTCCCGGACGCCCGCTGGACCCCCAGAGACTTTTAGCCAGCTTGGGGGGGCCTCCTGACCCCCACAAGACTTGCCAAAAGTCCAGCGGGGGTCCGGAAGCGACCTCCTGCGGTCGAATCGTGTTGGTCTATGGCCGCCGCCATTTTGCAGCGGCCATTTTGCAAAATGGCGCCGGCTGAAGACAACACGCTTCAACAGCAGGAGCCCGTTTTGGACCGCCGCTGGACCCCAGGGTACTTTAAGGCATTTGGGGGGATTTAATTTAAAGGGTCGGGGGTGGGTTTTAGGGGGATTTAGTGTGCCGGTTTTCCTGCCCTCCCCCTTCCCCCGATTTAGCTATGGACCGCCGCTGGATCCCAGGGTAATTTAAGGCATTTGGGGGTGGGAGATTTAATTTAAAGGGTCGGGGGTGGGTTTTAGGGGGTTTTAGTGTGCCGGTTCACGATTTTAACGATTTTCACGATATTCTAAACACCCAAACGGCAACGATACGATTCCCTCCCCCTCCCAGCCGAAATCGATCATTAAGACGATTGAGGACACGATTCACATCTCTAATGTACATACTATAGAGTACAGCAGTTTATCTTAGGATTTTTATGGGACACAGGGACCATTGTATTTTGAGCATTCATTAACCTAGGATAGTAGGAATGCATGATCTTCATGCCAAGCCAGCACAGAGCTTGTAAGTACTGCAGCTTTGGTCATATAAGCTAGGTCCAAGCGTGCAGTGTTCTTTCATGTGTGTATGAAGAAATGCAATCTGTTTGATTTTTGCCCTATTAAAGCTGTGTGGTTAAGGTGTATTTGCCTAGCCTGTAGATTAAAATGCATAGGGGAGCTTCTCTGTTAGGGCCTGTGTAGACTGACCCAGTAGCTGCTGCTGAATGTGAAATACCTGGAATATGCTCCTGGCTTTATGCAATGTGTTCACATTTTCATATGTAATGTGTTCACATTTTCATATGGAGATCACTAGAAAAAGCAGAACACGTTCATGAGGAAAGCACTGGATTGGCTTGTCACCCTTGACAAGGAGCTGTAAGGTCATCCTTGGTGTAGCTTCTCGGCCACTTCACACCTTACAAGCTCCCTAGCAGATAAGAACTGTCAGGTGTCCCTGCAGTGCACAGAACAGTGGTAGTCTCAGTTATACACTTTCTGGATTCTTCCAAGGACAGGGCCTTCTGTTTGTGGAACTGGTAGACTTAACTATGGCTCAATTCTGTGCAGCACAGTAACAGTGCTCTGTCCTGTGAAAGTCATATTCCCCAAGCGCTCTGTTGTGTGTCTTAAGCCTCCTCTGCCACAAGGAATACCACCGGGAGTATAAAGCTGAGTTCTGGACTATTTAGAATGCCTGGGTCATTCATAGCTCTATACCACTGGATTAGTAGTGAGGTGTATGTACTGTACCATGCTTGCCATATGAACCTAAGGACATAACACACCGATTGGAAGTGTGTGCTCATTTGTTTATGATCTTTTTTAGGGGAGCCAGATGATGAGCAACCTGGACATGCACCTAGACGACCCCAAAGGCTGTACCGTCGTCTGCTGGTGAACTCTGACTTGTCGGAAGAGGAGGAAGGGGGTCCCGTGAACAGCCTGCAGAGGAAGAGGGCTACGGATGAACAAACTGAGGTGTGGAGGGAGATGCTGCCGTGGTTGCCTCCTGTGCTGGTACAGTCACCAGCGGCACCATGGCCTTTCATGAAAACCTGGATGCATTACCCTCCATCTTATGGGCCACCTTTCCCATGGATGGCACCTGCCCGTGCAGAAGAGCCCACTGTGGGACAGCCACTAGGCTATCCGTGGATGGCACCACCACCCCCACCTGCACCATCTGTGATGCTTCCCCCACCACCACCAGAGCCGCTGCTGCCACTGGCTGTACCTTCCTGCAGCCATGAACTTGAACTGCCCCAACCTCCTCTGCCCTCTGAGGGTAGTGTGAGCAGTGGGAGGAGTCCACTGCGCAGGAGCTCCAGGTTGGGGCAGCCAAAGCTTCCTGAGGGCCGAAAGAGAGGACGGCCAAGGAAGTGAACTTTTACTGTATTTATTTATTTTATTGGTTTTTACTTTTTTATTTCTGTGCACTTTTTGTGCATACATTCACTTTAAATACACACTTGTAAATAAATGCACTATCACCTTATGAAATGGCTTTCTATGAGAGTGTCCCTTTGTTGTATAGCCTGCCTTTGACTCAAGCGATGGATTTCTGCCACTTCCTCCTGAGTCAGATGCTCTGTCTCCTCCTCATTTTCTTCAGGGGCCTCCTCTGGCAAAGGGATGTGTCTGTTAAGTGCAAGGTTATTTAGCATACAGCAGGCTAGAAAGATCTCACACACTTTAGGGGGGCTGTACAGAAGGCAACCTCTAGATCTTTCGAGACAGCGGATTGTGTAGACTCCTATCCCACCTGTTCCCACTGGATTGTATGGACTCCTGTCCCACCTCCACACAGCAGAAACCCTTGCCAGGATGACCTTGGGGGCTGTTACAACTGTTGCCAGCCCCCAAGGAACCCTGGACCCCTTTGTCCACTGATTTCATAGTGGACTTCCCTCTCTCTAACGACTGCATTATTTGGGATGTGGTCAACCATTTCTCTAAGATGCCTCACTTCATTCCTCTTCCTGGATTTCCCTCAGCGCCCGAGTTGGCCCACCTGTTCACGCACCACGTGTTCCATCTGCATTGTCTGCCTAAACATATCGTTTCAGATTGAGGAGCTCAATTCACTGCCAGATATTGGTGCTCATTTTGTAGGAAGTTTGGCATTTCCCTGGACTTCACTTCAGCATGCCACCCCCAGGGAAACAGGCAATCCGAACAGACCAACCATACCCTTAAGACATTTTTGAGAGCATTTGCAAATGAACAACAGAATAACTGGGCATCTCTCCTGCCCTGGGCAGAGTTTTCTCACAACTTGCATGGCTACAGGCTCTTCATCCTTCCAAATAATCTATGGAAGGCAACTGCTACCCCCTCTACCTCTTCCTTTAACTGTCCCTTTGTCAGTGGCCCAGCTGACCACCCAGGAGCTCTAAGATCTTTGGACCCACACTCATGAGATGCTCTAAAGATTGGCCCTAAAGGGTAGGAGATTCACTGACGTTCATTGGAATCCAACTACTCAGTTTAAACTGGGTGAAAAGGTATGGCAGAGTACACACCATATCAGACTCCGAGTGTCCTCCATGAGGCTCATCCCTTGGTACATCGGGCCATTTCCTGTCATCCAACAACTAGGTCCAATAACGTACCTGCTACGGTTATCTGCTTTGTTGGGAGTGCATAACATTTTCCACATTTCACTGCTCAGACCCCTAGTTCTCTTCTGGCTCTCCCAGAAATCTCCAGAGCCTCAAGAGATTTCCTACATATCAGGTAAAAGAGATCCTGGATATCAGACAACGCGGCAAGCATTAGGAGTATCTCATCTCTTGGGAAGGATATGCACTGGAGGAAAACACATGGAAGCCTGCCTCCAATATCTTGGATAAGAGACTCCTGATAGAATTCCATGCCACCCACATCTGCAACACTTTTAAATTGGTATAGACAAAAATGTACAAAACTAGGCCACGGGTCCTCTTGGTTAAGTCCCATCTATGTGATTTTCTACAGTTATAGAAGTGCATAGAGAGATATTACAGATTCATAAGATGGGCAGTAACATTATACAATTTATATGATTCTCAGTGTATATAGCACTAATCTGCCTATCAAAACAAAAATGAATAACACTCTTTATCTCTAGTGAGTTATTTCTGTAACATACAATTTTAATACCTGTGCTACTTGGTATGTCCTAGAATATCATAAACCCCTGTCTTTTCAGCCCTAATGGTATTGACCACAGAGATGTTGTGAGCATGTTCTATGGAGAGTGTGATCGGTTCAGTGAAACTGAATATTCTGTCTCCACAATGTTAAGTATATGTTTCTTCATTACACTGCCACCCTGTGTCATCTTGTGAAATTGCTTAGTTCCGATTATCTGCGGGGTACAAGTTCTTTTTCCTGATTGGTTGTTACTGATTGGTTGTTAGTTCTGTTTGAATGTTTTGAATGTCCTAATTAGACCTGTTCCTGCCTTGCCCTTTCTTGCTCTGTGTTCTTCCTCCCTTTCAATTGGTCCCTTTACCCAAGGCAGCCTGGGACAGTTTACTGCCTGCAGGGATTTTCAGATGAGGTAAAGGCTGTTACAAACTAACAGCTCATTCTGAGTCCTCCTTCAAACTCCTGAGAAAGCATTATTTTTTGACCACTAATTCTTCCACAGCTTCTAGTTCAGCTTTGTTTCTTTCAGACTAAATGGGCTTCCAGAGAGAACTTTCATCGCCACTGTTTCCTTGAAGCTGTGCACGTGTGTATACCCACAAAGGTTGTGAATCCCACACACATAGCACACACAAGAAGTCCCAATATTATTTGCATTATAGTGGCTCATAGTTCACAAATTAGAACTTGGCTTATAAAAAGTTGAACGAGCGGGTGCCCATACATGTGCGTATGAGCACGCAAACACACCTATGCTGGAATTTTAAATCATGTGCACAGTTGTACATGTATGAATAAAATATGCCTACCAAGTGTATGTGTGTTCCTAATTTTAAGCGATTACTCAAGCAAACGTATTTCAAATATCTTCCTTTGGACTTTGTAGGCTTTAACACACACAGGTAAGCGGATTTTAAAACATTCTGGCATGAAGGACATTTCCAGTTTTACCAATTGGTCCACTAGTTTTTCCAGTCTATCTCAAGGTCATCCAGGCCTGTCTGGTTCTTCATCCTTTCACATATGAAGTTGACCCGGACCACTCACCGTGTCACGTAAGCCCATAAACGCAAGATCTGCAGACTTGATCATCAGAAGCAGTAGTAAAGTTTCGCGGCTGACAAGTTGCTGCATGCTGCAGCCTCCATTGTTACGTAGATAATAATGCTGGAAGTGTACTTTTACACTAAATAGTACATGTTCAGTGTTATTACCTACGTAACACTGGAAGTGTTACGTAGGTAATAACCAAAGTTACACTGGAAGTGGCAGGGATCGCAGACAACAGCTGTCCTAGCATGGAGAAGGGGGGAGACTTTTAAAGGGAACAGGTGGGTGGGTGAGTGGGAAGATGTCAACCTGGGAGGCGGAGGGCGGATGACTGCAGGGTGGGAGGTGGAAGAGGGATATTTAAAGTTTGTTTTACTGGGAGGGAGGGGAAGGCCCAGGCCCAGACCGATGGCGATCTTGGTGTAAAGTTTGTATTATATTGGGTAGCGTTTTGGTGCAGCAGATATATGTGGTGGTAGTGGTGGGGTGGGCATCAGGCTAGGAGGTCCACCACTTGTTTTCTTTTTCCTAAGATGTGCTACTTACCCAGATATCTCTGAAGATATCTGGGTAAGTAGTGAGTTATCCAGCCACACAAGGTCAGATTACTTTAGGCCTGCTCAGTGAGTGGCCCTTTTTTAACCGGCTAAATTATAGCCGGATAATTACTTATCCGGCTATAATTTAAATGGATAAATGGCTGAATATGCCACATTTGCCATTGAGACAGATACATTTTGAGTTATCCATCCAAATGGCTTTTGAATTTGGACTTCCCTATGGATAAACAAGACCCCTGAGGAACTCCACATTGTAATAAAGACCAGTTGGAAATATCTTCTCCCACCCTAACCTGATAAGAGTGAGCCTTCAAAAACTTACAAAGCCTGTTCCATATGGATTCTCCATTCCCAATTTCCGCAAGTCTAGTCAGCAATATAGACTGAGATAAAGAATTAAATTGTTGGGAACCCCGGCCGCGGGCAGCCATAGCCGGGTCCCCCTCACCTACTGCTCCTCTCTGCTTCTCGCCGCTGCCTGCTTCACGGGCTCTGGGCCACGAAGAAGCCTTCCCAAGGCGTTCTCCCCAGGAGGGAGACGCCGCCGATTTCCTGGTCCAGGCTCCACCCCTTGGGAGTGCACGCGTGCACCAGGCCAGAATTTAAAGGGGCCATGGCGGGAAACCTCGGCCTGGCCCCTGAAGATGACGTCAGATGCCCAGGCTATTTAAGCCCAGCTCGGATCAATGTTCTCTGCCTTGGCAACAGGTCGACTCTCCGAGTAACTAGTTGCTGTCCCTGCGTACTCCAGTTCCTGTGTTCCTGACTCTGTGATCCTGTTCCTGTTCCTGACTCCGTGATCTTGTTCCAGCTCCATTCCTGCCTCCATGATCCTGTTCCTGCTCCGCTCCTGCTTCGGCTTGATTCTCTGGTTTTGACTTCGACTTGGCTTCTGGTACTCTCTGTCTGCTGCCTGTCCTGACCCTTGGCTCGTCCTCCGGCTTCACTAGTCTTCAGCCTGCCCTGACCTCTGGCCTGGTTTTCCGTCTTGCACCGCTGCCGCCTGCCACGACCTCTGGACCGTCTTCGTCTTTCCAATGTTTCTGCCTGCCTTGACCTAGACTGTTCACCGGATTCTTCATTGCCAGGAGACCCTCGCCTAAGTCCTGCCAGCTCCGGTACCCAAGGGCTCAACCTGCGGGGAAAGAGGGTCGGTATAGGTGAAGGTCCTGTCTGGTCTCCTGGTTCAGTTCCGCCTACCGGCTATGAGTCCTGCTGAGGGTCTTCTTAAGCGATTTACAATGGAACATCCATAAAATTATATCAAAAACAAACAACAATAATATCACATACAACAACATCAGACTCTGATATATCATAGAACTACCAGCATTAGAGATTCAACCCTTACATCAGGAACATTGCAGGAGGAAGCTTTTTAGGGAAAGCCTGAATTTCTTAAGGTTTTCCTGCATTCGGATCTCGAAAGGTAAGGTGTTCCACGTAGAGGGAGTGGCTACAGAGAAAGCAGTTTCCCATGTGAATGCGAGATGAGCATGACGGACGGAAGGGAAAGACAGTAGACCACATTGTGATGATCTTAATTTCCGAGTAGGTTGGTAGATTCTGAGGAGAGCGTTCGTCCAGGGGGTAGATTCCAGACTCAGTAATTTATACACAGTCATTGCAATTTTGTAACGAATGCGTTTTGAAATTGATAACCATTTTAAGCGAAACAGAACAGGTGTAATATGTTCAAATTGTTGGTATTAGACACTAATCTAGCAGCAGAGTTAAGTAGTAATTGTAACGGCTGCAAGTTAGATTTGGGTAGACCTAACAATAGACTATTGCAAATGCGGAAAGATAATAGCTCGCACTACAGTATGGAAATCAGAATTGAACAACAAATGGCATAAACCGGATATACGGTAATTAAGACCTATGTACAATCAAATTGTGCCTGTGCAGAGGCTTGTAAATAAAAGTCAGACCAATTGGAACCACAGCTGTTAAGAGATGTCTGTAGTCATTTCAGGTCCTGACCAACATAAATTAGCGCTGCTACGTGAGGACTTGTTCACCCTGGCTTTTGAGTGCTTTCTCCTGTGGTTCACTATACCATCTGTTTGACCACACTTTTAAGAACCCTAAGACTATTCAGGACTTTCTCCCTGAATGACTGGTTATACAATGCATACTATATATTGCTCTTTACATGTGCATTCTGTGCTTTTTATTTCTCTAGTCTTCTATAGAAATGTCTTCACGCTGTATTTATTACTGGTCCAGAACAAATAATTCCATTGAAACTCTAATGAAGAAAACTTCCTTCCGTGCTTTGAGTTGTGACCATTCTTGATATGAAGCATAGCATGAACGGACAAGGGAAGGAAAAGGTCACTTTACCACAGAAGCATAGCAGGGAAAATGTGTTTCTCCAGCTGTTTAGTGTCCTATAATTTGCAAGGGTCAAATGGAGGTTGTCATCTTTAAATTAATCTGAAATGATTACATCCCGCTCTCTTTCTGAAAGTACAGTGGTTTATACTCATGAATTTTGTGTAAACGTGACTTATTGTAACCTATAGGAGCCAGACCTGGGGAGGTCAGGAGGGGATGAGAGAGGGATTTTGGGGGGTGAGATGAGAGACTGGGGGAATTATTTATTTTGTGTAATGCATACCAGATGTACACGGCACTGTATAGGGACAGATAATGAACCCTCCCTACATTTTGAAGCTTACAATGAGAAGGGATCGGCGGTGGACATGAATCTATGCATGTGAGAGAGGGGGGCAAGGGTGGGGCAATGTTTGTGTAGGAATAGATCTGCAATTCTAAGTAGAAAAATAACTGAAATTATAATGCAGAGATGGAATACATTTGAGTTATTTATTTTCCACTTATAATTGCAGTTAACCCTTTCAGACTTGTAAGGATTCCTACATTTGTATGTGTGTGAGAGACAGTGCTGTATTTTAACTTTTTTTATAAGAAGTTTCTAGTATGTATCTTGATAACTTGCTTAGTTTAAGGATATGTGTTTTCAGTTTCATTACTATACTTTTTAAATGTATTTATACAGTAATTAGGAACGTTTTAGGACATGAACCGCTATGAGCCATGGCAGAGGGCAGTATATCTATATAAATAAAAATGTTAAATAGTTTGTACGAAATCGCTAATCTCAGCAACCACTGAACCGATTGCTTTCAAATTTGGACACAAGCTTCACCTCACATACGGCAAGGTTCTTCTACACTTACATTACATATATGTCACACCGGGGGCTGGTAAAAAAGTTTTAAAATTTGGTTCCACAAAACAGTGACATCTGCTGGATGTAAGCACAAGCTCTTACACCTTGCACAAAAGCTCACACCCCACACACACGTGACCAATGTTTGGGATTCACACACCCTCCGACCAGACATAAATCCACCCTCCTCACACACCCCCGCACACATGCCAATTGTACTTACTTCACACACCCTCCCAAAACACACAAAAACCCACAAAATTACAGCATGCTACACCGGGAGGCCACTCACATGCCACATGTTTGCAATTCCCACACCCTACGAACTCACACAAAAACACCCTCCTCACACCCCCCACGCACATGACTTTTCTACTTACTGCCCACACCCTCCGAACGCACGCAAAACTGCAGAATAGTTCGGGCTGCTCCAGCGGGAGGGGGGGGGGGCAACACCGCTCCGTGACACATCGCATACACTACGGCCGTCAGCTGCCAGCAATCAAAATGGCGCCGACGGCTCTGTCCCTTACTAGGACACTCGGGAACGCCAATGGCGGCAGTAGCCCATGTGACATAGTAAGGGCGAGGGCCCATCGATGCCATTTTCTGGACTGGCAACCGGCGCACCTTCGCCCTTACTATCTCAGCGAGACGACCGCTCCCATTGCTCCACCCCACTGACAGAGTAAGTTCTAACAGCCGTCGGAGACAGTTTCAGTGCTGGCTGCCGAGGGCCCGGTGCCAATACTTCCATGCTGGAACGAATGCCCGCTCCACCGACTACCATTTTTGACAGGTATCGGCGTCCCTGCAGGGGGGGGTGTGGGGATGTTCTTGCGTCCATGTTTGGGGGGGGGGGGCAGGGGGCGGTTATCCCCATTCTCTTTTCTTTCTTTTCCACTTAACCTGGCTCTGCTACTGCAACGCGTGGCCGGGTACAGCTAGTAAATAATAAAAATAAAGAAAGATAAAGATCAGTGCAAGAAGTGTGTGGGTGTGTGTATGTGTGCCGGATTGTGTGGGAGTTTAGAGAGGAGATGGGAATGCAAGGGAGAGCAGGGCTGACACATGGTAGGGATGCCTCCCTCTTCCTCTTCCTCCTCCTCCTCTCCCCATCTCATCCCCACTGTAATTTGGATCGTCTTTCCCTTGATCTTAGGTTCTGTGTCCCAGAAACTAGAACCTCCCTTCTTTATTACCTCTCTCTCTTCTCTCCAGATCGTAGAACCCCCCCACACACACACACACACACACACACACACACTCCTCCCCCCACCAATTAATGATCCCAGATGCTCCCTCCTCTGATCCCATCCCATTCCCTCCTCCCTTCCTTAATCCCAGAACCTACCTACACTTCCCTACTCCCATATTCCTGACCCTCCCCCTCCTGTCCTCTGTAGGCACAATAGGCTACAAATCTGAGTTAGGCCAAGAGCCATTTTCTCTGACCCAACTTAGATGGATGGAAGAGCAGCAAGGACTGTGAATTTGCCACTACTCCTTAAGACAGGAAAATGCAGAGCTTACAGAAGAACACTACTATACACTTTATTTGACAAGGCCCAAACTGTTTACCTCTGGCTTTGCCTGAAATAAAGAGCTCAACACTGATTTAAGCATTCCTAAGATCATGCATTCACATAAGAACACAACATAAGATACGCCATACTGCGTCAGACCATCAAGGGTCCATCAAGCTCAATATCCTGTTTCCAACATTGGCCAATCCAAGTCACAAGTATCTGGCAAGTACCCAAACATTAACTAAATCTCAGCTACTGTTGCTTATTAATTAATAGCAGTTTATGGATTTTTCCCCTGGAAAATTATCCAAACGTTTTTTAGACCCAGTTACACTAATTGCCATAACCACATCCTTTGGCAATGAATTTCAGAGCTTAACTATGTGCTAAGTGAAAAATAATTTTCTTCAATTTGTTTTAAATGAGCTACTTGATAACTTCTTGGAGTTCCCCTTAGTCCTTCTATAATCTGAGAGAGTAAATAACCGATTTTCATTAACCTGTTCAAGTCCTTTCATGATTTTGTAGGCCTCTATCATATCCCCCTTAGTCATCTCTTCTCCAAACTGAACAGCCCTAACTTCTTTAGCTTTTTCTCATAGGGAAGCTATTCCATTCCTTTATCATTTTGGTCGCCCTTCTCTGTACGTTCTCCATCGCAACTATATCTGTTTTGAGATGTAGCGACCAGAATTGCACACAGTATTCAAGGTGCGGTCTCACCATGGAGTGATACAGAGGCATTATGACATTCTCCATTTTATTTTCCATTCCCTTCTTAATAATTCCTAACATTCTGTTTGCTTTTTTGACTGCAGCAGCACACTGAGCCAATGATTTCAATGTATGATCCACTATGACGCCTAGATCTCTTTCCTGGGTGGTAACTCCTAAGATAGAATCTAACTTTGTATAACTACAGCAAGGGTTATTTTTCCCTATATGCAACACCTTGCACTTGTCCACATTAAATTTCACCTGCCATTTGAATGCCCAATCTTCCAGTCTCACATGGTCCTCCTGCAATTTATCACAATCCGCTTGAGATTTAGCTACTCTGCATAATTTTGTGTCATCCGCAAATTTAATCACCTCACTTGTCGTGCCCCTTTCCAGATCATATTTCAAAATATACTCTTAACTTCTCCAGAAAAAAGGAGTATCTTCTAATCAAAAGCCGAGTTTGACCCTCATCCATATGCATGTACTCTAGTTTGTTCCCTTGCTCTAAAGTAAGTGGAACTCAGGAATAAGACTGCAGGGCTGTCGCCATCATCAGGAAGCTGCCATTATCCTGGGGCCCGGCCAGGCAACAGCCATGCCCTTGGGACCAGCATTGCCATCGCTAGTATTCAAGTAGTAACTGCTTGCACTCCTGTGGCCTGAAGACACAAACTTCAGCACAGAGGCTGCATCTTTGCTCCAGCTCCTGTGACCAGCCTCCTTCTCTGCCTTATCTTTTGTGAGAAGCTGCTGGCACTGACATTGTGTTCCTGTCCAACTCCCTCGCTCCTTGCCCAGAAAGAGAGAGAGAGACTGCGTCCTGCTTCAGTCACTGATGGTTTATCAGCCTGGCAAGAAAAAAGACTTTAACTCCTAATAATGTTGCCAAGGTCAGAGAATTGATCCTAAGTAATCTGGAGTTAGTTTGCTGGTAGGATTTGTGAAACAACAAATCTGTGCAAGTTTACATTTGATTGATCTGTTGTCAAAATTTAAAGTGCATAATGAAAAAGTGCAGCTTCTTGCATCATTAAAGCAATTGCTATATATTTGCATACCTAATTAATTATGTTTAATTGATAAACACAACTAATAAATTATTGGATTTGATAATGAAGTCCTTTCTCTGATTCCGATCCTAAATAAAAATTACTCCAAGAAATTTAGTCTTAAAAGTTGTAAGGTCTTTTCCCCTAATCTTCCCCATTTCACATTCTTCCAATCCCTCCACATCACTTTCCTCCCCCCATCCTCCGTCATTTCACCTTCTTCTGACCCCATTTCTAGTCTCATTCCCTCAGAGGTGATGGGAGCTGAATCATTGATTCCACAGCTTGGATAGGAGGCGGCATAGGGTTCATCAGAACTGGTACTGGGACAGGGCCCGGATGTTGAGTTTGTTACATATATAAACCTTGAGACAAGTTCTTTAGTAAGCTGTTTACTTGGTGAAGTTGCTGCTGGGCCTGTTGCATGAACCTGTCAAGAGACCATTCAATTTGGTGTTTTTGCTCCACTTTTGGGTGGACAAAGCAGCCCATCATGGAGATGCATTCACCATGCTCATGTCCTCAGCACCCTGCTGCGAGCAACGTAAGCATGAGCTCTTCTTGCTGTGGTGCAATTGATACAACCTCAGAGGCAGAGCCCTAAGGTCTGCATCGACAGCAGGTGAACAAGTTTTTGAACAGGCCAGACTAAGAGAAGGTCCAGAAGTCTGTAACTATTGACAGAGCCGAAGAGCAGGCTAGACTGAAGATGAAGAAAGGCTGAAGGTAGGCTGAAGACAGTCTTGGGTAAAGGTAGGGTGAAGACTGTGGCAGAAGCTGAAGACGAAAACAGACTGAAGACTGTGGCTGAGGCTGAAGACGACAACAGACTGATGATTGTGGCTGAGGCTGGAGGCGAAAACGAAGGCAGACTGAAGACAAAGTAAACTTTGGCTGAAGACTGGAGCAAGGCTGCAGCTGAAGCTGAAGACAAGGCTGTGGATGAAATCAAGACAGACAACCTTTATTGAGGTATTGAAAGAACGTTTGAGGCAGCCTTACATAGGAGAAGATTGATGACATTATCAGAGGGCTCAACAGGGGCTTTCCTACCACAGGCCCTTTAAATCTTGCAGCGTCGACACATGCTAGGGAGGCCTGTGGTGTCCTGTCATATTGGAATCGGCTGCATTTGGGTGAGTGCAGTTGCTCACAAGGCCATCCAGTGGCAAAACGTAACACCGATTGAGGCCTGTTCTCTGTGCCAGGGCCCAACCCAAGGTCAAGTCCCAACATCAAAGCCTAGACCCAGCGCAGGGTCAAGGCCCAAGGACAGATGCCCTTGCTGAGATTTATGCCTAGTGCTGAGGCCTATACCGAGGCCAGGACCCATTGCTGAGGCCTAGGCCTCGCATCAGGACCCAGCCTGAGGCCTGGTCACATCACCTAGGCCTAAGTCTGGCACCAGGGGCTGTTTCAAGGTCTGATCCTGTTGCAAAGGCTTAGGCCCAGCCTGAGGCCTAATCCAAATGCCAAGGACAAGGCCTGACCCAGGCCTCTCAATGTCTTCTTCCATCGATGATGTTCCAAAAATGGTGCTGTCCACTTGAAGGACACACCAGAGTGACAACACTGCAGTGCCTTCTTCTAGAGCAGATGGCAGTATATTGATGTATGATTATTGAAATATATAGCCTACATTAAAATGGCGCCATCCACTCTGGAAGAAGATGCCACAGTAACACCACTTCTGTGCATCCTTCAAGCGAACAGCTTCATTTTTGGAACACTGCAGACAGAAGAGGACATTGGAAGACTTAGATCTAAGCCTAAGTGATGGGACTTGGCCTTGGCAGAATACCCAGCACCAGGCCTAGTCCTTGGGCCGGACCTTGGTACTAGGCCTAGGCCTGGGTGATGAGATCATGCTTTGAGCTGGACCCCCAGCAAAGGATCCATACCTTGGGACAGGCCTGGCCTCAGATTTACTAACTTGAATGCCAAGTTCCTGGATCCATTACATGAGGTCTTCAATGTTTTCTCCTATAACCTCTAATTCCCTCCTCCCATAGTCTTACCAGCCAGATTAGAGTGCAGCTCAGCTCAGAACTACATTTAATGTTGTTAATTGACCAGTCTGCAGGTGTTACCACAACAGGAACACTTACTCTCCCTTCCTCCTTCCCTGGGTTGGTTGCTGTGACCTCATGAAAAGTCCAAAATAGAAAGTGAACAAGGTGAAATGCCACAGCTGAAAACAGTAAATTCCACTGGGAAATGTTTTTACCATGCCTAAGGAAAGGAATTCTTTAGGATCATCAAATGGTAGTGATGTGAAAAGCCAAGTTTTCAGCTGATGCTTTGGGAATTAAATTTACTTGAAATAAACAGCAACAACAACAACATCAAATGCATGGCCTTGTGAAGTTATTTTAACTGGCCAACAGCCACCCAATTGTTCAAGATTTACAAACACGGCCCCCTTTTCCTGTGAGTCACTGACTTTCTCATGGGGTCACGAGTACCAGTAGCCAAATGCTGCCCGTGTAAGAATTTTTCAAGAAATGATTAGATAGTAATGTATTAAGCAAGAAAGAAACTAGCATAAGAGTATGACACCACCCAAAAGGCTGATCATTTGGAGTCCAACAATTAAATATATAGAAACAGTTTTTGGATACTGATACTAAATTCAGTCCTGGCCCTCTCTTTTTTTTTAAATGCACAATAAAAGGAAGTCACTAGTTTCCTTCCTCATGTCTTATTGTTTGATCATTGTAGCGTACTTCATTTTTGCAAACCATTCAGTGCTGGGCAGAAGAGGAAAGAGATGTGAGAGTGGCAGGAAAGAATTTAAAAGATTGCTTGAAAGTTATCACCTTTAAAGCAGCTGGGTGTTAGAGTGCCAGAGGATTTATAGCTCATGCTATTAACTAGCGAAAACAAAGCAGTTCAGCTTTCGACTCATGGCTGAACCCCTGACATTTAGTCTTGTGGTATAAATTCTTGCAGATATGCAGCACTGCACATGTCTCATTTTAACTCTGCAGCTGAAGACAAGAAGCCTTCTTTGAAACAATGAGACTTCCAGAGCCAAGAACTATAGATGTGAGTGCATGTATTAGAAGTCAGGCAGGGCAGAGGGATGACATAAATCACTGTGCACACTTGCCACTCTTGCCAACAAACTGAGAAGCGTAATATCAGGAGACCAGAGCAAGGTTTCTCTTATCACAACCCCTCTACAGCTGGGCAATTTGACCTAGGGACAAATCTCCCTTCAAAATATCTCTTTTGTACTATTGAAATGATTTTGTCATTCTCAAAATGAATGTTTAGAGCCCTGTTTAATTTGACCCTTTTATTACCTTTCCTTTTTTTCATTGGTCATTTGTCTAATTTTTAAACTGTTGTCTCTAGTTTTACAGTTGAAATGCAGGCACTCTTCAAACTTGTGACAATGACAGAGTAACCCAGGAGAATATAGGATGCGATGTCATTATAGTCTGACGATAAATACTCTTGCACCATAGGAGGTCTATGATATTTGATTCAGTAACCGAAAACATCAAGCTGGGCAAGCCTCGGGTCTGGCTATTTTATTCAGTTTGAAGCTAAGCAAGATTCAAGCCAAATACATTTCTCAAGCAAAACTGGAATTAAAAGTGCTCTGACTCACGAGGTGAAAAGTCTTTTACTTCCTGTTTGAAGAAGCTGTGATTTGACCCTTAGTTAGCATGAAGGGAAGCATGAATCTTTGGGGCGGGAAAGAAATAAAGAGTCAGTCCAAATTTGCATTACTGACTTCATGGAAAAGGCTACATGTAGAGTACAGGATGGCAAAGGCAGAAAAATAAACAAGTAGAGTGTACACCCCCTGTTAATACTACAAAATAAAACTGAGTAAATGTAGCATTTGGTATATATTAGCTGTAAACAATAGATTCCGGCAACAGAGGTGAAACGAGAAGAGCATCAGATGATGCCCATTCGCTTTTGCACGAATGATACTGCTAGGTATCACACAGAGCATATCAAAAGTGACTTCATAGCAATGAAAGAGAGGGTGACGTGAGATGCCTAGGTGTTATTCTCCTCAGTCCTCCCAGTCAGGCAATAAAGGCCCAGGCAGGGAAGCTCACATTCTGGAAATGAATGAATGGCTGCAAGGATGGTGCCATGGAATGGCTTGGATCTTGCTTAGCTTCAAACTGAATAAAATATCCAGACCCGTGGCTTGCCCAGCTTGATGTTTTCGGTTACTGAATCAAATATCATAGACCTCCTATGGTGCAAGAGTATTTATCGTCAGACTATAATGACATCGCATCCTATATTCTCCTGGGTTACTCTGTCATTGTCACAAGTTTGAAGAGTGCCTGCATTTCAACTGTAAAACTACAGACAACAGTTTAAAAATTAGACAAATGACCAATGAAAAGAAGGAAAGGTAATAAAAGGGTCAAATTAAACAGGGCTCTAAACATTCATTTTGAGAATGACAAAATCATTTCATTAGTACAAGAGAGATTATATTAGCTTCCTGGACCTTTGGATGATGTTTCAAGGACTGCTGAGCAGAGATGGGGTCCACTTGTTGAAGAAGGGGGTGCAGTGTCTACCAAAATAGACTGGCAAACCTACTGAGGAAGATTTTATTTATTTATTTATTTATTTATTTATTATTTTTGTTATACCGAGTTTCATGACTAATATCACATCAACCCGGTTTACAGCTAACAATGTGTGTAGGGTAAAGCGTAACATAATAAACAAATTTCCCAATTGAAACTTTAAATACAGTAAAACAATAATAAGGATTTTAAACTAGGATTGCTGGAAATAGGTGAACAAAGCCCTAAGGTTAGTAAAAGTACTCAGGTTAGGACATCTTTAAACATTTATGGAGAAATGGAAAAAAAATGATAACATCTGGAAAGCTATGTACACTAATTTGTATAAGGGGTAATAATAGCCTGTCTAAAATATGCGGCCAAACGGGGGCTAAACAGTGCGCTTGAAACACAGAGAACCATGACTGAGATATAGTTATATCAGGTGATAATCTATTCAGGAAGGACAGGGTAGGAAGAATGAGAGAAAGAGGGGTGCTATATATAAAACATAATATTAAAGCAACGAACTATAGGGCTTATGAGGTAAGGAGAAAGCACTGTGGGTTAATCTGGAAAGAGGGAATGGCACATCCATTTATATTGGTGTAGTCCTAGTTCAGGGTGTTTGCTGAACTTTGCGTGGGCCACAATAAATCCTGGGGCTAAGACCCAATTGTAAAGACATAAATCCTTTTGCCCTAGGGTGTGGGTTCTTGTCTAATGGGGGGAAGGCTATTCTTCAAGGCCCAAGGCATGTAGGTGGAATCCCTTCTCTGAGTCTTACTATCAGCTCTTTGGATAGATACACTGAAAAGAACAGGCTAGGGTGTTCCAAATTAAAAGCTTACTTTGATTTGGTTCAAAATAATCAATTTGCATAAGTTTCATCCATGTTCAGACTGTTCTCTTTGATAAAATATCTTTTCTTTCCCTCTGTAGAAGTGTCCCTCAGTACTGCTTACCCTCCGATGAGTAGAAAGATAAGTGTCCCAGGTGAGCCAGGGAGGGATTTCCTCCCCCAAACAGTACCTGAGGTTCCAGTTGAACTCCTGATCCTCAATAGCCAGTCAGTGTCTTGGTGTCGCAGGGTGAGGACTCCTGTGGAGGTTTCCAGATGTTACAACTCTCCTGCTCTGGCTCTCCTCTTCTAAATGCTCCATGGATCCTCTCTGGAGGAAAAGCCCTTAGGCTGGGAAAAATCAGATCTTAACCTTTCCCCAGCCTATGGTAAGAAAGGTTGGCTCAAAAACCTCCTCCCATTAAAGAAAAATACCAAAAACAAACCCAAAACTTCTTAACTCCAAGGAAACTCACTCTGTAATGACTGTGCCTTCACAGATGGTGACAGGAGCTCAGCAGGTCTTCTCTCCCCTGGCTGGAGGTGAGACCTGTCTCTCCTCCAGCCAGGACCAGGGATTCACAAAAAGAGGACAAACTCCCAAACTGTTTTTATACAAAAATAGTCCACTCAAAAACCTGAGGAAAACCTTTCCAGGCAAGGAGTGCACTGGTTAAGGGAAAAACATTTCTCTACAAAAGGTCAGCCCATGAGGCTCAGACTAAAGACAGGGGTAAAACAGCTCCTTCCTCTTCAAACTCCAAACCAAATGCCACACTGATCTCTCGACCTCCCCTCCCTTATGCAATTAGGAGCTCACCATTCCAGCAAGCCTCAGAGGAGAAGGTTGTTCCAGAGTGGTATGCCCCTCTCCTGACACTCTAAACCAGGGCTTGGATTAGGGCCATCTAGTGGAGACTTAGAGGGTTCTCTACATTGGTGTGATATACAGATCTTCTTTGCAGGTAGAAGAAATAGAAATTAATTTAAAAATATTCACAAGATTGCTAGGAAAGGGAATGTGTTATTACTAGGTGATTTTAATCTGCTGTATGTTGATTGGGAATCCAAGCTACAGTGTCATCTAGAAGCAGGGAGGTCCTGAATTATCTGCAGGAAGAACTGTTCTGGTAACAGAACAGAGTACATGATCGGGCAATACTGTGCCTGGTGCTTACAAATGGGAAGATTATTTTTTATGTCCATTGATCAACAGATGGTGTGGTTCAGCATTAGAACATAGGTAGAAGTGGTTCATTCAAAGGAGAGGGTCCTGGCCTTCAGGAAAACTGTTAACATAGAAACATAGAAATATGATGGCAGAAAAAGCCCGTATGGCCCATCCAGTCTGCCCAACCATCCAATTAATTTAGCATTATAAATCTCATCACTTCCTGAGAGATCCCCCGTATTTACCCCATTCTTTTTTAAATTCAGATAGTTTTTGTCTCCACCTCTTCCACTGGGAGGCTGTTTCACATATCCACCACTCTCTAAATAAATATTCCATAAGATTACTCTTAAGTCTACCCCCTTTCAACTTAACCTCATGACTCCTATTTCTACAGCCTCCTTCACATTGAAAAAGACTTACCTCCTATGCATGGAAACCTTTGAGATATTTGAATATCTCTATCATATCTCTCCTATCTCACCTTTCCTCTATGGTATACATGTTTAGATTTTTAAGCCTATCCTCATATGCTTTAGAACAAAGACTGCTTTACATTTTAGTAGCCACCCTCTGGACTGACTCCATCCTATTTATATCCTTTTGAAGGTGCGAGCTCCAGAAATGTACACACGTGAGTTTTCACCAGGGAGCTATATAGGGGCAATATCATCTCCCTTTTTCTGCTGACCATTCCTTTCCCTATGCAGCCAAGCATTTTTCTGGCTTTTGCCATTACTTCCTGTAACTTTTTTTGTAACTTTTTTTCTTCCGTAACTTTTTTTCTTCCGTGCACTTGTTATACTCCTGTAATGTATACTCTTATGTTTTAGTTATGTACGTTATAATGTATTGATCACCCCTTGTTTTATGTAAACTGACATGATACGAACTCCCGTGAATGCCAGTATAGAAAAACACAAATAAATAAATAAAAAATACTTTATCCACCCGTTTGGCCACCCTAAGATCATCAGATATAATTACCCCCAGATCCTGCTCTTCCTTTGTGCTTAGAAAAATTTCACCTCCAATACTGTATCTTTCCCTTGGGTTTTTGCATCCTAAATGCATTCTCTGCATTTTGTAGCATTAAATCTTAGCTGCCAGAGCTTAGACCATTTCTGAGCTTCGCTAGATCCCACCTCATGTTTTCCACTCCTTCCTGGCTGTTTACCCTGTTACAGATTTTGGTATCAACAACAAAAAGACAAAGCTTTCCTGACAACCCTTCCATTATGTCACTCACAAAAATGTTGAAAAGAACCGGTCCAAGGACCGATCCCTAAGGCACACCACTAGTAACAACTCCCTCCTCAGAGAAAACTCCATCTACCACTACTCTTTGTCGCCTCCCACACAACAGTTTCTAACCCAGTCAGTTTCTCTAGGATCAATAATAAGAGTGCACAATTTATTTCTAAGTCTTCTGTGAGAAATTGTGTCAAAGGCCTTGCTGACATCCAAGTATACTATGTCTCGTGCTCTCCCATAATCCAACTCTCTGGTCACCCAATCTAGGAAATTGATCAGAATCATCTGACAAGACTTATTTCTGGTAAAACCTGTTGTGTAGGGTGGGTTTTCGTGTGCCCTTGGGCCTTGACCCGACCCCAGACGGATCCAGGACTGAACCGAGGGTTGACAGCGTGTTCCAGCATGGCGGGACTATGGTCTGACCCTCTGCCAGGCCTGCAAGCTCCCAGCGCCAACAACAAGATGATGTTGGTAGGGGAACGGTCCTCCGACCGTTCCAAGCCCTTTCAGACCTGCCACTTGAATCGGCATGGAGCAGCAGGCCGGCCTGAGGATGAGGGCAGACAGAGGCCTTGACACGAAGACATGACACCAAGGTTAATGAGCAGACATGACACCAAGGCTGATGCAACGGCATCACAGAAGAGGGTTAAAGCAAGACATGACACCAAGGCAGAAGCAACGGCATCAGGGACGAGACGAGGAACTTGAAGTCTGGACGAGACGAGAAGCTGGAAGGTAGACATTGGCACTGTCTCTCAGGGCGCCCTACTCAGCCCACCTTCATGGGCGGACCCAATGGGCTGGTCGCGGACCACCCTGTCCCACTACGTGCCCTACACAGCCCAAGGAGGCTGGCCATGGACCACGAGGAGAGCGAGACAAGCGCAGGGAAGAATCCAGCCGAGGCAGAACTTTGACGACGGAGCCAGATGTCATCCAGAGCTCCACAAAGGCTGGCAAGACAGGACAGCTCAGGAGCACATGACACCAGTCCACTGCCGGCATCCCCACAGACGGAGAAGCGTCACCCGGAGATACACGGCCGGCAGAACAGAAGGCTCAGGAGCACTGGAACAAGGGCACCAAGGAACCAGGAACATCAGGAAGCAGGAAGTCCAAAGACGAGACACCAGGACGCCTGGACGGGGACCTCAGGCACGAGGACATGACGAGAAGCAGACGAAACAAAACGAGGAGCTCCACGAAGAAGATCAAGGACCTGTCGGAGCGCTGGCAGGCAGGAGCCTCCAGGGCTGAAGTCACTCCGATGCAAGGCCATGAGGAACTGCAGGAACAGCCCTTTTATAGGGCTAGCACAGGAAGCAGGCAGAAGATGGAGCCCAGGGCATATCCGGCCATGGGCCCTTTAAATTCAGAAGAGAGGTGCGACCGCGCGCCTAGGAGCAGGAAAGAAGCTGTGCAGGACCGTGGACAGTGGTCCTGCCCGATGTCGACGCGCAGAAGCAGGGCTGGGCCTGGGAAGCAGGCCCCCAACGACGGCAGCGGCTCCAGCCACCAATCCAGGCCGGGGCTTGCGGCCTCCAGCCGCGAAGATGCTGAAGACGCCGGCGGCGGCTCCATGCCGCATAGGAAAGCAGAGAAGTCCGCGGCTCTGGCCATGGTGAAGAGAGTAAGAGAAGCGGCCTCCGGGCCGCGAGAGGAATCAAGTCTGTGGCTCCGGCCGCACAGGAAGGCCCGAGTTCGGCGGCGTCCAGCCGCATCGGGCAACAGAAAAGGCAGCAAGGTAAGCGGAGCCTGCTCGCGGGGGGACCCGCGGGCAGGGTTCATAACAAAACCATGCTGCCTCAACCCTTCAGTACCTCAAGGAGTCATTAACTATTTGGAATAAGCTAGGGAAAGAAGAAAAGCAGTAGGAAAAAATAAAAAAGAGAAATTGTAAGGGCAACAAACCTTTTTGTTAGAAAAGTAAATAAAGGTAAGAGGAAAAAGGGACCACTGGCTTTTTATAAGAAGTGGCTGAAAAGGTAAGGGAAAAGTTAGGTATTCATAAACTACAAGAGATCACAGAAAGAGGAAGACAAGCGACAATATCTGGAGAAGCTAGGAAAGTAGTCAGGAGAGTAAAGGCACAAATGGAAGAAAAAATAGCTAATACAGTAAAACAAGGGGAAAATACTTTTTTTAGATACATTAGTGACACCAGGAAGTGCAAAAATGTATTTATTATTTGCTTTATTTGTCTTCTATTCATAATACTACCGACTGTCCATAAAATAAAAATGTCTCTAGAACCAGTTAACCATACAGGTAACATCTAAATACAACACATAAAAATACATATAATAAATTTAAAATGCACATACCTTTACATACTTTAAAATAACATATACATAACATAAAATAAAATAAAATAAACAATTACAATAAAACATTTGAATCCACCTGAAAATCCTATTAAATCAAATGAACGCCAAGATAAAAAGCATGCCTTGCTATGCTTATGAAAAGTAGCATAATCAGAGTTAGGTCAACTCTCTCTTGACACCCAATTCCAGAGAGAGGGGCCAAAATAAGAAAAAATGTTTCTACAAGTCGCCATCAATTTCACATATAGGTTGTGGAATATGTTGCCAGAGGATGTGGTGAAAGCAGTTAGTTGGGTTTAAAAAGAGTTTGGACAAGTTCCTGGAGGAAAAATCCATAAACCATAACTAGCCATGTAGACTTGGGAAAACCATTGCTTATCCCTGTTAATGAAAAAGAAGAATTAGCTATATTCCTTGGAATCCTGACAGGCACTTGTGATCTGCATTGGCCACTTTCTGAGCCAGTATACTGTAGCTTTTCTTATGTTTCTTATGAATGGCGGATAAAGTTTCCCTCACTATTAAAACTACCCAGCCCTTCCTTCACATCTGCCACAATAAAGTATACTGTATAGAACGAGGTGGACACGCCTGGGAAGAAGTCACCATTTCTCCCTTAACCAACCAAGTCTCAATCACAGCAAAGATATCAAAATTATTATCCACTATTAGGTCATATATCAATGCTTTTTGAGACTTAAGAGTATGAGCATTTTTTTTTTTTTTTAATTTAATCTTTATTAATTTTAAACATAACTTACAAAGCATCCACTTTGACATGAAATATGGTTAAGAACAAAGGAAACCAAAAAAAAAAATTAAGGAAATTCCATTTTTACAATTACATATAGTAATTTATACATCTTACATTATTATTCTTAACCCTTTAGACCCCTAATAGTGGGAGGTGGAGTACAAGCAAATTAAAGGGGATTACAAGCAATATATAACTTTATAGAAAAAAGGCAACCATTAAACCGGTTTTCCTTATATAGATGATATTAACTACTGCCTAATGCAGCGATGTTTTCTTTGCTTCAATAAAGCTTCTGAGTTGCTCAGGTTGGAAAAAAATATAATTATTGCTTTCAAACTTGACAATACATTTGCAGGGGAACCTTAAATAAAATGAGGCTCCCACTGCAAGTACTTCTTGTTTTAAGGCGAGAAAATTTTTCCTTTTAGCTTGAGTTGATTTCGTTAAATCTGGGAATATTCTCACATTTGAACCCAGAAACACAGCTTTGATTTTTTTGAAGTATGCACGCATGATTATTCCCAGATCATTTTCATTGAAACAGGAAATTAAAAGAGTAGATCTTTCTACAACTTCATATGTAGATGTTTCTAAGAATGCAGTTAAATTTTCTAACGCATTAGGAGGCACTTGTGTCTGCTGGCTACCTCGAATTGGTAGAAAGAATACTTTTTCCAGGGGTGGAGTCTGCTCGGGGGGAATTTCCAATACTTCGAAGAAGTATCTTTTAATTGTCATCCTGGGAATTTCTCCAGCCACCCTGGGAAAGTTAAGTAGCCTCAGATTCAAATGTCTCAATTTGTTCTCTATATTTTCAATTTTCCTATTCATACCATTACAGTCTTGTATGATCGTTGCCTGCACTTGTTTAATTTGATTAATCTCAGTCTCTATATTTTGAATTTTCCCATCAGTTTCTAATTTATATCCTTGAAAATATTTAAAGCATGCTCACTAATAATCTTACAAAGTCCCAGATCCACTAAAGGAATATGAACCAAATTCAAACTTGTACTTAAACAGTTTACATCTTTAAATCTATAAGCACCTAATTTAGCAATGCATGCATGTTTACCATGGCCCTCTTTTGTAGGATTATAATCCCAAAACCGTGGATATAAACAGTTCATTTGTTACCAGAGTGCAGCAGCTAAAGATTCCTTAAACTCCCTAAGAATGCACCAAGGGATTCTAAGATTCTAAGTTGAAGGGGAATACATAAAGGCTGATGAGGAAAAGTAGAATTATTTAAAAATTTCTGTTCTGTGATCACTGAGGAAGAGCTTAGAGCAGGATCACAGAATATTCAGAAAACTACCCTAACTAGGGATTGAAGTGAAGTAGATCTCAAACAATTTTCAGAAGAATGTGATTGTGAGGAGCTAACGAAACTAAAAGAAGATGAAGCAATGGGGCAGGATAGAAAACATACAAACATATTAAGGGAACATAAGATATGCCATACTGGGTCAGACCAAGGGTCCATCAAGCCCAACATCCTGTGTCCAATAGTAGCCAATCCAAGTCACAAGTACCTTGCAAATACCCAAACATTAAATAGATCCTAAGCTACTATTCCTTATTGATTAATATCAGTTTATGGATCTCTCCTCTAAGATCTTATCCAAACCTTTTTTAAACCCAATTACACTAACTACCGTAACCACATTCTCTGGCAATGACTTCCAGAGCTTAATTATGCATTGAGGGAAAAATAATTTTCTCCGATTTGTTTTAAATGAGCTACTTGCTAACTTCCTGGAGTGCCTCCTAGTCCTTCTATTGTCTGAGAGAGTAAATAACCGATTTACATTTACCTGTTCAAGTCCTTTCACGATGTTGTAGACCTCTATCATATCTCCCCTCAGCCGTCTCTTCTCCAAGCTGAACAGCCCTAACCTCTTTAGCCTTCTGTTGGAATCTGTGGCAGGGAGTGCTAGGGAGCACTCCCGATTCTGGGGTGATGTGTGCCCTTGGACCACGACGCAACTGCAGAGAGGAGCCCCATGGAAACGCCATGGCAGGAAAGACATGTCCAAGCATGGGAGGAGCAGGATGATCACCACCCTAACCTCTACCGAAACTGCACGCACCAGAAGAGACCCAGCAACACAATGCTGGTCTCTGGGGTAGCCCTCCGGCCACTAGATAGCCCTTTCGGACCTGCCACTAGGTAGCGGCAGATGCGGCAGGACGGCAGAGGTCGAGATCAGGTGATGATAAGGGAGCTTGGAACAAGACGGAGCCTCAGGCTTGGACTAGGCTGAAGACTTGAACAAGACGAGGAAGCTCAGAGGCTCAAACGAGTTGAAGACATGTGGAGCTTGGGACTCAGACAAGACGAGGACACTTGGAGATTCAGACAAGATGAGGAGGCTTGGTACTTGGAGACTCAAACGAAGCGAGGACAAGAAGTAACTTGGAGCACAGACGAGACGAGGACACTTAAAGACTCGGACAAGGAAAGAACACTTGGTACTTGGGAACTCAAGACAAGGATGCTTGGTACTTGGAGACTCAGATGAGATGAGGACAAGAGATAACTTGGAGCTCGGGCTACATGAGGACATGAGGGAACTTAACTCAGAACTCAGATGAGACGAGGACATGAAGTGGCTTGGAACTCGGATGAGACAAAGACATGAGGTGGCTTGGAACTCAGACGTAAGATGCTCAGACATAGATTGAAAAAAAGAGGTGGATTCTAGAGAGTCAGGTGAGGATTCGATGAGGATTTGGAACTGGGGAAGACTCAGGCGAGGATAAGGACTCAGGATACTCAGACGAAGACAGAGGCTCGGGGATTAGGAGGAATCCGGGCAGTGCTCGAAGACAGATCCTGCCAGAAGAGGGCTCCAGCCACCGGAAACAGACACCAGATAGGAATGGATTTACTCCCAGGAAATGGTCAGCTGGAGGCGAGGTCCAGGGCAAGCAAGCTGAACCTGGAGTTTGAGGACTGATGGTACTTCAGGATTAGGGCTCAGATATCAGGGCTGGAACGTAGGATATCAGATAAGAATGGACACCGGTACCTCAGGACATCTATGGCTGTTGCAACCGTCCCTTCCCAACAGCTTCACTCCACCTACCTTTCTTTCTTTGCACCTCCTCTTGCTATGCTTTGAAAGCTTTGAAAACTTGGTTATTTGTTCAAGCCTTTCAAGCAGTACCCAGTTAGAAGTATCATTTTAGTTTACTTCTTTCTTTTAATTTTAGTTTTAGATTTGACCATTTTTTTTATTTTACTCATGTTTTATTATTTTTATGATTGCTTCTCTTTTTTGTATGTTTTACGAAATTTATGTATTTTTATTCCTTTTTATGTATTTTATGTTTTTATTATTTTAAGAAATACTGTTAACCGGTGTGAACGTATGTACCAACACCAGTATATAAAAACGAATTAAATAAATAAATAAATAAATAATATGGATGGACGCCTGGCTGCCGCGGCGTCTGCCTGCCATCCTCTCCGGTTTCCATGGACCGGCTTGGGCGCTGCCTCCCGCCATGCTCAGCTGGTACCTTAGGGCCTGATTTTAAAAAGCATTTACTCGAGTAAAAACCAGGTTTACTGGAGTAAATTCACTTTACTTGAGTAAGTGGGTTTTTGAAAATTGCTACAATATATGCCATTGACTTGTCTATAGGATTTACTCACATAAGTGCACTTTACTTGAGTAAATGGCTTTTGAAAATTGCTACAATAGTAGCTACATTTACGCATGTAACTCCTTTTGAAAATTACCCCCTTAGGGCGCACGCGTCGCGCAGCCCTCTCTCTTATTTCCTACTTGGCACAAACCTCAAGGGCATCTCCCTGTGATGACGTCACGCTACCTGGATATTTAAAGCATACGATGTTTGCTAGTCTTCGATTTAGCAAGGGGATTCTTACGGATGGGATTCGCTGTCCGTACCCAGCTACTCTGCCTCTCCAATCTTCCATTGGACTCTTAACGCTAACGGGGTACATGTTCCTTGGGGGCCTCACTTGCTTTTCAGGTCACTATCAGGAAACCGGTACTCGCTCCTCGAGGGCCCATGTTCCCTGACTCGCTGCCTGCTCCTACCTTCTCTTCTGCCTGGAAGGATTCTCTATCTTTAACACCAGTGAGTACTACCATCTTCACCTCAGAGCTGTTCCCTAGAATCAGGTACTCGCTCCTCGAGGGCCTGCCTCCGTTCCATTCCTAGTGCCATCTCCTACGTGAAACCGCTGGGTGAGTACATTTCCTTCAAGCCTCTCAGCTCTCAGGGATCAGGTACTTGCTCCTCGAGGGCCTGCTCTCCCTATCCTGGGTTCTCCATACTGGGGCTTTGTGCATGTTCCACTGTACTCATTATTCTCAGTTCTTTCCACTACAGCACAGCTACCGGGATACTAGCCCAGCCGGGCTACTTCTGCTGCTCACCACACCCACCTCTGGTGGCTTCACCACATTGTCTAATAAAAGATCAATCTCTGTGTTTGTGTGTCCTAAGCTGAGCCTGACCTGTGGCCCCTCACAGGACTTCCCCCCATGGGTGTGGTCAGCTGCCACAGTGTCCAAGGGTCCACCCAAACCTCACTAATGATAACAATGGCATCTGGACATCAGGGGACGTCTAGAGAGGAGGACCACAGGGATGACTGGAACATGACGGACGAAGACATCAGAAGGCTGAGACATCTGGACATCCAAAGACAAGGGGACGTCAGGACATCTGGAGATAGGGAGATGTCAGGACACCTGAAGACGAGAAGACATCTGGAGACACGGTGACATCAAGACATCTGAAGACAGGAAGACATCAGAACATCTGGAGACACGAAGACATCGGGACATCTGAAGACAAGAGGACGTGATCCATCGAGAGACCAGGACATGGAACGAAGAAGACAATGGAGGATCAGGAACCATAGATGAAGACAGGACCAACGAGGAACAGAGTGCCTTGAAGAAGTGAAGAGGGATCACGGAGGACTCCTGGAAGGAAGAGCTGGAACTGAAGATCCAGGAGACGTCCGACTCCATGACCAACTCCTTGCGAAGACTGACTGAAGGCTGAGCCCTTTTGTAGGGCTGAAGAGGAAACGCCTTGGTGACATCATGAGGAGGAGCCAGGAGGACTGGCCCTTTAAATCTTGAGAGGAAGCACAGCCACGCGCCTAAGGAGGCAGGACCAGGGACATCAGCCATGCTGTAAGCAGGAGAAGCAGGCCTGAAGCAACGGAGGTGGCTCCTGCTGCTGAAGTAAGAAGACTGAAGGCAGAGACCCCCCACGCAGGGGAGGAGATGACATCGGCCGTGAAGAGGAGCTCCGGGGTGGCCTCCAGGCCACACAAGAGGAAGGCTTCGGCGGTGGCCTCCAGGCTGCGAAGAAGAGCAGCTTCAGCTGCGGCCTCCTGGCCGCGAAGGAGAAGCAGGAGCAGCACCAGGCCGCAAGAGAGAAGGCAGCAGCGGCTCCCAAGCCACGTAGAGGGTGTCGGCGGCATCCAGGCCACATGAAGAGCTGGTTGGCGGCAGCTTGAGCTGCGAAGAGTGAAGACTTTGGCGGCGGCCTCTTGGCCACGAAGATGAGCATCAGTAGCGGCTGGCCCACCGCAAGAGAGGCAGAACAGAGGCGGTTCCAGGCCGCGTGGGGAGCGGCAGAAGTGGAAGAGTCAGCGGCTTCTAGGTCGTGAAGGAACAGCACCAGGGCTGGCGAGGAAGGAAAAGTAAGAGGCTGCTTGTGGGCTTGTTCCAACAAGCAGAATCATAATACCTTCCCTCATAGGGCAGTCGATCCATGCACTGTATCATTTGGGTCACCCTGATCTGTATTTTCTCCAGTGCAACTGTATCTTTTTTGAGATGCAGCGACCAGAATTGCACACAATATTCAAGGTGTGGTCTCACCATGGAGCGACACAGAGGCATTATGACATCCACCATTTTATTCGCCATTCCCTTCCTAAGAATTCCTAACATTCTGCTTGTTTTTTGATTGCCACAGCACACTGAGCCGACGATTTTAAAGTATTATCACTATGATGCCTAGATCTCTTCCCTGGGTGGTAACTCCTTATATAGAACCTAACATCGTGTAACTATAGCAAGGGTTATTTTTCCCTATATGCAACACCTTGCATAAGTCCATATTTTCACTGTCTGTTATCTCCCTTAACCCTATGGGAGGGCAAGTGGTTACAATATACACGCATATCATAATTCTCATCCAGTGGGCACCCATTACAAGCTTCTCATTTCCATAGCATGGCAATTCACATTTTTTTTCCTTTTGGCTTTACTCCCACCTCCTCCAGCTTGGGCCTTGTTACTCCACTCTCCCCACCTAAATCCTTTCTATGGAGGTTTTCCCTGGAAACCTCATGTCAAGAACTATTAGGATTTTTACTTTTCCCACACATAAATCCCAATAAGCACCTCTGCTTTGCACTTCCTGGTCATTCCTTGAGAAGATGAAAACCACATAAAAACATAAAGTTGCCATCCTGGGTCAGACCGAGGGTCCATCAAAACCAGCATCATGTTTCCAACAGTGGCTAATCCAGGTTACAACTACCTGGCAAGTACCCAAACATTAAACAGATCTCATGCTACTAATTCCAGTAATAAGCAGTGGCTATTCCCTAAGTCAAATTGATTAAGAGCAGTTTATAGACTTCTCCTTCAGGAACTTGTCCAAACCTTTTTTAAACCCAGCTATACTGTCTTAACCATATCCTCTGGCAATGAATTCCAGAGCTTAATTGTGTATTGAGCGAAAAATAATTTTCTCTGATTTGTTTTAAATGTGCTCCTTGCTAACTTCATGGAGTGCTTCCTAGTCCTTGTATTATTGAAAGAGTAAATAACCGATTCACATTTATCCATTCTAGTCCTCTCATGATTTTATAGACCTCTATCATATCTCTCCTCAGCTGTCTTATCTCCAAGCTGAACAGTCCTAACCTCTTTAGTCTTTCTTCATAGGTAGGCTATTTCATCCTCTCTATCATTTTGGTCACCCTTCTCTGTACCTTCTCCAGTGCAACAATATCATTTTTAAGATGTGGCGACCAGAATTGCACACAGGACATTCTCTGTTTTATTCATCATTCCCTTCCTAATAATTCTTAACACTCTGTTGTTTTCACTGCCACAGGAAACTGAGCCAACAATTTCAATGTATTATCCACTATGATGCCTAGATCTTTTTCCTGGGTAGTAACTCCTAATATGGAACCTAACATTGTGTATTTACAGCAAGGGTTATTTTTCCCTATATGCATCACCTTACACTTGTCCACATTAAATTTCATCTGCCATTTGGACGTCCAATCTTCCAGTCTCGCAAGGTCCTCCTGCATTTTATCACAGTCCACTTGTGATTTAACTACTGTGAATAATTTTGTGTCATCTGCAAATCTGATCATCTCACACATTGTATCCCTTTACAGATATTTATAAATATATTAAAAAGCACCAGTCAAAGTACAGATCCTTGAGGCACTCCACTGTTAACCTCGCTCCACTAAGTAAACTGACCATTTAATCCTACTCTTTGTTCCCTGTCTTTTAACCAGTTTGCAATGCACAAAATGACATCACGGCCACCGACCCCATCCTTCTTGCCCTCCTCCTAATAAGCACCTCATAGGGAGGAGGAATTTTCTTTGTTTCCATCAATATTATGTCCCCCAGACCTCACACTTCAAAAACCTAGGGGTGGTTTCCAAATGGTTAACTCACCCACTGCTTTTCCCTGCATGGTAGATCCCCTGAGGGGGAAAGCATCCCCTCTGTGCCACCTCTCGGACACCATCTTTTCCTTCACCGCTCCAGTCTCCAGCCCTCGTAGAAGGATGAACTATTTTTTTCTCTTTGGCCTTGGGCCTCTCCCCTTGAGGGGAAAAGCCCTTGCAGGGTCCCTCTCCCCATGGAGGGTCCCTAGGACTCGTAGCCCACATGCTGGGTACTCCGGTGCTATCACATCCTGCAGGTCCCTATTCCCCACTCTCTTCTGGGAAGGGCAGGGGAGGAATGATGAAAATACTGCCAAAACCTTTCCCCTTCATACTGCCCACTTCTTTACAATCCACTAATCAGAGAAACCCAAACTGTTAAGGAGACATACATTAAACACATCCAATGGCCATTTTACAGTACTAAATGATGACTACTTAAATATTATTTTAACAAGTCAGAACAGTAGTAAGACAGGGTCTCCCCCACCCAACTACCCCAAGAGTCATATAAGGGAGTTACCACCACACATACAATGGTGTTAGTTTCTAGAATTCACAAATTACAGGATCTGAGGCATCAGGTTTTACCAGAGATAGATCTTGTTTGATGAATCTAATCAATTTCTTTGACTAGGTGACCAGAGAGTTAGATCAGGGGAAGGTGGCTAATGTAGAGTACTTGGATTTCTGCAAGGCCTTTGACACAGTTCCACGCAGGGGAATTATAAACAAACTGACTGCCTTAAAGTGACTGACAGGGTTAGAAACCAGTTGAGTGGAAGGCGACAAAGAGAACTGGCAAACAGTGTTCACTCTGAGGAAAGGTGGGTTTGCAGTGATGTGTCGCAGGGATCCGTCCTAGGTCCAGTTCTGTTTAACACTTCTGAAAGTGATATTGTGGAAGGGGCTATCAGGAAGGGTTTCCCTTTTTGCAAATGATACCAGAATCTGATGATCCTGAAGCCAAACAGGTAGATACGGTGATGGCAAAAGCCAAAAGGATGCAAGGTGCATAGAGATAGGAATAGTCAGCAGGGAAAGGGAGGTGATACTGTCTTTCTGTGGTATTTGGCAAGTAGCTCTGCTATACTCTTTTTTCAGTATTATGTACAGCTGCATGTCCTAAAAAACAGGCTAATCTAGTCCTGGTTTTATCCTATTGTCTTCTATAGTTATCATCCTCAACACCTGGATTTATATATTTGTTCAGTTATACTGAAGAGTAAGTGATATTCTCTATCCAGGTTGTTTTTTTCCTCTGTCCATGCCTACTCTACTTCTAGCAATAATACCCAATACATTACAGATCTCCATTTGCTACCTTAAAAACTCAAACAGCAACAAGAATTGAACAGGAAAAGAGATACCCCCAACAACTCTGTGGGAGAAAAGTATAAAACAATTTGGGGACAAACATCAACATTATAAAATCTGAGCAGGTCTGATTGCACTATGGTTGTTTGCATCTTTCTTTATTCCTCCTGTTTTGAAAGTTCTCACATTTTGTGTCTCGATTTGCTTGAATTGCAGACTGGCATTGATTTGTCATCTTCCAATCCCCCCCTCCCTCCCCAATCCCCCCTACCAAGGTCATTACAAAAAAAAAGTGGTGAATACGGCAGCCATCCCAAGGCACCGGGAAAATTTCTCATTCGGTCACTATAAATCCAGAACAAGAATGACCACTTTATAGCTATGGCAGATGTCAGACATGCTCTGTTTGTGGAAAGCATGGCACCCGCCGTTCAGATCATGGCCATAAAAATTATAAAGACTTAAACAAAGCAAAGATGCATCTGTTGAGGAACAAAGAACATCTGTCTTGAGACCCAGCAGCTTTTGGCACAGCCTTCCCAAAGCACAAAGGCTCAGGTTGAGCAGTTCAGGCCATTGCTCTATAAAACAGAGGCTGAACATGGGTGCTTCCTCAATGGGTCTTGGGTCCAGCAGGCATGAGTCTGCATTCTTCTTTCAAATAACGGAACAGTGTGGGATGGGATGGACGCTATCAGGGTGCAAAGCTCTCTGCAGTGCATCTGCTGGTTGTGTTTTATGATCTCCCTTTGTGGACAGTGTGGAAAAAAAATAAATTACTTCTCTGTTAGATGCATCAGTAGCTTGAATGACGAGGGAGGGACAAAGCCGAGACATTCTGCTTGAAGGCAAACACTTGAAATGGTGCCCGTTCACAGCAGCAGATTTGGGACTGTTCTGGATTCAGTATACCCGCACATCAACATTTTAAACGTTTATAATTGTATTTGTAATGGAAAGGCTGCAAAATGATGGTTATGTCTGCCTTCAGATTAGGAGAAAGCTTGGCACAAGGTGACAGAGTTTTAGCCAGCATAAACAGGTTAATTTTTATTTATTTATTTAAAAGTTTTTATATACCGCAAAATAGGACAGGAATCTGACCATCTAAGTGGTTTACAGTAGGGATGTGAATCGGGCTTCGGACGATTGAAAATATCGTCAGTATTTTCAAAATAGTCAGAAATCGGGGGCTCCCCCAAAACGATAGGAAAACCCCACGATATTGATCGTGGGGGGTTCCCTTATCATTTTGCGGGAGGGCGGGAAAAACGGCACACAAAAATAACCCCTAAACCCACCCCGACCCTTTAAAACTAACCCCTTAGCTTCCCCCACCCTCCCGACGCCCCCAAAAACTTTTTACAGGTACCTGGTGGTCCAGAGGGGGTCCCGGGAGTGATCTCCCGCTCCAGGCCATCCTCCAGCTCCCGGGCCGTCGGCTGCCACTAATCAAAATGGCGCCGATGGCCCTTTGCCCTTACCATGTGACAGGGTATCCATGCCATTGGCCGGACCATGTCACATGGTAGGAGCACTGAATGGTCAGCGCCATCTTGTGCTCCTACCATGTGACAGGGGCTGACCAATGGCACCGGTAGCCCCTGTGACATAGTAAGGGCAAAGGCTATCAGCGCCATTTTGATTACTGGCAGCCGATGGCCCGAGTGCAGGAGATCACTCCCGGACCCCCGCTGGACGACCAGGGGCTTTTGGCAAGTCTTGGGGGACCCTCCTGACCCCCACAAGACTTGCCAAAAGTCCAGCGGGGGTCCGGGAGCGACCTCCTGCAGGGATAGGGCACTGTGTGCAGGAAGACCACAACACTCCCAGTATCAGGGATAGGGCACTGCGTGCAGGAAGATCACAACATCCCCGGTATCAGGGACAGGGCACTGAATGCAGGAAGATCACAACACTCCCCGTATCATGGATAGGGCACTGTGTGCAGGAAGATCACAACACTCCCGGTATCAGGGATAGGGCACTGAGTGCAGGAAGATCACAACACCCCCGGTATCAGGGATAGGGCACTGCGTGCAGGAAGATCACAACACTCCCGGTATCAGGGATATGGCACTGCATGCAGGAAGATCACAACACTCCCGGTATCAGGGATAGGGCACTGCATGCAGGAGGATCACAACACTCCCGGTATCAGGGATAGGGCATTGCAAGGTAGAAGATCACAGCTCTCGAGATCCTGCACAGGGCAGTGCAGAGAGGAAGATCACATCACTCCTGGTATCAGGGATAGGGCACTGTGTGCAGGAAGATCACAACACTCCCGGTATCAGGGATAGGGCACTGAGTGCAGGAAGATCACAACACCCCCGGTATCAGGGATAGGGCACTGCAAGTTAGAAGATCACAGCTCTCGAGATCCTTCACAGGGAAGTGCAGAGAGGAAGATCACATCACTCCCGGTATCAGGGATAGGGCACTGTGTGCAGGAAGATCACAACACCCCCGGTATCAGGGATAGGGCACTGATTGCAGGAAGATCACAACACCCCCGGTATCAGGGATAGGGCACTGCATGCAGGAAGATCACAACACTCCCGGTATCAGGGATAGGGCACTGCATGCAGGAAGATCACAACACCCCCGGTATCAGGGATAGGGCACTGCATGCAGGAAGATCACAACACTCCCAGTATCAGGGATAGGGCACTGTGTGCAGGAAGATCACAACACTCCCGGTATCAGGGATATGGCACTGAGTGCAGGAAGATCACAACACCCCCCGGTAACCGGGATAGGGCACTGCGTGCAGGAAGATCACAACACCCACGGTAACCAGGATAGGGCACTGTGTGCAGGAAGATCACAACACTCCCGGTATCAGGGATAGGGCACTGCATACAGGAAGATCACAACACCCCCGGTAACCGGGATAGGGCACTGCATGCAGGAAGATTACAACACTCCCGGTATCAGGGATAGGGCACTGCATGCAGGAAGATCACAAAACTCCTGGTATCAGGGTTAGGGCACTGTGTGCAGGAAGATCACAACACTCCTGGTATTAGGGATAGCGCACTGCATGCAGGAAGATCACAACACCCCTAGTAACTGGGATAGGGCACTGCGTGCAGGAAGATCACAACACTCCCGGTAACCGGGATAGGGCACTGCATGCAGGAAGATCACAACACTCCCGGTATCAGGGATAGGGCACTGTGTGCAGGAAGATCACAACACCCCTGGTATTAGGGATAGCGCACTGCATGCAGGAAGATCACAGCACCCCTGGTATCATGGATAGGGCACTGCGTGCAGGAAGATCACAACACTCCCAGTATCATGGATAGGGCACTGCGTGCAGGAAGATCACAACACTCCCAGTATCAGGGATAGGGCACTGTGTGCAGGAAGATCACAACACTCCCGGTATCAGGGATAGGGCACAAGTTCTAGTCACATTGACTGATCACATTACTTTTTTTGTCAAGCTACCAACAGTTTCCATTTCCCATCCCCCATATATTGTCAGTGGGAACCTTGGTAACATCAATAAATAAGAGGGCAGCCAATAGGAATACATATGCATTCCTAAACTGACCTTAACTGCCCTGAAAAGTGTCAAATTGTATCATTTTCTGTTAGTGCGCACTAACTGGGAGTTAGTGCGCACTAATCGGAAAAAAACGATTTTTTTACTAAAAAATCGTGCCAAACACGATTTTCTTCTCCTGCCAGACGATTTAGATCGTTAAGACGATCGGGCACACGATTCACATCCCTAGTAAATATTCATAAGGCACAGGCGGCTCTTGAAAAATGTGGATTAGATGCCATACCTGCTCCTCTGTTGGTCAGCTGTGATGCAGAAAAAGCGTTTGACCGGGTGGCGTGGCCCTTTTTACGTGGAGTACTACATAAATTTGGTTTCCTGGGGAAAATATATCAGTATATCCAGGAACTATATTCTAATCCCACTGCTCGGATTCAAGTGAATAATCTTTTATCGGAGGAGTTTTCATTATGCAGAGGTACTCGCCAGGGATGCCCACTGTCTCCCCTGTTGTTTATTTTGACAGTGGAACCCTTGGTCATTAAATTGAGAGAATTGCCCAAGGTTTCTGGAATACAGGTGGGCTCCCAACTGTATAAAACGCTACTGTTTGCTGATGATATTCTGTTGCTTCTTTCCAATGCCAAGCAAGATCTTCCTGCAGCTTTGCATATCTTTGCTGAATATCAACAGATTTCTGGTTTTAAACTTAACCTAGATAAAACAGAAGCACTGGATGTCTCTGGCCGTCTAAGACAAGATTGGAGGGACTTCCCGGTTAAATGGGCGGGAGACTATATCAAATATTTATGTATTTATTTACATAAACACCCATAAACACCCATCCCAATGGTATATCATGAATATCCCCCTGGTGATAGAAAAAATTTGCCAGAATCTGGTTAGTTGCCAGAACCTTCCTCTATCAATGCAGGGCGCATAGCTGTGATGAAAATGGTTCTGGCCCCTAAACCTTTGTACCTTCTTTTGATGCTCCCAGTCCTTTTTCGGGGGTTACAGACCAGTATGAGCAACTTTATATGGCGGGGGAAGCGGACGAGGTTGTCATATCAGACTTTAATGGCCCCGCGGGCACAAGGGGGGTTTGGTGTCCAGAACTTCAGAGCCTACTCCTGGGCAGCTAATCTCCGTTTTTTGGGTGACTGGTTAAATACTAATTCTGGATACACTGATGCAAATTTGGTGAAGGCTCTTACGGACCCTTTGCACCCCGTGTGTGCACTTCATGCCTCCACTCATGAGGACCTTGTGAAGCTGGGGTCCAGTCTGCAATAGTGAATACAGTGCGGAAAACTTGGCATGAGATCCGTAAACGTATGGGATTGTCACCATACCTATCCCCTGAATTCCCGATTAAAGGCAACCCAAGGTTTACACCATATAAGCTACCTAGGGGCCAGTGTCTCTCACTTTCTCCTGCTTGGTTACTCCTGGAATTTTTAGATCAAGTTTCCGGTAATTTATATTTCTTTGCTCGGCGCCAGGAGAAACTGGGGATGAAGCCTATGCACTTTCTCCTTTATGGCCAATTGAAAGCCTTTATCTCTCATCAAATGGGTATCCACCGGGGGCCCCTAACGAACCAATATTATGAATCTCTATGGCGGCTCTTGAGCGCCAGGCAAGGCTCTTTGTCAAACCTATATGCTTTTTACCAAAGGTCAAAGTCGAACATAATTCTCCCAGCTCTCCTAAAGAGATGGTAACCTGACTTTTCGGAGGATCTGGATCTTACTATGCTGCGAGACTGCTACCTCTTTATTAACAAACTAACAATCAATATTCCTCTCAGGGAGATGCAATGTAGGATATTTCATAGAGCAATATTTTCCCCGGCTCGTGCTTATAAGGCTCATCTCACTAATTCTAATGCATGCTTTAAATGCGGCTCTTTAGAGGCTCATCTTATTCACTGCCTCTGGTCATGTGACCCAGTTAAAGAATTTTGGGAAATTGTACGCAGACAGGTCTCGCTTTGTACGGGGATGGAAGTGAAGTGGTCCTGCTCTTTCTGTGTTTTGCACAATGACTATGGTGAGAAATCTTTAAATGTTGACAACATCATCTTTATTTCCGAGGCATGTTTAATAGCAAAAAAATGCATCTTACTACACTGGATCAAACCCACAACACCATCCGCTAAGCTCTGGAATACGTTAATAATGGAACTGTTTCAACTGGAATATGGGTCACAATACTCTTACTTTTCCCGACAAAAGAAGATACTTCTTTAGAGACATTTGGGGAGGTTTCTATAAGACTATACCAGTTGATTTACAAGCACTTTTCCTACTGTCTACTTCGGACTGAGTGAATAGTAGGAGTGGGTGGACTACCCCACTTGCTAAACACCGATCCTATTGTATGGTCCCGCCAGAATGTATTATCTGTCTTTATGGTATTTTACTTACACATTTATTCCCCTTGCAAATAACTGGTTTCCTGGGAGTGGGGGTGGGATTGGGGGGGGGGGTTGCTATATACTGGAAAAAATGTGTAGGAACCCTGCAGTAATACGTTTATACATAAAAGTTTTTGCAATTGTTGATTATTTGTTGCAGCTTTCCTAACAAACAATGCTTTAAAAAAAAAATTGGACATCAAGAGGAAACAGACATAAGCAGAGAATAAAAAGTTGCATCAAACGATCCATGGAGTACAACCAAAATGATTTCATATTCATTATAGCCATGATTCACCCCTGGACGTATGTACCTCCACTACATGAACAGCGGCCCAAATATTTACTGAGCTACAGAGGAATGCTTGGCTGCTATTCATGCTTTTTTAAAACACTTAAAAACTAATTTGGAATGGCCCCAAAATAATACAGTTGGAGCATGCAGGAAGCGGAGGCCACCTATAATAATGTATATCGTCGTGCTCTGCTTCAACTTCAGCCCCTGAACCCCAAAGGGTTTTACACCTGTCTAGATTCATGGCTTTTAAACACATCTTCCTTAAATAGATTTACTCCAGCAGAGGACTAGCCCAGTGGCTCAGCAGTGGTGCTGTGTACTGCTATGTGGAGGGACTCCAGTTCAATTTCTGGCTCAGATCTTTTCTCCTCTGCCTCGGCTCAGGCTGGGGATATTGTGGAGGCAGCGTTCACAGCCCTTCGGGAGAGGAAACCATACACACACACACACCCCCCAAGGTGACACCCTGGTGTAGGTCCCTCAGCCGAGGACTGTCACTGCGATGACCGGACTAAAGGAGGTTGGGAAGGGGAGATATAACAGGGGGGGGAAGAGATCCCCAGGTAGCTGTGCATGAAGTCTCAGGCTGGAAGCTCAAAGCAGCAGGAGGAAACTGCTGAATTAACAAAAAGATGTTACTCCTGCTCAGAGCAGGCTGAAGTCCAAGCATCCTCTCCTTTGCCCATGTGGCTCCCATTCTTTTCTATGGGAGGAACATTTTATTTTGTATTTTATTTTCTCTCACGTAAAACATAGGCAACACCCTCTTTTCTCTGACTCCTGTCTGATTTCACTGAAATGGAATTGGAAAACAATCTCAGCAAGAGTTGGAGATAATCCCATCTCTCAGCACTTTCACCCGCTTTGATTTTTTAATATAGTACCGTGATCACCACATCACTTTTTGGCTCTTATCTGTCGAAAAGTGACTTTGAAAGTCCCCGATTACCTGGCAAGCATCCCGGCACACTCAGTAACCACATATTCCCTGCCCCCCACCCCCAGCATTCATTCATCCTCCTCACATCCACTCTCATACAACTACACTACTGGGACCAACACTGCACACACGCACTCACCCCCGCAGCACGTTCATACTCGCACACCACTAAACCTATTCAATAACACACTCAGGACACAGACATTATTTTTTAAAAAATGTTGTTTAAAAGAACCCACAAAAATATTTAACATATCCTCCTCTTCCTGCGGGGGGAGGGGCTGGAGACTGCCTTTCTTGGCAGGGAGGGGGATTGCAGCTTCTGCACCCCCCTCCCCCCACCCCCCTGCCTCCTCTTCCTCAGCAGGTTTGTACGAGGCTGAAAGAATAAAAAAGGAAAGTCAGTCAAAATGCCCTCATGTACAACATAGAAAGCAGGAGGTGCAAAACAGCAAAGGCAGCCGCGCATACAGCTACGCCTCCGAAAGGAGACATCTCGTCACCTCTAGAGCAAAGCCCAGGGAATGCTTGCATCCACTGGTGGCATGGCTGGTCTGCAGGAAGCCGGCCTTGGGGATGGTGGAGGTGCTGGCCTTCGTTGCCATGCTGGTAGCCAGTCAGGCAATACACGTGAACACCTGATAACTGCATGTTCATACTTTCTCCGGTGCCACCTCTAGGCTGATGCATTACCAGCATTTATAAAGGCCCTGTATCTTTTTATGCTGCCTAGGCACAGCTGACAAGCATTCTGTGCTGTTTGGTGATTCAAAACAGCAGCTTTAGCAAAAGGACAAAGTGGCGACAGGCATGCTCCGGCCTCGAGATGTGTAAATTTGCTTTTAAATGGCACGGTTAGCTCCATTAATACTGACGTGCATCCCTGTTTGGAGCAGTGATGGCAAGAGGTCTGCAAGTCATACCAGCCCAAGAAGGCACTGTGTCAGTCTATATGTAAGGCCCCCTTTGTCTTAATTAAATCCATGGTCCTAATTCATAGAAATGGTATGATCATGCCCAATCACTGCTGAAAGGCTGAGTTTAAGTCCAGTAGAAGGTGTATTACGATATCAGAGAGGTTTCTAGAGACTTCTCGTGTAAAGCTGAAGAAGTCAGCCAAAGTAAGGATTCCTGAGGAATTGTGAGGGTGTTCAGAAAGGCTGAAATGCCTATCACCCCATCTTTCCAGCAAGACCCTCAAATAGGAACTCTGAGTAAGAGGTATCTGAGCACTGGCACACCTGAGATGCTGGTGTGCATGCTCTTGTGGGACAAGGGAAACAGGCCCAGAGGTCTGGTATGATGGCCAGATCATAGCACACTTCTGGATCTATCCATGTAGACTGGGCCCAGATGGAGTCTTTTCTGCCATATACAAAAAGATTTACTGTGTGGCCTTGAAGGCTCAATTTAGAACTCTTAGTCAGAGGCCAGCACCTTAGTTCTGAGGTGCTGAAATAAAAGCAACATCTATTCAGCAAGAATAGAAACAGACTGAATTCTTCTTTCTGTTACAAATACCTGCAACTGTTCTATCACACCAATAAATGGAAACCTTTAGGAACCCCAGGTCCTGTGTGGGAGAGTATTGGAAGATTGTGAGGCCATGACAACAAAGCAGAGGTTGAGGTTTGAATGGTGTGTGTGTGTGTAAGGAAATGGTGCAGGATTAATATTCTGTGACTTCCTTCACGAAAAGGACAGCTCTGAGTGAAGAATACAGAATATAGACTGTGTAGAGGGGAAAAGGTGTTTTGCTTTTACATCTGGATACGTTAGCCTTCAACTGCCAGTAGTTCCTCATGATCTACAGCTTGCGAAGCTATTGGCAATTTATTTACTGGCAATAATAAGCTTTTTTTTCTGTGTGTGCAGGTGCTGAGTTTTTTCCATATTGAATTATATGGAGCTGGGGTGAAAAAGTGTTTCCGAGAGAATGCAAATGACGGGGTGTTTTTGGCTCCTTGCCCTAGCTGACACTAATGTCGCAGCCTGTACATATCCACTGCAGTTTCTCCACTTGTACTGACCTCACCTGAGCATCTTTCTCCTGCTGCGGCCAGACGCCGCCAACAAGGTGAATGGAGGTAAGGGTGAGCTTGAAACACAGGAACAGCATGGAGGTATGTGTGAAAGTGAATGCAGGTAGAGGTGATGAGAATACTGGAACTGGGTGCTGGTAAGGATGGACACAGGATAGCATGCAGGTAAGGGTGATACTGACTGTAGGTAAGAGTGACAGGACTAATGAAACCCGGGGAAACAAGACTGACAAAGACTAGACAGACTAATCCAAACAATACTAACACTGAACATAAAACACAAACGCCCGAAGGCAGCAAGGCAAGAGCTCGAAGCCCACAGAGCAAGGCAGAAGCCCGAAAGCAACAGAGCAAAGCAGAAGCCCGTAGGCAGCAGAGCAAGGCAGAAGCCCGTAGGCAACAGGATAAGGCAGAAGGGAGGCTAGAGCAGGGAGCCCAAACGAGCTCGATGCCGAAGCACCAAGGGATATGATAGGCATGGTTATAAAGGAAGTCTGGAACATAGAGTAGACAAGGGGGGTGGACTGGGCCAGCCAGGAGAGCATGCTCGTGGGGGACCTCTGGTGGTGAGGCGGCTGCATAGCAGCCATAGTCGTAACATACAGAGTTCTGAGGTAAAAATATCACTTTTAGCACTACATGTAAAATATAATATACGTATTGTACGTCTACCAGAAAACCCTGCTAAAAGGTAAAAAGGACACCTGGAACTCATTTGGTATTAAACTTATGTAATGCATGTTGGGTGTGAGCTTGGCACTCAGAATGCCATGAGGAAACTGAATTATAACTACAGTATAGTAAATCTCCCATACCAAACCAACACTCAATCAGTAACATCCTTACCTTTGAAAAGGCAATGCTGTAAATATTACACCAGGCCCTAAAACACCATTACACCTATTAAGAAAACAGAACAAGCCAGGCTGCTGTAGATCCCTACACAGAAACTACATACTAGCAGAACACCACAAGTTCAATCACACAGGCAGAACATAGACAGATCCTCAGCAAATACAGAATAAAGAGACCATAAAGTAAAAATTTAAAATGTGTGGACAAAACCAAAATGGAAACTACAACATTAGACTCTGATTGCAGTGCAACAATGGAAAAACAGGAATATTGCCATTCTTCATAAAATATCAAATATTAAAATCAAGAAATATAAAACATCACTGATACTAAAACCATACTAGTAAAATATATTTCAAAAAGCTGACAAATAGAATGATCCATAAAAATTAAAAAAAAATATTGAAAAACTGTAGACACATCAAATAATACTCAATGCTTAAAACTAACAAGGATACAAAAATCATCTGCTCTCTGTACCTGGAAACCTTTGGAGGCCAACATTCAAAAAAGCCTCTAACAGCTAACGTATCCACCTAAAGTTAACTGAATAAGTTAACCTGGATATTCAGCAGGATAAATGTCCTGCTGAATACCTCCAAATAAAGTTATCTGGGAAAGTCTACCCAGATACCCTTGCTATCTGACTAGATTTTAATATCATTGGTTAGGTTGCAAAGTTATATGGGAATGTGTTCCCAGTCCAGATAACTTAAAATTAACAGGCGATAAGACATTTAAAAAAAAAACCCTCAAGCTGAGGGCCTTGCATCCCGATGCGGCAATTCTCACCCCCACCACAAAGATTCCTGAGCCCCTGCCAAAACAAAAGAAGTTGCAGGCCTGGAGGCCTGATAATCCTTCCAACCCTCCCCCAAATTAACAATTAATTAAATTTTTTACTACTGTAGTGGATCTCCTGTTTCGGACCTTTGGACGGAGAGGAAGATTTGTCGTCCAGGGCCTCTGGCACTATCGATCACAATCTCCATGGCCACTTCATACTCTAGGTCAAATAGTTCCAGAAGGTGCTAGATAGTGAAAAATAAGAGCAGGGAAGCCAAAACTATCACTACAAGGAGAAACCAGGAATCACAAAAGGGTCCATCAATCCCTTGTTAAGTCCTCATGGGGATCACTCAAAGAAAACACTGGAGTCCATAGTGAGTGTTCAAATAAAAGCTAGTCTTTGCTGTAATTTAAAAAAAAGGATCCAAGTCAAGATGATAAAAATAAGAATGAGCATACATCCAATGATCAATAAAAAAACATATGGTTTCTCTATCCATCTTTATTCCGTTCTCTTCCCTTCTTGCTCTTGCACCTTCATCCTGATTGAAAATATCCTCACCAGTGAGAGTGGGATAATTAGAGTGTAGTTCCAGTTCTGGCATTAACTGGGCTAAAAAAAGAAAAATATCCCCAAGCAAAATATCTAAACTAGGTTCAAACGGTCAAACACCTCAACTGTAATCCAAATTCTCAAAAAATACAAGTCTCTCAAGTTATTGGCTCAAAAGGCAGTTTCCTTCTCTTTATCCCATCTGTTTACTGGTCGAATGGGCAAAGAGATCGCTAATTCCAGTCCTTTGGGATAACAGGGGTATGTCCTTACCTCAGGAACTGGTCTTTAATAATCCAAAAATCTTCTCACAAAGTTCTTCCTCAAAACCTCGTTACCAAAATGCTTGAATTGCCTTCTGTGAGATCCAGGGAGAATCTCCAGCTCTCCAACCACCGTGCTCTGAGATCTTGGGGAAATCTCTTACTCTTCAATCCATCCATGTATTGAAACTCAGGGGAGGTTTCAGCTCCTCACTCTCTCTCTTACTTGAAACCTTGCTCACTTGAGATTCAGAGGTAATCTCTAGCTGCTTTACAAACTCTCTTGCTTTGAGATCCTGGAGGAATCTCTCACCTCCTTCCTTTTCCTTAGCTCCTAATCCACTCCAACCCACTGAAGAACTGAGCTTGCTGCATAGGGATGTGCATCATTTTTTTGATGGATGAAAATATCGAATGATATTTTCTAATCCGTCAAGTATCGGGGGTCCCCAAAAATGATAGGAAAACCCCATGAAATTTTCATGTGGTTTTCTTATCGTTTTTTGGTGGGGGGAAGAAAGGGCACACAGAAAAAAAAACCCCAAACCCATCCCGACCCTTTAGATCTAACTATTTACAATTCCCCACCCTCCTGACCCCCCCAAAAACTTTCCTAAAGTACCTGGTGGTCCAGCAGGGGTCCCAGGAGCAATCTCCCACTGTCGGGCCATCAGCTGCCACTAATCAAAATGGTGCCGATGGCCTTTTGCCCTTACCATGTGACAGGAGCTATCGGTGCCATTGGCCAGCCCCTATTACATGGTAGGAGCAATGGATGGCCCGCGCCATTTTTTAAGATGGCGCCGGCCATCCATTGCTCCTACCATGTGACAAAACTCACATAAGGTCTTAAGGAAGCTCAGTAGCTGGAAAGGGTTAGGCCCTCGAGGAGCGAGTACCTGGTTCCAGGGAAAGCTCTGAGAGAGCAATGGTAACTCACAAATGTCTGTATCTGCGATAGCGTCCAAACATTGGAGAATCTTCAGAGTGTTCAGGAACATGGGCCCTCAAGGAGCGAATACCGGTTCCTATCCGTAATCTGAAATAAAGAAAAGAGAGTGAGGCCCCCAAGGAGCGGGTACCCCTGGTAAGTCCGAGGAGGCAGAGTAGCTTGGGAGTAAAGCCGAAGCAATCCCCTTGCTAACTCGATTCGTTAGTGAATAGTAAAATCAGAGGTCGGCGTGCGCAAGGCTGCGCAAAATCAGCAGCCTGCGCGCACTGAGCCACGCAGCCTGCCTCCGTTCCCTCTGAGGCCGCTCCGAAATCGGAACGGCCTCGGAGGGAACTTTCCTTCCACATCCCCCCACCTTCCCCTCCCTTCCCCTATCTACCCCACCCCCTAGCCCTACCTAAATCCCCCCTCCTACCTTTGTTGGAGGGGGGATTTAGGTAGGTTGAAGCAGGCGTAACTTGCGCGCGCTGCCCCGGCATCCCCCTGCAAGGCCACAAAATAGGCGCACCGGTGCGCGAGTGCCCTGCACGCATAAATCCAGGAGGATTTACACGTGCAGGGATTTTAAAATCTACCCCTTAGGTTGTAGCTGATCATTTTTAACCATAGTCTCGTACCCTAGCCCTTGAGGAGCGGCTTCTTCGAAATAGTGAAAGGCATACATTAGTCCACGGCGGGCTCAGGTCTTGAAAACCCCATTTGCACTTACACCGGGCTGGAAATCATAGTTGCTCACTAATGGAGTTAACAACGAGAAAGGGCTTTGCAAATGATACAGATTGTGCAGCCATCTCCAAGCCTTTTGGCAGGGATAGAGTAAACACTGGGGGTTGTCCATCAGTTGCAACGTGGCTGCCGGTGCCCTCACTAGGTATAAAGGAGACCAAGGGAAGGTCATATTTGTTAACAGCCCCTCCTCGGTCTGTCTAAATTTTAGCCAGATAATTATTTATCTGGCTAAAATTTATTTATTTTTATTTATTTAGAAACTTTTATATACCGGCATTAGTGGGTACATCATACCGGTTCACATAATAACTGAAAGTTTGGAAAATACATTTCAACAGGGAGAAAGTAACTGGGCAGGGGATAAAATAAATAGGCAGTAGGAAAGATAGTTAAAAAACAAGAAAGTCATAACCAGAGAATACAGTTTATAATTTACAATGATAGTCTCCTTAATATAAGGAGAGGGCAGACCCCTGAAGGGGGAACTGTGAGGGGAGATGGAGAAGGGTTATTCTGGGTAGGCATGGTTGAACAGGAGTGTTTTTAATTTCTTTTTGAATTTGATTGCACAGGGTTCAATGCGCATGTGGTCAGGTAGGGAGTTCCAAAGAGCCGGACCGGCAATAGAGATAAGTGCCTCCAACATTCAAAAGTAGGCATTTATCCAGACAATCGTAATATTATCCAGATAAATGTCTTTCAATATCGACCTCTTGATTTCCAGATGCCTTTTAATCGTTGTGAATTAGCTAACAGGGTGGAGAGGGAGGGTTGTTATGCATAAAGTTTCTCCTCTCTCTCTCTCTCACTGTTGCTCCTTGTGACCTTGGGCAAGTCATTTTATCCTCGGTTGCCTCAGGTACAAAATTAGATTGTAAGCCCTGTGGGGAAATACCTCTAGTACCTGAATGTAAACTGCTTTGATGTACACTTTGAAGTGCCGAAAAGCGGAATATAAAAAAATCTAAAATAGATAAATATATGTCAAAAATTTCCAAAAAGATAAAAAGGCACTAATGTTGAATGCTTACTTTGAAACTAATACTTCATTCTTGAAATACAAATGTTAAAAGAAATGAGCAGTACCTGATATAATCATATCTAATATGTTAAACAGTTAATACATTATAAATTGCACATTGTAATGTTCTTGCATTAACAGATACATAGGTCACCAGAGTATATTATTTATTTATTTATTTATTTTGAACTTTTATATACCGACATTAGACCAATATACATTGTTAATACATGAATATTTTGTTTTATTTATATACATTAAGATCAAAGTAGCAAAGCTTTTCTCAGTATTTGTATATTGAGATCAAAGTACCTAAACTTAAAGCGATATACTGCTACTAATCCTGGAAAAAGCCCCAACAGGGCCCTTGTTTCTGGGAATGTAAGCTGGAGAGAACAAGTCCCAACTGCTTATGTAGCATTCACATGATCCGGAATAAAGAAAATCTTCCTTATGTAGCGCCAGTTGCACTGAAGTCCGGACAGGCGGGAGTCGGCACCCAGACTGGCCCCACTCATAAAAAGCCGCTGAGTGGAGACAAAATATATATGTAATGTTGAGACTAAAATGAAATAAAAGTTACCAGCGGGAACTTTACCGACTGATATGGGGTCGGCAAACCTCCGAGAAGGGCAAATGCTCTCAATACAAAAAACTGCAGGCTTCAAATGTTAAGTGATAAGGTTGCGAACTCTACCTTCCTCCTGCAAGCAAACTGCTCGCAGGAACCAAAATAATCATTTAATATATTATACATATTGCCAATTTCTAGATTTTTACATTATATTTATATATATCTATCTGTCAGAGAACCCTAAAATAGGGTAACACCACTAATGTTTTAAATGATTTGAAAGATGCTCAATTTGCATGCTTTCTTACACAATGCAAAGAATATCAAAACTATTCAAAAACTAAAACATCACAGCATCTGTACTGCAAAGAGGTATTGGAGTCTGCTCCAGATACAGTTCCAGCAAAGAGACTTGAAAAGGTTTTCAACACGCTACGAAGAGACAGCTACCAGTTTGAGAAGCGACACAGAGACATAAGAAAGCAGGCGACAAGATTGGATCCCGGGGAGACCAACACAAACAAGACGGATGGACTCAGTCATATCATAGAATCAACAATAAGAGATCGAGTCCTCTTCACTAAATATGTTCCATGGTATCAAAACAAGAATAGTTATGAATAATACTTTCCCCTGAGGAAGCCTGGACGGTGAAACAGAGGCCTTTGCAGGGACAGAGAGAAATCAGGATATAGCAGAAATAGAACAGAGACTACAGAAACATCACTGGAACAGCAGTCCTGTGAAACAATTACAAAGTATCCTTTCACGTGGACTGTGATTCAGCTGTATCTTTTTCTTTAATGAAGGTATCTTCCATGTGACTCATTTGCAATTCACAAAGTATCTTTCTTGAAGTATAGTATTGCAAGTGCATTGTTTCATTACAAGCCCTTTGTCTATGTTTTGAAAATGTTTTATGTCGATATCTATACATGTTATAATGCATAACACTACAAGAGAGTTTAGAAGCAGTGTGAATGAAGAATGATTGACTAGGGTACTTGATAAATATATGTGTGTGTTATTGTGCCAATTTTATTTTTTTAATTATTTTTGAATAGTTTTGATATTCTTTGCCATTGTGTAATAAAATTTGCAACATTAAGCATCTTTCAAATCATTTAAAGTATTAGTGGTGTTACTTACCCTATTTTAGGGTTCTCATACCATTTTAGGTACCCACGTATTTTTATTTTATTTAAAGCCTAGATCCAATATACTATATATATAGATATATATATATATGTACACACACACACACACACACACACACATAACAACATAACGCATCCTGCATAACAATGTTTGTACATAGCTCTTTGCATTCTTCATGAACTAGTTTTGCAGGAAGAACAGCTCTAAATATCCATATATTTCTAGTAAGGTTACACACACACACACACACACATGCACCCTCACTCCCTCACACAGGCTCCTTCTCTCTTACTCACACATACACATATATACAAACACTTCCCATTTTTCACACACAGGCTCATAGGCTCTCTTGCCTTCTCATTCTGTGTGCTTCTTCTGCTGTGGGCGGGATGGGCTCCACATGCCGCTCTCCAGGGCCTCTCTCCTCAATGTCTTCAGCTGTGGGCAGGATAGGATATGCCAGTGGCTCTCCCAGGCTTCTCTCCTTCATGTCCTCAGTAGCAGGTGAGATGTGCTCTGCCCGCAGCCATGCTGGGTCTCTTTTTATTGGGCTGCAGTGGGATGGGCTCTGCCCACAGCCCTGCCGGGCCTCTTTTCTTGTGTGTTGACCCTCTGGTCAGCCACTAGATGGCCCTAGATCCCTGCCCATAGAATTTACAGCTTAGCGGGAGATGCCAGTCCTGTGCAGCGCCTCTTCTTGAGGCTGGCTGCAATTGGTGGTGTCAGTCTACTTGGGTCGGCTAGGAGTAGGAGGTGTGGTCCGTTTGAGTTAACTTTTGAGGAGAAAAGAGTTATTTTTGGTTGCTCTGCAAGTCGGGGCCTAACATCCTAACTCAGGGGGTTCAGGTTGTTGAGATTTCAAGCAGTGCGTTCCCTGTCTGCAAGGATCTGCTTCCCTTTGGAAGAAAGACCTTATTAAGATTTTTGGCTATTTTAATGATTGTGACTGCTGTAAATCCTTGTACCCTTTGGTGAAGGACAGACCCCGGATCCAGAGGATAGGGAGCTGAAGACCTGGGAGCTATCCTTCTAGTCCAGAGAGAGCAAGATCAGTGACAGCATCATGTCAGCATGATATTTTTGGCTTTAAATTATTTTCTCCTTTTGGTTATGAAGAGGTTTATTTGTATCCACCCCTCCTCACAGGGAAGCTGGGCTGTGATAACTGGCTTCCTGTTCACATTCAAACCTTCTCCCTCAGAGAAGTCACATCCATCAGAAGGTAATGAAGAAGAGCAAAATCTGTGGACCCTCAACAGGATCTCCACCCCAAAGGGATCAAGCACAGGCTGGGTGAAAGAGACTGAACATTTGGGCTCAGGTAGGATTTTTCTGAGATTTAGGGGATCTCCCATAAGTAGGGATTTCCCTGGCCCATTGGGACAGTCTAAGCACACAGAGAGGAAGGGATAAGCTCCATTCCAGGAACCTGGGAGGCAGGACACATTCAGAGAAAGGGAAACACCTAGAAGAAAGACAACTGTAATCTCACATGTTTGTATTGATTCTCAGACACTGATGTTAACTTTTGATAATCAGTACATTTAATTTGAACAGCCACAACCGAGTCCAGCCAGTCTGTCCCTACAGCACAGCATCACAGAACAGAAAGAGAGAAACACGTCAACACACTCACAGAAGGGAATGTCACATCACTGCCTGGGCCAAGAAGGTCTGCATTCACCCCCCACAGAAAGAATCTACACCTTGGAGACAAGCAGAAGGGAGAAGAGAGATAATGGAGAGACAGCTCCAGAGATAAATTCTTTGAAAGAGTACAAATAAAAAAAAAAAAAAGGATTACACTTGGGCTGTAGGTGGGTTGGGCTCTGCTTGCGGCCCCACTGGGCATCTTTTTCTTGGGCTGTGAACGGAATATGCTCTACTTGCAGCCCCGCCAGGCTTAATTTTCTTTGGCCACGGGTGGAATGAGGTTCGCTCGTGGCCCTGCTAGGCTTCTTTTTCTTGGTCAGTGGGCGGGATGGGCTCCGCCTGTGGCCTGCAGGGCCTTTCTCCTCTGAGTTTTCAACTGATGGCAGGGGCTCACGCTGGCACCTTTGCAAAATCAGGGGAAAGAAATTATGTTTTTCCACTGACTTTCTCCCAATTTTTTTTAAATAATAAACACTAATGGATTCCTGTGATAATAAAATAAACACTGAAAACAAAGTTCCCAATCAAAAACGTACATTTTCTGTTCCTCATAATATTCTTATGTCTTCTATATAACGTAATAAAAGGGGGCGCATTTTTAAATACATTACTGGTGAGGGCTTGCAGTCAAACAGATGTAAAGTAGATAAAGCTAATGAAAAGGGGGCACTCCTATAGCAATAGATATCAATAAAAAAAAAAAAGGCTCACATAGCCACCATCTGGCCTTTAGCATTCTAGTTCATTCAGAAACCTTCCAGGACATCAGATGTAGCTGGCAGCATAGCTTGATGGTTACAAAATCCAGTATATCACCTCTCATTTGTGCTTTCTTGGATACATTCATGACTAATTCAGAAAAAAACCTAAACACATAATCTGGAACACTTGCTGTGAGCTATAGATAGGCACAACTCCCCCTCCCCATTGATTATTGTAAATCATGCTGGTAAATCCTAGCTAATTCAGATGTGATTCAGAATCTCAAGGATATTATCTGCAAAAATCCTGTTAAATATAACTAAATCCCCAGTTGCATCTGTGACTGTTATTTTTACCTTGATTTTTTGCAGATCTTTTTCTTCTAATTCTGATATGTAATTAGTAAAACCTTAACCCCTGCAAAAGGCTCAGATATAATGGATGGGGTGTATCACTAATTAACAATTGTGTTGGTTTTTTTTCCTTCTGCCAGATCTCTGCTTTGTTTCTGTGCATTCAAGTGGACTAACATGGCAACCACACCACTTTAAGTATTTTGGAATATGTGGTCCTACTTTTGTCAAAATCACATGCAGCATTACAAATCCTAGAATACTTACAAAGATGTAAAATTAAAAAGAGCAAAAATATGTAGGCCTGGCTGAAATTGTCCACGATGTCTTAGGGTTCTGTCTGACTTATTGCCACTTACAAATCTATTAAAATTACCAGAAAGCCTGTGCTTTATTTCTGGGCAAGATTTTTGGATACCTTTTAGAAAAAGGGTATAGTCCTGTCCATGTGCAAATGCATCACCTCCAAACAGATAAACATAACTTTCTCCTTTAAGACTGGGATCCACAATTTCATTTTGGTTGACAATCTTTGTTTTGAATAAAGGTGTAATATGTACAGCACAAAGTTCACATTAAAAAAATGGATGAAGTAGTTTGGCTGTCTTGTTAGTCTAATAAAAAGGTATCGCCTTTCTGTACAATAAAACAATGGAGCATTAACATTTTTACTGATACCTTAAGGGGTTTGCTCAATCTATGGACTGTCACTATAGATATTTTGGGCCGGATTTTAAAAAGGTTATGTGCGCCCAGCCTATTTTAAAAAGGCCCGGCGATGTGCGTAAGTCCCAGGGCTTTACTAAAGGGGGGGTCCAGGGGCGGGACAGGTGCAGGGCAGTCCGGGGCGGGGGCAGGGCCGGAGACCTCCGACACAGTGGCCATTGCCGCTGTGTCGAAGGATTGCGTGCCGGCAGTCTGCCAGTGCGTGCAACTTGCGCCTGCCCAGAGGCAGGCGCAAAAGGTAAAATAAAACTTTTGGGGGGGGTTAGAGTAGGGCTAGGGGGAGGAAAGGTTAGGGGAAGGGGTGGGAGGATCAGGTTAGGGGGAAGGGAACGGGAGAAGGCAGCGTGGCTTGGTGCGCACAAGGTGCAAAATTGTGCACCCTCTTGCGCGCGCCAACCCCTGATTTTATAACTTGCGTGCGCACAGGCGCACGCAAGTTATAAAATCAGGTGTCCATGTGCGCGCATCAGGTAGCGCGCACATGTACGCCGCGCGCGCTGCTTTTAAAATCTACCCCTTTGTGTAGTAACTTACTCTTATTTCAGTTTGTTTTATTTACGTAGCCCTCATCTAAATATGGAGATGGTACATTTACTGTTATCTGTGCTTTATCTCTACTGTTTGATCTCAGGAGGCTGGCCAAAAGTTTCTGGGAGTCCAGCGGGGTTCAGGAAGCGATTTCTTGCCGCGAATCGTTTTCCGTACGGAAAATGGCGCCGGCAGGAGATCGACTGCAGGAGGTCGTTCAGCGGCTTCCTGAACCCCGCTGGACTCCCAGAAACTTTTGGCCAGCTTGGGGGGGCCTCCTGACCCCCACAAGACTTGCCAAAAGTCCAGCGGGGGTCCGGAACGACCTCCTGCGTCGAATGGTTTTTGTCTATGGCCGCCGCCATTTTGCGGCGGCCATTTTGCAAAATGGCGCCGGCTGAAGACAAAAGGATTCAATTGAGGGGGCCGTTCCGGACCGCCGCCGTTCTGGACCACCACTGGATCCCCAGGTAATTTAAAGCATTTGGGGGGGTTCGGGAGGGTGGGGGATTTAATTTAAAGGGTCGGGGGTGGGTTTTAGGGGGTTGGCTCACGATTTTAACGATTTTTCACGATATTTTTAAAACCCAAATGGCAACAATACGATTCCCTCCCCCTCCCACCCGAAATCGATCGTTAAGACGATCGAGGACACGATTCACATCTCTAATGCTGAGTACGCAGATGTGTTTTCCAAGAGAAAAGAGGAGACGCTGCCTTCCCACCGAACATTCGACTGTGCCATTAATCTGCTACCTGTCACTAACACCCCATGAGGAAGTATATATCCCTTTTCGGTTCCAGAAACCGCAGCCAAGTCCAAGTATATCAAGGAAAATCTCGACCGAGGTTTCATTAGGTCCTCCATGTCCTCCATGGAGTGGGGTTTTTCTTTGTGCTCAAAAACAGACGGTTCTTTACGTCCTTGCATAGATTATCGTGGTCTAAACGATATAAAAAAGAAAGACCACTACCGACTGCCGCTCATTTCTGAGCTCTTTGAACGCCTCCATGGGCTAAAGTGTTTACAAAGTTGGCTCTCTGTGGGGCCTAAAATCTAATTCAAATAAAACAAAATGATGAGTGGAAGTTGGCATTCAACACGTGGAACGGCCACTATAAATATCTGGTGATGCCCTTTGGCCTGTGTAAAGCCCCCATGGTATTCCAAAACATGATAAATGAAATCTTGAGGGTCCTTCTGTACATCTATGTCATGGTGTATCTCGATATCCTCATTTTCTCAAAAGACCTCGCATCCCACCAGCAGGACATTCGACCCTCCAGAGGCTACGGGCAAATAAATTATATGCGACGCTGGAAAAGTGCCTCTTTGAGAGGGAAAGCCTACCCTTCCTGGGGTACATCATTTTCAGTAGTGGCTTCCATATGGATCCGGAGAAGTTCAAGTGTAGCCAGGACTGGATACAACCTTCTGGTCTCCGTGCTTTGCAGAGTTTTTTGGGCTTTGCGAACTAGCACTGGCACTTCATCCCCAATTATTCCCGGATCACGGCCCCACTCATGTGTTCACCTGAATACCAAGGCTTGGCCTCCTGAAGCAGTCGCTGCTTTCCTAGAGTTGAAGTTGATGCTTCCTCCTAGGGCATAGGGGCTGTTTTGAGCCAGCATTCCAGTACGGGGGTTCTCCGCCTCTGCTTCTTCTTCTCATGAAAGTTCTCTTCCGCCGAGCAGAATTATGGAATTGGAGATGGGGAGTTCCTGGCCATAAAGCTGGTGCTTGAGGAGTGGTGACAGTGGTTGGAGGGTACCCTGGATTACAATATACACCGACCACAAGACTCAAGGGCTCAACCTAGAGGGAATATGGGCTGGTATTGGTGAAATTCCTGTTGGGCCTCTGCTCCAGCCAGCTCCGCCTGCCAATGGTGAGTACCTGCAGGGCTCCTCCCTATGGGTAGCATCAACCTCACCTCAGTCCAAGGTCCACTTCCACAACAAATTAATTGGTGGGGGAAGTGTGGAATATGAAATCTGCACTGAAGTTTCCTGTTCTACAAATCATTTATGGACCTCAAAGGTTTCCTGTGCCGCCAGTCTGATACCTTTCAATCAATCTAAATAAAATGTTTATTACCTATATTAGTGATTAAAGAATTATTTTGATTTGGTGTACACAAAGTCAGCTAAGTTGAATTTTCTCTCCAGTAAGAGTATGCAGCATTAAAATATAGTCCTATATATCCCTAAATGCATTTAATATAAAAAGTCAACTTTGAATCTGGAAATAGTCAAACAGCTAAAATTTTTCTTATCACAAAATACCAACATTTGTTGCCACAGGATTCCATACAAGAGAGAAAAGTTTCAACTAGATTTTAATTGGCTTGTACAGATAAAAAAAATAAGAAGTACAAAAGGCAATTAGAACTCAGTCAGCTATCTGGCATAAGTCTGTGATTTAACACGGTAGTCCAGTAGCGAAGTTATTGTCACCAAGGAGATCCACAGCTCATATTGTACAGGCATTGAAACATTAATTACGATGGCAGAGACCTCAAGACCCATTTTCACTGCTTATGTTTCTTACCTACAGCAAGAAGACAAATTCTACTGTCTCCCAACACGTTCCCAAACCAACTTCAATATCCTGACTCTGGCCTACAAATCCTTTGAAGGTCTGGCCTCAACCTATCTCAGCAGCTCTCGCATCCCCTATATGTCCTCCTGAGCACTATAATCAAGATCTCAGGTCCACCTTGTGATATCATTCCCAAGGATTATCCACCTTACAAACACCAGAAAAAGGACCTTCACAGGCTCTGTCCTAACCCACTAGAACTCAGATTTCCACAATACCTCCTTATTTTCAAGAAAACTGTGAAAACTTGGCTGTTTAAGACAGCATTTGGCACTAGCCAACTCTAAACCCACTACAATTACATGCAGACCGTTGGCTTGTTGATCAGAGATTAGCCCACTGAAATCCATCCTGTTTCCCACAATATACCAAAACAACCACTCCTTCTAAGTCACCTTCTCCTGAAGAGTCCTGGCCCTCTGTCTGACTCACAAATAGGAAGCTGTATTGTGTTTTTCTTGCAAAATACCCCTGAAATTCCAATGCATTGTCAACTTTATAATGGCACTGTGTATTCAAAACTTGTTTGTTTTTAATTAAATTGTATATGAACTTCTGATAACTTGATGAAACTTGCATTGAACTCTTTTTGTTGGCAAAGCATATAGATTAATTTGACTTAACTCTCCTGAATTATGAAGCCATTTTTTGCCTCCACCACCTCATTTGGAGTGGGAGGTGTATGTGAGGGGGCTATTCTAACATTTGCCATTCTTTCTATGAAGAAAGACTTCCTTGTGTTTCTCCAGCCTCATATTATAAACCATTGTTTTAGAACTTTTCACTAAAAATGCTTATCTCTTCTGAATTATTTATACTTTTGAAATATGTACATGGATAGGCATGTAGGGATCTTGTTAGCTCCCTAGTAGGATTATTCAGAATATACCATTAGTGTGGAGAGGAGACATGATAGCAACAGTGGGGATATATAGCTCCTCCATGTGGAAGATGGTAAATGGTAAGCTCCTCGGGTACTTTGAGCTTTGCCACTATCTTAATGTGAGGATTCCCTACTTTCTTTTATACAGGCATCATATCTTGGCTATTTTCTCATTTTCTATGTAGCAAGCTACTATATTACTAGCCTCCTGCCCCATGAGCTTATCATGAGCTGAAGCCTTACAATGTGGACTGAGCTGCATCTGGAGCTGAGTGAATTGTTTGGACCTGTCAAAAAGGGTTTTCAACCCTACAGAGCTGCAAGCTGCCACAGCCAAGGCAAAGGAATATCAAAAACCCCTGTGTGCTCTCCTGTGAATGGAAAATGTTCTGCAAGAACCAGCATCCAACACTCACAGTGTTAACAAGTTGGGAAAAGGGCTGTACTGTTTAGCCTGCTGAGAGAACAGCACTACATAGCCAGCAGAGGAGGAAGCCAAAGCTTGCTGGAAGACCATTTAAGGAAGTAAAGGCACAAATTGGCTGGCTCTGTCTGTACGTGAGGGGCAGGGATGGCCAGGAGTTGGAGATAGGAGCCAGGAAGAGAGACGTATATCTGGCAGCCCTGCAATCAGTTCTTCTCCTAAAGAACTAATTATGAAGAAAGAGAGACAGAAGTCTGTGCTCTGAGGAAATAGAGAGCAGATAGCTGTTCTTGCTTCATAGTCAAGCTACATGTAAAATCCCAACAAGGGATAGAGAAGCCAGGAGCTGAGAGACTAATAGACTTCCTATCCAGGCCCAGGAGTCAATGGCTGGATCACCCTCCTAAGAGATTGAGTTAAGTAATCTAAACTTTGCACAGAGAATGTCTTAGCAGAGGAGGGAAGGTATATTTCCTTGCCTTTTGTCACAAATTTAGTATCTCATCTTAACTATTTCAGCCTTTCAGCTAAAGTCAAGAATAATCCCTTGCTACAACCACTCAAGATAGGGCAGGGAAAGAGAATCTGATGGACCATGGTCTTTCTATTTAGTAGCTTCCCAGGAGAGAGAGACCTTTCACACACTACAGTGTTCATCTATTTGGTTTGTCATCTAGCCAGCTCCACCAACTATCATTTTCTCAATTGGTTTTTTTTTCCATACAATTTTGTATTTGGGACAGGGTTCACCCTATATAACAGGTGACATTGGGGTGGATCTGTTCCTCCGATCCCTTTTTGAGTAGTCAGGTATAAAGATCATTTTTGAAAGCTGTGTACTTCACTGCTTCCCCCCACCCCCCAACCTTTCTCTATTAGCGTTCCTTATTTATTTTTTTTATTATCCATATGAATATGTTGCTTGCTCTGGCTAACAGGCCATACCCAGTGTTATTTTTGCATTGCTTGAATTAAAATAAGAAAACTTCAGGTTTATATTACACTTCACTACTGTACTTTTCTCATTCCAACCCTTTAATGTTCTGATTGGATTTACAGTCTATTTACTTAATACTATAAAAAGGTTACTAACTCTTTAATTCTGGTGTGATGATTTTATCTGATCTGTGGTGCCACAAGTGAGAGGCTGTTTAGGAAGGGCACGAAAATGTAGTATTAGGATGACCGGCACCCTGACTCATCCCCTACTCAGGCTATGAACTCTAAGATAAATAATATTAGTAAATATAATTTCTCATTAGGTACTCCCTACCCCAAGCATGGGGGGGGGGGCACATCTGTATTGAGTTGTTGCCTCCATGGAGCCTTTTTAGTTGGGTGGACGTTTCTTTCCACCCTTCTAATCCATGTTGGGTTTTTTTAACTTGATTTATTTATGTTTGAGAACCCATTAACTAGGCACTCAAGTTATTTTCTACTCTAACATCTAATGGGAGAGGGTCCCTTCCTATAAGAGGGACCTGAGATCATCAAGATCCAAGGATAAGGCTTACAGTCTTCCTACTAGGAAGGATAGAGGGGAGAATAGGAGTTAGAATGGGCCCAGGAAAATCTACTGGCGATTTGGAAAAGAGGAGCTACAGAATTATCATTCTGATACTGACAAGAAGAGGAGAAGGACTGGTGCTTTTTAGCTACTGTGAAGAGATTAAGGAATGTGAGGAGATAGCATGGAGGAAGTAGGAGATAAATGATTGTGTAAAATGAATTTCATTTTTGGCACTTCACCTACATTGAAAGGGAATCAAGCAACTTGCCTCTACCTATGGGAGAGAAGGGATCATAAAGACTAAATCAAATGCCTTTAACATCTTAAACATAAATAAGAATGTGAGAAGTCACAAATTTATTTAGAAACACTGTACCATCTAAATTGAATCAAAAATATCAAAATGGTCTAGAATAGGATCTTTAGAAGTAGGAAAGTCAGAGGTAGCATAGGGAGCTGCAGCACTGCAATAGTTAGAAAATATAGATGGGATCACCTGACTTTTGCTACCTAGCAGGTACTGATCTGAAGAATGAGATCCCACATCTTTAGAATTTTGATGGCTTCTGGCTCTTTTTACTTTGTTTATTTCCGTTTGAGACTAGCAGTTTTCCATTTCACCTTGACCCAGATATGTGGCTAGTATACAGCACTGAATGAAATATGAAAGTGCGATTGTTTCCTCCCAGTCCTTTTCTGTACATATCTGCTCTGACTGTTTGACTCTGGAGGACCACATTCTTTCCTTAAAATCTTTCAGCTTTCACAAAGACAACAAATATAGAGCATTCCCAAAGTCTTTGTGAAAGCTGAAAGACTTTGGAGGGGGGGGGGGGGAATCTCTAATGCTGGTTGTGAAAAGGACCAGCTAGCTCCTCCAGATTAATTCTTGCTGCCTGGCTTGACGATTCCAGGAGCTTCTTATAAAAGATGTCAGAGTTTTCCTATGCTTTTCAAGCTGTTTATCAAGCACTGAATGCCATACAAATGTACCAGTACTTTACAAACCCCACTCCAGCCAATGAGAGGATGAGGAAGAACGGTTTCTGGTGAGGCAGAGTCATTCCACTGCTGACCAGAGAATATGCTCTTTTCATCTGCTGGGACAGTAGGTCCACTCTTGCTTTCCCACCAAATGGTAGCGGCTCTGCTGTCTCCTCCCACTGGGGCAGCTTCACTGGTAACAGCAGTGAAATTTCATCACATGGACACAATCCTGGTCCTTACAGCCCCTCGACCTAACCCCCTGATCTTTCTGTCTAAAAAGAAAATATGTAAGGAAGAGGGAAGAGCAGCTGTGGGGATAGGCAGGGCCATCCTTTGTGGGGAGGGGGCGGGGGCCAAAAAGAGGTGGCCGCTCTAGGCCTCGCACTTTGAGGGAGGGAGGGAGGAGCATAGACCGCCCTAGTTGCCCTATCTCCAACACTAAACTTCTTGTCAGCTTAGGGGATGGAGCCATGCACTTTAGTGTTCCAAGGTCCTGCTCTGGGTAATGCGGCCCGGGCCCTGCACCCTCCTCTAGGGTCAAGTCCTGGGGATGGGCAGCATGCAGGGCTGGCTTTTATTGCCGCTGTCACGCTCACATGCTCGGAAGAAGCACATTAGAGGTAAAGGAGGGGAAGAAAGGGAAGCAGAAAGAGAGGAACCAGACGAGAAGGGACAAGGAGAGGAAAGGGGGATGGAAAGAGAGGGAAAACCGGGAGGAAGAAAGGGGTAGAAGAGGAACTGAAGAGCTAGGACAGGTGGGAAAAAGGAGGGGGGGGGGAAATACTGAGATAAGACAGGAAGATGATGGGGTGAGAGAAATGTGATGGGAAGAAGAGGCAAGAGGAAAGTAGAAAAGAAGAAGAAGAGTGTGAGGGGAAGGGTGGGGCAAGAGAAACAAACGGGTAACAGAATGAAGAGAGGAAGGAATGAAAGATAAATGAAGATTATGGGGGATGGAGGGCCAGAGAGTGGGAGCGTATGCTTACTTTTTTCACTTTGTTGCCCTACACAGATATCGCCTTCAAAAGACTGTAAAGGCTACAGGTTTGGACTAAGGAAGGTTTGGACTAAGGAAGCCCCTTTCAAAGCCATTTATGTATAGAAAACCTGGTTTCATGTGCGTAAAAGGCTGTTAGACAATTGTGCGGAGCTCAATTCATGTAAAAATTTGCATGTAACCCCATTTTGCATGTACTTTTAGGCACACTAGAGAGAGGCGCTCTGGAGTGTGGAGTTGAGGTGGAGCTGGGACTTATGTGTACACTTTTGTAAACTGCATGCAGGTTCATACACAGACCTCAACAAATGTATTATCTTTTAATCATTGAGATCTCATTTTTTTTTAATGACCATCAGATAAGTATTTTTCCCTTGGCTTATCCCCTTAAAATATTTAAAATTTATACACCTATGTGTTCGTTTTCACTCAGTCCTGGGATAAGGTCAGCGTAAGTTCACTTATCTATTTTGAAAAAAAAATATTTCTTGCACTGGGTACCAATCAGCATTGTCTTCCGTGTGTTTTTCCAGTCTTCTTCCATATTCTGTCTTTCTTTTTCCTACTAGCCTGACTTAACATAACAGGAAAAAAAACTGACTTCACTCTCGTGGCCATCTTCCGCAAACTAGTCAAATCAGTGTCTTGCTAACATTTTCAGGATCCTAAATTGTTTTGTGAAACTTACTAGGTGTCAAATAAAATTTAAGTATCCCTATCCCTGTCTCAATATTAATATCAACCCCTTTTACTGTTGCTTCTTTTCTTTCTATTATATTTAAGACTTGTTTTTTTCTTTTTTTTTTTTTTTACTAATCCCATTTTTTTTTTTAATACTCTTCTTTATTATTTCTCGTGTCTCTCCTTCTCCCTCTCTCTGGTATAGTTCTCTCACTGCTGCTGCTTCTGCCCCTGACAGACTTGCTTCTGAGAATTCCAATGGCTACTGAGAGTTGTGCCTGCTTACAGAAATGGGATCTTCTACACTGACAGTCTAAGGACACTTTCAAGGGAAATAGATGCCTCCATCCAACTTCCCAGCCCTCAGCCTTATTCAGTCAGATTTAAACACTTTATCCCAATTTCTCTGTCACTTAAACAGGAAAGCAGCCAAATCTCTCTGTAGGTATTCCACAGACAGTTTACTTTTTTAAAATTTTTATATAGAAGGATTGTTATACAAGCTACTTAAACTAATCTCCCTTTTACACTGTTTCTCTCGGTCACTTTCACTCAAATTCTGAAAAAGGCAGAAAGTTAATTTCCCACAACCCTGCCAAATATAAATGATCTAATGCTGCCCTTACCTTTCAGAAACCAACCTTTTAAAATTTTTAATAGAGAACATCAATCATTTCTTTTATATATATATATATATATATACAAGCCATTAAGCCCGTTAAAACGGGCAAGATGTTTGTTCCAAATGCCAGCTAAGTGTTGTGTGTGGAGGTGTCAGGATGTGTACTCTTCCCCCTCCACCCTCTCTCCCTTTGCCCTCCCCTTGCACCCAATGCTCCATTCTCCAGCTCCCCTCTCCTCTTCTGCTGTCCCATCTCCCCAATCCCCTCCCCCTCTCACTTTCCCATTGCTCCTCCTCATCTCTTATTCTCCCAATGTTCCTCCTTTCTTCCACAGGTTCTCTCCTGCAGCCCCTTCCCATTCTATCACCCGCTGGTCTGCCCCTGCAGCCCCCCTCTCCCCTCATTCTTCCATTACACTCCTCTTTCCCTCACTGCTCCTCACCTGCGCAGCACCCTTCTCTTCCTTATTCTCCCACTCCTGCGGCCCTCCCCTTTCCTCTTACTATCCTCTTACCCCTCCACCCTCTCTCCCTTTGCACTCCACTTGCACCCAATGCTCCCTCCTCCAGCTCCCCTCCCCTCCCACTGTCCTGCTGCCCCATCTCCTCAACCCCCTCCCACCTTCCCACTGCTCCTCATCTCTCATTCTACCAGTGTTCCTCCTTTCTTCCACAGGTTCTCTCCTGCAGCCCCTTCCCATTCTATCACCCGCTGGTCTGCCCCTGCAGCCCCCCTCTCCCCTCATTCTTCCATTACACTCCCCTTTCCCTCACTGCTCCTCACCTGCGCAGCACCCTTCTCTTCCTTATTCTCCCACTCCTCCTCCTCTGGCCCTCCCCTTTCTTCTTACTATCCTCTTCCCCCTCCACTCTCTGTCCCTTTGCACTCCCCTTGCATGCACGTCCGTCAGAGCCGCGGGGGTCTCTCTTGCGCGCCTGCCTCACCGAAGCCCTCACACAGCTCCATTTCCTCCCGGTGCCGCACCGCTCTGACCGACGTGCTCTCTCGCCCATGCATGCGCTGTAGAGTTGCTCTCTACTGCGCATTTGCGGGCCATCGGTCAGAGCTCATTCATAAGGTATATATATATATATATACACATATATAATTTTAAACCAAATTAGGAAACTCTTTAAGCAACAAAAGCATGTTTCCCTAAAGAAATAACAAACTCTTGCTTTCTGTCTCAGCCTGGATCTTTAACTGCCATATACTGTAACTGTTTCACACAGTGTGCTTTTTTGTTGCCTAGCAACACTGCACAAGCACTTTTTTTTCTTATTCACAGAAGGGCTGATGTAGTAATATCTGTGGTGAAACAGGCACTAGTTGTCAGTGCAATTTTGTTGAGCACACAGGGCAAATGCTGGTGCCCCGCTGGATGTAAAAAAGAAAAATGTATACAAATGATTTGCACACAGAAATGGATTAACCACTCACAAACATGCTGTAGCAGTGCCATGTAGTAAGCCGCTCTTGAATTCGTGCAGAAAATCTGAGCAAAAGTGGTGAATAGCGAGCACGTCTCAGGTCAACTGTTGAGATGATTCTAGTGATCCAGAAATAAGATGGAAGGTATGCAGACCTATGTTTTTAGTAGGTGATACTAAAACTGTGTGGCAACTATAATGGCGGGTGTAGTTTAGTGCAGGGAAAGCAGCCGTTTTTGTATTGGCTGTGAGGGTAAGCACGGGAAATGCAGCATTGACTGCATAGTTGAGAGTGGGAAAATGTAGCACATGTTCCATTGGTTGGGTACAGAGGCATGATATACAGAGTGTTGTGATTGCTGTACACGTCAGTAATTACAGAACCCTCCCCTATTGCAGGTGCGGCCCCTTGGACCGAGATGGAGTTGGCGCAACTTGCTGGTAGGAGCACTGCAGGTCTTCACCATTGGCTGGAGGAGCTGGCAGTGGCAGAGGCCTAACTGAAGCTTCACTTATACCAGCCCTTGTTCCCCTTAGGATGAGCCCTTGGGTGCCGGGGCTGGCAGGACCTAGGCAGGAGCCTCTATTGATGAGGTAGAGAAGGTCAACATATAGGCCAGGGTCCAGAGCAGGTGGAGAATCAGCATAGACAAAGACAGACAAAGGTCAGGGCAGGCAGCATTCAGGCTTGATCAAAGGTCAGGTGGTGGTCAGTGGCAGGCAGAGTTCAGTCGTAATTGAGTGTCAAGCAAGCCGATATCAGAACCAGAGATCCATCCAAGGGAAGACAGAATGGAAAGGCAGGCAGCAAGGCGAGGAACAGCACAGGCGGGCAGGAGAAGACACCGAGGAACTGAAGACTGACCAAATGGTGAAGGCAAAGAACTCAGGAATAAAGACAGAGGCTGCCAAGACAAAGACTAGGAATGCAGGAACAAAGACCAGGAACACAGGAACAAAGACCTGGAACACACTGAGGCAACTTGCTCTACCGAAGGTAGTGGACCTATTGCTGAGGCGCTGGAGCAGAATCAGGAGAGGCCTTTTCTAGGTCTCGGCATCAGACATCAGCAATAGGGGCCAGAGAAACTTCCCTCCACAGTGTCTTTAACTACTGTGGAGAGGCTTGCCCATGTGCCTAAGGCAACACGCTATTCAGGGAATGGGTGGCGGCATCCAGCCGCATCAGATTGGCAACGGCGACCTGCCACCTAGGAACATGGCAGTCAGTGCAGCCTGGGCCTTTTGGCGGCATCCTGCCACATCAGCCTAAGCCTGGAGGTAAGAGGGATGATCCATGGAGCAGCCCACAGACCGCCAATCACAACATCCCCTTTTAGGATAAAAAGCAGATCCTTACAGGAGCCTAGTATGGGTATAGTTAGGAGTTGGTTCGAGCAGAAGGAGGTGATTAGTAGGGGTGGAAAAAAGAAAAAAATGTTATTTTGTTATTTATTTTGTTTTCAGAGGTTTGATTTTCCACAAATTTTGTTTTGTCAAATGTTTATTTCATGTATTTAGTTAAAAGAACAAAATAAACATTTAATAAAAAAAAAAAAAAAGAAATAGGGTGTCCCAAGCCCCCCACCTAAAAAAATGCCTGAGCCAGGATCCTCCCCAGCCCCCACTTACCCAGTGTGTGGGGGATCTGATGCTGAGGCCTAACCCCAGGCTGAAGCCTGGGCCTTGCATAATTTATATCTACAAAGTGAGAGACAGCTCTAGCAGACATAATGTGTATGCACAGAACTGCAGCTTTGCTGCTCATGATCCACATCAGAAAAAAAAAACATTGCCAGTGGGGAGATCTGATAACCAGACAAAAGAGACTCATGATGCCAAAACCACTGGCACCTGGTAAGGCTGAAACTCAGCTAGAAGGGAGATAGCCTATGGGAACAGAAAAGATACTAATGTTGGGGGCAACAATAATGGGCAAGGCTAATATGAAAAGAAACAGATCCAACTGTCATGATGTGCTAAGAGGAAGCTGGTAAACAAAGAAAGAAATCTTTTATATAAGCAGCTAATGTGCAAGCAGAAAACTGAAGTGACCTGACAGTGACTGTCAGGTCTTTCGTCTCCCTTTCCTGATACTCTGTCTTATTTTCCAAACCAATAAATGCTTCTAACCTGACTGAGTACCATCTGTTTATCTGTAAACAGGGATAAGCACTGTAAGAAGGGCAAGATCACGGAGACTTACCACAGGAGTTGGAGAAATTGAGAGGAGCAAGTCTTGTACAAGAGAAGAGGTGGTGAAATTCACCTGCCTGGCAGGAGGAGGCATAGTTAGAATGAATAATGCCCCTGTGGTCCAGAAGCTTATGAAGCGGGCATGTGAGCAACTGGAATGTGCGTATGTACACGCAAATGTTATGCATGTAGAGTAGCCGCATAGCAAATATGTGTACAGTAAGCACATAGGGGCAGATTTTCAAAGGGATACACGCATACCCCTCGAAAACCTGCCCCAAGCTCCCCCTGTGTGCGCCGAGCCTATGCTGAATAGGCTTGGCGGCGCACGCAAGCCCCGGGACGCTCATAAGTCCCGGGGCTTTCCTGGGGGGCGTGTCGGGGCGTGTCCAATTTCGGAGCAGCCTCGGAGGGAACGGAGGCAGGCTGCGTGGCTCGGCATGCACAGGCTGCCGATTTTGGGCAGCCTTGCGCACGCCGACCCCGGATTTTAAAAGATACGCGCGTATCTATTAAAATCTGGCATACTTTTCTTTGCACCAGTCACGCAAACAAAAGTACACGCGGGCGTAGTTTTTTAAAATCTACCCCATAATGTATGGCCATGGTTGAGTGCATATTCTATGGGGAAGGGGGAAGCCGTGCATGGAGGGGGTATTGATTAGTGGTAAAGGAAAGTAAAGACTGTGCATTGGGGGTAGGACAAAGTGAGAAGATGGGATGGAGGAATGGGGTGGAGGAAGTGGAATGAGTAGAAGAGAGGAATGGGGGAAAAGGGTTTTGGTTGATGGATGGGGAAGGTGATAGATATGCATGGGAGGAGGGATAGAGGGGCAGAAATTTGTCTTTATGGAAAATACCTCTATCCTCCTCTTGGAACTCCACCTCTCTTCCCCACTCTTCTTATTTCTATCCCCCCCCCCCTTCCCCTTCCCTCTCCCCCTCCCAGAATTCTACCAAACCCACTACTCCCCCCAGCATGGATTGCTCCTAATATCTTCCCATCCCCTCCCCCACTATAAACCCCCTTCCCACTAGAAACACCACCAACCCCTCCCCCTTATTTCCATCCCCCTTTCCCATTCACCCTCCGACCTCCCAGCCAACTAGGAAAAGTACAGTGTGGAAATCTCCAGACCCAAGACATCATCATCAGAGGACTGGTGTACATGAGCCCCAAAACCACCATCTCACTGTGGAAGGAAAATAACTGCAACCAGATTACTATGGTTGGCAGAGATGTGCTATGTGTGTTGCCTGCCCTACTCTGAAAGCCTGTGGACCCTGAACACTAGGTTGGCAATCCTCCAAGACCACTCATACCAAGGACAGCATCCAACACAGATAGAGAACATTAAAAGACAAGTATTTTGTAAAGAAATAAACATTAACAATATAGTAAATAGTTCAAATATGTTCAACAACAAAAATCAGGACCTTTAACATGTTTCAAATTATGGCACAATCCTCATCAATGGGGATTATGTTGGTCTCCAAAAAGGTTCTCAATTACCCTATGCCGAAGGGATAACTTATTAAGTATTAAGAAATTTTTGTAGCTAGCTATAATTTTGGGTATGTTTTATATTCGATTTAATTTTTGTCATCATTTTAGCTATTTGTTTTTTAATCAATATCTGAGATCTTAGTGAAGGATTAAAAAAGTTTTTATTTTTTAATAATGACTTTTTAATATTTATAAGATCTTAATGATGTTGGTAATTGGTTTGTTGTTTTTTAGATATTGATGTTAATTTGTGTTTGGTTTGTTTGTAGCCCCTGAGGCAGCGGCTTTTGAGCCGCGAAACTCGGCCTGAGTCGGGCAATTTGTGAACACGTCTCTGTTTTAATAAACATTGAAAAAGATTAAGGCATCTATTTGCATGTACATTTGTATACACTATTTTATAAACCTCAGGAGTACATGCATACTTACAATATAGCATGCAAATGTTAATGGGAAAAAAGAGAGGTTTAGGGGCATTCTGAAGCAAGGTTCAAATGTAGAAACTTTTTATTTTATTTTATTTTATATTTATTAAAATTTCCATTTTAATACATTGAAAAATCCAATGCATACAGAAAAAGAGAAATTAAAACTGAAATGTTACATCTTTCAACAATTGCACAAAGAAATATATGTAACTTACGGTTTTTTTTCCCATATTATAAGTATAGTGGGAGATCCAAAATACATAGTGGTTCAAAGGCAAAATATCTATTATAATTCTGCAAGCGGATTACTCCTGTAAAGGGAGGAGTTAGCAAGCTGTTAGAATACTGCTAGAGGGTTGGCAATCTGTTGTAGATCTGCTGCTGGATACTCCTGTAAAGGGAGGAGTTAGCAATCTGTTGCACTCCCTAGGCGGTTAGCAATCTGTTGTAGGATCTACTATGCGGATGGGAGGAGCTAGCAGAGAGTGTACATAATTTTGTGTACACCGGACAGGGCAAATCAGAACACTTCGATTCAAGTGCTGACTGTTTTCCTGACTTACAAGTTTTCTCCCATTTTGTACTCGTGACAACAATCTATAACAGACTCCCACTGCAGTGGGATTTCTCTGTAGAAAGGCATGCTGAAAAATATATCTCAACTACTCGTCGCTGGGGAGGAAATGCAGAGCAACTTCTGTTGGCCCTTATGTATAGCATGTGCCATACAGGTCCATTTTGTTGTTCAATAATATATTATGAGGTGAATTTTCATATAGCATCAAAACAGTTTAAAATTCATCTAATTTGCCCCCCCCCCCCCCCCCCAATCTACAGAAACCTCCTCTCCGGCTTTGATGCACTGTATTCTTCTAGAGATTAGCAGTCTGATAGAATCCCCTCCCCAAAGGGGAGGAATAGCAATCTGTAGTGAGCTGCTTCCTATGGGTCTGCTAAGGAATGGCAATATGTTATGATGTAGACTGCAGAGTTGACAATCTGTACCAGTGGAGTACTGGAGATGGTGCACAGCTGGACAGAAAGTAAATAGGTGAATCCTTGGGCCAATGGCAGATGACAGCGCCCCCAGGAGGAAGTCCCGAGAGGGAGCACCGGCTAGGCTGGAGTATGGAGACAGACTCAGATAGTTCTTTTATTAGATAAGTAGTATAACCACCAGAGGTGGCAGTAGTGAGCTGGTATGCCCGGCAGGGCTGAAGTCCCTCAGTTACTGGAACTGCGATTCCCAGGTTGCTGAGCTGCAAAGAGACTGTAGATAGTGAATAGACAGGGTATGCAGATATACATAGCCAGTACTAGATGATAACTCACATAAGGTATCGAGATAGCTCAGTAGCTGGAAAGGGTTAGGCACTCGAGGAGCAAGTACCTGGTTCCAGGGAATGCTCTGAGAGTGCGGTGGTCACTCACAATAATCTGTATCTGGAATAGCTTCTAGTGAATAGAGAATCTTCAGAGTATTCAGGAACATAGGCCCTCGAGGAGCGAGTACTGGTTCCTATTTGTAGTCTGAAATAATAACTCACAAATGTCTGTACCTGCGATAGCTTCTGGGCAAGGAGAATCTTCAGAGTGTTCAGGAACATAGACCCTCAAGGAGCAAGTACCGGTTCATATCTGTAGTCTGAAATAATAACTCACAATGTCCGTCTCTTGCGATCGCTTCCAAGCAATGGCGAGTCTTCAGAGAGTTTAGGAACATGGGCCCTCGAGGAGTGAGTACCGGTTCCCTTCTGTAATCTGAAATAGAGAAAGAGAATGAGGCCCCCGAGGAGCGAGTACTCCTGGTAGGTCCAGAGAGGCAATGCTGCAAGAGTGAAGCGGGTCCAAAGGAAATCCCGCAAACAATCCTTTGGGTGCAAAGTAGTCCTTGGACAGCCGAAGCTAGTCCAATCAGAGTCCTTGCTAACTCTATCTGTTAGCAAAAGTAAAGACCTTTTATGTTGGAAGCGGGTGACGTCAATACAGGGGTCGCCCCTGAAGTTCGCGCCCTTGCTGGTACATACTTCGGAGCGCGCACCCTACATCATCAGGATCATGGCGGATCCGCAGCGTCGAGCCAGCCCGGGGACGTTGGGGAGAAACAGCATGGAGACACAGTGGCATCAAGTCGTCCATCAGGCACGGAGGGAGTCGCCACACAGGTAGAGAGGGTGGAGCGAGGGCGAAAGCAGGCACAAACACAACAATATCAATACAATTTTAAATTGCTGTAACACCGTACTATGCAGCCTTAATTTTAAACCAACTCCACTTAGATCCTATTGGGAGTGCGAGTCCAGGTAGACACGTAGTTGTTCTATCTCGGTGAAAATGTATCTATCATTATGATATATCAGAATACAACGACAAGGAAACCTTAGATAAAATTTGACTCCTCTGGAAACTACTTCATTCTTCATTGAAAGAAAAGCTTTCCTTTTCTTCCTTAATCCTCTTTGTTATGTCTGGGAAGACTCTGATTTGATATCCATAAAAAGACATAGACTGCTTCCGGAAAGATAAACTCAATAAATTGTCTCTATCTGACATTTGCATAAACGTCACTAATAACATTGCTCTTTCCTCTATTTTTCCTTCCTAAGACCCCTCCAGGAAATCTGTGAGATTATCAGCTGGAATATTATTATCCTGTTGCTCTTGGTGTGAGTTTACTTGACTTCCCGGTAAATAGTACAATTTTGAAAACATTGGAATTGATGTTTTAGAAAAAGCTAAGATATTTGTAAGGTAGCTTTTAAGTAAATTTTTTGGTGTCATCCATTTTGTTTTGGGGAAATTCAAGAATCTTAAATTATTTCTCCGCAACTCGTTTTCAAAGAAATCTATCTTCCGTGTAGCCAAGTTCTCAGATTTTATTAAGTTGGTCTGCACATCTTTTATATTCTTAATCTCTTTTTCCATGTTCTCCAAAGAATTTTCAACAGTTTGAACTCTATTTTCCAACATAAGTCTTTTCCATATTCTGTTTCACTACATTTGTTAAATCAATAATAGCCTTATTCATCGTGGTTAAATCTTTCCAAATTTCCTCAGGGGTTATCTTTTCTGGCATTTTCAGTGGATAGTTCAAAACCACTTGTATACCTTTCTCCTTACCTCCCATTTCCAAGAGGCCTTCCTTATCTGGCTCTACTCGCCGCATTTCAGTTTCTCCCCTCCTGGAGCCTGAAGTCACCAGGCTCTCTGAAGAAGACATAGATTCCATGTCTCTTCTCCAGAGATCGAAAGGTGATTTCGTTGGCTGGTTCCATGGGCTTTTCAACTGCTGTTCCGTCCCCTCTTCCATTGGGGGCTTATAGATTAAGGAAGGAACTGTTGGCGCTCTGGGGCTGAGTGACGCTTCTTCGGCCTGGGCATGTGGCGTCCACTCTCCGCAATCCATGCCAGCAACCATGCTCTTCGGCGTTTGCTGCACTGCCCAGAATACTTCCTCGATCCGTGTTTGCCGCAGAGAAGCTTCTGGAGTTGAGGTAAGAATCTCACGGATCCTTGCCTTTCTTTTAGTATGCGGCATGTAGGAAACAGAGTAGGAAATTTAGTAAAGAATGGCAAGGTTTTAGAAATCTCATGGAGCTAGGTTGTTTCCGTGTTCACGGTGCGGCAGCCATCTTGGATCTCCCATGTAGAAACTTTTTAAAAAATATATAAAACAGGAAACCTGTGATAAAGTTGGTTGGACCGTTAGATGATCGAGGGGATAAAGGAGGATAAGGTCATCGCGGAAAGACTAAATTAATTCTTTGCTTCCATGTTTACTAATGAGGATGTTGGAGAAATACCGGTTCCAGAGATGATTTTCAAAAGGTGATGATTCGGGTGAATTGAACTAAATCATGATGAACCTGGAAGATGTAGTAGGCCATATTGACAAACTAAAGAGTAGCAAATCACCTGGACTATATGGTATACATCCCAAGATTAGTTAAATAAAATGCGGATTATGATAAACTGCAAGAGGACTTGAAAATTGGGCACCAAATGGCAGATGAAATTTAATATGGACAAGTGCAAGGTGATGCATAATAGGGAAAAATGCTAGTTACATTTTGCTAGGTTCCATATTAGGAGTTACCACTCAGGTAAAAGATCTAGGCCTCGTATTGGATAATACATGTGATCGAAAAAGCAAGCAGTATATTAGGAATTATTAGGAAGGGAATGGTAAATAAAACAGAGAATGTCATAATGCCTCTGAATTGGTCCAGGGTGAGACTGCACAAGTCTCACCAAGTCTGGTTGCCGTATCTCAAAAAAGATACAGTTGCTCTGGAGAAGGTACAGAGAAAGGTGACCAAAATGATAAAGATATGAAATGGCTCCCCTAAGAGGAAAGTCTAAAGAGGTTAGGGCTGTTCAGCTTGCAGAAGAGAAAGCTGAGGGGGGATGATAGAGGTCTATAAAATCATGAATGGTAAATGTGAATCAGTTATTTATCTTTCAGATAACACTGGTAAACAAATTTCTGGGAACATTTTGTTTCCTCTACAACCTTCAGTGAAACAAGTAGATTTTAACAAGCTAAACACAAATATGCATTTATTATGTCTGTATCACATACCGTTTGCCAGAAAAGTGCGATATACATTAAACATTGTTATGTGTCTATATCGGCATAAGCTATAATGGCAATGTTGACACCAGAAAACAAAACTAAAAATGTTTTGCTGCAGATTTTCGTTTGTAATCACTGTCCGACTCTTCACAGATGAGAGTCCAACAATAGTCACCCAGCATGGAGGGGTTCCACTTGCCTTGATACCATTTCTCCATTTTGACAATGTCTTGATGAAACCTTTCACCATGTTCATCACTCACAGCACCAAGGTTGTCTGGGAAGAAGTCCAAGTGGGAATGAAGAAAATGTATCTTCAATGACATGTTGCACTTCATCAATTTGTATGCCTGAAGCAGATTTTCAACCTGTTCGACATAGTCTGCTGCCTTATAGTTGCCTAGAAAGTTACAAACGACATTCTTGAAGGCTGTCCACGCAACACGTTCTGTACCTTGCAGAAGACCATCAAAGTGGCTGTCCTTTATCACAGCTTGGATTTGTGGGCCAACGAAAACACCTTCTTTTATCTTGGCATCACTCATGCATGGAAACATTTGCCGCAAATAATCAAAGGTTTTACTTTGCTTGTTCATTGCCCTGAAAACAACTTCTTGCAGAGAGGCCAGACTTTTCTGATGTAATGCAAATCTCTTGCTTGACTGTCCCACTCACAAAGGAAGCAACAATACTTGGTGTAACCAAGCTGCAGACCCAGTAGAATTGCAACTACCTTGAAGTCACCACACAAATTCCAGTTGTACCTCGAGTACTCAATGTGGTTCAGCAGTAGCTGCATTTATTTATTTATTTTATTTAAAAAGTTTTTATATACCATGAAATGGTCAGGGTCTGACCGTCTAGGTGGTTTACAGTAAAACATACATAATTAAAACAGCAGTATATGAAATTAAAGCCACAAGCTTTAAACTCAACATTTTTAGTGATACGATTCGCTCATTCACACAGACTTTGCATAGGAGACTACTCATTGCTGCTGCTTATATAAGGCTGCGTCATCATGGAAACAAATTGGAATCTTGTAGCCAAGCTGGGGCTTGCCCAAGCAAGTTCTTGCATGATCAGACATTTTCTTGGTGTATTTTTAAAAATGTTAGTCTCTGTTACATATTACATTGCTTATGGCCGTCAAAAATACAACATGAATTTTAAAAATCATAAAAACTACTGTCCAGCAAGAAAATATATGTACGTGAGATTATGTTTTAAAATTTCACAATTATTGTAACACAAAATTGGCCGTTTCTCAAAAACCTTACATGATGTACAAATTTTGAAGTAATATCTGTGATCAGCATCAAAAAATCTATTTGGAATACCAAAAAGCCTGAAGGAAACAAAAACTTTGTTTACCAGTGTAATAGAAGGACTAGGGGGCACTCCTAAAGTTAGCAAGTAGCAAATTTAAAACAAATCGCAGAAAATTCTTTTTCACTCAATGCACAATTAAGCTCTGGAATTTGTTGCCAGAAGATGTGGTTAGGGCAGTTAGTGTAGCTGAGTTTAAAAAATGTTTGGTTAAGTTCCTGGAGTAGAAGTCCATAAACTGCTACTAATCAAGCTGAGTTAGGGAATAGCAACTGCTATTACTGGCATTAGTAGCATGGGATCTATTTAATGTCTGAGTACTTACCAGGTACTTGTAACCTGGATTGGCCACTGTTGGAAACAGGATGCTGGGCTTGATGGACCCTCAGTCTGACCCAGTATGGCAACTTCTTATGCTCTTCTATGTCCTTGAGATTCATTACTATAATTGCCCTAGTTTACCTCCTTATCAGGTCGATCCAGTAAAGTGTGCTCCGTCGGAGCGCACTGTCACCCTGCTCTGGACGCGTGTTTTCCCTTACCCCTTATTCAGTAAGGGGAGGAAAACACGCGGCCCACCCGCGGCACCTAATAGCGCCCTCAACATGCAAATGCATGTTGATGGCCCTATTAGGTATTCCCAAGCGATCCAGTAAGTAAAATGTGCAGCCAAGCCGCACATTTTACTCTAAGAAATTAGCGCCGCCCAAAGGTCGGCGCTAATTTCTTCCGGCGCCAGGGAAGTGCACAGAAAAGCAGTAAAAACTGCTTTTCTGTGCACCCTCCGACTTAATATCATAGCGATATTAAGTCGGAGGTCCCCAAAAGTAAAAAAAAGTAAAAAAAAAAAAAAAAAAAATTTTTGAATTCGGCCCGCGGCTGTCGGGCCGAAAACCGGATGCTCAATTTTGCCGGCGTCCGGTTTCCGAGCCCGTGGCTGTCAGCGGGCTCGAGAACCGACGCCGGCAAAATTGAGCGTCGGCTGTCAAACCCGCTGACAGCCGCCGCTCCAGGCCAAAAGGAGGCGCTAGGGACGCGCTAGTGTCCCTAGCGCCTCCTTTTCCTCGTTTGCACCGCGTCGCCTAATTTAAATACTGGATCGCTCGCACCGGCGAGGGGCCGGTGCGCGCGCCGGGAGAGCGGGCGTTAGTCCGCTCTCCCATGGACTTTACTGGATCGGGCTGTTAGCTAGGTACTGCACAGGCTAGTAATTAAGGTGGGGCACCCTTCAGTTCGGCCCTTCCCTTTGAGGGTACTGGAATGGCCATCTCCTGTTGGTTATAGAAGTTGCTCTCTCGCTGAGAGCTTGAGGCAGTGCAGCCTGATTTTGGAAATTATAGGTGGTGTTGGAGTGTTTACCTATTTTTTTATTTTTGGGCCTAACTTTGGGGCTCAGGCCAGGGGCAGCTCAAGGCAATCTGCTGCCTGAAGGAAGGGATGAGATGGTGCCCTCCCCACCCCCTGCCCCCCCCTACACATGCCCTGTCACATACACACCCATACATACTCTTATACACACCCACACCCTCTCTCACAGTCACTGACACACTCTCAGTCTCTAAGACCCTCTCTCTTCCCCCCGCCACAAGCTCTTACTCCCCCAGATTCTCTTACACACGCACACTCTCACTCGCTCCCTCACATACACACACACACACCCAGGCAAGCTCCCATTCATTCTCACACCGCTTTCCTCTACCCTCCAAGCATGAACACATTCATTCTCTCACACACACCCACCCCAGGAAGGCACTAATTCATTCTCACAATCAAACCCAAAAACACACAGAAACCCCCAGGCAGGCACCAATTCATATTCACACATACACACACCCTGGCAGGCACCCATTCTCACACAGACAGACCACAGGAAGGCACCCATTTATTCACCCACCCACACCCAAGAAGTTACACATACACACCCACTCAAAAGTTCTCACCCCCCCCCCCATGACACACACAGGCTCTCATCCTCCCACCGATACATACAGGCACTCACCAACACACACACACACAAAACACAAGGTCTCCCACACCCACACAGCCTCTCACCTACACACACAGGCTCTCATCCCCCTCCAACACACACACAAGCAGTCACCCATCTACCCAGGCAGGCAGGCAGTCACCCACCCACACACACAGGCATACATATAAGCAAACACACAGGCAGTCACCTAGACCTAGAACATTTTTTCAGCTACCCTGTCTTCCACTCTTTGGTCGCCAGTCTCTAGGCAGCAGGAGATGACAAGTCGCGTTTCTCCCATCATCTCCTGCTGCCATGGGACCAGTCTCGTGGCAGCAGATGACGAGCCGCGTTTCTCCCGACATCATCTCCTGCTGCCGCGGGTCTCACGATAGCAGGAGATGTTGGGAAAAATACAAGTCCTGCTGCCCAGGGTTGCTATTGAGCAGATTGGGCAGAGGTTTGGTTTATCCCTGCCCGATCCAATGTTTCACTTTGGAGGCAGGGTGAGGTGATGGCTGCGGTACAGGTGTTTTGGAGGGGAACTTTTTGCTGCTCCAAAATTCTGCTGCCTGAGGCCAGCGACTCACCCTTCCTCATGATAGAACCGCCCCTGGCTCAGGCACTCCAATCTGGTGTCACTGAAGGAGGTCAGGGAGCTGCTCTTCCTATCCACTTACTGGCTTGTTAGTGTTTTCATCCCGGATTGATATAGGGTTTTTCAAAGATGGTTTCTTTCTAAGAAGCCTTGTGAAACCACTGGGTGTCGCCTGGAGAGAGGTCACGGGAAACCTGGGGGCCCAGGATAGGGAAGACCCGCCCCTCTTCATGCTCCTGGAGGACAGAGGAATGGTGGTGGCTCACTGTAAGGACCTTCTGGTGGGTTTTGGACTCAGTTTTGGAAAAAGAGTTTTTGGTTAGAAGACCTGGGAGGAAGAGTTTTGCTGCCCCCTTCCTACCCTGAAGGAGAAATGTCTGAGGGCTGTGTGGACCCCTTCCATCTAGGGATCCAGAGAGTGAACAAGAGATGCATCTGGAAAACTGTGGGTAAGATCAAACTTGAAATAATCCTGAAGATCCCCCACGGAGTCTTCATCCCAGGGAAAGAGAAAATTGGGACTCTGTGCAGAGACTGTTATCTTTATTCTGACTAGCGTGGAGGGGATTTTCTGCCCAAACAAGGATATCCCTGCCCACTTGGGAGCCTCATTTATCCATGTCCTGGAGGGTGCGTGTTACCCTTGCCCTGATTAGAAAGAGACCTTTGCACAGATGGAGGTAGGACTGTGAATTGTAAAGGTCACCACTAGTGATAAGAACTGATTGATCTTTGTCGGACAAACAAAACCTTTCAGCAAAGTTTGGTTTTGGACATTCCAACAGAGTCTCCTGCCTGTTATTGGAACCTCTCCCAAGGTAAAAGAGCTACAGAGTCACCCCTGTCGCTCAGGGTCTTGAGGAAAAATACCCTCCCCCTGCCAGTAAAGAACCTGGGCCCTGGGGAATGATACTTGTGAGAGAGACAGTGGAAGTGGAGCCAGCCCCAAGAACTATAAATTCTTTTATGGCCCCATTGATAGCTAACTGCTACCCCAAAACGGGGTTAAGACGCATACGTTGCTATTTTGTAAGCAGTATACACGCATACATTAACAAACTTGTCCATATGTTTTTACACTTAATTGGCTCATGCAATTGAAATTTGACTGGTCTTTTGTCTGTAATTTTTGGGTGGGAGGCCTGGGTGAACTGGTGGGGGTCCAGAGTGAAGTTCTAGAGGGTCTAGCTGAACTGGTGAAGGTCTAGGTGAACTAGCAGTAGTATCAGCGAAGTGGGGATTCCAAGTACGTGCACAAGTATTTTCAGAAACGGAATTCATTCACACTTTATAAAATAACTGCCTTCGTGTTTAATTCTGGGTAAACACATGCAAAATATATGTGCATAATTTTATAAAATGGGTAAAACAAAAATTGTGCGAGTTCCTGCTTTACAAATATATGCACATACTAAAACATATGCTTGGACTTTGGGGGCAGAGATAGACAGTATTGTATAAACTGTGTGGCTTCCACCACACAGTTTATAAAATATTAGCATAAATCTCTGCAGGCCCACTTATGAGCAAATAGTGTACCACAGACAGTTTTGAAAACTGGGCACAATGATCATGCTTAAGGAAGACCAGGCACATCCTATGCACACTTACTTTACTTCACACTGAAAGAGTAAAAAGTGCTACACACGGCAGCAAAATTACTCAGTTCCAGGAGGGTAGGGCTAGTGTGTCCCATTAGGTGAACTTGTGTTTGAGGCATTGTGGACCCTTGGTCGCAATGGAGATGGCTCCGCCCACGGGGAGGAACCCCGTGGGGAACCACTGCGATAGGCTGACCCAGGTAGCAGACACAGTATGGATAGAGACTTTATTGTACTGCTATAGATAGATGGTGAAAGCAGGAAGGTAAGGCACTGATCCACGAAATGCCAGTACGTTCAACAGGCTCAGAAGTGTAGTCTCACCCAGATGTTCACGATAGGCGGGAGCCCGCAGTGCGGGCAACGCCGCGGCTGGTGGGCGGAGTTGGAGTGCCGGATCGTAGAGGTACTCACAGGATGAAGGTGTCTTCCTGGTGGTAGAATGGTGAGACCGAAGGTCCGTGGTGCAGGATATAAGGTAGATAGGCCCTCGAGGAGCGAGTACCCAATGGTACAATATCCTGAAAGTAGAATAGAGAGAAAGACTGCCAAGGAGCGGTTGTCTTGGTTAGTGAGGAACCCTGAAGGGAAGTTGAAAGCGAGAGACCCCCGAAGAGTGGATGTCTAGAGCTTCTTACTGGAGCGAGGCCCTTAGAGTGAAAGCGGCGTCTAAGCTTGCAGCTTAGAGCAGGCAGAGTAGCGAAGCGAAGTCTTTGCTAACTCAAGGTGGTAGCAGAGGCAGAGGCTAGATATACCCAGAGGTACTGACGTCATGCGGTGGGGCCGCCCCCGAGGTTCCCACCATGACGTGTATTTGAGCATAGGAGATGTGCGGCTCACGCCCTGGGAGGCCATGGGAGTGAGCATGGAGGATGGGGACGCCCATGCTGGTTTGGAAACGCCGAGGCCCTCGGCACTCGGCACCGGAGGCAGCCATCTTGCCCAAAGATAGTGAAAGGGGAGAAAAAGAGGTAAGGCAGAGCGGTCGCAGCCGTCTGCGACCGACGGACGCAACAGAACTAGGCGGTCACCTAGGGTGCCAACCATCATGGGGTGCCAAAGAGCAGTCATATGGGGCCGCGAGCGGAGCCTATCCCGCTTGTGGCAAAGAGGAGTAGAGATTTGGGGGGCTGCGAGCGGCTCCCAACCTGCTCGCAGCCCAGAGAAACACACACTCAGTGGGCGTGAATGAGATAGGAGTGTGTGTGGGGGGGGGGGGGGGGGGGGGGTTGTACAAGGCAGAAGGTTCGTCTAGGACGCCTAATACCCTAGCACTTGGCCTGCAGGAGGGAGATCTTTTATGCTAGTCCTGGTTTTGAAGTTACATCCCAATGCATTGTAGGATTTGTAGTCCCTGATTTTTACCCATTGAAATCAGCTCAGCAGATACCACAGCGCATCAGAATGGGGCAGGCAGAAATCTAGGACCGACCTAAAATCTCCCTCCTGGAACTGCGCAACTTGGCAGCTTTGCAGCAGCAGACAATGTCTTAGTGACAAGAAGTGCTCCTTTAATGATGTTGACTCATATCCAGTCAGCAAACTCCTTCTCCAGTTGAAAGCTCTGTGCAGAGCTGTATCATGAGGAAGCCATGATGACCTTTGCAGTCCCTGTCTTTGGAATGAAATGCAGGTTGCCATGTGGCAGGCAGTATGACTCAACTGCCTGCCCCTTTCCAGTCAACATATAATCAGAACAGTGCAGCTAATTGCAAGTGGTGCCCTGATGAATGTACTGAATGTTGTATTTAGAGACAAGACATGGCATGTCACACAGGCGGAACCTTCATTTTCCCCTCTCTGTCAGATGTGTCTTTAACTTCAAACCAGTGACCCGCCTCTGAAGTCTCCAATTATGATGACACACACATCTTCCCTCTACCTCTGCCAGCTCACACACATGCATGTACAAAAGGAGGAACAGTTTGTATTGACAAAAAAGTATAATTGTAATCAATCAGCAATTTTAAGTCAATCAGCAAAATGAATTCTGGTAAAAAATAGAACACATCATACAGGACAATATTATTCCTCAAATCTTATTTAAAGCATCAAAGGAAAACTAATGTGACATCATTAAATGTATATGTTTAAATATATGTAAAATGATTAGTAATTTAAAAATACATTTTCCAAGGTATCTATTCTCTACATAACAGTATTATGGCAAGTCTGGGGAGGCCAAGAAATCTTGTGCTGCCTCATGTTTGCAATCCCTTGTCATCAGCAAGACAAAAGATACCTCAATTAATGTATTCATTTATTATATCTAAATAAATGAGGGAGAATGGCATTTACAGCTATTTCCCCAAGGCTTATGAGAGAAAAGTGTGGTACAGAAAACCATATCATAAACCTTTTTGGAATCTGCTGACAAGAACAAAAAGTTGCTGACAACCACTGCATCTGTCATTTTCCCTATCCACCCATTCCTTATAACAAAAATACACAGGCTCTGCCTCTCCTCATAATCCTCCTCTCAGTCATTTGCAATGTGAAAAAAAAACAGTTGGGATACATTATCTAGTTCTTTTATCATTTTCTGAGCATTTATTTCCATATGCTTTTGAGGAGGATTTATAAAACGTTTGCTAAAACTTTGCTTCAGTGCAAAGCTTACTCCCAGCTTATCAGAGAAAACAGCCCACTATTTTCAATAGAAGAAATGCTGGTTCCACACTGGTGGAATGTTTCAAACTAGAAAAATCTTTAATAAATTATTTCTCGGTGAGCGCTACTGTGTGCCGGAGTGTGAAATCCTTAACATGACCGGGTCTCGTCCCATCAACCTTACAAATAATTTTTTTAAAAAGGCAGACTGCAGATCAGAATAAGCGCTGTAACTGAATTCAAGCATTCCAGTTTAATTAGGGGTATTTGAGATCCTCTTGTATCCTTCCCACCAGCCTTCCCTAAACACTACATTAATAGTTTGTACAGAACTGACTTGGACAATAAAATGGGTCATGGGGAGGGTAAGTTTCAAACATTTTTAAGCAGGTAGTCACATGTCTTTTGAATATTGCCTATCTGTCCCCAGGTATGGTTAAAGTATGCACGCTGTGTGATGGTATGCTCCATAGCTTTAGCCACACTAAAAAAAAAAAACAAAGTCAGGATCAGGGAAAGTAAAATATCTGCAGGGGTTTCAGCTTGAAATTCCCACCTCTTTATCGATTGTCTCTTGACAAAAGTATCCATGTTCCCAGCCAGCCACTAATTGAGCTTGCAGGCTCATGAGTATAAGGGAAGCATGGACCTATAATCTCTGCAGGGAGACCAAAACGTACCCCCACGTTGTTCTGTATTCCAGGAGTTTTATAAACATTTAAAAGTAATAACAGAAATAATTTTTTACGCAATGCTTAATTAAGCTCTGCAAGTCTGGACAAGTTCCTAGAAGAAAAGTCCATAAACAGTTATTAACAAGGTGCTCAGGAAGACCCACCACCTGTCATAGGGAGTAAGCACCAAGAAATTGGATCCACTTTTTGGGATTGGCCACTGTCAGAGGCAGGATGCGGGGATTGATGGACCATTGGTCTGACCTGGCATGGCACTTCTTATGTTCTTATGAGCATTTCAGCTTCCTGGACCATGGAATGATGTTTCAAGGACTACTGTGCAGAGATGGCAGTCCATCTGTCAAAGAAGGGGTGCAGCACGTTCCAGAATGGACTGGTAAACCTACTGAGGATGGCTTTAAATTAGGATCATTAGGGATGGATGGACAAAGCTCTATAATCTATATACTCCCACAGGAGACCTCCAATCTTCCCAAAAGGCCCTTCTCTCCTCCATCCCTCTGACTTCCACCAAACTGGCCTGTACAAGACTTTGGGCTTTCATCTACTATGCACCCAATCTGGATTGAGATGCCTCTTTCCCTTCATCTTGAATCATCCTACCGTGCTTTCCAGAAACTGGCAAAAGCATGGTTGCTCAACCAGGCCTTCCCTCAGACTGCTCACTGAAGAGGTAGAAATATCAACTGTCTCTTAGATCACTACACAATACCCTTTAACATTTGCTATGCTATCATTTGAGTATCTGTTGTCTCTACTGATTGATTGTACCTGCTAGACCAGTGGTCCCCAAACCTGTCCTGGAGAGCCACCAGCCAGTCGGGTTTTTGGGATATCCACAATGAATATGCATGAGAGAAAATTTGCATGTTATGGAGGCAGTGCATGCAAATTTTCTCTCATGCATATTCATTGAGGATATCCCAAAAACCCGACTGGCTGGTGGCCCTCCAGGACAGGTTTGGGGACCACTGTGCTAGACTATCTTTTCATTGTTATCTGCTCTGAAGTCTTTTTGGAAAAAAAGCAGAATATCAAATGTTTGGAAATAAATAAGAGGTAGATATTTAAAAGAAAATGGGTAGGTAAGTTAGCCAGATAAAACTTATCCGGCAAACTCCTGGAATATTCGGCAAACACCTGGAATATTCAGTAATATGGCTATGCTGGATAAGTTATAACTGGCTAAATTAAACCTACTCTATGGCAGGTCTAACTTATCCAATTAACTTAACTGATAAGTCCAAATATTTGCACTTATCTGGCTAAGTAGAGCCACTCCATTATGCTCATTGCCCACCTACTGGAAGTGGTTTATCTAGCTAAGAGGCAGCAGCTGAATATTGGGCTTACAATAAATAAAACTACTGAGATAAGTATATCATTAAACACTTGTAAAAAGAAATGTGGAAAAAAGGGGACAACATCTGGAAAGTTATATACACTAATGGTTAAAATATAGAAAATAGTCCCATATCTAGTGAGGGTCATGGGAGAGGCTGACAGATATATTTAAGGTCACAAACACATGATACACAGAGAACCATTACTGCTATATAGTTATAAAGCAGGCTATAATCTATTCAGGATGAAAGAGAGGAGGAATGGCACCGTTTATAAAAAATATATATATATATTAAAGCAACAGAACTGCAGGGCTTATGAGTTAAGAAAGAGGCACTCTAAGTTAATTTGGAAAGAAAGAATGGAACATCCATTTATAGTGCTGTGATTATGCAGACCTCCTTCACACACAGAAGAAATGGATAGATATTTAATTGAAGATATTCACTAAATTGCTAGGCGAGGGAGGTGCTAATTGATTAAAGTCAGGGAAGTTCTGAATTGAAGAATGGAGAACTTGTAAAATTATACTAGAAGATCTAATTTAAGAATACGAAATTTTCCTAGGTCTGCTGTGTTATCTCCATTAAAGATGTTGAGGAAGTTTTATACTGAATTCCTGAAGACTTCCCTGGAGACTATTCTACCAGTTGTAAAGGCTATATATCTTCCTAATAATCTAGTTGACGGTCAAATTATGAGTACTCCTGTACGCTCCAAGGATACTGGCAAGAATCCCAGGCTAAGTGAATTGTTGCAAACTTCTCAAGCTAAGGTAGACTCTAGGGCTACATTATTAGTGGCTTATGCTCTTGAACTGGATGGGAATGGGACTATGCAGATGTTTTTCAAGCTTAAAAATTATGTTTTTTTTCTTGCAGAAAGGATTGCTCTTTTCCCTGATGTGTCCAGGGCTACCCAGCAGAGGCATAAAGCTTTTTTTTACGTAAGAAACAAAGGGTACTGGATATGGGTGCCTTGTTTCTTCTGCAATTCACATGTAACTGCTTGATTAGATTGGGTAATGCCAGATATGTCTTTTATAATCCAGAACAATTAGAGGAGTTTTGGGGGAACAGAAGGATGTCAGAAATTTCTGTATTTTCAGGATCTGTTACTTAATGTGCAACTTAAGTCATCTTGTACTGCTAAATAACGTTTTCACCTGTTTTGAATTATTTTTTTCTTATGTACTTTTTACTTGTATTACCCCCTTTTTTTTTTTTAGTGTAAAGATGGATGGATGTTTATGTTTCCTATAATTTGTATGAAATATTATTCATTTTCTTATTTCATCTATGTTTCTGTAATCAAGAATTCTTGATATTTTAATTTCTAGATAAAGGAAAATATATGTTTATTTATTTATTTATTTATTTAGGAGTTTTTTATATACCGAGGTACAGCAAAAAATGCCTTCACTCCGGTTTACATTTACAACAACTTGTTACATCTAAAGCATTTAAACAGAAACTGGAACTGGTACTGAACAATAACTTAGTGCAATAAATAAAAACAAACAATATAAATCATATAACGAGGTATATAGCAGTGCTCAAATTATGTTTGGAGAAGAACTGTAAGAGGGAGAAGATTGATGAGGTTTCGGTGAATTAATGAAATAGTCATTGGAATGATATTGCATACCCGAAGAGGGGATGCAGTAGGTGTGGTCTGTTGTGTTATCCTATGCCGTCTTTGAGAGTTTGGCTGAATAGCCATGTTTTTAGTTCTTTTTTGAAAGCTTTAAGGTTTTCTTGAGAGCTCAGGTGTTGTGGTAAGGAGTTCCATAGATTCGAGCCAGCAATGGAAATGGCTCTAATTCTTGTGGAGGAAAGTTTGGCTAGCGGTAGTGGTGGCACTTCAAGATGTAGGTTACTTGTTGACCTGGTCGTACGTAGTGACCTGTGTACGTGTATGACATTGTCCAGAGCTGTGTTGTCGGCTTTATGAATTGCGTTGTGTAGAATTGATAGAACTTTGAATTCTATTCTTTTGTCTACCGGAAGCCAGTGTAGATTGTTGAGTACGGGGGTGATGTGGTCGGATCTCTTTTTACCAGTTAGGACTCTGGCTGCTGCATTCTGTAATAACTGAAGTGATTTTAAGGTTGTTTTAGGTAGATCTATTAAGAGTGAGTTGCAGTAGTCTAGGCTGGTGAAGATGAGGGCTTGTAGGACGGTTCTGAATTCTTGGTGGTGAAGCAATGGTTTTAGGTGTTTGAGTATTTGGAGTTTACGAAAGCCTTCTTTTGTTTTAGTTGCAATGTGTTTTTTGTAGTTTAGCTCGCCGTCAATCCAAAAGCCAAGGTCTTTTACGTTATCTTTGAGTTGTATGCGGAGGTTGTCAATTTGGAGGGGTGGTGTGGTTAATGATCCTGAGTTTTTTCTTCTGATTAGAATGCATTCGGTTTTGCTCATGTTTAGGCATAGTTTTAGGTGGTTTAGCATATTTTGAATTGTATCGAGGTGTGTGGCTGCAATCGACAATGCGTCTTCTAAGGTGGAAGTGATTGGAATGAGGAGTTGAATGTCGTCAGCATACATGTAGTAAGTTATTCCTAGGCTTGATAGGAGTTGGCAGAGGGGTAGTAGGTAAATATTGAAGAGTATGGACGATAGAGCCGACCCTTGTGGTGGTACTCCTGTTTCAAGGGGAATGGCTTCGGAAGATTTGTTGTTGACGGAGACTTTGTAAAACCTGTTATTTAAGAAAGAGGTAAACCAGCCTAGAGTTTTGCCGGCGAGCCCAATGGTTTCTAAGCTAGCTATTAGCGTCTTGTGGTCAACTGTGTCGAAGGCTGCGGAGAGATCGAGGAGGATCAGTAGGTGGCCAATTTTGTTATCGAATCCTCTTAGTATGGCATTGGAGAGGTTGAGCAGAAGGGTTTCTGTGCTGAGATTTTTCCTGAAGCCGTGTTGGGTGGGATGTAGTATTTTGTGGTTGTCAAGATGTTCATTGAGTTGTTTCAGGACCGCTTTCTCAGTCAATTTAGCAAGGAGGGGTAGGTTTGATATTGGGCGGTAATTATTCAGGTCTTCTGGGTCAAGGTTTTTCTTCTTAAGTATTGGTTTGATTGATGCGAAAGAGGCAGCCTCTTTTTTTAGATATATTAGTGACAGGAGGAAGTGCAAAAATGGGATTGTAAGACTCGAACGTGAAGATGGGGGAATATGGAGAGGCTGACAAGGAGAAAGTCGAATTCTTGACAAGTATTTCTGTTCAGTGTTCACGGAGGAAGGGCTTGGAGTTGAACCACACAAAACTGTAATACCCCTCACCTCTAGTCTGAAGCACCTCCAGCATCATACGGCATCCCAAGAACATGGCTGAACTTCCTGCAGTTCCTAAGCTCTTCTTATAGGCACTGCTGTTAGGACTTCCTATAACACGCTCTGGTGACATCACATCCTGCCTAGAATAAAGGAAAGTCAGAACTACCCCTCAGTGCCTTTGCAACAGGTCTCTTGCTCGTTCTGCAGTGCTAGTTGCTACAGCATGTTCCTGACTTCATTCCTGGGTGTACCTGCGTGCTTTGTTCCAATGAGTTCCTGGTTTTATTTCTGTGTGTTCTTGCCTTGCTTTGTCCCAGCATTGACTGCTCCTATCTGTCCTGTCATCTTCTCCCCCTGGCCTGATTTCCCATTGCCTTGACCTTAACCTGGGCTTTGCTTCGCCTTCTGCCTGCCCTGACCTTGGAATGGACCTTGACTCTGCTTCGCCTTCTGCCTGCCCTGACTGGATTGGACCTCAACTCCACTTCAGATATGGCCTGTAAGTCTTGCTGGCTGCCAAAACCTGAGCACTCAACCCAAAGGGGAGGTGGTTGGTCAGGTGGAAGATTGTTCCCTGGTGAGTGAGTCACCACCTGTTAGGACCTATCTTGTGCCTGCACAGTTTTAGTCGAGTAAATGCTTTCTAAAATCAGGCCCATTGCTTGTATAACTTGCTTTTCTAGTTTGTGCTAGCAATCATTCTTATAAGTGATTGGCTTGTTTCATATTATATTTTGCAAATATATATCTCAGATTATTCACACCAATATTTGGCTCCCGTTGTTTCTTTCCCAGCTCTGTTGTTCTCAGAGACTTCCCATCCACAGGAACCCACAACACAAAATGCCATTTTGGTTTGTACATATTTTTTGTTTTGGTTTTTTTTTTTCCTTCGATTTGAAAGGAACCTTTTGCCTTGTCTATATACTTATCTCTCAATTTTAAACTGCAATCTGTAATGGAAAATTTGTTTAATAACATGACTTTTTTTTTTTTTTTTTTAAAAGCCCTCCTATGATGCATGGTGGGTGATGTCATGCTATAATGAGCTGGAGGAAGTTTTTACAAATAGCAGGCAGAAGAAGAGAGGGCAAAAGAGAGGGTAAGATTTCTGTCAGTAATCATAAAAACAAAGGATGAGCAAAGCTGCCCACTGGGACACGAAATGATCTGCAGTGTTCAGAAATAAAACGGTGGTAGTACACAAGGGTAAGCTATGTTACGATGAACACAGTAACTTTATTTATTTATTTATGCAATTCTTATATACCGTTCTTCAGAACACAAGGTTCTATCGTTATGGTTTACATAATACAGGCTAATAAATAACAGTGGGAAAACAGAATAAATACAATAAAACATCAATAAAAATAATAAAATAGCTAAAATCTACTCATAACATAGAACTAAGAAATAAAATTAGTGTAGTTAAGAATATAAAAGGTAAACTCATCCAATGGACTGCAGACGTATGTATCATCCTGAGCATTAATTTCATATGCTTGTTGAAAGCACCATGTTTTCAAGTCTTTCTTGAATCGCTTCAGGTCATCCTGCTTTCTTAGATAGGTGGCAACAGACTAAAGTAGTCCATCCAATCTGCCCAGCCATGTGTTTAGGGTTCTAACTGCTGCTCTGTTTACGTCACCCCCATACAGTAAAGGTTAGAAGATGGCAATAAAGCACCGGCGTAAACTGTGGTAACTTTAGGGCACGGCAATTTACTCTTTCGGATAGTAGAAAGACTAGGGGGCACTCCATGAAGTTAGCATGGGGCACATTTAAAACTAACCGGAGAAAGTTCTTTTTTACTCAACGCACAATTAAACTCTGGAATTTGTTGCCAGAGGATGTGGTTAGTGCAGTTAGTATAGCTGTGTTTAAAAAAGGATTGGATAAGTTCTTGGAGGAGAAGTCCATTACCTGCTATTAAGTTCACTTAGAGAATAGCCACTGCCATTAGCAATGGTTACATGGAATAGACTTAGTTTCTGGATACTTGCCAGGTTCTTATGGCCTGGATTGGCCACTGTTGGAAACAGGATGCTGGGCTTGATGGACCCTTGGTCTGACCTAGTATGGCATTTTCTTATGTTCTTAATCCTAAACACCAAGCTAAACCGTTAGGATTGTAAGCCCTGTGGGGACAGAGAAATACCTAACTGTACCTGAATGTAAACTCGCCTTGAGCTTGGATTTGGAAAGGTGAGTAATTAGATCTATATTTGAACTAAAATCCATATCCAGTTCTACTCCTGGCCTTTCCTCTCATGCAGCCGAACCACCCAATCTCTCATCTCTCTCATGTTTTCCCTTTCTCTACCAACGCACCCCTCTCCACCCCCTGCAATCCATCCCTGAAGCTCACCCTTCTCCTGCCCCCCACCCCTTCCCCCAATCCTCATTTCCCCTCCTCTCACTTATCCTGTAAGGAGGTCACAAAACTGTCCCTTCCTAGTAGACCTTCAATGTCTCAACAGACCCCCAAGTGTGAAGTCAGAGAGAATAAGGGTGGTAGAGGTGTTTGACGTTCCCCAGTGAGAGGAAGCAGTAGTTTGACAAAACTCCCATGCCCTTGCAATTCAAGGTTCTTTTTCAGACCTCTCTTTCTGAGAAAGAATAACTTCTTCAGGACTCTCCTTTCAGGGGAGAGGTCATCCTTCTGTTCTGTCTCCTGTCCAAAGAAAGTGGCTGAGGTCCAAGATTGGCGAGTCCAGGCCTTCGGGCCTTGAGAGTCTTTTGCTGACTTGGCATCCAAGGGTACCACTGAGACTTACTGAAGAACCAAAGATGGTCTCAAGGAAAAAAAAAGAGATATCTTCCATCTTCTCAGCTGTCCAGGGCAATTGCTTCAGTTGAGCAAAGAGTGGAGTTACCTAGCTGGAGTCATAAGGAAGATTGCCAAGCTTGGAGAAAAGCCATCCTAGAGTTGCTGTTTCGGAAAGCATCAGTTAGAAGCTCATCTGTCTGTGTCTAAAAGAGGAGCATCCATTTCTAATACACTCAGTTCCAGAGTCAGCATCCAGAGTTGCAGGTTACGATCAGGGGAAGTGCCCAGGGAGGGTTTTCCTTATCAAGAGCACCCACTGCCAGGGTGTACAGAGTTATATGTGACACAGACTGTGATTTCTTGAAACTTTATTTTTCTGTATTGAATGGGCACTAAATAAATTTACCCACTGACTTTTCACCTGCAATCAAGATTACCAGTAGAAGTATTTTATTGTGAACCATACTTACAGTAGTGTTTTGTGTTTAATTTTTACTACTGTTCCAGAAAATAAATCCTTAAGGATCTTGACAGACTTATCTCCCACCCCCCCTCCTCCCATGTGGGAAGAACCCAGCTGGATGGAAACTGGAAGGGCTCTTGACCTCCCACATAAGCCCTTGTTACTGAGAAAGTGTTAGAGAAGGTGCTATACTTGTTTATCTCCCCAACCTCTTTCTCTCTCTCCTCTTTTCCCCTCCCTCCAAACCTCTGTCTGCCCCAGGTAATCCTCTCATCTCCCTTTCTCCCCCAAGGCTGATCCTCTGCTTCCTCTTCTCCCCTCCAGTCCCATCCCCTTCTCTCCCTTCCTCAACTCTCTCATTCCAGGTCGATCCTTTCCTCCCCCCACCCTCTTCAAAAGCCTCCCCACCCCAGGCAGGAGGAGGAGTAGCACTTCATAACATGTCTGGTTTCCCCAGTTGCCTGAGCCAGACTCAGTTTGACCATGTGGGAATACCATACTGCTGCCTGTATCAAAGCACCAGTTGGATCTATGCAGCATGAGGAGGCAGATACAGCCAAGCTGGATCAAACCAAGGGCCATTGAACCCAGCATCCTGTTTCTGACAGTGGCCAATCCAGGTTGCAAGTACCTGGCAGATCCTATAAAGTACATTCACTTCCAGGGATAGCAATAGCTTTCCTTATTCTACCTGCTACTGCTCTCCTCTACCTCATCTCTGCACTGGGGGTGTTAGGGACGGACATTTGGAGGGGGGATTGCATGACTGCATAACCAGCCAGCCACCACCCCTCCTGGTGTTCCATGATTCTGCAGGGATTCTTCATGGACTGGGAAAATCCATGGCAAGGAGGGAAAAGTCAGAGATTAAATAAGTTCAGTGGTTCTGCAGTAGAAAAAAAAAACCAGACTAGATGGGGCTGCTGTTATTAGCCCTCATATTCTGTATTTTAGTGCGTTTCATCAGTGCACAGTGCCAATTGCTGTCACCATGTCTCTCCATTCATTTGTTTATATGTATCAACTTCAAGGTCTCTCTCTGTAGACTGATTTGGCAGGACAGTCTTACTTCTGCCAAAATTCAGCCAAATCCATCTAGGGGGAGGGCCCCTGATAGATGTGCTGGTTGGGGCTATTTGTGAATTGGCTAGAGCAGGCAGAAACCCAAGCCTAAAGCACAAGAAGTCTAAGAAATGCACCTTTCTTGAGTTAAACTAGAAGTGTTATACTTTTCCAACTTGTCTACTCTGTTTAACTGGGCTCCACGGTAGAATTTTGAATGCTATACACCCTGGGTTCTCTCTTAGCTAAATATTATAAGTATAACTTTCAAAACTGCTTGCGTGAACCCATATGTGCGTATACATGGGTGCATGCAAATTTACTACTGAATTTTATATGATATGCGCAGATTATTAAATACAAGTACATTTCCGCACCCACTTGCTCGAATATGTAAAAACCACGAGCCACAGAAGTTCAAACTTATCCAGAAAAGTACTGGCATTTATCCAGATAAGTTCCAATTTATGTGGCTAAGTAGCAGCACTTAGCCAGACACATCTGAAAAGCTCTATTTCTCCATCTAAGTAACATTTTTCGTATGTAAGTATGTAAGATAGTTGGAAAAGTCTAAAAAAAAACCAAACCCATTTATCAGGATAAGTTCACATTTGTCCATCTAAGTAGCAGCAAAGGTGCTACTTAGCTGGATAAGCTGAAATTTAGCCAGATAAGTGTGAGCAAATGATTTATCCGCATATTTGTACTTCAAATTTTAAAGGAATACATGCATAGATTTTACTGGCGTTATTTAGATGCATTTACCCTCATAAGTCAGCTTTTACATGTGGACGTCAGGGGTTTTCTAACATGCACAGCAATGAAATTACCAGTTTTACCAATTGGCCTACCAGTTTACCCAGTCCATCTGCAGCTCATGAAGAATCTCCTGGCTCTTCAGCCTGAAGTCCCCCCTTGTCACCCAGACCCCACCCAGTCATTTTTTCACTTTTAAGATGTTTACGATCGCTTGCAGATATTGAGCAGAAATAAATATATGTAATTTAAAGACTTACACACGTCACTTTGGCAGGTTCTAAAATAGCAACTTATGTGCACAAATGTTGGCCCCTCCCTGGAATGTCTCTGGCCCACCCCTTTTTTTTTTTAACATGTGTGAATTTGTTTACGGTCCCTGTTTTACAGGCATATATTGCAGTTTTTCAGATAGCATATATTCACATATATGCTATCTTACATGCACACATGCTAATTTTTTCATACTCATCTTTTGAAAATCCACTTCTATGTTTTCAGTATTTTTTATCCCTTGTGTGGCCCTTTTTGCCCTAAGTGAGATTTCAAAAAACCTCTTTTATTTTAATAGTGTAAAAGGGGGGGGGGGAGGGATTGTCCTAAAATCCTCTGTCCCGTAATAATTACCTGAGTGTCTCTATAGACACTTACGGATGAGCTCAGAGAGAAGGCATATGTTGAGGATCAGACACTTCTCATTGGGAGTGGTCTTACAGCAAGGAAGATGTTTCTACATAGGGGAGGAACCCAGATGTTCTCTGTTCTATCTCTCCTCCTACGAAGATGGCTGTGGCTCAAGGTCAGAGGCCTCAGGCCTTCTCAGAGAGGGAGTAAAGGTTGGAGTCTAGGAGCAAAGGACAGTTGTCAGGCTGGTGACCCTGCCCAAAGAATTTCTGACTGAAGGAGTAGAAGCTGAGTGCCCAGGAGGATTCTCACAAAAGGAGGAAGCAAGTCAAGTTTCTGCTGGGAGGAGGGAATCAACAATCCTATCCAGGTACCAATATGTGAAAGTTTAAGAAAGGAGAAGCTCTGCTAGGGGTGTGGGAGAAGAAACTTCTCCTAGACTGTTGCTGACCTGTGACTGAACTTTTTGGACTGTTTGGATTTTTCTGTTTCTGTATGGATGTCAGTGGAAGAAACCTCACACTTTGTAACATTATCCACATTGATCAAGTGTGTCTGTATATTTTTCCTTTTGGTCTAACAGTGTGGACAGTGGATTTTTTATTTTTTTACTGAATGATGTGTGTGTCCTAATGCTGTGGGCACTGAAGCTATTGCTTCTTTCCACTGAAGAACCTCAGGGGCGACAGTGAATCGACCAATATCTTGTAGCACACAAATGTGCCCCCTTTACAATAGCTGAGGACAGGGGGGTTGCATTAGGAATTGAAAACTCAGGTTCAGAAGCCACAATAATGTGGTTTTTTTTCTGGAATCCTCATATCTGTTTCTAAATGTTTCACCCATTAGTAGGTCTTAGGGGTACATTTGGGATTGGTGGGACAAGCATACACCTCACAATTCCTTGGATTCTTTCCTGACTAGGGAAAAGCAAAAATCTTTCAAGGCCCTTAGGCGTAGAAGATCAGCTGATAAAATCCCAGTACAGTAAAATACACACCACACCAGTTTGGGGTTGTTCAAAAAAATCAATCCCTTTACTGGGTATTTAAAAGCACTTGAATAATAATAATAATTTTTGTATTTATATTCCCCTTTTTGTGACACTTCAAAATGGATTATATTCAGGTATTATAGGAATTTCCCTATCCCCAGAGGGCTCTCAATCTAAGTTCAATAGATGGGCCACTTGAAAATAGTGCAATCCCTACAGAAAACAAGATTAGATACAGTCCAAGTATCACAGTCCATGCACAATCTGTACACACTAAGAGTTTCTTCCTCCACTATGCTCCAATCTACGTACTCTTTAGAAGTGGGGCCCTTCATGGTACCTGTGGCACAGAGCTCCTCCTTCATTAGGAAGAGTGGAAATTCCTCCTGAGAAAATGTCAGTTGAGTCCGTGTGGAAAAATTCTTTCAAGAGGAACTCTGCAGCAGGGATACTAGCTCGGTGGTCCTACTTCCTGACTCTATACAGCAATTCTTCTTCTCAAAACACTTCCTGAATGAAATCAAGATGTATTGTTTGGCATGAACTCCTCTTTCCCCAAAACTGGCCTCTGGCCCTTTCCTGCTGGCAAGTCCCCCTAGACCTAAGCTGCTTCCAAATACCGATGGCCTGGGTGCTCCTCCCTTGATCCTCAGTCACCCTCCTAGGACAGAAGACTGGGAGAAAGAACCCGAGCCAAAGTGAGCTCACGAATTTTGTTCAATCACACTCCATGAGGGACACCTCCCACTGGGGAGTTCGAAGACACTCTTCACTCCTAAATAAAAATAAAGAAAGAAATAGACTTGACATCAGACATCCATGGTCTGGGAAGGCTGTGATGTATTTAGTAAGGGATACTTTGGTAACATGAGCAAAACTGAAAAACAGCAATGCCCATCTGCCCCGGGGTAAAAGAATGTGATGTGCTAATGAATCTCCTGCTGATGATTGAAACATTAAAAATTACAGGCAATGGTGAGAATTTTTTTTTAAGTCCTGACCAAGCTAAAATCATTAAAAGTCAGACTCCATACAGACACCTCTCTGCTGGATCCAGTCAGTGCAGAATAGTCCCTTTTTCATAACTTCTAGAGCACTTTCAAACCAGATCTTACATCACTGGGCATGTTTTCTTAATAAAGCTTCAGTCCCGCTTGGCCTGGCCCTGGCCCTGTGCCATCACTGTATGCATTTTAAGTAGCTAAAAATTCAATGTAAATGAAGCTATTGGCCTCAGAAGAAAAAAAAAAAAGCCTTGTTTTGCTTCTATTCTGAGCTTTCAGAAAAACACAGAAGGAAATTATACTGTTGCTGCTTTCCAAGTGCCACGCAGCTGAAGCTGCATTTTTGGCAGCCCTGACCCATCTCCCACTGTTTACTGTGCAAGGCAGAGAGGCTGTCTGACTAAAGTCGGCTAATTATTAACTGCTGGGCTAGGGTTGTCGCAGAGCAAGTGCGCTTCCTCACCCAGCCCTACCTGCCACACAGCCGAAGGAGCTCACCAAGCTGGCTTTCACCAAAGGAGCCACGTATAAAGCAAAGCTAGATTTTAGGAACAAACAGATGCCTTCATAAACTGCTTCTGTCTACTGCATGTTGTCTAGGAAAGCGAGGATAAACCCTCCTTTCTTTTCCTCCATTAGTTTCTGCTGGAGAGAAATTCCTCGTTAAGGTGACCACCAGCGCATCTCCAGAATAAAGTTAAGGTTCCTAACTGACTCCATTTTTTTCAGGACAGGTCGATCCAGTCCTGGCTTTGCTCCACTGCAGGCATAGACCTGTAGTACCTGTGTTTTTCTATGGGAAATCAGAACTAAAAGCCCCTGCATGTAATGCGATAAAACATGGACTGGATCAGCCTGTGCTGAATAAATGGAGTCAGCTGGTAACTCTAAAGCAGTGTTTCCCAGCCGGTGTGCTGCGGCACACTAGTGTGCCGTGGCTGAAGCGCAGGTGTGCAACGGCTGCATTCTTCTTTTCTCTTTGCCTCATGGCCTGTAGGATGTCTTCCCACTAGCAGGGGGGCATGGAAAAGCAGCACTTATTGGCAGCTGCTCCTGCTTTCCCCTCTGCTGGCTCTCCCCTGCAGCAGAAATTGCATTGGACTCTGTAGGCTTGTGAGACTTGTTGGTCCCCTGCAGTTCAGATTGCAGAGGGAGGCTGGCAACAGGGCTGGTGCAAGGGTATTGTGTGCCCTAGGCGACCCTTGTGCTGCCGCCCCCCCCCCCCCCTCCCCTGGTCGCGCCCCCTCCCAGGTCGCGCCCCCTCCCTACCTGTTTCGGCACTGACAGTGTGCTTCTCAGGGCGCCGAACCGTAAGGGGTGCCGAAGAGCAGCCACGTGGTGCCACGAGCGGGGCCTATCCCACTCGTGGCAAAGAGAAATAGAAACTGTCGGCGTTGAAACAGATGGGGGGGGCGCGATACTGTGTGCTTCTCAGGGCCGCGAGCAGCACTGAAAAGCATACAGTCTCTATTTGTTTGCTGCAAGCGGAATAGGCCCCGCTCGCGGCACCATGTGGCTGCTCTTCGGCGCCCCCTACAGCTCGCCGGCCCTGGCTGGCAAAGGAAGAAGAAGCAGCACTCAGTAAGCCTGCTCCCAGACTTTTGCTGTTCAAGGATTAGGGGTGGAGCGGGGAAAAGGATAGATGAATGTGCCACAGGGTGTGGGGGAAAGAGAAGGGAAGATGATGATGCTAGGGGTGGGGGAGATGGAAGACTGGTGACGTCAGTTGGGTGGGGAAATGGAGAGAGAAGGAAGTTGATTATGCCAGGGGATGAGGGAGAGGGAAGAGAAGGCGATTGGCATGGGGAGTGGAGGAAGAGGGAGAGATGATGCCAGGGGATGGAGAGAGAGTGAAATTGATGATGCCAGTGGGTGAAGGAGAGGGGTAGAGGCAGAGGGAGGGAGATGATGCAGGGGGGCAAGGGAAGGTGATGATGATGATTGGGGGGTGAAGGGAGAGGGAAGGTGATGATGATGTGGGTGGTGGGAGAGGGAAGGTGATGATGCCAGGGTGTGGGATAAAGAGAAAGAAGGAAAGGGAATGTGGTGATGATGATTATGCCACAGGTGAGGAAGTGGAGAGAGGTGATGTTGATGCTAGGGAGTGAGGGAGAGGGAAGTTGATGATAATACGAAGGAGGGGGAAGAAATGGTGGGACATAGAAGGTGATGATGATGATTCCAGGGGCATGGGGGATAGGGAAGGGAAGAAGTTGATGATGCCAGGGTAGAGGCATGATTATGATGCTGGGGGAAGAGGGAAGGGAGAAGGTGATGATGCCAACGGGTGGAGGAAAGGAAAGAGAAAAGAAGGTAATGATGGGGAAGTGGGTGGTGTGCCACAACAAAGTGAGCCCTGTGTCAGGTGTGCCACTGTTGCGCTGGTGGTGGACCCTTGGCCAGAGGTGGGGTTAACGCTACCCATAGGGCAAGCTCCACAGGTCCCCACTGTCGGGAGGCGGAGCTGACTAGGAGACAGAGGCCAACTGGAGCTTCGCCAATACCAGCCCTTGTTCCCCATAGGTTGAGCCCTTGGGTGCCAGGGCCAGCTGGTCTTAGGCAGGCCTCCGTGTGATGACTCCCAATAGATGAGGTGTAAGGGTTCCGGGAACCAGCAGAGGTATCAAGGGAACAGCGTAGATCCGGACAAGGCAGGGATCCAGAGACCCAGGCGCCAACAAGAACAGGGCGAATACAGGGGGCGCCCAGGTAATAGAGGCCGAAGCCGAAAAGCCAAGTCCAGGGAGAATCCAAGACATAGTCAAGGCAAGCTGATGTCAGGCCAGGCGGCTGAGCAAGACAAGTCATAGCAGAGCATGGATCAAAGCCAGAGAGTCAGTCCTGAGTGTAGTCCAACGTAGCAAGGGTCAAGCCAGAGAATCAATCTGACGAGTCTAGGTAGGGACCAAGGTACGGGTCAGGAGCAGGAACCAGGAACGGAGTCAGGATCAGGAACCAGGAACGAAGTCAGGATGAGGACTCAGGAAGCGATGGGCAGCTAGCACATGAACAAACGTGGAGACCTGTTGCCAAGGCAGGGAACTAGTGGCGGGACCCTGCCTTAAATAGCAGGGTCCGATGATGTCATTATCCGGAGCCGCAGGCTAGTTTCTCGCCACGGCCCCTTTAAAAGTATGGGAGGCGCGCGCGTACCTAAGCCAGAGCCCACAGGAGGCCGGATGACGGTGTCTCCCTACAGCCCATGCCGGGAGGTCAGTGGAGGAGTCAGGAACAGCTAAGAGGGCAGTATGTGCAAGGGGGCATAGGCGGCTGCCGACAGCCGCGAGCGAGGATGGTCCGGGTCCAGGAGCAGAGCTGCAAGAGTGAGTAGGCCCAGTCGTGGGCCTGCCGCGGATGGGACACGTAACAGCCACGAAACAAAAACAAATTGGGAAGCACTGCTCTAAAGGATATCCCTTTGGTAAAAACCATATCACACATTTCCACGTTTAAAAGCTCAAGCTTCATCTGGCTCCCTTCCCACCCCCCAGCAGTCAGATCAGAGATGGCAGGATAGCCCCTTGGGGACACAGTAAGCTGCGCTCCAAGTTTCTGTGGCTGCTTCTCTTTCTCCTATGTGTGCCGATTACAAAGGAAGTACACATCAACAGAGTGAAAAGCAGCCAAGGGACAGGGAGCACATACTCTGCCCATAAGAAGCTGAGAGGATTCTAAGGGAAAAGAGGGGGAGATGAAGGAGAATCTAGGGAGATGGGGAGAATTAGAGAGGAAGCTAAGGGAAAGGATGGAAGAGATGAAGAAGAGGAGAGGAGGGGATGTGAGGAATACTGCGAAGGGAGAGCAGAGATAGAGATGAGCTTAAGGGGGTGAGAGAAAGATGGAAAGATACCTGTGTAAAAAAGGTACCTGTGTAAAAAAGTGTAAAACATTGATAAGACAGGCGAAGAGAGAATTTGAAATGAAGTTGGCCATAGAGGCAAAAACTCATAATAAAAACTTTTAAAAATATATCTGAAGCAAGAAAGCTATGAGGGAGTCGGTTGGACCATTAGATGACCGAGGGGTTAAAGAGGCTCTTAGGGAAGATAAGGACATTGCAGAAAGACTAAATGAATTCTTTGCTTCTGTGTTTACTAATGAGGATGTTAGGGAGATATCAGTTCCGGAGATGGTTTTCAGGGGTAATGAGTCAGACGAACTGAACGAAATCACTGTGAACCTGGAAGATGTAATAGGCCAGATTAAGAAACTAAAGAGTAGCAAAACACCTGGACCGGATGGGTATGCATCCTAGGGTACTGAAGGAACTCAAAAATGAAATTTCTGATCTATTAGTTAAAATTTGTACCCTATCATTAAAATCATCCATTGTACCTGAAGACTGGAGGGTGGCCTATGTAACCCCAATATTTAAAAAAGTCTCCAGGGGCGATGCGGGTAACTATAGACCAGTGAGCCTGACTTCAGTGCCGGGAAAAATAGTGGAAACTATTCTCAAGATCAAAATCGTAGAGCATATAGAAAGACATGATTTAATGGACACAGTCAACATGGATTTACCCAAGGGAAGTCTTGCCTAACAAATCTGCTTCATTTTTTTGAAGGGGTTAATAAACATGTGGATAAAAGTGAACTGGTAGATGTAGTGTATTTGGATTTTCAGAAGGTGTTTGACAAAGTCCCTCATGAGAGGCTTCTAAGAAAACTAAAAAGTCATGGGATAGGAGGCAATGTCCTTTCGTGGATTACAAACCGGTTAAGAGACAGGAAACAGAGAGTAGGATTAAATGGTCAATTTTCTCAGTGGAAAAGGGTAAACAGTGGAGTGCCTCAGGGATCTGTACTTGGACTGGTGCTTTTCAATATATATATATATAAATGATCTGGAAAGGAATACGACGAGTGAGGTAATCAAATTTGCGGATGATACAAAATTATTCAGAGTAGTTAAATCACAAGCGGATTGTAATACATTACAGGAGGATCTTGCAAGACTGGAAGATTGGGCATCCAAATGGCAGATGAAATTTAATGTGGACAAGTGCAAGGAGTTGCATATAGGGAAAAATAACCCTTGCTGTAGTTACAAGATGTTAGGTTCCACATTAGGAGCTACCACCCAGGAAAAAGATCTAGGCATCATAGTGGATAATACTTTAAAATCGTCGGCTCAGTGTGCTGCAGCAGTCAAAAAAGCAAACAGAATGTTAGGAATTATTAGGAAGGGAATGGTTAATAAAACAGAAAATGTCATAATGCCTCTATATTGCTCCATGGTGAGACCACACCTTGAATACTGTGTACAATTCTGGTCGCCACATCTCAAAAAAGATATAGTTGCGATGGGGAAGGTACAGAGACGGGCAACCAAAATGATAAAGGGGATGGAACAGCTCCCCTATGAGGAAAGGCTGAAGAGGTTAGGGCTGTTCAGCTTGGAGAAGAGTTAGCTGAGGGTGAATATGATAGAGGTCTTTAAGATCATGAGAGGTCTTGAAAGAGTAGATGTGAATCAGTTATTTACACTTTCAAATAATAGGACTAGGGGGCATTCCATGAAGTTAGCAAGTAGCACATTTAAGACTAATCATAGAAAATTCTTTTTCACTCAATGCACAATAAAGCCCTGGAATTTGTTGCCAGAGGATGTGGTTAGTGTAGTTGGGTTCAAAAAAGGTTTGGATAAGTTCTTGGAGGAGAAGTTCATTACGGCTATTAATCAAGTTTACTTAGGGAATAGCCATTGTTATTAATTGCATCAGTAGCATGGGATCTTCTTAGTGTTGGGGGTAATTGCCAGGTTCTTGTGGCCTGGTTTGGCCTCTGTTGGAAATAGGATGCTGGACTTGATGGACCCTTGGTCTGACTCAGCATGGCAATTTCTTATGTTCTTAAGAAGGGAAGATGGAGAAGATCATGATGGGGGAAATGGAGAGGAATCTGGAAGGATCAGAGGGGAGGGGAGAAGGAGAAGGAAGGATGAGGATTATATACGAGGAAAGGATTATATACAAGTGAAATGAGGATCCCACCCCTGGGGTGGGATCCTCATTTCACTTGTATATAATCCTTTCCTCCCTGTCCTCACCCTCATTTTCCCCTATTTAAACTTATACCCCTTCATTCCTTTTTCTCTCCTACAGTTTCCCTGATACTATAATAAGTTATGTTATTATAACTAATCCATAATATATTATCTATATATATCTATTTATATTTGTATAACCTGTTTTTGTTAATGCATTTAACTGTTTTAATGTATTGGTTCCCAGTTGTTTTCATACTGTTTTATGTACAACGCAATTGCGTATTTTTTCGTTCTCTGTACACCGACGTGATATCTCTGATGAGCGGCGGTATATAAAAACCAATAAATAAATAAATAAATAAATAAAAATGACAGTGAGATCAGAGGAGTAAGGTATTTTTGATGTACAATATTTATTTATCTATCAATCCATACTTTACAAAATATATTGCTCAGGGTGGTTTACAAAGTAACATCACAACAACTTACATCACTAAAGATCAAATTAAAATAAAATAAAAATAGACATAACAGATTTATTTATTTATTTATTTATTTATTTCGGATTTTTATATACCGACATTCTCAATACAAGTATCGAATCAGGTCGGTTTACATATAACAAAACTTTTGCACAAATGGCGTTACATGGAACAGCGTTTCTTAACATATAACGTATAACATATAGCATTTAGCATATAACCTATAACATATAGATATTAATAATAAATTAAATTAAATATTACATGGATAATAATAATAGTAACTCATCAACAGGACGTAGGTAAATATTCGGCATGTTTATAGCGAGAATAAATATCTAGAAAAAAATTAAAGGGTAGACTAAATTGAGATTTGAGGGTGCACAGACCATGTTGATGTGCAAAGTATGCGAGAAATCCATGAGTTAAGGAAGACAGATGAATCAGAGAAGAAGTCTTTAAGAAGTCTTTAAGAAGTCTTTAAGAAGTCTTTAAGGTGAGAAGTTCAGATCTGACGTAGTTGAGTTTTGATGGGGGGTAAAGGTGAAACTGGATCTGTTGTTGAGCTATTTTTCTTTTGGCCGGTGTCTAAGTAAGCTTGTGATTCTGTATATGTTTGCCTGAAAAGCCACGTTTTTAGATTTTTCTTAAAAGTTAGATGGCAGGTCTCTTGGCGTAGATCTGGCGGTAGTGAGTTCCAGAGTGTGGGTCCGGCTGTTGAGAGTGCTCGTTTTGTTAATGTGGTTTTGATCGGGGGAGCATATAAGGAACCTTTGTAGTTGTGCCTGATGGGTCTTTGAGATGTGTGAAGGCGGAGAAGCGAATTTAGATTTAGGTGAGCGATGCCCATTATGTCCTTGTGGATCATTGATAGAGTCTTGTAGGTGATTCTAGCTTTTATAGGAAGCCAGTGTAGGCTGTGAAGAATAGGTGTTATGTGGGCTCTTTTATTAGTGTTGGTGAGTAGCCTTGCTGCTGCATTCTGCACCATCTGTAATGGTCTAGTGGATAAAGCTGTCACAGATGTGTCACTTCTGCATTCTGAGGCTGATGGAATATAGTGCACTCAGCTTTGGACACGCTGGAATAACTTCCAATGCAGTAATGGGGTTTAGCCATCCAAAACACGTGTCCAAACAAGCTCGTAGCTATTAGTGCTCATCACATGTAAATGCCATGTAGATGAGGAGTAGCTTGCTTATTACGGCAGTTACTATCCTAAACCAATTAAGCCTGATACATCACTTTGAATGTATATACAGCGTTGCACTCTACTTCTACGGCAGGGGGAAATGCGGAAAAGAAGATTTGCATTCAGACAACAACCAACAAGGACTGAACTTCACAATATGGGTAAACAAATAAGCGTGGGGGTAGCTTGCTTATTTCGGCGGTTACTACCCTAAACCAATTAAGTCTGATACATCACCTTGAATGCATATACAGCGTTGCTCTTTGCTTCAATGCCAGGGGGAAATACAGAAAACAGGATTTACATTCAGACAATATCCAACAAGGCATTGATCTGTGCAGTCTGGGTAAACAAGCATCGGGGTAACTTGCTTGATGCGGCTGTTACTACCCTTAACCATTAAGCCTTATGCTCACCTTTGATGCAACTCCAACATTACTCTCTGCATCAATGACAGGGGAGGGCAGGAAATTTGAATCAAACAGTTACCAACAAGGGCCCTGAACTTGGTGGTCAGTGAAACAGATAAGTATGGGAAAATAAGTGTGGGAGCTTGCTGGGCAGACTAGATGGGCCGATTGGTCTTTTTCTGCCGTCATTTCTATGTTTCTATTACTGACGAAGCAAAAAAAATCACTCTGTGCCCAACGCGTATTTCTTAACACAGAAAACCTTATGCCTGCCCCGGAGCAGGTGTAAAGTCTTGTCATGTGTCAAAGGCTCAACTTAAGAACAAAAAATACTGCTTTTCTGTGGCTTCTCTTAACTTAGTATCGTCGTGATACTAAGTAGGAGGAACCGCAGAAAGCAGTACCATGCAAAATTAAGAAGGCTTGCCTGAAAAAAAAAAAATTCCTGGGTGTACAATATACACCCTCAATATACACGCTCAGGGCCGTGTATATTGTGCTGGTCAATTACCTGCTGTGGGATAAAACTGATGCTCATATTGATCGTCCGTTTATCCCAACCTGCACACAGCCACCTCTCCTGGGCACTCGATTCCAAGGACGCACTAGGGACGCACAGTTTCCCCTGGCGTGTCCTTTTTAATGCAGCAGTTCATTAGCATATTACATCGCGTGCCCAGGAGAGGTGGGCCGTCAATACGAGCGCCCATTTTTAGTGCGTTTATATTGCATTGGCCTGTCTGTATACAAACTGCATCCCAGTAGCATCATTACTTTCAAACATCATTGTTGAAAACTAAGAAAAATCTGAATTCGTATTCATATGTCAAATGCCTTTATGAATAGAAAGTTTTTAAATTTCTCTTAAATTCCTTTACTTCTGTGATCACTCTCAGTGAATCTGTTAGCGCATTCATAAGAACATAAGAACATGCCATGCTGGGTCAGACCAAGGGTCCATCAAGCCCAGCATCCTGTTTCCAACAGTGGCCAATCCAGGCCATAAGAACCTGGCAAGTACCCAAAAACTAAGTCTATTCCATGTTACCGTTGCTAGTAATAGCTAGTAATAGCAGTGGCTGATTCCAGAAATTAGTATCAGCAATCAAGAAAATGTATTTCTAGTAGTGTCTAATCTTGCAATTTTTAGTGCTGGGACATCCAATAAGCTTTTGTCTGCAGATTGTAGTTGCCTAGAGGGTTTATACATATGGAGAAAGGTGCATTGCCAGATTGAAGAGTTATTATGAAGTAACTTGAAAATTATTACTAATATCTTATATTGAATCCAGAATGTAATTGGTAACCAGTGTAGAGAGTATAAGCGGGGAGATATATGTTCTCTGCAACTAGTTTGTTAAGAATTGGGCAGCGGAATTTTGAATCAGTTGTAATGGATGAATTGTACATGCAGGTATCCTAAACATAAAGAATTGCATTAATCCAGATTGTTTAGAATCAGGGCCTATTGTACCACATGAAATCATAATTATCTAATACATGTTTTAAACATTTAAGTAAGTGTATTTTGTAAAAGGAAAGCTTTACAACTCATGATATGTGCTGTTGCATTGACAAAGTGGAGTTGATGGTTGCTCCCAAATTACGTGCTTTTTGTATCAACAGAATTTGATGCTGATCAATAGACAAAGTCCTAAATCTGCTCATCTGTGACAAGCATGGAATTAGTTCAATTTTCTTTTCATTTATGGCCAGACTAAAAGCAGGACAATTGCATGCCCTGCTTTTGCTTAAGCAGACCATAAAACAATTTCTTTAAAAACTGGACAGTCCTAAAGCAGGACACCTGATTAGCTTATTCCTCCAGTCCTGCACCAGCCTGTTAAACATGGTTGCATGCTGTGTTTGCTCTTGGACGCTGTCTTTCTGTCTTGTAATAATCTTTGCTCACCACTTTCCCCTTGCAATGTAGAGCTCCAGTTGATCTTGTACCCTCTTTTCAATATTAGCCTGTTTTACCCTTCTCCAGTACTGCATTACCTTACTTGTACACTGGTACATTTGATTCTTTTGAGCACTTTCCCTTGAATGCTTTCACTCTTAGATTTTGTCATTAGCCTCTGTTAGATTTTGTCAAGTTGAAAATAAAAGAATTGCCTGGTGAATAGCCCCCAAAAGAGCCTGGATGGTATCCTAGGAATGTGGTCCAGACAGAGAGAGAATACCCAGTCAGCTTTGTTATTGTAATTAATGTCATGCCATATATGTGACTTGGAAACACAGTCAGAGAACCATGTTTATTTTCTGAAACTGTGAAGCTTCCACAGATGTGGTTAGATTGATGTGTGTCAGAAGGGCTCAGAAAAATTGCTGACATTTCTTTTTCAAGGCCTTAATTCAAAATGTAACCACATGCATGAGAAAATAGTAGGTACGAGAAGAGAAGCCCTGGAATGTCAGCACACTGTTCTGAAATCAGAAACCAGGCCAGTTGCACATACAGTATAGTGTGTGTGTGTATAACACCAGTGCAGCTCTCTTGTGATTCCGAATACAATTAATAGATAAGATCTGGTTTACAGTGACTAGGACAGAGCACATTGTGGTCATTTTTCCCACTAATTTTTTTCTCCCATTTTTGTTCATTACCACAAATACTGATAAATTCCCGGGGGGTGGGGGGGAGGAATTAAATGAAAACGGAAAACAAAAAACCCTAGGTACGTATTACAGTAGGCATTGACCTGCTGGGTGAATGGTTTTTTGTTTCTTTAGGACTAGCTGGCATCGATCTGGGTTTTATATTACAGAGGGCAACAGCCTGCTGGGCGAATAACCATGAGGTCATATTCAAAAGCCATTTATCCATCTAAATGGCTAGCCAGCTATATTCAAAGCCGCATAAGAATTCAGCTGCATAAGTCGGGGGTGATCCAGAGGCGGGCAGGAGGCATTTCCAGGCAGGGCAGAATTAGCCACATTGGTTATGGTAATGCCGTAGAGCTGTCCTAAATTTGGCCGGATATACTTATCCAGGTAACTTTAAGATAGCCGGGGATATTCAGTATCATGGCTGTACCTCTGAATATCCCCATTAAGTTAGCCGGATAGCTATAACTTAACCAGCCATTTTTAGTTGGCATTGGAAGTCAAGTAGTCATTGATTTCTTCTAAGTAGGTAGTGGTGGGGGAGAGGGGGGAGTGCGCTCCATAGCTCTGGTGCTGCACCGCTGAAAGCTCTGGACTTTGTTTTTTTTTTCTGTCAGAGTGTTTTGAGGGGCTTGAAGAAACTTTTTTATTTTTGGTGGGGGAGGGGGGGTGATACACTTTGACATTTTTGGTCAGATATGTGGGGTCCTCGAACGTAAGAGAAAGGATCTTAAATTGGATACACAGAAACACGGGGAACCAGTGTAGGGAGATTAAGGAGAGGAGACATGCCCATGTTCTGGCAGCAGCATTGTTCATTGTTATTTTAGTTAATCCTAGGTAGATGGCATTGCAATCATCTTAAGCATGCAACTACTATTGCTTGTATGACTGTTTTGGTTGACGGTTGGCTGCAAAAAGGGACACAATTATTTCACCATTCGGAGGCACCAGAATGCTTTGCTTTCTTTGTCACTGCCATTATTTCGCTCTCCATGGACAGTGTGTAGTTTAAGATGATTCCTCAACCCTTTACCTCATGCTGTGGATACAGAGAGGCAGCATCTAAGATAAGTTGGGGGGGCATTATCAGATCACAGTGAATTGCTAATCCAGAGAATTTCCATTTTGTCCCTGTATTTCAGAAGTCAGTTGCTGGTTATCCAGATTGTTACCTCCTTCAGGCATTGTTTCAGAGCACTGGTTCTTCCCCAGATGTTTGATGTTGCCATGAGGATTTGCATACAACAAACTATGAGGATCCTGAAGTGCCTCATTGGCTTGGTTTTGTCTGGTGGGATGTGCACAGCGAGAGTAACTTTTGTACCTGCTCACTGTCCATTACTATTAATAGAGGATCTTTTTGAGGCAATTGTTTTTCCAATGAGGATTTGCATGTCAATGATCAGTAGAGATGCATGCATCTAAGTCCAGATCTTCTTATTTCAATCCTCCCTTTACATAGGTTTGTAATTCCAATCCCTGCTGAGTTCTGATCCACTCATTAAAGGGTTAGGGATTTGGATTTTGTGATGGGGACAGGCTTAACCGGTAGGACCCTAAAGAGCAGGGGGGTTTTCAATCCAGTCCTCGGGACACACCTAGCCAGTCAAGTTTCCAGGATATTTACAATGAATATGCATGAGATAAATTTGCATACAATGGAGGCAGTGCATGCAAATCTATCTCATGCATATTCATTGTGGATATCCTGAAAATCTGACTGGCTGGGTGTGTCCCGAAGTCTGGGTTGAGAACCCTTGCTAAAAAGGATAACTTAAAAATAAATAGTCCACACTCCAAGTATTGTATTCCTGAAAGGAATGAAAAAGTCAGCATACAAAACTACATACAGTCCAGAGTATTAAAAAACCTGTTCTTTAGATTCAATACTCAACTGTAGATACAGTTCTTTATGCCACTTAAGTCGATTAAAAAAATACATTGGACTCTTATTATTCACAAAACGGCCTTTTACTCTTCTGACTTCCACAAGAACTTTTAGAGACTTCTCCTTTTCGTTCACTAAATTACTCACAGATAGCTGACTTGACCAGAAAAAATACTATCCCTGTTGTCTAAGGGCTGGATCTCTTAAGGTCAACTCCATGCAACTTATAGGAATTCCCCTTTCTTAGAGATCAATTGCAGCCACAAGCAGAGGATAGTCCCTTTGCTCTCCCTTTCTGACTTCCCCAAGACATCTCTCTTCAGGTCTCATGGACTTCCCTTTTACAGATTTACTCTTTTTTTGTCACCTCACCCCCACCCTCATTGGGTATGGATTATCCTGTCACTCCCAAATGACACTACTCCCACTGAACCTCCCATTACTAGAAAGTTCCCATGAGTGTGTGAAGCATACATCAAATAGGATGGGAGATGGGACGTATCCTAAAGTTCACTACTATCTCAGGGCAAACTTTGGGATATAAGATTTAGAAGATTTTGCATTCCAAATTATTTCCTGTGATCTACCAGTAATGTTCATGTAAAGTTAACGAAGGTTACCCCTTTCCTTCATCATCAACTTCAAGACTTTAGGGATCCACAATGTTTATCTCATGCCCTGTTGAATTCATTTACTGCTCTCATCCTCACCACTTTTTTTGGGAGGACATTCTTTGCATCCACCACTCTCTCCATGAAGAAATATTTACCGATGTTGGTTCTGAGTCATCCTCCCTGGAGTTGCATATTGTGACCCCTAGTTGGTTTTCTTTCCAACAGAAAAGGTTTGATGTTTGTGCATCGTTAATACATTTCAGGTATCTGAAGGTCTGTATCATATCTCCTCTGCTCTTCCTTTCCTCTAGGGTATGCATATTTAAATCCTTTAGCCTCTCCTCATAGGTCTTCTGAAACAGACCCCACACTATTTTGGACACCTTCCTCTGGACATTTTCCATCCTATTCCCATCCCCCTTGAAATATGGTCTTCAGAACTGAACACAGTACTCCAGGAGAGGTTTGTACAAGGGGATTATTACCTCTTTTTCCTTGCTGGTTACTCCTTTCTTTCTGGGTAACCCTACTGGATTAGCTACCGCCTTGTCTCATTGCTTCACTGCCTTCAGATCACCAGACACAATCATCTCAAGGTCCCTCTTCTTGTCCATGCACAATAGTTGTTCACCTATATCTCATACAGGTCTTTTGGAATTTTATATACCCCAGGTACATGACTTTGCACTTCTTGGCATTGATTCTCAGCTGCCAAATCTTCAACCACTCTTCAAGTTTACTTAAATCATTTTTCATTCTCTCTACTCCTTCAGGTGTGTCCACTCTGTTGCAGATCTTAGCATAATCTGTAAAAATGCAAACTTTTTCTTCTAAACCCTCTGCAATGTTGCTCATGAAGATATTGAACAGAACTGGTCTGTGGTAAGATTATTTTAGGCACATTAGCTAGATCCCCAGAAGACTTTGTACAGCGAATAGACAGCTATGGATCAGAACAGGTTCCAATGATTGATGAGTATGAATCAATATATTGCAGGTGATTTGAGTTCAGGGATTGTATAAAAGGCATGACACTATTACCATTTGTTCCCACATTTCTGAGACATTCTGGCAACAGTGAGCTGATAAAGGAACATGTGGTATCTCTGGGGACACCAAAGACATTTGGTATTTCTTATCACCTGGGAAGATCAAATCCTAAAGACTAGTACCCATATCAATGAGCTGATAATAAGTTAAACAACTGATGTCCTTTACCAAATGAGAGATCAGAGGGCTGGTACTGAAATACCTTCCTGGGTAAAAGTGCAAACTGAAGCACTTAACTTGCAGAGAGGGATATATAAAGCATAGCATTTGCTTATTTTAGTTGGATGAGCTGAACAGACCAGAGGTGTCTTCTTCAGAGTCCCCGGATCCGAGTCCACCAGATTTCCTATGATCTATGAGGAGGGCGTATATGGGAGGTGTTCAGGTCTTTTGTTCTTTATTATTCTTTATTAATGTTCTATCTTTATTTCTGTCTGTCTCCCATTTACCTGTATTTCTTTATGTACAGCTTACTGTGATACTGTATTTAATGTTGATATTACTTTGCTGATTTATTATCCATATATTCATAACATTTACTAAACTAAGTTTTGTTTTGCAATATTTGTTTCTTTGTGGTCTATGACATAATATAAAATATACCTCCACACAACCACTGTGCACATGGTCCCAAAACCAAGCCTTGAGGCATTCCACTTCACACCGTTCTCTCTTCAGAGCAGGTTCCATTTACCATTATACATTGTCACTTGTCAGTCAACCAATTTATAATCCACTCCATCACCTTGACGCCCACTCCCAAGCTTCTCATTTCATTCACAAGCCTCCTATGCGGGATCATGTCAAAAGCTTTGCTAAAATCCAAATAAATCACATCAAATGTTCTTCTTTGTTCTAATTCTCTAGTCACCCAATCAAAAAGATCAATCAGATTTGACTGACAGGACTTCCCCTGGTAAGTTCATGCTCCCTCAGGTCCAGCAACCCATTGGGCTGTAGATAGTTCACTATTCTCTCCCTCAGCAGAGTCTCCATTAATTTTCCCATCAGTGAGGTGAGGCTAACTGGCCTATAGTTTCCAGCCTCCTCTCTGCTATCGCCCATGTGAAGCAGGACCACAAATGCTCTACTCCAGTCTTGTGGCACCACTCCCGTTTACAGGGATCTATTGAACAGGTCTTTCAGCAGACCCACCAGCACATCTCTGAGCTACCTTAGATTCCTGGGGCATACCCCAACTGGTCCCAGGGCCTTGTCCACTTTCAGTTTTCCCAGCTCTTTCTCCTCTGTAAACTGGATTGGGTCTACCCACTCCTATCCATACTCTAGTCAATCAGCAATGGTCCTTTGATAGGGTTTTCTTAGTGAACACAGAACTGAATAATTTATTTAATATTTCTGCTATTTCTTCATCTTTCTCCATACATTGCTGTCTGTCTCCTTTCAATTTTACTATACCATCTTGGATCTTCCTCCTCTCACTAATATACCTGAAAAATGTTTTGTTACCTCACTTTAGCTCTTTGGCAATCCTTTCTTCCATTTGACCTTTTGCCTTCCTAATTTCTTTCCTGATTTCCCTCAGCTTCACCAGATATTCTTCCCCGTGCTCCTCCTTTTTGAAACTTTGTACTTCTTGAATGCTGTTCTTTTTGCCTTTATTATTTTAGCCAACTCCTTTGAGAACCAGATTGGTTTCTTTTTCCTCTTACTCTTGTTTACTTTTTTTACATACAGAATTATTTCTTTGTAATAGCTTCTTTTAATATGGCCACTGTTTTTCCACTTCACTTGTCTACCAGGTTTCTTGTTCCTCTTCAAGTTACTTCCCCATTTTACCAAAATCTGTATTCTTGAAACTCAAAACGTGGATCTTTGTTTGACTTCTCTCTATCCTGTTGCAATATCGAACCATACTGTCTGATGATCACTAGTGCTTAAGTGAGCACTTACTGAGACATTATCCCTGTTTGTGAGTACTAGATCGATTATCGTCCCCTCCCTCATGGATTCCATCACCATTTGTTTGAAAAGGGCATCCACTATCTCTCTACCTCTTGCAGATTCTGCAGTAGGGATACTCCAATCCATATCCAGCAGACTGAAATCTCCAATGAGCAACACTTCTCCCTTTTGTCCTACCTTTTGGATGTCTTTGACCAGATCTCTATCCAGTTCTTCAGTCTGAATTAGAGGCCTGTAGACTATAACAGTGTAAATAGAAGTACCATCTTCTTTTTCAGGACAGCTCATAATGCCTCTTCCCCACCCCATGTCCCTTGCATTTCAGTTGCTTGGATATTGTTTTTCACATAAAGAGCTACTCTTCCTCCCATCTTCTCTGTCCTTTCTTAACAAGTTACACCCTGGGATGGCCATATTCAAATGTGATCCAGCTTTGCCTGTCACTAAATTTACTCCTAGGTTTTTCTAGCAGTGGAAAGGGGTTTATTTTTTGAATTCTCCTCTTGCTTTATCCCCACCTTTTTGTAGGGAGACGTTAGAGGTCTACAAAAAAACCCCAGAGCATGTGATTTGGGTCATTGTCTCTATCCAAGAGGAGTGATCAATAGTGTGGTCTTTGCCATAGGTAGACTAAACAGGAGGAGAGAGGGTACCTCTGCTTTGCAGTGGAGAGACCCAAGGAGTAGCTGTTTGAGATTTGAGGATTTTGCCATATTTCGATTTTGAATGGAACCAGTTCCTGACAGAAGGGATTCCCCTCGGCATCTGGAAGGGTTGGCTTTGATTCTTTTTGCCTTTGCTAAGAGATTGAAGAAAGATAAGAGAATGAAGAGTTTTGAAATTTTTGGACATTCCAGTAGGAGTTGCTGGATCTGTTTGATTCTTGGGACTAGTTTTTGGAACCAGTGATTTCCACCTTTCCTCAGCAATTTGCATGCTGGAATGGTAACAGGGATGTCCTATCCTTCAAGGGGAAGGATTGTTGGATATGGAGAGGCATGGATAAGGAGACCACGGTTTTTCTTACACTGATTTCCCTCATGTTGTTTTTTTGATCTTTATAATTCTTGCCTGGATTTTGAATTCTAAACTAAAATAAATTTTTGTTGAATACCAACAAAAGACAATTTATTTCATTTGGATCATAATATAAGAGTAGAACATGTGCTAGTATTTTTCTTTTTTTTTTTCTCTTGTGTCTTTGTGGCCCCTCCTGCAGAACCCCTTGTCCAGTAAGGAAGATCGGTGGTTTATGACTGGAGTGACGCATCCACAGACATGTCCATGCCAAGGGCCCAGCTGAGGTTCCTGGAAGGCATTTAAATATTATTCCTTTCAGAATGAGTTCCCAGATTAGCTCCACTGATGGCCGAGTATCCTAGCAGAAGCTTTCATGGTATTTGATAATATTAAAGGGTTTCTGGGTGCACTAGCTGTATCCTTCATTTTCGGTCACCACTTCATTTTCTGTTGCAGGAGCATCTTCATTTTCTAATGCAGACAAAGTATTATGTAAATGTATCACAGGGGAGAATGCATGACTCTTTGTCACAGGGCTTATTCTACCAGAGCCTACTGTAATCCATGTATTCCTGGATTTGTATCTCTTTTGTAGAAATGGTGGTGGATATCCTGGATGCTGCTCAGTTGAGGAGATTGGGTATCTATGGGGCACACGTCTTACTGTACCAGAGCCCACTGTAAACCATTTTTTCCTGGGTTTCTTAATTGTTTGTGGGAGTTGGAGGTGATATTTTAGATACTGCAAGGTAGGGAAAATTCTTTGAAGCCTAGACAATTCCACTTTCAGATGAATCTGCTCCTTTTTCATAGCAGATAGCTGAAAGCAAATTGGACAAGCCTTAAGTTTCCAAATGTCATGCCTTGGAACAATGAGCACCACAATTGTTACACTTAATAAAAGACAGTCTCTTCCTAAGTGAGAATGACTTGAGTTATGTGAGACTCTGGGATGAAATGTGTGTGTGTGTGGGGGGGCCTCAGATTTGGTGAATGGGGAGAGCGCCTGTGGATATCCAGACTGGGAAGAGGAGAAGAGTGGAGAGTGGGGGATGAAGGGGACACCCAGATTTGTTGGGTGAGGAGGAGGGGAGAATAGGGGACTTCCAGATTGTGGGGAGGGGGAGTAAAGGCTCTGGGATAGGGGAAAGAAAACAGCAAGAACTGCCAGATTGGGGGAGAAGGAGGAGAAGAAACTGGTTATGAGGAAGAGAGTGGGGACTCAAATGTGTGGGCAGAGCAGACACTCAGAGATTGAGTGTGAGGAAAGCAGGGACATGGGAATGGGTGGAGAGAATAGGGAGTTGGTAATTGGATGGGAACATGAGTGAGTGTAATTAGATGGGTTAGTAATTATGAGAAGGGGTGTGAAGGGTGGGGAAAGATTGAGATATAGTGGGAAGGGTTTGGAGGGCTGGAGATGAGGTAAGAGACAGTGGAAAGGAATGGGTCTGTGAAGAGGGTGAGGGAAGGTAGAAATGGGACTAGGAGAGTAGATGGCTGGATAGGGGGTTAGAAACAGAAGTAGGGGGAGAGGATGAGCAACACAGAGCTGGGGCTAACTTGATTGGGATATTCAGCGGCATGGCCGTACCACTGAATATACCCAGCTATCTAGCTAACTTTAGACTTCCTCAATAGCAAGGTCGATATTCAGCGCCACTTAGCCAATTAAGTTTGAGTTATCTGGCTGAGTGGCACTGTTTCAATACTCAGCCATGTTCAGCAGCTGCCACTTAACCGGATAACTATTTATCTGGCTAAATAGTTATCCGGTTAAGTGGAGAATGGGATTGAGGTGTTCCAGCATACAGCTAATTTAGCCAGATAAGTATTGTGTGATAAGCAGCATGAGTGAGCCCTTGTTGCTGTGGCATAGTTGATGCAGCCTCGTAGGTGAACCTATGAGGCTTACGCTGACAGCTGCGAACGCGCCTTGATGTGGGACAAACTGGAGTTTCATTTATACCAGCTGCCTCCCCTCTCTAGGTTGAGCCCTTGGGTTCTGGTGGCCAGCCGGACGTAGGGGGTCCCTAGGGCACTGGATTGAGCAAGAGTCCAGAGGCATGCTAGGGTCAGGACAGACAGCAGACAGGAGAGACAAGGAACATGCCAATGTTCACGGCAGGTAAGTGTAGACAAAGTAGAGTGCAAGAGGTCAGGTCCAGGTGGCAAGCAAGTGTAGTCAGGTCTAATGAAAGAGATCAGGTTCAGAGGAACAGGACAAGGAAAGATGAAGACACACAGGAGACACTGGACAAGACAGCAGGGCCGGGCAAGGCAAAGCTGGTGCATAGGAACACAGGAACAAGCAGGAACTCAGGAACAAGCAGGAACATAGAACAACCAGGAACGAAGAAGCAACACGCATTGCTATTAGGCAGGAGAACCATTGCTGAGGCGAGATAATGCTGCAAGCCCCTTGCTTAAATAGCCCACTCCGGCTGACATCATTGGGAGGAGCTGCACAGTAATTCCCGTCATGGGAATTATGTTATATGCGCACATTGCATATGCGCTCCTAAAGGAAGACAGCAGCCTGGCGGGCATCAGCGGTGGTCAACAGTATGCAGCAATGGTATTGTTCTGCCATGACAGGAAGCATCTGGCCGCTGGCAGCGGTCAGCGGTTGGGGTGAGTGTGGTGGTTTGCAGGGCAGTCCTGTGAACCATCAAACATAACATGCTGATATTCAGCCTTATCCGGCTAAATTAGTCAAATATTGAACAGGTCTAAAGTTAGCCAAATAATCTTACCCAGCTAACTATTAGATATCTGGGTATATTCAGTGGTGCAGGTAAATTACTAAATATCCCGGACATGTTAGCCAGTTATGTTTATCTAGCTAATTTGCTCAGCCGGATAGCAGCTGAATATGGACTATCATTCAGTGGGCCATACTAAAATGTAACTGTTTTCTCTCTCAAACATGTGATAAAGTTGTCAAGGGATTCACCCTTTCTAATCTGCAGCAGCTAAATATATATCTTTCATATATTACATTTTTGAAGGCCTTAAAGAAGCTTCCAAAACATCATGGTTGGCTTTTGTATCCTTTCTCTTTTTCTCTATAAGGTTAAATTGTACTTATAAACATGACAATATTCAGTACCCATTACTTTCCTCAATGTAGCTGCCTGCATTTTGGCTGACTTCTCATTTAAGCCTGTGGCTACAGAACAGCCTTCAAATTTTGCCCTGAAATGTTCCCAGTTACTACTTAAGTCACCCCTAACCAATTTCAGCTACCTGTTGTGATAATTGTAGAGAAGATAACGCTGAAATATTCTAAGTATGTTGGAATCTTATGGATAACTGATTGCTATAATCCTGTAACACCATGACAGCACTTATCAGGTTTATTTACCAGTAGGGATGTGAATCGTTTTTTGACGATTTAAAATATCGTCCGATATATTTTAAATCGTCAAAAATCGTTAGGGCCACGATACAATACCAATTCCCCCGATTTATCGTTAAAAAATCGTAAATCGGGGGAAGGGGGAGGGCAGGAAAACCGGCACACTAAAACCCCCTAAAACCCACCCCCGACCCTTTAAATTAAATCCCCCACCCTCCCGAACCCCCCCCAAATGCTTTAAATTACCTGGGGATCCAGCGGTGGTCCAGAACGGCGGCAGTCCGGAACGGCCCCCTCAATTGAATCCTTTTGTCTTCAGCCGGCGCCATTTTGCAAAATGGCCGCCGCCATTTTGCGGCGGCCATTTTGCAAAATGGCGCCGGCTGAAGACAAAAGGATTCAATTGAGGGGGCCGTTCCGGACCGCCGCCGTTCTGGACCACCGCTGGATCCCCAGGTAATTTAAAGCATTTGGGGGGGTTCGGGAGGGTGGGGGATTTAATTTAAAGGGTCGGGGGTGGGTTTTAGGGGGTTGGCTCACGATTTTAACGATTTTTCACGATATTTTTAAAACCCAAATGGCAACAATACGATTCCCTCCCCCTCCCAGCCGAAATCGATCGTTAAGACGATCGAGGACACGATTCACATCTCTATTTACCAGTATTTGACATACCAAGATTGCCTAGCATTTTCGATCTATATCTTGCCCCTGAAGAAGCCACCTGGGTGAAACAGTAAAAGGTCTTTTTCAAGGTTAGAAGAGCTACGCCTGGTCTTGCGCATTGATATAAGATGGAGCATAAAGGATTGTCTTTAAGTCATCCAGTTTTCCAATTCTGCGATCTCTTGCATTCTTATATGGACATTGCAATACTGAGGACTTGAAGAATTTTTATGAAGAGTAATTTTTATGAAGAGTGATTTTTTTGACATATGATCAGTGATTTAGCAGAATGTCTTGATTGAAAAATCTTTTTAAACGGACATTTGTGCTTTTGCACGTTGGTATAAGCGGTGTTAGTCTACAAATATTTTCTCTGATATTTGTATTTTGTAGTCATTAAATGTTTACATATAACAATTAATAAAATAATAAAAAAGATTTTGGGACATTTTTTGGATAATTTGTTTTTCTAATAGTTTACAATAAAGATAAATGAATATAGATATAGACTTGTGTCTGTCAGTCGGTCACACTGTCGTATCTGTCTGTGGATACCAAGTAGTGCCCAGAACAGTGGATGGTGCACTGGGCAAAGACAACATGTTCTGTCTGCACATAAACATAAGCACACACACATGGACACAGTCACATACCATACAAAAGCAGGCAAACACATATACAGATACACACAGGCTTCCCAAAAAAATACACACAAGTAGACACACACATAGGCACAGGCACGCATGTGCACGCACACACACACACACACGAGCACACATATAGAGGCTGTTATTGACCAGACAAGTCAAGCAATGCTGGGTAATGTTTGCTAATATGCAAAGTCTGTGAAACCCTGATTCTCAAGCTCACACACAGGGATAGGCAGGCATAGGCAGACACACATAGGCAGATACAAGCTCTCACAAGCAAAGAGAAGGACACACAAACTCACACAAGCATGCACAAGCGCGCACAGGCTTGCACACACACACTTTGGCTTGCACATACCTACACAGGCACACACACAAGCAGACACAGACTCACACAGGCAGAGACACACAGACACACACTGGCACAGACACATCCACAGGCACAGGCACCACACATCCACAGGCACAGACACATACACACAGGCATTGGCATCCACACATACAGGCACATGCACACCCACACAAACACACACAAATCCACACACACACAGGTACACATAAACAGACTGTTATAGGGCAGAGCGCTCGAGCCACGCTGGGCACTTTTTGCTAGTTTAATATAAGACAAGACCTCAGAAATTCTGCAATTCTTTTGAAATTCAGTCACCTGCTTTAATACTTGTTTTGGGCTTATACATTTTCATTTGAACAAATAGAGCTTGCCTTGTAAAGCCATTTTTGCATCTTCTCCTTCTAATAAAGATTTCTGCCACATAACCTTAATCTGAAAAATACATAGGTATTTTTTATTTGTTCAGTGTTTTGGAAAGAGTCTGTAAAATACACTTACATTCTGTCCCCAGGGAATGCATTTCTCCAGGAAAATGTTTCTCATGATGTATTGCCAGTTGTCTGTACAGAGATGGAAATAAGATTATATTTAACCACACTCCCATTTTCAGCTTTCATAGATGAGTAATGAAATCATGCTCTGATTGTATAATTCTGCAGCTTTAATACATTATAGCTGTGCAATTGCAATATGGGAAAATGTTATTACATAATATTGACATAGGATCAGTCATCTTCTAACGAAAAATCTAATGGTTTCAAAGGACCAATTAAATGGGCCATCTTCAGTTGTGTTAACTGGTGTGATTCTGCCTATTATGCAACCTTCCAATCACCAGAGGTCCTCGGGGAGCTGCTCCTACCCTCTCTCCAGTTATAGATTCCGTGACCTCATGACTCAGCAGGACCCAGCCTATTAAACCCTGCCTCTGGTTATGTTCAGAACCTTATCAAATGCCAAAGGAGATGCAAAGAAAAATGAGAGGTCCAAAGCTTAATAATTTTATGTAGGGAAAACAAAATTTCTTTTTATTCAAAGCAGCAACTCCATTGCTCAATTGCCAAACATAACAGTTCTCTTTAGGGTCCCCTGACACGGACCCTGTGTTTTGCCCGAAGGCTGCGTCGGGAGGGACAAGTTAAACACTTTGAAACTTAGATGCCATTTTTTAAGATGGCGCCGGCCATCCATTGCTCCTACCATGTGTCAGAGGCCGACCAATGGCACCGATAGCCCCTGTCACATGGTAAGGGCAAAGGGCCATCGGCGCCATTTTGATTACTGGCAGCCAACGGCCCGAGAGCGGAAGATCGCTCCTGGGAACCCCGCTGGACCACGAGGGACTTTTGGCAAGTTTTGGAGGGGTCGGGAGGGTGGGGGGGGGTTGTAATTTATTAAATTTGAAGGATTGGGGCGGGTTTCGGGTTTCGTTTCGGGGGCAGCCGAAATAAAATTGACCCGAACCGCGTGAAAATGAAATTTCCCATGGGGGCAGATAACAAAGGCCAAAACAAAAGGTTCGGCCAAATCACATCTCTAGTACCTAGATCCTTTTCTTGAGTGGTGACTCCTAATGTGGAACCTTGTATTATGTAGCTATAATTTGGGTTACTCTTCCTTAAGTGCATCACTTTGCACTTGCCCACATTAAATTTCATCACCTTTGAATTTCATGCCCAGTCTCCCAGTTTTGCAATGTTCTCTTGTTATGGGAGTCTCAGTTTAGTGGACCCTTGGGCCGACCTGCTGGAGACTAGGAAGAGATGGACAATGTCTCTGATGTACAGCGGGCCGGGAGGCAAATGTTCAGGCGGGACATAGATGCTCTTCACCCTGGAAGCTGGTGCTCTCCCGGGAGGAGCCGTAGGAGCCCAACCGCTGGGATGTATATTGCATGTAAACGATGGAATTAGCTATTCCCTACCATCCAGTAACGCTCGCCCCGACTATCGCTTTTTTACCCTGCCGTTTTGCCACGCTTTTAACCTGCTAACTTACCGCCTACCCTTACCCCTGCGTTAGAGGCAGGGGTAAGGGTAGGCGGCAAACTTTTCCCCAGCCCCCGCTCACCTGCCCTGGCCGCGTCCATGGGTGCTGGTCTCCAGGGCAGCCCCAGTCCTCTCCCCTCCTCCCGAAGCAACAAAAGCGAAAAAATCGAAATAAAAAAGTTGCAAGAGAGAGAGGGGAGAGAGGACGGGCAATCCTACGCTTGGGACTGCCAGTCCCCTCTCCCCTCCTCCCGAGACAAGGCGCAAAAAGCAGCCTTGCTCCGGGAGGAGGGGAGAGAGGACTGGCAGTGTAAAGCGACGAAGCGACTTACTTTTTTTGCAGCCCCCCTCCAGAGACGGACATTGGCGAGGACGACCGCGGTTCCCTGCCTCCAGCTGCCCGCGAAGATAGAACCCTGCACGGGCGAAAGCGGCCCCTGTTCATGCAATTGGGCTGCTCAAGACGTGACGTCACGACGTTTGGCGTCATCTTCGCGGGCAGCTGCGGTCGTCCTTGCCGATGTCCGTCTCCGGAGGAGGGCTGCAAAAAAAGTAAGTCGCTTCGTCGCTTTACACTGCCAGTCCTCTCTCCCCTCCTCCCGGAGCAAGGCTGCTTTTCGCGCCTTGCCTCGGGAGGAGGGGAGAGGGGATTGGCAGTCCCGAGCGTAGGATTGCCCGTCCTCTCTCTCTTGCAACTTTTTTTTTTCCCTTTTTTTTTTTTTTTGCTTGTTGCTTCAGGAGGAGGGGAGAGACGGCTGACAATCCCGACGTTGGAGAACTGTCCACTTTCTGGTACCTGTCATTTCAAATGACATTTGAAATGACAGATACCAGCGTGTTCGTGAAGTGTTAGGCCCGCGCACCCAGGTTACTATATAGGCGCTGTATACAGTAAAATGGGTTGCGCGGGCCTAATGCTTCACGGACGCTTCTTAGACGCAGCTTGCATTTGCAAGCTATTTACATACAGGATCGAGCGGTAGGTGAGCTGGACTGTGCGTGTGGCAACCGCGGGTGCACCGGGCACTAACGCAGCTCTTCCTACCGCTCATTAATGGATTGACCTGTGTGTAAGTAAGTTTAAGGGTGCAGGGATCTGTCTGCTATAAGGCAGTGTCAGCTGCCCTCCCACCTTACTTGTGATCCTAAGTCAGGAAAAGGCAATGTGTATTCTCCTCAAAAATAGACTTTTGTCAGATTTGGCAGGATATAGCATTTAGAAAACAACAATTCCTGTCTCTAACATCCTGGTCCATAAGCACCAGCTTTCACTAAAGAAAGTTCTGTATCATGGGTGGTGATAGACATGCCATAAACCTTAGCCTGCTTAATATATTAACACTTATGGCTAACTTACTTAACCCTGATTCCAACTTCAGGTGATAGCTCTATTCACTTCTGAAGTAGGCTCCAGCTGGAGAATGTGTGCAGGGAAGGACTTGCTTCCTGGGCTTGGTCCTGGAAGAGCAAGCAGGCGGTCTTGGAAGGAGATTTGCTTCTGGTTCTGGTAGGCTGTTTGGGTTTGCTCTTTCCCCTCACCATCTCAGACTCCGTATATCTCTCCGCCCCTGAGCAGGCACCTCCTCTCTCCAGACTCCGGACCACAGCTAGTCTTCTCCCTTCTCGATAGCAGACAGTGCGAGTCTGCTTCTGGCCCCCCTTTTCGCTTTAGAGGAAAACAGGAGGCCAGAAAAGGGGATGCTTCGGCACAAGTTCTCACTCTCAGGATCTGCTCTCCAGGTTTTCTCCCAGGGTTTGTGCATCCTCTCTGGTTTCAGGGTCACTCTCTCCAGGGGGTCTGCTGCTTCAGCCTTTTTCCCTTTTTGGTTTCAGGGTCGCTCTCCCTTTTTCCTTCTTTGCCTCCCCTGTCTTATACTTCCCAGTTGATGAATATGCATAATCTCATGCATAACCTCGTGCTGGGTGGAGGGTTTTTTGCTGCACTGCAGGTCTTCTCCCCCCTCCCCACTACTTCGGGGGCATCCTGCTACCTTGCAGATCTTCTTCCCCCTCCCCATTTCTTTGGGGGGGGTGAACTGCCATGTCTGTAGGCCAAGCTGTCTGCCAGTGTCAGCATTTTTCTCTGACTGTCACCCCCTCCCCCCCCCCGGGGGTCTCTCTGACCTATGGACTCACCTTGGCTCATCCCTGACACTTGCTTAGGAGTCTAAGTCATTGTCTCTCTGCTTTGCTCCTATTGACACAGGAACATGCAAACAGGCACATCTGATAAGGTATCCTTCAGTGTAACAGGACAAAACTTCTTCATTTTCCACTGAGTCAGTGCAGTTTTAAAGTTCACCTGGGTAAAAGTCTTTCTCTTGCTGTGACAGTGTTTGGGGCCTGTCAGTTTCTTGGCTCTTATGATTCATATTTGATGATTCAGTGGTAAACCTAAAATATCTCCCTACAGTTGACACCACAGCAGTGCATATAAATATAATATGCAAGTTGTAAGTGTTATTTTTCCTCAGAAGACTGCACTTTTGAATTCTTTTTCATGTAACATTTGTTATAGATGAAGAATTTAATTGTCTGTTTGTAAAAGGTGTGGGAACGGGTGTGTGTTGGGGGGGGATGGCATGTGTGCAAGGCTATAAGGTTTGCTTAGGGTACTCATACCCTTTCCTATCCATGGGTTCTGAGTGGGGGGGTGGGGGGATATCAGTTTTTTTCAAATATAGATTGCAGGAGGGAGTAGGGCTTTTTTTTGACAGGCCTGGGACAGAGACTGAATTAATGGGAAGGGGGGGGGGGGTGGGAGGCAGCACAGTAATTGTACAAGGCAGCAAAAAAGCTAGCACTGGCTTTGTGCTCCCACTTCACTTTACTCCCATTCTTATATGAATACACTAATGTAGTCTGCAATACTAGAGTAAAGGCTCACAGAAAGTCACAATTGGGTGCAAAGTATTTTCCATCCTCTATCTGGAGTGACTCAGCATTATTTACCCTATTATATATCACCCTATATATCTTCCCAGAACACCGCATCCATGCGAACCTGTTAATGTTAATGTTACCGTTATTTCTTTTCTCTTCTACTTCTTGTTACCCTCCTCCCAGTTTTGATTCCCCTGTTAAAATGTAATTTCCAAGCTTAACCAGTTTTGCTGTAAACTGGCATGATGTCTACAACTAATGCCGGTATATAAAAATGTTTAAATAAATAAAAATAAATAAACCTGTTTATTTGGTGGCCTCAGATTTCCAAAATAATGTAATCCCAACATACTAACCTAGTTAAGTGTTACGATTCGTGGACCCATGTGATAGCATAACAGCCTTACCTGAGTTAGGTCTGCCCCAAGGTTCGGCCGAGGTGGGGGTCGGAGGCAGGCGGCAGGCAAGCAGAATCCAAAGGGCAGTCCAGGTCAGAGGCAGGCAGCAGGCAAACAATCCAAGGAACAGTCCGGGTCTCGAGAAAAATGCAGAATCTCCCACAAAAGCACCAGCACCAGCAAGCCTGCAGCCGAAGCGTTGCTGGTGCTGAAACGCCGGGTTAAATACTCATTTTCCCGCCCTGGCGCAGGGCCCCTCGGGAGAAGTCAGCATGAGGGAAGGAGCCTTGCTCAGCTGATTCGCACGCCATGGCGCGCAGCCAGGATGCCAACAAGGAGTGATTGCGTCGTGTAGGGAGGAATCTCCCGACTGCCAGGAATGGGTCTGCACCGCACAACATTAGGTTAAAGTTGATTTGATAATCATCATTTTGAAAAGCAGTTCTGCAACATGACCAGTGGAATAAGTAGACCTAGATTTGCCAATAGGTGCACTAGGTCTGTGCCTAGGGTGGCAAACATCTGGGGGGGGGGGGCAGCAGGCGGGCTGAAGATTTGCTACCTACCAGCTGTGCTCAATCTCACTCAGCATCCCCTGGGAGAGGATTCCAGAAAAGAGCCTGATTGAATTTTACTGAGAAAGTGTCTCTTGCCTAAAAATCAAGGGTTGAGTGAGGTGTGGGTGGGAAAGGAAGACACTAGAATTAACTCCTTCTGGTTTGCTTATTATCTCAGAAACACACAAACTCTAAAGAATATATCCCACTATTAAACCTCTTGCCAAACTTGTTTAAGTGCTAAGAATTTCTAAAGCTATACTTACCAATTCTTTTCAACCATCATTAAGCTGATCTTCACTCAAAGGATTGAGAGGTTTGAGATTCCGGTCCTCTTCTACTGCAAAGGGTGCAGGGCCTCTGGTAGCTGGGGCTGTGGAGTTCAAAATCTGGATCGCTCACTCTGACCTCTGGGATCCTCTCCCAGGGGATGCCGGGAGCAGTATGCAAATGAGCCTTCCAGTCCTCTTCTACTGCAAAGGGTGCGGGGCCTCTGGAAGCTGGGGCTGTATACGAAACCTGGATCGTACACAGCCCCAGGGGAATGTTGAGAACCCCTGGCATTATTCTTGTAGGGAGTGTTAAGTAACATAACAGCTCCCACTTTTCACTTCTTACAAGAACAATGACTGTGGTTCACCTTAGTATAGGAGGAAATGTATTTCTGTTTCTAATGCTCACGTTTTACAATGCATACAGATCAGTTTCTTGGGTATGGGGGGAGAAGGGTTCTATTTAAGATTTTGTCTGCATATTTGTAATTTGTGGTTAAATATTCTGCATTTGATGAAGGTCTATCTATGTGACTGAAGTGAGGTTTTTTGCTAGCATTTAGTGGATGTACAGCATTCAGATTCAAGAAACATATTGCGCATGACAATTTGTTCATTATTGCCCAAAATTTCAGTGTTGCATGTGTAAAATCCGGGGGTTACACATGTTGCCGGGGGTTACACACGTTTTAGAAACAGCCCAGCCACAGGCATAACCTACGGTACGTGCAGAATTGCTGGGCTAACAAAAAGGGGTGGGGCGTGGGCCAACCGGGACAGTGACCATTAGGCCCTGTTCTGGGAAAGTGCATGGCGGCAGCTGGCTGGCATGCCGAATTTACTTCTGCTCCAAAGGAGCAGTAAGTATGAAAACAAAAGAAACTGGGCTAGCTAGGTAGGGGTTAGGAGTTAGGGAGGAGAGGGGAAAAGGGAGGAAGATTAGGTAGGGTGATAGGAAAGTTCCCTCCCAGTCCGCCTCTTAATTGGAGTGGACTAGGAGGGAACTGGGGTAGGCCCAGTTGCATTGCCGCGTGTTTTTTAAAATCCCCCCCACGCCCGTGAGTCGCGATCCATCCACACAAGCATGCAGGAACCATATTTTATAACATGCGCGCGGCAACGTGCACGTCATAAAATCGGTGCATCCACGTGCTGGGAACCGCATGCAAACACGCTTGTTTTAAAATCGACCCTTATGTTTCTGGCCTGGTGGCAGGATCTGTCTCTTCATAAAAGATGGCTGTGGTTGCACTTGGTGTTTGTTGATGTTGGGCGGACAGTATTTATGCATTATGGCTTGTCTTGTGCATACCATGATAAGAATGAATCTCACGTGTAAGCCAGGGAATGGGTGGGGATGGTCTCAGTCTCTCAAATTTACTGCTAGTGCTCTTCTTAATACTTGTCTTGTGCCAAACAGCTTCTTTCTGAATCCTGTAGGCTGCAATATATAGTGGCAACAGACCAAGGTGATCTTGGAAATATTTTTCATCACGCGAATGGTGCCCAAACAATTAGAATTGTTTCTGTATACTTACACCACATTTTCTTCATCTCTGATGATCTCTGATGGTAACTGAAGAGTAGTAAATCACCTGGACCGGATGGTATACACCCCAGAGTTCTGAAGGAACTAAAAAATGAAATTTCAGACCTATTAGTAAAAATTTGTAACCTATCATTAAAATCATCCATTGTGCCTGAAGACTGGAGAGTGGCCAATGTAACCCCAATATTTAAAAAGGGCTCCAGGGGCGATCCGGGAAACTACAGACCGGTTAGCCTGACTTCAGTGCCAGGAAAAATAGTGGAAAGTGTTCTAAACATCAAAATCACAGAACATATAGAAAGACATGGTTTAATGGAACAAAGTCAGCATGGCTTTACCCAAGGCAAGTCTTGCCTCACAAATTTGCTTCACTTTTTTGAAGGAGTTAATAAACATGTGGATAAAAGTGAACCGGTAGATGTAGTATACTTGAATTTTCAGAAGGCGTTTGACAAAGTTCCTCATGAGAGGCTTCTAGGAAAAGCAAAAAGTCATGGGAAAGGTGGCGATGTCCTTTCGTGGATTGCAAACTGGCTAAAAGACAGGAAACAGAGAGTAGGATTAAATGGACAATTTTCTCAGTGGAAGGGAGTAGGCAGTGGAGTGCCTCAGGGATCTGTATTGGGACCCTTACTTTTCAATATATTTATAAATGATCTGGAAAGAAATACGACGAGTGAGGTAATCAAATTTGCAGGTGACACAAAATTGTTCAGAGTAGTTAAATCACAAGCAGATTGTGATAAATTGCGGGAAGACCTTGTGAGACTGGAAAATTGGGCATCCAAATGGCAGATGAAATTTAATGTGGATAAGTGCAAGGTGATGCATATAGGGAAAAATAACCCATGCTATAGTTACACAATGATGGGTTCCATATTAGGTGCTACAACCCAAGAAAGAGATCTAGGCGTCATAGTGGATAACACATTGAAATCGTCGGTTCAGTGTGCTGCGGCAGTCAAAAAAGCAAACAGAATGTTGGGAATTATTAGAAAGGGAATGGTGAATAAAACGGAAAATATCATAATGCCTCTGTACTGCTCCATGGTGAGACCGCACCTTGAATACTGTGCACAATTCTGGTCGCCGCATCTCAAAAAAATATAATTGCGATGGAGAAGGTACAGGGAAGGGCTACCAAAATGATAAGGGGAATGGAACAGCTCCCCTATGAGGAAAGACTAAAGAGGTTAGGACTTTTCAGCTTGGAGAGGAGACTGCTGAGGGGGGATATGATAGAGGTGTTTAAAATCATGAGAAGTCTAGAACGGGTAGATGTGAATCGGTTATTTACGCTTTCGGATAATAGAAATACTAGGGGGCACTCCATGAAGTTAGCATGTGGCACATTTAAAACTAATTGGAGAAAGTTCTTTTTTACTCAACGCACAATTAAACTCTGGAATTTGTTGCCAGAGGATGTGGTTAGTGCAGTTAGTGTAGCTGTGTTTAAAAAAGGATTGGATAAGTTCTTGGAGGAGAAGTCCATTACCCGCTATTAATTAAGATGACATAGAAAATAGCCACTGCTATTACTAGCAACGGTAACATGGAATAGACTTAGTTTTTGGGTACTTGCCAGGTTCTTATGGCCTGGATTGGCCACTGTTGGAAACAGGATGCTGGGCTTGATGGACCCTTGGTCTGACCCAGTATGGCATGTTCTTATGTTCTGTTTCTCTATATATAGTACAGAATAATCACTTATATAGAAACATAGAAATGACGGCAGAAGAAGACCAAACGGCCCCCTTACAGTCTGCCCAGCAAGCCCCCACACCCACTTTTTTTTTCTCATACTTATCTGTTACTCTTGGCCCTTATTAGTAACTGATTGGTTTTATTCTTTGGTTGGTCTGGGAATGAATAATTATACTCTATGATTTATGTAAAGAATAAAAAATGAATGACTGTAAACATAAGATAAGAAATTAGCAGAAGGGGAGCTGGGGGGATGAGCAGATTTACTTGGCCCCTCCATCTCCCAAATCAAAAATGCATTCTGCTGCCCCCGCATCCAGTGGCACATTAAAATAGTCCCACCATCAGGATCTTTCATCAGTATGCAGTGTCAGGCAAGGGATTACCTCCTCCCGCTCTCTGCTCCACCTTTTCCTTCCTGCCTCCCTCCATCTCAGCCACCTTCCACAACTCCCGCTGGCCACCAGTGCTCCTGGCTGGACCTGCTCACTCAGTCCAATCATGACTTTCTTCAAAACTCACAGCAATAGCAGTAGCGACAGCCTCAGACCCTGGCATGGTTACCATTGTCTTCCCGCCTCAGCTAGTAAAAGAAAAATAAAAAATTTCCAAAAAAACATGAAAAGAAGCAAAAAGACAGAACCCAAATGCCCACAGCACACACACACACACACACATTGCAAAACAAAAAGCATCTCTTCTCCTGCCATTCTAGCTCCTTGTTGTCACATCACTGAAACACGCTTCCTGGAGACAGTCCCTTTTATTCTGCCTGCCATAAATGTACAGATAGCTTCCATGGGATTCTGATCCATCAGAACTAGCCTTGCTTGAGTTTGATACATTTGGTAGATTTTTAAAAAATCTGATGAATTTCCATCCAACTACTTCCTTTCAAAGATTCCACATCTCTGCACAGCCCTTAGCACTACCAGACAGCCATAGTGTGTTAGCCACTATAAACTCACGTTACGAAAATAATGTAAAAATGTAGACCATGTGTGTTCCAGGTATCTTCACGCCTGCCTGTTCCACATCTTCAGTCAGAGGATGTGAATCCAGTAGGGGTGGGGAGATGAAAGAGTCACCAAGGAGGGAAAGTTGTGGCTTTAATGTGTACTGGTATAATGTTAAAATGGGCTGACAAGCATTTCTTTTTAGGCTATAACTGTAAATACACACTATAATCTCTTGGTATAGGCAGTTGAAAGATTTTGGAAAATGCATCTGATTTAAAAATGAGTCATGCTTTATACAATTGTGCTCATAAATTTACATACATCTGGCAGAATTTGTAAGGTGTGCAGAATTTTAAGAGAACACAAGTGATCAGACAAAATATGTCAATTATTTTTAATTTGTTTCAAATTAAAACTATTATGCATCACAGAATAGCACAATCATTAAACAAACCATAACAATAAGGGAAATAATAAAATGGTCCTGTTCAAAAGTTTATGTACCCTTGAATGTTTGGGCTGATAACACACTGAAGTTGACACACATGGGTTGAGATGGCAGTGAAGGGTAGGTATCCACACCTGATCCTTGTTTGATTGTAATTAGTGTCTTGTGTATAAACAGCCAATGAGTTTCTTAGCTCTTGAGAAATCCTTGTGCATTTCATCCAGGGCTGCTCTGATTTTGGTGGTTACTGAAGCATGGGAAAAGCAAAAGAACTGTCAAAGGATATATGAGCAAAAATAGTTCAATCTTATAAATCAAGAAAAGGATATAAAAAGATATCCAAAGATTTGAAAATGCCAATCAGTGCTGTTCAAACTCTGATCAAGAAGTGGAAAATTATGGGTTCTGATAATACCAAGCCAGACCAAGAAAGATTTCAGACACAACCGCCAGGAAAATTTGTCGGGATGCAAAGAAAAACACACAAGCAACTTCTACTGAAATACAGGCTTCTCTGAAACAAAGTGGTGGGGGTGTTTCAGCAGGCACACTAAGGAGATACTTGAACAAAAATGGGCTGCATGGTAGAGTTGCCATAAAAAAGCCATTGCTGCACCTACACCACAAAACAGCCCATTAACAATATGACAAACAGCACCTAGAGCAGCCTCAAATCTTCTGGAACAAAATATTTTGGAGTGATGAGACCAATATGGTCACAACCATAAATGCTATGAAGAGAAGCTCGCCATCGCTGCCATGAAGCATGGAGGTGGATCTCTGCTGTTTTGGGGGCGTGAGCTACAGCGGCACAGGGAACTTAGTCAAAATTGATGCCAGGATGAATGCAGCATCTTATCAGAAAATACTGGAGGAGAATTTGCATTCATCAGCCAGGAAGCTGCGCATGGGATGCACTTGGACTTTCCAACATGACAATGATCTGAAACATAAGGCCAAGTCGACCCTTCAGTGGCTGCAGCAGAAGAAAGTGAAGGTGCTGGAGATGCCATCACAGTCTCCTGACCTCAACAGCATTGAGCCGCTTCGGGGAGAACTCAGACATGCAGTTCATGATAGACAACCAAAGAATTTACAGGATCTAGAGGTTTTTGCCAAGAGGAATGGGCAGCTTTATCACTTGAGAAAATAAAGAGCCTCATTCACAAATATCACAAAAGACTGCAAGCTGTCATTGATGCAAAAGGGGGCAATACATTATATTAAGAACTAAGGGTATTCAAACTTTAAACAGAACTATTTTATTATTTCCTTTATTGCTATGGTTTGTTTAATAATTGTGCTATTCTGTGATGCATAATAGTTTAATTTGAAATACATTAAACATAACATACATGTGTTTTTGTCTGATCACTCATGGTTTCTTAAAATGCCATACATCTTACAAATTCTGCCAGGGATACGTAAACTTATGAGCATAATTTATATATCTACAAGCCGTTAAGCCTGTTAAAACGGGCTACATCCCTCTGTCTCTCACCTCCCCCTCATTCTCTCTCCCCTCACTCTTCACCACCCCCTACCTCCCTCCCTCACACTCACCCACTCCTCCCCACCCTCCCTCTCCTCTCACTCAGTCCCTCCCTCCCACTCAGTCTCACTCACTCCCTCCCTCCTCTCTCCCTCCCTCTCACTCACACTCAGTCCCACTCACTCTCACTCAGTCCCACTCACTCCCTCCTCTCCCTCAGTCCCACTCCCTCCCTCCCTCTCTCTCAGTCCCACTCCCTCCCTCAGTCCCACTCACTCAGTCCCACTCACTCCCTCCCCCCCACTCAGTCCCCCCTCTCCCTCTCACTCAGTCCCACTCCCTCCCTCCCCCCTCTCACTCAGTCCCACTCCCTCCCTCCCTCTCACTCAGTCCCACTCCCTCCCTCTCACTCAGTCCCACTCCCTCTCTCTCCTCCCCTCTCACTCAGTCTCTCCCTCTCTCTCAGTCAGTCCCTCCCTCTCTCTCTCCTCCCTCACTGCTGCCGCCTGTCTTCGCCGCCGCCGCTACGGCCCTGTCTCTCACCTCTCCCTCATTCTCCCTCTCCCCCTTCCACTTACTCACATCCCTGACTCTCACCTCTCCCTAATTCTCATTCTCCCCTCACTCTTCCCCACCCCCTACCTCTCTCCCACACACTCACCCACTCCTCCCTCCCTCTCACTCAGTCCCTCCCCTCCCAGTCCCTCCCCCTCACTCAATCCCTCCCTCCCACTCAGTCCCTCCCTCCCACTCTCTCTCTCCGTCCCTCCCACTCAGTCCGTCCCTCCCTCCGCCGCTGCCGCCTGCCGCCGCCGCCCGTTGCTGCTACCGCCGCCGCCGCCATGTTTGTTTGTTTTTTTTGACGCTGCCTAAGACCGACGTGCTCTCCCGCACATGCGCAGTAGAGCTGCTCTCTACTGTGCATTTGCGGCACGTCGGTCAGGCATCATTTATCTAGTTAGATATTTATATATGTGTGTGCTTATGTGTGTAGAGAACCCTATGGGTTTCTAGTAAGAGGAATGTTCCATTGTCATAGGGGGATTAGAAGTAACTGTGTTAGGCTTTAGCTTCCCCGAGTGGGAGCCTGGAAATGATGGAATCTTAGAGCATATGTAAGAGAGTGGACTCTTTATTCCTTGTAGGGGCACCATTTCTTTATTCTGGCTCCTATTTTACTAGGCTTTCTTAAGAATGGATCCTTGTGCCTCTACAAATGAGGCCTGGGTAAGGAAATGAAGAAAGGGTGCCTTTGTTTCATTTCAAGATGCCTTTTTTATTTTTAACCTTTTTGGCTTTAGAGAAAGAAACTGTTTCACCCATCTTCTCTCTAGATTTGGGTTACCCTTTGTTAAGATTTTATGTTCTTCCATCTGCCTGAATACTCTAAGGCCCAGGCAGGGCCAGTGCAAGGGTATTAGGCGTCTTAGGCAAACCTTCTGCCTGCCGCCGCCCCCCCCCCCAGTCCAGGCTCCAGCTCCGGCCCTGACCTCATTCACTCAGACAAGCTCCCTCTCTTACACACACTTAGGTTCCTTGTCTCATTCACACATGCACCCTTACACAGGCTCCCTCCCTCTCTCTCACTAACACCATTGCTCTCTCGTACACACACAATCCCTCTCGCTCACACACACACACACACAAACAGAGGCACTGCTCGTAGCCCGTTGAGTCTCTACTCCCCTCGGTCGTGAGTGGGATGGGCTCCACTCGAGGCCCCATATGGCTGGCACCCTAGGCGACTGCCTAGTTCTCCTATTGGGATGCACTGGCCCTGGGCCCAGGGACTCAGTGTGTTCCATCCAAAAGGAGTGGTGTCTCTCATACCAATAGAACCTATGAACTACTCTTAGTCCTGTAAAGGAATGAAACTGCATTCATTCCTGGGGAGAAAGAGACAGTGAAGAAGAATTGTGGCACCGATCTAGTGACAACCACATCATGATGAGCTACCATTCAGGTATCAACATGGTTGAAAGGAGAAGGTGTAAGAATCTTGTGATGAACAAAAGGTATGAGACTGAGGACTGTAAATTAGGATGCTATCCTATCCATCAAAGTGTGGGAGGAAGCTCAAAAACTACCCCATTAATTGGAATGGATCAGAGATAAGAAAACAATTTGACATCAGTAACAGAATACATTGAATAGAAGCTGAAAGTAGGAAATTTATTAGATCTGAAGCTGTAAAATGGATTGTAAATATCAAGAACTTGTAACTTAATATTTTCCTCAAATTTTTCAACTTTAAATGTTAAATTGGAAACCATTCATTGCTTCCAAACTGATTATTACTGCTGTATACATGAGACTTTAATAATTAATTGAAAAACATTCAGGGACTAGAAGATAATCTTTCCCAGGACAGGGAATCCTGGACTTTCAGAATGTATTAACATCAGGAGAGGACTTTACCAGTTGAAGCCGTATTTGAGGAGTTATCTTTGGGGTCCAGTGAAAAAAATAAATGATAAGCGTGTTTCTCATCCCTAAATAACACTGAAACAGAGAAAACCAAATAGCAGCATACAGCACAAAAACATTAGACAAATAAAATACTTGAACAACTGAAACAAATAATACTGTGCCAGAAAGTACTAAATATATTATTTTATTTATTTATTTAGAGCTTTTTTATACCGGCATTCATGATACAATCATATCATGCCGGTTTACAGATAACAAGGGGTGCAGTAACTTAGTACATATTATCCACAGAAGCTAATTGAAAAAAATTCAAGTATGAGCCAAATACCTGCCTTCCTCTTTTCTGGTTGCTTTCCATCTGCCTTTGCATGAGCCGGTGACTTAAATGTGCTGTCACTGTGCTGCTCTCCGACTGGCCTTGAGAAAGTGGATGAGCAGCCTAGAGCTGGAACCTCAGCCAGTTTTTAAAATAACTTTTCAGTGATTATCTAGCTGTTCCTTTTAGGCTTCCAGCTTAATCAGAACCCATCCCCAATTGGGCCTATGGTACTGAGCTTTCCTACTTAAAGGTTTTTTTCCTTTATTTTATTGCCTCTCCTCCACCTGATCCAGGCCAGCCATGACAGTGACAATCCTGTAAGAGACCCAGACCAAGGATCCTTCTGGAACCCAGTCAAACAAGCTTTTGAGGCCCTTGTGGCTCTTCATTCCCTCCCTGGGGATGTGAATGCTACCTTCCATGCTGACCCGAACAGCTAATCTGATGTCAGAACAGCAGCACACAACCCTGCCTTGGATCATGGGGCTGGCCAGTGATTCATTTTTAAATATGTTTGTTCCTTGCAAGTGTAACAACCATACAGCACCGATATACAGTAGCTTAAAACTGCTGTGAGTTTAAATATGAATACGTAAAGGCTATTACAAAAAATGAGACTGTAAAAGTTCATATTGCCTCTGGATACCATACAATTATTTTTATGATCTTTGTGGTGTTGCTCCTTTATGACAGCCTAAAAGCTAAAAATGGATAGTTAGTTCTGGGTATAAGTATAGTAACAGAATAATAGTTAAAAAAAACATGGTGAACTGATTGAGGTTTATTCTGGTTCCTTGAAACACACATTAAAGGGTCACATATGGTTGCTAAGCTCACATCTATAATTAGATATATTACCCAATCCAATTTCTGATCCAAGAATGTGATCCACAGTAGATGCAATATTTAACGTTCTTGTTGTAACTCAGACTGAAAAGACATCTCCAAACATGTAGGTTAAATTCAGGCATGTATCTACTTGTCATTCCTGGGGCACTTCAGCCTCTCACTATTCTGAACAAGCTCAGCCCAGTCTTTTTAGGGCAGCTCTCAGCACTGGGCTAGACAGTGACCGACTAAACTGTTATTACAAAATAACTACTAGTGCTTTAAAAAAAGAAAAAAATTGCATTCTGGTAGGGTGCAGCTTCTTAGTAAAAGCCAAAGGGAGTTCAATATAGGGGGTGGCGTCCTGTGCACAAAACAAGAGCAGGATCCAGGGGTGATCGTATCTGATAAACCTAAGGTGGTGAAAGAGGTAAATAAGCGACAACAAAAACCAGAAGGATGGTTGGATGCAGACAAGGACAGTATCAGAAGTCAGGAAAGCATGGGACAATCACAGAGGATCTCTCAGGAAGAGGAAGGGAACCATAAAACTGAACAGGAGATGTTTGATGGATTGGAGGGCCATACGGTCTCTCTCTGCCATCATGATCTATGTTTTTATGACTCTGTGGGCAGGAGCAGCAGAAGAGGGTAGAGCTGCTGCAGCCAGCCAGTGACTCAGCCTGAGGCCATAACACACTGACCCCCCAACAATTTTCACTTTCAGAGGACAAATTTCAAAGCCACTTACTCAGGTAAATTGAGCCAGTCTAAAAAAATGTGCTCCTCAAAATAGTTAAAAAATATATATATATATGTGGCGTTAACGGCATGTGTACTTCTAGCCACATTACAAAGCTTGCATCCCCGGGGCTGTGTTTAAAATGGGAGAGTTAAGTACACACGCAGAATGGCATGTTCAATCCACGAAATACATTAAGCAGGCACTGCCGCGTAAATCAACAAAACTACAGAAACAAAGGCGCAAAGCTCCACTTCACTGTCAGAACATGGCATCAGAATATTACTGTGCTCCATGCAGTAATCCACAGTGGGCTGTAGACAGAATCATAGAAGAGCACTAAAACTCATATCATCTACCAGTTCTTTTAAACAATCCTCAATAACATCCACATTTCAAATAAGCAGAAAAGGAATTCAAAAGTTTACTTAATCGAAGCTTCTTCTCTTTGTTTCTACTGAACTTCCTTAACATCTATTAAATATAGTACTCCTTTCCATAGCCCAACATGGCCAGTGTTTGGGCAGATAACTGCCGTCATTAGGGGTCAATTCAATGTATATATAAAGACAAGAGCAGATTACAAACACTATCCAATGCAATAGTATCAGACTCATGCCACACTTAAAATAATTTATATAATTTCTACCTTTCTCCAGCACGGACAAACTCACACTTTCAACATGGTGGAGCACTTTTGAAAATGTGCTAACACCTTAATCTCAATATAGGCCTCCTGGCTTCCTACCGTCCTCTTCAAATCCAATCAAAGCCCTCCTAAGTAAATATGGCCAACCCCCTAAAAGTACCATTTATTAAAGGCTTCAAACAAAACTGACCAATTGATCTTTTTATATAAGACTAATGGAAGAACTGTAGATAATTTATATAGTCTGACTGTTGAGCTTGGGGTACAATAATAAATCTTGATCGATCTAGCGAGCTCTTGTATATGCCACATGATGGGGCAAAGTCGGGTTAACACCATTGTGGAAAATGGCGCTGACCAGGCCCCAACTATACACTAATGTGACTTATGAGAGGAGGGGGTGTAGGGGTAGGGTATCCCCCCCAGACCATCAAGGTCATTATTTTCTGGTTGGAGAGTGGGGGATTAGACCCCAGGGATTTACATTTTGACCAGGGAGGAAGGGGGTTGATGGGGGAATTATTGGAAGAGAGGAGACTGTGCTTGGGGCAGAAGGGTACTTTTCACACCTAGGGTAGGGGGGATAGGAGAGGGGATGGGGTGTTGCCATGCACACTCACTGTGGTGTATTTTTTAATTTTTGGGGCCCGAGCCACCTCTATAGGAAGCTGGAGGGGGGTGGGTAGGCAGGGGTCTCAAAAGATTTAGGAGAGTGAGTTTCACACCATTTGGCTCTTTAAACTTTACCACTGGATCATCGGGGTTCTGTGCTAGCATCTAAATCAGCCGTGTTATCATCATAGGATTAGGTATGCATGCGCTGCTTTGTGTGGATTTGCATAATTCATGCATACAAATGTCATGCAAAGCAGCTCATTGTAAGAGGGGCAGGTTTCAGGCTGACAAATTGCATGATATGGCTAAATCGCGCCATGTACAGTGTTTATTGCTCGTTGTACCCATATCGCGCCTTAGTAAATCTAGGCCTTACATTGTAAAACCATTGGGAATAGGAAAATATCTACAGTACCTGAATGTAATCCATCTTGTGTAGGGTTTATGTAGTTTTAGGGGTAAAATAGATCTTTAATGATATGGAGCATGCCCTATGAAGTTTTTTTGGAATTAATAACCCTACTAGAAAATAGTTAAAAATTTAAAATAAAGGTTTTGTAAGATAATTTTGATTTTTCCCTTTTTTTCATATTTTTGGTTTTCCATTTTTAAGAAAAATTCTTCCTTACCTTCTTTTTTATCTACCTAGAGATTATCCAATTTGAAATGCCAAAAGGCAGAAAATAAATAAAGTAGCATCAGCCACATTCAGTTTTGTTCTACTCTTCTTTAGCACTGACATCTTACACAGGATACAATAATAGCAACAACTTCTAGCTCCAATTTGCCATTGGAAGTCCAGATAGAAACATAGAAATGACGGCAGAAAATGACCAAATGGTCCAGCCAGTCTGCCCAGCAAGCTTATGGTAGCACCAGCCGTGCCATACAGGTCTCCCCCATAAAGGTATCATCAGGGGGTGGCATCTGCCTTACAGTTACCTCCATACTTATTTTCACAAACTGTTAAAGTCAGGGCCCTTGATTGTTTCTGTCTTAGACCAATTCCCCTTAATCGCTCGCCGTTGAAGCCGAGAGGAATGTTGGAGTTACAGCACAAGTATAAGGCTTATTGGTTAAGGGTAGTAACAGCCAAATTAGCAAGTTACCCAATGCTAGTTTGTTTTCCCAGACTGTAAAATTCATGTCCTTGTTGGTTGCTGTCTGGAACTGATTCTCCTTTTCCTCTTTTCCCCCTGCCGTTAAAGCAGAGAGCAATAATGAGTTGTATCAACAGTATGAAGACTTGTTGGTTAAGGGTAGTACGCCACTCCAGCAAGTTACCCCATTAGTTCTTTTCTTCATTTCCATCCTCTAGCCTTTAGGGATCCACAGTGTTTATCCCATGCCCCTTTGAAATCTTTCACCATTTTTGTCCTCACCACCTCCTCTGGAAGGGCATTCCAGGCATCCACCACCCTTCTCCATGAAGAAATATTTCCTGATGTTGGTTCTGAGTCTTACTCCCTGGAGTTTCATTTCATGACCCCTAGTTTTACTGATTTATTTCCTACGGCGAAGGTTTATCAAATGTGTATCATTAAAACTTTCAGGTATCTGAAGATCTGTATCATATCTCCCCTGTACCTCCTCTCCTCCAGGGTATACATATTTAAGTCCTTCAACCTCTCCTCATAAGTCATTTGATGGAGCCCCCATCATTTTTGTCGCCCTTCTCTGGACCGCCTCCATCCTGTCTCTGTCCCTTTTGAGATACAGTCTCCAGAACTGAACATAATACTCCAGGTGAGGCCTCACCAAGGACCTGTATAAGGGGATTATCACCTCCTTTTTCTTACAGGTTATTCCTCTCTCTATGCAGCCCAGCATTCTTCTGGCTTTAGCTATCGCCTAGCCACATTGCTTCGCTGACTTCAGATTGCTAGATACTATCATCCCAAGGTCCCTCTCTTGCTCTGTGCACAACAGCCCTTCCCCCGATCACATACAGCTCTTTTGGATTACCACACCCCAGATGCATGACTCTGCACTTCTTGGCACTGAATCCCATCTGCCATATCTTCAACCACTTTTCAAGCTTCTTTAAATCATTTCCCTTTCTCTTCACTTCTTCTGGTGTCCATTCTGTTGTAGATCTTAGTATCATCTGCAAAAAGACAAACTTTACCTTCTATCCCCTCCGCAATATCGCTCACAAAGATGTTGAACAGAACGGTCCCAACACCGATCCTTGCGGCACTTCGCTTAACACTGTTCTCTCTTCAGAATAGGTTCCATTTACTATCACATGCTGTCAACCAGTTTGAAATCCACGCCACCACCTTGGCATTCACTCCCAAGCTTCTCATTTTATTCACAAGCCTCCTATGCAGGACCGTATCAAAAGCTTTGCTGAAATCCAAGTAGATCACATCGAGCGTTCTTCTTCGATCCAATTCTTTAGTCACCCAATCAAAAAAATCAATCAGATTTGTCAGACAGGACCTTCCCATGGTGAAACCACGCTGCCTGGGGTCCAGCAATCCTCCTTACTGTAGAAAGCTCACTATCCTTTCCTTCAGCAATGTCTCCATTACTTTTCCCACCACCGAGGTAAGGCTAACTGGCCTGTAGTTTCCAGCCTCCTCTCTGCTTCCATCTTTGTGAAGCGGAACCACCATTGCTCTTCTCCAATCACGCGGCAGCACTCCCGTTTCCAGGGATCAATTGAACAGGTCTTGCAGTGGACCCGCCAGCACATCTCAGAGTGCCCTCAGTATCCTGGGATGAATCTCATCAGGCCCTCATGGCTTTGTCCATTTTCAGTTTTCCTAGTTCTTCTCATACATTCTCTTCTATAAACTGAGTTTTGTCTACTCCACCCCCCCTCCAATGTCTTGTTAATTAGCAACAGTCCCTCTCCAGGGTCTTTAGTGAACACAGAACTACAGTAATTGTTTAATATTTCCACCTTTTCTTTGTCTCTCTCCACACATTGATCTTTGTCATCTTTCAGTTTCAATATATCACTTTGGAGCTTTCTTCTTTCTCTGATGTATCTGAAAAATATTTTGACCCCTTTCTTTACCTCTTTGGCAATCCTTTCTTCCACCTGACTTTTTGCTTTCTTGATTGCTTTCTTCGTCTCCCTCAGTTTCACCAGATATTCTTCCTTGTGTTCTTCTTTTTTGGTATCCTTTAAATTTCTTGAATGCTGATCTTTTGGCTGTTATTTTATTAGCCACCTCCTTTGAGAACCAGATTGGTTTCTTGTTTCTCTTGCTTTTGTTTACTTTTCTAACATATAGATTAGTTGCCTTAGTAATTGCTCCTTTTAGTTTGGCCCACTGTAGTTCCACCTCTCTCATTTTCTCCCAGTCTTCAAGTACTGCCTCCAGGTACTTCCCTATTTCCACAAAGTCTGTATTTTTGAATTTCAAAACTTGGGTCTTCGTGTGACTTCTCCGGATCCTATTTGCAATATCAAAACATACTGTTTGATGATCACTGGTGCTGAGGTGGGCACCTACCCGGACAATAGAGAAATTATCCCCGTCTAGGTCAAGTATAACTCCTTCCTTCATGGGTTCCATTACCATTTGTTTGAACAGAGCCCTTTGCAGGGCATCCACTATCCCTCTCCTTCTGTTAGATTCCACAGAAGGGATACTCCCGTCTATGTCCGGAGGATTAAAATGTATTCCATATCTTAAAAAGAGTCAAAGGAAGACCAAATGCTTGGTAGCAATTCTGGTCATCGCATCTCACAAAAGATATAGTTGACTCCGTCCAAAGGTGAAGCCTTCTCCGGCTCCTCATCTTGATCCACTCCAGGAAATGGAGGAGGAACAGAGGAGGAATCGTCTCCCAAGGGCCCCACGAGGTCGGATTCCTGAGGAGGGTCACTCCTGTCACCCCGAGGTGAGGGGCCCCTGACTTTCCGGATCCTAATGGCCCCCTGTGGCTCCATCTGTTTAGGGATTTTCCTGGGCGGCCCCTCAACAAGTCAGTGCCTGGAAGAACCCCCTTGCTGGGACTGACTGGCCATATAAGCTTTGTGGATTAAAAGCACAAAATCAGCGGTAAACCCAGCAGGACCCCTCAATTCCCCCTCAGGATCAGGGTCATCTTCAGAGAGCTCCTGCAGAGACTCCTGGGGGTCTCCAGGGCTCAAGCTGGCCAGTGACAGATCAGGTGGGAGAGTGGAGGAGTAGCCTAGAGGTTAGAGCAGTGGGCTACGAACCAGGAGACCAGGGTTCAAGTCTTGCTGTCGCTCCTTGTGACCTTGGGCAAGTCACTTTACCCTCCATTGCCTCAGGTACAAACTTAGATTACCTGAATGTAATCCACTATGAAGCACTGAAAAAAGTGCAAAAAGCAGAATATAAATCTAAATAAATCCACTTACCAGCTGAAAAGAGGCCTGTGGTCCTAGAGAATGAGGCTGACCCTTTCCCGCTAAGTGCGGGAACAGCAACTTAAACAGCACTACCTATACAGTAACATAATTGGCTTCTACAATAGTTGTGGACATTGAACTCTGAGCTACAGCCAAAAAGCAATAATTCCATGTAACCTTATCAATAGTTTCCCCAATATCTTGTTCCCATTTTTTACAAGCTTAAATTTATTCTTTTGAGTAGGGTAAAGCATTAAATATATTTTAGATAGCAAACTTGTTGTTGCAGATTTTTTAAACAAAGAGCCTCAAAAGAGAAAAATTCATGGCATAATTGACTGCAAAGAGGGGCTCTAGATCGACAGTTCGTAATTGAAGATACCTAAATCTCTCCAACTCTGGAACCTCCAAATTTCTCTTTTATTTCTTCAAAACCCAATATTTTCCCCTCCACAACACCATAAGCCAAACTTCTTCCTCCATCTATGAAAATACAAGATTGCATCTATCAATTTGAGGGATCCTTCATACACATCTAAAGGCATTAATATGAACTATAAAGCATGACCCTCAGTAGCAATCTTTTATCACTCCCACAGCTTTATAGTTAAAGTTGTAAAGGAATTGTTCAATTGTCGTGCAGACTTAGCAAAATCTGAGTGCATACAGTGATATGTAATTATTCTTTATGCAGACTTTATTGTTCCAATAGCACTCACTATTTGAGCGATCTCTGCGACATGGTAGAAGTTATTCTAAAAATCAAAATTACTAAGCATATGGCTAGACATGTCTTAATGATGAAGAGCCAACATGGATTTAGCAAGTGAAAGTCTTGCTTTACAAATCTATTAGTATTTTTTAAAGGTGTAAATAAACATGCTAATAAGGAAGAGCTAGTCAATCTAGTGTATCTGAATTTTTAGCAGGCATTTTACAAAGTCCCTCATGACAGACTCCTAAGAAAATGAAAAAGTTATGGGACAGGAGGTGATGCCCTGTTGAAGATAGGTAACTGGTTAAAAGATAGGAAACAGAAAGTGGGACTAAGGGCCTTATTTTCTAAACTGATCGCACGCGATACCAAAATGCGGGAGGAGTCGGCCCCAAAAGAGGAGGAGTCGGGGCGTCACCGGGGCCAACTCCGTGAAGATGCCGCGGATGACGAAAAAGTAAGGCCCTTTTCGCGTCCAAGTTCACGCCCAATAGCTACACCTTCTATGGTGGCGCTATTGGGTGCGAAACCGGCAGCGATCACACCGCGATGGTGCGATCGCTGCCGGCTAGCGCAGGCCCACCCCCCGTTTCGGACCCCCGCCCCCTCATTCCCTAAAATATCGCAGGCCTGCGATATTTTAGAAAATGAGGCCCTAAATGGTCTGTTTCCCAATGGAGAAAGGTGAATAGTAGAGGGCCCACCCCAAGAGCCTGTGTTGGGACCAGTGCTGTTTAAGATATTCATAAATGATTTGGAAAAGGGAGCAATGAATGAAGTGATCAGATCTGTGAATGACACAAAATAATTCAAAAGTTGATAAAACAAGAGCAGATTGTGAGGAATTACAGAAGGACCTGGTAACAGGAGGGAGCTGGTTATCTATAAGGCACATGAAATGTAATGTGGAGAAGTGCAATGATACAGAGAGATAAAAAAAAATCTTAACTATAGGTACACAGTCCTAGATTCCATTTTAAGAGTTACAACTCAAAAAAAGGATCTTGGAGTCCTTGTGGGAAATACTTTGAAATCATTGGCTTTGTGTGCGCAATATCCAAAAAAGCAAACAGAATTTGCAAAGGAAAACAGAACTAGGAATATAATAAAATATCTTTATCGATCCATGCTGTTACCCCACCTTCAGTAGTGCATGCAGTTTCTAAAAAAGATATAGCAGAGTTGGAAGAAAGCAAAAATGGTAAAGGGGATGGAATGGTTCCCTTATCAGGAAAGGCTTAACAGGCTAGGGCTCTTTAGTTTGCAAAAGAGAAGACAGAGAGGATATGATAGAGGTTTTAAAAATAATAAGTGGTGTAGAACAAGTTAATATGGAACAGTTATTTACTCTATTATACAATACTAGGACAAGAGGACATTCTATATAACTAACTAGTGGCAGAATTAAGTTAAATTTAAAAAATATTTTTCTTTCAGTCAACAATCAACTGAGCTAAGGAATTTGTTGTCAGAGAATGTGGTCAAGGTTAGTTGCATAGCCAAGATTATAAAAAATTTGGACAAGTTTCTGGAGGACAGCTCCATAAAGAATTATTAATCAGATACGAGTTTGGTGTCTCCACTTTGTACTACTGAGAGTGAGCAATAAGGAGCAGACTTTATTAGGATCTGTTAAGTTTATCCACAAAACCCAACTGGCCACTGTCAGAGACAGGATGCTGGGCTTCATGGACCATTGGTCTATCCCAACATGGCACCTCTTATGCTCTTATGATATTTCTCTAACAGATTCTGTTGTAAAGAGCCTTGTGATGAATATTTCTTTCCAGATTCTACAGTACTGGCCATCCCACTGCCAGACGTTTTCCCCCAAAAACCTAACTCTCCCCAGCTAATTGAAAAGGGTGCTGCTTATCACCAGAGTCATTCAGTTCCAGTGCAAGAAAATCAAGTAGCCATAATAATTTTAAATCTATGTCTCTTCTTGCAATGGACATGGCTGGTTTTCACAGAAACCGTAATATCATCAGATAATGTTTCAGAGCCTGAAGAATAGGATTATGTCAACTCTCTGTTTACCCACCAATAAGTCCATAGTCATTCCTAGGCACATATTACATATCATAGGATGTGTTATTGTATATTCTTCAATATGTTTATGCCCTTTTTCCAACACCTAGTTAATCATTGTTATTAATGGTAGCTTGATAACTTTATAATCTAATGTTCAGATAAATTATCCTTTCTAGGATGTCTGGTTTACCCGGCATTGTTGACTGGTCATGTTTTATCTAGGACCACAAACATTTCTTGGCTCATTATGATAATGGCATGTTAGTGCTCTTCTGGCTGCAGGTTTCTATTTCATCTGCAAGAACATTTATGCAACTAATGATACAGAAGTGGCATGACCTCTCCTCCCCACTGATTTCCTATTTGGAAAGAAAACCCATGCAAAACAGGGGCGGAGTCTCTGCAGGACCTGTGAGCACACACTTAGTTCAACTGCCTTATGCTCACTTATATCCAAGCTGCTGCTGCTTTCTCCAAGCTGCTGTTAGGGACAGCTGTTTGGTACAGCCAAGGTCTGGGGGTGGGGTGCCACATTAAAAACAGACTTTACATTTTGAAACATACCTTTTGTAAATGTGACTGTTTCTATAAATAATATTTAAGTGCATCATTGTACAGAGAACTTTGATTAGTTAGGTTCTTTTTTGCAAGGCCATCTTCTCAAACGTCTTTATGTTGATAGGAATACCTAAGGTTGCAGAAGGCCCTAAAAACAGAGGTTCAAGTCCAGAAATCTGTGCACATTAAAAGTAACGTGTGTGTGTGTGTGTGTGTGTGTGTGTATATTTGCCTATAAATTTGCAGAGCACGTTAGTTTTTCTTTTCCAAAGAGAATAATTTTGTAGCATTACAGTATATATACAAAACAGATATTCTTCTGCATTCCATCTATTCTTCACAGATCTGTAAAAACAATATCAATTCAAAGGAACAATTTCAAAACATTTCTAAATTATGGGACAAAAATATGTCCTTTTAGTGAGACAATTGGAAACACAGAAACAGGACAGCAGAAAAAGACCATAGCCTGTCTAGTCTGCCCATTTGTCCAGTTTATCTAACTCTTACAATTCTCATCATTCCCTCAGAGATCCCCTGCATTTATCCCATGCTTTCTTGAATTCAGATACTGTTTTCATCTCCACCACTTCCAATAGGAGGTCATTACAGGCATCCGCTACTCTCTGTACAGAAATATTTCCTAAGATTATTCCTGAGTCTACCCCCTTTCAACCTTATCTCATGACCCCTTGTCTAGAGCCTCCTTTCCATTAAAAGATGCAAGTTTCCTGTGCATGGAAACCTTTGAGATATTTAAATGTCTCCATCATATCTCCCCTATCTCGACTTTCCTTTAGGGTATACACTACGGGGCGGATTTTAAAAGGGTTACACTCCTAACCCTTTAAATCCCCTCCTGCACGGGCCAAGCCTATTTTGCATAGGCTCGGTGACGCGCACAAGCCCCGGGATACGCGTTATGTCCCGGGGCTTTGAAAAAGGTGCGTGGGCGGGGCGCCGGTCCGGGGCCTCCGACACGACAGCTGTGTTGGGGGATTGTGTATTGGCAGCCGGACGGCAGGTGTAACAAAGAGAACAAAGGTAGGGGGGATTTAGGTAGGGCTGGGGGGCAGGTTAGATAGAGGAAGGTGGGGAGGAGTAAAGGAAAGTTCCCTCTGAGGCCACTCCGATTTCAGAGCGGCCTTGCAGGGAACGGGGAAAGCCATCGGGGCTCCCCTAGGGCTCGGCTCACGCAAGGTGCACAAGTGTGCACCCCCTTGCACGCGCCAACCCCTGATTTTATAACATGCGCGCAGCTGCACGCGCATGTTATAATATCAGGCGTAGATTTTTAAATCTGGCCCTACATGTTTAGATTTTTAAGTCTATTCCCATATGCTTTAGAACTAAGAGCACTGATCATTTTAGTAGCCACCCTCTGGACTAACTTCAACCAGTTTTTATCTTTTTAAAGGTGCAGTCTCCAGAATTGTACACAGTACTCCAAATGAGTTCTCACCAGTGACCTATAACGGGGCAATACCACCTCCCTTTTTCTCCTGACCATTCCTCTCCCTATGCAGACATACGTCTTTCTGGCTTTTGCTGTTGCTTTATCCACCTGTTTGGCCACCTTAAGGTCATCAGATACAATCACCCCAGATCCTGCTCTTTTGTGTTTACAAGAATATCACCTCCAATATTGTACTGCTCCCTTGGGTTTCTGCAGCCTAAATGTATTACTCTGCATTTTTTAGCATTAAATCTTGGCTGCCAGTCTCTAGATCAGTCCTCGATCTTCACTAGATCCTTCCTTATGTTTTCCACACCTTCCTGGCTGTCTACTTTTCTGGACCTTAGGTAAAATGTATTTTTTTATAAACTGATTTTTTTTAATGTCTTTCTCTGCATGCTAATGGAAGAATGAAAAAAAGTATTGTGTCTAGATTATTCAGGAAACCATAGTGTCACCCACAATAGATTGTGTTTAAAATATTAAAGCTGGCTCTCAACAATCTGTATTTTGTTCCTGGTTTTTTTTTTGTGGAGGAAGCATTTTGACTTGTATTAACACAAAGCAAAGCCCTCAGTTTTTCACATTATATTGAGGCTAGAGCCAATGGCGAAGTGTATGAATTTCTGCAGCAGATCTGAAGTGCAAGGTAAGTCCATACATAGGCATTTAAAGAAGAAATCATTTCACATGGAAAGAGAATGTTTTCATAATTAGATACTAAAAAATTGTATTACAGTTATTTAACTATTTATATATAAAAATGCCTAACCTTGTTGGACCTCTTTTTGTGTTTTCCCTGTTATAGTGGAATAAGGCTGCTTGAATCCTTCTTAAACACAAATCCCTAATGCTGATTGTATTGATCAGTCCATATTCATTTCATATTTAGACAGTTCAGTGCTCATGTTGCATAAACAGATAAAAAATACTTAATTTTAAAATGTTCTCTTCATCTTGCTCCTTTGAAGCACTTACAGTGCTGAGAAAAGGTTTCTGATCCCCAAGTGTATAATAATGAGAATTACAAGTTATTACCTTGATACCCTTGTTTAATTGAATCCAGTCTTTTCTTATGTAATAAAAGGGTATAAAATAGAATTAAACAATTCCATATTTCTTGAGATACAATAATGTACAAAGTAGGAACAATAAAAATAATTCAGATTCAGTGTGTATGTGAAATAGTAAGTAAACCCCTAGCTTCCTTAGCACAATTAACTGACTAATTAAAATAAGGTGCTTAAATAATTTAGTGACAAGTAAATCACACTGTGGAATAAATTTATATTACAGAGCTTGGCCCTCTTATCCTCTATAAAAGACCAAAAGATTTTGGGTTTGGTCTTCACCATAAAAGTTAGTGGGAACTCATCATGCCAGATTCAAACGACATTTCAGAGGACTTACAGAAAAAGAATCAGTTGATGCTCATCTATCTGGGCAGGGTTACAAGCTTATTTCTAAACATTTGGGGGCTCATCCACCCGTGGTCAGACAGAGTTCTACAGGTGGGAAAAACTGAAGATTACAGTGACTCTACCTAGGAGCAGTTCTGCCAAGATCAGCCCAAGAGCACATCATAAAATCATCTACAAAGTTACAAAGAGCCCCAGACTAACATCTAACGATTTGCAGGCCTCACTCACTCTGGCAGATATGAGAATTCATGTAGCAATCACCAGGAAAAAAAAATAAATGTGAATGGTGTTCATATAAGGCTAGCTAGGAAGAAACCACTGCCCTCTAAACAGAACACTGCTGCCCACCTCAGGATCACCAGAGAGCATTTGGGTGACTAAAAGACTCCTAGAATTAGGCTCTCTGGACAGATGAGTCAAAAATGTAACTTTCTGGTCACAACAAATGTTTTGTTTGGCAAAAAACAAACATTCATCCCAACAGTCAGGCATGATATTAAAGGTATCATGGTGTGGGGCTGCTTTGCAGCAAACGGACTTGGATGGCTTGCCATCACTGATGGAATCATGAATTCCTCTTTATAATCAGAAAATTCTGGAGGAGAATGGCCAGCCAACAAGTCTGGTTTTCAAGATATCCAGAATGAATATGCATGATATATTTCTATGCACTGCTTCTACCATACGCAAATGTATCACATTCTTATTTGTTGTGGATATCCTAAAAAACAGACCCATTTGTGATACTTGAGGACCAGAGTTGCCTACCATGATATAGAGTATTTTGGGCCTATAAGATGATACAATTTACTGGCTTCATTTGGTCAGCTGGAAAAATATTTCATGTACAGCTGGAAGTTGAGAATATGTTCAACGACTGTAACTCCTTATGAGGGGACAACATGGATACAAATTATCAGGAAGTAATAAAATGTATTGCTTTTTTGTTTCATTTGTAAGATTTATAGACAAATTGAGAAGTTTTTTCCTATGAAGTTTTTAATCATGTTGAATTCAGTCCATGTTCATCAAAACTGTTATCCTTTTTTCACCTTCCAAATAATTTCTTGACATGGCTGGCACTGGAACCACTTGTCAGTAGTGTGTTCTCTATGCACTGTCACATGGAAATCATATTTACAGTATCTATATATTCAACTATGAAATGGTCTATGTCTACGGTTCATGAAAAGGATTGGGAAACAGGGTGCATATATGGCAAAGCTCCAAAGATCGTGATAGGATCGTGATCCTTTTGTTTTCCCAAAGAGATTGAAACATTAACCCCATTCAAGTTCCTAAACCTCTCCTCTTCCCTTTTTTGGAATAGTTTGATGTGTGTTGTGCAGGACCTAGATGTAGATGCATGGCAAAGAGGATGGTTGCCTACAAGTGGGGTATGAAAGAAGAGGCATGTATGGTATATGAAGGCCTTGCTCCCCTTGATGTAATGAACAGATGTAAAGGCTATGAGGGCAAAGTTAGGTGTAGGAATTAACAGGCACTTTAAAGTGGTACATAACTTATTTTAAAATACATTTGTGTGCAAAAATGTACGCACCCTTGGTCAAACAGTATATTTCAAAGAATCTAAGTGAACAGAAGCTGACACAACCTCTACATGTTACAAAGTTAAACACATCTTTCTGCAATTTTCTAATGCAAAATTACTATTTACTGATTTTAACACGTTGAAAATAATAAAACAGAGAATATGGCATATGCAAAAGTTTGAACACCTTTTCAATTGATTCATCAATACTTTTTTTTTTTTTTAACAAGCTGTTAATAAGGCCCATAACGCTGACTGACTCAACAGGCCAGGTGTAGCTAACCTTTTCCATATGAAGAATCACAAAACTAGAATGCAGAGTTGAAGAAAGCTTCACTTTTGAGGACAGAATTGTCCCCCTTCATCACTCAGAAAGAGTCAACTCTGCATTTCACCCAACTAATCTCCACAATTCTCTCTCACTCCCTCCCCCCCCATTCTCCACACTCTGTTCATCTTCTGTCTCCCCCACCCCCACACTCTGCCCAGCCTCTCCCTTTGTCACATCAATACTCTGCCCAGTCTATCTCTCCCCCCACCCCGCAGTGGTATCTAGCCTCTCTCTCCCTCCCCCATCCCCACTCAGCCCAGCCTCTCTCTCCCTCCACATTCTGCCCAGACCCTCTCTAACCCCACCCTCACATTCTGCCCACTCTCTATATTCTTCCCAGTCTCTTTCTTGCTCTCTTTTTGCCTCTCTCTCCAAACTCTGCCCAGCCTCTTACACTCTTCAGCACTGCCATCCCAATACTCTGACTCTGCTCCTGCCCAGTCTCTCTCACTCTCTCTCCACCCTCTGCCCAGCCTCTCATTCTATCCCCAACCCAATACACTGACCATCTTCTCCCTCCATGCTGTCTCTCTTCCCCACTCTCACACTCTGCCCAGCCTCTCTCATTCTCTCTCCACACTTTGCCGGCCTCCCTCTCTCCACACTGCCAAGCCACTCGCGCTCTCCCCCACCCTCTGCCCACAATTTGTCTGCCTCTTTCTGCACCCAATGCTTTGCCCACTTCTTATGTTCTCCTCCACCCTACTCTGCCCAACTTCTCTTCCACCCTCTGCCTAGTGCCTAGCCTCACACTTTCTCTAGTCCACTCAGCCTCTCTCTCTCCCACTCTCCTCACTATTCCCAATCTTTCCTCAGTCTCTCCATAATCTGATCAGTCTCTCACTCGGTCCAGCTCTCTCTCCACTCTCTGCCCAGTTTCTATCAATCTCCCCCACCCCATGCTCTGTCCAGCCTCTCACTCTCTTTCCACATTCTATCCAATTTGTCTCTCTCTCTCCCACTCTTCCCAGTCAGGCTCATTTCATTTATTTTAATTGTTAAAAGTTTATATACCTTTTGTAAAACATGTTAATCAAGAGGGTGTACAAACTAAAAACATACATAAAAATAATATAATAAATATAGAAGTAAATATAAAAGATAAGGCAAAACAATGATAATAAAATATTAGTACACAAATGTGAAGACAAAAACTAAAATAAACCAAAGACAAATAAGAACAATTTAAAAAATGAAAAAGACAATCACGATAAAAACATTACAAATTATGTAAAATAAAGTAAAACAATCATACATAAACAGAGGTAATTGAACCTAAAATGGAGACAGCCAATAAATTCAAGTGTTATTCAACCAATCAATTGGCAAAGATTTCAACTTACATCCTAGTAGTACAGGACTGAAAATTTTGCAAATCATAAATGGGACTGCGGTTGTTATCAATGTCTGCGTTATTAGTCCGCTGTAGGTTTGAGTAAAGAGCAAGATTTTAATTGCCTTCCTGAACTTTAGATGGCTTCAGAACAGATATCCTGAGGAAAAGAATTCCAAAGTAAAGGAGCTTGATAACTAACAGAAGACTCTCTGGTGACATCTAACCAAATGACAGATGGAGGGGAAAGATAAAGAAGGCCCTTCTGGATGGAACGGAGGGTCTGGGCAGGAAAACAGGGAATTAGATGTTTGAAAACATATATAAGGAGACTAAGATGAAATGCAGAGAATATGAGACAAAGGATTTTATACTGAATCCAGTAATTGACAGGGAGCCAATGCAGCTGTTAGAGAGCAGGAGAAATGTGATCGAATTTCTTAAGACCATAGATAATTTTTGTGGCTGTATGCCGAAGCAACTGTAAGCATTTAAGCTGGTAATTAGGAACTCCTGCTAAAATAGAATTACAATAATCGAGGTTTAAAATAACAAAAAGTATAAGTTAAGACTTTCAAATCATGGCAATCTATGAGAGAAAGGGCATGGCAAATATATCTGAGATTTAAAAAAAGATTTCTGAACTATAGAAGAAATTGTCACTATCTTTCTGCATTTTGCCCAGCCTTTCTCCCCTACCTCCCAAGACTGCCTATCTAATTTCTCTCTCTCTCTTTCTTCCCCTACCCCTATATTCTCTGCACTCTCTTTATCCATACTCTTCCCAGCTTTTCCCTCCACACTCCGCCAAGCCTCTGTCCACCTCCTCTATCAACTCTCATACAGGCCGATACAGTACAGTGCATTCCGGCGGAACGCACTGTTAACCCGCGATTGGATGCGCATTTTCAATGCGCTAGTTTTACCCCTTATTCAGTAAGGGGTAACAGCGCGTTGAAAACGCGCGTCCAACCCCCCGAACCTAATAGCGCCCGTAACATGCAAATGCATGTTGATGGCCCTATTAGGTATTCCCACACGATTCAGTAAGTAAAATGTGCAGCCAAGCTGTACATTTTACTTTAAGAAATTAGCGCTTTTCTGTGCACCCTCCGACTTAATATCATGCGATATTAAGTTGGAGGTCCCGAAAGTTAAAAAAAGTAAAAAAAAAATAAATAAAGAAAAATTTTAAATAGGCCCGCGGCTTGAAAACCGGACGTTCAATTTTGCCGGCGTCCGGTTTCCAAACCCGTGGCAGTCAGTGGGCTCGAGAACCGACACCGGCAAAATTGAGCGTCGGCTGTCAAACCCGCTGACAGCCGCTGCTCCTGTCCGAAAAGAGCAAGAAATGGAAGCTCTGACATCTCGAACATACACTTCTCCAACTTGGTGGATAGGAAGTGGCTTCTTAGCCACTGGAATACCATCTTGATATGGGAATGGTGTGATTGGAGGTTGGATGAAAAGATCTGTATGTTGTCTAAATAGATTATGACACACGTGTACAGCAAGTCCCTGAATATGTCATTGACAAAGTTTTGAAGACCCCAGGGGCTTTGCACAGGCTGAATGGCATCACGGGGTATTTGTAGTAACCACAATGAATGGTTTTCCATTTATCACCCTCCCATATCTGTATAAGGTTAAATGCCCCACAAAGATCCAACTTGGTGAAGAAGGAAGTTCATTGCAACTGATCAAACAGTTCCAATATTAAGGGCTTGGTGTACTTGTTTTTTTAAGGTGATGGCATTCAAACCTTGGTAGTCAAAACATGGATGTAGGGATTCATCCTTTTTGCCAACAAAGAAAAAACTAATTCTACAGGCAAAATGGAGGGCCTGATGAAGCCCCTCTTGAGGTTTTTCCGGACATACTTATCTATTTAAGGGATGAATAGAGGATGCACTCTGCCTCGAAGTGGTGTTTTACCAAGCACTATATCTTTGGCGCAATCATACAGATGATGAGGTGGGGGGACCTTGGCCTTTTTCTTGCTGAAGAGATCTGCAACGGAAACGTAGGGCATGGGGAGGCCTGAAAGAACTAAGAAGTCTGATGAACAGGGGGATACACTGGATGAAGAGTGTTCTGGAAACAATGATTACTCCAGGAGAGGATATCTCTATTTCGCCAGTCCATGACCGGACAGTGTTGCTGTAAACAAGGTAGACAAGCAGTATGGGGTTAACAGCTGTCTGAAGCACAAAAAAAGGAAATGCATTCTTCATGCAGGAGACCCCCTCTTAGTGTCATAGAGCCAGTGATGTAGTGAATGGCTCCGTAGACAAAAGAAATGCAGATGGAGGTTTTTTTTTAATGGCACCATTGGTATAACAAAGTTTTCCACTAGGGCTGCATTGATGAAGTTGCCGGTAGCACTGGAATCCAGAAATGCCTCACAGGAGAAATCCCTACTTCCAAAGTACAACTGGACCAGTAGAATAATTTGTCGTGGAGTTTCCTGCCTTCTCTGGACATGAGCAGCATAAGCAAAGGTGTACTGTACAGCCTCCACTGGTGCTCCTCCTCCTCAAACAACTTGGTTCACCCTAGCTCCATAGTCTCCTCTGTGGGTGCTGGTGAGGTGGGGATATGAAGCAGATGTCATTGGCCTTTGAAAGCCGGTTGCCAGACGAGCTCTCGTCTGGAGACCTCCCATTCTTGTGACCTCTCTTGAAAGCGGATTTCTATTTCATACACAGTGATATAATGTTGTTTACTTTGGCAGCAGTGTCACAACTGGCCAGTTTGTCCTTGACCCTGTCTGAAAGACCCTGCCAATATATGCTTCTTCATTCCAGGAAAGTTCTGGTGCCAGGGTGCAGAATGATACCACATACAACCAATAGTTATGGAGCCCTGCCTCAAGCAGAGTAACTAGGAGACTGAGAATGACACTCGGGCGGGCTTGTCAAAGAGCTTCCTGAAGCACATCAGAATGAGTTGGAGATCACAAAGACTGGGGTTGTCTCTCTCCCATAAGGGGGAAGTTCATGCCAGTACCCGACCGGACAGCAGGGATATAATAAAAGCTACTTTTGCCCGCTCAAATGCGAAGATGGCTGGCTGGAGTTCAAAATGGATCAGGCACTGGTTGATTAAGCACCTACAGACCTTGGGGTCACCATCGTAATGGGATGGCAGAGGCAAGCAAAAAGAGGAGGCAGACAGAGAAGGCGGCAGCAGGAACCAACTGCGGCTAAGGTGGAGGTACTGTTGTCCCGGCTATGGACAACTGCAATTTATTTAGCCACAAGGACAGGTTGCAGAGCCCCGATAATGTGATCTTTGTTCTTTTTTTGTTTTTGGACCATCCGCGAGAAGTCCTGCAGATAGTCTGGCAGGAAACATCAGTGAGTCTATGGCCTGAGCAAACTATCATGGGCTAGGGGAATGGATCATGAGGATGCTGACATGCCAAGGGAACATACTGCATCATGAGGCATAAACGGTGTTCAGGCAGACAAGGTCAAGGCAGAAGGAGTTCATGCAGAGGCAGAGGTCAGGCAAATGCCAAGGTAGGCAGCACACAGGAGCAGAATCAAGGTCATGCAGGGTCAGACCAGGAAACAGCAACTGGAACAATTATTAGCACAGGAACATATGAAGGGAACTTGTTGCTCAGGCACTGGCCCAGAGGACTGGGCCTCCTTTAATGTTGCAGCAGTAGTGACATCATCATCCTACGGCACCAGGAGGTGAGGCTGCTGGGTCTATAAAAATGGTGAGTTACTGCAGGGCCTGCTCAGAGCAGCTGGATACCGTGGAGGATCAGAATGCCGGGAACCATGACGGGCGATCTCAGCAGATTGCAGGACACTGTGCCGTGCCTGGGACCAAGAAGTACAGGGCGCCGATCACGAAGCAGCAGCCCATGATCAGAGGCATGTTACTTTTATCCATATGATCCAGATTTTGTAAGAACCTTCAGATATGAGCGAGAAGAATATGATAAAGGTAACCATGAATACTGAGATGCTGTACATGAACATTACTGAAAAAGGAAGCCTTGGACATAATGTGTGATACTTTAGATGTGCCTCAGAATACACGGTCTCCTCTGAGTTTTTTGAAGGAATTGGCTACCATTACACTTTTTCATAATTTTTTTCAGTTTTGAGAACGTAACCCAGACCACTTTTTGGGTTATTAATAGGTCTTGCAACAGTCTAGTGCAGTTAGGGAAATACCGTAATTAGGGGAGCTGTCCATGAATGGGTTCTGAGGATTTATAGCAGAGCTCTGGAATAGGCTCTGGGGGCAGTCTAAGTTGAGAGTGAGAGATTGTATTTTCCTAAGCTGGATTTTGGGCCTACCTGAAGCATCAAAGGGGCTCCATTGCTGTACTATCCACATGAGCTGCAGACAGACTGCTCTGGGACTAATTCTGGGATTTTGAATGTTCATTTAGAGGAGCCCTGCTGAAGGCCTGAGCCTTTCTGAAGCCCAGGGAAAAGGGGACCCCTGAGCTGAAGATGCCCAGTGTTTAGGGAAGTTCTGCCAAACAAAGGTGGTGACCCATTGCAGTAGACTCATGCAGTTATTTAAGTTGGGGAAGAAGATTTGTTTTCCAGCATCAGGGAGGAAGTGTTCTGCCCCTCTTCTTGTCCATCAAGGGGACTGGCAAGAACTGCAGTCTACAAGGATTCCTACCACCAGAGATCCCACCTGAAGATTAATCTACTAACTGTGAGTAAAAGATCTACATTCAGGGGAGGACCCCCATCTGCATCCACAAGGAGCCCTGAGGGATAGAGACCATAGCTCTGTGCTAAGATAGATTTTTGTGCCATCGGGAGGGGACCATTGCACAATCTAATCCAGAAATGTGGATGGATTCTTAGCTTAATAAAGACTAATGCACAGATAGAGGAGAGAAGGTCTGACATTAAGAGAGAAACTGCAGAGACTGTGGTGCGTGATTTACTATATTTAATTGTGTCATTCAAGGAAACTGTATCAATAAAGCATTATTTTGGACACTGCCTACATGGTCCAAGTGTGGTTTGTTTGGCACACAACACACAGCGCATAGCAGAAAGAGGAAACTCCAGTACAGCTTACTAGTCACCCTGAACTTGGACTGGAGAGGACTCCTCTCTACCTCTAGACTGAAGGACCTATACTTTGGGATGGGAGAAGTAAAACCTAGCCAGGATCCCTTCTGCAAAGAACTTACAAGTAACTTTATGTCCCTCTCCGTACTCAACTTGAATTTTAAGGAACGGTTACAAGAGGATATTTTATCTTCAAGTAAAATGAATTGTAGGGAACTGATATGACTTCAGATGTGGCAAAGCTGTATGTGGCCAAGTTTGAACATCTATTTTTAAAGTTGTCCTCATTGTGCCTTTTCTATTTCTCTGGAAACATTATATTGATGACATCTTCATCATATGGATGGGCTCAAAATAATTATTGGACTCTTCTTCTATGTAGATTAACCAGTGTGACAGTAATCTTCGCTCTTTCGGGAAATTTTTTCTAGCAGTTTCTACTGTGAAGATGACTCAGCTAAATGAGACACACTGTCAAGCCTTCTTTTCTGTTGGGCCTTCCCTCTGGAATGCCTTGCCTGATTATTTGCGTGCCAATGAAAACAATATAATTTTCTGCAAATAGCTTAAGGCTTTCCTGTTTCGCACAGCATATGGCTTTTAGTGATTTGGCTATAGCGTGGTTGTGCTAATTGCAGCTTGGCAGCATTGTTTAGTCTAGTGAATGTTTATTTGTTGTTTACCAGAACTTGTTTCATTGTTGTTTTATGTTTTATCTTGTAATCCACTTGGCATGGTGGCCTGCTGTAAGCAGAAAATAAATGTTTTAAATAAATAAATAATACATTTAAAATTCAGAGCAGCGACACCAGGATTCCTTTTTTGGATAGAATGAATGAATACTCTGACCGAAGCTTCAATGCTACTATTTATCACAAAAAAAACCCAAACAGAATACAGTAAGTTGTTGACTTGCCATTCATCCTCCTTAAAAAATGCTTTGCCTATTAGTCAGTTCTTTCATCTGAGATGATATGTTCCTCCAGTCAGGACTTTAAAGAGAAAGCTTATGAAATGCATCAGCAATTTTTGTCCAGAAGTTACCCTACCAAATTAGCTCTAACTGCATATATGAGGGCACTTTATTCAGCTCGCTCTCAATTACTATGATCTTCTTTTAAAAAAACATCAAGATTGACATGTATACCTCCTTTTTCGAACCTTTCTACAGAAGTCAAACGGATAATCTTTCACCATTTGCAAATCCTGGATCTATATTCACGCTTACATGTTAAGTTCGCACATCTGAGATATACTGATATTGTCTGATCTGAAACTAGAGATTTCTATAGAATAGTGTTTTGCTACTGGGTTAACGGGTCACAGGAAGTGAACATTGCAGTTGGATCCTGTAGAGATAACAATGGAAGTAAGACCAATGGAGCAAACAGTGTCTTTGTTCGATTGGTCTTACAATGCAAGGCACAGGTCATTTATTTGACGCCCTGCGATGGTTTGCTATAGACCAAGTCTAACAGTCCTGGAGTGGATGTGACCTTGAAATGTATCCATCTCAATCTGAACTAAGATGGATTTATAGACTGAATACTCTACACATCCAAGGGATTTGAATATGGAAATGAAATGGAATTCAATTATTTAACCATAGGATATGCTTGTGTGTCATTTTACATAGTGTGATTAGCATTTTTTAATTTGACACCATAGAATAGTGCTTTTTTCTGACTGGTGGTCTTTGATCACATGTTTTTCGTTTAAAATAAGTATACATTTTTTACTGGCTGAACACAATCAGGTGGCTGGTAGCTTTTGTATAAAAAAGCTTGTAACTTTTTGCAGCTCCTTGGGAGGAGTGAAGACTGATATACATTTGAAAGTTAGCATGAAGCCCCCAAAGCAGGCACTTGTGATGTGCCAAAACATTGCTATGTTGGGCATTGAAGAAAAAGGATATTGGAATGTCCACACTCTTTACATAGGCAATAAACTAAGTGGTGTTTTTCTGTACTGAGACAATGCTTGCTGATGAGGATTTTCTTACACATGAACTTTGTGACTGAAGTTGAGCTATAATATAAAAGATTTTTAAAAAAAGAAGGTTGTTTTTTCACAAATATGCATACTTTATGGGCTATGATTATACTTTGGCACATATTCACATAAGAGGCTAAGCATAGTTCCAAGTGTTTTATAACCATCTTTATATATTTAAGAGTGCCCATATGCTCACCACTTTTTGATTTTGATTTAATTTTAGCCAAAAGTCAGCAGCTTTTTTGTAATCACGTGTAACATAGTACCATGTAAAGGATGTGTCAGCTTCTGTTCACTAAAATGTATTGAAACATAACACTTTGACCAGGGATGTCTAAACTTTTGCTCTCTCACACACACACACACACATATACATATATCAATCTATTGCTTTCTCTCTCTCTTTATATATGTAAAGGGATGCTTTGTATTTTGTATATGTTTGTCATATTAGCTGTACAAGTTTTAATTCAATAGTCATTTTTTTTCATCAAGATATATTCTTAAATAGTGTCTGGTTAAACTTACAGATTTACATCTCTTGCCTCATGAAGTATTTTTGCAGGGGGTTGATTAAAGCAACTAGATGATGAGCATGGCTGTGCCTGACCAAGTCTCTTCTGAGCCCTAGAATTTCATTTCTTTTCTTGTTGAACACATTATTTGAGTTGGTCTTTAATTAATTTTTCCAGGCAAGGCTTTTCTTTCTCATAAATTTTATGTGCGAATAACCTGCGTTAAATCTGACTCTTTCTATTTCTTCTTTTCATACATTTTTATCATGCTACTGGAGTGATGTCTAAGAGTCCACAAAAAGTAAGCTAAAGACAGTGACAAGATGGAAAATAAGTCAGAAGAACTGTCATGTATTTCTTCATATGCCTTCCCCCTCAGCTGTATTTGAGGTTCTTGTCACTATTCATCAAACAAAGCATTTCCATTAAAAACCCTTGCTGCAAATCTGCTCGAGAGAGTTAGAGAGAATCTCTCACAATATAAAAATCTCCTGATTTGGTGTTACAGCACATGGAGTGAGATGTCTTACAGTGGCCTCAAGAGAGGACATTAGATGCTGTCCGTGCATTCCAATAGCTGACCTTCTCCCACTCATTGCTTGTCACACTTGATAGGACCCAGACGGTCCACTGGAAATGCTAGGCCAGAGTTGGGCTAGGTGGGACTTAATGTTGCTTCCATACTGAGGTGATTTTTCTTTGTATGTTTCTGGAGAAGCTGCTTGTCAGGAGAGGAATAGGAACAAAAATTGCAACTGAATACCTCCCCGGTATGATGTCTACGCACATGCAGGTCCAGACTCTTCTTTTGAATGCTGTGGGAAAATAGAGCATAAGGTGAAATTACTACTTAGCTGATAATTTCCTTTCCTCTAGAACTAGGCTAGGATTATGCACTTCTACCAGCAGCTGGAGACAAGAGATCAAGAGCTCGCTGTCGTCACTCCTCATATACTTCTCTGCTGACAGCCTGCCAGTAAATTCTGCAAAAGCTAAATTGTGGAAAATATTAAAAACCAGCAAAAATTCTTCAGTAATGTCTCTTCTGCTCTCACTTTTTTTTATAAATAAGAGCAAGAACTATAAACAGAGAAAGGAAAACAAGGTAACAAAGGGAAACCAATATCCCTCACTCTTACCAACATCCGAGAAATCCACCTCCTTCCACATCCATCCTGAAATACTGAAAAGCAGCATTGGGAGGGATTGTGGACTAGCCTGACTGTTCTAGAGGAAAGGAAATTATCAGGTAAGTAGTAATTTCATCTTCCTCTTCATCCAGTTAGGCTAGTCCACACAAGTGGGATGTTTCAAAGCTACCACCTGTTGCGCCAGTCAGTCGCAGACGGCTGCAACCTTTACTGCTCACCTCATTTTGCCCAGTAGCTCCGATTCTGGCTCTGCACGCCGACCTCCCTGGCGTTCCCGGGACGGCGAGGGCGATCCTGGTCGCCATCTTGAATCTGGTGTGACCTAGAGCACGCGTGCGCACCTGCCTCCTTCTTGTGCATGTCAAGGCGGGAACCTTGGGGGCATCCCCTCCGCATGACGTCATTGCCTACGTGTATTTAAACCTACTGGACTTTCCTACCTACGAGTTAGCAAGGATTCCATTTTGTTTAATTCCTTTACTCTGAGAAGCTTGCATCGCTGAACCTGCATTCCAGGCTGAGTGATTCAGGTACCAGCTCCTCGGGGGCCTTGCTGCACTCAGGGCTATCCACTCCTCAGAGAGCCTCTTCTGCCTGTCTCACCTTCACTGAGTTCTCCTGCATCAGATCTCCGCTGCTGCTACTACAAATTCTCTACTGCATTGTGAGTACAAGACCTACTCTACATTACCACGTCTATCTTGCTGTGTGGATCCTCGGGTTACCCCGCTCTGCAGACCACTACTGGATCCATGCTGTCTTGTGCCAGTTGCCAACACCTACCTCCAGCCCACCCCATGCTGCGGTCCACTACCGGAGTTCCAACGCACAAGGTATACTAGAAGCAAGTACTTTCTGGGTTACCCTGCTCTGCGGACCACTACCGGATTCATGCTGTCTTGTACCGGTTACCCACATCTGCCATTGGCTTACCCCGCACTGTGGACCACTACCGACGCTACCATGCACAAGGCCTATCAAGAAGCAAGGATTCCCCGGGTTACCCCGCTCTGCGGACCACTACCAGAGAATCCATTCCAGGTCTTCTAATTCCAGGACTGAGTTTACAAACCCGCTCCTCGTGTTTCTCTTTGCTGTATAATAAATATTCTCTGACTCCTGTCTCCATCACTGCTGAGACCCCACCTGTCGTAGAGAGTCCCCACAGGGCTCCTCCCTGTGGGTGAAGTCAGCTGTCTCCACGACCCGATGGCCCACAAACCAAGTTAAAACATAACACCACCTCATAGGGTGGTATGCTGCTCTGTCTTCCACAACACAGCCGAGGCAAAGGGGGTATCCTCTTTAACCTGGACATTGAAAATGGAAGTGCTTGGGAGAGAAGCAACTACGACCAATTCGCCTTTCATCAAAGCCCATGACGGAGATACCAAGGCAGCTCAGTCCAAGAAGTGGCCAACACTTTCATGGAATAAGGGCAAATCCTTTTTGGCAAGGGAACAATAACATCCCTATAGGCATCCGTGACCACCTCTATAATCCAGTGGGCTGTGGGTCACCAACAGACACACCAATTGCAACTGCACGAATGACAGAGACTGTGTACTCGTAGAATGAGCCTTAATCTGGATTGGTAATGGTACCCAAGAAACCACATAGCCACCACAATCACCTCCTGAAACTGATGAACCAATGTTACATGAATAGCAGCTCCTCTCTTCTTCATGTTACCCTGGAGAAAACAGGGATGAACCGATCCCGGAAGGGCACTGTTATTCTTAAGTCATTGTAAAAGACCAAAGAAGCGTCCACTGTTACAGCTTCCAACACTTGACCAACAAAGTCAAAGAAAACAGTCTGATGCTGATGAAATGCCAAGAAAAACAAAAAAAAATAGGAAGGCACTGTATAAAACTGAAGAAGAATTGGTGCCAACCTCAATTTCAATCTCCGCAGTAAGACAAAGCCACCACGTGCACTTTCAGTTTATCAAGAGCTAGCAAGGCAGCACTTCAGGCCAATCGCCTTGTAGAAAATCCATGATTAGTGGTACCAAGGCTTGACTCAGAATGTTCCGCCTTTCCAAGCACCAAACCGCCCACACTCTCCAGAGAAGAAGGCAAACACAAATGGAGAAGGTTGTGCGCCATCAAGTATGGCCACTAGAGTCATGGAACAAATCTCTTCACTAAGCATGCTCTTTCAAGGGCCAGACCATAAGACAAAAAAGATCCAAAGTCTAATGAGATATAGATACCTGAGAAACAAAACTTCTTACTCTGAAAGACAAAAAGGACTACCAATTAACCAATGCCAAAGATCAAGACACCATAGCCCAAAGGTCAGACTGAAGCTACCAAAAGAACCAGGCCTGAATGGTCCACTATTTTCTGAAGTCCCCTGGGAAACATGAATCACGAAGGAAATTCGTACACCACTTCCTCCTGTGGCTAGTCTAGCATTAGAACATCTATATCAGCTGAGTGAGGATCCCTTCAGCAATATGAAACTGATGCCCAGATGCCCCCATACTACTCTCCACCGAATCCAGACCTGGCCGACTCCATCCGCAAGGGGCAGAGCAAAGGTCACATCTGACAGACACCTCTGCTCCATACCCACAGCATGGCGAATGAAATAAATGGTCTCGATGGTGTTGATTCCTACCACATGAGCCTTTGACCAAGTCTGTAGCTACTGAAATGCACATGTCAAAAGAAGAATCATCTTTAGAGACACTTGTTGACTCTGAGTACAACTTGGAGCTTTATGCCTCCTATCTTTCTTATCTTATCCATCATCCCTTGTACTATCCATCCGCACAACTGAGTGGAAACTGTAGAAACATTTCCAAACGCTCGCGCTGTCCCCTGTATGTAGAACCAGCTTCTCTTTTCGGGAGAGCTCTGCTACCAAGCCACAAGCTCCTGACAATGAGGTTTATAGATTCTCCTCTGCGGTCATGACTGTGCAAGTGCGTGGCACCAACTTCTTTCCTCGGACCACATGCTCGCTCTGCAGCCATGAATGCAATCTCTGGCTAGCCATCCTGGGAAAGGTAACAACAGAGTAATTTTGGGAATGAAAAATGCCAACAAGAGAACAAGGCCTTCTGAATCATCCCGACCTCTGGATTCAAGTCCTGTGTCACATACAGAGACTAAAGACAGATCTATACTGATAGTCGGGTCACCTTCTGCAACTCCTTATGGGCTCCATCAGCTTCTGGAGCCACTGCTCTGGAAGGAACCCCTGGCTCAGATCTATATCAAATTGATCACCCAGAAAAAAGTAGGTTCTGCAAGGGTCAGAAGTCGAGAAGCCCACACATTCTCTTGAAGGAAACTTCTCGTATCAACCCATTGTTCAAGTAGGTCATACCTAAAATTCTTTCTGGCGCCACAACAGAATCCCTTGCAAGGGTTCTCAGGCAGATATGCAACCAAGATATGCCTAAAACTGGAAAGAACTGTCAACCTAGTACCCTCAGATATCAGGAAGTGTGATACACTACCTGGATTAGACTGTGAAGAACCAACTTTCATGGGACCTAGGGTCGGAACTTCAAGAACTTCTTACAGTAGCAGATCACCCTTGACAAACACTGGCCAACTAAGGCATCGGCGGCAAGAGAAACAAATTCCCATAACCAGTGACTTGTTTAAAGCTAGGCTCAGCTTGGAAAAGAACAAAAAAAGCCAAGGCTTCCCTCCAGAATTCCTTGCACTTTCATTGGCTGATCCATTTCTACCTCCTGCAACCAAATAGAAATATCTAGCAAGGGACAAAATCTGCTCACCAGAGGGATTCTCAAGTAAGTGCATTTAGGGGGAAGAGGCAGAGTATGGAGGAGGAGCCTTATCATTATTATTTATTATTATGTTTTTTTGAATGATGGTTTACTGACCCACCATAACTGTTCTGATGAGGGAGGGAATCTATATTGTCACCTCAGGAGCTGCCTAAACAGACAGGATCGGGTTCTGTTGAACTGAGAGAGAGAGAGCCGGCTATTACCTCAGGAGCCATATGTTAAAAGTCAATATTCCACTGGGTCATGCTCAAATGAGAAAGGGGAAACATTTTTTCATACCAGGAGCCACCAGCTAAGCTCACTTCATAATCATCCAGCCTAGCTAGGCCACAAGCCCACAGAATGGAATACATTTCCACCATCTGCTGGAGACGGAGAATACTGGCAGGCTGATGTCAGCACAGAGGTTTATTTATTTATTTATTTAGTGTTTTTATTATACCGGCATTCATGACTAGAGTCACATCATGTCGGTTTACATTTAACAGGGTGTGATATATACATAACACTAAAAAATTCTAACAAGTGCATGGTAAGAAAATTGCAGTTACAATAAAACAGGGAGGTATGACATCAATGAGCTCTTGATCTCCATCTCCTGGTAGGAGTGCATAACCCACTTGTGTGGGCTAGCCTGACTGGATAAAGAGGAATCTACATTACTTATGAGGACACCACCAATTAAACAGCTAAATCACACTATTGAGCATGGGCATAAGGGGATAAAATGACTTGCTCAAGGATACGCAGCGAGTAGCAAATAAGGACATAGAATCTGGATCTGCAGGTTTCACAACAGTGTGCTGTGATCATTATACTGTCAGCCCATAAATGTGTAGTTAAAGTAAAATGTGTCCCAGCATGCTCCCCTTGAAGAAATACATTCTTTCAATCATGCCCATGTTTTAGCTTTGGATTTTGCCTCTAGGGCCTGCTCTCTGACCTGTTTTGGTGGATGGCTTGATTCTGACAGCATATTGTGATAACTTGACCTGTGCAAGACAGTGCCCCTTTGTGGATCAAGCACTTGTTATGATCTACAGGAGGAGTTTTGCAGTCTGTGACACATTTTACCTATCCAAAATGAGAATTATATCCAAAGTGTTGTTGTACAGGAGCTTTCAGAGATCACATAGGTCCTTTTTCCAGATGTGTACATGTTATCTGGAAAACCTGTATACAACTTTGGAAACTTGTTATATTGGTTCAATGAAAGATATCAAAACCTGAAAAGAATCTGGTTATCTCCAAAATCATTAGGGCTACTAGAACTATGATCTCAAATAAGGCTTTCACTGTCTGATATGCTAGCTCAAAATAAAAGTGCCTTCTGGAAAGGATTCTCACATAGGACTTTTATGTAATGTTCAATTAATTTAGTTTACAGTCTAAACTTTTAGAAACAGTTTCTGAAAATGTTATTTCATTGAAATCAGAAAAAAAGTACATTTCCTCTCCCTTCTCAAAGTCAACTTTTCTTTGACATTATTGGTTTCATCTATTATCTAGCCAAACAAACATTTGATGTTAAGTTACATGTTTCCTTTATTAAGCTAACGTGGCTGCGTCTCTATTTTCAGATTATGAAATTGTCTTTCCACTCTCTCTAACACACAAGACTGCACAGATTGTGGGATAATAGACAAAAGCAGACCAAAGTGTCATGTCAGATGATATTCACCCTAAAATAAATCTTGCTGATTTTCTCTAGTGTTTAAATATGGGAACTCCAAGGAATGTGGCTGGTAGTAAATTGTGATTTTGCCAACCCATAATTAGACAGTTTTCTCTACAATCTCTATATTTCTACATGTTTTATGAAATAAACAAGTGCTTAAGTCTTTGGTTTGTCTCTGTCTGTCCATCCATCTGTCTGTAACACTAGCATCACAAGCAAGGATAAGCAGCAGGCAGGCTAACCAACAGTACAGTGCACTCTGGTACCCCGCGTTTGGATGCGCGTTTTCGACGTGCTAGCTCTACCCCTTATTCAGTAAGGAGTAATAGCGCGTCGAAAACGCATGTCCAACCCCCCCGAAACTAATAGCGCCCGCAACATGCAAATGCATGTTGATGGCCCTATTAGTTATTCCCACGCGATACAGAAAGTAAAATGCGCAGCCAAGCTGCACATTTTACTTTCAGAAATTAGCGCCTACCCAAAAGTAGGCATTAATTTCTGCCGGCGCCGGGGAAGTGCACAGAAAAGAGTAAAAACTGCTTTTCTGTGCACCCTCCGACTTAATATAATGGCGATATTAAGTCGGAGGTCCTAAAAGTTTAAAATAATTTAATTAATTAATTAATTAATTTAAAATCGGCCCCCAGCTTGAAAACCGGACGCTCATTTTTGCCAGCATCCAGTTTCCGAACCCATGGCTGTCAGCGGGTTTGAGAACCGATGCTGGCAAAATTGAGCGTCGGCTGTCAAACTCACTGAAAGCCTTCGCTTCTGTCAAAAAAGAGGCGCCAGGAATGCACTAGAGTCACTAGGCCTCTTTTTGCCGCGGGTCCTAATTTGCATGTTTGTTCCCCCTGAATCGCGTGCACAGGAGAGCGGGCACTCGCCCACTCTCCCGCGACCTTTACTGTATTGGCCTACAAGTGAGAACGTAAGTGCAGATGGAGGATGGAGGGATGGGGAAATGCCACAGCAGCATTTTGGTGGCAGGAGCATGTCTACTTCATTCTTAACCTTTCAAAATATATTTTATAAAGAAATATCTTCATGATCATTTAGGGAGTAATTTTCAAAGCCATTTACACAATTTTATGTAAGAAAATGGCAGTTCTAAAATGACCTGGGCTCAGTGCACATAAAAGTGCATAACTAGTCTGGTTTCACACGTACTTTCTTATGCACCAAAGAGGCATTCTTGGAGGGGAGAGCACAATCAGCCCTAATGTGCAGACTTTATTTTAAAAAGTATACAAGTAAATGTGCCTGCATAAATTACATCCTCTGAAGAGGAGTCATTTTACGTGAGGTAAGATGTGTGCATACTTGGCCAATTACCTGAGGACTCTGAAAACCATCTTGTGTGTGTAGGTGTGTTTGGAAAATACAAAGCAGATGCAGACTTTACAACTATGCAGGCTGTTTTGAAAATTACTTTTTTTAATAGAATGTGTTTGCATAATCTAGCCAGAACATACAATATATGTTGTTTTAGGAATTCTCTAGGCATCTTATATCTATGGGCATGTATACATGTGCATTCTATAATCTCCTAACATCTCGAAAAACTCCATCCAAGAACAGAGTGCGCTATAAAAGTGAGGCCGGTATAGTTTGTGATGCAGTATCTGGTGGAAGAAAAGAGCAGTACTTGGTATTTTAAATGTTTCCATAGTCCGTGCTGGAATGCATTCTTAGGGTAATCAGGGCTTACACCTCCTCTGCTCATGCTATGTATGACTTTTGAAGGGCATTACTTGTTTTGTAATGTCACTGGCATCCTCAGCCTACTGCTTAATGCAGATGAGAAACAAGTCCAAATTGAGTAAATTATTGTAACATGTTACAAGATAATTGCTTCTAATCCAGGTAGAGATAATGGTACTTTTCTAATTCATGTTGAAACCTGCAGTGGTGTAAATATTTGTCCTTTTCATACGATTGGGATGTGCGCCCAGTATACAGGAACAGCTAAAAATAATGCAGCTTGGGGAATATTTTGTCTAAGCAAATACAGTTTGTCAACATAGTAACACAGTAAATGGCATCAGATACAGACCAAAATGACCCATCCAGTCTGCCCTGTTGAGATTTGACCTCTGTAGGTAGATGCACATTAAAAGGTGAATTTTAAAAGCACATGCACACACACAAGTAGCACATATTTGCGTAAATGCTAATTTATAAATTTCAAATATACATGCGCAAGTAATGGTGCACGAATTTGTTCGTATAAAAAAAAGAGGTGGGCTAAGTGCGGGCTGGGGTGTTCCAGGGTGGGGCCGACATTTACATGTATAAGTTGCTATTTTATAACCTGAAAAAGCGACGCACATACTGCTGTTACCTGTACAAATTTACACCTGCTAATTATCTGGTATAAATCAGATTAAAAATCTTTATAGCCAAATACTAACTGGCTGAAGAGTCTGGGTAAACTTGGGGGAGTTCAGGCTGAAGAATCGGGGGGGGGGGGGGGGGGGGGGTCTTGATGACCTAGAGATAGACTGGACAAACTGGTGGACTAACTGTAAAACTGGAAACATCCTTCACGCACACGTTATAAAATTTGATAGTTTATATGCATAAAAGCAGACAAGTGCCAAGAAACATATTACATTTCCTTGTGTAAATAATTAAAATGTGATGCTACTTAGTTGGAAAAATGAAAACCTGTCCAGCTATGTTTAAAATACCTGCCGCGTATTTTTAAAAACATGAACACATTGGGTAGATTTAGGTGTATTTTATAGGGTGTGCATGCATGATATAAAACACGTGCGCATGAGCGTACGTATCCATATAGCTGCGTATATGGGCGCGCTCATGCATAGTTTAAAGTTATCCTCTAAGAGGATAGTTTTATAACATTGCATTTAGAGCATTCCCCCCACCTGAGCTGGCACTTGAGCCCAGGGCCCTGGGTACTCTAAAGCACTGCACTTAGCCCCTGCACCACACAGCTGGGCCTCCTATTTCATGGCTCTTTTGGGAACCTTATTGTACCAATGGGGATGCCTGTAAAAAAGTACATGCACGTTTTATCCTCAATTTTCAAAGCAGACTTGCATGCAAAAGTCCGCTTTGAAAATTTGCCAGTATTAACGGAAACCAACGCTACATCTGCACACCCATTTACAGCTGCTCGTTAGGTGTAAATCCGTACGAGTAGATTTAAGTGCATACATTCAAAAATCAAAAGCAAGCATGTAAATGCTATCCCTACCCAAATTCCGCCGCCACCACCCAGAATGCCTCTTTGCTGTGCACGGAAAATTGTGTGTGGAATCGCTTCTACACAAACTTTTATATACACAACCACCACTACCACCACCACCCCTCCCTCACAGACAATTTTCAAAAGCTCACGTACGCGCACAAAGTCACATTTTGGGCACAGAAAAGCTTTTCAAAATTCAGCTCATAAATCCCCATATACAAACCAACGCAAACTCCCCTTCCCTCATGTCTTACCCAACCTCTGCCCTCCATATCCATCCCCAACATGCCTAAAATCTAGTTACAGTGCTGGCCTCCAACACCCTCACTGGTTGGCCATTTCAGAACTTGCCATCTTCAATTTTGATTCTTTCAAGACCAATACTTAAGCCAGCACCCAGGACTCCTTCAACAAACTGCTATAAACCCAAACAGGGCAAAAAGAGGAGAAAATAGCCATATTTTACTTTCCTCCTGGACATTTGATTAGAATCAGGTGAATTTTCAAAAGGTTACTCGCACAGTCGGGGTGGTTGGCTGGGAGGGAAGGGGGAAAAGGGGGTGGCTGACTGGGTGGAGGGATGGCTGAGGAGTATGGGAAAGAGGGGGATGGAAAGCTGAGTGTTGAGACTGTTGGGTATGAGGAAGGGTTGAAAGAGAGGGAGACTGCTGTAGCAAGAGTGGGGGATTGAGAGACTGCTGGGTCAGGGTGGCTGGGGGGATAAGAAAAGGAAAGGAAGAATATTGGGGACAGGGTGGGATGACAGATGTGGGGGAGGGGCTGCTTGCTGCTGACAGCATGCTTGTGGGTTGGCGGGGTGGGGTGAGGCAAGGGGAGTGGGAGGATGATCTATAAGGTTTTCTTCCACATAGAGACAGAATGTGGAAACAGTCCCAGTAAATCAGACCCTAAAGAAGCTGCAGCAGACCATGGAGGGGAACCCCCCAAAAAACCTAGGAGCCAGTGGCTGAGAGCTTTCTTGACCTCCTTCCACCCCCCTCCCTTCATCTATTTAACTTCAGTGGGGTACAATGGGGAGGCTGCAAGAGCTCTCAGTCATTGGCTCTTAATTTTTGGGCTTGTCCCTGGATCCAAAGAAAAATTTTCAAGGCCTGCATTATAATGTAAATATTGAAAAAGAAAAACAATTAGCGATCATAAACAGCTCACTGTGGCCTCCTTTCCTCTGTTAATGTAAAAATGCCCCATCACAGGAGAAAAATAAGTGGCAGTAGTAATAAAAATCTGCTATATTTTGTAGAAGCTCTACCACATAAGGTGCTCTCTGGTCCTTGCAATCTGGTGCTCACATTGTTTTCAGTGAGTATACCCCTGGCCATATCTACTTCCACTTACAAATTGTACTACGATATGACACATTGCATCTCCTCTAATCCAAACTCTGGAATTCCTCTTGTTAACAACATGATTGCTGTTTCAGTCACTAGTATTTACCTGTTTTATATATTTTTGGTATGTATGGTTTCCTCCTTGGATAATGCATACATGTCACAGGGTGTGTGGGACATACAAAGCCATATATATAATGGCCCACTAAAAATCAAATCAACTAGAGAAAATATGGATCACCTGCTTTCCACTGCTTCTGACCATGGGAACTTCTGCCTAATGAATCCGAAACCCTCTATGACGGAGTTCAATCTATTGCTCCCTATTTCACCAGAATGAGCGAGGGGAAAGGGATGCTAATTAATTGTTACTTTCATCAGCACAATGGCTGCTCTTTCCTTGACTGAAGTATGGGGAGACATTCACACTTACCAATTGTACGAACAAAGCTGGCATTTGTAGGGCCTCTCACGCGTGTGAGTCCTAAAGTGCCTACGAAGAGAGCTCGAATCAATTGAGGCGTAAGAACAGATCTCACATTTGAAAGGCTTCTCACCTAGAAAAATATAGCAATCATAAAAAAATCACCACATGTAGTGCTATTCTATTTTATAGAAACACAGAATCATAGAAATGATGGCAGAAGACGACCAAATGGCCCATCCAGTCTGCCCAGCAAGCTTTCACACTTATTTTCTCATACTTATCTGTTACTCTGACCGCTGAGGTCAGGGCCCTTATTGGTAACTTTTTGGTTCTAATTACCTTCCACTCCCGCCATTGATGTAGAGAGCAGTACTGGTGCTGCATCAATGTGAAGTACCAAGCCTAAATGGTTAGGGGTAGTAACCACCGCAATAAGCAAGCTACTTATCTTCCGTGCTGTTCTTTTCCTGGTTTATGTTGTGTAGCTCATTTTATTGCACAGAACTCATCCCTTTCTAGGCTTCCTACACATTCATGAGGATGTCATGCTGGATTCATAAACTAACAAAAGGAAGAGAGCAGCAGCATAATGTGACAAAATCTCTGCTGCGTCTGTTTTGCATTTTAAAACTAAAAATGATCCATCAGAATGACAATATCACAAAAGTAAAAATATTTCCATTATTTAACTCTACCTACAACCAACATTTTGGTTCTCTATCGACCTGTTATCACAATTAAAATAGAATTTACAAGCAATTAATAAAACATTTTCCTGCTAGTGCCACAATGTGGTGACATCATGATTTTCATAATGTCATGCATAACTTCTTTTCATCTGCTTATAAAACAATGATGGTGGGGCCCGTTGGATGGTTAAGTAGCAAGCGCTATGGGCCTGTGATGTGGAGGACATGGATTCTGCTCCCTGGGTTGGCCATGATTGGGGATGCTGTGGAGGTAGCCTCCTGGGAAAGGAGTCACAAGCCATCAATGCAACAGTGACACCTAGTGGCTGGAGTTAGGACTCCTGACTGCAGAGTGTTGGAAGGAGCCCTGTGTTATCACCCCCGGCTAAGACTGTTGCTACAATGACCTGGCTATGTGGACGGGAGTGGGGAGGGGAGTTTCAATAAACAAATAAAGGAAAGAAACTAGGGTTAGATGAGAGCGAAGTGTCATAGCTGCATGGCTCAGTGGAGGCCAGTTCCAACTGAGCTGGACACCCATAGAAGCAGGAAGAAAACTAATGGGCCAAAAAAGAAGAAGAAAAAGAAAACCACAATGTTAACTGTGTTTTACCTTTTACAAAATGATTCTACAATACGTAATGTTCATGAAAATACATTAGAAACACTACTACTCTTGTAAGAAAGCAATTTGTAATAAAAGTCAAGACCTAACATATTAAGTGTGATTGTTAAATGCCTCACATTCTTATAAAATATAGTACGCTGCTCAACTTTTCTTCATGCGTGTCCCAGACAATTAAGAAACCAATGCATATAGCATATGGCAAATCACAGTAACAGTCTGCAGATATTTAGACTTTAAAATATCCAAACAACTTAGGTAAAGTTCATCAACTAACTCCAAACTCCAGTTTGGAATACAGAATTAAGTGTAGCTGGTTTCTTATTCTAACATTTTATGCATATTAGCCACACATTTATTTATTTAAAAGCTTTTCTATACCGTCGCTCAGTGGTGAACCATCACAACGGTTTACATATAGGCACGAAATAGGTTTGGTCGGTTTCTAAGTTATCCATAGGGTGCCAATATTATACGGTTACACAGATCAATAATATAATCTAAATGATAAGTGGATTGGGGTTACTATTCGTCTGATTAATGAGATAATCATATGTGAATACTGTTTCAATTTAATATTTAATAATGATTAAAATAATAAAATCAGTTCAGTTTTTTACAGGTGACATTCGGCTGAATATTTTGATGTTATTCAGCGTCCTCACTGTGAAATGCTTTTTTGTAGAGCCAGGTTTTTAGGCTTTTTTTTTTAAGTTTCAGTTCTTTCATTAGTCTTAGCTCAAGTGGTAATGTGTTCCATAGCAATGGCCCTGCTAAGGATAGTGCTCTCTCTCTAACCTGTGTCAACTTTGCCGTTTTGACTGAGGGTATGGCTAGCCCTGCCTAAGAGGGGCACAGTATGGTCCTGAATTCCTCCAATCTATGAACAATTTACAGGAGAGCTCATCAGCAACATACATTAATCACATTAAATCACCTACCTGCCTCTTTGCAATAGAGAACAGCACACACAAAAATCTGAATAAATATATTACAATGAAAAATAAAGCACACTCATTTATTACTCCAAAGGTATCTTTTCAATTCTTTTTCTTTCCATATCACAGCCTTTTTTCAGAGCTACCCCAGATTTTCCACATTTTTATTTCCTCTCTCCTTTCTGTTTAGCCCAGCCATTGCAACAACAATTCACTGGCTGCAATACATGGAACGTGGTTCCATCTAGAATTAGGTACAAGTGCGTACTTGAACACAAGAACATAAGATATGCCACAGTGGGGCAGACCAAGGCCCATCAAGCCCAATATCCTGTCTCGAACAGTGGCCAATCCAAGTCAAACTTATCTGGCAAATACTCAAATATTAAATAAATCTCATGCTACTATTGCTGGCAACAAGCAGTGGCTATTCCCTATTGATTAACAGCAGTTTATGGACTTCTCCAAGAACTTAACCAACCCTTTTTTAAACCCAGCTACTCTAGCTGCCTTAACCACATCCTCTGGCAATGAATTCCATAGCTTAATTGTGCGTTGAGTGAAAAAGAATTTTCTCTGATTTGTTTTAAATGTTTTACTTGCTAACTTCATGGAGTGCCCCCTAGTCCTTGTATTATATAAATAACCATTTAACATTTCCCCTTTCAAGTCCTTTCATGATTTTGTAGTCCTCTATCATATCCCCCCCCCTCAGCCATCTCTTCTAGAAGCTGAACAGCCCTAATCTCTTTAGCATTTCCTCAAAAGGGAGCCGTTCCATGACCTTTATTCATTTTGGTCATATTTCTCTGTACTTTTTCCAGTACAACTATATCTTTTTTAAGAAGTAGTGACCAGAATTGCACACAGTATTCAAGGTGTGTTCTAATCATTGAGCGATGCAGATGCATTATGACATCTTCCGTTTTATTTGCCATTCTCTTCTTAATAATTCCCAATATTCTGTTTGTTTTTTTGACTGCCACAGCACACTGAACTGATTTCAATATGTTATCCACTATGATGCCCAGATCTTTTTCCTGGGTGGTAACTCCTAAAATGGAACCTAACATTGTGTAATTATAGCATGGGTTATTTTTCCCTATATGCATCACATTGCACTTATGGACATTAAATTTCATCTGACATATGGATGCTCAATCCTCCAGTCTCACATGGTCCTCCTGCAATTTATCACAATCCGCTTGTGATTTAAATACTCTGAATAATTTTGTGTCATCTGCAAATTTGATCACCTCACTCATCATATCCCTTTCCAGATTATTTATAAATATATTAAAAAGCACCAGTGTAACTACAGATCCCTGAGGTACACCACTGTTCACCTTTTTCTACTGTGAAAACAGACCATTTAATCCTACTCTCTGTTTCCTTTTTTTCAACCAATTTGCAATCCACAAAAGAACATCGCCTCCTATCTCATGACTTTTTAGGTTTTTTAGAAGCCTTTTATGAGGGAAAATCCAAATACACCACATCTACCGGTTCACTTTTATCCAAATACTTATTCATTCCTTCAAAAAAATGGAGAAGATTTGTGGGCCAAGACCTCCCTTGAGTAAATTCATGCTGGCGGTGTCCCATTAAATGTCTATCTAAATATTCTGTGATTTTATTCTTTATAATAGTTTCCATGATTTTTCCCAGCATTGAAGTCAGGCTCACCAGTCTATAGTTTCCCAGATCACCTCTGGAGCCCTTTTTATATATCAGGGTTATATTGGCCACCTTCAAGTCTTCAGGTTACAAATTACTTGCAACAGTTCTGAAATTTCAGTTTTTAGTTCCTTCAGAACCCTAGGATGCATACCATCCGGTCCAGGTGATTTGCTACTCTTTAGTTTGTCAATCTGGCCTACTACATCTTCCAGGTTCACCGTGATTTGGGTCAGTTCATCTGAATCGTTACCCTTGAAAACAGTCTCCAAAACTGTCTCCCCAACATCTTCCTCAACACCAAAGCAAAGAATTCATTTAGCCTTTCCGCAATAGCCTCATCTTCCCTAAGAGCTGCTTTAAACTCTCAATCATCTAAATGTCCAACTGACTCCCTCACAGGCTTCCTGCTTCGGATATATTTTAAAAAGTTTTTTATTATGAGTTTTTGCCTCTACGGCCAACTTATTTTCAAATTCTCTTTTAGCCTGTCTTATCAATGTTTTGCATTTAACTTGCCAATGCTTATGCTTTTACCTATTTTCTTCAAATGGATTCTTCTTTCAATTTTTAAAGGAAGATCTTTTGGGTAAAAGAGCCTTTTTCACCTCACCTTTTAACCATACTGGCAATCGCTTGGCCTTCCCTTCCACCTTTTTTAATGCGTGAAATACATCTGGACTGCGCTTCTAAAAAGGTATATTTTTAACAATGTCCAACCCTGTTGTACTCTCTTAACCTATGTAGCTACACCTTTCAGTTTTTTTTTCTCATTTTATCAAAGTTTCCCTGTTGAAAATGTAGTGCTAGAGACATGGTCCCTTCCAGTCATTAATTCAAATTTGATCATAACATGATCTCTCACCAAATCCTGCGCTCCACTAAGAATTAGATCTAAAATAGCTCTCTCTTTCAATCGGTACCTGAACCAACTGTTCCATAAAGCTGAACCACCCTCTAGGTGTTGCTGTTCAGGGATGGCTGGGGCTTCCTTCATTCTAGGGGCTGTGCATGCTGCTCCTTCAGTACTCTCGGCCTCTACTTGATTGAGGGGCATGTGCTGGATCTATGCCTTGAACCTGGGTCTCCTGCAAAACAGTACAGTCTGGCCCAGTTTGTAGGTTTTTAAAAAAACTAAGGTGGCAGCTTTTAAACAGGTGCACAGGCACAAGTGCGCGTGTTCGTCAGCCCGTGCCGAGGGACATGGCCATTTTATAACATATTTGCTTATATGCGAATGTTATAAAACAGCCTGTACATGTGCACATGCAGGTGCAATTTTAAGTGGACACCCACCTGTGCGTGCAAATGCCACTTTTTAACCGCATAAATGGGGGGATTTTGAAATACACGCACGCTGACACCATTAGCAGTTTTCCCAGTTCATTCCTAGTTCGCCCAGTTAAGGGATAGGACTTCCAAATCCCCCTAATTTAATAGTCTCCCTTCTCCCCTGTTAGCCCCGATTCTTATAATCCCACTAAATTTCTCTTTATTTTATTACTTACACGTTCTCTATAGCAGAAGTAAAGTTATGCTGTACAGGACCCCGGTGTGTGCTTGCGCGCATAAGTGTTTATGTAATAATTTCAAGTTGAAATTCAAGAACACTCATGCCCTCACGCCCCTTTTTGGAACGTTTCAATTGTGCACAAAGCAGAAAATATGTGCGTACTTGGACAGCTTTTAAAATTCATTTGGCACGCATTAGCCCAACTTGTGCGCATATCTCCTGGTTTTGGCAAGCGACAAGCTTTTAAAATTCACTTTTAAGAATGGAAACGTGCATCGCTTTTGAAAAAAGAAATACCAAATTTTTGCTTCAAATTGTACAAGTCAGTCTGCAGGGAGCGGGGACGGTTTGTATTATTTTGAAGCTGCCTGAAAAGTATATTTCACGGTTCATCTTCTGGATTCCCCAAATTGATCTCGTGAGCTGCTTGATATTGTTCGGAACCTATTAAGAAAATCTAATTTAAGCAATGCCTCCTGAAACACAGACTTGAGGATTTTGCCAACTACTATACTGTCAAAATAGCAGATTTTCACTCTACTTTTACTTCATACACCGATTGAAATTCCCCATCTTTAGACATCTCCATTCCAATAATCTGGAATAAATTCCAGACGGTTATATCTGCTGAGGGTAGCAAGATGTTGCCTTACTTAAGATCAGTCTTTTACCCTTTGGATCCATGTCCCTTTTGGGTTCTTCATAGCTTGAAACATACTATATATTCACTGTTATTCTGACCAAGTTGATCAAAATTTCACTTTCAAAGGTGTTCTGCCCGATTCTCTCAAGATAGCGCTTGTCCACTCTGTTTTTAACTATCTTGTATTTAAAAAGCCTATAGGGAACTATTTCCTTTGTTTTAGGTGCCTTGAACTTTGTGTTTCTTCATACTGCTCCTTCCTTTTCTTGGTACTGGCATGATGTTATCAGCTGCCGTGCCGCCAAAATGTGCCCATATAACATTGGGGCCTGTGGCACGCAGCCATTGACATGCTGCTGAAGCTATGCACCAAAGGGATGCACTTCTAGGTTTGATTTTAGGAGAAGAAGTAGAATCTCTGTATTTTCCTCCTTTACTTTCCTTCTTGGACCATAAATGGATAAGAAGAGGAAAGGAACAGTTAGGTCAGGGCTTAACTGGTGGGGGGCTGGCCTGGAACAGAGTTCCACTACTTCCTCCTATTCCATAGGGTAGAGGACGGGGTGTGTGTGATTCTGAAGACGACACTGCACAGCAAAGAACAGACACAAAAAGGAGCTGAATGAGCCAAAGTTTGAAATTTGTAAGTGGAAGTGACAATCATTAAGGTTTCAACACTGGCACTGATGATTGGCCCTATTGCTCACAAGTTTTAAATGTGTGTTAATTCAACACTTTTTTGTTTCTGCTACTCAAGCCTTAATTTCTGGCAGAAAGTGTGAGTTGGTGTGTCAGAGACAGTGGGCTTGGCATTTTTAATGCAGCCTCAAGTGATATTTCCATCTCGTTCAGCCCTGATGCTCATACTTCTCCAGCTGTTGGAGTTGAGACAAGCGGTTAGTTTGTGGGCAGTGGGTTTTTATCCAAAGTAATATTAGATCCCTTTTTCAGTAATGGGAAAACTGATGTTGGCAGGTGTTTTAAATGAGGCCTTATGTGGTACCTCAGGCCCTACCATAGATCTCCCCCTTAAACCTCCATTAATAATTCTAGAGACACTTTGGTCAACTTTAACTGGGCTTGGAAAACCTTTATCATAAAAGATGGATATGGTTTGTCTAGTTTTGGAGAACTACAAAATCTGGTTTCTTCTCATAGTCAGATGCTTACATCTTTTGAAGGTGAATTTACTGAAACAGAGACACAAATTAAAGATGTAAATATCTGTGATTCTATGTTAATTGAACATAAAGATTGGACTCATCGACAACTGGAGAATTTTGATTATACTAGGAGGTTAAACTTGAGATCTGTATTTTCCTAAAGCTTGTTTGATATCGCCTTTGGATATGCTGAGAAAAGTTTTTTTGAAATTCTGAAGGTTCCAACTGAGTCTCCCCCCCCCCCCCCCCGATATCCAAGGCTTATTATATCCCAGCTGAGGAAGATAGAAAAGGGATTGAAGATACATCCAAAAATGGCAGATGAAATTTAATGTGGATAAGTGCAAGGTGATGCATATAGGGAAAAATAACCCATGCTATAATTACACAATGCTGGGTTCCATATTAGGTGCTACAACCCAAGAAGGAGATCTAGATGTCATAGTGGATAACACATTGAAATCGTCGGTACAGTGTGTTGCAGCAGTCAAAAAAGCAAACAGAATGTTGGGAATTATTAGAAAGGGAATGGTGAATAAAACGGAAAATGTCATGATGCCTCTGTATCGCTCCATGGTGAGACCGCACCTTGAATACTGTGTACAATTCTGGTCGCCGCATCTCAGAAAAGATGTAGTTGCGATGGAGAGGGTACAGAGAAGGGCTACCAAAATGATAAGGGGAATGGAACAACTCCCCTGTGAGAAAGACTAAAGAGGTTAGGACTTTTCAGCTTGGAGAAGAGACGACTGAGGGAGGATATGATAGAGGTGTTTAAAATCATGAGAGGTCTAGAACGGGTAGATGTGAATCGGTTATTTACTCTTTCGGATAGTAGAAAAACTAGGGGGCACTCCATGAAGTTAGCATGGGGCACATTTAAAACTAATCGGAGAAAGTTCTTTTTTACTCAACGCACAATTAAACTCTGGAATTTGTTGCCAGAGGCTGTGGTTAGTGCAGTTAGTATAGCTGTGTTTAAAAAAGGATTGGATAAGTTCTTGGAGGAGAAGTCCATTACCTGCTATTAAGTTCACTTAGAGAATAGCCACTGCCATTAGCAATGGTAACATGGAATAGACTTAGTTTTGGGGTACTTGCCAGGTTCTTATGGCCTGGATTGGCCACTGTTGGAAACAGGATGCTGGGCTTGATGGACCCTTGGTCTGACCCAGTATGGCATTTTCTTATGTTCTTATGTTCTTAACACAGCATCCGATAGCCTAGATTTTTAAATTATTTTAATTTTTAAAGTGCTTTCCGAGTCAGGTCCTGCCTGTCTTAGATCAGTTATTAGGCTATATAGACCTTAGTGTTCTCTCAGATCTGCTTCTCAGATTCTATTACAGAAGCCATCTGTAAGGCAAGTATGACATGCAGCATCTAAGAAACAATTTGGAGTGTCAGATCCAGGTTTTTGGAACTTATTACCTGACATTTTGAAGTCTGAAAATTCTATGTTCCGATTCTGTAAACTCTTAAAGGCATAATTTGATGGAAATTGTTTGACATTTAATTCTGTATTGTGACTCTCTTGGTAGAGCTTTTAGCTTGTTTTATTTATTTACATCATTTACATGCAGCTGTTTTATATGTAGTTGGTAGGAGGTGTAAAGTATAGTTGTTCAATGGGAAGCTTAAAGGTCTAGGCAGGAATAGTAGTTTTTCAAAGAGTTGATATCTGAGTTGTTGTAGGAACCGTACTATGCAATTTTGGTTGTTTTTTGATTTGCAGCTTGAATATTTGTTCTTCTTTGGGGGGGTTTTTTTACTGCTTGCTTTTATTTTTTAGTTTGATTTTGCATTTTGTGTATATTTTTTAATTGGATGATTTTATTATGTATGTTTACTTATAAACCAACTAGAATAGTAGATAGTGAAGATTATACATTTTTAAAATAAATACATAGATTTAACTGCTTTTCTCCAAGATTCTCAATCTGGAATTGCAGTTAGAATTACCCTATTGGTAGCATATGCTCTGGAACATGATAAGAAATGGACTTTGAAGCTGTTTTTCCACTGTAAAAATGAAGGTGAGTTTTAAAAGAGCTGCATGTGTAAAAATAAGCACATGCACGCACAAACAGCACATATCCACACAAATGTTATTTTATAAACCTCAAACATACATACGCAAGCAATTGTGCATGAATACATTTTCTCATATAAAAAAAGGGGTAAGCAAGGGGTTGGCCAAGGCTGATCCCCAACATTTATGAGTACAAGGTGCTATTTTATAACCTGTAAAAGCAATGCACATACTGCTGTGACCTGTGCATATTTTCACCTATTAATTATTTGCTGTAAGTCAGAATACAATTCTTTATAGCCAAATACTGACTGGGTGAGGGGTCTGGATAGGGGGGACTTGATGACTTAGAGATAGACTAGGAGAACCAGTGGACTAATTGGTAAAATTGGTAATTTTCTTCACACTATTAAATTGGAAAACTGACATGGGTAAAAACCGATATATGCTAAGGAAAATATGCGAGTCACAGTTCCTCGTGTAAATGATTAAAATAAGAAGCACAAATACTTGTGCATAATAGATATCCACCACTAATTTGACTTAAAAAGCACTACTTAGCTGGATAAGTAAGATAGTCGGATAAGTTTTCACATGCTAGTTATCTGTCTGCCTATCTTACATATCCATCCAAGTAGCGCTTTTCTTTTCTCATCCAGATATCTTACTTACTGGATCATTTGTCATTTTGCATTAGGGCCCTAACTGGCGTTAAATGGCTGTAATGCATGTGATAAAATAGCACAACACGCGTTAATATGCAAATTTTGCATTTAGTATGCAAGTGGGAGGAGTTAATGGAAATGAGTGTCGCCTAGCACAGAATATGGTTGTTGTGTTTGTGGCATTGTGGACCCTTGGTCGCAATGGAGATGATGCCGCCCACGGGGAGGAGTTCCATGGGGAACCACTGCGATAGGCTGACACAGTTAGTAGACACAGTATGGATAGAGACTTTATTGTACTGCTATAGATAGATGGTGAAAGCAGGAAGGTAAGGCACTGATCCACGAAATGCCAGTACGTTCAACAGGCTCAGAAGTGTAGTCTCACCCAGGTGTTCATGATAGGCGGGAGCCCGCAGTGCGGGTAACGCCGCGGCTGGTGGGTGGAGTTGGAGTGCCGGATCGTAGAGGTACTCACAGGATGAAGGTGTCTTCCTGGTGGTAGAATGGTGAGACCGAAGGTCCGTGGTGCAGGATATAAGGTAGATAGGCCCTCGAGGAGCGAGTACCCAATGTCCAATATCCTGAAAGGTAGAATAGAGAAAAGACTGCCAAGGAGCGCTTGTCTTAGTTAGTGAGGAACCTCGAAAGGAAAGTTGGAAGCGAGAGACCCCCGAGGAGCGAGTGTCTAGAGCTTCTTACAGGAGTGAGGCCCTTAGTGTGGAAGCGGCGTCTAAGCGTGCAGCTTAGAGCAGGCAGAGTAGCGAAGCGAAGTCTTTGCTAACTCAAGGTGGTAGCGGAGGCTAGATATACCCGGAAGTACTGACGTCATGCGGTGGGGCCGACCCCGAGGTTCCCGCCATGATGTGTATTTGAGCGTAAGATGTGCACGCTCGCGCCCTAGAGGCCACGGGAGTGAGCATGGTGGATGGGTGACGCCCATGCTGATTTGAGAACGCCGAGGCCCTCAGTACCTGAGGCAGCCATCTTGCCCAAACAGAAAGGGGAGAAAACGAGGTAAGGCAGAGCGGTCGCAGCCGTCTGCGACAAACGGACACAACATTGGTACAGTAATGCAGCATTTAAAGTCACCTTGCACTACCAGAGATAATGACGAGAGAGAGAGAGAGAGAGAGAGACACATACACTCTATATAGAGTCAATATGACATGCTATATGTACTACTGTAAAAGGGGACACTTAACTCAGGGTGAGTTTGGAGGGTGGTGGTTTTACAAATAAACTCCTCTTTTTGGTACCTTTCATCAAGTCAAATGATAGAAATTCTTCAGTGAATTCACATTTGCAGTTAATTCCTCTGATTGTGTATCTAAAACACACCCCCAAACCCACTGAGTTGAAACTGTCCCCTCTTACAGTGGTACATATATAGTATGTCATGTTAACTCTGTACAGTCTCTATCTCTCTTTCTCACATATCTAAACAAAAAATAGCGCACCATGTGATGCGAAGACATATCGTGAGGTGCGAAAATGCATGACGCTTTGTGGAAATTACCTATGCGATGAGGGAACTAGGAAATCAGCCTAACCAAGCCCATTTTTTGTCATCACTTAGCCGGAGATACATCGTGTATTTTTTAATATCTGAACTTGTTGTTGGGTAGATTTTTGTGTATTTTATATAGTGTACGGGCATGATATATGCATGCATCCATATAGCTGCATATATGTGCTCGTGTATGTTTTAAAGTTATCCTCCTTGTGTTTTTGGGTCATGAAGTATCTGTTTTTTCTGATGTTGTGAGAGTCACCCAACATCAGGAAAAATGTATTCTGGTGTGGTAGTGCTTTGAAGCTATATAGAATATTAACAGACATGTCAAGCCCCTCCTATCAGTCTGCTCGCTATGATCTACTATGCAACAGTTTTCCACCATTTAAGAGTTCTCTTATTTCCTAGGCTAATGCTGAATCCTCAAATTAAGTCAGTTCTGAAACTTTTCTACAAACTTTGTTTAATCTGTAGGCTCAAGTATGTCCCACCTAGGAATGATTTCTTTGTCATATTTGTTTAGATAATAACAAATATATATTTTATGATCCCATTCAACTTGAGGGATTTCTATAGAATAGTAAAATGCCCATTGCAAGTTAATTTCGGGAGGCAATTTCGATAGTTGTTGAGTATTAGCATATTGTTATGTTTTCTTGGATTATTCCCTGAATTTGTTTCCTTTTGGTATCCCTCCAATGCTTGTGGTTTATTTTTGGGAATAATACACTTAAGAATGTTTTGTGTGTGTGTGTGGTGGGGGGGGGGGGTTTAATGTATGTTTTACCTATGGTCTGTTCTCATATTCTAACCCAATGTTTCCTATCAAATTCTGTTTTGACTTTATTTTATCAATTTAAATAAATAATAATAATAAAAAGTCTACTTTACCTACTTCTGTTCCAGCTAGTTAACCAATTTGAACCTTCCCACCTTAATAATGTTGTATCATGGTGCTTATTTCCTAGATGAAAACAGAATTCTTGACCCTTATCAGTGTGGAGTTCGCTGGGAAAATGACAATGAAACATTATTAGTTTCTGTGTTCGACTCCTTGTTGGATGAACTGGACAATGGGGACACTATTTTCCTGGTGCTGTTGGATGTGTCTGCTACCTTCAATATTTTAAAACATTGCATAGTGCTTTATAGGCTTTGCTGCTTTGGAGTGGGGGATAGTGTTTTGCACTGGTTCAGCTCTTTTTGGCAGGACTTAGAAACAACAAGTGAGGATCAGGTAGCACAGTTCCTCATGGAAGCCTATTACTTCTGGAGTACCTCAGGTTTTCAGAACATATTTACAACCTTTTGGGCCTCTAAGAGCATTGTTTGGCATAAATTACAGAACACATGCCAATGACATCCAATTATTTTTGCCTGTAGGCAACTGCCCACCATTCCACTCTGAACTGACAACTTGTATCCAAGCAGTGGATTTGTGAATAACATCAGAATGAGCTACCACTAAATGTTCAGAAAACTGAAGCCTGCTGAGTAAGTTGTTCATCTCCCCCAATGACATTCTCATTTAAAAATGAATAACTTTGAGCTCGTTAGTATACAACTGGGGTGGAGCAACAGGTATGGATTGATTAGTGCAGGCAATAGATAAAGACTTCAAGTCAGTTTAACTCTATGTCACTGAGCCAGAACTTATTATAGCAAATTTATTAATCCAGCAAGTATCACATGCCTGTTTTTCTAACAGCACAAGATTTGCTGAGTATAAGGAAAAATAAGACAATGGACTGGTCTTGTTTTTATATACAATATCTTTTTTTTACATCAGTCAGTAGAAGGATGTGAGCTGTTTGAGTTTGACAATGAAGTGGAAATCTCTTTCAGATAGATATCTGGAACAGTGGTTCTCAATCTTTTTCCAGTCATGTCACATCTGATGCTCACGTGTGTGACACACCGCTCACAACAATCCACTGCTAAACTGAAAAAAGCCTCAATATTACTTTTATTTTTAAGACTGACACAAGAGAAATAATATTTTTGTACAAGCTGCATTCTCTGTCCCCCGCGGGGCCATCAACCTTTTTTCTTCTGCTGTCACTTTCAGGCCTAACAGGGGAAGACAGAATCAGTTATCACTAGCCCGGAAAAGAAAGAAAATTGTCTTTTCTTACTGGGCTTCAGCAGTAATAGAGGACCAGAGCTGAGTGAAGAAGTCTGCCTTATGAACTGTATAGCCCTGTGCACCCTCCCCTCCCCACACAATTAAAAATTATGCATTTATATTTTATATGAAAAATGATATTAAAAGTACAGTCTGAGATAAATATCATTTACAACAATATGTATATTATATTTGCATGCACTGTTGTAGTGCCAACCAGAAAACCTTGCAAAAAAGTTTTTAAAAAAAAGGACACTTGGAACCCATATGGCATTAGGCCTAATGTTATAAAGACAGTATAATCCTCTTGGTGATCAACGACGCCAATATGTTGTTTAAACAAAACGTTGATTATTCTATATTCAACTTCTATTTTTTTTTTTTACTATTTACCCCAAAAGATATTTATTATTTTTAAATTTTATTCATTTTTTTCCCTTTTCCTAGGACCTTCATAACACCCTGCAGATATAGAGCAATGCTACTCCATTTTTTCACCGCATAGGGTCATTTTTAATCATTTGGTCCAAAATGTCCACACATAATTTTTTAAGTATTTTTTTCTCTTGCTAAAAAACGCTAGCTTTGTTAAATATTATTTAAAGTACGGTACTTCCATTTTCGGGTGAGTATTCAGTTATCCAGTCCAGAGTCTAGTCTGACATGATCATGTTTCGCTTCCTGCTTCATCAGGAACACCTCCGGTATTATCAACTCTGTTTGGGGACTGTTCTCCTTTACAAATTATCCAAAAGTCCCTGGTGGTCCAGTGGGGATCCCGGGAGTGATCTCCTGCTCTTGGGCCGTTTTTTTAGCAAGAGAAAAAAATACTTAATTATGTGTGGACATTCTGGACCAAATGATTAAAAATGACCCTATGCGGTGAAAAAATGGAGTAGCATTGCTCTATATCTGCGGGGTGTTATGAAGGTCCCAGAAAAGGGGGAAAAAATGAATATAATTTAAAAATAATAAATATCTTTTGGGATAAATAGTAAAAAAATAGAAGTTGAATATAGAACAATCAACCTTTTGTTTAAACAACATTAGGCCTATTGTAACATATTCAGTGTGGGCTTAGCACTCAGAAAGTCATGAGTAAAATAATTATAACAATAACAATATAGTAAAACCTCCATACTAAAACAACACTTCTGCCAACACACAAACAGTAACAACCCTACTTACTAAAAGGTAGAAGTGCCTATATTCCACCAGGCCCTAAAATACCAATACACCTCATATTTGGAAAATAGAACAAGCCAGGCTGCTATAGATCCCTTCTCAGAAACTACATGCTGGCAGAATACCTCACCTCGGTCATCTATGCAGAACAGACAGACCCTCACCACACACAGAATAAAAAAGAGCATGTTGTAAGTATGAATATAAATATACAGACAAAAACTGAACTGGAAACCACAATATAACAATGGAAGAATCACCACTTCTCATAAAAAAAAAAATCATAAAATATAAAATCAATAGTAATAAAATCATGCTAATAAAAAAATACATATTTCATAACAGCTGAAGAACAGAATAACATCCAGCAATTAAAAACTCCTAAAAATTATTCAAAGACCAATAAAATGCTCTCCATACTTGGGAACGTTTGATTTCCGGGTGCCCTGACATTGTCTTAGATTAGCAAGAGGAAAGGAGGGGGGTGGTTGCTCAAACTTTCTCCTCTCTTTCTCATATATGCACATACTGTCTCCTCACTCTCTCATGCTCAGTCTCACACAAAAACACAGGCTATCAGTCATTTGCTCTTGCTCAGTCTTGCGCGCACACACATAGTTATGCACACAGGTTTTCTCTTACTTTCACATGCTCAGCCTCATACAGGCACACACACACAGGCTCTCACACAGGCAAACACACCCACAGAGTCTCTTACTCTCACCTGCTGACACACACACAGAGGCTGTCTCTCATCTTACTGTTGGTATTTGAGGTAGTTGTGGGTGGATCCTTGGGCCGGTGGCAGATGACCACGCCCCCGGGGGAAGATCCCGAGGGACCACCGGTCAGGCTCAGAGTATGGAGACAGACACACACTAGTTCTTTTATTAACTCTGGAACTCCAGCCAAAGTGACAAGAGTTAGACTGATTCTGGGTGAGATAATTCCTTTTTTTAAATTGTTTTATAGGATAGCAAGCTAAGATTTACATATGTTTTAAAGCAGGCTACACCACAGGACTTAGTACTAATAGGGGTAGATTTTCAAACCTGCATGCATGTTATAAAACCGGGGGTCGGCGCGCGCAAGGGGGTGCACAATTGTGCACCTTGCGCGCGCCGAGCCTGCGCTGAGCCGCAGTGCCTTCCCCCATTCCCTCCCCCCCACCCCACCTTCCCTTCCCCCCCCTACCTTTATCTTTGTTTTTCTTTTATTTCCAAACTTACTTCAGCCCTGGGGCTGAAGTAAGTTATGCGTGCTGGCCAACTGCCGGTGCGCGTTCCCCAGCACAGCAGTCATGCGAAGGCCTCTGGCCACGCCACTGCCCCGTCCCCAGACCGCCCCTTTTTGCAAGCCCCGGGACTTACACACGTCCCGGGGCTTTACGTGCGTCGCGGGGCCTTTTGAAAATAGGACCAGCACATATGACTATTTACACACATAACCCTTTGAAAATCCGGCCCTTAGGTTCTTGCAAACTACTAATAAAACTGTGTTATTCTGAAAAATTTTCTTTTGTCTCTATAACTCCACAGACATGTTTTTCCTGTGTGTTCTTTTATGAGCTCTAATTTTCAACAGAGGTCCAACATTTACAGGTTCTCTTATTTGGTAGGCTAACAATGAAACCTCAAATTGTCAGTTCTGAAGTCTTTCTACAAACTTTGTTTAGTCTACAGGCTCAAATATGTCCTACCTAGGAATGATTTCCATTCTGTAGTTCAAGCCTTAGTAAATTAGTACTATTTGACTATTATTATTACTATTATTATTATTATTATTATTGACCAACAAGTCCCTAATCCTAAATTTATTTTATCAACAACACATTCATGTACATATGTTATGTCCTATAACCTTTTGTTTATATCCTATAACCTTTTGTTCCATGTACTACTGTTATGTTATAATTGTTTTTTTGGTTACCATGTTATAATGCAAAATAGGGCGGACTACGCCCTATTCTCTTGGTTATCTGGAAACCGATGTGATATCTCGATTGAATGTCGGTATATAAAAGAAATAAATAATAATAATAATAATATTATAATTTACTGTATGTGGGTCTTCCAAATTGATTTGTAAGGATTTTCCAGCTTTGCAAAATTCATCATAACAGTTTATGCTTTTAACAAGTACATTACCCCTAGGCTGTATCAGTTACACTGATTGCCTGTAGTGCAATGAGTGAACTTTAATTTGGTTACATTGGTCTATAAAGCCCTTAGGCCAGATGGACCTCAATACCTCACTGATTTGCTGCATCACTATTCTCTCTCACGAACTTAAATGTTTTGCTGAAAAGCAGCTGTTGGTATTTCCCTTTCATAAAAATGCCCATCTTCAGGAAACACAGAGGCAAGCATTTTCTGTGGTGGGACCCACTCCGTGGAATTCCCTCTCCCTGGAAATCCAAGAAGTTTTAGATTATGAAATATTTACGAAAAAACCTAAGGCTTTTTACTTCACTTGGGCTTTTGGGTCCTTAGGCCTCATCTTTTCCATATTTTCAAGTAACTCCCCCTTGCTGAGATACTGATATTTTTAATTTTGCTATTTTGTTTTGTGTGGTTTTTTGTTGATGATATTTGTTCTGATTGTAGTTTGATGAAACTGATATGTATTTTATTTTTTGTTAGTATGTGCTTGTATGTTTTATTGTTTGACTAGCTGTTAAGCCTGTAAAAGCAAGTTTGCTTACAGTAAACGATGTTTCCATAGATAGCAGGATGAATTAGCCATGCTGTCATGGGATCTGTCAATCAGGCCCGGGAGGCGGAGCTTGTCAAAGCAGAGATCAGAGCTTTGCTCTCTGCGGCTGTGCGTGTGTTCCCGCGCAGGAAAGTAATGGAATCTCCTCAGTCTGTAATAAAGCTGTAGTGTAGTCGAAGACTTGGTGACTGCCAGGGAGGAGGGTGGGTCAGCATGGCTAATTCATCCTGCTATCTACGGAAACATCGTTTACGGTAAGCAAACTTGCTTTTTCCCGTCAATAGCAGGGCTGAATTAGCCATGCTGTCATGGGAGTCCAAAGCTCCCGATCACGTCATTCATGACATATGTGGTTGGACGTGATCTTTGATAGTGTGGCAGTCACCGAGGATAGGAGGATAGAGATTGCAGTATTGCTTGCCCTATCTTCGCATCCGTGGCTGCTTGTTGGTCAAGGCAGTAATGAGATGTGAAGGTATGCAGTGATGACCATGTAGCTGCCTTGCAAATGTCTATGGGTTGCACATTCTTCAGGTGTGCTAAGGATGTTGCTACTGCTCTGACTTGGTGAGCTTTAGGAGTAGACTGTAAATGTAGATTCTGTTTGTTGTAGCAGAATTTGATGCACTGTGCTATCCAACTGGAGATGGTGCGTTTAGCCACTGGCAGTCCAGGTGCCTTCGGGTCGCAGGAAACAAAGAGTTGAGAAACAAGGGAGTCCGAGTTCGTCCTTTCTTTGTAGTGTGTTAAAGCTCTTTTGCAATCCAGTGTGTGCAGTAGTTTTTCCCTATCGTTTACATGAGGTTTAGGGAAAAAAGTTGGTAATTCCATTGTCTGATTGAGATGGAATGGGGTAACTACTTTCGGTAGGAAGGATGGGTGAGTTCGTAGAACTACCTTCTGTTGATGAAATTGCAAGTATGGAGGATAATGGACCAAAGCTTGTAACTCACTAACTCTTCGTGTTGATGTTACCGCAACCAGGAATACCACCTTCCAAGTGAGGTATTTATGTTTAAACAATTTTATTGAGTTTCCAACAAAACATCATGGTACAAATGGCTGGGCACAGGTGGTTCTGCTGCTACCCCCAGCAATACTGACAACAATTACAGCAATATCAAACCCAAAACGTAAACTCCCTATCCCCCCCCCCCCCCCCCCCCACTTCGTTGACTCATGTCCGTAAGCCACTCTAATGGATACCAGTCCATCACCGAACGCTCGCACTGTGTCCACTGTGTAGAATGTAAACAAAAAAAGAAACAATCCGGGAATGTCGAACCAATCTCAGGGCGCCACATCTTCAGTCGTTGAGGATCCGGCTCCGAGCGCGATGGGGAAGCGATTGTAAATATGGTTCCCAAACGTCTAAAAATCTCTTCCGCACTCTTGGAGGGCCTTGAACTGAAAGAGACTCCATATGCATCATTGTATACAAGAGGTTTCTCCATGCCCAAAAAGAAGGTGGATCCACCTCTCGCCATTGTAACAAAATTACTTTTTTCCCCACCGCACTAGCTTTTTGGATGAAAAGGCGAGCACCCAGATCTCGGAGCCGGGATTCCGGCATATAACCAAACAATAACCACATAGGTGCAATTGGAATGGAAATCCCCAATAGCCCAGCTATATATTTTGCAATTTGAGTCCAAAAGCGCAGGACCGCAGGACAGGACCAAAAACCATGAGTCAAAGTGCCAACCCTGCCAGGGCATCTGAGACAGCAGGGAGAAACCGCCAGACGCTGTTGATACGCCCGTAAAGGCGAAATATAGGCCCGCCCCAGAAATTTAAACAGCAGCTCCCGGTAATAACTATTGCTCGAGATCTGGGATATGCCCCGGTAACAGGTACGTAACACACTAGCTGTCATCTGAAGTTCCCCATCAGCATTCCATCGAGCAGCCATAACTTCAAAGAACTCACTACTATTTAGTTTTGTCAAGCATTTGTAGTAAAAAGAGAGGGACGGGGCTTTAGTCTGAGACAAATGCAACTGTTCCTCCAACGTCTGAAACACTCTATGCTGCAAAAATGCAGGCGGTATCGACCTTAAGTAGTGATCGATTTGCATATAATAAAAGAGATCTTTACAGTCCACCCCATAGAGCTCGCGAAACTCTGGCCAGGGAAGCCTATGCCCCTCCACATGATAAAAATGCCCCAGATAAAGAATACCCAAATCCTGCCACCTTCGAAAGGCCTTAGCCTGACTGCCCGGGGTAAAATCAGGATTTCCGGTCACAGATAAGAGATAAGCGCACACCCGGGGAAGCTGCAAGTGTTTTGTAAGAGCTACCCAAGCCTGCCGCAGCGGGGTAAGAAGGCTCGAGCGTATAAATATGTAGGGTAAACTGTGGCGTTCCATCTGCAACGCACAGGTGAGAGCTATGGGGAACGTCCCCGCCCTGTCCGCCTCCAAGGACGTATATGTTTCTTCCCCCAGCAGCCAGTCCCGGATAAGGCGCATATTACAGGCCAAATTGTAAAGCTGCATATCCGGCACTCCCAGCCCTCCATATCTCCAGCCTCTCTGTAACCACCAAGTGAGGTATTTAATGTGTGCTGAGTCCATAGGTTCAAATGGAGAAAGCATGAGCTGTTCCAGAACTATGTTGAGGTTCCATGGAACTGGAGGTTTGGATACTGGAGGACGAATGTGTGTTAAACCCTTTATGAAACGAGTCAGTAATGGGTGATTGGATATAGGAATGTCATTGATTGGTCTATGATAGGCGCCTATGGCGCTGAGGTGAACTCTGATGGATGATGTTGCTAGACCAGCACATATAGTGTATGAAGATAATCAATGAGCAATTCCGGGGAACAGTCCAATGGTGGTACACCTTTGGAAGTGCACCAGGCAGATTAGCGTTTCCATTTATAGCTATAACTTTTCCTGGTTGAGAGTTTCCTTGATTGTAACAAAATGAATTGTGCTGAAGTGGAAACTCCTTGTTCTGTTAGAAGGAGCCTTTCAATCTCCAAGCTGTCAAGTGTAGAGATGAATGTAGCGGGTGTAGTAGTGTTCCTTGATCTTGGCTGAGAAGATCCTGACGATTCGGTAATAGAATTGGATCCTTGATGGATAGTCGAAGTAGGAAACTGTACCATGGTTGCCTCGGCCATGCCGGGGCTATGAGTATCAGTTGAGCTTTGTCCGTTATGCACTTCTGAATTGTTCTTGTTATGAGAGGTATGGGAGGAAAGGCATAGAGGAGGCCTGTCGTCCACGGAATGAGGAAGGCATCTTGGGCGATCCTGAATTGGCTTGGTCTTATCGAGCAGAATTTGGGAACTTGAGAATTGATCTCTGTTGCAAAGAGATCTATGGAAGGTGTCCCCCACTGCAGAAATATGTCCTGGACTACTTCTGTATTGAGTGACCATTCGTGGGGATGAAAGATGCGGCTTAGTCTGTCCGCTCTGGTGTTTGCAACTCCTGGTAGGTAAGTTGCTTGTAGATGTATGCAATTTTTGTGAGCATGTTCGAAGATTGTCAGGGTCTCTTTGCAGAGGGACCATGAACCGGACCCTCCTTGTTTGTTGATGTAAAACATCGCTACCTGGTTGTCTGTGTAGATCATGACCCTGCGTCCTTTCAGGTGGTCTTGGAAGACTCGCAATGCGTTGCGAATCGCTCTGAGTTCCAGTAGATTTATTTGTAGATTTTGTTCCAAAAGTGTCCATAACCCTTGGGTTTCGTAAATCTCGAGGTGAGCACCCCATCCCTTGCGAGACGCATCTGTGGTTAGGACTGCATTGTGAGGAGGGGGACTGAACAATGCTCCCTTGGATAAGGTGGAGTCTAGGAGCCACCATGCTATATCTTTTTTCATTTCTGCGGTCAGCGATACCTTTTGCGTCAATGGTTGTGAATGCTGTTTCCATTGTCGTTTTAGACCCCATTGTAGGCGTCTCATGTGTAGTCTGGTGTTGGGCACCATGAAATTCGCCGCTGCCATGTGGCCCAGAATTACCAGGACTTGTCTTGCTGACGGCCTCTGAGTATGTTTCAAGGTGTGCAGAAGTTGACGGAAATGTGATATTCTGTCGGCTGGGAGGTATGCCCTGTTGCACGTAGTGTCCAGGCATGCGCCTATGAACTGTAACTGCTGTGTTGGTTGTAGATGTGATTTCTGAAAATTTATCACCAACCCTAGTTCTTGTAAGCAATGTATCACCCGATTGAGGTGATCCTGTAAGATGTTCGGAGTTGAGGCTATTATGAGCCAGTCGTCCAGATATGGAAAGATGGTTATACCTTGTTTCCTGAGATGAGCCACTATCATGCATTTGGTGAAAACTCTGGGTGCAGCCGATAGTCCAAAGGGAAGAACTTTGTATTGGTAGTGTTGATGTCTGTAGCGAAAACACAGTTAACGCCACGAGGATGGATGGATTGGAATGTGCGTGTAAGCATCCTTCAGATCGATGGAGCACATCCAATCATTGGTTTGAATGAGAGGAAGAATTGACTTCAACGATACCATTTTGAATTTCTCCTTGGTGAGAAATTTGTTCAACTCCCTTAGGTCTAGTATGGGGCGAAGTCCCCCCGACTTCTTGGGTATGAGGAAGTACGGGGAATAAAATGCTGCTAATTTGGGGTGTGGGTGGATTTGTCGAATTGCTTGTTGCTTGCGAAGTAAAGCAATTTCCTCCCCCAGTTGTGGATGGGAATTGTAGATCTTGAGTGTGGAAAGATGAGGCAAGATGGGTTTTGTTACAAATTGGAGTTGGTAGCCTTGACGTACTATCTCCAGAACCCATTGATCTGATATTATTCTTTCCCAAACTTTCAGGCAAGCACGAATTCTGCCTGGAGGAGCTTGATGTTGTGGTGGCGGCTGAGTAACTAAAAAGATGATGTTGGTTTTACTGCAGTAGTAGGCTGTTGTGCCTGTTGTCTCTGGTTACGTGGTTTACCTCTTCGTTGACTTGATGTATTGGTTTGTGGAGCAGGACGCTGGTAGGAAGGGTATTGGCTGGGTACGAAAAGATTGATAAGACTTATAGGGTCTTCTGGTATATGTTTGTCTACGAGTGGATCCTATATAACGACGTGAAGTCGAGTAGATAGGATTCGATGTTAGAGATTGTACTGCTAGAGCTTCCTCTTTTAATTTACTTACTGCGTCCTGGAACTTTTCTCCGAACAAGTTATCTCCTGTGCATGGGAGGTTTGTTAGTTTCACATGCAAGTCATCTCTTATGGAACTTGAACGTAACCATGCTAGTCTGCAGGCTGCAATAGCTGCTGCAGATGCTCTGGATGATGTTTCATGTGCCTCATAGATTGATCTCAATAGGTGTCGAGAACATTCTTCCATGTCATGAAGAGGCTGAGGTATCTGTTCCGCTACTGAGGAATGTATACCTTTCATAGCTTGCATACACTCATATAGATATTGTACCATGTAGAACTGATGTTGCATAATTCTTGCGGTTAACATCGAGTTATGGTATATTTTCCTACCAAATTCATCCAAATATTTGTTGTCTTTCCCTGGTGGGAAAGTAGTGTGCAACTTTGTTTTCCTGAACCTTTGCATCGCTGACTCTACTACGATTGATGCGTGAGGCAATTGTGGTAGAGTGTAAGGTGATGCTTTCTTCATACGAAATTTCATGTCTGTTTTCTTGGAAACAGCTGCAGTTGTATAAGGCGTTTCCCAGGATTTTTGTAAGACGGAGTGCAGGATTTCTTGTGGTGGAAGAGATGTTGGTTCCACCTGAGTATCAAATATCTTTAGAAGACCAAGAGTTTCCGCTCTAGGGTCTGTTTCTTTTTGGACCTCTAGGTGTAGAATTGTACCCATTTTTTCTATGAATTTTGGGTATGTAAGGTCTTCAGGAGGAGAATATGGCTCCTGTAGTTGGTCCTGTGTATCTGACAGACATCCCACCGATGATGATGGGGATGTTTGTATTGAAGGAGAATCAAAATATGTATCCTGTATGTGAGTAGGCGAGGTTGGTTGTTTTGTCCTGGGAGATGTCGGTGGTTCTGCCGACTGCTCTTCATTAGACTGTGCTTTATGTTTCGTAGCATTGTCCTGAGAAGTATTAGTTATTTTAAATGATGATTGAAGCATCTCGTAAAATCCTGCTAGAGACTGTGACAATTGAAAAAATGCTTCTCTTGTATGAGAGGGCATTATCATACGATTGTCTTGTTGTTGTGGGATAATTGTTGGAGGTGAAGTTGTAGGAACTTCCCTATCTCTCCGTGTCTTATTGACTGGAGTATTTCTTAAATCTTCCGAATCTGAAGAAGTGGTAGAGGAAAGAATTTGTACCATTTTTCTTAATGAGCCGGTAGTAGACGGAACTTTATGAGATGATTTAGAAGTCGAAGGACTCATCTCCCATGTCGCACTCCTCTTTTTTAATCTTTTAGAATGGGAGTGATGTGAGTATTTATGATAGTCCTCAGATGAAGACTCAGTATCTGTGACTTCAGCCTCGGAAGAAGAGCTGTGTGAAGGGTATCGTTTTCGCTTCAACTCTCTCTTTAATTTTTGAGGCGAGTAATTTTGGTTTCTATGCGCAGATCTTGATGTATGCGCTGATTTAGATTTATGCGCGGATATGTATTTACGCGCAGATGTAGAGGTATGCGCAGGTATGTGCGACTGTAGACTGATGCGCACTTGAATGTCTGTGCGCGGAAGTAGAATTGTGCGCGGTTGTAGTTTTATGCGCATATTTCTTTGATCCCAAGCGCACAGGGGTTTTTTGGCGCCGGGCGCATAAGTTTCCTTACAGTCGGCGCCGTGCGCGCAGGTGTTTCCGGCGCCATGCGCATAGGTGTTTCCGGCGCCGTGCGCATAACTGGTCGGCGCGGTGGTCTCTTCTGCGCCATACGCGCTGGAATCGCTAAGTTGTGCGCAGACTCTGTCTTCGGTGCCGGTATATGCGCCTTTGGCGCCATAGGCGCAGAAGTCTTCGGCGCAGAGGGTTCCTCCTCCGATGAGGTACGTTGCGGCTCTAAAGGCACTGGGGATTTATGAGAACCCACTGGCCTTTGATTTTTTGCTTTCCTTTTACCTCCTATAGTGGAGGACTTAGGATCAGACGGCAAAGATTTCTTTTTCGATGGAGCCAATGAAGTGAGCGGGCCAGGCGATGAGTGAGCCTCTGACGGATCGCGAGAGGCAAAAAGTTCCTGAAGCCTATAGGCCCTTTGTTTTAATGCTCTTGGTGACATTTTCGAGCAAAACTCACAATTCTCTGTATGGTGATGTGGTCCAAGACATTGATAACATCGGTCATGTCCGTCCGTGACCGACATCCATTTTCCACAGAGACAGGGTTTAAACCCCGGTTTTGACATTTTATTTCTGTTTTTAAAACTGAGGAGAATAACAGCTCCGCGTGCGATCCCGCTCGCGGAAAAAACAGACTGAGGAGATTCCGTTACTTTTCTGCGCGGGAACACACGCGCAGCCGCAGAGAGCAAAGCTCTGTTCTCTGCTTTGACAAGCTCCGCCTCCCGGGCCTGATTGACAGATCCCATGACAGCATGGCTAATTCAGTCCTGCTATCGACGGGAAACAACGGGCTATATTAAAAAAAATGTTCGGTCCACTTTCGGACACTGCACCCGTCTACACTTCTTTACCCTCACTCCCCCTTCCCCTCGCTCATTCACCTCAGTCACTCACCCCCTCCCCTGCCCCCACTCAAACTCCCTTCCCTCACTCTCACCTCCCCCCTCATCCTCCCTCCCCTCACTCTTACCTCCCCCTCATCCTCCCTCCCCTCATCCTCCCTCCCACTCCCTCCCCTCCCTCTCACCTCCCCCTCCATCCCACTCCCTCCCTTCCCTCAAGACACTCCCCACCCTCTCTCTCAATCCCATCCCTCACTCTCATCCCCTCCCAGCTCACCCACACTCCCTTCCCACTCCCTCTTTTTCTCTTCTGCACAGCATCTTACCCTTCCCACTTACTCACTCATCCCTTTTCCATCCATCCCCTCATCTTCCCTTTCCTTCCACTATCATCTTATCCACAACCCCTTCCCTCTTCCCCTCCCTCTTTTTCTCTTCTACAGGGCCGGCTGGGAGGGACCAGGCTAAAGGAGGAGGCATTTGCTGACGGAACTGCAGCATGTTAACAGCCTGAGCCTGTCCCTCTGTCGCCGTCCCTACTTCCTACTCCCCCCCCCCCTTCCCCGCCAACGGAGGGCCAGGCTCAGGCTGTTAACATGTCTGAGGAGCCTTTTCTTGGAGCGTCTGACCACCGCGCTCGTTGCTTGCCCGCCTGTCGCTCAGCTTTCACCGCCGCTGCTCTGCCATGCCGCATCCACCGCTCTCTGTTGCTGGCCCGACCGATGCTGACATACCGCCGCCACTGCCGCAAAACGCCGTGTCTGCTGCTCAGACCGACGTGCTCTCTCGCGGCATGTCAGGCAGAGTTCTTTGTGCCGCGCATGTGCAGTAGAGCTGCTTCCTACTGCGCATTTGTGGCACGTCGGTCAAGCCTCATTTATCTAGTAGATGGAATCTGTAATCTGCTTAAAATGGTCTTTTAAATAAATATATAAATATTTATTAATTTAAAAATAATATGCACAAGCAAACAGTTGTTAAGAAAAAAGGACTGTCATTGATAAATAAAAATACAAGGAATCAAAAACATCAAAAGAAAAAAAGGCAGTAAATTAATCTAGCTAATTCTACAAATCCAACAGGTCTGTAGGGTTCTTAATGTGCCCCTTTCAACATCTCAAGCACAGAGTAGTAAATGTACCAAAGAACTACAGATTAGTACTTCCAGCTGAATGCCTGCTGAAAAACTGCCCCATAAATGTCTTTACACAAGCTATATTTAATTAAGCATGGTTAATACTGAAAGGTATTATGTGGTGGGTATTGGACTGCTCCATAAAGAATACAGTGTTCTAATTTCTGAAGTCCTTTGTTCTCTGCCTTTTTTTTTTTTTTTAGCATGATTCTAGTCAGGACACTTATTCAATGTACAATAAAAATACATTTCTGCTGTTTGGTTCCCTAACGAATGAGTACAAATTGTGCAGATTGAGACCTTGATGAAGAAACATGATGGGTCATATAACTTCTTCTACCAGGTGGGTTCTATACAAGGATATCAAAAATTATGAGAGTGACAGCAGGTATGAATGACTGTAGATGTGCAGCCACGTATTGCATGATTCCGGCATTGAGTAGATTCCTACCTTATTTCATACACTACAAATTCAGCCCAGTGTAGATGTATGCACATTTTTAATGACACCCTTAACTTTAAAATATGACTATACTGCAATGGCTCTAGCCACTACTTTTCACACAGTTTTGTGACCTTGAGATCATCAGATATGATCACCTCAAGATGCTCAGGGGAGTGACGGAAGTTGGGAAGGAAGGAAATCTTCTAGCTAATTGTTCTGGGGAGTTGGCTGCTTTGTAACTGCACTGCTTTGTCAAGTCAGATTTAGGGATTATGTACTGGGTTTGTTTAGATATTTTTTTTTTAGGAAATTTTTTTATTGTGTTAATTGGTCTGTTTCTTAATGAGTGAGGGGAATGAGAATCAGCTACACAATAGGGTTTGGATTATTAGTCTGTATTTGTTTAGTTTTTAATTTTTTTAATTGTATTTTTTAATTTTTTATATGATTTGAATTATATAAAATGTACTATATTTTTAATAATTCTGTTATAAACCCCTCTGGGCAATCCTTAAGGATTGAAAAAGTCGGGTTAAAATGTAAACAGAAATAGAAAGCAGACTATTATTCTGCCAGATAGCACATTCCTAATTGTACCGGGGCTATTAGTTTTCCTTCCCTTAACATCACTTCAAGCCTGGAAAGAAAGTATTCATGAAATTACATTCCTGGTATAACAGTTCTTACACCACGATAGGTACAAAGAACATCTGTGCTGCAATTCAGCAGAGTTCTTACATCGCTTCTTTGGCAGGAATGACAACTTTGGAGTAGCTATAGAAACATAACTTGTAAATACGGCAGTTCCTTCACCAAAGCAGAAGGCCCCAGAGCATCAGCCAAAATAGGTTTTTGAGCCTTCTTCTTGGAACTTGTTACAGAAAAATGCATTAATTCTTCTAGAAATAAAAAGAAAAAGCAGAAGGATTGTGTTGGCTGGGGGCTGTGTGAAGGGAGAGTGGGAGGCAGGCACTGTGGGGATGAAATGATTTTTAAACGTGTTCCCACAGAATTTAAGAACCGGTTTTGGAAAAAAAACAAAAACAAACCCAACCCAAAAAAAGAAACAAAACAAAACACAGACCGAGAGGGCCTAATGACTTTTAGAATAGGACTCAGCAGCTTCCTAAGGCAGTATAAATCAGATGGAATGTAAAATAATATTACTTGTAGGTTCCAACACTGTTGTACATGCTGTACAACACATAACCAGGAAACCAAAAACAAATAAACTGACGAATAAAAAACTCAAGTCTTATGAGAAGAAAGTAATGTCACAGTTGAGCATGAGTGCCCAAGAGAGTTCCTGACCTATATTTGACCTATTCAACAATCTCGGTGATTAAATATGCCAGATCCTCCTTACAAGTGCCCTCTTAGGTTTATCCTGATATTACTATTTATTTTGAACTTTTTCACACAGACATTCATGTGGCAAGATACTATGGCTGGGTAAAAGCAAAACATCAGGATCTGAGTGGTATGGGGGCTGGCATCGATGGTGGTTGCAGGTTTCGGAAGGCATCGAGGGCTGCCTGGAGGACAAGGGTGTCCAGTTCCTCCCTGAAAGCTGGAGTAGATAGCACAGCTACAGGGGGAGGCAGGCTAGGCGTTACTGGCCCTTCCACAGGAATTTATGGAGGCTCAGTACCCGGCACTGATGTCGGCGGGGAACACCTCTGAGTCTCGGGTGCAGAGGAGGATGGGGCTCCTCTCCCCGGGCCCTCTTCGAAGGTGGCTCGATGGCCATCGATGCTGCTTCGATGTCGGTGCTGGCACCGGGCGTGGGATCGCATCAGTGCCGGTGGTGATGCTTCCCTCGGTGCTCGGTCCGGTCTTTCCCCGGCATTGAGGATGATGCTACCAATGTCCTGGATGGTGTTGGTAACGGACAGTCGCCGTCTCCCTGCTGCTCCTGGTGAGGTTTGTCGATGGAAGGACGTTTACTCTCCGCTGATGACTGGGCAGAAATCGATGGAGTTAACTTTAATTTAAAGAGGGTCTCCATCTTATCGAGACGGGCATGTCTGCCTTTTGGAGTCATTTGGGCACAACCGGAACACCGGCAGACATCGTGCGATGGGCCCAGGCACAGAACACACACAGTGTGAGGGTCCATGATGGACATTGTTTGCGGACACTCTGGGCACTTTCTGAACCCAGTCGTCATGCCGAAAAAAAAAAGGGCACGAAACGGTCGGTGGCCTGCTGGAACAGGATGGTAAGGCAGCGGCAGAAACCGACCGGAGACACGGGAAAAATACTCACCGAGCGTCGGAGGGAACAGAGCGCAATGGGAGACCCCTGTTAGAGAACCTTTAATGAAGAAAACCAAGTTTTTCTGTGAGGAAAAAAGGTGAGAGAAATCTCACAGAGCTCCTAACCCGCGAGGCAAACTGCAACACGGAAAAAAAGAGACTGAAGGGAGACCCCTGTGGCCACAGGGATTATGGCGTGCTGGGCATGTTCAGTGTGCCAAAATTCTAGAAACTTTGACAAAAGTATTCCGTGACCAGGCTCGTCTGATGACGTCACCCACGTGTGAGGACTACCATCCTGCTTGTCCTGGGCGAATTCTTCATGTGCTCATCTTAGGGTCCACAAAGAGGCATACCAATCTACAAATGGAACCAAATATTGCAGACCAGAAACTCTCAACCATCACAATACTAGTGTTAAAATTTTAAGTCGGCCTTGTCTGGCTGGCACCCAGTGCTATTCCATGAGTATTGATATAGAATGATCAGATCTCTTTGTCCACACTACTCTAAGCAGCACAATTCTGATCCAGCTGTAATTTGTTCAACAGCTTGTGGGGAAGATCAGTATATTAAGAGTTACAGTAATCAAGGTGGGATGTAATTAATACTTGTGTGACTTTCTTTAGATCACAAGCATCAACATATGACTGTAGTTGCCTGACCAGGCATAGTTTAGAGAAAGATGTTTTAGAGATTTTAGCTATTTGTTTATTCAGTTTTAAGAAAGGGTCTTGAATTACTCCTAGGTATCAAACCCCATCCTTAAACTATAATGGAACACTGTTGAGCACCAATGAAGATGAGGGATTTAAAACAGTTGCATTTTCTTATCCACATAACTTCACTCCTTTGAAAGTGGAGACTAAGCCTCTTATATGCCTCATCTATTCTATGTCTGCAAAGAGGTTATTCATCAATAATGTTCATTGCACCTTTATAAATAGACCTCCCTAAGACTTTTGGAGGGTAATTTTCAAAATGTTTTTCCTCTCATAAAACCCTGTTTTACGTGCATAAGTGGTTCTTAGAAAACAGTTCCGAAGAGTAAGTGTGAAACACAATGTTGCACATACTTCTATGTGCATATTAAAATGGGCATTTGAGGCAGAGTTAGGGCAGAATTCTGATTTATACACATCCTTTCAATTTTCAGAGCAGGTATAACTATGTGTGTGCGCCGTGGGGGATTCTGTGTGTGCCCACAAATTTTCAGAGTGGATTTATGCGCATAAACTGTTTTAAAAATTCTGGCTAAACTCTGCAGGTAAAACGTACCCACAGATTTTAGCCCAGGCAGACTGTTTGAAATTGTACCTCTCAGATGGTAACTTTTAAACAGGCACGTGGGCGCATATGTGTGTGCGTTTGTCGGCCTGCGCTGAGGGACGTGGCCATTTTATAACATACGCACGTATGTGCATGCATGTTATCAAATAGTTTGACCGCGTGCACCAGTGTGTGCAATTTTAAGTGGGCGCACACCTATGCGTGCAAATGCCGCTTCTACTGCGTAAGTGGGGACATTTTAAAACCCACACATGCCAACGCCATCAGTTTTTCCCAGTTCGTTCCCATTTTGCCCAGTTTTAAGGGATAGGACTTCCAAACCCCCCTAGTTTAATAGCCTCCCTTCTCCCCTGTTAGACCCAACCCTTAAAACCCTGCTGATCTGTCTAGATTTGTTTTACAACTTTCACGTTATCCATAGCAGAAGTAAAGTTAAGCGGCAGTGGACCCCAGCGCATGCTTGTGCACAACTATTTACAAGCTAATTTCAAGTTGAAATTCAAGAAGCCCATGCCCCCAGAACACGCCCACACCCCGCCTCCCTTTTGGAACTTTTCATTTGTGCACTTAGCGAGAAATACACGCGTATCCGGGCGGCTTTTAAAATCCGCTTGGCACGCACTGGCCCAACTTGTATGCGTATTGAGAAATTACTACTTATCTGATAATTTCCTTTTCTTTAGGGCAGTCAGTTGAATCAAGAACCAGTGGGTTATGCACCTCTACCAGCAGATGGAGACTGAGCAAACTGACGTCACAGTATATATATATATATATATATATATATATATATATATATATATATATATATATATCCCTGCCTTGACATCAGCCTGCCAGTATTCTTTTCAAAAGCAACTGTGGACAGACTAGCAAAACCTGATTAAACAGATAACCGTTTCAATACTCAGCCAACCCTGAGCTCAGACAAGAAATGAATTAACACTAGTCTAGGGACCGGATGAACACTTACTAGTAAACCCTATAATATGTAGCCATGGAGGAGGACTATAAAACAACCATGCAGCAGCCAAGGGAGGGAAGCTGGATTCATCTGACTGTCATAAAGAAAAGGAAATTATCAGATAAGTAGTAATTTCTCATTTCTTAGCATCCAGTCAGATGAATCCAGAACAAGCGGGATGTACCCAAGCTTCTCCCAAATAGGGCGGGAGGCTGCCCACGGTCCAGTCAAAACTGCACGTGCAAAGGCTGTGTCCTCCCAGGCTTGTTCATACAGATGATAATACAGATGTTGCAGCTTGGCAAATGTCGACGGGAGACAACAATTTCACTTCCGCCCATGAAACTGCTTGAGCTCTAGTGGAATGAGCCCTGACCTGAGTAGATAACAGCTTCCCAACATCAACATATGCAGCCATGACTACGTCCTTAATCCAATGAGTTATGGTAGCCCGCGAGGCCAGCTCTCCCTGCCTAGTACTGCTGTGAAGGATAAAACAGGCTTCCGTAAAGGCTTAGTAACCTCCAGATACCTGACATCCAAGGGTAGCAACAGACAATACTCCTCTACATCTTTCTCTTTGTCCAGAGAGGGCAGAGAGATGGACTGATTCAAGTGAAAGTCAGTGACCACCTTTGGTAGAAAGGAAGGAACAGTATGCAGCTGTACTGTCCCTGGAGTCACCCGGAAGAATGGCTCCCAGCAAGACAAGGCCTGCAGTTCAGAAAACCTATGTGCATAACAAATTGCCACAATAAACACCATTTTCATTATTTCTCCTTTTATAAATCGAAGCAATCCCCAGTAGGGAGATACACGTTCACCATCTGCTGGAGATGGAGAATACTGGCAGGCTAATGTCACTGCAGGTGTATATATATACTGTGACGCCAGTTTGCTCCATCTCCATCTGCTGGTAGAGGTGCATAGCCCACTTGTTCTGGATTCATTTGACTGGACGCTGAGAAACTCCCGGTTTTGGCATGTGCCAAGCTTTTAAAATTCACCATTTAGATTCTTCACATCTTTTTCCTCTTACCAACAGGAAGGACAGGGGTTATGGGATTGTGGATACAAGTTCTCAGCTTGGTTCAAAACAATTGGTTTATATGTTATTACTGAAGTTTTGTTTGTCTTTTCTTTTGAAGCTTCCAGGACGACAGCAGATGACTAGCCAACTTACTTTAAATAATGTTCTTTATGTCTCCAGGTGTCCATTGCATAGTTTTGTTAAATGCAATGCTCTACTCATGCACAAAGGGATGCTAACTTTCAAATGGGAGCACGAGCATACATATACGCATGCACATCAGCGCAAGCCCAGAGACGCGGCAATTTTATAACATATGCAAGTATGTTATAAAATGGCCTAGGTGAGCGCTTGCGTGTGCCCAGTTTTGCAAGTTGGCATGCAGCGCTGCATGAAGTCAGGTATGAGATGCGCAAGCAGAGGAATTTTATAACAGGTGTGCATCCAAGTCATGATCAGTTCACTCAGTCTAGAGCTAGGTCCTCCAAGCCCCCATGGTTCTTTAGACTACACAACCCCCAGTTACCCCAGACCCCCTTAAACCACTCGGAGATGCCTAGGTTTTATTTACACCTCCTCCATGGCAGAAGTAAAGTGTTACGCTTACCACCCACAGGACAGGCCCACAGGCGGTTCATTCACCCCCAAATGCCACGCTGCCCTACTCTTCGTGGCCTGGAGTGCTGCCATCCCCGGCTCCACCTGGCCGCCGCATCCATCAGCTGAGGAAACACTGCCGGTTTACTTTGCAGCTTTGCTATCGCTGTCTTCCATTTTTGTGACTCTGGAACGACGCCAATGCTGCCGCCAACTTCCTCTAGGTGCGCACCTCTGCATTCAATTTAAAGGGCCCATGGCGGCCCTTTCCGGTGATGTGATGCCTGCAGCCCTATAAAAGGGCTCTTCAGTTTTCACTCCAGACCTTCACAATGGATCGCTAGCACCATCAAGGTCTTCTTGTTCTTCATTCTATGTTAATGGTCTCTCATCGGATCCTGGCTCCTGTCTTCAGCGTCTTCAGTTCTGAGTTCAATTCTTCGCCTTTGTTCCTGAGTTCAAGTCTTCATTCCTGCATTCCACGTCTTCTTCCTGGGTCCTGATCTATGTCTTGTTCCTGAGTCTTCCAAGTCTTCAAAGCCCTACATCCAAGTGCTCGAGCATATGGACCGTGACCAGCCCACAGCAGGATGTGTAGTTTGCGTCGCTACCCAAGTCCTAGGCCAAATCTTCCAAGTCTTTGGAATTCTGTTCCTCATCTCTGAATCTTGGTCTTCGTTTTCAGTTTCAGTCCAAGTCCTTGTTTTCAAGTTCCGAGTTCTAAATCTTGCAAGTGTGCCTGAGTTGTGGACCATGACTGGCCTATGGTTGGAAGGGTAGGGCTCTGTGTGGCATTTGGCCTGCTTCGAAGCTTCTAAGTCCATCCTTGCTTTTAAAATTCCAAGTTCCAAGACTCAAGTTTTGAGTTCCTAGTCTTGCTCTTAGTTTCTGGCCTCGTGGAGATTGTTCAGCCAGCGTATCTCCATGTTTTGTTCCAAGTGATGTTCCTCGTTCCAAGTCATGTCTAAGTCTTCGGTTTTTAAATCTAATTTCCAAGTCTCCATAGTCATCTTCATGTCCTCACCTCTGACTGTCCTGACACTCAAGCCATTCCTAAGTGGCAAGCCCGAGAAGGCATTTGGAGTAGCCAGCGGGCTACCCCAGAGACCAGCATGGGAGTTGCTGGGTCTCATTCCTGAGCACGCAGGTTCAGCAAAGACTTGAGTGTTCCAAGTCTCCAAGTGCTTCTAAGCTTCAGCCTAGCCCATGCCCAGATGCGCTCACCTATCCATGGTGCGTACCTTGGAGCCTTGCCGTGATCCAAGGACTCATGCTCACCCATCGATCAGGCCTCATGACTCAATAGATAGCAAGGTCTCCATCTGCAACATAAAGTTGCGTGGCACTGGACCTGGGCGTGCACGCAGGCATGTTAAGTACTTGTACACACTTCTCTTGGCCTCGCCCATATCATCATACCCCTTTTCTCTGATGCGAGATGTCTACATATCAGCACATGCATGCGCATCCACCCATTTATAAAATTCGATGGACATGCACATGTGCTAGATGCATGCTCATCTCCCAATTTTTGTGTACACATCTCTTGTAAAATTCATCTCTAAACAATAAAGGTTTGAACTTGCTTAATAAGAGATATCTGTTGTGGGGGAGGAGGTGCAATGTATGAAGGCAAACATTTTATTGATCCGCTTTAGACTGAGAGATGAAAAGCTTTTGAAAAACAAAAGGTTTAGGCAGGCTATTTTGGCCTTGGATAAATCTAATAAATAACTTCTAGAGTGGGAATATCGATACATACCCATGTACACAGAAATTCAGTAGATAAGAAAATGCCCAGAGGGCAGATTTATCTATATGACTGCACGACTGTAGGGTCAAATATTTCACTTGTCAATATTTACACTCCAAATATGGATTGGGGCATTTTCTTTAAACTAATGTACAGTTTACTTCTTTTATTACTGCCCAATAATAATTGAGGGGATTTTAATCTAACTTTAGATCCCCACGCTGATAACTCAAGGACTACACGGCATGCTATTATTACAAAGAGGAAGCTTCTTCAAAAGGTGATATCAGTTTTGAATTGGTGGATATTTAGCATAATTGACACCCTCCTTCAGAGATTTCACTTTCTTCTCTCACCCTTATGGCACATATTCTCAGAATGATTATTTTTTGGTTGATGTGGGGGTGAAAAAAAAGGGTGAACATGCTGCAATAGGTTTGGCAACATTATCAGACTATGCTCCTGTTCAGTTATACTTAAAGGACTCATCCAAAAGTGCAAAAAAATAAGAGGACGCTGAAAGAGTCTCTATTAAATAAGGGCAGGATTTTCAGAGGATTTATTTATTTTATTTATTTATTTATTTATTTTTAATTTTTATAGACCGAAGTTCTTGTAGGAACTACAAATCAATCCGGTTTACATACAACTTTTAAATGCCCAAAAAGAGTAGATTTACGCGTATAACTGGGCTTATGCGCGCCGGGCCTGTTTCAAAAGGCCCGGCGTCGCTCATAAAGCCCCGGGACACCTGTAAGTCCCGGGGCTTTACTAAAGGGGCGGTCCGGGGGCGGGGCTCCCGGCACAGCGACCATTTGTCGCTGTGCGGGGAATCACGCACCAACTTAAGTTTTAAAACAAGAAACAAAAAAAAGAAAAAGGTAGGGGGAAGGGCGGGGGAGGTAGGGGAAGGGAAGTGAAGGTGGGGGGTAGGGAACGGGGGAAGGCAGCGCGGCTTGGCGCGCACTGACCCCCAATTTTATAACTTGTGCGCTGGGTAGCACGCGCACCTTTTAAAATCTACCCCTAAGGGAATTATTGAAGATTTAATTTTAAGTGAGTATGCAAAGTGTGCACAAATGCCGCTTCTGCCACTTATATCGTGTGGTTTTAAAAGGGGTGCATACCGAGACTATTCTCAGTTTTACCAGTTCGTCCCCAGTTCACCCAATTAAGAGAGAGGTCCTCCAAACGTCCCTAATTTAATAGCCTTCATGCTTCCCAGTTAGCCCCGACCCTTAAAACCCCTCAGATCTGCCTATTTTTAATTTTTAACTGATACATCATCCATAGCAGAAGTAAACTTACGCAGCAGGAGGCCTCAGCACGCACTGGATCATATAACTATTTGCACGCACGTCTCTGGTTCAAGCCCCGAAATGCCCCATATCCAGAGCATGCCCACACCCTGCCCCTTTTTGAAAAACTTCCTAGGTGTGCACTCTCAGCAGCTTTAAATATCCACTCGGCACGCACAAGCCCGACATATTCACGAATCCCCTAATTAATGCTTGAATCAGGCTTTTAAAATCCACCTTTAAATTTTCGAAGGTATTCACTGGTGGTGCAATTTAGTAAACTTTTTAATTTAACTAGGGACAGAATGGACATGCCTCCATCAATGGCTGGAGCTAGTATCGCCACAATCCCAAAGCACATGCACTTTCCATTCTAATTTGGGAAGTTATACAATTTTAAACAGATATCTCATGCCACAAAGATTGAATAAAATATACCCAAACACCTCCCCTCACTGTTGGAAGGGATGTGAATTGTTGGGAACCATAGGATACACAAGAGGAGCATTTCTGAAACCTCACATAGAGTTGGCAGTCCCATGGATACACTTGGGGAATGGAAACAATTAAATAATTCCTACTCACACACTTCTTAAATGTGATACCGCTCTGTATTTATACATGATGTTGTGGCCTGAACAAATAAGAGACATTGAAAGGGCTTGCTGCATCAAAAATCAATTGTGATGCCCTGAGTAGAAATCATCGGTTTTATATTACTACAAACACTTCAAATAAATACATTTTTTTCTTGCAATTAAAACATTTATCTGGAGAGTATGGGATTGCAGTCTCTGGTGCAACGTGTGTAAAACACTATTATTACTGAACAAGACACCTGGTTCAAGAATTATAGCGTCTTGTTCAAGAATTACAGCTCCCCCATCCTGTGCTCTTCAGCAGAGGCCGAAAAAGAAAGAGGAGGATGCTAGACAGGCTCAAGAGAAATGGAATAAAAATGTCACAATGCTGTCTGTTGCTCCTGGCTGCTTGTTTCAGCGTTTGGACAAGCTCCTGGAGGAAACCCACCACTTACCCCCTGGAAGCGAGCAAAAAAAAAGCTGATCTACTTTTTGGATCCTGGGCTCGATGGACCTTTGGTCTGACCTAGCATACCACTTTTTATTTTCTTCTGTCAGTAGATCAGTTATGAGGATGCAGAGTGTGCGCTTGTGATGACAGGGTTGCTGAAATATTGGCCGGTACTGGGATTTTAGAAGCAACGGGTTTCTGAGCTTTTGAGACCTTCAGCTTCTCTTCCTGCTAGAGGAGGAAGCATCTCCTGAGTCTTTTGGACTGAACTGTTATACACTCTTATTCAGGAAAGTATTGATAATTGTTGCCTCATTGCCATAGTGCTATCAAATGTCTTCCCACAAGGGATTTGTAAGAGAAATAGTAGGAGCAGATATATTCTGAGGACAAAAGAGGATTCACTGTGAGGTAAATGATTGATATGGAGGTGTGCAGCTGCACAATATAGCATAACACCCACTGTCTAATATCCCTTCTTCCACCCAAATGAGAGCAATTTGTAAACAGAGTGTGTTTTTTGGGTTCTGTATCATTCTACCAAGGTTGATGATCTGCTGTACAATCCAAAAAAAGAGACGAGGGCAAAAAGGAAAGGCTGGAAATAATTTATAATAATGCTGTCACTTTACTGAGGTATGAAAAACAGGCAACACAGAATCACACTAGATTTTTAAATGGTAAATTTTAAATAGCCTGTTGCACTAATATCTGAACAAGTTTTATTGCAACTATTCTGTTCAAACACATAAGAACATGCCATGCTGGGTTAGACCAAGGGTCCATCAAGCCCAGCATCCTGTTTCCAATAGTGGCCAATCCAGGCCACAAGAACCTGGCAAGTACCCAAAAACTAAGTCTATTCCATGTTACCGTTGCTAGAAATAGCAGTGGCTATTTTCCAAGTCAACTTAATTAATAGCAGGTAATGGGACTTCTTCTCCAAGAACTTATCCAATCCTTTTTTAAACACAGCTATACTAACTGCACTAACCTCATCCTCTGGCAACAAATTCCAGAGTTTAATTGTGCGTTGCGTGAAAAAGAACTTTCTCCGATAAGTTTTAAATGTGCCACATGCTAACTTCATGGAGTGCCCCCTAGTCTTTCTGTTATCTGAAAGACTAAATAACCGATTCACATCTACCTGTTCTAGATCTCTCATGATTTTAAACACCTCTATTATAGAGATGCATCAAGCTGCGGTAGTATTTTAATGCTCGCTAAACAACGTATATCGCACGAAGGGGAGCCCTATCGAGGTGATATCACGCAATATATGTGATATTTAAATCTCTCCGTCCTTCTAACGCCCGCTATTAAAATGACCTTTTTTCATGTGATCTGCATGCATGAAAAATGCAAATATATGCAAAGAAAGTCATGCAAATATTTTATCATGGCCGACTGAGAAGGTGGTCAGCCACAATAAAATAGCACCATTCTAAAAAGCGATAAATGTGAGGCGGGAGCCCTGGGCACATGAGTCCCGAAACTCCCACCTCATATTTATACTGCCATCAAAAATTTAAAAAAACAAAACAATCCTGTGGCTCAAGAAAAGATTGAATGGGGGTCAGGCCTGATCCCCAGCTCAACCTGGGGCTGCCGTTTGAGAAGGCCCAGTCTGCCAAAAAAGTATAAAAAATAGCTGCGGCCCTCACCAGTACCCCCTCATCCCCCAAAGTGCCAACAAATAAATAAGTTGTGCCGAGTGGCTTTCCCCTTGCACCTCTCCACCCCCCCCCCCCAGGAATCCCTCCCCAGTCAACAATAAAAAAAAGAGGATCCTGATCCTGGCTCCTTCCTGAAAGGTAAAAAATAAGAAATTAGGGTCCAAACCCTCCTGGCTTCCCCTCCCCCCAGTCACATGGCTAGGGCAAGGTTGGTTGGGCATGGGTTTGGCACCCTGACTCCGACGCAGGAGCTGCTACTAGATTTGAAAGTTCCAGGGGTGTGCGGGGTGGGTATGGGAAGGAAAGTCAGGGCTTGGGACCCTACGTTTTTTTCTTTGGGCTCTCGGGGGAGGGTCCGCCTTGCTATAATTACTTCAATTTGGGGGTAAGGGGGGGGGCCGGGAAGGCCTGGATCCTAACTTTTATTTTTCACCTTTTGGGAGGGCGGGACAAGAACCTCTTCTTTATTATTGGCTAGGGCGGTTCCTGGGGTGCAGGGGAATGGAGGGTGTAAGGGGGGGGCCGCCGGCACTACTTATTTGTTGCCACTTTGAGGGGGGGAGAGGAAGTACGGGGTGGGGCCGTCGCCGTGCAGGCAGCTAGTTTTATACTTTTTGGCAGTCTGGGCCGCCTCGAGTGTGACCCTGGGTTGAGCCGGTGGTCAGCTCTGACCCCCAGTCATCCTCCCTGTTTTCCTGCCACTTTTTTGCTGTGGGCCGGCAGCCCTTGAAATCGATGGCGCCGCCTTAAGGTTGGGAACATTATTGCGTTAAAGGGCTGCTAGGTGCGTTCCTTTGGCCGTGAGATAAAAGAACGTGCCATACAGCCGCAACGTTTTTTGGGGGGAGTGGCGACACTCCTCCGCAAAAGTGGGATCCCTCCCACGATGAAACATTGCGGCTTAATGAATCTTAGGGGACAGACTCCAGCCCACCTGCTCAGTGCCACTTGCAGTACAGATTTAAATCATCACGACACATTTTTACTTCTTCCTAAGTCCTACCACTGCCAGTGCCACAAAGATTAACAGCTTTACTTCTTCAAGATAACATCCCTTGTGCATAAAAAAAAAAATTGGGTGTCATGTATGAAATGGTAACAAGTGACAAACTGCCTGTTTTTATTTGCCCAAGTCTATTAAGTCTAAAGATTTGTCTTATGGTCCAAAGTTCTACTGCAAAAGGGACTTAATTGGAACATAAAATTTCAGGAGGGTTAATTAAAAAAAATAAAATAGAAAAAGAGTAGGACATGAAGAGATGAAGTTAAATTAAAAACATGAAAAACAATTTTAATATCTGAAAGTAGTAAGCACTGTATGTTCTATTTATCTTACCAGTATGAATTCGCACATGCTGTATCAATGAGGCTTTCAATCTGGTCTTATAATCACAGTGCTGGCAATGATAGGGTTTCACTCCGGCATGCACTCCCATGTGTCTCTGCAAAGTCAATCTGGAGGAACACTTCCTGTCAGAAAGGAAACACGACTCGTCACAGCTGAGAAACAACAGTTTTATTTGCAGAGGACTCTGGGTAAAAGATCTGAGAGGGTGACAGTGCTGTATTAAACCAAATGAAGAATGTGCTCTTCAAGTTATTTAATCACATCATAACCTGGGCCTTTAACCTTTCAGCAGAACAAAGAAAGATTAATCTATCAAAGAAGGAGAAAGCTAGGTGAAGAGCAAGTGTTCTTCTGACCATATTCACAGAGGATATGGATTTCATCTACCGTCAGATATGTTACTATATTTTTAAATATTTATGTATACCATGTCACTTAAGATACATTATCGTCTCTATGTAGGCACCCCCACTAGCAGAAAATGAATGTAAAGTGGTACTAAATGAATGTACAGACTACTCAAGTTAACATTGCCCTATTAATTTTTAATCACAATGTCAAGAGCTGCTCCCATTTAATTTAGTGACCTCTCCATTTGACTTCCTTCTTCTAATAAAATCAACACAAAACAAAAGGGGCTGCTAAAACGTGCAGGTGTTCAAGTGACCTAGCCTTTGTAGGCTGGATCAGCCTCAAAACATACAGATTTTCGTATAGCCTAGATTCACCTGTAATCCATTCTGCCTCACTGTCACAGTATGGGTGCTCCGTACCAGGAATCAGCTGGTGAAAATGTAAAGGAATGAAGCTTTTCTCAGCTTACACTCATCTGCACCCATAAACACAGACCTGGAAAAAGTTAGAAAACTTGGGCGCCACCCAAAATTTTTAGGAGCCAGGAATTTTTTAAAATATAATTTACTATTTTTTGGGTTCATGCTTGTGTCATCTATTTTTCTGGGTTTCTTTTTGCTCCCTTTAGTGTCTTCCTCCACCAGTCCCTCCTTTTTCAAGTCACTTGTTGGCAGGAAACTGCCCTGGGCCACAACAAATCCTATCAACTCTACTTTTGAGGTAATTCCACACCAAAAACGTAAAAATACTGCATCTTTAAGGAAGAATATTTTTCTGTTTTGAAGTTTTAATTACTACTCTCAGAAAATGATTATATTGTATTATTTTGATAAATATACTAGGCAAAATATTTAACTACTATGCAGATTTTTACATTTTATTTGCACAGAATTCCCCCCAGAGTATGGTTATATCAAATACTTTTATATTAAAGACTAATTCTTGCAGCAGTGTTGGCTAGAACAGTCAAACATCTTTTTTACAATAAAGAAATATGTTCATCTCTTTTACAGACATAGTCACAGGCATAGCCATATAGAAAAACAGCCAACTGGAGGAGGGACAGCAACGAGGGAGTGTCTCATAGTTGCATGATAACTTTTTAAACTCCAAGGTCAACTATTTTTCTACAACTGGAAGGCTCTATTTTAATCAGCTGAGACATGCTTTTGATAAATGTCAAAATGGGACTCTAAATATAAAATTACTTCAAAAAACATCCTAATATTTATTTGGGCAGAGATGATCTCTTTATAAGGCTAATTCATTTTTAAAGCTGCAGGTTTATGGGAGCACTAAGGTTTCTTTCTCAGGGAATGTCTACAATGCTTTCTGACTCCTTGTATGGTAACTTTTAAATAGGTGCACTTGTGAATCAGCGTGAGCCCAGGGACGCAACAATTTTCTAACACACAAGCACATATGTGCATATGTTATAAAATAGCCTGGGCGGTGGGGACTCCAGTGTGGGAGAGGAGGTACCTGACAGCCCCTGCCGAGCTTGTGTTGGAGGAGGAGGTGACTGCCTGCAAGAGACTGAGAAAGGAAACAGCTGGGAGGAAGCTCACGTCATCAGGGCAGGACCGCGGGAGTTTCAAAAGCCCGCGGCTGAGCGGCACGCGGCTTTGACCGTCTTTGGCCGCCTTCACCTGACTTCGACTGCCCTTGATTATTTTGGATATTGATGTTATCGGAGAAGGAATTTATGGGTAGAAAATGGAAGGCAAAGGTGTATACCTCCTCCCCTACTACCAGCAATATCGGCCCCACTGGCGCCCATGACCGTAGAAATGTGCCACAGACGGACTGTGTCCGAGACACGTTGGAAGTGTCTCTAAGTCCGGGCAAGGGTCCAATAGCTCCTCCACAATCTCCAAGTACCTCCCGAGTGGAAGGATCCATTGAGGACAGCTTGTAAGTAGGAGAGAGGGTGAGCCCACTGAGACTATAATAGATGTACCATCTCAAGTAGAAGTATATCATCAAGGAACTGTAGAAGGATCCTCACTGGGGGGCACTGGTAAGATTCTGATGAATGTGAAAGAGTCATCAGATATTACGTTGAGACTTGTGGAAAATGCTTGTCAAATTGGACACTAATGTCTCACAGGTTAATGCTTCCCTTTCTTCTCTTGTAAATGCAAAAAGAAGTTCCAATGAAGACCAGGGAAAAAGAATATTAGAATTAGAAACAAATGTAAAAAGTGTAATAGGAAATATACAGAGTATCCAGAATGCAGAGAACCAGCATATAGTGGATAGTTTATCAATGCATAGAGCTGGAAAATGTAGAAAATATGTTAAGGGTAAAAAAAAATCTACGATTGGTCAATTTTCCAATCACAAGGCTGCTTTCACCATATGAAATGTTTAGAAAACTTCTAATAGAAAATCTTTCATATGAGGAAGATAAGATACCTATCATTTCTAAGATTTTCTATTTCCCAGTACAAAATAGAGCTGTACAAGGAGATGAGTTAGAACATAGTCCAGGGATTTCATATTTTCTTGAGGACTCCCTGGACATTATAAGTAAGAGAACAACTTTATTTGTATCCTTTTCTCTTGAGAGAGAAAAGATGAGGTGTTTGAGAAGTTCTTTAGAAATAAAGACCTTTCCTTCTGCGGACAGAGAATATACAATTCTTTGCCCTGAAAAATAAGGCCCTTGAGATTGGGGCAACTTTTTATTTTGAAGTTTCCTTCAAAATGTCATATCACTTTTCAGGGGAAAAAATTCATTTTCTCTGACCCTATGCATTTGGAGAGGTTTTTAGTTGATAAGATTGAGACATGAAAGTCTGATAATAACAACTGATAAAAAGGCCAAATTAAAGAGAAGCACACTCCTCTCCTTTGAGAAGTTATTGAGTAAGTCTATGTAATATTATAGTCCCCCACAGTTATTATTTTCTTGTACACCATAAAAAAATTTTATTGGAAATTTCCTCAACTATTATTGATGATATGCAACAAGATTGCTTAAGTTGTTACTTTTTTTTTATTATGTATGTTTAAATTTGAAAATCTTTCAATAAAGAAATAAAAAAAAAAATAGCCTGGGCATGCGTACGTGTGCACCCAGTTTTGCATGTGAGCGTGCACAGCCGCATAAAGTCGGATTTGAGCCATGCAAGTGGGGGAATTTTATAACAGGCGTGCGTCCATGCCATGACTGGTTTCACCAGTTCGTCCATCAGTTCTCCCAGTCTACAGCTAGGTCTTCCAAACCCCCTGCATTCCCTCCAATTGCCCCAGACCCCTTAAACCACTCATGGATGTTTTTTGTTTTTTTTTTAAACTTACACTTCCTCCAAAGCAGAAGTAAAGTTACGCGGCACTGGATCTGGGTGCTTGCCCAGGTGCGTAAGTACTTGTGCGCACTTCCCAGGACTCCCATGTCCCGCCCACACCAAACCCCTTTTTCCTCCAGTGTGAGATGTGCATGCATCGGCACATGTGCATGCAACCCCCCACTTTATAAAACCGGGTTGACACGCACATGTCATACATGCGTGCACATATTCCTATTTTGGTGCGCACCCGGATTTTAAAATTCACTTCTTAATGTAAAAGAATACGAAAATTAAAAACACGAACAGCACAACCAATAACTATGCAATCACTCTATCTAGCCAACAGCAAAGAAGGGGAACATAGGACTCATTCCATGAATCCCATATTAAGATTCTGGCCTTGGAGAGCAATGATTAATTAAAAACATGTCAATCTATAATATTAATCTATAATATTCAGTTCCAAAAGAGCACCCGAAAGATGGCCAATCTAAAGTTCTTACTTACAACTTCTGAACCAAGAACTTTTCAACAGACACATACTTAGAAATCATGACCCAGTTTTTTTGGTATGATCGATGACAATAAACCAATTATATTTCCCAATTAATAGGGGTAGATCAGTGGTAACCCTTATTGCCACTCAGTACCATTTATCCTATAGACATAAAATAGGAAAAAAACTTTTATTACATCTGACCTTCAGTGTGTTGCACTTGTTATACAGCCCAATCTAAGAAAAAAGCAATACTGGCATGGATAATAGAAGGACTAGGGGGCACTCCATGAAGTTAGCAAGTATCACATTTAAGACTAATTGGAGAAAATTCTTTTTCACGCAACGCACAATTAAGCTCTGAAATTTGTTGCCAGAGGATGTGGTTAGTGCAGTTAGTGTAGCTGGGTTTAAAAAAGGTTTGGATAAGCTCTTGGAGAAGTCAATTCACTGCTATTAATCAAGTTGACTTAGGGAATGGCCTCTGCTATTACTGGCATCAGTAGCATGGGATCTTCTTAGTGATTGGGTTCTTGCCTGGTTTGGCTTCTGTTGGAAACAGGATGCTGGGCTTGATGGACCCTTGGTCTCACCCAGCATGGCAATTTCTTATGTTTTTATGTGACCTTTTTTAACTGTACAATCTTAGAGTCTGTTCCACTTTGCCATTTAAAAATAATTCTGTGGCACAAAAGAGGCACACTGAGGACTGCCAAACAGCCCAAAGTCGAGTATTGCTGGCATACAGATTATAGGAGAAGATAACATTAACAAACAGTTCACATTGCCTAAATATACAGGACTTTCTAAAACATTTCAAAAGAACCCTGGCCTTTTCAAAAAGTGAATGATTTCCTAGCGTGTAGCCAGATAGACTCAGGACCAATGGGTTATATGCTCCCCTGCTAGCAGATGGAGTCAGGTTTCAAAGCTGACGTCACCCTAGATACACCTCTGCATTGACCTCAGCCCTTTAGTATCTCTTCGTCTCCTAGCAGATATGGACGTGCTTTCCCTATGGGGATCGCTGTACCGTTTGGAAGAAGAAATTCTACTTTTAAATTGGAGAAAGATTGAGCCCCACTCTCCTAAAGGTCCCTCCCCCAGTTGAGAAATCCTGAGGTGATTTTCGAGATCCCTCAAAGGTGTGTCTTGATTTGGTAGCAGGTTCCCGGCATGGACTTTGCTGTTGAAGCAGCTGAAAGGCAGCAGGTACAGGAAGCCAAGCACTGTGGTGACGGCCAAAGCCCTCTCTCCCCACAGCCAAACAGTGTCTCTGTACTCGGCTGGTAAGCACTGAGCCCATGTATGTAAAAGAAAAAAAAAAAAAAGATTTACCAATCCAGAGACAATTGGAGGGATTTCTGGTAGGTTTCCTCCGGTCTCGGTGCTCGGCGCGCCATACCAACGTCATTCCGGCTCCTGTGGGGAGTAAAGGGAATTGGGCCTCCGAGAGAGTTGAGCAGCCCCCAGTGGGCTGCTCAACTCTCACACACAAGATGGCGCCTCATCGGCGCCATCTTGTGTGTGTTTCGGTGTGTGTTGTATGGCCCTACATAGGACATCGGTACATGCAGTGCGAAACTTAAGCTCGTACTTACGCGTACAACTCTGAAAGTGCACGCACTGAGAGCACAATGTCATAAGCACATACAGGAAAAGCTGAGCGCACGGACCGAACATGTGTCTTGCCGCGCCCCGTCTAGACGCTCTAAATTTGTGCGCAAATAATTTTTTAAAGTGCGAGCCAATTGGAATGCATAATTACTACCGTCAATGGCGCCGGCAACCAAGAAACCTAAGCGCCTTGCTCTCTGTGCTGCTTGTCGTATTAAGGCTTTTCAGCCTGACCTGAATTCCAACCTGTATCAGCACTGTGAAGAAGCCCAAAGAGAGTTGGCTTCTTCGGAATTTGCTAAGCCTGGCTCCTCCCATTCAGATGATGTGTTAGCCATAGGGGAGAGCTAAATTCAGCGGTACCTACCCCAGTACTTCCTGGGCTAGGCATAGACCCTGCTGCCTTCTCCTGGATGGAATTTTTTTCCAGTGCCTTCAAGCCTTCATACAGGCGCAGTCTGTTACCTCATTGGCCCCTGTCCAGATGGGACCTCAACAGGTAAGTCCTCCCTCTCCCACTCCTATCAGCAAACCTTGAGGCATGCCTTGCCTCACCAAGAGTATCCCTTGCAGGGATGCGGATGACACGGAGGAGGATCCAGATTCCTTGGAACCATTCTGATTTTCCTAAGGAAAGCCTCTTGCTACTTTCCAGTACTAGAAGCCATCCAGGAGATGACTGACCAGGACTGGGGCACCCCAGAAGCAAATTTTAAAGGCGGGATGAGTGTTAGAAGCTCTATACTCACTGGATCTGGCAGTGGGAGAGCATTTGTGTTTCCCTAAGGTGGATGCGCTGGTCTGTGCTGTCTCAAAGCAAACAACTATCCCCAGTGGAGAGAGGAGCGGCCTTGAAGGATGCGCATAATAGTCGGATGGAGTCCATCCTTAAAACAAGCCTTTGATGTGACAGCAATGACCTTACAGATTGCTTCTTGTTGTGCCCTCGTAGTCCTTTTATCTGACGCAGGCTCTGACATAGTCTGTACATTGGCCAGAGGAATGGCCTCAGTGGTAGCGGTCAGAAGACAGCTATGGCCAAGAAATTGGTCAGCTGACACAACCTCTAAGGCAAACCTCACAAAGATGCAAACTGGAAAAGCTGGACAGTAAATGCGGTGAACCTCCAGGGCCACAGCTACCAGAAGATAAGAGAAAGCAGTTACAGTACCCCTTGCCCATGAGGGGTCGGATCCAGAGGCTCCCAACACTTTCAGCTCTACAGAAACTCGACATTTCAGACGTCTTGGTCCTTCAAGAGATCTCAGTCTTTTTGAAGTCGACAATCCAAGAGAGGGGCAGGTTTGGGTTCAAGTTCGTCCCAAACTCCCCAATGAAGTTTTGCTGACCCACTCTCAAAACGAGGAGATAGAAGGTTGGCTGTCCCTTTTTTTTTTTTTTTTTTTTACCAGCGGTGGGTCGAGATCGCGTCAGACAAATGGATACTGGATGTCATACGAGAAGGATATGCACTGGAGTTTCGCTACTCTCCTTGGGACGTGTCCATGATGTCTCCTTGCCACTCCCAGCACGAGAAGCAGATAGTGTAGTCTACCTTGGTAAGGGCTATAATTCCAGTAGCTGCATCCTAGGAAGATATGGTGCGTTATTCCATCTATCTCATCGTACGCAAGGAGGGTTCCTTTCGCCCCAACCTGGACCTCAAGAGTATCAACCCGAACTTGCGTTTCGTTGGAAGCATGCTGATGCTCCTACTATGAAGCATATTCATTCGCGTCTGGACAGGTTATATCAGATGGGTTACCTAACTGCGCTTAAGCATGATCGAGTTCATAGATTTCGTGAAGTATGGGCACCTTACCAAGCAGGGCTGGCGAAGTAGGCTAGAAGAGCCTCTCTCGACTGTGGTGATTTTCTAAGGGGTTGGGGGGAGGGAGGGGGGGTTAATGAGGGGGAGGGAAGAGGGGGGGGATGGAAAACGCCAAGGTCGGTCTAACCATGGACAAGTAGCCTTTCCTGTATTCTTTTACACGCATCTTGTTGTATTCTGTGTGATTCTATTTGTACTCCTGATAGTTTGTTTTTCTTTCTATTTTGCTGTGGTCCAGGGGGTACTGATTACTATAACTGGGGAGCCAGCTTTGTTAGCACAGAATTCTCATATATGCATGTACTTGTTCAAGAATTCGTGTACCTGTGTAGTTATGTATTCTTGGCTGAATAAAAACAAATTTACAAAGAGTATCAACCGACATCTACGAGTAATTCATTTCCACATGGAAACTCTGTGTTTTATAATAATGGCTGTACAACCGGGTGAGTTCTTAACCTTCCTGGACCTTTCCAAGGCCTATCTTCATATTCCAATCCGGTAAGAATATCAGTGTTTCCTACGCTTTGCGGTACTGGGCTGCCATTATCGGTTCCAGGCGCTGCCTATCAGCCTGTCCACCGCCCCAGAACATTTTCCAAGATTATGGTGGTCGTAGCGGCGGCACTGAGAAAAGAGGGAATCCTGGTGCACCCGTACTTGGACGACTGGATGATCCGGGCAAAGCCCATGGAAGAGAGTCTCTGGTAACCAGCAGGGTGACCTCCCTGCTTCAGGAAGTCAGTTGGGTCATATACATGGTCAAAAGCAGTCTCAAACCCTCCCAGTCTTTGAAAAATCTGGGAGTCCCATTCGGCACCAAGCAGTACAATGTTTTCCTCCTGCTCAAGTGGATAAGGAAGTTGATGTCCAAAGTGTGTTGGTTGATGAACACAATTCGCCAGACGATGTGGAGCTATCTGCAGGTCCTCGGTTTGATGGCATCAACCTGGAGGTAGTACCGTGAGTGAGGACACATATGTGACCACTTCAATGCTCCCTGCTGTCACGTTGGAACCTGCTGTCTCAAGACTTTTCGATTCGTCTCCACCTACCGGTGGAATTAAGTTCTCAACTCCAATGGTGGCTGCAGGAAATTCATCTGGGCAAGTGTGTAACCCTGTTCCTGCCGAACTGGCTGGCCCTTACAATAGATGCAAGCCTCCGGGGCTGGGGAGCTCACCGTCAGGAACCGACAGCCCAGGGGTGTTGGACGAAGGAAGAGGCGCTCTAAGCATAAACTGCCTAGAAGCCAGGGCAGTCAGATTGGCGTGTCTACAGTTCAGCCACATACTCCAGGGTTGGGCGGTCCACGTAATGTCGGACAATGCAATAACGGTACCCTACATCAGCCGCCAGGGGGGAACCAAAGACTGTAAGTGTCACAGGAGATGTAACTCCTTATGGAATGGGCGAAAATACATCTACAGATGATCTCGGCCTCCCATATCGCAGGGAAAGACAACGTCAGAGCAGACTTTCTAAGCAGGGAGAGTCTGAATCCAGGAAAATGGACATTGTCAGCCAAAGCCTTTCAGTTGGTCTGTAGATGAAATCCATATTGCTGGGGCCTCCCGTCCCTCGACCTGTGGGCCGCTTTTCTGATTCTTCAGTCGGAGAAGAGATCAGTGGTCCCTGGGGATGATGCTCTCATTCAGACCTGGCCAGAAGAGGACTTACTATATGCCTTCCCTCCATGGCCCCTGCTGGGCAGGGTCATTTGCAGAATCAAACACCACAGGGGATTAGTCCTACTAGTAGCTCCAGAATGGCCCGGGTGTCCGTGGTATGGGGACGTGCAGAGACTCTTGGTGGAAACCTGTGTCTACCACCGCACAGGGACCTGCTTCAGGAAGGACCGGTCCTCCATGAGTATCCATCTCGATTTTGTCTTATGGCTTGGCCCTTGAGAGGGCCCGCCTGATGAAGAGTGGATATTGGGCGGCAGTAATTATCACTTTGCTCAATGTGTGGAGGTTCTCTATGTCCTTAGCGTATGTGTGGGTCTGGAGAGTATTTGAGGCCTGGTGCGAGGAATGCGGTGTTTCCCCTCAGACTGTCAAATTCCACTGATTCTGGAAATTTTACAGGATGGCACGTAAAGGATTGAACCTTAATTCCCTGAAGGTCCATTTAGTGGCTCTTTCCTGTTTTAGGGGTGAGGTGAATGGAACCCGCCTGTCAGCTCATCCGGACATGGCCTGTTTTCTGAAAGGGGTAAAGCATCCCCGGCCACCCCTACAATGGCTGGTTCCCTTGTGGAATCCTAATCTAGTATTGCAGTTTTTGACAAGGCCCCACCTTTCGGCCATTGTGCAGTCCTTCCTTGCACATTTTAACCCTGAAAACGGTGTTCCTGGTGGCTATATGTTTGGCTCATTGCATCTCTGAACTACAGGCATTGTCGTGTCGGGAACCGTTCCTCTAGATGATGCCAGGAGCGTTACAACTTTGTACCGTTCCATCCTTCTTGCCCAAGGTAAGTCTCAGAGTTTCATTTGAATCAGTCTATTCATTACCATCCCTAGATAAGCACAAGGTCGCAGAAGAATACAGCTCCATCACCATTTAAACATCAGTAGGTTTTTGGTGCGGTATCTGGAAGTTTAAGAACTGGTTCGCAAGGAGGACAGTTTGTTTGTTCTTCACGGTGGAAGGAGGCAGGGCAGACCAGCTTTGCGAGCTACCATAGCTCGCTGGATCAAGAAGGTGGTCACGGGAGCCTATGTAGAGGCAGTAAAGCCACTACCCTTTTAGGTTAAAGCTCATTCCACTAAGGCTCAGACTCCTGGGCGGAGGCTGGACTGCTGTCTCCTGTCGACATCTGCCGAGCGGCGATGTGGTCCTCCTTACACACTTTCTTCCGGTTCTATCGCCTGGATGTTCAGGCCCGAGAGGACGCAGCCTTCGCAAGGGCAGTGTTAACCAGACCACGGGCAGCCTCTCACCCCGATTGGGAGTAGCTTTTGTACATTCCATTGGACTTGAGTCCATCTGGCTACATCCTAGAAAATGGAGAAATTACTTACCTGAGAATTTCGTTTTCCTTAGTGTAGACAGATGGACTCAGCATTCCGCCCACAGCTGCCCAAGAGTGGTGCCAAGGAATTGCCCGTAAAATGAATATCGATTCCAGAGGATTACGGTAAGCCATTGCCCAATCCCTAGATCAGAGCATCTATAATCTTGTTTGGGGTTTATGTTTTGTTTGAATATAGTTACATTTATCCGTTTTTAGTCAAGTTGGTTTTAATCAAGTTCTAATCAAGTTTTTCAGTAGTATGTCCACAATGGCTTTTGATGAGAATACTAAAAGGCTGAGGTCACTGCACGGGTGTATCTAGGGTGATGTCAGCTTTGAAACCTGGCTCCATCTCCATCTGCTAAGCAGGGGAGCCTCTAACCCATTGGTCCTGAGTCCATCTGGCTACACGTTAGGAAAACAAAATTATCAGGTAAGTAATTTCTCCATTCGTCTCTCGCATATTACTTATGTCTTATCACTTTCCTTAAGATATACTTCAATATAAGTAGAAAGACAGACAAAAATACAAAACAAAACATGGCTACATTCAGGCAAAATATCTAAAAATGATATACTTAATAGAAACTGAGTCACTAGTCTGGTCTCTTCGAGTGCCAAAGTTAGAATTCCAGGGAACAGAGAAGCAAAGAATTTAATTACATAGCACTACATCGAACAGAAGCTTTTTAAAATGTTAATAATCTCACAAATTTTGACTATGATCTGCCTGACCTGATCTGCATGATCAGGAAGACCTAGCAGGGAGACTTTGCTTCTTGATTGGGTGCTGCAGGGAGTAGGAAAAAGTAAATCTACTGCTGGAGTCGCATGGTTACTATTTTTAGAATTGTGCCCGCCTCACGTGTCAGAGATGAAATATGCAGCAGAATTCACAGATGCATGGGAATCTGAAAGAAGTTGAGGTGTCAATGCCTCTGCTGTGGCCCCTGTAAATGAGCTGAGACCACTGGCCACTGAGCTGGGATCTGAACTGGTGGCCTTGAAGTGAAAAAGTTCTATTATATTGCTTTGACCATTCCTCTCTGTATTGTTTTGACCATTCCCCTGAGCCATCCAGCTCACATTTTTAGAATGTGTGTCTTTTCAGCTCCTGCAGGTACATGTCACTATATAAAATGAGAATGAAGAAAAAGTCAGGTACTCTATATCTGCCCAGAATAACCAAGGTTGAATTAGGCAGAATATAAAAGAGTTTTACATAAATAAATAAATATCATATCATATGTGTTTTTCTATGCAGTCCCAGTGATGTACCTAAAGTATTTGCCACCCAAGATGAATACTTCCTTTGGTACCCCCTTAAGGTTCAATTCTCCACCCCCCCCCCCCCCCCGACCCGAGTGATCTCTGGTTCCCCTCTCGCACACACTCTCACACACCCCTGCACACAGCCTCCCTCCATTTGTCTCTCCCTGACACAGACACTCCTTCACACAGGCTCCCTCTCTCATACACAAACACGCACCCTCACTACTATGTACACACACTCACACGCTCCCAGTTTCTTACACACTCCCATACAATATATGCAAACTCCCAATCTCTTACTCACATACATACACACACTCATACACCCCTTCTTCTCTCAATCACATAGGCTTCATGTGTGGCTATTCTGACCCTCTCTCTCTTCAGCTGCCTGTGGCTATCCAGCCACTCTCTTCACTGTCTTCCATTGCTCTCGGCCCGGCAGCCTCCCTTTTCTTCTGCTGCGAGTGGGATGGGCTCTGCTTGCAGCTGCCAAGCTTTGTCTCAATAGTACCCCCTCCAGCTGGCACCCCTCTGCTGGCTGTCACCTGGAGTGGACCACAACCCTGCACTCTCCCTTAGTACATCACTGCGCAATTCTCAAGGACCACATGTTCAATCTGGTTTTTCAAGCTATCCACAATGAACATGTATGAGATACAATGGATGGGATGGGATGTGTATTCTTCGAGCAAAGATAAGTTTTTAAATGCAACCAAAAAATGTTCTGAAAAAAAGCACTAAATTTTGCCAGATGATTATTTATAAGACAATAAAGGTCTTAGCATTGGTAGTGTCTATTATGATGGCATAAAAAAGTGTGCAGTGGTATGTGGGAAAGTATTTTCTTAAAGTATATTTTTGAGTTTCCCTTTATTGTCACGCTGTTTTCTAGTGAGATACAATGGAAACATCATATGCAAATATATCTTATGCATATTCACTGTGGATAGCCTGAAAACCAGACTAGCCAAGTGATCCTGGAAGACTGGGTTGAAAACACAGCTCTATATAACCAATTAAAAAAAAAAGTTTAAATTACTTAGCATGGAATAGCCAATGTTTGGGTTTGAAGGACCTTTCATCAGAGTATGTTGTACTTCATAACACAAGAACAGAGCAGTGCCCCAATTTAGTTCTGGTAAGGTCTCTTTTGAGGCCCATTTTCAAAAGCTTTACATGGGTACACGTGTTCATCCCTGCATAAATTCCTTTAGAAATTTGTCCTCCCTCCGCCCCCATGTATATGTGGCTAAAAGCTCCTGCATTCCCCAAGGTACCCTGAATTTTAAAATGGAAATGCTGCGACAAGCTTCCCTTATAAAATGAGCTTGCAGGCCCATGGGTACAAAGTATCTGCAGACCTGTAGCCTCCACCAAGACCCTGAACATTGCCCCTTCTATATCTTAGACACTGGATGTGAAAGATGGACTGCAAGTTGCTGATGATTTTTCCATTCAACTGAAACACTGGCTGGTCTATGATCTGCAATGCTAAAAAAAAAGTAAAATGGGGTTAGCTTTTTTTTTTGCAGGTTGTGGTACTTTTTAGTGGGCCAACAACGATTATCCAAAGATGACAAAGCACATAAATTTTTTATATCATATAGGTCCCGTCCACAGATGTGACAGTAAGGCTGAAGGAAGTGCTTATATTGGTCACAAGCATCTATAAAGCAAATGGCTCACATGCTTTTTTTTTTTTTTTCTTTCAAATGTCTTGGTATTTTTCTTCTAGCATCAACTTTGTTGAAATTCTGATTTAAATCAAGCTGGCTTTTTCCAGAGACCACTATTTAGAAGCTTTACATACGTAAGCATAAGAGCAGTAGGCTTACACTGAAACCCTTGTCACAGAAATTGGTTGAAGGAGAAGCACACAATGCATGAGCGTAAGGGTACAAACAAATGGGCCTTTGGAAATGCATGGGTGAATAACAAAGAAAAAAAAAAAACAAAGACAAAAAAATGTTATTGAACTGTCCAGCTCGTATGCTATTTAATACTTTTAGAAGCAGCAAGCATCAAGCATGCACTGGCCGGCAAACATAAGCCTGCTATTTACATAATAAGGGATGCTAAAGTGCTTAGAGAGGCAAGCTGTAAAAATCCTTAATGGATGACGACGGCATGCCTCTTGAACCAAAGACAGACTTCAGAACAATCAAAAGCTCAAGAATAAAGAGAAGAATTTTCACGACTGTATTTAAGTACTGGGCTGTTGTACAAGAGGCATTTACAACAGGAGGGTGGAGGCTGAGAGAGAGGAGAAGTGTCATTTAGAAGGAAAGACTGTTGACTTCTATTTTTTAAATTCCCCATGTAAACTTTTTAACTTTCAGATTGTTTGAGCCAACTGGAAAAATAAAGAAGATCATAATTCTAGAGTTTTAATAAATGCTAAAAAACAGGAAATCAAAAAAAAGGAGGCAAAAGCAAGTTATGGACTTCAGAAACAGCTCAAAGATGCAGACATCTAATTTCCATAATGGATTCTAGAATCGGACAGCCATATAAGTACAATAATCCATAGCTAATAAGATTAGAGCTGTCATTCAGTGATGGAAAAAATTTACGGCCCCCACGCTTCTTCTTAATGGAAACATAGTGGCATAGAGTTTGCAATACCCCAATACACAGCAGTTCACAGGAGACCCAATGCAGATTCCCAATCAAGATAAACATTTCTCATGGTACATACAAATCAAGGAGCACTCTTTCGGTTTGCTTGCAAATTTGCTTTCCAGTGCAGAAAAGGTTTACTCTGGATGTACACAGGAGTCTAAGTGGACTTATGGGGGAGTAATTTTCAAAAAGATTTCTACACATAAAACAGTGTTTTATGTGCTAGAATGGCTTTTCATAAAACCACTCGCCCGATATATGCGAATTTTAAAAGCCTGGCACGCACATTAATTAGGGAATGCGCGAATAAATCAGGTTTACACATACCGAGCGAATTTTAAAAACCAGCGAGATTTGTGCATATCTCCCGCAGTGCGCACATCTAGAAAGTTTTCAAAAAGGGGTGGTGCGTGAGTGCGGTCTGGGCGAGGCATAGGAGTTTTCGGGGCGTAAACGCTGGTGTGCGCCAAGTCCAACAGCCCTGTAACTTCACTTCTGCCATGGATGCCATGTAAGTTAAAATGTAAAGAAAACTAGGCAGATCTGTGGTGTTTTAAGGGTCTGGAATAACTGGGGGAATGAAGGCTATCAAACCAGGATGGGGTTGGAGGACCTCTCTCTTTACTGGGTGAACTGGGGACGAACTGGTAAAACTGGGAATGGTGTCGGCTCATGCTTCTTTTAAAATTCCCTGATTTACATGGTAAAACAGGGATATGCACACCCATTCATGCACCCAGTCAAAATTTGGCACACATGTGCATGTGCCCAGGTTATTTTATAACATGCACGCATATACACATGCAAGTTATAAAATAAATCCCTGGGCTTGGGCTGACACGTGTGCACCCGCGTGTCGCTTTAAAAGTTACCAATCCTGTGCTAATGTAATATTTGTGTGTAAATTTACCTGGATGGAGCAGGGGCGCTCCTGGGAACGGAGAAGAGGAGGGGCTTGCATTTGCATGCCTATTTTATAAAACTTGACAGTTTTCAGGAAACATTTGTGCACACAAAATAGCAGATGCAATTTGTGCAGGTAAATCTGGTGGGATAAAATCTGCTTTGAAAACTGATGTAGGTTATTAGACCTGTTTTTGCTGACTTTCCTATGCGGGTGTTTAGAAATTACTGTCATGATGCCTTCTGATGTTTACCTTGTAAAATGGCTCCCAACATTGCCACTTCTATCCTTCAGAGGGTCTGACGTCTCAAATACTATCACAGATTCACTATAACAAGAATACTCTTTGGACAGCACTTGTACTGAAGAACACATCTGGGTACTTAAATGCATACACTGACTGGATTCTAAAATTCATGGACATAATTAAGGCACATGCCAAACTACAAGAATCTCAGACTTCCCAATGCAATTAAGTTTTAACTTGTAATTTTTTCACTCTTTCTATGTGATGTATCATTCTCTTTACTGTCTTTGAGCTTGTCATTCACTGCTTTTCTTATTTTAATATGAGAGGTAGGGAGTGAGCAGGGGAACTGGCAGTCTCCTCCTGCTCTGTTGTGCTACCAGTTCAATTGTCTTCGGCCTGCATTTGACCACGTAAAACCTTTTAATGTTTAATCCTTTTAATATTATTTGCTGATGCAAGCCAGGGACCCATACAAGTTGGCTCAGGTTCTCCTTTCCCAGCACTGTGGCAGGCTAAGCTGCTATTGGCCAATCCAGAGAGCATGTGGGCACGTCAAGGACACGGCGGAGATTGTTCGGGCACGTCAAGGGATGGGCTATTTCTCTCCCAAACACAGATGCAGGCTGTATTTATCCTATAAAATGGTTAATAATTTAAGTTTTAGCAGTTTAAATGGTTAATTTTTTTAATGATATTTACATTCTTATTGTCTACATAATATAAACAAGTTCACTTAGCTGTAAACAGAATTCTCCATAGACAACAGAATGAATTAGCCATAATGTATGGTCATGTCAACTGATGGCACCAACACAGACCCAGCTCTCAGAGCTCAGTAAAATCTTTACTGAGCATGTGCCGGAGATCCTGTGTACACACACTGCCTCATGAGCCCCTCCATCTCTTTCACAGCTTAAGATTTAGTGAAATAGTTAACTCTTCAGGGAGCTGGGTGGGTATTAAGAACGGCTAATTCATCCTGCTGTCTACAGAGGACCCTGTTTACAGGTAAGCAAACTTGCTTTCTAAGTCAACAAGCAGGCATGAATTAGCCAAAACACATGGAAAGTCTTAAGTTGAGGGTTGCTTAGCGGAGCAAACACTTAAAGATAGCCTGACCCCACAAGTGGAGAGTGGATTACTGGGTGAACAGGCTGCAGAGAACTGCTTGTCTAATGTTAATGTTACTGTCCCCTCAGAACATGTTGCCTAGATTGTAGTAGGATGTAAAGACAATATTATCTATATATATGACACTTATTTATTTTGTATTTAGCTCACATCTTTTCATTGGCAGCTCAAGGCGAATTACATTCAGGTACAGTAAGTGGCAGCTTCTCTTGAGCCTTGACAGAGTATGTAATCCATAAGCCAGCCATCCAGCAAGTAACAGTACGCTATACATTCTGCTAGCCAACTCGATAGAGTTCATTTGGCAGTTGCCCTTCCCAATATATTGAGATCAAAGGACACAAACAATTGAGAAGCTTGATGGTGAGACTGAGTGCTTATTTAGGTAATACACCAAGGTTCTCTTTCAATCTAAGGAGTGAACAGCCTATTTTCACTTGTGCACATGTGGTTTTGGAAAAAATGTAGGCAGCACAATAGCTTGAGTAATGTGAAACACAGATATTTTCAGAAGGATCTTGAGGTGAATTCATAAAACCATCCTATTATGAAAAAACTGAAGGTATGATGAATATGAAACCAGAGCCTATAGTATATTTACTCTTCATGCTAAGTGATGGCCACAAGAAATAACACTTTCCAGATGAGAAATTTCAAGTTTATCAACTTGAAAAGAGGATCCATGAGTTGATCTAGGACTATGCTGAGGACCCAAGGCACAGGAGGTTTACTGACTGGAGATTTAGAACAGCACAGTCCTTTCATGAACTTTGATACCAAAAGGTGGAGAAAGATCTGAGCCCCTTACACCTGCTGGTGATATGTCACAATGACACTAAGATGATATATGATTGAAGGATTGTTAAGGCCTAAAGACGAGAGACAGAATTAACACTGAAGCAAGTCCCTTGGGCCTACATCAAGTCAAGAACCTCTTCCATTTGAAACTGTAGGAACTTCTGGTTGAAGGTTTCCTGGCAGAAATCCCTCTTTGGGAAGGAATAGAGGAGACTACTGCACACTCAATATACATTCCATGAAGGCCTCTAATCACAGGTTTGGATGGCACAGCCTGCCTTTGTCCTGTGTGATAGTCAGAGACGTTCCCAATGGAACCAGAGTCTGAATTGACAGACAAGATATGGATACCACATTTGCCATGGCCAGACTGGTGCTATGAAGATTACTCCAGCCTTGCCCTGAAAGGACCTTCTGGATAGCCCATGTGATTAGAGGAATCTGTGTAAGCACAGGAAAAATTGATGCTCCAGTCTTGCACAAAGGCATCAGGAGCTGATCTGTGGCTGCTTGGATACATGGAGCAGAACTTCTCACCCTTTCTTAGTCTTCAGGTGCAAACAAGTCAATCACCACACTTTCCTCAATGACTGAACAAGTTATATGCAATTTCTTGATCCAAGAACTATGTGCATGGTTGTAACACTCTGCTGAATTGTTTCACTAAAATATTCTGGATACCCAGAAGATGTCCTGCCCATGACCAGATTTAGAGGGCCTCCCGGCAGAGGCCTGCTTATTTATGTAGGACACTGCCATTTGGCTGTCCTTCTGGATCAAGATTTTCTTTCCAAAAGAAGGTGAGAGAAACCCCTAGAGCATAGTGGATGGCTCGCAGCTTCAGGTAGTTGATTTGTAGATGACTCAACTGAGGACCACAATCTTCGGATTCATACTGCACCGGCATGCACTCCCTCATCTTCTCAGTGGAAGCATCAGTAGACAGAGTCACTTGACAAGGTAAAACACGCAGCGAGAAACTCACCTTTAGAACTTTTGGATTCCTTGATCAAATGAGATGCTCTCATCCCCGGGGTCACAGAGATTTGGTGGGATAATAGCTGATAGAGTTGACTGTATTGGCTTTGGAGGCCATATTAAAGGCTCTGTATTTGCAGTCAAGTCAGATGAATCACATGCACAGCAACAGCCATGTATCCAAGAAGGACTAGGACAAATTGTCTGATGCTAAGTACTGTTGAAGAGACTTTACTAGGCCCATCGTCACGGCCCTCCTCACTGCCATTAAATTCACTAAATAGAGCAATTATCCTCCTTTCACACTGGCAGCACAGCCTATGTCCATCGCCTCTTTTATGCAAAAGTCTCCAACGGTGATGCCGGCGAAAATCGCAAAAAGAGACAAAGAAAAACCCCAGGGGATGGAAAGTAAGATGGCACCGCCTGTGAAAGAGGCCTCAAGCAATGACAGCCCTGTTAAGACCCCCCTGCTGCATCCGACTACAGCAGAAATAACAGAAGCAGTTACTAAGGCTTTAGAGGGTAAGCTACTGGTATTTCAGAGCAAATAACTTCATTACAAGCTGCTATAGCAGATTATGCGCCGAGACTAGATCAGCTGCCGTTGAAGATGAAGTCACGGCACTTACTGCCCAAGTAAGCACACTGGAAAAAACTCTTCAGGCACAGGCCGATAAACTCGACGACCTCGAAAATAGAGCACGGAGCTCCAACATCAGAATTCTAGGCATCCCTGAAACAGTGGACGATTCTTCACTGCGTCATGAACTCTTAACGTGGCTGCCGTCTGCGCTGGGTCTCCCAGACTTAAAAGGTTCACTAGAAATCGACCGGGCGCACAGATTGGGGGCTCGAGCGGAGGGGCAAAATAGACCGTGGATCGTCATCATAAAAATCCTGAATAACTACCATAAACAGGTAATCATGCAGGCTGCTCGCAAACAGCAAAATTTGCAGATACAGGGCTCCCCAGTTCGATTGGCATCAGATTATTCAGCCAAAGTTGCTGCGCTGAGAAGAACCTTTGTTCCACTTTGCAGTCAACTTATTGCGCAGCACATACGTTTTGCTCTGCAATTTCCAGCTATGTTGCGGGTAAATTATGACGGACGCTGGACCACTTATGAAACACTGGAGGCGGCTACTCTCTTTTTCAATACCATCAAAAAATGACTTTTGATATGTTTTTGCTTTATAAGTTTTATGTAATTAACGAATGTTAGGCGGTGGGTGAGGGTTGTGTGGCTCAAACACATCTGAATGATCTCTGTACTGGACTACGATAGTCCATGGGGTAGCATAAAGGAATTGGGGAAGGGGGAGGTTGGGCTGGTAGTTAATGGGGGATACCTGCATCTCTGGTTTTTTCTTATTCAGTATGCTTGTCTTATCTATGTTTTTTGCAATAATATTGATCGATGTGTGAATAGTTGCTTGAAGATCAGCTGGAGGGGAAGGCTAGGCTGGGAGCCTGACCCTCATGGTTCCCCTTAATTGGTTGTGGCACTTGGGAAAGGACTCTTTTTACTATGGGGAGTAAACACCGGCTTCTATCTTGGAATACTGACGGACTGGGATCATCCATAAAGTGAAAGAAAGTGTTTCAACAGTTAAAATGTCTTAAGGCTGGTATTGTATGCTTGCAAGAAACGCATTTATCTGCCCTTGAAAGCGCAAAATTGTGCAGAGAGTGGGTAGCGGAATGCCATTTTTCTCCTGCAATGGGGAAGAAGAGAGGAGCTGCTATCCTCATTAATAAGAATATACCATTAACAGTCACAAAAGAAATCAAAGACCCGGAGGGCCGTTATATCATTATCCTGGGAACTCTGGCTGGACGTCAGATCACACTATGTAACATTTATGCTCCCAATACCCATGATCCTACCTTTTACTCCCACATAATTAACCTTTTATTGGCCAGTGAAGAAGGGGAACTTTTGGTAGCTGGTGATTTAAATTGTGTCCATGATGCTAAAGTAGATAAATATCAGCTCCCTCCAGGTTATAAAATACGCACAAATAATGGAGTACGGATTCTTAACAAAAGTTTACGGCTGCTTGATCTCTGGAGAGTATTACACCCTGAGGTGAGAGAGTACACTCATGTTTCCAGGGACCACGGTACCATGTCGAGAATAGATTATATCTTATTTCACGAAAGCGTGTTTAGTAAAGTGGATGCAGCGGATATTGGAACTATTGCCATAGCGGACCACGCACCAGTGTGGGCAGATATATGTTTTTTTCTGATAGAACTACAACAACAAAAATGGAGATTCCCCAGCCATTTAAACGATGACCCTAAATTTCATTTTTTTCTACAGCAAAAATGGGATGAATTTGCATTAAATAATGGCCAACGAAGGATCACGTGATGCTGTGTGAGGGTTAGGACGTGTGCCTGACTTCTCCGGGGACCGCCCTCCAAATAACTCCGCCGAAAACGCGATCCGCTGCTTCAAATCGTCTCCGTTTTGCTCCCACTGGCTGGCTCAGTTCTCTGGGTATTCACTGGGCTCCTGGAAAGCGGATTTTCTTGCGTGATGGCGGCAAAATCAAGTAAAAACGATAAAGAAAAAATGAAGGAACCTGACGCCAAGATGGCCGACGTGGCAGACACACAGCAGGCTTCAGACCCCACGGATCCCGCTGGCGCCGACATAGCAGCCACGGTTATCGCTGCATTAGAGGGAAGATTTTCACTGCTTTCCTCACAGATGGTTGGGAAAAGCACGCAACTCACTGACATTCACACCCAGATGCAGGCTGCAGAGCACAGAATATCTGAGGCTGAGGATAAGCTAGCAGCGCAGGATGGAGCTGTGCAAGGCCTCAGAACAGCGCACGAGGCACTACAAAGTAAGTTGGAGGACCTGGAAAAGAGGTAAGAACATAAGAAAATGCCATACTGGGTCAGACCAAGGGTCCATCAAGCCCAGCATCCTGTTTCCAACAGTGGCCAATCCAGGCCATAAGAACCTGGCAAGTACCCAAAAACTAAGTCTATTCCATGTAACCATTGCTAATGGCAGTGGCTATTCTCTAAGTGAACTTAATAGCAGGTAATGGACTTCTCCTCCAAGAACTTATCCAATCCTTTTTTAAACACAGCTATATTAACTGCACTAACCACATCCTCTGGCAACAAATTCCAGAGTTTAATTGTGCGCTGAGTAAAAAAGAACTTTCTCCGATTCGTTTTAAATGTGCCCCATGCTAACTTCATGGAGTGCCCCCTAGTCTTTCTACTATCCGAAAGAGTAAATAACCGATTCACATCTACCCGTTCTAGACCTCTCATGATTTTAAACACCTCTATCATATCCCCCCCTCAGTTGTCTCTTCTCCAAGCTGAAAAGTCCTAACCTCTTTAGTCTTTCCTCATAGGGAAGTTGTTCCATTCCCCTTATCATTTTGGTAGCCCTTCTCTGTACCTTCTCCATCGCAATTATATCTTTTTTGAGATGCGGCAACCAGAATTGTACACAGTATTCAAGGTGCGGTCTCACCATGGAGCGATACAGAGGCATTATGACATTTTCCGTTTTATTCACCATTCCCTTTCTAATAATTCCCAACATTCTGTTTGCTTTTTTGACCGCTACAACACACTGAGCCAATGATGTCAATGTATTATCCACTATGACGCCTAGATCTCTTTCCTGGGTGGTAACTCCTAAGATGGAACCTAACATTGTGTAACTACAAGCATGGGTTATTTTTCCCTATAAGCATCACTTTGCACTTGTCCGCGTTAAAATTCATCTGCCATTTGGATGCCCAATCTTCCAGTCTCACAATGTCTTCCTGCAATTTATCACAATCTGCTTCAGATTTAACTACTCTGCATAATTTTGTCTCATCCACAAATTTAACTACCTCACTCGTCGTGCCCCTTTCCAGATCATTTATAAATATATTAAAAAGCACCGGCCCTAGTATAGATCCCTGAGCACTCCACTGTTTACCTTTTTCCACTGTGAAAATCACAGTGGGGCTTGGGCCAGAAACAGAGAATGAAAATAAAAATCCAGTAACCAGGTAAGAGGTAGCTGGGGGTCCGAATCAGCTGCTACAGGTCCATCATTTGCAGCCTTCAATTTCTCTGCCACTCCAATGTTGCCCACTCATGTAAGTCAAGAACTGGAGAGACTTTCTTTGGCTAGGAGAGAGCAGAGTTGTGCTCAGTGCTGCTTTAGGCTTTCCTCAAAACAGATTAGTTGGCACTTCTTTACGGACTATGACCATGATTCCCTTGAACTCTCAGCTCCTGCTGTCCTGGGAAGCAGAAATCCAAATCAGGTCCTTCTGTGGTTATAAACATCATCATTATTATGATGGTTAATACCACATGAAAGTACTTTATGCCAAAACATCTAATGATAAATGACTACTACAAGAAACAAAACCCAAGGCCTACATTTTTCATTTGTCCAGATCTTTTTAACTAAATCACAAGAAAAAGAACAGAATACCTTCTAACAAGAGCTGGGTATCACTAATACAAAAGTTTTGGCTTCAACTTTTCCCTTAACACAAGGCTGACATGAAGCCTGCAAGAATAGCTTAAAAGTATCAGTGGGAAACCAAAAGTCAATAATGCAGTGCATTTGCCTCATTTTACCAAAGTGAGGCAAATAAAAGAATGAAAGCTATCCATTTGATATAAAATCTCTCCGGACACTGAATAATGTTAATTATTAAAACTTCCTCATCCTTATTCCTTCCCCCTTCTCCTGAATGAGCTTGACAACTGACAGGCAAGGCTACTGCAAAGGACAGGCAATACAGCTGCTTCAACAGGGCAACAGGCCGAGGGGAGGAGTAGGTGGGGATGCCAAACTGCTGCCAGCATTTGACCTGTTGACCACTGCTACCCCAACACCTGACCAGTGGCATGTATGTCCCACACAGCCACTCCTAGTAGTGGGGTGGCTGCATCATCGGGGCGACTCCCTTTCCCCATGTCAGAAAAGATTCCTTACTGCCACCCTTAGCCAACCGGCTTTAATTTCCACCTCTGGATTCTGTTCCATAAGCCATACCCTGGAGCGGCAAAAGCCCCCATCATTACTCAAGATCAATATTTTACTGAGTTTCAGAAGAAGCTGCTAGAATGGGTAGTTGCAGATGATGATAGCTACGAGGTTGGTCCTTCTGGTGCAAACCTCACTGCACCAGGATCTGGTACAGAGACAGCAACTATTATTAGTTTAAGACAAACTGTCTGAATTCATTTAGAAACACCAATAAAATGCATCAGAGAATAGGTTAAAAATCTAATTCACTGGCTGAAAATAAAAATCTTATCATGCTTTCTTTTTCAAACAAACATTACTAGGATTCTACTTATTACTGGTAGTCACTGGCATGAAAAAAAGGAGAGGTAAAAAGAGGGCCTAATCAGACAATTTTTCTACTGGTACCCAATTACATTATAACTGTGCTTTTCTCATAATATGTGACTGCTTTTGAAAAAGGGATTCCTCAAGGAGTCTTCTCATAAGAACACAGGAAATGCCATACTGAGCAGACCAAAGTTCCATCAAGGCCAACATCCTGTCTCTGACAGTGACCAATCCAGATAACAAATACCTGGCAGATTCCAAAAATCCCTTGTTGCAAAATCTAGCTTTTCTACCAGGTAGAAGGCAGTGCTGTTTTAAATATGCATGTGTGAGTGTGTAGGAATGAGCTTATATACTCACAAACTATAAATCAGACACCTAGACACACAAAACATAAATTACTGAAAAGCCATGCAAGCATATGAAATATTACTAGAAGGACCTAGCACATCACATAGCAGTTTAGATTATAATAGGGATTATCATCTTTCTTCCCCTATGTCTCTTCCACATGGGATACCTTTTCTGTGATATATTTTTGAAGAGTCTATGAAACAGTGCATGCAAAAACTGGTAAGGGATACTGGCCCTATGCTGCCCTCTCTTGGAAAGATGTGTAGGAATTTAACTTTTAGACCATGCTTTTCATTACATTACTGAACATTTTTTAATCAACACTTGTTTGCTAATTCCAAGATATTTTAAAAGTAAATGGAAGATACATCTGCCAAAAGGAAAACTGTCCACATTAAATACTTTCCAAAAGAGGCACCCAATGAAGAGAGTTGTAATTTATATCCTTAGAAACCAGTGCCATGGCCACAAATTCAGGTTGTTTTCTCCTTCCAATTACAGGGTATTATATTGGTCCATCAGCATAAAATATTCATGGAAACCCAGTCCTCGAAAATATTACACATTATTTGTTAGAGCAGTCGCATTCTGCTTTTACATTTTTCTATATAAAACAAAAAAGTATGTTGGTAATCAGTCTGTTTGTTATACAGGGGGACAAATGTGTGTACAGACAGCAGAATACTCGCACAAGCTTCTTACAGACATTGCTTCTCAGAATTATAGGAGCATAACAGGACTTCTTGAAGCTCATACAGAATATGATCTTTGGGTGATCAGATCTGTTGGTCCAAGAGAGTCCTAGAGTGCATAGGGGGAATGAGTAGGGATGAGATAGGAGAACACTTCATGATACAGAGATTTGTACTTGATTACGTCAAAAAAGGAGCTCCAGTTTTTTATTGCTCTCTCCCAGTCACAAGTAGTGGGTTTCCTGGAATCTCTTGCTTAATAACTATGGACTTTTCCTGCAAGAACTTGCTCAAACCCTTTTTAAAATCACGCTGTGTTATAGTTGCTGTGACCATATTCTCTGGAAACAAATTCTACAGCTTGTTTGTGCATTAAGTGAAAAAAAAATGCATTCTTCGATTTGTTTTAAATCTGCTACCTCTTCATTTCAAGGAATGTCTCTTAGTCCTAATATTATTTCAAAGGATGAATAACCATTCCCTACCTACCTGCTCTACTGCATTCATAATTTTATAAACTATCATATCCCCTTCTCCATCGTCTCTTCTCCAAGATGAAAAGCCCTACCTTGTTCTGCCCTTTTTCATAAGGGAGCCATTTCATCCCCTTTATCCTTATCTCCACCTTTTCTAGTTTTGCTATATTTTTTTTGAGATGGGGTGACCAGAATTACACATGGGTACTCAAGGTGCAGTTGCAACATAGACCTATCAGAGACATTAAAATGCTTTGTTTCGTTTTCCATTCCTTTCCAAATAATTCCTAGCATTCTGTTTGTTTTTTGACTGCTGCCATACACGGAGCTAAGGACTTCAATGTACTGTCCACAATGACTCCAAAATCCTTTTCCTGGATGGTTAATTCCAATGCAAAACTCAGCATTATACATCTAAAATTAGGGTTATTTTTCCCTATGTACATCTCTTTGCACTTGTCTACATTAAACTTTGAGTCTAGTGCATTTGAAAAGGTTATTATTATTATTATTAGTTTTTGCCTCCTTAACAAATCTCTCCTCAAATTATCTCTTGGCCTGCTTTATTAATGTTTGATATCTAATTTGGCAATGCTTATGTGCCTTCCTGTTGTCTTCATTAAGTCCTGCTTTCCATTTTTTAAAACATGCTTTTTTGTCTTTGATAGCCTCTTTCACAGCATCATTTATCATGTTGGCAGATGCTTGCTCTTGTATAGACCATTCTTAATCTGTGAAATACATTTCATCTGGGCTTCCAAAATGCTGTTTTTAAACAGTCTCCATGATTCATGCAGACTTTTGACCCTTGTAACTGTTCTATTTAGCTAAATTCTAGTTAGTTTCCTCATCTTATCTTTCACTTTTGAATTTAAATGTTATTGCATTAAACATTCAAGATAGCTTTTCCCTATAGGAAACTGGGCAACAATGGAGGTCATGTCGCCAAAGGAATATAGAATAAAGTTCAGAGAAGAGCTATAAAAATTGTGCAGGGTCAGCAATATAAGCCCTAGGAAATTAAAGTTAAGGACCTAAATATGTACTGTACACCTTAGTCGAGAGAACAGATATCATAGAAATATTCAGATACCTTAAAAGTATAAATAATTAACAAGTATCAAGTATTTTCCAATGGAAAGGAAATTCTAGAACAAGATTTCAAGGTATGAGATATGTTTGTTAAATAAAAAAAAGGTTTTAAAAAAAATCGGTTAGATTCAACAGTACCTTAATGAAAGTGAAAGTGCTAATCTGTAAACTATGTTCTCCAATGCAACAGTATAACGAGTCACATAGATGGGTCATGTGAGCATCTCTCTTATGCCAGCTCCCAGAATATTTAAGTACTTTCTAGGGAAGCCTTCCAGGCACGAGCAGTGGTTTCTTGTGCACCATCATGCCTGCAGCTCTTTAATTTAATGTTTGGCTAAACTATTAATAAGAAAATACTGGTAAATAACTCCCAAAAAGGGAGGTGGGTAGGTTATATAGCTCTTTACACTGCTGACATAAGAAAACACCTATAACAGCTAAGTAATTTTGTTTTCTCTGACAGACAGATACATTAAAACAACATAGATATTAGTAAAGCATTGCTTTCAAACTAAAAAGAAGAAAAGAAACATGAATGATCGCCACTAGGCAAAAATGAAACCCATGAAACATTTTTGTGGGTGAAACTACCTTTCATATTACATTAAAAAAGGAAAAAAGATAACATACAACAAATAGCAGACAATGACAATACTCTGAAAAACTACCTAAATAGGCACTGGGAAGGAGGGAATTGGGTCCTACTTCACAAATGTTCTTGTAGGTCAGAGAGTCCAAAATTTGAATCCCGATGGCAGTATCGGACAACAGTAACTGGTGAACATGTCCAGTGATGCTACATCATAGCCTTACAGATGTCTTCTAAGGAGCCAGATCTTAGAATGGCAACCAACATCACCATGGCTATGATATGCCCTTCTAAAGACAGATTTGCCAAGTCCTAACAATGAGAAATACAATCTGCCAACCAATTACAAATTATGTCCTTGATCCAGCCTGCTTGGGATAAAAAGAAATTTAAAAATGGGCATTTTTTCTAATTTTGTAGTATTGAAACTTAGCTGTCAAGCAGTTACTTAAATTGGTTCTCATACCTGAGGGCATAGACGGTGTAAGAAACAATATAAGAAAGCGCATGGAATGACTGACTGCTCGTCAACTAAATTTCAATATTAAGATAAGCAGTTATGTGTTTGGGGGAGCAGCTTACAACCAGAGGTGAGTTACTGATGCACACAGAGTAGTAGACCTTGGGGTGATTACATCTGATGATTTCAAAGAAGCAAAACAGTGCAACAACGTGGAGGTGAGAGCCAGAGAGATGCTACAATACATAGCGAGAAGGATAACCAATAGAAAAAAGGAAGGAGATGGGGGGGATTTGCTAGTATTCAGATAGAGGATCTTTGTGGAGGGAGTACAGCAGGGGCTTTTGCTCTGTGAGGGCAGGGTGGGAGTGGTGTACTCTGCAGAGGTGAGGGAGTTTTGTCACTTGGAGCGAGCTGTCTCACTTTAGATTGCAGGCAGAGTGCCTGCCAACGTGCATTCTTACAGCAGACATTATAGCTGCTGGTTACCAGACACAGGAACATGGGGATTTACTAAATTGTGGTACTCACCACAGTTTATAAAATCTCAAGGAAAATAAAGTGCTTCAAAACCATGCATTAACACGCAACTTTAACACACTTTAGTAAACAGGGCCCTAAGGCCTGGTGATCACGGACCCTGTGGGAATAAGCGATAACCACCAACAACTTTCCAGTCTAGGTACATTAGCTTACAAGAGCTGAGAGACTTCCAAAGAGCTTTTATCAACTGAAGCAGGCCCTCCATAAACCTGACAAGTAAAGGCTGTGCAGCAATCAGGTTCACTTCTACAAATTGGTAATATACACAAATTACACTAAGGTAAATCCTGACAAAGTTGGTTTTAAAACGATGTTCTGAGAGATGTAGAAGATATTCAAGTAGGTTTTCTGTGAAGCAAGCTTAAGCATTTAAGGATTTGTCCTCCCAACAGACGATGACCTCCTCTTATTTAAAATTGAAAGACCTTCTGATAGACTTGTTTCTTGAAGCCAGAAGGTCCTCATACAATTCAAAAGTGTGTATTACTCTCCTCTCTACCTCCAGCCAGTCAAGGACAGAGACTAGATGTCAAGCTAGAGTAAAAGGCTTTGGGTCTTGCTTACTTGGCTTGGAGAATATTCCAATGGTTTCCTGATGGACAATGCCAGTAAAGAAGGAAACCACTTCAATCCCTGACAAAATGGTGCTATAAGGATCGTGGACCCATTATCTCTGAATTTACCAAGTTTGGCTACCAAAATGTACTGGAGGATATACGTGCAGGCAACTTGTCAACTAACGAAGGGAGACGGCTTTGGTTCTGGCCTATACTCTGATTCCTTCCTGAAGCAACAGACATCTTGTTGAGGACTGTTACAAAACAGATCCATTTTAGGCAGTCTCCACTTGAGGAAGAAGCTTTTTGCCACATCCTTTTCCAGGTTCCACTCATGGGGGTTTGGCAGGTGATGACTTATGTCTACCATGATGTTGTCCTTTACAGACAGATAAATGGCTCTTGGGATTATTTCATGTGATAGAACCCGATTCCACACCATGATAGCTTTCCAACCCAGAAAGTAGGACACTATTTCTCCTCACTGGTTCACGTAAAACATGACTACCTGATTGTTTGAACTATGATAATACACAGGCCGATACAGTGCGCACTGTTAACCCGTGTTTGGACGCGCATTTTCGACGTGCAAGCTTTACCCCTTATTCAGTAAGGGGTAATAGCGCGTCGAAAACGCGCGTCCAACTCCCCCAAAACTAATAGCGTCCGCAACATGCAAATGCATGTTGATGGCCCTATTAGTTATTCCCGCATGATACAGAAAGTAAAATGTGCAGCCAAGCCACACATTTTACTTTCAGAAATTAGCGCCTACCCAAAGGTAGGCGTTAATTTCTCTCGGCACCGGGAAAGTGCACAGAAAAGCAGTAAAAACTGCTTTTCTGTACACCCTCTGACTTAATATCATGGCGATATTAAATCGGAGGTCCCAAAAGTTAAAAATAATCAAAAATTAAAAAAAAAAAATTTTAAATCGGCCCGCGGCTTGAAAACCGGATGCTCAATTTTGCCGCCATCCGGTTTCCTTACCCGTGGCTGTCAGTGGGCTCAAGAACCGACGCCGGCAAAATTGAGCGTCGGCTGTCAAACCCGCTGACAGCCACCGCTCCTGTCCAAAAAGAGGCGCTAGGGACGCTCCATCACAGCTTGGACTCATCCACAGTCAGCACAATTGCATGTGGAGAATTTTGAAAGGGAGTAAAAACAATCTTTTCGTTTCTCAGGAATCCAGATGTAGTCCTTAAGATTGAATGGCTTGGGATCACTAAGAGTAAGGTCCATTTGATTTTCCACATATGGAGGTGTGCCATAAGAATGACAAGAACTGTGCTGATCATAAAGTTTAACACTCTCAACATGAAGCAGGTTATGATCTGCTGACTCTGAATTTTTTCTCATGCTACAGCCATGATGTCCTAGGCTCTGGTGTTGAGGAAATAGGCTTTGGCCCGAGTCAGGTCTAGCAGACTATAAAATGTCAATAATGGTGATTTGCTCAGATGGGAAAGTTGATTATGAACTAATGATCAAAACACTTGAATGCTGCTCTGTTCCAATTCATTTCTCCATGCTTAAGATGTGCTCTTGATCAGCCAATCATCCAGATAACACATTGCACTCAAAGTTTGTATAAATATGTTGTGATGACACTGTTAAATACCCATGAAGAAAAAGCTAGGTCAAAATGCAGAACATGATATTGGAAAGGCTGTGTTCCTACTAAAAACATATGAGATACTTCCTACAATTTGGATGTATCCCTATGTGGGTATAAATCTCCTTGACATCCAAAGAAGACAACCTGTCTTCCTGATTTAAGAGTGGGAGAATTGTGGTCAGGGAAACCATTTTAAACTTTTTCTTGTTTAAGAATATACTTGAGTCCCTTAGGTCTAGGATGGGTTTGAATCTTCTGGTATTTTAGGGAATAAGGAAATACCTGGAGTAAAATCCCTATCCTCATTCTTGTGATGGGACAGGTCTGATCACATGGGCTGGCAAAAGGAATATTTCCATCCTTAGCAGATTCTAGTGGACAAAAAGACTGAATGCTCCTATTGGAGAGCAATATAGAAGGATTTATAGAAGGTGTACTTTGTAGTTGTCTTTACCATTCTGGAGGACTCAGCTGTCTGAGGTTGCAAGGGGCCAACACTTTTGTTAACAGCCTCAGCTTTCCCTCTACAGAGAGATAACATAAGATATGCCATACTGGATCAGACCAAGGGTCCATTAAACCCAGTATTCTGTTTCCAACAGTGGCCAATCCAAGTCACAAGTACCTGGCTAATACACAAACATTAAAAAGATCCCAAGCTACTAATACTGGTAACAAGCAGTGGTTATTTCTTATTGATTAATAACACTTTATGGACTTCTCCAGGAACTTATCCAAACCTTTTTTAAACCCAGCTATACTTACTGCCTTAACCACATCTTCTGGCAATGAATTCCCGAGCTTAACTGTGCGTTGAGTTTTTCTCCAATTTTTTAAAATGAGCTACTTGCTAACTTCATGGAGTGACCCCTAATCCTTCTATTATCTGAAAGAGTAAATAATCGATTTACATTTACCCATTCAAGTCCTTTCATGATTTTGTAATTCTCTATCATATCGCCCTCAGCCATCGTTTTCTCCAAGCTGAACAGCCCTAATCTCTTTAGCCTTTCCATGCCCTTTATCATTTTGGTAGCCCTTCTCTGTACTTTTTCCAGTGCAGCTGTATCTGTTTTGAGGTGCAGCAACCAGAATTACACACAGTATTCAAGGTGTGATCTCACCATGGAGCGATGCAGAGGCATTAAAACAACCACTGTTTTATTCGCCATTCCCTTACTAATAATACTTAACATTCTGTTTGCTTTTTTTGACCAACACAGCACGCTGAGCCGACAATTTCTATGTATTATCCACTATGATGCCTAGATCTCTTTCCTGGGTGATAGCTTCTAATATGGAACCTAATATCGTGTAATTACAGCAAGGGTTATTTTTACCAATATGCATCACCTTGCACTTGTCCACAATAAATTTCATCTGCCATTTGGATATCCAATCTTCCAGTCTCACAAGGTCCTCCTGCAATTTATCACAATTAGCTTGTGATTTAACTACTCTGAATAATTTTGTGTCATCTGGAAATTTGATCACTTCACTCGTCATACCCATTCCAGATCATTTATAAATATATTAAAAATTACTGGTCCAAGGTCCTAAGGCATTCCACTGTGAAAACAGACCATTTAATCCTTCTCTGTTTCCTGTCTTTTGTTTGCAATCCACAAAAGGACATCACCTCCTATCCCATGACATTTTAGTTTTCTTAGATGGCCTCTCTTGAGGGACTTTGTCAACACCTTCTAAAAATCCAAGTACCGGTTCACTGTTATCCATGTTTATTCACCCCTTCAAAAAAAATGAAGTAGATCTGTGAGGCAAGACTTCTCTTAGGAAAATCCATGCTGGCTGTGTCCTATTAAATCATGTCTATTTAAATTTTCTGTGATTTTATTCTTTATAAACTTTTCCACGGTTTTTCCCGGCAGTAAAGTCAGGTTTGAAGGTCTATAGTTTCCTGGATTACCTCTGGAGCCCTTTTTAAATATTGGGGTTACTTTGGCCACCTTCCAGTCTTCAGATGCAATGGATGATTTTAATGATAGGTTACTAATTACTTGTAACTTTCAGAACCCTGGGGTATATACCATTTAGTCCAGGTGATGTACTACTCTTGTTTGTCAATATGGCCTTCTACATCTTCCAGATCTTCTGGCACATGGAATAGAAGATTGGCTGTTTTTCCTCTGCTCAGTCAAAAACCTGATCATGACTTTGACTGGGTAGCAGTAAAAGAGTTTAAGTGTCTCTGCTCATGTTGGTGATTCGTTGAGCCCTGAACTCTTGGGTAAGAGATCCCTGGAAGTACTTCCCCTGTAAAAGGCTGCTTCCTCTAAAACTCCCAGACCTTCCAAGATGCAGAAAGACAGGTTGAAAGTGGAAATAGAGAGTGGTCTGATGGTTCTTAATGAGGTCCATAGTCTCATTCAACTTCTTCCCAAAGAGAATGCTAAGTATTACTTTCTTGTATATCTTCCCTAAAACCTAACACTTGCAGTCATGCTACTCTGCAGATATCAACGTACCTCACATCCCTCCCATCTAGCCAAAAAGTAGTGAAACTTCACATTTTTGTCTTGAGGGAGAGCTTGAGCAAAACATGTTTGTATTTCATTCCAGAGGGTGTGCAAATACAAGACCAGATAGATATCTTAATCCACTATGCAGTAAAAAAAAAAAAAAAGCATTCTGAAAACTGCTTCCCAAGGTGGTCTAGAGTCTTATGGCAATGATTTCATATGTAAATCTTTGTCAATGAAAAGTAAATTGTAGAACTAAGGGTTATAATAGAAAGCTCAAAGGAGTAGAACTCAGGAACAATGTCAATGTCAGAAAGTATATTTTCAGAGAAAGGCTGGTAGATGCATGGAACACCTTCCCAGAACGGATGGGAGAGTCTAAAATGGCAACAGAATTCAAGAAGGCAAGGTATAAACACAAAAGAGCCTTGGTTTGCTAAAAGGTGAAGAGATAGTGGAAGCATGATTGAATGACACTGCAGGATATGGGAGCAGCTGGGCTAGTACAGCAAAATATTACTTCCCAGAGATTGTCCAGTGCAATGAGTTGATAGTGGCTGGGATATTACCAGAAAATGGAAGCCTAAACCTGAGCAGAATACGGTAGCCCAGAAAATGTTAGTTTGGATTTTGGCTGTGTTTTTGGACAAAAGCAAGCTGTAAGATGGTGAGAGCATTTGGGATTAGAACCAAATGGGGTACACGGGCAGTGGATGGGAATATGTGCATCGAGATGAGATCAATTGATATCAAATTTAATGCAGAGGGGAGAACCATATGTTCTTTGAATCCTATTCTGCAAGGGAGTCAAGTTCATAATAAATATTAGGAAAGACTTGGATTACAGCTATAATACCCCAAGCTAGGACTGTATGATCAGATATCATCCCAAGAAGAACATGGAGAAACAAAATGGGCCTGAAAGAGATGGAGACAAGAAGGAAAACAGGTAAACTGGAAGGTATCTAAACTTGTTTAGAGAGATGAGCATGGGATATGGATGTAGGCTGAATTCATAGGATACAACTAGCATCTGGGTTTCTCTGACAAACTACAAGTACAGCAATAATTAGAAGTTCTAGCAGATCTGCAGGCATATACATAGCTGGGTTTGTCTGCGAGACTATGCAGAGAACCTAGGTGGTCAGGTTTATGATTGGACATGGGGAGGAAGGCGTACTCTGTGTGAACTAAATAGGGGATTGTTTATGCTCATCTATCCTGGATAATGAGTGATATTTTAGAAATGGTTAGGATCTATGATGGTAGATGTGATATACCCTTAACAATGTGGACAGAGATCACTAGGGACAGTCTGGATAAGCTGACTGCTCTTTTTCTGCCAACATCCATCTGCCAACCTTTGCTTGTTAATAGTTTTCTATTAGTATTGATATCTATTTCCACAGCAATACTACATGGCTGTGAAAATTCTGGATATGCTAATTATTTATTACTAATGTGCTGAAGAGCCTCTAACCAGGTACTAATGTTTCAATAAAATTACTGAACTCAGAAGCACCACTCAAGCACCAAAGTGTCCTTGCAATTATGCCATTCTGTGGAGCACTGTACCTTTATGAACATAGACTTAGATGGATCAATATGGTGAAATGCTCATATGTCCAGTTGTACGTACTACAGTGCAATGAATATTAGATTACTAGGGTGACAGAGTATCAAAATGCTTCCAACTTGCTATGAAAACAGACTTTTATGAGAAAAGGATGATGTACCTCCATGGTGATATGGTGTTGTTATAAACATTGTCATATGTATGTTAAAATAAACCTTTGTTGCACTCCTATATGTTTATGAATATCAACAATTCACTGCCACACAGATGTCCATGGCAACAGTATGACCTATCGTTAGGAATTCTCCCAGAATCACTATTGGGAGACTAGAAGGCATTTCATGTGATTTACTTGAATTTCAGTAAAGCTTTTGATACAGTCTTGCATAGGAGGTTCATGAATATAATAAGTAGCATGGGAGTGGGTCCCAAGGTGGTGGAATGGATTAGAAATTGGTTGACTGACAGAAGACAGTGGGTAACGGTAAATGGAACCTACTCTGAGGAAAAAGTATTAAATATCTTTGTAAGAGATATTGCGGAGCGGTTAGAAGAAAAAGTTTGCCTTTTTGCAGAGGACACTAAGATCTGCAATAGAATGGACACTCCTGAAGGAGTACAGCAAAAGAGAAGTGATCTAAGAAAACTTGAGGAGAGGCTGAAGGTTTGGTAGATAGGATTCAATGTGAAGAAGCGCAGAATCAAAAATTTGAGGTGCAGTAATCCAAAGAAGCTGTATGTGATAAAAGGTGAAAAGCAAGTTTGCTTACCGTAAACGGTGTTTCCGTAGATAGCAGTATGAATTAACCATGCTGTCATGGGAACTGTCCATCAGGGCCTGGGAGGCGGAGCTTCAAAAGTGATGTCAGAGCTTTGCTCTGAGGCTGCGCGAGGGTTCCCGCACTGGAATCGACTCTCCTCAGTCTGTGATAAAGCAAGCGTGGTCGTGAAGGTGAAAGTCGACTGTTCAAGGGAGGTGGGTGGGTCAGCATGGCTAATTCATACTGCTATCTACGGAAACATCGTTTATGGTAAGCAAACTTGCTTTTTCCCATCAATAGCAGGGCTGAATTAGCCATGCTGTCATGGGAGTCCTAAGCTCCCCATCACGCTTAGTTAAAGTTTATTAGTGTATGTATGAATGAAGCATGACGAAGGTTAAGTGACAGTCGACCTTGTTGAGTCTGTGGATAACAACTGTAGAAGTGTTCTGCCCAATTTGGTGTCTTCCGCCGTTTGCTGATCTAAGCAGTAATGGGAAGTAAATGTGTGAAGAGATGCCCACGTGGCCGCTTTGCAAATGTCCAATGGTGGAACCTGCTTTAGATGAGCCAATGAGGCCGCTACTGCACATGTTTGATGAGCAGTGGGGTGAGAAGACAGTTTGGACTGTCGTTTGTCATAGCAGAATTGTATACATTGAGTAATTCAGCTAGAGATGGTGCATTTAGCTACAGGAAGTCCCGGAGCATTTGGGTTGAAAGATACAAAGAGTTGCGATGCTCTATTAGGCGAGTGGGTTCGCTGTTTATAATATGCCAATGCTCTTTTGCAGTCTAAAGTATGCAGAAGCTTCTCTCTGTCGTTGTGATGTGGTTTTGGACAAAACTTAGGCAGTTCAATCGATTGGTTCAGGTGAAATTGAGATATCACTTTCGGTAGAAATGATGGGTGAGTGAAGGGGGGGTGGTTAAGGAGAGGCCCAGGACTTACACTATGGGTGGGTGGGTCAATTTGAATTCTGGTTTCAAAATTAAGAAAGAGGTTGGGAGGCCAGGACATGACACACAACCTTACAGGGGTTTGGGGAGTGGGGGATGCCTTATCTGAAATTTGGGGAGGGGAAGGAAGAGAATCGGGCTAAAAGCCAGTTTATATATATTTTTTTAATTTTATGGCGACTGCAAAAAAAAAAAAAAATCTGATATTTTACCCCTTTTGTCTTTGCCTACTTAGATAATTGTTTGAAGAACTTTAGGTAAAGCTAGAGATTAAGTGGGGTCTATGGGATCACAGTAGGAAGAAAGATGGGCAGCCTAGATGGAAAATAAGGTCCTTACCTACCATCATATTCTAAACTGACATTCAGTGGGATGCACGTGATAATTTTCAGAAAACAACAAGGCCTGCCAGTATTAGCCTAAGTGTTCCCATTCATTGGCTGCCAGTTGTAAATGGCATGCATTACACGTAGGTATATGAGTGACAGCTTTCCATGGTTTCGTGACCCGTACCTGTTGCAGATTTGGCAGGAAAATTCTTTAGAATGTTTTCGCTTTTGACCCATTTCCTCTGTATCTGGAAGGCCATGTTGCTCTTTCTTCTTCCTCCCCCACCTCTCTCTAGCCTTCTGTTTGGGATGCACAAGTCTGTGATGCTTGTTTATCTGACGCCTGCATTTGAATGTCTTGCCACACAGGGAGCAAATGCAGGAGCTATTGTTTTTGTGCTTTGCCATGTGATCCCTCAGCTCTGCTCTGGTTGAACAGAAAAAAATAAGTTGGAAAATGCAAAACAAACAGGTACATTGTAAATTATATCATGACATATTGGACAAACAGGCTGTAATCCAATTGGCTAACAGTGATCACATGGGCTGTTTTTACAATTCTGCAATAATCCCATGTAATAGCATGGCCCTGCCGTGTTCCTATAAAACGCCTGTTGACTTCAGTCAAACTGCTCACTCACAGGGCCACTGTAAGCTATAGGGGAACTTTTCTCTGTGACACATTTTAAAATTAAAACATCCTCTACATGGGCTAGCTCAGTCATTCAATAGACATGCTCTGTGTTTCAGAGATAGAAAGCATGGTATAAAAGTTACCTACATTCTGAAGAATCTTTGGCCACACTGGGTGCAGGGATGGAATTTCAAGCTACTGTCATGGGTGCCCAGATGTCTGTAGACCTTGTTCCATTCTTTATCTGCATTAACAAGCAATAGATCATGTAAGGATAAAGCATTAGAACATAAAGAAAGTAAGACTTGCCCTACTGGGTCAGATCAAAGGTCCATCAAGCCCAAAATCTTGTTTCCATCAGGGGCCAATCAAGGTCACAAGTACCTGGCAAGATCCCAAGGGGTAGATAGATTCCAAGCTGCTTATTCCAAGAATAAGCAGTGGATTTCTGCAACTCTACCTTAATAATTGTTAATTGACTTTTCCTCCAGGAACCTGTCCAAACCTTTTTTGAATGCTGCTACACTAATAGATTTCACCACATCCTCTGGCAATGAATTCCAGAGCTTAATTATGCGTGGAGTAAAAAAATATCTTATTATTTTTAAATGTATTGCCTAGTAACTTATTGTGTCCCCTGGTCTTTGCACTTTTCGAAAGAGTAAACAACTGATTAATCTTTACTTGTTCCATTTCACCCATTACTTGTTGTGTTTGCTGGCTTGCAACCTCCTGCACACTGCTGCACTCACCTCCCTGGAGATTCGCCACTGGGGAAGACCTTCCCGAGCATGCGCAGCACCTCGCCGCATTCTGTCCGCCTTCTCTGCCATGTCTCCTGAGGCTGGGCTGAGTTCCTTGGGCTGCACAGCAGGCCCCTGCCCAGGCCTTGCCACCGACGTGGCTTCTGCTTCTGGCCCTCCTAGGGGCAGGGGCGTGCGCATGCCGACGTTGTCCCTCTTGTCCTCGTCTCCTTCGTGGTCAATCTTCAGCTTCTCATCTCCAAGCCTTCAGTGTCCTCTGTTCCTGCCTATGTTACTCCCTGCCTCCTCTCCATTCCCCGTTTCCCTTGGATGGATCTCTGGCTTGACTTCAGCTTGGACTCTGGCTCGATTCTTCTCCGCCTACCACTGACAACTGCCTGGACACAGACTCTGATAGAATTCCGCCCACCTCCGACCTCAGCCTGAGCTTGATGCTGTTCTCTGCAGCCGGTCTTCTTGACACTTCTTCCTATGTGCTGACCTGCAATTACTTCATTTTCACGGATCTCCATTACCACAGAGGCCTGCACCTAAGACCAGATGGCCCCGCTACCCGAGGACTCAATCTAAGGGGAATATGAGTTGGTATTGATAAAGTTCCAGTTGAGCTTCTGCTCCTGCCAGCTCTGCCTGCAGATGGTGAGGGCCTGTGGGGCTCCTCCCTGCAAGTAGCACCAGCTCCCCTCATCCAAGGGTCCACATCTGCAACAGATTGCAGAGGCCATGGACCCGGCGGAAGCCACTGCATTACAGGCCATTCCGGGTTTGACCCAGAAGATCCAGGAGCAACAACACTTCCTTGATGTTCTGGCAGCCTCCATGAAGTGCCTCAGTGCCCGCCTAGATTTTTTAGCTTCTCTAGGTGCCCCATATGCCAGCACCTGCTGCTCCCGCGGCACCTCCACCATTCCATTGCCAGCTCCTCTCTGCTACACTGGGGAGTCAAGCCAATGCCAGGGTTTCATCAACCAGTGCTATATGCACTTTGTCCTTCAATTAGTACTGTTTCCAGATGATTCAGTGAAAATGATGTACATTCTCTACCTTCTGGATGGCAAGGCTCTAGCCTGGGCTTCCCCCCTCTGAAAATCATCCAATCTAATCCTTTGGGACCTCCAACATTTCATCACAGCCTTTAAGAGCGTCTTTGATAACCCCGGTCGCTAGGCGGCCTCAGGCTCGGATCTCCTCCACCTCTGCCAAGGGGATTGGCTCCTCTCAGAATATGCCATTGAGTTTCGGACCCTGGCCACGGAACTCAATTGGGGAGAGGACTGTCTATGCTCCATCATTTTAGAGGGATTGTCGCCCTGCATAAAGGATGGGTTGGCAGCCTGTGAACTCCCAGAGTTTTTAGAGTCCCTCAATGACACGGCTAGCCGGATAGACCGCCATCTCCAGGAGTGTAGCCGGGGCCTCCAACCTCCTAGAAGGCGCACGGCCGCTGCCAGACATCCCAGCACCTACCGACTCCATCGGAGTCGCCTCCTTCCTCTAAGACCTGCGCTGAAGAGCCGATGCAATTGGGGCAAGGGCACCTGACCCCTGAAGGGCACCTCCAATGCCTCCAGGCTGGGCTCTGTTTCTACTACGGAGGGCAAGGTAACTGAATAGCTCACTGTCCGGTGAAGTCATAAACTCTTGGGCTTAGGGCACAATGGGGGGCTGACCTTAGGCCTTACCTCTCTGGCTCCCCCATTAGCCCTTCCAGTAACAATCTCCGTGAGTAAACTGAACTTTACCTCCTTGGCCCTAGTGGATTCTAGAGCAGGAGGGAATTTCCTCATGAAGGCCTCTTGTGCCCAGTCCCATTGGTTCTTTCCTCCATCCATGGGAATCCGTGGTCGGGTAAGATTACCCACACCACAGTTCCAGTGAAACTACTTACTGGCTCTCTCCACGTCGAGCATCTGGCTTTTCACATCATAGACAAGGCCATCCACCTGGGGTTACTCTGGATCCAGCAATATTCACCTCAGTTTGATTGGGCTTCCTTACTGTTATAATTTGCTATGCTGATGGGAGGAGCAAGCATATAGGAGTTAGCGATCTGTTATAATTAGCTCCTGAAGTGGGAGGAGTTTAGCAATCTGATATGCTCCGTAGGCGGAACTAGCAACCTTGTTATGATATAGACTGCTGAGTTGGCAATCTGTACCAGCGGAGTGCTAGAGAGGGTACTCCGCTGGAAAGGAATGTAAATAGGTGAATCCTTGGGCCGATGGCAGATGACAGCGCCCCCAGGAGGGTATCCTGAGAGGGACCACCGGCTAGGCTTGGGTATGGAGACAGACACAGATAGTTCTTTTATTAGACAGGTTAGTAGAACCACCAGAGGTGGCAGTAGTGAGCTGATAAGCCCAGCAGGGCTGAAGTCCCTCAGATACTGGAACTGCGATCCCAGGGTTGCTGAGCTGTAGAGAGACTATAGATAGTGAGTAGACAGGGTATGCTGTATACATAGCCAGTAGTAGATGACAATCTCACATAGATTCTTCAGGAGGCTCAGTAGCTGGAAAGAGTTAGGCCCTCGAGGAGTGTGTACCTGGTTCCAGGGAAAGCTCTGAGAGAGCGGTGGTAACTCACAAATGTCTGTATCTGCGATAGCTTCCAGGCAATAGAGAATCTTCAGAGTATTCAGGAACATGGGCCCTCGAGGAGCGAGTACCGGTTCATATCTGCAATCTGAAATAGAGAAAAGAGAGCGAGGCCCCCGAGGAGCGGGTACCTCTGGTAAGTCCGAGGAGGCAGAGTAGCTTGGACGAATTCGTAGCAAGTCTGTATTCTTGTCCTTGTCCGAATTGTAGTCCGTGTCCAATTCGTAGCCCAGAATGCATGCCCTTGCTAATTCAAATCATAAGCGAAAGTGAAGACCTTTTATGTTGGAAGCGGATGACGTCAATACAGGGGGACGCCCCTGAGGTTCGCGCCCTTGCTGGTACATACTTCGAAGCGCGCATGCCCTACGTCATCAGAACATGACGGATCCGCAGCGTCGAGCCGGTCCGGGGACGCCGGGGAGAAGCGGCATGGAGACGCCGCGGCAGCAAGCCGTCCATCAGACCCGGAAGGAGTAGCCACAGAGGTAGAGAGGGTGGAGTGAGGGTGTAGAGCAGCCACGTATGCAACACAGCTTTCCCAATGGGGCCTCAATTGCCACAGTTTCTGTCTGGAAAGGATGGAGACCCTTCAATGTCTCTCGGCACCCGCTGTCTTGTCGGGCCTTCCTCCTCAGTATGCTCAAAGAAGGCTGACTTATGCCCCCTACGACTGTACCATCGAAAGGCTACCCAATGCTAAACCATCCCGTGTAAGGGTATACCCCTTGTCTCTTGCGAAAACTACAGCAATGTCGGCATACATTCAAGAGAATCTGGATAAGGGGTTCATCCATTGTTCCACCTCCGTGGAAGGCACAGGGCTCTTGTTCGTTGGTAAGAAGGATGGGTCTCTCCACCCCTGCATAGACTATCGGGGCCTAAATTCGTTTACCAGAAAGGATTGCTATCCCTTACCGTTAATCTCAGATTTGTCTGACTGGCTGCAGGGAGCAAAAATCTTCTCCAAACTGGATCTACAGGTGACTTACAATCTAATTTGTATCCGACATGGTATGGTGACGAGTGGAAAATGGACTTTAACACAAGAGTTGGTCATTACAAGTACCTGGTGATGCCTTTTGACTTATGCAATGCTTCAGCCGTGTTCCAAAACATGATGAACGGGGTCTTCTGGGACCTTCTCTATAAATGTGTTGTAGTGTACCTAGACAACATCTTAATCTTCTCCAAGGATCTTGCATCACATTGCCTGGGACAATCAGCTGTATGCCAAGCTTGAAAAATGCTGGTTTGAAAGGGAAAGCCTCCTTTTTTTTTTGGATATATTGTCTCCGGTAGGGGCTTTAACATGGGCCCCAACAACTAAGTATATCCAGGACTGGCCTCAGCCAAGCAGACTACGGGCCCTGTATGTATATGTGTGCTTGACTAGATTGCAAGTCCACAAAGCAGGGACTTGTAAGTATGTTGCCCTGTGTGCATCTAGTAGTGCTATAGAAATGGTGGGTAATAGCAGCAGCAACTCCTCACCAAAGGTTCAGTTACAGATTTATATACCAAACAAGTTTGTAAAACAGCTGCTATTAAACAAAAGGAGGAATATAGTTCTGTGTTATCTGTATGTCTCCCGGACCTTAGGCTGGAACAATGCCCAATTACATTCAAGAAGAGACTTAAGACTCTACTATTCAGACAAGCCTTCCCATAACACTCGTCCTTGCCTCATCCTCCACGGACCTTCTCTTCCTAAGCTCAGATGCCTAAGCACTTTTTCTTCCACTGCCTAAGCTATTTAACATATGTATATTAGTTTCATTAAATCTATGGTAACCCTCCGCTACCCTCCCCCCACCTTCCAACCCCCTCCCTCTGAATACCTTGTTACCCCAAAAAGCCAACTCTTATCAGTTCTTACCAGTTTTGACACGTTACTCCCCATGCTTAAGCTGTATCCAAGTTTTTCTCTCCCCCTGTTCTATGTAAGACAACTTTGTCACTGTTTTTTATGGTTGCAATGTAAACCGGAGTGATAATTAACTCTGTTATTTGAACTTCGGTATAGAAAAGTTATAAATAAATAAATAAATAAATAGTGTTGTTTTCTAGCAATTAATCAAACTTTCAGGTAATTGATCATTGATTCTAGGTGAAAAAAAAGCAATTGAAACATTTAAGCAGTTTAGAATTTCACTATTATAAATCACAATAAAATATAAAACAATCTGTGATTTACGTGTATATTTGGGCAACATTATCTGTAGCTCATTCTGCACTGACTTGGTGAAGGGAGCAGAGCTCTCATAAGCTAGTCACAAATGGATAGAGGCAAATGCACGAAAGTGTTTTTTCCAGTTTATGTCTACGGGAAATATGCTTAATAAATCTGGTCCTAAGTTGGTTCCATAAGAAAGGATCCCCTTCAATCTTTCTGGTAAATTTTAAAAGAAACGCACATGTGCCCATAAACAAGCATAAGGCAACGCGAGCAAACATATGCCTCATTTTATAAAGAACACATGTAGCATTTAAAATACTCATGGCACGCATATGCCAATAACCTTTACACACAAATCTTATGCGTGGCACAAGTGGGTGGGTGTCTGGGGGGGCGGGGGTGAGAAAAACAGAGAGAGAGTCTAACAAGTCTAACAAGAGGAGTAGATTTGTACACTGCAGTCTCTACTTGCTGTATTGTACAAATCAACTCCTTTTCATCGCTTATAAAGACTAAAATTCTTTAGTAATGTCAATTTTACAATGAATACCTCTGAATATGTCTGTAACACACCCACACTAACCCCAACCCACCTCCCGAAAACCCATCCTGATTCAATGTGCCCCTCTACACTGGTACCTATATCTAGTGTCAGACTGACCCTATACAGAGGCGCTCTCTCTCTCCCCCAATGTTCAGGACTCTTGTGCCTTATAAGCACCTGTAGCAAAGTTACACAGGTAACATATGTGTAACCACAAATTTTGCAAAGGCAACATACATGTCAGTCTTGGCCCCTCCCCTTTTCCACATCCTTCCTGGTTTCTTAAAATTCCTGTTGCTCGCTCACGGTCCACATATGTGGCTGTTTTTGTGCAAGCAATGCTTTTAAAATCTACCCCTTTTTTTACCTTCATTGCTATATAGCCATGTGATCTAATATGGCAATTGCATTACTTTATTCAATAAAAAAAGAAAATTAATGTTTGTAATATTTAAAAAATATGTATCATTTTTTTTAACTTTTTTTCTCAAAGAAATTAACTATGCATTCACTTTGTCTGGCTGCATGCACATTATCTCCCAAACCATTCAACCTGCAGCAACACAATTCTCAGGATAGGTCTATCCATATTACAGCCAGAAACCCAAATAATGTTTTCCCCTAAAGCTTACGGATTTAGCCCAAAATTGTTTTAAAAAGCACTTACACTGTGCTATAATATATGCCACGGAATTGTCCATAGGATATTTTCGTGCAAGTGCTCTTTACACGTGTAAATGGACTTTTTAAAATTGCTACGATAGTATGTTACATTTATGTGTGTAACTCCTTTCGAAATTACCCCCTTTGATTTTTTTGACACAATGGGAGAAATGCCTTAGGAAAACAGGATTTGTGCCTGACAAATCCAAACATCCGATTTTTTTTTTTCTCAACTTACTTTCTAAAACACGACTTACCCATCAAATCACAATGCAGGCATTTAAAGAGGTCCTCATAGTGGCAAGCCAGGTGAAGATCTTTCACACGCTCAGTTCCATAAAAAGAAGGACACTTTGTGCAATGAAAAACATCATTGTTTTCCTGGTGTTTCTTTCTATGCATCTTCCAAGCACTTTGCCTCATAAAAACTCTCTCACAGATGAGGCAAGGATACGTCTCTTTTACTGGTTTATGAGTTTCCATGTGTTTTTCCATTAAGTCCCATTCGGACATGCGGCAGCTGCAGGAAATGCATTTGAATCCTTGCTCTCCACTATGACATTTCATATGGATTTTATGCATACCCTTTGACTTGAGTGCCTGGTTACATATGTTGCAGAAATGTGTTTGCCCCTTAATACTCACTTCTGAATTGCGATGGCCCTTCAAAGGCTGAGTCAAGCTGCTGTTTGGTACTCGGGGGGTTTCCTCGTGTTGGCTGCCCTCACGATCTGCTTCAGCTGGGAGTGGCTTGGCCTCTGCACCTGGGGTTTGAGATTTCATATTAGAAATGCGGCAGAGGCCAAGAAACATGAGGTGCTCGGACTGGGCCTCCACGTCGTCCCTGCTGTTTTTGGATTCGGGAGATTGGGCAGAGCACGGAAGGGGATCCGACACCTGCGCAGTGGCCTCATCCAGCTGAAACTGAGAGGATTCCTCATCAAAGAGTGTGTTCACCTCGCATGTGTGAGCTACATGTGTGCTGTCACTGTGATCCCCAAGACTCATGTCACAGGACTCAGGGCTCATGTTATGAAGCATCCTATACACGGGCAACAGGAAGGGCATCTTCTCCAAGCCTTCTTCGGTTTCTTTATTTTCTTGGCTTATTTCATCTCCAAGACTGTAGGAGTCATTCTCTTCTTGGTCCGTACATATTTCGGGGTTCGGTGAAACATGATGGCTTCCATCCAGCTGATGTACGTCAGACATGTGGAGCTCAATTTTATTCTGAATGCTGCTGGCAAACTGGCAGAGTTTGCACCTGTATACCTCCACCAGAAACATCTCCACCAGATCAGCAATTTGAGCTTCAAAGCCTTCAGTGGCAGAGGCGTACAGCCTGGATGTCATGATCTCCTCACCCAAATGCAAGGTGACAGGCGGAATATATTGGTACCTATATTTAAACCCATTCATTTCCAAAGAGAGGATGCAGGCGAGGCTATAAGAGGGAACAAAAGAGAGATAAAGTCAGGTAAAACAATCTTTTGGTTTAGTAACAACATTACAAAATTCTACAAAAATGAATTTAACATAAGTCTTCAGTATTAGTCATGGTATACAAATAATAAACTTCTGAATTCCTGGAAACAATTTAACTTGTTTTTTTTTAATGGATCCTTCTTTAGCAATGGCATGAGTAAGGAAGACATTTATCTACATACAGCTTTATCTTCGCTACGGTGCAAATAAGGATACTTTTTAATCACAGGTTTTCTTGAATCCCAATACAATTTATGCCCCACCAGTGCAAGCTAGGAGGCTGTCTCTTTATCCACTAACCTTTCTGTGAAGAAATATTTCCTTATATTGCTCCTTGGCTATCCCCTTGAAGCCTCATATTATGCTCCAGAATTACCTTTTCTGCTGAAAACTGCTCACTTGCAAGAAGGACAGATTTATTATTTGGGGTCTGCAAAGAATTTGTAACCTGAATTGACCACTGTCAGAGACAGGATGCTTGAACCAGTAAAGCATTTCTATGGACCTTCGTTTTCAGTTTTTATTTTACTCCAGAATTTGTTCTTGTTGTAATAAACACTGATAAACATGATATGTACCTGGGAAAATGACAGATGATTTTTTCCAATGATTTCTCCCATTTCTGGTTTTGTTGTAATAAACACTGATAGGCTCCTGGTTAAATAAAATAAATAGTCACAAAGGTACAGTGGTCAAAAAGTAGGTATGTCGCAAGCCTCTATCAAGTAAAATCCAAAAGCCAGGTTTCCACAATAAGTGAAGAGACGATTTAATAAACCAGAAGTGTTTATTCGGCCCTTGAACAATCCACACATTTGTACAAGAGGTCATGTCCCCCAAAACAAAAGTGTTTCGTGGATGTGCTGCTTTGGAAGCTCCATATTCAAGGACACTTCTAATTTATTAAATCGTCTCTTCACTTACTGTGAAAACCTGGCTTTTGGATTTTACTTGGTAGAGACTTGCGACATACCTACTTTTTGACCACTGTACCTATGTGACTATTACTTGATTTGTGCAGTGTGTTCTCATCCACTTGTTCTCGTAAAATAAAATAAAAACTGAAATTGAAGGTCCCTCAGCATTTCTTATGTTTCAATTAACATATGTAAGGGCAATTACCTGTAACGGTGGTTCTCCAAAAGATATGTGCATGGGTTCCCTTGTTGCATGTCTAACCTGAGAAGCTTCCTGAGCTTGGTATTCTAGAACAGACTTCTCAACTTGTGTCCTCAATGGCACAAACACAGATCTAATTTTCAGGGTAACCTGTCATTTTGTATGTTACTGTGCAAATTAACCTTGTTCTTATTTCAAATATTTGAAAATCTATCTAATGTGGCTATTCTGAAACCATATCTGTCTGTGGCCTTCATAAAGAGCCCATTCTAGAACTTAGAGCTCTTCTGTGCTTCAGACACATCAGTACCATCTACCAACAGCTTGCCAAAACCATGGAGAAATGTATTCTTTCTTGCTAATATTTTTTCTTTGACTCCTCTAGAGTCTAGGTTTCTCCTTTCCCCAGCTGACGGAGACAGAGAACACACCTGTCTTATGACCTCATTCTAGGCTATAAATGGGGTGTGGTCCTAGGCAGTTGCCAGTAGCCTTCTGACAAAGCACCGAAACCAAAAATAAAAACCTCCTATAAGTTATAAGAGCAGAGTCTTCAAAACCATTCCCTATGTGCAGTCAAAAGGTAAAAAAGAGAAAGAGTAGGGACATGCTCTAGATGGTGACTTTAATTACTGACCCTGTGTTCTTGGACAGGTCATAAGAACATGCCATACTGGGTCAGACCAAGGGTCCATCAAGCCCAGCATCCTGTTTCCAACAGTGGCCAATCCAGGCCATAAGAACCTGGCAAGTACCCAAAAACTAAGTCTATTCCATGTTACTGTTGCTAGTAATAGCAATGGCTATTTTCTAAGTCACTTAATTAATAGCAGGTAATGGACTTCTCCTCCAAAAACTTATCCAATCCTTTTTTAAACACAGCTATACTAACTGCACTAACCACATCCTCTGACAACAAATTCCAGAATTTAATTGTGTGTTGAGTGAAAAAGAACTTTCTCCGATTAGTTTTAAATGTGTCACATGCTAACTTCATGGAGTGCCTCCTAGTCTTTCTATTGACGGGTAAAGGTAACATCAAGATATGCTAGAGACATAAAGTTCCTGGATGGAATAAACGACTGCTTCATGGAGCAATTGGTTCAGGAACCAACAAGAGAAGGGAGCTATTTTAGATCTAATTCTTAATAAACCAGAAGTGTTTATTCAGTCCTTGAACAAGCCACACATTTGTACAAGAGGTCATGTCCCCCAAAACAAATGTGTTTCATGGATGTGCTGCTTTGGAAGCTCCAGGATTTGGTGAGAGAGGTAACAGTGTAGGGGCCACTTGGCAATAGTGATCATAACATGATCAAATTTTAACTAATGACTGGAAGGGGGACAATATGTAAATCTACAGCTCTAACACTAAATTTTCAAAAGGGAAACTTTGATAAAATGAGGAAAATAATTAGAAAAAAAACTGAAAGGTGCAGCTGCAAAGGTTAAAAGTATACAACAAGCTTGGACATTGTTTAAAAATACAATCTTAGAAGTGCAGTCCAGAAGTATTCCATGCATTAAGCAAGATGCAAGGAAGGCAAAACGATTACCGGCATGGTTAAAAGGTGAGGTGAAAGAGGCAATTTAAGCCAAAAACACATCCTTCAAAAATTGGAAGATGGATCCATCTGAAGACAATAGGAAAAAGCATAAGCATTGTCAAGTTAAGCATAAAACATTGATCTGAGACAGAATTTGAAATGAAGTTGGCCATAGAAGCAAAAACTTATAATAAAAACTTTTTAAAATATATCCGAAGCAGGAAACCTGTGAGGGAGTTAGTTGGACAGTTAGATGACAGAGGGATTAAAGGAGCTCTTAGGGAAGATAAGGCCATTGCAGAAAGACTAAATGAATTCTTTGCTTCTGTGTTTACTAATGAGGATGATGGGGAGATACCGGTTCCAGAGATGGTTTTCAAGGGTGATGAGTCAGATGAACTCAACCAAATCACGGTGAACCTAGAAGATGTAGTAGGCCAGACTGACAAACTAAAGAGTAGCAAATTACCTGGACTAGATGGTATGCACCCCAGGGTTCTGAAAGAACTCAAAAATGAAATTTCAGATCTATTAGTTAAAATTTGTAACTTATCATTAAAATCATTCATTGTACCTGAAGACTGGAAGGTGGCCACTGTAACCCCAATATTTAAAAAGGTCTCCGGGGTGATCCAGGAAACTGTAGCCTGACTTCAGTGCCGGGAAAAATAGTGGAAACTATTCTAAAGATCAAAATCGTAGAGCATATAGAAAGACATGGTTTAATTTTTATTTATTTATTTATTTAAGGTTTTTATATACCGGCATTCATGAAACGATCACATCATGCTGGTTTACATATAAACAGGGCTGCAGTAAATACATCAAAAACAGAAATAACGTGTCGAAGAAAAGCAGATACAATTAACAATGGCTATTGAACTGGGAGCAGAGGAAATAAAGTTAGTTTAGTAGAGACTAAATTATATACAAGGAGATGAAGTACAGCTGCTGTGTTGGATATGTTGATGGCGAGGTGCATTAATTTAAGTCCGAGAAAGCATGCATAAACAGCCAAGTCTTGAGTCTTTTTCTAAAGGTTAGGAGGCAGGGCTCCTGTCTGAGATCGGGAGGGATGGAGTTCCATAACGGTGGGCCAGCTGTGGAGAGGGCTCGATCTCTTAAGGTAATGTGTCTAGTTGTTTTAGTAGGGGGTACATGGAGGGATCCTCTGTATGCGTCTCTGGTAGGTCTTGTGGAGTTGTGTAAGCGGAGAGGAAATTGTAGGTCAATTGTGGTGTGATGATGGATGATTTTGTATATAAAGGAGATAGATTTGTAGATGATTCTGAAGTGAATTGGTAACCAATGAAGGTCTTTTAGAATTGGGGAAATATGGTCTCTTTTCCTGGTGTTTGTTAGTAAACGGGCTGCTGCGTTTTGTACCATATGGAGCGGTTTGGTGTAGGAGGAAGGGAGACCAAGTAAGATAGTGTTGCAGTAATCTAACTTTGAGAAAATAATTGCTTGGAGGATCATTCTGAAATCTTGGGCGTGGAAGAGAGGTCTTATCCTTTTTAAAACTTGGAGTTTGTGGAAGCAGTCTTTGGTCGTTATGTTGATGGAGGCTTTGAAGTTCAACCTCTTGTCAATTATCACTCCTAAATCTCTCACTTGAGTGGTTGGTGGGTTGGTTAGATGAGAAGCGGTGAGATTGCTGTTCTCTGGAGATATGAGTAGTAGTAGTTCGGTCTTGGAGGAGTTTAGTACTAGATTTAGGCTATTGAGGAGACATTTGATTTCTTGGTGGCAGGATTCCCAGTAGTCGAGGGTTTTTTAGTATGAGCCTTTGATGGGGATCAGGATCTGGATATCGTCTGCGTAGAGAAAGTGTTTTAGGTTGAGGTTGGTGAGGACTTGACAAAGTGGTAGACGGTAGATGTTAAAGAGTGTTGGGGATAGAGAGGAGCCTTGTGGGACTCCTACGGATGAGTCATGGCGTGAAGATTCTTTGTTCTGGATTTTGACCTTGTAACCTCTGTTGCTGAGAAACGATTTGAACCAAGATAGCTGCCATAGGAATTTCCAGATCTGCTCTAACTGGTTGATGAGGATGGAGTGGTTGACTGTATCAAAGGCTGCCGAAAGGTCCAGAAGGACCAGCAGAAAAGATTGACCTTTGTCGAGACCCAGGATGTGGAAGTCTGTTAGGGAAGTAAGGAGGGATTCCGTGTCTGGATTTTTACGGAATCCATATTGCGAGGTGGAAAGGAGTTTATTATCTTCAATGTAGCCCGATAGTTGAGAGTTCACAAGCCTTTCCATAATCTTAGCAATGAAGGGGAGATTGGCTATTGGGCAAAAGTTGTTAGGATCTTTTGGGTCCAAATTTGGTTTTTTTTAGGAGTGGTTTGAGTGACACCAGTTTGAGGTCATCTGGGAAGGAACCGTGGGAGAGAGAACAGTTAATGATGTCTGCCAGTGTTTTGGAGATAGAGTCTGGGATTGTGAGAAGAAGTTTGGTGGGGATATGATCCGCCGGGTGAGAGGAGGGTTTCATTCTTCTTAGAACAACTTGAATCTCAGAGGAGGAAATGGGTTTGAAAGCTTCGAGGTGAATATTTTTGATGGGAGGCTGCAGAGCCGACAGTAGGGGGGGTGATCTTGGAGGGTAGTTGGGTAAGAAGGCTGATGATTTTGTTTTGGAAAAACAATGCGAGTTCTTCAGCTTTGGATTGTGCTTGGTTACTGGGAAATTCTGGGGGGGGGTGACCTGAGTGAGGCTAGATACATAGGCAAATAGGGCTTTAGCGTCAAAGACCATGTTATGAATTTTGGACGCATAAAAATCCCTTTTTGATTTGGAGGTGGAGGACTTGTACAGGTGTAGCGTAAATTTGTAGGTGGAGAGCGTGCTAGCGCATGGTGTTTTATGCCACTTGGCTTCTTTCTGTCTTAACTTTGTTTAAGCCTTCTCAGGTCGTTAGTGAACCAGGGTTGTCTTTTAGAGGCATTTGAGTGGGATTTTTTTATTGCTAGAGGACAGAGCATGTTAGCTATGGATTCTGTGATGACATTCCAAGAACGGAGAGCAGTGTTAGGGGCGGTGAGGTCTATGGAGGGAAGGTGTGGAACCAAGTGACTGTTCAGGTCTTCAGAGGAGCATGATCTCCTGTAAGGAAAGGAAGGTGAGGGTATGTGAGGGGTGATGGTTTGTTCCAGCGAGAAAGAAGCTGAGATCAGGGAGTGATCTGACCAGGGTACCTTCTTACTCTTCAGTAGGGATGTCGACTTTATGCCTTTGTTGACAAAGATCAGGTCCAGAGTATGACCAGCTTTATGTGTAGGTTTGTTGACTATTTGTGTGAATCCCATTGCTGAGAGAGCTAAGAGAAGGGTTTGACAGCTGGTAGAGAGTGAGGGGTTGTCCATGTGCCACCAGAACAACTGGTCCTCGGTGGGATTCTATTCACCGTAGAACTTTTCCCCACCAGCGGTCATGGAGGAAACATGTAGAGAAGAACACCGGAAGGCCATGGAAGGACCAGGGCATCCACCCCTTCCGACCCATGTTCCCTTCTGCGACTGAAGAAGCGAGCCGCCTTCGCATTCAACCGAATCGCCATCAAATCCAGCTGGGGGACCCCCAACCGGTGTATCACAAGGGCCATCGCATCCGCGGACAGTTCCCATTCGCCGGGATCTAAGCGTTGTCGACTGAGAAAATCTGCTTGGACATTGTCCACTCCGGCTATATGAAACACCGCCAGATGGGCCAGATTGTGCTCTGCCCATACCATCAATCTGTCTGCCTCAGAGGCGACTGGTTGACTCTTTGTACCTCCTTGACGGTTTATGTAAGCCACGGTGGTCGCATTGTCGGATAGGATCCGTACCACCCTGTGTCTGACCAGGGGAAGAAAATGGCGTAGCGCTAGGCGAACAGCCCTGGTTTCCAATAGATTTATGGACCACTTGGCCTCCTGAGTTGTCCACTGACCTTGTGCCAATCGGGACTGACAAACTGCTCCCCACCCGGAGAGGCTGGCATCCGTCGTCACGACTGTCCACTAAGGATTCTCCAAGTCCATGCCCTGAAGCAAGTGATTCGGAATCAACCACCAATCAAGACTAGTCCTGGCTGGTTCCAGCAGGGGTAAGGGCAAGTGGAACTCCTCTGACTTGGGGTCCCAATGAGAGAGCAATGCTCTTTGTAAAGGTCTCATATGAGCAAAGGCCCAAGGAACCAGCTCCAGAGTAGATGCCATAGAACCAAGAACTTGTAAATAGTCCCACACTGTGGGCAAAGGCAGGGCCAACAGAGGCCTGACTTGGGTCATCAACTTCTCCATCCTTAGGCTGGGCAAGAAAACCTTGCCTAGCGATGTGTCAAAATGGGCTCCCAGAAATTCCAACTCCTGAGACGACACCAGTTGGCTCTTGTCGTAACTGACGACCCAACCTAGGGACTGTAAAAGGTGTACTACCAACTGGACCACCAGTCTGCAAAGTGTCTCCAACTTCGCTCGGATAAGCCAGTCGTCCAGGTATGGATGAACTAAAATCCCTTCCCACTGAAGGCATGCCGCCACGACCACCATCACCTTGGTGAAAACTTGTGGAGTCGTCACCAGACGAAGGGAAAGGCGCGAAACTGATAATGGTCTCCTAAGACCTGGAACTGCAGAAACCTCGGGTGCGGATTCCTATGTGCAGATAAGCTTCCGTCAGATCCAAAGAAGCCAAATATTTGCTTTTCTGGACGGCCGCAATCACGGATCTCAACGTCTCCATCCGAAACAGAGGTATTCGCAACGCTTTGTTGACTTTCTTTAAATCCAAAATCGGCCGGAAGGAGCCCTCCCTTTTGGGGACCACAAAGTAAATGGAGTAACGACCGGTCCGATGCTCAGCCTATAGCATCGAAACAATCGCCCCCAGGGCCAGTAATCGAGACAGAGTTTGAAGAACTACCTGCCTTTTTTGCTGAGCCCCGCAAGGGGGACACCAAAAAGAGATCTCGAAGAGGGCAAGCAAATTCCAAAGCGTAACCGTGATTTATAATATCGAGGACCCACTGATCCGACGTGATCTTGACCCACTCCTCGCGAAACAGGGAGAGACGCCCCCCGATCTCCGGAACGGAGGAATGGGTCGGCGCAACTTTATTGGGAAGACTTGTTAGAAGGGAAACCATGAGATGTGCCGTCGTGCTGGGGCCGCCTATGACGAAAGGAATGAGCCCAGGACTTAGACCTGGCCGACGACTGTCGAGGAGCAACGGAGGATCCCCTGCTTGTACGTAAACTGTGCTGACCCCGAAAACGACCTCGGAAAGTGCCAAAGGGACGAGACGGTCTGGGCTTGTCCTCAGGCAGCTTGTAGACTTTGTTTTCTCCCAAGTTCTTAACCAGCTGTTCCAGCTCGTCCCCAAACAACAGTTTCCCTTTGAAAGGAAAGGATCCTAGCTATGATTTGGAAGAAACTTCAGCCGACCAATTACGGAGCCACAGAAGCCTTCTTGCAGACACTGCTGAGGACATAGTCCGAGCTAAGGTGTGAAGACGATCATACAAAGCATCAGCCGTATAGGCAACCGCCGATTCCATGTGGTTTGCTTGTTCAGCCTCCCCCAGAGGAAGCTCCTGAGTGGTGAGCAATTGTTGAATCCAGCGGAGGTTAGCTCTCTGCATAAGGCTGCTACAGACGGCCGCCCTCACCCCAAGCGCTGAAACTTCAAATATGTGCTTGAGCAAAACTTCCAGCTTCCTATCCTAGAGATCCTTGAGAGCTGCCCCTCCGGTTACCGGAATGGTGGTGCGCTTAGCTATTGCCGTGACGGCCGAGTCCACCTTAGGAATCTTGAGAAGATCCAAGGACTCATTCAGTAGCGGGTAAAGTTTTTCCATAGCCCTGCTAACCCGCAAAGAGGCTTCCGGAGCATCCCATTCTCGGGACATAATATGAAAAAGTTTTGGATGAAAAGGAAAGGTTAGATGAGGAGACCGTAAATCTGATAACACTGGATCGCCCGAGGAAGAATCCATCACTGGCTCAGGAGCCGGAATATCTAGTTCTTGCAGTACATGTGGAATTATAGGGTCCAGTTCCTCCTTGCGGAACAAACGGAGTATCTGCGGATCACCCCCCTCCACTGGAGCGGTGCTATCCACGTCATCGCTCAAATCCACTGTGGAGGGGTCTGGGATCGTGGGATCCGGAGGTTTGGCGGGAGCTGATAGTTTCTTGGTAGGAACTGGATGGGGAAGCTGCAAGCCAACACTTCCCTGGTCCCCCGCCAGCCTGAAATTCTTTGCAGGAGGAGGCTGTGCTTCCCAGTCAGCCTCAGCTTTCATATATGCCTTGTGGAGCTGCAAGACAAATTGGGAGGAAAACGTGTGCTGCCACTTTAAGGGCCCCCCCCGCGGGAGGAGCCGGATCCAAAGGCAAGGCTGGAGGTGGAGTCAAGGCAGGCTGTGTAAAACGCAGCCTTTGTGGACTCGGAGCCAGCGGGGAAAGCGGAGGGAGATCTCCCTCTGAGTCCTGAAGATTGGGACCTAAAGCAGACAAGATGGCCGCCGTTCCGTTCCCGTGCTGAGCGGGGGCGGGGCAGGCCTCTGAATGGGCTGACTGGCTCCCGCTCTGCGGGAGCGCAGCAGTGCCGACTTTGGGTGCGAAATAGGCAACTGTGAGGGCCCCTCACCCCCGGGAATACATCGGGAGCAGAGGCCCTCGCGGGAGAGCCACGATGCCAACTCCCCACATGCCTCGCAACAGGACCCACGCGGCATGGCAAGCGCGCGAAGAAAAAAAATAAGCACAGGAGGGTGAAGAATTCCACCCCGTCCGGGAAAATAGCGGCAGGCTAGGGCTGACGAAAGTAAGTAAAAACTGCCTTGTAAGGAAGAAAATTTGTTAGATTTTTTTTTTTTTGCATCAGTCAGCCAACAAGCAGGGGGATTAGCTTCCCTGCAACTACAGCACCCACCAGAGGAATTAGAACGTCTCTGGGTCTGTCGAAGAGGGGGGAGAGGAACCGGCCCACCGGTAAATCTCCCCCCTAGTCACCGGCAAGGGCAAATTTCTCCAGGTACAGAGGCCGTAGGCACTGCCTAGCCTAGCCTTGCCTGCCTGGAGAGAGAGTTCAGAACAATGACAAAAGTTTTTTGGTTTTTTTTTAATTTAACTTACAGTAAGTTGATCTAGCCAGAGGAATAAGGGATAGACACTAATTGTGTCTAAAAACTATTCAATAATCAGTAAGTATTAATAAGGATCAGAACGGCAGGTTACGCCATCCTCTCATCTGCTGGAGCCAGAGAATACTGAGGGATCACAGGTGGAACACCAGGTTACCTAGGGGGTGCTTTTCAGCTTTTCTCTGACTCCATCTGCTGGAAGGGAGGCATAACCCAGCAGTCTGGACTGATCCTGGTATGTACAGGGATTTACTATTAATCAAGCTAACTTAGGGAATAACCACTGCTATTACTGGCACTAGTATAATGTTTGGGTACTTGCCAGGTACTTGTAACCTGGATTGGCCACTGTTGGAAACAGGATGCTGGGCTTGATGGACCCTTGGTCTGACCCAATATGGCAACTTCTTATGTTCTAATACTGGTGAAATATGCTGCTGCTTGAAACATCCAAATATTAATCTTGCTGCTTCATTCTGTATTAGTTGTAATGTCTTGATTGATGCTGTTAAGCCAATATAAAGCGTTACAATAGTCTAGAGATGGTAATATAAATGACTGGACGACAGACCTAAATTCAACAACTGGTAGAAGTGGTTTCAGATTTTGTGATGTATGCAACTTAAAAAACCAGTATGAATAGCTGCTTTAATTTGATCATAAAATGTCAAAGAAGTATCAATCTGAACACCAAGACTTTTTACAGTAGAAGAAACTGGTAAACTTGCATTATCAATCTGAATCAAAGAGGGTACAAAATTGGCAGGACCACCAACTTCAGTTCTGGAGATATTCAAGGCTGGTTTACTCCCTGTTAGCCACTGATGTACAGCAGATACACATGTTGTGCAGATAAGAACAAGATGCAGGCCAAGGAGAGTGGTTGGAACAGAATGGTGGGAAGACCTACTATTCCAAACTGAGCAATACCATATTTCCAAACAGGTTAAAAATTTAAGAAGCAATGAAGATAGCCCAGAGTTTTGTCATATAAAGACAAAAGCCTGGGGATTTGTGAGAATGTGCAGAACAAAGTCAGTAGAAAACTCACCTTTAAACACACAAAATCCTTCAGAAACAAACTGAACCCAGGCTAGCTTCTTCCTTTCTTTTAATGCAAAAAGCAATAGCCCAGAGCAGTCAGAAACTAACAGCCAAAAGCCTAAAGATTTGTGAGCAAGTGCCATAACCAAGCCAACGTCTTCTGAGCAAGGTGGAAGTGCCTCTTTAAGATAAGAATGTAGATTTAAACAGATTGCAACTGTAAAAATATCAAAAGAATTATTGAGTACAAGGCTAAACACAATGGACAGATATATTTTATTGCAGTGCAATTACTTTGCATTGGACTTGACCTAATACTCTTCCATTACTTAATTTGTTGAACTGGAGATACCTACCCATCAAAATTGCCAGGCTGGAAATTAAGAGAAACAGAGCGTTTTCTGTGGCAGGTCCATGACTATAGAACTCTGCCTGAAACCATACAAACAGCACCTTCTTTGAAAAACCCTCAAGGGGGTGCTTGAGACATTTTTTTGAGCAGGCATTTCAGCAATGGGCTTTTTTTTCCTACCTTTTCTGATTGTTTTTCTTTTTTGAATTTGTAAATGTTTTATAGTTTATTTCATTGTTTATTATAAACAATATATATATTTATATATCCTTGTGGTATACCATATATATATATTGTTATATGGTTATATACCTATATATGGAAGCTAATATACCACACACACACACACACACATATATATATATGTGGTACACCAAATATATATATTGTTTATTATAAACAATATATATATTTATTATCCTTGTGGTACACCACTTGGTGTACCACAAGGATCCTCCTTATCTCCCACCCTTTTCAACATCTACCTCCTCCCCCTCTGCCAATTGCTAACTGATCTTAATCTAATTCACTACCTTTACGCAGACGACATGCAGATTCTGATCCCTATAACAGAATCTATCTCAAAAGCTCTCACCCACTGGAATAACTGCCTACTATCTATCACCAGCCTTCTCAACAGCTTAAACATGGTCCTCAATGCCTCAAAGACAGAGCTCCTCCTCATCTCTTCAAACCAAGACAACGTCCTCCCACCTTCCCCCACAACACCCATCTCACCCATACGCATGTAAGAGACCTCGGGGTAATTCTCGACAATCGCCTAAACCTAAAGAAAATGGTCAACACCACAACCAAAGACTGCTTCTACAGACTCCAGACTGCTTACTCATAACGGAATCTTGGCTTACGGAGTCAGATTCAGTGATAGTGAACAGTATTTGTCCTATTAACTATTGCGCCTTTTCAACAGTGCGAGCCAAACGCAGAGGTGGGGGTGTGCTAGCCTTTATTAAAACATCTCACAAACCTATCAGGAAACTAATTCACGCAAGTGATCCTTTTGAATTTTTAATAATATCTACCAACTGTTTAAATGTGATCTTAGTTTATTGTCCTCCAAAAACGTTAAATACACATCTATCTAAATTTCTAGAATTGGTCTCCTCTTTGCCCCTAAACCTAACAGAAACTATTTTGATAGGTGACTTCAATTTACAGATAAATAATGAGCCTTCATCCACAACTACGACAATTACATCCTTTTTAGATGCTATGGCTGGTTTAGGCTGGACTCAACCTGTCGCTGAGCCTACTCATAAAAAAGGTAACACTTTAGATTTAATATTCTACAACTCCTCATATTTGAACATACCTTCGGCTGATTTAAAAATTCAACCGGTTCCTTGGTCAGATCACCATCTTATTTCCTTCTCGACCTCTATTATGCAAAAACACCCTCCAAAGGATGCGGTTAAACAAATCAAAAGAAGGAAACCTATAGTAGTAGACTCCTTTCTAAATACATTTGCCGAGAACATACCATATGATCTTGCAGAGAATGTGGACAAATCCCTTGAAAACTGGAACTCAGCTATCTCTAAGACATTAGATGCTGTGGCCCCTTTTAGAACTATAATTCTGAAGAAATCTTACAATAAAGCAAACTTTCCTTGGTATAATAATTCTCTACGAATGATGAAAACTGCTTTAAGGAAGAAGGAGCGTCTCTGGTCAAAACAGAAAAACTCTGAAACATTGCGTGTTTTTCATAACACACTAAAATGTTACAAAAAAGAGGTTAACTTAGTAAGGAAAAGATATTATGCTGATAAAATAGCAACGGCAAATAACAATCCTACTATATTGTTTAACTTAGTACAATCTCTAACAACTGATCATGCAAACGTACTCCCTGAAATCACAAACGAAATCTGTGAACAAATATCAAACTTTTTTCAAAATAAAACAGAAACTATATCCAAGGAATTTGCTACCTTACCATATCCTAGTTACAAGCAACAACTAGCAATCTCAGAATGGACTGAGTTCCATCCTATCACTTCAAAGTCCATTCAGAATATTGTTGGCAAGCAAAAAGTTTCTAACTCGCCATTAAATCCTTGTTCAGGTACTCTTCTAAAAAGTATTGTCGAAAAATACCCTGACTACTTATGCCTACTTCTTAATCAATCTTTGGACTCTGGTAAGTTCCCTGACTCATTAAAACAAACGTCAATATTGCCTATTTTAAAGAACAAAAAACTTCCATTTATGGATTTTTCTAACTTGAGACCTATCGCCACCTTATGCTCATTAGCAAAAATTTTGGAATCGGTAGTCTTATACCAGCTAAAAGATTATTTATCCGAGCATGACATACTCCATCCGAGTCAGCATGGGTTCAGGAAGGGACATTCCACTGAGACTTTACTACTATCCTCTTTTGACACCTTCCTGAGAGGTTTCGATTCTTATACGGATTATGTAGTCATTTTATTAGATATCTCAGCAGCATTTGATACGCTGGACCATAAATTATTATTATCTGCTCTACAACTTATAGGTATCAAATCGACAGTTTTGAGCTGGTTCAGAAGCTTTCTCTCAAACCGTATCTGCCAAATTAATTTAGGCACCTTTTCTTCCCAAAAATATGCCCAATCAACCGGTGTTCCTCAGGGCTCCTCGTTGTCTCCAATATTGTTCAATATTTATCTTTTACCTTTGTGCCAAATTCTATCTGCACTGAATGTTCAGTTCAAACTTTATGCTGACGATATTCAGCTATTTGTTCCGTATAAGTCATCCTGGGCAGATACTTTTTCTCTGATCCAACTTTATATCAGTACAATTGAGCAATGGATGGCTCATAACCGTCTAAAGCTCAATAAAAAGAAAACAGAGCTTCTGTGTTTAAGCTTTATATCCAACCCTACCAACGCCCCACCAACTTGCTTAACCATAGGTACTGAAACCATACAGGTTACTAAATTAGCACGTAACCTCGGTGTATGGGTAGATACTAACTTATCACTAAAGCAACACATTTCAAAAGTGGTTAAAACTTCATTTTTCAAATTGCATGTTCTGAAAAGATTGCGGCCCCTTTTATTTTCTCATGATTATCGCTCAGTGCTTCAAGCACTGATTCTGTCTGGTCTAGACTATTGTAAGGCTTATATTTGGGATTGCCTGATTCTACTATTAAGCCTTTACAATTGATACTGAACTCGGCAGCTAGACTTCTTACCGGTACTCCATTAAAACATCACATCTCACCTATTCTGCACAAATTACACTGGCTTCCAGTTAAATATAGAATTCGTTATAAAATCATCATGTTAATCCATTCTCTGTTGAACAATAGTGACTCCACTTGGATGTGTTTCACTTTACATATCTATAAACCACAGAGAGAACTAAGATCTACAGGAAAACATTTATTGGAAATTCCCTCAGTGAAGAATGCGGCATTGAGTATAACAAGAAATAGAGCTTTCTCGGTTGCTGGCCCCATTCTGTGGAATGCATTGCCTGACTCGCTTAGGCTAATAAGCAGCCGGAAGGAATTTAAGAAGGCTTTAAAAACCTATTTCTTTCAAGAGGCTTTTAAAGATTTAGAAACATCTTAGCTAAGTAAATAAGACTAAATAATTTTGTATTATATTATATTACTTTACTTATTCTTACTTTAAAATTTTTTAATGTAATTGGCCATTCTCTGTTTAGTCATCATTATTTTTGATTACCTAAAATGTTGTATTTTTATTCATACCTATTTTACTGTTTTAAGTTTTATTTAGTATTAATTTTTAACCTTTTAACTGTTAAGGTTATTTACTGCTGTAAACCGTTTTGGTCAGTAAGCCTTACTGGAAAACGGTATATAAATTTGTTTAAATTAAATAAATAAAATAAAACGACTCAAACCACTCCTATTTTTCTACGACTTCAGGACAGTCCTCCAATCCTTGCTGTTTGCCAAAATTGACTACTGCAGCGCAATCCTCCTAGGCCTCCCCAAATCTACCACCAAACCACTGCAGATGATACAGAACGCCTCAGCAAGACTGCTGACCAACACTAACCGTGGAGAACACATCTCACCCATCCTCAGAAACTTACATTGGTTACCAGTTTATTTCAGAATCCTGCACAAATCAATCACCTTAATACACAAATCCATCCACAATCAACTCCAACTCGACCTCGAAATCCCCTTCAAACTCCATTCCTCCAACAGACCAACTAGAAAAATTCACAAAGGGACCCTGCAATTTCCCCCAACTAAAGCCATACGCCTCACCTCGACCAAAGACCGAGCTTTCTCGACAGCAGGCCCATCTATCTGGAATAACATCCCCTCAGACCTCAGATTGGAACCCTGCCTCTTAACATTTAGGAAAAAACTCAAGACGTGGCTCTTCCGCCAGACCCTCCAGATACACACTAGTTTGCCCTTATTCTATGCCTGAACGATGGACCTATTCTCTGCCTGAACGATGGACTCTGGTACTTCTAAGCACATTATGCTTTAACCTGTTTTCTCTATTGTATTATATTTATAATTACTGCTTGCATTAACCTTTCTTTCCAGCTGATTAAGCTTCCAAGTTCATACCCCTTGTTGAATGTAACTTTGCTTCTTCCACTTCATTTGTTTATTTACTTTAGTTGTCGCTCTAGTTTTTTTACCCTGTTCGATGTAAACCGATCCGATATGGTTTTTATTATGAAGGTCAGTATAGAAAAAGTGTTAAATAAATAAATAAGAAACATAGAAATGACAACAGAAAAGGAACAAAATGGTTCATCTAGTCTGCCCATCAAGCTTATTGTAGAATCTGCCATGCCGGGCAGGATATGCCATGTTTCTTTCAAGGGCAGCAACTGCTACTCTGTGCAGTTATCCCCAAGCCCTATGATAACCCATAAAAATGTATTGCTAGCAACATTTTTACTGGGTGATGAGCCTTTTTGAAAATTCAGACAGTGCTGCTTCACATGCTTTGCTTATGGGCTAGGCCGTAGAAACAATCTTGTGTTTTTTCCCTTATGTCTGCACATCAGTTCCCCAGACCATAAAAGTCGGGGCTCTCATTGGTTGCTATCTGAATCCTGCCGTTGAAGCAGAGAGCAATAATGGAGTTGCATCAACAATATCGAGGTTTATTGGTTTAAGGCAGTAACTGCCGCACCAGCAGTTACCCCCATGCTTATCAGTTCCCCATGTAAGTATATTGTTTTTAGTTTATTTCATTATTTATTATGTAAGTATACTGTAAGCTGCTGTGAACTGATTCATGGAATATGCAGGCTATAAGAATTTTATAAATAATAAATAAATAAATGGCACAATAAGAGGGAAGTGGATGAAAAATTTAAAAAAAAACCCAGAATGGAGACTGGGCACCAATTCCTGACATTCCAGTCTAGTACTTGTAATATGGCTGATCATGCCCAGACTAAATCCTATTTCAGTACTCCATTTTCCACACACCAACTCTCCTCTCCCTCCCTCCTGTGTAATTCAGATGATGCCACTTCTTAGTAATATTTATAATATAATAATGCTTATTTTTATGGAACTACAGGATGTACACAGTACTGTACAATGGTGATAAGTATTCAAATACACTAAGTCCCTGCCCTAAAGAACAGGTATCCAAGGCAATGAAAGATAAAGTAACTTGCCCAAGGTCACGAGAACTTAGAACAGGGCTTCCCAAACTGTGGGTTGGGACCCCATATGGGGTCACAAAACCTCCAGCTCAGGGTCACAAGTTCCTCAAAAGGCAGTGCTCTTCAGACGCTGGCAGCAGCACAACTAGTGGAAGTCAGCATGCAGCCTGTAAGCCAGCATGCACTCAAAGGTCCAGCAGTGGTCTTGCCTCGCATGAGTTTACTCAGTCACAGGAAGCCTGCACAAAAATGGATTGGGGCTGCTGCAGGGCCTGTGACCTTGCACTGGCTCATAGAATCTGTACTGACTTTCATTACTAATTCTGCTGCCTCTCATGGCAGGCCTTGGACCTGCCATGAGAGGAAGGGTAGGATGTATGCGCAAAGGCCAGTGAAGACTGTCACTGCTTCTCATCCACTCACCACTTAACCTACCCAAGAGAAAAATGTTGCCCTCTGTCATCAGCAGGTTCTCTCTTCCCACCATTTCTCATTCACTTTTGGCCTGGGGCTCAAAGGAAAATGTTGCTGCTGACCCTGGCCAAAAGGATGTTTGGAGAAGGAGCTGCTGGAAAGGAGGGATCAGATGCAAGAAAAGTTTAAGGGTTGGATCAGTGGGAGAAGGATTGGCTGTAGAAGATGAGGGGAGGAATGACAGAAGATACAGGGGGATACAAGAGAGGACCTGTGGGTGAGAGGGTGGGAATGACAGAGGAACAATTGGGGGTTATACAAATGACTTGGAGGTGAGAGGTTCAGCTAGGAGGATGTGAAAAGGGCTGAAAAGGGTGAGAGAGACAGGATGGGCTGGGAAGGTGAGAAGAGCTGGAAGATGTAAGAGGGAATCAGCTGGAGTGGCAGATGTTGTGAGAGGTTGTCCTCTGGAGGGGAATGGAGGTTAAGAGAAAGCATCAAGTGGAGAGGGTGGAAAATCAGTTGGAATGAGGGGATGGTGATATTTGCAGATGAACCACACCCCCGCTCTTCTGGTTTGGTCATCCTCTGGGGTCATGTGAATTTTCAAGTGGTAAAATAGGGTCACATTAACTAAAAATTTAGGAAGCCCTGGCTTAGAAGAACACTTTCCGTGGAAGAGTGGGATCTGAACCCTGGTTCCAGAATCCCAGTCCATTGTTCTAACTACCCCTTCTTGAATGCACACAGATAGTCAGGATATAATAAACCAGAAGACAAAACCTACAATAATGTAGAAGGATGTGTTGTCTCTATCCCTTCAAACCCACAATGCCATACAAAATAAGAAATGCCAAGCTGAGTCAAAGAAAGGTCCATCAAGCCCAGCATTCTGTCTCCGACAGTGGCGACTTCAGAACTTGACCGCTCAACTGTTAACGGACTGCAAAAATTTCAACCATATTACTCCAGCAGTACACTGGATTCCCATTCAGTCACAAATTGACTGATGTTTATGCACAAGTTAATTGGGAACACTAAAACCCTATGGTTGGGCGCTGCATTGAGAATTTACACTCCATTTTGATCTCACTGCACCCAAAATAAAGGACTACTGGAAATTCCACCCATTAGGCAAGCACATCTGGGTGAAATCTGTTTTGGTAGCCGGTCCAATTATGTAGAACAATATACCAGATGAGAACACAAACAGTACTGCTTTGAAAAAAACTTTTAAAAACATGGTTATCCCAGCATGAATTTAGAAATACAACTTAAAGAATTCAAGAGTTTTCAAAAACAGTGTCCATGAGTGTTATTTAATTTTGAGGTTCACGAAACACTAGCAGACAGAGTCCAGTACATAAATGTAATGTGATGGATTTTATGATTATGTGTCTTTTTTATCTCTGTAAACTACTGTGACCTTTTTGTGAATATGCAGTATAAAAGTAATTTTAAAATAAATAAATATGCAGCACAAGGATAAAACCACAAACTGAGTACGACCTGCAAGAGCACAATAGGCAGGTAAATATATTTAGACGGGATAGTCCTTTTCTGAAATTATCTTCTATGTTTCTAAATTATGCACATTCTTTATGTCTAGAACGTAGGTTTTCCTGAGTTAGTGCATCTTCCTCCATTTCTGGTTATGACTAAGTTCCATAAAGACCTACCTATTTGCGACTGCTTTTAAATCCCAGTATCCTGACTCTTTCTGACCTTGATCCTTTCATGTTAAAACATGTTTTACTGTAATACTTAAGTGATTATTGGAAATGATTTGTCACCCTTTCTCCAGTCCCAGCAGTGCTGTGCAGCAAAATCTTATGCCTCTTTCTAAAAAAAAAAATCAATCAATTTCAAGCGATTGTTGGTATTACAAAAACAAGAGTATGAACTTTACATACTTAAAATATTTTAAATAAACCGCAAATTACTTTTAGTTAATACAGCCAGTAGTAGCGTTTTGCGTTTCTTTTTCTTTACCTGGAGATGGAGACGCTCTCCTTTAAAGAAGCCACACAAGTGGCGGGAGATCAAAGCATTGGTGGTCAGAAAAAACGGCAGAAGCCAAAAGTGTCACCGTGCTGGCAGCAACTAGCTTAGGGGTGAAATCTGAATCAAGAGGTTGGCCAGGGACACTGCTCCAGTCTCGTGAGCAGAGGCAACAGTACAGTGCACCCCTTTCCGAAAGAAACACAAAACCGAAGCCACATGATTTTGGGTGGCCAGGGAGTTCACAAGGAGGCGGGGTGGTGTTATCATTAGCAGTGGCATCAGTGTGGCAAAGCCGCTTAGGAGCCACAGGGGCAGATAGAAAAAAAAATAAAAAGAATGAAACAGTAGCAATTGTGAGTACACCGTAGATGGGATAGATCCAAAAGTAGACTCAGGCACTGATTTGAATGCCTGCTCTTCCGGAGGTCCTTCCCCTTAGTGGGCGCACAGTGATGACGCTCCCAGCCCTTAGAGCTGTCGCATATTTGGTCAGCCATAGTTTATCGTCCAAACATTTGTACTAAAAAAAAAAGTTTTCTCCATCCGATTTGGGCTCTTACTCAGAATGAGGCATCGCCTGAAAACTTTTGAAGAAGCCTTTCAGAAAATGTGTAATATGTATATATTTGTTCATTGTGGTCAATAACCAGGTTCTGAAGTTCTGTATTGTCCTTGGTCACTGTATACAGGGCTGTACCTAACTCTTATCGGCCAGGGCGCAGTGGAGAACAGACTGGAGCAGAGTACAGTCACGCCGCTTCCTGAGGAAGCCCCTCCCCTCCTGTCATTTCTCAGGGTTGATGGAGAGGAGCGAAAAAGGTCCCGGTATAATCCAGTGCTAGCAACAACAAAAAAAAAAAAAAAAAAGCCCTGCTAAAATCTGACAGCCTTTGAAGTTAGTACCTATTTCTCAGAACTTTTAAGTTTTCACTTCAGAAGCTTCAGTCTGTTAAAATTCATTCTGTGCTGAATCAGAAAGCGCTTTTATTTGTTGATTCAACAAAAATTTGAATGGCAAGGAAATAAAAGTTTATTATTGAAACCACGTGAGCAGTTACACTGTTGGAGTGGGAACGAACATGATTGGACATAGCTTGAGGTCAAATGATGTTACCCATTAGAAAAATATACTCTGACATCTTACAATAAGTATTCATTTTTTTTATTCAGAGCTACTGGTCCCCAGTACATCGAGTGGTGGTATAAAGAGGGCATTGTTTTTGAATATGAGCAGTCTTAGCTGACATACAATAATTATCATATTTGGACAATAACTGGACCCATCATACCTCAATAAATCCAAACACTATTAAAATGCATGATAATTTTTTTCTCACTGATTCACTCTAACATTGTACAACAGCAGGTTCAGCAGAGGCTGAACAGTTTAATGGCTAACATCAAATAACAGAGCTTTGCTGTTTTCAGGATTTTCATCCTGGTCATATCCTTGTAGCTTGCAGTCAATCAGCTGAGGCCGAATGCAGGGCTGGTGCTAGCATTTTTGTTGCCCTGTGGGACAAAAATGCTCCTCCCACGTTCTGTTTTTTTTAACACGAAATTTTTGTTTTCCCCAATAACCAACACACAATGCATTGGGACACGCTAGAGAGATAACGTTCCTGGATGGAATAAATGATAGCTTTATGGAGCAATTGGTTCAGGAACCGACGAGAGAGGGAGCAATTTTAGATCTAATTCTCAGTGGAGCACAGGACTTGGTGAGAGAGGTAACGGTGGCAATAGTGATCATAATATGATCAAATTTGATTTAATGACTGGAAGAGGAACAGTGTGCAAGTCCAAGGCTCTCGTGCTAAACTTTCAAAAGGGAAACTTTGATAAAACGAGAAAATTTGTTAGAAAAAAACTGAAAGGAGCAGCTACAAAAGCAAAAAATGTCCAACAGGCGTGGTCATTGTTAAAAAATACCATTCTAGAAGCACAGTCTAGATGTATTCCACACATTAAGAAAGGTGGAAAGAAGGCAAAACGATTACCGGCATGGTTAAAAGGGGAGGTGAAAGAAGCTATTTTAGCCAAAAGATCTTCATTCAAAAATTGGAAGAAGGATCCAACAGAAGAAAATAGGATAAAGCATAAACGCTGGCAAGTTAAATGTAAGACATTGATAAGACAGGCTAAGATAGAATTTGAAAAGAAGTTGGCTGTAGAGGCAAAAACTCACAGTAAAAACTTTTAAAAATATATCCGAAGCAAAAGCCTGTGAGGGAGTCAGTTGGACCGTTAGATGATCGAGGGGTTAAAGGGGCACTTAGAGAAGATAATGCCATCGCGGAAAGATTAAATGATTTCTTTGCTTCGGTTTTTACTGAAGAGGATGTTGGGGAGGTACTCGTAATGGAGAAGGTTTTCATGGGTAATGATTCAGATGGACTGAATCAAATCACGGTGAACCTAGAAGAAGTGGTAGGCCTGATTGACAAACTGAAGAGTAGTAAATCACCCGGACCGGATGGTATACACCCCAGAATTCTGAAGGAACTAAAAAATGAAATTTCAGACCTATTAGTAAAAATTTGTAACCTATCATTAAAATCATCCATTGTACCTGAAGACTGGAGGATAGCAAATGTAACCCCAATATTTAAAAAGGGCTCCAGGGGCGATCCTGGAAACTACAGACCGTTTAGCCTGACTTCAGTGCCAGGAAAAATAGTGGAAAGTGTTCTAAACATCAAAATCACAGAACATATAGAAAGACATGGTTTAATGGAACAAAGTCAGCATGGCTTTACAAGGGCAAGTCTTGCCTCACAAATCTGCTTCACTTTTTTGAAGGAGTTAATAAACATGTGGATAAAGGTGAACCGGTAGATATAGTATACTTGGATTTTCAGAAGGCGTTTGACAAAGTTCCTCATCAGAGGCTTCTAGGAAAAGTAAAAAGTCATGGGATAGGTGGCGATGTCCTTTCGTGGATTGCAAACTGGCTAAAAGACAGGAAACAGAGAGTAGGATTAAATGATCAATTTTCTCAGTGGAAGGGAGTGGACAGTGGAGTGCCTCAGGGATCTGTATTGGGACCCTTTTCAATATATTTATAAATGATCTGGAAAGAAATAAGACGAGTGAGATAATCAAATTTGCAGATGTCACAAAATTGTTCAGAGTAGTTAAATCACAAGCAGATTGTGATAAATTGCAGGAAGACCTTGTGAGACTGGAAAATTGGGCATCCAAATGGCAGATGAAATTTAATGTGGATAAGTGCAAGGTGATGCATATAGGGAAAAATAACCCATGCTATAATTACACAATGTTGGGTTCCATATTAGATGCTACAACCCAAGAAAAAGATCTAGGTGTCATAGTGGATAACACATTGAAATCGTCGGTTCAGTGTGCTGCAGTAGTCAAAAAAGCAAACAGAATATTGGGAATTATTAGAAAGGGAATGGTGAATAAAACGGAAAATGTCATAATGCCCCTGTATCGCTCCATGGTGAGACCGCACCTTGAATACTGTGTACAATTCTGGTCGCCGCATCTCAAAAAAGATATAATTGCGATGGAGAAGGTACAGAGAAGGGCTAACAAAATGATAAGGGGAATGGAACAGCTCCCCTATGAGGAAAGACTAAAGAGGTTAGGACTTTTCAGCTTGGAGAAGAGCCGGCTGAGGGGGGATATGATAGAGATGTTTAAAATCATGAGAGGTCTAGAACGGGTAGATGTGAATCAGTTATTTACTCTTTCGGATAGTAGAAAGACTAGGGGGCACTCCATGAAGTTAGCACGGGGCACATTTAAAACTAATCGGAGAAAGTTCTTTTTTACTCAACGCACAATTAAACTCTGGAATTTGTTGCCAGAGGATGTGGTTAGTGCAGTTAGTATAGCTGTGTTTAAAAAAGGATTGGATACGTTCTTGGAGGAGAAGTCCATTACCTGCTATTAAGTTCACTTAGAGAATAGCCACTGCCATTAGCAATGGTAACATGGAATAAACTTAGTTTTTGGGTATTTGCCGGGTTCTTATGGCCTGGATTGGCCACTGTTGGAAACAGGATGCTGGGCTTGATGGACCCTTGGTCTGACCCAGTATGGCATTTTCTTATGTTCTTATGCATTTTCTTATCCTTGAAAGCTCATGGTTTAATAAATTGCTTAGTCTATAAGGTGCCACTCAACTACTGTCATTTCAACCCACAATAGAAATTGTCAGTCTCATGCTCTGTCCCAATCACCCTTCCGCCACCAAAAAAAAGCCCTGCTCTCTCCAGCAAATGAAACTATGAAAATTAACACACTCCCCCAAACCTATTTTACCCTATCCACAGATCTACAATTTCTAAATTGTGCAGAAATGATCCCCAGGTGCTCCTTCCCCACCTACCAGTACATACAATTGATGCCAGCTGGGCCCTGTAGCCGACACCAGTTTGTTGTACAGAAAAACATGCACTGCTGTGGTGCCAACCAGAAAACACTGCAAAAAAAGACATTTGGAACCCATATAGTCCCTTAGACAGCCCACAATATAGTAAAAATTCCATACCAAAACAGTACTAACTGCAAGCACTCAAACAGGAACAACCCTATCTATGAAAAGGCAAATATTACAACAAGCCCTAAAACACTTATTAGGAATGCAGACAAATCAGTCTGCTCTAAATTCCTGCATAGAAACTATACATGCTAGCATACCTCACCTCTCTTATACATGCAGAACACAGATGGACCTTCACCAAATACAGAATAAAGAGATCATAAAATATAAATAGAAATGTGTAGACATACACTAAACTGGAAACTCTTACATGCTATATTCTGTATATTATGAAGCAATGAAAAAACAGAAACATCACCAATCCTCATAAACAATAAAATCAAGAAATATACATCAATCATAATAAGCCATACTAATACAAAGAATATTGCCAAAAAGATGACAAAGAGAATAGCATCCAGTAATTAAGAACTCTTATATAAAGTTTAAAAAATTTCCAAACAGCAATAAAATATTTCAAAATAGCAGACACATAAAGCATTTATTAACACAAGGGAAAATACCTTGCTTCCCATACCTAAAAAACTTTTGATTTCCAGTCACCTTGAGTTTGTCATGGATTAGTGGGGGCACAAAAATGTTTAACACAACCCCCCCCCAGGCTTCCATTCATACATAAACACACCTATCCCCCCAAGGCAAACATTTACATTCACCCATCTAAGACATCCAACCACCCTCCTACCTCAGGCAGACTCGCTTTCACAACCATTCATCCCAGACCCATTCTCACACACATTCACATACACACACACACACCCATTCACCCCAGGCAGACTTTATTCACATATATACACACCCATTCCCTCTCCCCGCCCCCCCCCCCCCCCCATGCAGGCTTCATTGACACCCATCCCAAAGGCAAGCTTCATTCACACCCATCCCCCTCAAGGCAGGCTTCATTCACACACACACACACACAAACACCCATTCCCCCCCAGGCAGACTTCATTCACATACATGCACACCTATCCCTCCCAGGCAAGCTTCATTCACACACATACACACAAACACCCATTCCCTCGCAGGCAAGCTTCATTCACACACATACACCCCCCCCCCCCAGGCAAGCTTCATTCACATACATACACCCCCCCCCCCCCCCAGGCAGGCTTCATTCACACCCATCCCCCTTCAGGCAGGCTTCATTCACATACTAACACCCCCATTCCCTCCCACCCCCCAGGTAGGCTTCATTCACACACACATACACACCCATCCCTCCCAGGCAGGCTTTATTCACACACACATACACACCCATCCCTCCCAGGCAGGCTTCATTCACACACACACACACACACCCATCCCTCCCAGGCAGGCTTCATTTACACACACACACACCCATCTCTCCCAGGCAGGCTTCATTCACACACACACACACACACCCATCCCTCCCAGGCAGGCTTCATTTACACACACATACACACCCATCCCTCCCAGGCAGGCTTCATTCACACACATGCACATCCATCCTTCCCAGGCATGCTTCATTAACACACATGCACACCCATCCCCACCCGCAGGCTTCATTCACACACATACATTTAATTATTAATTTATGCAAGTTTTATATACCGTTCCACAGAAAACAAGTTTCTATCTGTTGCGGTCCCGGGCCGTGCCCCGGTCCCTCCACCTACCTCGGGAACGGCCCGGGCCGTTTCAGAGCTTCCCCGGGCCTGCAGGCCCCTCAGCATGTCTCTCCCTCCTCGGGAGAGATGTCGACGACTCGGCACGGCTTGCCCCGCCCCCTGACACGCGGCGCGGGGAGGAGCCTTTCTTAAAGGGGCCAGCGCGGGAAAATCAGCTGCACAGCTGAGGATGACGTCAGACGCCTTCAGCCATAAATATCTTATTTATTTATTTATTTAACACTTTTTTATACCGACCTTCATAGTAATAACCATATCGGATCGGTTTACATTTAACAAGGGTATAACTGAAGCGTAACTAAAGTGAATTAGACAATAGAGGTGAATAAGGCAAAGTTACATTCAACAAGGAGTAAGAACTTGGAAGCTTACGTAGCTGGAAGGAAGTAAAGGCAGGTAATAATCAAGAAATACAATAGAGAATACGAGTTAAAGCTTAAGGTGCTTTAACCTAGAAGTGCCATAGTTGCTTCCAGGATCCCCCAGTGCCTTGCAACAAGGTTCCTGGACTTATTTATTTATTTATTTATAGATTTTTCTATACCGGGGTACGTAAAAAACATCACCTCGGTTTACATTCAAACAGTAATACAGCATTGCGCTTTACAATTTAACATGGTAACTGAACAAATACAATACAGTATATAACTATGTATTAAAAGAATATAAGCAATATATGAGAGATTGTGGCGGATAGGAAGAGTAGTTGAGGATACAGATCATTGATAGTAGGCTTTTTTAAATAGCCAGGTTTTAAGGTTTTGTTTAAATTTTTTGTGGCAGAGTTCCTGGCGTAATTCAGAGGGCATGGTGTTCCATATAGTTGATCCAGCAATGATGAAAGATCGTTCTTTTGTACTAGAGAGTTTAGTCAGATTGGGTGCTGGGATATTTAGTTTGGCTAAATTCTGGAATCTCGTTGGGCGGGAAGACATTTTGAATTGCAGTTGATCTGTGAACCAGAGCATTTCTCTGACTTGTCCAGTGTTTGCTGTGTTCCTGGTTGTCTTCGTCCCGCTTCTGCCTGCTTCCCTTGCTGTGGATTCTTCTGGACTTGACCCCTGGACTGGCTTTGGATCACTCTCTGGCTCTGACCCCTGGACTGGCTTTGGATCGCTCTCTGGCTCCGACCCTGGACTGGCTGCGTACTGCTCTCTGGATATCGACCCCTGGACTGGCTGCAGACCGCTCTCTGGATATCGACCTCTGAACTAACTGCGGACCATCCTTGGACTCCGACTCCTGGCCTGACTTCTGGATTTCCTACGACCTGCTGGAGGCGCCAGCCGTCTGGAACCACGACCTGCTGGAGGCGCCTGCATCCGGACCATCCGCATCATCAGGAAGTCGCCTAAGTCCCAGCGGCCGTGTCCCTACGGGCTCTTCCTGGGGGGACTTCGGCTTCCAGGGTGAATCTCCTAAAGTCCCAGCGGCTGGACTCCTAAGGGCTCCTCCCGGAGGAGTGCCGGTCTCCAGGGCGAAGAGTCTTCTTCCTCTACAGTCCAACACCGTCCATTCGTCCAGTGAGGGTCTAGTCCTTGGTCGCAAAGGACTTCACCATAGACCAGAGTGTCAGCCAGCATCGAGCTTCCGAACCGCCTCCTGGTTGGGACATCCGCTGTGGACTACTACAGCACTCCATCTTCTGTTCCAACCAGCCCAAGGGTCCACAAACATAACAGTTTGCAAGGCCATGGACCCGGGGGACCTTGCGGGTCTGAAAGCCATTCCCGGCATAGCCCAGAGGCTGCAACAACAGCAAGCATGCTTGGACACTCTGACAGCCACAGTATAAGCCTTAGCCGACCGCGTGAGTGGAACCTTGGCTGCTAGTTCCAATGCACCCGTAGCTGGGGCCTCTGCTACTGCTCCTGCTTCTATCCAGATGCCAGTACCGTCACGATTCTACGGAGATACAAAGCTCTGCCGAGGTTTCTTAAACCAATGCTATATCCGGTTCGACCTTCTCCCGCTTCAGTTCCCAACTGATCGAATCAAGACCAGCTTTATCATTTCCCTTCTGGATGGGAAACCTTTGGCCTGGGCGTCGAACCTTTTGGAAAGTCAGGATCCTCGTTTGAACAATTTGGTGCACTTCATTTCAGCATTTAGGCAGGTCTTTGATGAGGCCGCCCGTAATCCCACCGCAGCTTCTGAGCTACTACAACTACGGCTGGGCAACCGGCCCTTAGCTGACCATGCTATGGACTTTCAAACCCTTGCTGCAGAATTAAATTGGGGAAGTGACAGCCTGCATAGTATTTTTCTGGAAAGTCTCTCTTCGAGATTACAAGATGAGTTGGCAGGCCGAGATCTTCCTGACGATCTGAATGAACTGATCGAATTAGCAGGTCGAGTGGACCGCCGCTTACAGCATCGATTTCAGGAAAGGAGAACACCCCATAGAGCCGACACTTCTGGAACCATGTCCGTACACCGTGGGAATTCACCTCCAGCTTCTTCAAGGCCCCAAGAGGTCGAACCCATGCAGGTGGGACGAGGGCCTCTCTCCCAGGAGGAAAGAAGAAGACGTCGGTCCCTAGGTCTCTGCCTGTACTGTGGTGGTAAAGGCCACTTTCTTGCCCATTGCAGCCAGCGTCCGGGAAACGCTCAGACCTAGGGACGGTGGGGGAGCTAACCCTAGGTCATGTCGCTGCCGACTCCCCATGCTTTGTTCCGGTAACTCTGCTACTCCCGGACGGAGAGTTCGAGATCCAAGCCTTGATTGACTCAGGGGCTGGGGAGAGTTTCATCCTCCAGGAGCTTGTGCAGCAACTCCAGATTGGGGTACAACCCCAAGAACCTCCGCTCCGGATATCCTCCGGATATCCGGAGCGGAGGTACCTGGAAGAATCCAGGGGAGGATTCTTCCAGGTACCATTGCCACACGTACCGCACCCCTCATCTTACGTACAGGCGCCATGCATCAGGAGGAGATCTCCTTCCTCATCTTAGAAAAGTCTATGCATCCGATTATCTTGGGGTTACCCTGGCTCCGGAAACATTCTCCAGTCATTGCATGGGATTCGCTCCAGTTGGCCTCTTGGGGTCATGCCTGCTTTAATAACTGTTTGATGGATTTACCCCGTGCTCCACTGGCTCTAATGACTACCCCTCTGGCGTTACCGCTTCAGTACCAGGAATTCCACGATGTGTTTTCCAGGGAGAAAGCAGAAATTCTTCCAGAGCATCGTCCTTTCGACTGCGCCATCAACCTCTTGCCTGGTGCCACTCCGCCAAGAGGTCGGGTTTATCCATTATCCCTTCCAGAGACTCAAGCCATGTCCACTTACATCAGGGAGAACCTGGAACGAGGATTCATTCAGCCATCTAAATCTCCGGCAGGGGCCGGCTTCTTCTTCGTAGCCAAGAAAGATGGGTCCCTCCATCCCTGCATCGATTACCGTGGTCTAAACAGCATCACTCGGCGAGATCGTTACCCTCTGCCCCTGATTCCGGAGCTTCTGGACCAACTACAGGGGGCCAAGTTTTTTACTAAATTGGACCTGCGGGGAGCCTATAATCTGGTCAGGATTCGTCCCGGCGATGAATGGAAGACCGCCTTTAATACAAGGGACGGACATTATGAATACCTGGTTATGCCTTTTCGTCTGTGTAATGCCCCGGCGGTCTTCCAAAACCTTATGAATGAGGTTCTTCGAGACATGTTACACTCTTCAGACATTGTCTACCTCGATGACGTCCTTATTTACTCTAAGGACCTAGAAATGCACCGCCAACATGTCCGACAGGTACTGCTTAAGCTTCGAGAGAACAAACTTTACGCTAAGTTAGAGAAATGCTTGTCTGAGCAAGAATCGTTACCCTTTTTAGGGTATATTGTCTCATCCACTGGTTTTCTAATGGACCCCGAGAAGGTTGCCGCAATCAAGAACTGGCCACAACCCCAGGGGGTGAAAGCCCTCCAACGATTCCTGGGGTTTGCCAATTTTTACCGACAATTTATTCCGCACTACTCTCAGAAGGTGGCTCCTCTAACTGCGCTCACCAAGAAGGGGGTCGATGCCAAAAATTGGCCGACTACGGCCATACAAGCCTTTCATGACTTAAAAGAAGCGTTCCTCCAGGACACCTTGTCCTCTTGGGAATTGGTCCCATATGCTTGTTGAAAACACCACGTTTCTAAATCCTTTTTTAATCTCTTCAGATTATCCTGTAATCTAAGATCTTGTGGCAGACATATACACCCATTCCCTCCCTCCCCCCCAGACAAGCTTCATTCACACTCATACAAACCCCCCCCCCCCATCCCCAGGCAGGCTTCATTCACACACATTCACACCCATCCCCCCCAGACAAGCTTCATTCACACCCATCCCCCCCCAGGCAGGCTTCATTCACACACATTCACACCCATCCCCCCCCCCCCTCCCCAGACAGGCTTCATTCACACACATTCATACCCATCTCCCTCAGACAAGCTTCATTCACACACATTCACACCCATCCCCCCCCTCCCCAGACAGGCTTCATTCACACACATACACACCCATCCCCCCCCCCCCAGAAACGCTTCATTCACACACATACACACCCATCCCTCCCAGGCAAGCTTCATTCACACACATACACACCTATCCCTCCCAGGCAAGCTTCATTCACACACATACACACAAACACCCATTCCCTCCCAGGCAAGCTTCATTCACACCCATCCCCCCCCCCCAGGCAGGCTTCATTCACACCCATCCCATCCCCCCCAGGCAGGCTTCATTCACACCCATCCCCCCCCCCCAGGCAGGCTTCATTTCATTCACACCCATCCCCCCGACCCCCAGGCAGGCTTCATTCACACACATTCACACCCATCCCCCCCAGACAAGCTTCATTCACACCCATCCCCCCCCCACAGGCAGGCTTCATTCACACACATTCACACCCATCCCCCCCAGACAAGCTTCATTCACACCCATCCCCCCCCCCAGGCAGGCTTCATTCACACACACCCCCCCAGACAAGCTTCATTCACACACATTCACACCCATCCCCCCCAGACAAGCTTCATTCACACCCATTCCCCCCCCAGGCAGGCTTCATTCACACACATTCACACCCATCCCCCCCAGACAAGCTTAATTCACACCCATCCCCCCCAGGCAGGCTTCATTCACACACTTTCATACCCATCCCCCCCAGACAAGCTTCATTCACACACATTCACACCCATCCCCCCCAGACAAGCTTCATTCACACACATTCACACCCATCCCCCCCCAGACAAGCTTCATTCACACACATTCACACCCATCCCCCCCAGACAATCTTCATTCACACACATTCACACCCATTCCCCCCAGACAATCTTCATTCACACACATTCACACCCATTCTCCCGAGACAATCTTCATTCACACACATTCACACCCATCCCCCCCAGACAGGCTTCATTCACACCCATCCCCCCCAGACAGGCTTCATTCACACACATTCACACCCATCCCCCCCAGACAAGCTTCATTCACACACAAACACATCCACCCCCCACCCCCCATCCTCAGGCAGGCTTCATTCACACACATACAAACCCATCCCCCCCAGGCAAGCTTCATTCACACCCATCCCCCCCAGGCAGGCTTCACTCACACACATACACCCATCTCCCCCAGACAAGGTTCATTCACACACATACACACCCACCCACCCCAGGCAGGCTTCATTCACACACATACACACCCATCCCTCCCCACTAACCCCGTGCAGGCTTCATTCACAGCCATACACACCCATCCAGCAAGTATTCTCTATAGAGGGGTATATAGAATGCAGTTTAGCTGGGGTCAGATACCACCTGTACAGTAACATATAGCAGTCTTCCTGCAGCGCTGCTGAAACGGAACATTTACTGGCATATTAAAAGGCTGGGTCCCAGTCATCTGTACTCAATTCCTCGCCAAAATCTAGCTCCCAGGCATGCATAAGTTTAAAACATTCAGATATTTCTTTGTTAAGCAAGCTATAAATTTTGGGTATGGAGCCCCGTAACTTATCTGCTTGAACACAGTGGTGCTCAAACATGGTTTTACCCTTCTCCAATGGGAAAACAGATTTTTGAGAAAAGACAAAGTGCCGTACTTGGCCATATGCTAAAATGTCTGTTTGACTCAAGCCATATTTATCAATTAACACAGCCAGAGACAGAAACTGACTCTGAGACAAAAGGTGATCAATACAAAAGAGACCAAGTTGCTTCTAATGTTCAAAGGCTCCCGATGTTAAACAAGGTGGGAAGGACACATTATGAAATAAGTGAGTAAATACAAATATTTCCCCTCACCTACCAGTTTACTTTTCCACTGAGCCCACACTCTAAGGTGGTAGATAAAGTAGTTGGTAAATTCAGCAGCGGTGGATTTATGCTGCCATTGGAGAGCAGAAAGAGGCATAAAGCTTACCATTGTTTTCTCAATTGTAGCCCATTGTTTCGCCGAGCGTTTCCTATATAAATCAATCAAAGCCCTGAGTTGGGAGGCTGCGTAATACTAACGTAAGCTGAGGACCCCCAGACCGCCTCTAATCTTAGGCACTGAGACACTCTCAGAGGGCGACGTTTCCAGATAAAATCGAACACCTTTTTCTGCGGAAAAGGACTGTGGACAAATGGATTGGTAAAGTGGTAAAAATATATAAAAATCGCGGCAATATGTTCATTTTAATGATGGCTATATGACCCAATCAGGAAAATTTAGCCCTGTGCCGTTTCTCCATATCTCTAGTTACAGCTTTCAATAAAGGTGTATAATGCAAGGAAAAAAATCCATAATTCAAGAGCTAGTATGGACACCCAAGTATTTAATAAATTTCTTAGTCCATTTAAAGGGAAATTGCAACTTAAGCACACAGATCTCAGAATCAGCCAAACTGGCATTTGTCAAAGTTAACCTTAAAACCTGAAATCACGCTGAACTGTTTCAACTTGTCTACTAAACCCAACAATGAGGAGCCAGGGTTAGTTAAAGTGAATATAATGTTGTCAGCAAATAATGATAACTTAGACTGCGAGTTCCCTATTCTGACCTCTTAAATTCGGGAAGAAAGGCACACTTTAGTGGCAAAGGGTTCTAAGAACAAAGCAAACAAAAAAGGAGACAGTGGACACCCCTTTCTCATGCCTCTCCCCACCACAAAGCGTTCCCCATAACCTCCATTGACTTTCACACATGCCTTCGGGGTGTCACAAAGTTTACCAAGCCACTGCAAGAAAAAAGAACCAAAGCACATGTTTTCCAGTGTCTTAAATAGGAATGCCCAATGCACCAGGTCGAATGCTTTTTCAGCGTCGACAGATAATAATAGGGCAGGAACATGCTCTCTATTCACCCAGAACAGGAGATCAACAATTTTATGAACTTTGTCAGCAGCCATATGATTAGGTATGACTCCAACTTGATCTGAGTGTACCAAGGTGGAAATGATCCTATTCACCCTTTCAGGTAAAATCCTAGCCAGTATTTTAAGGTCTAAGTTAATCAATGAAATGTGTCTATAGGATCCGCACAAAGATGGGTCCTGTCCAGGTTTTGCTATTATGGAGATGCCTGCGACACTGGAATTAGGAGGGAGAGAGCCACCGTTCCTAATTTAGTTAAACAACTCTGTTAAAGGAGCCACCAAAATATGAGAAAGGTTTTTATAGTACCCGCTAGAAAAGCCATCAAGGCCCAGTGATTTCCCTGTTTTGAGGAGTTTAATAACCTGCAATAACTCATGAGAGCCAATGGAGCTATCCAGGAATTGCTATTGTTCAAGAGTAAGTGAAGGCAGGGATATAGTTGTTAAATATTGGTCTAGCACCTGATGAAACATCCCCTCCTTTTTCAGTATAGTAAAATATAGTCATTTATTTTCCTCTTCGTTGCTCATTTTGGTACCTGCATAATTGCCCCCAATTGAACTATCCTGAATACTGTTTTCCAGACCTCTTTTTCTTTGTGCCCGTCAAAGGTGATCTGACAAAGTTTTGCGTATTGGAGCTTTCAGCTCCAATGTGTAACCTGACGAACTACCTCCAGTGCCCATCTGTCACCTGGGTCCACTCCTAGTAAATCTTTTGCAGACAGCCTCCTACTGATGAGATCAAAGAGTGGTTTCCGTAATTGTCAGAGGGTCCTTTTCCCTAAGGACGCTTCTCTGAACTTACTCTTGCGGCTTCCCTGTCTACTGTCTTGAAAGGGCTGTGACCTCCCAGAAGATTTAGCCTTCTGTACTCCAACTCTTCCCGGCCTATATTGTCTAACATCATTCAGCTGAGGTTTTTGGTCAAAACCTCTGTGGCTTCAATTCTCCAAACTCTTTTACCATTTTGGCCAAATCTTTGCCAAATAACAGGTTTCCTTTAAAGGAAAGCCTGGTTAATTTTGCTTTCGAAGCTGAGTCTGCTGACCAGTTTCTTAGCCACAGTGTTACGAACGCGCCCGGTGGGCCCTGGGAAGGGACGCAGAGGCGCGATCGCTTGCTCCTGAGAGTGAGCCCTTGGTCCACGAGACGACTCAGGGAGGAGCCCCTTAGACACACCTCGAGGGAGGTGAGCAAGTACAGACATGGGCGGAGCAAGAACACAGGAGTAGCCCCCCGTTGAGACAACATGCATGAGTGAGGTCAGACGGAGGCAGAGGGCTGGATCGAAGAGGCAAGGAACCGGAGCATAGAGCATAAAAGAGTCAGAGTACATAGGGGAAATGAGGACTCCTGGAACTTGGACGAGACGAGACTCTGGAGACTTGGATGAGACGAGACTCTTGGAAGTTGGAAGAGACAAGACTCGGAACTGGAAGGTGCTGTCCCTCAGAGCACAGTACACAGCCTGACGTGGACTGGTCACGGACCACCCTGTCCCACTGCGCGCCCTACACAACCTGGAAGGTTGGTTGCGGACCACGCGGAGAGCGGAACACACACAGAACGGAGAAGAGGGTCTGGGCAGCGCTTGAGAGAAGTCCAACCGGAAGGGATTCCAGTCACCTGAAGATGGACACCAAATGAGACAGATTTACTCCTAAGAAGGTCGGCTGGAGACGAGGTCCGGTGGACGGCAAGGCTGCTAGCGGATTCTTCAGGATCGAGATGGGGAGTGAAGGAAGATGGTACACAAGAGAGAGGTACCTCAGGACACCTGGACATCTGGATCTCTGAACAAGTGGACATCTGGGCATCAGGACAGACGGACATCAGGAAGAGTGGACTTCTGGACGAGGAGAGATCTGGATCATTTGGACAAGTGGATGAACGAACATCAGGACAAAGGACGTCTGGACACCTGGACATCTGGATCTCTGAACGAGTGGACATCTGGATATCTGGAACGTCTAGGACATCTAGATACAGTCGAGGAACCCCGAAGCTTACAGGAAGGGAAGCCGAGGGCTGGAACATACCACGAGGATCATCCGACGAGGGACGAGACCCGGAGCGTCGGACTGAGACATCAAGAACAAGAAGACATGGAACATGAAGTCATCTGGACAGGAACAGCAAGATGGACCACGATGAAAGCGGTGGAACTCCATAGACGAAGGAGAAGCTCCATGGAGTGTGTAACTCCATTCAAAGACCCTGAGGACCTGAAGCAGGGCCTTTTTATAGGGCAAGTCCAGGAAGTGCCCTAAGGAGGTCATCTGGAGGGCTGAAGGGTGCTTCCTGCTTCTGGTCCTTTAAGACATGAAGAAAAGCACGTGCTCGCAACTAGAGGAAGCCTCGGAGGAAGGTGGGAGGAACCAAGGCCTGCAGTGGCATCCAGCTGTGTGGAGGAAGAGGCTGGAGGTAGCTCCTACTGTGAAGAGGAGCTATGCCGGGGGTGACCTCCTGCCCCGAAGAAGAAGGGAAGACGGCGGCGGCTCCATGCCGCTGAAGGATTTCCCAGCGGGGCCTCCCCACTGGAGGCGGAGTCGGCGGCGCAGCTCAGCCGTGAAGGAGGAGAGCAGCAGCAGGCCGCTCAGAGGGACGCCGGCAGAAGCCCGTGACCGCGAAGAGATGAAGCAGCGTCGGTGCCGGCACAGAGAGGAAGGTGAAAGTCTGTCCTCAGGATGGGGTTCGCGGACAAGATCGTAACACACAGCAGTCATCTGGAGATGACTGACATGCCCACCTGCTTGGAGGAGATTCCTATGAGGTCATATAAGGTGTTAGCAAAAAAGGTTGCCCCTGATTCTATGAGTGATGGGTCCAGGCCCATCACCTCTTGTGTTGTCTGTCCCTACTGTAACCAGCAGATCATAGCCCTTGCCACATAGCCTCCACAAATTGCTGCTTGCAGGGCTAGGCTAGCCAGATCAAAGGATCTTTTTATAGAAGTGTCCAGCTTAGGATCCTGAACCCCCTTCTACTGGAATTGGGGGTCTCTTTGACAATGCTGCTACTGCCGCATCTGCTGGAGGTGTTCTAAATAACTTCTCTCTTTCTTGCAGGGAATATAGCCTTTCCATGGTTCTGACAATTTTTAATGCCAGCTCCGAAGTCTCCCACTCTGCTGCCATTATATCCTGAATGGCAGAGTGCAGCACAAATGCTTTTGCCGGCTTGTTGATGCCAATGAGGATTGGGTTCTCTTTGGGCATATTCTCCATCACCTGCCCCTCCTCCAACTGCAAAGCCTTAGAGAATTTAGCAATAAGGATACTCATCTCCTGTCTAAATAGCCTGACTGCAGAGTCTTAGGTCTGGGAACACACTTTTCCTTCCTCAAGCTCTTCTTCCTCTGATTCTCCCAAGCAAATCTCTTCCTCCCCCAGAGGAAGAGATTTGCTTGGGAGAATCAGAAGGTCTCCCCTGTACCTTGTGCTCCCCCAGAGCACAAGGTACAGGGGAGACCTTCCCCCTTCTAATTCCCATCATGCTTTCTTTATGGAGGGCTTTGTCTCCTGCTCTCGGGGCCCTAGTGCTGATAACTCTGCTGCCCCTTTAGCTCTAAATGGGCCTTGTGGATCTTCTTAATAAAGTGCACTGAAAACTCTTGGCTTTGCAACCCCTCCAAACCCAGGGACCTTTGGGTTTCCTGAAAGGGCTCCCGTTTAGGGAGAGATCTCTGCAGACCTGATGTTCCTGAGTGATCCTGCGCCAGCGGTGCAGATAGCAATGGGACCATGGGGATATGGTTCGAATGTTCCCCTTCTCGCAGGCTGTGCTGGCCTTTATCCCCGTCATAGGTGCTGGAAAAGGAGCCAGCAATACTTGGTGTGTGCCGAGCCCTGCACCATCCATACTTCCTCCCTTTCTCCATACCTGCTGTCTGAGGGGGAAGGGAAGTTGTTTATTTATTACATTTCTATTCTGCCTATAACTGTCATGTAGGTGGATTACAAAAAACAAAAAAATATAATCATAAAACAAAGCAATAAACAATCAGTAATAAAATACTTTTTAAGAATACATAAAAGCCTCTCTGAATAAGGCTGCCTTAATAGTCTTACGAAACAATTTAAAATCAGAAAGCTCTATCTCCACTGAAGATAGAGCCCATGACTTTGTGTCCTGTAAATGAACATTCTTAACTGAAGGCAATTCAAGAAGTTTCTTATCAGCTGAACGCAACACTCATTTGGGAACATATTCTTTGAACAAATTTACTAAATATATTGGGGTCATATTATGAATCAAGTTGAATATAAGAGTTAAAATCTTAATCCTCTGTTGGGCAACCACTGAAGCTGGCGCAACAAAGGTGTAAAATTATCTTGCCTAGGGCCATTCAAAACCAGCCTAGCGGCCAACTTCTGGAGGAGCTGAATTGCTCACAATCTATTTTTAGGAATTCCAAAGTACAAAGAAATACAATAGTCAAGAATTGTCATAATGAACACCTGAACTAAAGTATGAAAATCAGACTGATCAAGTAAAGGCCTAAGATGTCTTTGTTGCTTCAATTTAAAATATCCCAAAAAAAGAACTGAATTTAGTTGTTTATTTATTTTATTTGTTGAATTTTTCTATACCGGTGTTTAGAAAATACCGACACATCGGTTTACAATAACTACATTACATATAAAAACAGTACATAAGATAATAAAATAATAAAAATTCAGTACAACTAAAAATTACAAATAAACTCAATATTTTAACATAAACTGTAATTCTTAATACAATATTAAAAACTAAACAATAAACAATACAATTAAAAGATAATTGTCAAAACCAAAAATAAAAAATTGTCATGTTTGTTTATAAATGCATGTTGAAGTGTTTCAAAGTTCGATTAGCCTGTGCCGTCATTAAAAGTTTGAATAAAAAGCCATGTTTTGAGCATTTTCCTGAAATCATTGAGTTTAGTTTCAAGCCTTAGTTCTGTCGGCAGTTTGTTCCATAGTTTGGGACCTGCAAGAGATATTGCTCTCTCTCTGACCGATGTCAGTTTGGCTGAGGACAGTGAAGGTATTGATAAAAGCCCTTTGTTAGCTGATCTTAAATTTCGCTGTGGTGTATGAAGCCGTATGGATGCATTTAGCCATTCCACCTGATCGCTTTATGTAGAATACATAAAGTTTTATAGTTGTTTTCTATATAACAATAAGGGGTCAAAAAAGAACCACCAAATTCCGAACTTGATCGACATATTCCATGTTAATACCACTGTGATAGAGTATATGACAGAGAGCCTCAGGCTGCCTGTGATACAGTATATGACAGAGAGCCTCAGACTGCCTTAAAGAACCAGCTCCAGCTATCTGGCCCGGTCCACCTTAAGACAGACAGGAAAGGGATCCTCGGGTGGGGGCATTTCCCTGAGGTAAGGGATACAAAGGTGAGGTCCTGAGAGAGTTAGAGAGGCCCCAGGGAGAAGAAGGAAGCTGTAATGGAGTGCTGTGCTCTCTTTGAAAACTGTTCTTGCATTGTCAGTCTGCTGAGGAAAGCAGCCATTTTGATTTTGTCTTGCTGAACTTTTTGTAATTAAACTGTTGAAAAGCAGAACAGACTCCAGCCTGGTCTGTTCTCCGACCTTCTCCTGTCTTAGACCGCTCCAAGGGTATCACATATGGTGGCAGAAGCGGGATTACCTGTACTAAGCGTCTGCACAGACAGGGACCCACACTAGCAGAAAAAAAAAATAATTTTTTTTTGGGGCCTGGCTGCAACGGCAGCAACACAGGATTTTTTTTTTTGTTTGTTTGTTTGTTGGTACCGGCTAAGGAGAGAAGCTCTGCCAAAGGGAGGGAACAGAAGAAGTGAGTTAGAGCTGGTGAAGCAGGCTTTTCTTTTGTTTGGAAGAAGGGGAAAGGTTTCCGGTCTTGAAGGGGCAGGAGCTCAGAATAGCCTCTGCAGGAACCTCCCTGGTGGAGGGACAGCAACAGCTCCGGGCAGCCGCTCAGAGCCAGTATGCACAGTACCAGCAGCTACTGCAACAACTGCAGCAACACCTGGAAGCCCAAGCACAGCTTAACGGCCAATTACTACAAAGGACACCAGTGCCAGGGACCAATGGGGTACACACCGGAATGGAACAGAGTCCAACCCCACCAACAGTGGAAATTCGGCTGACAAAGATGGGGCCCCCAAGATGATTCGGAAGCATTCCTGGTCACCTTTGAAAGGGTGGTCGAGGCCATGGCCTGGCCTAGGTCCCAGTGGGCCATGAGAGTGGTCCCACATTTAACCGGTGAGGCCCAGGCCGTATATCGGGCCCTTGACAACCAGCAAGCCCAAGACTATCAGGAAGGCAAGGCTGCCATACTTGATAGATTGGAACTGTCTAAGGAGTCTTATTGGAAAAGTTTCTGGGGCTTAACCTTTACACCAGGAGAGAGACCCCGGGTTCTGGCTCAGAAATTAAAGGACCGGTGCTGGCGGTGGCTAGAACCCGATAATAAAAGGGGAGTTGAAGTTGCGAGGACTGTCGTGGCAGAACAGTTTGTGAATGGGTGCGGCGACAGACAGCGGCGACCCTGAAGGATGTGGTTTCCCTAGTAGAGTGTTATTTGGATGCTGCAGACATAGGCCATGGGCTTACTCCAGCAGAGAAGAATTCCGAAATAAAAGGCTTGGAGAAAGGAAGGAGAGAATCGAGGGGCAGAGCCCTAAGCCGCTATATCAGCCGAGAAGTGGAGAGTCTCCCTACCCCACGAGACCCCGACAATGCATTAGAGGGGCCCGAGGGCAGAACGAGTAAACACCCAGAAGCAGTAACGCCCAAAGAGACCTGCTTCAACTGTGGATAGAGGGGGCACTTTGCTCGGGACTGCTATCGAGTGGAGGATGAATTTATGGACGTCAATTTGGTGGCCCCTTACTCCTGTTCGTTTGTGGACATTCCCCGCTCGGGGTTTACAACCTTCTTGGTTCCGGTGGAGCTAGAGGGCGACTCGACCCAAACCTTAGTAGACTCGGCAAGTGTAAAAACTCTCATTCGGAGGGAAATGGTCAAAAGAACACAGTTTGATTATGAACAGACAGTGACCCTCGCTTGCATACATGGAGACCAGAGACAATAACCGACCAGTCAGGTCCTGTTGAAGACTCCAGTGGGACAAGTGACAGTAGAAGTGGGAGTGCTCCCCTGGACACCATATCCGGTGATACTGGGACGAGATTATCCAGACTTTGGGACTCTTTGGGCCCGGCTCATGAGGGCCCCAAATGACTTCAGCAAGGAAGAGACCTCATTTCTGGAGGTCTTTCCGTTAGAAGACCCGGACTTGTATATTAATAATCCTAAGACACCCAAGCCTCGGAGACAACGTAGGATAAAAAAGTATAATTATTCCCAAGGTTTAGAGGCAGTTGTGGAGTTAGAGGGGGCTCCCCAACCCATAGAGGTTCCTCAGACTGGATAGGCGAGGGAAACCCTGGGAATTTTAGGCGGGCCCAACAAGAAGATGGGACATTAAAAGGGGCCCGGGAGAATATACAGATCATAGATGGGGAATTAGTCTCTGGGGTGGAGGGTCAAAAGCCAGGCCCCCCCTTTTTTTGTACTCAAGAAAAATCTAGTATACGGAGTAGCAAAGGGGAATCTGGAGGGCAAAACAGTTGAGCAGCTTTTGGTTCCCCAGCAGTATCGTAAGCAAGTGTTGCGGCTCGTCCATAGTCACCTTTTTGGGGGCCACCTAGGAGAAGAGAAAACACGAGAAAAGATTTTAGCCCAGTTCTATTGGCTTGGCTTGTATCGACACGTTCAGGACTACTGTCAGTCCTGCCCTACCTGTCAGCTGGCCAGACCGGCAGCAACGCACGTAGCCCCCCTAGTGCCCATGCCAATTATAGAGACACCTTTTGAGAGGGTCGCTATGGACTTGGTAGGCCCCTTAGAGAGGTCTAGCAGCAGAAACAAATATATCCTGGTCATTCTCGACTATGCAACCAGGTATCCAGAAGCTATTCCCCTACGAGATATGAAGACTCAAACAATAGCCATGGCCTTGGTGGAGGTGATTTCCTGGGTGGGGTTACCCAAAGAGATATTAACCGACCAAGGGACCCAGTTTGTCTCTAAAGTGATGAAACAAGTTTGCGGACATCAGTTTACCATGCACAAACTGATGGGCTCGTGGAGCGTTTTAACAAAACTCTCAAACAGATATTGAAGAAGTTCATCGCGGAAGATGGCAAGAATTGGGACTTACTCTTGCCATATATATTGTTCACCATTCGAGAGGTCCCTCAAAGTTTGACCGGGTTTTCCCCATTCGAATTATTGTATGATAGAAGACCACAGGGAATCCTGGATGTAGTACGAGAAACCTGGGAGGAGGAACCCAAATCTGGACGGAATTTGGCAGACTATGTGATCCAGATGCAGGACCGACTGGGGAGGGCAGGAGAGGCTGCCCGATTATGCCTGGAAAAGGCCCAGGCTACCCAAGCCCGGCAGTGTAACCAGTCCGCTGTTCCTTGGGTCTTCCAGCCGGGAGACCGCGTACTAGTGCTACTACTGACGTCGGAAAGTAAATTGCTGTCCCGTTGGCAAGGTCCGTATGAGGTACTGGAGAAGATGGGCCTGGTGGATTATAAAGTGGCCCAACCTGACAAACGGAAGAAGGTCCATATCTTCCACGTGAATATACTAAAAAAATGGGTTGCTCCGACTTGCAGTCTGGTCCAAGAAGAAGACTTTGGTCCAGACGCTTCACAAACTTCCGAGCCCCAGATGATCCCATAAGGGGACAAACTTTCCACAACGCACAAAGTGGACCTGGATAAACTAGTGACTCGGAATAAAGATGTCTTTTCAACTATGCCCGGGAGAACTCACTTAGCTTGTCACAATATTATTACAACTCCAGGAGTAATAGTTAAACAACGGTCCTGCCGGATTCCTGAAGCCAGGAGGCAGGTGGTAGAAGCTGAGGTGAAAGAAATGCTTCGACTTGGAGTAATAGAGGAATCCAATAGCGATTGGTCCTCACCTATTGTAATGGTACCAAAACCGGATGGTAGTATCCGGTTCTGTATTGACTTCCGGAATGTCAATGAGGCTTCGAAGCTGGACGCATACCCGATGCCCCGCGTGGATGAACTCATTGAACGCTTGGGAACTGCCCAGTTCATCTCCACGCTGGATTTGACGAAGGGGTACTGGCAAGTTCCTCTAGCGCCAACTGCGAAGAAGAAGACAGCTTTTTCAACACCGAAGGGACATTTCCAGTTTACAGTCCTGCCGTTCGGACTTCATGGGGCTCCAGCTACCTTCCAGCATTTGGTAGACTGCATCAGGGTTATGCAGCAGCCTATCTTGACGACATCGTCATTTACAGTGGAGACTGGGAGACACACCTAAGGCAATTACAGGCCGTACTTACAAGCCTACGAAAGGCTGGATTGACAGCCAACCCCAATAAATGTAAATTAAGGGGTCAAGAAGTACAATATTTGGGATACTCCCTTGGGAGAGGGAAAGTCCACCCACAGGTACGGAAAATAGAAGCAATTACCCGAGTCCCAGTCCCACAGACAAAGAGTAAGGTGAGAAACTTTTTAGGTCTCATCGGTTACTATCGACGGGTCATACCAAACTCTTCAGAAAAAGTGGAGCCCCTCACATGTCTATTACAAAAGAAAGCCCCAGAGAAGGTTAGATGGTCTGCAGAGGCGGAGGAAGCCTTCCAGGATTTAAAGAAAGACATATGCTCGCAACCTATTCTACTAAGTCCGGACTTTACCAAGCCCTTTATAGTACAGACAGATGCATCAGAGGTGGGGCTAGGAGCCGTCCTCACTCAAGAGAAAATAAGAACATAAGAAATTGCCATGCTGGGTTAGACCAAGGGTCCATCAAGCCCAGCATCCTGTTTCCAACAGAGGCCAAACCAGGCCACAAGAAGCTGGCAATTACCCAAACACTAAGAAGATCCCATGCTACTGATACAATTAATAGCAGTGGCTATTCCCTAAGTAAACTTGATTAATAGCCGTTAATGGACTTCTCCTCCAAGAACTTATCCAAACCTTTTTTGAACCCAGCTACACTAACTGCACTAACCACATCCTCTGGCAACAAATTCCAGAGCTTTATTGTGCATTGAGTGAAAAAGAATTTTCTTTGATTAGTCTTAAATGTGCTACTTGCTAATTTCATGGAATGCCCCCTAGTCCTTCTATTATTCGAAAGTGTAAATAACTGATTCACATCTACTCATTCAAGACCTCTCATGATCTTAAAGACCTCTATCATATCCCCCCTCAACCGTCTCTTCTCCAAGATGAACAGCCCTAACCTCTTCAGCCTTTCCTCGTAAGGGAGCTGTTCCATCCCCTTTATCATTTTGGTTGCCCTTCTCTATACCTTCTCCATCGCAACTATATCTTTTTTGAGATACGGCGACCAGAATTGTACACAATATTCAAGGTGCGGTCTCACCATGGAGCGATATAGAGGCATTATGACATTTTCCTTTTTATTAACCATTCCCTTTCTAATGATTCCTAACATTGTTTGCTTTTTTGACTGCTGCAGCAAACTGAGCCGACAATTTTAATGTATTATCCATTATGATGGAGACAAAGAACACCCAGTAGCCTTCATTAGCAGGAAGCTACTACCCCAAGAGAGACGCTATTCAATGATAGAGAAAGAGGCCTTAGCTGTCAAATGGGCCTTGGAGGCTTTTCGTTATTACCTACTGGGCCGCTAGTTTACGCTGGTAACAGATCACCAACCCCTTGTCTGGGTTGCTCGGAATAAGGAGTCCAATGGATGAGTAATGAAGTGGTTTCTGGCATGCCAACCATTTGACTTTAAAGTCCTACACAGAGCAGGGAAGGCGAATATAAATGCAGACTTCCTTTCTAGAGACGTCTCCCTTGTACAGGTAGGTGCTCAACTAAGGAAGATTGAGCTGAGGGGGAGGGAATGTGATAGGGTATATGACAGAGAGCCTCAGACTGCCTTAACGGACCAGCTCCAGCTATCTGGCCCGGTCCACCTTAAGACAGACAGACAGACAGGGGATCCTCGGGTGGGGGCATTTCCCTGAGGTAAGGGATATAAAGGTGAGGCCCTGAGAGAGTTAGAGAGGCCCCAGGGAGAAGAAAGAAGCTATAATGGAGTGCTGTGCTCTCGTTGAAAACTGTTCTTGCATTGTCAGTGGGATCAGATCCCCTAAGCCACAGAATCTCCTCTCTATATTAGGCAACAAGGTCACCCAAGATTTTTCAGCCTAATAACATAGCTGACATTATTAAAAAATGCTGTTTGGTCCAATTGTTTTAACCTGCTTTTTTAGGCTTTCAGCTCAGTCAGAATCAGCCTCCACTGGAGTATAATACCTCTTTCACAACTACCTGTTGATGTTTCCTTTTGTATCTTCTCCTTCTCTCACTTATTTCATTTTCAAGCCTCAGCTGAGCCCCCTCACTGTTCCTTCCAAAACCCTACAAAGGAGATAATCCTTTGCACAACACCTATAACTCTCTTTAGTGGTTTTGTGTAAAGTGAGAATAGGGAGAACCGTGCTCCCGGAAGCGAAACCAAATAATCCACTTGATAATACTTCTGCCCAACCAGACCAGCAACAGCCATTACTTTTCGAAGTCAAGAAGCACTCTCCTAAACCAAGGAGAGTCTGGGCATGCGCAAAAAGTATCACAACGCTGCAGAGGTCCCCCGGAACTAAAACGAGGACGTTGCGGAAGCTGCTACTCTCCTATGTTCCACTTTTCCTAGCCTGCGCGACCCCCAATGCGCAGGCGCCGTAAACGACCGAAGACACTTGGAGGTTGAAAATGGCCGCCGTGGACTCGGAGCTGCGGGATCCCGAGTAAGAGACAGCTTTTAATTTTACTCGTGTGCCGCGCTTGTTTGTCGATGTGTTTAGATAGGACGCGCGGTCTGCCGGGTGGAGTAACGGTCGTTGTGCTTTCTGCCCCTTCCCCCCCACCGGATCATAAACCTCTTTTGTTTGTTTTAACTTTTCGAGCGGGTGAAAAACATTGTCAGAGCGCTGGCTCCGCTCCAGCCATCTCGGCCTTGCCCTGTGCAGTCACGTTCTCCCTCCGTGCGCGCGCCCAGAGCGGAGTCAACGGTGGCAGGGGGGGGGAGGAGGATGGGCGCGCTGGATCCCCGCGGCCCTCGCGCCTTCCCAGGTTTAGGGGCGTGGGACGGTCCTAGGCCTTGCTGCTTTATCGTAGATCCTGCCGCCACCGCAGCCTTTCGCATTGTGGTTTCCTTCTGCTGTTACCCCCCCCCCCCAATCGCTCTCAGGTGACGGAAGTAGAGGTGTAAAACACAGTTTGGCGGGCAGTAACTGCTGCGATGGCTGCCCCCAGCCTTCCCTTTGAAAGAAAATCCCTTTGCTCTTCTGTTTAATTTTTTCTTGGGGTCACCCGGTCACTAGAACCAAATCGGGGCAAAAAGTCTCGGTACTTGGACGTGGGTATTTGAATACCTAGCATGACTGGTTTAGCATTTGTTTTCTCTTGTGTATCTGGTAGAATGCTTATTTCCATTTAATTATATCTTTACTCCTATTTTCCAGACATGAAAGGAAAACACATTTTTCGCTGGGGTGTCTGTACTTTTGATTTATGTTAATTCTTTCTACCATTAAACCGTTCACACTGCTGGAATAGCTGAATGTTGTTTAGTTAACTTACAACGTGTGTAGGCATTTTGTTTATATGAAAGTATTCCACGGGGAAAAGAAATTATTTGTTGTAGTATCTGTTATGTGGTAAATAAAATGTTTTGATTTGGTTACCCATTGTATTAAGAAAAAAATTCTTACAACTCCATAGAATTCATGGGTCAGTGTAACTACTGCGTGGATTCAACTATATTAAATCATGTCTTTAGTAGAGAAGCAGGGTAAGAGTTCTCCTCCTTGGCATATAATTGCAGTGTTTCCCAACCGACATGCCTTCAGAACTGATCAGGTGTGCTATGGAAAAATCACCCCTGGCTCTTAAACATGTAGGAATGCCTTTCTTAGAGCATGTGTTGTAACACATGCCTCTTAGTTACAGCAGGAGTTCTGGAGTGTGGTAATCAATGAGCAGCATGCAGGGCATGAATAGCTGGGTCCAGCTTTGTGCAGCACACACATACAGGCAGATGCAATCTCAGCACTGGGGAAAACTGGTGCTCTTGATTGAGCGTCCGCTTTCCTAACATGTGCTGATCGACCTCTTCAGGTCACCTGAATTAATATTTAAATCTGCTGCCAAGGTAAAAAGGAAGTGTTAGGAACATAAGAACATGCCATACTGGGTCAGACCAAGGGTCCATCAAGCCCAGCATCCTGTTTCCAACAGTGGCCAATGCAGGCCATAAGAACCTGGCAAGTACCCAAAAACTAAGTCTATTCCATGTAACCATTTCTAATGGCAGTGGCTATTCTCTAAGTGAACTTAATAGCAGGTAATGGACTTCTCCTCCAAGAACTTATCCAATCCTTTTTTAAACACAGCTATACTAACTGCACGAACCACATTCTCTGGCAACAAATTCCAGAGTTTAATTGTGCGTTGAGTAAAAAAGAACTTTCTCCGATTAGTTTTAAATGTGCCCCATGCTAACTTCATGGAGTGTCCCCTAGTCCTTCTACTATCCGAAAGAGTAAATAACCGATTCACATCTACCCGTTCTAGACCTCTCATGATTTTAAACACCTCTATCATATCCCCCCCTCAGTTGTCTCTTCTCCAAGCTGAAAAGTCCTAACCTCTTTAGTCTTTCCTCATAGGGAAGTTGTTCCATTCCCCTTATCATTTTGGTAGCCCTTCTCTGTACCTTCTCCATCGCAATTATATCTTTTTTGAGATGCGGCGACCAGAATTGTACACAGTATTCAAGGTGCGGTCTCACCATGGAGCGATACAGAGGCATTATGACATTTTCCGTTTTATTCATCATTCCTTTTCTAATAATTCCCAACATTCTGTTTGCTTTTTTGACTGCCGCAGCACACTGAACCGACGATTTCAATGTGTTATCCACTATGACACCTAGATCTCTTTCTTGGGTTGTAGCACCTAATATGGAACCCAACATCGTGTAATTATAGCATGGGTTATTTTTCCCTATATGCATCACCTTGCACTTATCCACATTAAATTTCATCTGCCATTTGGATGCCCAATTTTCCAGTCTCACAAGGTCTTCCTGCAATTTATCACAATCTGCTTGTGATTTAACTACTCTGCACAGTTTTGTGTCATCTGCAAATTTGATTATCTCACTCGTCGTATTTCTTTCCAGATCATTTATAAATATATTGAACAGTAAGGGTCCCAATACAGATCCCTGAGGCACTCCACTGTCCACTCCCTTCCACTGAGAAAATTGCCCATTTAATCCTACTCTCTGTTTCCTGTCTTTTAGCCAGTTTGCAATCCACGAAAGGACATCGCCACCTATCCCATGACTTTTTACTTTTCCTAGAAGCCTCTCATGAGGAACTTTGTCAAACGCCTTCTGAAAATCCAAGTATACTATATCTACCGGTTCACCTTTATCCACATGTTTATTAACTCCTTCAAAAAAGTGAAGCAGATTTGTGAGGCAAGACTTGCCCTGGGTAAAGCCATGCTGACTTTGTTCCATTAAACCATGTCTTTCTATATGTTCTGTGATTTTGATGTTTAGAACACTTTCCACTATTTTTCCTGGCACTGAAGTCAGGCTAACAGGTCTGTAGTTTCCCGGATCACCCCTGGAGCCCTTTTTAAATATTGGGGTTACATTTGCTATCCTCCAGTCTTCAGGTACAATGGATGATTTTAATGATAAGTTACAAATTTTTACTAATAGGTCTGAAATTTCATTTTTTAGTTCCTTCAGAACTCTGGGGTGTATACCATCCGGTCCAGGTGATTTACTACTCTTCAGTTTGTCAATCAGGCCTACCACATCTTCTAGGTTCACCGTGATTTGATTCAGTCCATCTGAATCATTACCCATGAAAACCTTCTCCATTACGGGTACCTCCCCAACATCCTCTTCAGTAAACACCGAAGCAAAGAAATCATTTAATCTTTCCGCGATGGTCTTATCTTCTCTAAGTGCCCCTTTAACCCCTCGATCATCTAACGGTCCAACTGACTCCCTCACAGGCTTTCTGCTTCGGATATATTTTAAAAAGTTTTTACTGTGAGTTTTTGCCTCTACAGCCAACTTCTTTTCAAATTCTCTCTTAGCATGTCTTATCAATGTCTTACATTTAACTTGTCAATGTTTATGCTTTATCCTATTTTCTTCTGTTGGATCCTTCTTCCAATTTTTGAATGAAGATCTTTTGGCTAAAATAGCTTCTTTCACCTCCCCTTTTAACCATGCCGGTAATCGTTTTGCCTTCTTTCCACCTTTCTTAATGTGTGGAATACATCTGGACTGTGCTTCTAGAATGGTATTTTTTAACAATGACCACGCCTCTTGGACATTTTTTACTTTTGTAGCTGCTCCTTTCAGTTTTTTTCTAACAATTTTTCTCATTTTATCAAAGTTTCCCTTTTGAAAGTTTAGCACGAGAGCCTTGGATTTGCACACTGTTCCAGAAAGCCTTGGATTTGCACACTGTTCCAGAAAGTGTGTGCCCTAGCAATTCCTCGGAAGCAGGCACCCAGAAGAGGTGGCTGTCAGTGGGTTAGGAAAAGGGATGCTCAGTTTCACTAGCGTCCCATTTCCTAACATGCACACAGTTACAGGTTAGGAAAACAGATGTTTAATTGAGCGTCCCTTTTCCTAACCTGGCTGCTGGCATGTTTTTAAAAAAAAATTTTTTTTTTTAAAGTTCTCCACCTTTTGTTCCTCTGACTTAATATCCCCACGATATTAAGTTGGAGGAAGTACAGAAAAGCAGTATTTTTGCTTTTCTGTATACTTTTTGGGCTGCTTAGAAATTAATGCTTGCTCCTGGCAGGCACTTTTTTTTTTTTGCATCAGGGAGAATAATAGCCTTAACATGCATTTACATATGATGAGTGCTGTTAGCTTCATGGGGGTTTGGACGTGCTTTCTGGACATGCTAATCGCCTTACAGCATAGGGGGTTGTGGATACGTATCCAAAATGTGCCTCCAACCACGGGTTAACTAGTGCGCTCGGCTGACGGTATTACATTGGCCTGATTTTGCCTACAGCACCTCTGCCTCTTCCCCTTCCTGTGCTGGTTCCTTTCAGTTCTTCCAGCCTCTTGTCTTATCTTCAGGTTGAGGGGCTGATGTAATAAGATGCACTTAAGAGGGCATATTTTAACATGCAGTTGTGCACCTGTTTGTGTGCAAACATTACGTCTGATGCAGCAAGAAGTTTTGCACACAGGCTGCTGCAGTAACCTGTGCGTTATGAGCTTGTGTGCTGAAATTTACTGCACAGTTTTCTCACACAGGTTAATTTTTTTTTTAAACTTCCAATGCAGTAAGCTTAAACTAAACGGAGAAAGTTCTTTTTCACTCAACGCACAATTAAACTCTGGAATTTCTTGCCAGAGGATGTGGTTAGTGCAGTTAGTGTAGCTGTATTTAAAAAAGGATTGGATAAGTTCTTGGAGGAGAAGTCAATTACCTGCTATTAATTAAGTTGACTTAGAAAATAGCCACTGCTATTACTAGCAACAGTAACATGGAATAGACTTAGTTTTTGGGTTCTTGCCAGGTTCTTATGGCCTGGATTGCCACTGTTGGAAACAGGATGCTGGGCTTGATGGACCCTTGGTCTGACCCAGTATGGCATGTTCTTATATTCTTAAGCTTATACATCTGGAGTTAAAATGTGTATACATAGTTAAAATGTGCAGGCTGAACTCACATTTTAACTTGGGAGGGACTGAATGGGAGAGAGCATATAGGACCATATCTTTGGTGTGCTCCTAATTTAGATGCATATTTTTTGTTAGGAGTGTTTCTTTGGTTGTTCTCCTAATTGGGGGGCCAATGCAATACAGTGCACTCAGCTGAGCACAGTTTAACTTGTAGTTGGACACTGGTTGTGTTGGCTCGTCCACAGCCCCTTATGCTATATTGGGATTAGCGCTTCCACAATGCACGTCCAACGTGCTGTGAAACTAATAGCACTTGTCACTTGCAAATGCACATTGATGCGGCTATTAGTCACTCCAAATGTAAAAAAAAGGTGCATTCAATATGCACATTTTTGCTCTCAGAAATTCTGTCCAAAGCAAGCATTAATTTCTGTGTGCCCCAAAAAGTTGTACAGAAAATACTGCTTTTCTGTACATCTGATGACTTAATATCATGGTGATATTAAGCTGGAGGAACAAGAGATTTAAAAAAAAAATAAATCTTTTTAAAGTGTTGGCGGTTAGGTTCAGGAAACGGATGCTCAGCTAACCAACGTCTGTTTTCCGAACCTGTGGCTGTGCACTGATTAGGAAAATGGACACCAATAAATTCAGTGTCCGTTTTCTTAACCGGTGGACAGCTGACCTCTCCCTGGTGCCTGCTGTCAAGGAGGCCCTTGGGTTGCACAATTGACCCTACCCTCTCCTTGACAACTTGACCCCTAATTTAAATATTGCATGGCGTCCCTAGAAGAAGTGCCTGGGGGCATGTAAGGAAAGCAGGTGCTGAACACTCGGCTCCCGCTTTCAATGCATTTTTTTTGCCTCTGCCCCTAGGAGAATATATCTTGTTGTGCTCCTAGACAGCTATCTGTCCATGGTTAGATGTAAAAAATAAATGCACTGTCTAGCCTCTGTCGCTTGTCTTCCCAAGTATGGTGGGGACCCTGACAGTGGATCCAGTATTAGAAACTTTACTCCACCTCTGACCAGGAGTAAAGTTTCTAGTGTTAAGAAAATCTGCGCTCAGCCAGCGCGCCTCTCTGCATTGAGAGGAAATTCTTAATGCCCTTATTTGCATAGAATTTCTATGTGAGGGTGCTGAGCTGAGCGCATGTTTTTAAATGCACATTTTGTGCAGGTAAAACTCCTTCCTTCATCCGGAGTAATGTGCGTTTAGTTTGGGGAAAACTGCGTTCAGCTAAACAACTATTGCATTAGCCTCAATGTGTGTACAGGTCTTTTCTTGCAAATCCCATGTTAGTGATGGCATTAATTTTTACATTCCTATGCAGTGAGGTGTGCAGGAAACTTAACTTCTAGTTCGAAGTGGAGTAAATTTACTAGTTCTAATGTTAGTATATGTGCAGAGGTTGGAGTAACAGTGCAGGAATTTTATACGCCGAAAACGTGCTTTGTTCATACAAACCATTTTATGTGCACATATATTTCCTGCAAGTTGATTTATGCACACCAAAAAATGTTTTCTGAACAGAGGGCATTTTTTTTTATGTACGCAGGTTGTTTTGTGTGCAGAAAACATGAATTGTTCGCATAAACTGTTTTCAGTGCATACATTTTTTTGCGTACTAAATATTTTCTTTACACACATTTTCAGGTTTTTCCACTTTTTTTTTTAATTCTCTGTGCATTAGTAAATTTCCAGCTAACTGCAAGGATCCCTAAACTATGGCCCATGGAACTCATTTTTCCAGTCCACCATCCTTGTCTTTAAGCTGCAGGATCCGACCCAGGAGAAAATAGTTTTATTTGTTTTGAGGAGTCTGTGACAAATACTGGTGAGGTTTCCCAGACCCTGCAATCTGAAGCAAAAGAGTTGCATGGTGATGGAAATGCAGAAAAACTAGTGGAGTTTCCCAGGCTAAGCCAGCAGAACAACTGGCTGACCCATGCTGCTGAACTGATCCATTGGTAGGAAGGCCAGGCCCCATTAGCTGAAGATTGTTTGGTATGAGTGGGGAAGGGAAGGAGGGCCAAGGGAGATGGGGTGAGAGGAAGACGTGTTCTGCAAATATGCGTGCACGCACTTTACTCTGCTTGGCCAGGTTCCAGGGGCGTGGCAGATAAGAGCATCAGTAATAATTCTAGATTTCTTAGAAGTTGATAAGTCTAGAAATATATTATTGACACTAACTTTCTACACACCCACCCCCCCCCCCCCCCCCCCTTTTCCTGGGAACCTTGCCTTCTGCCTCTCTCCTTTCTTAGCATTACAGATCATTAAAAGGAAAGCATATGTCTCCCCCCCCCCCATAAACTCATACTTCAAGGGGGAGACCCCCCCCCCCTTGTTCCTCTAGATGACTTGGAATGTCCTATGTCATCCTTATCTTAGAAAGTTTGGGAAACTGTGGCTTACTGTCAGGCCGATACAGTACAGTGTGTTCCGACGGAGCGCACTGTTAGCCTCCTCTTGGACGCGCGTTTTCCCTTACCCCTTATTCAGTAAGGGGAGGAAAACGCGCGTCCAACCCGCGGCACCTAATAGCGCCCTCAACATGCAAATGCATGTTGACGGCGCTATTAGGTATGCGCGCGGGATACAGAAAGTAAAATGTGCAGCCAGGCTGCACATTTTACTTTCAGAAATTAGTGCTGACACAAAGGTCGGCGCTAATTTCTTTCGGCAACGGGAAAGTGCACAGAAAAGCAGTAAAAACTGCTTTTCTGTGCACCCTCCAACTTAATATCATAGCGATATTAAGTCGGAGGTCCCGAAGAGTAAAAAAAAAGATTAAAAAAAAAAATTGAATTCGGCCCGCGGCTGTCAGGCCGAAAACCGGACGCTCAATTTTGCCGGTTTCCGAGGCTGTCAGCGGGCTTGAGAACTGATGCTGGCAAAATTGAGCGTCTGCTGTCAAACCCGCTGACAGCCGCCACTCCTTTTGCCTGTTTTTACTGCAGGGCCTAATTTAAATACAGAATCACGCGCACCGGCGAGTGGCCATTCGCCCGCTCTCCCGCGGTCTTTACTGTATCGGCCTGTGTGTCAGGAGATAAAAAAAAATATATGTTTACATGTGTTAAGCAACTGTGCATTGAATTTCAGTGCACATTTTTAACCCTCAACTTATTACAGTGGTCCCTGAGTGAGAGGCGGAGAGTATTTATTTATCAAATTTTATATACCGTCGTTCTGTTTTGCCATCACAACGGTTTACAAAGTTTCGATTCATGCGAGCGTTCACTGAGTGCAGTGGGGAGATCTGGCAGCCACCTGTGGCAGTCAAAATAACTAACCAAGCCACATGCCTGGAAAACATGGACTTATCCCTTCACGTGTGCTTCTAATGAGGGTTACGTGTATGTCTCTGCCCTCCCTCTTTCTTTGTTTTCTGACTGATGATGCTTTTAGTGCTATTTTGCTATTCCGTTGGTCATGTTTGCACTGTTTGTTCTGCAGAGGTTGATGTGCCACACATTTTTGTTAATGTAGGTGTGCCTTGGGCTTGAAAAGGTTGGGAAACGCTGACATTGTTTAGTTCCTAACCTAGCTGACATAAAATAAAGCTGCATCTGCATTAAGAAACTGTGCTTAATAAATATTTGCACTATAATTAGGGACCTTTTTTTTTTCCCCCCAGGAATTTATCTGGGTTTATTATGACAAGAACAAAAACAGAAGAAAATCATATTTCTGGGTAAATATTGGAGTTTATTTTGGTGGACAGAAGCCAGGACCATAAAACAGACTTAAGCAGATTCTCCCACCCACCTGCTAGCACTGGTATCCCCCTTTCTATCCCCATTGCCTGCCTAGCATGTCCTCTTTCCTTGCCCCCACCAAAATTGTTTTTCTCTCTCCTTCCCCCAACAAGAATTCCCCTCCCTCTCCCCCCTCAACACTGCAATAGCATTCATTCTTACCGGTGACAGCTCCAGGGTCCTCATACAAGGATAAGCAATGCTGTGCTGGGTCAAACCATGGCCCATTGACACCAGCATCCTGTCTCCAATAGTGGCCAGTCCAGGTCACAAGTACCTGGCAAATCAAAAGGTAGATTTATTTCTTGTTACTTGCTGCTAGGGATAGCAATAGCTGTCCGTGGGCGTGCTCTTCCCTCTCCTCTGGCAGCAAGCTCACCGTAGCTCCTGTGCTCTGCAGCACAGCACTTCTACCTTTGGGCAGGGCAAAGGCTCCTGCCACAAAATGTTCCCTGTGGGAGTGCCAGCTTCAAATGCCACATTGACAGCACTGGACAGTATGCACTTTAGCTGTTTGAAGGGAGAGGCAGGACTTGAAGTGATATATTGGCAGCACTGTAGGATAAGTGGCAAAATTTGAGAATTTATGGATGAAAATCATTTTAAACTGAAAACAAATGACCTCATCAATGCATTGCACTGCTTAGTGAACAAACATGTTTAGGCTGTAAAGTCATGTGTCGAGGAGAAAATAAAGTGCTTAGTACAAAGTGTTATAAAAATTTATGATGCATGTAATCAACAAATAGAAACCAAAAGATCTGAGGTTTGTACAGTTGGTGCTTCTGGAAGAGTTTGTCAGAGTTCAGTATATTTCAAAATTTGTAATGAGTTTGTGAAGTTTTTGCCTAATGGTGTTAATATTGAGCTTGTTTTATGAATCTGTAAGAATAAAACTATAAAATGGTGCAAACATACATAAGGTTTGTATGGATTATCATGCTTCTGTGTTATCAAATCCTACAAAACAAAAAGCAGTGTGCTATCACTGCTTTTTCCCACCTGTGGGGGTGGGAAAACTCTGCCCAACCAAAATGTAGTTGCTGGAACCTTCTGCTGTATCAACCCCTACTGAGTAGAGCTCCCTGCCACTGGCCTTCATGGAGCAAGAGACTAGTGACAGCAAAAGGCTGCAGTATGAGAACCTTGGTAAGGAAAGGGGAAAGCTGGGGGGGAGTGGAATATAAAGAAAAACAAAATGCAGCCTCCCCCTCCCCTACAGAAGAAAGAGCAAAGGAATAAAAATAAAGCAAAATGTCTTTCATTCCTGAGGTTCAAGTTACCTTTTGATATTGTGAGTGAAATTTCTGCATTAGTCGTTCAAAAGAAAAATGTATTCATCACAGTCAGTAATGTAACTCAGACTTTTCAAGAGAAAGGGACCCATAGGACATTTCAAATCACCAAGAGAGCTGGGAGTGTGAAGTGAGAAATTATATTTTCTGAACGCGGGGAGAAAGAGAGACCTCCTTGAAGTTTGTTGAAAAGGAAGGCGGAGGTGAGGGTGCGGAAGCATGTCTGGCCCTTTTGGTGATTTGAAATACTAGGGAAGGAAAGAAGCAGGGTTCCCAGGGATGTGGCAGATTGTAAACATTTAGAAATATTATTGATACTAAGTTGGCAACCCTGCCACTCCCCCAGCAAACTTTTCCCCTACCTTTCCCCTTTCGTAATATCTGCCCACCTAGAGAAGTAGGGGAGAATGAATGCATGATGTTATGGGGGGTGTGCACTATTTCTTACTTTAACCCCCTCACCCATGCACTCTTGCTTTCTATTTTCTTCCTCTTTCTTATCCCCCCCCTCCTCCTCCTCACACTCCCCTCTCTTGTAACATACTGTATTTGTGGTCTGAGCAAAACAACCCCCTTTGGAGATCCTAATCTAGGGAGAGAGACTCGCTTGGTGCCTGGTTTATAATGAGGACTTCTGCACTCTGTGCTTTCAAAGTGTGCACCCTTATAGGACAATGTCCATGCTTTTTCTCCCACAACTCTGAAGAGATGGTGGTATGGTTGGGAGTTCCAGGAACCAGCAGCTTTGCCTGGCAGAGCTCAGGGCTCAATCTCGCCAGTGCCTTTCTCCTGATGGCTTGCACTGACCTTCCCAGCAGCCAGGAACTCTTTATGGTTGTGCTGCAGCCTCTCTCCTTGTTTCGGCCCAAGTAGTTCCACCTGCACAAGGAATGCTAATGCCTGAAATGCATAATACAGCCAGTCAGTAATGGCCTTGTACCAGCATGCTCCTTTGACTTGCTCTTACTTGCACTTCTGACTTCATGTATCGAGTGGTAGTAGTGACTGAATGTGCTCCCATTGCTGCAGCTGGGGGTCAGATCAAATCCTGTCATCTTTGCTGGGGGCTGGATCAAGCTTCTGCTGTTGCTCCCAGGGGGTCAGATGAAATTCAAACAAGGGTTGCATCTGCCCTCGAGCCATAGTTTTGGGTCCCCCTAGTGTAAACATTACAAAACCAAAATTGATATAACTGCAGAGATACAAGGATGTTGCTGTTTTTAATATGTATTACATGAGAAAATTTGGCATGTTAACAAATTTGTCTGTCTGAAGCCTACTGATTAAATTAAAAAAAAAAAGACATGGAAGAAAAATGTAGTAAAGGATTGCATATTTACTCAGTTGCAAGCCCAATGGTTAGATTCAGGATAGAACCATTGTTAGGGTTACAGACATACATGTGCATTTATTTCAATTTCATTGCTTTATTAAAAAATGCTCATAGCAACTTATGCATATAACAAAATATAATAGAAAGTACTAGCTAACACTTAAGGTACATATAATATGGAATGCAATACTTAATCACAAACAAAATATTAACAAACTACATACAGGAAATTTCTCATCAGCCTAAAACCATAGGTCTGATAAAGACCAAGCAAAGCTAAAATAATCATTCTTTAAAATAAAATCTGGCATATTTGACCCAATCCTGCCTGACCAAATCTGACAATACACGAATTGTAATATAACATGCATTCATCTGCTACAATCCCAGTGTAACTTTGCCTAGTCCACATTCTAAAGGTAGTGAAATCTTAATAAAAGCTGATATAAAAAGAGCACATTTTATATGTGTAACAAATTAATATAAGGATACCTAGTTCTCTCCTTAATGTGCTATGTGACAATGATATCAATCCACCACCATATAAATACAGTACTGAAAAAAAAGTTTGTAATGTTATAAAATAAAACTAGGTATATGCATTTATTTGCTTTGGGTATTATTTTAGTGTGCAACAAATCTAATTAATGTGCACTAAATGGAATGAAAGGGGAAAAAACCCAAAAGGAAACTAAAATATTTTGGCTGCTTACCTGTAAATAAAACATGATTAACATTTCTCAGTGTGACTCCCTGCACTAATATAATGTATTATACTAATTAAAGTGCATGTTGGGAAATGGAGTTTTGACAACATGAATTGGGATCCTTGATTTATGTATTAGTCACTGTGCCATTAGGGATGATATTAAAAATTTATACCATATTTGATTAGCCCCCTATGAACTCCTGTTTTATTATTTGAGGTTATTTTTAATTCTTAATCATTAACCCAAATAAGTAAATCAACATTCAGCTCTCCTTAATTCATCATCTTTGACTTTTCATCCATCTAGGACTGGTACTTGAATTCTGCATGCTAGGAGAGGTTTCTGTTTTATATGTCAAAGTAATGTTTTCTATTTTTCCGGTACCAATGAAAATGGTCATATTCATTAAAACTGACTTTTATTTTAAACCTGTTTTAATATTCCAAAATTTGTGATGATCAGTTATTTCATTTATAGTGGTTATATTATAAAAACAATAGTTTAAACTGATTTAAATATTATATATTGCAGAAATACTTAGCATTAAAAATTCTTATTGTCTTTGTGTAAATCAAATATATTCTGATATATTGGTAAATATTGCATCTCTGATTACATAGTGTTTGTGTGTCGGTCATCACTCTGTTACACTCGGTCATCACTCTGTCACACTGAAATTGAGCATTTGGTTGGGGTATTTGGGAAGCAGTTGAAGCATTAGGGGGCTGATGCAATAAGACGCACGTTGAAAATGGGTGCTCAATATGAGCACCCATTTTCCTAATGCGCATGCAGCCACATTGGGCGTCTTATGCAATATTTTAAATGAGAAGCTGCGCAAAAAAAGATGCACGTCCATTTTTAGCCCACTTCTTCTGGCTGATTTTGCTGAGGTTGCTGAAGGCACCCATTGTTAAGCACCCCTTGCTATGCGCATCTAAATTGGGTTTCCAGAAGGTTTTTGTTGTTTTTTGTTTTTTAAATCAAGCCAATACACTTATTTTTCAACACTGCAAGCAGTAAATTTAAGTGTCACAATGATACTAAGTAGGAGAAACCACAGAGGACCGTATTTTTTAATTTCTCTTGAGTCCTTGACGTGTGGATTGACTTTATGCTACCTCCAGGGCTGGAGTTAAATTTGTTGCATTAAAAAGTGTGTGCTGGGCGCCCAGCAATTTTTCTGTATTGGGGTAATAGCTAATAGCGCTAAACCATATATATAAATTTTTAAGAGAACGTCTACAAATTATCATGAGGACTGCTCCTTGTCTCCCTCGCACACTCCAATGTATATTATAACCGTTCGTCCCCCTTCTTATTTCCTCCTCCAAGTTACACATCCTTGTTATAATTGTCTTTACTGTTTGGTTGGTTATAGTTTCTACTTGTTCGATGTAAACCGAGCTGATTTGATTTGTATCAAGAAATTCGGTATATAAAAGCCTTTAATAAATAAATAAAAAAATAAAATCTACATGGAATTTACATATGATGGACACCATCGTCTATGCATTTGTTTGGACTCATGTTTTGAACGTGCTTATCGCCGTATTACATTGGATGCTAGTCTAGCATGCCTCAGGCATGCGTCTAACCACATGTAAACGTGCGTTAGGCCTGTTGCACTTTATTGCATTGGCCCCCTATGCGTCCTTTGGGTGTCCTCACCATGTTGCAGCAATAAACATGGGAGAGGATATGCCAGGAGATATTTAAGTTTGAAGATTTTCCTTACCATGTTTGTTGTGGATCCAGCCAACTCGAGTGTGCATTAAATATCAAGAGCGCACCATATAGGTGTGTCAGAGAAACACAGGGAGTGTGGGGGAAGTGACTAGCCTGGAGAATGTGCAGCTAGTGAGTGTGTGCAAAAAAAGCCTTTTTTGTCTATCATTTTTTATGGCCCTTTCAGCTAGTATACAATATATTATATTAGGAATGTTAACAAAATAATCCAGCAGAATAGTATGAAGGACCAAGAATGGATAAAGTGCTAAGCATTTAAAAATTAGTAATGGGAAAAATTAATTTAATTTTACATATAGAAAACCTAATAAATGATTTGTGATAGAAAATGCATACTTAAGACAAACAAGAGGGGAAAGGTTGATATCAAATAGTCCAGAAAATTTAAGGGTAGAAGAAAAGGATTGTAACCTGGATTCCTGGCACAGTACATTCTTCTGGAAAGCCTATATGGGTTTTGGTTTTCATAATTCGCAGATGTCATGGGTTATTCTTTTATAAAAGCTAACACTCCATAAGAGCAGCATAACCTAAGGTTATAGCCTTAGTCATAAACTCTAGTATTTCTGATAGCAACAAAATCTTAATTCAGTCAACCCCTACTGACTTTTGTAAGATGACATTGTGTCTGCCAGGCCGCCCGGTTGCTGAATAGCATGGAAATGGTGCAGGACCCCTGCAAAGGCCATGTCATTCTCCTGCATGCTAAATTTGATAGCCCTGGCTACCAGAAGGGGGTGCCACTTCCGCTTCCGGAGAGGTGTCCTCCCTTTCCTCACTCTCCCTCCGCCCCTGCCCTGCTAACTCCCTTCCCTTCTGCCTTCTCTCTCTATCTCTAGCCTACCCTCCTCCTCCCTCCGTCTTTGCCTGCCTATCCCCTTCCCCCTCCTGGTGCCTCCCATTCCTTCCCTCCTGCCTCTCTCTGCTCCTGTCTCTGTCCCTACTCCTACCCCTTTCCTCCTAGCATGCCTGACCTCGTCCTCCCGCCTCCTCTCCTCATGCCTCTCCTTTCCTCTCTCTCCCCTTGCCTCTCATGCTATATTCTCTCCACAACTTCCACACACCTCTTCCTCCATTACTCCATTCACTTCCTCACTCCACAGAAAATGATAAACTGAAAAACGTGACAAACAAACTTTCACACACACAGACAAAAATAAAGGACAGGAAGACGCACTCAGAAATCTCAATACCAACTAACTCCTAATCCACTGCTCACCTCCTTTCCTGTAACCCATGCTTGACATATCCTCAAAGAGGCAGCTGCAGGAAGCCTGTATGTATAATCTAGAAAAAATAATGTGGTGACGCAATGTGCTGATGCAACGCTGACACAACGGCACATGCAGTATTTACCTACACTATGCGGCAGGCTGCAAATTTGCCTAAACATGCCTTTTTTTTTTTTTTTATATCATGAGCCATCTGGGGATAGGAAAATACCTATAGTACCTGAATGTAATCCGCTTTAAAGTGCCAAAAAGCAGAATATAAAAATCTAAACAAATATTTCCACGATATTTATAGTGATTTGATTAATCTGAGTTTTAGATCGTAATCTCTCTGGGTAAAGAGAAATACCTATAGTACCCAAATGTACTTTGAAATGCCAAAAAGCAGATTAAAAATGAATAAATATGGGGAGCCAATATAAAGGCCGATACATTACAGTGCGCTCCGGCGGAGCACATTGTTAACCAGCGATTGGATGCGCATTTTCGACGCGCTAGCGTTACCCCTTAGTAAGGGGTCGAAAACGCGTCCAATCCCCCCCGAACCTAATAGCGCCCGCAACATGCAAATGCATGTTGATGGCCCTATTAGGTATTCCTGTGCGATTCAGAAAGGAAAATGTGCATTTCTCTGGGCACCGGGAAAGTGCACAGAAAAGCAGTTTTTACTGCTTTTCTGTGCACCCTCCGACTTAATATCATGGCGATATTAAGTCGAAGGTCCAGAAAGTTACAAAAAGTTAAAAAAAAAAAATAAAAATTTGAAGTTGGCTTGCGGGTTGAAAACCGGACGCTCAATTTTGCCGGCGTCCGGTTTCCGAACCCATGGCTGTCAGCCGCTGACCCGAATTTGAATACTGAATCACGCGCACAGGAGAGTGGCCTGTGCGCGCGCTCTCCCGCGGACTTTACTGTATCGGCCCGATAGTGAGCATAACACAGGAGAAATATGATCAGTTGTTTTCGTACCCGTAACTAGGCTAGCAGTCACGTTCTATACTACTTGAAGACATTTTAATATGTATGCCATGAATTGCAATGATCCAGTTTAGAGATGACTAACGATTGCAAGATAGTATGAAAATCTGCATCTGTTAAAAATGGTTTAAGTGCATGCAGTATACATAATGTAAGTGTTCATTGCAACTGCTTTTTCAAGGATAAATCAGATTCCAACTGTACCCCCAGATTTCTTACTATAGGGTAAATATTCAAAGAACAATCTTCAAACTTAAAAGAAGTAGAGTAATCCTAAAGTGGAAATCTGCTAAAAATTACTAGATTTATTCATTAAAGCAAACTTGGTTTTATTTACAGCTGCATACCTATCACTCTTCTGTCCTCAAGGCAGGGTTCATGGTAACCCTCTTAACCAAGGTGAACCTAGCTTGGATAACGCCCTTGTTCAGACACAATGACTCTATCCTAAATTGGGTTGATTATTTTACAACTTCTCTATCCCTGGTGTTTGAATAAGATTGGCCATACTAGGCGTGGGCAAAAATCTGTCACTGATTATGCCACTGTGTTCCGGCACTTGGCTGCTGACATGGCGTGGAATGAAGATACCTTTGAGCAAATTTTTGTTGGGGATTGGCCTTACACATTAAAGATAAATTAGCCAGTGTAGATCCTCTGGCCAGCCTAGAAGCTCTGCTCACTTTGTGCACTAGGATCAAGAGATGGTTTGCATAATGCCATTTAGAGAAAGGGAAGGATTTGTCTAGCCCTAGGAGTCGACATGCATCTCTTGAGCCATTTGCTTCTCCCTGCCCCCCGTGCAAAGAACCTGAAATGGTTGAAGGTGTCAGGCACTAATTAAAAGAAGGAGGCGCACTAATGAGAGAGGGGGTTGTGTTTCTCCTGTGGCCTCCTGGGTCATCCAGGAATACTGTCACAGTCAGCCCTGGAACAGGAAGAGTTCCTGATAGGAGAATCCTCATTCTCAGCAGAGGGGTACAATAACCCTTCTAACCTTTCACATTGCCTGTGGACTTCAATTCATTGACTTGATGGGGTGAAGGGCTGATGTGCACGGAGCAGGAGAGAGGCCTTGGGGTAATAGTGTCTAATGATCTGAAGTCGGCGAAACAATGTGACAAGTCGATAGCTAAAGCCAGAAAAATGCTGGGCTGCATAGAGAGAGAGAGGAATATCGAGTAAGAAAAGGGAAGTGATTATCCCCTTGTACAGATCCTTGGTGAGGCCTCACCTGAAGTACTGTGCTCAGTTCTGGAGACAATATCTCCGAAGGGACAGAGACAGGATGGAGGTGGCCCAGAGAAGGGCGACCAAAAAGGTGGATGGTCTTCATAGAATGACTTATGAGGAGAGATTGAAGAATCTAAATATGTATACCCTGGAGGAAAGGAGGAGCATGGGTGATATGAAAGGTTTTAATGATCCAAAGTCAACGACAAACTTTTTCCGTTGGAAAAAAATCAGCAGAACCAGGGGTCACGATTTAAAACTCCAGGGAGGAATACTCAGAACCAGTGTCAGGACGTATTTCTTCATGGAGAGGGTGGTTGATGCCTGGAACGCCCTTCCGGAGGAAGTGGTGAAGACCAAAACTGTGAAGGATTTCAAAGGGGCGTGGGATAAACACTGTGGATACATAAAGCCTAGAGGATGGGAATAAAGAGAAGCGGCATGGGGGTGGCTTGTGGGAATGACGGCTACAACCTGGTGATTTATACCCTTATTTAAGAAATGTTCACCCGGTTAATGCGACTCCAACCCTGTTCTATGCTTCAACAGCAAGAGGAAATGTGGAAAAGAGGACTTGCATTCAGGCAACAACCAACAAGGCTGCACAGTCTGGGTAAACAAATAAGCTTGGGAGTAGCTTGCTTGTTGCTGTGGTTACTACCCCTAATCAATTAAGCCTGATACTTCACTTTGAATGCATATCCAGATCAGCCCACTGTTTCAATGGCAGGGGGCATGAAGAAATAGGATTTACATTCAGACAACAACCAACACGGACTGAATTGCATACTCTGGTTAAACAAACGCGAAAGTAGCGTGCTGTTGCAGTGGTTACTACCCTGAACCAATTAAGCCTGATGCTTCAATTTGAATGCATATCCAGTGTAGCTTACTGCTTCAACGTCGGGGGGTGGGGTGGGGGTGTTTGAAGAAAAGAGGCTTTACATTCAGACAACAACCAACAAGGACTTAATTGCACAGTCTGGGTAAACCAGTAAGTGTGGGAGTAGCTTGCTTGTTGAGGCTGTTACTACCCTAAACCAATCAAGCCAGATACTTCACCTTGAATGCATATCCAACGTGGCTCTCTGCTTCAGCGGCAGGAGGGGAATGAGGAAAAGAGGATTTACATCCAGACAGCATCTAACAAGGCTTTGATCTGAGCAGTATGAGTATACAAACATCGTAGTAACTTCTCGTTACGAAGGTTACTAGCCTCAAACAATAAGCCTTATACTTCACTTTGATGCAGCTCCAACACTGCTCTTTGCATCAATGGCGGGGGTGGAAGGAAATCAGAATCAAAATGTTGCCAGTAAGGGCCCTGAACTCAGCGGTTGGGGTAACAGAAAATTAAGGGAAAATAAGTGTGAGAGCTTGCTGGGCAGACTGGATAGGCCTGTTGGTCTTCTTCTGCCATCATTTCTTTGTTTCTATGTTGATGACTATGCTGAGGCTTTCCTGGAGAGAGAAGATTTGTCCGCCTCAGCCATGATTGATTCCAGTGTCTCTGTCTGCTTTATGGTCCTTATCTTTGCTTGTAGTAAATATGGAGTAAATGTTGTCACTCAGGGATTTGTATTCTTTGAAATTGACATTTTGAAGCATTAAATAAATGCCACTTTGAAGAGATAATTGGAGTATCATCTTTGCTTACTTGGAACAGCATTATCTTTGGTCGTACACCTTGTTCTGTATCTTATCTTTGTTCAATAGCACAATGTCCCCCCTGGCAAGAAGGAGGGAGGGATAGTTGTTCAGACCATTTATGATTGCCCACTGGCATCAGGCCTGGTGATCTCCAAGATGGGGGTCCTTGTTTTGATCATAATTCATAATCCACAAGAGTTAATCTGGTTCAACTTTATTCAGGCTTCATAACTTCTTATTAGTTTGGGACTACCCTGGTTGGAACAGCACGAACCCCACATCTTATGGCGGACTTGACAACTCCTTCTTTTCCTCAGGTAACTGTCTGCAAAATTGCCTGTCTAATATTAGGCTCCAAGAGGTGGAGTCTGACGAAAGCCCCTTTGGAACAAAGGGTGCATTATATTCGACAAAGAGTAGGGCTTCTTGCCTGAGAATATCGGGATGCATTTGATAAGGTCTATCTGATATGTCTCCAGCCCTGGGCTGAACTTACATTTGGGAAAACCTATTTCTTGTCTGAGTTGGAACTCTAAACCCTGCGTATGTATATACAAAACAATTTGTGAAAAGGGTTTATTAGGCTCTCAACTTTGCCAGCAGGGGCTCCCATCTTCTTTAAGCTGAAAGAGGATGAGTCTCTTTACTCCTGCATTTCTTATGTTTGGTCAACGGGCTGCTCCCACGAACTGCTGCACTCAGCTCCCCAGCAAGGATGTTGCTGCTGACTTCTGATGCGGCCTGGTGTGTCTGGTACTGTGTTGCAGGACATTGCGCTCCCACATGGCAAGCTATCGTCAGCTCCTCATGTGGCAGGTCACCACTGACCCCAGTCTGCTACTCTTCTCTTTAGGCGCATGCGCACTCAACCTCTCTCCATTTAGAGGGCCTGCAGCGGGAAAAGCTCCACGGTGCCTGCTGATGACATCACACACCAAGTCCTGGAAAGGGCTCACTCTCCTTCCCTCACTGCCTCAGCAACAGGTCCAACTACTTGCTAATAGAGTGTGTGGCTTCCCAGCATTCCAGTCTTGTCAAGCTTGTCTTCAATCTTCATCCAGCTGTCTTTGGTTTGTCTTCTGTCTTCACTTCAGCTTGTTCTATCCACACCTCCCGTTTGTTCCTTTCCTTGACCTTGCCCGCCTGCCCTGTCTATCCCATCCCTTTTCTCCTGTCTCAGACAGATATCTGATTTGACCTTGGACTGGACCTCAGATATGCTTGACCGCTGCCTGTCTCTGACCATTGCCTGGATCTCATATACTTGACTGCTGCCTACCTCTTACCATCGCCTGGACCTCAGATACGCCTGACCGCTGCCTGCCTATGACCCTAATTCTTACGGACCACCTCATCTGCCATCAGCAGAGGCCCTACCTAAGGTCTGCCAGTCCCAGCATCCAAAGACTCAACCCGAGGGGAATGTGTACTGGTATACCGGTAGGTGAAGATCCTGACTTGTCTCTGCTTCACCTGGTTCCACCTGCCAACAATGCGAACCTGAAGGGCTCCTCGCTGCAGGTAGAGCCAATCCTGCCTCGACCCAAGGGTCCATAGTCACAACAGCATTGATTGCTGTGATAATCTAGAACCATCATCTGCTTCCTTTGATCAACGAACTCCTGCAATACTTCAGTCTGCCTGGAATTTTCATCAGACTTGATCTTTGGAGACCTACAATTATTCAAATTCACAAGGGTGATTATTGAAAGATAAGATTTTCATCTGTTACTCCCTCTTCTAGTGCACCAGCCATGTTTCAAAATCTAGTAAATGAGGTGTTTTTGGAAATGCTTGATCAATATGTAGTCGTCTTCCTGGCCAATATCCTAATTTTCTCAAATGACCCAGTCCAGCACAAACAAATTCATCAGGTGTTGGACTACCTGAAGGAACACAGACTGTATGAAATATGTGAATTTGACAGATGACCTATAGAGCATTTGGGGTACATTATCTTCCCAGAGGGTTTACATATAGAACTCTAAAACTGTGATGGACTGGCTGGCTCCAAAGAACATCAAGGAAATAGTGTTTCTTGGGGTTCATCAATTTTTTTATCAGCATTTCATACGGGGATTTTCTAAAATAGCCACATTGACCAAATTATTGAAAAACAATACCTTCTTCGGATGGGCCTCAGAGTAACAGTCAAGTTTTTGCAGCCTAAAAAGGGCGTTCACTTTGCCATGGGAATTGGTGCATTGTGACTGTCACCATTTATAGTGAAAACTGATGCATCCAGAGAGGACATCAGTGCAGTATTTTTTCCCAAAGGAAGGGTCCGGGAATCTTCTGCACTCCTATGCTTTCTTCTCTTGAATGTTGACTGTTGCTGAAAGGAAGTATCCCATCTATGATAAGGATTTACTAGCCGTTAAAACAGATTTTGAGGTGTGGTGGCACCTCCTGGAAGGAGCACAGCATCAGAACTAAGTGTACACATAAGAACATGAAAAGTTGCCATACTGCGGGTCCATCTAGCCCAGTATTCTGTTTACAACAGTAGCCAATACCGGGTACAGGTACCTAGAAAGTATCCAAATTTTAAATAAATCCCATGGTACTAATGCTGGTAATAAACAATGGCTATTCCCTAAATCAACTTGACTAATGGAAGTTTGTGGACTTCTCCAGGAATTTGTCCAAACCTTTTTTAAACCCAGCTAAGCTAACTTCCTTAATCATATCTCTGGCAACGAATTCCAGAGCTTAATTGTGCATTGAGTGAAATAATTTTCTCCAACTTGTTTTAAATGTGCTCCCTGCTGACCAAGATGGCTGCTCTAGCCATGAATACCTCAGTTCTTTCTTCTTACCACTTTTCATAATGCCGCACATCAAGAGAGAGGCAAGATTGAGGGAAGTCTCGACTTCCTCGCCTTTACCTGAACTTCGGCAACAGGGATAGAGCTGTTCTTCACGCCTCCCCTACATACACCGGAAGGTAGGGCTGCTTTGGAGTCCGGTGAGCAAACTCTGGCTCCTATGGCCGAGGAAACATCTCTGAGCCCCGGTGCCCCGACGATGCCCTTGCCGCCATCTGCCATGTTTGATGATACTTTGGGGGATTTGTTTCCATCTTTGATAAAAGGATTATTCAACGAGGAAAAAACTTCTTCCCTGAGAAGGCACGCCATTTTGTCGCCACCTTCGGAGAATCTTCGTTTAGGAGATTCCACAGGCTCTTTGGAAATTCTACAAATTCATGGCGCTGAACTGGGTGATGGGAACCCCTCAGAAGGAGGAGAGGGTGACTCTAAGGTATGTTTGATTCTCCAACCCTCTTTGGTTTGACCATTGGTAATTACCTTAGACTCAATATGGAATGCATTAACCTCTCTGGAAAATGCTATTCATTTCTTAACACAAGTTCTGAAAGAAAATACCACTAAGACAATAATAATGGAATCTCAAATAATATCTGCTGACACAAAACTGAGAGATTTAGATACAAGAATGTCCTCTATGGAAGCAGTCCAAGCCAAGCTGGTTCAGTCGGACGCTATTTATTCTAAGAAGTTGGAAAACCTAGAAAACTCACTAAGAAGTCTAAATTTGAGGGTCTTGAATTTTTCCTATTTGAAATTGGTCTCTCCTTGGGACTTATTCAGTAACTATCTTACACAAATCCTCAAATTTCCTATAGAAGTGGTCCAGGCAATTACAAAAGTCTATTACCTGCTGTCATCCTTAAATGCAGCTTCTAGTGACCAATTACAAGATGTTTCTTCAAACATTGCAGATATTCTAGAACTCTCTCAAGAAATGGATATACAGACAAGAAGGACTTTGTTAGTAACTTTTGCATTTCCATCGGAAAGAAATTCAGTTTTAAGATTCTTCTTTCAGAATCAAGCACAGCTGTTCCATGGTTAGAAGATCTGGGTGTACCCAGACATAACAAGAATTACTCGAGCGATGAAAGAAGATTCTTGCAATGAAAACAGAAGTTGTATCACTTGGCGCTAGATTTTGTTTGAAATATCCGTGTAAATGCTTATTCAGTTATCAAAATTCTAATTATTTGTTTTTAGAGCCATCTCAACTATGCGTATTTTTGGACTCACACTCCTAATATTGCCTCCTGAGGTATGTCTGGTATAAAATATTTGTAGGGGATGTCTAGAAAGCAATTCTGTTAGTAAGATTTCCTTTGATTTTCACTCTATATTTTTCCTTGGTCTCCTCCTTTTCCTTATGATATATGGAGATACTATTGTTTTTACTTAATAATTTGGTATGTTTCTTGTGATATGTAAGTTTAGTAGTAATGATATCTCATTTTCTGGTACAAGTTGAAGCTTGTATTTAAAGGAAAATGAAAAAAAAAAAAAAAAAAAAGCGCTGCCTGCTAACTTCATGGAGTACCCTCTAGTCATTCTATTGTCTGAAAGTGTAAACAACTGATTCACCATTCTAGTCTTTGTAGACCTCCATAATATCCCCCCTCAACTGTCTCTTCTCCAGGCTGAATAGCCCTAACCTCTTTAGCCTTTCTTCATGGGGGAGCCATTCCATCCCCTTTATCAATTTGTTGCCCTTCTCTGCACTTTCTCCAGTACATCTACAGTATAAATTTTCTGAAATGCAGTGATTGGAACTGAACACAGTACTCAAGGTATGGTGGCACCATTGAGTGATAATGGGAGGCATTATGACATTCTCCGTTTTATTCACCATTCCCTTCCTAATAATTCTTAATATTCCATTTGCTTTTTTGACTGCTGCAACATGCTGAGCTGAGGATTTCAGTGTATTGTCCACTATGATGCCTAGGTCTTTTACTTGGGTGGTAACTCCTAATATGGAACCTAACATAGTGTAACTACAGCATGGGTTATTTTCCTATATGCATCACCTTGCACTTGTCCACATTTAAATTCATCTACCATTTGGCTGCCCAATCTTTTAGTCTCGCAACGTTCTCCTGTGATTTATTACTATCCGTTTGTGATTTAACTACTCTGAATAATTTTTTGTTATCTGGAAATTTGATCACCTCACTCGTCGTTCCCCTTTCCAGATATTTATAAATATGTTAAAAAGCAACGGTCCAAGTACAGATGCCTGAGGCACTTCACTATTTATCTCTCTCCACTGAGAAAACTATTTAATGCTATTCTATGTTTCCTATCTTTTAGCCAGTTTGCAATCCACAAAAGTACTTTGCCTCCTTTCCCATGACTTTTTCATTTTCTTAGAAGCCTCTCATGGGGGTCTTTGTCATATACCTTCTGAAAATACAAATGCAGTACATCTACCACTGACCACAAGAATCTGGAATATCTGGGAGCCATGCAGAATATGAACTCCTGGCAAGCTCACTGGTCACTTTTTTTCTCCTAATTGTCTCGTCTTACAGGCTTAACCACCAGAATAGCAAGGCAGATGCTCTATGTCTTAGGGAAGCAGAGATGTTGCAGGAGTCACTGGCAGCTACCCTGATCCTTTGTCTAGTTAACATTATTCTCCATCACTAAGCAGGACTGAAATAGCCATGAGACACGGTTATGTCATGTGATGATGCCGAGTGGACCCATCTGTCCAAGCTTGGTAAAAGGTTTACTGAGCATGCCCAAGTTTTTGAATGGATATGTGACCCTTTATCTTGAGAATTTTTCTATCTTTATTCTGTTTTATTGCAATACTTTTTTTCCAAACTCTGTTCCCTGGGCAGCCCCTCAACTTCACTTTTAAGTGCTACCAAAAAACAAAAAGATCTGTTTCCTAGCGTGTAGCAGATGGACTCAAGACCAGTGGGGTATAGTGTACTCCTGATAGCAGTTGGAGACGGATCAGATTTCAATCTGACGTCAGCCCCTAGTACATATACCCCTGCAGGAAGTGCAGCTCTTCAGTATTTTCCGTCTCCATAGCAGTTAGGGACTATCTGCACGCTCTCACAGCGTTAGAACAAATTCAACGAAGAAAACCCAAATTCGGAAGAAAACCTACCTCTGAAGACGAGCCCCGCTCTCCTGTGGTGATACCCTCTGGTCCCTCCCCCAGTTGAGAATTCCCGAGGTGATTTCCGTGGTCCCTCGGAGGAGGCCGAATCGCGGCGAGGACCTAGCCCCCGATCTCGGGCATGGCTGAGAGGCAGCGGGTACACCCTCGAGAGCGGCGGTGAAGGTATTTGCCCTCTTCCCCCCGCAGCCAGAGACCGCCCGGAACAAAACTGGGAAGCGCCGAAGACCAGGTAAGGTAGAAATCTTCAGCATAGACTCCGGTCTCCGAGGTTCGAGGAGTCGCTCAGGTTGCCGGCCGGGACCAGGGCCGCCGGGTTGATCCTCCCTAGCAGGGCCAGGCCCTGGTCAGTTCTAAGGGTCCTCCCACGTGGAGACCCTCCAAGGTGGTCGCCATATTGGCCCTATTCGCCGCTCTGTCCGCCGTCTCGATCCGGACGCACAAGGCCAGCTAGGCGCACAAAATACATGTGCGCATAAAGTTACACGCAAAAGGGCCATGTGCGCATAAGATATACGCGCATTGCACGCCTACCGGGCTGAGCACGTACCTACGACTTGGGCGCACAACTACGCGCACAACCCGCATGCACATCTTAGATGCGCCGGAGAGCATAAGGGTTTACGCGCCTATAGCCGTGGCACCACCGGAAACGGAGATCAAGGCTCAAGGCCTCTGCCCAGCATGCATATCAGAGCAGTACAAAGTGAGATGCCAATGCCCTGGGAGATCCAGTCCAGGGCCAGTCCCACCCAGGGCCAAGTTCTAGCTCCTCAGTGAGTACCCCAGACCTAGCAAATTCCAGCAGGACGCCCCTTAGCTTGGACCCAACATCTATCTCATGGGTGGAATTCTTCAAAGGGCTACACACCTTCGTCCACATGCAGACGGAACCTCTGGCCAAACAGCCACAGCTTCCACCAGAGGACCTTTATGCCCCAGGCCCCTCTAGGCCTAGACACGTTTCCACCGTCCAGAAGCCCCACCTATGGGGACACAGACAACTCTGAAGAGGAAGCAGAGCCCCTAGAACAGGGGGAACTCTCCCCGGGGATAGAGCCTCACCGAACCATGAGGCACTTCTTCACCAAGGACGAGCTCCCTGACCTGGTCACCCACAGCCTGAAGGAGCTCGCTATCCCGGGCGCAAGTGCTTCGGGGGAGCCTAAGACGAATCCCCTGCTAGATGGCCTCCGCCAGACCTCCCGCCATTTTCCTCTGTTACAAGCCGTCCAGCAGCTGATCGACCTGGAATGGAGTGCTCCAGAGTCCTCATTCAAAGGGGGACGAGCTATGGCAGCCATGTACCCCCTGGACCCGGCGACCAAAGACCTTCTGACATGCCCAAAAGTGGATGCCATGGTCTGCGCAGTCTCAAAGCGCACTACTATCCCAGTGGAGGGAGGAGCAGCGCTCAAAGATGCTCATGACCGGCGCCTGGAATCCATCCTTAAACAGTCCTTTGACGTCGCCGCTATGTCCCTACAAGTAGCGGCCTGCTGCACTGTAGTGACACGTGCCTGCCTCTCTAAGACAAGGAGCAACACCCCTGGAGAAGCCATGGAGCCAGCAGTATCATTCCTTGTGGATGCTGCTTCCGATCTGGTGCGCACCGCAGCTAGAGGAGTGTCATCAGCTGTGGCTGCCAGGAGACAACTCTGGCTCCGAAGCTGGTCGGCCGACGCATCTTCCAAAACGCGTCTCACAAGGATGCCCTTCAAAGGATCCCTCCTGTTCGGCAGCGAACTAGAGAAACTGGCCAACAAATGGGGCGAGTCCCCATTGCCGCGCCTACCGGAGGACAGGCATAAGAAAAACCAGTGACCCTTCCCCTGGTCCTCCAGGGGCAGAGGTTCACAGTGCTTCAATCCATACAGAAGCAACTATCAAGTGTCCCGCCCTGTGGGCAGGAACCAGTCCTTTCGGAACAAGCACAACAAGAGGGGAACCAGCTCGGGTCCAGGCCCCAGCCACACTCCACAATAAGATTCAGCCGACCCGAAGAAGCCATAGGGGGCAAACTAGCCCTCTTCTACCACAGATGGGTCGAGATAACTTTGGACAAGTGGGTCCTAGTCATTATTTGGGAGGGGTACTACCTGGATCTCCTACGAACCCCTCCGGACAAGTTCGTGGAATCCCCCTGCCACGACCTCTCCAAGAGGGTGGCAGTGGAAGCTACACTGACCAGACCACTGGCTCTCGAGACCATAACCCCAGTGCCTCCACAAGAAATAAATACTGGGCATTATTCCATTTATTTTATCGGCCCATCCTGGACCTCAAGTCGGTCAACCGCCACCTGAGGATTCCCCGCTTCCACATGGAAACCCTACACTCAGTAATAAGGGCTATACAACTGGGAGAGTTTCTCACATCCCTGGATCTTTCGGAGGCCTACCTACACATCCCAATTCATCAGGAACACCAGCGCTTCCTACGCTTCAAAATCCTGGACCGTCACTACCAGTTCCGGGCACTACCCTTTGGGATAGCCACAGCACCCCAGACGTTCACCAAGATCCTAGTGGAGGTGGTGGCAACACTGAGGAAGGAAGGAATCCTCGTACACCCTTACCTAGACGATTGGCTGATCAGGGCGAAATCCCCAGAGGAAAGCCACCAAGCAACCAACAGAGTCAAAACTCTACTGGAGAGCCTAGGATGGGTGGTCAACACAAACAAAAGTCTGCAGCCCTCACAGTCTCTAGAATACCTAGGAGTCTGATCGACACCGACACCAAAGAAGACAAGGTCAGCCTGACTCCCACGAGGAGATCAAAACTGAGGACCCGGTTACAAATCCTGCTGAGCGAACCCCACCCCACAGCATGGGATTACCTGCAAGTCCTCAGTCTGATGGCATCCACACTGGAAGTAGTGCCATGGGCACGAGCTCACATGAGACCCCTACACCGCTCGCTTCTATTGCGATGGATCCACTGTCTCAGAACTATGCCATACGTCTGTCACTCCCGGGCAGAGTCCGGACCCAGCTACGGTGGTGGCTGCAGGCCAGCCACCTGAGCCAGGGAACAAGACTATCTTCACCAACCTGGACCCTGCTCACCACAGACGCCAGCCTACGAGGATGGGGAGCACACTGCGAGGGGCTAACTGCCCAAGGGTAGTGGGACGCAGAAGAGTCGGGATGGAACATCAACCGACTAGAAGTGCGGGCAGTCAAACTAGCCTGCCTACGGTTCGTCCACAGACTCCGAGACAAAGTGGTCAGAGTAATGTCGGTCAACTCCACAACAGTGGCCTACATCAACCGCCAGGGGGGAACCAGAAGTCAACAGGTGTCTCTGGAAATAGACCCCCTAATGTTGTGGGCGGAAGTAAATCTCCAGGAGATCTCGGCCGTCCACATCGCCGGGAAAGACAACATCACGGCGGGCTACCTCATCAGAGAAAGTCTAGACCTAGGAGAATGGAAGCTGTCGACCGCAGCATTCCAAATGATAGTGAACCGGTGGGGGACACCAGACATGGACCTTCTGGCAAACCGGGCCAACGCCCAAGTACCCAGGTACTTCAGCCACAGGTGGGAACCTCAGTCCCAGGGGATCGATGCCCTGGTACAGACATGGCCACAGGGGGGCTCTTTTATACGCCTTCCCGCCGTGGCCCCTATTGGGCGCAATCATTCACAAGATACAGCTACACAGGGGACTAGTACTTCTGGTGGCCCCGGACTGGCCAAGAAGACCGTGGAATGCAGACATGAGAAGACTCCTGGCAGGGAACCCCTGCCACTGCCTCCACACAGAGACCTGCTTCAACAAGGACCGATCCTCCACAAGGATCTAGCTCAATTCTCTCTTACGGCTTGGCCATTGAGAGGGCTCGTCTGAGAAAGCAGATACTCGGGGGCTGTAATCGACACCCTACTCTGAGCACGCAAGTTCTCCACATCTTTAACGTACATAAGGATTTGTAGAGTATTCGAAGCCTGGTGGAAAGACCACGACATCATACCACGCTCAATTAAAGTTCCTGTGATCCTGGAATTCCTGCAGACTGGGCTACAGAAGGGTCTGTCCCTCAGCTCCATCAAGGTACAGGTGGCCGCATTGTCATGCTACGGCCCCAAGAGCGAGGGCAACAGCATAGCTTCTCACCCGGATGTTTCACGCTTCCTGAAAGGAGTCAAACACATCCGCCCACCACTAAAGTGGCCGGTACCTCTTTGGCATCTCAACCTGGTCCTGGATTTTCTAGCAGGAACCTCGTTCAGACCCCTTCGAGGTCTGTCCCTCCACCTATAACGTTAAAGACAGCATTCCTGCTGGCAGTCTGTTCAGCCCGCTGCATTTCAGAACTACAAGCACTGTCCTGCCGTGAGCCGTTCCTCAGGCTCACCCCGGGAACCATCCAGCTACGCACGGTCCCTTCGTTCCTTCCCAAAGTGGTGTCGCACTTCCATCTTAACCAAACCATCTCGCTACCATCGCCAGATGAGTCGAAGAATTTGGAAGAAGCTCGTAGTCTACGCTACCTTAACATCGGCAGACTCCTATGCAGATACCTGGAAATGTCGGAACCCATACGAAAAACGGACCACCTATTCATCCTCCACAGCGGGAAGAGACAAGGGGAAGCGGCCTCGCGGGCAACCATAGCCTGCTGGATCAAGGAAGTTATCAAGGCGGCCTACGTAGAAGCAGGCAAGCCACCGCCTCTACAGATCAAGGCCCATTCTACTAGAGCCCAGGCAGTGTCCTGGGCAGAAACCAGAATGTTGTCACCCGCCGAGATTTGCAGGGCGGCGACATGGACCTCCATCCATACCTTCTCCAGATTCTAACGCCTGGATGTTCAGGCTCGGGAGGACACGGCATTTGCAAGGGCAGCTCCCACCCGGTTCGGGAGTAGCTTTTATACATCCCATTGGTCCTGAGTCCATCTGCTACATGCTAGGAAATGGAGAAATTACTTACCTGATAATTTCGTTTTCCTTCGTGTAGACAGATGGACTCAGCATCCCACCCTTGGCTGCCGTTACGTATGGAATTTCGAATGATACAAGGGTAAGCCATGCTTTCCTTCACTTTGGACACCCATCCTACCAGGTGCCGACGCTTTCCGGTTGAGGGCACTGGCGGTCTCCAGCTATAGCCAATTCAACCAGATCAAGTTAATCAAGTTATAAAGTTTAACCAAGTTATGAAGTTATTCAAGTTAAACAAATTAGTCAGTCACACATATATCCACAATGCTTTTCGAGGAGAATACTGAAGAGCTGCACTTCCTGCAGGGGTATATGTACTAGGGGCTGACGTCAGATTGAAATCTGATCCGTCTCCAACTGCTATCAGGAGTATACTATACCCATTGGTCCTGAGTCCATCTGTCTACACTAAGGAAAACAAAATTATCAGGTAAGTAATTTCTCTATTTTGATTTTTTTTAGATATCATAGAAACATAGAAATGATGGCAGAAGAAGACCAAATGGCCCATCCAGTCTGCCCAGCAAGCTTCACACATTTTTTCTCTCATACTTATCTGTTTCTCTTAGCTCTTGGTTCTATTTCCCTTCCACCCCCACCCAGTCAGGAGAGAAGTTCAAAAAGAAGCCGATGATCAGCGGCTTCAAGCCCTGTGTCTGAATGCAAAATATCCACCACCGCTGCTCATGAGGTCTGTTACAAATATTTGCACCCTGACAATAATATGGCAGATTGTTACAATTGTGGATGGATGTTTCCCAGGACCCAGCAATCACAAGCTTGGAAGATGCAGGATCTCTAAAGGGTACTTAAGGAGAAGTGTGCCGTTGAGAATAGTCATAGGCATTGAGCCTTCTCCAGCTCTTGTTGTGCAAGTTGAGCAAGGTTTCCTTCCATCACTGCTTTGCAGTAAAACCTTCCCCTCATATAGTGCTGGGTCTCAGATTCTCTACAGGTAGGGAGTTGAGAAAAGCACTGATGTGCTCATTGCAGGAGGAATCATGGATGTTGGTGTCTAAATGGAGCTCATTTCCAAGGTGTGGAGCTCTTCAGATCTGAAGGGGAAGAAGCTGCATGCACCAGGGCTGGTAGCTGTCAGTTGGCGCCATATCAGAAGTCTGTTATGGTATGGAATACTTTTTCTTCCCAGATCCTGGCATGTCCAGGGCCCAGTCAGTAGCTTTTTCGCAGAGTGTGTATTGTACAGTACCGTTGGCGCGAAAGCTTGAAATGCAGGCACCAGTTTAGTCTGTTACCCATGGTATCGACATAGAAGGCACCAGAGAAGGTTTTGCTGGCACGGACACCTCGGCTTCAGCAGCAGAAACTGTCTAAATCCAGAGCCCTGCATTTTAGCTTTACTTCTCCGGATAGAGGGGAAACCTATTTGGGTCTCTGAAGAGGATGTCTCTTCTCTTACTCTAGACCAGCGAGCACATCAGCCAGTAGACCTAGCTTACTGAGTTGATGAAGAATTTTTTTGCCTCCCAAGATCAGGAGAGGTGCTTTTGGAGACTGTCCTATCCAAACTGGGTAAGGTATTCCCTCAAACAGAGGTTCCCATCAGCTGTACGCCCAGGCATAGCCATACAGAAGAGTTGCTAACCACAATCAGACAAGCCTTCTCCTGCGGGTGGGGAGTCTCACTCTGAGCCAGAGGACAATCATCATCTTGTCACGATTTCCCATGGAAAATTTGCTATCAAGTTTGGAATTTGAGAATCAACATATTCCAATACTTTCTGTAGTTTTTCGATTTAACCTTGGGCCCATCTCTTTCTATGAAACCTCATATTAAAACAATAGTCTGTTTCTGATTTGCAAAACTACAACTATGTCACCTAAAGCTACTTTTTAATCACTCTGACTTTTGTACAAAGAAGCTTTTGCAGCTCTTTAGGAAATCCCCAGTTAATAGAGCATCGCACGAACAACCTTTGTTTTATTAAATAATTGTTTTAACTTTGTTTGTTCTTTTATATTTATGTATGTGTCAATTAGAATCCACCCCAAACAGTGGAAGGCGCAGGATATAAATATATCAAATAAATAAGGGGGTTTGGGCTTTGTCCAAGGCAATAGGATCTCCACACCGGATGTTCTCGTCATCATCGGAATCATGGATCAATGTCTCACACTGCCTGGGTTGGAAGAAAGTTCAACAGGAATTCTGTTGGACCCCTTGCTGGAATTACTGTAACACTATTCACCGTCTGAGAAGGTCTGTTGTTCTAGGTTCCTAGACAAATTGGTAAAGTCAGTAAACTTTAAAGTCAGGAAGCTAGCATCTCCAAGAATGGAGATTTCTGAACTTTTATAGCTCCTACAGACACCTTGTGGACTCGCCAGTGATCCCTGTACACACATTACTCCAAGATCTCTGATCCAGGATGTAGCAAGACCCCACCATGTCCCTGCCAGTAGCAAGAAAACCAGATCCAAAGTATAGGGTGCAACCGAGCTCCTGGTTTTGATGTAGTGCAGCTTCCACTCCATTCAATAGTGGTGGAGTCAGCTCTCAAGCGAGAGGTAAGGACCCAAAGCTGCTAAACTCCTTTGAGAAAAAAGTTTTCAAAGTTCCATGCCAAGTTCTCATATAGCAGCGCACCAGCTGTATATGGTTCATTATTTACATGAATATGTTAAGAAGCTGAAACCACAGAGTCCTTAGATTCAGAACAGGCTACAGTTTGTAAGATGGTAGAAGCTTCTTAGTATTTATATGGTATCTAGTATGCTCGATTTATGAAGCTTTCGACACTGCAGTGAGGACTTTGTCAGCCACTATTGAGGCCTCTAATCTGGCTTGGCTACATGCCAGCAATCTGAGAGAAGACGTCTATGATCAACTGATGGACATCCCTTCTTTAGAGGTCAGCTTGTTCAGGGACAAAGTCAAGGAGACTGTAGCTCAGATTAAGAATCATCAAGCTGCTATTCAGTCTGTGTCGATGGGAGGAGTTGACTAACCTGCTCCCAGGTGCCAATACTTCTCTTTATAAGCAAGTATTCTTTCAGAGATGGTCCTTCAGCTCTTACCAGTGACTCTGATTCACCCTTGCCTTACAGCAGCAACAACTTCCTGTTACGGGGTGGCAAAGGGAAAGGCGTCAACCTAAAATCCTGCAGCAACCACAGGTAAAGCCTGACCCAGTTTTTGACACATCTCAAGCCTGATTCCCTACTACCTCAGGTGGGGGAGGGATGGTGGTCCAGACTTTTTTCTTAGAATGGAAAAAGATCACCAAGGATTGCTGGGTCCTGAAAATTGTGGAGTGTAGTTACTGCTTGTATTTCTCTTATTTACCCTCGACCTGGTGTTTTTCAGCCTTCAGTTCAGAACTGTCTTAGAAAGCATGTCTTCATCTTGAGGTGGAATCTCTTTCAACAGAGAGTGATAGTTTGTTCCTCCCCAGGAACAAGGGCAGGGATTTTTCCTGTCGATAGCAGAGCTGAATTAGCCATGCTGTCATGGTAACTGTCAATCAGGGCCTGGGAGGTGGAACTTCCAAAGCAGAAGTCAGAGCTTTGCTCTGTGCGGTTGTGCGTGAGTTCCTGCGCAGGAAACAGAATCTCCTCAGTCTGTTTCTTTCTGCGTGCGGAACTTCACTCTCCTCAATTGTTTTGAACTTTGAAGAAGGTGATGTCGAAGAAATTGATCCTCCCTGTAGCTGTTCCCTTGAGTTCATTAAGTCTGGCTGCTGCCTACACTTTCTTGTTCAGCCTATTGAGAACGACAGTGATATCGGGTGAAGACTCTTCCCAGATGCCTCGTGTGATAGACTGTCTCCCTTGACACCATACTGCACTGAGGGAGGTTGAGGCCCTAGTTCCATCTGCATAACTTTCTTACTCCCACTGGAGTGGGAGCTCCATGACAGTTCTCCGAGCTCAGCACCCCTTCAGTTAAAGTTCATCTCATCGCCATTGTGGCCTAACACTAGCAGGTGGAAGGGTTTGCCCCCCCCCCCCCAATATCTCTCCACTCTTTTTAATATCAAAGGTCATGAAAAGACTGGCATCCCAAGCCTCTGGTTAGCAAACATCCAATGCCTTGGGACCTCAACATGATCTTTGCTCAGCTCATGAATTCTCCCATCGAACTTCTCGAGTTGGTGAAATTGAGGTTTCTCGGGTGGAAAGTGTTGTTTCTTGTAGCCATCTCTTCGGCACGAAGAGTAAGCAAATTTACAGACATTGGTTTTCTAGTTGCCGAATCTGCAGTTTTCTGACAACAATATGGGTCTTCATACTCTCACTAAATTCCTTCCAAATGTAATGCCCACATTCTACATCAAACAAACTGTTGTACTGCCAACTTTCTTTCCAAGACTATTTTATATACAAAGGAGAATGGACATTTAAGAGAACCCTGGCATACTATTTAAAAAAGACTCAGTCTCATCATCAAGCTTCTCAGCTATTCATGTTCTTTGGTCCCAATAAGTTGGGAAAGACAATTGCCAGTAGACTAGCAGACTGTATAGTACATTGTCATGTACTGGCAGGTTTACAGAGTACAGACCCTGTCGAGGCTCATCAGGTAAGAGCCATGGTGACTTCAGTGGCTCATCTCGGGGCCATTTCCATGGAAGACATTTGCATGGCTGCAACTTGATCATCAATTCACACCTTTACATCACACTATTGTCTGGATGACATGCCCTAAAGAAACAGTAATGTTTGACACTTTGCTGCCTCTGTTCATTCAGTAGCTCACTCTCTTCTTGATAGTTGGGTTGTCTTTTTCACTAATTGCTTTGCAATACAACTCTCAGCTTGGGACTCGCCATGCATTATAGTTGACTCATGCCTGCTTGTCAATAGAGAAAGCAAATTTGCTTAACTATAAACAAGGTTTTCCGTAGGAGCAGGATGAATTATCCATGCTTAATACTCTTTCACCTTCCTGGAGAGTTGACCACTTAGCTTAAGTTCTGGAAGAGACTTGAGGGGCTCATGAGGTAGCATGTGTGCGTGGGAATTCCCGCACTTGCTCAGTAAGACTTTTAAAGAGCTCTGTGAGCTGGGTACATTGGTACTGTCAGATAGTGTAACCAATACTCTATGGCTGATTCAGACATGTCTTTGAAGAAACTTGTTTATAAATAAGCATACTTACTTTCTTTAAGTTAATAAGCTGTGGACTCAATTTAAAAGTTTTATTCAAATGCATGGTGCTTGCATATCAGATTTATGCACTAGAAAAGCCTTATTTATTAAGTCGGATTGACCACTTATTTCTTATTTGGAAAAGAGTATTTCTTATTTGGAAAAGGCTGGTACACATTGAAAGAAAACAATACAAATATGATTAGAAAGTCAACTGACTGTTTATAAGCTGTTTTTCAATAATACAGTAGAAATATTTTTCCTCTTGAATTATTAAAAAAATAGATATTTCTGATGGTTTAAATTTTTACTACTGAAGTAGAAAATTCCTGGTCACCTAAAAATTGGACCCTACTACTGGCTAGGTCCAGGTGGAGCTGCTGCCAGTGCTGTGATCTGGTTTAGGAAGAGCAGCTTCCACTAAGGCTGCCACTACTGAGGCTGGGCCTGAGGGAGGAGATGCCACCACTACAGTTAGGCCTGGGTGAGGAGCCAGTGTCACTGTGGATGAGCACAGGAGAGTCACTGTTGCTGCCAATACTAAAGAGAGGCTAGAAGAGAGAGAAAATAAAAACAAAACAAAGGAACAAAAAATAAATTTGTAAAATAGACAAAATGAGCAAAAAAAAAAAAGAGAAAACAAACTCAGAAAGTAAGAAAAAAAAACCTGAAAAAAGAAGTCCAAATTGGAAACAAAACAAATAACAGAGCAAAAAAGCACAAAAAGTTAAAAAAAAACAAAACAACTTTTGTCCTGTCTCCTAAAAGAAATATGGGCAGCTGTCCAAGTTTGCTAATAAAATAATTACTTTTCCTATTTACGATGCTAATTTTCTTTTTTTTTTTTTTTTTTGCAGTCTGATATATTCCTCTTGCTTCTTTGGCCTTCCATTTCAATGAGACCTGGCCTCTATAGGGCAATGGTGCCATGAGCCTTCATAAGTATCCGGAGTTGTTTGGCTTAGCCATTGCGCTAGCAGTTATTGATCAAGAGCCACAGATCACAGCTTGCTCTGGAATTCAGGATACATGTACCTAAAATTTGTCAAGTGGTGTCACTGTTGAGTGATAGCTGAGATTCCCTCCACCCCTCATGAGGGTGGGGGACTGTGAATGCTGCTTCCAGGGCCTCCTCAGACTGTCAAATACTGGAAACTGAGCCTGGGAATCAAACCAGGGTCTTATGGCAGGATGCAGCCCTGCTGCTGAGCCACTGGGCCAATCTCCAAATGTATTAAAGCAGCTATACCCCATACAGAAACATTTTAATGTGCTTTCAGATGGGATATCCCTACTGTACAAGGTGAAGAACTATTGGAACATCTTTTCCTAAAACAATCCATCTTTAATGGAAAACACAGCACCTGTGGAATTAGCATGGAAACAAAATTGATGGCAAACCCATGGTTTTCCTTTCCTGGTTTTGTTTCTTTTTGTTTTGCCTAGGACCACAATTTGGGTTCTTTTGATATAACTACTAATTTGTAACTGAGGAAAGACAAAAAGAAGAGGAAATGAAAAACTAGGGGTTACTTAGTTATTGTTTTGGCTCCAGATTAAATTAATAGAAAAAAGCAAATGACTATGTTGATGGTAATGTCTCTGTACAGGTTGTTGGTGAGTTCTTACATAGAAAATTGTGTCATAATTTTGGAGACAATATTTCAAAAAGGGCATAAGCTGGAAGCAGCTCAGAGAGAAGCTACCAAAATTGTGTCAGTCTTCAGCAAAAATGTGAGATGAGACTTAAGGATCTAAGTAGATATACACGAGAGGGAAACGGGTAATGTATGAAAGAGACATTCAAATACTTTGCAGGTATAAATCAAGCACAAGAAGCAAACTTGCTTCAGAGGAAAGTATGGTCTAGAGCAGGGATACCCAGCTCTAGACCATACCATGTAGGCCAGACCTGGCATACATATCTTGTCATCCCAGCCCACCATGCTTTTAGATACCATGTTTGGATCCGGTGCATGGAAGAAGGGTGTTTTGTTTTTGTTTATTTTATGTGTGGCAGTAGAAAGACTGGTTGGTTTTCTCATACCTTGCCAGCAGAGCAACAGCCAACTACACATATGCTGGTGAAGAGTGCCGATGATGAGAATGCCAAGCCCCAATCAGCATAAGGGAAGGGGTGCGTGAGAGAAGGGAGAGGAGGGGAGGTGATGAGAGGGGTGTGAAGAGAAAGAAGAGAAGGGAATTGATGGAATAATGATACTCCTTTCCCCTCCACTTATCTATCTCCCTTCCTTGGGGAGCAGGGGAGATGAAGAGGAAAGCAGATAGGGTTCCTGGGGCTGTGGCAATGTTGCCAGCTTCCGAGATGTCTAGAAATATTATTACTGGCATGTTATCTGCCAGACCCCTGGGAAACAGTCCCCTCCCTTTCCCAGCATTTCAAATCATTCAAATGTCCAAAAATCCTCCCCACCCCCTAGCTCTCTCAATGATTTGAAATGTCGTACATAAGCCCTTCTCTTGAAAAATTTGGGACCCCTGCTGTAGAGCAAGTGGTAACAGTACACTCGAGCAAAATTTGGAAAATATTTCTTCCCAGTGGAGGTGGCGGAAACAAATACAGCAACAGAATTAAAGAAAGCATGACAAGCACATAGAATGTCTAGTGGTAGGAGATCAAATGGGAGCTGAGAATTGACTGGGAGTGAGGTGAACTTTTATAGGCCTAATGTTCATTTCCAATATCATATTCTATGACAGCAATAGGAACAGAATTGTGGAAGGTTACAGTATTGCAAACAATTCACCCCTCATGCCAGAGAGGGGTAGAGTCAGGGGGTAAGGAAGTTAGGACCAAACAAAGAGCGGATAATAGAAGCATGGCCTAATGATACTGCAGGCCATGGGATAGCTGAGTTAGTAGCAGCAGGCTACAATTCCTCAGAAACTGGGTGAGAGCGAACAGGTTGGGTGCTGTCCAGCAAGTCCATGGGGACCTAGAAGGCTGGTTGTACAGCTAACAGCTGTGCTAGTTTTGGCAGCTTCTAGATTATTACAAGGCTTTGAGGTAAAACATGTAGGGGGGTGCTGAATGTTGGATTAAGAATAAGATCTTAATGCTTAGGATGATAGAGACCCAGTGAGGAAGTAAAAAAGTGGTTTGGCTAAGAAATGATAGCCTACCAGCAGTCAAGCTTCTATGGCTGGTATCTGAAGATATCCTTACAGTGTGGTACTATTGGGCAGACTGGATGAGTCTGTTAGTCATTTTCTGCAGTCATCTGCCATGTTGTTATATGGATATGAGCTTTAGCTATTCCACTCGGTCCAGAGTGTGGCTACTAAAATGATCAGTGGTCTTCATTGTATAGCATATGGGGATAGACTTAAAGATCTAAACATGTATACCCTGGAGTACAGGCAAGATAGGGGAGATATGATGGAGACATTTAAGTATCTCAAAGGTTTCCATGCACAGGAGTTGAGCCTCCTTCAGCGGAAAGAAGGCTTTAGAAAAAGCGGGTCATGGGATGAGGGTGAAAGAGAGTAGACTCAGGAGTAATTTCAGGAAATATTTCTTTACAGAGAGAGTAGTGGATGCATGGAACAGCCTCCCAATGGAGGTGGTGAAGATAAAAAAATGATATCTATCTGAGTGAGTTATGGGAATTGCAAGGGCTAAATAAATTGGATGAATGGGCAGACCAGATGGCCGTATGGTCGTCTTCTGCTGTCATCTTTCTATATTTCTAATTTGCAGTACCTGAATAGGTAAGAAACCCTTGTCTTTAAACTTGGGTGTATCTCAAATAATGGAATGTCTTGAACTATTATGTGATGGGAATCTTACAATAATCCTTAGTATAGTAAGCAGGGAATATTCTACTCATGACTAACTTGAACTTTTCTGTGAGTAGGAGGCACTTCTACTTAAAAAGAAATATCAGTTTGTTTTCTCACCTCTTCATCTATTTTTAAATTCGAATCCATCAAATGTTCATGTTTTCCTATAGAGAGCATCTGTGATGCACTAGATTTTGAGAATACATAATTATTCCATATTTTTGAGCTCTTGTAATTTGAAATGTTGGCGTATTATTTATTTAACTTATAAACCACTTGCTGGAAATGAAAACCCTCTGTACCTCGGTATATCAGCTGCAAACAGAGAGAGGCTCATTGAATGCTTCAAGAAACCTTCAAACAGATGTTGAGGAAACTTGTTGGCAAAGATGGCAAATATTGGGATTCGTTGTTCTACATATTATTTGCTATCCAAGAGGTTCCCCAAAGCTCAACCAATCTTCTCTCTGTTTGAACTACTGTATGGGAGAAGACTAAGGGGAATCTTCAGTGTAGCCCAGGAAACCTGGAAAGAGGAACTAAACCCAGGACAGAACATGGTTTTTATGTAATCTAGATGTAAGCGCGGTTAAGGAAAGCTGGCAAAGTCACCTGCAGATGTTTGGAGAAAGTTCAAGCTACTGTAGCCCGGGAGTATAATTGGCCTTCTGTATACTGTCTTCAGAAAGCAAATTGCTATCTTGCCAGCAAGGCCATTATGAGATCATAGAGAAGAGAGGTCCTGTGGACTACAAGGCGGCATAGCAAGACAGAAGAGGGTCTATATCTGCCATGTGAACCTGCTAAAGAAGTGAGTCGTGCCATGCTCAGGCTTCTTCCAAGGAGAGGACTTCAGCCTCAAAATCCTGCTCTCTCCTGGACTGCTACGAGTCTCTTGAGGGACCAGCTTTCAACATCACAGAAGGAGGATTTGGACCAGTTGGTAAATCCAAACAAAGATGCCATCTCCAGTGTTCCTGGGTGAACTTATCTCATTAGCCACAATATTGTCACACTCCCAGGAGTAGTGGTTTGACAACAGCCTTACTGGATCCTAAAAGCCAGTCATTGCGCTGTAGAGACTGAGGTGAAGGAGATGCTCCACTTCGGAGTAACTGAAGAGTTAAGCAATGATTGGTTTTCACCTATCTTGCTTGTTTCCAAGCCAGAAAGCAGCATCTACTTCTGCATTGATTTTCCAGAAAGTCAACAAAATCTTGAAACTGGAAATATATGCAATATCCCCAAGAGGATGAGTTCATTGAGAAGCTGGGGACTGCCTAGTTTATATCCATGTTTGGCCTAGCGAATGAATACTGGCAGTTGCTCCTAATTCTGGCAGCAAAAGAGAACTTTGCTTTCTCTACTGCTAGAAAACTGTTTCAATTCACAGCCCTGCCCTTTGGAATTTAGGGGGCACCCAGTATGTTCCAGCACTTGTGTGATCATTTCCTACACCCTTATGGTGGGTTTGCTGCAGCATACCACTATGATGTTGTGGCTATACCAGAGACTGGAGAACCCATCTAAAGCAGCTTCAGCCTTTGGAAAGCAGTGCTGACAGCTGAACTAAAGAAGTACCTATTAGTGGCCATCATGTGTAATGTTTGGAGTATTTCCTAGGAAAGGGGCAAATCCAATGGCAGGCATGGAAAATAGAAATCATCGAATGAGTACCTGTTCCCTGGACCAAGAAAAAGGCGAGAGCCTTTTAAGGGCTGGTAGGATATTGTCAGGTTTATCCTCAGTTTCACAGAGAGAGCCAAGGCCCCAGAGAGGTTTAATTGGTCCACAGAGTTGGTAGAACCTTCCAGGAGTTGAAGTATGTTCAAAGCCAGTCCTAATGAGCCTGGACTTTTAATAGGCAGTTCATTGTGCAGATGGACTCCTCAGAAGTTGGTTTAGGAGGAATACTGGTGGACATTAAAAATCACCTAGACTCTAATTTCAACTGAAAAAATACTTTCATTTGTAAATAAACAGAAAAGTAGCAAACAAACACCTGCTTACCTCAGCAGTGCTACAGCAAATGTCAGGCATTCAAATGTACAGGGTTTTGGCACGGATCCTGGTGTTTCCTTATCTTGTCCTGGGCCTCTCCCTGCCTTATCCTGGACTTTTATTCCTCCCCCTTCCCCACCCCGGGGAAATGCCTTGTGACCTTGGTTCTCCCTCTGGGTATTTAAAGTATACCGGGTTAGATAGATAGTGCCAGTCCTTTAAGGTATTCTAGGGTTTTACTCTCTAGATCCCTTCACATATCCCACCTCAGCTCAACCTTCTTGGGTATTAGGGATACCTTCTGGGAAAGGAGGTTCAAAATTATTTTACTTTTTTGCACAGTGTTATAGCTGGTGGGTCGAAGGATTGGAGGGTTAAAAACTACTGTATTACCCAACCGTTTGTCTCCTTATTTCAGGTATCCAGACAAAAAGTTGGTGGTCAGTTACCTAGAGTGAATTTTCTTCCCAGCAAATAATACCAAAATGCCTCTAATGACTATTTTACTGTCGCCTCCTCAGTTACTGAGTAACATCTCTCTCCCGGAGAGTCTAGTGCTATGGCCTGTGGGCAGAGGGGAGAACAGAAAGACACAGAAGGAAATGATAGGGAAGCAAGAAGGCCCAGAAGCACCGATCAGCAATGCTATGGAATCAGGAGAGCAGGAAGAGGCAAGTGCCAATGGTGCTGAGGCAGTGGCAGGGTAGTGGATACTCCGGTACATCCAAGAAAAAGGCAAGATCCTGAAATTTTATTTATTTATTTATTTTTAATTTTTATATACCGATGTTCCTGTAAAGGATACATATCGCACCGGTTTACAAGGAACTGAACAGTCGCCTCCAGGGCGGAAATACATTAAAACAGTCGCCTCAAGGCAGAATACATTAACACAAGTATACAGGAAAACTATTAAAGAGAACTTTCATAAACTCAATTAAATGTAACTGGGAACCATAAATCAGGAACATATGTACAGAGGTAGGTATATCGTCTGTCGCTTCACCAGATTTTAGCTCTCAGAGAAAGCTTGAGTGAATAGCCAAGTCTTTAGCTTCTTTTTGAATGTCGGAAGGCATGGTTCTTGGCGGAGGTCCGGTGGGAGCAGGTTCCAAAGATGGGGACCTGCAGTGGACAGAGCTCGTTTCCTCAATGAGGTTTTTGTTGGCTGGGTGTGAAGCATGTTCTGGTATGCACTTCTGATTGGTCTATTGGAGATGTGTTGCTGTAGTTGGAAGGATAGGTTGAGGGGGGAGATGTTGTGAAGAGCCTTGTGAATCATCATGAGGGATTTAAATTGTATCCTAAATTTTATAGGCAGCCAGTGAAGATTTTGGAGGATAGGGGTGATGTGATCCCATTTTTTGGTGTTAGTGAGAATTCTGGCCGTCGCGTTCTGGACCATCTGAAGTGGTTTGATGGTGTTGGCTGGCAGGCCCAGGAGGAGTGAGTTGCAATAGTCCAGTTTAGGGAGGATGATAGATTGTAGTACCAAGTGGAAGTCTCGGAAGTGTAGAAGAGGTTTTAATTTTTTTAAGACTTGCAATTTGAAGAAGCAGTCTTTGGTAGTATTGTTTATGAACTTGGTGAAGTTGAGTTGGTTGTCCAGAAGTACACCAAGATCTCTTACTTGTGGCGTGTGGTCGATTGATGTGAAGGAGAGTTGGGTGGAACTAGTTGGGTTGAATAGAGAGCACTTGTCTGGAGCTATTATGAGGATTTCAGTTTTGCTAGTATTTAGCACGAGGTTAAGGCTTGTTAGCATGTTTTTGATTGCCGAAAGGCAGCTGTTCCAGTAAGACCACGTTTTGTGGAGGGATTCCATTATCGGGATGAGGATCTACTTGACACAATTACCACGTACTGTTTGGGAGGTATTCACTATAAAGTCCCTAGCTGCGGAAGAGCATGACTGAAAAGTAATTGGAGCAGAAGTCTGCAAGTTGGGAGTGCTACCCAGGACTTTCAAGTATACCAGCAAAGAAAATTCACCATCTGGGGGAGAAAGCAGCCAGCATATAGCAACATCAGAGTCAAGATAGGAGGTAGTGGTCCTTGGCCAAATTGGCTGAGCAGAGTTGAGGCTCTGTGGCTTCATGGGACTAGAAGTCATCTTCGATGCCTCAGAGGAGTTGGAGACCACTGCACAACTGCATGATGACGCAGCAGGTCAGTAGCATACTATCTCAAAACAAGATCCAATATTCAGGGGTGTTCCCTGTTCTATACTAGGTGGTTAGCCTTGAACGCTCATTTTGCTTGTTGAAAACTGGGGATGGCCCCAAACCTCTGGGGGGAGCAGGTGAAGATGGCACCATGCCCTTGGAGGGGAATAAACTTTGAAAGGAATGTGGCAACTGTTAGCTGATAATTTGGCATAAAGGTGCTGTAACATATACTTACCTGCTTCTTCTTGCTTTAGCAGGTGTGACTGGTGTCTGGTGCACAACTCCGGACAGATACAGGAGGATCAAGTACAGGAGAACAAATACTGCAGCTCTGGGAAATCTGAGGAAGAGGTGGAGTCTCAAGTTCTGAAACTGTTACTGAAGTCCATATTGCTCCTTGCCAGGTCTGGAGCTGGTAGATAGCTCTGAGCTAGGGCTGACAGCAAAGTTACTGCTTTCAGAGATACCACATGTGGGGTCCTGACAGCTAATTTCATTGAGTCCTGGACAGAATCATCAGCCATGAGTTATGAAGGGCCAGACCATCTCTCTGCTTGCTCATCACCAGCACATGAACAACACAGTCCACAGAGGCCTCAGTTGCATTTGTAAACCTGTTGGATTGGAGGTGTTGCCGAAGACCATGGATATTGTGGCAAACTCATGCTATGAACAGACTGACAATGGCCATCTCTGCTCTTGTCCTTTGGCAGGGCTTTGTCACTTTGCGAACATGTAAGCCCTTCTAAGTCCACATCATCCATACCCACAGGAAACTAATATCACAGAGTCTGATTACAGGTCGAATGCCTGACTTCTGCTCAATGGGGACAAGAGGTGACCTACTTACACCCCATTGTTGAAGAGCCAGCAGAATGTGAGCGTGCCTGTGATTCTTCACTGCTGAAAGATTGTCTTTTGCGCCTTCTTATTGTCAATAACTGGCAGGTCCCCCAATGGTCTGCTTTTTTTGCAAACAGTCTTCTGTTACATAAGAGAACGTTATTGTGTTCTGTTGAGACAATTAGCCTGGGCCTGAAATTCCAGGGAAGCAACCACTTTCCCTGCTCTCCTTTGCTGTCTGCCTGTCTCGGTCTCCTCTCTGTCCTTCTCTCCCCTCTTCCTTCTCTCTGTCGATCTCTTATCCTTGCAGCATCCTAAACTTTATCATTTCCCCTCATTTCCAGCCAACAGATGGTTTTTATAGCATGTGCAAAGAGTGCCTAACTTGACATCCAGAGTGAGTGATACATTTTTGGCCATAGTGTGTGGTTGCTAATTAACGCATTGTTTAGTGAATAGGGACATAATTTGTGCAAGCTCTTTATGCCTGCATCTCATTATGATCATTAGCATGCACTACAACACTAAGTTTTACTGTCTGCTTACTAAAGCATTATCATGCTAAGGTATTAGTGAATAGCATAAAACAGAGGTTCCCAGTCTCTCAGAGAATGTGGATCCATTTTCAACTTCAAAAACCTTTGTGGACCCCAACATATTTATGTTTAACTTTTGCTTGGTATAATCTAAGAAATAATGTTATGCACTCCAGAATCATTCTTAATGTATTAAAGTTACTATAAATAATACTAGTCTAAACTGAATAAATAGGGAGGGCAATTGCTCTCTTAATTGAAGGTTGACGCCAACAGTGGCCTCTGCTTCCCACTCCTGCGGCAATGGGGAAAAGGCAGCAAGTTCATGAAGTTTCCGGTTGGCAACTTGGTGCATCCTGGCAGAAAATCAGTACCAAGTAGCTGCAGACCTGCAATCTAATTTTGAAAATTCAGGCCAGCAAGGAAAAGCTGGTATTTTTGTACCTGTGTAGTTTATACCTACTTTGAAGCAGATGCAAAGTACATGTGTGAAAGTATGCATGAGGATTTAAAAATTAAATCCCTGCCATGTACTTTCCATCCCCCAGCCTAGCCCTGCTCTTTTTTCCTTGCAGGTTAAGATATGCATGCTATTCACAGCGCAGGTACTTTTACCCTCAGTAGTAGGGAGCAGCAATTTTCAAAGGGCCTTTTTACATGGGTAAACAGGTATTTACCCACATAAAGAGATTTGAAAATTACCTTCCCTGAAAACTGATCCCCTTTTATACTTTGTGCTTTTCTTTCATACTTTATTATTTTCTTTTATGATTATTACAATACATACAGATATTGATAGTTATACGATAATTTAGATTTTAGAAGAAGCAAAACAGCTTACTTTTTAAAGGGGAGACGGCTTATGAGATCTCCATTTCTATCTTTTGTTCCCTTAAATAATTTTTGCATTTAATGTCATCCACAACAGTCTCTTCATCCTTCCTGTTTGATCTCTGGTAGTCATCTCTCCTTTCTTTCCTCCTGGAAAAAGTAGTCCTCTATCATTCCCTCTTCATCCCTCTCTTTCTACCTCTGGTCCAGCATGATTACTGGGGATCTCTCCTTCTCCTCCCCAATCTCTGGTGTTCTTATCTCCCCTGATAGGCTGCTGTTTACTCTTACTCCCCAGGTCAATCATGGATTCCTGTCTCCCTTTTTATTTTCTTTTTCTTCCTTCATTCCTGTCTCATTCTTTCTGTCTTTCCCCTCAGACTGTCAACTCCAGTCCTATTTCCTCCTATGAGTCATTATACTTACTTTTTTGGTACAGCTGTCCTCTCTTCCCTCTTTTTGAGGCCAGTGGCAAGGCACATGGCAGTAGAGTAGTAACAAAAAACATGGCAGAAAAAGACCAAATGGTCCATCCAGTTTGCCCAGTAAGTTTCTTACTATATAGTAACTGCTGCTCCATGCAGGTTACCCAGAAGCTTTATATTAAGGGTAGTAATATTTACAATCAAACCCAAACAACTGTCAAATCCATAACAAAATTACTGCTAGCAACATTTTTACGGGGTGAGCAGCCTTTATAATAATTCAGACAGTGCTGCTTGAGCATGCTTTGCTTTTGGACTTTGCCATAGAGGCAGTCCTGTGCTTTTTCCCTAATGTTTGCATATCAGTACCCCGAACCATAAAAGTCGGGGCTCAGCATTGGCTTTCATCTGAATCCATTCCTTCCCCCCCCCCCCCCCCCCAAAGTAGAGAGCAATGTTGTATTTGTGTCAAAAGTATCAAGGCTAATTGGTTGACTAGTAATCCACAAGCCTTCTGTTAAAGGTAGTAACTGCTGCTTTGTGCAGGTTAATCTCATGTACCCTTTATCTCATTTTCAACCTCTAGCTTTTAGGGATCTGCAGTGTTTACCCCATGCCTTTTTTAATTCATTTGCTATGTTCATCCTTGTCATCTCTTCCGGAAGGGCATTCTAGGAATCCACCAACCCTCTCCATGAAGGTATATTGCTTGATATTTATTCTCAGTCATCTCCCCAGGAGTTTCATTTCGTGACCACTAATCCTACAGGTTTCCTTTCCAGCGCACAAGATTCAAATATCTGAAAGTCTGTATCATATCTCCCTGCAACTCCTCTCCTCCAGGGTGTGCATATTTAGATATTTTAGCTTCTCCTCCTAAGTCTTCTGATACCGACCACACACCATTTTGATCTCCTTTCTCTAGACTGCCTGCATCCTGTCTCTGTCCTTTTTGAGATATAGACTCCAGAACTGAACAAGGTACTCCAGGTGAGGCCTCAAAAAGGACCTGCAAAAAGGCATTATCGCCTCTTTTTTCTTACTGGTTATTCCTCTCTCTGTGCAGCCCAGCATTCTTCTGGGTTTAGCTATTGCCTTCTCACTGCTGTGATCACCCTTTCTCCTACTTTCCTCTGTACAGCAGAGGCAGCTGCAATCATCCCCTCTCCCACATGCTTTCACTGTGCAGCAGTGGAATTTATGAGTCTTGAAGGCTGAAATCTGTCCCTCTCTTCCCTACCTCCACTGGTCATGCAGTAGTACAGTATGAGGCTCCTACTGGGTGCAAATGGCCCTGCCTGCAACAGTGTGGGGTGAAGAGTCTAGGGCATCAATAGACCCTACTCATTGTCTTGGCCTTTGGCAGTAGCTCTGCTAATCACAAGTAGCAGCAGCCTGCTCTTTTTCTCTCCAGCTAAACTTTCTTGTATCCCTTCTGGCAGACCCCCTGGTATGATTTTGTGGGAACCATTGGACTTATCATCCACAATAAAATGGTTTAGCATGCACGATAACTGTTAGTAAGCTTTATTTATTTTCTTCTTCTTATTATTATTATTCTTAATAATTCGCACGTTCCAAAACAAGTCCAGTGCAGAGCTCAACATAAAAATTCATAACTTAAAATGAGAAACACAAAATTATGCTTAAAATTATAAAATAATATCAATATTAACAGCATATAAATTTACAGAAATATATTTTTGTTTGTATTTCACCTTTCAATCACTTCAAAGCAGATTCTGTTCAGGTACTGTAGGTGTTTCCTGTCCCCAGAGGGCTTATGATCTTAGGGTCTCATTTACTAAGCCTTTTTCCCATAGACACAGAGGGGCCGATGCAATAAAGATGAGTAGAAAGCGGGCGCTGAACAGTCGGCGCCCGCTCTCTTAACTCGCGCATGGTGCCCCAAAGGGGGGGGGCGCCATGCAATATTTAAATTAGGGGGTCGCGCAAGGGTCGCTTGCGCGACCTTAGCACCTCCTTCCTAGTGCGACCCGCCACGGCTGCCTGTCTGCCAGTAATGAAAACGGTCCCTGAGTTTATTGGTGGTCGTTTTCATTACTGGAGGACGGCAGGTTATGAAAACCGACGCCGAGTTTACCGGGGTCGGTCTTCATAACTCTGCGGTCTGCTGAGTTATTTTATTTCTTTTTTACTTTAAAAAAGAAGTACAGAAAAGCAGTTTTTTCCTCTTTTCTGTACATCTTTTCAATGTGCCCAGCTATTAATGCCTGCTGCAGGCAGGCATTAATATCTGAGCGATAAATGTGCGTCTGAGATGCACATTTATCGTTTTGCATTGGGAGTGAATGAATAATAGGCTCATTCACATGTATTTGCATGTGATGAGTGCTATCTCATTCACTCCGTGTTAGACGTGCGTTAAATAGGCGCTAATCCCCTTATTGCATTAGAAGATTGATTAGCGCCTATATTACCCGTGTCTAACTGCTCGTTAAGAGTGCGCTTGGCATATTGCATCGGCCCCAGAATGGGAGAAAAACCTTAGTAAATCAGGCCCTAAGTTTTGTAGCTGAGGCAGTGGAAGGTGAATTGACTTGCCTAGGGTCACACGGAATGGCAACAGGATTTGAATCCTGGCTTCCCTGACTCGCAACCTACTCCTGCTCCACTTCTCCGCATTTTCTTAGTGGATCTGCCCCAATAATATAAGGTCTCTGACAAGTTCCAAACTGAAAATAAGATGGAAGTACTGCTTAAAGTTATGTAATTTGCTGTTATTGTAGCAAGTTAATTAAATTCTTATGGTGAACATTACACATGTAAATAGTGAGTGAAATTATAGTGCAAAAATACAATGATCAACAAAGTCTAATTTAATTCTGAGAAGGTGTAATGGGATCAGAGGCAGAGGTGACCAGCCTGTAGAATACTGGGCAAGTTATCATAAACAGCATTGTAATCCCATTCAGCTAGCAAATAATTGGGTAAATATGAGTATATTGACTTCTCTCAGGTGCCTCCCTTTTATTTTCATTCACAATATTTGCTGATTAATTCACATATATTAAAAAAAAATGTAATGCTTTTAAAATTTGTTTTTTAAAAAAAACATGCACATCAGCTAATAAACCGCGCTGGGGTCAAGCTACTGACGTTTTCTGAGAATACCCAACTCGCTGAGTCAGCTCCTTTACTTTTATTTTTCTTCCATACCTCATGATGGAGGAAATCAAAGGTAACTGTAGGTTCACAGCCACGATTCACCACAGCCCAAGCTGGCATTACCAGCATTTTAACATTTTTGCCTTTTTTTTTTTTTTTGAGAAACAGACCGGGCCAAATACACTTTACAGTAGCTTGTACCCAAGAGTATAAGGGAGGACTTTTTTCAAATTAAGAATGTCTTTAAATACCTATGGATGTAATATAATCAAATATATGAATGTGAAACTTTTTATTAATTATCCTGTGATCTCTTGGATTTTGGTTTTGCCTTTGTCTATTACACAGTGAAATAGAAATTATACAACTATAAGATTCATGTGTAAAACTGATCTGTTTGATCTGTATCTTGCTAATCTGTGTTAATTTGCTTTTACAGAATGGAAGATGCAGATGTATCTGATAAAAGTGTAAATCAAGAGAATGGGGAAATCTCCGAGGCAGATCAAATGCAGAATAAGCATACCAGCAAACATAAAAAAAAGAAGCACAAGCATAGAAGTAAACACAAGAAGCATAAACATTTATCAGAGGAGGACAAGGACAAGGACAAAAAACATAAACACAAACACAAGCATAAGAAACACAAACGGAAAGACATTGGGGACAATGACAAGGAAGATGGGTCACTAACAAAAAGAGCTAAAATTGATGATTTTGCTTTACTAGAAGACTTGGAGAAACAAAGAGCTTTGATAAAGGCTGAGCTTGACAATGAGTTGATGGAAGGAAAGGTTCAGTCAGGGATGGGATTAATATTACAGGGTTATAATTCAGGTTCTGAAGAAGAGGGAGAGATTAATGAGAAGGTACGGAATGGTAATAGATCTGCGCCTAAATTATCAAACATTAAGGGGAAACCAGAGCTTGTGGACTCTAAATCTAGCTCAAAGAAGAGAAGTAAGAGTAGATCAAAAGAGAGGACAAGGCACAAGCCTGAAAAGAAGAGAAGCAAGGCCGGTGCTGAACCAGTGAAAGAAAAAACGGCTAGAAGCAAGTCCAAAGAGAGGAGAAAATCCAAAAGCCCAGTTAAAAAAAGTAAAACTGAAGAGCAACCTAGGAAGTCACGGTCTCCAACACTTAAACGACACTCTCAAGAGAAAATTAGGAAGTCCAAGTCTCCTGTAGAAGAAAAGGTAAAGTCAAAAGATCGAAAGAAGTCTCCAGTTGTGAATGAAAGCAAAAGTAAAGATCGGCGCAAAAAATCTAAATCACCAGCAGATCTTAGAAGTAAATCCAAAGATAGACGTTCAAAGTCTAAGGACAAAAAAACTAGGAGGTCTGAGACTGAGAAAGAGAAGAAGCCAGTGAAATCACCATCAAAAGATGCATCCTCAGGGAAAGAAAACAGGTCGCCTAGCAGAAGACATGGGCGCAGCCCGAAAGGGAGAAGCATAACTCCAAAGCAACGTGACAAGACAGCAAGACGAAGTCGTTCACCTCCTCTTAATGATCGTCGTGTTAAGCAGAGTAAATCTCCAGCCAAAACTCAGTCACCCCTTCAAAGAGCTAAAAGCCAGTCTGCAGACAGGAAAAGAAAAGAACCAGAGAGGCGAAGACTTTCTTCTCCCAGGTAATGTGTTTACTTATAGTTGATTAATACAATACTCATCCAGGTGAACAGCAGAGATATAAATTAACATACAGAGCCAATCACTTGTTAGAGTGATGTTTCATTCATTTGCATCTGACACTCAAACATGTCCTTGACTTGGGATTCAAATTAGTTTCCAACTTTTGAATGAAAAATATTTTGCTTCTAATTACCTCCATTCTATTTTGTTTTTTTCCCATTATTTGAAGCTGTATGACTGTTCTACAATGCTCTAATATGTTAAGAAATTGAAAATTTGCAGAGAATGTTAAAATTTTGCTTGGAAGGACGTGATTTACATCATTTTTTTTGTAGAATTTAGATATTGACAGTTTGAGAAGCTAAAAATGGTCTGTTCTATAAATTTTCTTTTTCTTCTGGACAGGAAGTATATAACAGGGAAACTTAGGCAGTGGTGGCAATTTCTTGATTTCTATTTAGTACTAGCTGTACCCTGCCACGCGTTGCTGTGGCTGAGCTTGGTTAAGTTGAAAAAACAGAACAGAGCCAGGGGTTATCTGTAATATGTTTAATTTTGCAATGCTTGTAGGTATACGACATTTTTTATTGTTCCATCGTTAGTGCAGAAATACAAATTGTCAGGTTTGCCTACTCGTGAACATGCAACATACAATTGTCCATGTGAGAAGCAATCGGTTTGTAGATGTAAACCGCAGAGGTGTAAAGATTGTCCTTGAGCTTTGTTGATGGTTATTGCAAATGCCAATCTAATTGGGAATTGCAATCTTTTAAATTGAAATGGTATATCTGTTGGAATGATAGGGATGCAAGGAATGAGTACATCTTCACCTTTGAAAGGTCCTGTCAAGATTGTAGCTTCTATGATATTGGTCCTTAAATTTTTGATAGCAACACATCCCCTTTGTTTCTCCCAGAAATTTCATAGCCTTGCAGTATGGACACACGTGTGTCATAGAGCCAATGAGAACATGCCGTATGAAAGTATAATCCTGATGTGGGTTGTATCGGAAAGCAAGTCGATTATAATGTTTGGCCAGTTGATGTGGGATCCATGGCTGACATTGAGGTGCTGTCAGTGTTAGAGGGATTTCAGCTACTGTCAGCGTTTCATGGGCATGGTGTTGTGAACGAAGGAGATTGTGAGCAGCGGAATGTGCTTGCCGTGATCGCAAGTGTGCCTCTAGCAGTCTGGATGCACGTTGCTCGGCCGCTTCCTGCTGTATTCCTACAGCTATTCTTTCCTTGTTGTGCTGTTTTTTTGCTGCCCGTTCCTCCTCCGTGCGCCTAGTTCTAAGGCGTTGTGCCGCTAGCGCAGCGCGAGTACACCGACGTAAGTTAGATTTTCTGCGAGGCATCAATTTGGTGAATTGCAAGAGATGTATGAATGGTGTGTAAAAGGATCAAGGGAAATGGGACTGTAATGTCCGAAGAGCAAGAGAAATGCACAGGGCAAAAATTAATGCCGCCTTTAGGTAAGAGGATCCAGACCTTAAAAAGCAGTTACGACGCTGATAGATAAGAAATGAATTGGTGTGTATAAACATGGTCAGTCAGTGGGAGGTTGTGATCCTTAGGGATAAAAATAGGGGAGTGTCTAATCCACCTAGTAATGTGTATGTAGAGAAGTTTCTTTTGGAGGGCTAATCCGCTAGCTTTCAGAGATCAGTAAAGGTTATAGTTTGTGTGCTTTTTTTTACCCCAAATGAACAGCACCAGCAAAGAATAGTTTAAATATGCAAGCACACCTTCCTGCCCCCCCCCCAACCCGGCAAAATAGAGCAACCCACGCTACAGCCCCCCTCTCGGGAGATGTGGAGAATGAGTCCCCCCCGCCCCCCCTGTGAAAAACGCGCGGCGGAAAATGAGAACGGTCCCCCACCGTGCTCCTCCCCAGCTACCTGTGTAAACTGCCAGCCGGTGGCGAGGGTGTGTGCTAGGGTTTGTTCCGCCGGCTGCCATGTGGCAGAACTTCACCGGTGAAAGTGGTGCGTCAGGATTCCTGACCTAGTAAAGGCAAATGTCCGCTGATGATATGGCGCCGACGGGCTCTTGCCCTTACTATGTCACATGGTGTACCGATGTCATTGTTGTCTCCGTATAGCATAGTAAGGGCAAGGTTCGCCGGCGCCATTTTAGTTGCTGGCATCTGACGGCCCTACTGAATACGATGTGTCCCGGACCGTTCCTGTGGTGCCGGCGGAGAAGCACGGTCTTCGCTGGTCAGGTGTAGTGTGTGATCCGAGTGCAGTGCGTGGGTGGGTGGAAGAGGGTACTTTAATTTAAAATTGGAGGGTGTGTGAAATGCGTGGCTTCCCAATGTAGCAGCCAGGAATTCGTGTTTTGGTGTGTTTTGGGAGGGTGGGTCAAGTAAGTGACATTGGCAGGCGTGTGGGTGGGGGTGTGTGGTGTGTGATGAGTGTGGATTTCTGTGTGTTATGAGGGAGTGTGAATGAAAGACAATAGCCCTGTGTGGGTGTGGGGTGTGAGTGTGTGTGAAAGGTGTAAGAGGTTGCGCTTGCGCCGACGGCCACCAGATGTCGCTGTTTTGTGTAAGCAATTTTTAAACTTGTATTACCTGTCACAGGTGTGACCTATATGTAATGTAAGTGTATAAGATCCTTCCCGTATGGGAAGTGAATGTTGTGTGCAAATTTGAACGCATTCGGTTAAGCGGTTGGTGAGATTAGCGACGACGTACAAACTATTTAACATTTTTATTTATATAGATTTACTATTATAGGCTGATTGCATTCTGCTACCACTGGCTCCCCTGCCTCCTCCCCTTACAAATTTAACAGAGGAAGTTAATGTTATGGGAGCGCTGAGGGAGCGGTCTCACTCGAGGGGATTGTGTGCCCTTGAGCCTCGGCACAGTCCCAGACGAATCCAAGATTCGTGCTTCGCCTACCGAGGGGTAGGCGAAGCACGTCCCAGCATGGGTGGAAGCTGACAGTCCAACCCTCTGCTGGACCTGCATGCTTCTGGAAGCAACTATCATGATGTTGGTAATGAACAGTCCTCAGACTATTCCCGGCCCTTTCGGACCTGCCGCTGGAATGGCAAGAAGCAGCAGGCCGGACTCCGGACGAGGGCAGACGAAGGCTCAGGACAGGGCACTGGAAACGAAGACACATGAACAAGGCACTGAAGACAAGGACTCAAATGAGGCAAGGTTCAAGGTATTCAAGGAATTCAGGCAAGGATTCAGATGCAAGCGAAGCACTGGGTTGAGCCCTACCACGCAGCGAGTCCTACACAGCCACTACCCATGGACTGGTCGCGGACCACGCTTGAATGCGAAGCAGGCTCCAGACGAGGTGCGGAATAGCTGAAGCTGGAGCATGGCAAAGATACTGAAGAGGCCTGCACCGGGGCGCGCCCTATACAGCTGCCAGTGGCTGGTCGCGGACCATGCTAGGACGGAGCAGGTTCGAACAGCGTCTTAGGCATGGATGGAGCAAGCTCAAGTATCCGAGGGCGAGACAGAGTTCAAGACACAGGACCAAGACGGACTTGGCTTCAGGCAAGGATACAGAACCAAGACAGGACTTGGCTTCAGGCAGGAGGGTCCCTCTGGAGGCTTGAGCTGTGGACATGAAGAAGGATGGCGACGAGGAACCAAGGGTAGCGGGCATCAGGGCAGGATCACAGACATCAGGAACGGAACTGGAACATGAACATCGGGAACAGGTAACACAGGACATGGAGCTCCAATGAAGAACATGGACCTGATGGAGCGCTGGAAGACAAGACTTTCAGTTCTGCCTTGCCTTGCATCGGAGTTTCCTGCTCCTGAAAGTGAAGCCCTTTTATAGGCCAGAAAGCAGGCAATTCCCTGGGAGGAGTTCCGATGGGCCACACCTGGCTGGCCCTTTAAGTATAGAGAGAAGCTGCGGGCCGACCCCTTAGAGAGAAGGGCGGAGCCCAAACCAGAAAGTCCAAGCTGAGACTGGAGCAGGCCTCAGGCAGGCCCCGATGACATTGAAGGCCTCCCAGGCCGTGGAGCAAAATCCGTAAAGCCAGTTCAGGCAAGGCCCCAGCTTTGGAGCGGCCTCCAGAGAAAGGTGAGAGGCCTCCCGTGGCTCCAACTACGGGAGGAATCGTAACAGTTAAAAGCAATGCTTTTAAAGTGGTTCATCCTCTGTCTCTCAAGCTTCTGAATGCAGGAGAAAATAATTCTTGGTAGTGATTTATTTCCTATTTTTGCATGAACTAGGCCGAATTGTTTAAATTAGTATAGCTACTGATTGATTGGTCAAGATACATTAGGATAGGTGCAGGACCCTCCTAATATTATAGGTTGCCCGAGGAAACTGAAGGTTGGCAAAGCGATGCATGGCTTCACGACCAGGTTCATCTCCTCTTATCCATCTCGGCAACTCTCATGGGCCGCATCGCTGACCTCCATGGCTGTTCCGCTGCACTCTTGGTGCGCTTTGGTTTGGCGCACTATGACGTCATCCGTGGGTGCCAGTCGCATGGGAAGACCTTGTCTTATGGGGATGGCGGTCATGGCCTAGTAACATCCGGCCCCCTTTAAATACAGGGTCCGAGGGAGCAGCTCTTCCTTTTGCCTGCATCACAGCGTTGGAATCATAGCTTGGCCAAAATGGTTGCCGCATTGCAGCTTTGGAATCGTGCATTGTCCTTTGAACACGTGGTGGTCCTGAGGCAATCTGCTGACGGGACGGGGCTCAGCTTGTAAGTATGTATGTGGCATTAAATTGTCCTCTGAACTCACCCGCCCAGTTTCTGCTGCTCCTGGGGGACTGCTGCCACCGCAATATTGGAGGAGGCCGAAGCAGAGCTTCAGTGGGACTAGTTCCAACATGTGGCCCTCGATCTCTCTCCCCCCCCCCCCCCCAGCTCGCATCTGAACGGTGATCACGCAGGTGAATATTGTACATTCATTTAAGATTAAGTTCAATGGCGAGACTGCCCTGGCTCAATCTGAGCTTGGATTCAAAGTATTAATCAGCCCCAGCAAGGAGATCCACAGGGGATGGGGAAGGTCATTGAGGGAGGAAGGCCAAGAAACCCACCAATGGGAGCAACAGGGAAGGCATGGCAGTCGTGGGAAGGAGAAGATCACTATTGAGTATACTGCATCCACAGCCTAATTCCCCAGGGGGGCACTGGCCCCCAATCCTTCCGATGGCATTCAGCCTGTACTGCAGGCCTCCCTGACTTATCCGCATAATGATGTATACTGCCAGCAGCAGGACAGCCCCCCTGGGGGGAGCGAGGCACCGGCCCTTTCAGTTGTGCACAGCCACCCAGTGTTCCTGGACCTTTATCTTTCATTCAGCAATCCAGAACGTTCTTCGCTGGTCAGACACCCCCCCCCCCCCAGGTGTACAGTTTCATGCACAGAGCAGCTCTGAAGAGCGGTTTTGTTGGTGACACTATGTGGCTGGGCCACAATTGGACTGTTGTACACTGCATGCACAGGTTGGCTACATCATTGATAGGGTATCAGACGAGAGGCCCCCTTGGAAACAGCACCATGGCAATAGGACACCATGTGGTCACATTGACCCATTAACATCACTGCCAGCTGGGGTCCCAGACCTCGTCCCAATGAAAGATGCATGGCAGTGGGGTATGCTGTCTTATACCAGTCACACAGATGCTTACCTGGTCCCCCAGTGCACTTGGGGGTGTGGTCTTTCCAAACTCCCGGTGCTTTGCGTACGGTGAACAGTAATAGAGAAACCGCAGCAGGAGACAGCTACAATGGCCTCTATCTCCTGCATACGTTGAGCAGGCTGATCTCATATTTCCTGAGCAGCAAATTGACTGCTCGCTTGATTCTCCAGTTGGGGCTGCAACCAGCATTTAAGGTCCTAAATCAGTTGGACAGAGCACTGGGACATTGAATGGTGAGTTGACGGGGAAAACAGGGGCAGCACACAATCATCAGGGGAGGTGGTACCTGTGCCAGCAACCAAACGAAAGGGCAAAACTAAGCGCAAGAACAGGGTCACTCCAGTTCGAGTAGCTCCAATGACTCAGACACCTTGTCAGGTGATAGCCCGCCGCGACCATCGGTAGAGTCAGAGCAAGCATCCAGGTCACCCCTTGCTTTCACTACCCTGTCACAGCTATAGAAAAGTGTGCCCAAAGCACTCCGGAACAAGATAAAGAGATGAACTGCATAGACATTTTCAGAGTGATGGAAGGAAGAAGAAAGAGCACCTGGAAGGACAAGGACGTGGACTTGGCATCCAGTGCGGGGAAAAATAGATTCTCAGAAATATAATTAACTGGACTCAGGCATTCTTGAGGATAATGAGCATCATAGGTTAGGATGACCCTTCACAGTATGGCCCCATGTTCTGCTATGCAGATACTATTCCCGAGGCTTATAAGGAGTACGATGGTTGGGTATGGTTAAACTATGATAAGCGATTTCGAGATAAGATGAAGGTGAATTGCTTCATGTCGTGGGGTACGCAGAAGTTAGTTTGTTGTTAAAGCAGATGACTAGCAAAGCCAGTGATACAGGCGCGTGCACACATTCTTCTTGGAAGTCCCTCACACTGACCGCCAAGCCCTCTGGATCTACACAAGCTCCCAATAACATGGTTTGGAGGTATAACAAATCATCGTGCAACTTTCAAAAATGAAAATTTAAGTACATGTTATATCTGTAATGCACTCCATCTTGCGACCAAATGTATCAGGAAGTTCTCTGGAGGTAGTTCTGTCAGAGCCAAGTGGGCATCATGTTTTTGGAAAAGCAAGATCCCCCATAAACTAGTCAGAGATGTCCTACTGGCTGGGGCTCTACCTGAAGCACCAGAAGGCTCTCCACCTTCCCAAGGTTTCCGTGACAGTTTCTCCATCCCGTTCCAGAGGCATGTCAAAAGTGTCACGGGGGGCAATACTGCGTCCACTGTTTGGCATGCAAGCATTGTACAGTAGAAACTGAATTTCGTGGCGCTCACAACATCCTCATTCCAGAGACTATCGGGTAGATTTTAAAAAATTGCTCGTTCGTGTACTTTTGTTTGCGCACCAGGCGCAAACAAAAGTACGCTGGATTTTATAAGATACGCGCGTATCTTATAAAATCCAGGATCGGCGCGCGCAAGGCTGCCGATTTTGGGCAGCCTGTGCGCGCCGAGCCACGCAGCCTGCCTCGGAGGGAACTTACTTTCGCCCTCCCCTCACCTTCCCCTCCCTTCCCCTACCTAACCCACCCCCCCGGCCCTATCTAAACCCCCCCCCCTACCTAAACCCCCCCCCCTACCTTTATCCATGGATTTACGCCTGCTGGAGGCAGACGTAAATCCGCGCGCGCGCCAGCAGGCCGCTGGCGCGCCGAGACCTGACCCGGGGGCTGTTCCGGAGGGCGCCGCCACGCCCCCCCCAAACGCGGTGTCACTCGGCGACGCCCCTGACATGCCCCTTTTCAGAAACCCCGGGACTTACGCGAGTCCCGGGGCTCTGCGCGCGTCGGCGGCCTAAGCAAAATAGGCGCGCCGGCGCAGGAGGGCCCTGCTCGCGTAAATCCAGCCGGATTTACGCGAGCAGGGGGTTTAAAATCCGCCCCTATATTTTCTTTTCATCTCCCTATGGTTCATATTGTAGAATTAGTTATTTTTTGATTGATAGAGTGCTAGCTAATAGAATATCACAAGTGGAAATAGAACCAATTTCCTGGTCTGATCATGCACCAGTATGAATGGAGGTTAACCTCAGGAATTATGACTCTGGATGTAGATTTTGGAAATTAAATGACACTTTATTGAAGGATAAACAATATTGTCTTAAATTATCAGATATGATACAGGAGTGTTTGGATTTAAATGATTCGGGAGAGTCATCTCCAGTGATGGTGTGGGATAATCTGAAGGCATACTTACAAGGGCAATTAATATTGAGAGCTTCATTCCTGAAAAAAGAAAGGCACAAGCAGGATAAGAATATTAGGGGTAGAATAAGAAAACTTGAGCAACAACACAAATGGACCGGGTCCAACAATATTTATCAACAGTTGACTTCAGCCCGAGAAGAACTACTTGTGTTAGGTTTGCATAAAATAGCCCATCATTTCGTTTTAGCTAAACGAGTGTTTTGAGGGTGGAAACAAGGCGGGATGGATGTTGGCTTGCTGTTTGAAATAAATATCCATTCAAAATGTATTGAAAATAAAGAACAAAACTGGTGAGATGCTTACTACTAACAGTGAAATACAGGAGCGCTTTCTTCAATTTTATAGAGACATGTTTAGTTCAGATGAATCTATCCCAGGAAGCAGTTGGAAAGTACTTATGACAGATCAGGATAGAGCTTGGCTTGATAGAGAAATATCAGCTTTAGAAGTAGCTACAGTTATTAAAACTCCTCAGGTTGGCAAATTGCCTGGAATAGATGGCTTTACAGCTAAATTTTGTAGAGAATTTGTGACGAAGGTGGCTGGTCCGCTGGCTAAATTGTATAATTCTCTAAGGGGAGAGGGTATCATTTCTTCAGACTCCAGAATGGCAGGGATAACTATATTGGCTAAGCCATGGAGGGATCCTGCGAATTGTGGTTCTTACCACCTAATCTTTCTTGATTCATTTAGATTTAAAATTGTTTTCCAAAATATTAGCTGAGCACTTGAATAAAATTATGGGGGATTGATACATAAGGATCAAGTAGGATTCATATTGGGGAGATTGGTGGGGATAACATGCAAAAGATTTTGGATATAATATGGTGTCCAATAAAGAAAATATAGCGTTCTTGACAATTCACGCAGAGAAGGCCTTTGAAATGGTGCATTGGCCATTTTTGTTTATCACCTTAGAAAAAATAGGATTTGGGGAGAATTTTTTGAAGTGGATTGGTAAACTTTATATATTTCCTTCTGCATGTAGTAAAATAAATGGGGGATATACCAACAGTTTTCCAATAGGTCAGGGGACAAAACAAGGATGTCCATTTTCTCCTCTTTCGTTCGCAATATTCTTAGAACCAGTTGCCATCAAAATAAGATCGAATGACAAGATCCAGGGATTTAGACTGGATAGCGGTGAATACAAACTATCATTACTTGCTGATGATATTTTGTTTCCCTTGACTGACCTTCAGGGGACTGTGGAGTCAGTGGTATGTGAGATGGGAGAATTCAGTAAGGTTTCAGGGTTTAAAATAAATTGGGATTAATCTGAAATATTAAATGTCTACAAAAACTGAAGAGGAAATTTTGAAATCTAAGTACCCTTTCAAGTGGACATTTCATAATATTAAGTATTTGAGGATATACTTGGAGAAAAGAGTAAAGGATCTTTATACTCTTAATTATCCTCCGTTGATGACTAACATTATGAAAGATCTTGAGAAATGGGAGAATATTGGTCTTTCATGGCTGGGCCAGGTTGCGGTCCTTAAGATGAATATCCTTCCTAGATTAGGGTATCTTATTTCAGTCCCCGCCAATTGGAATTCCGGACCATTTGGTCACATCATGGCAGAAAAGATTCTTCGATTACATTTGGAGATGTCAGCTGCCGAGGGTTAGCAGACATGCTCTATATCCACCAAACTGAAAAGGAGGTCTTAGTACCAGGCTAGATTAGGAATGCTATGTGGCATTTCAACTCAAAGCCATTGTAGAGTGACATAAAACTCTGGATGAGAAACAGTGGGTATTGATTGAACAATCTTGGGTAGGGGATATGCCTCTCAGAGCTATGGTATGGCAAGCAAAAAATAGCTGGAGAAAGATAAAGATCATGGCCCCAAGTACTTTTAACACTTTGGAGAATTGGAAAAAGTGGAAGCTTAGATTTTGCGGAAAGAGAGAATATTTTTTCTCCTTGGATTTGTTCCATCATAGTCAGTTTATCCCGTGCAGTGTTTGGGATCACTCAGGGCCTGGAAGGATTGTGGAATAATAAATATGGAATATGTATGGGATTTGGGGAACTGGCAATGGGAAAAATATATATTGAAAATCTGCATCTGAATGCAATGCAAACAAAGGGTATGATTTCCAAACTTTATGGGGTTCTGAACCAGAGGGATGTTAAGCCAACACGTGATTTTGTGGGAAAAAGACTTGGGAGAGGAGCTTTCTACTGAGGAATAGGAAACGACATACTTAAATACAAGCAGGGCCTCCATATCAGCGCTATTGACGGGGAACAGCTATAAAGTGTTGCTCCAATGGTATCTCACTCTGGTTAAGCTTCATAGATTTTATCCGGAGGTGGGAGATGAGTGTTGGAGGGGTTGTTTTCAGCAAGGAACATTTTACCATTTGTGAATGGAATGTCGTAAAATCTGTATAATACTGGAAGGTAATAACTAAGTTGGGTTCAGACATAGTGGGTGTACCGGTTTCAGTGAGTCCTAAAAATGTTTTGTTGAACATTCCAGTTGATAAATTTGATGAGAATACCCAACTCTTATTGAGTCACATTTTCTTGGCAGCTCTCCACTTCATCTGTCACTTCTGTAGTACAGAGTTTACACCAAGTGTACATGCTGAATAGATTAACAGCAATCAAACGATGAAATTACTCCAAATATGAACGGGTTTGGGAATGTTATGTTTATTGGAGAGTTAACCCAAACAATGGTTTTCCTATTAAGCGGTGGATGTATAGTACTATACAGCATTTTTATTTCTCTCTTCTTTTCTCTTTTATGCATATCGGGGCTTTGTACTTGTGACACCTTGTTATGGGTGTGGTGTTATGGTGTATAGTAGAGGGGAATTATACATAGGATTTTGATGCTAATGATGAAGATTTACTTATTTCTTTGGCTGTTTGGGGAGGGTGGGGGGAAGGGGGGGGAGAAGAAGAAGAATTAATAATATGTCAGTAATGTTGTTAGTATTGTAAAATGTTTGTGTGATAAAATTAGGATGGTCAATACATTTTGTACCATATCTGTTGGCTCTGCTTGACTGCGTTCAACCATATATTTGTCATTGTATGAAACAATAAAAATTGTCAATAACAAAAGAAAAAGAGGGTACCATTCAACCTCTTCTTTCCAAGATATCAACTTTATTCCCATGAGAGGAAATCCCACTATCTCCAGCTCATACAAGTACGCCATCAGAACCCCCACAAGGAAGTTCTGACCCACGATGTTCACTTGCAGTGGACTCTAGCCACTCAGAGGAGGTCCAGCACGAATGCACCCTCTGAGGTGACAAACACTCCTCTTCCATCGCCATCTTGATCACTAGAGTCCAGGATTAGCATTTCCTCATTTCTGGACTTCAAAGAAGGTTCAGGGATACCCTCCAACCATCTTCTAGAACTTCTAGAACAATAATTTCCCCCAGAAGATCTTTTCTACTCTGAGTTTTTGGACAAGTTTGGAAAAGCCCTTGGAGTAAATTTGTGTAAGAACAAAGACCCTCGCACAAATGTAATGGATCTCCTCCAAATTTTGGAAACGCCAGCGGAGCCAGCAACTCCCTCCAGGCCATCAAATCTTGCAAGAATTACAAATGAGAATGTGGGATTAAATGCAGGGTACAAAAATCTCCAGGGTTTGGAATTGTACAGCTACCCCCATCAATAAGTTGGGGAAGAATCGGCTCTAAAAAAAAAAAAAAAAGCAAAGAAAGTTAGAATATATTCAGATACTCCACCAGGGAAGAATCCCCAGCTCCTAGACAATTTTGGCAAAACGATATTTAAAGGCTCCATGTTAAATGCAAGGATTTCTACCTACCAGTTCTACATGGTCCAATACAATCATAAAATATATACAAAAAATTAAATTTTTATTCTGACCGGAGATAGAAGAACCACATACCCTGAAGAATGTATACCCATCTGATTAATTTCATCTATGAGGTGTTCAGTACCTCCACACATTCCTCCTCAGCCTCCATTGGAGTGCACCACAATACTTAGTTAAGGGCTAGCAATCTTCAAGATGATATCCACAAAAAATTGGCGGATGTACCCTGCCTCTGTGACAGTATTTTTCAGAGAAAAGCTCAGGGAAACAGTGATGCAAATTAAAGAACAGAATGTAGCAATTCAGTCCCTCTCTACAGGACCAGAACAGCAACCGTCTGTAAGGCATCCTTATTACTCTTATAAAAAATCATACTTCTAGAGATGCCCTTTCTGTAATTCCTTTTTTTTGTTTTTTTTTAAAAGAAAAAAACCACATAGAGTGAAATGCCAATATTAATAATTAAATGACGAAACCCTCGTTAATGAGCAAATATCCAAACACAACAATGGTATGATACTATTCACTATAAGGATATCCCTTCAATACCCAAGTGATATAAAGTAGACTGCTCAAATTATTGTAATCATAGGGTTCGTCAAAAAGATTTTTAAAGAGGTTCAACTTTCAGCTTTTTTTGTCGCTTTTTTTCCCAATAATTTTTTTAAATTTTTAACATTTTACCATCTCATAGTAACGAGAAAGACACTTATCCTTAAGATGTATGCAGCGGCAAGAAGTTCAGATACCCTGCTTAAAACACCCGTTTTTTTGCAGTAATTTGCTTTCTGTAATTCCAACACTATGGGATGCCGTCTCTACTTTCGCAACACCAACAACTTCCGTCTCGTCCCAGACAATATGAGCTCCATCAACCAAAAGCAACGTAACAAGTCCAGCTCAAACCTAGATGATGCTTTTGACTGCCTTTCAAACCCAGCCACCAGCTCCTCCTGTAGGAGGGAGGATCCAGTAGTACCTGGAGGAGTAGCACAAGATCACAAAAGACTTCTCGGTTCTCAAAATCATGGCATCTGGATACTGCTTACGTTTCTTCCAGCTTTCCACTCTCCTTCATCGTTCATCCTTCAATTTGGATCTGTCTCACTTGACGTAGCTCCACATCGAGGTGCAGTTGTTTCTCGAACAGTAGGTGATATAACTAATTCCTTCCCATCTATATGGCCAAGGGTTCCACTCTCGCTACTTCCTCATCCCCTAGAAATCTGGTGGACTGAGACCCATACTGGATTTAAGAAGCCTGAACAAGCACATACTCAGAGAGAAATTCAAAATGAATTCCCTCTGTCTGCGGGGGGGGGGGGGGGGATGGGGGGATACAGGCGCTTAAATGTTCTTCTCACATGCTCCTTGTTGGCTTTCTACTCTTTTCCTTGCCTTTTTCTATTTTTTGCAGCCTAGAGACATATCGTTTTGTTTGGGAAACTTTTTGGAATATGGCAACATCAAAGTCATCGAGAGCGGAACTATTGTCTAAGTTTCTACACATTGCTAAAAGGATGAGGCAGGATGCTCCTTCCTGTACTAAAATGGTGCCGGGGAAGGACTCAGATATTTCCTTGCAGACTATCTTGGCTGAATCCTTGCAACTAACATAACTGAGCTATGTTGAGCTAGAGACTGATTGCCAGCAATGAAGAGAGATTGCGGTAAATGCTGAGCATATCAAAGATCTTCAATGACAATGTAACAAGATTGCACAACCGAAAAAAATGTAGAGGACTTAAACAATAGATCATGGAGGAGTAATATATGCTTTTTAGGCATTCCTGAGCAGATCCCATTGGTTTCTTACATATGTTGCCTAAACTCCTTCCTTTATCTGTTTGAAATTGAAAGAGACCGTCGCCCTCCTCCTTCACCAAGTCCAATTGTCAAATCTCCCCGGCTTTTCATTTTGTGGGTCCTCCGTTACCCTCAACTTCTAGAGATCCTTCAAAAAGCTCATCTGCGGTCATCTTTGCTGTTCGAGGGCAAGAAGCTTCTCGTTTTCCCTGATTTAAATAAGTGTGGTTCTTCAGGGGAATCAGTTCCTGGTGATGAGGGGGTCACTTGAAAAGCCTAAATGCTAGATATGGCCTCTTCTGATCCGGTCCATATGTGAGTGACTTTGAGCAATAGGACCAGGACTTTTGAGGATCCAACCTTGTAGCAGTTCTTGGATGAAATGTCCAGCCATGCAATGAAGATTAAATGAGACAGGCTCAATGCTATTTCTTTGACAAGTTTGTGGAGGGATGGAAGATAGCCTGGAGCTTTAAGAGGAGCCATCATCTAGATCCCTGGAGCTCTAGGAATCTTATTGTGGACTGTTGGATTGTTTGCTATATTTAGTTCCATTGGTGGTGATATTAGTTGATTATTTGTGCTTGCCTTGAGTTGTGTTTGTGAGGGGATTACTTGATGGATACTTCATTATTTGCCAGAAGTTTAGCTGTGTATGTTTTGTGGTTTGCTGCTGAATAATTGTATGCAGGACTGAGCAATCAGCATCATCTGTCAGGTGTGTCATGATGGAAAAAAGGTTGAGAAGCACTGGTATAAATGATATTTGTTTGTGGGTATGAACTAACATTAACTGTAGGATAGGGGAACAGACGGTACTTGAAGATGAATTAATTGGGGGAATGTCTGCTTTAGTTCTGCTGTTCTTCCCTGTATGTCTGCTTGTTTTTATATGTATGTTAGCTTTTTCTCTGCTGCTGGTACAATAAAGTTTGATGTTGCTTGACATGAGGCTGATGCAGAGACTGGGTGAAAGTGGGTATGTTGTGGAGTTGGAAGTCATGCTGAGGTTTAATGGGTAGTTTCTTGATTGATACAATATCTCTTGATTTATTTTATTTTGAATGTTTTATATTCCGCAGTCTCCAAAACAAGATTGACATGATTTGGCTGCCTGGTATGTAATATTATGAGTGTGCGGTGTTCCAAGTGTGTGAGCTATGTTGTGGGGGGTGTTACTTGAGTTACATTTAGGTTGGATGGGTTGGTTGGTTGTATTGTATGGGTGTGGTGTGTAGCCGGTTATATTTCTAACTTTTTGGGGGGTTTTCCTCTGATGAGGTGTGTCTGCAAGATGAGTGTACTCTAGTTTCTTTTTGTATCATGCTTGCTGATAGGCTACTCAGGCATGAGGTAACTGTTCGAGGACAGGTGTTAAAGAGGGAGTAAGGGTTTGCCAGAGACCTGCAGTATTTTTTTCTTTTCCTTTATCACTGTGCTTTTGGTAGAGATAGAACATCTTTTTAGTTTCTGGGAGCAGAGGGTTGGGCTCTGAAACTGCTCATTGGGACTTGGGTATATTTTGTTCTGGTTGCAGTTATGGGTTTACTGTTGTTTATTGGAAGAGTTTTTGGGGACAGCGTGTAGAAAGACTGGGTTTAGCATGTTCTATGGTTGTCTCTCATATCAGTTTTCAGCATGCATTTTTACATGGAGTCTGTATTGGATACAGTGTATTTTTTGTTGGATGCCATGAGGCCTAAATTAATGCTTATCTCCTTGAATGTTAAGAGGCTTAATAATCCTAAAAAAAATAGAAAATAATGACTCACCTTCGGCGCTTATTTATTATTTATTTTTTTTACATTAAACTCATTTGAATCTTAAGAGCCGAGCAAATTGTCTACTCATGGTTGTGTGGTAACTGCCTTTTCAATTGGTTGAAGCAGAAAAATGGGATAGCAATCCTTTGTTTAAAAAAAAAAAAAATCTTTACATTTGAGCGCCCTGTCTCAGTCTTCGGCTACAGAGGGGAGGTGGGTAAAGTTGTGGGAGAGATATTTGAAAAAGCCTTTGTGTTTCTGAAAATGCTCCTCCTGCTGATACTCTGGAATTTTTTCATTCCCTGGTAGACTCTAATTCTGGTTTTGAATTCATTACTTGAAACTTTGAGCCTTTTGAACTCATGGAGGCTACAACAACCTGTGAATAAAGAAATTACATTTTATTCCTTGCCCCATCAATCCTACTCTAGGATTGATTATTACTTTTTGGTCTCCAGTGCTTTATTGTCTGGAGTGGTGGATTCTTCTGTAAACAGTATTGTTACTTCTGATCATGCTTCGATTTGTTTAACTTTGGATTGTGGAAGCACTTCTGAGATTTGCCACACTGGAGATGTAATTCTGGGTTGCTGGGGGATAAGGATGTTGTCTCTTATTAATGACACGTGATGAATATTTTAAGTTCAGTGGTTTGTTGATGTCTCTCCTAACTGTATAGTGCAATTGTTCTCAACCTTTTTCCCATTGTGACACACGTGCCAGACTATGCTCACATGTGTGACATTGCTCATTACAGTTCACGGCGGAAATTAAAAATAAAGGCCCGGTATTATTTTTATTGTTAAGAATGACACAAGGGAAAGATAAGTACTCTGTCTGAACAGAAATTGCATTAATAAATAAATCCCATATTAAAACAGCACCAATTTCCAGCACTCAAACAGTAGCCACCTTACCTAAGAAAAGGCAACACTGAAAATAAACCAGGCCTTAAGACACCAATACACCTCCTATTATGAAAACCAGGTTGCTATGGAGCCCTACACAGAAACTATACGCCAGCAGAATACCTCACCTTAGTCACATGTACAGACCCTCACCTAACAAAGAATAAAGAGCCCATAATGTATAACTAGAAACATGCAGACAAAACTGAACTGGAAACCGCAGCAAGTCAGAGTCTCTGTATGCAGTGTAACAAAGGAAAAAGAGAAACTTCACCAGTCCTCATAAAATAAATCAAGAAATATAAAATCAATAGCAATAAAACCATACTAACAAAAAGAACAGATTCTTTCAAAACAGCTGATGAATGGAATATCCAGTAATTAAAAACTCATATCAAAAATTTCTGGATACCAATAAAATATTTCAAAATAGCAGACACAGAGACCCAATAATGAAAAATAATGATTAAAAAAATGCTTTACTCTGCATACCAGGGAACATTTGATATCCAGGTGCCCTGAGATTGTTTTGAATTACCAGGTGGAGGGATGGTTTGCTTGCAACTTTCTCCTCTCTCTCAGTCACACACAAGCTCTTTCTCTCAATCGCTCACATACACACATGATTTTTCTCTCTCCATTATGTAGGCTCTTAATCACACATTTACACACATGCTGTCTATCTTTTCATTCTTACACACACAGGCTTTGTCACACACTTACATAATGCTGTCTCTTTCTCTCACTTACACACAGGCTCTCAATCACATACTCAAATGCTCTCTCACCTACACCAGCTCTTAATCACACACAGACATGCATGCTCTCTTATTTATACACACAGGCTCTTAATCATACATTCACACACACACACACATACTCTCTTTCACACAAACAGGTTTTCAATCACACTCACACATACAGGTTCTCAGTCATACACATACGCACATGCTGTCTCACACACACACACACACACACACGCTTGCTCACTCACACCCCCCCCCCCCCCCCCACCGAACTAGCAGCAGCCTCCTACACTTCCAACCCTAACAGCAGCAGCTTCAGCCCTCTCCACTTTCAGCCTTAGCAGGGACTGACATTGCTCCTCTTTTGCTCCGCACCACGCTGCTCATTTTTCAGGCCGCGTCTCTCTTCTCTTTTTCAGGCCGAGGCTGCCTGTACTAGCATGGCCTCTTCTTCCTGTGCATGTGGCCGCCGCATACCACTTCCTTTTCTAGGCTGCGCAGGGGGGCGGGAAGAAGAGACCATGCTGGTGCCGCTGACTCCAGCTCTCCTGCCGTGTTCCGCCCGGGCTATCAGCATTTAAGTCCGGGCGGAGGACCAATTTCACTGAGGCAGGGGGAGCAGTGGGGGACTGGGAAGTGTGGCGACCCACCTGCGTGTGCTTGGCGATACACTGGTTGAGAACCGCTAGTATAGTGAGATGCCTTAAAAACTGTCTTACGGGGAGGGTTATTATTAATAGACTGGTACAAATAAGTCTGGGTATCTCTTGGGTCAAAGCCTTATCCATTGCCCAGGGACGTGCTGTCTGTTGTTACCAGGAGATCTTACAATTTAAACACTGGGCAACAATTTTTCACAAAAGTCATGTTACGGAAATGAAATTAGTCAATTCTTATACATTTCCATGTGCTAAACATGAATGTGACTGTGAGAATGCAAAATTGGCTCTAGTTTTTTTGTAACATGCAATAATATAATTACATCTTGAATTGTATGCCAATAGTAGGAGACCTACGGTTAATACCGTTTGAAAAATGAAGTCATAGACTATGTCTTAGATTTCTTTGCTTGTCTCTTGTACACCTGTTCGGGAGCATCTCTGCGGAGTGTCCAGCAGTAGTCAGCCAGCATGAATATTTCAAATACTCACCCTTTCTGACTGGGCTTCATATAGTACACTGCTGACGTTAGCTTACTCAGCAGCAGCAGCATGGCAGTAGAACTGCATTGCATCAGAAAATGATGTAATAAACTCTGGATGATGTGTGCATGATGGTATTATGCAATATTACATCATTCTAGGCTTATTTAGGATGTTGTTACAGTCCTGGATAAATTTACACGACTAAACATAGAAAGTGAATTATATTAAATATCTTCAAAACGAGAGCCAATAAAAACTTTTCATGGTCATATTCGTGTTCAGCACATCAAGATACTACAGAGTAGGACCTTTTTAGGTCAGTAACACTTTCATTGATGCCCAGTATTCCACTATTTATTCTTCAGAGATCATGTTCTCTAAGGAGCGCATCTCCTCATTTCTGCATATACTGGTGCACCCTACTGTATCAGATCTTGATCGGGATATTGATATTCATGAAATATTAATGGATATAGATTCCCAGTTGAATTTTACCAAACCTTTAAGCATGTCTTGGCTTTGAAACTTCAATTACTTTTCTGGAAATGTTTGGATATTCCATAGGTGGGAAGAATGTTTACAGAGGCCAAAGTGGGTAGAGACCCATTATCTGTTCAAAATTATAGACCAATCTCATTAATCAATGTTGATTGTAAGATGTATGCTAAAGTTCTTGTTTCTAGATTAGGTAAAGTCTTATATTCTAATATACATAGAGATCAGAATGGGTTTTTGTCCAATTGTCTAGCTTCTGATAACTTGAGATAATGTAATTTTCTGTTGGTTATGACTGATCATCAAGTGCATATTGTTGCCCTATCTTTGGATGTCCAGAAGGCATTTCATAGGTTTCAGTGGGGGTATTTATTTGAGGTTTTTACACTGGTTTGGTTTTGGGTCCTCTTTCATTCAGATGGTGCAAATCCTTTATACTATACTGTGTGCTAGACACTTTGTCAATAATATACTTTCTGGTCTGTTTTCTCTTCATAGGGGATAGCTTGGTGAGTTCCCCATTACCTCTTTTGTTTTATGTGTCCTTGGAACCATTAGCTATTGCTAGCAGACAGAACCCAGAACTGGTGGGTGTTTACTACAAACAATTTGAATGTAAGTTGGATATATATGTGGATGATCTTATGGCCTTTATGACTGTTCCTTCTATCCCAAAATTATGAATGTCATTAAGGATTTTTCTCAAATTTCTGGTTGCAAGGTGAACTGGACTAAATTGGAGACTTCCTTTAATGAAAGTCACTGACCCCCCTCTGATATAGAGCAATAACCATTCGAATGGACGAGGTCTGGGATTAAATATTTGGGTGTTTGGTTATAATATTGCTGATACAATAAATAAGAATGTCTCTTATCTGGAATCTGTACTTGACTGATTTAACATTGAAATGGTTCTCCCTTATTTCTCTCCTTGAAGCTATTAAATGATTGTTGCTCCTAAAGTGAAATGGACATTTTCTTTGAAGAGGTGCATGAGATATTTAACAAAACATAGAAAAAGCATCTATTATGGCTTGTAGGACCAGGTGATCCTACAAGCCATTAGGTAAAACATTCCCGGAAGTAGGATAAAGGAATCAGATCCACCATTGCCCTCTCAAAAATTAACCAGACAGGTATATCATCACTGTCTGTTTCCAATAGCCAGAAGCTACCTTGTCTCAGCAGAAATGCCACATGAAAGTATACGAAGTCTGGAAAATTAACACCGCCCAACTTCTTAGATAACTTCAGTTTCCAAAGAGCAACTTGAGGTGGTTTCTGTTTCTACAAAAATCAAGTCAAAGCCCTATCTTTCCTCTTATATACTGTTGGATTTAAGGGCAAAGGTAACATACTTAAAATATAGTTGGCTTAATTCCCTGTTCAAGATTAATAAACAAGTCCTGAACTGGTTTAACTGGCAAACAAGTGGGATTTGATCACTCGGTCAGTTGATGATAGGTTGATATTCTTTGATTTTCTTCAAAGGGAATATAATCTCCCTGCACATTAATTTTGTCACTGGAAACAATTAAGATGTATTTCTTTACAGGACCTTACTGAAGATTTCTGACTGGATCAGATTTGTGAAATTATTTGGGCCTCTAGTAAGCAAGATGCTATAAATTGATGAGATCTAATTCCTGTGAGCACTGTATGGGTACTGAAAAAATGTGGGAATGGGAATTTAGCGATGGATTGGGGGTTGATGAATGATCTGTATTTTGGAACAAGTCTATGCCGGTCTCCCTTTCAGTCTCAATTACACAGTCTCTATATTTTATTGCATCTAGGACGATTTGGACTCTTTTAAAGTGAATAAACTTAAGCATACTAGCTCCAACAAATGCTGGTCCTGTTGCCTTGAAAAACGTTTTGTTCTTTTGAGTGTGGGAATTTAGAGGGATATTGGTCAACAGTCTGGGTTAGGATCTGTGCCATTTTTTGTATTACCTTTGATCCTACTTATAAGATTGTAATTTGGAAGTCCCTGTCCTTGCCTCATCGGTTCTCTGCTGGAGAAGATAAATTGTTTGATTGATTTTTTGCTTTCTGTTGCGCTGTATATAATGTTGTTGCATTGGAAAGATAACTGTATTGGATATGATTATGTGGTGGAATATGGTGTGTCTATATCATAAATGTGAACTTTCAGTTGCTGAGCTTACTGGAAGGTTATTGCAGTGTTTATAAATGTGGGCTCCTATGCAACGATATGTATCTGTTATGATCTGAAAACTGTCTGCTTACAGTAATGAGCTGTCCTTGAGGGTAGAAGCGAGCTGTCAGAGCTAGTGAAGAGTTTCTTTGCCTCCTTAAGCCCCGAAGATCAGGAATGGAAATTGGAACCTCTCCTCTCCAGGGTGGAGGAGATTTTTTCCACATAGTAAGATCACTAAGAGTCCATGAGAGGTTCAGGCCTTGCCTCAGGGGCTTCTGGTTGTGCAATTGAGTCCCTATCCTGAGGTGGTAGATTCACCTTCTCTATGGGACTCATGGGAATTTCTTCATGGTTCAGAAAGGGAAGAAGTGGGTTCAGCTCATTCTGAATGCTACCAGATGTCATCCCCCCCAAACCAGCAGAGGTCTCCTATCTCGGTCTCCCTCATTGTCATTGGTATTCCTGGCTCAGCATTCCCCTATGATCAGATGAGCAGTATTTCTCCAAAGACATTTGTTTTTCCAGAGATGCCCCTTCTGCTCTTTTAAGTATCAATGAGCTCCTTTTAGTTTGCTGCAGCAGGTGCCTGCTAGAGGTCAGCAGAAGGAGAAGCGACAACTGAAGGATCAGCAGCAGTTGATGCCTAAGCCTGGAACCAGTTTTTGACATTTCTGAGACTTACCTCCTCTGATGAGGGGAAGGGTCCAGTTCTTACTTTTAGAGTGGGTCTGCATCACCAAAGACAAGTGGGTCCAGAAGATTGCAGAATGTTCTATTTATTTATTTATTTAAAATTGTTTGTGTGCCACGTTTACAATTACAGATTGGTCCAAGCTCCGCTAGGCCCCCTCTAGTCCAATGGAGGTCAGTCTTCAGTCTTTACAGTTTTCAGTCTGCTCAGTCAGAAGGCAATCAAGCTGGTTTCACCTCAAGAATTTGTCCAGGATTTCAATTCCCAGTAATTTCTAATCCCCAAGAAATCAGAGGAAGAGGGGGAGAAAACTACGGAAGCTAAACAGATAATATTGTTGGTCTAAAAGAGATTCAAGATGAACACCCTTCAGCTGAGTCTGCCTTTCATTCAGCTGAAGGACCTGAAAGACACTTTTGCGCACATTCTATTCACTGTGCTCATCAAAAGTTCCTCAGGTTTGTAATGCAGGAAGTGCACTGCCAGTACCACGTACCTCCATTTTGGCTATCGACAGCCCCAGGAGTGTTCATAAACTATCTCACTGTTATAGCTACACAGCTTTGTCTGCAGGGAGTCTGTCTATTCCCATTCATGGAAAATTGGTTGGTGATGGGCCCACCTCTGGTGGGAGTACTTTAATTCTTCAGTGTGACCATGTGGCCTCTCCGGTCCTTGGGATTCCTGGTCAAATTCTCAAAGTACAACTTGATCCCATCTCAAAGTGTACAGTTCATATGGGCCTGGATAGACTCGCTTCAGGAGAAGGTGTTTCTTCCCACTGAAAGATTAAATGCTAGCAAGGTTGATCATCATTCTTCAAAGTCGAAGGACCGTGCGGTGCATGTGATTAAGTTGACTTGTCTGCTCATGTGGCATCTTCATAGGGCCCTCTGAGTCCAGTGGAATCAATTGTTCCAGCCATTATTCCAGATATCTGTAACTCCTGATATGTGAACATGCTTCAGTGTTGGATAAACCTGGAGGTTCTGGGGTGGATCGCTCATTATATGTCCCAGCACTTCACATGACCTCTATCAGAGGGTTGGGAATGCATACCGGTGCTGCTTGGACTCAGGGTATGTGGTATGTAGCAGAAAGTCACCTACAAATCAGCCTTCTGGAGTTGCCAGTCATCTGTTTTGCTCTAAGGGCATTCACCCTTCTCTCTCAAGCAAGAAATTCTTGATCCAGATGGACAACCAATTGGCCATGTTCTATGTAAACAAGCAAGGAAGCACAGGCTCTTACACCCTCCGTGAGGAGGTCCTCCAAATCTGGTCATGAGCTAGTCATCACAAAGTGCATCTCCAGGTGACCTACTTATTGGGAGTCTAGAATATGTTAGTGGACCATCTCAGCAGGGTTCTGCATCTACACAAGTGGTCCTTAGATCATGAGGTCATTAACAACTTGTTTAGTTGTTTTATTTATTTATTTTTATTTATTTAAGAGCTTTTATATACCGATGTTCATGTACTGGTACATATCACGTCGGTTTACATAGAACCAAAGTTGGAAATTACATCGAACATTATATCGAACAAGAGGGTACAAATAACAGGTCTAACATCGTGAGAACTTATTGATAATGCTGAGGACGACTTAGAATCTAAAATTTAAAATTATTACAAATAACAAATAAATAAAATAATCAACAAAGTCGGAATTACAACCGACTTAATAAGCATGGGTGCAGATTGACGTAAAGTAGAGCTAAACAGGAGAATTAAGGGCTACGGCGTCAGACTTCTAACGTGATGGGGTATGAAATGAGTGAATCAAACCCTAGGGAGAGACCTTTAAGTGAAGGCTTTTGTAAAAAGCCAAGTTTTTAGCTTCTTTCTGAACGTTCGACTACAGGTTTCTAGACAAAGGTCCGTGGGGAGGGCATTCCAGAGAGCAGGGCTGGCAGTCGAGAAAGCTCGTTTCTTAAGTAGTGACTTGGCCGGAGGTGCATATAAAGAGCCTAAGTAGCTGGTTCTGATAGGTCTTAGTGATGCGTGGGGACGAAGTGGGTCGCTTAGATCTAGCGAAGTTTGGGAATGAATGGTCTTATGGGTTATGGTTAGTACTTTGAAAATGATTCTATGTTTAATAGGGAGCCAGTGAAGGTTTTTTAGAATAGGTGTGATGTGTTCACCTCTCCTAGAGTTAGAATCCTGGCAGCCGAGTTCTGCAACATTTGCAGTGGTTTGGTTGTGATAGCTGGTAGGCCAATTAGCAGAGAGTTGCAATAATCGATTTTTGAGAATAGAATTGTTTGGAGGACTGTTCTAAAGTCCTGAAAATGGAGGAGAGGTTTCAGCTTTTTCAATACGTGTAGTTTGTGAAAGCATTCTTTCGTTGTGTTTTTGACAAATTGTTTGAGATTCGGCTTATTGTCGATGGTGACGCCAAGGTCTCTGACATGTGTGGGTGGGATCCAACATGGTGTGATTAGATTGTTGGCAGCCTGAAAGTTGTCATCGAAATTGATCAGCATAAGTTCCGTTTTTGAAGTATTGAGAACTAAATTGAGGCTAGTGAGGAGGGAGTTTATGGACTGTAGACACTTGTTCCAGAAATTGATGTTGTTGGATAAAGATTCAGTGATTGGCAGCAGAATCTGGACGTCATCGGCATATATAAAGTGAGTGATCTTTAGGCTTGAGAGCAGATGACAAAGGGGGAGAAGGTAGATGTTAAACAGGGTTGGGGAAACCTCTTTGAGGTTTCACCAGCAGCGTGAAACCTCAAAGTTGTTGGGGAACTCCAGTGATTGATCTGTTCTGTTCCATGCTTCCAAGCAACTACAGATTAACTTTTGATGCTTTTGTGCTAGGCTGGAGCAGTGGTCTACTCTATGCATACCTGCCAATTCTTCTCGTTGACAGGATTGTCAGCAGGTCCTTTAGGCGAGGGCAATCCTTGTAACACCGGCCTGGTAATGTCAAGTGTAGTATCTATAGCTCATCCATTTATCAATTTAATCTCTGATTCCCTTTAAGATGTCTGAGATTCTTATTACACAAGAAGATGGCCAGTTCTGCCATCTGAATCTGCTATTGCTGGCCCTCACAGAATGCATGTCGAGCATGCAGTTCTTTCCTCCTTAGCCTTCCTAGGGAAGTGGAGGACATGCTGACTTCAGCCAGGAAGGCTTCAACCAGAAAATCTTACAGCTTCAGTTCGAAGAGATTTTCAACACAGTGTGCGCCCCCCCCACACCCCCCCAGATGGAGAGTGGACTACTGGGTGAATAGGCTGCGCAGAAGTGCTTTTCCAAAGTTAGTGTCTACTCAAGACATGATGTCTAGATCAGTGGTTCTCAACCGGTGTGTCGCGGCACACTAGTGTGTTGCGAAGCACCGGCAGGTGTGTCACGCATCCGCTGCTCTCCCCCCCCCCCCCCCCCTCACCTCAGCGAGACAAACACTGCTGCTATTCCTGCCCAGGCTATCAGCACATTCAAGCCCCGAGGAGGAACGGCAGCAATGTTGAAAGCCGGCAACAGGAACATGACCATTTCTTCTTCCCGCCCCTGTGGCCCGGAAGAAGAAGTGATGTTTACCAGGCACGCGGGAAGAAGAAAAGGTCATGCAGTAACACTCAGATCCCAAGACTCTCCCCGGCCCTGCTACACTCAGCAGTTTGCCTGTGCTGCAATCATCGCGGCACAGAGCAGTCAGCTGAGAATGTGGCCGCCGGGATTTCCTGCCGCGCGGCTGTTGGAGAAAGTCGTCCATCAGCTGCCCAGAGCTGAAGATCGGTGCTTGCTGGCCACTTTGCTAGGGGCTGCAGGAGTAGGGTGCTGGTCCACTGGCCCCCCCCCCTGCTCTGATGTCCTCTTCTCTCGCAAGCGTGACACCAGCAAGAAAACATAAAAATAATAATAATAATCTGCAAAAAAAAATAAAAGGCTGGAGTGGGGAGAAGAAAAACCATAAAATTACATTCTAGGCTGACTGCTCTGTGCCATGATAGCAGCACAAGCAATCAACTGAGTGCTGCCTTCTTACCACTGCGGGGCAAGGAGGTCATTCCTGCTGCAGTTTCTAGCCTGTCAGGACTCTGCTTTTAATAGCAGCATACCGGCTACCTTGTGCTGTAGCTGCCATGTGTGCTGGGGGTGGGGGTGAGTGAGACAGAGAGAGTGAGCCAGTATCTGTGTAAGTGTATGAGAGAATGTGTAAGTAAGAGAGAAAAACGTGTGAGAGTAAGATACTGCTCAGGAAAGTCACTGGTGTATGTGAGAGATTGTTCAGGGAGGTGACTGGTGTGTGTGTGAGCAAGAGAGAGACATTGGTCAGGGAGGTGACTGTGTGTGTGAGAGAGAGACATCGGTCAGGGAGGTGACTGGTGTGTGTGTGTGAGAGAAAGAGACATTGGTCAGGGAGGTGACTGGTGTGTGTGTTTGAGGAAGAAAGATATTGGACAGGGAGATGACTGGTTGTGTGTGTGTGTGTGTGTGTGAGAGAGAAAGAGCCATTGGTCAGGGAGGTGACTGGTGTGTTTGTGTGTGTGTGGGAGAAAGAGACATTGGTCAAGGAGGTGACTGGTATGTGTGAGAGAGAGATTGGTCAGGGAAATGACTGCTGTTTGAGAGAGAGAGAGTGTGTGTGTAAGAAAGAAAGAAAGAAATAGATTAGTCATGGGCTCTAAGGAAGAAGAGCATGAGGACAGAGCTTCAGCAGCCCTTGCTGCTTCTGGTGAGTGCTATTGGCCTACAAGCTAAAGGAGTAGGAGAGTTACTGGAGAGGGTAAGTAAAGGTGGCTTTTTAAGTTTATCTTTCTTGATTGACTGCCATTTTAATTATTGGTTATTATGTGTTACATTAATCTAAGGAGCTCAAGACTAAGGTCTGAATAACCTTTCAAAAATTAACACTCATGCCTTCAAAAGATTTTTCTGACTTCTGTATTCTTATGTAGTGATCACCGTGGGGCACCAAGGGCACTGTGTATTATGGGCAGTGCTTCTTGCTGGTTGGTCCTAGATCTTGGAGACTCTTTGAGGTGTTCAGAGTTCACCTGTGGGTATGTGTGTGGGGGTATGATGTAATGGCAAGGTTGTGCCAGGTTTTGAACTAGTGACTTGCTTAGATGAGAGGCACGTGCTCTGCCTTCGAGACATTGGGTGGCTCTGGTAAATTCTGACTCAGGCAAACTAGGAGAGCTTGGACTGAGCCTGATAGGATCAGTGAGCCTGCTTTTGAGGAATCGGATTGGCCCTCAGGCCTTGAAAAAGGATTGCTGGAGTCAAGGAAGTTGTTCCCAGCATCTTGGAAGGCTGCTTAGCCATGCTACAGGATCTGACTTTTGAGATCTATGAGACTTTGATGTTGAGGTGAGTTATATATGTACTCACTGAAGTGAAGTAACTGAATTGTTTGCTGTAGATGGATAAGAAAAGTGAAGTAACTTGGACTGGATATATTTGTGAGTGCTGTGAACTAAATATGCTTATATCTACTTAGAACTGAGGGAGTCCATTTTCAGCCGCTGTATGGCTTGGCTAGTTAGCCAGATAAACATACCTGGCTATCTTAGTTAGCCGGTTATGTCTAACAGCCCTAAGGACCAGCCAGAGTTAGCCACACAAGTTAAGTGGCTAACTCTGCTTAACTTATGCGGCTAACTCCACTCCTCCTCAGAATGCCTCTTGCCTGCCCACGGCCGGGTAAGTCATTTAGACGGATAACTATTATGTTATCCGTCTAAATGGCTTTTGAATATGGACCTCGAGATTCCTGCCTTGTTTTGAGTTATCCGAAGTAATTGGACTTGTATATAAAAAAACCATGTTTTGGGTGAGTTGTTGTTTAGTAGTTATGGGCATAGTGTAGAAGCTTGGGGAGAGCTGCTATCTTATATTGGAATGTTCTAAATGTTAACCAGTATATTATTGTTGCCTGCTAAGTTGCTGTTTAAAATAAAACCAAGTTTAGAACCTAGAAGAAACTGTGGTTTATATAAGCAGAGACTTAGAATGGGACACACAACCTCTAGTTCAGACAATCTACAATGTTTTTGAGACTGCATCAGAAGCCTCTGTAGTGGGCAACAATACATAGATTTATGGCTGTGAGCTTCAGGTCTTCTGAAGGTGATTAGAAAATGCTTGCTAATGTGCTTTGCGATGGCGACAGTCTCTTGTAAGTTAAGGTCCAAGAAGCAGTGGATGTAATAAAGGACCACCACTCGACACGTCATATCCTATTTGCTGTTATAGCTGAGCCAATTTCAACCCTGAAGACATCAGAGTGATTTCCTGAAAATGCAATCTTTTCCTCAGAAGAGATGCTACCAGAGGCCTCTTCACCCACTAGAGGGCACAAGACCTTGCCAACAATATCAGAAGAACTCAAAACCCCATGCCACCACCTTAACTGTTTTTTAAATTTTTGTACCATTTACTTTGCTTTTGGGGGTTTTTTCTCCTTGTGTTTTTTGGGTGAGGGTTGGAAGATTTGCACACATTCACATCACATTAGTATCTTTCATTGGTATAAGTTTGGACTGTATGCCCTCTATGGCTTTTTCAAGTGTTACAGCTCAATTCCCTCTCTCCTAGATCCATGTTGTTGGTTTTGAGTTGTTCCCCTTTTGAAAAAAATGATGACATTCAAACATTTTATCCCTTCAAAAATATTCCCTCCCATTGGTAGCTGTTCCTGTTTTCCCTCTTTTTTTTTTTTTTTTTTTTTAGTCAAAAACAACCCTTCACTTTATCTGAAGGCAACTTTGCTTGTCTTCAAAGAAAGCAAAGTTACTTATCTATAACAGTATCCTCTGATGACCACAGTACACCAGTGATGTACTCCTTCCCTCCTTCTCCTCTTGGAAGTTGTTCTTTCCCTTCTCTATCTTGGCTAAACAGGACCTGAGAGATGCTTCTGAGGTGCAGGAATTCCTATGCATGCGCAGAAAGAACATTTGTCTTTTCCAGATGTTCTGCTGATTGGACCTACTTGTATGACTGCTGAACTGCTGACTTCAGAGGACATTTGTTATAGTTAAGCAGCATTGCTTCTTCTTTGTGCAGTTTGATGGTTTCTCCTATTTTTTCGCTTTTCATGTGTAGAACACGAGTTCGAGATGATCTTCTCACCAGGCGAGATAGATCAAAAGAAACTAGTCCACTCAGATGGTCTCCGTCCAGAAGAAGACTCAGCAGATCCCCTATCCGGAGAAGATCTCGTTCGCCACTCAGACGCAGCCGATCTCCTAGGAGGAGGAGTAGATCTCCTCGCAGGAGGTAGGGATACAGTGAAGCATCACTACTTGAGAAACATAGAAATACCTGTAGACTTGCTGTAACTTGTCACTCTTATGTAGAACAGAGGCAGGCAATTCCAGTCCTCGAGTGCCACAAACTGGTTGAATATGTATGAGAGAGATTTGCATGCACTGCCTCCATTGTATGCAAATAAAGCTTATGCATATTCATTGCGGATATCCTGAAAACTACATCTGTGGCTCTCAAGGACCAGAGGTTTTTACACCTCATGTAGAAGATCTGATTTTGATAACTGAGCAGTATGGTCTTTATGAAATATGGAGCATTTGTACAGATGGTATGCTATTTCCTTGTAGGGTATGCTCCACATGCATGCCAGATCTGAGGATGTTCTACAGAACGTTCTTAAAAAAAAAAAAAAAAAGAAAAAAAAAGAAGCTACTGCTTTGGCTTTATTTGAGTGATTGGGGAAAATTCTGATGGGAGAGGATCTTGGGCTTGGAGAAATTGGTGTTTTAAGCCACTTCAGCACTGCTGATTTCATCTCCCTCCGACTCTCGTTGGGTGTGAGTGGTGTCCTTTCTTTTTCAGGTAATTAAAAGAAAAGAGGAGAACAATGGTCTGAATTTGATGCCAAAATAGAATAAACACGGATGTAAAATGATGCTTTTCTCAAGTGATCTTTAACGTGTCTATTGGAAGTAATTCTTAACTCAGTGATAACACATTGTAGGTATCTCATGCTTTATTATGACACTTTAAGAAATTTCCTTATACTTACTGTAGGGCTTGAGTTAATATTATTTTAGTACATTCATCAGCAGTTGTGATATATATCTTAATTAAAGTTAGAAGATCTTTAAATGTAGCTAAACAAACTTTTGTAGCTTATATTTTCTCTTTGGTGGTACCTTGCTTGGTTTTTATTTGAAAACATATTTTTAAACTATATAATATGTTTCCTGATTTCATTGCCCACAGAGATAGAGGTCGTAGGAGTAGATCTCGTCTCCGGAGGAGGTCTCGGTCACGTGGAGGACGCAGACGTAGGACTAGAAGCAAAGATAAGGAAGACAAGTTTAAAGGAAGTCTTTCTGAAGGAATGAAAGTTGAGCAGGATTCTTCTTCAGATGAGAAGTAAGGAGCTCTGCCACTATGTACTATAACCACTTTGAAATGAGGAAGCACAGAAAGATTTTTCTTTAATATAAAGCTTTCATTACTAGATAACTGCATACAGAAATTTTTGAGACCATCAGTTGGTTCATCATTAAAGAAATATCTGAGGATCTGAACTACATCCATTCCTATCTACTTAATTGTTCAAGTGGCATCTACAATAGTAACTGTTTTAAGATCTAAATAAAACTAAATGGTTAATATGAAGAGAACTATAGAGAAATGTTTTTTTTTTTTACTATCAATCTATATCTGTTGTGTTAAATGCATTTTTACTCTTACTGTTGCCCTCTAGTTCTAATGCCTAATTTTAGTACATAAATTTGAAAAGAGGTGGAGTAGGCACTAAAACTATTAAAACTTTCTAGACAATGACAAGTGCTTTAATACGTGGTGCCGCACTTGTTGCATTTTGTTCAACTGTGTTGATATATCGACTTTCAAGCCTTATTGGCCAAAAGTGTTGAATTTCACAATTCTTATACATATGTTTAAGCAGAATGAACATTATAGCATGTGTTAAATTGTATTTTTCATAACATACCTTTTTATAACCGTGGACTCTGTTCATCAGTTGAAAGATGATTTGCACGCTTGATTTTGTATATTTAAAAAGAAAGCACTTGCCCAGTGTTGGTATAAAAGTAATTTCTCAAATCATTGGTTGCAGTGTGAGTTTTTTGACTTGCAAACACATAAGATTTTTAGTTTAAATTAAAGTACCCTTGCTGAAAGGAATTTATTTTGAAAACATAAATAATACTCTAGGAGTGTACAAATACCTAAAACATTGTCTTTACATCTTCCATCCTTTTTCAGAGAAATACAGAAATCTGTCCTAGAGCATAAATCAGCTGTATAATAGGAAAAATGCATTAAAAAGATAAAGGTCTTCAGAATGACATTGTCTTGCAATAAAATGGCCCTTTATCAGCAAACATGGTTTCATAAGTGGAAATTTCTTAAGAGTATGTATATGGTTTTGATATGGATTTTCACTTGAAATGATAATACAGAGAGCAATTTTTTCTAGCCTTGAAGACTTTGACGTAGAGGAAGAAGATGAGGAAGCTGTCATTGAGCAAAGAAGAATGCAGCGACAGGCAATTGTTCAAGTATGTGATTTATACTGAAGAGTTCATCTAGGTAAAGCAGCACTTCAACATAGCAGGCTCGGAGATCAGCTATGTTAAAATGCTCTCCTTTGGTGTATAGCAGTTTCTCACAGGACAAGCAGGATGGTAGTCCTCACATATGGGTGACATCACAGTATGGGGCCCAATCACGGAAAACTTCTGTCAAAATTTCCAGAACTTTGACTGGCCCCTACTGGGCATGCCCAGCATGGCACTAACCCTGCAGCCAGCAGGGATCCCCCTTCAGTCTTCTTTTTTCCGCGCAGCAGTAACCTCGTGGTAAAGGAGCTCTGCAGAGATTTCTGACAAGAATTTTCCTCACGGAATTACTAAAATTTAATTTGCCCCACAGGGGTCCCTCCTCTAACTTTTTTCAAGCCGCGGTACTCCGGTAAGTTTTTACCCGTTTTCCGTTGATTACTGTCGAGTTTGGCCCTCGCGGCCTACTGGCCGTCGACCGTACCGTGGCTCAATTTTTTCTATGGCCATGGCTTCGGGGTTCCGTCTGTGCCTGAACTGTACTCACACCATGTCTATCACAGACCCTCATAAAGTCTGTGTGATGTGTCTTAGATGAGAGCACGATGTCCTAACCTGCACCAAATGTGCCTTAATGACAGCAAAAGGTCGCAAGGCCAGAATGGAGAAGATGGAACTTCTCTTCCGTGCTCAAACCCCGACTCCGTCCGTTGCATCGACGTCGTCTGAACCAGCACCATCAACTTCGCGCTAGTATCGACCACCAGCCGGTGACCATCCGGCATCGACGACATCTCGGCCTTCGACACCTTCTACTCCCCCTCAGGACCGAGGGGATCGCAGAGAGAAACATTGTAAGCCTCGGACCATTGAGGGAGCGAAGTCATTGACCTCGCCATCGTCCGAGCAAACCCTGTCCAGAAAAGGCACTGACCTTTTCGGCGACCGGGTCACTGAGGCAACCCTCACCCGACAGGGGATCGGGAGCCGCGACTCCGCCTTTAACGGTGGTCCCTCCGACTATGCCTCTGCCTCCTTCTTCTGTTCCGGAGCCGGGGCTGCTTGCTCCAGGTCTCTGAGAAGAACTGGCCTGGATGGTTCAGGAGGCGATGCAACGACGCCAGGTTCCTCCGGGACAGACACTGGTACTGATTGTGGAACCGAGCACCGACCCGATCCCAGCAGCTTTGGCACCGCTGCTATCCAGGATGGAAGCGCTCATTGCGGCTTTTCCATCGATGGACCCTGAGTGTCCGATGGCTCTGGTGCCCTCTCCACTTACTCTGTCATCGGGAGGAGAAACACCGATCTGCATTCCTCCATCTGGAGTCCTGCCTCAGTCATCGATGCCGATATGTCCCTCGCCACCGATCCAACCATCTGTGCCGATACGTCCGGCGCCACCGAGCCATCCAATAATGGCTCGGTGGCGCCGGACGTATCGGCACAGATGGTTGGATCGGTGGCTCCGATAATTTCTCCGATTCCTTCGGAGCCTAGACCAGGACCTTCAGGTATCCCACCACCCGTCCCCCTCTAGTTCCTAGAGGGATAGGTGCTGATCCTTATGATACCTGGACTGATGATTCCTTGCCAGACACCGATGATTTACCTTCACCACCTTCACTCACTGAAAGTAGGAAGCATTCTCCTCCAGAGACCTCTCCTTTATAAATTTTGTGAAGGAAATGTCTGAATTGGTTCCCTTCCAATTGCAGACTGAACAGGATGACAGACATCAGATGATGGAGTTGCTCCAATTCCTGGATGCTCCCAAGGAAATAACCTCCATCCCTATTCACCAGGTTCTTCTAGATCTCCTCAAGAAGAACTGGGAACATCCTGGCTCCTGTACACAGAAAGGCAGACACTACCTATTTGGTGCAGTCAGCTCCAGGCTTTCAGAAAACTCAATTGGATCACCAATTTGTAGTTGTTGAATCTGCATAAAAAAGAGCAAAGAGATCAAAGCCTCGTACCTCTTTTCCCCCGGGCAAAGAACAGAAGTTTTTAAATGCCATTGGCCGCCGGGTATTCCAAGGCTCAATGCTTATCTCCCGGATTACAGCCTATCAGCTCTATATGTCCCAATATAATAAGGTCATTTTAAGCAGATACAAGACTTCTCAGATACCCTACCTCAACAATTCCAAGATCAGCTTCAAACCTTATTAAACAAGGGTTTTGAGGCAGGCAAGCATGAGATTAGATCGTCCTATGATACCTTTGACACTGCCACTAGGATATCTGCAGCCGCTATTTCGGCAAGAAGATGGGCCTGGCTCAAGTCTTTTGACCTTCACCCTAAAGTACAAGACATGCTATCCGACCTGCCCTGTGTGGGGGACAATCTGTTTGGCGAACAGATTCAGTGAACAGTGGCGGAACTTAAGGTCCATCATGAGACCCTAAGACAGCTGTCTCTGATGCCTTCTGACTATTCTTCTAAACAGCCCTTCAGAAAGGACTCTAAAAATTCATTCTTCCGCCCGAAGAAGTCTTACCCGCCACCAACCAGATCCCGTGCCACGAGACCTTTTCAAAATGCACAGTCTCGTCAAACACGTAAATAAAAGCCACAAGCAGCTTCTCAACCAGAGCCTGCTTCCACCTAGAGAGCAGCAGCCAGATTCCACTGCCTCACATACCAGTGGGAGGTCGATTGTGCCACTTCCACAACATATGGCACTCAATCACCTCAGATCAGTGGGTACTGGCGTTAATTGTTCAGGGTTACCATCTGAACTTTCTCTCCTTGCCACCGGACTCCCCACCTCTACTGATGTGGACAACTTCCGATCACTCCATCTTTCTGGATCAAGAGGTCTCCCTCCTTCTCCTGTCCAAGGCAATAGAACCCATGCCCTACTCTCAGCACGGCCTAGGGTTCTATTCCCGGTACTTCCTAATCCCCAAAAAATCGGGAGGCGTTCATCCTATCCTGGACCTACGGGCCCTCAACAAGTACCTCCAGCAAGAGAAGTTCAAGATGGTAACCTTAGGCTCGCTTCTTCCTCTTTTACAAAGAGAACACTGGCTCTGCTCTCTGGATCTCCTGGACGCATACACTCATATGGCGATAACGCCATCTCATCACAAATACCTGAGGTTTCTAGTAGGCCCCAAGCACTATCAATACAGAGTGCTTCCATTCGGCCTAGCATCTGCGCCTCGAGTCTTCACAAAATGCCTTGTAGTAGTTGCAGCCTTCCTCAGGACCCAAGGTGTTCACGTCTACCCCTATCTAGATCACTGGTTAATCAGGGCTCCCACTCAGCAAGCTGCTCTGTCGTCCCTCAATCTAACCTTACACACTATAATTTCATTAGGATTTCTCGTCAACTACGACAAATCCTACTTAGTCCCATCTCAAACCTTGTTGTTCATTGGGGCAGACTTGGACACCTTGCAGGCAAAGGCTTTTCTGCCTCGACAGCGAGCGCTCACTCTCGTGTCTCTTGCACACCAGCTGCAGTCTTAGCAATCCGTGACTGCTTATCACTTTCTCATCCTTCTGGGACACATGGCGTCCTCAGTTCAAGTCACACCAATGGCACGACTGGCCATGAGAGTCATGCAGTGGACACTACGGTCGCAATGGACTCAAAGCGTTCAGCCCCTGTCGACCATGGTCCACGTAACCGTCTCACTCTGTCAGTCTCTCGCCTGGTGGAGGCATCAGACCAATCTTCAAGGCTTGCCATACCAGGCTCCAGACCCTCAAATAACTCTCACCACCGATGCTTCCAACCTTGGATGGGGAGCCCATGTGGCCAATCTGCAGATACAAGGCTCTTTGTCTCCAGAGGAAGCCAAACACCAAATAAATTTCCTGGAGCTTCGAGCAATAAGATATACTCTCAGGGCATTTCAGGATCGCCTCTCAAATCAAGTTATCCTGATTCAGACGGACAACCAGGTGACCATGTGGTACATCAACAAGCAGGGAGGTACGGGCTCCTTCCTTCTGTGTCAGGAAGCTGCACAGATATGGACGGAAGCTCTCTCCCATTCGATGTACCTTGGGGCCACCTGGTTGCTGGGAGTGGACAATGTGTTGGCAGACAAGCTGAGTCGCATCTTTCAACCGCACAAATGGTCTCTCAACCCCTCCATGGCGAACTCCATCTTCCAACAATGGGGATATCCTCAGATGGACCTCTTTGCGTCTCCTCAAAACCGCAAAGTAGAGAACTTCTGCTCTCTTATTCGCAGCAAACACTCTTAGCCCACAGACGCATTCTCCCTCTTGTGGACAACCGGTCTGCTCTATGCATTCCCTCCACTTCCTCCTCTCTCTCGAAGACTCTCATGAAGTTACGTCAGGACAAGGGAGCCATGATCCTCCTAGCACCTCACTGGCCACGCCAAGTGTGGTTTCCAATACTGCAGGATCTCTCCATTTGCAGGTGTATTCCCTTAGGGACGGACCCGCTTCTGATCACTCAAAATGACAGGTGCCTCCGCCATCCCAATCTTCACGCCTTGTCTCTGACGGCATGGATTTTGAAAGGTTAATCCTTCAGCCACTTAACCTTTCTGAACCAGTTTCCCGTGTCTTGATTGCTTCACGGAAGTCTTCCACGAGAAAAGCTTACTCTTACAAATGGAAAAGGTTCACGTCATGGTGCTCTTTTCAGTCCCTTGACCTCTTTTCCTGTCCAATCACGAAGTTTTTGGACTATCTCTGGCATTTATCAGAATCAGGTCTAAAGACTTCTTCTATCAGAATGCATGTCAGTGCGGTAGCCGCCTTCCATAAAGGCTTCGGGGATGTTCCTATATCAGTACAACCCCTTGTAACACGTTTTTTGAAGGGCTTGCTTCACCTCAAGCCTTCACTGCGTCCTCCGGCCCCTTTTTGGGACCTTAATCTGGTTTTGGGTCAGCTCATGAAACCACCATTCGAGCCTCTTCACTCTTGTGAACTTCGATATCTCACATGGAAAATGATTTTCCTTTTGGCAATCACTTCAGCTCGCAGAGTTAGTGAATTACAGGCCCTAGTTACCTATCTGCCTTACACTAAACTTCTGCAGGACTGGGCGGTACTCCGCACTCACCTAAATTCTTACCTAAGGTAGTTTCGGATTTTCACCTCAATCAGTCCATCATACTACCTACCTTTTTTCCAAGGCCCCATTCTAATACAGGAGAGCAGGCTCTGCATACCCTTGACTGTAAACTGGCTCTAGCATTTTATCTAGACCGTACAGTTGCCCACAGGAAGAGCACTCAATTGTTCGTCTCCTTCCACCCTAACAAATTAGGGCAACCTGTGGGTAAGCAGACTCTCTCCTCCTGGTTGGCGCACTGCATATCCTTTTGTTATCAGCAAGCGGGCATTCAATTTCAAGACCGTGTTAAAGCACACTCTGAGGGCCATGGCGACTTCAGTAGCACACCTGCGATCTGTGCCGCTTCCTGACATTTGCAGGGCTGCCACCTGGTGTTCTCTCCATACCTTTGCAGCCCACTATTGCTTGGACAAAGCCGGAAGACCAGATTCCATCTTTGGCCAGTCTGTCCTTCGTAATCTGTTTACAACGTGACGTACCAACACCCTTCTGCCTGCCTGGTGGGGTTCAAGATGCCCTCTACCAAAGTCCACCCCAGTTGTTGTACCTATTGCATGCCTTTGGGTACATTTGGTACATGTTCGGACATCCTCAGCTCGGTACTCAACCTTATGTGAGGACTACCATCCTGCTTGTCCTGTGAGAAAGCAAATGTTGCTTACCTGTAACAGGTGTTCTCACAGGACAGCAGGATGTTAGTCCTCACGAAACCCACCCACCGCCCTGCGGTTTTGGGTTCGTATTGTTTCTTCTTTTATTTTTCGGCACTGCCTGTAGCTTTCAAACAAGACTGAAGGGGGACCCCTGCTAGCTGCACGGTTAGTGCCATGCTGGGCATGCCCAGTAGGGGCCAGTCAAAGTTCTGGAAACTTTGACAGAAGTTTTCCTTGATTGGGCTCCATCCTGTGATGTTACCCATATATGAGGACTAACATCCTGCTGTCCTGTGAGAACACCTGTTACAGGTAAGCAACATTTGCTTTATCCCACAACAAGCAGGATGCTAGTCCTCACATATGGGTGACGTCACTGACGGAGCCCTATCACTGAAAACTTTCTGTCAAAGTTTCTAGAAACATTTGACTGGCATCCTGAGCCCACTGAGCATGCCCAGCATGCCAAGATCCCTTGAGCCACAGGGGTCTCCCTTCAGTGTTCTTTTTTCCACGCTGCTGTTAGCCTCACGGTTATAGGAGCCCTATGTGGTGAATATTCACTACAAAAAAAGTTCAGAAATTTCGGAAAAAACTTATCCCACCGTAGGGGTCTCCCTTTTTCCACCATCGGTGAGTGTTCAAAATTTTTTCCGGTTGGTTCCTTTATTGTTAAACCTAGTCAGAAGGTCATCGACGGCTGTCCGGCCTTCGTTATGGCTACCAGTTTTAAAAAGTGCCCGAAATGTTCCCGCACTATGTCCATAACGGACCCACACATCGAGTGTGTACTCTGTCTCGGTGAGAGACATGATGTTTCAATGGGCCCGAGATGCGCCGAGATGACGCCAAAAGGCAGACGAGCGCGCATGGAAAAAATGGAACATCTATTCCATCTTCAACTAATGTGGTCGACTTCAACTTCGACACGATCGTCTCCGGCTGGAGCGATTAGAAAAGTCGTCCTAAAAACTAGACGGCTGGATGAAACAGGTGATCGGCCTTCACCGACCCCTTCACTGTCATCGATAAAGTCTACATCTACCATCAAAAAAGGCGTTGAATATCGACAGAAACACCATCATCGACACCGGAGGCCTCAGGATCCGGAATTGGACCCGATAACCGGAGTTCCCTCGACAATTATCCAACCAACTCCGAAGAAACCTTGGAGAGGGGAGTCTGTGTCCCTCGAGGCCTTCGACTCCTAGGCCATCCCCACCGATATCGGTGCCGGGAACCGTACCTCCACAGGGACCTGTGGAGATACCGGTATCGCCTTCCCTGGTTTCACCAGCTATGAGGGCGGAACTGGATGGTTATATCCGCCAGGCAGTTCAAGATGAATTCCGTGACATGCCTTCGATGCCAGCACTGATGACGGTTCCACCTTCGATGCCAGTTCCATCGCCGACACCGGTTCCACCCCCGTCACCGATGTCTACTGTGATACCGTCACCGAGTCCATTGCCGGTTCCGGTTCAACCACAGAGACCATTACCCTCACCAACACCAATGCCGGTGCCGGATATGTCCTTCTTGGCGCCAATATTAGCGAAGTTGGACACTCATCGTTGCCATTCCGGTGCAACCAGCCGATGGCCCGACGCCAAGACCAATGGAAGAAGAAATAACATAGGAAGTACCGATGCCCGAACCTACTCCAGGTCCATCGGGAATCTCTCGTCCATGGCCATCGTTTTCTCTACTATTTCCGTCGAGCCCACTGGTGAAACCCTCGATGCTGTCGATGCCATCCTTTCCTCTTCCATCAACTCCTCCTCGTCCATGTTCATCGGACACTTGGGATGATCCAAATACTGACTCTTCCTCGGAGGAAGTCCTCTCAGATCCTTCTCCTCCAGAGGAAAAAAGGAAATCCCCTCCAGAGGACCTCTCTTTCTCTAATTTCATCAAAGACATGGCTGATACTATCCCTTTTCAGCTAGTATCCGAAGAAGATACTAGACAGAAAACTCTGGAAGTATTGCAATTTGTGGAACCACCTAAAGAAGTCCTGGCAATACCAGTTCACGAAGTTCTAGAGGACTTGCAACACAGGCTATGGGAGCATCCCTGCACCATACCACCTGTAAATAAATGGACTGATGCTACCTATCTGTTCCAGCATATTCCTGGCTTCCAGAAAACTCAAGTACCTCATCAATCAGTAGTAGTAGAATCAGCTCAGAAGTCTAAAAGAATTAAACCTCATTCATCGAATCCTCCTGGGAAAAATCACAGGTTTTTGGACACCATCAGCAGGAAAATGTTTCAAGGTTCAATGCTAGTGTCCAGAATTGCTTCCTACCAACTCTGTGAGACGCAATATCAGCATAATCTGTGGAAACAACTTCAGGAGTTATTGGAATCTCTTACCCAACAATTTCAAGATTCCTTCAACCGCATTATCCATAAGGGCCTAGAAGCTGGGAAACATGAAGTTAGAGCAGCTTATGACAGCTTCGAGACTTCATCTAGAATGTCTGCCACAGGCATAAGTGCCCGCAGATGGGCCTGGCTCAAGGCCTCCGACCTGAGACCAGAAGTGCAAGAGAAGCTTGCTGATCTTCCTAGTGGAGATAAAGTACGTGAAGCAGTCTCCCAGCTGAAGGAACATTCGGAAACATTACATCAACTTTCCTCTGCTCCACCGGAGTCCCAACATCCACACGAAGACTTCCAAGGAAGGATTCAAAAAGGCCATACTATAGACCACGGAGATACTATCCTCCTGCTACCCGTGGAAGGTCATCAAGGCCAGCACAAAGATCGCAGACCCGACAACCAAGAGCACCTAGAGCTCAACCCCCTCCGCAAACAGGCCCGGCTTCGGGATTTTGAAAACTCACCAGAGAACAGAAGCCTACATACCAATCCGACCCCAAATTTGCCAGTAGGTGGTCGGATCACTTTCTTCCATCACAATTGGACGCACATCACTACAGACCAATGGGTACTCTCGATAACATCTCAAGGGTACCACCTGGACTTTCTAACTGTACCAAACGATACTCCACCCACCTCATCTTGGACAGTGAAAAATCAATCCACACTCTTACAAAAAGAATTATCCACCCTTCTGAGAGCCAGGGCTGTGGAACCAGTTCCCCGACCTCAGCAGGGCAGAAGATTCTACTCCAGTTATTTCCTCATTCCAAAGAAAACAGGAGGCCTACGTCCCATATTGGACCTCCGGAAGCTCAAGAAATACCTATGAAAGGAAAAATTCAGGATGGTGTCATTGGGCACCATGTTACATCTACTTCAAAAAGGAGATTGGCTCTGTTCTCTGGATCTTCAAGACGCTTACGCTCACATTCCAATATTCCCTCCTCATCACAGATATCTGTGTTTCTTAGTGGGTCATCAACATTTCCAGTACAGGGTGATACCTTTCGGTCTTGCCTCAGCACCTCGAGTGTTCACAAAGTGCCTGGCAGTGGCAGCTGCCCACTTGCACAAGGAAGGCGTGCACGTTTTTCCTTATCTAGACGACTGGCTCATCAGAAGCCAAACAAAACAAGGAGCTCTCAATTCTCTCAAGCTCATGATAAATCTACTCCATTCGTTGGGATTCCTAATCAACTACCAGAAATCCCACTTCACACCATCTCACCTGTTGCAATTCATCGGAGCAGATTTAAACACCATAACGTCAAAAGCTTTCCTTCCAAAAGACCGTGCACAGACACTCGCCTCGTTAGCAGGCTCTCTACGCGCATGGACGCAGGTGACAGCTCATCAATGTTGCACTCTTTGGGTCACATGGCCTCCACAGTTCATGTCACTCCTATGGCCGGATTAGCCATGAGAGTCACTCAATGGACACTCAGAAGGCAGTGGATTCAAGCCATTCAACCACTGTCTTATCCAGTTCAAGTAACTCAACAACTACGGTTCACGCTCCTAGGGTGGACGAACGAGGACAATTTGCTCACAGGCCTACCTTTCCAACAACCGATTCCGCAAGTGTTGTTAACTACAGATGCATCCACTTTTGGGTGGGGAGCACACATTGGACATCTGCAGACTCAAGGTGCTTGGACAAAACTTGAAGCCACATTTCATATAAATTTCCTAGAGCTTCGAGCTATACATTATGCGCTGCATGCGTTCAAGGACTGCCTTTCCCACAAGAATGTTCTGATACAAGCAGACAACACAGTAGCCATGTGGTACATAAACAAACAGGGAGGTACGGGCTCATATTTCTTTTGTCAAGAAGCAGCACAGATTTGGAGCTGGGCCCTAACGCACTCAATCTTTCTCTGGGCCACTTATCTAGCAGGCATTCACAACGTAATAGCGGACCGTCTCGGTCGTCAATTCCAACCTCACGAATGGTCCCTGGATCCCGTCGTAGCGACCAAGATATTTCACCGTTGGGGTCAACCAACAGTAGACCTCTTTGCATCACAACTGAATTACAATGTGGACAACTTTTGCTCCCTGCACACGCAGAGAAACCGCTTACCCAGGGACATCTTTGCTCGCCACTGGAATTTGGACCTTCTATATGCGTATCCCCTGATACCGCTAATAACCAAAACTCTTGTGAAGCTACAACAGGACAAAGGGTCCATGATACTCGTAGCCCCATATTGGCCTCGACAAGTATGGTTTCCAATACTCCTCGATCTCTCAATCAGAGACCCAATTCGCCTGGGCACAGCCCCCACTCTCATAACTCAGGATCAGGGCAGGTTGTGTCATCCCAACCTTCAGTCCCTATCCCTCACAGCATGGATGTTGAAAGCTTGATTCTGCAAGCTCTCAATCTTTCATCTAACATCTCTCAAGTGCTTGTAGCTTCACGCAAACCCTCCACACGAAAGAACTATTGTGCTAGGTGGAAAAGGTTTACCATGTGGTGCACACAAAACAGTATTGACCCTTTTTCCTGCACTACATCATCTTTATTAGACTATCTGTGGCACCTCTCAGACTCTGGTCTCCAGACCTCGTCTGTAAGGGTACACTTAAGTGCAATCTCAGCTTATCACAATACCGTCGGGGATGCACCGATATCAGTGCAACCCCTCGTTAGTAGGTTTATGAGAGGTTTAATTTAACTTAAACCTCCACACCGACCACCAGTCACAGAATGGGACCTTAATGTAGTATTCACGAGGCTCATGTGTTCTCCTTTTGAACCCATGGATTCCTGTGATGTTAAATTTCTTACTTGGAAGACAACATTCTTAATAGCCATCACATCTGCTAGAAGGGTTAGCGAGTTACAAGCACTTGTCACATACTCACCCTACACAAAATTCCTACATGACCGAGTGGTACTCCGTACACACCCAAAATTTCTCCCCAAGGTAGTTATGGAATTCCACTTGAATCAATCTATCATCTTGCCTACTTTCTTCTCAAAACCGCACTCTCACCAAGGAGAGAGGGCTTTACACACCTTGGACTGTAAACGTGCGCTCGCATATTACTTAGATTGCACTGCAGCCCATAGGAAATCCACCCAGCTCTTTGTATCTTTTGATTAAAAACAAACCTGGAAAAGCTGTGGGCAAACAAACTCTGTCTAATTGGCTAGCAGATTGTATCGAATTCTGTTATGAAAAAGCAGGCCTCCCTCTCCAAGGTCGAGTAAAGGCGCACTCAGTAAGAGCAATGTCAACATCAGTAGCACACTATCGTTCAGTGCCAATAGCTGACATATGTAAACCCGCAACATGGAGTTCTCTTCACACCTTTGCGGCTCACTATTACCTGGACAAGGAAGGAAGACAGGATTCAGCCTACGGACAATCTGTCTTAAAGAACTTGTTTCCAGTATGATCCCAACTCCTTCCACATCCAACCTTCTGTGATTTCAGGCTGCCTCGTTTTTCCCAACAGTACACCAGTTGTTGTGCCTGTTGCACAAGTTGTACACTGTTGGTCCAATACAAGGATGACTCAGCCTGTAGCTTGCTAATCACCCATATGTGAGGACTAGCATCCTGCTTGTCCTGGGATAAAGCAAAATTGCTTTCCTTGTAATAGGTGTTATCCCAGGACAGCATGATGTAGTCCTCACGAAACCCACCCGCCACCCCACGGAGTTCGGTCCGATACGTTTTATTTTATTTTTGGCTAAAGCTTGTTGCTACAAACAAGACTGAAGGGAGACCCCTGTGGCTCGAGGGATCATGGCATGTTGGGCAAGCTCAGTGGGCTCAGGATGCCAGTCAAAAGTTTCTAGAAACTTTGACAGAAAGTTTTCTGTGATAGGGCTCCGTCAGTGATGTCATCCATATGTAAGGACTACATCCTGCTGTCCTGGGATAACACCTATTACAAGGTAAGCAATTTTGCTATCCATCCATCCATCCATCCATCCATCCAGTATTCTGGATGCCTTGCTGTTATTGTCCTGTGTGTAGACAATTGTCCTGCAATAGGTTAGACTTGCTGAAGGGATCCAATAAAGGGGGAAGAGATTGTTCATTGGACTGCTGTGGAAACAGGCTTCTCTTCCTTGTAATCATAAAGAAAAATAACTTGAAAAATATACATGTCCTCCCTTTGCAGTATACTCAAGGGGAAAGTTTCTGAACAGCCAGATATTAAGTTGGCCGTGTTGAAGTGATGCTTACAAGCTATCTCAGAATTCATGAATATCTCCCCAGGTTGTTGCTCCTATGGTTCTGCACAGGTTACATTTGGAGAAGTTGTAGTGGTGCAGGATTTTTTTCAGGAAGGGTAAAGTATTACATTTGTAAAATCTGTGTTTGTTCTCATGGAGATGACAATTCTTATAGAACTAAAGTTTAATATGTATTAGATCACTAGTAGCAGGAAGCCTTGAATTTATAAAATTCCCATTTAAATTGTGTGCTAATCATTGCTGGTGTTTCTGCCCAAGTTCAACATTGTAAGACTGCAGTTGGTCAGATTTGTTCTCCCTTGCTACGCTTTTGTCCAGGCATCTGCTGCCTCCTGTTATATTTCCTTTTTCTTTGTTGACAAGCAGAATGAATCAGATATACAAGTGGCTGATGTCATCCAACAGCACCAATGCAAGTGTTTTGTTTTTTTTAAGCTGTGGAAAAGCCTTGAAAACGTTTCCTGATATGCATAGGACTTCATACTCTACTACACCTCAGTCGTTTTTGTACCAGGAACCTTGTCGGATACTTCTATTTCTCTCCCTCTTCACATAAAAAATTTCTGTCGTGATTCAGGCTGAATCAGCATCTTGCCATCTTATACTCCTTGATTGTTAATTCTGTTTTCAGTTTTTGATGACAGATGATGGGCAGCAGGGGTTTCCTTCCTTATGAGGCCTATGCAACTACCTCGGTCAGTGTGCACTTTTTGGTGCAGTTATATCTTTTGTTTTTGCTGCATCTAGTTTCTTCATAATGGGAAAGAAGAAAGCCAGTGGCTTCAAATGTTGCCCAACTAGCAAGATTGATAGTGACAGGGATTGCATACCCTGCCTGGTCATAGAGCATGTTGGTTCCAAATATGACGTCTGTCCAAAGTTGTCAGCTTCAGAGATTGAAAATTACTCAATACTTTCATTTTATCCTGAAGCCTGATGTATTCTCATTGACAGTATAGGCATTGGTATTGAGGGACCTAGGACCCGCATTGGCCACTAGTAGTCCATCATATGGAATTGTTGTTCAATATTCTTGAAGCTAAAGCCTAAGAAGTGGCCCAGGAACAGGAAATCTTCCAGTCCTACCAACTTAATTCATAAGAATTTCATGGCATTAAGTTTGGACATGGATAGACACTGCACCAACCATCATGTGATGACACAGAACATTGATATTGTTCACCATCAATGCTCAAGTCGGAAAGCAGGGAGGGAGTGGTAGTTTCTTTGCCCACTCCGAAGCAGTTTTGTCCAGAGATGAGGTCAAGCATTCATTCAGTGACACAGTTGCAACAGTCTCCAAGGGTCCATACCAAAACAGTTGTTACATCCCTCTTGGTTAATCAGGAGAATATGTCCACGCCTAAATTGAGCCCTCAATTCTTGGTCTCAACAACCTTGACTTTGGTGCTGTCCAAATTGAGTTACAGTTGAACAGCTTCTGAGAGGGAATTACCTCCAGCTGTTTGGTATCAATCAATTCCAAGGCCAAAACAGCTTGCTCTCATACCCTGTCTCAGAGTATGGTTGCAGAGTTAGTGTCTTATCAGACATCTGCTTCACTTTGAGTCTAAGAAATCCTAGGATCTTTCTTATGGCTTCTGATATTCTGACTCTGATCGGGAGCAATCTCCTGAATTCCCATTGGATTCCGCTCCTCTGCAGGATAGAAATAGATCCCCTGATGATCTAGCCTTCTCTGCCTTTATGCAAAGACTGGTAACAATCTTTCCCTTTAAGTTGGAGGTGGGAGATGATTCAAGGGTACTTCATTTGTACAGATTTAATTTATTGAGAAACCAGCATGAGATAGATTTACATGCGTTGCCTCCATGGCATGCAGATCTATGTCATGCATATTTATTATGGATATTCTGAAAACTAGACTGGCTATGGGGGGTACTCCAGATCCAGCTTGAAAAACAGTGCATTAACATAGTAATGACGGCAGAAAAAGACCAAAATGGTCTATCTAGTCTGCCCAGCAAGCTTCCCAAGTTAGTAACTGCTGCTCCGGGCAGGTTACCCCCACGTTTCTGTTAAGGGTAGTAACTGCCGCTTCGTGCAGGTTACCCCCAAGCATTTTTTTATTTATTCCCATCCTCTAGCCTTTAGGGATCCTCAGTGTTTATCCCATGCTCCTTTGAAATCCTTCACAGTTTTAGTCTTCACCACTTCCTCTGGAAGGGCATTCCAGGCATCCACCACCCTCTCAGTGAAGAAATATTTCCTAACATTGGTTCTAAGTCTTCCTCCCTGGAGTTTCAAATCGTGAGCCCTAGTTCTACTAAATTGTTTCCACTGGAAAAGCTTTGACGATGACCATGGATCATTAAAACCTTTCAAGTATCTGAAAGTCTGTATCATATCACCCCTGCTCCTCCTCGCCTCCAGGGTATACATATTCAGGTTCTTCAATCTCTCCTCATAAGTCATTCGATGGAGACCACCCACCATGTTGGTCGCCCTTCTCTGGACCGCCTCCATCCTGTCTCTGTCCATTCGGAGCTACGGTCTCCAGAACTGAGCACAGTACTCCAGGTGAGGCCTCATCAAGGACCTGTACAAGGGGATAATCACTTCCTTTTTCTTACTTGATATTCTTCTCTCTATGCAGCCTAGCATTCATCTGGCTTTGGCTATCGTCGTGTCACACTGCTTCATCGACTTCAGGTCGTTAGACACTATCACCCCATGGTCTCTCTCCTGCTCCGTGCACATCAACCCTTCACCCCCCAACGCAGACAGTTCTTTCGGATTACCATACCCCAGATGCATGACTTTGCATTTCTTGGCATTGAATCCCAGCTGCCATATCTTCAACCACTCTTCCAGCTTCCTTAAATCCCGTCTCATTCTTTGTACTCCTTCTGGCGTGTCCACTCTGTTGCAGATCTTAGTATCATCTGCAAGTAGACAAACTTTACCTTCTATCCCTTCCGCAATGTCGCTCACAAAGATGTTGAACATAACCAGTCCCAACACCGATCCCTGTGGCACTCCACTTAACACCATTCTCTCTTCAGAGCAGGTTCCATTTACCATCACCCATTGTCTTCTATCCGTCAACCTGTTTGTAATTCACGCCAACACCTCAGAGTTGACTCCCAAGCTTCTCATTTTGTTCATGAGTCTTCTATGGGGGACTATCAAAAGCTTTACTAAAATCCAAGTAAAGTACATCGAGTGCTCTTCCCTGATCCAGTTCTCTAGTCACCCAATCAAAGAAATCAATTAGATTCATCTGACAGGATCTTCCCCTGGTGAATCCATGCTGCTTCTGATCGAGCAACCCACCAGATTGTAGATAGTTCCCTATCCTTTCCTTCAGCAGAATCTCCATTAATTTTCCCACCACTGAGGTGATGCTAACCGCCTGTAGTTTCCAGCCTCTTCTCTGCTTCCACTCTTGTGAAGCGGGACCACCACCGCTCTTCTCCAGTCACTAGGCACTACACCCTTTTCCAGGGATCTATTGAACAGGTCACACAGTGGACCCGCCAGCACATCTCTGAGTTCCCTCAGTATTCTGGGGTGAACCTCATCAGGCCCCATGGCTTTGTCCACTTTCAGTTTTCTTAGCTCTTCCCATACTTTATCTTCCGTAAATGGAGTTTGGTCTACTCCACCCCCTTCTACAGTCTTGATGACAAGTGACTTCTCCAGGGTCTTCCTTAGTGAACACTGAACTGAAGTATTTGTTTAATATTTCTGCTAATTCATCATTTCTCTCCACCCATTGATTCTTATCCCTTTCAATTTCACTAATATAGACCTTTCTCTGATATATCTGAAAAATGTTTTGTCACCTCGCTTTATTTCCTTGGTAATCCTTTTCTCTGCTTGACTTTTTGCTTTCTTGAGTACTTTTTTCATCTTCTTCTTTCCAGATAATCGTTTTTTTTGCTTTTTATTACATCAGCCACCTCCTTTGTGAACCAGATTGGATTCTTATTTCTCTTACTTTTGTTTATTTTTCTAACATATAGATTTGTTGCTTTTGTAATTGCTCCTTTTAGTTTGGCCCACTGTTATTCGACCTCTCCCATTTTCTCCCAGTCTTCAAGTTCTGCCTCCAGATATTTCCCCATTTCTACAAAGTCTGTTTTTTGAAGCTCAAACCTCGGGGTTTTGTGACACTTCTCCGGATCCTATTTGCAATATCAAACCATACTGTTTGATGATCACTGGTGCTGAGGTGGGCACCCACCTGGACATTAGAGACATCAGCTCCTTTAGTGAGCACTAGGTAGTGCTCACTATACTAGGTAAAGTATAACTCCCTCCCTCATGGGTTCCATTACCATTTGTTTGAACAGAGCGCCTTGCAGGGCATCCAGTATCTCTCTACTTCTGTTAGATTCTGCAGAAGGGATTCTCAGTCTACGTCTGGCAGATTAAAGTCACTTCACCGTTCTTTCCTACCTTTATAATGTCTTTGATCAGATCTCTGTCTAGTTCTTCTGTTTGCGTCGGAGGCCTGTACACCACGCCAGTAAAAATGGATGTACCGTCATCTTTTTTAAGGGCGGCCCATAATGCTTCTTCTCAGTTGCTTGGATATTATTTTTGACATAAAGTGCTACTCCTCCCCCTTGTTTGTCCTTTCTGTCATTCCTTAAGTTATAGCCCGATATGGCTGTATCCCAGTCATGAGAATCCGTGAACCATCCGTGAACCGTGTCTCCGTTACAGCAACAACATCCATGTCTGCCTCCACCATTAAGGTCTGCAGGTCTGGAAATTTATTGCCCAAACTGCGAACATTTGTAGTCATAGCTTTCCAATTTTTCTCCCTTGCTATGTTGCACTTCCTAGGAACCTTTTCTGTTTTTTTGAGCTGATTCATTTTGTTATTTTCACGTCACATGTCCTTCACAGGTCTTATTCTGCCAGAACCTACTGTTATCCAATTGATTCTGGGTTTTTGAATCCTGGATGTCTGATAACTCTATGGGAGTAGGGTTTGAGGGTCAGATTGCTGCAAACTTGGGGAAGGTGGGTGCCTGATTGTAACATGTCTAGTTCTACAAGAGCCCACTGTAAAACATTTTTTCCTGGGATTCCATAACAACTGTGGGAGATGGTTGACAGATGGATATTTAAAGGAAGGGGAGGTTAATTGAATCCTGGCCAATTGCTCCCTTAGATGGATCAGCTCCATTTTAATTTTAGACATCTGAAGGCAAAAGGGGATAGCCCTTGGTTCTCCAATTGTGGTGCTTATGGCCTTGGGACATAAGCACCACAATTGTTGCATTGAATTAAAGCCATTCTCTCTAATTAATTAAAATCCTAAAGATAAGGAAAGGTATGGTTAGTCCCTAGCAAAGATTTTTAATAGGTATTTGAACTAAGAACTAAAAGTATGTGTTATCCAGTAAAGATTAACAGGTAGAATATGCAAACCAAATTTTACAAGCAATCTGACAGTATAAGTTATATCTAGGCTGTAAGGAATTACTAAGTAATTGGGGATATCACCACGTCATGGGAACTCAACATAGTACTTACCGATGAAAAGCCCCTTTTGAGCTTCTAAACTCTCGTGAGCTCAAGTACCTGACCTGGAAGGTCATATTTTTGGTGGCAGAGAATTCTAGGCTCTAGTAACTAACACCCCTTTTTTTGTTCTAGGACAGTCCTTAACGAGGGATTCCCACTTGTGTGACTGATTCATTTTGCTTAATTATAGTGAAAACAAAGTTGCTTACCTGTAATGGGTGTTCTCTGTGGACAAAAGGATAAATGGCCACATATACCTTTCTACCTCCTCTTTTGGAATTGACTTTGTTTATAAAAGAGTGGAAGAGCAGCCTATTTATTTATTTATTTCAATTTCTATACCGGTACTCTGATACAATCATGCTGGTTTACAGTTATAGTTCAAAAGATAAAAAAACAGCTTTAAAAAAAAATCAACAACTAAAATAATAATAGACTAAAAGAACAAAATAAAATAAAACCATAACATTAAAAGCATAAAAAGGTGACCAAAGGCCTTAGCTGACATCTAGTGGTTAGAGCAGTGGGCTGTGAACCAGGGCAGCCAGGATTCAAATCCCACTACTTCTCCTTTTGATCTTTGGCAAGTCCTTTCCATTGCCTCAAGTACAAAATTTAGATTTCCTAGCGTGTAGTCAGATGGACTCAGGACCCAGTGGGTTATGTGCTCCCATCTACCTGCTAGCAGATGGAGACAGATTCTCAGAACTTTTCCAAGTCTGGCCCATCCCAATCGGAGGAAGAGTCAGCCACAACCTTATCGGGCAGCACCCCGGACCTGAGCAATTCCGGGGCTGCATCCTCCCTGTAAGAGGGCAGTTCAGCAGCCCCTATCCCAGTTCCTCCTGGGCCAAATATTGACCTGGTAGCCTTCTCTTGGTTGGAATTTTTTTTGGGGCTTCAAGCCTTTCTTCAGGCGCAGTCAGCCCCTGCCCCTGCCCGGGCTGAGCCCCAGCTGGGAAGGCCTTGCCCTCCCAGTCCTGTCAGCAGGCCTCAGGATATGCCTCGCCTCATCAAAGGTATCCCTGACAGGGACCCAGACACCACAGACGATGTTGGGGATTCATCGGAGGACAGGAAAATCCCTCCAGGCCTGGTACCATATGGAACCATGCTTTGATTTTTCCACAGAGATGAATTATCGGCCCTAGTCTCCCAGACCCTGAAGACTCTGGGAGTTCCGGGCACAGACCCTATGTCGGAGCCAAAGAAGAACCCCATCCTGGTGTCTCTACAGAAAGCATCTTTCTATTTCCCGATGTTGAAGTCATCCAGGAGTTGATTGACCTGTAATGGGACACCCCGGAGGCAAGTTTTAAGGGAGGATGGGCCTTGGAGGATTTGTACCCTCGGGACCCAGCGGTCAAGGAAAGCCTGCGTTTCCCGAAAGTTGATGCCCTGGTCTGTGCTGTCTTGAAGCGAACAAATATCCCTGCTCACGATAGGAGGTTGAAATCCATCCTTAAGCAAGCCTTTGACAGACAGCAATGACACTGCAGATCGCTTCCTGTTGTGCCCTGGTGACTCTCTTGTGTCTGAATCTATTGAGAAAGGCAGATAGCTCTGGGGCACATACCGGAGAGGCGATTGAACCTGCCACGGCCTTCCTGGCAGATAAAAGCTCGGATCTAGTGCATACCTTGGCCAGAGGAGTAGCCTCAGTGTTGGCAGCCAGAAGACAACTATGGTTGCGAAATTGGTCAGCGGCGCAACTTCTAAGGCGAACCTCACAGAGATGCCCTTTAAGGGATCTCTCCTATTCGGAAGCGAATTGGAGAAGCTAGCCAGTAAGTGGGGTGAATCGCCACTACCCCGGCTATCAGAAGATAAGAAAAAGAGGTCATAGTGCCCATCACCCATGAGGGGTCAGGCCAGGGGCTCCCAGTGCTTCCAGCCCTACAGAAACTCATTTCAGTCATCTAGGCCCTCGGGAAGGCCTCGGTCCTTTTGGAACCAACAACCAAAAAGAGGAACAGTTTCGGGCACAGGTTCAATCCGAACTCCCCAGTGAAGTTGGGCTGACCCATCCATGGGATGAGGAGATGGGGGCCGACTATCCCTCTTCTATCAGCAGTGGGTCGAGATCACGTTGGACAAATGGGTACTGGACATCATACGAGAAGGTTACGCTCTGGAATTTCGCAGAATTCCTCGGGACAGGTTCATAATGTCACCTTGCCACTCCCAGCACAAGCAACTGGCAGTGGAATCCACACTGATAAGGCTCCTCAATCTGAAGGCTACAACTCCGGTACCTACACCCCAAGTAAATGGTGTAGGTACCGGAGTTAGCCCAAGAAAGAGGGCTCATTCCGACCCATCCTGGATCTCAAGAGCCTCAATCGTCATCTGCGGATAATCCACTTCTGCATGGAAACTCTTCGCTCTGTTATAATGGCAGTGCAACCGGGACATTCTTAACCTCCCTGGACCTTTCAGAGGCCTACCTTCATATTCCAATCCATCAAGACCACCAGCGTTTCCTATGCTTTGTGGTACTGGGCTGACGTTACCAGTTCTGGGCTTTGCCCTTTGGCCTGGCAATTGCCCCCAGTACATTCTCCAAAATTATGGTGGTTGTGGCGGCGGCACTGAGGAAAGAAGGGATCGTGGTGCACCCTTACTTCGACGACTGGCTGATCCGGCCGAAATTGTTGAAAGAGAGCCTCCAGGTGACTAGCAGGATCAGATGCCTCCTACAGGAACTCTGTTAGGTCGTGAACATGGACAAGAGCAGCCTCAAGCCCTCCCAATCCTTATAGTACCTGGGGGTCCAATTCAACACCAAGTAGGGCAAGGTCTTCCTCGAGGAGAAGGAAACTGATGGACCAAGTGCGTCAGTTGACGAACACAATGTGCCCCAAGGTATGGGACTATCTCCAGGTCCTCGGCCTCATGGCATCAACCCTGGAAGTAGCACTGTGGACGAGGGCACACATGCGGCCTCTCCAACACTCCCTACTGTCATGCTGGAACCCACTGGCTCAAGACTACTCAATTTGCCTCCACTTACTAATGGAAGTATGCTCTCGGCTCCAATGGTGGCTACAGGAAGTTCACATAAGCAAGGGTGTAAGCCTTTTCCCACCGAGCTGGATCATCCTCGCAATGGATGCGAGCCTCCGAGGAAGAGGCGAACAGGAGCATAAACTGCCTGGAAGCACGAGCGGTCAGATTAGCATGTCTACAGTTCAGCCACAAGCTCCAGGGGCAAGCAATCCGCATGATGTTGGACAACGCAACAACTGTTGCCTACATCAACCACCAGGGAGGAACCAAAAGCCACCAAGTATCTCTGGAAATAGACCTCCTTATGGAATGGGCGGAATAAAATCTACAAGGGATCTCTGCCTCCCACATTACGGGAAGAGACAATGTCAGAGCAGACTTTCTCAACAGGGAAAGCCTGGATCCAGGGGAATGGATGCTGTAGACCAGAGCCTTCCAGCTCCTAGTAGATCGCTGGGGCCTCCCATCCTTCAATCTACTGGCAACATCTCACAATGCGTAGGTTCCCCGGTTCTTCAGTCGTAGACAAGATCAGCGCTCCCAAGGGATCGACGCCGTCGTCGAGTCCTAGCCAGAGGAGGACTTACTGTACATCTTCCCTCCATGGTCTCTACTGGGCAACATCATCTAGAAGATTGAACACCACAGAGAACTAGTCCTCCTGGTGGCCCCGGATTGGCCCAGGCGCTGCCCGTGGTATGCGGACATGTGGAGGCTTCTCATGGAGAGCCCCTTTTGCCTCCCCCCGCATAGGGACCTTCTCCAGCAAGGTCCGATTCTTCACGAAGATCCAGCTCGATTCTTTCTTATGGTCTGGCCCTTGAGAGGGCTCGTCTGACGAAACGTGGATATTCGGCAGCCATGATCGCCACATTGCTGTGCGCGCTGAAATTCTCAACATCCCTGGTGCGAGGAGTGCGAGGTGCCCCTGCGAACGGCCAAGATCACCATGATCCTGGAATTTTTACAGGACGGCCTGAACAAAGGATTGTCACTCAACTCCCTGAAGGTCCATGTGGCAGCCCTATCGTGCTTCAGGGCTGATTGAACAGAACCCATCTGTCGATGCATCCGGATTTGGCCCGCTTCCTAAAAGAGGTTAAACAACTCCGACCACCCTTAAAGTATCCGGTCCCTCTATGGAACCTCAATCTAGTATTGGACTTTATGGCAGGGCCTTCCTTCAGACCACTGTGCAGTCTGTCGCTATGCCTATTAACACTAAAGACTGTATTCTTGGTGGCAATATGCTCGGCTCATCGCATCTCTGAGTTACAGATGCTGTCTTGTCGGGAACTGTTCCTTCAGTTTTCTCCAGGAGCAGTACAGCTTCGCACCGTCCCCTCCTTCTTACCAAAGGTAGTCTCGGCGTTTCACCTGAACCAGTCCATTTCCTTACTGTCCCTGGACAGACACAAGGACATGGAAGACTACCACCTCCTATGCCATTTAAACATCAGTAGACTTTTAGTGCGGTATCTGAACCAGTGCGCGAGACTGACCGCTTTTTCGTTCTTTAAGGGGGAAGAAAACAAGGTGAAACGGCTTCGCAAGCCACCATTGCTCGCTGGATGAAGGAAGTGATCATGGGAGCATACATAGAGGCAGGGAATCCCTTACCCCTTCAGGTTAAAGCTCATTCCACTAGGGCCCAAGCAGTATCCTGGGCGGAAGTTAAACTACTGTCTCCCATTGAAATCTGTCGAGCAGTGACGTGGTCTTCCTTGCACACCACCTCCAGATTCTATCACCTGGACGTCCAGGCCCGAGAAGACGCAGCCGTTGCGAGGGCAGTGCTAACTGGACCATGGGCAGCCTCCCACTCCATTCAAGAGTAGCTTTTCTAAATCCCACTGGTCCTGAATCCATCTGGTTAAACGCTAGGAAATGGAGAAATTACTTACCTGATAATTTTGTTTTCCTTAGCGTAAACAGATGGACGTAGCATCCTGCCCACGGTTGCCCATGAACAGTGTCCAGGAGATGCACCTCGATTCCAAGAGGTTACGGGTAAGCCGTCGCCCAATACTGTAAGATGCCCCTAGTTCACGGCATCTTACAGTATTGTTGGGGTCCAGCGCTTACGTTTGGTTGAGTTACAGTTGTGGTCTCCGGTTTTTTAATCAAATTTTTTTAATCGAGTTTTTAAGCAAGTTATAAAGTTGTTTCCAAATTCTGATCAAGTTTTTTAATAGTATGTCCACAATGGCTTTTGAAGAGAATACTGAATGGCTGAGGTCACTGCAGGAGTATATCTAGGGTGCCGTCAGCTTTGAAACCTGACTCCATCTCCATCTGCTAGCAGGGGAGCACATAACCCACTGGTCCTGAGTCCATCTGTCTACACTAAGGAAAACGGAACTATCAGGTAAGTAATTTGTCCATTCTGAGCCATTTGGGGACAGGGAAATACCTATAGTACCTGAATGTAATCCGCTTTGAAGTGCCTGAAAAAGTGGAATATAAAAAATAGGAAATAAATAAATAGGAAAAACTTTCTAGATTTTTCTACAGATTTAGAAGAAATGCTTCGCGTTAGCACAGAGAACATCCATTATAGGTAAGCAACTTTATTGTCTATAATAAACAAGCCTACCTATCACTTAGAACTTTTTTTTAACTTTGCCACTTTGAAGGGAGTTTTGAAAAATTTACCTAGGTAAAATCAGGATCTGAAAATTGCCCTCCCCCTCTGCAGGTAAAAATACCCATGCTGTGAAATAATGCAGGTACTTTTACTCATTCTGGAAGAGGGTGGAGGCAGAGGAGGTTTGAGATGGTTGTGTGCTTGATTTCTCATAGTTCAACAGAGTAGAAGAAATGTTCACATAGTGAACTTGACTTTTGTGGATAGGTTGCACTACTGTGCCATACTGTAATCTCAATCTTTGCTTTTCTATTTTTCTCTGATTGTGATATACTCACTGTGTCCTATCAATAAACCTCCCTACCCTAAATCAGGACAGTGCCGGCATAGAGATAATTAATTATTTGAATCTGGCGTTTTTAAGCTATTTTTGATGTATGTGCCACAGGAATAGGTCAGCATAGCTCACCTAACTGAATCAACATTTTTATTTATTTATTTATTTATAGCTTTTCTATACCGACTTTCCAATAACAGAATTACTGATCAATTCGGTTTACATTTTAAACTTTAACAGTGACAAGTAATTGTCTTACAATGAACAGGAAGAAATAACTTGGAAATAAATATATGGGGATTATAACATAGATACAATATATAGCCTAATGTAGGCAAAGGCATAAAAACATAGGCACAAGGACTGCCAAGGATTTGAATTGAATTGATGAGTTCTTTGGGGTATTATTTGTGTTATTCATTGGGGTATTCTTTGGGGTTCGAGGAATGTTTAGAGTTGAACTTGTTTCTTTCTTATATAGATCTCTTGTCGGTTGTTTGAAAACCTGAGTTTTTAAGTAGTTCTCTTATAGATTGATTGAAAAAGACCTAAAGGGGACCTTGGCAGAGATGAACATCAGTCTAGATTTTAGAAAGTGTAAGAAAAAATTCCTTGAGGTACATTTAGTAATTGATTTTGAAAGCATAAATAAAGTCTGCATAGATATATAGTAATATAGAATTTCATTGACTGGCTGACTGAAGTTCTAGGTAGATGTGCTCTAAACCAATCAAAATGAAACTTTTATTAAGTGTTCAGTAATTTATTATCACGCAGTTGAACAAGAACATAAGAAATTGCCATGCTGGGTCAGACCAAGGGTCCATCAAGCCCAGCATCCTGTTTCCAACAGAGGCCAAACCAGGCCACAAGAACCTGGCAATTACTCAAACACCAAGAAGATCCCATGCTACTGATACAATTAATAACAGTGGCTATTCCCTAAGTAAACTTGATTAATAGCAGTTAATGGACTTCTCCTCCAAGAACTTATCCAAACCTTTTTTTGAACCCAGCTACACTAATTGCACTAGCCACTAGGGGTGTGCATTCGTATTGAACATAAATGTAAAACGCTACTTTTTTTTTTTTTTTTAACTTAAAAAAGTGATAAGACATAAACGATCGGATTTCCAACTTATTCAACATAGCTATGTTGAATAAGTTGGAAATCGTGATTGTTGATCCAAAATAAAAATTTAAACCCCTCACCTTCCTTAATCCCCCCCCAAAGACTTACCACAACTCCCTGGTGATCCAGCGAGGAGTGAGGACGCCATTTCTGAAAGCCTTTCCGAGGAGCACGTGACGGCGCCACATCGGAGTGACGCGGCGTCACGTGATTCCCCGCGGGTTCGCGCCGGAACGCTCGTTCGGCCCAAAAGGAACTTTTGGCCAGCTTGGGGGGGTCAGGAGGCCCCCCCAAGCTGGCCAAAAGTTCCTTTTGGGCCGAACGAGGGTGCCGGAGGGAACTCGCGGGGAATCACGTGACGCCGCGTCACGCCGACGTCACGTGATTCCCCGCGGGGTCGCTTCCGGGATCCTCGTTCCGCCCAAAAGGAACTTTTGGCCAGCTTGGGGGGGGCGTCACGTGATTCCCCGCGGAATCCAGCTTGGGGGGGGCGTCACGTGATTCCCTGCGGGTTCCCTCCGGCACCCTAGTTCGGTCCAAAAGGAACTTTTGGCCAGCTTGGGGGTGTCAGGAGGCCGCCCCAAGCTGGCCAAAAGTTCCTTTTGGGCCGAACGAGCGTTCCGGCGCGAACCCGCGGGGAATCACGTGACGCCGCGTCACTCCGACGTGACGCCGACGTCACGTGCTCCTTGCAAAGTTGGTCAGAAATGGCGTCCTGACCCCGCTGGACCACCAGGGAGTTGTGGTAAGTCTTGGGGGGGGGGGGGGGATTAAGGAGGGTGAGGGGTTTAAATTTTTATTTGCACATATGGACATATACTCAACTCATTGAATTCTGTTTATGTCCATATTGACCGCAAATGGGACCCCCTTTGGACATATGGACATATGAACTTAAACTTTTGCTCTGCACATCCCTACTAGCCACATCCTCTGGCAACAAATTCCAGAGCTTAATTGTGCATTGAGTGAAAAAGAATCTGTATCAATAACCTGGTTTTAGAATGACCTTTTGAAATCTCATTTTTAACCATTTGAAATATTTTAAATCAGTTCAATGGAATAAAAGTGACAGGATGATGATGATCTTCTAAAAATATAGGGTCCTGTTTTTTCTCAGAATTTAGCTTTCTGTATTTTGCCATGTGACAGAATTTAGATGGACTGACCTTCAACTTTCATCCCTTTATAGAAATACAAGTACCTGACTGAAGATAGTAATATGTCTGTGCCATCTGAGCCAAGCAGCCCACAGAGCAGCACACGTAGCCGATCCCAGTCTCCAGATGACATCCTAGAACGTGTGGCTGCTGATGTAAAGGAATACGAAAGGGAAAATGTTGACACATTCGAAGCCTCTGTTAAAGCCAAACAGAATCTGATGACAGTTGAACAGAGTAATGGTGAGTGAGTGTTGAAGGAAAAACATTGCAGAATGGTGTACAGATTTCTCATTTAGTATTGAGAACATTTTGTTTTCAAGAGAAATGTTTCTACAAGGATAAGCAGGATGGTAGTCCTCATACATAGATGAAATTATCCAATGGAACCTGTCATGGAAAAATTACGCACCTGACCATAAGATGCACCTAGGGTTAAGAGGGTTAAAAATTAAAAAAAAAAATGGTGTGCTAAACTGGCTCTGTTCCCGTGCGTCTTATGGAGCAATGGGTGTGTATACAATTTTTTTTCGTCCCCATTTCGTTTTCGGGTCTGGGGAGGGCCATTTCGGTCCACTTTCTGGATCGGAAAACTTTTATCTTGCTATTTTGTGGGAAAAAACCCCCCAAAATCCATCCCACCCCAACCCTTCAAGTTTAACTACAACCCCCCCACCCTCCTGACCCCCCCCCCCCCCCAAGACTTGCCAAAAGTCCCTGGTGGTCCAGCGGGGGCTGGGAGCGATCTCCCCCTCTTGGGCATTCGGCTGCCAGTTATCAAAATGACGCCGGTGGCTCTTTGCCCTTACTATGTGACAGGGGCTACTGATGCCATTGGTCAGCCCCTGTGTCAAATCCATAAACTGTGAACAGACAGAATGGTTAAATGCATCATTACGTTTACATACACCCCAACGAAATCTTCAATCCGCGAATAAAGGACAACTCGTGATTGCATCCATTAGATCTGTCCATCCTCCTGAAGTTAGAGAACGTGCAAACTCCATAGCAGGTGCAAAGATATGGAACACTTTACCCCTCGAACTTAGAATGCAGAAAGACATAAAAATATTTAAGAAAAGCTTAAAAACACTACTGTTCAAACAGGCCTATGATTTAACCAATACACAACCATTAATCATTTAACCGACAGTTAAGTTGAATCACCTTCCACAATAAGACTAATAAAATAAATAATTAGTGTTGAAATATAGGCATATTATATTTAACTAAATGTGTGTTCAGGATGGTTATATTACATTTCATGTTGCTATATTTATATTTTATTGATATTAAATTTGTGCTATTTCTTGTTATTTTTTAAAGTTAATATTAGATTTTATATTATTACTTACTACTCGAAATTTTTATCGTATCTTAAGGTTGTTTTAATTTTTACCATGTATCTTATTATAGTTTATTTTAATGTGTTTACATTTTTTAAAGAGACTTAACCGACTGAAATTTTTGATGTATATATGTACACCATCTTGATTGTTTGTCAGACAGACGGAATATATATTAGAGAAATAAATATATATATTTGCTCCATAAAACGCACAGACATTTCCCCCCTACTTTTGGGGAAAAAAAAGTGTGTCTTATGGAGCGAAAAATACGGTATATCAAAGTTTCTAGAACTTTGACTGTGCTTCTCTGAGTATGCCTATGCATCCTATGATACCATGCATCCATACGGGTTCCTTTCATTCTCTCTTTTTCTGTGGAACCCATCAATTGCGGTTTGTTGCCTCCTCTTCAGTTTCTGGGTGGTTTTTCAGATTGTCCGTCGCAGGGTTCCTTGGTCTTGTTCTTCATAGTTTTCTCTCAGCAAGGTTTTTTAATGGGGTTTTTTTTGTTTTTGTTTCCTTTTGCTGTGTATGTGACCCCCCCCACCCTAGCCATCGACTTATTGCTACCTTCCTTAGGTTTTGCATCCCTTTTATTTCGGTCTAATATATATAGCAAGTTCCAGCGATGTCCCCAGTTCAAAAGGACCATATCTGTCACGGACCCCTATGATAGATGTGTCCTTTGCTTGGGAGCATTGCATAACATGCATGGGTGCTATAAGTGTGCAACCATGATCCAGAAAGGACGATGGTTCCGGTTGGAATTTTGGGCACCAGAAAACTGATCCATCAACATTGGAGGCATTGACATTGAGGGACCCCAGAGCTGCACCGATGGAAGAAGCGGCATTGGCATCAAGGGAACCATCAGTTCCTCCATGTCGACAGCCGACAGGGAACCTGGAGGCAGGCCATCTTCTAACTCTTCCTAATTGATGAAGGCATCGGGTTCCGCCTCTTCAATTCTAGCATCAAGGAGATATCATGCCAAGAATCAAGGGAGGACAAAGAAATAGCATCTGTCTCCACTGATGCATGGTATTGGGAGCAGGGATGGTCCAGCGCATACTGAGAAGCCCCCTAAGTGGCAGGGAGAGCATATCTTCTAGACATTCTGGGGTCTCTTGACAGTCTCCACTGGTCCTAGTATCCGCCACTGATCCACACCTCTCTATTCCGATGAAGATGTGGTCCTTCTGCTTGACGATTTTCAAGGAGAACTTGGATAAAAAGATCTGGCAAGCCTTGGAGAAAATGCTGCAGAGCCTCTGTGCCGGGGTATTGTGGGCATAGAGGCAGGCACCATTGACCTTTGACCCTGCTTGATTCCCTCCAGGAGCTCACCAGCAATGCATTGGTTGCTGCCAGTACCAGTGGACATTCTGTCACCAATGCTCGCCAGCCTGCTGCTGATCTCTGACTCCTCAAGAAGGGAAACTTCCCCAAGACATCGAAGTTTCTCAGGATCCAGGCCCAAACAGCCAATTGCACCGGTCCAAGACCTATTGGTTGAGGGCAGAGCACCAAGTGAGCCCTCACCGGCAGACCAGAGTGAGTCAAACTTTAAATATTAATGGGAGTACAGCTATGACTTTGCAGATATCTCTGAAGGTGAGATGTCTATGGGTCTCCCCCGACCCTTCTCCACCACCAGAAAGAAGGAAGTTTTTCTGGTGGAGGACCGCTCCTCACAGGTTTTGTAAGGAAAACAGCAGAAGCCATTCCATTTACTTTACAGACAGAGAAGGAATCCAGAACCAAGATGCTGGACATCTTCCAGTTTGTGGAGCTCACTAAGGAGATTGTAGCAGTCCTAATTCACGAGATCTTTCAGGAGATACAGATACAGAGGTGGGAGAACCCCCACTTTATGGCTGCTGTTAATAGGAAGATGGACGTGGTGTATCTCGTTCAGAAGGCTCCTGGATTCAACAAGCAGCATCTGCTGCACTAGTCTGGGGTAGTCTAATTTGCTCTCATAAAGGCCAAGTGCTCTAGGACCCACTCCTCTGTGCCCTCAGGGAGGGACTCTAGGGTCATAAATACTATTGGGAGAAAGGATTTTTAAGGTATTATGCTCATTTCCTGCATAGTATCCTACCAACTCTTCATGGGCCAGAACATACAGGACATTCTGAAGCAGGTGCAGGGGGTGGCCGAATAGCTTCCTCAAAAGCAGCAAGATGGTCTCTAGTAACTGGTAGATAAAAGGTTGAAATGAAGAAAACAAGAGCGCCATTCGACCTTTGATATTTTTGAAATGGCATTTAGAAACTCTGCTGTAAGGACAGGGGCACGCAGACTCACCTGGCTGTGAGCCTCAGATTTCTGTTTGGAGTTGCAGGAAAGACTCATTGACATTCCGTGTATAGGAGAGAATCTCTTTGGAGATATGGTTAAGGATGCGGTCATGCAGATCAGAAATCACTGTGCAGTGCTTCTGCAGCTCTCCATGGACACTCCAGACCCGGCCTCCTCTTCCAGGAGGTATGCAGAGTCAAGGCACAGGAGGCACTTAATCCACCAGATGAAGCACTGTCTTCCACCCCTTTGCTCCTGTCCACAACAGACTCCTCATGCCCATCCGAGGCAGCAGAGGGCAACTAAGCCCCAGAGAGCAATTCAGTCAATATCTGGGATGGGGTTTGACTGGATCGCAGAGAACATAGAATCCTGGTACCCATGCCAGAGGACCCTCTGGTGGGGAGATGGCTGCAGTTTTACATAAACCGGTGGCCCAGTGTAACCTCTGATATGTGGGTCCTCAGCAACATCTAAAGAGAGAACAATATGAACCTATTGTCTTTTTCACCAAATTGGCCCCCAGACTCCATTTGGGGTCAGTTGCTGATCAGGAACTGCTTCTAACGGAGCTCTCGTCCCTCTTGAAGCTGGAGAGGTTGACTCTGTTACACCAGAGCAAAAAGTGTGGGGATTCTATTCCAAGTATTTCTTGATTCCAGAGAAAACAGGGACACCATCCCATCCTAGTCCTGAGAGCCTTGAACAAATTCATCAAAAGAGAAAAGTTCAAGATGTTTTCCCTAGGCACCTTTTTTTTTTTTTTTTATATAATTAAAGTTTTATTGAGGTTCATCTGAAACCCCCCCTCCCCCCCCCACCAAATAGCAAAATACAAAATATGCCAATCATTAACATTACAAACCATCTGCAATGATACAGTGTTTCCAAAGGATATAATAATAAGGCCATACCAAATAACCAGAAAAGAAAAACAAATGAATAGGAACGACAAAGAGCATGTGTACTTCGTACCATCACCACAGAAATCAATTGTAAAGAAGAATGTCAAAAAACAGTCATGCACATGAATACAGAATCCAAAAATGTTTGATATACATAGTACATCCTAAACCAAATGTGAGACCCCACCTGCAATAAGGATCTACAGTCACCACCGATGGAAGGAGATGCAAATAGAGAACATGCCATCAGTGCCCAAATACCCTAGAGAAAAATAGTAAAAAGAGATCGATAATATCAAAACAGTAGTACAGAAAGCCCTCCTGACAATTAGAAGAAGAGAAAAAAAGGAAAAAGAAAACATTCATTAGGTAAGTACTGCAGTCTGCCTCCAAAGGATATAGAGAGACCAGACCTGTTAAAATTTATGGGGTGGATTTTCAGAGCCCTGCTCGCCTAAATCCGCCTAAATCCGGGTGGATTTAGGCGAGCAGGGCCCTGCGTGCCGGTGCGCCTATGTTCAATAGGCCTACCGGCGCGCACAGACCCCGGGACTCGCGTAAGTCCTGGGGTTTTCCGAGGGGGGCGTGTCGAGGGGGCGGGCCCGATCCGCGTGGCGTTTTCGGGGCGGGCCGTAGCGTTTTGGGGCGGGCCCGGGGGCGTGGTTACGGCCCGGGGCGGTCCGGGGGCGTGGCCGCGCCCTCCGGACCCACCCCCAGGTCGCATCCCGGCGTGCTAGCGGCCCGCTGGCGCGCGGGGATTTACGTCTCCCTCCGGGAGGCGTAAATCCCCCGACAAAGGTAAGGGGGGGGTTTAGACAGGGCCGGGCGGGTGGGTTAGGTAGGGGAAGGGAGGGGAAGGTGAGGGGAGGGCAAAAGAAAGTTCCCTCCGAGGCCGCTCCGATTTCGGAGCGGCCTCGGAGGGAACGGAGGTAGGCTGCGCGGCTCGGTGCGCGCCGGCTATACGGAATCGATAGCCTTGCACGCGCCGATCCCGGATTTTAGCGGATACGCGCGGCTACGCGCGTCTACGCGTGTATCTACTAAAATCCAGCATACTTTTGTTGGCGCTTGATGCGCCAACAAAAGTACGCCAAATCGCGCTATTTGAAAATCTACCCCTATGCATACATTTATTTTTAGCAGCAGTAATCCTATTTAGATAATATACCTGCTTAAGTCTTTTTTGCATCACTTAACCGTGGAACCTTAGTATCACGTCATAGCCTAGCTATCTCACATCTAGAAGTCACAAAAACGTGATGAGCCAATGGTGTCTCATAGATATTCCCTTGAACGAAGGGAATATGAAGTAAGGTATGTTGAGGAAGTACAATTATATAAAAGTGTAGGATATGCTGAGTCCAGTTGATCACCTCCCCACAATAAACCTGGAGAAATTTACAATCCCACCATAAATGAAAAAAGGAACCCAACTCAAAGCAACTTTTCCAACATGTATCAGAAAGAGATGGAACCATTCTTGTAGTCAGATTGGGGGACATATACCAGCAATAAAGAACTTTACCCCCATTTTCATTGATACTAGCTGAGATAAGACCCTTCCCTGTAGCTTGAAAAATCACCAGCCATTCTTCCAATGAAAATTCAACTCCTAAATCAGGCTCTCATGCTCTAATATGGTTTGGTTTAATTGGTAAAGCACAATTTAAAATCAAATACATTTTTGATAGGCCACCTTTGATTCTGTCTGCAATTTTACATAGCGTCTCAAAATATGAGACTTCTTGAGCCAAGTGTACCCCCAATTTAGATTGCATCACAAAATGTCGAAGTTGCAAATAAGGAACATAAGAAATTGCCATGCTGGGTCAAACCAAGGGTCCATCAAGCCCAGCATCTTGTTTCCAACAGAGGCCAAACCAGGCCACAAGAACCAGTTCATCTTTATCCACATTTATTAACCCCTTCAAAAAAATGAAGCAGATTTGTTAGGCAAGACTTCCCTTGGGTAAATCCATGTTGACTGTGTTCCATTAAACCATGTATTTCTATATGCTCTATGATTTTGATCTTGGGAATAGTTTCCACTATTTTTCCTGGCACTGAAGTCAGGCTGACTGGTCTGTAGTTACCCGGATCGCCCCTGGAGCCTTTTTAAAAATACTATCGGGAAGCTCATATTTGCATTGTAATGTAGGAAAACTAGAAAGACCAACTAGACCCCATACATGTTCTCAACGCAGAATCCCATGAGACCACCACACTTGAAAAGCAGGGTCCATTAATCCAGGCAAAAAAAAAAATGGTTATGAAATAAGGAAGTACTATAATGATAATCCTTTGTCCCAACCAAGAAAGATCACCACTTAGCCCATACCGCTAAAGAAAGAGACAGGGATGACGATAACGCTTGGGAAATTCTCCAGGAGTTTTTGGTTGCCCAGTCAACAGCAATAGGTTAAAGTCATCCAAGATTGTATGTTCCAAAACAACCGAAGACTTTTGATCATTTATTCGGGGCCAATCCACTATTGCTTTAAAGTGAGAAGCCACGTAATACCAAATTGGGGACCCCCAATCTTCCCCTCAGTTTGGACTGGAATAAAACCCATCTAGCCACCTTCGGACGTTTTCCCTGCCAGATAAACCGCATCAGTCTGCCTTGCCAAGATTTCAGCAAAGTAGCAAGCACACCCACTAGGAGGGTTTGAAAAAATAACTAATTTCTGGCAAAACATCCATCTTGACAGTTGCTATTCTACCCAGTCGCACGATAAGAACATAAGAAATTGCCATGTTGGGTCAGACCAAGGGTCCATGAAGCCCAGCATCCTGTTTCCAACAGAGGCCAAACCTGGCCACAAGAACCTGGCAAGTACCCAAACACCAAGAAGATACCATGCTACTGATGCAATTAATAGCAGTGGCTATTCCCTAAGTAGACTTGATTATTAGCAGTTAATGGACTTCTCCAAGAACTTATCCAAACCTTTTTTGAACCCAGCTACACTAACTGCACTAACCACATCCTCTGGCAACAAATTCCAGAGCTTAATTGAGCGTTGAGTGAAAAACAATTTTCTCCGATTAGTCTTAAATGTGCTACCTGCTAACTTCATGGAATGCCCCCTAGTCCTTCTATTATCCAAAAGTGTAAATAACCGATTTAATTCTACTCATTCAAGACCTCTCATGTTCTTAAAGACCTCTATCATATCCCCCCTCAGCTGTCTCTTCTCCAAGCTGAACAGCCCTAACCTCTTCAGCCTTCCTCGTAGGGGAGCTGTTCCGTTTCCTTTATCATTTTGGTTGCCCTTCTCTGTACCTTCTCCATCGCAACTATATCTTTTTTTGAGATACGGCGACCAGAATTGTACACAGTATTCAAGGTGCGGTCTCGCCGTGGAGTGATACAGAGGCATTATGACATTTTCTGTTTTATTAACCATTCTCTTCCTAATAATTCCTAACATTCTGTTTGCTTTTTTGACTGCTGCAGCACACTGAGCCGACAATTTAAAAGTATTATCCACTATGATGCTGTTGTGTTCGTGCCTCTTCTCTCCCCTCGCTCCACCCTCTCTACCTGGGATGTGATTCCCTTCGGCTCTGACGGACAGTGCAGACGTGGCGTCTCTCCACCTCTTGGTCCCGGTTCCCCCAGGCTGGCCTGACGCTACGGATCCGACATGTTCCCAATGACGTAAGGGCGCGTGCATGCGCTCCAGACTTTGTACCAGCAAGGGCGCGAACCTTGGGGGCGTCCCCCCATAGTGACATCATCCATTTGCACTTTAAAAGGTCTTTGTTTGCTAACCTCTAACGAGTTAGCAAGGAACTCCAACAGGACTTGCTTCGGCAGTCCACGATACTTGCAACAATGATCCGAGTCAGCTGGGGAACCCATCCCCACTGCTTGGCCTTTTCAAACTTACCAGGAGTACCCGCTCCACGGGGTCTCCGCTCTCTTCTTGATTTCAGATTGCTAGAACACTCTGAGGACTCCTCATTTCCTGGAAGCGATCGCGGACGTGAACACAGTGAGTTCTATTACATAGGAATCGGTACTCATGCCACGAGAGCCTACATTCCTATTGCTCTGAAGACTCCCTTCCGTCCAAGACGTTATCGCAGGTACAGAGATCAAGAGTTACATTGGCAAGATTACAGATAGGAACCGGTACTCGCTCCACGAGGGCCCATGTTCCTAGAATCTTATACAGACTCTCTTCTACTCTAGAAGCCATTTCATATACAGCAATTGTGAGTTCTTATTACAGTTCTTATTACAGTTTGTGGGAGCCAGTGCTCGCCTACGGCTCCTGTTCCTGAATATACTGAAGACTCTCTGTGGCATAGAGACCATTGCAGACACCTACTATTGTGAGTGTACCATCTTGTATCCAGTATACCCTGTCTACTCACTACTTCTAGTCTCTCTCTACAGCTCAGCGACCCAGAGATTATATTCCAGTATCAGAAGGACTTCAGCCTTGCTGGACACAGTGACTCACTACTGCCACCTCTGGTGGTCCAGCTTCCAGTCTAATAAAGAACTATTGTGTTTATCTCATATTCTAGCCTAGCCGGTGGTTCCTCTCAGGATCTCCTCCTGGGGGCGCTGTCATCTGCCATCGGCCCAGGGATTCACCAATTCCTCCAAGTGGTCATTCCTTTCACTGTTGTCACCTTGTGGGAGCCAACCACTACAGACCACTGACTCCGCTCACGGAAGTATTATATAGACAGCTACTCCTCTTTCTCTGAGACTTACCAGCAGCTTATATATATATCTGTATCTATCTATATATATATTTATATATATACACACACACACACACACAGATTGCTACTCCATAGAGGGGGGCATGATAGATTGCTATCTCAGTAGCAAAGTATTATATACCTATTGCTAACTCCTCTTCCTTGGAGAGTTGATCCATAACAGATTGCTACTCCTTAGCAGCTTGCTACTTCCTTTCCTTACAGGAGCATCTAACAGCATTTCACTAACAGATCTACAAATAGCTAACTCCTCCCCTCTGGAGGAGCATTCATGTCATATCGCTACTCCTTCTCCTTTCAGGAGTACAGCAGAACAGCTTGCCAACTCTGCCCTCCTGGCGGAGTGAGCGACAGCAGATTGCTAGCTCCTCCCCTCTGGAGAAGGAGAGCGTAACAGTTTGCTAACTCCGCGTTCCTGGCAGGGTAAGCACAACAGATGCCTAGATCTTTTTCCTGGGTAGTAGAACTGAGACCCACTGACTCAGTTCTTTTGAATCAACTTCCCATCAACCTCTATGACTTACATACTATCCCCAGAATAAAAAAAAAAGGTGGAGGGATCCTGCTTGCATCCAAAAAGAGCCTAGGGCTCTCACTTCAACTTTCCACCACAATAAACAATACTGAAATCGCCTTTTTCAATTCAGACCATCTACAAATAGCGCTAGTATACTCACCTCCAGGTACCTTAGATACTGACCCCTCACCATTAATTGAACTCACTACCAAATACTTCAAACAGGGCAAACCAGCTATACTTATGGGTGACTTCAACCTTCATGTAAACAGCACTCGATTAACCCATAATTGCGACATCCTCCTCACAGCACTTAAGCACCTTGGCTTCAACCAGATCATCAAAGATCCCACGCACAAAGCGGGTCACACGTTAGACCTGATCTTTCTCAACAATGGCATAACTTCGACCAACAACCCCACTTGTGTCCCAGTCCCTTGGTCTGACCATTACTTCATCTCTGCGGAACTTCAAATCAAAGACCAACCTCGTCTTAGCTTCCCAGCAACTACTATTCACTACAGGAAGCCTTGCACCATTGACAGTCTTAACAAAGTGCTCTCTAAAGAACTTGACCGCCTGGACCTCTCAGACACCTCATCAGCAATCAACTCCTGGCTTAAGATAACAAAGGAGGTCGCAGATCTATCCTGCCCTACCATCACCAAAACTCTGAAACCACCGCAAGCCAATAGACACCCGTGGTACACCCCAACTCTAAAAACTCTCAAACAAGAACTTAGGAAAAAAGAAAACATCTGGCGCAAATCTCCATCCACCAACACGAATCTAATCTACAAATCCCACCTCAACACATACAGACTAGCAATTCTCAAGGCAAAAAAAGACTTTTTTGCAAAAAAAATCCACAACTTCGTATTCGACTCTAAAGCCTTATTCTCATTTGTATCATCCCTTACAAAACCCTCTCCTCCAACCATCCCGGACGAACAAGCAGCCGACAAAGCATTGGAATTAGCAATCTACTTTGACAACAAGATCACCAATCTCCTCAAACCAATCACCACCCAACAGCTGATAACAACAACTCCCCATAGCACCGCTAGGTCAATTTCCTCCCAACCTCGGACTTTTACACCCACCAGCTCTCCGACTCACAACAAAAAATGCAGCTTATCATCATTCGAGACCCCATCATCCCTGGAAGTTGAAATCATTCTCAAAAAACTTAAACCATCTTCTCACCCACTGGACACCATTCCTTCCAATCTATTACTATCGACTCCCAACACCATCTCCAAAGCATTAGCAAACATCATTAATTGTTCTTTAACCCAAGGAAAGGTCCCAGAACAACTGAAAATAGCCATTCTTAAACCATTACTAAAAAAAACCTAACTTGCCAACAACAGACCCTGCTAACTTCCGCCCGATAGCCAACCTGCCTCTAATCTCAAGAGTAATGGAGAGATTTGTCAACAAACAACTGATTACCTGGAGGAGAATAACATCCTCTCCCCCTTACAGTTTGGATTCAGGAAATCACAAAACACAGAAGCTTTATTAACTTCACTATCTGACATTATCCTCCTCAACCTTGAAAAAAAACAATCGTACCTCCTCGCTCTTCTTGACTTATATTCTGCATTTGACACCGTAAATCATGAAATCCTCCTCGAGCAGCTTTCAGACATAGGAATCCAAGGAGAAGCTCACAGTTGGTTTCAATCATTCCTAGATAATAGATACTACAAAGTCAAGATAAATAATGTAGAATCACCTCCTATTAAATCAATCAGAGGAGTACCTCAAGGTTCTTCTCTCTCCCCTACCCTTTTTAACATCTACCTGCTTCCGCTCTGCCACCTACTCTCCAGCCTCAAGCTAAAACACTATATCTTCGCCGATGACATTCAGATACTTCTTCCCATCACAGAATCACTCCAAAAAACCTGGGCGCATTGGAACAATTGCCTACTATCCATCAATTCCTTGTTATCTAGCCTCAACCTTATACTCAACACAAATAAAACAGAAATCCTTATCATCTCGCCCGACGAAAACCACACACTCTTCAACGTCCAAAGCTCATCACAATCCATAAATCCACCTATCAACCACTCACCTTCAGTCAGAGACTTAGGGGTGCGCTTCGACAATCTATTCAACCTTAAATCTTTCATCCACAACACAACTAAGGAATGTTACTTCAAACTACAAGTATTAAAAAATCTTAAACCACTCCTTCACTTCTATGACTTCCGCTTAGTAGTCCAATCTTTGATATTGTCCAAGTTAGACTACTGCAATTCTCTCCTGTTAGGTCTTCCGCTATCATCCATAAAACCTTTACAGATGGTACAAAACGCCGCGGCGAGGCTACTCACTAACTCCAACAGAAGAGATCACATCACTCCAATTCTGCACTACCCCCACTGGCTTCCAATAAAAGCTAGAATCACCTTCAAGACACTATCAGTGATCCACAAGGATATTACGGGAAGCGCCCACCTAAATCTTACCTCGCAACTCCGCCTTCACACATCAAAAAGACCTATCAGATATAACTACAAAGGTTATCTACACACTCCCCCGATTAAAACCTCTCTAGCCAAACGAGCACTCTCCACAGCCGGGCCCACCCTTTGGAACTCACTTCCGCCAGATCTTCATCTCGAAACTTGCCATCTAACCTTCAAGAAAAACCTTAAAACATGGCTCTTCTGACAAGCCTTTCCAGAATCGCAGGAACACTTCGACACAGGACAAAGAACAAAATAGCACAATATATTGCAGGATCTCTGTTCATTACTATGTTTATAGTTTATTATAACGACCTTATTGATTGTTTAATGTAACGCTACACGTTCTCTGTTCAATACTATGTTTACTGTTTAATGTAACGCCCCCCGGCGACAGTTGTGTTATATGGAAACCGACTTGATTTGATATATATATCAAGAAAGTCGGTATATAAAAACCCTAAATAAATAAATAAATAATATGGAACCTAACATCGTGTAACTACAGCAAGGGTTATTTTTCCCTATATGCAACACCTTGCACTTGTCCACATTAAATTTCATCTGCCATTTGGATGCCCAATCTTCCAGTCTTGTAAGGTCCTCCTGTAATGTATCACAATCCGCTTGTGATTTAACTACTCTGAATAATTTTGTATCATCTGCAAATTTGATAACCTCACTCATCGTATTCCTTTCCAGATCATTTATAAATATATTGAAAAGCACTGGTCCAATACAGATCCCTGAGGCACTCCATGGTTTACCCTTTTCCACTGAGAAAATTGACCATTTAATCCTACTCTCTGTTTCTTGTCTTTTAACCAGTTTGTAATCCAAGAAAGAACATCGCCTCCTATCCCATGACCTTTTAGTTTTCTTTGAAGCCTCTCATGAGGGACTTTGTCAAACGCCTTCTGAAAATCCAAATACACTACATCTATTGGTTCACCTTTATCCACATGTTTGTTTACCCCTTCAAAGAAAAGAAGCAGATTTGTAAGGCAAGACTTCCCTTGGGTAAATCCATGTTGACTGTGTTCCATTAAACCATGTCTTTTTATATGCTCTACAATTTTGATCTTTAGAATAGTTTCCACTATCTTTCCCTGCACTGAAGTCAGGCTCACTGGTCTATATTTTCCCAGATCGCCCCTGGAGCCCTTTTTAAATATTGGGGTTACATTAAGAACATAAGAACATAAGAAAATGCCATACTGGGTCAGACCAAGGGTCCATCAAGCCCAGCATCCTGTTTCCAACAGTGGCCAATCCAGGCCATAAGAACCTGGCAAGTACCCAAAAACTAAGTCTATTCCATGTAATCATTGCTAATGGCAGTGGCTATTCTTTAAGTGAACTTAATAGCAGGAAATGGACTTCTCCTCCAAGAACTTATCCAATCCTTTTTTAAACAGAGCTATATTAACTGCACTAACCACATCCTCCGGCAACAAATTCCAGAGTCTAATTGTGCGTTGAGTAAAAAAGAACTTTCTCCAATTAGTTTTAAATGTGCCCCATGCCAACTTCATGGAGTGCCCCCTAGTCTTTCTACTATCCGAAAGAGTAAATAACCTATTCACATCTACCCATTCTAGACCTCTCATGATTTTAAACACCTCTATCATATCCCCCCTCAGTCGTCTCTTTTCCAAGCTGAAAAGTCCTAACCTCTTTAGTCTTTCCTCATAGGGGAGTTGTTCCATTCCCCTTATCATTTTGGTAGCCCTTTTCTGTACCTTCTCCATCGCAATTATATCTTTTTTGAGATACGGCGACCAGAATTGTACACAGTATTCAAGGTGCGGTCTCACCATGGAGCGATACAGAGGCATTATGACATTTTCCGTTTTATTCACCACTCCCTTCCTAATAATTCCCAACATTCTGTTTGCTTTTTTGACTGCCGCAGCACACTGTACCGACGATTTCAATGTGTTATCCACTATGACACCTAGATCTCTTTCTTGGGTTGTAGCACCTAATATGGAAACCAACATTGTGTAATTATAGCATGGGTTATTTTTCCCTATATGCATCACCTTGCACTTATCCACATTAAATTTCATCTGCCATTTGGATGCCCAATTTTCCAGTCTCACCAAGGTCTTCCTGCAATTTATCAAAATCTGCTTGTGATTTAACTACTGAACAATTTTGTGTCATCTGCAAATTTGATTATCTCACTCGTCGTATTTCTTTCCAGATCATTTATAAATATATTGAAAAGTAAGGGTCCCAATACAGATCCCTGAGGCACTCCACTGTCCACTCCCTTCCACTGAGAAAACTGCCCATTTAATCCTACTCTCTGTTTCCTGTCTTTTAGCCAGTTTGCAATCCACGAAAGGACATCGCCACCTATCCCATGACTTTTCACTTTTCCTAGAAGCCTCTCATGAGGAACTTTGTCAAACGCCTTCTGAAAATCCAAGTATACTATATCTACCGGTTCACCTTTATCCACATGTTTATTAACTCCTTCAAAAAAGTGAAGCAGATTTGTGAGGCAAGACTTGCCCTGGGTAAAGCCATGCTGACTTTGTTCCATTAAACCGTGTCTTTCTATATGTTCTGTGATTTTGATGTTTAGAACACTTTCCACTATTTTTCCTGGCACTGAAGTCAGGCTAACCGGTCTGTCGTTTCCCGGATCGCCCCTGGAGCCCTTTTTAAATATTGGGGTTACATTTGCTATCCTCCAGTCTTCAGGTACAATGGATGATTTTAATGATAAGTTACAAATTGTTACTAATAGGTCTGAAATTTCATTTTTTAGTTCCTTCAGAACTCTGGGGTGTATACCATCCGGTCCAGGTGATTTACTACTCTTCAGTTTGTCAATCAGGCCTACCACATCTTCTAGGTTCACCGTGATTTGATTCAGTCCATCTGAATCATTACCCATGAAAACCTTCACCATTACGAGTACCTCCCCAACATCCTCTTCAGTAAACACCGAAGCAAAGAAATCATTTAATCTTTCCGCGATGGCCTTATCTTCTTTAAGTGCCCCTTTAACCCCTCGATCATCTAACGGTCCAACTGACTCCTTCACAGGCTTTCTGCTTCGGTTATATTTAAAAAAGTTTTTACTGTGAGTTTTTGCCTCTACAGCCAACTTCTTTTCAAATTCTCTCTTAGCCTGTCTTATCAATGTCTTACATTTAACTTGCCAATGTTTATGCTTTATCCTATTTTCTTCTGTTGGATCCTTCTTCCAATTTTTGAATGAAGATCTTTTGGCTAAAATAGCTTCTTTCACCTCCCCTTTTAACCATGGCGGTAATCGTTTTGCCTTCTTTCCACCTTTCTTAATGTGTGGAATGCATCTGGACTGTGCTTCTAGAATGGTATTTTTTAACAATGACCACGCCTCTTGGACATTTTTTACTTTTGTAGCTGCTCCTTTCAGTTTTTTTCTAACAATTTTTCTCATTTTATCAAAGTTTCCCTTTTAAAAGTTTAGCACGAGACCTTGGATTTGCACACTGTTCCTTTTCCAGTCATTAAATCAAATTTGATCATATTATGATCACTATTGCCAAGCGGCCCCACCACAGTTACCTCTCTCACCAAGTCCTGTGCTCCACTGAGAATTAGATCTAAAATTGCTCCCTCTCTCGTCTGTTCCTGAACCAATTGCTCCATAAAGCTATCATTTATTCCATCCAGGAACGTTATCTCTCTAGCGTGACCCGATGATACATTTACCCAGTCTATATTGGGGTAATTGAAGTCTCCCATTATTACTGCACTACCAATTTGGTTAGCTTCCCTAATTTCTCTTAGCATTTCACTGTCCATCTCACCATCTTGACCAGGTGGACGGTAGTATACCCCTATCACTATAGTCTTCCCTGACACACAAGGGATTTCTACCCATAAAGATTCAATTTTGTATTTAGTCTCATGCAGGATGTTTATCCTGTTGGACTCTATGCCATCCTGGACATAAAGTGCCACACCTCCTCCCGAGTGCTCCTCTCTGTCATTGCGATATAATTTGTACCCTGGTATAGCACTGTTCCATTGGTTATCCTCTTTCCACCATGTCTCTGAGATGCCAATTAAGTGTATGTCATCATTTACTGCTATACATTCTAATTCTCCCATCTTACTTCTTAGACTTCTGGCATTAGCATACAAACATTTCAAAGTTTGTTTTTTGTTTGTATTTTCATTCTGCTTTTTAATTGATAGGGATAAGTTAGAATTTTTTAGCTCAGGTGAGTTTTTAGTTACAGGCACGTGGACTACTTTTCTAATTATTGGAACCTCACTGTCGGGATGCCCTAATTCTAATGCATCATTAGTATCCTTTGAAGATACCTCTCTCCGAACCATGCGCTGCTGAGCGACTGTCGGCTTTCCCCTTTGTTCTAGTTTAAAAGCTGCTCTATCTCCTTTTTAAAGGTTAGCGCCAGCAGTCTGGTTCCACCCTGGTTAAGGTGGAGCCCATCCCTTCGGAAGAGACTCCCCCTTCCCCAAAAGGTTCCCCAGTTCCTAACAAAACTTTAGCCACCCTCCAAGTCTTCAGATACAATGGATGATTTTAATGATAGGTTACAAATTTTAACTAATAGATCAGAAATTTCATTTTTGAGGTCTTTCAGTACCCTAGGATGCTTACCTTCTGGTCCAGGTGATTTGCTTCTCTTTAGTTTGCCAATCTGGCCTACTACATCTTCCAGGTTCACAGTGATTTGTTTCAGTTCATCTGACTCATCACCCTTGAAAAGCATCTCCGGAACTGGTATCTCCCCAACATCCTCATTAGTAAATACGGAAGCAAAGAATTCATTTAGTCTTTCTGCAATGGCCTTATCTTCCCTAAGAGCCCCTTTAACCCCTCGGTCACTAACGGTCCAACAGACTCCCTCTCATTTTTCTTGCTTTGAGTTTTTTCGTCTACGGCCAACTTCATTTCAAATTCTCTCTTCGCCTGTCTTATCAATGTTTTATACTTAACTTGACAATGCTTATGTTTTATCCTGTTTTCTTCAGATAGATCCTTCTTCCAATTTTTGAAGGACTTTTTTTTGTTTTTTTTTTAAAGCTAAAATAGCCTCTTTCTATGATCGCGATCCCATTCCTCTTGGTCCCTTCCTCTAGGTCTTTATCTATACGAGCTATTAAAGGGAGATAGTTTAATTGAAATAAATATTTCCTATGACCAATGAAAACCCCAAGGTATTTAATTTTGTGACTTGCTCATTTAAATGGAAATGTCCCCTTAGCAATCCCTCCCATGTACTAGAAATAGTAATATTCAATATTTTGTATTTGTCCCACTTGGCCTTAAACCCATAGACAGAACTAAAATATTCCATTTCTTGCAATGTGGCAGGAAGGGATTTGTCAAGGTAAAAAGAACATCATTGGCAAATAAGGATAGCTTAGAGGAAAAAGCCCCAATTGTAATACTAGTGATATTAGGATTAGTTTGGATCCTGGTAGCAAATGGTTCCAAAAAGAGAGCGAAAAGAAGAAGGGACAAGGGACAGCCTTGTCTCGTTCCCCTTCTCATCTGGAAAAGATTAGAATAATCCCCCATTCACCTTGATGCAGGCTTTGGGGTTATATAATTTTTTAAGCCATTGAAGAAAAAATTCCCCAAACTGCATCTTCCCAAGAGTTTTGAATAAAAATGGCCAATGGACTAAATCAAACACTTTCTCAGGGTCAACAGTGGGAAATAGAGAAGGGATATTCTGTTTTTTTCACCCACCACATTATGTCCACGATTTTATGGACATTGTCTGCAGCCATACGCCCTGGGATAAAACCAGCTTGATCCGGGTGAATGATATTGGCAATAAAACCATTCAGCCAAGTAGCCAAAATCTTCACCAATATCTTCAGGTCTAAGTTAATCAGAAAAATAGAATGATAAGAGCCATACACTGTGGGATCACGGCCCGATGTAGCTAAGATCGTAATACCTGCCAGATTAGAGGTTGGCAGTAGAGCCCCATCTCTCCTCAGAAAGTTGAACAGCTTAGTCAGGGGTGGTATTAAAAACTTAGCAAATTTCTGATAGAATCGGGAAGTATAGCTATTGAACCCTTGTGATTTACCTGGTTTTAAGGACTTTATGGCTATGGAAACCTCCAACTCAGATATCTCTATCAAGAGAGTACCTCTCTGTGATTCAGATAAAATGGGGAGAGAGACACTCTCAGAGAGACACTCTCAGATGAGATCGCAGCATTTGGGCTATACAGATCCATGAAAAATTGCAAAAAACACCTTCAGATGTCCTTATTCTCAGTCAAATTTTTCCCTGAAACATATTTTAAATTTGACCACATTAGTTTTCTCCATATGTTTCTCCAATTTATTGGCCAGTAATTTCCCTGCCTTGTTGCCACCCTCAAAAAAACATTTGTCGTGCCAGTTCCAGATGCGCAATTAATGCAGAATCTAACTAGCAAAGCTGGTCCAGCAATCTACTAATTTTTGGTACTCTGAAGAGGATAGCTTTCGTTTATGGGAAGACTCTAAGCGCATAATCTGGGCCAGAAGCGCCCTCCGCTCACCCTCTTTTTGTTTCTTTACATAAGAAGCTCTAACATGTTTTCCATGCACCACAGCTTTTAAACAGTCCCAGACCACCACCAGGGAAGCCTCACCATTATCGTTAAGGTTTAAATAATCTTGAATGTCAACACTAAGTTCAATGAAGATTTCCTCTTCTAGGAGAGAGTCATTTAACCGCCAGTACCTTTGATCCACATCATTACTCAAGAAAGAAATTGTGAGCCACACCGGAGCATGTTCAGACCACGTCACAGGCTCTATAGCAGTCTCTATTACCCGATTAAAGACCCCCTTATCAACTAAAAAGAAATCTAAGCACGAATATGATTGATGAGGACAGGAAAAAAAAAAGTAAAATTCCTAGATTTAGCATTAAAAGATCTCCAGATGTCTACTCCGGTCCCCGAGACATTAATAATTTTAGGGCATCTCTAGAATGCTTAGACCCATGGCTGCGACCTGAAGAGTTATCCAAGACAGGATTCAAGGTAACATTAAAAGTAGCTTTGGAGTTGCGGCGCAGCCACCTGCTGCTCTTCTCAACACACTGCCAACGGGAAATTCCTCTCGAGGCTGTAGCGGAACTTTTGATTTAGGCTGCCCGATGATAGCGGAGAATCCAGCATCCTGTAGAATCACTGAGGCTTCTTCCAGCATCTTCACCCAATGCGAAATTCCACAAAGGAAAAACCAGAGTCCAAAGGGGTGAAGCCATTGGTATCGAAGGTTTTCGCTGCAAACTCATAATCTCTTGTAACTCTTGTCATTTTCGTAACGTAGTGGGAGAGAGATCAGCAAAGATGGCAATCTCTTGTCCCTCCCACTGCCAAGTCATTTACTTATGAGCACTGTTACAGATTTGCTCCTTAATAGCTTATGAATGAAAACATGCTATTTCCTAGCGTGTAGCAGATGGACTCAGGATCAATGGGTATAGTGTACTCCTGATAGCAGTTGGGAGACGGAGTCAGATTTCAAGCTGACGTCAACCTATATATACCCGTGCAGGAAGCTTAGCTCTTCAGTATTTCTCCGTCTCCTAAGTAGTTAGGGACACTACACACACTTACACAGTGTTAGACAATCCAAACCAAAGAAGAAAGAAATCTTACCTCTACAAGATGAGCCCCACTCTCCTGCGGTGATACCTAAGGGTCCCTCCCCTAGTCGAGAATTCCTGAGGCGATTTCCGAGATCCCTCAGAGGTAAGCCTCGGTCTGGTAGCCGGTTCCCGGCCTGGACTTAGCCCCCAGAATGGCTGAGAGGCAGCCGGCGCAATTCCGAGCTCGGCGGTGAAGGTATTTTCCCTTTCCCCCTGCAGCTGGAGACCACCCGGCACGAGACCGGGAAGTGCCGAGACAAGGTAAGGTAGAAAACTTTCCTAAAGTCTCCAAGGCTCAGTTAGCCGCTCAGATCGTCCTTCCGGTGTCTGTTAAATCGGGTTGAGCAGCCCGTCCGGGCTAGACCCCGATCTGGTGCGAGGGTCCACACACGTGGAGACCTATCCGGGGGGGTCGCCATCTTGCCTGCGTGGTCGTGGGCGCCATTTCCCCCCCTTGATCGCCGTATTGCTCGTACAACTGAGTCATGCGCACAGTGGCGAGACAGGCGCACAAACGACTTGTGCTTACAGTGGCATGCACATCTGTGCCGTGTGCACAGCAACGCACGCACAACGGATAGGCCTGTGCGCACAGTGGCACGCACAAATAGCAGCCTGCACGCACATCTTCCGCTTCCTGAATGCACATTGTCGGCGCACCTGGAGCGCACAACTAAGCCTCCCAGCGCGCGCACCTATGTGCACAGACGAGTTTTGAGCCACTCCACGCGCTCAAATCATTGCACCGCCGGCCAAGGGACAAGCCCTCTGCCCAGCCTGCCACCTGAGAGCTGTGCAACCCGAAGTGGCCTCTGCTTCTATGCCTGCAGTGCGAAGAGTCTCGGGGGAACTGAATCAAGGCCCCCCTCAGCCAGTAGAGGAATCCGGCTCAACCAATGATAGTACCCCAGACCTCTGTATCCCCGGCTTGGCCCCTCCTCTGATGGGCACCTCGGGGAACTCCACTGTATTCAGTATGGACCCAGGGACCTTTTCCTGGGTGGAATTCTTCAAAGGACTGAAAACCTTTGTCCAGGCGCAGTCGGTACTGTCTGTGACACAGCCAGTCTCCACCAGAAGCGCAAGACCTTCCAAGGCCCTCTCGGATCCCCCGAGACATGCTCCAGCCAGGCAAAAGCCTCCCCCTAGGGGACACAGACACCTCGGGGGAAGAGCCTGACTCCCTGGAGGAAGGGGAAATCCCTCCAGGGATGGAACCATACCGAACCATGATGCGGTTCTTCTCCAAAGACGAGTTACCAGATCTCGTGTCTCTGAGCCTGAAGACTCTGGCACAAGTAAGTGGACGGCATGATCTGCGCTATCTCAAAGTGCACTACCATCATGGTCGAAGGAGGAGCTGCACTCAACGATGCCCAGGACAGATGTCAGGAAGCCATCTTTAAACAGTCATTTGATGTCGCAGCAATGACCCTGCAGATCGCCTCCTGCTGTGCCGTCGTGACACGGGCCTGCTTGTTCCTCTCCAGGGACGCAACCACTTTCGCCGAAATATTAGAACCGGCAATATCTTTCCTCACGGATGCGACCTCTGACCTGGTGCGCACCTCAGCCAGGGGCATCTCATCCATAGAGGCAGCCAGAAGGCAACTATGGCTCCGAAATTGGTCAGCCGACGCGACCTCCAAGACAGAACTCACAAGAATGCCTTTTAAAGGATTCCTCCTGTTCGGAAGCGAACTGGAGAAGCTAGCCAACAAATGGGGCAAATCCCCAGTACCCCGGTTACCGGAGGACAGGAACAAAAGAACTAGTGTCCTCTCCCCGAAGAACCAAGGGCAGAGGAGCTCAGCGTTTTAGACCGTATAGAAACACATACCAAGCACCTTGCCCCGCAGGCAGGACCCAGTCCTTTCGGAACAGACACAACAAGAGGGGGAGCCGGCTCAGGTACAGTCCCCGGCCGCACCCCACAATGAGAATCAACAGACCTTTCCACAGGAAGAAGCCACAGGGGGGGCATACTTACCCTCTTCTACCAATGATGGGTCGAGATAATGTCAGACAAGTGGGTCCTAACCGTCATTCGTGAGGGATTCTATCTGAACTTCCACAGCATCCCTCCAGACAAATTTGTGAGATCACCGTGCCACTCCCTCTCCAAGAGGACAGCAGTGGAAACCACACTGACAAAACTACTCAGCCCAAAGGCGATAACCTCGGTGCCCAAGCACCAACAAAAAAACCTGGTCACTATTCCATCTATTTTATCGTCCCCAAGAAGGAGGGAACATTCCGGCCCATCCTGGACCTCAAGACCGTCAATCACTACCTGAGGGTGCCGCTCTTCCGCATGGAAACCCTACGCTCAGTCATAAGGGCAGTACAACCGGGAGAATTCCTGACTTCACTGGATCTATCCGAAGCCTATCTCTACATCCCGGTCCACCACGACCATCAGCGCTTCCTAAGCTTCGCAATACTGGACCATCATTACCAGTTCCGGGCGCTTCCCTTCGGACTATCTACTGCTCCTTGGACGTTCACCAAAATTATGGTGGTAGTGGCGGCCACACTGAGGAAAGAAGAATCCTCATACATCAGTATCTGGACGATTGGCTGATCAGGGCAAAATCTCCAGAGGAACATTACTAGGCGACCACCAGAGTCAAGAACCTATTGCAGAGTCTCGGGTGGGTCGTCAACACAGCTAAGAGTTGCCTGCAGCCCTCCCAATCGCTAGAGTATCTGGGAGTCCGGTTCGACACCAAACAAGACAGGGTTGTTCTTCCCCCTACAAGGAGAAGGAAACTGATGGACCAATTGCGAAAACTATTGAACTGTGCTCGCCCCAAGGTATGGGACTACCTCCAAGTTCTCGGTCTCATGACATCAACCCTAGAAGTCGTCCCATGGGCAAGAGCCCACATGCGCCCACTACAATGTTCCCTACTGTCACGATGGAACCCGATATCCCAGAACTACTCCATTTGCCTCCAGCTACTGGCAGAGGTTCGGATCCAGCTCCAATGGTGGCTACAGGAAGACCGTCTGAACAAGGGAATAAGACTATCTCCACCAACCTGGATCTTACTCACCATGGATGCGAGCTTGCGAGGGTGGGGAGCCCACTGCCAGGAACTGACAGCCCAGGGTCAATGGGACAATGAAGAGTCGGGATGGAACATAAACTGACTGGAAGCTCAAGCTGTCAGACTTGCCTGCCTGCAACTCAGTCACAGACTCCGGGGCGAATCTCTCAGCTCATGTCGGACAACGCCACAACAGTTGCCTATATCAACCGCCAGGGAGGAACCAGAAGCCAGCAGATGTCCCTGGAAATACCGTATTTTTCGCTCCATAAGACGCACTTTTTTCCCCCCAAAAGTGGGGGGAAAATGTATGTGCGTCTTATGGAGCGAATATAAAAAAAACAAACAAACAAAAATCTAACAACCCCCCCTCCTGACCCCCCCAAGACCTGCCGACTTAATTTACTGCAACCCCCCACCCTCCTGACACCCCAAGACCTGCCAAACGTCCCTGGTGGTCCAGCGGGGGTCCAGGAGCGGTCCGGGAACGATCTCCTGGGCTTCGGCCGTCGGCTGCCAGTAAACAAAATGGCGCCGACGGCCCTTTGCCCTCACTATGTCACTGAGACCGACCAATAGCAGCGTTCGGTCCCAGTGACATAGTGAGGGCAAAGGGCCGTCGGCGCCATTTTGATTACTGGCCGCCGACGGCCCACGCTCAGGAGATCGTTCCCGGACCGCTCCTGGACCCCCGCTGGACCACCAGGGACGTTTGGCAGGTCTTGGGGGGGGGGGTCAGGAGGGTATGGGGTTGCAGTAAATTAAGTCGGCAGGTCTTGGGGGGGTCAGGAGGGTGGGGGGTTGCAGTAAATTAAGTCGGCAGGTCTTGGAGGGGTCAGGAGGGTGAGGGGTTGTAGTAAATTAAGTCGGCAGATCTTGGGGGGGTCCGGAGGGTGGGGGCTTGTAGTAAATTAAGTCAGCAGGTCTTGGGGGGGGGGGGGGGGGGGGTCAGGAGGGGTTCCCAGAGAAAGAAACGTTTTCTGATCTGGGGAGTGGACCGAAATGGCCCTACCCAGACCCGAAAACAAAATGGGGAGAAAAAAAAAAGCTATGCACTCCCCTAATTTGCTCCATAAGACGCCCAGACGCAGTGCCGGTTTAGCACAATTTTTTTTTAAATTATTTTCCCCCTCTGAATCCTAGGTGCGTCTTATGGTCAGGTGCGTCTTATGGAGCGAAAAATACGGTAGATCCCCTAATGGCGTGGGAGGAAGCAAACCTGCAAGGGATCTCAGCCACCCACATCGCGGGAAAAGACAATGTCACTGCAGACTACCTCAGCAGAGAGAGCCTAGACCCAGGGGAATGGACGCTGTTGACCACAGTCTTCCAGTTGATAGTAAACCGCTGGGGAACCCCAGCCATGGATCTCCAGGCAACCCGGTCCAACGCCCAAGTTCCCAATTTCTTCAGCCGCAGACTAGAACTGCAATCCCGGGGAATTGACGCCCTCGTCCAGAACTGGCCACAGGAAGTCCTGCTGTGTACGCCTTTCCTCCATGGCCACTACTGGGCGGGATCATCCGCAAGATAGAACACTACAGGGGGCTAGTACTTCTAGTGGCCCTGGACTGACCAATAAGGCCATGGTACGCAGACATGCGAAGACTTCTTGCGGGGAACCCTCTGTGTCTAACTCCACACAGGGACCTTCTCTGGCAAGGACCGATCCTCCACGAAGACCCAACTCGATTCTCTTACGGTCTGGTCATTGAGAGGACTCGCCTGAAGAAGAGCAGATACTCTAAGGCAGTGATTGACACCTTGCTCTGAGCACGCAAGTTTTCCACGTCTCTAGCTTACATACGAATATAGAGACTATTCAAAGCCTGGTGTGAGAACCACGAGATACTTCTGCGGACGGTCAAAATCCCCATGATCCTGGAATTTTTGCAGGATGGCTTGAAGAAGGGGTTGTCTCTCAACTCCCTAAAGGTTCAGGTGGCCGCGCTGGCCTGCTTCAGAGCCAAAGTGGACGGCATCAGTCTATCAACCCATCCAGATGTTTCCCGCTTCCTGAGAGGGGTCAAACAAATCCGACCACCCTTAAAGTGGCTGGTGGCCCTATGGAATCTCAATCTAGTACCAGACTTCCTAATGGGAGCTTTCTTCAGACCTACTCGTGGTCTGTCACTATGGCTCCTGACCTTGAAGACTGCATTCCTAGTGGCAATATGTTCAGCTCGTCGCATCTCCGAGCTTCAAGCCTATCCTGTCTAGAACCGTTCCTCAGGTTCACACCGGGATCCATACAACTACGCATAGTCCCCTCTTTTCTTCCGAAGGTGGTTTCTCAATTTCATCTAAACCAAACCATATCTCTACCATCTGCAGACGAACATAAGGACTCTGAAGACTCACGCCTTCTTCACCACCTAAACGCTGGCAGACTCCTAGTCCGATACCTGGAAAGATCGGAATCCATATGAAAGACGGACCACCTATTCGTCCTTCACAGCGGGAAGAAACAAGGGGAAGCAGCCTCGCAGGCAACCATAGCCCGCTGGATCAAAGAAGTAATCAAGGCGGTCTACGTAGAGGCAGGGAAGCCTCCGCCTCTACAAGTCAAGGCCCATTTTACAAGTGCCCAGGCAGTTTCCTGGGTAGAAACCAAGATGCTGTCACCTGCCGAGATCTGTCGGGTGGCGACGTGGTCCTCCATACATACCTTCTCCAGGTTCTACCGCCTGGATGTCCAGGCCCAGGAGGACACATCATTTACAAGGGCAGTACTAAGTGGGCCACGGGCAGCCTCCCACCCGGTTCGGGAGTAGCTTTTGTTCATACCATTGGTCCTGAGTCCATCTGCTACACGCTAGGAAATGGAGAAATTACTTACCTGATAATTTTGATTTCCTTAGTGTAGACAGATGGACTCAGCATCCCGCCCATGGCTGCCCCAAAATCAGGAAACCTCGGGTGACAATCCCCGAGACCAAGACAAGCACGGGTAAGCCAGGTATTACCCTTAGTTCAAGACACCCATGGTTGCCAGGTGTCGGCGTTTTTCGGTTGAGTGCACTGGCAATCTCCAATTTGGAAATCAGTTGAACCAGTCCTAGTTAATCAAGTTAGCCAAAGTTAATCAAGTTATTAAAACGCACATATATCCACAATTGCTTTTCGAGGAGAATACTGAAGAGCTAAGGTATATGTAGGCTGACGTCAGCTTGAAATCTGACTCCGTCTCCCAACTGCTATCAGGAATACACTATACCCATTGGTTCGGATTCCATCTGTCTACATTAAGGAAAATGAAATTATCAGGTAAGTAATTTCTCCATTATTGTCCCTGGGTTTGTTTACCGTTATGCTATTATGTCCCTGGATTTATTTACCGTTTTGGGAGCTGCTGAGCATTGTTGGAGTTGTCCTCTGAGGAAAGTAAGCTTTGGCAGATCTGGGTAACCACTGTGACACAGTCTGAATACTCTGAAGACTTGAGTATGCCGTGGAAATGCAAATTGCTCATGTGAGACATTTTTTTCGAAGTCTTCTAATTTGTCCGACAGAAATGCACATTCTGACTGCATGGCAGCTTGCTCTTTCTATAGTCACTTCCTGTCCTCTACCTGCGAGTTAACTCTTACATCAGTTTCGTCGATCCTGCACCCTAGTCCTAGATTTTGTCTTTCATTTTAGACAGCAAAGCCATCATTTCCTGCTTATACGATTTGATGCTTGCTGCAGATCACAGAACCAACTGTGAAATTCTTCCCGAGTAGGTAAATTGGTGCCTGTAAAGGGAGGCGCTCCCTCAGGGCCTGCTTCCGGCTCAATACCATTGTCTACCGCCATGTTCTCAGAATCAGCCTCGCGGCCCTCATCCAATTTTGCATAGGAAAATTTGTAGAAATCAACGGATTTCTTCTTTACCAACATTGTCAAGTGGTGGGGCTCAATTCTGGTAAGTATATCGAAAAATTACAGAGAGATGCCCAAGATATCAATTAGATTAGCTCACCTGATGGAGGAACTCAATGTCAAGCTGCTAATCACATCGATGATGTCATTTCCTCCTTCCCTAGGCAACTTAATCCCCTTTCTTCAAATAGGGGACTGATTATGCTCTCTTGATCGCAAGAATGCTTATACTCACATAGAGATTTTCCTTGGCTACAGGAAATATCTCTTGAGTTGTCTGGCTAGTCTCCTGTGACCAGGAAAAATCTCTATGTGAGTATAAGCATACTTGAGATCAAGGGAGCATAGCCAGTCAAAAGGGAAGAGAGCTCCATAAGAAGCAGTTCCTGATGCAGCAACTGACCCCAGTTGGGGTCTGGAGACCGATTTGGTGAAGAATCCAATAGGTTCAATTTATTATCCTGTTCATGGAAACCTATGAAATATTTAAATGTCTCTATCATATCTCACCTATCTCACCTTTCTTCCAGAGTATACATATTTAGATATTTGTCTCTTCATATTCTTTATAACAAAGACCATTGATCATTTTAATAGCCATAATCTAGACTGATTCCAATCAGTTTATATCTTTTGAAGGTGCGGCCTCTAAAATTGTACCAGTATTCCAAATGAGGTCTCACCAGTGACCCATTCAGGGGCAATATCACTGCCCATTTTCTGCTGACCATTCCTCTCTGTATGCAGCCAAACATTTTTCTGGCTTTTGCTGTTGCTTTATTCAACTGTTTGGACACCTTAAGATCAGCAGATACAATTATCTCTAGATCTCATTCTTCCTTTGTGCTTAGAATAATTTCACTTCTGATACTGTACCTCTCCTTGGATTTTTGCACCCTAAATGCATTAATCTGCATTATTTAGCATTAAATCCTAGCTGCTAGTCTCTAGACCATTCCTTGAGTTTCACTATATCTCTCGTCATGTTTTCCACACCTTTCTGACTGTATTGCAGATTTTGGTATCATCAGCAAAAAGACAAACCTTTCCCGACAATCCTTCTGGTATTTCCTGTGACCTGAAATACACTGACTTGGAAGGTAAATAGCTGAAATACACAACCTGGAAGGTCATGTTTTTGGTGGCAGTCACTTCAGTGCACAGGATCAGTGAGGTTCAGGCTCTAGAAACTTATCCACCTTATAACAAATTTTATCATGATGGGGTGGTTTTAGGAACATAAGAAAATGTCATACTGGGTCAGACCAAGGGTCCATTAAGCCCAGCATCCTGTTTCCAACAGTGGCCAATCCAGGCCATAAGAACCTGGCAAGTACCCAAAAACTAAGTCTATTCCATGTTACCATTGCTAATGGCAGTGGCTATTCTCTAAGTGAACTTAATAGCAGATAATGGACTTCTCCTCCAAAAACTTATCCAATCCTTTTTTAAACACAGCTATACTAACTGCACTAACCACATCCTCTGGCAACAAATTCCAGAGTTTAATTGTGCGTTGAGTAAAAAAGAACTTTCTCCGATTAGTTTTAAATGTGCCCCATGCTAACTTCATGGAGTGCCCCCTAGTCTTTCTACTATCCGAAAGAGTAAATAACCGATTCACATCTACCCGTTCTAGACCTCTCATAATTTTAAACATCTCTATCATATCCTCTCTCAGCCATCTCTTCTCCAAGCTGAAAAGTCCTAACCTCTTTAGTCTTTCCTCATAGGGGAGCTGTTCCATTCCCCTTATCATTTTGGTAGCCCTTCTCTGTACCTTCTCCATCGCAATTATATCTTTTTTTGAGATGCGGCGACCAGAATTGAACACAGTATTCAAGGTGCGGTCTCACCATGGAGCGATACAGAGGCATTATGATATTTTCCGTTTTATTCACCATTCCCTTTCTAATAATTCCCAACATTCTGTTTGCTTTTTTGACTGCCGCAGCACACTGAACCGACGATTTCAAGGTGTTACCCACTATGACGCCTAGATCTCTTTCTTGGGTTGTAGCACCTAATATGGAACCCAACATTGTGTAATTGTAGCATGGGTTATTTTTCCCTATATGCATCATCTTGCACTTATCCACATTAAATTTCATCTGCCATTTGGATGCCCAATTTTCCAGTCTCACAAGGTCTTCCTGCAATTTATCACAATCTGCTTGTGATTTAACTACTCTGAACAATTTTGTATCAACTGCAAATTTGATTATCTCACTTGTCGTATTTCTTTCCAGATCATTTATAAATATATTGAAAAGTAAGGGTCCCAATACAGATCCCAGAGGCACTCTACTGTTCACTCCCTTCCACTGAGAAAATTGTCCATTTAATCCTACTCTCTGTTTCCTGTCTTTTAGCCAGTTTGCAATCCATGAAAGGACATCGCCACCTATCCCATGACTTTTTACTTTTCCTAGAAGCCTCTCATGAGGAACTTTGTCAAACGCCTTCTGAAAATCCAAATATACTACATCTACCGGTTCACCTTTATCCACATGTTTATTAACTCCTTCAAAAAAGTGAAGCAGATTTGTGAGGCAAGACTTGCCCTGGGTAAAGCCATGCTGACTTTGTTCCATTAAACCATGTCTTTCTATATGTTCTGTTATTTTGATGTTTAGAACACTTTCCACTATTTTTCCTGGCACTGAAGTCAGGCTAACCGGTCTGTAGTTTCCCGGATTGCCCCTGGAGCCCTTTTTAAATATTGGGGTTACATTTGCTATCCTCCAGTCTTCAGGTACAATGGATGATTTTAATAATATGTTACAAATTTTTACTAATAGGTATGAAATTTCATTTTTGAGTTCCTTCAGAACTCTGGGGTGTATACCATCCGGTCCAGGTGATTTACTGCTCTTCAGTTTTTCAGTCAGGCCTACCACATCTTCTAGGTTCACCGTGATTTGATTCAGTCCATCTGAATCATTACCCATGAAAACCTTCTCCATTACGGGTACCTCCCCAACATCCTCTTCAGTAAACACCGAAGCAAAGAAATAATTTAATCTTTCCACAATGGCCTTATCTTCTCTAAGTGCCCCTTTAACCCCTCGATCATCTAACGGTCCAACTGACTCCCTCACAGGCTTTCTGGTTCGGATATATTTAAAAAAGTTTTTACTGTGAGTTTTTGCCTCTACAGCCAACTTCTTTTCAAATTCTCTCTTAGCCTGTCTTATCAATGTCTTACATTTAACTTGCCAATGTTTATGCTTTATCCTATTTTCTGCTGTTGGTTTCTTCTTCCAATTTTTGAATGAAGATCTTTTGGCTAAAATAGCTTCTTTCACCTCCCCTTTTAACCATGCCGGTAATCGTTTTGCCTTCTTTCCACCTTTTTTAATGTGTGGAATACATCTAGACTGTGCTTCTAGAATGGTATTTTTTAAAAATGACCACACCTCTTGGACATTTTTTACTTTTGTAGCTGCTCCTTTTAGTTTTTTTCTAACAATTTTTCTCATTTTATCAAAGTTTCCCTTTTGAAAGTTTAGCACGAGAGCCTTGGATTTGCACACTGTTCCTTTTCCAGTCACTATTGCCAAGCAGCCCCACCACCGTTACCTCTCTCACCAAGTCCTGTGCTCCACTGAGAATTAGATCTAAAATTGCTTCCTCTCTCGTCTGTTCCTGAACCAGTTGCTCCATAAAGCTATCATTTATTCCATCCAGGAACGTTATCTCTCTAGTGTGTCCTGATGATACATTTACCCAGTCAATATTGGGGTAATTGAAGTCTCCCATTATTACTGCACTACCAATTTGGTTAGCTTCCCTAATTTCTCTTAGCATTTCACTGTCCGTCCCACCATCTTGACCAGGTGGACGGTAGTATACCCCTATCACTATAGTCTTCCCCGACACACAAGGGATTTCCACCCATAAAGATTCAATTTTATATTTAGTCTCATGCAGGATGTTTATCCTGTTGGACTCTATGCCATCCCGGACATAAAGCGCCACACCTCCTCCCGGGTGCTCCTCTCTGTCATTGCGATATAATTTGTACCCCGGTATAGCACTGTCCCATTGGTTATCCTCTTTTCACCATGTCTCTGAGATGCCAATTAAGTCTATGTCATCATTCACTGCTATACATTCTAATTCTCCCATCTTACTTCTTAGACTTCTGGCATTAGCATACAAACATTTCAAAGTTTGTTTTTTGTTTGTATTTTCATTCTGCTTTTAAATTGATAGGGATATGTTAGAATTTTTTAGCTCAGGTGAGTTTTTAGTTACAGGCACTTGGACTATTTTTCTAATTATTGGAATCTCACTGTCGGGATGCCCTAATTCTAATGCATCATTAGTATCCTTTGAAGATACCTCTCTCCGAACCATGCACTGCTGAGCGACTGTCGGCTTTCCCCTTTGTTCTAGTTCTTGTTCTTAAGTTTCTGCCTAAGGTAGTGTTGGAATTTTATCTTAACCAGTCAATCATTCATCCAACATTTTTTCCCAGGCCATATGTCCACCAAGGTGAACAAACACTGCACAGTTTGGACTGCAAGAGAACCTTGGCCTTCTACCTGGAGCAGACTGAAGCTGATAGAAAGTCTACCCCGCTTTTTGTTTCTTTTGACACAAATAAACTGGGGCTCGCCCTTGCCAAACAGACTATTTATAATTGGCTAGCAGATTGCTTCTCCTTCTGTAATGCCCAGATGGGCTTGAATCTGATGGATCAAGTCACTCTGTTCAAGCCATGGCAGCATTGGTGGTGCACCTGCAATTGGTCCCCATGGAGGAAATCTGAAAGACTGCAACATCGAGTTCTCTCTATTCATTCACATCTCACTACTGTTTGAACAGGAATAACAAACGTGTGTAGTACGTGAAAGGATGGAGGATTTTGCCTTGCAGTCTGGATCACACACACTAAGAAAATAATGACACCTAACTATGGCTTACATGAAAATATAAAAAAATATATTTTTCTGTGTAATATATGCACAAACACGCTTATAAGAACGTATGTGATAATAACAAAGCAAGTTATATTTATATTCCCCAGCTAATGGGGGAAAAAAAAATATATATATATATCAGTTAGTTAGTCAATACTTCAGGAGAGTTAGGAAACAAAGAAAACTATACAGTGCAATTTCATATATATAAAAATAGGCTAGCAATAGCTGCTGCTTTCCTGAAAAAGTGTCCACCAGCCTCTCCTGATGAGTGACAGCAGGTGTTGTCTCAGTGGACAGAATGTAACGTATTGGAGATTATTTTGTCTTTGCTGAGATTGTCTTGCTGAAGTAGTCTGGTTCACCTCTCAGCAGACAATCTGCCTAGCCCACCGGGTGTTAGAATCTTATTCCGGGCGGCGGTTAACAAATAATTCTGGGTGAGAGGAGCGGTTATGCGGTCAAGAAAAATCAACATATGACAAGCAAAAAAAGATAAGTGCCCTGCCATTATAAAAAGTGTCAGGATTTTGTTGGAATAAAATACTTGTCACAGGACATACAAAGTTTTTTGTTCTGTTCAATGAAAGTTATTTGGAACGGTGTGAATATTTCCCGTATGAAGTTTAAGAAGGGCTGAAATACAATTTAACATTCAGCACAGATGATTTGCTGAGTGAAAATTCATGATCAAAGTTTGTAAAAATTGAAGGCATATGGAAATCATATATAGATTTATAGCTGTGTGAAAGAAAAAGATCAGTGAAGATATTATAAGAACTTTATTGGGACACACAGCAGCACTACAATTTGATCTTAACAGCAAGTGACTTCAAGCAGTTTTATCAAAATTTAAAATAAGAGAGCAAAACACCGGTGACTGTATTAATTGGCGTACAAGAGTTTTCTGAGAATTTGGATCTCTTGCCAATACTGAGGGCTTCTGTCTACATAAAAAAAAATTTCCTAAAGAATTTAATTAAGATTAATAAAGGTAAAATAACTTTTAACAGTCAAAATTCTACCCAAAGTAACCATAGTGATTTCTTGCAGTAAAGATTCTGAACATAACTAGCTATTTCTTGCTTACTATAAACTAAACCTGCACAGATGCCAGGTGTTTTCAGTTCTCTGCACTAGTAGAGCTAATTGGTTCTACTTTTCACTGAACACCAAGGACAAGATTTAACTTCCTAACTACCAACTGGCGCTAAGTGGTATTCCTATTCTCTAGTTAGGCCTTGTCACCATCTTACATTTTGTATCTCTCTGTGTGTGGCCTTGAAGTTTCCAGACTGTTTCCCATCAAACTAAGGAAAGAATCCTGCAATTTCTTCTTTATGCTTTCAACAGTACTGTTTCTGTTACCTTTTCTGGCAAAATATTCAGTACTTCCCAAGCAAGGTACATGCTGACCTTGTACTATAATAATGGAGTAAGTTTTATAGTGAATTCAAGCAAGCACAAAGCTGCATCCTATAACTATGAATTATTATAAATGTATTTCTGTCTTATAAGGAACTAAATTAACCCTTCCCATGATACATCGAAGTGACTTCTGCAAGATTTTCCCTTTATCACTAGTACAATGTGACAGTAGGTTTGATCAGTTTATCCTTCGGAATTTTTTTGAGGTATAAAATCCATCTCTTTTCCCTTTTAAGGCCTGTTCTTTCTGTTCCAGGCTGCCACCATGTAGGTTAGTGAAATAATAGAAAAAAAGCTTGTTACCAAGAAAAAATATTGTTTTGCCTATTGGCACTTTTTGTTCCTTTTTTCGTTGGAGGCAATCTATAGCTAGGGATTATTAATGTGTGAGGACTGCCATCCTGCTTGTCTAGGAGAAAACTGATTTGCTTACCTGCAACAAGTGTTCTCAGAGGACAGCAGGATGTCAATCCTCATAAAACCTGCCCATTTCCTGTGGAAGTGGTTTTTCAAAAATTTTCTTCATTGCTAAATTATGAGACTAAAGGGACCTGTGTGGATGCGTGGTATAATAGCATGCATAGGCGTGCCTAGTGAGGTACAAAGTTCTAGAAACTTTATCATTTTTCTCCTAGGACAAGAGGGATGGTAGTTCTCATACATGGGTGACATCATCGGATGGAGCCCAGCATGGAAAACTTATGTTAAAGTATCTGGAAATTTGACTGATCATACCAAGCATGCCCAGCATGTCCTAATCAACGCGTCCATACGGGGGTCCCTCTTCAGTCTTTTTTTTCCGCAGAGCTTTTCGCCTCGTGATAGAGTGAGCTTGTGGCTTTTCTCCTGAAATTGCCTTTGAAAATTTTTTTCACCGTCCTATATGGGTTTTTATGTGAATTCAGTGATCGCGGGCCCCTTTTGGATCCCTCGTTTCCCCAGTCAGGTTTTTCAGCGGTTTGTTAACTTCTTATTTCGCTTCCGTTCTCACCCCCTGTGGTGGTGGTGCTTTGGTGCCCACCGGCATCGACCGTCACTGTCTCTCGTTTTTCCCTTTTCTTTCGTTTGTCATTGCCTCATCCGGTTTCTGTTAGTGCCCCCAGTGTCCGAGAACCATGTCCATCATGGACCCCCATGAGGTGTGTGTCCTCTTCCTGGGGGCATTGCATGACGTCTGGGGTTGCCGCATGTTTGCCCAGATGATTCCCAAGGGGACATTGCGCTCGTTTTGAGAAGATGGAAAAGATCTTTAGGTTGAGGAAGTCCAAAGAATCAGCATCTGCAGCATCAGCACCAATGGACCTGGGAGCCGCACCAATGGACACCAAACCATCGGAATCAGTGGGGCCATTGGCGGATAGGGATGCCGGGGACCAGCCCCTCTCAGTCTCTTTCAAGTCGAGGATGTCAGGTTCGTTGTCATCGACCTCGGCACCTGTGATGCTGCCAAAGTGACCCCACGGCGAGGAGTGCCCATCCTCCATTAATGCTGGGGGTCTGTGACGGTCTCCAGTCCTAGTGCCAGTCACCGATCCACCTCTGGATTCCAAGGAAGATTTGGCCACCCCCTTCTGCCGCTCAGTCAGTTTTGGCATCGGCAATTTTCGAGGAAGAGCTGGAGCGCAAGGTCCAGCAGACATTACAGAGCATCAAATTGGTGGCATCGACAGTGCAGGTTCCAGCACTGTCCTGCTGGAACTGCTGCTGTAATGGCTCAATGTGCTTATTGGTGTGTTACTGACCCAGTTGGTGCTGTTTCCCAGGAGGCCATTAATGCCCGGTGGGGCACTGATGCTTCCCATGACTGATACGGTGCTTGTTGCTGGTTACGCTGAGGAAGCTCCATTGAGGCCTGCAACCCCCCCCCAGTCCAGCTTTGCTGTGGCCAGCACCAGTGCTACCAATGCCCATGCCTCTGGGCAAAGGCCAAGCATCCAGGGCCCCATCCCCTGTAGACTACATTGAGGATGAGACCCCATATGACCCCTGGGGGGATGAAACTGCAGAATCCTGCGAGGACTCTGAGGGTCTTCTTCAGAGGACCTGACCTTTGCAGGTTTTGTACGGGCGATGGCGAAGGCCATCCCTTTGCAGTTAATGACAGAGAAGAATGCCAGGCATAAGATGCTGGAAATCCTCCAGTCCATGAAAGCCCCTAAAGAGATCATTGTGGTCCCAGTGCACAAGATCTTTAGGAAGTTGCTGCTGAGGTACTGGGAACACCCCCTCACAGTACCTCCCGTTAACAGGAAGGCGGATGGGGTTTACCTCGTCCAACAGGCTATCGGATTTAAGAAGCATCAGCTGTCACACCAATTGGTAGTGGTCAAATCCGCTCTCAAGAAGGCCACGCACTGTCAGACCCACACCTTGGCACCCCCAGGCAAGGATCATACAGAGCAATGGATGCTCTTGGGAGGAAAGTGTTCCAAGGGGCCATGCTCATTGCCCGCATTGTCTTTTACCAGCTCTACATGAGTCAATATTCTTGCAATCTCTGGAAGCAGGTGCAAGAGGTGACTGAGTGACTGCCTAAACAACAGCAAGACCCCTTCTTATCGCTGGTGTGTCAGGGCCTGGAGTGTGGAAAACATGAGATTGGTTCAACCTATGATGTTTTTGAGACGGTAGTGAGAGTCTCTGCTGTGGGAATTGGTGTCCGCAGACTAGCATGGCTGTGTGCCTCTGATCTCTGACCAGAGGTACAGGAAAGACTCGCTGACCTGCCATGCACAGGTGAGAATCTCTTCAGAAATAAGGTGAATGATGTGGTGGCCCAATTGTGGGATCGCCATGAGACTCGTCAAAGCTCTCCGCCAGCACTTCAGACCTGTACTCCTCAGCCAGGCGGTCCACAAGGCAGGGTCAGAGGAAGTTTTTCTACCGTCAGAGGAAGTACTATCCTCTGGCCCCTTGCTCCTGTTCGCAGAGTGTGAGCTCTTGGGACCATCCCAGGCAACAGAAAGCTCCCAAGCCCCAATCTGATCCCCAGCCAAATCCTGGGTCTTTTCCATGGTCCATCAAGGATACCCATTAAACCTATTTGGGTGTTCAGCCAAATTGCCCCCTGTACCCTTTTTGGGAGCCAATAGTGCATCAGGAGGTACTATTTCAGGAGCTCTCTACCCTCTTAACAGCCAGAGCGTTCAAGCCTGTTCCACCAGGGCAAAGGGGGCAGGGATTCTACTCCTGTACTTCCTGATTCCAAAGAGTACAGGGGGACTCCGTTCCATCCTAGACCTAAGGGCCTTGAACAGATTTCTCAAAAAAGAAAAGTTCAAGATGGTTTCCCTGGACACTCTGATTCCCCTCCTATTAAAAGTGAACTGGCTATGCTCCTTGTATTTAAAGGACACATACACTCACATCGAGATCTTCCTGGGTCACAGGAAGTATCTCAGAGTTGTGGTGGGAAAAGAGCAATTCCAGTTTAGAGTGTTGCCATTTGGGCCAACATCGGCTCCATGTGTCTTTACAAAATATCTGGCCATGGTGGGGGCTTACCTCCATAGATTGGGAGTGCATGTTTTCCCTTACTTGGACAATTGGCTGGTCAAGAGCACCTCTCAGGGAGGGGCCGCTTGGTCCTTGCGCTTGACCATCTGGGTGTTGGAGCCATCAACAACTATGCAAAGTCCCATCTCAGCCCGTCACCTCGATTGGACTTCATAGGAACCCTGCTAGACATGGCTCAGGCAAAAACCTACCTGCCACAATCCAGAGCGGTCACCTTGGGGTTCGTAGCGGTCGTGATTCAATAGACCCAGCAGGTTTCAGCTCGGCAAATGTTGAGGCTGTTGGGCCATATGGCGACAACCGTCCATGTCACTCCCTTGGTATGCTTGCACATGTGGAGAGCCCAATGGACCCTGAGGTTGCAGTGGCGCCAGACCAAGCAGAACCTATGGGCACACATCTGAGTCACTCCACCTGTCCGGACCTCTTTAACCTGGTGGCTGGCTCTCAAATTTGGAACGGGGAATGTCTTTCCAAAATCTCCATATCATGGATGCGTTCACCTTGGGGTGGAAAGCTCATGTAGAGGGTCTCCGCATCCAGGACTTATGGTCTGCCCAGGACGCATGGTGTCAAATCAAATTCCTGGAGCTTTGGGTGATCAGGTACGCGCTATGGGCTTTCCAGCAAAAATGCCCAGATACAAACAGATAACCAAGTTGCTGTGTGGTATGTCAACAAGCAGGGAGGCACAGGGTCATACCTCCTGTGCTGGGAAGCTGTCCAGATCTGGTCCTGGGCCCTGTCCCATGGGATGGTACTCAAGGCCATGTATCTGGCCAGAACAGAGAATGTGATAGCAGACAGACTGAGTCGTGCTTTCAGACCCCACCAGTGGTCTCTGGACAAGGGGGTAGCAAACCGGATCTTCCGCCTCTGAGGAAACTCGGATGTGAACTTTTTCGTGTCCCCCTGCAACAGAAAGGTGACTCGGTTCTGCTCTCTGTACAGGTCGGATGGCAAACCAGCCTCAGACGCCTTTGCCCGGCATAGGGCAGGGGTCTTCTGTACCTGTATCCTCCAGTTCCTCTAGTTAAGAAGACTTACTTGAAGCTTCGTGAGGAGCGAGGGCCTATGATCCTCATAGCCCCTCATTGACCAAGACAAGATTTGAGTTCTACTCCTGGAGTTGACCATCTGGAAACCGATCAGTCTGGCGACTTCCCCAGATCTCATCATGCAAGATCAGGGCAGGCTGCGGCATCCCAACCTCCAAGCCCTGTCACTCACAGCCTGGATGTTGAGAGTTTAATCCTGTAGCTGCTCAATCGAAAACTTCTAAAGATGTGTCTGGGGTCCTGGTAGTTTCCAGAAAGCCTTCCATTAGAAAGTCCTACGGACTGAAGTGGAGGAGGTTTTCTGTGTGGTGTGATCAGAATGGCCTAGATCCGTTCTCCTGCCCCATGCAAAAATTGCTTAACTACCATCTACACCTGTCAGAAGCTGGCTTGAAAACCAACTCATTTAGAGTTCATCTCAGTGCAATTGGTGCATACCAGCAAGGTGTATGCATACCAGCAAGGTGTAGATGGTACGCCATCTCTGTAGAGCTGATAGTTGTACACTTTATGTGGGGCTTGCTTCAGTTGAAGCCTCCCCTAAGGCCTCCTGCTGTGTCTTGGGACCCCCAACACGGTGTTAGCTCAGCTGGTGAAAGCTGCTTTTGAGCCGCTGTGACCTGAAGTACCTGACCTGGAAGGTCATTCTTTTGGTGGTGGTCATTTCAGCACACAGGGTCAGCGAGCTCCAGGCCTTAGTGACTTATCCACCTTATACTACGTTTTATCATGATAGGATTGTCTTGCAACTGCATCCTAGGTTCAAGTCTAAGGTGTCGACAGATTTCCATCTTAACCAGTCAATTGTCCTGCCAACATTGTTTCCTAGGCCTCATTCTCACCAAGGCGAATGAGCCCATCACAATTTGGATTGCAAGAGAACCTTAGCCTTCTACCTGGAGCAGACAGAAGCCCATAGGCAGTCCACCCAATAGGTTGGGATTTGCCATGGCAAACACTTTCCAGTGGGCTAGCAGACTGCAACTCCTTCTGTTATGTCCAGGCGGGACTACATCTTTGAGGGTCATGTCAAGACTCATTCTGTCAGAGCCATGATAACATTGGTGGTCCACTTGCGAGCAGTTCCCATGGAGGAGATCTGCAGGGCTGCGACGTGGAGTTCTCGCCACACATTTGCATCTCACTACTGTCTGTATAGAGATGGTCGATGTGACAGTAGGTTCGGCCAGTCTGTCCTCAGGAATCTCTTTGAGGTGTAGAACCCAGCTCTTCTTGCCTAGGGCCCATTGTTTGAGTTTAGGCTGGCTCCCCCTCTTTTACCAACAGCACTGTAGTTGTTGTGCCCATTGGCACCTGGTTGGTGTCTGTTGGTCCTCCTTTGGTGTTGGGGACAGCCTGTAGCTAGGAATTCACCCATGTGTGAGAACTACCATCTTGCTTGTTATAGGAGAAAGCAGAGTTGCTTAGCTGTAGCAGGTGTTCTCCAAGGACAGCAGGATGTTAGTCCTCACAAAACCCACCTGCCACCCTGCGGAGTTGGGTTTCCCCTATTTTTGTTTATTTTTATCATAATTCTATGTTTCGAGACTGATGAGATACCCCGCGTGGATGCATGAATTAGGGCACGCTTGGCATGCTCAAGTTGAAGTTCCAGAAACTTTGACATAAGTTTTCCATGCCGGGCTCCATCCGATGATGTCACCCATGTGTGAGGAGTAACATCCTGTAGTCCTTGGAGAACACATTACTGGTAAGCAACTCTGCTTTTACAATAAAATTCCTTTAGCCCTGAACCCTACCTTGTATACAGTAATAATGATGGAATGAAATATTCTGGTAGTATGAATCGTGCAATATAAATATTTTAACAAAAGGTGAAAAACGTGAGAATTCTGTTTGACATTAAATTACTGTATCTAAGACAAAACTGAGCTTTCTTCAAATTTGTACATTTCTTCCAATTGTTTATATTAGATAGACGAGCTTATAGAATAGTAGTTGGCCCTGCACTGAAGCTTGGCCTTCTCTTCCTTTCTGTTACAAAAAGAAATAACATAATACAAAAATAAATTAAATAAGTGACGTTAAACTGGAATAAGGAAAGTAAGGGAGGGAGAAAAGGAAAAAAGAAAGAAACAGTTTCAATAAAGAAAATGGAATGATACTAGCCAAATCATAATAAACAGCTGAAAACTCAACTTCAACTTATGGGTCAGAGGAAGGCTTTTTCCTTTCCAGGAAATTGCTCAATTGTTCTGGTTGAAAAAAAAAATGTAATCCACTTCACCAAACATCCTAACAATTATAGAGCTAACTAAGGAAAAAACTCACACATTTGGCAAGTTTTGTCCTGTGTTAAAGTAATAAAATTGCACTCAAGTGATATTCTACCTATTGTCAAAGATTTTGAACACAAGTTAAATAGTTGGAGGCATTTTCTTTTATCCATCATGGGAAGAATAGGTTTAATTAAAATGGTGGTATTACCAATTTGTTGTTTTTCTGTCGATAAGCAGGCTGAATTAGCCCTGCTATTTGGGTGACGTCATCGACAGCATGCTCAAGCGGACACTTTTCTTCAAGATTCAAAGTCTTTGTGTGCTGCACCTGCGCAGCACTTCCTGTGTGCAGCCCGCAATCCATTTCTTCAGTTACTTTTTTTCTGCGCTCAGGCACGGACGCTTTTTTCCTCACTTTCTCTTCAGGAAAGTTTGACTCATGCTAACTACTCCCAAACAACACTTTTCAGTGCTAAAATGGCCTCGAAAAAACCCAGCTTCAAATATTGTCCATGCGGACATATGATGTCCGTCACTGACAATCATAATTGTTATATTGGCCTGGACCTGGACCATGACCAAGCATCATGTAGGGACTTTGGACGCATGTCCCCTAGAGCCCAGAGCCAGAGGGCCGCAAAAATTGCCAGCCTCTGGGAGAGTCATCCACTAGCTTCAGGATCTTATGTGCCCACTCCAGGACGTTCAATCCAGTTGTTCCCAGGCCTGCAAATAAAATCTCATAAGGTGCCTAAGTGTTCCTCTTCCGCAGAGCTGAGGCCCAAGAAACATCATTCCGACTCGATTCATCAAAAAGTAAAATCCGTGCAAGCTCCGCATGGACCCGACACAGTTGCACAGTCTGTGCTGCAAAACATATGACGCAGGATCCGAAGGGAGCATCAATATCAGGTGCCGCACTGAGATCGATGCATTGACGCCATCAAGTGCTCACAAAACGAAGCTGTACCTTGGCGCATATTGCATCGCGCTCCGCCAAACACGACGCATCAGCACAGTCTCACCACCCGGCTCACGATGCATCAACTCATTTGCATTATCATGACGCCTCTACGACGCATGAGTTTCTCACAAATATGAAATTCCATAATGTTTTACGAGTATTGAGTGAAGTGTGAGGATGGCTGAGCAAAACTTCACTCTCTGCAATCAGGAACACGCTTAATCTAGTTTCTCTTTTTGCAAACATAACTTTTATCAACACGAACAGCAATTAACATAACAATAGACTGCCTACCTTTGCAGAGTGCTTCCAATACCTTCCAGCTGTGTCAAAGATATTACAGGAGCTGCCTTCTCCTAGATATGTAGGGGTCTCCTGATCCTAGCTGGGCTCATAATCTTATTCCCCTCCTGGCAGGGTCCCGCCTACAGAGCTTTCTCTCCATGTAGGATTTAAGGTGGACCAGGCAAAAAGGAGGAAAACAGGATCACTTCATCACAGGGGAAAGGATTGCAATGTTAAATGTAAACAGAAAGATATGTCACACTGTAGTGTCTCAGGTATAAACCTATTTGATAATGTTGACTTTTGTGAAATACATTTTTCATATTCCACCGGATAATAGCAACACCATTAAGAGCCAATCAGATGGGTATTATTGATTCTGATGCTTGTTTAAAATGTGGAATTAGAAGTACGTTATTTCATTGTTTGTGGGCATGTCCAAAAAAATATTGTTTTTCTGGACTATTATAGCCCATCAGCTTGGGGTTATTACTGGTACAGAGATTATATTTTCTTCAGAATTTTGTGTTTTAACCTATGTGGTGAATATCATAAGTTATTTTCAGCTAAAGCCGTTTTAGTTGCAAAGAAATGTATTCTCTACAGTTGGTTGAAAGACTGTGCAACTACCTTTTTAGATTGGTTTATTTGGAATATCATTCTGCTCTTTTAAAGTCTTCCAAGGACTTGCAATCTTCTGTCAGATTTGAAACCCTTACATTAAAGTTTTACCAGAGTTATCAACAGCAGATGTCCAGTATGGGCAACCCATACCACTTGACCACGCGCACCCTCTTTCTTCACACTGAGTAAACCATACACAACCAAAAACCAGCCAAATAATTATTGGAATCAAAAGATCGCAGCTTTATTACACAGTATTATATATATCTATACCCGAGCATAGCCATATAAAAAAAAACCCTTAACCCATTGCCCCGGTGGACATGCACTATGTCCCCAGCAAGATGTCCACCTCCAGGCTAACTAGCCTGTAGGCATCCAGCAGCATCACAACTGCTTCCGTGTGAGGTGCTTACCACATCCCAGCAAGGCACCCATACAAGTGCAACTGAACCCATCTACAGTTCTTCAACAATCAATCAGCCTTCCTGGCCGATCCATCAAAGTAAATCCAGTACAAAAATCCACTCAGATAAACTGCCATAGTCATGGGGTAGTCAAGGAGCTATCTACGTGACCCCTCAAAAAAACTGCGGCCAAGATTCCAACACCACCACATCTTCTAAGGTTTCCTGGAAAGCATTATTCAATAAATCTTGACCAAATTCAGATAAGTGAACCACATCCTGCTAAAACAGGTCAGGACAAAAATCCCAAGCCCACTCATGTCTCACGTGTCTACCCCTTTGTTGCACAGCCAAGAACCAATTTGTTGATTAAGCTTGGCATGACTGTGACCCCAAAATACCTGATCCAAATACACTGTCGCTGGAATGATGTCAGACCATAATATCATCATAACATAACAGTAGATAAATCCTTTCAGAGAACATCTAGCAGCTGACAACACGACCATCCTAGATTGTTTCCCCCAGGATGCATAACCAGTGTTATCGGCTAAGCCCACTTCTTCAGTTGATCCTAATGCATCCCACGCCACCCGAGCCAGCGCACCCTCACTCCATGCACTGTGAAACCCAAGTGGGTACCATAAACGCCACTGAGCACGCCTATGTGCCTAAGCCACATAGGAATGCCCGATGATCCAGCAACTCCATGCACCCATCCAGCGACCTGCAAAACAATTTTAAGTATTATCAAGCCAACCCCCATCGATTCAAACCCTCATGTAGGACTCATAAGTGTCTGACTTCCAACAGCCAATTCGCCACATAACATCTGCTGACAACCCAGACAGAGCAGCTGAAGTGACCACACCTTTACAAAAGGAATAAGTCCCATAATGACCGACATCTAAACCCAGCTGATCCAGCACTGTCCAAAATACAGCAGCAAAGTGATATCTAGTCAGTAGGCCACCCTGCTCATGTACTAAAAATTGCAAACCACAGTCAGGTTGCATAGACACAAACCTACGGACATTAGCCATTGGACAAGTCACCAAACTAGACATAGCGACAAGTCAAACCCCCCCCCCACCACCACCCACCAGTCTGATCTGTTTTAGAAAGATGTATCTTCAAATAGACCAACTTCGCCTCCAGCATCACATGTTTAAACAAAAACCCCGAATAAGCAAATCGACATGTTGCCTTTGCGACCAACTCACCAACCTGAAAATCCCCAAAAAAGGCTAAAACAAAAGCCACACAAAAGAGGCCCGTTTCATAATCCGAAAAACAAACTTCTGCAGACTTCTGCCACAAAGGCAACAACTCGCTAGTAATAGGAAACCTACCATCAGGAACTAAGCCAACCCGACAACATACACTACACCAAAAACAATTGGACTGGCAACCCATGCGCTATAATGAAAAAGGACAAACCCCTCAATGTGATCTGAAACTGCAGCTCTGGTAAAACCCAGCGCCCTAGCACTAGTAATGTAGTCCATCAAAAGAACCTCCGATACCGGACCGCAATACCATCCCTTATCTAGCAGAAATTGCAGAACTTTCCTACTGCCACTGATTTACGCTGTCCACATAGATGGGGCTAATGACGTCCACAGCATGCTCCAGGCTTCTGGCACTGAACCTCCAAAGCAAATTGGGGATTGCCACTCCCAGCAGATCTGCTTCCGGCACCAGCCTCTGGAATACTGCCCACTTAGAACGAGAAAGAGAATCGGCAATAGGATTATCCATGCCCAGCACATGCTGCACCCACACAGTCACATTCAGTTGCAGACAGCTGAGCATAAACTCTCACAATTAATCTGCGATCAGCAAACAGTGAGCTGACTGCCTATTCATAACCTGCACAATTCCCAGATTGTCACACCAGAATATAACCTTTTTGTCACGCAACCTGTCACCCCAGATGACCAGTGCTACCACAATAGGAAACAGTTCCAAAAAGGTAATAATTCCTCCTTGTCCCAGCTGAAGCACACAACTCCGGCCCAGGAGCAGCGCACCCCCTGACAATAAGCACCAAAACAAACAATCCTGGCTGCATCCGTAAACAATTTTAAAATCCTGATTGGACAATAGCTCCTCTTGCCACACAGACACCCCGTTGTAGGTGTCCAAAAAAGTTGACAGACACGCAAATCTTTCCAAATATGGTGAGTAACCCTAATACGGTGATATCTCCTACTGACACAAGCCGTAGCCGCAGAGAAACACTGCAAGAAAATGCGACCCATGGGCATCACCCGGCATGCAAAATTCAAATTGCCCACTAGCGACTGCATCTGGTGGAAGGAAAGCTTCTTGGCCACCAAGGGACTGCAAACCAATTCCTTCATCTTAGACACCTTATCCTCAGGCAAACACAACACCATAGCAACAGAATCAAATTCAATACCAAAGAAAACCAGCCTCATCATTGGTCCCTCAGTTTTCCTTCAGCAATCAGAATGCCAAACTGTTGTGCTACTGAGAAAAAGCTGGCCATAATGTCCTCAAACACTGGAAGAACCAGGACCCACAAAAATAAAGTCATCCAAGTAATGCAGTGTTATCACAATCTGCAACCTGCGCAGTCACCCAGTCCATGAAAGTGCTAAACATTTCAAAATAAGCACGGGAAACAGAGCAACCCATTGGCATGCACTTATCAAAGTAGTAACTGTCCTGAAAGCAAAAATCCAAAATAAGTAATGCCCTTGCTCACTCTACCGCTATCCTCCTACCCTCCAAAGCCAACTCAGCCTGACTAACGCTCACCACTATCCCACCAGCCAAAGCAGGCCCCCGACTTCTACCACGTCCAGCCATGGTAAGCAACAGTCCTCTGTGGAACTGATCAAAAACAACCTGAAATGACAAGAGAAAGGAGGAGAGAGGAAAAAAGGTCCTGAATATACAGGACCCTTGAATTTATACCCCTTACCACCAAGTGCCAAATTGAAACCTGTGGTTCCCAGTGGATCCAATCAAATGCAGCAAACTTTGCCTATTTTAAACTCTACACTGGGAAGCAGTGGCTCCCAATCATGTGTCTCCCAGCATACCTTGCCTGGCACCTACCAAACAAGGCTGAACATGGCCCAGCAGGAGCCCAGATTGTCACGGACAAACCAGCGCTTGGTCTGGCCTGCCCACTCAAAAATGATAAACATTCTTCCTTTGTCAGACTATAGTGAGATTTATTTCACTTTTCCCTCAGACTTGGACTTGTTTACTCTCTCCTGGGATAATTGGTTGGCATATTAGTTTAGTTTCCTTTGATTTGGTAAGTTATTGTTGCCATTATTTGGATGAAAGTTTAAGGGAGGAATATGTAGAAAATCCTCATTGATGTTTCAGAGAATGTGAAATCTGTGCAATTGTGAATTTTCTTTGTCAGTGGTTGAATAAAAAAGTTGAATCCTTAAATATTTCTGAGCCACTTATATCTGTAAATCAGTCTCAAGGCAATAGCCTGAAAAGTATTATATAGATATCTAAAACCAAGTCTTTTATTTATAATAAAGAAACAAAAGCCTTTGGTAAAAACTAGGTCTTCACATCTTGCATAAGTCAGTTAAGGCATACGTATCTTGCTGGGAAGTCCCCTTTCCCTGTGGATATAAAAGAGAGAGATCCCTGTTTCTGTTTTTGAAAATACTTTTTAATTTCTTGCTGCTCCTAGCAACAGGAGTGTTTTACTCTGCAGCTGTGAGTATGACACTCTGTGCAGAATCTCTGTACCTTTTTAATGTAGTGTGACTGTAGGTATAAACTGTGGAAAACTGGCCCAAGGTGTACCAGGGCAGATCCTCTGAATGATATAAACATGACTTTGTCTTCCATAGTGAAAAGGAAGGGGCATCTGTTGTGAAATAACCCTGCCTTAGAAAATATTTAGTGGAGTTTGCATTTGGTTTTGTGACTATATTGTAGTCTGTACTGAAAGTTTGGTATAAATAATGAAATAGCATCTGCCAGAACATTATACAGCACTTCATGGGCAGTTTGGAAAAAAAATATCTGTACCAAGTAACATAATTGATACTTTTGATGCAGTTTGAAGTAGTATAAAGTAAATTGGTCTGTGATTAAACTCAAACTTTTTTTTAATTTTTTTAAAAATAAGGTTCAACACAGAAGAAACTGCTGGCTCCTGACATGTTCACAGAATCAGATGATATGTTTGCAGCATACTTTGATGTAGGTATTGTTTAAACATTTTTGGATAAGTATTTGATGCTCAGCTTCCATATAGGGTGTCCCTCTTTTCACCTGCAGAAGCAATGCAGTGACTCACATTTCCTTTGACCACATAATTTTGCCAGTAATTGTCTTCATATAAAGCTTTGCTAGGATGAGAGCATAAGGATTCAGGCATGGGCATACAAACACTAATGAGAAAAGAGCCATAGAACCATTGCTTAAGTTTTTCTTCTAAATTTATTTTTATTTAAAATGTTTATATTTCTTAGCATCCAGACAGATGAATTCAGAACCATTGGGTTATGTACCTCTACCAGCAGATGGAGATGGTGCAAAGCTGACATCACAGTATATATATATACTCCTGCAGTGACATCAGCATGCCAGTGTTCTCCATCTCCAGCAGATGGTGGATGTGCATCTCCCTACTGGGGATTGCTTCAGGTTTTTAGAAGGAGAAAGAAGGAAATGTAATTTGCCCCGTTCTCCTGCGGAGATACCAAATGGTCCCGCCCCCAGTTGAGAATTCATGAGGTGATTTCCGTGGTCCGTCAGATGAGTGTCATGTTCTGGTAGCTGGTTTTGTCAGCTGGTGTGGACTTAGCTGTTAAAACAGCTGAAAGGAAGCAGGTGCAGGAAGCCGAGCACGGTGTTGACTGTATATGCCCTCTCCCTGGCAGCTGGAGACTGTCTCTTCTCAGCCTGGAAGGGCTGAGCTCAGGTAAAGCTTAAAAAAAAAAAAAAAAGGGAGTTTTGTAGGGCTCCTCCTTCATCTGGTCTCTGTGCTCAGGGCACTGATCCGATGTTCGTTCCCACCCCCGAGGGAGGTTAAGGGAAGTGGGCAGCCTGGTGGGTTGAGCAGCCCTTTTGGGCTAGGCCCCGCTCTTAGACTTTTCTCTATGTGCCGCGTGATAGGCTGCGGCGGCGTTTTTGCATGCTTTTCCTGTGCGTTAGGCTGCCTTGTTCAGGACTATCGGTTCGTGCAAGTGAGTCCAGGTTGTGCGTACAGTTTTGGGGCACTTAGTTGGATGCCTGATAGGTGTCCAGGTGATAGCACTTTCCTGTATGCACAATTTGGGCTGCATTGAGGAGTTTTTTGGACGCTCATCAGGCACAGGGTGGTGCGCTTAAGTTTTGGACACCTAAATTTGGAATGCCTAAATTTTGGACGCATATATTTTACAGCGCAATTTCATCTGGACGCACACCTTTCAGTTGTCTGTTAAGCGTACTGACAGACTGAAGGCGCCTATAGCTAAGAAACCTAAGTGCTTTTTCATCTGTGTTGCCTGTCATATTTGGGCATCTCAGCCTGTCATTCCTTCTAACTTGTGCCAGCGCTGCTAAGAGGTTCAGGGAGAATGACCTTCTTCTGATTTTACTAAGTCCGGTTCTTCCCAGGTGCTCGATGCTCTGGGTAGGAAGGTGTTTTAGGATGCTATGTCGATCGCCCGTATTGCTTCCTACCCGCTGTACATGATGCAGTACTCCAGGAACCTCTGGAAGTAGGTCCAGGAATTGTCTGAGTGCCTGCCCCTACAGCAGCAGGACACATTGCTAGCAGTCGTCTATCAAGGCCTGGAATGTGGCAAACACGAGGTGCGCTCCACCTACAATGTGTTTGAAACGGTGGCCAGGATGAAAGCAGCAGGCATTGGTGCCCACAGAATGGCTTGGCTCCGAGCTTCTGATCTCCAGTCGGAGATCCAGGAGAAGCTCGCAGACCTGCCATGTACTGGCGAGAACCTCTTGGAGACAAGGTGAGGGATGCTATGGCTCAGTTGAAGGATCACCATGCATCACTTCAGCATCTTTCTGCCAGTACATCGGATGCACCATCCTCTGCCAGAAAATCCTTGCAGCAGGGCCAGAGGAGATACTTTTATTGCTAAAGGAAGTATTATCCTCCTGCCTTTCATGTCCATTCTCAGTATGTGGGCACTAGGAGCCGCTCCAGACAGCAGTGGATCCCCAGGCCTCAGCCAGTGCTCCAGCTGAGCCCCGACATAGCGTTTTGACTAGCTGCAGGGGAGCGTAAACCATTCAACCATACCCTAGACGCTGGGTCCTCCGGTCGGAGGCCGGCTACAGTTCTTCATGGACCACTGGCCCAGTGTCACCTTGGACCGGTGGGTCTTGTCCATCATTCATCGAGGGTACTGGCTGAATTTTTGGGGTGCCCCTCTTGAGGTCTGTCCTCACATCAAGAAATACTCTTGACGGAGCTCTCTGCCCTCGTAATGGCCAGAGCAGTTGAACCCATTCCGCTGCAGCAGCAGGGGCGGGGTTCTACTCTCGCAATTTTCTGATTCCAAAGAGAACAGGGGGACTACGTCCTATTTTGGACCTGAGGGCTTTGAACAAGTTTCTCAGAAGAGAAAAGTTCAAAATGGTCTCTCTGGGCACCCTGATTCCCCTCCTGCAAAGAGGGGGCTGGCTTTGCTCTCTCCATCTGAAAGACACGTATGCCCACATCGAGACCTTCCTTAGTCACAGGAAATATCTTCAGTTCGTTGTGGGCAAGAGGCATTTCCAGTACAGGGTGTTGCCGTTCAGCCTTGCCTCGGCAAGTGTCTGGTGGTAGTGGGGGCTCACCTCCACCATCTGGGTGTACAGGTGTTTCCCTACTTGGATGATTGGCTGGACAAGAGCACTACCCAGGAGGGAGCGCTTCGATCCCTGCACTTGACCATTCGGGTGTTGGAGTCCCTGGAGTTTGTCATCAACTAACCCAAGACTCTTCTTTCCCCGTTGCCTCAGTTGAGCTTTATCGGCGCCCAGCTGGACACAGCTCAAGCCAAAGCTTATCTTCCTTGCGACCAGGCGCTCACATTGGGGTCACTTGTGGGAGTGGTGCACCGGAAATGGGAGGACACCTTTGCCCGTCATTGGGGCAAGGGCCTTCTGTATGCGTATCCTTCGCTTCTGCTGGTGATGAAGACTCTCCTGAACTCCAGCAAGACAGGGGAACCATGATCCTCATAGCCCCTCATTGGCCAAGACAAATCTGGTTCCTGCTCCTGCAGAATCTCTCTGTCTGAGAACTGATCAGTCTGGGAACTTCTCCTGACCTCATCTTGCAGGATCAGGGCAGGCTGCACCATCCCAACCTTAGGGCGTTGTCCCTGCCGGCTTGGATGTTGAGAGGCTAATCCTGCGGCCCCTTGCCCTGTCCCACGATGTGTCTCGGGTTCTGGTGTCTTCCAGGAACCCTTCCACCAGGAAGTCTCATGGCCTAAAGTGGAGGAGGTTTTCCGTGTGGTGTGAGCGTCACGGCTTAGATCCGTTCTCCTGTTCCACACCAAGGCTACTTGACTATCTGCTGTATCTTTCGGATGCTGGCTTGAAGACGACCATCGCCATCAGGGTACATCTGAGTGCCATCCAGGCATACCACCAGGGGATGGATGGTTTGCCCATCTCCGTGCAACCCATAGTGGGGCATTTTATGTGAGGTCTGCCTCAGTTGAAACCTTCCCTGCGGCCTCCTGCTTTAGTCCTGGAACCTTAATGTGTTGTTGGCACCGGCTCATGAAGGATCCTTTCAAGCACCTGTGATCTGAAATACCTGACCTGGAAGGTCATGTTTTTGGTCGCGGTACTTCGGCGCACAGGGTCGGAGAGCTTCAGTCAGTTGGTGACGTATCCATCATACACAAAGTTCTTTCATGGCAGGGTGGTTCTGTATATGCACCCTAAATTCCTGCCTAAGGTGGTGATGGATTTCCATCTGAACCAGTCAGTCGTCCTACCCACCTTTTTTTCCAAGCCTCATTCACACTAAGGCGAATGGGCTCTGCACAGCTTGGATTGCAAGAGAGCCTTGGCCTTCTACCTAAGACATACAGCAAGCCACAGGCAGTCCACGCAACTCTTCATCTCGTTCGATAAGAACAGATTAGGAGTTGTGGCTGCCAAACAAATCCTGTCTGTCTGACTGGCGGACTGCATCTCCTGCTATGCACAAGCGGGACTGCAGCTTGGGTGCCAAGTCAAGGTTCATTCTGTCAGAGCTATGGCAGCTTCGGTGGCCCACCTAAGAGAGGTCCCCATGACTGAGATCTACAAGGCTGCGACATGGAGTTCCCTCCGCACTTTCGCCACCTACTACTGTTTGGACAGGGATGGCTGACATGATAGCATTTTCAGCCAGTCTGTCCTCCGAAATCTTTTTCAGCTGTAGAATCCACCTCGTCCTGCCTAGGGCCCTTTTTTCGGGTTCAGGCTGTTTCCTGCTGTTACCAACAGCACCTGTGTTGTTGTGCCCATTGGCACCTGGTTTGGGTGCCTGTTGGTCTTACTTGTTCAGGAACAGCCTGTAGCTAGGGATTCACCCATGTGTGAGTACTACCATCTTGCTTGTTCTAGGAGAAAGCAGAGTTGCTTACCTGTAACAGGTGTTCTCCTAGGCAGCAGGATATTAGTCCTCATGAAACGCACCTGCCAACCCAAAGAGTTGGGGTTCTCCTGTGTTTTTTATTTTATTTTCGTAATTCTATGTTACAAGACTGGAGAGGGACCCCGCATGCATAGTAGCATGCTAGGCATGCTCAGTGTGCCAGTCAAAGTTTCTAGAAACTTTGACATAAGTTTTCCATGTCGGGCTCTATCTGATTATGTCGACCATGTGTGAGGAGATAACATCCTGCTGTCCTAAGAGAATACCTGTTACTGGTTAGCAACTCTGCTTTCTTCAGGTGCAGTCCTCAGCCCCAACCAATCTTGCCAGGTCAGAGTCGCAGGGGGTAGCCTCCCACTTGTCCGGTACTGCTGTTAAGTGTTGAAGTACACCTTGATCGGCAGCAGGTCTTCCTGACAAGGATCAGGATGGTACGGATGATGAGGCTGATCCTGACTCTGGAGGATAGGGAAAATCCTCCGGACTGGAGCCATATAGGACTGTGTTGCGGTTCTTTCATTAGAAATGAGCTACCGGGTATGATTTCCCAGACATTAAAGAGGCTGGGAGTACCTGGGGCTGATTCCAGGACTGAACCAAAGAAAAATTCCATTTTGGTTTCTTTGCGTAAAGCCTCTTGTGTTTTCCCTTTTATGGAGGCCATTCAAGAATTGATTGATCTTGAGTGGGGTGCCCCGGAGGCTAATTTCAAAGTGGGTCGAGCCTTGGAAGGCCTGTACCCCTTGGCTCCAGTGGCGAGAGAGTGATTGCATTTTCCGATGACACCTTTCCAATCTTGTTAAATTTTGTTTTCTAAAAGTGATAGTCTTTTTATGCTGTCTGTGTCTGACTGAAAACATCTGTCTTTTGACACAGGCAGTAATTAAGTGGCATTGTGACAATTAAATAGTGCTTGCAGTGTATTCATGAGCCACATGTGACTTAATTGTTAAACCAATTATATTTTAAAACACAAGCTTAAATAGAATTAATGAAAGTTTTAAAAAAAAGCTAATATAATCTGGCTCTTTGAAACGCTATTTGTGGTGAGTGTGGCTCACTGAACAATAAATGCAGAGTACTACTAGAGTGAACTCTTGCAGTGAAGAATTTTAAAGAAAAGTGTTCTTTTGTTTTATTTCAGAGTGCTCGGTTTAGGGCTGCAGGTTTTGGAAAAGACTTCAAAGAAAACCCTAACCTCAGAGATAACTGGACTGATGCGGAAGGCTATTATCGTAAGCAGTTTTTATTTGATTATTGGTATATGCAAAAGCCCTGATTGAGAAGAAACACAATTTAAAATCAAATTGTGGACTAGTATTTTTTTGATCAGTACAAAAATGATTTTTCTAAGTTGATTGTTTCTAATGTCAAATATATTTTGGGCTTTTTGTTTTCTCTCCTCCAGGTGTTAACATAGGTGAGATATTAGAAAAACGATACAACGTATATGGTTACACAGGACAGGGAGTCTTTAGCAATGTAGTGCGAGCCAGAGATATGGCAAGAGCAAACCAAGAAGTGGCAGTCAAAATCATCCGGAACAACGAGCTAATGTAAGTCCTTTCAAGTTCACACCTAAGAATAAGACATAAAATATGCAAGCGATGCTGTGCCTGCCCATTACACTTTAAGGACAGTTTATAATTAAAGTTCAAGGACTAAACCACTATACAATTAATATAATTGCAAGATTGGTTCTCCATCAAGGCATAAATCAGGTATAATATATGAGTGATGTCATCCGATGGCACCAACATGGACCCAGCTCTCAGAGTTCAGTACTGAGCAAGCATAGTAACATAGTAATGACAGCAGAAAAGGACCAGATGGTCCATCCAGTCTGCCCAGCAAGCTTCTTATGGTAATATCTACCGCATCATGTGGGTCACCCCCAGGTTTCTCTTAAGGGTGGTCCGTGTAGTTACCCCCAATCCTTATGATAAGGATAGTAATATGTACAATCAAAAAGCAAGCAACTGTCAACCCATAAAAAATTACTGCCTTCCTGAAAATTCTGGCAAAGTTGACGCATTTGGACTTGGCCTTAGAAGCAGTCCTGAGCTTATTTTCTTATCTCTGCATATCAGTACCCCAGATCATAAAAGTCGGGGCCCATGTTAGTTGCCTTCTGAATCCAATTCCCCCTTTTTTCGCCCCCATCTCCGTCAAAGTGGAGAGTGATGTTGCAGTTGTGTCAAAAGTATCAAGGCTTGTATTGAGGGTAGTAATTCCCATGGTTCTTATAAGGGTAGTAACTGTCGCACCAAGTGGGTTACCCCCAGGCACTCTTTTCTTCATTTCTTCACTTCATGCCACCTTGAATTCTTTGAACTATGGTAGTAGTTGGTGCTCCATTTTGTTACCTCCAAGCCTTATGATAAAGGTAATATTTACAATCAAACCCAAGCAACTGTCACACCTAAAACACATTACTGGGAGCAACATTTTTACTGGGCAAGGAGCCTTCTTGATAATTCAGACAATGTTGCTTGATTTTCTTTGCTTTGGGACTTGGCTGTAGAATCTATCCTGTGCTGCCATCCTGTGTGCCCACAGGCATTCCTGTGGACACATACATGTGCTAACTTCTTGAGTCTATCAGTCTCTCTTAATCCGAGTAACCGCATACAAGTGTAGTTGGTCTCATTTCAAAATTTTTACTTTTTGGCCTAGTGTTTTTGATTTGAATTCATGTTTGCAATGTATTTTTCTACTTTTGCTGTCTTGACAGCCCTTTAACAGAACTTAGTTCTTTAAACAAAAAAAAAAAAGTATTTCCTAGCATGTTGCAGATGGATTCAGGACCAATGGGTATAGTGTACTCTTGATAGCAGTTGGAGACGGATCAGATTTCAATCTGACGTCAGCCCTAGTACATATACCCCTGCAGGAAGTGCAGCACTTCAGTATTTTCCGTCTCCATAGCAGTTAGGGATTCTAATCACACTAGCACAGCATTAGAGTAATTTTACCAAAGAAAACGAAATTAAGAAGAAATCTACAGACGAGCCCCGCTCTCCTGCGGTGACACCCGTTAGGTCCCTCCCCCAGTTGAGATTTCCAAAGGTGATTTCCGTGGTCCCTCGGAGGTAAGCCTCGGCCCGGCGGCTGACCCTCGGCGGGGACCTAGCCCCCGACATCGGGTGAGGCTGAGAGGCAGCAGGTGCAACCTCGAGCGCGGCGGTGAAGGTATTTTCCCTCTCCCCCCGCTTCCGGAGACTGCCCGGAACGAAACCGGGAAGTGCCGAGACAAGGTAAGTTAGAAATCTATTTAAAAGTCTCCGAAGCTCAAGGAGACGCACAGGTCGCCAGCCAGGACCAGTGCCACCGGGTTGATCGGCCCTAGCAGGGCCGATCAACCCGATGGCACAATATGGCAACCAATTTGGTCGCCATATTGTCCGCATGGTCGCCGTCACCATTATGGCTCTGTTTGCCGCCCTGTCCGCCGTTTCAATCCATGCGCAGAGAGGCGAGCCATGTGCACAAATACCCTGTGCGCACAAGCGAAGCACATAGCCACGCGCTTACTGTGCCGGGCGCATAATTTTGACCTGTGCACACAACAGCGCGCACATCTCCCTGCATGCGCGCACCAAACCAACCGGGAGAGTTTCTTACCTCCCTGGATGTGTCAGAAGCCATCCTACACATTCCAATCCATCAAGAGCATCAGCGTTTTCTATGCTTCTCGATCCTGGACCGTCACTAACAGTTCCGGGCACTACCTTTCGGGTTAGCTACTGCACCCCGGACGTACACCAAGATCATAGTGGTGGTGGCAGCAACACTGAGGAAGGAAGGAATCCGCGTTCACCCTTATCTAGACGATTGGCTGATCAGAGCAAAATCCCCAGAGGAAAGCCACCAGGCAACCAACAGAGTCAAAACTCTATTGGAGAGCCTCGGGTGGGTGGTCAACACAAACAAGAGCTGCCTGCAACCCTCCCAATCTCTAGAATACTTGGGAGTCCGGTTCAGCACCAAACAAGACAAGGTCATCCTGACACCAACAAGGAGATCAAAACTGATGACCCAGTTACGAACCCTGTTGAGCGAACTTCGCCTCACAGCATGGGATTACCTACAAGTTCTCGGCCTCATGGTATCCACACTGGAAGTAGTCCCATGGGTACGAGCTCACATGAGACCCCTACAACGCTCACTACTATCACGATGGAATCCACTGTCCCAGAACTACACCATAAGGCTTCAGCTCCCGGACAGAGTTCGGGCCCAACTATGATGGTGGCTACAAAAAGCCCATCTGAGCCAGGGAATAAGACTGTCCTCACCAACCTGGATTCTACTCACCACAGATGCCAGCCTACGAGGATGGGGAGCACACTGCCAGGAGCTAACTGCCCAAGGGCAATGGATCAAACAAGAGTCGGGATGGAACATCAATCCCCTAGAAGCCCGGGCAGTCAGGCTAGCCTGCTGAAGTTTTGGTGACAGACTCCGAGACAAAGCGGTCAGAGTAATGTCGGACAACGCCACAACAGTGGCCTACATCAACCGTCAGGGAGGAACCAGAAGCCAACAGGTGTCTCTGGAAATAGACCTCCTGATGTTATGGGCAGAAATGAAACTTCAAGAGATCTCGGCCGTCCACATTTTCGGGAAAGAGAAAGTCTAGATCCAGGCGAATGGAAGCTGTCGATCACAGCATTCCAATTGATAGTAAACCGTTGGGGAACACCAACCATGGACCTTCTGGAAAACCGGTCCAATGCCCAAGTACCCAGTTTCTTCAGCCGCAGGCGGGAACCCCAGTCCCAGGGAATCGATACCCTGCTACAGGCCTGGCCAGAGGGGAGACTCTGTTATACGCCTTCCCGCCGTGGCCCCTATTGGGCGCGATTATCCACACCACAGGGGACCAGTACTTCTAGTGGCCCTGGACTGGCCAAGAAGACAGTGGTACGCAGACATGCGAAGACTGCTGACAGGGAACCCCCTGCCGCTACCTCCACACAGAGACCTGCTCTAACAGGGACCGATCCTCCACGAGGATCCAGTTCAATTCTCTCTTACGGTCTGGCCATTGAGAGGACTTGCCTAAGGAGGAGCGGATACCCAGGTGCAGTAATTGACACCCTACTCCGAGCACGCAAGTTCTCCACATCCCTAACATACATGACGATTTAGAGAGTATTCGAAGCCTGGTGCGAGGACCACGACATCATACCACGCTCAGTCAAAATTTCTGCGATTTTGGAATTCCTGCAGAACGGCCTACAGAAGGGATTGTCCCTCAACTCCATCAAGGTACAGGTGGCTGCATTGTCATGCTACAGAACCAAGAACAAGAACAGCAGCATAGCCTCTCACCCGGATGTCTCCCGCTTCCTGAAAGAAGTCAAGCACATCCGACCACCCCTAAAGGGGCCGGTGCCTCTTTGGAACCTCAACCTAGTCCTAGATTTCCTAGCAAGAACCTCCTTCAGACCGCTCCGCAGTCTGTCTCTCTGACTATTAACATTGAAGACAGCCTTCCTGCTGGCAGTCTGTTCAGCCCATCGTATATCCGAGCTACAAGCACTGTCCTGCCGAGAGCCGTTCCTCAGACTCACCCCGGGAACCATCCAGTTACGCACAGTTCCTTCGTTCCTCCCCAAAGTGGTGTCTCACTTCCATCTCAACCAAACCATCTCGCTACCATCGCCAGATGAGTATAAGAATTCGGAAGAGGCTCGAAGTCTACGCCATCTCAATGTCGGCAGACTCCTAGTCTGATACCTGGAAAGGTCGGAATCCATACGAAAGATGGACTATCTATTCGTCCTTCACAGCGGGAAGAAGCAGGGGGAAGCGGCCTCGCGAGCAACCATAGCCCGCTGGATCAAAGAAGTCATCAAGGCGGCCTACGTAGAAGCAGGCAAGCCACCGCCTTTAAAAGTCAAGGTCCATTCTACTAGAGCCCAGGCAGTGTCCTGGGCGGAAACCAAGATGCTGTCACCCGCCGAGATCTGCAGGGTGGCGACATGGTCCTCCATCCACACCTTCTCCAGGTTTTACCGCCTGGATGTTCAGGCTCGGGAGGACACAGCATTTGCAAGGGCAGTTCTAAATGGGTCATGGGCAGCCTCCCACCTGGTTCGGGAGTAGCTTTTATACAACCCATTGGTCCTGAGTCCATCTGCTACATGCTAGGAAATGGAGAAATTACTTACCTGATAATTTCGTTTTCCTTAATGTCGACAGATGGACTCAGCATCCCACCCACGGCTGCCGTTACTCATGGAATTCTCGGGGGACATCCCCGGGAGCGAGTGATTCAAGGGTAAGCCATTCTTTCCTTCATCTAGGACACCCATCCTACCGGGTGTCGACATTTCTCGGTTGAGGGCACTGGCAGTCTCCAGCTGTAGCCAACTCAACCAGTTCAAATGAATCAAGTTAACCAGGTTATAAAGTTAATCAAGTTATCCAAGTTATAAAGTAATCAAGTTATTCAAATTATTCAGTCATACATATATCCACAATGCTTTTCAAGGAGAATACTGAAGAGCTGCACTTCCTGCAGGGGTATATGTACTAGGGCTGACGTCAGATTGAAATCTGATCTGTCTCCAACTGCTATCAGGAGTACACTATACCCATTGGCCCTGAGTCCATCTGTCTACACTAAGGAAAATGAAATTATCAGGTAAGTAATTTCTCCAATATGGAAAAATCCAAGACCAAAAAGCTTGACATCACCTGGTTTAAGGCCTGAATTTTAGGCACCGGATATCCTTTACAGATTTTTATTCTGTCTGCTTTCATTGCCTGGGCCTGGATCATGATCCTACTAACTGCTGTAGTTGTGGTGTGATGTCCCCAAGGGCACAGTAGTATGGTGCCTCAAAAATGGAGGCCTTCAGAATGCACCACTAAATAAGACACCAAAGTCTCAATGCAAAGGTAGTCAACGAAGCCACACCTTTATCGGAGCTAGATCTCTTCAGATTCAGCACCACAAGACGTGAAGTCAGGAATTAACTTTACCTTTGCAAGTCAGAGAAAACTCCCCCTACTGTGTCAAAGGCTTCTGGAAGCAACATGTGTCTGAGGTTGAGTGAGGAGCCTAAAGAGCACATAAGTGGCACAAGGTGGTCCCCTTAGGGGTTGTCTCCCTTGACACCAAAGAAACCAGCTCCATCCAACAAGATTCCATGGGTGCGGACCCTTCCTTAACACAGAGAAAGGAAATACCTTCTTTGACACTGTATCTTCATCCTTCATGGTGCAGAAGATTCTCTGAGGACAAGCAAAATGGCAGTCCTCACGAGTAGATGGCAACAACAGATGGAGCCTGGCACAGAACCTTTATCTCAAAGTTTCAAGAACTTTGAACATACCCCATTGAGCATGTGCAGCACACCATATTGCATGCATTCATGTGAGGTTCCTTCAGTCTCATCGTTTCTGCAGAACCCACAGATAGAGGATGTTTGCTCTTCTGAGTTCTCTGGATCCTCAGATTTCCTATCCAGGCAAAAATCGCAGGGCCCTGTGGTCTTTTTCTTCCCTTTTAATCATCCTTGGTTTTCAGTTGGTTCTCTAAGTTTCCTTACGTTTTCAGCACCCTCGTGGTGCACAGGCATCAACTGCTCATCAATCATTACGTTTTTTTATTTTGCTGTGCTGTTTTTTTTGTCCTATTCCCTGAATGGATACATTTACCAGTGGCTTCAAGAGAGACCTCCTGTGTGACAGGGTCTTGTCTATCATGAATACCCATGGTAGATGTATCCTGTACCTGGAGGGTAGTCACAACATCTGGAGGTGTCATCTTTGTGTGACCATGACCTCTAGAGAATGTAGGTCCTGGCTCGATCTTATGGAGAAGCACTTTGAGAACCATAAGACTGGCCTATTGGAATCTGCATTTGAGGTATAAACATCGATGGACCCAGTAGCTGATCAGAATCTAGTGGGGCATTAACATCAAGAGAGCATTGAACACAGGGAAGGACCAGGGAGACAGACCGTCATCCTTCTCCTCCTACCAGAAGAAGACAAGGGTTCAGCCTCTTTGGGTACAGCATTAAGGAGTTCCGATGCCAAGCACATAGCAAAGGACAAGAAGCATTGGTCTCTATCGATGCACAATGCCAGACATGGGGACATTCTAGCTTCAGATATGAAATATCCTTGAAGCTTTCCCAGCGGAAAGAATAGCTCATCCTCTGCATTCCCGGCAATCAAAAGAGTCTCCAGGAGTCCAGGTATCTCCATCAATACACCTCAGGTGTCCCAGGAATATGTGGCCACCCCTTCTGTCTCCCAACCTGTTTTGGCATCAGCAATCTTTGAGGAAAATCTAGCAGTTCTGGAATAAGGGAACGCAAAGCATCAGAGCCTCAGCATTGAGAGCATCAGTGTTGATGCAGATTGTTGTCTAACCTTTGCTGGCGTCCTAACAGCTGCCAAGCAGCTCAGTGCTGTGGTTCTCAGAGGGGTATTGACACTGATGTCTGTTGCACCAGTGGTGATTTCCAGTTCACTGGGGGGCGGAAGAAGGAAGCTTTCCAGAAACGTAGGAGCTCCTTGGGGTCTAGGCACTAACAGACAAGTGCTCCCTTTTCTGAAGCCTTGTCTACTAGCCAGGCAAAATCTGGGTCCTCGCCCCTACCATTCCAGTTGGGCTTGGACTTGGAGTGTTTATGGGGTTATGGCTACAGAACTGAGGATTTCTCTGAAGAGGAGGAATCAAAAGGTCTCCCCTCTGAACCCCTCTTCTCCACAGGAAAGTAAAAGTCTCTGCCTGCTGGATTTATCCAGAGAATGACTAAGACCTTTCCATTTACTTTGTAAAAGGATAATAATGCCAGGAACAAGATTCGGGACATCCTCCAGTTCATGGATATTGTGGCAGTCCTTGTGCACAAGGTCCTTTCAGGGGAGGTATGTATGAGAATGTGAAAAAAACACCTCTCTGTGGCTCCTGTGAATAAAAAAGCAGACATGATATTTCTCATCCAGAAGGCTTCTGGATTAAAAAAGAGTCAGCTGCCACACTAATCGTGATAGTTGACTCTGCTCTCAAGGGAACCAGAGCTCATTTCTTGGTGCCCCTGAGGAAGGATTCTAAAACCTTGGATGCTCTTGGGAGGCAGGTTTTTGAGGCCCACATAGCCACTTATCAGCTCTTCATGGGCCAGTACATGCAGGACATTCTGAAGCAACTGCGCGTAGTGGCATAGCTGCTTCCTCAGAAGCAGCATAACGACTTCCAGTCATTAATGAACAAGAGAGTGATGTGTGGATAACATGATCAGGTTGACTTTTGAAGTTTTCAAAACATCATCAGGAATCTGTGTCGTGGGGAATGGCACCTGCAGACGTGCCTGACTGTGGGCCTCTGACCTCAACCTGATCTTCAGGAAAGACTTGCTAACCTGCTATGTACTGGAGAGATAGGGTTAAGGAAGTAGTGTCCCAGATCAGAGAACACTGTCCAATGCATCTTAGCTCTCCACAGCCACTGCAGACTCACCCTCCTGAACTAGGAGGAGCCTGAACATGGGGTTGAGGCAACCCTTCTAATCAGCTGAGGAGTCTTTTCCTCCACCTTCTTGGTCCCTACAGCAGCAGGCCCTTTGTGCCTGCCTGAGGCAATAGAAAGTCCCTAAGCCACAGTCAGCACCCTAGCCAAAACTTTGAACAGGGTTTTGAATGGGTCATGGACAGTATAGCCTGGATCACGGTACCCATGCCAGAGGTCCTTCCTATCAGTGCTAGGCTGAGGTTTTACATAATCCATTGTTCTAATGTAACTTCAGACACATGGATCTTCAGCATAATAAGAAAGGGGTACAGGTTATATCTGTTGGATGGCCTTCCAAATCATCCATGATATTGGCTTAGGGCAGTGGTTCTCAACAGGTGTGTCGCCACGAACATGCAGATGTGTCTCCACACTTCCTGTTCCCCCGCTGACCCAGTTGCTCCCCCTCCCGAGCAAAATAGGTCCTCCACCCGGGCTTAAAATGCTGGTAGCCTGGGCAGAACATGGCAGGACAGCTGGAGTCAGCGGCACTGGCATAATCTCTTCTTCCCCATCCCCCCCCCCGAAAGAGGAAATGGTGAGCAGCGGGTGCGTGCACGAGAAGAAGAGACCATGCTAGTGCAGGCAACGTCGGCCCGAAGAAAAGAAGCGAGGCGCAGCCTGAGGAATGTGCTGCGTGGCTCGGAGAAAAACAAAGAACGCCATCAACCCCCGCGGCTGATGGGACTCCTTTCTCCGCGAGGGCTGAAAATGAAGTAGGTTGCTGCTGCCTTTAGGGTTAGAAGTGGAGGAGGCTGCTGCTAGTTCGGGGGAGGAGGGGGAGAGTGATTGAATGAGCAAGCATGTGTGTTTGAGATCCTGTGTTTTGTGTGTGTGTGTGTGTGAGTGAGAGAGCATGTATGTGAATGATTGAGAGCCTGTACATGTGAAAGAGAGTATGTGTGTGATTGAGAGCTGGTTTAGGTGAGGGAGCATGTGAGTATGTGATTGAGAGCCTGTGTAAATGAGAGAAAGAGAGAGAGCATGTTTGTAAGCATGTGAATGAGAGTCTGTGTGTGAGAGAAAAAGACAGCATGTATGTGTGTGATTGAAAGCCTGTGTGTGTAAGCCTGAAAAGATAGACAGCATGTGTGTAAATGTGTAATTAAGAGCCTATATAAGTGAGAGAGAAAAAGCATGTGTATATGTGAGCGATTGTGAGCCAATGTGAGAGAGAGAGGAGAAAGTTCTAAGCAAACCATCCCCCCTCCTGCTAATTCAAAACAATCTCAGGGCACCTGGATATCAAACGTTCCCAGGTATGCAGAGCAAAAAATTGTTTGTATCCTTATTATTTTTCATTACTAGGTCTTTGTGTCTGCTATTTTTAAATATTTTATTGGTATCTAGAAATTTTTTTATGAGTTTTTAATTATTGGATATTTCATTCATCCGCTGTTTTGAAATAATCTGTTCTTTTTGTTAGTATGGTTTTTCTGCTACTGATTTTATATTTCTTGATTTGTTTTATAAGGATGGGTGATGTTTCTTTTTTTCCTTTGTTGCACTGCATACAGAGACTCTGGCTTGTTGCGGTTTCCAATTCAGTTTTGTCTGCATGCTTCTAGTTATGTGTTTTGGTCTCTTTATTCTTTGTTAGGTGAAGGTCAGCACATGTGATTTAGGTGAGGTTTTCTGCTGGCGTGTAGTTTCTGTGTAGGGCTCTATAGCAGCCTGACTTGGTCCGTTTTCCTAATACGAGATGTATTGGTGTCTTAAGGCCTGCTATAATATTTTCGGTGTTGCCTTTTCTTAGGTAAGGTGGTTACTGTTAAGAGCTGGACATTGTTGCTGTTTTGGTGTGGGATGTTTACTGTTTATGCAATTTCTGCTCAGACAGAATACGTATCTTTTCCTTGTGTCATTCTTAACAATAAAAATTATACTGGACCTTTATTTTTTATTTCCGTCATAAATTGTAATGAGCAGTGTGTCACATATGTGAGCGTGGTCTGTCAGGTGTGTCACAATGGGAAAAAGGTTGAGAACCACTGGCTTAGGGGAATGTCTCAGCAACAGGAACTGCTGCAGAAGGAGCTGTCCTCCCTCTTAGAGACGAATGCATTCAAGCCCGTTTCACCAGGGGAAAGAGAGTAGAGACTTTACTCCAAGATTTTCCTGATTCCAAAGAAAGCAGTAGGACTCCATTCTCTTAGACTTAAGGGCCTTAACAAATTCCTAAAAAGAGAAAAATTCAAGGTGGTTTCCCTGGGCACCTTGATTTTCTTCCTCGAAAAGGGGGGACTGGCTATGCTTTCTCAATCTAAAGAATGTTTACAACCACATAGAGATATTTCCAGGTCACAGAAAGTAATTCAGATATGTAATAGGGGTTCATCACCTCCAGTATCGCATGCTGCCTTTTGGCCTAGTATCAGCGCCACATGTCTTCACAAAATGTTTCTCCGTGGCAGGGGTGCATATGGAAGGAATGGGATCATGCCTTCTGTATCAGGAGACTGTTCAGATGTGGGACTGGGCCATCTCCCAAGGGATGGTCCTCAGCCATGTATCTGCCAAGTGAGAAGAATGTCCTGGCAGACAGATTGAGTCGAGGCTTCGGAGATCCATGGGAGATCTCTTTGTATCTTCTCAGAATAGAAAGGTTCTGTTCCAGGAAAGGGACTAAAGGCTTGGACGCATTTTCCCTCATTTGAAGCCAGGGCCTGCTGTATGCATATCCTTCAATTCTGTTTATTGCAAAGATTTTATTGAAGTTCAAAAGAGACCGAGGGACTACAATTTTCATAGCACCCTTTTGGCCAAGACAGATTTGGTTCCCATTCTTGTGGGAAATGTCCATCAGGAATCAATCAGGCTGGGGAATTTCCCAGCCCTCATCATACAGGATCAGGGCCTGTTGCACCATCCCAAAATCAGGTCCCTGTCTCTCACTTTCTGAATGTTGAGATGCTAGCTTTGCAACCTCTAGACCTTTAAGAGGATGTGTCTTGTATTGTTCTGGCTTCAAGAAAGGACTCCACAAGGAAGTCCTATGGACTAAAGTGGAGGAGATTTGCCTTTTGGCAGATCCTTTCTCCTGCTCTACACAAAAATTGCTTGATTACCTTCTACATCTTTCCAAGTCAGGTATCAAGACCAACTCATCAAGGGTTCATCTCAGTGCAATAAGCGCCTGTGACATTCTAAGCCTCCTGTGTCTTGAGACATCAAATATCATCCTAGCTCAACTCATGAAATCTTCCTTTGAACCTCTTGAGGTAATTGACTTGAAGGTTTTCATCTGGAAAGTGTTGTTTCTTGATGCTGTCACTTTGGCACAAAGAATAAGCAAGTTATAGGCTCTGGTTTCATATTCATAATTGCAGTTTTTCACAATAGGGTGGTTCTGCGTAGTCATCCTAAATTCCTTCTGAAAGTGGTGTATATTTTTCACATCAACCAAACTATTGTGCAGCCAACTTTCATTCCAAGACTGCATGTGTATAAAAGAGGTTGGGCTCTTTACTGTTTGGATTGCAAGAGAACCCTAGTGTATTACTTGAAGAGGACTCAACCTCACCATCAAGCTTCACAACCGTTTGGGTCCTTTGATCCCAATAATTTGAGAAAGGCAGTTGCCAGAAGAACTGTAATTGGCTAGTGGACTCTATACGCACTGTTATGTGTTTGCTGGCATACAGATTATATATTCTGTCAAGGCTCATCAAGTGAGAATCATAGCGGTTCATCTCAGGACCACTTCTATTGAAGAAATATGCAAAGCTGCTACTTAGTCGTCAATTTACATCTTTATGTCCCACTACTGTTAATGCCTCTGTGGCAGTAGCCACAGAGGCATTAACGGAGCGGGATGCCAGTGGCCGGTGGTAGGTGTCCACCTTCACAGAGTAGAAGGATGAAGGGCATCCATCTCCCAATTAAAAAAAAAAAAGAAAAAAACAGGGATGGGTTCATGGGCTATAGGTATTACCAATTATTAGGCTTTTCAATATTTGATGATAGTTAATGTGACTTTCAAGGCATGCTTCACTTTCGGTGCATGTCCGGCATGACTCCCTGCTTCAATGACAGGGGAAAAGAAAAACTGATACTTCACACATTTCCAGCATTGCCCTCTGCTTCATGGCAGAGAGCTATGCTGCCGCTTACCCAACTAATCAAACTTAATATTTCACTTGGAAGCAGCTCCATCACTGCTCTCTACATTAATAGTGGGGGTGAAAAGGGAATTAGAACCTAAGGTTACTAAGAGCCAAGAGAAACAGTTAAGTATGAGAAAAAATAAGTGTAAGGCTTGCTGGGCAGACTGGATGGACCGGTTGGTCTTCTTCTGCCGTCATTTCTATGTTTCTATGTTTCTATGTTACTGTCTAGATACCTTGTCTCAGAGACAGTAAATTTGCACAAGCAGTTCTGCGCACCTGTTCACCCAATAGTCCATTTTCCACTTGGTGGGGCCGAATTGTCTTTTAAGTAATTGTTCCACAATGCAACCCTCAGCATTGGACTCCCCACATGATGTTGCTGATTCATACCTGTTTATTGACAGAGAAAGCAAGTTTGCTTACTTGTAAACAGGGTTCTCTGTAGACAGCAGGATGTATCACCCATACTTAATACCCAACTACCCTGGAGACTCAACTACCTCACTAAAGCTTAAGCTGTGAAAGAGACTGAGTGGCTCACAGGCAGCACGTGCCTTGTGACTTTTACTGAGCTCTGAGAGCTGGATCTGTCAGCACTGTCATATGATCATCCATGTGTTATGGCTAATTCATCCTGGTATCTACAGAGAACCTTGTTTATGGGTAAGCAAACTTGCTGTCTTTGACTTAATTGCTTCCCTCCTTCTCTTGTATGTACTATAAAACATTATACTGATCAGTTTTGCTGACTTGAGAATGTTCGAACATTTTTGCACTGAATAAAGTTTTCTTCATGTGTACATGCACTTGGTGATTGATTGAGGCTAGGGGATTTTGTTAAAATTATAATCTCAAATGTTGTGTTCCACTCATTTTCTTAAACTGTCAAATCCATGAGAGAACAGGATATGTGCTGCATTACCATGACAGCTTTTGTTTGAGTTCATGGCAGATTGATGATTCTTTTATACTGACATTTCAGACTTGCTTTTTGACTTTATATCTGCCATCCACTCCTACTTTTCTTTTACACTGAGTAGAACAATCTCTCTCCTTTTCCTTCAGTTTCCCCCTTCTTTCTGCAATTTCAAAATTCAAATTGCATACCTTCTTAAAAGGAAAATAGAACCTTGCTTTTGAAATCTTTATTTTACCTTGTAATTCTTTCACTACCTACCTTCATTTGTGAGCAAGATATGGGGAGTGAAAGATCAAGAATGTTTGGCCCTTACTATCATGTGGGTTGAAGTCATATGCTTATTCAATCATGTTCTGTCTAATAAGATAGGAAAGGCAAAAAACAGCCCTGCAAGAAAATTTTCAAAATACTGCCTGCCCTATTAATCAGAAGAGCATAGTTGCTAATACCAAAGAAGTAGCAAAATAATGTTTACTTTTAAATTGGACTCAATTTTCAGCAGAGCGTTGCTTGATGCTGTATGCAACACAGTTTTTGTATTTGGATATAACATGGATACATTTCTAAACAATAGTTATTTTTCCTGACAGAAATACTTCTCTGTTTATAGGCAAAAAACGGGCTTAAAAGAATTGGAATTCTTGAAAAAGCTCAATGATGCAGATCCCGATGACAAGTTCCACTGTCTACGGCTATTCAGACACTTTTACCACAAGCAGCACTTGTGCCTGGTATTCGAGCCTTTAAGGTAAAGTGAGGGAACATATATAATCCACAGGAACTTTGCACAATGAAGTGAAAGGCCATTCTATTACAGATGTCAATTAGTTGTTTAGTGCTTCCCATTTGGGAACAGAAGTGTCCTCATAGAGTAATATTAGCTGCAGTGGTTCAGAACTGCAAGTTTGGTTTGTTTAATTATTTGCTACCCCTGAAAAAATTTGAACAATTTACTGTTTGTTCAAACATAATCTTTTCCAGTCCTCTCTTCTGTTTTTGCTTACATTCTATGCTTGTTATGATTAAAAATGTTCATTTCTGTTTGACCTTCTAAAAATAAAATGCTGTCTCTGCTCACTTCCTTTTATGTTTTTTCCCCTTCAAGTATGAATTTGCGTGAGGTATTAAAAAAGTATGGAAAGGACGTTGGTCTCCACATTAAGGCTGTGAGGTCCTACAGCCAGCAGCTATTCCTGGCATTAAAACTTTTAAAACGATGCAACATCCTTCATGCAGATATTAAACCAGACAACATTTTAGTAAGTAACATTTGAATCAAAATGGCAAACTTTGTGCACCATAAAGGTATTTTGTAAGTGCATTTTTAAAATTCATTTTCTGAAATGTTATTTTTAGAGCAAAATCCCAGACTGTATATATATATATATTTTTTTTTTCAAAACTTGAATTGTGCAAACCATCCAAGAATTTGATTTTTCATGGACCTTGACAACTACAAAGGCTCATAGGAATTAGAAAATCTTGACTAGAATACATATCATGGCAAAGCTGGATTAATCATAACCATAGTCTCATGTATGATTTATATTTGAAAACAGTATAAGATAATAACATGTTTTACAAGTGTAATAAATTACAAATTAATTGTCATAGAAAGAGCTTATTGCTAGGATCTAAGAATGTATTCTCTTGCATTTGTGTCCTCCAGGAGAATTTCTTCATAATGAAATGCTATGGCTTAATAAATATTAAACCGAAAAATGAGCTCATCTGGGCAGTTATATTATTATGAATGTTCACATAAGTATGCCTTATTGATAATAATCATTCTCCATGTGTAACATGCACAATTGTGAAGATTCCGTGCCTGTCTAAACTGAATGGAGACCCTGACTGCAGTTGGAAACTCTGTTTTATTTAGTTATATATATATATATATATATATATATATATATATATATATATATACACACACACACGGCCCAGTGTGCAGTGGTAGCCAAAAAGCAAATACAATGCTACATATTATTAGGAAAGGAATGGAAAATAAAACAGTATTAAAAAAAATGCCTCTGTATTAAGTGCACATTGACTATTGTATGCAGTTTTGGTCGTCCTATCTCAAAAAAGATACAGTGGAACTAAAAAGTATTCAGAGAAGGGTGACCAAAATGATAAAGGGAATGGAACAGCTCTGCTATGAGGAAAGGCCAAATAGGTTAAGGCTTTTGAGATGGAAAAATGACGGCTGAAAGGAGGAATATAAAATCTTGAATGTGGTGAAACAGGGAATGGTTATTTAGCCTTTCAGATAGAATTAGAACTAGGGGACTTACCCTGAAGCCAATATGCCACACATTTAAAACAAATTAGAGAAAGTATTCTTTCACTCAGTGCACAATTAACTGGAATTTGTTGTCAGAGAATGCGGAGAAAGCAGTTAGCATAGCTGGATTTAAAAAGGGTTTAGACTAGCTTCTAGAGATTGGCCATTGTCAGAGACAGAATGTTGGTCTTGATGGATCTTTGGTCTTACCATTTATTATGTGATTTTTATTCCATCTTTTCAGGGAGCTCAAAGCATTTTTAAGATTCCTCTTTGTGTATGCATTTATTACTGAGGAGAAATAAATATTCAGCTTCTTTTACTTAGCCATGCCTGCCCTTCTGAATCCAAAAATAACCAGGGTGCTGGGCTTCTTATAAAGCTTAACAAAACATGCTGGCATCAATATGATATATCAATTTTGGGGAGACTGAAGCAGTAGAGTTGGGGGTGAACAGATGGCCCCTTCGAAAGATATCCCTAGCTTTACCAATTCTCTGTGGACAAGCAGGATGGTAGTTCTCAAACAGATCTGATGCGGAAAACTTATGTCAAAGTTTCTAGAACTTTGACTAGGCACACTGAGCATCCAGGTGGGATCCCTCTTCAGTCTCTTCTTTTCCACAGAGCTGGAAAACTTCTTTTTTCATCGTGGTTTTCAGTGTCATTCCATCGCTGGGTCCCTCTCGGTGCCTCCTCTTAATATACTAGTTAGGGATTTTGGCGTTTCTGGTAAGTTTTTTATTTTTTCACAGTCGATTCCCCCGTGGCAGCGGTGCTAGGGTGCCCACCGGCCATTGATAGCAGTCACCTTCGTTTCATGTCTGCGGCTCCCTTTTTTCTTTCATTCTGTCATGGCCAAGTTCGGTTTTCGTCAATCCCCCCAGTGCCTGAGGATCATGTCCATTATGGATCCTCATGAGATACATGTCCTCTGCCTGGGGGCATCGCATGAAGTCCAGGGTTTTTGTTTAATGACCCCAAAGGGACATTGCCTTTGACTCAACAAGATGGATCAGCTCTTCAGTTTGAGAAAGTCAGAACCATCAGCATCAGCGGCATTGGCATCAATGGATACCATGCCATTGACAGGACTGTCAGTGCAGATAGAAGCGTTGGAGACTGACCATTGTTGATCTCCTCTGGGCTGAGGATGCCGGGTTCATCATCTTCGGCCTCGGCACCGCAGAAAGACCGGACCGAGCATCGAGGGAAGCCTAAGAAGCATCAGCATCGATCCCCGTCGATACACTGACTTTTGCCTCTGCAGCGAGGAGGGTCCCTCCTCTATTGATGCTGGGGATCCACAACGGTCTCCATTAGTCCTGGTGCAGTCGCCGATCAACCTCGTGGTCTGCCACTCCTTCTTCCTCCCAGTTGATGTTGGAATAGACAACATTTGAGGAGGACCTGGAGTTTCGAGTCCAGCTAGTGGTGGATCGCGCACTGCAGGGCATAGGGCCTATGGCACCAAAGGCACCAGAGCCAATGCTGCCTGTCATCCTACTGCTACTGGAGAAGCTCATTGTGCTCATCGGTGCATTACCAACCCAGCTGGGTCTGGCTCCCGGGATTGCACCAGTACCCAGCGGGACACCAAGGCCTCCCCTTATTGATAAGATGGTTGTTGCCAGTTACTCCGAAGAGGAAACTCCAAGAGGCCGACGGAGACGCCAAGGCCTGTAGTCCCCATCCAGTTCTACCAGTGCCGACACCTCTGGATGAAGGCTGAACACCTAGGGCCCCATCCCCTGAAACATACAGTAAGAATGGGAGTCTCTATTACCCCTGGGGGATGATCCAATGAAGTCCTCCGAAGAAGGCTCTGATGGTCTCCCATTAGATCCTTCTCCTCCAGATGAGTGGAGGAAGTCCCCGCCTGAGGACTTAACCTTTGCAGGGTGTTACCTCTCAGCAATCTGCATGGCAGGGGCTCCCGGCAGGTTCACTGTTCAGTGGCGTCTTCTGGCGGCAGCACAGCCCGATGCGATCCACGCTCAAGCCCCGCCCATCGGGGCGCATCATCTTCCTGCCCGGAAGTCCCTGCGTTTGTGCGGGAACTTTTGATATTTAAAGATCTGAGCCCAGCACAGCATTGCCTCGGTTACAGGCTTGCTTGTGCTGGTGCTCCCGTTGGATTTTTGCCTTTTGCCTTGCCCTACCCATGACCCGGACTGGATTGGACCCTTCTGTTGCCTGCTGCCTGCCCTGATTCTGGACTATGGCTTGGATCTGGTTGCCTGCTGCCGACCCACGACACGGACTGGATTGGATAATTCCTTGCCTACCATTCTCTCTGATCTTGGACTCCTTCTGATCAGCAGTCACGACCTAAGGTAAGACTGTTGGCTACTTTGGATCCTTTCTCCTGGAGTTGATTGTAAACCAGTATGATGTGTCCTACGAATGTCGGTATATTAAAAGCTCACAAATAAATAAATAAATACCGAGCCGGAGTTACAACACAGGGTTTGTGATGGTGATGTTGGAGGCCATCCCGTTTCAACTTTTAACAGAAGAGGATGCCAGGCACAAAATGCTTGAAATCCTCAAGATTGTGGTAGTCCCGGTACACAAGGTCCTTAAGGAGTTGCTGCTGAGGAAATGGGAGCACCCCCTCACATTGCCTCCCATTAACAAGAAGGCGGATGGGGGTCTCCCTTGTCCAGAAGGCTCCCAGATTTGATCAGCGTCAGCTGCCTCACCAGTCGGTGGTGGTGGTCGAATCTACTCTCAAGAAGGCCAAGCGCTCTCAGACCCATTCCTCGGCTTCCCTGGGAAGGACCACAGAGCGGTGGATGCTCTTGGGAGGAAGGTGTTCCAAGGCACCATGTTTATTGCCTGCATTGCTGCCTATCATCTCTACATGAGCCAGTACTCCTGGTACATCCGGAAGCAGGTGCAGGAGGTGGCTGAGAAGCTGTCATAGCAGCAGCAAGAAACGCTCATGTTGCTGGTGCACAAGTGTCTGGAATGTGGAAATACGAGGTCCGTGCAACTTACTATGTTTTCAAAATGGCATCAAGAGTCTCCGTAGTGAGAATCGGTGCCAATAGAATGGCATGGCTGCAAGCCTTGGATCTACGACCCGAGGTTCAGGAACGACTCGCTGATGTGCCGTGTATTGGAGAAAATCTCTTCAGAGATAGGGTGAGGTATGCTGAGGCCAAGTTTCGTGACTACCATGGACTCCCCACCAGTACGCTGGACCCATCCTCCTCATCCAGGATGCCGGGCCAAGGAAGTCTTTCATGAGAGGAAATACTATTCTCTGCATCAGGAGATACTACAAACTGAGTTCTCCTCCCTGTTAACAGTCAGAGCGGTCAAGCCCGTACCACCAGGGCAAAGAGGGTGGGGATTCTACTCCAGGTGCTTCCTGATTCCAAAGACAACAGGACGACTCCATTCCATCCTAGACCTAAGGGCCTTGAACAAGTTTCTAAAAAGAGAAAAGTTCAAGATGCTTTTCCTGGGTACCTTGATCCCCCTCCTTTTGCAAAAAGGGGACTGGATATGCTCCCTCGACCTAAAGGACACATACCACTCATATTGAGATCTTCCCCAGTCACAGGAAGTATCTCCGATTTGTTATGGGATCACAGCACTTCCAGTACCAGCTGTTGCTAATTGAGCTTGCATCCGCCCCATGAGTCTTCACAAAATGCCTGGCTATGGTGTTGGCTCATTCGCATTCAGTGAATACATGTCTTCCCGTATCTGGATGATTGGTTGGTCAAAAGCATGTCTCAGGCAGGGGCTGTCCGGTCCATGCACTTGAACATTAAGGTGTTGGATTCATTAGGGTTCATTCTCAACTACCCAAAGTCCATTATCTCACTTGGACTTCATAGGAGCCCTGCTAGACACGGCTCAGGTCATGGCCTTTTTGCCTCGCCAGAGGGCTGTCGTCATGGCATCTATTGTAGCAGAGATTCAACAGAGCTGTCAGGTGTGAGCCTGGCACATGTTGAGTTGTTGGGCCATATGGCCGCAACTGTCTATGTTACTTCCTTGGCATGTTTACACATGCATAGAACCCAATGGACCCTGAAGTCACCGTGGCGCCAGAGGTTGTAGCTTTTAAAAAAACTAAAAGGAACATTGTTTGGCTCCCTTATTCTGACACCCTCTCCCCCCCCCCCCCCCCCCCCCCAAACTGCTGCCTTCTTTTTGGCTTTCTCTCCAACCATCCACTCTCCCTTTCCCAACCATCCACATTAGGCTCTCCTATTTCCATCACTTTACCTCTCCTTCCTTGTTGTTTCTTCACATCTTTTGTCTTGCATTCTCCCTTACCTGTATCTGTCTTAACCCATTGTTTTTTCCAGTCCTCAGTTTTCCTATTGCCTACTCACCAGCTTTCTATCTCCCATTCTCACCACCCTATCTAGATCATCTTCCCCTTACTCTCACCTCACTCCCAGTTCTCAGTTCTTCTCCAGACTTGTAGCCCCCTCTGTCTTTTACCCTCTGTAGTCTCACATGTCCACCCTCTGTACTACACCCTCTCAGGCAGTCCTCATATTTTTTTCTGCCTTTCATCCCCTTACCAGCTCAAACTTCCTTCCCTGTCACATATTCTCTTCTCTGGCTTCTATCTTTCTTCTGTCTTTTACCCTCTACCCAGTTTCCCATTTTCCTCTTTTCCTTCTTCTCTAGCTCCACATTTCCACCCTCTCATCCTGTCTGTTTCTACTGCCTCTCCATGCCCATTTACCCTGGTCCTTCACTCCATTTTTTGCTTTCACCCTACCCTTCAGCCCCTATTTCACATCCCTAACTTTCTCACTCCCTACCACTAATACTCCCTAGCTTTCACACATCCCCACTTATGTCCCCCAACCGCATAACATATCCATCCCTCACTCATCCTACCAGCTCTTTGTCCCACTCACCCTTATTCATACTTCCAGCTCCCGGTCTTATAACCTCCAGACTCGCCAACCCCCAGGTCACGCCATCCTCCAATCCCCCAATACTTGTTCTCCCCATCTCCATCTAACCTCAATTGCCATTCACCCCAATCCCTGCTTTCAACATCTCCCAGTCTCCCATTTCATGCTCACCCAATTCCTCAGTCACCACAGACTCTCTTCCCCTAGTGTCCTGTTTAGTGGTATCTTTACGCACCTGCCTCTAATTTTCCAGTCCTCTAGCACTTCCAGTCCCCACATTCCTCTCCCATGCCCCAATTCCTGTTCTCTCCACTTTTATTTCCCCCCCAGTGATTACTCATCCTCCTCATCTCGACTCTGAACACCCACCTCCAATCTTCCAATCCCTGCTCTTCTCCTCCCACATCTAATCAGCCAATCCCCTCATCTCCCCACCTCCAAATTTCCAGTTCCTGTGCTTCCTCCCTCCCCTCCACCGTACCAGCCGCAGCCCAAGCTGGAAGAAGAGCAAAGCTGGCATCTTTCCCTCCCATGTGCGGTTCATAGTTCGAGAAGCTGAACCATATGGTGCTCCTTAGATTTATATGAACCTTGTATGGTTCAAACTGCTTCTCAGATTAAACTGCATACAAGAGGGATGGAGGGAGAGCACCAGTAGTAGGAGGAGGGAATGGGATCAAGCAGCAGCAGTAGTTTTTCATTGGCCCCGCACCACATCAATATCGGGGAAGGGCAGGGGCCTAAATGATGCTTCTGGAGGTGTTATGCCTGGAGTAGATGCCCTGTTTGCCCCCCTCCCTTTTTCTTGTCCCAGCACTGGAGGAGCTTTAAAAAGTGCCAGCTTCATTCTCCTGGCAGTCGGTTTGCATTCACTTGGAACCATTAAGCCCACTAAGGTTTGGGGAGGTATAACCTCTCCAAGCCTCTTAAGCCTGTGCCTATGGATACATAATATGACACTATAATAAAGAGTAGATTCAGGGAACGTGATGTTTAAAAATGGCTATGGCCATAGTGCAAGATATACAGTTTGATACTTTGGAAATAGAAGTGTGAGAAAGTATTAAGCAGAAGCAATAAAAACAAGAAACAGGCAAGCTGGTATTTTGAATAATCTAGCTAGTACTACTGCTTTAAGGCTTCCATACAGACAAGTCATAGTGTAAAAAAAGACCATAATGAATAAATATCTGACTTCCATGTTGTTTACTCCATTTTCTAACAAGTAATTTTAGTTAGATAACCTTCTTCATGGGAAGCCCAGCTGATGTAAAGAAATATTTTTCTATTTCATAAGACTGTAAAGAGGCGCATGCAGTTGTGATCTGAGAATGTTTCCCGCAGGTGCTGTGTAAATGAGAATGGGCAAAACTTGAGGTTCAGCTACTCTTCTGCTGCAGAAATATTCTGTCCAGTATTAAAAAGCAATATATAAAGCTTTCTACAATACCCTCATTTGATTTTCAGAGTAAAATATTTTACTGGATGGAACAATTTAGGCAGTTTGAGTATTTGAGTCTACAGTGCCAGATGAATATTACTATTTGAAAACATCAAGAACATAATATTTCCATGTCAAGAATAGAGAAGAGAGCATCAAGCAATACTACATGTACACATTAAACAATGCAAAAGAAATGTGGTTAAACATTTTTTAATGGAAACCTATTTTCAAAATATTTTGCTAATAATTTATTTGTAACAGTTTAGACTTTCATGGTTTTTTATTTCTTCTGATCTTTTGTAAGTTTTTATTATAATCTTTTTCAGGTAAACGAATCTAAAACAATTCTAAAGCTTTGTGACTTTGGATCAGCTTCACATGTTGCAGATAATGACATTACGCCTTACCTTGTCAGTAGATTTTATCGAGCTCCTGAAATTAGTAAGTTGTTTTGTTTGCTTTCTTTTCAGTACAGTTGTGAAGCTGATATTAGGATGACAAGGTGCAATTGGTGTGATAGCACTAGGAGGAAACAAGGGCATACATGTAGATGGATATTTTATGACTTATAAATGCTCTGAGTTCTGATTAGAAAAATAGGACAGGGTTCTTTTTGGCCCAGCAGTTTCCTCCTGCTCCTTTGAGCTTACCCCACTCAGTTATAACCAGGATTGACATCCACTTTCTGAGGATTTTCCCCCTGTTTTATATCTCCTCCCAAATCACTTTGCCCAGTCATTACAGTGGCAGTCCTTGGCCAAGGATTACACACACGAGCTCCTTCCTTTTAAAACTTGCAATCATGGGTTCCAAGTCTACCCAATAATTGTCAGTTTTGTGTGAAGACTGGGACTTCCTCTACTCCAAGGACTGGGATCGCTGTCTCTGCAATATCCCCAGCCGCCAGGGAGTGGAAACCCCTGACCTGTGAATCAAACCCAGCACAGCTGCTGAGCCATCAGGCTAGCAGAGACGAAATATTTTTAAACTATTACAAATGTAGTCTGATTTTACTATTTTTAGTTTTGTTTACGTCTTGTTTTTCTGGTTCAGTTATTCACTTGCTGAAGTTCAGCTGCTTTCTGAGATCACAAAGCATTGATAAGTATTTGTTAGTGCATGCACTTTGCATCCTTATAGCATATAGCCACGTAAGCCAGCAGAATATTCCTTTTCATAGTGATATTTTAGTGATCTTTCCAGTTAACTAAGAAATAAACTACCTTAAAAATAAACTCTGTATTCTTCTTTCATAATGTATTTTCTATTAGAGGTATTATTGAAAGCATCTGCAACACAGTGTCTTCATTACTTTGAACTTCAGTATCTCATCTGTTTGGGTTTCAAATGGACACTAGTAAAATCATAATAAAGCATTTGGAATGAAAACCAACAAAATATTTTGTAGCAGATTTTGACACCCCCCCCCCCCCCCAAACAATCTCTTAATGGAGTTCTGAGAAACCCTTCATAAGAGGAGCTTCATGGGCTTTTCTTTTGCTCTCAAAATCTAGTTTTTACATTAGCAGTTTATACTGTGTTTTATAGAGAGCTTCTTGCCACTTTGTCTAGCATGGTACGCTCAGTGCCACTGAGTAATTCTACTTGTACCGGCAGAAGTTAGTGTAGGAGCAAAGAATCTTTTGCCCTCCCATTGTGAAGATTTTGTGTTAATGCTTTCATGTATGTAAGCCTTATTTCTGTTACAATGTGGTGTCTGGCCTCAACACAGCTTTGGTTATATTGCATTTTGCTGATACATTTTATTATATTGACAAAACTTCATGGAAATCTGTTTCAGTTATAGGAAAACCTTACGATTATGGCATAGATATGTGGTCTGTAGGCTGCACCCTCTATGAACTTTATAATGGAAAAATATTATTCCCCGGTAAAACGAATAACCACATGTTGAAACTTGCCATGGATTTGAAAGGAAAGATGCCTAATAAGGTAAGAAATACATTTAATAGTAAAAGTCTTTTTAAAGGGGATACTGCCTAATTGTGTTAAAGTAGAGATGGTGCATTCCTCTGACTCTCCCAGCCATTACCACCACCATTTTACTTTGCTATTGAACATAACTTTTCAGGAACTGCACACTCTGGAAGAAGGGGATTCTCCCTCATTGTGTATCTCTTGTGATGATCACAAAGCCATAGGAAAGTGCAGATAAGGATCATAAGACCAATCTAGTGTTTCTGATGCAGTACTGTAGAACCAGCCCATTTCAGGCTTTACCCTTACAGTATCACTCTTCCATTGTTTGGACCTGCCATACATGTATGCCAGGGACACTCGAACTATCAGCCATATAATCTTTAGGAAATTTCAGAATTTCATTGTTCATGAAGGCAAAGCTGATGCACAAATATGAAGGTTATAAGGACAGCGTTTCATGGTTCTTCACTTGAATTCTGTTTTCCCAGATGATTGTCCTCGTCCTCATTTTAAAATGTTCTTATACAGACACATATGACCATCCTATTGTACATTCTGAAATAATCAGAATTTGAGTTATATACCCTTTATGTTAATTATTTCCTGGATAGATCTCCATGGTGCTCGTTTCCACTGTTTGGATGGAAACATGACTATTTGTATTTCCCTCTGTACAGTCTTGTTATAAGCCAAGAATTGCTGTAAAGTGCAAATAATCTGTTCATTCCATACCAACATCATCTTTGACAGTAGAGATAATAGCTCACCTGGGTCTTGGATGATGATTACAGAATCCATCAATTGCTCCATTAACATGCACTGAATACTCAAGAAACACTCTGCTCTGCCCCAGTTTGAGGGCATGGAAAGGACGTTGAGCTGTCTCCATATTTCTCCCTTTGCTAGCAAAGCACTGGATTGGGAAGGTATAATCAAGCTTTCCTCTTCCAAAGGTAATAACCCCAAACATTGATGGGCACTGGAGCTAAACCCTTAAAGATGTCATCTCATATGTGGTATTCATTTTCCATCCTCAGGTATCTCAGACTGGTCTAGTCACAATTTCCACAATGAGTGGATGGTTTTATTTTATTGCATCGTTTTAATTTATTACTTTTGCTGTACATCACTTTGGAAAGACTTATTGTAAGTTTTGGAAGGTGATTCCTAAATCTTATAAATAAATAAATCTGCATGCATTTGGCCCAACAGCTGAGTTAATTTTCATAGTGCAGAACAGAGAAGGGCAATTTGATTTTATAAATATACTTTAGGATTTTTCCGTTGCTTTGTTTTTCTTCTTGTCCTTGCTTTTATTTAAATAGTTATTAAGAGGGATTCTATTTTTATGATTAATAATATGCTAGTTTATTTATTTATTACAGTTTGATTGTATTTTTCTCTAAACTTTACTACTATTTTTATTTTAATTATTTAGTTATTTTTATGCAAAGGCATATAATACTTAAAGAATGTTATTTTTTTATTTTTACTTTATTGTAAACTGTTTTGGTCAATATATATTGTTAAGACGGTATATAAATATTTTTAAATAAATAAGGGTGGTTATGCTGGAAACCAGATTCATTTGCAGTCCCTGAGGACAGGGTATGAATTGGGTGAAGCAGAACTTTTTATTATCTTATCCTGAACAAATACAGAAAAACAGAAGTTGTGGGGAGTATGTACATGTCTTCATCTCTTGACTGGATGCTAAGTTGGTGGGCAGTATTGTGGTTGAAACTTCAAGTAGAACAATGAAAAACATATTTCCTAAGAAAAATCTGTTTATAGTTAGAATATTAAGCATGACCAGCAGTTTTTGCAGATGACCAATATATTTTTATTTTTCAGATGATCCGAAAAGGAGTATTTAAAGATCAACACTTTGATTCTAATCTTAATTTCATGTACATTGAAGTTGATAAAGTAACTGAAAGGGTAAGTATTAATTTAATTTACTTAGCTGTCATTATTGAACTGCTTTTAGTATAGTAATTTTTAGCAGAGCTTAACTCCTACTGGTGGATGTTGAGTATTTTATTGCCAGCATTGGGATAACCACGTGAAGAAACTGAATGCTAAGGATTCATGAAAAAATTGTCATAAGTGAAAGCAAACTTCTGTGAGAACTATTACATAAATTATTGTAATAACAGCTGCCTTCAGTGTACTTCACTATTTTCTGGTAGTATATTATCGGAAATTGCTATAATAAGAATTTTCACAGCAGACTTTCTGTTTTAAAGGGGATTTTTTTAAATTCAATACTTGAAGTTGGGTTCAGTTAGACTGTAGATGTACTTCCATTCTTTCGCATTACAGAATTTTGTACTTTGTTCTGTGAATGAAAAAGTAAGCAATATTTAATGAATATTCTTTGGGCCTGATAACTAGTTGTTATGGAAACTATTAGCTTATAGAATAATTTCCTGTTAAGTCATTAGTACTTTGTGTGTTATGGTTGTCATTGGGGTAGACAAGAAAAAAGGTAGCATCCCTGGCTCCACCAGTACTAGTGCATACCTTGAACTCTTGATTCCCTGTTTCTTTCTTTTTTTCTTTGTTATTCGCCTTTAACAGCATTGGTTAAAGGATAAGTAAAAGTCAAAACAAATAACAATCACATATAAAAATAAAACAAAATTACTTATTGCAGCCTGCAATGAGGGTCAGCTGCCAACAGAATCAAACTGTAAAATTACCAAATGATATTATTGTCTGTTTCATAAAATAAGAACATTTGCACTTGTGCTTTGAACAAAATCTGCTCCTTCAAAAGTGATGTGCATAAGCTGGACAAGCATTTAATTTTTGTTCGGTTCTGCTTATCTATTTTAGTAATTAGTACTAGTTCCCCCTAGCTACATATGACTGAGAATAACATCTCTGTGTTATACCCTTCCTAAATGATTTAATTAGACAGAGAAAAATTAATTGGAAAAATACAATATTTGAGATGGGTATTTAAAATAAAAATGTCAAAACAGGTTTCATATAAGATCAAAGAAACACATTTTTTTTCCATCCTGAAATATGGATCTAGTGACATGATACAGATATAGGGTGTGAAGGTAGGTGGGTATCGTCTTCTAAGGTTACTGTTGGCAGTCTGTCACCCCATACATGCACGCACATAGTTTTCACTAGAAGAGGCCTGAATGGGTTGGACCACTCACCTGTGGTTGGTGATTGGTCCAACTCCAGAAGCTTTCATTTAAATTAAACCATGCCTTGTTAAAACATCCATCTTTCAGTTCAGACACATAAGGCAAATTTGACTTCACATTTTTAAACACTGAGCCAGTATTTCAATATTTTGTTTTAATTTCCGTATTTATAATCTGGTTGTAGTTCAGATATACCCTCAACATGCCCATTAAGGGAGTTTGCTGCTGTTTCTCTTTTCTTTTCTGTTGGTTGTATTGAAGCCCTGGGTATTTGTTGTGTTTAATATTTTCAGGAAAAAGTTACTGTCATGAGCACCATTAACCCAACCAAGGACCTGTTAGCTGACTTGATTGGGTGTCAGAGACTCCCAGAAGATCAACGTAAAAAAGTACACCAGCTCAAGGACTTGTTGGACCAGATCCTAATGTTAGACCCAGCTAAACGAATCAGTATCAACCAGGCCCTACAACACGCCTTCATCCAGGAAAAAATTTAAATTTCATGAAGAAGCTTCAAAGGGTTTGCCTAATTAAGATTCCAAGACTGAAGAAGTTTCACAACAGTTTGTGTATATACAAATATAAATATTTCACCTGCAAAGTTGAGGAAGCATGGTATATTTGAGTTTAACACCAAGGCTGATATTTTTTTAGAAATTTTAGAGTAAAATCTGGTCGTTAGGAGAAACTTCACATTGTGGAAGTGTTGCATTTGCCAAGACTGCACAAATGTACAGTGCTAATGTATACAGCTGCAGTTCACATAAGAAAATGTTTCTCGCTCTCAAAATGAGCAGTAATGCCGGGTGGTTGGTTTGTTTTTAGCAGATTTGGCTTCATTTTTTGTCTTAAAGAAAAATGGCCAGCATAAATGCTGTTTATATTCACGTTTTCCTAGGTTGTGTGTGCAGGCCACAGCAGCATGCCCTTGGTGTAGTCAGTGCCGAAGGGGGTCTGTTCCTTCTTGAGCCTGCCCGCAGTGATGGTCTCCTCTTTTAAAGCAGGTTGTGTACAACTTTCAGTACACTGAAGGTAAGCTAAACCATCAACATCACTGGTGTTTAAAATGTTATTTTACTGAAACAACTGGAAAATAAGGTTCAGTAGCATATGTGGCAGAAGTCCGTGCATGTTCAATAAATGATCTTCTCCTGCATTTTGGTTTTTTTGGCATTGCAGCTTGTGGATAATTTCAACTTATGTTCTGTTCATCACATTTACAAATTTGAAGTGTGTGCACTTGATGGATAGAGCGCCTTCAGTGTACTGTTTCTTATTACATTATTAATTTTTTTTATCAACTTGCTATATAAAACTTTATATACATTTTGTTATAGTTCACAGTGACATAGAACCAATACGTTACCACAGAGTTTTCATTTACTAATTAGAGGTATTGGGGTTAGATTCTGAAAGTCCTCATGTTTAAAAGCGAGACAGACAACACAAATTAAATTTTTAACTATTTGTATGCCATTTTGAAAGTGTACTGCTTTATTGTAAAAGTGTTTCATTTGTTCATTGTTTTCATTATTTGTGATCATGTTGTCTTTCAATACAGGCATAAACCTTCTACTCTTGAACAAAGCAGCTGCTTTTTAAAAGCGGTAATTGCTTCTTTACCTTTTATTTCTTTTGTAAATGAAAATTTTCTTTAAGACTGTGACTTTAAGGTGTTGTCTCTTGCATAAAACAGTTGAAGCTCACTTATTGTAAAGTGAAGATTGTTCTGCTACATGTAAAGTGGACCATGCAGATTTCTGTATGTTTTCAGTATGCATCATTAGATAATAAAGTCTTTTGTGAACAAGGCATTTGTAGCCATTATTAATAGATTTATTGTCTTCAGCTCTGGTAAAATCAGGTAATTCACAAATGGTTGAAATAACCTATCATTTTATTTGTAAATCCCCTTAATAGAAGAGGCTTGTTGGGGCATATTAAGAAATGTTGATTAAATTTAAAAGTATCATTATTAAAGTAATAATTAAGACCCTACAGATACTTTCTATATCCATTTTCAGTGTAGTGAAATTCTCCCTTTGGGATATGGTTTTAACTAATATTTATGCTGTTTTCTCACTTTTCCTTTGGATGGTGCTGAGAGAGAAAAAGGAAAACGAGGCACAGGCCACCCAACGGCTGCTCCAGGGGTCTGATTTGCTGAGACACCAACTTCACCTTCTTAACAAGGTCATTCCTGGCAGCATGTGTAGATAAGCATTTAGCAGCAAAATTTTTTAAAAAGTGGTTGAAACATGTTATTAACTCAACATGAAGATCCCAATATTAACTTTATATTTGTTCATCCTTTTTCATAAACAAGAGTGCATCAGGTTCGTTGACTTTTGTTTGCACTTAAGTAGCAACATGGGGATTTACTTATTTGGCATAAAAGGAATAGAAAAGCAAATGCTTCCAACGTCTGATATCTTTTAAAATTCAAAAGCATTTTTTGTCCATCTAGGCACATAATTGCACCACTCATGCACACTTGGTACAGTCAAGGATGGAAAATCAGAATGCAGTAGTAGACATTCTGCTGGTGGGGTGTGACACGAACTGCAGCACAGGCAGGTGATAGGTGAGGTTAACATGCCTTTTTTTTTTTTTTTGAACCTTCAAACCTATCTTTTTTTACTTCTTTTTTTACTTTTATAATAAAAGAAGGTATATATGTTTCCATATAATGAGCAGTAATTTGTACAGAAGCAAGGCATAATACAGTTTTCATGTTTTAATAAACACTGAAGAACTATAAGCTTGTTCATTAAAATTAGGCATCCAGTTTTGCTGACACCCACAGGATATTCAAGACTTCTGGTAGCAGATGATGGAAAATGTGTTGTTTCTGTTGAGCGTTACCATCATTCTGAGTTGGTGTTGAAAACATCTGGTGATATGCTCTTCAATAGAAACAATGCACTGTATGTCTACAGAAGAACTTCTAAAACCTGTCCTAAAGATGCATAAAGTTGCTCGTTTACTTCTTTCTTTGTGTTGTAGGTGCAGCCAGAAAGAAGAAGATGCCATCTGGAAGACATGCTCAAAGGTTTCTGTCTTATAAAAGATATGAACAATACCCTTCATTTACTTATTTAATCCTTCCATTTGCAGCGATCAGATTTAGCTTTTATTAACAGTGCTTGGAGTAGTACTGCTATTTGTTTTATTAGCTATGAAATATGATTTTTGTTTTGATTGTTAATGTACACACTACCATCAAAACAAATAAAGCCACCTCTGTTCAACATGATGCAAACTCATCAAACAAAAAAAAAAAGGACAGTATCAAACTATACACGGATTTCTCCTCTTTGTTCTATCTTTTAACTGGTATTATACAATGTGGTATTTTGCCAAGACAATTTGGCTATCAATCACTAATATATCATTTTATAGCAGGTAAAAGATCTTTGTTCAGCCAAGTGAAAACTACTTTTTTTTATTTGTCCATTTTATAATGCAATGTGTGTTTAAAACAAATTAATTGGCAAGTTGTCCCTTATCTTGTATCTGATGCCACGAAGGAAACACTATAGTGTTAGCAGAATTCCAAGAGTGCAGCATTTGAATAAATCTGAGTGGAACAGCAATTGGCTTTTTCTCTAAGCACTTTGGGGTAGTATTTCAACAGTGCAGTGCTCAACCTTGAGCCAGGAGGGATAACGATTGAACATTTTCCTTATTCATAATGGGGCAGACTTTCAAAGGAGTACACGCGTACCCCCCGAAAACCTGCCCCAAGTTCCCCCTGCATGCGCCAAGCCTATGTTGAATAGGCTCGGCGGTGTGTGCAAGTCCCGGGGCTTTCCTGGGGGGGGCGTGTCGTGGCGGCAGGTCATCTGGGGTGGGGCCGCGGACGTGGCTCCGGCCTGGGGGCGTTTTGGGGGTATAGCCGAGGCCTCTGAAACTGCTCCTGGGCTGGGGAATCGCGCGGTGTAAGTTTTCAAACAAAGGTAGGGGAAGGTTTAGATAGGGCTGGGGGGTGGGGGGGATGGGTTAGGTAGGGGAAGGGAGGGGAAGGTGTGGGGGGTGGAAGGAAAGTTCCCTCCAAGGCCGCTCCAATTTCAGAACAGCCTCTGAGGGGGAACGGAGGCAGGCTGTGCGGCTCGGCGCGCGCAGGCTGCTGATTTTGCACAGCCTTGCGTGCGCCGACACCGGATTTAAAAAGATACGTGCGTATCTATTAAAATCCGGCAAACTCTTGTTTGCACCGGTCGCACGAACAAAAGTACGCGTGGGCGTACTTTTTAAAAATCTGCCCCATTGTGATCTATGCATTCATAAGAATGAGGAGAAAGCAATGTATAATTTGATATTCTTTTTTTGTTTGATGAGTAGGTTGTTAATTTGACAAAATGTATTGTGGTTAAATCTGTAAATATATTTTTCTTAAAAAATATATTTCTTTTTAAAAATGAGTTTTGATGGTAAAATAATATTTGTAATTAACAACATGACTGATGAAAACTTTTGTTGGAGAATGAAATAGTGGTTCTCCCCTCTCCTCCTGTCATTGCAAAGTCTATTTCTCAGCCCTTGACCCTTTGACTTTGGAGTAATGCTGCTTGTTAGGTTATTTAAGGCCTGGATTTTTCAAAGGGGTTTCTTTAATTTTGTCTGTTAACACCCTAATGTATTTCTTTTTCTAAAGAACTGGGAACAGAAGGTTCATTTTTTTAACCTTGATCATGTAATGGATAATGGAATATTTGTGCTGTATGTTTTGTATATGGATTCTGACATTTGGAATCATTATACATTTCTATTAATATTTTTTTCCCATTCAAATGTAGGGTAAGTGTCAGTAGTCCTCCAAGGAGCACGGTGTTGATCTGAACACTGGAACTAATCACTCCATTGCAACATCGAAGAAGTGGCTTATAGTATCTTGATTACAACTAGATTATCTATTATTCCAACTACAAATTGTTTTCTTAATAAAAAGTATTGCTTCTAAGTATGTATCTCTGTTCTATTTGATTTTGTTTTGTTGAAATGTATTTATGCTAAACAGTTTTTACAGCAGAATTGAAAGATAAACAAAAAGGCCTTATGATGTAAACCACAGCCCATGGTGTTGTGGTGCAGAAAGAAGTCTGTTCGAGTCTCCTGTCATGGTCAGCAGGATTTGGGTGCACTGCAGAGGTGACATGCTTGAGTCCAGGGAGGGAAGGAAGGAATATAACTGCATTATTTTGGTGACTCTTCCCTGCCAGTCATAGAGTGTCACTGAAGTTTACTCTCAAGGAGTTTTCCTTTGGGGTGGGAGGAGACCTGCAATATTAGGAGGATGTATAAAGAGAGCAAAAGAATACAAACATTTAGTAACAAATAAAGGCTCTAGTTTTTCAGACTTGTAAAATAATAAGCAGTTAAACTAAAATGTTATAATATGAAGGCACACCTCCAAATATTTTCCCTCTGTATCCTTTCTTGTAGCACCTTGCTCTTTATTCCTGTCCGTCTGTTATACTTAACCTCACCTGCTTTCAAGTTCAGCCATGTATCATTTGGCTGTGGTATACTGCTCAACATGGACAGTGTTGCATTGTATTAAATTACATGAGCTGAGAAAGATTATAGTGATTTCTGTCTGCTCATTTATTAAACTTGGGTGATGCTGATATAAGCTGGGATCAAAATAACCTGGAAGTAGCAGAAATTTTCTTAGCTAAACATACATTTTTTTCATGAAAAATGTCCCTAACCTGCTGACATTGTCTGAATCCTTGGAGGTTTTCACAACCCTTATATAAGTTAAGCAGGGATTCAGTACTTGTTCTTGGCATCAGCTCAGGGAGACATTGAAATAAGTGAAATCATGACAAAAGACAAGTATTTGTAAGGAAATTTATCAAATGCACAACTTTGTCCCAAAAATGACCTTGTGATAGGAATGCAGTCACAATTGAATATGATCAAAGTACCTACATGTGCCTACTTTTATCTGCAGAGCAGTGTTGTACAAGCTTGTTAGGAATAAATAATTTTTTCACATGTGGTTCTGTCATTTTAGCACCCAGCAATACCTGTATTCAATCTTTAAACATATAGCAATTTTTTTCTAACAAAAATCATTTTCTGCTGCTATTGCCTAATACCAGGTCTCTGTAGTGTATAGCATGCATGATCACATTTCAGAAATTGTTTGAACCGGTGTTCATGTCAGGGTGCTGTTCAGGTTAAAATTGGCTTCCTTTAGCTAGTATCTTAAGCAGGCCTTGTAAAATACCATTATTGCCCTTTTTTTCCTAGGAAGGTACCTATACAGAAAATGTTAAGGATTTTGTAACCTTATGCACGACCACATTCCCAGGTACAAGATGTCAAATATACCAGACTCATGGCAGATTTAACACTTCCATTGATATGCCTTCTGCTATTTCTAGCAGGTACTCTTTGTGCTGCACAGTACCACTTAAAAGCTATGGAGGTGAACAATTCCCATTATCCCAGGACAAGCAGGATGCTAGTCCTCACATATGGGTGACGTCAGTAACGGAGCCCTAGTGCGGGAAAACTTCTGTCAAAGTTTCTAGAAACTTTTGACTGGCAGCCTGAGGCTACTGGGCATGCCCAGCATGCCATGATATTCTCTGCCACAGGGGTCTCACTTCAGTCTTCTTTTTTCCGTGCAGCTGGACAGCAGCACGGACATCGGAGCCCTCTGAGTTACCTCAGTAATACTATTATTCTCCATTAGGGGTCTCAAATAAAACTTTTTCTCATCACCGGCTGGTGAATTAATTCGATTTTTCAAAAAAAAAAAAATAAATTTTCTTTTTCAATTCCTTTCATCGACGGCCGTCGAAGAAAGGATGTCTTCAGGGTTCAAAAAATGCCCAAAGTGCAACCGCACAATGTCGATTACTGATCCGCACGAAGACTGCGTTCGCTGTCTTGGAGACAAACATGACATTTCATCGTGTGAGAAATGTCAAGAAATGACGCCAAAAGGCCGTAAACTCCGCCAGGAGAAGATCCAGCAGCTATTCAGCTTACAACTGACTCCTTCTCCTGCAACTTCTTCGAAATCTTCGCCATCTGGAGTATCGAAAAAGGTACTGTTAAAAAGACGCCGAAATGACGGTTCCGGAGATAAATCCTCCCCTACCCCGTCGACATCGTCGATACGCTCGGCAGTAGACGTCCGGCCTAAACACAAGCATTGCCACAAACACGCCCCGACCTCACCGTCGGCACTTGACCGAGGAGAACCGTTCTCAAAACGGCCTAAAATTACTATACCCTCGGTGCCTGAAGGGCCTACTCCGACGTCACTTCCAGCGGAAGCATCGACACTTCCATCGATGGTACCGCCTTCGTCGATGCCGCAGGATATCGCAGCCTACATAAAAGAGGCAGTTTTACAAGCGATTAAGGATCAACTACCGGCACCTCAGCCGATGCCGGTGACATCTCCCTTAATATCGACTTCACCGATGCCGGTACAATCAGTACCGAAGTCTCTTCCATCGATACTGCCAGCGATTCCGGGACTTCTCCCGATGCCGGGCGCTGACCCGATGCCGGGAACTATCTCGATGCCGGGCACCGTCCCGATGCCACCGATTCCCTTAACAATGGAGGTTTATTCAACATCACAGACGGGATCTATTCCACTCCCTGCCGTGTCTACATCAAACTTAGCACTGCAAGGCTCCATCCGGATTCCGGACTCATTTCTTCCTCCAGTGCGAATGACGACATTCACCTCGATGCCCTCATTTTCAACCAGTACGCCGTCGATGCTTCCTGCTCAATTTCGTCAAGCATCGCCGTATACACCCTCCATGGTTACGGAACAGTCATCGAGAAGCAAGCCATCGGTTCCAACGATGACAAAAACCAAATCCACGATGCCTTTTTCCTCTATAGAGGAACCATCATCTGAAGCAAGATTATATTCGATACTTCAAAAGAAATATCAGGACCTTCTGGATTCTCTACCTTCAAACCCGGTGGAAGAGGAGGATTCTTCACAAGAACCCATTCCAGGACCTTCTGGTGTACCTCCTCCACATCCACCTAAAAAACCAAGTCCTCATATTCCAGAATATGACACCTGGAGTGACACACAATCTGACACATCAGAAACCTTTATGTCTGAACCGTCTCCGCCTCAACCAAGAAAGCAATCTCCACCAGAAGACCTTACTTTCTCCTCTTTTCTCCAGGAGATGGCCGACTCTATACCATTCAAATTACAATCTGACCAGGATCTCCGTCACCAAACTCTTGAGGTACTACAATTTGTAGATCCCCCCAAGCAAGTCATGGCAATACCTATCCATGATATTCTACTTCAACTTCAACAGAGAATGTGGGAACATCCCTGCTCAGTTCTTCCCATCAATAAAAGAATGGACTCCACCTATTTAGTCCAACCTGCACCGGGATTCCAGAAATCCCAGCTACCGCATTCTTCTGTGGTCGTAGAATCAGCACAGAAAAAAGCAAAAAGATCCAGGGTGCACTCCTCTAATCCTCCAGGGAAAGATAACAGGTTCCTGGATACATTGGGAAGAAAAGTTTTTCAAGGTGCAATCCTCAATTCTAAGATTGCAGCCTACCAATTGTACATTACACAGTACCAAAGGAACCTCTGGAAGCAGATGGAGGAATTCATACCATCTTTGCCCCAAGAATTCAGAGAACCAGCACAACATCTGATCCAAAAAGCCTTCGAAGCTGGCAAGCATGAAGTAAGGGCTGCCTACGACTCTTTTGAGACTGCCTCAAGAGTAGCAGCTTCTGGCATAAGTGCTCGTAGATGGGCCTGGTTAAAAGCATCAGACCTCAGGGCGGAGGTCCAAGAAAAATTAGTAGACCTTCCCTGTACAGGGGATAACTTGTTTGGCACTAAGGTTCAGGAAGCAGTCTCTCAACTTAAAGAGCATACGGAGACCTTAAGGCAATTATCTTCCATACCTCATGATACCGCTACCCACGCTGTACGTCGTACCCAGCGAAGGGATATACGTAGGCCTTATTACCGGCCTAAAAGATACTATCCACCGGCTACAAGGCCTCGCCAACCAAGATCCCAGAACAGGCCACAACCTCGCCAACAAAGAACAACCAGACTTGCACCTCCTGCTCAAATAGGTCCCACAGCTGGTTTTTGAAAACATCTCCAGAGAACCCAGCCAATCTCTAAATCCTCATCCCCACTTACCGGTGGGAGGCAGATTATCCCAATTCTACAGCACATGGAACAACATAACAACAGATCTATGGGTTCTTTCCATTATACTCCACGGCTACAAGCCCGACTTTCTCACAATACCTACAGAGCTTCAAGCACCTCTGATTCCTCCCAGCAGAAATCACATTCCTCAACTTCAATTAGAATTATCCACCCTTCTGAAATCCAGGGCCATAGAACCAGTGCCCCAGTCTCAGCAGGGCAGAGGATTCTACTCCCGATATTTCCTCATTCCAAAGAAATCAGGAGGCTTACGGCCCATCCTAGACCTCCCAAATCTAAACAAATTTCTAACGAAGGAAAAGTTCAGAATGGTATCCCTAGGTACCATGCTTCCACTCCTTCAAAAGGAAGATTGGCTTTGTTCTCTGGATCTGCAAGACGCTTATGCTCACATTCCAATATTCCGTCCTCATCGCAAATACCTGCGCTTCATGGTGGGTCATCAACATTTTCAATACAGAGTTCTGCCATTCGGACTTGCCTCTGCTCCCAGAGTGTTCACAAAATGTCTGGCAGTAGTAGCAGCACACTTGCACAAACAAGGTGTGCATGTCTTCCCATATCTAGACGATTGGCTCATCAGAAGTCAGTCTCAACAAGGAGCAATCAATTCTCTCAATCAAACCATTGCTCTACTTCACGCCATGGGATTTCTCATAAATTATCAAAAGTCCCACCTCATACCGTCTCACTTGCTCCAATTCATAGGAGCAGAGTTGAACACCATCCTTTCAAAAGAGTTTCTACCCAAGGATCGAGCAGAAACATTAGCCGTCCTAGCACGCTCGATGCTCTCAAGCACGCACACAACTGCTCATCGTATTCTAATCCTATTAGGACACATGGCCTCAACAGTTCATGTCACTCCCATGGCAAGACTAGCCATGAGAGTAACCCAATGGACATTACGGTCACAATGGATCCAAGCCATTCAACCACTACATTCTCCAATTCAGGTAACCCACCAACTGCGCTCTTCGCTCCATTGGTGGATCAACTCGGACAACTTGCGCAAGGGCTTACCCTTCCAGCAACCAGTTCCACAAATCACTTTAACTACAGATGCATCCACCTTGGGTTGGGGAGCTCACATAGGCAGTCTCCAAACTCAAGGAACGTGGACAAACCTCGAAGCAACATATCAAATCAATTTTCTGGAACTTCGAGCTATACGTTATGTGCTGCATGCGTTCAAGGACTGTCTGTCACACAAGACTATTCTGATTCAAACAGACAATACAGTTGCCATGTGGTACATCAACAAACAGGGAGGTACGGGCTCGTATCTCCTGTGCCAGGAAGCTGCACAAATTTGGGGCTGGGCGCTGAATCACTCAATGTTCCTACGGGCCACTTATCTGGCAGGCATACACAACGTAGTGGCGGATCGACTCAGTCGTCAATTCCAACCACACGAGTGGTCCCTGGATCCTGCAGTAGCGACCAGAATATTCCAACGTTGGGGGCATCCAACGATAGACCTTTTTGCATCACATCTCAATCACAAAGTGGACAAGTTCTGTTCTCTCCGCCTACAAAAGAACCAACCAGCCAAGGACGCCTTTGCTCAGCCTTGGAACTCAGGCCTACTATACGCGTATCCTCCCATACCGCTCATAACCAAAACTCTTGTGAAACTACAACAGGACAAAGGTGCCATGATACTCATAGCCCCGTATTGGCCTCGACAAGTATGGTTCCCCACACTGTTGGATCTCTCAGTCAGGGATCCAATTCGACTGGGCATAGCTCCCACTCTCATCACTCAGGATCAGGGTCGGTTACGGCATCCCAACCTTCAGTCCCTATCCCTGACAGCATGGATGTTGAAAGCTTGATCTTACAACCACTCAATCTTTCATCCCATATATCTCAAGTACTCATAGCTTCACGTAAACCTTCCACAAGAAAGAATTACGCTTCCAAATGGAAAAGATTCACCTACTGGTGCAAGCAAAACAACATGGATCCTTTTACTTGCACCATTCCTTCACTACTAGACTACTTATACCATCTTTCAGACTCTGGTCTTCAGACTTCATCCGTAAGAGTTCATTTAAGTGCAATCTCAGCTTACCATAATAAGGTAGGAGATGCACCAATTTCTACTCAACCTCTCATCAGCAGATTTATGAGAGGTTTAACTCAACTCAAACCACCAATTCGACCTCCAGTCATACAATGGGACTTGAATCTGGTATTAACAAGTCTTATGCGTTCTCCTTTCGAACCCATAGCCTCCTGTGACATGAAATTCCTCACATGGAAGACTATCTTCCTCATAGCCATTACATCGGCTAGAAGAGTTAGTGAATTACAAGCTCTGGTTACGTACGCGCCCTACACAAGATTTTTCCTTGACAAAGTAGTCCTCCGTACACATCCAAAATTCCTGCCCAAGGTGGTCACTGAATTCCACTTGAATCAATCTATAGTTTTACCCACATTTTTTCCAAGACCTCACTCTCACCAAGGAGAAGCGGCCTTGCATACTTTGGACTGTAAACGTACTCTATCTTTTTATTTAAACCGAACTGCGATTCACAGAAAATCCAATCAGCTCTTTGTATCTTATGATCCAAACAAACCAGGTAAAGCAGTGGGTAAACATACTCTATCCAATTGGCTAGCAGATTGCATACAGTTTTGCTATGAAAAAGCAGGCCTTCCCCTCCACGGGCGAGTAAAGGCACATTCAGTAAGAGCAATGTCAACCTCAGTAGCACATTATCGTTCAGTGCCAATTCTTGACATCTGTAAAGCAGCAACATGGAGTTCTCTTCACACCTTTGCAGCTCATTACTGTTTGGACAAAGAAGGACGACAAGATTCAGCCTATGGGCAATCTGTCTTAAAGAACTTGTTTCCAGTTTAATTCCAACTCCTTCTACATCCAATCTGCTGTGATCTTCGGCTGACTCATTTCTTCGACAAGGCATTCCGGTTACCTGCATGGACAATGACTCAGCCTCTAGCTTGCTAATCACCCATATGTGAGGACTAGCATCCTGCTTGTCCTGGGATAAAGCAAAATTGCTTACCTTGTAATAGGTGTTATCCCAGGACAGCAGGATGTAGTCCTCACGGAACCCACCCGCCACCCCGCGGAGTTGGGCCTTCCTATTTTCTACTCTTATTTTTGCTCCTGCTTATTGCTACATACAAGACTGAAGTGAGACCCCTGTGGCAGAGAATATCATGGCATGCTGGGCATGCCCAGTAGCCTCAGGCTGCCAGTCAAAAGTTTCTAGGAACTTTGACAGAAGTTTTCCCGCACTAGGGCTCCGTTACTGACGTCACCCATATGTGAGGACTACATCCTGCTGTCCTGGGATAACACCTATTACAAGGTAAGCAATTTTGCTTTACGAGTCCAGACTTCATGCCCTAGGGTAGTTACCTAATACACCAATCAATATCCATAATACAGAGAACGGATAATGCATAAGAGATGCAGGATCATTCAAAATGGAGTATTAGGTTAGAAAGCATAATGAGCTCAACAGATGTAGATGAAAGAAGCAACAGAGGTATTAGAGCTGAAATTAGGCAATGCCAAAATAGGACAGGTAATGGAATGTTTGATGTTGCAAAGATTGTTAGTTCCCAGTACATACCCGGATCAGTCCAGACTGTGGGTTGAGCCTCCTTTCCAGCAGGTGGAGACAGACTAAAACTTGAGGGATGCCATATAATAGGACAGAACCTATCCTCTAACCCTTCAGTATTCGTCTGTCTCCAGCAGGTGCAGCAGCTCACCCTTCATTCTCTGCTTAGGCTAGTCAGCCTTTTCTTTCTTCCTCTCGGATCAAGCAAGTACTTATTCTTATTTTCCTTAGTAATAAGGGACTTTTTCTTTAGTGATTTTTTTCCTTTTCTTCTGTGGGAGACAGTTCCGTCTCCCGGCTCTTGCCGGTCTCAGGGGGGCTTTGCCCCTTGTGCGCTGCATAGCCTGAGTCCGTTCCGCTTCCCGGTGTGGGGACCGAGTCTCTCCGGGTCTCGTCTCCCCCCCCTCTGGCTGCTGAGAGGGTTTAGAACCCGCTGCTGCACTCAGTTTAAAAAAAAAAAAGTGAATAAATATTTAAAAGAGGAATTTCACTTTTTATTATTAAGTTGCAGGTATTCCCCTACCTCCAGCTTATTTGCAGCAGTAGACCCATATTTTTCTTCTTCGGGTCTCAGGAGGCTTGAACCAGCAGCCAGACAGGCAGGAGTCAGCAGGATTCCCCCCTGCTTCACTCCTGGCCTCCAGGCTGTCAATCAAATTTTTTCTGCAGCCTTTTTTTCCTCAGAGCGGCTCTCTCTTTGCCGTGGGCAGGCAGCCTGCCTCTTTTCTGCCAGCCCCCATTGAGTTTTTGCCGTGGGGGTTTCTTCTATGCCTCCCTGCTGGGTGGGGAAGGTCCCTCCTCAGCAGGGAAAGGCAAATCTAGCCCGGGGATCCCGTCCCCAGAGCTTGGCCAGGCCGGGAAGCCCGGGAACGGTGGCCATTTTGGATTTTTTATCGGCTCCGTTTTCGGAGCTTCCTGGGGCTGGGGGGCCGATTTTTTTTGCAGCTACCCCCCGATTTGAGCCCCCCAGGAAGGGTTTTTTTGTCACCCCCTCGCCTCCCCCTCCCCCACCCGGGATTTTTGGCCTCATTTTTTCTGTATTTTTTTCCCCCCTCCTGCGTAAATTCCCTTTTCCTAGCATGTAGCAGATGGACTCAGGACCAATGGGTATAGTGTACTCCTGTTAGCAGTTGGAGACGGATCAGATTTCAATCTGACGTCAGCCCCTAGTACATATACCCCTGCAGGAAGTGCAGCTCCTCATTATTTTCCGTCTCCAAAGCAGTTAGGGACTATCTGCCCGCTCTCAGAGCGTTAGAACAAGAATCAAGGAGAAGCCCAAGTTTAAGAAGAAAAGAATTTACTGAAGAAGAGCCCCGCTCTCCTGGGTGATACCCTCGGGTCCCTCCCCCAGTTGAGATTCCCAAGGTGATTTCCGTGGTCCCTCGGAGGTGAGAGCCTCGGTCCGGTGGCCGATTCGCGGCAGGGACCTAGCCCCCGAATCCTCGGGCGCGGCGTAGAGGCAGCTTCGGTCTGGCGGTCGAATCACGGCGAGGACAGCCCCCCAATCTCGGGCGTGGCTGAGAGGCAGCGGGTGCACCCCTCGAGCGCGGCGGTGAAGGTAGTTGCCCTCTCCCCCTGTAGCCGGAGACCGCCCGGGGCGAAATCGGGAAGCGCCCGAAGACAAGGTAAGGTGTAAATCTTCTACTTGAACCGGTCTCCGAGGATCGAGGAGGAACACAGGTCGTCGATCGGAACCAGTGCCACCGGGTTGATCCGCCCTAGCAGGGCTAGGCCCCGGCTGTTTCTAGGGTCTGCCCACGTGGAGACCCTCCGAGGAGGTCGCCATATTGCCTGCATGCTCGCTGTCTCCATCTTGGCCCTGTTCGCCTCACCGCCTGCCGTCCGAGCCAAGCGCACAAATGGAGCTAAGCACACAAATTTACATGTGCGCATAAGCTTAGGCGCACACATAAACTTACGTGCATAAGTCACGCGCACAGAACAAGGCGCATATCTATGGCCGGGCGCATATCTGCACGCACATCCCTGACGCACCAGAGCACACGAGCTTACGTGTCCATAGACATGGCACCTCCAGAAACAGGAATAAAAGCTCAAGGCCTCTGCCCAGCATGCCAACTCAGAGCTGCTCAGAACGAGGAAGCCGACACCCTATGAGCACATGGTGAGGAGGCCCTGAGAGACCAGGTCAGGGCCAGTCCCACCTAGGGCCCAGTGCTAGCTCCTCAGGGGGCACCCCGGACCTAGCAGGCCCCAGGGAGTACACCCCACAGTCGGGGACTCCAGAGAACCAGCATCTCTCAACCTAGACCCAGAATCGAGCTCTTGGGTGGAGTTGTTCAAGGGGATTCACGCCTTGGTTAAAATGCAGCCGGAACCCGGGGCGTAACAGCCACATGCGACACCGGAGCTCATGCCCCAGGACCCTTGAGGCCTAGGCACAAGTTCACACTGCCCAGAAGTCCCACCTACGGGGACACGGACCTCTCCGAAGAAGAATTCGAGCCACTGGAATGGGGGAATCCCCCCGGGGACAGAGCCACCGAACATGAGACGCTCCTTCACGAAGGATGAGCTCCCGGACCTGATATCCCGATGCCTAAAGGAGCTCGCTATCCCGGGCCAGAGCACCTCGGGGGAACCTAAAAACCCCCTGCGGGAGGGCCTTTGCCAGACGTCGTGCCACTTTCCTCTCCCACAGGCGGCGCAACAGCTAATTGACCTAGAGGGGAATGGTCCGGAATCCTCATGCAAAGGGGGTCGAGCCTTGTCTGCCATGTACCCCCTGGACCCAGCAACTAAGGAGCTCCTGGCGTGCCCTAGAGTGGAAGCCATAGCCTGCGCGATCGCTATGCGCACTGCCATCCCAGTGGAGGGAGTAGCGGCGCTCAGGATACACATGACCGGCGCCTGGAAGCCATACTCAAACACTCATTCAAAGTTGCAGCTCCGGCTTACAGTTTGCAGCCTGCTGCACCGTGGTGACACGTGCCTGCTTATCACAAGACAGGAATAACACCCTGGGAGAAGACATTGAATCAGCACTATCTTCTCTTACGGGCACGGCTTCCGATCTAGTGCACACAGCGGCCAGAGGAGTCTCGTCCACAGTGGCAGCCAGCAGACAGCTCTGGCTTCGAATCTGATCGGCTGACGCCTCCCCCAAAACGAGCCTCACGAGGACACCCTTCAAAGGATCCCTCCTGTTCGGCAGCGAACTAGAGAAACTGGCCAACAAATGGGGCGACTCCCCATTACCGCGCATGCCGGAAGACAAGACAAAGGGAAACCAGCGTCCCTTCCCCATGTCCACCAGGGGCAGAAGTTCACAGCGCTTCAACTCTCACAAGAGCAACTATCAAGCGTTCCGCCCTACGGGCAGGAACCAGTCCTTCCGGAACAAGCACACCAAGAGGGGAACCAGCTCGGGTACAGGCCCCGGCTGCACCCCATAACGGGAATCAGCCGACCCATCCAGGGGAAGTAGACATAGGGAGCAGATTAACCCCAGTCTACCGCAGATGGGTCGAGATAACTTCGGACAAGTGGGTCCTAGCCATCATCCGAGAGGGGTACCACCTGGACTTCTTTCGAACCCCTCCGGTCAAGTTCATGGAATCCCACTGCCACGACTCCCGCAAGAGGGCGGCAGTGGAAGCTACACTGAACAGGCTTTCAGCCCTCGAGGCCATAACTCGTACCTACACGGGACAGGAATACTAGACATTACTCCATTTACTTCATCGTACCCAAGAAAGAGGGTACATTCAGGCCCATCCTGGGCCTCAAGGCGGTCAACCGCCACCTAAGGATCCCCCGCTTCCGCATGGAAACCCTACGATCCGTCATACGGGCAATACAACCAGGAGAGTTCCTCACATCCCTGGATCTGTCGGAGGCCTACTTACACATCCCAGTTCATCAGGAACACCAGCGCTCCTACGCTTCAAGGTCCTGAATCGTCACTATCAGTTCCGGGCACTACCCTTCGGGTCAGCCACTGCACCCCGGACGTTCACCAAGGTGATAGTAGTGTTGGCGGCAACACTCAGTAAGGAAGGAATCCTGCTTCAGCCCTACCTGGACAATTGGCTGATCAGGGCAAGCAACCAGCAGAGTCATAACACTACTGGAAAGCCTAGAATGGGTGATCAACACTCCTACAGCCCTCACAGTCGCTGGAATACCTAGGAGTCCGATTTGACACCAAGGAAGACAAGGTCAGCCTGACCCCCACGAGGATATCACAGCTGCGGAACTGACTTCAGTCCTTACCGAGCGTCCCTCATCCCGCAGCATGGGATTGCATGGCCTCGGGCTGATGGCGTCCACGTTGGAAGTGGTGCCATGGGCGCTAGCCCACATGAGGCCCCTACAACGCTCACTTCTATCGCGGCGGAGTCCACGATCCCAGAACTACACTGTACGTCTACCACTTATGGCAGATTCCGGACCCAGCTACGATGGTGGCTGCAGAACTGCCACACGAGCCGGGGATCAAGACTATCCTCCCCAACCTGGACCCTGCTCACCACAGATGCCAGTCTACACGGGTGGGGAGCACACTGCGAAGAGTTACCCGCCCAAGGGCAGTAGAATGCAGAAGAAGCGGGATGGAACATCAACCGCCTAGAAGCGCAGGCAGTTAGATCAGCCTGCCTGCGGTTCGCCCACACATTCCGAGACAAAGCGGTCAGAGTGAGGTCTGACAACGCTACGCTGGAGGCCTACATCAACCGACAGGGCGGAACCAGAAGCCAACAGGCGTTCCTAGAAATAGACCCTCTGATGGCGTGAGCGGAAGCAAATCTCCAGGAGATCCCCGCCGTCCACATCCCCGGGAAAGAAAACATCACGGCAAACTCCCTCACCAGGGAAAGTCTAAGCCCAGGAGAATGGAAGCTGTCGTCCACAGCCTTAAAGATGATAAGGAATTGGTGGGAGTCCCCAGACATGGACCTTCTAGCAAGCAGGTCCAACACTCAAATACCAGATACTTCAGCCGCAGGCGGGATCTGCAGTCCCAGGGGATCGAGACCCTGGTACAGACCTGGCCACCGGAGACCCTGCTATACGCCTTCCCACCGGGGTCCTTGATGGGCGCAATCATTCACAAGATGCAGCAACACAGGGGACTAGTTCTTCTGGTGGCCCCGGATTGGCCAAGAAGACCCTGGTACACAGACATGAGAAGACTACGGGCAGGGAATTCTTTACACCTGCCCCCACACAGAGGCCTGCTCCAACAAGGCCCGATTCTTCACGAGGACCCAGCTCAATTCTCTCTTACGGTCTGACCATTGAAAGGGCCCGCCTGAGAACGGATTCTCGGGGGCAGTAATAGTTACTATCCTCCGAGCACGCAAGTTATCCACATCTCCAAAGTACACAACGATCTGGAGAGTTTTTGAGGTCTGGCGCGAAGACCACAACGTCAAGCCATGCCCCTCTAAAGTTCTTGTGATTCTGGAATTCTTACAGAATGGACTATAGAAGGGCCTGTCCCTCACCTCCATCAAGGTACAGGTGGTAGCATTGTCATGCTATGGCTCCAGGAGTGAGGGCAAAAGCATAGCCTCGCACCCAGATGCATCACGCTTCCTGAAAGGAGTCAAACACATTCGGCCACCCCTGAAGTGGCCAGTACCTCTGTGGAACCTCAACCTTGTCTTGGAGTTCATAGCGGAACCCGCCTTCAGACTCCTCCGAGGCCTGTTCCTCTGTCTGTTACCTTAAAGACTGTGTTCTTGCTGGCCATGTGCTCGGCCCGCCGCACCTCGGAACTACAAACCCAAAGTGGTCTCACACTTCCACCTTAACCAAACCATCTCACTTCCAACAATGGACGGTTTGAAGAATTCGGAAGAAACCCGTAGTCTACGCTACCTCGCCATTGGCAGACTCCTATCCAGATACCTGGAACGGTCGGAACCAGTACGAAAGACGGACCACCGTTTCGTCCTCCACAGCTGAAAGAGACAAGGGAAACGTCCTCACGGGCAACCATTGGCCGCTGGATCAAGGAAGTCATCAAGGCGACCTACGTAGAAGCGGGAAAGCCACCACCTCTACAGGTCAAGGTCCATTCTACCAGAGCCCAGGCGGTGTCATGGGCAGAAACTAGAATACTGTCACCTGCCGAGATCCGCAGGGCAACAACGTGGTCCTCCATCCATGCCTCCTCCAGATTCTATCGTCTGGATGTACAGACTCAGGAGAACACGACATTTGCAAGGGCAATCCTAAGTGGGCCACGGGCAGCCTCCCACCCGGTTCGGGAGTAGCTTTTATACATCCCATTGGTCCTGAGTCCATCTGCTACACGCTAGGAAATGGAGAAATTACTTACTTGATAATTTCGTTTTCCGTAGTGTAGACAGATGGACTCAGCATCCCACCCTTGGCTGCTGTTATGTATGGTTTTCAATGAAGTACGGGTAAGCCATGTTTTAACTTACATAGAGCATCCACCCTGCCGGGTGTCGACGCCTTTCGGTAGAGTACACTGGCGGTCGCCAGCTATAGTCAATCAACCAGTTCAAGTTAATCAAGTTAAGTTTAATTAAGTTAACCATATGATGAAGTTAATCAATCAGTCAGTCACACATATATCCACAATGCTTTTCAAGGAAGAATACTGAGGAGCTGCACTTCCTGCAGGGGTATATGTACTAGGGGCTGATGTCAGATTGAAATCTGATCCGTCTCCAACTGCTAACAGGAGTACACTATACCCATTGGTCCTGAGTCCATCTGTCTATACTAAGGAAAACGAAATTATCAGGTAAGTAATTTCTCCATTAGTGAGCATGCAGGAGGAGGTGGAAGGTTCCCCCCCCCTCCCCCCGGGACAAATCATTTAAAATAATAATAAAAAAATAATTAATTAATTAAATATGTAATTCCTAGTCAATTTAAACAAAAATTTCCCCACTCCGTGCCGTTGACAGTTCGGCTGGCTGCGGAGCCCCTGGGATCCCTTGTGGCGCGGGTGGTCCCGGAGGTGCCCCCTCCCTGCCCCCCGATGGATCCCGGTACTCCCGGATCCTATAGCCAACCCGGTTGCATTAGTTAATCTTCCTGGTGCCGCCTCTTGTCCACGGATATGGCCCCGGTCCTGGCGGGATCCTGGTTTCAGCAAGCGCCTTCTACTTCCTCCCACGCCCAAACAGTTGCGCCTGCGACTTTCGCAGGCTCCCCGGTCAGGCCGTGCCCTTCCCGGTGGCATGCTTTGTTTAAAAAAAAAAGAAAGAAAAAGGAAACCCCATAATCATTCCGTGGACTACTTCTGCGGTCGCGTTTCAGGAGGGTTTTCCCAGTTTTCAAATGGCCCCGGTACGCCTGCTCGAGGCTCCTTTGAAGCGCACTCTGATGTTTTAGCGCCGGGGATGTGTTCCACTATTTGCTGCAGTTTCCTGCTGTGGGCAAGTCTCACATGGGGTCCTCGGCAAATTTCCTCTGCGCCCGGGACCTCCCGTGGCCAGAGGCTGCGCAATCGACCCTTCTCCGCCTCCAGCCAGAGGCGATTGCCTCAGAGATGTCCGCCACATGGCTCCTCTAGCTGCGCCACTGGTCGGCCGCTCCGGCCTCCTCAGCCCGGTGGGGTATGTTGCCATTCAGAGGTAAGCTGTTCCTTGTCCAGGACCTTGAGAAACTAGGGCTTCCTTAGGGGACGGTAGGGGCCATCAGCTCCCAGTGGCCCGTCCGAAACCATCCTGGTCTTTTATACCCTCTAGTCCACGCTTTCGGGGCCAGAGTCGGTATACCCCACGCGGGCACGGTGACTCCTCAGGGGGGTTTGTCCTTCGTGATTGCAGTTTTTGTCGCAGCATTCTTGTGGGTGCCATCCCTTTCGCGAGGGTTAGCCCATGCGCTCAATCCTTACACCTGCATATACTCCGGAGTGTCTTTGCCTCATTCTTCGGTCTCCTTCTGAGGCGGTTGCCTTTCCCTCTTCTCCGCGGACTGGATCCGGCTCCGGTCGGACCAGGGGGTCTTCGACGTTCTCAGACACGGGTACGTCTTCGCCTTCCTCGAGTTTGTCGGGATCTTTTTTCTGTTTCCCCGGGTGGTCGGTCCCTGCGGCATACGGTGGAGCCAAACCCCTGCCAAGCTCCTGTGTCTGGGCGCGGAGGCCCCGGTCCCAGCCAACGTACTTGCCGCAGGCCACTATCCTATTTTCTTCGTTCACTCTTAGACCTCACAAGAGTCCCCGGTCTCTCAGTTCCCGCTTCTCCATATGCACATCCTGTGAACATTCTCGTGTCGTCCTGCCCCGGGGCATTCCTCGTCCCACTCGTTTCTCACAGTGGCATATTCCATTTTCCGTTTCATCGGGGCTACCATAGTCTCTTCGCGTTCGCATCCTCCGCCGGGACTTCGAGTTCTGGACGCTTCCCTTTGGTCTCGCGACAGAACCTTGCATCTTCACCAATGTCTAGGTGTTGATGGCAGCAGCTCTCCGCTGGGCAGGACTCCTCGTCTCTTCTTATCTAGGCATCTGGCGCATCCGGGCCAAGGCGGAGGTTCTTTGTCGGTGGTCGGTGTATCGCGTGCTAGCTCTCTTTGCGTCCCTGGGGTGGATACTGTATTTCTCTTAGAGCAATCTTCAGCCCTTCCCGGAGTTAGAGTACCTGAGAATCCACTTCGACACCCGGGTAGGCAAGGTCTTCTTGCCTCGTGCGCGGGCCCTCGAGTTGTTTGGCCGGTTTCAGAGTCTGCCCTTGCTTCCTTCTTTGACGGCTTGTGACTGCCTGCAGATCTCGGGCTCCTCGGCTCCTACCCTCGACCTAGTCCCTTGGGCCCTTGCTCCAATATGGCTGTTCTAGATAACTTTGCTGTCCCGTTGGCAGCCACTGGCGGAACGGTCTCACACAGTTCTCCCGTTCTTGGGCTCTACTGTCGCCGTCTTACAGGGGTAGATTCCCCCTTCTCTTGCTACCGGGCCTACCTCTCCAAGTTCCCCAGCGGACAATAAGGCCCACGGATGCCAGTCTTTCGGGCTGAGGCGTGGTCTGCCTCTCCCAGTATGCCCAGGGGACCTGGCCAGCGTCTCCGTCTCGCTGGCACATTACGGAGGCTCGGGCGATGTTCCCAGCTCTTCTGGAGTTTCTTCCTCTCATACGAGGCAAGATGCTATGGGTCTTGCCTGACAACGCCACCACCGTGGCTTGCATCAATCGCCCAGGTGGCGCTTGCAGTCAGTGGGTGGCCCTGGACACCAGCCTTCTCTTCACCTGGGCAAAGCGACACCTACAGTGCCCGGCGGCCTCCCACTCCGCGGGCTAGGGGAATGTTCAGGTTGCTTTCTCCGTCGTCAGTTGCTAGATCCCGGGGAGTGGGAACTCTTTGGCTGAACCATGGTTTTCTCATCGACAGGTGGTCCCCTCCCACCTGGGCCTCATGGCGAATCTTCTCAATACCATGGTAAATTGGTTCTTCCACTGGAGGGACCATGGCTCGGCGGGCGTAGTTGCTTTGGCTCTCCTGTACGGCTCTGGTCACCTTGGCCGGCGGTACGTCTTTTTCTACTCCCCCCCCCCCCCCCCCCCCCCCCCCCCGTGGTCTCTGGTCGGGAAAGTTCTCAGACGGATAGTTCTCCACCGGTGTCCCATGGTTCTGGTAGCGCCCGAGGGGCCGTTCAGGCCTTAGCTCGCAGTTTTTTTTCTCAACCTAGTGATGGTCGGACCTCTGCGGCTACGCCATCTTCCTCGGCTCCCTAGTCAGGGACCTGTATTTTTTTCGACCAGGCCGTTCACGCTTGTCTAGCGCCCTGCCTATTTGAACGGCGATGTCTCCGGTGCGAGGGTTTTTCGGAGGAGGCCGTCTTCGCCTTGCTTCGGGACCGGAAACGGTAGACTCCCTGGCATACGTGCGCATCTGGAACGTGCTTGAGTTTTGTTTGTGCGAAGTCGGGTTTCTCGGCGTACTCCGCACTGATCTCGTTAGGCCTTTCTTTTCCGGGGCAGTCTCTCCGAGGGTCTTTCCTTTCATTCTCAGCGCGTACAAGTCTACCCCTCGGCTCTCTCCTGAGTCGAGTGGCAGGCTGTCAGGGGCGTCAGGCATCTCCATCCACCTTCTCGCCAACTTGTCCGTCGTACAGTTTCACTCGGTGGTTTGGACCCCTCTGTACGGCTCTGTTCGACCCTCTCCGTCGCGTCACCCTACAGGCCCTTACGCTTAAGACTGTCTTCTGGTCTTATCTCCTCTGCTTGTCAGATCCAAGCGCTGTCCTGTCGGGAACCCTTTTTGCAATCTTCCGACTCCAGGGTAGCCCTCGTACGGGCCCTTCCTTTTTGGTGAAGCTTCGTCTAACTTTTTTGTCCTTCGGTCGGCAGAACTCCCCACATTTCTCCTGCATCTGGTGACAGTCCCATACGGGTCTCCGTTACCTCGCTGCCATACAAGTTCTCTTGCTCTATTTCCTGGTCCCCGATGGCCTTCGTGCATCAGTCCATCTTCCTGTTCCCTGGAGTGGGTCCAATCGGGGTAAGCCAGCTTCTGATTCCATTATAGCGCGCTGGTTGCAGGAAGTGATCTCTTTGGTTGTTTTTTTGTCATGGCCTGGCGGTTCCCCGAGGGTCTTCCGACTCATTCTTTGCGTTCTCGAGCTACTTCTTGGGCGAACATTCACTTGTTCTCTTCGTGGGCGATTTGCACTGTTCATACTTGGGCGTCCTTATCTCTTTTTGCTCGACACTATCGCCTAGATGTGTAAGCTGTGCTTTGGTTCTTTTGGGCTACCAGTGCTTCAAGTGGGACTGTCTTGATCCCACCCATTTTAGGGAAGCTTTGGTACATCCCACAGTCTGGACTGATCTGGGTACGTACAGGGAAAGGAAAATTAGTTCTTACCTGTTAATTTTCGTTCCTGTAGTACCACTGATCAGTCCAGACGCCCTTCCCTGTTTGATTTTTTTCTGTCCTCTCGAAGCTGTTTTTTCTTGCAGATCTGCAGTCTACTATCTCATTTTTGTGCAAAAATACTGAGCAAAAACACCGGAAGCCTTGGTTGTTCTCATGCCAAGAATATGCAAGAGCGGATAGTTAGGCCATGTTCCTTACATTTTTCTACAGTTGCTCCATTGAGCTTTATGGTTACTTGCTTGATCCTACTTTGGTCTTCTTGTTTTCTGCTTTTACATACGTTATACTGAAGGGTTAGAGGATAGGCTCTGTCCTGATATAGGGCATCCTTCAAGTTTTAGTCTGTCTCCACCTGCTGGAAAGGAGGCTCAACCCACAGTCCTGACTGATCCGTGGTACTACAGGAACGAAAATTAACAAGTAAGAACTAATTTTCCTTTGACTAACAGCATGTTAGTACTAAAACATATCTCACTTTATAGGAAAGGTGTTGCAAGAAGGAGACATACATAAGTTTACATACCCCCGGCAGAATTTGTAAGATATATAGCATTTAAAAAAACATGAGTAATCAGATAAAACACATCTGTTATTTTTAATGTTTAAAATTAAACTATTTTTCATCACAGATTAGCACAATCATTAAACAAACCATAGCAATAAGAGAAAGTTCAGAAGTTTGCGTATGCTTACAGGTGAATTTTAAAAGGCCATCGAGCGCCAAAGCTGGGAGATATGATAACAAATCTGGCCAGTGCATGCCACACGGATTTTATAAAGCATGCAAGTACATGCGTATCGCCTGGTTCGTGCACAAGAAATTTCTTACAAAAAAGGGCAGTGTGTGGGCATTCCAGGTTTGTAACCTAAAGTATATGCGGAAGTATTAGTAGAGGATGGTTGAATCAAGCCACTGTTAGGCAGATAGTGAACTCCCTGAAAGTTCAGGTAATGATTTGAACTCCCTGAGTAACGCAGCCCTCAGTTAATGAACACAACGCACAAGCGCGCGCCAGGGTCCTCTACCGTGTAACTTTACTTCTGCTATGGATGGCGTGTGTTTTTCTTAACGTCCAATCAGATGAAACCAGAACAAGTGGTTTCATTTATATACCCCTGCAGTGACAACCTGCCAGTATTCTCCGTCTTTAGCATATAGTGGACTTGCATATCCCCACTGGGGATTGCTTCATTTTAAAGAAAAGGAGAATTAAGGAAATAAATTCGCCCCGCTCTCCTGCGATGATACCAAATGTTCCTCTCACAGTTGAGAATTCCTGAGGTGATTTCTCTGGTCCCTGAGACAAGTGCCTTGGTCTGTTAGCTGACTTTTCGGCCAGCATAGACTTAGCTATTTGAGCAGCTGAAAGGTAGCAGGTGCAGGAAGCCGAGCCCAGCGGTGATGGCACATGCCCTCTCCCCCTGCAGCCGGAGACCATCTCTGTATTCAGCCAGGTAAGGCTGAACTCCAGTAAGTTAAAAAAAAAAAAAAAAAAAGATTATACAGAGATTTGAGGTTTTATGTTGTGCAGGTCTCCCTCATCACCTGGTCTCTGTGCTCGACGCGCCAGTCCGACATTCGTCCCACTCCTTGGGAGGTCAAGGGACGTGGGCAGCGGGTTGAGCAGCCTCCTTAGGCTAGGCCCCACTTTGAGGCTTTTCGCTGCATGCCGCGTGGTAGACTGCAATGGCATTTTGCATGCTGAGACTGCCCTCTACAGGATTGTCGTTCTGGTGTGTGTGTCTAGCTGTGCAGCCAGATGGTGCACCCAGTTAAGCGATGCCGTATTGGCCGCATGCTTACTTCTGTGCACACATGGTACTGAGCGCTTAAGTTTTTTGGGCGCCTAGTTGTATGCACCTAAGTGTTGGATGCATCATTTTTGGGCGCCTAGGTTAAGCGTGCATGATTAAAAAAAACCCCAAAAAACAGGTAGATGCACACCTCCGGCCACCGCTCAGCGCTCTGTTGGCCATAATGGCACCTGTACTTAAGAAACCTAAGCTTTTCTTTGCACTGCTTGTCATATTCGCACGTGTCAACCATAAGTGCCCACTAATTTATGCCATCGTGTTTTGAGGCTCAGGGAGAATTGTCTTCCTCTGATTTCACTAAGCCTGGTTCTTACCAGCCAGATGTGGGTCTGGGTAAATATGGCTCAGGTGGGGCTCCTGATTTTGGAACTCCCCTAACTGGTTTCTCAGCAGGGGAAGGTAGCAATCCTTTCTTCAAGCACATACCTCAGCCCTGTCCAATGCTCCTAGAGAAGAGGCACTGGTAGGTACCTTGCCTGGACTTTTTGTTAAGCGCCGGAGTACTCCTAGAGCAGCAGCAGGGCCTCTGGATAGAGATCTGGATGGCACGGATGATGACTCTGATCCTGCCTTTCTTGAGGATGGTAAAAGTTCCCCTGGATTAGAACCGTATAGAACTATGTTATGGTTCTTTCATAGAGATGAACTTCCAGCTCTGATTTCTCAGACTTTGAAAATGTTTGGAGTTCCTGGGACAGATTCAGTGTCTGAGCCAAAGAGAAATCCTATTTTGGTTTCCTTGTGTAAAGCCTCTTGTTTTTTTTACCCGTGACGGAGGCCATTCAAGAATTGATCTTGAGTGGGGCACCCCAGAGGCTAATTTCAAAGGGGGTTGGATTTTGGAAGGCCCGTACCCTCTGGATCCCATGGTAAGAGAGCGCTTACGTCTTCCAAAGGTAGATGCACTTGTGTTTGCAGTCTTCAAGCAGACCACTATTCCCGTGGAAGGTGGAGCAGCCTTGAAGGATGCTTATGATAAAAAGATTGAGACTACCCTTAAGCAAGCATTTGAAGCAGTGGCGATGACCTTGCAGATCGCTTCTTGTTATTCCTTGGTGGCTCGCTCTTGTTTGCTTCTCTCCCACGAGGTTGATGACTCTGAGATAAACTCCAGGGCAGTTATGGAACCAGCTGCTGCCTTCTTGGCAGATCAGGCTTTGATTTGGTCTGCACTTCAGCCAGAAGGATGGCTTCAATAGTAGTGGCCAGGCATCAGTTATGGTAGAGGAATTGCTCAGCAAATGTGACCTCCAAGGCTAACCTCACCAAATTGCCCTTTAACAGCTCGCTTTTGTTTGGCAGCAAGTTGGAGAAACTGGCCAGTAAGTGGGGCAAATATCCAGTTTCTCATTTACCAGAGGATAAGAAGCAGGGGCAGAGCTCTTTTAACATGAGAGGTCATGCTAGAGGATCAAAGTGTTTTCTACCCTATAGAGGAGCGACCTTTCAGAGGACTCGACACTTTGGTAGGTGTCAGTCCTTTCATCCCCAACAACCCAGAAGAGGTGCAGACTCGGGTAATGGAATCTCCCAAGCCTCCCAATGAAGGTTTGCTGACCCACCCCCAGGAACAGGAGATAGGCGGACGTCTCTCTTTTATCAGAGGTGGGTTGAAATCACATCGGATCAGTGGGTCCTGGAGGTGATACGAAAAGGATATGTAATGGAGTTTTGCAGTATTCCTCGGGACGTGTTCATGGAGTCTCACCACTCCCGGCAGAAGAAGCAGGCAGTGGAAGGTACTTTGGCAAGGCTCCTCGGTCTAAGAGCTGTGGTCCCAGTGCCCACATCTCAGGAAAATATGGGGCGATATTCCATTTGTTTCGTCGTGCCAAAGAAGGAGGGCTTTTCTCCTCCCATTCTGGACCTCAAAGGCATCAAATGTCATCTGCGAGTGAAGCATTTTCGCATAGAAATATTGCGCTGGTGATAATGACCATGCAGTCAGAATTTCTGATCTCTCTTTGTTCACGGCATATCTCCATATTCCCATTTCCATAATAACATCAATGCTTCATGCAGTTCGCAATTCTGGGATGCCACTTTCAGTTTTGGGCACTGCACTTTGGTCTGGCCACGACTCCCAGAACCTTTTTCAAGGTAATGATGGTAGTTGTGGTAGAGTTAAGAAAGGATGGAATCCTAGTACACTTGTATTTGGATGACTGGCTGATTTGCGCCAGGTCGCTGGAAGAGAGCCATCTGGTGACGCGCAAGGTGATTTCCTTGTTGCGGGAGCTCAGCTGGGTGGTGAACCTTGCCAAGAGCAGTCTTCAGCCTGCTCAATTGCTGGAATACCTGGGAGTTTGGTTCAACACAAAGTAGGGCAAGATGTTCCTGCCGGAAGCACGAATTCAGAAATTGCTAGCTCAGCTCCATCTGTTGAACATTCTGCGCCCGACCTTATGGTCTTACCTGCAGCTTTTTGGCTTAATGGCGGCGACTCTGGAAGTGGTACCATGGGCGAGGGCGCATATGTGTCCTCTTCAGTGCTCCCTGCTTTCTTGGTGGAATCCACAGTCTCAGGACTATTCAATTCGGCTCCACCTGCTGATGGAGGTCTCCTCCAACTGAAGTGGCTGCAAGCGGATCATCTACGGAAGGGAGTTTCCCTATCCCCACCAGACTGGCTGGTACTGGCGACAGATGCGAGTTTCCTTGGTTGGGGAGCTCACTGTCAGGAGCTGACAGCACAAGAGCGGTGGAGTACAGAAGAGTCTATCTGGAACATCACTTGACTGGAAGCCAAGGCAGTCTGGTTGGCACAAAAACAGTTTGGCGACAGGCTGCAGGATCGATTGGTCAAAATAATGTCGGACAATGCAACAACTGTAGCTTACATCAATTGGCAGGGAGTTACCATTAGCCAACAAGTGTCGCAGGAAATAGATCAACTTATGGAATGGGTAGAGGTGCATCTCCAGATGATCTCAGCCTTGCACACTGCAGGCAAAGACATCATAAGAGCAGATTTTCTCAGCAGGGAGAGTCTGGACCCAGGAGAATGGCCATTGAAAGACAAAGCATTTCAGCTGATTCGGGATCGCTGGGTTCCTAGACCTGTTGGCGACTTTGCGCAATGCGAAAGTTTCGCGATTCTTCAGCCACAGAATAGATCCAAAGTTATTGGGAATTGATACCCTAATGCAGGAGTGGTCGGAAGACAAGTTTCTGTATGCCTTTCCTCCATGGCCCATGTTGGGCAGATTGACTTGAAGAATTGAACACCACAGGAAGATGGTACTCTTGGTCGCTTCAGATTGGCCCAGAAGACCATGGCATGTGGATCTGAGGAAGCTCCAGGTGGATTCTCCTCTTCGACTTCCAGTGCACAGGAATCTGTGCAGCAGGGACCTGTTGTTCATGAAGATCCGACTCTATTTTGTCTTATGGTATGGCTATTGAAAGGGCTCGCTTGCTGAAACGTGGGTACTCTACGGCAGTGATTTCCACCTTGCTAAGAGCTAGAAAGTTCTCCACTTCCTTGGCCTATGTATGGGTTTGGAGAGTGTTTGAGGCCTGATGTGAGGATCGAGGTTTTCTTCCTTGCTTGGTCAAGATTCCACTCATTTTGGAATTTTTGCAGGATGACTTGAATAAAGGCTTGGCCTTTAATTCCTTAAAGGTATAAGTAGCGGCTCTCGCCAGTTTAAGGGGTCAGGTAAATGGTGGATCCTTGTCGGCTCATCCTGATGTCCATTTTCTGAAAGGAGTGAAACAACTTGGGCCTCCTTTGTGGTTTCCGGTGTCCCTATGGAGTCTTAATTTGGTTTTGGAGTTTTTGGCAGGCCCTATGTTTAGAACGCTACGTACTCTATCTTTGCGGTTGCTGACCTTGAAAACAGTTTTCCTTGTGGCAATTTGTTCTGCACGTAGGGTTTCTGAACTTCAGGCCTTGTCTTGCCAGGAGCCGTTTCTCCAGGTGACTCCAGGGGCGGTACAGCTGCATACTGCTCCTTTTTTATACCGAAGGTGGTCACTGAGTTTCACTTGAATCAGTCCCTCTCCCTGCCATCTCTGGACAGAGAGAGAGATGTAAAGGAGCATCATCTGTTGCGACCCTTGGATGTCAGACATTTTCAGGTATCTTTACTGAGCCTTTGTGGAAGTCGGATCGCCTGTTTGTCCTTCACAGCGGTACTAGAGTGGGAGAGCCAGCCTCTTGGGCTACAGTAGCTTGCTGGATTAAGGAGGTAGTCAAGGTTGCATATGTGGATGATGGGAAGCCGTTACCTAGTCAGGTTAGGGCTCATTCCACTAGGGCTCAGGTCAATGTCATGAGCAGAAATCAGATTGTTGTCTCCCGTCACCATTTGCTCAGCTGCAACGTGGTCCTACTTACACACCTTTCCGAGGTATTATCGACTGGATGTTCAGGCCTAGGAGGACATGGCCTTTGCACGTGCGGTTTTGACTGGACCATGGGCAGCCTCCCGCCCTATTTGGGAGTAGCTTGGGTTCATCCCGTTTGTTCTGGAGTCATCTGACTGGAGGCTAAGAAATGAGAAATTACTGTTTACCTGATAATTTCTTTTTCTTTAGGACAGTCAGATGAATCCAGCTTCTCTCCCGGATGATTGCATAATGATTCTACTGTCTGCCTATGTGTTACAGGGGTCACTGGTAAGTGTTACTCCAGTCCCCCTAGACTAATGTTATTACATTCTTGTCTGAGCTCAGTGTTGCCTGTTGGCTGAGTATTGAAATGGTTATCTGTTTTTTAATAACGTTTTTTGCTAGTTTGTCCACAGTTACTTTTGAAGAAAATGCTGGCAGGCTGATGTCACTGCAGGGGTATATAAACTCAAGTTTGCTCCGACTCCATCTACTGGTAGATGTGCATGACCCACTTGTTCTGGATTCATCTGACGGTCCTAAAGAAAAGGAAATTATCAGGTAAATAGTAATTTCTCACTAGTCAGCGAGGATGGAAGGGTTGGGGCTAATAGGGTAAAAGGGAAGAAGATTAATTGGGGGGTAGGAAGTCGGGAGCCTTTACCTGGGCAAACTGGGAACAGACTGGGGAACTTGGTAATTTCCTAGCGTGTAGACAGATGGACTCAGGACCAGTGGGTTATGTTCTCCTGCCAGCAGATGGAGATGGAGCAAGCTGACGTATATATATTCCTTCATTGACCCTAGCGTGCCAGTATTCTCCATCTCCAGCAGATGGTGTACTTGCATCTCCCTATTGGGATTGCTTTTAATTTTTTGGAAGGAGAAATTTGAAATTTGTCTTAAGGTAAAGAAAGACCTACTCTCCTGTGGTGATACCAAAAGGTCCCTCCCCCAGTTAAGAATTCCTGAGGTGATTTCTGTGGGCCCTCAGAGGTATGCCTTGGTCTGGTAGCTGGGTTTCCCAGCGTGGACTTAGCTGCTCATTCAGCTGAAAGGCAGCAGGTGCAGGAGGCCGAGCACAGCGGTGATGGCAGATGCCCTCTTCCCCTGCAGCCAGAGACCATCTCTGTACTCAGCTGGTAAGCGCTGAGCTCCGGTAAGGTTTAAAAAAAAATGAGCATTTTACCTTTAGATACAGAGATAGAGGAGTTTTTAGGACTTCCTCTGGTCTCCATGCTTGGCGCATAGTCCCAGTGTTCTTTCCCGCTCCCATTGGGGTTGGGTGACTGGGCAGCCTGGCGGGTTGAGTAGCCCTGGTGGACTAGGCCTCACAGTTAGGCTTTGTGCTTGCACACGACATGGAGGGCTGCAGCAACGTTTTCGCATGCTCTTGTGTGGGTTTTGCTTCCCTCTACAGGCCATCTGTGTGCATAGCCTCTGTGCACGCATTGTGTGATCAGTTTTGGGCACGCCTTTGTGTGCACAAGTTTTGTACTGTTTCAAACACTGCTTAATGCACAAGATGTGCGTGTGCCTTTGCCGCGCTTACCTCTCTGACGTTTAATTTTTGTGCACATACATTTTTGAGCACAAGCCGTTCACACTCACATTTGCCACGGCGATGGTGCCAGTAAACAAGAAGCCTAAGCACCTTTCTCTTTGTGTTGCCTGTCATATTAGGGCTTCTCAGCCTGACCTGTCATCTAACATGTCAGTGCTGTTCAGACACTCAGGGTGAATTGTCTTCCTCGGATTTTGTTAAGCCTGGCTCCTCCCATTCTGATGACGGGTTGGTTATGGCCTTGGTTGGAGGGACACCAGACCTTGGTGCTCCCTTGACTGGCTTCTCCGCTGGAGAGGAGTCCCACTCCATTTTCTTCTGGACTTGATTTGGACCCAGCTGCATTTTCTTGGGTGGAATTTTTTCAAGACTTACAGGCTTTTGTATAGGCACAGACCTCCGCTTCACCCAATCCTGCCAGGTTGGACTCTCAGCCAGTGGCTCTTCCCTCTTCCAGTCCTATGCTAAAGCGACGGGGCTCGCCTCTGCTCCCTGCAGGTATTCCCAACAGGAACCTGGATGGCACTATGATGAGGCAGATCCTGATTACCTGGAAGATGGGGAAATCCTTCAGGGTAGGGAACTATATAGCACCATGTTGTGGTTCTTTCATAGAGATGAACTGTTGGCCCTGATTTCCCAGACCTTGAAGCAACTGGGTGCTCCTGATGTGGATGCCATGTGAAAGCCGAAGATGAATCCCATTTTGGTTTCCTTGCATAAAGCCTCTTGTTTTTTCCCTATGATGGACTCCATTCAGGAATTGATGTTGAATGGGATACTCCAGAGGCAAATTTTAAAGGGGGTCAAACATTGGAAGGCCTGTACCCCCTGGATCCAGCTTGTGCGAGAGTGTTTGCGTATCTAAGTGGACAACTATCCCGTGGGAGGAGGTGCAGCCTTGAAGGATGTGCATAATAGGAGGATTGAGGCTATTCTTAAGCAAGCCTTTGAGGCAGTGGCGATGACTTTACAGATCGCTTCCTGTTGCTCCCTAGTGGCGCAATCTTGTTTGCTTCTCTCAGGAAGTTGATGATTATGGAGGGAATTCCAGAGCAGTTATGGAGCCTACTGCCGCCTTTTTAGTAGATGTGGGCTACGATTTGGTCCGTACCGCGGCCAGAGGTGTGGCTTTGGTGATAGCAGCCAGGCATCAATTCTGGTTGTGAAATTAGTCAGCTGACGCATCCTCCAAAGCTAATCTTACAAAGATAACCTTTAAAGGTTCACTCTTGTTTGGGAGTGAGTTGGAGAAACTGCCAGTAAGTGGGGCAAATCACTGCTTCCTTGGTTGCCAGAGGATAAGAAGCAATTGCAATGCCCCTTTGGTATGAGGTATCTCCAGAGTTCCAGGCAGTTTTGTCCCTACAGAGGGTCAACCTTTCAGAGGACTCGGCAGGTCTCAGTCCTTTCGTCCCAGACAGCCCAGCAGAGGAGCGGGCTCGGTTGCGGACCTTCCTGAGATTCCCAATGAAGGTTTGCCAACCCACATTCTGGATCAAGAGATAGGGGGACAACTCTCTCTCTTATATCAGAGATGGGTCGAGATCACATCAGATCAGTGGATCTTGGAGGTGATACAGGAAGTATATGCACTGGAATTTTGCAGTGTTCCTCGGGACGTGTTCATGGTATCTCCTTGCCACTCCCCGCAGAAGAAGCAAGCAGTGAAGTCTACGCTTCAAAGGCTCCTCAGGCTGAGGGCTTTGGTTTCAGTGCCCCCATCTCAAGAAAGTATGGGGCGATATTCCATTTATTTTGTTGTATCCAAGAAGGAGGGTTCCTTTCACCCTATCTTGGATCTCAAAAGGATCAACTGTCATTTGAAGGTGACTCATTTTTGCATGGAAACCTTTACTCTCTGTGATAAAGGCAGTGTAGTCAGGGGAATTTCTGACCTCCCTGGATCTGTCAAGGCCTACCTTCATATTCCCATCTATTTGGAACACCAACGTTTTCTACATTTTGCAGTGATGGGGCACCATTATCAGTTGGACTCTCAGCTGGTGGCTGCCCTTTGGTCTAGCCAATGTCTCCAGAATGTTTTCCAAGATTATGGTGGTAGTAGTGGTGGCCTTGAGAAGAGAAGGGATCCTGGTGCGCCATACTTGAATGACTGGCTGATTTGAGCCAAGTCTCAGGAAAAGAGCTGCCTGGTGATGCACAAGGTGATCTCCTTGTTACAGGAGCTCGGTTGGGTAGAGAACTTGGCCAAGAGCAGTCTTCAGCCATCCCAGATACTGGAGTATCTGGGGATTCGGTTCGACACTGGGGCAGGACAAGGTTTTCCTGCCGGCAGTTCGAATTCAGAAATTGATGTCTCAGGTGCATCAGTTGGTGAGCACTATATGCTTGATGGTGTGGTCCTATCAACAGGTGCTCGGCTTGATGGTGGCCACCCTGGAAGTGGTGCCGTGGGCGAGGGCACATATGTGTTCTCTTCAGTACTTGCTACTGTCTTGGAACCGCAGTCTCAGGACTATTCAGTTCGGCTTCACTTACCAGTGGAAGTCTGCTCTCGCCTTCAGTGGTGGTTTCAGGAGGCTCTTCTGAGAAAAAGAGTTTCCTTGTCCTCCCCGACCTGGTTGCTACTTATGACAGATATGAGTCTCCAGGGTTGGGGAGCTCACTGTCAGGAGCTGATGGCCCAAGGGTGTTGGAATGCTGAGGAGTTCCACTGGAACATCAATCTCCTGGAAGCCTTGGGCGATCTGGTTGGTATGCTTGCAGATCAGCCACAGACTGCAGGATCAAGAGGTTCGCATGATATTGGACAACGCGATGAAGTTGGCCTACATCAATCACCAGGGAGGAAACAAGAGTCAGCAAGTGTCTCAGGAAGTAGACCAACTTATGGAATGGGCGGAATATCATCTACAGATAATCTCTGCCTCTCATATTGTAGGAAAGGACAACGTAAGAGTGGACTTTCTCAGCCAAGAAAGTCTGAACCCAGGAGAAATCGGTGTTTTTCACCAAGGCATTTCAGTTGATTGTGAATTGTTGGGGCCTTCCGTTCTTAGACCTGCTTGCTTGCGACTTCTCGCAATGCAAAAGTTCCTCTATTCAACAGTCACAGGAGAGATCTGTGGTCTCTGGGCATAGATGCTCTCGTACATGTCTGGCCCGGAAGACTGGTTGCTTTACGTCTTTCCTCCGTGGCCGTTGCTGGGCAGGATGATTTGCAAAATCGAAGGTCACTTGGGGCTAGTACTCCTAGTGGCGCCAGATTGGCCCAGGCATCTGTGGTAGGCGGTTTTGCGAAGACTCTTGGTGGAGACCCCTCTTTGGCTTCCGCCACACCGGGATCTGTTATAGCAGGGTCCATTTTTTCACGAGAATCCGACTCTGCTCTGTCTTATGGTTTGGCCAGTGAAAGGGCTCGCCTGTTGAAACATAGGTATTCTTCCTTGGTGATTTCCACCTTACTCCTCGCTCAGAAGTTCTCCACTTCCTTAGCCTGTGCGCGGGTTTGGAGAGTATTTGAGGCCTGGTGTGAGGAGCATGGTGTTCTTCCTCATTCTGTTAAGATCCCGCTCATTATGGATTTTTGCAGGATGAGTTGAATAAAGGATTGGCCCTTAATTCCTTGAAGGTACAGGTTGCCTGTTTCCGGGGTCTGGTGAATGCTGATTCCTTGTCATCCCTTCCTGATATGGACCGTTTTTTGAAGGGAATGAAGCATCTTAGACCTCCCTTGATGTTACCGGTCCCCTTGTGGCGTCTTAACTTGATGCTGGATTTCTTGGCAGGCCCTACGTTCCAACCGCTGCGTAGCCTTTCCATGCAGTTGTTGACCTTGAAGATGGTGGCTATATGTTCGGCGCATCAAATTTCTGAGCTGCAGGACTTGTCTTGCCAGGAGCCTTCGGGTGACTCCAGGGGCATTACAGCTGCGTGCTGTTCCCTCTTTCTTGCCCAAAGTAGGGTCGGACTTAATTTTAAATCAGTCCATCTCTTTGCCATCCCTGGATAAGTTCAAGGATGCGGAGGAGTATTGCTTCCTGCACTCCTTGGATGTCAAGAGACTTGTGTCGTATCTGGAGTTTTCTGAGCTTTTCTGGAAGACGAATTGCCTGTTTTTCCTTCATGGTGGGTGTAGGCAGGCCACTTCGGCTTCGTGGGCTACCATAGCTCGCCGGATTAAGGAGGTGGTCACGGCTGCATATGTGGAGGCTGAAAAGCTGTTGCCTACTCAAATTAAGGCTCATTCCCCTAAGTCTCAGGCAGTGTCATGGGCGGAGGTTAGATTGTTGTCTCCTATCGACATTTGCTGAGCTGCGACATGATCCTCCTTACAGACGTTTTCCAGATTTTATCATCTGGATGTGCAGGCCCTGGAGGATGCAGCCTTTGCCACAAGTGTTGTTGACTGGACCGCAGGCAGCCTCCTACCCTGTTCGGGAGTAGATTTGGTACATCCCACTGGTCTTGAGTCCATCTGTCTACATGCTAGAAAAATGGAGAAATTACTTACCTGATAATTTTGTTTTCCTTAGTGTAGACAGATGGACTCAACTTCCCACCGCATGAGTGTGTCAGTGGTCCAACTGTGGGGCCTTGGATCCCAAGAGATTACTGGTAAGTGTTCATCTAGTCCCTAGATTGGGGTACCTAGATTCTTACGTGAGTTCAATATTTCTTGTTGGTTGAGTACAGTTATGGTTGACTGTTTTTAATCAAGTTTTTTGCTAGTCTGTCCACAGTTGCTTTTGAAGAGAATACTGGCAGGCTGGAGTCAGTGCAGGAGTATATATACTGTGACGTCAACTTGTTCTGTCTCCATCTGCTGACAGCGGTGCATAACCCACTGGTCCTGAGTCCATCTGTCTACACTAAGGAAAACAAAATTATCAAGTAAGTAATTTTTCCATTGCACTTATGCAGCAGAGCCAGCATTTGTGTGCAGAACGTGCACCTATACACGCGTACAGCCGATTTTATATCATACGTGCGTATGTTATAAAATGGCTGCATTCATTCAAGCAAGCCGCCATATGTGCATACATGTAGGCCCACGTGATTGTTTACAAGTTATTGTTCCTGTTTTTAATATTGTATATTGCCCACTTTTGCAATAATCTTTTGTGATAGTTGTGAATGAGGTCCTTTATTTTCTCATGCGGTAAAGCTTACCCATTCCTCTTGGCAAATAGCCTCCAGATCCTGTAAATTCTTTGGTTGTCTAGTATGAATTGTATGTTTGAGTTCTCCCTAAAGTGGCTCATTGATGTTGAGGTTAACAGACTGATGGCCACTCCAGAACCTTCACTTTCTTCTGCTGCAGCCACTGAAGGATCGACTTGGCCTTTTGTTGCAGATTATTGTCATGTTGGAAAGGCCAAGTGCGCCCCATATGCAGCTTCCTGGCTGATGAATACAAATTCTAAGAACATAAGAAATTGCCATGCTGGGTCAGACCAAGGGTCCATCAAGCCCAGCATCCTGTTTCCAACAGAGGCCAAACCAGGCCACAAGAACCTGGCAATTACCCAAACACTAAGAAGATCCCATGCTACTGATGCAATTAATAGCAGTGGCTATTCCCTAAGTAAACTTGATTAATAGCAGTTAATGGACTTCTCCTCCAAGAACTTATCCAAATCTTTTTTGAACCCAGCTACACTAACTGCACTAACCACATCCTCTGGCAGCAAATTCCAGAGCTTTATTGTGCATTGAGTGAAAAAGAATTTTCTCCGATTAGTCTTAAATGTGCTACTTGCTAACGTCATGGAATGCCCCCTAGTCCTTCTATTATTCGAAAGTGTAAATAACTGATCACATCTACTCGTTCAAGACCTCTCATGATCTTAAAGACCTCTATCATATCTCCCCTCAGCCATCTCTTCTCCAAGCTGAACAGCCCTAACTTCTTCAGCCTTTCCTCATAGGGGAGCTGTTCCATCCCCTTTATCATTTTGGTTGCCATTCTCTGTACCTTCTCCATTGCAACTATCTTTTTTTAGATGCGGCGACCAGAATTGTACATAGTATTCAAGGTGCGGTCTCACCATGGAGCGACATAGAGGCATTATGACATTTTCCGTTTTATTAACCAATCCCTTCCTAATAATTACTAACATTCTGTTTGCTTTTTTGACTGTTGCAGCACACTGAGCAGATGATTTTAAAGTATTATCCACTGTGATGCCTAGATCTTTTTCCTGGGTGGTAGCTCCTAATATGGAACCTAACATCATGTAACTACAGCAAGGGTTATGTTTCCCTATATGCAACACCTTGCACTTGTCCACATTAAATTTCATCTGCCATTTGGATGCCCAATCTTCCAGTCTCCTTCAGTATTTTCTGATAAGATGCTAGATTTATCCTGCCATCAATTTCGACTAAATTCCCTGTGCCGCTGTAGCTCACATTCCCCCAAAACAGCAGAGATCAACCTCCATGCTTCACGATAGGGATGGTGTGCCTCTCTTCATAGTGTTTATGATTATGACCATAAATTTCAATTTTGGTCTAATCACTCCAAATTATTTTATTCCAGAAGTTTTGAGGCTACTCTAAGTGCTGTTTGGCATATTGTAAGCAGGCTATTTTGTGCATTGGTGCAGCAATGGCTTTTTTTCTGGCAGCTCTACCATGCAGCCCGTTTTTGTTCAAGCATCTCCTTTTTGTGATTGCTGAAACACCCACATCACTTTGTTTCAGAGAAGCTTTTATTTCTGTATAAGTTTCTTGTGGGGGGTTTTTTTTTTTTTTTGCATGCTGACAGATTTTCCTGGTGTTTGTGTGTAAAATGTTCTTGGTCTACTTTGGTATTAACAGAACCCGTAATTTTCCACTTCTTGATCAGAGTTTGAACAGTACTGATTGGCATTTTCAAATCTTTGGATATCTTTTTATATATTTTTCCTGATTTACAAAGTTGAACTACTTTTGCTCGCAGATCCTTTGATAGTTCTTTTGCTTTCCCTATGCTTCAGTAACCACCAAAGACAGTGGAGCCCTGGATGAAATGCACAAGGGTTTCCCAAGAGCTAAGAAACTCATTGACTATTTATACACAGACACTAATTACAATCAAGCAAGGCACAGGTGTGGAAACCTATCCTTCATTGCCATCTCAACCTGTGTGTGCCAACTTGAGTGTATATTATCAGCCCAAACATTCAAGGGTTTGTAAACCTTTGAACAGGACCATTTTATTATTTTCTTTATTGCTATTGTTTAATGATTTTGTTATTCTGTGATACTTAATAGTTTAATTTGAAACACATTAAAAATAAGTCATGTTTTATCTGATCACTCATGTTTTCTTAATATGCTGCACATCTTACAAATTATGCCAGGGGGATGCAAAGGAGAAAATTGGCTGAAAACAATATATAGGGAAACAAACAAATACATTACATTACTACACTACATGAGTTTTCATCCACAGCATCTCAAAGGAAATATACCTGTGGGACAAGGTCTCTGATTAAGGAGACTGTGTTCTTTGGTTTATGAACGTGTGTCGAGCAAAGGAGTTATCAACATGATTCTTTGAGCAGGGTTATACTCGTAGGGTGATATGTAGAACTTTTAAGCGCGCTCTCTACACAATTAGAAAAAATGTATTGATTACGGGCAATAAATCTACTCTATCCTGGCACATATACTCTATTCCTTTCTCCAATCGGATATCTTACACTAGACATAAACATTGGACTATTTTTAAGGAATATGTTTAAGGAATACGCTGTGTTTGCGATTCAGAGAAATAAGTCCCTCAGAGATTGTTTTTTTGTAGTTTACCAACTAAGTGTGAAGGGCATGAGAAATCTGCTGGCCAGTATGCTTGTGATACATGTTCAGTATATGCCCATGTAGTAAGGATCTCAGTTTTTAGTCATCAGTCTTTGATGCAAGATTTTAGGTTTCAGAGACATTTTACGTTCAGTTCGGTGATCTGTCCCTGCAATTTAATTTACATTGGACAGATGAGACAGACAGTGGGCATACCTATCAGAGAACATTTGAGTTGCATACGTACAAAAAAAGTTCAAGCCCCATTGGTTGAACATTGGGCTGAGTTTTCCTATACTGATCAGCCAGATTTTTAACTACTGAGGGGTGATGTTTCACAAACCCTAATTTGCAAAGAACAACATATGATTTTTTAATGGGGGACTCTTAGACCCAAGGGGTTAAATCGGGAAATCAACTGGGCAGCATTTATGTAATGGTTACATGGTTGGATGTAAATTGATTGGCTGCTTTGAACAAGGTAAATAGTAGTGAGAGGGTCAGCCGTTACTATACACGTTAGTTTGAATCTTTTGATGAAAAGGAAGGTGGTGAGTGTTATCTTGTTTGAATATTTGATTTGTGGGGTGGAATAGTTTGTTTTGAATGTGATTTTATTATAGGATTTATTTTTTTTGTAGGTGCTATTTGAGCCATGGTGGTGCCAAGGGGATGTTGAACAATAGAATGGCGCATTAATAAGAACATGATGGAATGGTGATAGCACTATGAAGAAGTGTAGTATGCATTGATGTGGTATTTTAGGGGGTGATACATAACTTTAGATTAATTGTGGGATGAGTGATGTTAAGTATGATAACGGCTTTTAATTATATTGTTATAGGAGATTGTAGTCAATGGAGCGTTGGTTAATAATTTGACTACTTTGTTGAAGAAAGAATTCATTCTGTGGCCATTCATACACTAAAATATTGAAAAAGGACATGCAGCATGTGAAGGAATTAGTGTGATTGAATTTTCCCATGAAGAAGCCCTGAAGTGACAAAACATATTGGCTCCTGTTATATTAGGATGGGATAGGGCATGGTTTATGGGATATGTTATGCTATATGTTGATGTGTGTAGAGTTATATGGTATGAATGTGATATGTGTATATTGGTGATTTTGTGTAATATTGAATTAACATTTGTTAATTTGTTAACACTGTTGCTGTGTCGATTTTTGTTTTTAATATTTAAAACGCTAAATAATGCATTAGTATTTAATGGAATTTTTGTACTGTTTTGAATAAATATGTTTTAGATCAGGTCATTACACAGAAGGAGTATTGATATCTTTAACAGATAATATTCTGCAATATTTGGACAGGAGGAAATCAGTTATGTTGGAAGTGCTTTTGATTTAGTAGATTTAAGAATTTTTTTAAAATAGATGTCAGGTGGGGCTGGGTGGAGCTTGCTTGGATTGCTTCCTTTCTTCAAGATAGACTTCAGCAGATTCAAATTGGAAGCCAGCTATCTCCATCGAAGAGGACAGTTTGGGGTACCAGAGGGTTCTTGTTTAACCCTCTTGCTGTTCAAAATTTTTATGCAGCCTTTAGCAAATCTTTTTCAGGAACTGCATATCACAGGATATATTTACGCCAGTGATATCCAATTCCTGGCTCCAGTTGAGGGAAATGTGGTTCAGCTCTGGAATTTGTTGCTGGAGAATGTGGTTGGTGCAGTTAGTGTTGCTGGGTTTGAAAAAGGTTTGGATAAGTTCAGGGAGGAGAAGTCCATTAACCGATATTAATCAACTTATTTTAGAGAATAGCCACTGCTTTTACTGGCATCAGTAGCATGGGATCTACTTAGTGTTTGGGTACTTGCTAGGCACTTGTAGCCTGGATTGGCCACTGTTGGAAACAGGATGCTGGGCTCGATAGACCTTGGTCTAACCCAGTATGGCAATTTCTTATTTTCTTATGTAAACCAGTCATCAATTCAATTTTTGTTTGCATAAAATTTCTAGATGGCTAAGGGATAGTTGCCTAATACTGAATTCTTCAAAAACAGAGTTTTTGGGGATTGGGAATGGTTTTGAACAAATACATCACCCTTAATAAATCTAGTTCTAGGAGGATAGAATATTGTGATGTCAGATAAAGCAAGAAGCTTTGGGATATTGTTTGATTCAATGTTTTCTATGGAGCCTTTTGTAAATTTGCAGTGTAAAAGGGCATATTTACAGTTACAAAGAGTTAGGCAAATGTTTTGGATTCAGGCCACACACACACACAGAATATATGAAGGGGCTCTGCCAGTACTCCCACAGCCCTACTGAGATGATAATTCTCAGGAAAGAAGGAGATATACTGAGGGGCTTCTATATCTTGTGGTTTCTCCGACAATCAAAGAAACATGCACAATTGCACTGAGTCAGTATACCAGGATCCAGGTATTCGATGACACGTTTATTTGAGTGCTTGCTAAGAAAAAAAAGAACGCAAAATCTGAATAACAACAAGAACTAGCAATCAAATAATAACTACTAGAAAAGTATTAAAAGATACATATAAAGATAGAAAATCTTATGTTCCTAATGAAAGTTGAAATGGACCCAAGAAGTCTGTCTGTCTGGTCTCGGCTCCAGAAGTCTGACAGGTAATAATGATGCTGAGATTCTTACAACTTTGTTCATTTTTATAGGACTTTTCTAAAACTGCTTGAAGCAGGAGTGAGTCCTCCTTCCTCCCATTGTTCTTATCACAGTTCAGCATATCTGCTTCTCAAATCTTTGTAATATTTGGCGTTTGTGTGCCCTACTACTGCCAGTTTCTTGTCTGACCTTGATGAACAGTTCTCATGGGTACAGTGCATAAGCATTTTTAGAATAAATATATACATGGCCCTTAGAAGCAATAATAGCATATTTCCTAGCGTGCAGCCAGATGGACTCAGGACCAATGGGTATTGTGCTCTTCTGCTAGCAGATGGGAGACAGAGTCAGATTTCAAAGCTGACATCACTCTAGATATACCCTGCAGTAACCTCAGCTCTTCAGTATCTCTCAGTCTCCTAGCAGACGCAGGCACTATCCCACACACTAGAATAGTGTTAAGAATTTCAGCAGAGAAGAAACAGAATTTACCTTAAGGAAGATCGAGCCCCGCTCTCCTGCAGTGATACCTAAGGGTCCCCTCCCCAGTCGAGAATTCCTGAGGTTGATCTCCAATATCCCTCAGAGCTGTGCCTTGGTCCGGTGGCCAGTTCCCGGCATGGACTTAGCCCCCCAGTGTGACTGAAAGGCAGCGGGTGCAGAAACGAGCACGGCGGTGAAGGTAATTCCCTCTCTCCTGCAGCTGGAGACCGTCTGGCACACGATCAGTAAGTGTCGAGACCAGGTAAGAAAAAATCTTTAAATTCAGTTCTCCGGTCTCCACAGCATGGATTGCCAAACCGAATCTGTCCCAGCGAGGTTAGGGAGCGGGTTGAACAGCCTTGGTTAGGCTAGGCCCTGATCCGGTGCAGGGATCCCCGATGAGCGCCCCGCACGTAAGATGGCGTTCCTCGGGGAACGCCATCTTACGTGCGGGGGTCGGCGCTATCTTCCCTTCTCGCCAGCGGTATGCACGGGGCAGGCCGTGCGGCCTATGCGCCTAACTTGTGCGCATCCAATACAGACGTGCACAACTGAGCGCACCCTCTGCACACAACTACACACACAGCCGCATTTACAACTGTACGCATGCAAACCCAATGGCACTGGTGCCCAAGAAGGCCAGAAGGCACTCTTTGCACAGCCTGCCACATAAGAGCCGCGAAGCCTGAATTGGAGTCCTGCCTGTGTCAACATTGCGAAGAAGCCCAGGGGGAACCAAAGCTTCGTCCCTTACTGTCGAGAGATGGTTCCGGAACTACCAAAGATAGCTCACTGGACCTTTGCATCTCCGAGATGGCTTCCACACAGGAGGGGCACCTCTGAGGCCCCTACTCTGACTGCCCTTGGGATTAACATGGACCCAGGGACCTTCTCCTGGTTGGAATTTTTCCAAGGGCTGCAAGCCTTCGTTCAGGCGCAATCAGCCCCAGCTGCATCCCAGGCTCAACCCTTGCCGGAAGCACAAGATCTGGCCCTGCTCGGATGCCTCGAGACATGCCTCGCCTAACCAAGAACTTCCTTAACAGGGACCCAGACACCTCAGATGAGGAGAGTGACTCCCTGGAAGAAGGAGAAATTCCTCCAGGAATGGAACCATACCAAACCATGATTCGCTTATTCCACAAGGACAAATTATCAGCCCTTGTTTCCCAGACTCTGAAGATGCTGGGTATTCCTGGCACGGACCCTATGTCAGAACCAAAGAAGAATCCCATCTTGGTGCCCCTTCGTAAGGCCTCATGCTACTTTCCAATGATGGAAGCCATCCAGGAACTGATTGAGCTGGAATGGAGGCCCCGGAGGCCAGCTTCAAAGGGGGTCAGGCCTTGGAAGCCCTATACCCTCTAGAACCAGCGACCAAGGAACGCCTGCGTTTCCCGAAAGTGGACACTGGTCTGTGCCGTCTCAAAGCAAACATCGATTCCCGTTGAGAGAGGGGCTGCATTGAAGGACACTCAGGACAGACAATTGGAATCCATCCTTAAGCAGGCCTATGACGCAACAGCAATGACACTTCAGATTGCTTCCTGCTGCGTACTGGTGGCACGTTCCTGCTTGCTCCTCTTGAGAGAGGCAGATAACTCCGGAATGTATACCAGTGAGACGATGGAACCTGCGGCAGCCTCCTCATGGACGCAAGCTCAGACCTGGTACGAACCTCAGCCAGGGGCGTTGTCTCGGTAGTGGCAGCCAGAAGACAAATATGGCTACGGAATTGGTCTGCGGACTTGATATCTAAAGCGAATCTCACAAGAATGCCTTTTAAAGGATCTCTCTTGTTCGGAAGCAAATTGGAGAAGTTAGCAAGCAAATGGGGCGAATCCCCAGTGCCTCGGCTACCGGAAGATAGGAGTAAAAGATCTCAGCGTCCCTCCTCCAGATGAACCAAGGCCAGAGGATCGCAGCGCTTTAGACCCTACAGGAACTTGCAGTTCCAGGCACCTCGTCCCTCCGGAAGGTCCCAGCCCTTTCGGAACAGACAGACCAAGAGGGGAGCAGGGCCGGGGGCAAGCTCCAGCCGTGCTCCACAATGAGAATGGGCCGACCCATCCACAGGAAGAGGATATAGGGGGTCGACTTGCCCTCTTCTACCAAAGATGGGTCGACATAACGTTGGACAAATGGATTCTAAACATCATTCGAGAAGGTTACTCTCTGGAGTTCCGCAGTATCCCTCGAGACAAATTTATGATGTCACCTTGCCACTCCCATTCCAAGAGACTGGCAGTAGAAACCACTCTAACAAGACTACTCAGTCTGAAGGCAATAATTCCAGTTCCCGCGCCCCAACAAAATACAGGGCGCTATTCCATCTATTTTATCGTTCCCAGGCAGGAAGGACCTTTCCAGCGCATCTTGGATCTCAAGAACATTATAGAAACATAGAAATGACGGCAGAAGAAGACCAATCGGTCTTCTTCTGCCCGCAGGAGACATTAACTGTCTTCTTTGTAAAACCCGCAGGAGACATTAACTGTCTCCTGCGGGTTCTACACTTCCGCATGGAAATTCTTCGCTCCATAATAATGGCAGTACAACCGGGAGAGTTTATGACCTCCCTGGACTTTTCCAAAGCCTGCCTTCACATCCCAGTCCATCAGGATCACCAACGCTTCCTTTGCTTTGCAATACTGGGTCACCATTACCAGTTCCGAGCACGACCCTTCAGCCTAGCAACCGCCCCCAGAACCTTCACCAAAATCATGGTGGTCATGGCGGCAACACTGAGGAAGGAAGGGATCTTGGTACACCGTTACCTGGACGATTGGCTAATCAGGGCAAAGTCTTCTTTCTTATGTTCTTATGTTCTTATGTTCGGAAGAGAGCCGGCAGGTGACCAGCAGAGTCAAGAGTCTACTGCAGGAACTCGGTTGGGTCGTGAACACGGGCAAGAGCAGTCTGCAGCCCTCTCAATCGCTAGAGTACCTGGGGGCCAGTTTTGACACCAAACAGAACAAAGTCTTCCTCCCTCCCCCGAGGAGAAGGAAACTGATGGAACAATTAAGATGATTGATGACCAATGCATGCCCCAAGGTATGGGACTATCTTCAAGTCCTCGGCCTCATGGCATCAACCCTGGAAGTCGGCCCTTGGGCAAGGGCCCATACACGACCACTCCAGCACTTACTGTCACAATGGAACCCACTTCCCAGGGCTACTCAATTCACCTCCAACTACCAGCAGAGTTACGTTCTCAGCTCCAGTGGTGGCTACAGGAAGACCACCTAAGCAGAGGAGTAAGCCTATCCCCATCAACCTGGATCTTGCTCACCACGGATGTGAGCCTGTGAGGGTAGGGAGCCCACTGTCAGGAACTGATGGCCCAGGTACAATGGAACAAGGAAGAGTCAGACTAACGTGCCTGCAATTCAGCCACAGACTCCGAGGCAAAGCAATTCGAGTAATGTCGGACAACGCAACAATGGTTGCTTACATCAACCGCCAGGGAGGAACCAAGAACCAACAGGTGTCTCTGGAGATAGACCCTCTCATGGCATGGGTGGAGATAAAACTACAAGGGATCTCGGCCTCCCACATCGCAGAAAAATACGTCTCAGCAGACTTCCTCAGCAGAGAGAGCCTGGACCCAGGGGAATGGACGCTGTCGACCACAGCCTTCCAACTGATAGTAAATCACTGGGGCCTCCCAGCCATGGACCTACTGGCTACCTATCTCAGTGCCCAAGTCCCCAGGTTCTTCAGCCACAGACGAGAGCCACAATCCCAAGGAATCAACACTCTCTTCCAGACTTGTCCAGAGGAAGACTTACTGTACGCCTTCCCCCCATGGCTACTACTGGGCAGGGTCATCCGCAAGATAGAACATCACAGGGGCCTAGTTCTATTAGTGGTCCCGGATTGGCCAAGACGACCATGGTACGTAGACATGCAAAGACTCCTTGCGGGGAACCCCCTCTGTGCCTACCTCCACACAGGGACCATCTCCGGCAGGGCCCGATTCTCCACGAAGATCCATCTAGATTCTCTCTTACGGTCTGGCACTTGAGAGAACTCACCTGAAGAAGCGCGGTTACTCAAAAGGCCGTGATTGACACCCTACTCTGAGCGCGCAAGTTCTCCACATCCCTGTCACACACAGAGATCTGGAGAGTATTCGAAGCCTGGTGTGAGGACCACGAGATTCTCCCGCACACAGCCAAGATTCCCATGATTCTGGAGTTCCTACAGGACGGTATGAAGAAGGGGTTGTCACTCAATTCCCTCAAGGTCCAAGTAACCGCATTGACCTGCTTCAGAGCAGAAGTGGACGGTATCCGGCTATCAACCCATCCGGACTTGTCCCGCTTCCTGAAATGGGGTTCAACAACTCCGACCACCCCTAAAGTGGCCTGTGCCTCTATGGAATCTCAATCTAGTATTAGACTTCCTAGCTGGGACTTCCTTCAGACCAACTCGTGGTCTGCATTCCTGCATTCCTGGTAGCAATATGTTCAGCTCGTCGCATCTCCGAACTACAGGCTCTATCCTGTCGGGAACCTCAGGTTCACACCTGGAACCATACAACTGTGCACTGTCCCCTCCTTCCTTCCGAAAGTGGTTTCCAAGTTTCGCTTGAATCAAACCATCTCGCTACCAGCTGCGGATGAACATAAGGACTCTGAAGACTCACACCTTCTTCGCCACCTGAATGTCGGCAGACTCCTGGTGCGATACCTGGAAAGATCAGAACAGGTGCGCAAAACGGATCGCTTATTCGTTCTTCACAGCGGGAAGAAACAAGGAGAAGCGGCCTCGTGGGCGACCATAGCCCGCTGAATCAAAGAAGTAATCAAGGCAGCCTACATAGAGGCAGGAAAGCCCTTACCTCTACAGGTTAAGACTCATTCTACAAGGGCCCAGGCAGTCTCCTGGGCAGAAACCAAGCTGCTGTCGCCCACCGAGATCTCTTGGGCGGCGACATGGTCCTCCATACACACTTTCTCCAGGTTCTACCGCCTGGATGTTCAGGCTCGGGAAGACACAGCCTTCGCAAGGGCAGTATTAGGTGGGCCACGGACAGCCTCCAGCCCTGTCCGGGAGTAGCTTTTGTATATCCCATTGGTCCTGAGTCCATCTGGCTACATGCTAGGAAATGGAGAAATTACTTACCTGAAAATTTTGTTTTCCTTAGTGTAGACAGATGGTCTCAGCATCCCGCCCACGGCTGCCCCGGAAAAGGAGAACCTCTGATAGCAAACCTCGAGACTAAGCAAATACGGGTAAATCGCGGCCTACTCCTAGTTCAAGACGCCCACAGTTTTTCCGGTGTTGGCGTTAATTGCTTGAGTGCACTGGCGGTCTCCAGTTTGAAAATTAGTTGAACCAGTTCAAGTTTTACTCAAATTTAATCAAGTTATTTAAGCAAAGATATACCCACAATGGCTTTTCGAAGAGAATACTGAAGAGCTGAGGTTACTGCAGGGGTATATCTAGAGTGACATCAGCTTTGAAATCTGACTCAGTCTCCCATCTGCTAGCAGAAGAGCACAATACCCATTGGTCCTGAGTCCATCTGTCTACACTAAAGAAAATGAAATTATCAGGTAAGTAATTTCTCCATTTCCCAGAGACATCTAGAGAGTCCTCTCTAATCATAACAGCATTTGCAGCAGGTGTCATAGACATCTTCCTTCTCTTCGACTATTTTTATCTGACAGTTTTTACTAAGTGAGGTTGAATAAGTGTGAGCAGCCAGATCTTGGTACTATCTTTAGGGTTGCGTGTTCTGTTGACAAAAATTGCAGCTTATTCAGAATAGTGCTGCAAGGCTGGTGTTTAGGAGGACCAGGAAGAGAGTAAGTCTCACCTTTGTTAGCTGGTCGACCTCCTATTTCCTCTTCCATAGATGGATCGGCCCCTTCTCATTGGGGGGGCATGGCTGGCGCCTGCTCCTGGGCCTGTTCCTCTCTTGGTCTGTCGGTGCCGAAAGGACTGGGTGCTTGGAACTGTGAGTTCCTGTAGGGCCTAAAGCGTTGAGAACTTCTGCCCCTGGCTCTTCTGGACGAGGGGCGCTGGGATCTTTAACTCCTGTCTTCTGGTAGCCGAGGCAATGGTGGTTCGCCCCACTTGCTGGCTAACTTTTCCATTTCGTTTCCAGATAGGAGATCCTTTTTAAAAAGGCATTCTCTTGAGATTTGTTTTAGGAGTCGCATTAGCAGATCAATTTCGCAGCCATAATTGTCTTCTGGCTGTCCCTACCGAGGGTACTCCTCAGGCTGAGGTACGCACTGGGTCTGAGCTTGCGTCAATCAGGAAAGCTGCTACAGATTCCATTATCTCGACAGAATACGTTCTGGAGTTATTTGCCTGTCTCGAGAGGAGTAAGCAGGAACATGCCACCAGTGCGCAGCAGGAAGCAATCTGCAGTGTCATTGCTGTTGTCAAAGGCCTGCTTAAGGATGGACTTCTGTCCTGAGTTTTTTGTAATACAGCCCCTCCATCTATGGGAATGGTTGTTCGCGTTGAAACAGCGTAGACCATGGCTTCCACTTTTGGAAAGGGCAAGCGTTCCTTGGCTGCTGGTTCCAGAAGGTGTAAGGCTTCCAAGGCCCGACCTGCCTTAAAGCTGGCCTCCGGGGCATCACACTCCAGGTCAACCAGTTCCTGGATGGCTTCCATCATCAGGAAGTAGTATGAGGCTTTACGAAGGAACACCAGAATGGGCTTCTTCTTTGGTTCCGCCATAGGGTCCGTGCCTGGAAAACCCAGAGAATTCAGAGTCTGGGAAACAAGGGCTGTTAATTCATCCTTGTGAGAGAAATGAAGCATGGTTTGGTATTGTTCCAGGTCTGGAGGGATTTCTCCTTCTTCCAGAGAGCCATCATACCTAATGCAGCCCCTTCTGAGGTATTCGGGTCCCTGCCCAGGGGACTCTTAGTTAGGCGAGTCATTCGAGTAAGGCCGGGAGGGTTTTGTGCTTCCAGCAGGGGTTGAGCCTATGTTGCAGCCGGGGCTGATTGAGCCTGTACAAAGGCTTACAGCCGTTGGAAAAGATTCTAACCAGGGTCCATGTTAATCCCAGGGGGAGTCGGAGTAGGGGCCCCTGAGGTGCCCTCCTGTGGAGAAGTCCTCTAGGAATTGCATAGGTCTGGGGAGCTATCGAGAGTAGTAGCTCCAGACCCTCCTCATGCCGAGACGGACCAGGCTTTGGTCTCCCCTGGGGTCTTTACAAGGCCAACACAGGCAGGCCTCTAGTTCAGGCTGAGCGGCTCTTATGTAGCAGGCTGTTCAAAGAGAGTGCCTTCTGGGCTTCTTAGACGCTGGTGCCATTGAATCTATGTCTAGGCGCACAAGTTTCACTGCATGCGAGGCTTTGTGTGCGGCCGTAGTTATGCGCACGGTGATTATTTGTGCGCGGTCGTAGTTATGCGCACGGTGATTATTTGTGTGCGGCCTGCACAGGGAGTGCGCTCCTATGTGCGCACGGCTATGTTGTGGTTGTGCACACTGCTCAGTTGTGCGCGAGGCCTTGAGTTGTGCGCACCGCTGTGCACACAGGTATGTGCGCGACTGTATGGTATGCGCACGCACAAGTTATGCGCATTGGAATATCTGTAATTATTACTAAGGCTGTCGAATATGTTGTGCCATTAGTGGTGACAGAAGATAAACCATATGGCTATACCAAGTATTACTGAGTAGATAATTGAATCTGTAAAATGGAACATCTTTAGAAATACGGAGATCATATACAATCCAAATGAGAGATAAAGAGACATTCTAGGGAAAGTAAGGATAGTGGAAGCAAATTTGTATTCTACAACATAAAAATAAACTGAACAATAATCAAAGTGTATATGAATGATTCTTTTATCATAAAAGTAAAATATGCAATACATAAGTAGTGCTGAGAATCAAACCAATGGGCAAAATGATGTGGCAAATTCAGAATGGAGCCATCACAGAATTTAAGAGGGAAGTTCCAAGGTAGAAGTGACCAAGAAGCCTTGTCCCCTGGGAACACTGATTCCAATTTAATTTGGATAGACTTGTTTAGTTTATTCTTATGAGTAACTATGAAATGAGTTGATCTGTGTATAATAACCATAATTAAAGCAAGATTATCATTACTACAAAATATCTTTTAAGAGAAAAAAATAAACATTCCAAGCTGTGACATGATGAATGTATTTTACATATCATAATCATGAATAAGCTAAAAGTACTCATTCATAATCACAAATCTATCTAGTACCATGCAAAATATAGAATAGAGTAGAACATTTGGTTCAGTATTTTAAAAGGATTTACCCTTGTAAATAGGCTTTTGGAAATTGCCCAAGAAGGTTGTGTGCATAAAAGTATGCAGAAACACTATTTTGCACATTCTTTGTGCACTAGAAAAAGCGTTCTATGAGGTGGAGTTGGGGCAAGGAAATTTTCATGCATACTTTTGATTTTCAAAAGTATGCACATAAATCTACGTGTACATATTTTAAGCAGGTGGAAATGTGTACACATATGCTGTGTTGGGTTTCATGTGCACATGCTTTGAAAATTTGGGGTAAAGTTTGCATGTACTTTCTATATATAGGCTTTATACCAACATGGGCTACTGTAAAATTACTCTTTCTGGGTTAATAAAGGAATGATAGTTACAACACTGACCTGGAACTATCACTTTCAAGGTGTTCTGTACACTTACTAACTTATCAGTCATTTAAGCCAGCTTGGGCACAAGTAGTGTAAAGGATGGCAACTACAACAATTTAAATTGGTTTTCTGTATAAGAATTTTAATTTTAAGGAGTCATTTACTAACCATTTTTCCCAAAGAGACAGAATGGGAGAAAAACCTTAATAAATCTGGCTTTTAATGTGCTAGTACTGTATCAGTCAGTGTTGTTACTAATATTAAAGTGTTTGTAGTGATAAATGATAGTACCTTCTTTTTACCTATATCACTAAGCAGTGTACATTATTTACAACTTAAAAGTAATCGGAAATGAGTTAAAGCATTGATTTTGATACTTCCAATTAATGTTAATGCTAGATAAAAAAGTAAAAAAATAAAACTTTTATGGATTCGTTAATCAGCCACAATATATATTTCCTAGTGTGTAGCCAGATGGACTCAGAACCAATGGGTTATGTGTTCCCCTGCTAGCAGATGGAGACTGAGTCAGGTTTCAAAGCTGATGTCTTCCTAGATATACTCTTGCAGTGATCTCAGCCATTCAGTATCTCTCCGTCTCCAAGCAGATGTGGACGCTATCCCCACACCGGCAGCGGTGTCTAGTGGGATTGCAGCATTAATCCAAAGGAGAAATTTTACCTTAAAATTGAAAAGAAGATCGAGCCCTGCTCTCCTTTGGTGATATCTATGGGTCCTCCCCCAGTTGAGAATTCCTGAGGTGATTTCCGAGATCCCTTAGAGGTGTGCCTTGGTCCAGTAGCCGGCTCCCGACGTGGACTTTGCTGCTGAAGCAACTGAAAGGCAGCAGGTGCAGAAGCCAAGCATGGCAGTGAAAGCCTAAGCCCTCTCCCCCCGCAGCCGGAGACCGTCTCTGTACTCAGCCGGTAAATGCTGAGATTAGGTAAGTAGAGAAGAACTCCGAAGAACCAGAGACGTGAAAGGGCTTCAGTAAATCTTTCCTCTGGTCTTGCTCAACGCACCATACTGATATCATTCCTGATCCCGTTTGGGTGAGGGAAAGGGGTTTCCAAGTGGGATGAGTGGCCCCCCCAGTGGGCTAGGTCCCGCTTCAGGCTCAGTGGACTCTCCATGTGCAATCCAGGGCGCCTCCATCTTGCACGCGGTTTGATGTGCCATTCTCCCCCTCCGGACATCGGTACTTGCGGTACGGGCCATCCTGAGCACCTAACGTGCGCGCATAAGCACACGCACAACTTGGTGTACAACCAGCCGCTTTGACCTATGTGCGCCAAGGCAAGTCTGTGCACGCTTGAGAGTCATTAACCAGCTAAATGCACAAGCTACAGAGGTTATGGCCCCAGCAGCAAAGAAGCTCAGATGACACTTTCTTTGCGTGACCTACCATATTAGAGCAGCACAGTCTGCCCTGGAATCCTTGGGAATTAGCTCCCGAGGAGGGAGGAGTTAGCAATCTGTAAGGAACTGTGATAAATCTGCTATGCTGATGGGTGGAGCAAGCAGATGGGAGTAGTAATCTGTATGAATCGCTCCTCCAGAGGGGGAGGAGTTAGCAATCTGTTGAATACGTCTCCTGTGAAGGAGGAGTTGGCAATCTGTTATGGAACTGGCTCCTGTGTAGGAGGAGTTAGCAAACTGTTATGCTCCGTAGGCAGAGTAAGCAATCTGTAATGGAACTGTTAGAGAGTAGCCATCTGATATGCTCAGCTCCTGAAGAGGGAGTAAATAATCTGTTATCAGCAGAGTGCTTGAAGAGGGCATTCAGCTGTAGTAGAATGTAGAATAGTGGATCCTTGGGCCGATGGCAGATGACAGCACCCCCAGGAGGATATCCTGAGAGGGACCACCGACTAGGCTTGGGTATGGAGACAGACACAGAATTCTTTTATTAGACAGTTTAGTAGAACCACCAGAGGTGGCAGTAGTGAGCTGATATGCCCGGCAGAGCTGAAGTCCCTCAGATACTGGAACCACAATCCCAGGGTTGCTGAGCTGTAGAGAAACTATAGATAGTGAGTAGACAGGGTATGCTGTATACATAGCCAGTACTTAGATGATAACTCACATAAGGTCTTGAGAAAGCTCAGTAGCTGGAAGGGGTTAGGCCCTCGAGGAGCGAGTACCTGGTTCCAGGGAAAGCTCTGAGAGAGCGATGGTAACTCACACTTGTCTGAATCTGTGATAGATTCTAGGCAGTAGAGAATCTTCAGTGTATTCAGGAACATGAACCCTCAATGAGCGAGTATCAGTTCCTATATGTAATCTGAAATAGTAACTCATAAATGTCTGTACCTGCAATAGCTTCTAGACAGTAGAGAATCTTCAGAGTGTTTAGGAACATGGGCCCCGAGGAACGAGTACTGGTTCCTATTAGTAATCTGAAATAGTACCTCACAATTTCCGTATCTACGATCGCTTCCAGGCAATAGAGAATCTTCAGGGTGTTTAGGAACATGGACCCTCGAGGAGCGAGTACCAGTTCCTGTCTGCAATCTGAAATAGAGAAAAGAGAGCGAGGCCCCCAAGGAGCGGGTACCCCTGGTAAGTCCGAGGAGGCAGAGCAGCTTGGAGAGAAGCGGGTCCAGAAGAATCCCCGCTATCAATCCTCCTTGCTAACTCAAATCGTTAGCAAATACTGTGACCTTTTATATTGGAAGTGGATGATGTCATCTCGGGGGACGCCCCTGAGGTTTGCGCCCTTTGCTGGTACATCAATGGGAGCGCGCGCGCCCTACGTCATCAGGAACATGGTGGATCCGCAGCGTCGTGCCGGTCCGGGGACGCCAGAGGGAGACAGCATGGAGACGCCGCAGCAGCAAACGTCCATCAGACCCGGAGGGAGTCGCCACAGAGGTAGAGAGGCGGGGTGAGGGCGTCGAGCAGCGACGGACACAACACTGCCTGTGTCAGCACTGTAAGGAGGCCCAGCGAGGACTGGATTCTCAGAACTTCTCCAAGCCCGGCCCATTCCAGTCAGAGGATAGGTCAGGTACAACCTTATCCGGTAGCACCCCGGACCTGAGCAATTCTGGGGCGGCAACCTCCTCGGGAGAGGGCAGTTCAGCGGCCCCTAGCCCGTTTCCTCCTGGGCCAATTATGGATCCAGCGGCCTTCTCCTGGTTGGAAATTTTTCAGGGCCTCCAAGCCTTTGTCCAGGCTCAGTCTGCCCCTGCCCCTGCCCAGGCTGAACCCCAACTGGGAAGGCCTCACCCTCCCAGCCCTGTCAGCATGCCTTGTCTCACCAAGGGTATTCCTGACGGACCCAGACACCATGGATGACGATGGGGATTTGTTGGAGGACAGGGAAGTCACTCCAGGCCTGGAGCCATACTGGACCATGCTTCGATTTTTCCACAGAGATGAATTACCGACCCTAGTCTCCCAGACCCTGAAGATTCTGGGAATTCTGGCCACGGACCCTGTGTCATATCCAAAGAGGAACCCCATCCTGGTGTCTCCACAGAAAGCCTCTTGCTATTTCCCGATGCTGGAAGCCATCGAGGAGTTGATTGACCTGGAATGGGATGCCTCAGAGGCAAGTTTTTAAAGGTCTGTCCTTGGAGGCCTTGTATCCTCTGGACCCAGTGGTCAAGGAACACCTGCGTTCCCGAAAGTGGACGCCCTGGTTTGTGCCATTTCGAAGCGAAATGTCCCTGTAGAGGGAGGAACGGCCTTGAAGAATGCTCACGATTGGTGGTTAGAATCCATCCTTAAGCACGCCTTTGATATGACAGCAATGACACTGCAGATCCCTTCCTGTTGTGCCCTGGTTGATCGCTCGTGTCTGCTCCTCTCGAGAGGCAGATAGCTCTGAGGCGCACACCGGAGAGGTGATCGAACCCACCACAGCCTTCCTGACGGACACAAGCTCAGATTTAGTGCATACCTCGGCCAGAGGAGTAGCCTCAGTGGTGGCGGCCAGAAGACAGCTATGGTTGCAAAACTGGTCAGCGGATGCAACTTCTCAGGCAAACTTCACAAAGTTGCCTTTTAAGGGATCCCTCCTATTCGGAAGTGAATTAGAGAAGCTAGCCAGTAAGTGGGGTGAATCTCCAGTGCCCAGGCTACTGGAAGATAAGAAGAGAGGTCACGGTGCCTCTCACCCATGAGTGGTCAGGCCAGGGGCTCCAAGTACTTCTGGCCCTACAGAAATTCGTCATTTCAGTCAGCTCGGACCTCGGGGAGGTTTCAGTCCTTTCGGAACTGACAACCAAAAAGAGGAACTGGTTCAGGCTCAGGTTTGACCCGAACTTCCCAATGAAGTTTGGCCGACCCATCCTCGGGAAGAGGAGATAGGGGGCCAACTCTCCATCTTCTATCAGCGGTGGGTCGAGATCACGTCAGACAAATGGGTACTGGACATCATACGAGAAGGGTATGCTCTTGAATTCCACAGCATCTCTCGGGACAGGTTCATGATGTCACCTTGCCACTCCCAGCACAAGAAAACTGGCAGTGGAATCCACACTGATAAGGCTCCTCAGTCTGAGGGCTATAACTCCGGTACCTACAGCCCAAGTAAATACAGGGTGCTATTCCATCTATTTCATCGTGCCCAAGAAAGAGGGCTCATACCGACCTATCCTGGATCTCAAGAGTGTCAGCTGTCATCTGCGGATAATTCACTTCTGCATGGAAACTCTCCGCTCCGTCATAATGGCAGTGCAACCGGGAGAGCTGCTAATCTCCATGGATCTCTCTGAGGCCTACCTCCATATTCCAGTCCGTCAAGACCACCAGCGTTTTCTACGCTTTACAGTATTGGGCCAAAGTTCCACGCGTTACCCTTCGGCCTGACAACTGCTCCCAGAACATTCTCCAAAATTATGGTGGCTGTGGCTGCGGCACTGAGGAAAGAAGGGATCCTGGTGCACCCTTATTGGATGACTGGCTGATCCAGGCGAAGTTGTTGGAAGAGAGCCTCCAGGTGACCAGCAGGGTCAGGTCCCTCCTGCAGGAACTTGGCTGGGTTGTGAACATGGACATGAGCAGCCTCAAGCCCTCCCAGTCCTTAGAGTACCTGGGAGTTCGGTTCAACATCAAGAAGGATAGTCTTCCTCCCCCCCTCGAGGATAAGGAAGCTGATGGGCCAAGTGCGCCAGTTGACGGACACAATGAGCCCCAAGGTGTTGGGACTATCTCTAGGTCCTTGGCCTTATGGGATCAACCCTGGAAGTAGTACTGTGAACAAGGGCACACCTGCAGGCATTCCAACGCTCCCTGCTGTCACATTGAAATTCACTGTCGCTCGGGCTTCTAGGTGGTTTATGTTCCAGCATGCCTTTTCCTTGGTCCATCGCCCCTGGGTTGTCAATTCCTGACAGTAAGCTCCCCACCCTCGGAGGCTTACATCCGTCCTGAGGACTAGCCAGTTTGGTGGAGACCAGCTTACACCCTTGCTTAGGTGAACTTCCTGTAGTCACCACTGAAGCCGAGAACATACTTCCATTGGTAGGTGGAGGCAAATCTAGTAGTCTTGTTAGGAGGCAGGCACTTGAAATTTAAATAACCCTTTCCCCCACAGAGGGTTGCTCAAAAGTAATTGCAGAACTTTGCTGACTTTGTAGTCAAAAACTGGAATTTGATTTTGGCTGAAGAAGTTTGGGTTGTATTCCTTCTCTAGCATGAGACCTGTTTTGATGTGGCTATTGTTGCATGTAAGGTCACTGGTAAGGATAGGCTTGGTATCTTCTACAGGAATAGAAGAGCTGCCTTCTGTAATGCTGAAGTTGCCATTTCCTATCTGCTGATGGTTGCTCTGCTGAAGCTGCTGACCGGGTAAGGAACAGTGAGATCTACTGTTTATTTCACCTTATCTTCAACAAAATCATATCTCCTGTGCGTGGAGCATCCACTGGTTTTTCATGATCATCGTCACAAAGGCTAGTCTTCTAGCACCTATGGCTACTTAATCCTAGCTCCTTTAGCTAGGATTTTTCTTTTTTGAAAGGCCTCTGTAGTGACAAGGTTTATTAACTAACATAGAGTAATTAGTGCAGACCGTCATTGAAGGGCAGCAGCAACTCCAGAGAGTGGTTCAAGTTCTGCATGAACAGTTTAAGCATCTAGGTCAAGCAGTGGAAGCCACAACAACCCAGACAATCCCCTTTAAAATGAAGTCAGGACAAGACCTGAATGTTTTCTTAAACAAATTTGAGAGAACTGCCTGCATGGCTAGCTGGCCAGAAGCCACCTGGAACACCTACCTGGTGAATCTGCTTACAGGCAGAAGCCAAGCAGCTTTTCAGGCTGCCAACTCAGATAGGAAAGCCAGCTATTTGAAAGTTAAAACTGCCATCCTGGAAAGGGCAGGTTACACGACGGAAACATAAAAACGTGGCTTTTCAGAAAGGCCTACCCGGAAACCAACCAAACCTAAACATTTCCACTTAATCTACCCCGAAACCAACCAAACCTATACATTCCCACATAATCCCCCCCCCCCCCCCACTCAGATTCCCAGCCTCCATCCCCCCCACCCCTACCCGCCCTTTTCCCCCCCCTTCCTAAGGCTTTCCCTTTTTTCCCCCTCCTTAAGCCTTCTTTTCCCCCCTCCTTAGGCTTTTCCCCCCCTCCCAAGGCTTTCCCTTTCGCCTCTCCTTGCCCGCCCTTCCCCTTTTATCTTCCTATAATTTTACAAAATTGTTCAATTTAGTCCGATATAATCAATCCTATGCTAATTGTCACTAATGTAAATATTCCTTTTTCTGTAAATAAGTTCCTTTTATTTTCTTATGTTAACGGTTGTTTTTTATACTCTCACTCATGCTACCTATCTTTCCCTCTCTCCTTCCTGTCTCCCTTACCCCCCCCCCCCCCCCTTTCTGGCCTGCTCCCATCCCCCGGCCCCCTGTTTCATTGTAATTTCCTCCTTTAACTGAGTTACTTGTAAACCGGCGTGATGTGCCTCACGAACGTCGGTATATTAAAAGTTGTTAAATAAATAAATAAATAAATAAATGTGTTCCAGCTTGGCATCCTACAGCTTGGGGGAAAGTCCATGAGCCAATTTTCATCGTCTAAAGAATGCTGTATGGAAGTGGATATAGCCAGGAGTGAAAACAAGCCTCAAATTAACCAATCAGGCCCTCCAGGAACAGTTCCTGGATGGACTGGACTGACCCATGGAGAATCGAGTATGTTGACACCCAGAGCTTACTCTGGAGAGAGCATTGGAAGTGGCGGATACCTTCCATCAGGCTCAGTTGATGCCAGAACTAATACAGAAGCTAGAAAGGCAACCTGCATAGGGTCCTCGACATAGCAGTAAGAGTGCAAGACTCCAGTAATGGTCCATGGAGTAGGACTGCTCTGGTTCTTTGCTCTAGTCACAGATCCCGGGCCCACCAGCTTATTTTAATTGTGAGAAGAAAGGACATTTGGCCACAGACTGTCGCTACAAAGGAAACGAACCTATGGGCATCAGCCTGGTGTCACACCCAGCACCAGAGGTTATAGTTCATGCTGGCAAGGGAAAATCTCCAAAGTGAGGATGACTACTGGGTCTGAGGAGAAAATGAGTTACAGAGGTGCTTGCACAACCAAGTAGCTAAGATACAGATATTTTCTCCTTTAGCTCACTGTATGCAGAGAATGGGCATGAGGAAGAGTTGTGCCCTTATGGTAAGGAAGGGAGCGACTAACCGTTGGTAGGAAGCATTGAAGTTAAAGCAGAACAGGTCCCACAGGCATGCTTCCACTGTGGAGGGAAGGAGCATGCTTTCAAAGACTGTCCCTGATGGGAAGATCAAGAATGAGAGCATGCACTCTAGCAAAGCTTCAGAGCTGTAACTTTATGGCTATTCCTCATTTAGAATATATAAGGGCTTTGTGATCCCAGTTGAGCTGGATGAGATCTGTACCCAAGCTCTGGTGGATTCAAGCTGTGAGAAGACTCTTATCATAAGGAGCTAACCCAGGGAAGGAATGTTGATTACAAGAAGAAGGCGACATCCTCCTGCACACATAGTGACCAGCAACAGTACCCAACCAGTCAGGTCTTACTGATGACTTCATCAGGGTATGCCTTATATAAAAGTGTGAATATTTCCCAAGCTCCCATACCCCATGGTTCTGGGAGGGATTATCCCCAGTTTGAGACTCTGTGGAGCCAGCCCAGACAGCGCTGAGAACTGGAAACTGCACCATAAGACATTGCAAATGTATACTGCATGCAGGCAAAAATAGGAAAACAGCACCGGAGAAGGGAACCCAAGAGCTCCCAGTGTTTAAAGACTGGCTGGGACCTTACATCATACGAGATCGCCAGTTGCCAAACTACTCGTGCAGTGGGATAACAATGTCATCTTGGTACAAGGAGAGTTTCAGTGCTCTAATCCTTTCAATACAACCATCAATTTCTGTTCTCACACATACATGCGGTCCTATTCTTGATCAAATTTTGATTTCTGATTTGAGATACGATACTCTTACAATACCGCCTATTTCATGGTCTGATCATTACATCAATGTGTTTAATCTGTGTCTTACAAATGCTTCCTCTTGGATAACTGGCAAGGGAATTCACTTCTAGAGCCATCTCTGGTCTAGTCGACTCCACATTTTTAAATCTGTGTGAAAGGCTGAAGAAAGTAAGTTAGATTTTTACCTCAGCTGATCATTTAGCTAGCTCTTTTGTTGATATTTTAGTTAATATTAAGCAAAAGGTAGTTTCATATAAGACCATAGGGAGTCAGTACAATCATCCAAGAGTCCCTTGGTTTGATTCTGCTCTTCTGTGTATCAAACGTTCAATTTGCCAGGCTGAGATAATGGTGGAAAACTCCATGGGGGAGGCAGGAGGGTTTTGTGAGGACTGACAGCCTGCTGCTGCAACATCTGTGGACCCTTGTTGCTGTGGTGAGATTGGCTCAGCCTACAGAGTAGTCCCCGTAGATCCTCACCAACAGCTGGTGGAACTATGCAGAAGAGAGACTGAATAGGAGCTTCACCTATACCATTGCCTTTCCCCTTTGGTCGAGTCCTGGGGGCTAGCAGGTCTTAGGTGAGAGTCTCTGGCAATGGAATAGGCATTGATCCCAGGCTAGGGTCAGAAGCAGGCAGCAAGCAAGAATGGTCAGTCTCCAGGCGCAAGGGTCAAAGGCAGATAGCAAACAAGAATGGTCAATGTCCAGGTAACGGTCAGATCCAGAAATCAGTCCAAGGGAAGGCTAAGGGGGTTAAGGCAAGTGGGAGAGAGGAGACAAGCTAGGCTGAGCTAGGTAGACAAGGCAGTCTGGGTGGAAGAAACGAGGCAGGGCTGGGCTGGAGAGAAAAAGCAGAAGCAGGAAAAAGAATGCAGAAACCAGAAATAGCAACACACATTGCCAACAATGCAGGAGATCCCTTGCTGAGGCAAGGTAGGGATGTCAGGTGGGCCTATTTATAGGGCTGAAGTGGTGATATCATCAAGAAGTGCTGCAGCCGATTTCCTGCAGTGGACCCTTTAAAAGACATGACAGGGCCTATGGAGGGATGTTAAAGGCAGTGGTTCTGCAGCGTCCTTGCTGCGCAGCAGAGGAGGCTGACAGCATCCGCTGCAGAGAAGGGGTCGCGTGCTCCTTGCATCAGGGTGAGTGTGGCGGCTTGCATGCTGCCAAATATAACAGCACTCTCCCTTTAAGGTCTCTCCTGGGCTTTGGTTTCTGGGGGAAGTAATGGTGTCATTCCTTTACTAACAAAGGTGCATGGAGATTAATCGCTGGTTCATAGGAATTCTCTTCTGAACCGTAATCTTTCCATGCAATGAGATATTCCAGCTTTTTGCATCATCTGCGAGAGTCCAAGATTTCCTGAACCTCATAGTGGGAGTAGTCTTCTGAAGTGATATCCACAGGTTTTGAAGGCTGTTGAGAAGGCCAAGAAAGGATCAGTGGTTTTAACAAAAAAACATGGAACATGTTATGTATCTTAATGTGGTCTGAAACCCGAGTCAATATATTAAAGGTCCCATTTGACACAAGACTGGAAAAGGACCTATAAATCTAGGCACCAAACGAAGGGAAAGAATTTAGAGATGCAGATTCTGCGAGCTTAATCACACTAAGTCTCCAACCTGAAATTGTGGGGCTGGTCTATGTTTCTTAGCATGTTTCTTAGCTTGGATTGCTTCCTTGGAAATCAACCGGTTGGTTTGTAGTCAAAGATCCTGGAGTCTTGGGCCATGAGGTGGGCTGCTGGACAAGTCATAGAGAGACACAACAGTAGCAGAAACCGTGGGTGGTTGCCGTAAACAACATAAAACGGGGAAGTGCCAGTGGCACTACTGACATGATTACTGTGTGAAAATTCAGCCCAGGGTAGAAGAATGGATCAATCATCTTGTCTCTCATTGACAGACGGAGGAAGGTCTTGAGGAACTGATTAATTCTCTCTCTTTGGCTATTCCCTTGTGGATGGTAGGCTGTGGTGAATTCCAGGGCGATGCCAAATTTTTTACTAAGACCGTTCCAATAGCAGGCCATGAACTGGATGATTCTATCAGACAGGATATTCGAGGGTAGTCCATGTAAATTGAAGACATGGTGGATCAAGAGATGGGCTAATTCAGGAGCAGAAAGCAAGCCCAGGAGAGGAGCAAAATGTGCCATCTTGGTGAATTTAACCACCATGACCCATTTTGTGGTGGAGCCGTGTGAGAGGTCCATGATAAAATCTGTGGACAGGTGGATCCAGGGTTCCTTGGGGGTTGGAAATGGCTTTAACAGCCCCCAGGGTTGGGCATGAGCAGGCTTATGGTGTACACAGACAGAGCAGGATTCCACTTAGTTTTTCACGTCTGTTTTTACCTGTGGCCACCAGTAGTGGTGTTGAAGAAGTTCAAGGGTATGAGCTACTCCAGGATGCCTTGTCAGTTGAGAGTCATAAGCCCATTTTACCACTTTTTTCTGCAGATGCTTAGGTACTACCATCTTCCCAGGAGGGACTGCTGTAGCAGCAGTGACAAAGACTTTTGCAGGGTAAATGATGTCTTTGTTATGTTTTCTATTTGAAAGAAGTGGGAGAGAGCATCCACTCTCTGATTCTTGGCTGCTGGATGATAGTGGAGCTCAGAATCTAACCAACTGAAGAAGAGGGACCACTGGGCATGTCTGGGCATAAGCTGTTGTGCCTGTTGAAGGTATTCCAGGTTCTTGTGGTCCGGTGTTTGGCCCCCTCTCAGAGGTTCCACCATTCTTCTAGTGCTAATTTCCCCACGAGGAGTTTGTGGTCCCCAATCATGTAAGCCCTGTCTGCTGGAGAGAACTTTCTGGAGAAGAAGGATCATGACAGGAGGCTCCCTTGGTGCTGTGTTGACTGAGGACAGCCCCTTCCCTAAGGGTAGAGGCATCTACCTCTGGGATGATAGGGCGATCAGGATTTGGGTGCCAAAGGCAAGGTACTTGGGAGAAGGCTTGATTGAGAGCCTGGAAAGTGTCAGTGACTTCTGTGGACCAATATCCACTATCTGCACCCTTTTAAAAGGCTTCTTTGTGGCATCCCTTTTGTTGTTTCCCTTCGGTTCTACTGGATCGCCTACCTTGCTGTTTTTTGGGTCCATCCCTTCCTGGTCAAGACAGTGAGCAGTGTTGTAAGGGTTGAATATTCAGGCGATAGTGGTTAGAGAATCCTAGAAACATTGTAACAACTGAAGGCCGACTGGCTGGGGCCAGTCTAGGATGGCCTTCTGCTTTGATGGATCCATATGGAAGTCAGTTTGAGAAATGATACAGCCCAAGAAGAAAAGCTGTTCTTGCTCAAAGAAACATTTCTCAAGTTCAGTGTACAGGTGATGGTCCCATAGCCGTTGTAGCACCTGTTTAACATGCTCTTAGTGCAGAGTTAGAGATTGAGAGTAGATGAGTATATCATCAAGGTAGACCACTAAGTGGGCATACAGGAGATCTCAGAAAATTTCATTTACCATGTTTTGAAATACTGCTATGGCACTGCAGAGTCCAAAGGGCATGACGAGATATTCATAATGCCTGTCTTGAGTATTGAACAAGATTTTTCACTCGTCTCCCTCCCTGATGTGAATGAGATTGTATGCACCCCATAGATCTAACTTGTTGAAGACCTTGGCTCCTTTCAGGTGATCATAAAGCTCTGAGATGAGAGGTAGTGGTCATTGATTCTTTTTTGTCATTGCATTGAGGCCCCTATAATCAATACAGGAGCTGAGGGTGCCGTCTTTCTTGCCCACAAAGAAAAACCTACTCAGGCGGGAGAAGAGGGTGGCTGAATGAAGCCCTTTGTCAAGTTCTCCTTGATTTACTGACTCATGACCTCGGTTTTGGGATTGGATAGCAGATAGACCCTCACTCTTGGGTGTGCCTTGTCTCGGAGAAGGTCAATGCCATAGTCGTAAGAGCAATTCTGGGGCAAGGTTTCAGCCTGCTGTTTAGAGAATACATTGGAGAAGTCAGTATACTGTGACAGCACCAGAATGGTGGCCGCCAGTATCAGGTGGGCTGGTGGGGAAACAAGGGTGAGATGAAGAGAAGCAGGTAGGACCCCACCATGCCAATTCCAAAGAGTTCCTTGCGACAACTGGCTGGTGCTATTGAAGCCAGGGCAGAACCAGGATGACTGGATTCACAGCTCGAGGAATCACGTGAAAGGAGATGGTTTCCTTGTGCAGAAGACTGGTTTGAAGAGTGAGTGGCACTATTATTTTTGTGAGGTGGCCTGAAAGAGGATTCCCCATAGACAGAGAGGAGATGGTTACTGGATGTTCCAGGATGATGGTAGGGATCTGAGGCTGAGGGACCATGGCTTGATCAATGAAGTTCTTGCCTGCATCTGAATCTAGAAAGGCCTCTATTAAACTGACTATGATCTGTGGAAATGCAAACCAAACCACGGTAAACCTAGAAGATGTGGTAGACTTGATTGACAAACTGAAGAGTAGTAAATCTCCTGGACCAGATGGTATACACCCCAGGGTTCTAAAGGAACTAAAAAATGAAATTTCAGATCTATTAGTAAAAATTTGTAACATATCATTAAAATCATCCATTGTACCTGAAGACTGGAGGGTAGCTAATGTAACCCCAATATTTAAAAAGGGCTCCAGAGGTGATCCGGGAAACTACAGACCAGTTAGCCTGACTTCAGTGCCAGGAAAAACAGTGGAAAGTGTTCTAAAGATCAAAATCACAGAACGTATAGAAAGACATGGTTTAATGGAACAAAGTCAGCATGGCTTTACCCAAGGCAAGTCTTGCCTCACAAATCTGCTTCACGTTTTTGAAGGGGTTAATAAACATGTGGATAAAGGTGAACCAGTAGATGTAGTGTATTTGGATTTTCAGAAGGCATTTGACAAAGTTCCTCATGAGAGGCTTATAGGAAAAGTAAAAAGTCATGGGATAGGTGGCGATGTCCTTTCATTGATTATAAACTGCTTAAAAGACAGAATGTTGGGAATTATTAGAAAGGGAATGGTGAATAAAACAGAAAATGTCATAAAGCCTCTATCGCTCCAAGCTGAGACCGCACCTTGAATACTGTGTACAATTCTGGTCACCGCATCTCAAAAAAGATATAGTTGCGATGGAGAAGGTACAGAAAAGGGCGACCAAAATGATAAAAGGGATGGAACAGCTCCCCTATGAGGAAAGACTAAAAAGGTTAGGACTGTTCAGCTTGGAGAAGAGATGGCTGAGGGGGGATATGATAGAGGTGTTTAAAATCATGAGAGGTCTAGAATGGGTAAATGTGAATCGGTTATTTACTCATTCGGATAATAGAAGGACTAGGTGGCACTCCATGAAGTTAGCATGTGGCACATTTAAAACTAATTGGAGATAGCACAATTAAACTCTGGAATTTGTTGCCAGGGTATGTGGGTAGTGCAGTTAGTGTAGCTGGGTTTAAAAAAGGATTGGAGAAGTTCTTGGTGAAGACCATTACCTGCTATTAATCAAGTTGAATTGGAAAATAGCCACTGCTATTATTAGCAACAATAACATGGAATAGACTTAGTTTTTGGGTACTTGCCAGGTTCTTATGGCCTGGCTTGGCCATTTTTGGAAACAGGATGTTGGGCTTGATGGACCCTTGGTCTGACCCAGTATGGCATGTTCTTATGTAAACAGGGACCAGTAGTTGTGGGGAGGAGAGTGTCCAACCTAGGGTTGCCTCCCCAGTCAACCCTAGGCATGGGAGTTTCCCAGTTTCTTGAGATTCCATGTGTCCCTGGCCTGCACAGTATAAGCATAGACCCAACTGCCTTCTTTGGAGCTTCTCTTCAGGAGGGAGTTTTACTCGGCCCAGCTGCATTGGTTCCTCCGGAACCTTGGGTTCTGGGGAAGATGCATGGCAAGAGGGTGCTGAAAACAAGGAGCCAATGCTACAGGACACTGGATAACCCTATTTTCTTAAGCCCTTTCTTGAAAACAGCAATCAAGGCATCTAACAATGTGGGAATGTCTCGGCCAGCCAACTCAACTTTTATTTTGCCCAAAAGGCCTTGCCAAAATATATGGTAAGACTATCTTCCCACCAGTGTAGTTCAGAGGCAATGGTGCGCATACCTGGGAACTCTAAGGATTTGACCTGAGACTCAGCGTTAGAGACCTGCCTCCGGTTCTCCAGGAGAGCACCCGGGATCCCCCAGGGTCCTAGAAATCTCCAAGTCTGCTTAGTTGCAGCCTCTTTCCTCAGTCTATATGGAGGAGAGGGCAGGCACTAGGATGGAGTCCAAGGTAGGAGGAAGCTCTGCTGCCAATTCTCTGCCTCTGGCTGCTGATTGGTTCTAGCTATCACAGTAAACCAATCAGCAGTGAGAGGTGGGGAAGTACTGCTAGTCCTGCAAGGATCAGGGTAAACAGATGGAGAGACAGCAAGGGAAACTACATGTGATGTGAGAGATTGGGGAGGGGGGAGGAGGAGAAATATGTGTTGGGGGGGCCAGAGAGAGGAGAAAACTTGAGAACCTGTGTTTGAGTATGGGTGGGGTGTTGGTGAGAGGACAGCAAGAGAGTGTGTGTGTGTGGGGGGGGGGAGCAAGAATGTGAAGGGAGCCAGAATGGGAAGTAAGGATGGGAAAAGAGAGGGGCGAACAAAAGGAGGGAAAAAATGGGGGTGGGTGGAAATGAGAAGAGATCCAGTTGAGAGAGGGAAGGAAAAGTGAGAAGTATATGTGTGGTAGATGGGGGAGAGAGAGCGGGAAGAGCAAGAGTGGGTGGAAGAGAAAGGAGAGACCAAGAGTTGGGATAGAGAGGGAAGATCAATATAAGGGAAAGAGAAAGCAATAGATAGGAGAAAGAGTTGAATTAGGGGAAGATGAGAGCAAATGGTTGGGAAGAAAAAGAGTGAGGGGAAGAAGAGAAAGGTATAAAAACCTAGAGATGGAGAAAGAGGACCCTAGATTGGAATGAATCCAGGGTGATAATACAGAAGAAAAGGTATGAGGAATGGAAGAAAGGACAGTGAAAGCAGAATAGGAAAAAAGCAGGAGAAGGGGAGAGAAAAAGAAGAAAGAGAAAGTATTAAAGTATCTGCTGCTGAAGGAAAGAGATAAAGAGAGAGAGAAAACAAAAGATAAATGGAGGACACTAAAGAGAGAAAACAAAGGAATAGAGATAAGGACAGAGAATGAGAAAAAAAATAGGCTGAGCCAGAAAATCAAGTCAGACACCAAAGGTTGGAAACTATTTTATTATCTGATAGAGATCATAAATTAAGAAGAAAGTAATTCAGGGGGGGGGGGGGAGGAAGAGAATGTGTCTACAGCCAGCCTAACCCCGACCCACACCCCCATTAATCTCAGGTTGAGCAGAAGTCATAAGTTCCCAGGTCTGATGGTGCGAAACTGTATGGCATATTCTTCAAGGGTTCTGGGGCCCTGCTGGATCCGAATTAGCTCGGCTGTCAAGGAGGACGTCTGGCCTAGTTCCTCGAAAATGAGTCCAAATTGTTGAAGGAACTCAGGGAGATTCTGGAGCAGAAGATCATAACACTCCCATAGGGAAGAGGCCCAGGCCAGTGCTGTGCTCCCCAACAGCGACAGGCTGTAGGTCTCTTGAGAGCGATCAGGAAAGAGAAACAACTGAAGCTCAAAATGCATACAGCATTGACTGATGAAGCTGAGGCATTCTTTGGGATCCCCATGATAGCGGAGTGGTGACAGAAGCTGGGGAGCAGGACTCAGCAGGAGGCAAAGCCACTGGAAGTGGAGTTGGTGCAGAAGTCAGGGCACCCATACAGAGTGTGAGTCATTCAAGCAGGGCAATCACCTGGTTAAGACCCCCCTGTTGCTCTTGGACATGTTGAACCAGGTCTGCTAGAGCCTGGAGCAAGGTCAGGTCCACTGAGTCCATGGCCTCCTCAATCTGTAAGATCTGTGGACTCTTGTTGCTGTGGTGAGATTGGGGTAGGCCTCATAGGCCCTCACCAACATCTGGTGGAGTTATGCAGAAGAGAGATGGTGAAGCTCCTATTCAAACTCCTTTCCCCTTGGGATGAGCCCTCAGGTCCCGGGCACTGGCAGGTCTTAGGTGAGAGTCTCTGTGGCAATGGTATAGGTATTGATCCAGGGCCAGGATAGGGTTAGAGGCAGGTGGCAAGCAAGAATAGTCAATTTCCAGGCAAGGGTCAGATCCAGAAGTCGGTCTGAAGGAAGGCAGGGACATGAGGCAGGCTGAGCTGGATAGACAAGGTAGACTGGGTGGAAGAGATGAAACAGGAACGCAGGAACAGCAACACACACTACACAATGATGCAGGAGACACATTGCTGAGGCAAGGTAGGGATGTCAGGAGGGCCCTTTCATAGGGTTGAAGCATGATGTAATCAAGAGGTGCTGCAGTCAGTTTTCCACTATGGGCCCTTTAAAAGATGTGACAGGCATGCATGCACGCACCCACGGAGGGATGCTAGAGGCAGTGGATCTGGCAGTGTCCTTGCTGCGCAAGAGAGGAGAATGAGAGTGCCACGGAGAAAGGGTCGGGTGCTCCTTGCATCGGGTGTGAGTGTGGTGCCACCAAATGTAAAAGCTGTCCATTGGAGAACCATTGTTATACATAAATAACTTTGCTTTCTCTGAGGATAAGCAGGATGTGGGGACTCCCAAGCCTTAGGCTACCTCAAACAAAAGGGAAAAGCTAAACAGTGCCAAAGGCAGTCCTGTTTTGGGTGGCATCAGGCCAAACTCACATCTGTTTTTCCTGTTTTTGTGGCAGTCTGACTAATAATGGGCACTAGGAAGGAACAAAGTTGGGTTCTACACCTCAAACAGACTCTGTAGGACAGACTTTAAAATTCAGTTTGGCATCAGGAACCCTTGCCAAATAGGGATGTGTTTGAATGTATGGAGAAAATCCCACTTTGCCACTTCAAATCAGATGCAGTCAGAGCTTCAGCACAGTGAGCTTTGTCGTGCCCCACTAGACCCCTGTCCTGGTCAAGAGAGAGGGCACAATTTTCTAATCAAGGGAAATAGAGCTCTTGGCTATGGTCATTCCAGAGTCTTTGGTGTCAAGAAGAAAGCCTAAGTAGACTGGGGCTTTAGAGCCCTCCAGATGGAAGTCTGCAAATTATTTTTATCCAAAAAGTAACCACAGATTGCCTTTACAGACTTATGCACAACATCAGTAATTAGAAATGTGCACAGAAAAGATTTACTAGGGAAAAACTTTGAAGAAGGTGGGAAAGGCATCAGGGTCTGTGGCAGACATTTCTCCCAAGGGAGCACTAGCAAAAATTTGACCTTTCAGATCAGATATATCAAGCTAACAAGAGTGCAGAGGCTAGAAAGAGCTTCTAACCACTAAGCAAGTGCCTTGCTGAGATCCCATGACACAGTGTAAGGATCAGTGGTGAACTTTGACTGGAAACCGCCTAATATAAGGCGTACAGATATGAACTTACCTTCTGCATGGTGGGAAATCCCCCAGTTTCATTCAAGTGTAATTGAACTGCTTCAGTTATCCAACTAACACGGGGAAATGCAGAAGGCAGTTTAACAGGTTTCTTGTGAAGCAGGGAAAAAGGTTCTAGGATACTTTCCTCAAGCCATACAGCAAGCTCTTGCTTTCCACACCATGGGTTTTCCTCCTGAAATCCCTTCTGGATGCCAAATGAATAGGAGATAGATTACTAGCAGATTCTAGGGCTGTGGGGCTATGTCTCCAGCCTCTGGGCTGAGAGACCCCGAACCCAATCCTAGGGTAGCATAGCAGCCCCCAACCCATACAGATCAATGTTGTGGAATTCCCCAGCATGATGAGATCCTTGACAAACTTTCACTGAGGGAGCTTCCAGTTAATCCGTTTCAGCCTACAGGGCGCTATGAGGAAACTAGCTGCGTAGATTCTTCTCAGTTTACATAGGGTCTTGTAAACCAAGCAATTTGAAGAGAAATGTATCAAAACCCCAGATTCTAGACTAGGGTAAGGGTACTAAAACACAAATCCAGGGACCTCTATGTTAAAAGATGGAAACAACAATGCTACAGGATTTGCACCTGTGGAAATCTAGATTTTATCCCTAACCAGCGTCCATTGAGGGTTACAGACTTGGATTCAGTCTGACCATCAGGTCAGACTCCTCATCCACTTTGCATAGAGTTTTGAGTTCTATTGCTGAAAAGGCCTAATTTTTCAACCTACAGTAAAGTCTCCTGCTCCGTGAGCTGGAATTAATGTCTGTTTAATCAAGAACAATTTCTCGCCAAATTAATCTTCAAAGACTAGGTTTACACTTACTGTCCACTGAAGGAGGACAAGGAAAATTCCTAAGCAACCCCAAGAACTTGGGTGCAGAGCCCCTTATGAGAGCTCCCAAATCAAGTTTGGTCACATCCATAGCCAGGACAAGTTGTACTAGACAACTATGGAATAAAACAGCCACTGGAACAGAGTGTCTCTCATGGTTGAGCACTGCAGATGTTGCCCGAGACACAGAGTAGATAGAACTGTCCACACTTTAGGGAACAGTGTACAATTTGAGCATGATGATGACCAATCTTGAATAAATGTCAAGTGACATGTTTATACTCTCCGCAGCAGGAATTCAACATATCCCCTTATGTTAGGAGAACGATCCTTCCAGTTTCTAGGGAGCGGATTCATAGTAAAGGAAGCCCACTAACAGTGTGTACTCTTCATCTGTGGCAACACTCCATATGTCTTGCAACGTTCAGCATGAGCACCTGCGGAAACTACCTGTGCAAATTTCCTCTGTACTGATTGGCAACTGCTTGTAGGCACTTCTCCAAGTGGTATCATAATAGTAAGGAATGTCTGGATGTTGGTGCCAGGCTTATCTCTTTCACTGAATCCAGCAAAGGACACTATCCCAAAAGGACAAAAGATTCAGTTAGAAAACAGCTACTCAGAAGTAGCTTCCCCAGGACAAGGAAGTACAAAAACATCCTCTTCTCTGAGAAAGGGAAAGGTGCTGAGCAAAAAACTGTCCTCAATGTAAGTTGGCCCAGGCCCCATGGTCCTTTTATAGGGGACGGATGGACATTCCCCAATACTGAAAAACTGCAAAAGCCTTTTTCAGAGAGCGATTTAGAGGAGTATTAAACAGGAGTTACCCTCCTCTTGATAACTTGAGTATCTTGGAAACTCAGGTTTTAGCTAAAATTCTCATTCCTTCTCAACCAAGAGGTATCACAGTGGTCCTGTAAAACTAAGCCAGGTCCTGGCTGGGCTATGCTGTAGTTTGCAGGCCATCCAGTAGAGTGATTATAGGAAAACTCTCAGCTGTGGCTAGTAAGGCTGCAGTGGCCATATATCGGGCATGCAGTGACCTTATCACTGTCACCTCTGCCTTTACCAGTATCGGGAATGAAAAATGTTAGGGGTCTAACGGACCCCAGTTCCATATCCAGAGGTTTGGAAGGAGCTGCTCCAACAACATCCTGGCTTTGAACGTAGGATGTGTTAGTCCCTGGCAAGAGAGGTTTCACTTCAGAGAGCTTGGAACAATATATCTTCTGGGTGCTACTCAGTAAAGGTAATCCAGGTTAGCTGTTGGAGAAGGGATCTGTGGGAAACCGAGTGGTGTTTCCGAGGCTGGAGGCACAAAGCCACACGGTCTACAGCCTTTTCAAATGCAATTTTCACTTTATTAAACACAGACTTTTAACAGTGGAATACCTATCTCAGCAACATTTAAGTTACACACACAAGATTTATAGAAGGCTCTCCTCTAGACAATGTACATACACTCCCTCTGGTTTGGTCAGGATAATTTTACAGGAGCTACCTCTCCTGGAGATGTGAGGCTTACACTGTTATGCTCCCTAGCTGGTCCTGCCCTCAGGCCTTTCCCTGTCACCAGCAGGGTTCCACCCACAGAGCTCTCTCCTGCGGGATTTAAGGTGTACTAGGCCTCTAGCCTGGTCCTGCACATACAAGGGGGAAAACTGGGATCATTCTGCTACATAACTCCCTTCAGTTTGGACCCATTGGTCCGAGCATCACTACTTCCCCCTGAATTCCATCGAGGGAAGTCCCACACACCCCACTCTCCTTCATCTGGCCTCCCACCAGCAAGATTTGGGATTGGGGCTCTAGGGTCAGACTCACTCCCACACCTTAGGGTCACCCCAGCAACATTATTAGTACCCCCCACTGCAACCCTCACCCAGGGCCAGCGCAAGGGGATTGGGAGCCCTAGGCACCTTCAGCCTTGCGCCACCCCCAGTCGCAGCCCCATCTCCAAGGGCAGGGACCACATGCTGCCACTCCCCCAACCTCCCCCCCACCCCAAAAAAAAACCTCATAAAACACTTGGTCCAGCGGGGAGCCCGGGAGCAATCTGCTGCTCCCAGATCATCAGCTGCCACTAACCAAAATGGCGCCGGTGGCCTTCAGCCCCTACCATGTGACAGGGGCTACCGGTGCCATTGGTTGGCCCCTGTCACATGGTAGGAGCTAAAGGCCACCGGTGCCATTTTGGTTAGTGGCAGCCGAGGCCCCGGGAGCAACAGATTGCTCCTGGGCCCCTCCGCTGGACCACCAGGGTGGCATCGGGAGGGTGGCATTGGGGGGGGGGGGGGGGAGGCGGGGGCTGGACAGAATTTTGAAGGGGCACATTTTGACCTTTCAAAACCTTTTTGACCTTTCAAAACTCTACCGCCTGAAGTGGCTGCGAGTGGTGGTGCCCCCTAAATCTCGGCACCCTAGGCACAGGTCTAGCTCACCTAGTGGTTCTGCTGGCCCTGCCCTCACCCAGTGTACACCCACAGTCCTTTATCTGAATCCATCTGTAGCTCTGCGTTCCACACCCACTCTTGCGAGACTCCTTGGACTGGCTGTGGGACCTGTTTTATGAATGACACCTTGTACATCATAGAAACATAGAAATGACGGCAGAAGAAGACCAAACGGCCCATCCAGTCTGCCCAGCAAGCTTCACACATTTTTTCTCTCATACTTATCTGTTTCTTTTAGCTCTTGGTTCTATTTCCCTTCCTCCCCCACCATTAATGTAGAGAGCAGTGATGGAGCTGCATCCAAGTGAAATATCTAGCTTGATTAGTTAGGGGGTAGTAGGGGTAGTAACCGCCGCAATAAGCAAGCTACACCCATGCTTATTTGTTTTAACCCAGACTATGTTATACAGCCCTTATTGGTTGTTTTTCTTCTCCCCTGCCGTTGAAGCAGAGAGCTATGCTGGATATGCGTGAAGTATCAGTTTTTTCTTCTCCCCTGCCGTTGAAGCAGAGAGCTATGTTGGATATGCATCGAAAGTGAAGTATCAGGCACATTTGGTTTGGGGTAGTAACCGCCGTAACAAGCCAGCTACTCCCCGCTTTGTGAGTGTGAATCCTTTTTTCTTCTCCCCTGCCGTTGAAGCTATGCTGGATATGCGTGAAGTATCAGTTTTTCTTTTCCCCTGCCGTTGAAGCAGAGAGCTATGCTGGATATGCGTGAAGTATCAGTTTTTCTTCTCCCCTGCCGTTGGAGCAGAGAGCTATGCTGGATGTGCATCGAAAGTGAAGTATCAGGCTTATTTGGTTTGGGGTAGTAACCACCGTAACAAGCCAGCTACTCCCGGCTTTGTGAGTGCAAATCCATTTTTTCCACATTTCCTCTTGCTGTTGAAGCTTAGAGTGATGTTGGAGTCACAGTAACCATGTGTATGTTTATTGAATAAGGGTATTGTGTCCAGGCAGTAGCCATCATTCTGGCGAGTCACCCACTCTTCATTGGCGGCCTCTTGACTTTATGGATCCACAGTGTTTATCCCACGCCCCTTTGAAGTCCTTCACAGTTCTGGTCTTCACCACTTCCTCCGGAAGGGCATTCCAGGCATCCACCACCCTCTCCGTGAAGAAATACTTCCTGACATTGGTTCTGAATCTTCCTCCCTGGAGGAAGGCCTTTTAGAGATAGGCGATTCACAAATTCTGAATAAATGTAAATGCAATGAGTACTCTTCATTCATCTCTGCAGTGACTTGTGCTTCTCTGCACAGTCACGATCAGCACCCTCTGGGGATTTCACCATGGCTCTCGCTGACTCATCAGTGCTATGCATTGGCTCCTTTGTAGCCCCTCTCGCTGAGGTCTCTACACTTCCATTCTCCAGACTCTCTGTGGCCCCTCCTTCTGGGCGCTGGATGGTAGCACCTCCATCTGGCTTCTCTGTATTCCCTCTCACCAGGGACTCTTTCTTGTGACAGATGGATGCTACAGATGGATTCAGATAAAGGACTGTGGGTGTACACTGGGTGAGGGCAGGGCCGGCAGAACCACTAGGTGAGCTAGACCTGTGCCTAGGGCGCCGATATTTAGGGGGCACCACCACTTCTGCAGCCTTTTTAACTGGCCCCTTGGCAGCACCGCTTTCAGGCTCCTTGATACTGCCTCTCGCAAGTCACTTGGTACTTGAAATATAGACTGCCCCCTTCTGGGCAGTCTATTTTGGGCAGTCTATATTTCAATGGCTGCCCCCTTCTGGGCAGTCTATATTGCCTTCTCCAGGGCTCTTTTCAGCATTTGGGCACCCTATGGGGGCCTTTCTTGTGACCTACTGTTGCACCAAAACTCAGGTCTCCCTGCAATGCCCCTCTCAGGCTTTTACCTGCTGCATTCTTCAAGCCTTTCAATTCTGCCTCCTCCTGGGCAGTCTGTGTTGCCCTCCCCATAGTGCTCTGGACACCTCTCGGGGGTCTCCGCAAGCCCCTTTCAATGGGCTTCTCATGGTAGCTGTTTCTTGGCTTCCGGCATTGTCTCCAACTGCAGTAGTGTTCCTCGGTTCCTCAAGGGCACATTGCCACATTTCACTTAGCAATTGGTCCATCTCTGCAGCCAGCGCCTGTATTTCCGTTACTGTCTGTAGCCACTTCTCTTTCTGGGCATCTGAGAGTGGCTTTGCTGGCCCCACTGACCTGGCTGGCCTTTCCATCTGCCACACCTCCAGGCTCAGATTCTCCCTGTCCGTTGGGACTTGAGAATGAGGAACTCCCAGTACACAGAAGTATTTGCCTACTCTTCTTTTAAGTACCCTGGCTTCTTTTTCTTCTTCTACCTGCACTGCAGTACATCCACTGGATCTAGACCAGGTTTTCAATAGTACTATCCAGGCCTTTAGGCTCTCTGGTTTCTGCACTTGCTAGCAGTTTCAGTTTCACTCTGGGCCAGACCCTGCTCCAGCCACAGACCACAACTGTTTTTTTTCTTTTTTATTTCTTTATTTCTTTTTTATTTTTTTTTCTTTAAAAGGAAAAGTGTAAAAAAAATAAAACCTCTGCATCACCGACACTGGCTGTACTGAATATAAGAGTCTAACTCCAGCCGGGGCTTCTCCCTTTAGTCTGTAAAGAAAACCCTATGCTGCCTGCAGGCCCCACAAACCACTATTAGTTTAAAGGAGGTTTTCAGTTATTTTTTCTGTGCTCTTCTATGAGTTCACAAGCCTCTACCTTCCAGTGCTCTTATAGATAGTTTAAGTGCACTGCTTTTCCTCTGTCCTAGCCCCTTTCCTTAGGCAAGGCTTAACAAACTATCAGGCCGATACAGTAAGGTGCGGTAGAAAGAGGTGCGTTAGTGCCGGGCGCACCCTTGTTTGCCGCACGCACAGTCTGGATCACATACCGCTCAATACTGTATTTAAATGGCATGCAAATGCAAGCCGCGTCCATGAAGCGCAATCCATTTTTCTGTATAGGCGCTATACAGCGCCTATACAGTATCCTGGGTGCGCTGGTACCTGTCATTTCAAATGTCATTTGAAATGACAGGTACCAGGAAGTGGATCCCAACTTTAAGCAAAAGAAAACCTAAAAACCTAAAATCCAACACGCCGGGAAAGCCACTCTTCAGATCGCGACTAATCCCATCCCCCAGCCCTCGCTCACCTGCCCTGGCCGCGTCCATGGGTGCCGGTCTCCGGGGCAGCCCCAGTCCTCTCTCCCATCCTCCCGGGGGCAGCCGGCGGCGAGAGCAGCCTGGGGCGGATCGCGAGGCAGCTTCCAGCAGCCCTCCCCGGCGATGGTGAATGGGCGCACGCCGTGACCTCTGATGTCCACCCGGGCGCTCAGGTCACGGTGTGCGTGCGTTCATGCACCTTCGCTGCCATGAGCGCATGCCGTGACCTCTGACGTTCAGCCGGGCACTCAGGTCACTGAGTGCGTTCATGCACCTTCGCCGCCGGGGGCTGCTGGAAGCCGCCTTGCGATCCGCCCCAGGCTGCTCTCGCCGCCGTCTGCCCTCGGGAGGATGGGAGAGAGGACTGGGGCTGCCCCGGAGACCGGCACCCATGGACGCGGCCAGGGCAGGTGAGCGGGGGCTGGGGGATGGGATTAGTCGCGATCTGAAGAGTGGCTTTCCCGGCATGTTGGATTTTAGGTTGGGCAGGCAAGAGTTTAGATTATGCTTGGAAACAACAGGTCCGTCCTTCCTGCTCCAGAGCTGTCAGCGTGCCCGCACGGGAGACCGGCACCATGGATGCGACCAGGGCAGGTGAGCGGGGGCTGGGGGAAAGTTTGCCCGATCCTGGCTCTTGTCCCGGGGGGTGAGGGGGTCGTTTGCCCATGAAATTTCATCTCTCTGACCTGACGCTCTACCCTAACGCAGGGGTAAGGGTAGGCGGTAAGTTAGCAGGTTAAACATGCGGCAAAACTGCAGGTTAAAAAAGCGATAATCGGGGCGCACGTTACTGTATGGGAGGGAATAGCTTATCCGATTGTTTACATCTCATATACATGCCGCGGGCGGAAAGGGTTTCCCGTTGATTTAAAGAAGCAGTAAGGATGGGTTAAAAGGGATAGTGAATCGCGGGTTGGACTAACGCGGCCAAATTGTGAGTAGAAAGCGGGTTAGAAGCAGGGTAACCGCGGCCGCACTTTACTGTATCGGCCTGTTTCTTTGTGCAGTCTGCCTTAATTCAGTGTGCTCCCTGAGCCACACCCTTTTCTCTGCAGCATTGCTTTGCCTCCAACTTCTTTGGCAGGCCACATAACAAACTCCACCATCCTCTATTGTAGAGTTGGGGTGTTCCTCTGTGCCTAGCATAGAGAAAGCAAAATTGCTTACCTTGTAATAGGTGTTATCCCAGGACAGCAGGATGTAGTCCTCACATATGGGTGACATCAGTAATGGAGCCCTATGTACGGAAAACTTCTTTAAAAGTTTCTATGGAACTTTTGACTGGCACCAGAGTGCCTACTGAGCATGCCCAGCATGCCATGATATTCCCTGCCACAAGGGTCTCCCTTCAGTCTTCTTTTTTCCGCGAAGCAGTTAGCCTCGCGGTCTCTAGGAGTCCTGTGGAATTCTCCACAACTTTAACTTAAAGAAAAGTTAGAAAACTTCAAGCCGCAAAGGGTCTCCCCTTAGTAAACACCAATTGCGGTAAGTTTTCGATTTTCGCGGTTCCGTTCCGTTTTTTCCAAATTTTTTGTCCTGAGTCATTGGCCGTCGACGGCTGTCCGGCCCCAAAAATGGCTTCAGGCTTCAAAAAATGTCCCAAATGCGCCAGGAACATGTCCATTACGGACCCTCACCAGGACTGTGTCCTCTGTCTCTGTGAAGGGCATGATGTTAAAACTTGTCCCTTGTGTGCCACAATGACATCAAAGGGCCGTCGTCTACGACTAGAAAAAATGGAGCAATTGTTTAAAATACAGCTAGTTTCAGCTCCATCCACCTCAACTCAATCGTCTCCGGCTGGATCGATTCGAAAAGTCGTATTCAAAAAGCGTCTACCAGGTGAGTCGGGAGACGCTCCCTTTTCCTCCCCCTCACCATCGTCCAGGGCGTCGACATCGGGCAGTGAAAAAGCCCGCGAAAAAGAGAAGCATCGCCATCGGCACCGTAGGCCTCATACGGTATCTGCGACCTCGATACCCGGCGAGCCATCGAGAGAGGGCGGTACACCGACTAAGAAACCTCGGCTCCAGGATCAGGCTTCAGAGTCATCGAAAGGGCGATCCCCACCGGTTCCGGCACAGGGAACCGTGCCTCCTCAGGGCTCTTAGGAGGTACCGGCATCGCCGTCACCGCCTCCCCCCATGGGTGCTCTGTTCTCACCATCCATGCGGGCGGAACTTGATGTGTATATACATCAAGCAGTCAGAGATGCTTTCATCGAGGCGATGCCACAACCTCAGCCGTCTACGCCAGCGATGCCCTCGACTCCGATCCCGATGACATCGCCGGTTCCAACACTGGTGCCCTCGATGCCGATTCCAGCAATATCATCACCACAACCATCGATGCCGTCGATGCCGATGCCGCTGGTTCCGGCGTCTGTGCCACCGATGCCGTCGATTCCTATTCGGCCACCGGCACCGATGCCACCATCGATGACAGTTCAAGAATCCTCCATTTTTCAACCATTAATGGATAAATTGGATTCCCTAATTCAGGCTTTTTCTACTTCACCTCAGGATTTCGATTCAGATCCACATCAAGAACCACTGCCTGGTCCATCAGGAGTTATTCCGCCTGTCAGACCACGTACACCAATGTCTGAGGTCCCCTTTAAGCCACTTAGACCATCTGGACATCCACTAGATACTGGTACTGACTCAGAGAATGATCTATCATCTGAAGAAGATATCCTATCTGAACCTTCACCACCAGAGGACAGAAGGAAATCACCACCAGAAGATCTTTCCTTCTCTAATTTCATAAAGGAGATGTCGGACACTATCCCATTCTCTCTCCTCTCGGAAATAGACACTAGGCAAAAGACCTTGGAGGTCCTTCAGTTCGTAGATCCTCCTAAAGAAATATTAGCTATTCCAGTGCACGAGGTCCTGCAAGAGCTAATGTACCGGATGTGGGAGCACCCTGGCTCTGTGGCAGCAGTTAATAAACGAGCTGATGCCACATATCTCGTACAACCCATTCCAGGGTTTCAAAAGTCTCAGTTGCCACACCAATCTGTAGTGGTTGAATCAGCCCAGAAAAAGGCTAAGAGGCTGAAACAACATGCTTCCACACCTCCAGGTAAAGACAGTCGTTTCCTAGACAGTTTAGGAAGGAAGATCTTCCAAGGAGCAATGCTGGTCTCACGGATAAACTCATACCAATTATTCATGAACCAGTATCAGCGTGACCTGTGGAAACAGGTTGAAACTCTTTCCCAACACTTACCAGACCAGTTTCAAGAGGGTTTCCGCCGCCTCGTGCATAAGGGCCTAGAAGCAGGCAAGCACGAGGTGAGAGCCACTTACGATTCCTTCGAAACAGCCTCCCGTTTATCGGCCTCAGGTATAACAGCTCGAAGATGGGCCTGGTTAAAATCTTCTGAACTCAGACCAGAAGTACAAGAAAGGTTGGCAGACCTACCTTGTCTAGGTGAAAACCTTTTTGGAGACAAGGTCAAAGAGGCAGTGGCAACCATAAAGGACCACACGTAAACCCTGAAACAGTTGTCTCAACTTCCTCAAGAGACACACCAACCTTCTAGGAGACCTCCTAGAAGAGAAGTCAGGAAACTGTATTATCGCCCTTGACGATATTATCCTCCTGCTACCAGAGCCAGACAGCAACGCCCTACACAGCGTTCCCAAACTCGACAGAGGCCTGCTAGGCCCCAGCCGCCTGCGCCTACTGCATCCACATCAGGCTTTTGAAAACCAGCCAGAGAGCAGAAACCATTCTCAAAATCCTCTTCCACACTTACCGGTGGGAGGTCGAATAGCTTATTACCATCAAACTTGGACCTCCATCACAACAGACCAATGGGTACTCTCAATTACAGCTCAAGGGTACCGCTTGGATTTCCTCACTGTACCAAACGAAAATCCTCCTCTTTCATCTTGGACAGTGTCTCATCACTCCACAATTCTACAAGCAGAATTATCCACCCTTCTGAATGCCAGGGCCATAGAACAAGTTCCCAGGCCTCAGGGGGGCAGAGGATTCTACTCCCGATATTTCCTCATTCCAAAGAAAACTGGGGGCCTACGTCCTATCCTGGACCTCAGAAATCTCAACAAATTTCTAAAGAAAGAGAAATTCAGGATGGTATCGTTGGGCACCATGCTACCTCTTCTTCAAAAAGGGGATTGGCTCTGCTCTCTGGATCTTCAAGACGCTTACGCTCACATTCCCATCTTTCCTCCTCATCGACAGTTCCTGCGATTTCTGGTAGAAGGGCAACACTTCCAATATCGAGTACTACCATTCGGCCTAGCATCAGCACCTCGAGTATTCACAAAGTGTCTTGCAGTAGCGGTGGCACATCTTCACAAACAAAGAGTGCATGTGTTTCCTTACTTGGACGACTGGCTCATCAGGAGTCAAACACAAAGCGGAGCTCTCACTTCTCTCCAGCTCACAATAAAGTTGCTTCACTCCTTGGGATTTCTCATCAATTACGAGAAATCCCATCTCACACCATCTCACCAGATGCAGTTCATAGGTGCAGATCTCAACACCATCACAGCAAAAGCTTTTCTTCCAAGAGACCGTGCTCAAACGCTCGTTCTCCTAGCGCATTCTATTCGCAATCAGTCTCAAGTTACAGCTCATTAGTGCCTCACTCCACTCGGACACATGGCCTCAACAGTTCATGTCACTCCCATGGCCAGATTGACCATGCGACTTAATGCAATGGACACTGAAAAATCAATGGATTCAAGCCATTCAACCATTGTCCACTCCCATTCAGATAACACAAGATCTGAAATCTTCCCTTCTCTGGTGGACATCAACGATCAACTTGCTCAAGGGCCTACCTTTCCAGCAACCAGTTCCACAAGTGACTATAACTACAGATGCATCCACCTTAGGTTGGGGAGCGCACATTGGTCATCTAAAGACGCAGGGCACGTGGACAAAACAAGAAGCCTCCTTTCAAATAAACTTTCTGGAGCTTCGAGCTATACGCTATGCACTACATGCGTTCAAGGACTGCCTTTCACACAAGACTGTTCTGATCCAAACGGACAACACAGTAGCCATGTGGTACATCAACAAACAAGGGGGAACAGGTTCCTATCTCCTTTGTCAAGAAGCAGCTCAAATTTGGGACTGGGCCCTAGCACACTCAATTCTTCTACGGGCCACCTACCTAGCAGGCATCCACAACACAGTAGCGGATCGCCTCAGCCGTCACTTCCAACCACACGAGTGGTCTCTAGACCCAACACTAGCAACCAAGATATTTCAACGGTGGGGTCAACCAACAATAGATCTCTTTGCATCCCATCTGAACTACAAAGTGAACAATTACTGCTCTCTCCTCTGGCAGCAGAACAGCCTACCAAGGGATGCTTTTGCTCGCCATTGGAACTCAGGCCTGTTATATGCGTATCCACCGATACCACTCATAACCAAAACTCTAGTGAAGTTTCAACAGGACAAGGGGACCATGATACTCATAGCCCCATACTGGCCTAGACAAGTATGGTTCCCCACACTTCTAGATCTCTCAGTCAGGGATCCCATTTGCCTGGGAGTAGCTCCCAATCTCATAACTCAGGAACAGGGTCAGCTGCGCCATCCCAACCTTCAATCCCTGTCCCTGACAGCATGGATGTTGAAAGCTTGATATTACAACCACTCAACCTTCCAACCAATATAACTCAAGTGCTGATAGCCTCACGTAAACCTTCCACTAGAAAGAATTATTCCTACAAATGGAAACGGTTTACTTTGTGGTGCACTCAGAAAGCACTAGGTCCTTTCACTTGCCCCACTACCTCACTACTAGATTACCTATACCATCTTTCAGACTCTGGTCTTAAGACTTCATCTGTAAGAGTACACTTGAGTGCAATCTCAGCTTATCATAGCAAGCTAGGAGACATACCTATCTCTACACAGCCTCTCGTCAGTAAATTCATGAGGCCTAACTCACATTAAACCACCAGTTCATTTCCCAAGCATACAATGGGACCTGAACGTAGTATTAACCAGGCTTATGCGTTCTCCATTTGAACCCATAAATACCTGTGACCTTAAATACCTTACTTGGAAAACGGTATTTCTCATAGCCATTACATCAGCTAGAAGAGTCAGCGAACTACAAGCCCTAGTCACATACGAACCTTTTACAAAGTTCCTACACGACAGGGTAGTCCTCCGAACACATCCAAAATTCCTTCCTAAGGTTGTCATGGAATTTCACTTGAACCAATCCATAGTTTTACCAACATTCTTTTCTAGGCCTCATTCCTATCAAGGTGAAAGAGCCTTGCACACTCTGGACTGTAAGCGTGCGTTATCCTTCTATTTAAACCGCACAACAGCCCAAAGAAAATCCAGTCAGCTGTTTGTATCCTATGATCCAAACAAACCAGGTAAAGCAGTGGGTAAGCATACTCTGTCAAACTGGCTAGCAGATTGCATACAGTTTTGTTATGAAAAAGCAGGCCTTACTCTTCAAGGGCGAGTAAAAGCACACTCAGTCAGAGCAATGTCAACTTCAGTAGCACACCTTCGCTCTGTACCTATTCTGGACATTTGTAAAGCAGCAACATGGAGTTCTCTTCACACCTTTGCAGCTCACTATTGTTTAGACAAAGAAGGAAGACAAGATTCAGCCTATGGACAATCTGTCTTAAAGAACTTGTTTCTAGTGTAATCCCAACTCCTTCTACATCCAACCTGCTGTGATCTTCGGCTGATTCATCTCAACAACAATACTTCACTGTTGCTTCACTACAAAATGACTCAGCCTCTTGCTTGCTAATCACCCATATGTGAGGACTAGCATCCTGCTTGTCCTGGGATAAAGCAAAATTGCTTACCTTGTAATAGGTGTTATCCCAGGACAGCAGGATGTAGTCCTCACGAAACCCACCCGCCACCCTGCGGAGTTGGGTCCGATACGTTTTATTATTTTATTTTTGGCTAATGCTAATTGCTACAAAACAAGACTGAAGGGAGACCCTTGTGGCAGGGAATATCATGGCATGCTGGGCATGCTCAGTAGGAAACTTTTAAAGAAGTTTTCCGTACATAGGGCTCCATTACTGATGTCACCCATATGTGAGGACTAGCATCCTGCTTGTCCTGGGATAAAAAAAAATCCCCAACCTGACACCATATGTGGAAAACCGAACAGTGTTTCTCAGGCTGGAGGCACAAAGCCACACAGACTCCAGCCTTTTCAAATGTAATTTTCATTTTATTTAACACAGCACTTGGACAATATTTCTGTCCCTGCAAAGGAGGTGAATCAGGGCTCTTATTCATAGCTCTACTCCTCCAATAACCCATCTATGAGGGAATGTACAGGAAACTCCCTCAAGAGACCAGGTCTCCCTTAAGAGACCAGCAACAGCTATCTGGTCTGGTCATCCTTAAAAGATCAGCCCCTCAAGGGATTTATGGAGAAGGGAGGCTCCCCTCACCATACTATAAGTAATTGGGGCCAAGAAGGGTTAAGGAGGCCAAAAGGAATAGGCAGGAATCCAGAGCACCGCCAGATGATTTATGTTTGATATTTTTGGAACTGCAAGGAAGTACTGCTGAGGTAAGCAGCCTTTTGGAAACTGTTTATTTTCTGTTTTTGTTAATAAAAGTATATATAAGGAAGCAGCCAGAGTCTGCCTTCTTTATCCTACTGGTTGTTTCCCAAGCCATGACTGCCCAAGTTACCACATATGGTGGCAGCAGTGGGATATTATTGCCTAAACGTAAAGCACAGGCAGAGCTCACAGCCACAGCAGGAACCCCCCCAACAGAATCTTTTTTTTTTTCCTATTCATCCAGCCTAAGTTACAGCAGGCCAAGGGGGCTACCCTACCTGTGCAGTCAGGATTCAAGCAGTAAGGCTGGACAAGCCAGCAGATTATTTTGTTTGTGAGGGAGAGAGAATGGAAGCTGCCTCGGTGGTGTGTGTGAGAGACAGAAAATGGGAGCCTCCTTGGGTTGTGTATATATGTGGGAGAGAATGGGGCTGCAAGTGTATCTCAGCTTGTCAGCAGTCAAAATGAAGGAGGAGGTCCAGGGTTGCTGGTAGATCCCAACCAAGGAAAAGCTGGAGATGACTGGAGGGAGCATGTGTGTTTGTACATATATTTATGTGCGTGTGAGGGGGAGCGTATGTATATATGAGTATCAAATGCAGATACAGAGACAAATTCACTGACTGCCCCACCGCCTACATTTTTCATATTCTGCAATGGCAAGAATGCGCAGCACGTTATCACTTGACCTCTTCCCAGCGATAAAACCCATCAGATCCCTATTCACTAATATCCCCATGACTTCATCTAACCTCCCTGCCAGGACTTTAGCAAAAATTTTGATATCCATGTTCAATAAAGAAATTGGACGGTATGATACACACTCATCTTTGGATTCCCCTCTTTGGGAATCACCACAATCATGGCTTCATACACGCTCATCCTTCAATTTAGGGGCGATCTGGGAAATAGTGGAAAGTGTTCTAAATATCAAAATCACAGAACACATAGAAAGACATGGTTTAATGGAACAAAGTCAGCATGGCTTTACCCAAGGCAAGTCTTGCCTTACAAATCTGCTTCACTTTTTTGAAGGAGTTAATAAACATGTAGATAAAGGTCAACTGGTAGATGTAGTGTATTTGGATTTTCAGAAGGCGTTTGACAAAGTTCCTCATGAAGAGGCTTCTAGGAAAAGTAAAAAGTCATGGGATAGAGGCGATGTCCTTTCGTGGATTTCAAACTGGCTAAAAGATAGGAAACAAAGTAGGATTAAATGGACAATTTTCTCAGTGGAGTGGAGTGCCTCAGGGATCTGTATTGGGACCCGTACTTTTCAATATATTTATAAATGATCTGGAAAGAAATACGACGAGTGAGATAATCAAATTTGCAGTTGATACAAAATTGTTCAGAGTAGTTAAATCACAAGCAGATTGTGATAAATTGCAGGAAGACCTTGTGAGACTGGAAAATTGGGCATCGAAATGGCAGATGAAATTTAATGTGGATAAGTGCAAGGTAATGCATATAGGGAAAAATAACCCATGCTATAATTACACAATGTTAGGTTCCATATTAGGCGCTGCTACCCAAAAAAGAGATCTAGGCATCATAGTGCATAACACATTGAAATCATCGGTTCAGTGTGCTGCAGCAGTCAAAAAAGCAAACAGAATGTTGGGAATTATTATGGAATGGTGAATAAAACAGAAAATGTCATAATGCCTCTGTATCGCTCCATGGTGAGACTGCACCTTGAATATTGTGTACAATTCTGGTCGCTGCATCTCAAAAAAGATATAGTTGCGATGGAGAAGGTATGGAGAAGGGCGACCAAAATAATAAAGGGAATGGAATAGCTCCCCTATGAGGAAAGACTAAAGAGGTTAGGACTTTTCAGCTTGGAGAAGAGACGGCTGAGGGGGGATATGATAGAGGTGTTTAAAATCATGAGAGGTCTAGAACGAGTACATTTGAATCGGTTATTTACTCTTTTGGATAATAGAAAGACTAGGGGCACTCCATGAAGTTAGCATGTGGCACATTTAAAACTAATCGGAGAAAGTTCTTTTTCACTCAACGCACAATTCAACTCTGGAATTTGTTGCCAGAGGATGTGGTTAGTGCAGTTAATGTAGCTGTGTTTAAAAAAGGATTGGATAAGTTCATAAAGGAGAAGTCCATTACCTGCTATTAATTAAGTTGACTTAGAAAATAGCCACTGCTATTACTAGCAACAATAACATGGAATAGACTTAGTTTTTGAGTACTTGCCAGGTTCTTAAGGCTTGGATTGGTCACTGTTGGAAACAGGATGCTGGGCTTGATGGACTCTTGGTCTGACCCAGTATGGCATGTTCTTATGAAGACAGTAATATGCCCTCATTAAGCACATTCTGAACACACGTGTTAAAACCGGAGACAATTGTTCCGCAAACGTCTTGTGAAAGTCCATCTCAAAACCGTCCTTTCTACATGCCTTTCCACCACTCAAAGCCTTTATTTTAGCTAAAACTTCCAAGGATGACAGCGACCTATCCAGTTCTTCTCCAAGCCTACAGGAATTCCACAATCTTCTCATCCTCAACTCCCTCTTGAGCAGTATAGAAGGATTTATAAAATAATCAATAGGCCTCCGCAATCTCCTTTGGTGACCGACATACCTTAGCCCTGCATTTCACCTCCCCCACTAAAGCCTGCAATCTCTTTCCTCTTAATTGTCTCACCAATAAATGGCCAGGTTTATTGCTATGTTCAAAATATTGGGCCTGCATACGTTTCATAGGATAACCTATTCTCTCCTGCATCAGACTATTAAATTGGAAGGGTATCACCCACTTGGGACATTTGTTTACCACGGATGGGAGGGTTTTCACCTTCAAAGAAATTCAGGAGACCTATGGGCTAGGGGTCACTCACACATTCTCCGATTTACAAATGGCGCACTATTTACGGACCATTCCGGAGGAACTTAAGAGTCCAGCCTTATTTCAGTCGATGAAGCACCTATTTCAAATGGAGAGCCGTGCGACCCCCTCTTTGTCCAATTATTATGCACGGCTGTGGCAGGGCTTGGGGGGAGATATGTGTGTACTCTTGGCGTCTCGTTGGACTATGGATGGGGATTTTGTCCTTACTCCGGCTATTAGGATTTGTTTTCGCCGTGCAGCCAGGATCTCGACTAACCAGTATTATAGAGAAATGCAATATAAATTTTTGAGCCGGGCGTATGTATCTCCCTAGATAGCATATTTAAAAATTGTGCCTGCGGTGGGATGCCCTCGGTGTGGTTATGCCCTGGGCACCCTGTCGCATGTCTTTTGGACCTGTCCACCGATAAAACGTTTCTGGGGACTTATTGCGGACTATTTGGCAGACTTATTGAATGTGGTTATTCCTATCACACCTCTGTGGCTGTTATTTGGCTGCATCTCGCCAATTCGAATCAGAGATCCTGGCTCACGTTTGCTCTTGGCTAAGGCTTGTCTTGTAGGCAAAAGAATCATCCTGTCGAAATGGCGGACATCAGAGGACCCGTCTTACTGGGCCTGGAGGAACAGCTTACACTCGATGATGATAATGGAGGACATGGCGGCTCAACATTCCCCTAACACGAGACGGCGATTTCTATCAGTGTGGCAACCATACATCCAATCGCTTCCACATCGCATTCGAAGTCTCCTTCTCAACGCCTGAGCGAGCTGAACTTTGGCTCCTTTTGAGCAATGTGGACAATGCGGACCGAATACAGTTTAAAGTTCTATGATGATGCTGTCTCATGAAAGGGACAAGGGGGTGGGTAGGGAGGTAGAGGGGGAGTTGGGGTTTCGGTTTTGTTGTCTTGACTTGTATCTGTTTGGCTGAGGAGGGCTCATAGACACTCCCACCTCAGGCTTATTGATTGATTGAAAACAATAAAAACCGTTAAACATTAAATTAGGTTTGCAAGTTACCTAACTCCTCAAAATAGCTGAAAGACCCACACTTTTGTGTAACTATTCTTTGCTTTCAATTAAGCTCAATAATTCTTGCGGTTTAGCATTCCTCTGTTTATTCTTATGGGCAGCTAGGGAAATACAATAACCTCTCAATGTCTCTTTGCCTGCTTCCCATAAATTCTTAATGTTAGTTGCAGGAGAGTCATTAAAAGTCAAGTACTCCTCCCATCCATTTCGGATCACCTGACATACTGCCTTATCCGACTAAAGGGCCTCATTAAACTTTCAAGCCTTCCCACATGTTCTCGTATTACTATCCCATAACAACTCCATCAGTACCAGAGCATGGTCCGAGATGACAATACGTTCAATCGTGCAATCTACAATCCGCCAAATGTCCTGCTTCTCCAGCCATGGCATATCTAAATGAGAGTAAGATCCATGAGAGACCAAATAGAATGTAAAATCACTCTTCCCTTTGTATTTCTGATGCCACACATCCACCAACCCTAAATCTCTCAAATTTATTCTCACAAAATTTCTAGTCCCTTTGTACACACACCCCTACACTGGGCTTCCCCATTTTATCCAGCTTACCATTTATAGTTAAATTAAAATTGCCCCCCATCACCAACAGCCCCTTCCATTCCTTAAGCAGCAATTTAAAAATATGGGGAAAAAACTATTAGTCCACTCATTAGGGTTATACACATTCAGTAATGAGACAGCCTGATCCACTGCTTTCCCTTTAACCAACAAAATCCTCCCCTCCAGATCCCTTACCACTCTTTCATGGGAGAATTGAACCAAATGCCCAATTAGAATAGCAATACTCTATTTCCTCCCTTGATAGTCCGATGAGACGCACTCCCCAATACAAGCGGCCTTGAGCCTGCAGTCTGACCAGTGCGTCTCCTGTAGGAAAATATCTAATTTCATATTAGACATGATGAAGAACTTTTTTCTGCTTTACTGGGTGATTTAAGCAAATCACCAGGACCGGATGGTATGCATCCTAGGGCTCTGAAGGAACTAAAAAATGAAATTTCTGATCTATTAGTTAAAATTTGTAACCTATCATTAAAATCATCCATTGTACCTGAAGACTGGAGGGTGGTCAATGTAACCCCAATATTTAAAAAAGGCTCCAGGGGCGATCCGGGTAACTATAGACCAGTGAGCCTGACTTCAGTGCCGGGAAAAATAGTGGGAACTATTCTCAAGATCAAAATCGTAGAGCATATAGAAAGACATGATGTAATGGAACATAGTCAACATGGATTTACCCAAGGGAAGTCTTGCCTAACAAATCTGCTTCATTTTTTTGAAGGGGTTAATAAACATGTGGATAAAGATGAACCAGTAGATGTAGTGTATTTGGATTTTCAGAAGGCATCTGACAAAGTCCCTCATGAGAGGCTACAAAAACTAAAAAGTCATGGGATAGGAGGCGATGTCCTTTCGTGGATTACAAGCTGGTTAAAAGACAGGAAACAGAGAGTAGGATTAAATGGTCAATTTTCTCAGTGGAAAAGGGTAAACAGTGGAGTGCCTCAGGGATCTGTACTCGGACCGGTGCTTTTCAATATATATATAAATGATCTGGAAAGGAATATGACGAGTGAGGTTATCAAATTTGCGGATGATACAAAATTATTCAGAGTAGTTAAATCACAAGCAGACTGTGATACATTACAGGAGGACCTTGCAAGACTTGAAGATTGGGCATCCAAATGGCAGATGAAATTTAATGTGGACAAGTGCAAGGTGTTGCATATAAGGAAAAATAACCCTTGCTGTAGTTACACGATGTTGGGTTCCATATTAGGCGCTACCACCCAGGAAAAAGATCTAGGCATCATAGTGGATAATACTTTAAAATCGTCGGCTCAGTGTGCTGCAGCAGTCAAAAAAGCAAATAGAATGTTAGGAATTATTAGGAAGGGAATGGTTAATAGAACGGAAAATGTCATAATGCCTCTATATCGCTCCATGGTGAGACCACACCTTGAATACTGTGTACAATTCTGGTCGCCGCATCTCAAAAAAGATATAGTTGCAATGGAGAAGGTACAGAGAAGGGCAACCAAAATGATAAAGGGGATGGAACAGCTTCCCTATGAGGAAAGGCTGAAGAGGTTAGGGCTGATCAGCTTGGAGAAGAGACGACTGAGGGGGGATATGATAGAGGTCTTTAAGATCATGAGAGGTCTTGAATGAGTAGATGTGACTTGGTTATTTTCACTTTCGAATAATAGAAGGACTAGTGGGCATTCCATGAAGTTAGCAAGTAGCACATTTAAGACTAATCGGAGAAAATTCTTTTTCACTCAACGCACAATAAAGCTCTGGAATTTGTTGCCAGAGGATGTGATTAGTGCAGTTAGTGTAGCTGGGTTCAAAAAAGGTTTGGATAAGTTCTTGGAGGAGAAGTCCATTAATGGCTATTAATCAATTTTACTTAGGGAATAGCCACTGCTATTGATTGCATCAGTAGCATGGGATCTTCTTAGTGTTTGGGTAATTGCCAGGTTCTTGTGGCCTGGTTTTGGCCTCTGTTGGAAACAGGATGCTGGGCTTGATGGACCCTTGGTCTGCCCCAGCATGGCAATTTCTTATGTTCTTATGTTCTTAAGAGCAAAATTTAAGGATACCCATTACCAACTTACTTCAACATGGCATCTGGATTCCCCCTTTTGTTATAAGCATTGCCAACATTTTAAATCAAGAGGTAACCACCCAAATGAGACAAACCCACAATCACCCTCTGAAAGAATTAGCCCTACTCTTTCCCTGTCCCAACCCCACCCTTTCCTCTCCTCCCCCTATCACCTCAACCTCCCCCCATCCTCCCTCCTCCCACTCCACTGCATCTCCCCCCCCCCCCCAAACCTCGGCCCACATTGGGTGCCCTGCTCCAACCACACCCAATGACCAACAGATCATCAAGAAAGAACCATCCCACCCCATAAACTACCCTCCCTGTCCCCCCACCATACATACTTATCACAAACTATGCTAATAACAGGGGTTGTTTCCCAGTATCCAAACCAAGGAGAAGTTTATATAGATTGCCTGAGAAAAAGACAAACCCACGAACATCACCTCCAAGTGCTCCCTCATCCCCACATGAAATCTGCATCCAAGAACAAAGGGATTGACAGGGAGATACCGAAAAACCCTTCTCATACCCGAAAAGCTTAACATAAACTGCAGAGCGACTGTTTAAAAAAAAAATCAAAGATCCAGTCTCCCAATTTTACTCATGCTGAAACAGAAAGAAACACTAGCAATCCTTTGTAAATGCATGGCGGACCATGCAGCAGTCATTGCGTGTTCCACATTAACTGGCAGCTCCAATTCTGTCTCTGCATCGCTTTTGACATTGTGCCTCTTTAATGTTGCTATATGTTTACCACCGCTTCTGCCTCCTCTGCCATCACATTTCTTCCAGGCCCAGATGAAGTCAAGGCATCCCGTGGCTCCAGTCCCCACCAACGAAGGAAATTTAATTTGCAGGAAAGCCAAAGCTTCACCAGGCGAGGTAAAAACTTTCCAAGTTCCCTCTAAGTTGATGAATAACTGTCTGGGTAGAGCAAATGGAATTGAATATACTTTTCATGAATATAAGGCTTGCCGAACTGGGTCAGACCAAGGGCCCATCGAGCCCAGTATCCTTTTTCTAACAGTAGCCAATCCAGGTCACAAGTACCTGTCAGGATCCCAAGGAGTAGATAGATTCCAAGCTGCTTATCCCAAGAATAAGCAGTGGATTTCTGCAACTCTCCCTTAATATTATTAATGGACTTTTCCTTCTGGAACTTGTCCAAACCTTTTTTAAATGCAGCTATACTAATAGCTTTCATCACATCCTCTGGCAACGAATTCCAGAGGTTAATTATTCATTGAGTAAAAAAAATATTTTCTCTTATTAGTTTTAACTGTATTACCCAGTAACTTCATTGTGAGTCCCCTGGTTTTTGTACTTTCCGAAAGAGTAAACAACTGATTAACATTTACTCATTCTATTCCACTCATTATTTTATAGACTTCTATCATATCTCCCCTCAGCCATCTCTAAGCTAAAGAGTCCTAGTCTCTATAGCCTTTCTTAATAGGGGAATTGTTCCATCCCCTTTATCATCTTGGTCGCTCTTCTCTGTACCTTTTCTAATTCTGCTATATCTTTCTTGAGATGTGGTGACCAGAACTGAACACAATATTCAAGATGAGGTCGCACCATGGAGCAATACAGAGGCATTAAGAATATTCTCTATTTTATTCATTCCTTTCCTAATAATTCCTAGCATTCTATTTGGTTTTTTGGCTGCTGCTGCACACTGAGCAGAGGATATCAATGTATTTTCAACAATGACACCTAGATCCTTTTCTTGAGTGGTGACCCTAATGTGGAACCTTGCATTTTGTAGCCATAATTTGGGTTACTCTTCCCTAAGTGCATCACTTTACACTTGTCTACATTAAATTTAATTTGCCATTTGCATACCAGGTCTCCCAGTTTTGCAATATCCTCTTGCAATTTCTCAGAATCTTCTTGTGATTTGACAACTTTGAATAATTTTGTGTCATCGACAAATTTGATCACTTCACTTGTTGTTCCCATTTCCAGGTAATTTATAAATATATTAAAAAGCATCAGTCCCAGAAGAGATCCCTGGGGCACTCCACTATTCACCTTTTTCCATTGGGAAAATTTACCACTTACCCCTACTCTCTGTTTTCTATCTTTTAACCAGATGGCAATCCACAATAAGACATTGCCACCTATCCCATGACTTTCTAATTTCCTAAGAAGTCTCTAAGGAAATTAGTCTCTTTCTGGAAATCCAGATAAACTATATCAACTGGCTCAACTTTATCCACGTTTATTTATGCCTTAAAAAAAAAGTAGCAAATTTGTGAGGCAAGACTTCACTTGGCTAAATCCATCTTGGCTTTGTCCCATTAAACTATGCTTATCTATATGTTCAGAAATTGTGTTCTTTATTATAATTTCTACCATTTTGCCTGGCACACCCCTTGATCCCTTTTTAGAAATTGGCATCACATTGGCAACCTTCTAGTCTTCAGGTGCCATAGATGATGATATTGATTACAAATTTCCAATAGCAGGTCCACAATTTTATTTCTCAGTTCTTTAGCACTCTGGGATGTATACCATCTGGTCCAAGTGATTTGCTACTCTTTAGTTTGTCAATTTGTCCTAGTACATCTTCCAGGTTCACTGAGATTTGTTTCAGTTCCTCTGATTTATCAACTTCGAATATCATTTCTGGCATGGGTATATCTCTAACAAAGAAAAAATGCATGGCTCAAAAATTAATAAAGCACTGTTTAATACATAAGTCCCCAAATTTTATTTGATTGGATGCAACAAATGGGTATATCTCTTACATCTTCCTCAGCGGTAGATTTAAAAAAAAAGCGCGATCGCGTACTTTTGTTTGCGCAGCAGGCGCAAACAAAAGTACGCTGGATTTTATAAGATACGCGCATAGCTGCGTGTATTCTCTAAAATCCTAGATCGGCACGCGCAAGGCTGCTGATTTTGGGCAGCCTGCGCGCGCCGATCCACACAGCCTGCCTCCGTTCCCTCCGAGGCCGCTCCGAAATGGAGCGGCCTTGGAGGGAACTCTCTTTCGCCCTCTCCTCACCTTCCCCTCCCTTCCTCTACCTAACCCACCCCCCGGCCCTATCTAAACCCCCCCCTTACCTTTGCCCCTAGATTTACGCCTGCGAGAAGCAGACGTAAATCTACGCACGCCAGCGCACTGCTGGCGCGCCGTCTTCCGACCTGGGGGCTGGTCTGGAGGCCTGGACCACGCCCCCGGGCTGGCGCCAAGCCCCCGGTCCCGCCCCCGAAACGCTGCATCATCCGGTCCCGCCCCCGACACGCCCCTTTGAAAAACCCCGAGACCTACACGCGTCCCGGGGCTCTGCGCGCGCCGGCGCACAAGGCCCTGCTCGCGTAAATCCGGGCGGATTTACGCGAGCAGGGCTTTTAAAATCCGCCCCTCAGTGAATACTGAAGCAAAGAATCCATTTAGTCTCTTTGCTATGGCTTTGTGATCCCTAAGTGCTCCTTCTACCCCTTAATCATCTAATGGACCCCAATTGACTCCCTCGCAGGTTTTTTACCTCAAATGTATCTGAAAATGTTTTTATTATGAGTTTTTGCTTCCATGGCAAGCTTCTTTTCAAATTCTCTCTTTGCCTTCCTTATCATTGCTTTGCATCTGACTTGCTAGTGCTTAGGCTGCTCCCTATTTTCTTCATTCGGATCCCTTTTCCATTTCTTGAAAGATGTTCTTTTAAATATTATAGCCTCTCTCACTTCACCTTTCAATCATGCCAGTAGTTATTTAGCCTTCTTTCCACATTTTCTAATGCATGGAATACATCTGTTCTGGGCTTTCAAGATGGTAATTTTAAACAACATCCATGCCTGAGCTAAACTCTTAGGGGCAGATCTTAAAACATACGCGCGGGCATGGATTTGTTCGTGCAACCCGGCGTGAACAAATCTACGCCCGATTTTATAACATGTGTGCGCTGCCGCGCACATGTTATAAAATCCAGGGTCGGCGTGTGCAAGGGGGTACACACATGTGCACCTTGCGTGCGCCGAGCCCGATGGGAGCCCCGATGGCTTTCTCTGTTGCCTTCAAGGCCGCTCCGAAATCAGAGCAGCCTTGAAGGGAACTTTTTTTCTGGCCCTCCCCCCCCCCCCCCCCGGCTTCCCCTCCCTTCCCCTATCTAACCCACCCCCCATCCCTAACTAAACCCCCCCACCTTTGTCGAAAAAGTTACACCTGCCCAAGGCAGGCATAACTTGCTCGCGCCGGCTGGCTGCCGGTGCGCCATTCCCCGGCCCGGGGGCTGCTTCGGAGGTCTCGGCAACGCCCCCGGGCCGGCACCATGCCCCCGAATGCCATGCCGCCCCCGACACAACCCCCAAGCAAAGCCTCGGTACTTACACGTGTCCTGGGGCTTTGTGTGCGCCGGCGGCCTATGCAACATAGGTGCGCTGGTGCACAAGTCCCCTGCGCGCGTAAATCCAACTGGATTTACGTGCGCAGGGCTTTTAAAATTTACCCCTTAATCTTTGCAGTTGCTCCTTTCAGTTTTTTCCTAACCATTTTCCTCATTTTATCATAGTCACCTTTTTGAAAGTTAAATGCAGTCGTAGTAGATTTCTTTTTTGTGCTTCCTCCAGTTATTAAGTCAAATTTGATAATATTGTGATCACTATGGCCAAGTGGCTCTATCACTGTTACCTCTCTCACACTAAAATAATTTCTCCTCTTGTTGGTTCTTATACCAGCTGCTTCATGAAGCAGTCATTTATTTCATATAGGAACTTTATTTCTATAGAATGTCCTGATGTAACATTCACCCAGTCAATACTGTGGCAATTGAAACCACCCATTATTACTATGCTACTGATTTTGTTTGCTTCCCTAATTTCTTTTAGCATTTCATGAAGAAGCTTCTTGATCTCATTAAATTCTCCTCTTTTCTGCACTGTCTCTGTGATTGAGTCGGGAAATACAAACACCTGTTGATCCTTAAACTCCAGCCAGTCCAGTTCCCTGGCTCATTTAAGGATCTACTCCTTAGTTTGAAAAGAAAGTAATTTCATGAGAATAGTGCAAGAGCTGTTCATGTTGTTTCGCACTCCACCCACAGTATGGTGCATGCGCTCAATGTGGAAGGCAGGAGCTGAGTCACCAAAACGCAACACCTCTTGCACAAAGGAGGTTATAAATTTAATATCGCTCCCCTCTTCAGATTCCAGTACCCTGCGGATTCACACATTGCATTGACGGGGCCAGTCCTCCAGGTCATCCACCTTTTCTTTCAACTCCCCCATCTGCTTCCGGAGAGATGGCAATATATTCGCCACTTCCGACTCCCAGTCCTCGACATCTGACACTCTTTGCTATAGTTCATCCACTCTAGAGGAGATCTTATCAATTTTCTCCCCTACCGCAGAGATGGAATCTTTCAATACTCTGAGATCCTTACCTAGATTTTCCTGGAGAGCTGAAATTTCTTTAAGGACTTGATCATCCTGAGTCTCCCCATCTCTTATGGCCTGACCACCATCCATCACCATATTGTCCTCAGATATTGTAGTCACATCACCAGACCCACTTGTGTCTTTATAATAGTCTATTATCTGACTGGATCTATCAGTGAAATTTCTTGTCCATCGGGAACCCATGATTAGTAAGAGTCCTGCAGTTTAAGAAAACTGAGAATAGGGAGCAGGATGGTTACAAAATATGAGGATGAAGCAGGGCCATCAATGGAGTTCTAGCGAAGAGCAGCTGCCTTCAATTGCGCCTTCTAGTGCCCCTCTAGTGGTCTTAGTTCTAAAGCATATGGGGCCAGGCTTAAAGATCTAAACATGTATACCCTACAGCAAAGGTTCTCAACCTTTTTGGGAGCGTGGACTCCTTTTCAATCTCCAACATTTTCGTGGACCCTCACATACTTCTCTTTCATACTTACTTGCAAGTTATGTGCCATATTTAGAAAAGTTATTAATGTAATAAAGAAATAATTATATACACACCAGACTCACTGATAATATATAAAACTTATTAACTAATGCTAACTGATATAAACTGAATATATACAATTGCAAAGCACAGCAGTAAATGTGCAAGAATGTACTCATATTCAGTAACTTATATAGTGTAATTACAAGCAGCCACATTGCTTGATCTGTTTGGATCTGGAGCAACTAAAGGGAATGGACTGGTGGAATGATAGAGAGTAGCAGGGTGGATAAAGAGACAGACTAGCAGAGAGAGACTGGTGGGGGGAGAGAGATAGACTGTTTTGGGTAGACTGGTGGGAATGGACTGGTGGAGAGAGAAACAGTGACTGGCAGGGATGAACTAGTGGAGGGAGAGAGAGACTTGCGGGGATGAACTGGTGGAGGGAGAGAGGCAGACTGGTTGGGATGGACTATAGAGCAAAGACATAGAGTAAGACACTGGTGGAGAGGGGGGAAAGAGGAATGTTTGAGAGGCTCAAATCACTAAAAGATGTGGAGAGAGGTTTGGTGCGCATATTTCCCTTTCAACCCTCCCCCCCCCCCCCCCCCACCCCCCCAAAAAAAAAGTCATGGCATTTTTTTAAAATTATAATTATTATTTTGAAAAAAATCACCTATGACAGGGAAACCATCCTGTTAGTTTGACCTTGGCAGGGGTCCAATGGCTCTCTCACCTATGACAGGGAAACCATCCTGTTAGTTTGACCTTGGCAGGGGTCCAATGGCTCTCTCCATATCTGCCTGTCACCAGATTCCATATATGCAGAAATAGGATACCCCCGCTCAAAGCAAGAGGCACTTGTACAAACATTTTGCATTATTATCGCAAGGTGCTGGACATGCATATCAGTTGCATCTCTAGTCAGAAAAACCTTCTAAGTAACAAAGAGACACTTGACTAGTTTCAACCATCTAGTAAACTACCACTAAAATTATACAATAGTATCAATCAAAAATTCTTCCATATAGGCATGTGTTGTGAGAGAGAGAAAGCATGTGTGAGTGATAATGAATATGTGCATGTGTGTGTGATAGAGCATGTATGATATTTATTGGGTGTTATTTGATGTCTGTTTTGAAATATTTTATTGAGTTCTGAATACTTTTTAAAACTTTTTTTGTTTAATTATTGAATGATATTCTGTTCGTAAGCTGTTTTTGAAATATTTCTTTTTTCTATAGTTTTACTTTTATAATTGATGATTTGTTTATGGTTTTATGAGGAATGATGTTTTAGTTTTTCCATTTTTGCACTGCATATAGAGTCTGGCTTCTTGTGGTTTCCAGTTCAGTTTGTCTGTAAGTTTCTATTTTTACTTTACAGTGATTTTATTCTATATTTGATGAGAATTTGTCTATATTCTGCATGTGTGACCAAGATCCTCACCATGGAGTTTCTGTGTAAAGATCTATAGCAGACTGGCTTGTTCTGTTTTCTTAATAGATGTATTGATGTTTTAGGGCCTAGTGTAATATTTGCATTGTTGCCCTTTCATAAGTAAGATTGTTACTGTTTGAGTGCTGGCATTTAGTGCTGTTTTGGTTTACTATATTGTAATTGTAATTCAGCTTACTCATGGCTTTCTGAAGGCCAAGCCCACATTGAACATACTTTACAATATGCCTAATACCATATGGGTTCAAAGTTTCTTTTTTGCAATATTTTCTGGTTGGCATCATAGCAGTGCAGTGCATATAAAAATAATAATCATATTGTTGTGATAGTTTAACCTCAGAAGACTATAAATGTCCTTTTCTATGTAAAATCTGTTGTGTTAAATCACAGTTTATAATTATGTATGGTGAAAACTGGGAGGAAGGGGGCGCAAGGCAGTAAAGTTCACCTAAGGTGCTTAATACCTTGCACCAATCTGGAGAATCTGCCACACACAGGGGGTATATGATGGGGAAACAGAGGAGGGTAGTAGGCTTCCTGAAGTGTGTGGCAGGACTGACAGGTTCCTAGAAGTATTATCAGTACTTTCCACTCATCTGGGAAATCTGACCCCTGCAGTCCCCCTTCTGTAGCATTTCAAGTTATTGAAAGGGCCTGACTCCAAGGGGTACCCCCTTGGCCCTCTCAATGATTTAACCTGTGCTGTAACTTTGGCGTGGGGGGAAGGGGGCATTATCTCATCCCTCTCCTCAGGCAGAAAAATTGCCTTGAACTGCCCCTGTTGAGAAGAAAATAAGGAAAGGCACCGATAGATCTGATTCAGACTGATGATCATAGTATCTGATTTGGATTGTCAGTTCACTGAAGGTTGTATGATTTTTAGATTAATTGCATACATTGCTTTGGCATAAATGATTAATAAATTTTAATAAACATAGACATTTAAATACCTTAAAGGTATAAATGATGCACAAGAATCAAATCTTTTCCAATGGAAAGGAAGATTTATTTATTTATTTATTTAAAATTTTTATATACCGGCATTAGTATGCAAACATCATACCGGTTTACATTGTAGATGTAAAACTAAATGTAGAACTAGGGGTCAGGACTTGAAACTCCATGGGGGTAGACTTGGGAACAATGTCAGGAAATATTTCTCATCATATTTTTAAAAAGGCAAGCTAGATGGAGACCACGTGACCCGATGAGCCGGTAAGCTGCGTGCCGACCGTGCTCCCAGCTCCCCCGCTATTTCACAGCGATTTGGGCTCACAAAAACCGGAACAAAGTGGTGTCCCCAGCAGATCAGGGGACACAGAAGAAAATTGACGCATTTTTCCGGGCCGACGAGACCACCATGACGGCGAAACCGCAGCGCAGAGACAAACTTTCTTGCCGGCAGAGTGAAACCAAGATGGCCGCTGGCTCCCCGAGCCCCGGTGTGACGGGAGAAAGATCCGATATTGTGGGAGATGTTACTCTGGCAGTGGTTCAAGCCCTGGAACCACGCTTCAGTGAACTGGCTCATAAAATCAGTCTCTGCAATGAAACCTTGCAAGAAATCAAGCAGCAGGTAGCTGATACGCAGCAGCACATAGCAGACGTGGAATCTGAAACCCAGAATCTTTTACAAAACCATGGGACCTTGAAAAAAAACCTCACTGATCTCGAGGACAAGGTTGAAGACCTGGAGAACAGGTCCCAAAGGAACAATTTGAGGTTTGTGGGGTTCCCTGAGTCAGTGGCAGACAGGGAGCTTGCTCATATATTGGAAACATGGCTGCCTGCAGCATTGGGTCTCCCAGAAATGGAGGGCAAGGCAGTAGTTGAAAGAGCACACCGGTTAGGGGTAAAAAACCAGACGCCACAAAACCCAGGGTCGCTATAGCCCGTTTTCTGAATTTTCAGCATAAGACTGCTCTATTACAAGCATATCGCAAGTGTGATACCTTGCTTTATGAGAACCATAAAATTATGCTTTTTCAGGATTATTCTGCAGCTGTGTCTGCAAAATGCAAGGAATTCTCCCCAATTTATGCTGATTTGTTCAAAAGGAAGCTAAGATTTAATCTACAATATCCTGCCTGGCTTCGGATAGAATACAGCGGAACCTGGCACAACTTCGATTCAGTGGAGAAGGCGAAGCAGTTTTTAGCTGAGAAGGTGGACTCTAGGTGACCCCTTCCCAGAGGGGCTTGTTATTTTTCATTATTGATGCTGCTGTTGGTCTTTTTACTGGCCCTTTATTACACCAACAAGTGCTGTAATGCCCCTAAAGCCTTATTAATGTTAGCCTTTAAAGTTTACTGTTTGTACAGGTATAATGTTGGCGGGGGAGCTGGAGGGGGGTGGAACAGGTGGTCTCTTTGCTCCCTTTAATGGAGGACGGTAGTGTTGTTTGGGGTAAAATGAGGGGGGGAGGGGGGGTTGGGAGGGATTGTTACTACTATGTACTATGCTTCTAATCAGGATACATGATCTAGACATGATCTGAGAATGGTTGCACACTAATTGTATGTTACAGTATGCGGGGACTATTTTCTTTTGTTATAGGTCTGCCCCTAGGCTGGGAGGGGTGGATCCAATCAAAGATCGAGGCTTCTCTTACTCAGGGAATATGCTCTTTCCCTACTGATTATGGCTGAGCAACTTCGCTGCATTTCTTGGAATGTGGCAGGTCTTGGCTCTCCAATCAAAAGGGCTAAGGTTTTACAATCTTTAAGGCGGCATAAGGCAAACACTGCTTTTATACAAGAAACACACTTAACGGCTCATGAAAGTCAGAAGTTAGGCAGGGACTGGGTGTCACAAGTGTATTATTCTCCAGCTGTGAAGAGGAAAGGGGGGGTCGCAATCCTCATCGGGGAAAAATGCGGTGTTTGAGGAAGCGCGGGGAAATTGTTTGGTACAGTAGTCACGTTATGCAGTGTCTATGGCCCCAATACCTATCAACATGATTTTTTTGTTAGTTTGATTCAGTTTATAGCTCTTTACCAAAAAGGACTGTTATTTGTCGCTGGGGACTTTAACCAGGTGATGGATGTCAGTATAGATAGAACAGGGACGGGGACAGGGCATAGACAGGGACATAACAAGGGTCTGCCGTATTTATGTCAGCAAATGCAACTTGTTGATCCGTGGAGAATTCTCCACCCGGAACTGCGTAATTACACTCATATAGCCAGAGCGCATCTTTCTATGGCTAGACTGGACTATATTTTTGTTTCCACTCTCTGTTTCAATGTGCTAGAAACGGCTGAGATAGGACCGGAGGAGTGCTCTGATCATGCCATGATCTGGGTAAATGTGAAATTAGGAGGCCCCAGGTCGAATCAAACCCGCTGGCGATTTCCTGCTCATTTGTCGGACGACTTGGGGTTTCGCACCTATCTGCGGGACAAGTGGAATGAATACGCGCATCACAACTCCCTACATGTAGATCAACCAGCCCTATTTTGGGAGGTGGGGAAGGCGGCCATGCGAGGAGAGATCATAACGTATGTCATCCGGCAACAGAAATTAGCCAATCAGCAGATTTTAGACCTGGGTTGAGTGGTCGCTAAAGCAAAGAGGCAACTAATAGCTCACCCCTCGATGCACACTAAGAGTAATTACAGAGACCTTTTATGCACTTTAAATTGCTACATCCATCAAAGTACGCAGAAGGATCTCCTGTATTACTCTCATAATTTATATAGATATGGTAACAAAATGGGAAAACTGTTAGCAAATCAAGTAAAAGCTCAAAGGGGAACGGCGTTTATCCCGGCTTTGAAAGATACCGAGAGTACTCGTCACTCTTCCAGTGCGCAAATTGGTGCCATATTTCGGAAATTTGATGAAAGCCTATATGCGAATGATCTCTCTCCACAGGCCTCTATTGCAGAGTCCAATTTCTTTCAGAATTTGGTCATACCTAAATTAAATGAGGAGCAATTACAACAGTTAAATGCCCCCATTACAAAACAGGAAATATGGGAAAACATTGGAGCGAGTAAGTCTCATAAAGCACCTGGACCCGATGGGCTTAATGCTGATTTTTATAAATTACTGAAACTGGAGGTGGGAGACCCGTTACAACTTTATTTTTCAACCGTCCCAAAAGAGGGGCTATCTAAAGAAGCCACAATGGCATATATAACCGTTTTCCCCAAAGGCGGCAAAGACCCACTATACCCTGCTTCATACCGTCCTATATCTTTGTTGAATTATGATGTCAAATTGTTCGCCAGGATTGTGGCCAATAGACTAAGTAAAGTGCTGCCAACTCTAATCTCGGATAGTCAGGTGGGCTTTGTGAAAGGGAGGAAAGCTAGTAAACATCTTCTTAGTCTTTGGTTAGCTATGACCCATTGTAAGGCTCAGCGTATTCCAGCTTTAGCTGTGGGTTTTGACGCCGAAAAGGCTTTTGATCGGGTGGCTTGGGATTATTTATTTTCTATTTTACACCGCTTTGGCTGTCAAGGCACTGTTCTAGACAGCATAGCTGCGCTGTATAGACATCCCCAGTCTATGATAGTTGCTAATGGAATAATGTCTGCTCTGTTTGCGCTCCATAGGGGGTACGTCAGGGTTGCCCATTGTCACCTTTACTTTATATTTTATCCTTAGACCCCTTGTTGCGAGTTATTAATGAAGACCCGGCTATAATGGGGCTGCAAGTGGGAAAAGTCCATTTTAAAACAGCTGCATTCGCGGACGATGTCTTAATCTTTATTGTTAACCCAACTGTTTCTCTACCCAGAGTTCTGGAATTGCAAGCCCAATTCGGACTTTTCTCGGGGTTGAAAATTAACAGAGATAAATCCGAAGCCATTGATGTCCTGGGTTCAGTTAAAGCACTCTGGCCCGGAGATTTCCCGTTACGATGGGTTACCTCCGAGATGAAATATTTGGGTATTCGAATTCCGGTTGATGTTAATAATTTGTACGATGTTAACATTTTACCTTTGCTTGCAAAAACAAAACAAAAACTGTCTGAATGGATGACATTGCCCTTGTCTCTCTCTGGAAGGATTCAACTGTTCAAAATGATTGAATTGCCCAAATGGCTATATGTTGTGCACATTTTACCACTTTGGATTCGGAAACCTCACATCACAGACTTACATGCGGCGCTTCGCCGTTTCATCTGGAGAAACAAGAAGGCAAGGATCGATTTGACAACGCTTATGCACACCGCTCTGGAAGGGGGCCTAGGATGTCCGAACATTCATCTGTACAATATGGCCAGCTTGCTTTGTCACCTTCGGGATTGGCTAAGAGGTACGAGTATTTTTATACCAAGAGATCTACTCCAGGACTGGTGTAAGCCTATTGCTATTGGTAATCTTCTTATAGCCCCTAGATCAGCTCTACATCTGCGGACCTTCCCGTATATTACAGCCTGCCGGACAGTATGGAAACGCTTATGCATGCAACTTAATGTCCCATGGAGGATGCTACATTTTGCAACGATTCAAGGATTGCCCCTTTTTTCCCCAAGTTGGGATAATTCGATGTTCCTTCAATGGACTAATCTGGGCCTTACGCATTTCGAGCAATTAATGGACCCGACTACGCGGAGGTTGCGCTCCTTCACGGACTTACAGGCTCAATATGAGATCCCACGAACTAGTTTTTTTGCTTATCTACAAATTCGGCACTTTCTCGCTACTTGGGAGGGGACACCTGAGACACGGGTCACTGTGGACAAACTGGAAGTTTTTTTTCCCTCCTCTTCGCAACACACATCATGTTCCTTAATGTTCAAGAAACTCTTACAATTGGAGCCTTCAGTCCGGATCAATCATCTAACCGCCACCTGGGCTAAAGATCTGTAATGTCAGATTTCTTCACGACAAATGATAAGTTGCTTCCAGCGGATTGCTCGATGTACAGAAAATGTACAATTGCGAGAAGTGCAGTATAAAACACTACACAGGTTCTATGTTGCTCCTTTACAGGCTTTTCAATGGAAGATGGCCTCCTCCTCATCATGTCTCAAATGTGGGGCTGAAAATGCGACGCTTCGTCACAATTTTTGAGACTGTGCCGTTATTCATCAGTTCTGGACAAAAATCTTGGGATACATGGGCCGCCTTTTGCATTGTAACATTCCACAAATCCAGCAACTGTGCCTTTTACATCTGTCTGAGAGCTCGACCTTTAGAGTGTACTCTCCGGCTTCCCGTAGCCTTTTAGGCAAGGGCTTTCTCTTAGCTAAACAGACAATACTGTCTCAATGGCTGGCAAAAGACCCACCGACATTTACCCACTGGCGCCTAAAACTTCATCAAATGGTAGTCTATGAACAGCTCTTGGCGAAAACGGCCTCTTTGCCCAAGAAACAAGACCAATTTCTTGACATCTGGACTCCGTACCTTATGACTCTCAACCATCGGGCGAGAAGCAAAATATTGGACTTTAACACATGACATGTGTGACAGCATTTTTGGACGGTTATCTCTGAGTTTTGGCTTACTGCTCTACGTCTCATCTCCGCTGCAACAAACAGCTGCCAAGCTGTAATTCCAATTGGTTCGCCTCAACAGCCCTGGGACTACTGGAGATTGTTCTCCTGGCTATGACCTTTTTCTTTTTTTCGGAATGTGCATAGTGGATAATTATAATAATAATCATAATAATAACAATAAGGTATTAAGGGGTTGGGGGAGGGCGGGTTGGGGGGAGTTAGGATATAGTGTTCCTATGGATGTAGTTCTGTTCTAGTCTGGATCTGTTGTGATCTTGCTTATTAACTTGTTCGTTGTCTTTACTGGTTGTTATATTGAAATTTGTATAAATAAAGATATATTTAAAAAAAAAAAAGGCAAGCTAATAGATTAAAGGAATCAATGGACATATCAAATAATTTATTTATTTATTTATCGAGTTTTATATACCGTCGTTCAGTTTCACCATCACAACGGTTTACATAGTTATCTTATTCGTTATAAACATAGCTTGGATGTAAATTGTACAAGTTAAATTACGTGTTTTGGATTGGGTCTGCATGTTTATATGGGTCGATAGGGAGGGAAGATGTATCAAAGAGTCATAGGGTGTTTTAGTAGGCTTTGGTGAACATCCAAGTTTTTAGTTCTTTTTTGAAGGTTTTTAAATTTTGTTGTGTTCTCAGTTTGGTTGGGAGGGAGTTCCATAGTTCGGGGCTTCCTAGGGATATGGCTCTCTTCCGAGTTGAGGTAAGTTTGTGACGAGCAGGTGGAATTTTTAATAAACCTTTGTTAGCTGAACGGAGATTTCGGTTTGGTGAGTGTAGTTTTATGGATGCACTTAACCAATTTGTTTGTTTTTCATATATTATTTTATGTATTATGGATAGTATTTTATAGTCTATCCTGTATTTTATTGGGAGCCAGTGTAGTGATAAGAGCATCGGAGTAATGTGATCGTATTTTTTCGTTCCTGTGAGTATTCTGGTGACTGTATTTTGAAGGATTTGGAGCGGTCGGATGGTGGTGAGAGGTAAGTTGAAAAGCAGGGAGTTGCAGTAATCCAGGTTGGAGAAGATGAGTAGTTGGAGGACTGTTCTGAAGTCGATAGGGGAAAGGAAAGGTTTTAGGTGTCGTAGGGTTAGGAGTTTGTGATATCAGTCTTTGATTTTTGCGGAGATGTGGTTCTTGAATGATAGTTCCTTGTCAATTATTACTCCTAAGTTGCGGGCATGGGTGACAGGGGAGATTGCTGACTTTTGATTCGATATGTTGAGTGGTGGTATGTGCTTAGGGTTATTCTTTCTATCCAGCATGATTATTTCTGTCTTATCAATGTTTAGGATAAGTCTCATGTTGGTTAGTAATTGCTTTATTTTGGTGAAGTAGTTGGCTGTTTTTTTGCAGCTGTCTTCCAGAGAGTTGTGTATTGGGATAAGTATTTGAATGTCATCAGCATATATGAAGTGAGTCAGTTTAAGGTTTGAGAGGAAGTGGCATATCGGGAGAAGATAAATGTTGAAGAGTGTTGCCGATAGTGCAGAGCCTTGGGGAACTCCAATACCAAGGTTTATTTTCTTTGAGAGGGTGTCGATTGACACCTGGTAGGTCCTTTGTGATAGATAGGATGTGAACCATTGTAGGGTTTTTTCTTTTAATCCTATTTCGGATAGACTTTCAATCAAAATTGAATGGTTTACAGTGTCGAAGGCTGCTGGTAGGTCCAGTAGGACTAGAAGGTAGCTGTGGCCTTTGTCAAATCCTTTGAGCACGGTGTCGTTTAATGATAGGAGTAGTGATTCGGTGTTTAGTTGTTTCCTGAAGCCAAATTGCGTGGGAAGTAGGGTATTGTTCCGTTCCAGGTGGTCACTTAGTTGGGAGTGGACGATTTTTTCAATGATTTTGGCAATGAATGGTAGGTTTGATATGGGTTGGTAGTTTAGTGGGTTTTCTGGATCCAGGTTGTTCTTTTTCAGTATGGGTTTGATAATTGCTGATTTTAGGCAGTTGGGGTAGTTTCCTTCTGTGAGGGATAGGTTCACGATGTCGGTTAATGTTTTAGTTATTGATGGCTCGATGGCTTTGATCGTCTCTATGGGTATGCTATCGATAGGGTGTTTAGCTGGATTCATTTTTTTGATGATATTGTAGATTTCCAGTGCTGATCCTGAATCAAAGTTGGGCCAGTTTGTTGTTTGATTGATTTGTATTTCTGGGTCTTGCGTGTTGTTTTTGAGGTTTTGTTTATGAGGTTTTTTATTTTTTCGTTAAAGAAGTCTGCAAAGTCGTTGCTTGAGAGCTTGAAGGTTGGTGATGTTTGGTCATCGGGGGATTTGGTTAGGCTATGTACGATATTGAAGAGCATTTTTGGGTTGTGTTGGAATTTGTTTATTTTTTTTTAGTAGAAGTCTTTTTTTTTGCGTTCTGGATACGTTTTTTGTAGTATGCTAAGTGTGATCGGTATGCGTTAAGAAGCGTGGTTGTTTTGTTGTTCCTCCAGGTTTTTTCTTTTTTTCGGAGTTCGAGTTTGGCTGATCTGATGTTTCGTTGTACCATTGGTTCTGGTGTTTTGGATTTTTTGTTTTCTTTATCGTGGGGTTTATCTTGTCTGCTATTGTTTTTGTGATGTTGAGCCAGGATGAGGTGGCATTTTCTGCATTAGATAGGTCTAAGTTTGTTAGTTCTGTTTGTAGATTATCTTGAAGTGTCTCTATGTTTAAGGGTGGCCAGTAGGAGAAGCATCTAGGTGGGCTTTTTTCTGTTGTAAGTTTACGTTTGGAAGTCAGGTTGGCGCTGATTAGAGAGTGATCCGACCATGGGATATTAGTGATATTTGTGTGGTAACTAGCCCATATGTCAGTATTGATGAAGACGAGGTCTAGTGTGTGATCTGCTTTGTGCATTGGGCCTTTGATGATTTGGCTTAGTCCTAGGGTTGATAGGGCTTCTGTTATTGTGATGTGATTGTGTGTCAACATGTATGTTAAAGTCTCCTAAGATGATGATGGGTTTTGTTGATAGTTGTTTGGGCAAGAAGAATTCTATTAGTGGTGAGCAGTTCCGATCCAGTGAATTGGGGAGACAGTATACAAGACAGATATGTAGTAAAGATGAGTCGAATAGTGCTATTTCCAGTGGTGGGTGGGTGTTGGATGGAAGTAGTTTCATCTGTAAGTTTTTTTTTAATGATTTTTTTATGATTAGCATTAGACCTCTTTCTTTCTTTTTTGGTCGGGGGATTGAAAATGTTCTGTAGATGGGGTTATTGATTTGGTTGATTAGAAATGTGTCGGTGTTTCTTATCCATGTTTCCGTGATGGCTATCTGAGACACAGATGCTTGTGGCCCAGACGGTAGGGTGACTCCCTTTCTCATGTTCAGCTATGCTGTGTGGTGCTGGTGCTGGATGGCACAAAGACTGCAGGACACAGATCTGGATGTTCAAAAATAACATTTATTGATTTCTTTAAAAAGTAATCAATGTCCAGGAGAGATAAATGAATGTACAGTGGAATGTCCTTTTCTGCCTCAGGTTCCCGGGAGTTCCCAAGTCACTGGAAGTGAGGGTTTTGTGGTCCCCTACTCTAGATGGCTCCTAAATTCTTGGAATCCCCTTAAAGGTTTTCACAGTCCTACCAGAGTTCCAGCTGTCTTCACACTGTCCAAGCTCCAGACTGAAAGGGTGACAAAACAAAAATTCCTCTCCACCAAAATAGCATAATTCACTAAAGTCCAAATATCTTCTTGGGGGCTACTGTACCTGCAGATCATCTATGACTTTCAAAACAAACTAACAGTGATTAGTGAACTGGCCTCTGGATCCAGAGGGGTAATCTTTACCCGGAGCTTCAGGCTGCCACCCAGGCAAAATAATCCTTAATGCAGTCAATCCTAATAAAGTCTCTTGCTTTACCTATATTGGCACCCAACTTGAAGGGAGTGCCCAGAAAGGTTTATCCTAAAAGTATATTGGGTGAAGCTGTAGGCCTCACCAAAAAAAGAAGTCATTCAAATGAGGGCTCCTCAAATGTCCCACCAAATCTAGCCCTAGTTCCTAGGAGAGGGATCTTGGTGTGGTAGTGTCTGATGATCTGAAGGTGGCGAAGCAATGTGACAAGGCAATATCTAAAGTCAGAAGAATGCTGGGCTGCATTGAGAGAGGAATAACCAGTAAGAAAAAAGAGGTGATAATGCCCTTGTACAGGTCCTTGGTGAGGCCTCACCTGGAGTACTGCGTTCAGTACTGGTGCCCGTATCTCAAAAAGGATAAAGACAGGATAGAGGTGGTTCAAAGAAGAGCAGCCAAAATGGTGAGGGGTCAGCATTGGAAGACTTATGAGGAGAGGCTGAAGGATCTGAATATGTATACCCTGGAAGAAAGGAGGTGCAGGGGAGATTTAATACAGACCATCAGATATCTGAAAGGTTTTAATGATGCACAATCATCAAACCTTTTCCGTTGGAAAGAAATGAATAGAACTAGAGGTCAGGAAATATTTCTTCACAGGAGAGGGTGGTGAATGCCCTTCCAGAGGAGGTGGTGAAGACGAAAACAGTGAAGGAATTCAAAGGGACATGGGATAAATACTAGAGGATAGAAATGAAGAAAAGAGTACATTGGGGTAATTTGCTGGTGTGGCAGTTTCTACCCTTAACAAATAAGCCTTGATACTGTTAATGCAGCTCCATCATAACTCTCTGCTTCAATGGTAGTGGGAAAAGGGGAAATGGATTTAGACAGCAACCAACGATGGCCCCGACATTTATGGTTTGGGGAACAAATAAACATGGGTGTAATTTGCTGATGCGGCTTTTACTACCTTTAATCACTAAGCCTCATATTTCTGATGCAGTTCCATCATAGCTCTCTGCTTCCACGGCAATGGTTAATGGAAACTGGATTCAAACAGCATCCGACTTTTATGGTCTGGGAAACTGATAAGCATGCACAATGCTGCAGATTCTGGCAAAGTTTTCTGGGCAGACTACTTGATCCTTTTCTGCCATCATTTCTATGTTTCTATAAGCAGGATCCATCCACTCAGCTGCCTCGAGAAGATGTAAAATGGTATTCCCTCTAGCTGGCTGTTATCTATAAGGGACTAGGTGACATCTAGTGCCCATCATCCTAATGCCCTGCCTTCAGCTCATTGTGTCATTCTTTTCAGGATTTGAGATTCTGTGACCTGGATAAGCTCCGACCCAACTGGAGAGGAGCTAGATTTGGTGGGACATTTGAGGAGCCCTCATTTGAATGACTTCTTTTTTTGGTGAGGCCTACAGCTTCACCCAATATACTTTTAGGATAAACCTTCCTGGGCACTCCCTCCAAGTTGGGTGCCAATATAGATAAAGCAAGAGACTTTATTAGGATTAGAATTTTGATTTGACCCTACTCGTCATTAACAAAGATGGATTTACAAGTTGATCACTGAAGTACCACATGGATTGAATTTTGAATTGGATCTGTCTGAATTTTTTTGGGTTGAATGTATTATGTTACTGATTTTTTTCTTTTTCAGTTTAATTTTCAGATATATCTGTCCTGGGGACATTCTGGTGGCCGGTTCATCTTCTGCATTGGACTTTTAATGCATCATCTTTTGATGTCTGTCTGATTACTTTTTGATTTCATCAGTTTAGATACCTTTCTTTGATGATGGACTTATGTCATTATGTCAGTGGATTGTACTATTTAAAAATTGTTCTTGATCTTCTTCTAGTTCCTGCACTCTTTTGTTGAGATTGATGAGACTTCTGAGTCCGTTTATGAAGGTGACTGTGATCTGCTACAGATAAGTATTTTTTGCTTTGATTTTATATATATTTTTTCTAATTTTTGTTTTTTGATTTATACAGATATTGACTCTTCTTATCCAAGATTAGTTTATAAATGAGAAGCCCCGGAAGAAGTGCTGTTATGCGAAACCATGGCCATTGTCGCGCTTGGACTTAAAACTAATTCTCATGTTTCTTTTTGATTTTTACTTGCTTACAAAAATATTTTAAAAAAATCAGATTATTTTTGCAGCCTAAATTGCTGAGGTCAAGGTAGATGAATGATAACACCAGGCCGCCTGTTTGTGTTTGGGCACACCGACTGGCTTGCTGATACCTCTAATCCATAAGCAAAACTTTTCTCATATATTAGGCTTTTTTGGGATTTTTTTTGTGTGGCATGAACACTTTGAATTTGCAGTAAAGCGTTCCCATTTGCTTTGTGTTGTACTTTGATCTATGGGATCTTAACGTCTCTTGTGTGTAATTGTAACAACCCATAGAGGCAAATTGAACTTGTGGGCATCGCAAATTTAAAACAGTAAGCAAAGAGAATGGAAGGCATTAAGAGAATCCATTGAAGAATTAGGAAAAAAGGTATAAAATTTCAGGCTATAATAAGATCCTAAGAAAGCTGGAGCAGTTAAAGGTGCAATTAAAAACGTCGACCATTGACCATGTAAACTATCAAATTGTGCAGGCAAAGCAAACTTATTTTGAGCATCGTAACAAAGCCTCTAAATTAAAGAAACAAATGGCCCAAGCTCAAGCACATCATATTAGGGATTGGGAAGGACAGATATTATGTGAATCTAACCAGATTTTGGGGAAGGTTCCTGGAATATAATCAGGATTTATATTCAGTTGATGATTCTTTACGGGATGGGAAATTGATCAATTTTAGTGGAGATACCTTTACCCAGCCTAACTTTGGAACAACAGGAATGTTTAAATAGGAAGATAGGTTTGAGATACAAGCAGCTATTAAGGGATTAAAAACTGACAAATCTCCAGGGTTGGACTGGTTCATGGCCTGATTTTATAAACAGTTTGCAGGTCTTCTGATGCAGCTTCTAAAGGAGATGTTTAATCTGCTTGGGAAGGGACAGCTGCCCCCTTCTATGAAACTAGCAGGAATAACAGTCTTATTAAAAAAAAAAAAAAAAAGGCAGGGATAAAATTAGTTATGGGTTTTAAAGATCAATATAAATATAGATGCTAAACTGTTAGCAAAAATTCTTGCAGATAGGCTGGCCATTGTTGATCCATGAGGATCAATATGCCAGGATGGTAGACCTCACACATGGGTGACATCATCAGATGGCGCCCCGATGAGGAAAACTTATGTCAAGGTTTCTAGAACTTTGACTAGGCGTACTGAGCATACTCTAAACCACGTGCCCATGCAGGGTCCCTCTGCAGTCTTATAATATAGAATTATAATTAAACAAAAATAGGAGTAACCCAACTTCACGGGGTGGCAGGTGGGTTTCGTGAGGACTAACATCCTGCTGTCCTCGGAGAACACCTGTTACAGGTAAGCAATTCTACTTTTTCCAAGGAAAAGCAGGATGGTAGTCCTCACACCTGGGTGAATACCTAGCTACAGGCTGCCCCCCAACACAAAAAGGGAACCAACAGACAACTAACCAGGTGCCAACAGGCACAACAATGCTGGTGCTGTGGTAACAAAAGGGGAGACAGCCTGAACCCAAATAATGGGCTCTAGGCAGGAGAGTTGGGTTCTACACCTCAAACAGGTTCTGAAGGACAGACTGGCCAAACCTGTCATGTCAGTCATCCCTATCCGACAGTAATGAGATGTGAATGTGTGGAGAGATCTCCACATCGCAGCCTTGCAGATCTCCATGGGAACTGCTCACAAGTGGGCCACTGATGCTGCTATGGCTCTGACAAAATGAATCTTGACATGACCCCCAAGATGCAGTCCTGCCTGGGCATAACAGAAAGAGATACAATCTGCTAACCAATTAGATTGTGTCTGTTTGGCAATGGCAACGCCCAACCTATTCTTGTCAAAAGAAATAAAAAGTTGGGCTTCTGTCAACTCCAGATTGAAGGCTAAGGCTCGTTTGCAATCCAAACTGTGCAGTACTCATTTGCCTTGGTGCGAAAGGGGCCTAGGAAAGAATGTTAGCAGGACAATTGACTGGTTAAGATCGAAGTCCATCATCACCTTACGCAGGAACTTAAGGTGCATATGCCAGACCACGCTATCATGATAAAACTTAGTTTAAGGTGGATAAGTCACTATGGCCTGAAGCTCATTGACCCTGCGTGCTGAAGTGATCACCACCAAAAATATGACCCTTCCAGGTCAGTTATTTCAGGTCACAGGTGCGAAGTGGCTCAAAACGAGCTTTCATCAGCTGAGCTAACACCATGTTGAGGTCCCAAGAACACAGCGGGTGGCCTTAGGGGAGGCTTCAATTGAAGCAGGCCCCGCATGAAATATATAACTATAGTCTGTACCGAGAAGGACGTACCATCTAAACCTTGGTGGTATATGTCAATTGCACTGAGATAAACTCTGACAGAGTTGGTCTTTAAACCAGATTCGGATAGGTGTAGAAGGTAAACAAGCAGTTTTTGTGTGGGCAGGAGAACGGATCTAGACCACACATAAAACCTCCTTCACTTCAGTCCATAGTACTTTCTAGTGAAAGGCTTTCTGGAAGCCACCAGGACCCGAGACATATCCTCTGAAAGATCAAGTGGCTGCAGGATTAACCTTTCAACATCTAGGCTGTGAGCAACAGGGCCTGAAGGTTGGAATGCCACAGCCTGCCTTGGTCTTACATGATGAGAACTGTGGAAGTCCCCAGACTGATCAGTCTTTGGATGGATAACTCTCAAAGGAGTGGAAACAAGACCTGTCTCAGCCAATGAGGGGCTATGAGAATTATTGTCCCTCTGTCCTCACGAAGTTTCAAGAGTCTTCGCCAGTATGGGAATCAGAGGATATGCATACAGAAGACCCTTTCCCCAATGATGGGCAAGGCATCAGAGGCTGGTTTGCCATCTGATCTGTACAGTGAGCAGAACTGAGGTACCTTCCTTTTGCAGGGGGACAGAAACCAACTACATCCAGGTTCCCCTAGAGGCTGAATATACGATTTGGTACCCTGTGGTCCAGGGACCACTCGTGGGGGTCTGAAGGCTCGACTCAGCCTGTCCGCTACCATGTTCTCTGTCCTGGCCAGGTATATGGGCCTGAACACTGTCCTGTGAGACAGGGTCCACGACCAGATCTGGACCGCTTCCTGACACAAGAGGTACAAACCCATGCCTCCCTGCTTGTTGATATACCACATGGCTACTTGGTTGTCTGTGTGGATCAGCACAACTTTGTTGGACAGCCGATCTCTGAAAGCCCATAGCACGTACCTGATTGCTCGAAGCTCTAGGAAGTTGATTTGACAAGATCGTTCCTGGGCAGACCAGAGACCCCGAAAGCCGAGCGCATGCTCATGAGCTCCCCACCCCAGGGCGGATGTGTCCATGATTAGGACAATTTGGGTAGGGGAACTTCGAAGCAAGATCCTCCATTCCAGATTTGAAAGTATCTGCCACCAGGACGAGTTCTGGAGAGACGGGATGACTCGGATGCAATATTGGAGGCTCTGAGTGGCCTGGTGCCACTGCAAACTCAGGGTCCATTGGGCTCTGCACAGGTGTAAACGTGTCATGGGAGTGATATGGGTGGTTGTGGCCATTTGGTCTAACAACTTCAACATGTGCCAGGCTGATACCTGTTGGATCTCGCTGCGATGGTCAAGTGACGACCCTCTGGCGAGGCAGGAAGGCCTTGGCCTGAGAAACGTTTAGCAGGGCTCCTATGAAGTCCAATTGAAGTGATGGACTGATATGAGACTTTAGGTAGTTGAGAACAAACCCTAGTGACTCTAACACTCAGATGGTCAGCCGCATGGACCTAGTGGCCCTTGCCTGAGATGTGCTCTTGACCAGCCAATCATCCAGATACGGGAAAACATGCACTCTCAACCTGCAGAGTTGCGCTGCCACCATGGCTAGGCATTTTGTGAAGACCTGGGAGGCTGAAACCAGCCTGAATGGCAACGCCCAGTACTGTAGATTTTTTTCTGTGAGCAGGGAAGATCTCGATTTGGGTGTATGCATCCTTTAGTCGACAGAGTTTAGCCAGTCCCCTTTTTGTAAGAGGGGAATCAAGGAGTCCAGGGAAACCATCTTCAACATTTCTTTTTTTAGAAACTTGTTCAAGGCCCTTTGGTCTAGGATGGGACGGAGTCGTCCTGTTCTCTTTGGAATCATGAAGTACCTGAAGTAGAATACCTGCCCTCTTTGCCCTGGTGGTATGGGCTCCACAACTCTGGCCATTAAGAGGGAGGAGAGCTCCGCTAGTAGTACCTCCTGATGTTGTACTGGCCCCCAAAATGGGCATGGAGAGCAATTTGGCAGGACACCCAATAAATTTAATTGGTAACCCTGGCGGATGATGGACAAAACCCATTGGTCGGACGTTATACTGGGCCACTGGTTTGCAAAGAACTGCAGCCTTACCCTGACCAGAGGGTCCATCATGCCGGGTACAGGCAACTGTCTTACACTCCCCTATGGTTCAGTCAAAACCCCGTCCCCGGAGTTGACTGAGGAGCTGGCTGGGGCTTGGAGGCTCTCTGCTGCCTGGTTTGGCCATGGGAGCCTTGATGGTGCTGATGGGAGTGAGGAAGCAGAGGATGATACTTCCTTTGACGAAAGAAAGACTTCTTTGGCCCTGGTCTCACCAGCTTCCTGGATGAGGAGGTCGGGTATGGAGTACGGCAGAGAGTTGTTGCAGGGTTCTGTGGTGGGCCTGAAGTTGGACCACAGCATCCCTCATCCTATCTCCATAGAGATTCTCTCCAGTACATGACCCATCAGTGAGTTGTTCCTGTACCTCTAGTTGGAGATCCGAGGCTCGCAGCCATGCCATTCTGAGGCGCTGATTCCCACCGCTGAGACTCTCTATGCCATCTCATAAACATCATAGGTAGCACTGACCTCGTGTTTTCCACATTCCAGGCCCTTATGCGCCAATGATATGAGGGTGTCTTGCTGTTATTGAGGCGATGTCCCGCGAGTACTGGCTCATGTAGAGCTGGTAGGCAGCAATGCTGGCAATAAGCATGGTGTCTTGAAATACCTTCCTCCCAAGAATGTCCATTGCTCTATGGTCCTTCCCCGGGGGTGCCAAGTAGTGAGTCTGAGAGTGCCTGGCCCTCTTGAGGGTGGATTCGACGCTTATCGAATCCGGCAGCCTTCTGGATGAGGTAAACCCCATCTATCTTATTGATGGGAGGCACTGTGAGGGGGTGTTCCCATATCCTCAGCAGGAACTCTTTAAGGATCTTGTGTACCACAATCTCCTTAGGAGGCTCCTCCAATTGGAGGATCTCAAGCATTTTGTGCCTGGCAACCTCCTCCGTCAATAACTGAAACGGGATGGCTTCCGCCATCACCCTCAGAAAACCTGCAAAGGTTAAGGCCACAGGCGGAGACTTCCTTCGCTACTCTGGAGAAGGTTCTGAAGGGAGACCCTTGGAGCTTTCGAAGGACTCTGAAGCATCATCCCCCAGGTGTCATAGGGTTCCTCAACCTCACTGTAGGTGACAGGGGATGGGTCCCTAGGTGCTCAGCCTATGTCCAGAGGTGCAGGCACCAGTAGTACTGGATAGGAGGCGGCAGGCCTCGATGTCTCTGCCGGCCATTGTGGAGCTTTCTCCTTGGAGGAACCAGCGATGACCACTGTATCGGTAGGAGGCGGCCTCGCTGCTCCACCAGGCACCATTGCTGTCCCGATAACAGACACAAGCTGGGTCGGCAATGCAACAATGAGCACATTGAGCTTCTCCAGAAGTGGTATGAGGACAGGCGGCACCGGGTCTAGTGCCATCTCTGCTACAGGACTGAAACCCTGCTGGACTCGACGCTCCAGCTCCTCCTCGAATGTTGCTGATGCCAAGACCAACTGAAAGGAGGGGTAGCCAGATCTTTTTCGGACCTAGAGGTGGATCGGCGACTGGCATCAGGACCAGTAAAGACAGTTGCAGACCCCCAGCATTGACGGACAATTGGCACTCCTCACTACAGGGTCACTTCGGGGGCATCACGGCAAAAGCCGGTGCATTCCAAAGCCTAGCACTGTGCATCAACGGGAACCGGTGCTGAGGTTTTTTTGTTTTCCCTCTAATCTCTGCCCGGTCCTTCCCCGGTGCAGAGGCTGATGATGAGGAATCTAATGTCCTTGAACTTGACGAGATCGATAATGGTCGGTATCTGGCACCTCTTCCACCAGTGACAGTGAAGGAATTGACAGTCTCATCAGTGTCAATGGGTCGGTGTCCATCGGTGTGGCTCCTTGGTCCTTTGATGCCAATGCCGCTGATGATGATGGCTCTAACTTCTTTGACCTGAAGAGTTGTTCCATCTTATCGAGTCGAATTTGACAACCCTTCGGGGGTCATCTGGGTGCATAAGCAGTAACCCTGGACGTCATGAGATGCCCCTGGGCAGAGGACACATCTCATGTGGATCTGTAATGGGCATGGTCCTCCGGCATCGGGGCACCTCCGAAAACTGGACAAAACAAAGGGACACTAACGGAAGACTATGGTGGCAGGGCATCGATGGCCGGCGGGAAGGGGGGGATCAACCACGAAAGGAAACTTACCTGAATCACCAAAAACCCTGACTAGGAGTTACTATGGGGAGGCAGAGAGGTACCTGGTGATGGAACGAGAAAAACCCCGCAGAAAAATGAAGTTTTACAACAGGCCAAAAAATAGCCAAAGTGAGCTTGCTCACACACCACGATGCTTCAGCTCCTTGGAAAAAGAGAGACTGGAGAGGGACCCTTGGTATAGGGCATGCTCAGTGTGCCTAGTCAAAGTTCTTGAAACTTTGACATAAGTTTTCTGCATCGAGGCTCCATCAGATGATGTCACCCATGTGTGAGGACTATCATTCTGCTTGTCCTCAGAGAAAAGATCTTTGATAGGGTCTACTGGCCTTCATGTATGGGGTATTGAGGAAGGTGGGTTTGGGTGATAATTTCAGTTCATGCCTACGGAAGTTATACAATCTCCCTCAAACACATATCAGGATCAACGATGGATACTCTGACACCTTCACTCTGAATGGAGGAACCAGGCAAGGATGACCTTTATCCCCTTTTCTCTTCGCTTTAGTAATGGAGCTATTAGCAGAGAAAATTAGGAGAAATTTAGATATTCAGGGCATCTGGATAGGGTTAGAGGTGTATAAAATATCTCTGCGGACATCATGCTTACTTTGACTCATCCCATCACCTCTTTACCTATTTTAATATCAGAATTTCCGCACATTTAAAACTAATCAGAGAAAGTTCTTTTTCACATTTAAAACTAATCGTAGAAAGTTGTTTTTCACTCAACGCACAATTAAACTCTGGAATTTGTTGCCAGAGGATGTGGTTAGTGCAGTTAGTATAGCTGTGTTTAAAAAAGGATTGGAATAAGTTCTTGGAGGAGAAGTCCATTAATTGAGTTGACTTAGAAAATAACCACTGCCAGGTTCTTATGGCCTGGATTGGCCACTGTTGGAAAGAGGATGCTGGGCTTGATGGACCCTTGGTCTGACCCAGACCCTTGGTCTGACCCAGTATGGCATGTTCTTGTGTTCTTAATTGTATTGGTATGGGAAGGTGATGGGATTCAAGGTGAATATGAGTAAATCCTAAATTTTAAATATTAGCATTCCTGTTTCTTTGGAGGATCAATTAAATAATATTTTTCCCTTTAAATGGTCCCATCATTATATAAAATATTTATGGGTGAAGATCACTAGTGATAGCCAGCAGATGGTGCAAGTGAATTACACTTCATTAATACAGACAATTATATCAGATTTCAAGCAATGGATGAAGAACAGTATTTCATGGCAGGTAGAATAGCTGCTATTAAGATGAATGCTTTACCTCACTTGTGCTACTTGTTTCAAAGGCTTCTGATAGTGATTCCACTAATATTTTAAATAAAATCCAGAAAACATATTTTGAGTTTATTTAGTGACAGAAACCTCCCAAGTTTTCCAAAATAATTCTGTATTTATCAAAAGAACATGGGAATTGGGGGTCCTGAAAGTAGATAGTTATTGGACGGCACAAGTGAGAGCTATGCTGGAGTCTGATGGGAGCTCGAAAGTTAAACAATGGATTCAACTGGAGCAACACTACTTGGGGCAACTCCTATTCAGTTTTATTCTTGGATGCGCAACCTAGAATTGTGTGTAATCCATTCCCTAGACAAACAGTTGCATTGTGGGCATTCATTAGGGAAAGGTTTCTTTATGGTCTTTATGGTGATAGTATTCTCCGCTTATACCAATTAGATACAATGAGGAATTTCCAGTGGGGAATGAAGGGCTTAGTTTTAAGAGATTGGAACTAGCTGATTTGTCTCATTTGGGACAGTTTTTAAACTCTCAAGGATTATTGAGTTTTACCGCACTGAGGGAGAAATTCATTGTAGTAGAGGTGGATTATTATGCATTTTTGCAAGTACAACATTATATAAGCAAACTGGAGGCAAACGACAGGTTAATTTATGCTACTCCTACTTTTAAAAATTTTATAAGGATGGTTTGCCCCTTAAGAGTTTTATTTCTAAAATGTATAAGGAACTGTGTTGTAATCGGGAGGAGTGGGGGGAAATGGATTGGGAAAGCGACTGTTTTTGTACAATTGATGAAGATATGTGGAAAGAGATCAGATAGTGAGTAGCCAAGACATTATCTGTTCAATTAGCAGAAAATGTATTTAAAGTATACTATCGTTGGTATTAAACCCCTTCTAGATTGAAAGGGATTTATAAAACTGCCTCAGTTCAATGCTGAAGGGATTGTGGCAAAGTGAGAGCCATGGGTCACATATGGTAGACAATTCTGGGACAAGATGAGGCAATTAATTCAGGACGTGCTCCAATGTAGGGGATATCATAAGAACATAAGAAATTGCCATGCTGGGTCAGACCAAGGGTCCATCAAGCCCAGCATCCTGTTTCCAACAGAGGCCAAAAACCAGGCCACAAGAACCTGGCAATTACCCAAACACTAAGAAGAACCCATGCTACTGATGCAATTAATAGCAGTGGCTATTCCCTAAGTATAATTGATTAATAGCCATTAATGGACTTCTCCTTCAAGAACTTATCCAAACCTTTTTTGAACCCAGCTACACTAACTGCACTAACTACCTTCTCTGGCAACAAATTCCAGAGCTTTATTGTGCGTTGAGTGAAAAAGAATTTTCTCCCATTAGTCTTAAATGTGTTACTTGCTAACTTCATGGAATGCCCCCTAGTCCTTCTATTATTCGAAAGTGTAAATAACCGAGTCACATCTACTCGTTCAAGACCTCTCATGATCTTAAAGACCTCTATCATATCCCCCCTCAGCCGTCTCTTCTCCAAGCTGAACAGCCCTAACCTTTTCAGCCTTTCCTCATAGGGGAGCTGTTCCATCCCCTTTATCATTTTGGTTGCCCTTCTCTGTACCTTCTCCATCGCAACTATATCTTTTTTGAGATGCGGCGACCAGAATTGTACACAGTATTCAAGGTGCGGTCTCACCATGGAGCGATACAGAGGCATTAAGACATTTTCCGTTCTATTAACCATTCCCTTCCTAATAATTCCTAACATTCTATTTGCTTTTTTGACTGCTGCAGCACACTGAGCCGACGATTTTAAAGTATTATCCACTATGATGCCTAGATCTTTTTCCTGGGTGGTAGCTCCTAACATGGAACCTAACATCGTGTAACTACAGCAAGGGTTATTTTTCCCTATGTGCATCACCTTGCACTTGTCCACATTAAATTTCATCTGCCATTTGGATGCCCAATCTTCCAGTCTTGCAAGGTCCTCTGTAATGTATCACAGTCTGCCTGTGATTTAACTACTTTGAATAATTTTGTATCATCCGCAAATTTGATAACCTCACTCGTCGTATTCCTTTCCAGATCATTTATATATATATTGAAAAGCACCGGTCCCAATACAGATCCCTGAGGTACTCCACTGTTTACCCTTTTCCACTGAGAATATTGACCATTTAATCCTACTCTCTGTTTTCTGTCTTTTAACCAGTTTGTAATCCACGAAAGGACATCACCTCCTATCCCATGACTTTTTAGTTTTCGTAGAAGCCTCTCATGAGGGACTTTGTCAAACGCCTTCTGAAAATCCAAATACACTACATCTACCGGTTCACCTTTATCCACATGTTTATTAACCCCTTCCAAAAAATGAAGCAGATTTGTTAGGCAAGACTTCCCTTGGGTAAATCCATGTTGACTGTGTCCCATTAAATCATGTCTTTCTATATGCTCTACAATTTTGATCTTGAGAATAGTTTCCACTATTTTTCCCGGCACTGAAGTCAGGCTCACTGGTCTATAATTACCCGGATCGCCCCTGGAGCCTTTTTTAAATATTGGGGTTACATTGGCCACCCTCCAGTCTTCAGGTACAATGGATGATTTTAATGATAGGTTACAAATTTTAATTAATAGATCAGAAATTTCATTTTTGAGTTCCTTCAGAACCCTAGGATGCATACCATCCGGTCCAGGTGATTTGCTACTCTTTAGTTTGTCAATCTGGCCTACTACATCTTCCAGGTTCACAGTGATTTCGTTCAGTTTGTCTGAGTCATCACCCCTGAAAACCATCTCCGGAACTGGTATCTCCCCAACATCCTCATTAGTAAACACGGAGGCAAAGAATTAATTTAGTCTTTCTGCAATGGCCTTATCTTCCCTAAGAGCCCCTTTAACCCCTCTGTCATCTAATGGTCCAACCGACTCCCTCACAGGTTTCTTGCTTTGGATATATTTAAAAAAGTTTTTATTAGGAGTTTTTGCCTCTATGGCCAACTTCATTTCAAATTCTCTCTTCGCCTGTCTTATCAATGTTTTACACTTACCTTGACAATGCTTATGTTTTATCCTATTTTCTTCAGATGGATCCTTCTTCCAATTTTTGAAGGATGTTTTTTTGGCTAAAATAGCCTCTTTCACCTCACCTTTTAACCATGACGGTAATCGTTTTGCCTTCCTTCCACCTTTCTTAATGCGCGGAATACATATGGACTGCGCCTCTAGGATTGTATTTTTAAACAATGTCCAAGCCTGTTGAACACTTTTAACCTTTGCAGCTGCACCTTTCAGTTTTTTCTAACTATTTTCCTCATTTTATCAAAGTTTCCCTTTTTAAAATTTAGTGTTAGAGCTGCAGATTAACTTATTGTCCCCCTTCCAGTTATTAGTTTAAATTTGATCATGTTATGATCACTGTTGCCAAGTGGCCCCACCACCGTTACTTCTTTCACCAAATCTTGCGTTCCACTAAGAATTAAATCTAAAATAGCTCCCTCTCTTGTAGGTTCCTGAACCAATTGCTCCATGAAGCAGTCATTTATTACATCCAGGAACCTTATGTCTCTAGCAAGTTGTGATGTTACATTTACCCAGTCAATATTGGGGTAATTGAAATCTAAGACCAAAAGTACAATCTAGAGCAAACTGCACTTTGAAGCAATATCGCATAGTACGAAAAGTGCAGGATAGTTGTCAATGGTTCCTGTTCACCTAGATTCGTCATGACTAAGGTTGGTTGTACACAATGCTGCTTGGGTGCGCTACAGGAACGGGAACCAATGAACGGGGTCAGCTGATCCACGTCATTGGTTCACCTGTAGTTTTGGCGCCACTGCCATTCTTTAAATACCTGTCAGCATTAAGGGAAAGTGCGCTCCCTGTTAAATTTAAGCATACCAGCTGTCAGGTAAGATTGTGCTTTAACCTGTTTGTACTTTTGTTCGGTTATAAGTCCCATATAGCATCCTGATTCTTTATTAATCTGTTTCAGTATTTCGCATATGAATTCCTGCTGGCGTGCCCTCCCGATGCAGCCCTAGGCGAAACACGGGACCGTGTCGGGGGACGCCGTAAAGCTTCATGCGATATAAACCAGTGGAGTTGCCTAATTGAATTAATAAAAATTCTTTTCACCTTTGAAAACTATTTTGAGTATTCAGTCAGGATTGACAACTATCCTGCACTTTTCGTACTATGCGATATTGCTTCAAAGTGCAGTTTGCTCTGGATTGTACTTTTGGTCTTGGATTACCCTGATACTTGAGCTGTAAATGGCGGCCGATGACCAAACCTTTAGTTACTCAGAAGCAGATTTGAATGCAGTATTGTCTGACCAGCATTTTTTTGACGAACCACTCTCCTCGACATCTCCTTCTGTAACCTGGGCTGATGTTATTGATATTCAAAAACGTCTGACTCGCGCTGAACTGCATGCTGCGACCCTTATAGAATACTGCCGGGTCCGCCGGATCCCACGGGGTCTCCGGGTTCAAAAGGAGCCCCGTCTACATACCGATAACACCACTTTCATCACCCGATGGAACCAAATCCTTAATAAGTGCTCCTTGGACCTTATGGTGCTTATTATTGAGACCACGAAGCATTTACAGATCTCCCTTCAGGAAGATTTAACAAAAAACCTGGACATCATTAAGCATTCCGTTCCCAGTACAACTTTTGATCAGGAACATTCAGAGTTTCTATCTCAGCTTAACAAATTTCGCACTGATCTTAAGACGGTAAAACATCAAAAATTTATCCGAGACGAAACTGATTACAAGTCTGGCTTTGTATATAAATGGATGTCCAAGTCTCGCCCCCAGCCTGCAAGGAAAGTAACCTTTGCGCACGATTCATCTGGCGACTCTTCAGGCGAGGATATTCAAGCTATGCGCCCACGGCCCCCACGCGAGGACCCCGTGGCAATCTCTTCTGCGGCTCCCCCAAGTTCATCTTCTACACATGGATCGTCGTCACACTATGCATCAATTGCAGCCTCTTTTTTAGACTCAGGCCAGCGTCCACCGGATCCAGGCATTTCTTCCAAACCCATTCGCAACACCCGCTCTCGGGGTCGAGCACAACAGACTCAACGCACCACCAGGGCCACGAATCAAGCTTCCGACCCATGGCTTTAGAGCGCCCCTCAGTCTTCAACTTGTCGTCACGGTCTCTCTCACCGCTTGAGCTAAATGTTTTGACCAGGGGTTTATCTTTTGTACCTACGGTGAAATTGAACTTATTTGATTATAAAGTGCATTTTCATCGTTTTTGTAGATTGTTGAAAATTAAGCAGTTTTTTGCAGATGTCCCTTCGCTCCCAGACCCCTCTCTAGTTCGTGCAAAGTCGAGATGGGTTCCCCCTGGCCCTGGTGATCCGCTTCTCTTAGCCTTTGAGAGGCTGGTTGACCAGGACATGAGGGCACTCGCCTCCGCTCGACATTACACCCAATTTAATTTGTCTAAATCGGAATCACAAGCGTTGTTGTCTCTTCAAAATGATAACTCGATTGTAATAAAACCAGCTGACAAGGGAGGTGGGATTGTTATCCAGGACAGGGACCATTACATATCGGAAGCCATGAGTCAACTTAACGATACCTCCTTTTATCAACCTTTATTAGAGGATCCCACTCCCCAGCTGTTGCAGCAAATCAAAGCCATCGACGAACAGGCAGTGGAACATCGCATTTTGACAACCCGAGAGGCCAAATTTTTGGTAACTGAACACCCCATTACCCCAGTCTTTTATACAGTACCCAAGGTTCACAAAGATTCACAACACCCCCCTGGTCGTCCCATTGTGGCTGGCATCGGTTCACTTCTGGAACCCTTGTCCCAATTTGTGGACCTCTTCTTGAGGCCATTTGTACCTTTGATCCGCTCCTACATTAGGGACTCAGCACACTTCATTACCCTTTTGAACTCCATACCGTTTCCCACCGAGCCGTTTGTTCTCGTTACCCTCGATATCATCTCTCTTTACACCAACATTCCCCAGCCTGCTGCCCTCAGGGTTATTGAAGAAGTTTTAAACACCCGCACGGATCCTCAAAGGGTTCCCACTTCATTGTTAGTCACGCTTGCTAGTCTAGCACTTACGAAGAATTATTTTAGATTCCATGACACATTTTATTTACAGGTAAAAGGCACGGCGATGGGGGCCACTATGGCCCCCAGTTTGGCCTGTCTTTTTGTGGCGGAGTTTGAAGACTCTTTTGTATATCCCTCTGAGTGGTTTCAACATATCGCGATCTGGCTAAGATACATCGATGATGTCTTCTTAGTGTGGCGGGGTACAGAGATACAATTATTCATGTTTATCGATTGGCTCAATACCTGTAACCCTAATTTACAGTTTAATTTTTGTTGGCATCAATCTCAGATTGCTTTTTTAGACATTCTTGTTTCAGTGCATAATGCCCAATTTTTGACCACTATTCATTGAAAGGATACAGATAGAAATACTTTGTTATCTTTTCAAAGTTGCCACCCGAGCACCTTGAGAGGAAACATTCCCACTGGCCAGTTTCTCAGATTACATAGGCTGTGCTCCACTAGGAGAGAATTTATTCACCAAGCTGAAATAATGTCATCCCGTTTTTTATCTCGTGGGTATCCCAGGCGGGTGGTGAGACAAGCCATGAAACGTGCACTATTCACTGATCGTGATTTGTTGTTCCTTCCATCATCCCGTTCTGACACTACAGTCACTAACTGCATCCTGCCCTTCTCTACCCTTAGCCGACAGATTACAACTATGATTCGTAGACATTGGCGTGCACTGTCCCTGGAGATGGTGTTCCCGGGCCCCCTTCGTTTTACCTACCGGAGGGGTAAAAATTTGCGAGACAAACTTGTCCACGCGGATCTTTTACAGTTACGGGATCCTGCGAATGCGTTGGGACATCATCCATGTGGCCACTGTACAATGTGTTCTCATACAACTTCCACCACTTCCTTTACCCACCCGGTTTCTCAAAGAGCTTTTCAGCTTCGCTCATACTCAGATTGCACCACACCAGGAGTCATCTATGTGATCACCTGTCCCTGCCCATTAGTATACGTCGGGAAAACCACACGGATGGTCAAAACACGCATCATAGAGCATTGCTCCAACATTCGGCATTCAAGAGAGAATGAACCTTTGGTAGACCATTGGTTAAAAAAATCCCACATTCTTTCAGACCTTATGTACAGTGTCATTGAGGTGTTTCCACGGCCTGCTCGCGGTGGCTGTTATGCTGAACAGCTCGGTCGCATTGAACAGCGTTGGATTTTCATTTTAGACTCAGTTACCCCCAAGGGACTTAATCGGGAGATTGAATGGTTCCTGTTCACCTAGATTCGTCATGACTAAGGTTGGTTGTACACAATGCTGCTTGGGTGCGCTACAGGAACGGGAACCAATGAACGGGGTCAGCTGATCCACGTAATTGGTTCACCTGTAGTTTTGGCGCCACTGCCATTCTTTAAATACCTGTCAGCGTTAAGGGAAAGTACGCTCCCTGTTAAATTTAAGCATACCAGCTGTCAGGTAAGATTGTGCTTTAACCTGTTTGTACTTTTGTTCGGTTATAAGTCCCATATAGCATCCTGATTCTTTATTAATCTGTTTCAGTATTTCGCATATGAATTCCTGCTGGTGTGCCCTCCCGATGCAGCCCTAGGCGAAACACGGGACCGTGTCGGGGGACGCCGTAAAGCTTCATGCGATATAAACCAGTGGAGTTGCCTAATTGAATTAATAAAAATTCTTTTCACCTTTGAAAACTATTTTGAGTATTCTGTCAGGATTGACAACTATCCTGCACTTTTCGTACTATGCGGTAATTGAAATCTCCCATTATTATTGCACTGCCAAATTGGTTTGCTTCCCTGATTTCTCTTAGCATTTCATCATCTGTCTGACCATTTTGTCCAGGTGGACGGTAGTATACTCCTATCACTATACTCTTACCCAACACACATGGGATTTCTACCCATATAGATTCTACTGAGCATTTACTCTCTTGTATGATCTTTATCCTGTTGGATTTTGTTGCCACCTAGTGGCAAATTAATAGTAGCTGCGAAGTGTGAGACAGCAGCACATTGGAAACAGCCCTAAGTAAGAGACAGATGGAACAATTAACTGCCATGTGCAGGAAGAATATTTCCTTTTATGTTCCAGTTTGGACATTATTTCCAAATGTTACACTGTGATAAGGACAGCTAAGCAAGGGCAGTGAGAGAGTTTGGGAGGATGGGGAAATTATTTGAAGTGATGTTGAGATTGATCAGTTGGTGTGTGTTTGAAAAACTTTAATAAAATTAAAATTAAAAAATATATAAAGAAATGCCCAGCTACAAAAAACAACCAGATCGTGCTGCATAGACCTACTTGAACACTTTCACAATAGAGAACTGTGATGAGGATCTGGGAACAACAGTGTTCCAGACTAAAAGAGATGATAATAAACATGCACTTTCAATGGAAGATAAAGGACTCCTGAAGATGATAATTCAAAGATGAGTCAAACAGCTGGGTGGCACCACTTTCATTCTGCACTCCCAGGTTTTGGTTTCCTAATAACAGAGAGCAGCCCTGTCCAGGCTTGCTTCCTTGAATTGGACTCTGGAGAGAAAAGCAGAGACAAAGGATAATTTTGTGGCCTTCATGAAAAGATATCTTCTTACTTTTGGCATATACGATCCTCAGAAATCTGGTCAAATTAGGGTTGTATTTAATTCAAGTGCTCAATTTCAAGAAGTTTCTCTGAATGATGTACTGTTTTGTAGTCTGAGAGGAAAACAGGCTTAAGTGGAAAGGGACTTTTATGAGGGCAATGGTTTCAAGTCTATGCTACAGAGGAACAGGCCATTGACCTGCTGAAAAGGACACAATAGATGTTATCCATTGCTAACCTGAGACTGCACATAATAGCTTCCAACAATGCAAAGGTAATGAAGATGTTCTCTTTGAAGGGCCATGCAATGGATCTAAAGGACCTAGACCTAACAGTAAATACACCACCAATTCAGCATAGCCCTGGACTCAGCTGGGATCTCTAAAAAGACACTTTCACCTTTCAAGTATCAATTCAGGAAAATCCGTATACCAGACAAAGGATCTTATCAATGGTGTACAGCACCAGTCACTGTACAAGGGAAATCTCTAAGAGAGCTTTCACCAAAGACACAAGAATGGGACACCCCACTGCCCCTAAGCAAGAAAGGGGAGTGGGAGTCATGGAGACTCTATACAAACTCTTGATCAGTTCCAAACTCCACATATGCTTTCCTTTGTTTTCCTCACTATAGCAAAATACTATAGACAGATCAGTGAGGTTTTAAAGGTCAAGGCTAACAGAGAGGAAGGGAGGCTATTAAACTAGGGGTGTTTGGTAGTCCTATCCCTTAACTGGGTGAACTGGGAAAACTGACAATGGCATCAGCGCGCATTTCTTTTAAAATGCCCCCCACTTATGTGGCAGAAGCAGCATTTGCACGCATAGATACACGCCCACTTAAAATTGAGTGCACATGTGCGTGCAGTGAGGTTATTTTATAACATGCGTGCATATATGTGCGTTTGTTATAAATTAGCTGCCTCCCTGGGCGCGGACCAACAAACACACTTACATGTGTGCCCATGCGCTGGTTTTACATTTCATCTTTTAATTTCCTGCTCTGATTGTATATATAACCCAAAACGACTGTCAGTGTAAAATCACTAGATGTAAATCAGTTTCATTTAGCACCAGTTCAGCAATTTCCACTGCTAACAATGCCCTGCACAATTTAAGTCTTGGGATGGTGTGGCTAGTCTGTGGAGCTAATTTAGATTTACCAAGGATAAATCCCACCTGGGGGCTTACCTTTATTGTCTGTTATCTTCAAGTAGATCATTGCAGCTATGGTTTTCACTGAGGCATCTGAAAAGGCACAGATTTCTCTATCTTTTTGTTTTATAAATCAAAAGCTGAAGTAAAGTTACATGGCAGGGGATCCTGACACACGCCAGTACGCATAAGTATTTATGTGCAAATTTCATGTCAAAATCCTGGTATGCCCAGAACACGCCCACACCCAGCCCCTTTTGGAAACTTTTCATTTGTGCATGCAGCAGCACGTACGTGTGTATCTCGGCGGTTTTTAAAATCTGCTTGGTGCGCACCGGTCCAACATATTCGCGTATCCCCTAACTGATGCTCAGACTTTTAAATTCACTTTTTATATGTATGTGAGCAACAGGGTTGAACGTATCAGAAAAGCAACTTGGCCAAAAAAGCAAGTTTGCTTACCGTAAACGGTATTTTCCATAGATAGCATGGCTAATTCATCCTGCTATCTGGGCAAGCCCCCTGGCGGCTTGAGGCGGGAACTTCTCCAAGTATGTGTAGAGCTTTGCTCCTGCATGCCTGCACGGTGCCTTCCCTGCTTCAGTTGATTCCCAAAGCGCAGAAAGAACACAATGCCAGAAGAAGAGCAGGGAGCAGAAAAAGTAGAGACTGTCCAGGGAGGAGGGCGGGAAACATGGCTAATTCATCCTGCTATCTTCGGAGAACATCATTTATGGTACGCAAACTTGCTTTTTTCCTGCAGATAAGCAAGCTGAATTAACCATGCTATCTGGGAGACCCCAGCCTCAGGGATTCGAAGCACGGTGGTAAGCGCAGACCTGGGAGAATGAATCTGAGTGTCCTGGTTTGCTTAGAGCTGGCTGTGCAGAAGATCCCCCAATATATGGTGGACAGTCTCAAGAATTAGTGGCATGACGTAGTATTTCTCGTCCTATGAACGCATCTGAACTGGCTTGTTGTAGGCAGTAGTGAGACATGAAGGTATGGAGTGATGACTAGGTAGCTGCTTTACATAAATCTTGAACCGGCAGCTGTTGGAGATGAGCAATTGAAGTTGCTACAGCTCGCAATTGATGGGCTTTCACTCTTGATGTGAGGTGTTCCGATCTAGTCGCAGAGCAGAAGTGAATACACTGAGTTAGCCAGTTACAAGGGTCCGTTTGGATACCGGTAAATCCAGAGTGTTTGGGTTGAATGAAAGGAAGAGCTGGAAGTGTCTGTGATAGGCGTGGGTCCTTTGTTTATAGTAGGCTAACACCCTTTTGCAATCCAGCGTGTGTAATAAAGTTTCTCGGCTGGAAGCATGCGGCTTAGGGAAAAAGGTTGGTAGAGTTATGGTCTGATTCAAATGAAAGGCAGAGACCACCTTGGGGAGGAAGGAAGGGTGAGTCCACAAGGTTACTTTGTCATGGTGGAATTGAAGATAAGGAGCACCAGTGCCTGCAGCTCACCAATTTGTTGTGCTGAGGTGATTGCTACTAGGAATAGGACGTTCCTTGTGAGGTATTTCAACGAGGATGTCTGCATAGGTTCAAATGGAAGGAGCATCAAGGTTTCCAGGTCTATATTTAGGTCCCAAGGCACGGCAGGCTGCAGCCTTGGGGGGATGTAGTCGCAAAGCTCCCCTCATGAAGCAAGATGCCAAAGGGTGTGGACATGGAGGCACCCTGTGTCAGCGGGTGATACGCCACTATAGCACCGAGATGTACATGGATGGAGGAAATTACAAGACCAGATTTGAAGAGCAAGTGCAGGTAATGGAGCAGTTGCTCCGGCAAAGATTAGAAAGGGTCAAATGACCAGCAGCGATACCTGTGTCACTTGGCCGCATAATGTTTTCTCGTGGAGGGTCTCCTGGATGAAAGGAGAACGTCCTGTATCTCCATCAGAATGGAAAGGTAGCTCAGTACCTCTCTTTCAATCTCCAAGCCGTCAGATAAATGGAGTCGTGCATGGGATGCATCAGAGTCCCTTCCGCCTGCGTTAAAAGATGCTTCTCGGCTCGGAGGAGGACTGTGATTATATGGATAGGTGGATCAGGTAGGCATACCATGGTTGCCTGGGCCACACTGAGGTGATCAGGATAAGGTCTGCCTCGTCCGTGATGCACTTCTGAATCATCTGGCCAATGAGGGGTATCGGAGGGAAAGTGTAGAACAGGTGTTCCATCCCCGACAGAAGGAAGGCATCCTGGGCTACTCATCAGTCACTTGGAGAAAGGGAGCAAAATTCTGGTACCTTTGCATTGCTCTCTGTCGCAAAGAGATCCACTTGGGAAGGCCCCCGGCGGCGAAATAGGGACAACGCCACCTTCAAGCTCAGCTCCCATTCGTGGGGATGAAAGATCCTGCTGAGTCTGTTGGCTTCTATGTTCTTTATGCCTGGTATGTAGGTGGCCTGCAATTGAATGGAGTGCAATCGCCAACCCTAACAGGTATATCGATTCCCTACAGAGAATCCTGAAACCGGACTCGCCTTCTTTGTTTATCTAGAACATGGCTATTTGGTTGTCTGTGTACATCATGACCGACTTGTGTTGAAGGAGGTGTGCGAAGGCTCAAATAGCATACCGTACAGCTCGTAACTTCAGCAGGTTGATCTGGAATCTCCACTCGGCGGGTGTCCAAAGTCCTTGCATCTTAAGGTGGAGGACATGTTTGCCCCTCTCCTGGTGGAAGCATCTGTAGTGAGGACCAGTTGGTGAGTTGGAATCTGGAAGGGGGTGCCCGACTGCAGGACCCCCAGTTTTAGCCACCAGTCTATATCTGAAATCATCGTTTGGGTGAGGTTCACTGGTTGTGACATAGGGTGATACCTCTGGGATTACTGTAATTTTAGACCCCACTGCAGTCAGCACATGTGAAGGCATATATGGGGAGTGACAAATATCGCTGCTGCCATGTGGCCCAGAAGTGTGAAGATCTATCGGGCTGTGGGCTGTGAGAGACATTTTAATGCAGAGGCTAAGGTTTGAAAGGTGTGAATCCTGTCCTCTGGAAAGAAAGCTTTGCAAAGTGTGTTGCTTGCACCTATAAACTGGAGGATTTGAGTAGGCTCAAGGTGAGACTTCTCATAGTTTATGATGAAACCTAGATTCTCCAGGCAAGTCAGAACTCGAAGCTGATGGGCTCGAATCAGCTCCAGGGTAGGAGCTACGAGCAGCCAATCGTCCAGGTAAGGCAACAGCTTTAATCCCCTGTTTCCGAAGATGGGCCACAGCTGCTGCGAGACATTTAGTAAACACCCTTGAGATCCAAGGAACGCATCCAGTAGGGCAAGATGGTCTTGAGAGAGGTCATCTTGAACATTTCTCACACAATGAAACAATTGAGAGCCCTGAGGTCCAAAATCAGCTGTAATCCTCTGGTTTTCTTGGGAATGAGAAAGTATTGGGAATAGAATCCTTGAAGGTGGTGGTAAGAAGGGATCTGCTGAATCTCACATTGCTGAAGTAAGATGTGGACTTCCTGAAGCAGGAGGAGGACATTTCCCTCTCCCTTGGATGGGGAAACAAGTTGCAGTATGGGCGGAGTCCTTCAGAAATTCAGGTGGTAGCCGTTTTGGATGATATTGAGAACCCAATGGTCAGTGTGATCTGATCCCAGGCCGGGGCAAAATATTGAAGGCAGCCTCCCACTGAGTCATGTAGCTGTGGCCGTGGTGGTCTTAAAAAGACTGCTACTATTTCTGGGTAGTTGTCTGCACCAGCTTTGGGGGACGTTGAGATCATCCTCGGCCCCTTGACTGGGATAGTTGGGATTGCGGCCTCTACTGTTAGTATTGAGGAGGCCTGTAGGGCGGAAATGACTTGTAGGAGTGTCTGGGATAAAAGGGTTTCCTTTGAGTAGTAATGCTTCACGCCTGGCTGGTCTGCTGGGGACATAAGCGACGATACCGCAACACTCTGCTCCTTAAGCTATGAGACTGTTTCATACAATTTGTCTCCAAACAGATTATCCCCTTTGTACGGGAGGTCTGCCAACTTCTCATGCACATCCTCCTTATTGGCACTCACTCTCAGCCAAGCTATCTGCTGGGCTGCAATGGATGCCGCTGACATTCGAGCAGAGACCTCAAATCCCTCATAGATGGTTCACAGAAGGTGTCTCAATCCCTCCTCGAGGTCGGTCATTGTCTGTCTTTGCTGGTTATCCCCGGTAGTTTGCTCACCACCCTTAAGTAACTGAAGGCATTCATAGAGAAATTGAGTTATGTAGAATTGGTGGTGGTAAATCCTGGCTGTCAGCATGGACCCTTGGAACACCTTTCTGCTGAAGTCATCCAAGTAGTGGCTATCCTTGCCTGGAGGGGTATTGGAATAAAGCCTGGTTTTTCTGGCTCTTTTCATGGCCGATTCAACCACCTCCGATGCATGGGGCAGTTGCACTGGGACATAGTGGACTGATTTTCGCATCTGGAACTTCAATTTGGATTTCCGGGAGGTAGTAGCCGCTGAAAAGGGTGACTCCCATGCCTTGTCCATGATCTTATCTAGAACTGAGTGGGAAGGCAAGGCTGTTGTTTCTGCCGGGACATCAAAGATTTTCAACAATCCATGGACCTCAGCCTGCTTAGTCTCCAGTTTCAAGAGCGAACCCACCTCAATAAATTTGGAGTATGATACAGCCTCCGGAGGGGGGGACGGGGATGTTGGTTTGGGCGGGCCTTCCGGGGGTCCGAGGGAATCCCTGTGGAGGAGCACAGAGAGGGGGGAAGAGGAGTAATCAAAGTCCCGGTCAGAGTTGGAAGCCTGCGGACTCCACTCTACATTTAGGTCCTGACGGTTTTCTGGTGGGAAGGAAGGAGGGGAGTGCGCTGAATCCTCCGGTGATGGGCTCGAGGGGGAGTATGGAAGTTGGGCCAATACCACGGAATCAAAAAAGGTCTGCAGGAGTCCCATTATCTGAGACAGTCTGCGTAGCTGCCCCCCCCCTTCAGCCTTTGGGCAGCAGGCGTAGATGTCCTGCTTCTCTTGACTAGTGGAGAGTGGACGGATCAATCTGGCTGGTTCAGGTCACGTTCCCGCCTCAAGGGGCTAGGGAAATCTCTTTGGCTTAGAGCTTCTTGGCCTTCTGTGGTCTCTGCTTGGGGTAGAGGTGGAAGAGAGGCCCAATGGTTGTGGAGCTTCACCCTCCGAATCCTCTGAAGCTTCCGTTTTGGAAGGGAGGAAAGGTGGATTCTGTGAGTAGAGGGGTCTTTCCTCAGCCGAAGAATGGGAGGGGCAACGCTAGTGTGTAATACAATGTGATGGATTTTGCGCTTAGCCTTTCCATTGTGCTGCAATGCATTGACCAGCGTTGCATGTGTTGGCTTGGTGGATGATGTGTGCCCCGATGGTTGCTGCAGTAGGCCAACACAACTGGTGTCAGATGCTGTTCCATCTGACACCAGTTGTGTCAGCCTACTGTTGATCAACGCATGCATCGCACTGGTTGCATCAGCGTCGTCAATCAGGGCTCCTTTTCGGGCAGCAGACAATACTTATGCCTGTGTTTTGTGGTCAACAAAACATTTCCAATCCACAAAAAGTGGGGGTAATTTCAATGAACCTGCTTCAACAGAACCCACACTGCAAACAAAATTGATTACCTAACACTTAATCAATTTTTACTACTTTTTAAATATATTTTTAAATACTTTTGAAACACTCAACAATTGACTAATTTAAAAAAACTTTCCTTTAATCACGCTCATCACATTCACTTTTTAGTCTCCCTGAGACTTAAAAAATGTTTATGAAAAAATGTTTAAGGAAAAAAATATTTAATGAGTGAAAAGTGATGCTTCATAAATTTTCAGGGCACCATCCTGGTGTACCATACTTGTTCTCTATTTAATCATAAGCACCACTGTCCACCCAATAGTCCTTTTATTATTTATTTCAAAAAACATTTTTTAATTTATGTGTACTTTTTACACTTGTTTAACAAATAATCCTCAAGTGCTAATGTGATAAGCGCTACAGCAAGGAAATGCGGTTCACCAAGCCCACATCAAACATGGAGCATAGTTAGAAAATGTCACTTAGCTTTGAATATAAATCCTGAAGATCCAGTAAACCCATTGGCAAAATTATCCCCAACAAGGCCCAGTTTCGAAGTTCATCTTCGTCAGGGGGAGCCACTTAGATACTACTTGTCCCAACTCATGATGTTTCCTGATTCAAGTTTGTAATAAAGCTCGCAAAGTGCTGCTCAGTGCTCCTTTCAAAAAAATGGGGAACCCGCCCTTCCTTGTTCAGCGTCCCACATTTAAAGGGACTCCATCACGTGTCCTTTGACATGGCGGTAATGAAATTCAGAAACCCCTTCGAATTCAATTTAAAGGAGAGAATACCAGTCTATTTGATCATTCAATCCAGATGGTGCTTCAGTTCTTAATTTATAGATCCAATATTGCTCTCGCTGATTTAATGTTGTACCCATGTCATCCCACATCACATTGCTAGTAACCTACTCGATCATTGTCCAATTCAAATTCTCAAACATATGTCCGTACTCAATGCAATGATTCACCAAAGGGGCTGTCAAAACCCTGTTGTTGATTCACGATCTATGCTCCATCAGCCGGATCTTAATGGCTCTGCTTGTGCGTCCTATGTAAACCTTGGAACAATCGCAAAGTGTAATCTGTTGCAAATCTATGTTTGATGGTATATCCAATGTTAATGTCCCTCCAACATTCCCCTTCAATGGTGTTTGTACAGACTGAACAAACACCACACTTACTATGAAATCCCGTATTCACACCTTCCTGACTGCTCCTTTCTGAATTTGCCCAGACAACCTTGTCACGTATGTTGGAACCCCGACTAGTGGCAAACAATGGAAGATCCTCAAATATCTTATGTAGTCCTAAAACATGCCAATGTCTTTTAACAGCTTGGATCACAACAGGAGTGGAAGTGCTTTGTTGTAAAACAAACACTAGTTGTTCTTGAGCCCTATGTTCACGATATGTAATTAATTGCATTTGGTCACTATATTTAGATTTTTTATAGGCTTGCCTAATAACCTTAGCAGGGTACCCCTGTTCTTTAAATCTCTTCGTTAATAACAACGCCTGCTTTTCAAATTCAATGTTCGAAGCGAATCTGTTCTTAGAAGTGAGTCTAGAGAGAGCGGGGAAGCACCTGTGGAACTGTGCACACATACATATAATACCTGTCCACAGAAAATCACAAGCTACTCCTGGTATTCCAGGGATAAAGCCATATCCTGCTGCAACTGGCCTTCATCCTCTGTAAGCCCAAGCCACACTAGTTTCAGAGGGTAGGATGGTTCAGGGGCTTCAGGCAACACCCTGTACTACAACAGTTTTTTCTGAATCTAGACTAAATGATGGTTTCAGGGATGAATCACAGTTTTTCACTAGCAAAATATTTTGTAACCATAAGCTCCATAAGTGTCTGCACAGTAAAGCATCCTATAGAATGAGCTGCCAATTTTTTGAATACAGATTTTTAGAGGTATTGAAATCTGAGACACAAACTTAGAGCATTCCTCTCCATACCCCACCTTTCAGGTTTCTTTCTTGCCCAAGTTGCATGTTTTTCCATCTGTCCCTCCACCATTCCAGCTTTCCATTTCCTCTTGTGCCACAGTTGAGCATGCATGATATGTGGATATCTCTTTAAGAAAGAGTTCCACAAAAAAAAGCTTTACTAAATGTTGCTTAGATTGTAATGTTTTATTAAGTTCCAGAAACACTTGAAAATATTTGTTACATGTGAAAATAATATTTAAAAGATAAACAATCTGCCCTAGTTGAAATAATTTCCATGTACAATAAGGACTTTTAAGATTTGCAGATAAAATAACTACACATGAAAATTCTGCATAGAAATGCTTCTGAGATTTGGTTATAAAAGTGTATATTAACATGCAGCCTGTGTTAAAATCATGTCTTTTTTCTCAAAATACCAAATTTTGTTCACTTGTAGCTTTGCTGTAAGTATTGCATAAATCTAATTAGCATGAAACTAGTCCTTTCAATAGACTTATATTCAAGTCTTACAAAACTCCATAAAGGTTAGCATTTGTCTGTCTGAGTGAGATCCTGTTTACTTGAACATGAAACAGGTAAGGAATTTTGCCTCTGTAAATGTTTACTTAGTGCTTTACTTTTGTTTGTGTTAGATTTCTTTTTTCTCCCTGGCACTTTATATTTGGCAGTCCCTCTGAGTGCAAGAGAATAGGATGTTCCCATATTTGATGGCAATTTCACTTTAGTCACTTCAACAAATGCTTGTGGTGTTTGTGAAATGGCATGAGTTGAGGCAGGCCTATGTAAGATTAACTGGTGTGAGTTTGAGTGTGCCAAGGTCCTAGAGGGTTTGTAGGCACTGCTAGCCCTTGTAACAGATTGGGTATTTAAATCTCTTATACAAGATGTTCTGGAAACCCACTTGCAATGTGAAGACGGCTGGCAAGAGCACTTGGAGCTGTTCTGCTGATGCTTGCAGCAACTCAGATTGCTTGAATTTTCTTCATGGTAGTGACCTATGCAAGCTAGAGGAACCGAAGACAGATCACTTTGTCTTGAGTATTTCTGTTTATGAATGGCTTTAGGGGAACAGGATCTCATGCTAGCAGCTGAAATGAGATGTGCCCGAGAAGCTTTTAACTTTTCTTTTTGTATGGTCAAGTGCTGCATCTTTTCCATTTGCAACAGTCGAGACAGTAACCGCCCAATGCTGCTTTCTGGTGTCGTTCCTATTATCCCTTTCCATTTCTCATATTTCAATAAAGCCAACTCAGGCAAATCTAGAATATTGAAAGGTTCTGGGAGAAAGTCAGGGTAAGGAAACGTAGAACATTCTACTTCAGAGCAAGACTCTTCAATGTTTTCAACAACTTCTGGTCTCAAGCTCAAATCTAATTGTTTGGGATAAATAAGGAAGACATCCTCTTTTTCACCCTCTGACAAATCAGTTTCATCTGATAAATCATTTTGAACAAGGCTGCTGTTCCAATTCCAGTCTGTCAGAAATAATGTCTCACCACTGTTATTTTCAGTAACTGGATATGAGCTTGAAGCTGTGATGTTATTTTTGGCATTGTGCAGAGCAGCAGGTAAGATATCATCATATGACCAGTGAAGCTCTGATGGCAACTTGTTAGGCTCTGGATAAAAAATGGGTCCATTCTTGCTGATGTCGGTATTTGAGAACAAAGAACTCCAGACAAAAGTCCTAATAGCCGTGTCTTTTGATTTAGGATCTGCTTCCAGCTGATGTTTGTTTATAATTCTGGTAAAGAAAAAAGTATGAATCAATAAAAATGATTATTTTGCTAAACAGAAATAATTTGCTTCCTATGATAATTTTTATTTTTACACAGCAATGTTCAAAGAACAAATACTCATTGTAACACAGTAAGTAACATAAGGATCAATTGGTTTATACAGTCTGTCTGATTCTTTCTATATTGCTTTAGCTAAGGATATATCCCAGCTGTTAGCTGCACAAGCTTGACTGCCTACAGGATGTCATTGCTTATCCAACAGGCCGATACAGTAAGGAGCGGTAGGAAGAGCTGAGTTAGTGCCGGGCGCACCCGCGGTTGCCGCACGCACAGTCCAGTTCACCTACCGCTCGATACTGTATGTAAATAGCTTGCAAATGCAAGCTGCGTCTAAGAAGCGTCCGTGAAGCGTTAGGCCCGCGCAACCCATTTTACTGTATAGAGCGCTATACAGTATCCTGGATGCGCTGGCCTAAAGCTTCACGGACACTCTGGTATCTGTCATTTCAAATGACATTTGAAATGACAGGTACCAGGAAGTGGATGGTTCTCCGATGCTCGGGATTGCCAGTCCTCTCTCCCCTCCTCCCGAAGCAAGCAATGAAAGCGGAAAAAAGCGAAAAAAAAAAAAGAAAAGCAAAAAAGCAAAAAAAAAAAATGTTGCAAGAGAGAGAGGGGAGAGGGGACGGTTCTCCTACGTTCGGGATTGCCAGTCCTCTCTCCCCTCCTCCCGAAGCAAGGCGCGAAAAGCAGCCTTGCTTCGGGAGGAGGGGAGAGAGGACTGGCAGTGTAAAGCAAAGAAGTGACTTACTTTTTTTGCAGCCCCCTTCCGGAGACGGACATCGGCGAAGACGACCGCGGCTCCCCTGCCTCCAGCCGCATGTGAAGATGGACGCATCGCATGGGCGAAAGCGGCCCCTGTGCGTGCAATTGGGCCGCTCAAGACGTGACGTCACATGCCGTGACGCCAAACGTCATGATTTTCGCTTTTTTCCGCTTTCGTTGCTTCGGGAGGAGGGGAGAGGACTGGGGCTGCCCCGGAGACCAGCACCCATGGACGCGGCCAGGGCAGGTGAGCGAGGGCTGGGGGAAAGTTTGCCACCTACCCTTACCCCTGCCTCTAACGCAGGGGTAAGGGTAGCAGTAAGTTATCAGGTTAAACGTGCGGCAAAACGGCAGGGTAAAAAAAGTGATAGTCGGGGCGTGCGTTACTGTATGGGAGGGAATAGCTAATTCGATCGTTTACATGTAATATACATGCCGCGGGCGGAAGGGGTTACCCGGTGATTTAAGGACGCGGTAAGAGTAGGTTAAAGGGGATAGTGTATCGCGGGTTGGACTAACACGGCCGAAATATGGGTAGAAAGCGGGTTAGGAGCAGGGTAACCGCGGCCGTACTTTACTGTATTGACCTGCAAGTTAGTTTTACTGTCTTTCCTCTTTGGTCCTCTGCCATTCTGGATAAATAAGCATCCTGGTTCCCATACTTACACCAATATCCAGGCTCCCTAACTCCCATCCCTCCCAAACAATTTTTCACCCAGCATCTCAAACTTGTTCTTACCACTCACTGCCCTCTATCTGTTTCAAGCATATGTAAATTCTGTCAGAGTACTTGTTTTCACCACTTCTGCTGGTAGTTTATTCCAGGCATCTTCTACCCTCTTAGTACAGAAATATTCTTTTCTTTTGAGCCGCCTTCCGTCCAAATTCATGTCATAACTTACTGTCCTTCAGTTTTTTTTCTATAGATTGTCATATGGTTGTTATGTTAGTCCACTTGAACACATAGAAATAACAGTCAACAAGCAAGTTATAAATAAAAGTTTTTATGAGGCTAAATACATTTGTGACTAACTTTTAAGAGCTTTGCTTCCTTCAACAGTTAAACCAATGTTTTCCTATGAAATATTGAAGCCTGTGTAATATTTGAATGGTTTCCATTATATCCCTTTCTTTGCTTTCCGTCGAGTAGATTTTGAATATCTTAAGCTTCTCTGCATTTGGTTTGTGTTACAGGCCCTCTACCATGTCATTAACCCTTTCCTAAATGACTCCATCCTTAGCATGATCTTTAGAGCAGAACACTGTACTCAAGATGGTTTATTTTATTTTATTTATATATCACCTTTCATAACACTTCAAAATGGATTATATTTGAGTACTGCAGATATTTCCTATCCCCAGAGGGTTTACAATCTAAAGGGCTCATTCACTAAGCTGTGCTAGTGCTTTACCACGTGTTAAATAATCATATTGCATGTTAAATGCCAGAATTTGTGCAAAAAAAAAGTGCATCATGCAGTAAAAACATTTTCTGCTCATATATATGCAAATAGGAATAACATGCAAATTATGCAAATAAGGGACGTCTTCAGCTTCTCATAGTATAATATTGTGCAGTAACACTGGAAATATCAGAATTTAGGGATAAATAACAACTCAGAAGTTATTTGGGTAAAAATATAAGAAAAATGCAATTTTCATTCGTTATTTTACTACTTTTTTTTTTTGCCAATTCCTCCTGAGCCACCTACTAAGCTCTAGGCCAATAAAAATATCTTCCTAGCTGGCCTAGTTACTTCATAGCAAAATGTTTGGCCACTATAGTCTGCTTTCAGCACAAAGGCTGCACTGGACAGAAAAACAGTACCAGTGAGAAGCGGGAGAAGGGGAACTGCCACCAGACCCACAGCTGGAAGTGAGTAGGAAACTGAGGCAGGTGGGCCTGCAGGGGACTGAACACATAGGAGGCGATACCAGGCCTGGCGGGAGCAAATCTATCATGGTCTTCCTAAGGAGAAGGTGATCAGGCGGTGCTTTTTAAGCTCACAGGCCATCATGGCATTATATGAGGCGTTCAAAGCTAAACGAGATCCTGTCACAGTCAGGTCCCATGCCATTCCAGGCCTCATGAAATCGCTGAACTTGCTGCATTTCATGGCTTCTTCCAAACTGTCAACCTTGTAGGGATCATACTACAAACAAGCTTTTCTAGGTCCTTGCACCTTATGCTCCGAGCCTTGTGCTTCCTTGCTCATGATGGAATCAGATTTCCCTCATAGAGATATGAACTGCGGTCTTGAAGACAGACTTTTATGCTGTCACTCTGTTCCCTAGAGACCAATATTCAGTAAGCCGATTAGTGGACAAATTATCTTCCTAAAGTTGGGAAGGAAATGACGTCACTGGGCTGAATGGCTGGCTGAGCTGCGAGCTCCGCAGCTAATTTATCTTAAAAGCACAGGAACGAAATCGCTTGCAAAACTTACTGACAACCACCACACAGTGCAGGCAAGCACCAGGAACGACCTGGTAATGACGGCCAAAAGAAAAGCGCTGGATTTCCAATGTTTCTCATATCGAAAGCAAGGGGATCGGGAGCCCGAGGATGCCGAACAGGCTGCGAATACAGAGGCAGCACAAGAGGACGCTGCAATGGTGGATGCCTTTAACGTGTCTTCCGAGGAACCCCCTACACGCTCAGAATTCAGAGACTGGTTTTGCAGTCTCTGCCAGGATCTTAAATCCTACAAGTCTGAGTTGAAAGACATGATAGGAGAAACTGCATGAGAGCTAGCGACGCTGGGTCACAGGGTGGATGAAGTAGACGCCCGAGTGGACTCTCAGGCGGAATCCCATAAACAACTCCAGGAAATATGCTCTGAATTGCAAGAAGCTAATGTGAACATGCATGCAAAATTAGTGGACCTTGAAAACAGAGCTAGGAGGGGAAATCTCTGCTACAGAGGCTTTCATGAAACTGCAGAAAACACTGACTGTGCTGACACCATACAGAGGTTCTTTGCTTTCTTATTGGACTCTGACCCAAATCACGGAGGGGACCAACAGCTGACTATAAAACTGAATAGGGCACATAGGGCCCTGAGAATTCCCAGCAATGGCCAGCCTAGAGATATAATAGTAAGTTTTCATGATTTCAGCCTAAAAGAACGAACAACAGGTGCAGATAGGAAACAAATTAAGTGGTCCTGGGAAAACCAAGAGATCTCGATCTACGTGAATTTGTTGCAAGCTACCCTTCAAATTAGACAGGACCTGAAGGAGGTGACCGCGTTTCTAAGAAAGGAGAACATTAAGTACAGATGGATACACCCCTTTGGCCTTACATACACCTGGGATGGTGTCAGCTCGCATTTTCAACATGGCTGACACCATAAAAAATCTGAAAGACCGAGTATTTGCAGCATCAACAGAGCACTCGTCAGGAGCTAAAAAATTCCATCCAAAAGACCACAACCCCAGATGGCAAAGGGCGACAACTAGAAACAGCCAATTCAAAAGAAACTCCGATACCCAGAAAAACCACGTGGATAAAACCTGAAGAACTCTGGAATGGATGAGCATCCAAACAAATCAAGCGTCAGTGTGATATAGAAATTGGGTAATGTTCCTGTGTTGCTGATCAGTTAATGTTTTATTTGAAGGTTGATGTACTAACTAAATGTCAAAACTTTAGACATGAAGACTTAATCACAAAATGTTTCTGTTCTGAAATAATGTTAAGAATTAGCGGGAGCCAAACAGTTCATGGCAATAGCTTCTTCCTTGGGTTGGGGAAATTCTGAGCTGCCTGGAGTTCAAGGCAGACAAGAGGTTGAGGGAAAAGGGAGGGGATATTTATAGTAAGGGCAATCTGCACACGTTATCTAATAAGTAGAAGTCATGATGGCTAATTTCAGACTTCTAAGCACTGCATCCAACAAAATATTTCAGGGTCAAAGTGGTCAGCTTCGAAAGTGATCTATGAGGGTTGGGTGACAGTAAAACGAGGCTCAGTAACTTTACAGGCTTGTCTTAAAGTGAGTATGTTAATGAATAATAACGGAGGAATGTTGTGAAGGTATTGGGGGAAGCTGAGGTACACGAGTTTGTGAATCAAGGCAGGGGGCCGACTTCACATGGAATTGTAGCTAATTTTCGTATATCCCTTAATGTTAAGGGACTTAATACTCCATTTAAGCGACATTTACTCTTTAAAGATATGAATAACCCTAAAGTGGATATTATTTTCCTACAGGAAACTCATCTAAAGAGTAGGTACGAGGCCCTCTTGAAAAATAGACAATATCCACATCAATTTTTTACCCCATGCACTAAATCCTCTAAATACACTGGGGTTTGCATATTGATAGCACAGCTGTTAGTCTTTGCAGTAGTGTTAGGGACCCCCATGGCAGGTATCTTATATTGCAAATTTTGGTCGATGGTTCAGAATACACATTTGTAAATATTTATGCTCCAAACTACGGTAGGAACAAGGAAAGTTTATAACAAGGTTACATCAAGCTCTGCTGAAGCACTGCAAAGGTAAATTAATCATAGGGGGAGACTTTTTAACCTGGTTAGAATACCAACTATGGATGCCTAATGGGGTCTAGTAACTACCTCACCTGTCCACAGACATAAATTGAAAGACCTAATGGATACCTGGCATCTAATGGATGTATGGCGGGTACTTTTCCCCTCCTCCAGATCTTGCACTTTTTTTCTCAGCTCCTCACCACGCACACTCTAGAATTGATTTTTTTCTAGTTGATAAAGCTGTGTTTAATTATGTTTCTAACCCAGATATATCCCCGGTAGCTTGTTCAGACCATGCGGCAGTAACGCTGGATATTACCTTTACTCTCTATGACACAGGGCTAAGTTTCTGGAGACTCAACGATTCTTTACTATCAGATGAACAATTTAACAAAACACTTAGTATAGATATTAAGGAATTCCTTGAGATTAATGATACCTGTGATGTCTCCCCACCACTGGAATGGGAATCTATTAAGGCATACCTTCGGAGATTGCTAATTTCTAGGTCCCCCCACGTCAAAAAAACAGCTCTACAGGCCGCCCAAGATTTGAGACAGGAGATTAAGGTACTATCTACTAAACACCAAAAGAGGGGATCTCAAACAATACTGACCAAACTGACTAAAGCTAGGGAAGACTTAATGAGACTAGAATCAGCTAAAATGATACATCTCCTCAATCTAAATAGGCAGGAGTATTTTGAAGGAGGCAACAAAGCAGGTCGCAATCTGGCTCGCAAATTAAAGAAACTGACATACCAAAATTCTATAGCCAAAATTAAGGATGAGAGGGATCAAATATTGACTACTAACACGGAAATCTGGAAACGTTTCCTTGACTTTTATAGCAAGTTATATGCTTCAGAGACGAGTCTACAATCAGAGGCCATAGATAAATACCTGGATTCTATGGGTAAATGTAACATCAGGACTTGCTAGAGACAAAGTTCCTGGATGTAATAAGTGACTGCTTCATGGAGCAATTGGCTCAGGAACCAACAAGAGAGGGAGCTATTTTAGATTTAATTCTTAGTGGAACACATGATTTGGTGAGAGAGGTAATGGTGGTGAGGCCACTTGGCAACAGTGATCATAATATGATCAAATTTAAACTAAGAACTGGAAGGTGGACAATAAGTAAATCTGCAGCTAACACTAAACTTTCAAAAGGGAAACTTTGATAAAATGAGGAAAATAGTTAGAAAAAACTGAAAGGTGCAGCTGCAAAGGTTAAAAGTGTTCAACAGGCATGGACATTGTTTAAAAATACAATCCTAGAGGAACAGTCCATATGTATTCCACACATTAAGAAAGGTGGAAGGAAGGCAAAACGATTACAGTCATGGTTAAAAGGTGAGGTGAAAGAAGCTATTTTAGCCAAAAAAAATCCTTCAAAAATTGGAAGAAGGATCCATCTGAAGAAAATAGGATAAAACATAAGCATTGTCAAGTTAAGTGTAAAACATTGATAAGACAGGCAAAGAGAACATTTGAAATGAAGTTGGCCATAGAGGCAAAAACTCATAATAAAAACTTTTAAAAATATATCCGAAGCAAGAAACCTGTGAGGGAGTCGGTTGGACCATTAGATGACCGAGGGGTTAAAGGAGCTCTTAGGGAAGATAAGGCCATTGCAGAAAGACTAAATGAATTCTTTGCTTCCATGTTTACTATTGAGGATGTTGGGGAGATACCAGTTCTGGAGATGGTTTTCAGGGGTGATGAGTCAGATGAACTGAATGAAATCACTATGAACCTGGAAGATGTAGTAGGCCAGATTGACAAACTAAAGAGTAGCAAATCACATGGACTGGATGGTATGCATGCTAGGGTACTGAGGGAACTAAAAAATGAAATTTCTGATCTATTAGTTAAAATTTGTAACCTATCATTAAAATCATCCATTGTACCTGAAGACTGGAGGGTGGCCAATGTAACCCCAATATTTAAAAAAGTCTCCAGGGGTGATCTGGGTAACTATAGACCAGTGAGCCTGACTTCAGTGCCGAGAAAAATAGTGGAAACTATTTTCAAGATCAAAATCGTAGAGCATATAGAAAGACATGGTTTAATGGAACACAGTCAACATGATTTACCCAAGGGAAGTCTTGCCTAACAAATCTGCTTCATTTTTTTGAAGGGGTTAATAAACATGTGGATAAAGATGAACCAGTAGATGTAGTGTATTTGGATTTTCAGAAGCCATTTGACTAAGTCCCTGATATGTTTTGAGGTGTGGGCTCTTGGTTGCTGCAAGAGATGGCACCTCCCACAGGGCAGAGCCCTGCGGGCACTTGCAGTGATAGGCTAGCTCCAAGCAGAGATGGACACAGAGAAAGGTAGTCTTTATTATACTGCAACATAGATGGTAACCCGAGGAATGGGCAATGATCCCAGCCAGAAGAGGAGATCTCTGATGGCAATGTTCCGTCTGAAAGCTGCAGAGTGACAAGGCAGTCACACAGTCTCACGAGAGGGAGATGGGTCCGGTAGTGGTCCGCGAAGCGGGATAGGCCGAGAACCCAGGCCTAGATGGAAGACCAGTGAGAATAGATCCGGTAGTGGTCCGCGGTGTGGGGTAGGCCGAGGATCTAGGTAAAGAGAGAGATGAGACAATGCAGAGACAGAACTGGAGCGATAGTACTCACTCTGATGCTGGCAGTTGTAGTAGAGAGCCCCTGAGGAGCGGAGGTCCAGGACAAAATAAGGCCCCCGAGGAGCGGGTAACTTAGGCGTCCTTGAAAGTGATAGGAAACCCCAGAGGGTATACAGGAGCGAGGCAAGGCCTCCAAGGAGCAGGTACCTAAGTTGTCCTGGAGCGGGAGTACACAGAGTGGCAGCTTCTGGTAACGTAGAGAGATCAACATGGAGGATTCCTTGCTAACTTGTATTAGGAATCGTAAACTGAGTTTAAATACCAGAGCTCATGACGTCAAGCGGTGGGGACGTCCCCGAGGTTACCGCCATGACGCACGTAAAGGACGGGGCTGTGCGCGTGCACGTACCCTAGGTGACTCTGGGAGAAAGATGGCGAACGCAATCGCCCATGCTGGACTGGGGACACCGGAGGGGTCTGCGTGGAGAAGCAGAGGCAGCCATCTTCTCAAAAGGAACCGAGTCAGGCAGGAAAAAGGTGAGCAATAGAGGGCGCAGCCATCTGCGACTGACTGGCACAACAGTACCTCCCTTCCAAGGGCCCCTCCCAGGGGGTTTTGGCTTCCGAGGATGAGACTGCTGGAAGCGATGGATCATGTCTTTATCCAGGATATTGGCCATGGGCTCCCAGGAGTTCTCCTCTGGTCCATATCTCTTCCAGGAGATAAGGTACTCCCAACGTTTACCTCTCTTGCGTACATCCAGTATGTCATCAACGGTATACGCGATATCCTCTTTGGCATCAAGCGGTGCCGGCTCCGGTGCTTTGTTGGAAAATTCAGACAGGACGAGAGGTTTCAGTAGTGCCACATGGAAGGTATTATGAATTTTCATGGATGGCGGTAGCTTCAAACTGTAAGTCAAATTCCCAAGGCGTCTGAGGACGGCAAAAGGTCCAACGTACCGTGGAGCAAAACGTGCAGAGGGTAGCTTTAAGCGGAGGAACATTGTACTAAGCCATACCTTATCCCCAGCCTGAAATTGAGGTGCCTTCGTGTGGTGAGCATCGTAAGTCTTTTTGGCCCGCCTTGAGGAGTAAATCCTTAGTTTGTTTCCACAATTGTAATTCCATTGTGGTGACTTGAGCTGCTGGAGATGTCACGGAGAGTGGCAGAGGTAACAGGGGTAATGGTTGGCGACCATACCCCACTTGAAAAGGCGTAGATCCCATAGCAGCAGCTGGATGAGAGTTTAGAGCGAATTCGGTCCAAGAGAGTAATTCTGCCCAGTCACTATGTCTAATATTCACGTATGAGCGTAGGAATTGTTTGAGCTTCCGATTCATTCGCTCTGATTGGCCATTGGACTGCGTGTGATAGGCCGAGGTCAGGTCCAATGCGATGTCAAACTTCAGACACAGAGCTCTCCAGAAGATTGCGGTAAACTGGACGCCTCTAGCAGACAAAATATGTTTGGGCATGCTGTGGAGGCGAAAGATGTGCTTCACGAATAATTTAGCCAGTTCAGCAGTGGATGGTAAACCTGGCAGGGCCACAAAATGTGCCAATTTTGAGAATCGATCAACGGTCACCCAGATTGTATTGTTTCTGGAAGAAGAAGGTAAGTCCACCACAAAGTTGGTCGCGATGTGCGTCCAAGGTTCCTCTGGTACACTCAGAGGTTGGAGGAGACCCCTCCGGCAGGAGGTTTTTGTCTCACGCAGGAGGCCACATAAGCTTGGACATCAGTCTTCATTGTAGGCCAGCAATAGAAACGTTGGAGCATGGCTAATGTACGGACTTGCCCGGGGTGGCCAGCCAGATGGGAGTCATGTGCCCACTTTAGCAGTTTCTTTCTCATTCCCAGCGGCACCAGTTTTCCCAGCGGGACGGCGTGAGTGGCTGCTAACACCACCTTCTCAGGACTGATGATATGATGAGGTTCATCAGGTACGTCCACCGGAGAGAAGGAGCGTGAAAGGGCATCTGCCCTAACATTTTTTTCTGCAGGGCAGTATTTTAATAGAAGTCAAAGCGGTTAAAAAACGACGACCACCTCGCTTGCCAGTGATTAAGGCGTTGAGCATGTCGTAGATATTCCAAATTTTTATGATCGGTATACACCGTTATTTGGTGCTGCGTGCCTTCATGGATGCCACTCCTCAAAGGCCAATTTTATAACTAACAATTCTTTATCACCGATTCCATAATTCTTCTCAGCTGTAGAGAATCACTGTGAGAAGAAGGAGCAAGGATGGAGGACATGGGCATCGCTGTATTGGCTCAGTACTGCTCCCACACCGAAATCAGAGGCGTCAACCTCAACGATGAAAGGATCCTGAGGATTGGAGTGATGAAAACAAGGCTTGGTTTGGAAGGCTTCTTTGAAAGTTTGGAAGGCCGCTACAGTCTCAGCAGACCATCAGGATGGATCGGCCCCTTTTCTGGTCATGGTTGTGAGTGGTGCTGTGAGAGTGGAATAGTGCTTGATGAAGGTACGGTAGTAGTTTGTGAAGCTGAGGAAACAGCGTAAAGCTTTTAAGCCAGTGAGTTGGGCCATTCTTGAATGCTTTTGAGGGTCCATCTGGAAGCCACTCTTGGAAACTATGTACCCCAGAAAAGCCACTGACTCCTGATGAAAAGCACACTTCTCAAGGGTCGTGTTGCGATCCATGGCTGAGGCAGTCCCCGGCCAGGACCCCTTACCTCTACTGCCGCAGATCGCGCGGGTTGCTCCCGGCGCCACGACGAGCAGCGTCGGGGAAAGCATGGCAAGACCTGCCCCTTAAAGGGGCCGCAGTGGGAAAGTCAGGCTGGCCCCGGATGATGATGTCAACGCCCAGGGAGATTTAAACTTCTCCCTGGGAAGCCTCAGACGCCTTTGCAACGAGGTCCCTGCTTAAGCTGCTACTAGAGTTTTGCCTTGCCTGCCTGACCCTGCCTGGAATTGGACTTCGCTTTGCCTGCCGCCTGCCTGACCCTGCCTGGAACTGGACTTTGCTTTGCCTGCCTGACCCTGCCTGGAACTGGACTTTGCCTTGCCTGCCGCCTGCCTAACCCTGCCTGGAATTGGACTTTGCCTTGCCTGCCTGCCTGACCCTGCCTGGAATCGGACTCCGCTTTGCCTGCCGCCTGCCTTGACCCTGCCTGGACCCGGACTCTGCCTACTGACCGCCTGCCGATACTCTCCCTCAGGCTACTCTGCTCCACCTTCCGGAGAAGTGTTCATCAGGACCACTCCTCGGTGAGTACCCTCCGGACCAAGGGTCCACTATAACACCGTAGTACAGAACAGATTGCAAAGGCCATGGACCCAGTGGACTTGACGGTCCTCCAGGCTATTCCAGGCCTGGCTCAACAACTTATGCAACAGAGACAACAGCAACAACAGTGCCTAGAGAATCTGACTGCCACTGTTGAACGTTTAGCGAACCGGCTGGACTCGGTTCGAGGAGCAGAGGCTGCCGTTTCTACTCCTGCGAGTCCGAGCTTTACTAGTGCCGTAACCCACTTGCCGGTTCCACCCCGATATGCCGGAGATGCAAAACAATGTCGAGGATTTCTAACCATTGTTTAATTCGGTTCTCTCTGCAGGAACAACAATTCCCAACCGATCGGATTAAGACATCCTTCATTTTCTCTCTTTATTGGATGGGAAGGCCCTAGCCTGGGTGTCCCCGATCTGGGAACGTGGAGACTCCATCTTGAGCGACTTGCTGCGGTTTGTTCGGACCTTCCGCCAAATATTCGATGAACCTGGACGTCTGTCTACTGCTTCCTCGGAACTCCTCAACCTCCGTCAAGGCACGCGTACTTTGGCTGATTTCGCAGTGGAGTTCCGCACCCTGGCATCTGAACTGGGATGGCAGACTGATTGCTTAAGAGGAATTTTTCTGGAAGGACTTTCTCCTCGTATCAAAGACGAGTTGGCGGCACGAGAGATTCCAGATGATCCAGAGGCCTTAAGACCTCGCGGGTCGAATTGATAGATGACTACAGCAACGAGCCAAGGAATCCAGAACATACTGCTGCACTGTTCCATTGGCCCCTACCTTCTCCCACCCTATTGTTCTTCCAAGCACCTCTGAAGATTCCTCCGAGGGCAGGGAGGAACCCATGCAGTTGGGTAGGAGCCATCTGACTACTGAGGAGAAGCAACGTTGAAGAAAGATGGGACTTTGTCTCTACTGTGGTAATAAGGGACATCTTCTAGCTCAGTGCCCCGAACGTCCGGGAAACTTTCGAACCTAGGTGTCTTAGAGGGGCTGACCCTAGGGAGCAATCTCGCCCCTCACTGTACCGTTCCGGTCACGCTACATACCCTCCATGGATCCCTCACCACTTTGGCCCTTATCGATTCGGGGTCAGGGGGAAACTTCATTCTAGCGGAACTGGTTCATCAAATACAGTTACCCATACTTCATCGCGAGACACCCTTATTCATCTCGTCAATCCAGGGGAAGAATCTTCCAGGTCAAGTCACTCACTGTACCGCCCTGATAACACTCCATACGGGGATCCTCCATAAGGAGGAGATATCCTTCTTCATTTTGGAAAAAGCGGTCCATCCGGTGGTACTGGGCCTCCCCTGGCTACAGAAACACACACCCATCATTGACTGGAGGACTCTTCAGATTGCGGCTTGGGGACCTGAATGTTTCGACACTTGTTTGAATCAGAGACCTCAACCGAGGATCCAACTAGCTACCACAAGACTTCAACTACCCCCGCAATACGCAGATTTTATGGACGTATTTTCCAAGGAAGAGGCAGAGATACTCCCGGCACACCGTACCTTTGATTGTGCCATAAATCTGCTCCCCAATACCTGTCCACCGGGAGGGCGGGTGTATCCATTATCTGGACCAGAATCTCTAGCTATGTCCCAATACATTAAAGAAAATCTTGAACGAGGGTTTATCTGACCTTCAACATCTCCGGCGGGAGCAGGGTTCTTCTTTGTCTCCAAGAAAGATGGATTATTGAGACCATGCATAGACTACCAAGGACTTAATGCAATAACTCTCAAGGATCGATATCCTCTCCCGCTGATCCCGGAATTACTAGATTGACTTCATGGAGCTAATGTATTTACTAAACTGGACTTACGTGGGGCATACAACCTGGTTTGGATAAAATCGGGAGATGAATGGAAGACCGCGTTTAATACGCGGGACGGACATTATGAATATCTGGTGATGCCGTTTGGACTTTGTAATGCCCCAGCGGTATTTCAAAATTTAATGAATGAGATTTTTCAGGACATGTTGCATCAAGGAGTAATCATTTATCTAGATGATATATTAATCTATTCCAAGAGTCTGGCTGCCCATCGCACAGAGGTCCAAAGGTTCTTCAACGCTTGAGAGAAAACCGATTATTTGTGAAATTGGAGAAATGCCTATTTGAAAAACAATCCTTACCTTTTCTGGGCTTCATCATCTCTACCACTGGTTTTCAAATGGACCCTGATAAATTGGCCAGCATCCAGGAGTGGCCACAACCTGTGGGACTTCGTGCCCTACAACGCTTTCTTGGGTTTGCAAATTTTTACAGGACCTTCATCCCTCAATTTTCTCACATTGTGGCATCCCTCACAGCCTTGACCAAGAAGGAGGCAGATCCTAGGAAGTGGCCTAGCGAGGCTGTACAGGCCTTTGAGGAGCTCAAGATCGCATTTCTACAAGAACCCTGTCTCCGTCACCCAGACCCCACACGTCCATTTATTGTGGAGGTGGATGCTTCAGATGTGGCAGTAGGAGCAGTACTGAGCCAACACTCCAACCAGGGAAAACCGCTCCCCTGCTCTTACTTTTCCCGCAAATTTTCCCAGACCGAAAAGAATTACAGGATTGGAGACAAGGAACTGTTAGCTACAAAAATGGCCTTCGAGGAATGGAAGCAATGGCTGGAGGGAGCGCAACATACAATCACAGACTACACAGACCATAAAAACTTGGAATGTCTTAGTAAAGCACAATGATTGAACCCAGGCCAAGCTCGATGTTCACTATTTTTCAGCTGTTTTGATTTTTTTATTACATTTTTGCCCCGCAACCAAAAACATTCGTACGGATGCCCTTTCCCAGTTGCACGAGACCGATGACATACCTGATTCTCCCAGCTATATTATTGATCCGGCCAAGATGGTTCTGGCCACCACAGAGACTGCACCATCAGGGAAGATGGTGGTTCCCCTCTGCCGCCGACCCAAGGTACTCTCATGGGCACACGATTCTCTCATGGCTGGCCATCCCGGGAGGGTAGGTACCTTGGAATTATTATCCCGCTACTATTGGTGGCCTCATTTGCATAGGGATGTGCGTGCCTAAGTTGATTCCTGTCCAAAGTGTGCTCAACAGAAACCACTGCCTGGCCGACCATGGGACCTCCTCCAACCCCTACCACCACCTCAGGAACCCTGGACCCATATTTCCACAGACTTTATAGTGGACCTTCCTTCTTCTTCCGGTAATCAGGTTATTTGGGTTGTCTACAACCGATTTTCCAAGATGGCACACTTTGTTCCATTGTCCAAGTTACCATCTGCCCTTGAGTTGGCAGGGCTGTTTTCTCTTCATGTGTTCCGTCTTCACGGTCTTCCACTCCACATTATATCAGATAGAGGTCCACAATTTACTGCGAAACATTGGGGTGCATTGTGCAAAACGTTTGGTGTACAGTTGGACTTTACCACCGCCTTTCACCCACAAGGTAATGGACAGGTGGAACACATCAACAGAGGATTGAAGACATTTCTCCGCCTTTTTGTAAATGACCACCAGAATGATTGGTCCTCGCTCTTACCCTGGGCCGAATTTTCACACAATTCGCACATACACTCGGCCACGGGGAATTCTCCATTCCAGGTTGTCTATGGCAAGCAGCCCTGGCCTCCCCTTCCTCTGCCCATTTCGGTTGCCTCCCCGGCGGCCCACCTTTCCGCATTCCAATTTCATGAACTATGGGAGGTTACCAATGCCAAGCTTTTGCGTGCAGCTGCAACTACCAAGCGGATGGCGGACAAGCATCATCGCCCTTCTCCACTATTTAATGCTGGAGACCGAGTTTGGCTCAGTACCCGCCACATACGTCTCCGGGTCCCGTCCATGAGGCTTGCTCCTGAGTACATTGGACCTTTCTTCGTCAGTAAACGCTTGGGACCAGTCACCTATCGCTTACAGCTGCCAACCAGTCTCCGTATTCATAATTCCTTCCACGTCTCCTTGCTCAAACCAGTGATCTCCTCTTCATTCCATGCGGCTCCACTTTTTCCACAGGTTGTTGCATTGGAGGATGATCTAATCTATCAAGTTCGCGAGATTCTCGATGTTCATCGTAACCACAGACAGTGGGAATATCTGATTGCGTGGGAGGGCTTTGGGCCTGAGGAGAACTCGTGGGAACCATCTGCAAACATCTTGGATAAATCCTTACTCCAGCACTTTCATCTTACACACCCCGGTAAGCCTGGTCCTTCCAGGAGGGGCCGTAAGAGGGGAGTACTGTTGCGATCCATGGCCGTGGTAGTCCCCGGCCAGGACCCATTACCTCTACTGCCGCGGATCGCCTCTCCCGGTGCCACGACGAGCAGCATCGGGGAAAGCATGGCAGGACCCGCCCCTTAAAGGGGCCGCAGCGGGAAAGTCGGGCCGGCCCCGGATGATGACGTCAACGCTCAGGGAGATTTAAACTTCTCCCTGGGAAGCCTCAGACGCATTTGCAACGAGGTCCCTGCTTAAGCTGCTACTAGCGTTTTGCCTTGCCTGCCTGACCCTGCCTGGAATTGGACTTCGCTTTGCCTGCCGCCTGCCTGGAACTGGACTTTGGTTTGCCTGCCGCCTGCCTGGAACTGGACTTTGCTTTGCCTGCCGCCTGCCTGACCCTGCCTGGAACTGGACTTTGGCTTGCTTGCCGCCTGCCTGACCCTGCCTGGAATTGGACTTCGCTTTGCCTGCCGCTTGCCTGACCCTGCTTGGAACTGGACTTTGCCTTGCCTGCCGCCTGCCTGGAATTGGACTTTGCCTTGCCTGCCTGACCCTGCCTGGAATCGGACTCTGCTTTGCCTGCTGCCTGCCTTGACCCTGCCTGTACCAGGATACTGTTGTTTTGCCGCCTGCCCTGACTCGGCCTGGACTTTGACCCTGCCTCGGCCGCCGCCTGCCTTGATCCTGCCTGGACCCGGACTCTGCCTACTGACCGCCTGCCGATACTCTCCCTCAGGCTACTCTGCTCCACTTTCCAGAGAAGTGTTCATCAGGACCACTCCTCGGTGAGTACCCTCCGGACCAAGGGTCCACTATAACACCGTAGTACAGAACAGCTCGCATAAAGGCGATTGTCATGTAGCCTTTATAGTACCTTTATCACGTCTGCCTGGTGTGTCTGAAGGTCCTGAGAGAAAATCAGGATGTCATCTAAATATACCACCACGCTCTGGTACAGTAAATCACGCAGAATATCATTCATCACATTCTGAAACACCGCTGGTGCATTGCACAATCCAAAGGGCATGACTAAGTATTCAAAGTGTCCGTCATGGGTGTTAAAAGCTGTTTTCTATTCATCCCCGTGATGGATTTGGACCAAGTTGTAGGCACCTTTTAAGTCCAGCTTAGTAAACACCTTGGCCCCCTGGAGTCTGTCGAACAGCTCGGTTATCAACGGTAGAGGGTAGCGATCCTTGATGGTGATTTCATTGAGACCTTTGTAATCGATACAAGGACGAAGGGATCTGTCTTTTTTCCCAACAAAAAAGAACCCTGCGCCAGCCGGGGACTTAGGTCTAATGAACCCTTTTTACAGGTTTTCTTGGATATAGGTCAACATGGCCTCAGTCTCTGTTAGTGAGAGGTGGTATACCCTTCCCTTGGGAGGCTCCGAGTTAGGCTTGAGGTTTATTGCACAATAAAAGGTCCTGTGCAGAGGTAATACGTCTGCTGCCTGCTTGGAGAAGACATCTTGAAAAGACGCATATTGCGGCGGAAGACCAGGTAGTGAGGGAGTTGTAGACATGCAGGGCAGCGGTGAAACTTTGGCTAGACAACGATCATGGCAGCCAGGGCCCCACTCAGAAAGCTCCATAGTGGTCCAGTTGAACTGAGGTGTGTGTTCCTGTAGCCACGGTAGGCCGAGTACCACAGGGTGAATGGCCTTCTCTAGGAGCAGGAAGGAGATGTTCTCAGTGTGTAAGGCCCCTGTGCGAAGACATATGGGTTGTGTGGTAAGCGAGACCTCACCTGGAAGTGGTTCTCTATGTATAGAAGACAGCAGTAAGGGGGTAGCTATTGGTGTAGTGGGAATTCGCAAATGGTCTGCAATTCTCTTTATCATAAAATTTCCTCCCGCACCTGAGTCCACGAGTGCGAGTGTTGAAAATTCAAGGCCTCCAGCGATGAGAGATGGGGAGAGATAATGGAGAAGGTGCAGTTAGACCTAGGAGGAGTCCTCCAGCAGATCCTAGGTCAGGCCTTTTCCTGGACAGATAGGGCAAGTTTGGACAGCATAGCCGGATTGGCTACAGTACATACAGAGACTTGAGCGTCTGCGAAAACGACTCTCTTTAAAGGTCAGGTGACTGTGTTCTAACTGCATAGGTTCTTCTTCTTCACTGGGCACAGAAGATTGGGATGAAGTCATGTGCATAGCTCGAAGGCTACAGAGAAGGGCAACCAAAATGATAAAGGGGATGCTACAGCTCCCCTATGAGGAAAGGCTAAAGAGGTTACGGCTGTTCAGCTTTGAGAAGAGACGGCTGAGGGGGGATATGAAAGAGGTCTTTAAGATCATGAGATGTCTTGAATGAGTAGATGTGAATTGGTTATTTACACTTTCGGATAATAGAAGGACTAGGGGCATTCCATGAAGTTAGCAAGTAGCACATTTAAGACTAATCTGAGAACATTCTTTTTCACTCAATGCACAATAAAGCTCTGGAATTTGTTGCCAGAGGATGTGGTTAGTGCAGTTAGTGTAGCTGGGTTCAAAAAAGGTTTGGATAAGTTCTTGGAGGAGAAGTCCATTAACGGCTATTAATCAAGTTTACTTAGGGAATAGCCACTGCTATTAATTGCATTAGTAGCATGGGATCTTCTTTGTGTTTGGGTAATTGCCAGGTTCTTGTGGCCTGGTTTGGCCTCTGTTGGAAACAGGATGCTGGGCTTGATGGACCCTTGGTCTGACCCAGCATGGCAATTTCTTATGTTCTTATACAACTGCCATCATTATCAGCTGAGGCACAGCAGGACTTAGAGTCGGAGATATCCACAGTAGAAATCCTAAGCGTGATTAAAACATTAAAAATAGGAAAATCACCAGGCCCAGATGGACTCATGGCTAAATTTTATAAATGCTTTGCCCCGTATATTGTTACCTACCTGCAGAAAGTATTCAACTACTTGAGACAGGGAGGTGGGTTAGCCCATAACGCGATAACCACCCCTTCACTAATAACACAATAACCCCACTAGCAAGCCATGTCAGAGACCTTGGGGCCACCCTTGACTCCAGAATGAATTTCAAAAAATTCATTAACGCTACAACTAAAGAATGTTTCTTCAAGCTACAGGTCCTGAAGCATCTAAGACCGCTCTTACACTTCCAGGATTTCCGTTCTGTGCTTCAAGCAATACTGTTTTCAAAGATTGACTATTGCAACGCTCTTCTACTCGGTCTCCCCGCCTCTTCGACCAAACCTCTACAGATGCTGCAAAACGCAGCAGCCAGGATCCTTACAAACACACGGCGCAAGGACCACATCACACCTATCCTAAAAATCTTACATTGGCTTCCTATTCAACATAGAATACTGTTCAAAGCTCTCACTATCATCCACAAATCGGTCTACCAACAATCCTCTCTCCAACTCACCTTCCCTCTGGAACTACTTACATCTTCAAGACCAATAAGAACTGCCTACAAAAGTAAGCTCAAGGCCCCTCCCAACAAATCATCAGTTCACAACTCCATCCACAAGCGAGCTTTTTCAACAGCAGGTCCCCTACATTGGAATTCGCTTCCTCAAGACTTACGCCAGGAACAATGCCATTTAACCTTCAGAAAAAAACTTAAAACCTGGCTGTTCACACAAGCCTATCGTTGAAGGATTCCATATTAACCAACTCTCTCTCACCCTCCAACCCACCCTTCTCCCTCCCCGCACTCCCAAACTTTTTTCTCTTTTTTCCCTTTTCCACTCGCAACCTCAACCCACCCTTTTCCCTCACCCCCGCCACTCCTCCCATCTGACATAACATGTATATTCCAGCTGTATATATTCCATATATATATATTTCCATGTATATTTCCGCTGATTATAATCCATGTTTTTTGTATTATTAATTTATTGTTTTATGTTAATTTATAGTTTGTAATTTTGTTAACTTATTGTTCAATTACTTAATTCTGTCCTATCTTCCGACATCCATGTTTTTACTCTCCCTGTTTTAATGTAACTTCTCTTTTCCACTTATACGTTAATTGATTTTTCCCCTTGTTCTAATGTAAACCGGTACGATAAGACCTGGTCTTGAGTGTCGGTATAGTAAAAGAAGTTAAATAAATAAATAAATAAATAAATAACGCCAATGTAGCAGGTATCACTATACTCTTAAAGCCGGGCCTGGATCTAGCAGCCTGTGGATCATATCGACCCACTTCATTATAAAATCTAGACCTCAAACTATTGGCGAAAATACTAGCAGGACGTATGAATAGATATATTACCACACTCATTCACCAGGATCAGGCGGGCTTTATGCTGGGACGGTTAGCTGGGGATAACATCCACAAACTGGTCAATTTAACATGGATGGTCAGGGGACAGCAAACAGATGCCATTTTTCTATCAGGAGATGCTGAAATGGTGTTTGATATGGTCCACTGGCCTTTCCTCTTTAGTGTCTTGAGAAAGATGGGATTTGGCCCGAATATATGTACTTGGATAACTGCTTTATATACTACACCCACAGCTTGCCTGAAAAGCAACGGAGGGTATTCCGACTACTTTACAGTGGGGAGAGGCACACGACAGGGGTGCCCATTATCACCACTACTATTTGCCATATTTTTGGAACCTCTGGCCACTATTATAAGAAATGATGTGGAAGTGTCTGGCATCTCTGTCCTTCACCACACATTCAAAATTTCCCCCTTTGCCGATGATATTATGTTTACCATAATTAATCCACACCAATCCCTCCTAGCCATAGAATGGAACATATGGGACTTTAGTGGAGTATCAGGCTTCTGGATTAACTGGGAGAAATCAGAGATCTTAAACCTTACTTGTGATTTAGTTACAGTAAGTAACCTGCAGGCACAACACCCGTTCAAATGGGCCTCCCAAAAGGTCAAATATCTTGGAATATATCTATCTAAGGATCCCTCTGAATTGTTTAATTTGAATTATACCCCTCTCCTAAAGAAAGCGATGACAGACCTGGATATATGGAGCAACTTCCACATTTCATGGTTGGGCAGTATTGCGACCATCAAAATGAATTTTTCATCCAGACTTCTATATCTGTTTCAATCTCTCCCCATTCTTATCTCTAATGCTACCCTTAAGTATTGGCAAAGAAAAGTGTTCAGCTTTATCTGGAAAAGAAGGCCACCCAAAGTTCATAGACGGGTTCTGTATCAAAGTAAGGCAGAAGGGGGTCTAGGAGTGCCAAATCTTCTTTAGTACTATGTAGCTGCACAGGTGAAACCTTTAATAACATGGCACCAGTCAGTAGACATGAAACAGTGGGCAGTTATTGAACAAGCTATGATGCCAGAGATACCCTTAACGGCACTTCCTTGGCAGGATAGGACGACGTGGCAACCTTGTCCTCCTATGCTACCAACCACATGACATACATTAAACATTTGGAACAAATGGAAGATTAAATTAGTGGGAAGCAGATCCTTCTATTTCCTTACCCATTTATTTCATAACAGTTCCTTCCCACCTTGCCAGTTACAACGTTCCTTCCCAATTTGGAAAGCACAGGGTATTATTCGTGCCAAACACTTATGGGGGGGGCAAGATATTGCACACTTTGCAAATTTAATCCAAAAATATCAATTATCAACCTCAGAGTATCTAGCTTATCTCCAACTTTGGTATTTCTGGCAGATCAATTATGTAGAGGAAGCTCTTTGGCAGGGAAGAACCTTACATGAAGATTATTGCTTGAACTCTACACATAAGAACATAAGAAATTGCCATGCTGGGTCAGACCAAGGGTCCATCAAGCCCAGCATCCTGTTTCCAACAGAGGCCAAACCAGACCACAAGAACCTGGCAATTACCCAGACACTAAGAAGATCCCATGCACTTCCAGCTCATTACTGCCACCTCTGGTTGTTCAATATACTGTTTAATAAAAGAACTAGTGTGTGTCTGTCTCCATACTCTGAGCCTGACCGGTGGTCCCTCTCGGGATCTTCCCCCGGCCGCGTGGTCATCTGCCACCAGCCCAAGGATCCACCCACAACTACCTCAAACACCAACAGATGCTTTATCCTCTCTCAGCAAAGATGTTTCTCATGGGGTCAGTTCTCAGGAGGGAAGGGTTAGGACAACTTTTGTAGTGGGTGATTCCATCATTAGGAAAGTAAACAGCTGAGTGGCTGGTGGACATAAGGACCACTTGGTAACTTGCCTGCCTGGTTGTGAAGGTAGCGAATCTCACATGCCACCTAGATAAAATATTTTGGAGAGTGCTGGGGAAGAGCCGATTGTCATGGCGCTAATATAAAAAATTAATAAACTACTGAATACAAATCTGCCGTATAGACCAACCCATATGCGGGCCTGGGCTGCAGATTTACCTAGAGAATATACTCATACAGAGTGGTCTAGTATTTATGAAGAGATAAAAATTTCCATCTCCTCTTCACTGGCCGAAAACTGTTATAAACAATTGTATCAGTGGTATTTAATCCCAGATCGATTGCAGAAATTTATCTCTAAATGTGATGGGAAATGTTGGAGAGGATATGATTCAGTGGATATGTATATGCATATGTGGTGGGAGGGAGAATGTATAAACACTTTATGGAAACAGATAGAAGACATGACAACACCAATCCTCAAGGTTCTGATCCTCTTAAAGGAACAGGCTTTATTAAATGTTACTGATACAGTTACATTGGTGCAAATTCATCCTTTTGTTACACAAGTCTGCATAGCAACTAGACTGGAAATTGCACGCATATGGAAGTCGCCTCTTTGTACATCATTCCAACAGATCTTGTGGAGGCTCGACAGCGTATGTACAATGTATCAACTGACAGCAGAAAAACACCACTCTATGAGCAGGTTCCATAAAACCTGGGATGATTATCTCTGCTGGAGACCAGAGGAGCAATAAGTTCAAAGTTGATATGGGTCTGACATATTAGAACATAAGAAAATGCCATACTGGGTCAGACCAAGGGTCCATCAAGCCCAGCATCCTGTTTCCAACAGTGGCCAATCCAGGTCATAAGAACCTGGCAAGTACCCAAAAACTAAGTCTATTCCATGTAACCATTGCTAATGGCAGTGGCTATTCTCTAAGTGAACTTAATAGCAGGTAATGGACTTCTCCTCCAAGAACTTATCCAATCCTTTTTTAAACACAGCTATACTAACTGCACGAACCACATTCTCTGGCAACAAATTCCAGAGTTTAATTGTGCGTTGAGTAAAAAAGAACTTTCTCCGATTAGTTTTAAATGTGCCCCATGCTAACTTCATGGAGTGTCCCCTAGTCTTTCTACTATCCGAAAGAGTAAATAACCGATTCACATCTACCCGTTCTAGACCTCTCATGATTTTAAACACCTCTATCATATCCCCCCTCAGTCGTCTCTTCTCCAAGCTGAAAAGTCCTAACCTCTTTAGTCTTTCCTCATAGGGGAGTTGTTCCATTCCCCTTATCATTTTGGTAGCCCTTCTCTGTACCTTCTCCATCGCAATTATATCTTTTTTGAGATGCGGCGACCAGAATTGTACACAGTATTCAAGGTGCGGTCTCACCATGGAGCGATACAGAGGCATTATGACATTTTCCGTTTTATTCATCATTCCTTTTCTAATAATTCCCAACATTCTGTTTGCTTTTTTGACTGCTGCAGCGCACTGAACCGACGATTTCAATGTGTTATCCACTATGACACCTAGATCTCTTTCTTGGGTTGTAGCACCTAATGTGGAACCCAACATTGTGTAATTATAGCATGGGTTATTTTTCCCTATATGCATCACCTTGCACTTATCCACATTAAATTTCATCTGCCATTTGGATGCCCAATTTTCCAGTCTCACAAGGTCTTCCTGCAATTTATCACAATCTGCTTGTGATTTAACTACTCTGAACAATTTTGTGTCATCTGCAAATTTGATTATTTCACTCGTCTTATTTCTTTCCAGATCATTTATAAATATATTGAACAGTAAGGGTCCCAATACAGATCCCTGAGGCACTCCACTGTCCACTCCCTTCCATTGAGAAAATTGCCCATTCAATCCTACTCTCTGTTTCCTGTCTTTTAGCCAGTTTGCAATCCACGAAAGGACATCGCCACCTATCCCATGACTTTTTACTTTTCCTAGAAGCCTCTCATGAGGAACTTTGTCAAACGCCTTCTGAAAATCCAAGTATACTATATCTACCGGTTCACCTTTATCCACATGTTTATTAACTCCTTCAAAAAAGTGAAGCAGATTTGTGAGGCAAGACTTGCCCTGGGTAAAGCCATGCTGACTTTGTTCCATTAAACCATGTCTTTCTATATGTTCTGTGATTTTGATGTTCAGTACACTTTCCACTATTTTTCCTGGCACTGAAGTCAGGCTAACCGGTCTGTAGTTTCCCGGATCGCCCCTGGAGCCCTTTTTAAATATTGGGGTTACATTTGCTATCCTCCAGTCTTCAGGTACAATGGATGATTTTAATGATAAGTTACAAATTTTTACTAATAGGTCTGAAATTTCATTTTTTAGTTCCTTCAGAACTCTGGGGTGTATACCATCCGGTCCAGGTGATTTACTACTCTTCAGTTTGTCAATCAGGCCTACCACATCTTCTAGGTTCACCATGATTTGATTCAGTCCATCTGAATCATTACCCATGAAAACCTTCTCCATTACGGGTACCTCCCCAACATCCTCTTCAGTAAACACCGAAGCAAAGAAATCATTTAATCTTTCCGCGATGGCCTTATCTTCTCTAAGTGCCCCTTTAACCCCTCGATCATCTTACGGTCCAACTGACTCCCTCACAGGCATTCTGCTTCGGATATATTTTAAAAAGTTTTTACTGTGAGTTTTTGCCTCTACAGCCAATTTCTTTTCAAATTCTCTCTTAGCCTGTCTTATCAATGTCTTACATTTAACTTGCCAATGTTTATGCTTTATCCTATTTTCTTCTGTTGGATCCTTCTTCCAATTTTTGAATGAAGATCTTTTGGCTAAAATAGCTTCTTTCACCTCCCCTTTTAACCATGCCGGTAATTGTTTTGCCTTCTTTCCACCTTTCTTAATGTGTGGAATACATCTGGACTGTGCTTCTAGAATGGTATTTTTTAACAATGACCATGCCTCTTGGACATTTTTTACTTTTGTAGCTGCTCCTTTCAGTTTTTTTCTAACAATTTTTCTCATTTTATCAAAGTTTCCCTTTTGAAAGTTTAGCACGAGAGCCTTGGATTTGCACACTGTTCCTTTTCCAGTCATTAAATCAAATTTGATCATATTATGATCACTATTGCCAAGCGGCCCCACCACCGTTACCTCTCTCATAGAAACATAGAAACATAGAAATGACGGCAGAAGAAGACCGAATGGCCCATCCAGTCTGCCCAGCAAGCCTCACACATTTTTTCTCTCATTCTTATCTGTTACTCTTAGCTCCTTGTTCAATTCCCCTTCCACCCCCACCATTAATGTAGAGAGCAGTGATGGAGCTGCATGCAAGTGAAATATCTAGCTTGATTAGTTAGGGGTAGTAGGGGCAGTAACTGCCGCGATAAGCAAGCTACACCCATGCTTATTTGTTTTACCTAGACTATGTTGTACAGCTCTTGTTGGTTCTTTTTTTTTTTTACTTCTCCCCTGCTGTAGAAGCAGAGAGCCATGCTGGATATGCATTGAAAGTGAAGTATCAGGCACGTTTGGGGTAGTAACCGCCGTAACAAGCCAGCTACTCCTCGCTTTGTGATTGCGAATCCTTTTTTTCTTCACCCCTGTTGTTGAAGCTATGCAGGATATGCGTGAAGCATCAGTTTTTTGTTTTTGTTTTATTTTTCCCCCTGCCGTTGTTTGTTGTTTGTTTGTTTGTTAATTTTTTTTTTTTCCCCTGCCGTTGAAGCAGAGAGCTATGCTGGAAATGCGTGATGTATCAGTCTTTCTCCCATGCCGATGCAGCAGAGAACCATGCTGGATATGCATGGAAAGTGAAGTATCAGGCACATTTGGTTTGGGGTAGTAACCGCCGTAACAAGCCAGCTACTCCCCGCGTTTTGAGTGCGAACCCTTTTTCTTCTCCCTTGCCGTTGTAGCAGAGAGCTCTGCTGGATGTGTGAAGTATCAGTTATTCTTCTCCCCTGTCATTGAAGCAGAGAGCTATGCTGTATATGCATTGAAAGTGAAGTATCAGGCATATTTGGTTTGGGGTAGTAACCGCCGTAACAAGCCAGCTACTCCCCTCTTTGTGAGTGCAAATCCTTTTTTCCATTACCTCTTGCTGTTGAAGCTTAGAGCGATGTAGGAGTCACAGTAAGCATGTGTATGTTTATTTAATAAGGGTATTGTGTCAATAGCCATCATTCTGGCGAGTCACCCACTCTTCATTGGCGGCCTCTTGACTTTATGGATCCGCAGTGTTTATCCCACGCCCCTTTGAAGTCTTTCACAGTTCTGGTCTTCACCACTTCCTCCGGAAGGGCATTCCAGGCATCCACCACCCTCTCCGTGAAGAAATACTTCCTGACATTGGTTCTGAATCTTCCTCCCTGGAGCCTCAAATCATGACCCCTGGTTCTGCTGATTATTTTCCTACGGAAGAGGTTTGTCGTTGTTTTTGGATCATTAAAACCTCTCACCAAGTCCTGTGCTCCACTGAGAATTAGATCTAAAATTGCTCCCTCTCTCGTCTGTTCCTGAACCAATTGCTCCATAAAGCTATCATTTATTCCATCCAGGAACGATATCTCTCTAGCGTGACCCGATGATACATTTACCCAGTCTATATTGGGGTAATTGAAGTCTCCCATTATTACTGCGCTACCAATTTGGTTAGCTTCCCTAATTTCTCTTAGCATTTCACTGTCCATCTCACCATCTTGACCAGGTGGACGGTAGTATACCCCTATCACTGTATTCTTCCCTAACACACAAGGGATTTCTACCCATAAAGATTCAATTTTGTATTTAGTCTCATGCAGGATGTTTATCCTGTTGGACTCTATGCCATCCCGGACATAAAGCGCCACACCTCCTCCCGACTGCTCCTCTCTGTCATTGCGATATAATTTGTACCCCGGTATAGCACTGTCCCATTGGTTATCCTCTTTCCACCATGTCTCTGAGATGCCAATTAAGTCTATGTCATCATTTACTGCTATACATTCTAATTCTCCCATTTTACTTCTTAAACTTCTAGCATTAGCATACAAACATTTCAAAGTTCGTTTTTTGTTTGTATTTTTATTCTGCTTTTTAATTGATAGGGATAAGTTAGAATTTTTTAGCTCAGGTGAGTTTTTAGTTACAGGCACTTGGACTACTTTTCTAATTATTGGAACCTCACTGTTGGGATGCCCTAATTCTAGTGCATCATTAGTATCCTTTAAAGATACATCTCTCCGAACCATGCGCTGCTGAGCGACTGTCGGCTTTCCCCTTTGTTCTAGTTTAAAAGCTGCTCTATCTCCTTTTTAAAGGTTAGCACCAGCAGTCTGGTTCCACCCTGGTTAAGGTGGAGCCCATCCCTTCGGAAGAGACTCCCCCTTCCCCAAAAGGTTCCCCAGTTCCTAATAAAACTGAATCCCTCTTCCTTGCACCATCGTCTCATCCACGCATTGAGACTCCGGAGCTCTGCCTGCCTCTGGTGACCTGTGCATGGAACAGGGAGCATTTCAGAGAATGCTACCCTGGAGGTTCTGGATTTAATCTTTCTACCTAAGAGCCTAAATTTGGCTTCCAGAACCTCCCTCCCACATTTCCTATGTCGTTGGTGTCCACGTGTACCACGACAGCCGGCTCCTCCCCAGCACTGTCTAAAATCCTATCTAGGTGACGCGTGAGGTCCGCCACCTTCGCACCAGGTAGGCATGTTACCAGGCGATCCTCACGCCCACCAGCCACCCAGCTATCTACATTCCTAATAATCGAATCACCAACTATGTCCTTGCAATTGCAATCATTATAAGGATTACTTCTATGAATGTGAGACATTTCAACTGAACTGTGCAGGAGAAAGAGTTGGAAAGGGAGGGCGGATAAATAAACACATGGGAATAATGAAATGTAATTCACATGCTGTATTGTAACTATGGTTTATTGTTGTTCACCAATAAAATTGTTCATGCAAAAAAAAAAAAAAAATCATCTTCCTAAAATTAACCAGATAACTTATCCCGTATATTCAGTGGGATAAATGTCCTGCTTAATATACTTGCCTAAAGTTATCCAGCTACATGAAGCCAGAAAACTAAAAAAGCTAACCAGCCATGTTTGAATATAGCTGGTTAGATTTATTAGTTATCCAGCCTTGTGTGACGGGATAACTTCCTAACCACAGGGCTTAGGACCCATTTCTCTGTCTTCTCCCATAAAAATCCGTATATGGCCATGCACCCACCACCCCTACTTCCTTCTTAAAGAAAAAAATGTTCCTGGGTTCGAGGGTGCCCCATCCCCTTGCCTGGTTCTTTAAATATTAAAAAGTGCTGCTGCCCCCACACCCTCTGTGATAAGGGGCCAGGTCATACCCTTCAGCCCCTAGACCCTCCCTCCATCCCCCCGAACCATAAAAATCCCTGCTGGGAGCGGGGTCCGAACTTACCTGCTTCCGGCAATCCAGCATAGCTCATGCCGCCAACACACATGGCCATGCGTCGCTGGCCTCTGTGCCATGTGCCTCTTGCTGATACTTAAAGGGACTGTGGCGGGAAATCCTCCATGGTCCCTATTGATGATGTCAGTACCCAGGTACCATAAAAGTGCATCGCTGTAGACTCAACTTGCCTCAGCAACAGGTCCAACTACTTCTAGTAGTGCGTGTTGCTTCCCAGCATCCAGTTTTCGTTCCAGCCTTGTCTTCAGTCTTCATTGCAGCCTTGACTTCAGTCTTCATTCCAGCCTTGTCTTCGGTCCACATCCAGCTGTCTTCAGTTTGTGTCTCTATGTTCCAATCCATCCACATTGCCCGCTTGTTCTTGCCCTTGCTTGCCTACATGTCCCTCCTCTCCTTCCTTGGATGGATATCTGGTTTAAACTCGGCCTGAACCTTGGATATGACCGATCGCTGCCTGCCTCTGACCATTGCCTGGCCTCGAATATGAATGATGACTGCTTGCCTCTATTCATTTCCTGGACCTCAGATTATGACTGAGTGCTGCATGCCTCTCTCCATTGCTTAGACCTCAGATACAACCGACCACTACTTGCCGACTATTGCCTGGACTTCGTGTTTACCTGATAGCCGTCTGCCTACAACCCTAGCCGATCATTGACCTACCCTTCTGCCATCAGTGGAGACCCCACCTAAGTCCTGCCCGCCCCGGCATCCAAAGGATGGTCATTTTCCTGGACATAGCAGAAACCATTACATCTTACTTTGGTATTTTGAAAAAGTGCTCTTGAACATGAATAAGAAGGGGGTATTTATTTATTTTTTTAGCATCTCTTATAATCTGCTACCTCCATATTATGATTGATGTAAAGTACATCCATAAAAACATTAAATAAAATGTAAAAATAGTGGACATTACTTCCATAAAATAGATTTAACAAACACTGTATTTATTGTGGTGTGTGTGTGTGTATATATATATATATATATATATATATTGCTCAGACTACTGCCGCCTGGCCTATCACCATTCTGACTACTGCTTGGACTGCGCTTTGAGGAAGAACCGTCGGTTTGTGAGATGGGTGATGATGGTATGGGTCTGCTGTGTGAATAAGATCAGAAAGAATTCCCTCGGCGCTTGCAAAATTGAATGTGAGGCACACATAAAGCGGATTGTTTAAGAAATGATGTAAACAGAGTGAATTTGTAAATGTTGAAGACGCATTTAAGGTGGTGATTTCGTCTGAAGGGTGTGCAACCGTGTTGGTGATTGAACTCGTGGAAGAAGTGCAATACCCCGGAGGGTGGAAGGCTGGAAGGCCTCGCCGTCTCTGGATGAGGTGGGAGTGATTTGTCCCCTGAGGAAGCTGCGGCGAAACGGGGATCCCTGTTGGGACGTTGTGAACTGCTCCTGTGGAAGGAGTTTTTTTTAGGGTTTAACAACAGTTGAAGAGAACTTCAAGTCGATAATTTGATATAATAAAAAAAGAAAAGGATGGGGTGGTTTTAATGGGTGGGGAGTGTGTGTGGATGAGTGACTGTATTGGGGTATATGTTTTTAGATGTTAATATATTGCTGCTAATATGTCTGGTTAGTGATGTATATCAGGTTGCACATGTCTTTGTATGATTGTATTGCTATTATAAACATTAATGGATTTATTTAATAAAATGATAAAAAATGATGTGTATGCATTGTATTAACAGCTGTTATAAGTAAGGAATCGTGATAACAACAAACTGTTATAGTAGTACAGTAATATGTGAATGTGAATGTTGAAAAATAATTTACAGGGTTCCCTATATATGTGTGTTGTGTACTGCTTGGACTGCCAGCTCCCCACCTCTACCTGCAGCGGCTCAAACTACCACTGCCCTGCCTGCCGCCACCTGGACTGAACTTCTAGCCCCCACCAGAGACAACCTGGTCTGCTGATGCCCAGCCTATCAAAGCCAGAACTGCCTGCCCCCACCAGAGACCGAGCTGACCTACTGATTGCTCCTTGGAATGAAGCCGACCCGACCTGCTGCTGCCCGGCTGCTGACTGCTCCACGGAACGAAGCAGACCTGGCCTACTGCTGCCAGGCCACTGCCCGATCTGCTGCTGCTGCCCAGTCTGCTTGGCTTACCACCGCCTGGCCTGCTGCCATCCGGCCTGTCGCCACCTGGCCTGCTGGCTCCCTACCAGAGACCAAGCCGACCTGCTGACTACTCCACGGAAGAACTGCCAGGCTTCCCTACAGATAACAGTTGACTCACTGACTGCCCCACGGAATGTCAAAAACTACTGAGCGCCCAGCTGACAACTCACCATTCAACCTCAAATAAAGGCCATTCTGACAGTCGCCAATTGCAGCTTGATCAACTGCTACCTAACTTGCCCAATAAACTACAGCAACTAGCCATAATATCAACTGCCAGCTAAGAGACATGAAGGCATGGAAAAGACACGATACATAAAAAGAATTATCAACAAGAGAAGAGCTTCGGGGTGGCAACTTAGGACACCACTACCTGACAAAGAAACGACGAGGGAACAAAATACGCTGAACATATTACAAAGAAAATAAACAAAGCAAACAATATCGAGCCTGTCCTAGGACAAGGAAAAAATGGAGATCTAATGAAAAATGCTATGAAAAAAAACAAACAAAATAAAGAAAATAAATTGATTCAACCTCTATCTGGATCAAAAAACAAACACATCAAAACATGTTTAATGTTCTCATTACTACTACTTAATACACAATCAATATAAAGAATAACCCCTATAATCAATGACCAACAACCAACAATCTTTTGTATTACTGAAACTTGGCTAAATGGAAATGACAATGGTCTCATAAACCAAATCTCTAACCCTAAATAGGAGCTTTTCCACATACCAAGACAAAAAAAGAAAAGATGGAGGCCTTGTATTTATTTATAAGAAAGAACTTAAATTAGTATTAAACAAAATCAAAATTCACCCTCCCTATGAAGGTGAATTTTGATTTTGTTTAATACTAATTAAAAAAAAAAATACTAAAAATACTAAAATACTAAAAAAAAAAAAAAAAGTAGCTATACTAAAATCAAAACAAATTAACTTAGGGCTAGTATATTGCCCATCTGGCCTGCTTCTCAAAGATTGCTCACCAATTATAGAATTGTTCACCAAAAAGTTTCCCACATCTGAATAAACAATAATCTTGGGCGATTTCAATCTATAGGTAGGCAAAACACCCAGATCACCTGCATACAATATGTTCCTTGAAGCAATGGAAGCCCTAGAATGGACATAACACGTCAATTAAGCAACCTACAAAGCAGGCCATACTCTTGATCTAATATTTTCTAACGCAAATAACTGCAAATTAAAACTGAACACAAGTTAATACCATGGTCAGATCACTAGCTAATAGTAACAGATCTAACTTTTAAAAATCAACCTAAACAAAAAACTGATTATAATATCACCTTTTCATACAGAAAGAAAATTAAAAATGAGATATTCTCAAATGCACTAGAAAACAAGATTAAAGACCTTGATCTAACCAACTGCAACAAAGCCTTCGACTCTTGGGAAACAATAATGAAATTGCAGATGAATACAGCCTAATACAGATAAAATCAACCAACAAGGAACAGGTTAACACCAATAAGAATAATCCTTGGTATAATGAAGACTAAGAAAGGCAAAACAAATTCTAAGAATACAGGAAAACAATGGAGAAAACACCCAACAGATGAATCTAAAAAAAAATACAAAGCTTACCTCTCTCAATATCACGCCCTCACCAACAAATCAAAAAAAGAATACGAAGCAAAACAAATCCATGGGGGTCATATTCAATTCAAAACTACACTTTGAAACAGTGAAAAATCTAATAAAAGATCCAGCTTCAAATAACTCTAAGAACACGAATCTCTCCAAAACATCATGTAATGAATACGCAGCTGCGTTAAAAGAAAAAAACAAGCAAACTGAAAAAACAATTCGCCATTAACTACCTCCATAAGACAACTGATGATATAATAAGTACAACAGAAGAAATAAGAACATAAGAAATTGCCATGCTGGGTCAGTCCAAGGGTCCATCAAGCCCAGCATCCTGTTTCCAACAAAGGCCAAAACCAGGCCACAAGAACCTGGCAATTACCCAAACACTAAGAAGAACCCATGCTACTGATGCAATTAATAGCAGTGGCTATTCCCTAAGTATAATTGATTAATAGCCATTAATGGACTTCTCCTCCAAGAACTTATCCAAACCTTTTTTGAACCCAGCTACACTAACTGCACTAACCACATCCTCTGGCAACAAATTCCAGAGCTTTATTGTGCGTTGAGTGAAAAAGAATTTTCTCCGATTAGTCTTAAATGTGCTACTTGCTAACTTCATGGAATGCCCCCTAGTCCTTCTATTATTCGAAAGTGTAAATAACAGAGTCACATCTACTTGTTCAAGACCTCTCATGATCTTAAAGACCTCTATCATATCCCCCCTCAGCTGTCTCTTCTCCAAGCTGAACAGCCCTAACCTCTTCAGCCTTTCCTCATAGGGGAGCTGTTCCATCCCTTTTATCATTTTGGTTGCCCTTCTCTGTACCTTCTCCATCGCAACTATATCTTTTTTGAGATGCGGCGACCAGAATTGTACACAGTATTCAAGGTGCGGTCTCACCATGGAGCGATACAGAGGCATTATGACATTTTCCGTTCTATTAACCATTCCCTTCCTAATAATTCCTAACATTCTATTTGCTTTTTTGACTGCTGCAGCACACTGAGCCGACAATTTTAAAGTATTATCCACTATGATGCCTAGATCTTTTTCCTGGGTGGTAGCTCCTAATATGGAACCTAACATCGTGTAACTACAGAATGGGTTATTTTTCCCTATATGCAACACCTTGCGCTTGTCCACATTAAATTTCATCTGCCATTTGAATGCCCAATCTTCCAGTCTTGCAAGGTCCTCCTGTAATGTATCACAGTCTGCTTGTGATTTAACTACTCTGAATAATTTTGTATCATCCGCAAATTTGATAACCTCACTCGTCGTATTCCTTTCCAGATCATTTATATATATATATTGAAAAGCACCGGTCCAAGTACAGATCCTTGAGGCACTCCACTATTTACCCTTTTCCACTGAGAAAATTGACCATTTAATCCTACTCTCTGTTTCCTGTCTTTTAACCAGTTTGTAATCCACGAAAGGACATCGCCTCCTATCCCATGACTTTTTAGTTTTCGTAGAAGCCTCTCATGAGGAACTTTGTCAAAGGCCTTCTGAAAATCCAAATACACTACATCTACCGGTTCACCTTTATCCACAAGTTTATTAACCCCTTCAAAAAAATGAAGCAGATTTGTTAGGCAAGACTTCCCTTGGGTAAATCCATGTTGACTGTGTCCCATTAAATCATGTCTTTCTATATGCTCTACGATTTTGATTATAAAAACAAGTATACATCATTTGAAATAGTATCAAAACTGGAGATAAGTAGAATCATCAACAAATTAAAACCTTCAATGCATCCAAAAGACCCAATTCTAGCCAACTCCCTGAAACAAATAAACCAATTAATTACACCAACAATCACAAACCTAGTCAATCTATCACTAACAGAAGGCTAGAATCCTAAAGGATTAAAACAAGCAGTCATAAAACCAACTTTTTTTTTATTTTTTTTATTTATTTTTAATTTTCATAAATATTCAATCTTACAATTGAATTTACATTAACAGAAAAGAAGGTTAGATATCCACCTAATCATTATTATTTTTACCTATAGATAACACAAACAAGTTACTACCCTTCCAATCTGGAATTACCAAACTACTAAAGTTTAGGAGTCCTGTATATGAGCAGTTATAAACAAGAAATAAATATATTATTTTCCCTTGGATAAGAAAATGTGGAAGATAGCATTTAAACTATGCCATATTTAGGTACCAGATTCTATTCTTCACCCTGGCTTCGTTGTGCCTCCAAGAATCTCTCCAATTGTTCTGGTTCATAATATACATATCTTTCACCCCCCTTATACATTATGCATTTGCAAGGAAATTTCAGTTTGATTTGCAATCCAAAAGTTCTAGCCTGATTTACTAAGGTCAAAAACCTTTTTCTTCTCTGTTGAGTATTTTTAGATAAATCTGGATATATCCACACTTTCTGACCTAAGTATAGAGAGGTTCTCTTTACTAAGAACATCTTCAAAATTTTATCTCTATCAGACATCTGTTTAAATTTAACCAACAGAGTGCCTCTCTTCTCTACCTGGGAACTGAAAGAAGTTTCAATCAACTCTGTAACATTAAGTGATGTTTCTACCTCATTTGATGCTATTAAACTTTCATTTTTCCAACTAATAAAGTAGGCATTATAAATTGTAGGAAATTCTTCTCCTGACATTGATAGTATTTCTGAGCAATAATTTTTTAATTGCTCACAAGGAGAGATCAATTTACACTTCGGAAAATTTACAATTCTCAAGTTAGTATACTTAATGGTATTCTCAATACTTTCAATTCTCTTTGATAGCAAATTTTCACCTTGAATAATTGTTGTTTGTACAGATTTTATCTGAGTTACTTCTTGTTCTATTTTATTCATTTTCTCTGCCTGACTTGTCACTGTTGGATTAATGTTAAGCAAAACAGTCTGCATGTCTTTAATATTAGTATTTAAACTTGCAATATTCTTTTGTAAGGCAATTATGGCATGCCAGATTATATCCATTGTTATATTTGAAGGACTTCCTGAAAATACACCTGGTATTGGAGTATCTAATTTATTTATGGGAGATTCTTGCCTAGCACATGCCTCCATGGGTGAATTTGAATCTTTCCTGTTAGTAGGTGTACTAACCCTACTAAGTCCCACCCCTGGAGTAGGGAGTAATATTTCTCCCTGCTCAATCTGCGCTGGTTCTCCTACAACCACGAACTCCTTAATCGGGCTTGAAACCCCAAGCGCATTCTGCAAGGGGGGTGAGCCTGTTTCATGGTCGGACACAGCGCCACAGGGGGGGGAAAGGTGGTAATGGCACCCCGGGACTCAGACTTACTTCTCCCAGAGGGAGAGATGGCTGCTCACCACTTCCTCCTTCAATGGGATACTCCGGGGCTATCCCTTCTGCCACTGGGTAATATCCTGTAATGGCTGTTTGAACAGAGGTTGGTCTCACAGGGGTTAAAGGCTTCCTGTCTGACCTTACCTTTACGTTTGGAATGAGGCATGTCGTATTAATAATAGTACAAACACGAACAGCTTATGCAAGATATTACTTATCCTAGAATACCAAATTTATACTTAGAAGAGTTTCCAGCTGGAGAGAGTCCTTCTCGCACTGCACATCAAAGAGTCCCGGCAGCCTTCAGCCTTCGCCGGCCTTCGCCGGACCAAGCCACGCGCCCCTTACGGAGCGTGCAGCTTAGGTAGCGCGCCGACGGCGATGATGCGCCGTCTGTCACCCAACTTATAGCTCCAGGCACTTCCTGCTGATATCACTCAGGCTCCGCCTCTCCGCTACGCCCGCGGCAGGCACGTGGGATGTTCCGGGGTCTCTCACCTCCTAGGAGTACCGAGGTAGGCCTCTCTGAGTGCTGGTACGAAATTGGAAAGTCTCTCCCTCTTTTCCTCTCCTCGGACTCCCAATTCTCAGTGTCTGTCGCCCCAACTTATAGCTCCAGGCACTTCCTGCTGATGTCACTCAGGCTCCGCCTCTCCGCTACGCCCGCGGCAGGCACGTGGGATGTTCCGGGGTCTCTCACCTCCTAGGAGTACCGAGGTAGGCCTCTCTGAGTGCTGGTACGAAATTGGAAAGTCTCTCCCTCTTTTCCTCTCCTCGGACTCCCAATTCTCAGTGTCTGTCGCCCCAACTTATAGCTCCAGGCACTTCCTGCTGATGTCACTCAGGCTCCGCCTCTCCGCTACGCCCGCGGCAGGCACGTGGGATGTTCCGGGGTCTCTCACCTCCTAGGAGCACCGAGGTAGGCCTCTCTGAGTGCTGGTACGAAATTGGAAAGTCTCTCCCTCTTTTCCTCTCCTCGGACTCCCAATTCTCAGTGTCTGTCGCCCCAACTTATAGCTCCAGGCACTTCCTGCTGATGTCACTCAGGCTCCGCCTCTCCGCTACGCCCGCGGCAGGCATGTGGGATGTTCCGGGGTCTCTCACCTCCTAGGAGCACCGAGGTAGGCCTCTCTGAGTGCTGGTACGAAATTGGAAAGTCTCTCCCTCTTTTCCTCTCCTCGGACTCCCCAACCAACTTTAAAAAATAAAGAATGGAGAATTGATAACTGGGACAACTATCGACCGATATCAAATCTATCATTCCTAGCAAAAATACTACAAAAATTAGAGGAGCATTTAGATGATTATAAAATTCTGTATCCAAATCAATTCGGTTTCAGAAAAAAACATTTAACGGAGACCCTTCTTTTATCATTAACTGACCTGATACTACGAGAATTCGAGTCTGGCAAATCATACTGCCTAGTCCTTATCGATCTCACAGCAGCTTTTGACACAGTAGACCATAAACTGCTATGCCAACAGATGAAAAATATTGGGATAGATGGAACGGTATTAAAATGGTTCACATCCTTCCTAGACGAGAGAACAAACCAAGTAAAATTTGATGACCATATATCTGACACCTTTCAATGTAACCCTGGAGTGCCTCAAGGATCAGTTCTATCGGTTACACTATTCAAAACTACATACTACCATTATGTAAACTATTCACAGACCTTTGATTAAACTTCCACTACGTGAAAGACCTATAATTCTATATTCCACTAACAAAATCGATAGAAAACACAGAAACCATTATCGCAAAATATGACAAAGATAAACGAAAAGCTATCACAACTTAAACTCACACTAAATACCAAAAAAAACAGAAATCCTTTGGCTAAACTGAAACCCCGCAAAATCAGTACCACCTGCTATAGATTTAGGAAATTGCAAAATTGATCCATCAATGCAAGTAAGAGACTTGGGAGTACAACTAGATGAGAATTTATTAATGAAGGGACATATCAGTAAATTGATTAAAACTGGTTATAGCAAGCTGCGGCTATTAAGATGCTTAAAACCTTTATTGACTACCACAGACTTCAGAGCTGTTTTGCAAACACTGATATTCTCGAATCTTGACTACTGTAATTCATTGCTCCTTGGTCTTCCTCCATGTCACATTAAACCACTACAACTTCTGAAAAATGCAGCAGCAAGACTATTAACCGGCACCAGAAAATACGATCACATCACTCCTCCATTGAGGGCACTACACTAGCTACCAATGCAATTTAGAATACAACATAAAGAATGAACTATCATATTCAAGAATATTAACATAAATAACAAAGATCTGCTTTGAATATCACTTCACAACCCCCAACAAATGCTGAGATCACAAAATAAAATAAAGGTCTCCTCTCTATACCAACATTACAAACCTCCTACTTGTCATATACTTGTCATGTCCTGAACTGTAGAACTCTATATCGGAAGAATTAAGAACAACAACAGACAAAAAGAAATTCAAACAAGACCTGAAAACTTGGCTGTTCCAAAACGCGAATAACACTACATAATCTGCTAAACTACATAATCTCTTATCAAAATAAACTGTCTGACATCTCAATCCCTTTACCATCCTACACATTTATGACCTGAGTACCATAACTCAGCGAGATTTCAAAACGTGTTGTTCCTCTCTGTCTAGTCACTAATAATTGTGAATGTTATTGCTGTTAACTGTGATTTCTAATTTGTGAATGTTGACATTGTAAAACCATGGTGATCTAGTGAATTTCACTTGGAACGACGATATATAAAACCTCTAAATAAATAAATAAACGTTGAAACATGTTTTATCCGCTTTAAAACAGAGTCTGGTGAAACCAATTCAGACAATAACATGTTCTCAATTTCGGAATGGAGAGGGAAGGATGCTGAAATTTACAGTTACCTTTTGTAAGGGGTCCCAAACCAGGATTTCGTCTGTCTACTTAAATAAAATAACTTCAGAATTGTGAAAGATTCTTTTCAATATATCTCTACTAAGAAGTAATTGCTCCCCTGGAGGCAACAATGACATCACAATGCCTAATATCCTGTTTTTAATGATCACACCCAAATACAGCCTTCTTTAATTAAAATACGATTTCTACATCTATAAACTTTCTCCAATCTGACAAATTAGAAAGTGAATACAGAGTATAATTCAATGCTTTTAATAGGTCAAAATATACTAAACATTCTCCTAAATCATATCATCAACTATTTTTGACCAAATACCCTGCACCCCTCCCCCCTAAAAAACCAACATTGCTGTATGAACATCTGGCATGCAATTCACTCTCAAATATTGGCACCTTGAGTATTTTCTAAACCTGCAGGAACAACTGTGCCCACAAATTTTGGAAATTCTCGCAATGTTGGCATTTGAGAGGCAACAATGTACTGCAAAGAAGGTGTTTGCATGCCACTATATGGCATGTATTTAGGGAAGGTTATTGAAACCTTCCCTAAATACAGGGATGGTAACTTTTAAACAGCTGCACGGGTATTCATGTGCGCGCACTTGCCAGCTCGCGCCCAGGGACGCAGCCATTTTATAACATTTGCATGTATATGTGCGCATGATATAAAATAGGCTGAACTTGTGCACACAATTTTAAGTAGGGTCGTGCTTATGTGCACACATGCCGTTTCTACCATGTAAGTGGGGGAATTTTAGTAGACACGTGTGCAGCTGCAATTACCAGTTTTCCCAGTTCGCCCAGGCAAGGAATAGCACTTCCAAACCCCCCTAGTTTAACAGCCTCCCTTTTACCCTGTTAACCCTGACCTTTAAAACTCTGCTCACCTCTTTACTTTTTTTGTTTTCTGACTTATATGCCATCCATAGCAGAAGTAAAGTTTCGCAATAGAGGACCCTGGCGCATGCTTGTGTATATAAGTATGTAAGTGCTAGTTTTTTTGTGAAATCCATGAATGCCCATGCCCCGCCCCTTTTCCGGGAAAATGTATTTGTGCCTATAGTGGCAAGCACGCTTATATGTAGGCACCTTTTAAAATCCATGCGGTGCGCACTGGCCCGATTTGTGCGCATATCTCCATGTTTTAGTGTGCACCAGGCTTTTAAAATTCACCTTTAAGAGGATAACTTTCAAACAACTGCGCACAGTGTCATATACATGTGTATGTGGCCACACATAGATTTACTACAGTATTTAATAACATGCACGTTATGATACACCTGCATTGTAAAATATACATTATCTCTATGCTGCAACATACGCGTGTATGTGGGCTTATGCACAAACACATGCAATGCATTGAAATCACATGTATCAATGCATCGTACGTGCGTACTTTACCCACCTATTTTAATAATATATATGTGTATATTTTACAAGTAACGTAAAATAGGACTTACCCATATATGTCTCAATTTATGCGCATAGGTTGGTGTATTTTATAATTTGCGTGTGGTTGAAATTACCAGTTTTATCAATTAGTCCACCAGTTTGCCAAATCCTTCTCCAGGTCATCGAGACCCTAAGAACATAACATAAAACATAAGTTTTGCCATGCTGGGTCAGACCAAAGGACCGTCAAGCCCAGAATCCTGTTTTCAACAATGGCCAATTGAGGTCACAAGTACCTGGCAGGATTCCTAAGTTCAATAGATTTCATGCTGCTTATCCCAGGGACAAGCAGTTGATTTCTCCAAGTCCATATTAATAATAGTTTAAGGACTTTTCTTCCAGAAACTTGTCCAAAGCTTTTTTAAACCCAGCTACACTAACAGCTTTTATCACATTTTCTGGCAATGAATTCCAGAGTTTGATTATGTCCCCGTGTCTTTGAACTTTTTATTTATTTAAAAGTTTTTATATACCGCTAATAAGATTAAAATAATCCATCTAGGCAATTTACAATAGAATATACATAATAATTAAAATTATATATAAAAGACAACAGAACAGGTAGTTAAAAATGATAGTTTAAATAGTAAATAAAGCAGGGTCGTATAAAATAGACAACTACATAAAAACTATGATTAAAATTACAATTCCTTAAGAAATAAAGGATTAGAAGAAAAGATAGGCATTTGGGAAATAGTTATCTGGTGTTGTAGGCAATTGTACAGAGGTGAGTAGGCAATTGTACAGAGGTGAGTTTTTAAGGCCTTTTTGAATTATTTAGTGTTAGGTATTAGGCAAATGTCTTCAGGCAGAGTTCCAGAGAGTCGGGCCGACAACTGAAAAAGCTTGTTTGCGAATTAGATCAAGTCTTGCTGTTTTTATTGTTGGGATCTCAAGAATACATTTGTCCATTGAACTTAGTTGATGTATTGGTTTATAAAGCCTTAACATTGTGCAGAGCCAGATTGATGAGGGATTGTAAAGTAAGTTGTGAATTATTGTAAGAATTTTGTATTTGATACGATATGGAATTGGCAACCAATGGAGATGCTGGAGTGTTGGAGTGATGTGATCCTTATAGGATAGGTTATATAATAGGCATGCAGTAGAGTTTTGAATGAGCTGAAGAGGATGAATTGCTGAAGCTGGTAGTCCTAAATAGAGCAAGTTGCAGTAGTCGAGGCTGGATAGTATCAGTGCTTGAACCACAGACCGAAAAGTCTGATGTAAACAAAAGAGGTTTAAGTTTCTTTAGCATTTGCAGTTTAAAAAAGGATTTTTTTTACTGTTGCAGTTATATTGTCGGACATGGATAGTTTAGAATCTATGAAGATACCTAAGTTTTTGGCACAATTTGTTATGGGAATTGAGTAAAGCTATTTGGAGGGTGGTGTATTGAGTCTGGAATGGTTGATAGAAAGATCAGTTCGGTTTTTGATGTTTTAGTCTGTTATGTGATAGCCATGTTTTTATAGTTTTTAGATATAGGTGCAGTAAGAAGAATGTTTTCTTCCAAGAATCTGTAAAAGGAATAATAAACTGAATGTCATCTGCGCAGATTTTAAAGTTTAGATCAAGGCCAGATAGAAGATGGCATAGTGGTAAAAGGTATTAAAAAGAATTGCTGAAAGAGATGAGCCTTAAGGACACCTGAGTTGGTAGTGTACCAGTCGGAATGAGAGCTACCAACAGTTATTCTTTGAGGACGATTTGATAAAAAAGATTGGAACCACTGTAGAGCAGAACCAGATATACCAATATGTTTAAGATTTAATAGGAGAATTTCATGATTTAGGGTGTCGAAAGCAACTGAGATGTCCAGTAAGACCATGATGTAGTCTGTATTAGTGTCAAAACATCTAAGGATTGTGTCACATGAAGAAATACGTAGAGATTCCATACTGTGCCTTTTTCTAAAACCATGTTAGTTGTTGTGTAAAATATTATTTTCTTGTATATAATCGGAGAGTTGTTGAAGTACCACGGATTCTATGATTTTAGCTATTGATGGGAAGGTAGCAATTGGATGTAATTTGTGATGTCTAAGGGGTCTTGATTTTTCTTCTTTGGGATAGGTAGGATGGATGTTTTTTTCAATGAGGATGGAAAGATACCTTGGGAGAAGGATGTGTTTACTATGTCGGATATAGAGAAAGCAATGTGTTCTTTAATACTTTTCAGTAAGTTTCCAGGACAAGGGTTAAAGGGGCTATTGGATGGTTTGGATTTTGCTATAATATGGATTATAGTGTTTGGGTTTGTTGTGTTAAATTCTGATAGAGAGCTGGTCACTTGAGGTAGAGTGGATTTAGGGAATGGGAGTGATGAGAAATCAGTGGAGATATTTTCTATTTTTTGTTTGAAGTATGTTGCTATTTTGTTACAAAAGTCATTGGTGGGAGGAGGAGCTGAGTTGATGTTAGACATTTTACGATGCTGAAGAGAGTGTGAGGGTTACCATTTGCTTTGTGGATTTTAGAAGCATAAAATGTTTTTTTTTGGCATGTATGATTTCTTTCTTGTAATGATGGAGATGGCTGAAATAAGCTTGTTTGCGTACAGGTAGGGGGTTTTTGCGCCGACGTTCAAGGTTATGGAGTTTATGTTTTAAGAGACGTAGAGTATCAGAGTACCAAGGAGAGGTTGTTTTAGGTGTTTCTTTGTGAAGAGATAGGGGGGCCAGAATATTCATATTATGTTCTATATTTGTATTCCAGTATGTTAACATAGAGTCCGGATCAGTGTGAGGATTCAAGTTGATACTTGGTAGGATAGATTCAATGAAAGCGTCTGGATTGACTCTTTTGCATTTTAATAGGGCTTGATTGTTATATTGTAAGTTAATCGAATTATGGGGTTGCTTTTTAATATTTCCTGTTAATTTAATTAAAAAGTGGTCAGACCAAGGAACTGGTGTGATATCAGCAGTGAGGTCAAAGACTGATTGGTTATAGAAGACTTGGTCCAGGGTGTTTCCATGTTTGTGAGTGAGGACATTGATTAATTTAACGAAGTCAAGGCCAGACAGGATGTCTAGTAAATTGGAAACGGGCAGTTGTGAATATTGACTATTAAAATGTAGGTTGAAATTGCCTGCTAGCAGTGTATTGGAGAAATCAGATGAAAGTGTGATTATAGTTTCAAGAAAGGAGGACAAGTGAAGTGAAAGTATACTGGGAGGGCAATATACGAGGCAAATGTTTAGTATGGAGGTAGAAATTAAAAGCATTTCTATGGAGTTTTCTTGTTGTGAGATAATCTTCTTAGATGGAGACAAGGATGATTTGATAATTGCTAAGAAGCCTCCTCCTCTACGACTGAGAAGGGGTTGTAAAAAGGGAATCTAGCCTTCAGGACAAAGATTATTAACAGTGACTGTGTCATGTTCATATAGCCATGCCTCTGTAATGAGAGTGATATCAGGGGTAAGTTCAGTTATTAGATCATAAATAATGGGCATTTTTTCCTGAGAGATTGTGCATTGATGAGAAATATTGTAAATGATGTAAACAAAAGGACTGAGGTTTTAGATATGGTGCTAGTTGAAGGTAAGGAGAGTAGGTACTGTCATCTCGAAGGACGGCGAGTAGGATGTAGCGGACCGTATCTTCCATTACCTGTGATGACAGAGATGTTCATTTTTGAAAGTCGAGTAATAAGCTGCAAGCTGAAAGAAACAGAGATTTAGTTAATGTATTGAATATTATGGTGAGGTGAGGCGGCGAAGTGCGCACGAAGGGGCTCGCCTTTGGAGTGCAACACACCGGCGCATGGCACCTCCGACGTCGTTGCTGGGTCCTTAAGCTGACGCCTCCTGATGACGTCGGAGGTGGTGCGAGACTAGCCCACGTGGCTTAGGTAGAGCTGGGGATGTTTTGCAGCTCAAACTTTAATGCCGCGATGATAGCTGGAGACTCCCACACTGAAGCTGGGAGTAGATGGGGTAGCAGACATCAGAGGCAGTGCAAAGTAAAACTGGTTCTGGCGTTGCTGCTGGGTCCTTAAGCCAATGCCTCCTGATGACATCGGAGGTGGGGTGGGACTAGCCCGCGCAGCTTAGGTAGAGCTGGGGATGTTTTGCAGCTCAAACTTTAATGCAGCGATGATGGCTGGAGAATCCCGTGCTGAAGCTGGAAGTAGACGGGGTAGGAGACAGCAGAGGCAGTGCAAAGTAAAGCTTAAACAACCAATTCACGTTTACCCGTTCCAATTCACTCATTGTTTTACATACCTTTATCATCTCTTCTCATCGTCTCTTCTCCATGCTGAAGAGCCCTAACCTCTTTAGCTTTTTATCATAGGGGAATTGTTCCATCTCATTATCATTTTGGTCATTCATCTCTGTATCTTTTCTATTCCGCTATATCTTTTTTGAGATGTGATGACCAGAACTGGACACAGTATCATCATATGATGATATTCTTGTTTTATTCTACATTTTTTCCTAATAATTCTATTTGCTTTCTTAGCCACCTCCGCACACTGGGCAGAGGGTTTCAACTTATTCCTCCTTTCTTCTCAGCTGCTCCCTTCCCTGTTTTTTGTATTTTCCTCCTTCAGTTATATTGTAAACCGGCATGATGTACCATCGAATGTCGGTATAAAAAAAGCAAATAAAAATAAATAAATAAATAAATAAATAAATACATACATACATACATGACGACTAGAATTTTATCCTGTGTGGTGAATCCTAATTTGGAACTTTGCATTGTGAAGCTATAATTTGAGTTTCTCTTCCCTAAGTGCATCACTTTGCACTTGTCCACCTAAAATGCCATCTGCCATTTGGATGCCCAGGCTCCCGGTCTCAAAAAGAACTCTTCCAATTTCTTACAGTCCTCTTGTGAATTAACAACTTTGAATAATTTTGTATCATTAACAAATATGATCATCTCACTCGTTGTTCCTATCTGTAGGTCATTTATAAACATGTTAAACAGCAGCAGTCCCCGATCCCTGAGGCGCACCAGTAGTCACCTTCTCCAATGAGAAAATTGACCATTTAGCCCTACTCTCTGTTTACTGTTGTTACATTCGCCGGCTGCGGAGTCCCACAGCTGGCCCCACTCACCTCCCGATGCCCTCCAGTGTTGGCAGCGGGCCCCGGATCTCTGGCAGCTGTGCGAAGCCGCTCCCAACGCAGGCCACCTCTCCCTGACACCGCTGGAGCCTCTCCTGCACCTTCAGTGGCCAGGAGGCTGCCAACGGCCGCCCCAGCACGGGTCTCCCCTACACATGCGTGCGTGGCTCCAGCTGGGATTTAAAGGGCCGGCGGCGGGAGAATGCTGCCAGCCCCTCCAGATGACATCATCAACCCCAGCCTATTTAAGGCTGCATCGGGCTCCCAGCAGATGGCTTGGCAACAGGTCTCCTCGCTGTCTTCTTTGCCATGCTCTTGAGCATTCCTGATCTAGTGTTCCTGATCCTGCCCTCCAGCTCCTGTTCCAGATTCCTTTTCCCTCGGACTGATCTTGGCTCTAGACCCGGCTTGCCTCTTGACCTCGTCTTCCGCTGCCTGCCTCTGACTCCTGGACCACACTTGACCTTGTCTTCTGCCACCTGCCTCTGGACCGGACTTGAACTCATCTTCTGCTGCCTGCCTCCGAACTCCAGACCGGGCCTTACCACGCCTCCCATCTATTTTGGTCTTCGGACCCTCGTGACCCTTCGCCTCGCCCAGCTGTGCCATCGGGATCATCCATGCAGGGGCCCACCTAAGACCAGCCGAACCCCGTACCCAAGGGCTCAACCTGCGGGGAACGTGGCCTGGTAGTGGTGAAGCTCCAGCTGGCCCCTGCTTCCCCATCTAGCTTCGCCTCCCGATGGTGGGGGCCTGTAGGGGTCTCACCCACAGGTAGCGCCAACACCACCTTGGGCCAAGGGTCCACGTTTGGTACCACATTCATAACATCTATCTTTTAACCAGTTTTCAATCCACAATAGAACATTACTTCCTCTCCCATGACTTTTTAATTTCCTCAAGAGTCTCTTGTGAGGTACTTTGTCAAATGTTTTCTGAAAGTCCAGATACACTGTATCAACTGGCACACCTTTATCCACATGTTTATTTATACCTCCAAAAAAAGGTAGCCGATTAGTGAGCAATACTTCCCTTAGCAAAATCTGTGTTGGGCTTGTCCCATTAAACTATGACTATCTATATATTCAGCAATTTTTTCTTTATAATAGTTTTGATTATTTTTCCTGGCAGTGACGTCTGGCTCAACGGGCTATAGTTTCCTAGCTTACCTCTGGAACTCTTTTTAAAAGCTTGCATTTTACTGGCCACACTGCACTAGTTGATTTTAATGATAGATTACAAATTAATAATAATTGATCTGCAATTTCATTTTTCAGTTCTTTCAGTACTCTGGGATGTATTCCATTCAGTCCAGATGACTTGCTACTCTTTAGTTTGTTAATTTTCCCTATTATATCTTCCAGATTCACTGAGATTTGTTTTAGTTCTTTTGAATCAATATGCCTGGAACTTAAGAAATCCGTCTAAAGATTTTCCTCTTTGAATTTGTGGGCATCCCTCCCGACGCAGCCGCTGGCGAAACACGGGACCGTGTCGGGGGACCCCGTGTGCATGAAAAATTGCGCTGTATAACATTGGAGTTGCCGATTTGTGAATAAATAAGACTTTCAACTTATATACCAGTCTGAAGTATCGTGACTGTATTACACAATATTAGCATTCGTGGTGGATTTTGGCACGAGTACCTGCCATACCTCCTCCTTACTAAAAACTGAAGCAAAGGAATCAATTAATCTCTCTGCTATGGCCTTGTCCTCAGTTAGTGCACCTCACATCCATTAACTTTCTACTCACATCCCTGCAACTTGCTCTCAACTCATCCAAAACCGAGCTCATCCTTATCCACAACCATCAGACCCTCAACTCCCTTCCCCCCAAGGACCCGATGGCTCCTCTCACTCACCTCACAACCCTCAGTTCGAAACCTCAGCGTCCTTATCGACCCATTACTGAACCTAAAAAAGCATATTAGCTCCGTACTCAAAGGTGGTTTCTACAAACTCAACATCATAAAAAAGCTCAAGCCACTGCTCCACACACATGACCTCAAAAGGGTCATCCAAGCTACCTTGTCATCCAAGTGGGATTACTGTAACTCGCTGTACCTTGGTCTCCCCTACTCTACCATCAAACCCCTACAGATCCTCCAAAACGCAACGGCAAGGATAATTAGTAATGCCGGTAAAACAGACCACTTAACCCCTATCCTCAAGGACCTGCATTGGCTTCCCATCCCATCACGTATTCTTTTCAAAACACTCACCATCATACATAAAGCCATCTACAAAGATATCTCCTCCTGGCTCAGTGAACCGATCCGTCTCACACAATCTACCCGCCCCACCAGAGCTAACCACAAATGTACACTGCAAGTCCCTCCCCTTAAGAGGGCCCGACTCACTTCAACAAGGGACCGTGCTTTCTCAATTGCAGGCCCAACCCAAGGGAATGCACTGCCTTCAAACCTCCGACTGGAGTCATGCCCCACTAAATTCAGAAAAATGCTAAAAACCTGGCTTTTCCACCAAGCCTTTCCAGACTAACCCTGTTATAAACATCACACCCCCTGCAGCCATGTAAATAATCTCTCTCAAACCCCCCATCCCTAGCCTTTGTAAATAGTTTCCTTGAAAACCCCCTCCCCCTCTCGTTCAGCTACGCCTCGGGCTCTCGGTTAGAGCCCTTCTCATTTTCTTGTTTTCTGGTTGTCCACTCCCCTCTCCCGTTCATTGTACTTTCCACCTGCTCTTATAATGTAAACCGATATGTTGTGTATTTTAATGTCGGTATAGAAAAACTGTTAAATAAATAAATAAACCTCTTACCCCTTGATCATCTAATGGTCCAACTGACTCCCTCACAGGTTTTTTTGCTTTGAATGTACCTGAAAAAGTTTTTATTAGGAATTTTTCTTTTTCAGTATGCTTCTCCTCAAATTCTGTCTTAGCCTTCCTTATTAACACTTTACATCTAACTTGCCAGTGCTTATGCTGTTTCCTGTTTTCTTCATTTGGATCCCTTTTCTATTGTTTGAAAGAAGTTCTTTTGGCTATAATAGTCTCTCTCACTTCACCTTTAAACCATGTCAGCACTCATTTGGCCTCCTGGTTCTTCAGACCTCCCCAACCAGTTAGAACTACATGATAAACGCATTTAAGATCTCTTACAACAGATAATAGGTGTAAAAATATGCAAGTTGGAAAATATATGTTTAAATGTCTTTTAAAATAGCAACTTCTGTGCGTAACTGTTAGACCTTAAAGTTCTCCTTTTTACATGAGTATATTTGTGCACGGAAGTGAAAATATGTGCATATTTTGGATTTTTATGAAATACAGAATACGCGAGTAGAGGCTACTTCCATGTGTATATGTTAATTTTTACACAACTAACATTTTGAAAATTCACCTTTAAGAGGTTAATAAAACTTATCTGGGTAACTTTAGCAGAGATATTTAACGGGAAGCAAGTCCTGCTGAATATACCCAGTTATGTTTTAAAGCTATCTGGCTAGGTTTACCCAGATAACTTTATACCTGCTCTTCACCACCACCAGACTTACCTAGCTTAAATTAACCCTATAGTGCTATATATTGGCACTACTTAGCTAAATATAAGCCCTGCCGGTGGAACACCTCTATGTTTCCTCTATGTTTATCCAGGTAAGTTTTAGCCATGTAAAGATTTATCTGACTAAAAATTGTACCTGCTGTGAGGGGCAGGAAATTCAAAACCTTGGGTTTGTTTAGCTAAGTCCTGATCTTAGCTAGCAAATCCACTGACCTTAAGGGCATCACTGACCTTAAGGGCATCATTCATTAAGGCTTTTCTCTCAATGCACAATTAAGGCTTTTCACTCAAAGCACAATTTAACTCTAGAATTTGTTACCAGAGGATGTGATTAGTGCACTAAGTGTAGCTCAGTTTAAAAATGATTTGGATAAGTTCCTGGAGGAGAAGTTCATTAACTGCTATTAATTAAGCTGACTTACAGAATAGCCACTGCTATTACTGGCATTAGTAGCATGGGATCTACTTAATGTTTGGGTATTTGCCAGATACTTGTAACCTGGACTGGCCACTGTTGGAAACAGGATTCTGGGCTTGACAGACCCTTGGTCTGACTCAGTATGGCAACTTCTTATGTGGAATACTTTGATCAATCAGGCCCTAAATGGGAGAAACCCTTTTATACAGTACATTTTGCCTAGGATGCTAGACTCACTATCAGCCAGCATTTCCATAGTATTCAGTCATACCTAAAAACAACTTTCAGTGTTTCTTTACTTATTATGTAATATATCATTAAAGTGATATTATTAGAATTTGCCTACCTGTTTTCTGTAGCATTTCTTAGATTTGGTGAACAGGTGTCAGACGTCAGTTGCTTACTTGAAAAGGGACCGTGCTGATGAAGCTATAACATGCAACATATTTTCATTATTTTAAATGTACAAAACTTTTCACATATTTTTCATTACAAAAGTTTAGATAGGTTGCATGCTTTTTTCTAGTTCCAGCAGATATATTTCTTAATTTTAAGTGACATTTCCTATATATTTGAATTACCTATTGTACCTTATTGTAAACCGATGTGATATCTTTTTGAAATGAACATCGGTATATAAAAATCGTAAATAAATTAAAAAAAAATATATATATATTTTGTCTACAAAATTAATTTTCTTTACTTTGCAGTGTACACCATTTGCATTTCTAAATCATGCTAATTGCAGTGTACACCATTTGCATTTCTAAATCATGCTAATTTCTAGATTTTTCTAATTATAGAAAACTCAATACTATTCACAGACTTTTCTCAAAATTGTAGATATTACAGTGGCAGAATCTAATTCCTGTTAATAGTGATCTCTAATTGTACCAGTAATGATTCTAAAATTCTGATCACTACCTTAAGACTTCTGGGCAAGGCAATAGAATTGCTAGGATTTATTTTTTAAATAAAAACTGAGGAAAATGTTAATTTATATCAGGTAATTAATATTTGCCCTGGGTATATTTGATATACCCAGGGCAAATATCTAGTTATCCTAAAAGATAAGGTAAACAACAAAAATAATTTATAGTAAGAAGAAACTTCAAACCTAAGAAAAGCAAGATTGCTTACCATAAACAGGCTTCTCCATAGATAACTGGATGAATTAGGCATAACATGTGGGGGTCATCCAATGGCGCTGAATTAGACCCACACCTCTGAGCTCATTAGAATTTTTACTCTATTGAGCATGCTTAGGAGTTCCTGCATGTGAGCTGCCTCATGAGCCCCTCAGTTTTTTGTTTTTTTTTTATCCGAGCTGCACAGAGATGTATCCTCTCTCTCTATGGGCCTCATTTTCAAAGCACTTTACCGCGTGCGATAAATTCGCGAATCGCGTTAACAGCTGTTAACGCGATTCGCGAATGCAAATTAGTCATTTGGTATTCAGGGGGCGGAGTTGGGGCGGAGCATATGTAAAGCGGGAACCTGTGTATCGTGTGCGGCGAAACAACCGCAGTGGTAGCGCGGCTGCTATCGCGGATTTTAACTACAACTCCAACCTCGCGTTATGGACTGCGCTACGGGCCAGAAAAGGATTATCGCCATCCACGGTAGTTCCGGACAGCCTGTTTTGTGAGAGAGAGAGAGAGAGAGAGAGAGAGAGAGAGAGAGAGAGAGAGAGAGAGAGAGAGAGAGAGAGAGAGAGAGAGAGAGAGAGAGAGAGAGAGAGAGAGAGAGAGAGAGACTTACTATAGTGCCTATGCCCTACATAGGTATTTGAATCCCTATGGGAGGGCTACCTACTAACTCGGGGTGGGGATTAGGTATGAGTGTCGGGGGTTGGGGGCCACTTTTGCATTCCACATGAGACCTACTGACAGAACAGTGGTCTCTAGTGCAGATTTGCTGGCCGTCGGAGTGAGGACGCTCACACCAAGAAGTGGTTTGGGCAACGTTCTCTCCACCTAGCTTGATGGACACTATACCTGGGCAACAACATGCTAGGTGGAGAAAATGTTGGCCAAATCTCCGCTTGGAGTGAGCGTCCTCACTCCGACGGCCAGCAAATCTGCACTAGAGACCACTGTTCTGTCAGTAGGTCTCATGTGGAATGCAAAAGTGGCCCCCAACCCCCGACACTCATACCTAATCCCCACCCCGAGTTAGTAGGTAGCCCTCCCATAGGGATTCAAATACCTATGTAGGGCATAGGCACTATAGTAAGTCAGTCTCTCTCTCTCTCTCTCTCTCTCTCTCTCTCTCTCTCTCTCTCCCCCCCCCCCCCCCCCCCCCCCCCCCTCTGTCTGGGACTATCTCCAAAAAGTGCCAAATATCGTGCACCGCGATAAAACCCTGAAAGAATCATCGTGCACTGGGAAAACATCGCGTGCGGCGCTAATGTTTTCGCGAATGGCGAAAACATCGCCGCACACGATGTTTCCCCACTGCACGAAAGAAGCCTCATTTGCATTGGTAACGCCCCCTAATGCGTTACCAATGCGATATTGGAAAATAAGGCCCTATGTTTGATATTTTATAGTTTCTTTTCATCTTGCTCACTTCAAGTTGCCTTGCTGCCTCGGTAGCTTCTCAACAGCACTTTTAGTGCAAAAAAAACAACAACAAAATTTAGTTTAAAAAAGAAAGGTGTAAGGAATGTCCAGCTCCAAGAAGGGCACCTCCAGTGTCTTCCAAGGACTTTGTGTATGAATGAAAGATGTCCATCACCAATGACTATGATATTTGTTAAAAAATATCTGGGGCCAGACCACAACACAGCTAACTGCTATGGTGTGGCCAGATGTCACCGAGGTTCCAGAGGAAAAAGGCCTGGAAAATGGAACAACTTTCAGGTTGATGAGTAGCTGGAGTCGTACAACAGAATAAGGCATATTCTGGTTCACTCAGGTCTCAGCTGAGCAGGAGCTCCTTTAGCAAAGCTCCCCCTTCTGAAGCACTGGTTCCTATAGATCAGTCACTCCACTAGAATCTAGTAGGGCACAAATGTGTCGCGAATTAGGATGTGTGTGAGCCTTCTGCTGGCCTCACGGGGCTCATCAATGCATAACAAACAAGCTGTTAAAGTAGGCTGCCTTAAAGTTTCTCAGCTGTAAAAAATGTTCCTAACTCCTATTACGTCGGCTAGAAGAGTCAGCTAGCTTCAGGCTTTGGTTCATTACTGTCATGCAATTTTTCCACAACAGAGTAGTACTCCGTTTTCACCCCAAGTTTCTGCCAAAAGTAATTTCAACCTTTCATCTGAATCAAGCCATTGTTTTGCCCATGTTTTATCCAAGACTTCATGTACTTGCAAGGGAGAAGGCTCGCCATTCACTAGATTGCACAAGGGTCTTGACTGGAATAATCCAGGTCTCACCTGGAGTACTGTGTTCAGTTTTGCAGACTGTATCTCAAAAGAGACAGGAGGTGGTCCAGAGAAGGGTGACCATCGAATAACTTATGAGGAGAGGTTGATGAACCTGAATATGTATACCCTGGATGAGAGGAGGCACAGGGGTGATATGATACAGACCGAAAGGTTTTAATGATCCTTGGCCGACAACAAACCTTTTCCATTGGAAACAATTTAGTAGAACTAGGGGTCACGATTTGAAACTCCAGGGAGGAAGGCTTAGAACCAATATCAGGAAATATTTCTTCACTGAGAGGGTGGTGGATGCCTGGAATGCCCTTCCGAAGGAAGTAGTGAAGACTAAAACTGTGAAGGATTTCAAAGGGGCATGGGATAAACACTGTGGATCCCTAAAGGCTGGAGGATGGGAATAAATTTTAAAAAGCTTGGGGGTAACCTGCACGGAGTGGCAGTTACTATCTTGGGAAGCTTGTTGGGCAGACTAGATGGACCATTTTGGACTTTTTCTGCCATCATTACTATGTTACTATTATCTGAAGAGAACTCGGTCACATCATCAGCTGCTCATCTACAATCCTAACAGACTAGGAATAGTGATTGCCAAGTGCATGTTGTCCAGCTGGTTGGCAGACTGTATCACACAATGCTATGCATTGGCTGGCCTCTAGATCACAAATTCTGTCAAGGCTCATCAAGTAAGGGCTATGGGTACCTCAGTGGCTCATCTGTGAGCCATACCTATCAAAGACATTGGCAAAAATGCAATTTGGTCGTCAGTTTACACCTTCACGTCTGGACAATATATCAAGAAGTGATAGAAACTTTGGGCAGCTTGGGACTCCCCATGTGTCATAACTAATTCATTCCTGGTTATTGATGCAGCACTGGGGGATAGGAGAAGCATAAAATACAACCAGATTCCACAATTTTGAGGACCCAACCATCCTTAGTAATCTTCCACCAATCTTCAAGGAATAGGTGAATCCTCTGCTCAACTGGAGGAGTAGAAATCTGAGCATTGGGTCTCATCAAGAACTAGGCCCAGCATTGGGCTGGCCTTGTTGTGGCATATTAGGCAGATATCTCCCACATAGCCATACATGTGCCTGCAGCTGCTACTGTGGCAGCTCAAGTAGAGTGTGATACTGCTAAAACTGGTGGAGGGAGATCTCTGGAAAGAAGAAATAAGGACATATAGATTTAAAAATCTGTTTGACTTCTGCTGACAGGTGCTGAATAACCGCATGCTGCTCCTTAATCTGGGCCATGGTTTCCCTGACCTTATCCCCGGAACAAAGGACATCAGCCAACTTGTCATGAGAATTCTCACCTAGCCACTGGCTCTTAACCAGGCCTTCCCATGTACCCAAGTGGCTGCTGTGGAGGATCTTGCAGTGGTGTCAAAAGACATATTCCGAATGAGATGGCAGCGGGTTGCTTGCTGGCAGGCCTGAAGGCATGGCATGAAAATGGGAAGGATTCCTGCTTGTGGGAATGAATTGCCCATCGTAGAGCAGAAGAGGCTGAAAAGCACCTTCCTCATCACTCAAAGAGGTAAAGAAACTTGTTATCAGGGGGGCGGCGCGCTGACGTCACAGACGGGAATGGCTGCCTGATGTGAGAGCTCCCTGCGGCATTCCTACTAATTAACCCGAATTGCATTTAAATAGCCAACTGAAACGCTGCACAAACTGCCTGATCGCGTATCTAGACGCAGAGATGACGTCCAAAAGAAAAAGTCCGGATCTGGCACAATTTTCTTATTCTAAATCACATGAGAGTGCCGAGACCAGTGCGACGGAGCAGGCCGCGAATGAGGCCTCGGAGCTCGATTTAGATCATGCGGCGCCAGCATCGCTAGCGGGAGTGGTTCATCGATCTCAGGAAAGATCTCAAACAACACAAACAGGACCTCCTGCTCTCTATTTCAGAGGTAAGACAGGAGCTGGCGGCGGTAGGCCATCGTGTCGATGATCTCAACATACGAGTTGAGCGCCATGAGGAGGTCCTTCACTAAATGGCGGACGACACATTTCAATCTCAGGCTGCTATTAAAAGCTTACATGAAAAAGTAGAGGATCTAGAAAATAGATCCCGACGCAACAATATACGCATTCGGGGTGTCCCTGAACTCCCCAAATATGCTGATTGCACGGACATGGTTACAAAAATTTTTAACACCATCATTGCTAACCCTGAAAGAGCAGACGCAGATCCTGAGATGGGCTCCGTGGGCCTTTCACCTTGAACGAGCTCACAGAGTGCAGGGCCCACGCACATCTGAACGGCCCAGGGATATTCTGACTTGCCTTCAGACATTTCGGGAAAAAACTCTCATCTATAACGCTTCTCGAAAACAGAGGGAGTGGGTCTGGGACAACCACAAGATATACATCTTTAATGATTTGGCAGCCTCTACCCTGCGTAAACAATTTGACTTGAGACCCGCCACTTCTGTACTGCAGGATAAAAATATACGATACAGGTGGACATTTCCATTCAGTTTGCTGTTTACAGTCAACGGTGTTACACACTGCGTCAAAGACATGAAGGAGGCTAATGACGCCTTTCGTAAAGCTAACTTGCCCCAGCCGGAGACCGCACCAAGCTCTCAGGTAAAAGCCAGCAGAGTGCCTGAAACTCCGAGATGGCAGCGAGTGGGTAACACTAAGCGATTAGAACGTCAGAAAGGTTCCGTCTGAACATCTCATGCGCCACCTGATCGCTAAAAAGAAGGGACATTCAGTGGCTATGGCTACTACATTTGGCTATTGGGCGATCTATCGCTTTTTGCAATTTAATTGGATCCAGCTTTGTGTTTCGGTACTGTGGACTATGATTTGTTTTATTCTACATGGGCCGTAGGGAAGGCAGCTCTCCCGCTGGAGGCTAAGACCCCTGAGATGGGAGGTATCCAAAAGGGGATACACATGGTTTTGGGATGGGTAGGGAGGGGGGATTGTCTATCCATGAGCGATTCACACGGGAACAGAGGAATATATTCAGCGCTCCTCGCGGGGATCATCAACTATTCAGCCATGGAAGGAGGCGAATACTTGGAAATCTCAAGGATGAAATATGGCTCTAAAAATCTGGTCCCTTAACGTTAAGGGCCTCAACTCACATCCAAAGCGCCAGTCTTTACTCAGAGACCTAATGCGTCAACATGTGGATATTGCTCTTATCCAAAAACACCAAAAAGAGCAAGCACCTGCACTTAAGCAAGTAACATCCACCACGATAGTGCAAGTAAATGTCAGAGTCCCACATCAATTTATGACAGGGTATATCTTTATTCTTATATTGTTATTCGGCAACTCCACAGACTTAAAAGGACAAACTTCTCGCAGGGGTCCCCCGACATGGACCTGTGTTTCGCCGAGGCTGCGTCGGGAGGGACACAAAACTTCAAAGGAAATCTACGAGAAAAATATAAATCGTGGGACTAACATAAAAACATGGACTTACAAGCCAACCAGCATATAATAACATTCCACAGACATAACTTCAACTTGGCTTTCTGAGTTATGGCAGGGAGTGCGCCTCACCTGGTTAAAGACAGACATTTAAACCCAGTAACAGCGCGGAAAGGGGATCCATCGCGAGATTCTAGAGACCCAATCAAATTACTCATTTCCCCCCAACCGCCAATCACAGTCAGACGAATAGATGCCACTCAATCTCTCTATTCAAACCGAATGGTATTACGGTATCAAGTGTGTAGATCTATCTCTGTTCCTTTCGACCAAGGTGCTCTGAGAAGTCACCACCCCGTGAAGGGCGTCTGACTATCTTCAATACCAGGAAGAAAAGATCAGAGATAGAATGTGACAATTGTGCCCAATGTTCAACCAAGGGCTCATTTTCCCCGACAATTCCTAATGTTGGAACAGTGTTCAATCATACGGGTCTTGACCATCCTAGTGGTTTTACCAACATAAACTAGCGGACATGGGCATTTAACAATATATATAAGCCCTTGCGTGGTACAATCAGACTCCGTGCGCAAATAAATCATGCGTTTGGTAGAGGGGTTCTCAAAAGATGATACATTGTCAGTATAACAAATCTCACTGGATTCCACCGGGACCTACAGATCCCCTGGTACTGGCATTTGAACGTTTGGTGAATAGGGATATTCAGAACCTGCTGTCACATAAGCATTATGTACAGTATAATCTAACTAAGAGTGAGAGTCGTGCTATCACAAATCTGGCTAATGACATTGTGATTAAATCTGCTGATAAAGGGGGTGGGATTGTGGTCCAAGACAGGAGGGAATATGAAGCTGAAATCTTGCGGCAGCTAGGTGATACTTCATTTTATTTACCTTTGCCTGGGGACCCTACCGAGTCTCTAAGAAATCAGATTGAGTTGTTAGTTAAAGGAGCTAGGGATTGCAGAATGATCACAAATCGGGAGGCGAAGTTTTTGACAGCTACATTGCCTATCACTCCCATGTTCTACACCTTACCTAAGGTCCATAAAACATTGTTTATGCCCCCTGGCCATCCTATTGTGTCCGGAATTGGATTGCTTTTGGAGCCCTTGTCCAAGTTTGTGGACATTTTTTTAAAACCGTTTGTATCTCAGATCAGGTCCTTCGTATGGGATTCGTCCCATTTAATTTCGATTTTGTCCAATTTAGCTGTACCATCTGGATCTTTTTTCTTTGCATCATTAGACATTGTCTCTCTTTATTCGAACATTCCCCAAGATGAGGCACTTATAGTGATAGAGGATGTTTTGAACTCACGTCTGCTTCCCCACCGGGTGTCAACCGCCTTTTTACTACAGTTTTCAGAAATTGCTTTGACAAAGAACTTTTTTCGGTTTGATAGCACGTTCAATCAACAAGTCAAAGGCACAGCCATGGGGGCCACGATGGCCCCTAGTCTGGCGTGTCTGTATGTATCTAAATTCGAGGAGACCTTTGTTTATCCAGCTGAGTGGTTTCGGTCGGTATACCTGTGGCTACGCTTTATTGATGATATTTTCATTATCTGGTTGGGCACGGATATTCAGTTTTTTATGTTTATGGATTGGCTAAACACATTGAACAGGAATTTACAGTTTAATTTTTGTATTGATCAGGTCCAAATTTCTTTTCTAGATATTCCTATTTCCTTTGAGGGTGCCAACTTCACTACTACATTGTTTCGTAAAGAGACCAACAGGAATACCCTGCTGCTCTACAGTAGTTCGCATCCCAGACTATTGAGAAATAATATACCAACTGGACAGTTTTTGAGGTTATGGCGTCTTTGCTCGTCACGTTCTGATTTTCTTGTACAAGCTAGGGAAATGTCCGCTCGTTTTGCAGAACGGGGGTACCCTTTGAAATTGATTAGGAAGGCATTTTAAGCGGGCAATCTATGTGAATCGTGACTTGCTTTTTCTTCCCCAGACCCAGTCGGCTGACAAGGTGAACAATTGTATACTACCGTTTTCGATTTTGAGTCGGACTGTCACAGATATTGTTCGGAAGCATTGGCATTCTTTGTCTTTACACCAGTTGTTTCAAGATCCTTTGAGGTTTACATACCGGAGGGGCAGAAATCTTAGGGATAGGTTGGTTCACATTGAGCTTACCACCGAAGACACTCACACATCTATTGGCAGTATACATAGACCGTGTGGACACTGCACGATGTATAGCCATACTGACAGTGTATCATCTTTTGAGAACCCCTCTACCAAATGCATGATTTATTTGCGCACGGAGTCTGATTGTACCACGCAAGGGGTTATATACATTGTTAAATGCCCATGTCCGCTGGTTTATGTTGGTAAAACCACTAGGATGGTCAAGACCCGTATGATTGAACATTGTTCCAACATTAGGAATTGTCGGGAAAATGAGCCCTTGGTTGAACATTGGGCACAATTGTCACATTCTATCTCTGATCTTTTCTTCCTGGTGTTGGAGGTATTCAGACGCCCTTCACGGGGTGGTGACTTTTCAGAGCACCTTGGTCGAAAGGAACAGAGATGGATCTACACACTTGATACCGTAATACCATTGGGTTTGAATAGAGAGATTGAGTGGCATCTATTCGTCTGACTGTGATTGGCGGTTGGGGGGAAATGAGTAATTTGATTGGGTTTCTAGAATCTCACGATGGATCACCTTTCCGCGCTGTTACTGGGTTTAAATGTCTGTCTTTAACCAGGTGAGGCGCACTCCCTGCCATAACTCAGAAAGCCAAGTTGAAGGTATGTCTGTGGAATATTATGATATGCTGGTTGGCTTGTAAGTCCATGTTTTTATGTTAGTCCCACGATTTATATTTTTCTCATAGATTTCCTTTGAAGTTTTGTGTCTCTCCCGACGCAGCCTCGGCGAAACACGGGTCCGTGTCGGGGGACCCCTGCGAGAAGTTTGTCCTTTTAAGTCTGTGGAGTTGCCAAATAACAATATAAGAATAAAGATATACCCTGTCATAAACTGATGTGGGACTCTGACATTTACTTGCACTATCGTGGTGGATGATATTGCTCTTATCCAAGAAACACATGTCTGTAAACGCCACGAGCATCTCATGTAGTTCAGGAACTTCCCATCCGTCTTTCTAGCAGCCAGCACTAAAAACTCCAAGTATGCAGGGGTCGGTATTTTGATAGCTCAAAAGGTGACATTTACCTACAGATCTCACTTTGCTGACCCTATGGGTCGTTTTCAATTCTTAACAATACAGATTGATAAGAAAATTTTTACTATTGTCAATATTTACGCACCAAATTCAGATCAGAATATCTTTTTACAATCAGTGAACGAGGCGTTAATCACCTTTGCTGAAGGTAATATCATATTGGGGGGGGGGGGGGGAGATCATAACCTAGTGCGGAACCAGAGGATAGATACATCTAACTACCGAAAATCAGGGGGATGGAGAGCTTCTTCTGAACTTCTCATCTCATGAGCAACTGGAGTATTGTGGATATATGGAGACAATGTCATCCCACTGAGCGGACATACACTTTCTACTCTAATCCTCACGATACCTATTCTAGACTTGATTTTTTACTCATTCATAAAAGCTTACAAAATTCAGTAGATGACGTGGACATTGGCACCATCACATGGTCTGACCACGCGCCGGTCTGGGTTACGATCAACATCATTGACTCTGATACGGGCCTCCATTACTGGCGTCTCAGGGAAGACCTTTTGAAACCTAGGGACAACCTACACATCATTCACGATGCCCTCCAAGACTATTTCCATCTCAACAAGGGATCCGTGTCAGCGGCTAGCTCCATCTGGGAATGCTCTAAATTCAGAGCCGCTCTCAGCGGCTCTGAAAAAGCAACGAGAAAAAAGAAGGAATGAACTACTACATCTTATCAATTCCTTAACGCATTAACATGCTAGGACCCAGGCGGCCACTACCCTACAAGAGATTCGGACTGCACGTTCTGAACTAAACCTTATAGACTCGACCCAAATTGCATACGCTACGGACAGAACTAAACAACAGTACTTTGAGGGCAATAATAAGGCGGGCCGGATTCTGGCCAGGAAATTAAAACAATGCATGATGCTTAACAATATCACCAAAATCAAGGACAAGCATGGGACTATTCAAATAACCAGCCAGGACATTAGAAGTTGTTTCACGCAATTTTACTCTACGCTATATAGCAAAGATAATTCCATATCTCAGGAGGATATACATCACTATCTTTCACCAATCAATCTACCAGCTTTAATGGACACACAACAACAGTTCTTAGACGCACCGATTACAAAGTTGGAAGTGCAGACTGCCATTAACGACTTAAAAGGTGGAAAATCTCCAGGTCTCGATGGATTCACAGGGGGTTATTATAAACAATGTCAAGCGCAATTAACAGAACCACTAGTGGATTTCTTCAACAGCCTAATGGAGAATATACATCTACCCCTCCACTCCAACGTTGCAGGCATTACCGTCATCGCCAAACCCGGGAGGGATCCCACTCAGTGTGGGTCCTATCACCCCATCTCCCTTCTGAACATTGATCTCAAGCTGTTTGAAAAAGGCTTAGCTAATCGCTTAAATGTCATCTTAGCACAGTTGGTACACAAAGATCAGGTTGGTTTTATACCTCAGCGCTCAGCGGCCGATAATGTCAGAAAAGTGACTGATATTCTATGGTGGGCTAAACATGAACGGGTACCGTTGGTTCTTCTTGTTGTCGATGCCGAAAAGGCTTTTGATCTTGTTCACTGGGATTTTTTATTTGCCACACTGGAAAAGATGCACTTTGGGTCCGATTCCTAGGTTGGACAAAATGTCTCTACCATAACCTGGTAGCCAGGATAAAAGTAAATGGGGGATATGGGGACTCCTTTCCTGTACAAAATACAGTACTTAATTGGTTTAACAGTTATCTCTCTAATTGTCGCTGTCAAGTACATTTTAAAGGTAAATCTTCACAATTCCACAAGGGTCTTCCTTGTCACCGGTACTGTTCAATATCTATTTGCTACCGTTGTGTAACATATTAGCTGCATTGGATATCCAATTTAAAATCTATGCGGACGATATCCAACTTTATGTTCCCTATAAATCCTCCTGGGCTGAGACCATTTCTTTTTGTAAGCTTTATGTAAAGACAATTGAGCAATGGCTAAGCCATAGCTGGCTTAAGCTTAATACCAAAAAAACAGAATTGTTTTTTTTAAGCATGACTGACAATCCTGCAAATTGTCCACCATCATCGATCATGCTAGGTAACGAGATAACTGAAGTTAAAAAAGTAGCTCGTAACCTTGGAATACAACTAGATACTAATTTATCTTTAACACAACATGTTTCTTATTTAGTAAAGAATTCTTTCTTTAAACTACATACTTTAAAAAGATTAAAACCATTATTATTCAAATCTGACTTTCAAACGGTCCTCCAATCTATCATTTTTGCTGGGTTTGGACTATTGCAACAGTTTTTGGGTTTACCTGACTCCACTCTAAAACCCCTACAGCAGATTCAAACCTCAGCAGCTCGATTATTGACAGGCTCACCTATGAGACATCATCTCTCTCCCATTTTATGTAATTTACATTGGCTTCCTATTAAATTCCATGTGAAATATAAAGTCTTATCTTTAATTCATTCTTTAATACATGATCCGGAATCAACTTGGCTCTGCACTACATTACGACTATACAAGCCAATTAGACATCTCAGATCGGAGAATAAATACTTGCTTGATGTTCCTTCAGTTAGGCTGGCGAGATTAAATATAACAAGAGAGAGAGCTTTTTCGGTGGCAGGCCCTTTGTTATGGAATTCAATTCCCAATACTTTAAGGCAAATTACCAACCACAAAGAATTTAAGAAGGCAGTAAAAACGTATCTTTTTAAGATAGCCGTCGGAGAACAATCCGGAAGGATTGGTTAACTCCTAAGAGTCACACCATCTGCCTGTTAGTCAACAGTCTAAGTTGCATACTTGCAAAATAATGACGAAATTTTTATTTTATTTTTACTTTAAAATTTCTGACTGTATCTTTTTGTGGTAAAAAATAGTATAGTTTCTTTTAGAATTAGTGTTTATAAATATACTTTGTATTTTTTTTTTCTTATCTGTTTTTTTTTTCAATTCTATTTTACTAATTTTCTACACAATATTTGTTTTAGTTGATTTATGTTTAATTATTTATATTTTTTTGATTTTGTTTTTGTTGGCATTGTTGTGAACCGTTTTGGTCAAACTGTGTTTGTGAAAGACGGTATAGAAATATTTTTAAATAAATAAATAAATAAATAAATACAGAGAGGAACCCAACAGGGATGTCCACTGTCACCTCTTTTGTTTGCTCTTTTTTTAGAGCCATTTACTACTAGAATTCGGACAGCAGACCGGATTGAGTGTGTAACTTTGGGTGCTAACAGCCTTAAATTGTCATTATTCGCAGACGATATCCTTATGACCCTCACAAATCCATTGCACTCCCTGCTTGGGGTTATGGAAGAAATAAGAGCTTTTAGTAGAGTATCTGGTTTTAAAATCAATCTTGATAAAACTGAATTGTTGAACGTATCTGCGGATCAGTCAATAATCCAGACCATACAACAGAATTACCCATTCAAGGTAGCGAATAACTCCCTTAAGTATCTGGGAGTGCATATTGGACCTGATGCTAAGCAGTTGTTTCATCTAAATTACATATCCCTGGTAGACAAAGTGAAATGCGATATACAACAATGGGACCGAGACATTTTTTCCTGGCTGGGTCAGGTGGCTATTGTAGAAATGAATATCTTGCCTAGATTCTTGTATTTGTTTAACACCTTACCCATCTATATCAGCAGCGCCATATTGAGATCATGGCAAAAAATACTGTTTGATTTCATTTGGAGGAGGCGCCCGCCAAGAGTGGCCAGAAAGGTTCTTCATCAGCCCAAGATCAGAGGGGGTTTAGGCGTGCCTCAATTAGAGAGATACTATGCCGCAGCGCAACTAACTGCCATCACTGACATACATAGAACACTGTATGTGAAACAATGGGTACAATTTGAGGAATCTATATTAGGAGGGTGTCCCCTCATGGTGATTTTTTGGCAGCCGCACGATACCTGGCCCCCCCTGAGGAAACTGACCATGGCATTAGAAACCACTTTGAAAATCTGGACTAAATGGAAGGTACAACTCACTGGTGCTAGGACATACTATTATTCCACACATCTTTATTATAACACTCATTTCCCAGCAGGACAGAGCAATAAATCCTTCCATGGTTGGCAACAGAAAGGTATTCTCAGGATAGAACACCTACTTAGTGGGGGCTCCTTCATATCATGGCCAGATTTACAACACAGGTATACATTACCACAACAGGACTTTTTAGCGGGAAGCCAGATTATTCACTTTTTGAGGATGCCCTCCATCTCCAAATCTTTAGCATTGGGCAAATCACTTTTTGAACACTTATGTGAGGATGCTGACCGAAAGAGAGGGATGATCTCTAAATTATATGATTTATTGCTGGGTTCTGAACCCCAGCCCTTTTGTCATGTGTTGAAATGGGAACAAGACTTGGGGCACATCATTAGCGTCGAGGATTGGATGCAAATTTATACATCCGCTCGTAGCTGCTCTGTGTCCGCCACATTACAGGAGAACTGTTATAAGCTTATCACTCGATGGTACCTTACCCCTAGCACACTGCACCTGAGATATACTCATGTGAGCGATAGATGCTGGAGAGGGTGTGGTCAACTAGGAACATTTTTACACATGTGGAGGCTCTGTGATAAAATCCACCCTCTCTGGCGGCAAGTAGCGCAATGGACGGAGGTCATTTTAGACATACATGGCCTCCTAGACCCGGGCTTTATGTTGCTCCAACACCCACATATCACCTTGGAGAAATCACACAAAGCTTTTTGTCAACAAGTCTTTATTGCTACAAGGCTCACAATTGCGAGCTTTTGGAAGCAAGACAAAACACAGTCACTCGCAATGGTACAGCAGAAGATTCACTACTACTGCAAAATGGCTGCCATAACAGCGGAAGTACACGATTCTTCATCCAAGTTCCGAGAGGCGTGGTCCCCATATCTACAATGGGAAGCAAGACAGGCTGGAACTTAACTTTTCTCTGCGAAAGCACCAATCATATCCATTTCTAGGACTGAAAAGACTTATACTTTTATATCATGGTCACTGGTGATCCTCTGTTTATTGTTCCAATTGACTCTAGATAGGTTCATGGAAGGGGGGGGGGGAAGGGGGGGTATTTGTGGAGCTACAAGTTACATGTGCACTGATTTATTTTGTACTTTCGGTTACTGCTCCATACTGTTCTAGTTCATTATATCTGCCTTTAATATGTATGTTCTTCTTTTGAAACATTAATAAAATATAAATTGAAAAAAAGAAACTTGTTATCAGATCTATTATTCTGTCTGGCATTTCCAAATGTAGAGAAGGGTTAGGCAGCCTTAACTTCTGTGCCAGTGGCACTAATGATTTTCGCACCCATGGAGCAGAGTGCATCAAGATGGTGTAGTGAGCGTTCTTTCATCAACGATGCCAGATGTGCGCCTGCATCACTGGCAATTGCACTGCCAGGCACTCCTGCATCTGCGTTACCCTGTGCACCTCATTTTTGGTGCCATGATCCCCAAAAAAGCCCGGCATTTTTGCATCCTGCTCAATCCTGAAGTTATGATGGATCCAGAATTTGGCACTGTAGGGAAGGGGAGTCCTGCTTGAGGAGCTCCTGCTCAATTCAGCATGGAGAGGGTTGAGGAGGCTCCACTCTGGGAAAAGAGTCTTCCATTCACTAGACTGCAAAGGTGTCTTAGCTTATTAACGGAAGAGAACTTAACTTCATTGACAGGCTTCTCAACTCTTCATCTCTTACGATAAGAACATAAGTACCACCATACTGGGTCAGACCAAGGGTCCATCAATCCCAGTATTCTGTTTCCAACAATGGCCAAGCCAAGTCACATGTACCTGGCAAGTACCCAACATTAGTTAGATCACAAACTACTATTGCTTATTAATTACCGTAATAGCAGTTTATGGATTTAACCTCTAGGAACTTCTTCAAACCTTTTTTAAACCCAGTAACACTAACTGCTGAAACCATATCACCTGGCTATGAATTCAAGAGTTTAACTATGCACTGACTGAAAAATAATTTTCTTTGATTTGTTTTAAATGAGCTACTTGCTAACTTCATGGAGGGCCCCCTGGTCCTTGTATTATCCAAAATAATAAATAACCAATTCACATTTACCTGTTCAAATCCTTTCATGATTTTGTAGACCTCTGTCATATTCCCCCCTCCCCCCCTCAGTCATCTCTTCTCCAAACTGAACAGCCCTAACTTCTTTAGTCTTTCCTCATAGGGCAGCCGTTCCTTGCCCCATATCATTTTGGTCAGCCTTCTCTGTACTTTCTCCAGTGAAGCTATATCCTTTTTGAAATGCGGTGACCAGAATTGCACATCTTATTCAAGGTGCGGTCTCACCATGGAGTGATACAGAGCATTATGACATCCTCCATTTTATTTTCCATTCCCTTCCTAATAATTCCTAACATTTTGTTTGCTTTTTTGATCGCCACAGCACACTGGGCTGACAATTTCAATGTACTATCCACTATGACGCCTAGATCTCTTTCCTGGGTGGTAACTCCTAAAATAGAACCTAACATTGTGTAAGTACAGCAAGAGTTATTTTTCCCTATATGATCACTTTGCACTTATTCATGTTAAATTTCATTTGCCATTTGGAAGCCCAATCTTCCAGTCTCACAAGGTCCTCCTGCAATTCATCACAATCCGCTTGAGATTTAACTACTCTGCATAATTTTGTGTCGTCCATAAATCTGATCACCTCACGTATCATACCCATTTCCAGATCATTTATAAATATATTAAAAAGCACCGGTCCAAGTACAGATCCTTGAGGCACTCCACTGTTTATCTTTTTCCACTGTGAAAACTGAACATTTAATCCTACTCTCTGTTTCCTGTCTTTTAACCAACTTGCAGTTCACAAAAAGACATCACCTCCCATCCCATGACATTTTAGTTTTCTTAGAAGTCTCTCATGTGGGACTTTGTTGAATGCCTTTTGGAAATCCAAATATACCACATCTACCAGTTCACCTTTGTCAATATATTTATTCACCCCTTCAAAAAATGTAGGAGATTTGTGAGGCAAGAATTCCTTTGGGTAAATCCATGTTGGCTGTGTCCCATCAAACCATGTCTATCTAAATGTTTTGTGATTTTATTCTTTATAACAGTTTCCACGATTTTTCCTGGCACTGAAGTCAGGCTCACTAGTCTATAGTTTCCCGGACCACCCCTGGATCCCTTTTTAAATATAGGGATTACATTGGCCATCTTCCAATCTTCAGGTACATCGGATGATTTTAATGTTAGGTTACAAATTTTTATAATAGATCTGAAATTTCAGTTTTTAGTTCTTTCAGAACCCTGGGGTGTATACCATCCAGTCCAGGTGATTTACTACTCTTCAGTTTATCAATCAGGCCTACCACATCTTCCAGGTTCACCGTGATTTGGTTCAGTTGTTCAGAATCATCACCCATGAAATCCTTCTCCAACATCTCGTCAGTAAACACTGAAGCAAAAAAAATCGTTTAATCTTTCTGTGATGGCCTTATCTTCTGTAAGTGCCCCTTTAACCCCATGATCATCCAACAATCCAACCGATCCTAATAGACTACAAATAGAAGTTGCCAAGCGCATGTTGTCCAGTTGGCTAGTGGACTGTATCATATATTGCTATGCTTAGCTGGCCTCCAGATCACCGACTCTGTCAAAGCTCATCAAATGAGAGCCATGGCTACCTCAGCGGTTCATCTGCGAACCATGCCTATTGAAGGTATTTGCTAAGCTGTAAATTGGTCATCAGTTGACATCTTCACATCCCACTACTGTCTGGGCAGTCTTTCAAGAAGAGAGAGTAAATTTGACAAGCAGTTTTGTGCAGCTTGTTTACCCAATAATCCACTCTTCACAGGGGTGGTGGAGGGGATGCAAGTGGTGGTTTAGGGTTGCTTTGTTGGATCCTAAAGTAGTCATAGTGGGGTATATTTTTAAAAAGTACGCCCGCGCGTACATTTGTTCGTGCACCAGGTGCAAACAAGAGTACACCAGATTTTAATAGATACGCGCGTATCCTTTAAAATCCGGGGTCAGCGCGCGCAAGGCTGTGCAAAATTGGCAGCCTGCGCACGCTGAGCCACACAGCCTGCCTCCGTTCCCTCCTTCCCCCCCCCCCACACCTTCCCCTCCCTTCCCCTACCTAACCCACCCCCCCGCCCTATCTAAACCCCCTCCACCTTTGTTCGACAAGTTACGCCTGAGGCAGGCGTAACTCGTGTGCGCCAGCTGCGCAATTCCCCAGCCTGGTAGCAGATTCGGAGGCCTTGGCCACGCCCCCGGGCTGGAACTACGACCATGGCCCTGCCCGAATGACGCGCCGCCCCGACACCCCTCCCCCGCCAAGGAAAGCCCCTGGACTTACGCACGTCCCTGGGCTTGCGCGCGCCGCCGAGCCTATTCAACATAGGCTCGGCGCGCGCAGGGGGAACTTGAGGCAGGTTTTCGGGGGGTACGCGCGTACCCCTTTGAAAATCTGCCCCTATATGTACACTTTCTTTTTTCTTTTCAGTAACACAGAGTGCACTGCCAAAGGAGAAAACAACACCAAAAGGAAGAAAAAAAAAGTGAGAGTACATATCCATGTGGAAGCTTGGACAGAAAAGGACTGGTGGGCTTACAAGGCAGTGCGCGGGTTCACCCGCGCATGCTCAGTAGAGTTAAAGTTCTAAACAGCTCAGAGATGGGTCTGTTTGGAGCCCTCGTATGACATCACCCCAAGTGTCATAGCTAATTCAGTCCTGTTTGTCAATGGAGAATGTAGCACTATTGTAAAATGTGCAAATTAGCCAATAAATTGTGTTATGTGTCAGTTCTGATTGAGCTTAAGCACAATGAGGTTGATATTCAGTGCCACTTATTTGTTAAGTTCCGCTGGCTAAGTGGCGCTGTTTGAATATTCAGCCTTACTGAGCAGCTGCCACTTAGCCAGATAAGTGAGGGGCGGGACAGGGCATTCCGGGACAGAGCAATTTATCCGGTTAAATTAGCCGGTAAGTTCAGATTTTCAGCCTTATGCAGCTTAGAAAGGCAGATAAGTCTAGGACAGCTATTTGGCTATCCTATAGTTAGCCAGATAAAAATGTATTCATTTAAATATAAGACAGCAGAGAATATTCAGCAGTGTGGCTGTGCCACTGAATATGTCAACCAAGTTAATTGGCAAGATTACCTACCTAATTGCTCAGCCGGATAGTGGCTGAATATCGGCCATTTGCCACATTATTAATCATGTACTACATAACCAAAGTCACATAGAATTTTCTTTTGCTTTTCTTTGCAAATAAAAATAATAAAATAAGCTTGAAAGGATAAATTCTTATCTTAAAAGTATCCTTATTCAAATGTTTCATTCTTCTTAAACTAAACTGTAGTACAAAAATAAAACTAGCTGTGTGTTATTCACAGCTAATCCACAATATATTTCTATTCAATGTAAATGAGACCTGCTGTTCTCCGAAAAAAGATGACCTGACACTGTGGTCCTTGATATGGCTAATCTCTATGTAAGGGAGTTTAAGCGGTGTTAACTTGATGTATACCTCTTTAAGAAACATATTTTGTTTGGTAATGATATATCAACTACATTCTGATGCTGTGGTCTGGAGATAATTTGCTTCCATTGTTTTTTAGGTGGCTTAATAGCTGTGACTGTAATTTACAGTTAACTTACCATGCTAGTACTACTTCAGCTTCATTTTTGACATTTGCATTAAAAACTTACTCATATTGGGTTTGAGTTTTCTATTTTCAGAAAACTGACTAACCACAACACTTTATAGAGATTTTCAAGTTGTCATCCTCGAAAGCTTTGAAAAAATTTGCTGGTAGGTCAGGTCTAATATCTTTGATGTTTTGTGTTTGGACCTACCCCTCGGGCCGAGCTTCACCTACACTTGAATAGTACGTATTGTCAGTGTTCCCTGTCTTCGATCCCAGCGTCTTCATTCCTCAGTCCCCGTATCTTCATTTTTCAGTTTCAGTATCTTCGTTCTCCAGTTCCAGTGTCTTCATTCTTCAGTTCCAGTATCTTCATTCTTCGGTTCCAGTGATTCTTGTCTTCGGCTGGTCAGTCCTTCTGGTCGTGTCTTCAGTTCTTCAATGTGTCTTGCCTTCTGTGCTGCTTCTTCCCTTCCTGCCTTTCCTATCTGTCCTGCCTTCCCTTTGGATGGATACCTGGTATTGAACTTGGCCTGCCTCCTGGACATTCTTGAACGCTGCCTGCCACTGACCTCTGCCTGCCTCCTGAGCATTCTTGAATGCCACCTGCAACTGACCACTGCCTGCCTCCGGATTCACCTGACCTATCTACTCCAATCCAGCGACCCCACCAGATAACTCTACCATCAGCAGAGGCCTCCATCTAAGATCTGCCAGCCCCAGCACCCAAAGGCTCAACCTGAGGGAATGTAGGCTGGTAGAGATGAAGCTCCAGTTGGGCCTCTACCCTCATCCAGGTCTGCTTCCAACGGGAATCTGCAGGGCTCCTCCCTTGCAGGTTGCACCGACCCCAAGGGTCCATGAATTCAACATGATGTCTATGTTCTTCAGATGAGGAATTCAGTATGTAAGCTGTTGAGATATGAGCTTGTTTTTATCAATGAAGATATCCCAAATCTATTATTAAATGGGCCTACACTGGGTGAAATGGGCAAATCATCAGCTACAATTACCACAATCGCGTCAGAATGAAGATTAAAGTTTGTGTACTTCCATATTCTACTGAGATACATCTAGTATAGTAGAGTATTCATAAACACTGTGACATTTTGAACTGCATTTGGTTTCCCATTTGCCGCCTCTGTAGGTGGCAAATGGGACTGGCCCCATTTGACTGGCCCCATTTGACTGGCCCCATTTGACTGGCCCCTACTGGGCAAATGCCCAGAAGGGGCCAGTCAAAGTTCCTGAAACTTTGACAGAAGTTTTCCGTGGTTGGGCTCCATCCTCGATGTCACCCATTTGTGAGGACTAACATCCTGCTTGTCCTGTGAGAACACCTATTACAAGGTAAGCAATTTTGCTTTATCCCAGGACAAGCAGGATGCTAGTCCTCACATATGGGTGATTAGCAAGCTAGAGGCTGAGTCATGTGATAGTGTAATATTGTTGTTGAAATGAGTCAGCCGAAGATTATAGAATACTGGATGTAGAAGGAGTTGGGTTTAAGCTGGAAACAAGTTCTTTAAGACAGACTGTCCGTAAGCTGAATCTTGTCTTCCTTGCTTGTCCAAGCAGTAATGAGCTGCAAAAGTGTGAAGAGAACTACATGTTGCTGCTTTACATATGTCAAGTATTGGCACTGAACGATAATGTGCTATTGAAGTTGACATTGCCCTTACTGAGTGTGCTTTTACTCGCCCTTGGAGAGGAAGGCCTGCTTGTTCATAACAAAATTGTATGCAATCTGCTAGCCAATTGGATAGAGTATGTTTACCCACTGCTTCCCCTGGTTTGTTTGGGTCATAGGAAACAAAGAGTTGATTGGATTTCCTGTGTACTGCAGTGCGGTTTCAGTAGAAAGACAAAGTACGCTTGCAATCCAAGGTGTGCAAGGCCCTCTCTCCTTGGTGAGAGTGAGGCCTTGGAAAGAATGTGGGTAACACTATAGATTGGTTTAAGTGAAATTCCGTGACTATCTTAGGGAGGAATTTTGGATGTGTACAGAGGACCACTCTGTCATGTAAGAACTTAGTGTAGGGTTCATATGTGACAAGTGCTTGTAACTCACTAACCCTTCTAGCTGATGTAATGGCTATGAGGAAGATGGTCTTCCATGAGAGGAATTTTAAATCACTGGAATCTATGGGTTCAAAAGGAGAACGCATGAGTCTAGATAAAACCAAATTTAGATCCCATTGCGTGGCTGGGTGTCTAATTGGTGGTTTGAGGTGAGTTAAACCTCTCGTAGATCTGCTGACAAGAGGTTGTGTAGAGATAGGTGCATCTGTTACCTGATTATGGTAAGCTGAAATTGCACTTAAGTGTACTCTTACAGATGAAGTCTGTAGACCAGATTCTGAAAGATGGTACAAGTAGTCTAGTAAAGACGTTGTAGGGCAAGTGAAAGGATTGATGTTGTTTTGCTTGCACCACGAAGTGAATCTCTTCCATTTGAAAGCATAGTTCTTCCGTGTGGAAGGTTTACGTGAAGCTATAAGCACTTGGGAAATAGCAGATGAAAGATTGAGTGGTTGTAAGATTAAGCTTTCAACATCCAAGCTGTCAGTGATAGGGATTGGAGGTTGGGATGGCGCAACCGACCATGATTCTGAGTTATGAGAGTGGGAGCTACTCCCAGGCGAATGGGATCTCTGACTGAGAGGTCTAGAAGTGTGGGAAACCATACTTGTCGAGGCCAATATGGGGCTATGAGTATCATGGTTCCCTTGTCCTGTTGTAGCTTCACTAGAGTTTTGGTTATGAGCGGTATTGGAGGATACGCGTAGAGTAGGCCTGAGTTCCAAGGGTGAGCAAAAGCATCCTTGGTTGGCCTGTTGTTCAGGTTGTACAGAAAACAGTAGTTGTCCACTTTGTGGTTCAGATGTGCTGCAAAGAGGTCTACTGTTGGTTGTCCCCAACGTTGAAATATCCTGGACACTACTGCAGGATCCAGGGACCATTCGTGTGGTTGGAATTGACGACTGAGTCTGTCCGCCACTACATTGTGAATGCCTGCCAGATAAGTGGCCTTGAGAAACATGGAGTTGTTCAGGGCCCAATCCCAAATCTGAGCTGCCTCCTGACAAAGGAGGTACGAGCCTGTCCCTCCTTGCTTGTTGATGTACCACATGGCTACTGTGTTGTCCGTTTGGATCAGAACTGTTTTGTTTGTAAGGCAGTCCTTGAAAGCATGCAGAGCATATCGCATAGCTCGAAGCTCCAAGAAATTGATTTGAAATGTTGCTTCTAGCTTTGTCCAAGTTCCTTGTGTTTGGAGATTCCCTATGTGAGCTCCCCAACCCAAGGTGGATGCATCTGTAGTTAAAGTTATCTGTGGAACTGGTTGTTGAAAGGGTAGGCCCTTGCACAAATTGTCCTTGTTCACCCACCATAGTAGGGAAGAGCGTAGTTGGTGGGTTACTTGAATTGGAGAGTGTAGTGGTTGAATGGCTTGTATCCACTGTGATTTTAAAGTCCATTGGGTTAATCTCATGGCTAACCGTGCCATAGGAGTTACATGAACTGTGGACGCCATGTGGCCTAGTAAGGTCAGGAACTGATGAGCTGTCGCTTGTTTCCTGGAACAAATCGAGTTTGCCAGTAGAGAAAGTGTGCCTGCTCGATTTTCTGGTAGAAAAGCTTTCGAGAGGTTGGTGTTCAAATCTGCTCCTATGAATTGAAGCAGATGGGTTGGAATTAGATGTGATTTCGGATAATTGATGAGAAATCCCATGGAGTGTAGTAGAGCAATTGTTTGGTTGAGAGACTGTATTGCTCCTTGTTGAGATTGGCTTCTGATGAGCCAGTCGTCCAGGTATGGGAACACATGTACACCTTCCTTGTGTAAATGTGCTGTTATTACTGCCAAGCATTTAGTGAATACTCTGGGAGCAGATGCTAGGCCGAATGGCAGTACTCTGTATTGGAAATGTTGAAGGCCCACCATGAAGCGCAGATATTTGCGATGAGGAGGGAATATTGGTATATGGGCGTAAGCATCTTGAAGATCCAGAGAACAGAGCCAATCTCCTGTTTGAAGAAGTGGAAGCATTATACCTAGGGAAACCATCCTGAATTTTTCTTTCTTTAGAAATTTGTTGAGATTTCTGAGGTCGAGGATGGGACGGAGGCCTCCTGTTTTCTTTGGAATGAGGAAATATCTGGAGTAGAATCCTCTGCCCTTTTGTGACTTGGGCACTGGTTGAATGGCCTTGGCTTTTAGAAGGGCAGATAATTCTATTTGTAATTGAATTATCTGGGAATTCTGTTGCGGGCAGGAAGTTGGTGGAAATTCTGGAGGAATTGAAAGAAAATTTAGTTTGTAACCGTGAGCTACAATGGAAAGTACCCATTGGTCTGTTGTTATGTTTTCCCAATTTGAGTGGAAATATGAAATTCTTCCTCCCACTGGTATGTTTTGTTTGGGGTTTAGGAGGGAGGGCCTGTTCTCTGGAATGTTGTTCAAAAACCCGTCGCCGGACCAGTCTGTGGAGGAGGTTGAGTACGGGCTGTTCTGGGTTGCCTGGATTGAGAGCGCTGAGTAGGCCTAGAAGGCCTAGCCCTTGCAGGCTGATTGTAGTACCTTCTTGGTCTGTAGTATGGTCGCCTAGGGTCTCGTCGAGGAAGACGTCTAGGGGCCTGAGTTGTTGGTTCTTGTGGTATTTGGGACAGTTGTCTTAAGGTCTCTGTGTGATCCTTAAGTTGTTGGACAGCGTCCTGTACTTTTTCCCCAAACAAATTATCTCCAAGACATGGCAGGTCCACAAGTTTCTCCTGCACTTCAGGCCAGAGATCTGATGCTTTCAACCAGGCCCATCTTCGTGCTGTAATGCCAGCTGCTGCTGTTCTTGAGGCTGTGTCGAAATTGTCATAAGCAGCCCTTACCTCATGCTTCCCGGCTTCTAGGCCTTGGTAATGATGGCCTGTGCAGATTCTTGAAATTGCTCTGGGAGAGAATTTGTAAATTCCTCCATTTGCTTCCAGAGATCCCTTTGATACTGCGTCATGTACAGTTGATAAGCAGAGATTCTGGAAGATAGAAGTGCACCTTGATAAACCTTTCTGCCAAGGGAGTCTAGAAAGTGATGATCCTTCCCTGGAGGAGCTGAGGAGTGTGGACGTACCCTTTTGGATTTTTTCTGGGCAGATTCTACTACCACAGACTGATGTGGTAACTGTGTCTTTTGGAAGCCTGGTGCCTGTTGCACTAGGTAGGTAGTGTCCACACGTTTGTTGACTGCTGGAACCGTGCATGGGTGCTCCCACACCCGGTGCTGTAGGTCTAAAAGCACCTCATGGATAGGGATTGCTAGAACCTGTTTTGGTGGGTCCACAAACTGGAGGACCTCTGGAGTATGTTGTCTTGAATCTTGTTCTGAGGAAAGTTTAAAAGGGATTATGTCTGCCATGTTTTGTACAAAACTGGAAAAGGATAAGTCCTCTGGTGGGGATCTTTTCCTTGATTCAGGAGGTGAAGGTTCGGACATGAATCCCTCAGAAAGAGGTGTTTGACCTTTGATCATCCCAAGAATCATCTTCCTCTGGGTCTTGATAGGGAGTTCTTGGGGACTTCCTTACATTAGTAGAAATACCTGATGGTCCAGGTAATGGTTCATCGATGGAAATCATTGGAGGAATGTTATCCGTGGGTTTCCTTGGAACTGTATCGATGACATTGTGATATTTTTTCAGAAGACATTGAAGGAGTGCTAACTCCTGAGAATCAGAATCTTCTGCTACTGGTGGTATCGATGAAATGATAGGTGGCATCGATGGAGTTGCAGAAACTGGTCTTCTCGGTGTCGATACTGTCGACGGCGGTATCATCGATGTCATCGGTATCGATGGAAGAGATGGGATTTGAGCATATATCGATGTCGATGCCGTAATTATTTTTGGTGTCGACGTCGATTCTCGTTGTACCGTCGGAGTCAAGAATGACCCCGGCATCGGTGTTACCACCGGCATCGGCAAATTTGCCGGCATCGATGCAGTAAGCATCGGCATAGACAGTGAAGTCGGTCCTGAAAGCTGATCCTTCAAAGCCTGTGAAACCGCTTGTCGGATTAAATCGGACAATTCCGGCCGCACAACCGTTGGAAGCAGAGCGGTTGAGGGCGGTGCCGTAGGCTGAGGTACAAGTTCCTGTGAAATATCTTGTGTTGGATCTGGTGCCGGCAGTGGAGTCGAGGTAGGCCGAGGCGTTGACAACTCCGACGTCTCCTGATGTTTCGCCCGCTTTGCTGACGTAGCTTCCTGGGAAGCAGAGTCTGACAACGAAGGGCTTCGATGCCGGTGTCGATGTTTTGACTTCGATTTTTCTGTTGATTTTGTCGACGTCGAGGACGATGAAGGGGACGAGTGATCCCACGACGGTCCCGGGTGAGGTTTTTTAAGGATTATGCGCTTAGTCGCTCCAGCCGGAGATGACTTCGATGACTGCGACGGGGAAGGTATGAGTTGCAGGCTGAATAAATGCTCCATTTTTTCAAGCCTGGTTTTCCGGGTTTTCTGCGTCATCTCCGCGCATTGTGGACAGTTATGTACATCATGTTTGTCACCTAGACATAATACACATTCGGTGTGTGGGTCTGTAAGTGACATTTTTCTGGTACAACGAGGGCATTTCTTAAATCCCGTTGACATTTTTATCTTTTTAACGATCGACGGCCGTCGATTCGACTGAGGAGAAAATTTTACTTTGTGGAACAGAAAATTTGAGACTGGGTTACTTACCGGCCGGTAAGAAAAAGACCCCGAAAGATTTTCTGTGAGAGAATATCAAAACTATGACTTTTAAGTCGAATTGAAGGTTGAGAAACTCTCAACGGCTCCAGAACCGCGATGCTAACAGCAGCGCGGAAAAACGAAGACTGAAGAGAGACACCTGTGGCAGAGAATATCATAGCATGCTGGGCATGCTCAGTGGCCTCACTGGGCCAGTCAAAAGTTTCTAGAAACTTTGACAGAAAGTTTTCCCGCCTGGGCTCCGTTCGGTGACGTCACCCATATGTGAGGACTAGCATCCTGCTTGTCCTGGGATAATACCCTTATTCAATAAACATACACATGGTTACTGTGACTCCAACATCGCTCTAAGCTTCAACAGCAAGAGGAAATGTGGAAAAAAGGATTTGCACTCACAAAGCGGGGAGTAGCTGGCTTGTTACGGCGGTTACTACCCCAAACCAAATAAGCCTGATACTTCACTTTCAATGCATATCCAGCATAGCTCTCTGCTTCAACGGCAGGGGAGAAGAAAAACTGATACTTCACGCATATCCAGCATAGCTCTCTGCTTCAACGGCAGGGGAGAAGAAAAACGGATACTTCACGCATATCCAGCATAGCTCTCTGCTTCAACTGCAGGAGAGAAGAAAAACGGATACTTCACGCATATCCAGCTTAGCTTTCTGCTTCAACGGCAGGGGAGAAGAAAAACGGATACTTCACGCATATCCAGCATAGCTCCCTGCTTCAACGGCAGGGGAGAAGAAAAACAACCAATAAGGGCTGAATAACATAGTCTGGGTAAAACAAATAAGCATGGGTGTAACTTGCTTATTGTGGCGGTTACTACCCTACTACCCCACTACCCCTAACTAATCAAGCTTGATATTTCACTTGGATGCAGCTCCATCACTGCTCTCTACATTAATGGTGGGGGTGGAAGGGAAATAGAACCAAAGAGCTAAGAGAAACAGATAAGTATGAGAAAAAAATGTGTGAAGCTTGCTGGGCAGACTAGATGGGCCGTTTGGTCTTCTTCTGCCGTCATTTCTATGTTTCTATATATATGTTTCTATGTTTCTATGTTTCAGATAATAAGCTAAGGCCCTTTTGCAGTCCAATGAATGGAGGACCTCCTCCCCTTCACATGCATAAGGTCTGGGGAAGAACATGGGCAGCACTACTTTTGGAAGAAAACTGGGGTGAGTGAGGAGTACCACTCTGTCGTGGAAAAACTGCATGTAATGAACCAATGCCTGAAGTTCACGGACTCTTCTACCTGACTGTGATAGTAACTAGAATCACCATTTTCCAGATGAGCAACTTTAATGAAGCTAGTACAGTTTGTATGTATCTTCGCCGCCGAACAGCTTCCCCCTTAACATCGATAGAAGCCAGTAGGAGCTGGGAGAGAGGCCCGCGCGACCGGCGCATGAGCCCATCGGGATAAGGCCAGTACTCTCGCCCTACCCCCGCTGGACACCACGCCGACCACGTGGGACCCCGAGCTCGCCAGCGACCCTATCAGCGCCGACTACCGCATCACCAGGCGACCTCCTGTAAATTTAAAGGTCCGGCGCGCTCTCACCTCCCTCTTCGCCGCCGAACAGCTTCCCCCTCAACATCGATGGAAGCCAGTAGGAGCTGGGAGAGAGGCCCGCGCGACTGGCGCATGAGCCCATCGGGGTAAGGCCAGTACTCTCGCCCTACCCCCGCTGGACACCACGCCGACCACATGGGACCCCGAGCTTGCCAGCGACCCTATCAGCGCTGACTACCGCATCACCAGGCGACCTCCTGTAAATTTAAAGGTCTGGCGCGCTCTCACCTCCCTCTTCGCCGCCAAACAGCTTCCCCCTCAACATCGATGGAAGCCAGTAGGAGCTGGGAGAGAGGCCCGCGCGACCGGCGCATGAGCCCATCGGGGTAAGGCCAGTACTCTCGCCCTACCCCCGCTGGACACCGCGCCGACCACGTGGGACCCCGAGCTCGCCAGCGACCCTATCAGCGCCGACTACCGCATCACCAGGCGACCTCCTGTAAATTTAAAGGTCCGGCCCGCTCCTAGGTGCCGCGCGCCGAAGGTGCGCGACAAAGGGGCCCGCCCCTTTGTGCAGCCCCGAAGGTCCTCCCTGAAACCACTTTGAACGCTGCACATTCTCATCCTCCTCCAAAGACTAGCGAAACACCTCAGAACCTTCTCTTCTACGCATCTCCATCATCCCAGACGCCCTGCCACTTTGACATAGTTCATACGCTCCCACAGCCATTTCGCTCAGTTTTCGTGCACCTCACAAAACAATCCTTGCATCAGCCAGCCTTCGCTAAGTTTTGATACCTAGCCTTTCCCATCTTTTCCCATTATCCCCCTAGTTCTCTCCAACATACTTCAAGACTCACCCAGCATTCATCTCTCATCCAGATGCTCCCCACATACTCCTAAAAGTCTCCAACGCCTCCACAGACTTCCTGAATAATCATCCAGCATTCCAGAATATCCAACCATTCCACAGACTCAACCAGCATTCTACAAGCTATCATCCAGCAATCAACCAAAAAACTTCAATCAGCATTCATCCAACATTCAACCACCTAACAATCTTCTTGAGCAATCATCCAACATCCCTGATCTTTCAACCACCCACAGACTACTTGAGCAAACATCCAGTATTTTACCCCATCCTCTACAACTATCACTACTCAGGCCACACCAGCAATCAGTACAAGCATCATCAGCTCTCTTCTGAACAATTATTTACCATGCACACATTTGCTGTACCAATTATTTATAGCCAAAAGAGATACCTCGTAAAAAACCTTACCACACCAAAATTCATCCAAAAAAGAATTATTCCTATCATGACATCGCCATTAAACCAACTGTTGGGCCTCACCTTATTATCCCTAACACTTATCAATGCGCAATCTCTCTAAAAAAAAACGTATCTTCTCGATGACTACCTAACAGATTCAAAACCTGACATTTTTGCAATCACAGAAACATGGATGAAACCTGAAGACACGGCACTAATCAACCAACTCCCCTCACACGAATACGAAATCTTTTCCATTCCCAGTCCTAAAAAAAGAGGCGGCGGTCTTCTTCTAGCCGCCAAAAAACATCTTGGTCTTTCTCTAAAGATCTCGAACTCATCCACCACTCTCGAACTAGCTATATTCAAATCTAAATCTCTCCAAATTGGCCTCATTTATGCACCCCCAGGAAACCTGGAATCCGACCCCTCACCGCTCATCGAACTATTAGCTAAACATATCAACACTGATTCATCAGCTATAATAATGGGAGATTTCAACCTCCATGTGGATAAAACTCCCCAAACCTCCAGTTGTGAATCCTTTCTCACCACTCTTAATCACATGGGTTTCAAACAAATCATTAAAGGCCCGACTCACAAAGCAGGCCACACACTGGACTTAATTTTCATAAATGAAAGCTTTACCACTGTCTCAACTACGACTTGTTCCTCAGTTCCATGGTCAGACCACATGTTGGTATCCACAACTCTAAAGCACACCCAACCCATCACCCCACTATCACAAAAAACCACGGTCCAATTCAGGAAATTATGCAATCCTGAAACCCTTAGCCCACATCTTTCTTCTGCTCTAGACCATCTGGACCTCACGGATGCTAACTCAGCCACAACATCCTGGACAAAAATAACCAAGAAAGTAGCAGACCTTATGTGCCCTCTAATCTCCAAAAGTAACCATCCTAAATCGAACAATAAGAAACCTTGGTACACCCCACAACTTAAAACCCTTAAACAAGAACTAAGACGGCTGGAACGCGTATGGCGAAAAAACCCTTCCACATCTAACCCGGGGGCTTACAAATCTCTCATGCACCGATACCGAATATCCATTCTACAAACAAAAAGAGAATTTTTCTCACAAAAAATTCACCATTTCATATTCGACCCTAAAGCACTTTTCGCTATCGTCTCATCCCTCACCAAATCCCCACCCATTTCCATCCCGGACGATCAAGCAGCCAGCAAAGCTTCAGAACTAGCCACATTCTTCAAGAAAAAAAATCACCGATCTGATCAGACCATTAAAGGCCAACAACGCCAACCTTCCTCCTTCTACCTACTCAACACATACTCAACTGAACACGAGTCTTGAATCCTTCGAACTGACTTCCTTCTATAGAGATCGAAACAATCCTTAAGAAAATCAAACCTGCATCTCACCCTTCAGATGCTATACCCTCAAATCTACTCATCGCCAGTTCAAAAACCGTCACCAAACCAATCTCAAACATCATTAACTGCTCTCTAATGCAAGGATTAGTCCCCGATCCACTAAAACTGGCAATTCTGAAACCACTTCTGAAAAAGCCGAACCTGTCTCCAGATGACCCTGCCAGCTATCGCCCGATCGCTAATCTCCCCTTTATTTCCAAAATTTTAGAAAAAATAGTTAACAAACAACTTTCAGAGTACTTGGAAGACAACAATATATTATCCTCCCATCAGTTCGGCTTCCGAAAAGCTCATAGCACAGAATCTCTCCTTATCTCTTTAACAGACACTATTCTACTAAATCTTGAAAAAAAAACAACCCGGTCTACTCATTCTCCTCGATCTCTCTGCCGCATTTGATACCGTCAACCACATAACACTACTAGATAGGCTATCTGACATCGGAATCAAAGGCACAGCACTGAACTGGTCCAAGTCATTTCTAATCAACAGATTTTACAAGGTCAAAGTAAACAATAACGAATCACACCCCGTCCACGCTTCCTTGGGAGTACCGCAAGGCTCATCCTTATCCCCAACCCTCTTCAACATTTATCTTTTACCGCTCTGCCAGCTCCTTTCCAAACTAAACCTAACCCACTACATCTACGCAGACGATGTACAAATATTTATTCCGGTGACCGAATCCTTGCAAAAATCACTAGATCTCTGGAACAGCTGCCTACATACCATTAACAACCTGCTCACGAGCCTTAATTTGATCCTCAATTCCAGTAAAACAGAAATACTCCTCATCACCCAAGATGGCAGCCAGGCAATAACTAACACACTCACTACAAGAAAATCATCCTTCTCCTCTCAAGTCAGAAACCTCGGAGTCATAATGGACAATCAACTCAACCTCAAGAGATTTATTAATAATACCATTAAAGATGGTTTCTTCAAATTGCAAGTCCTAAAAAGGCTCAGACCGCTTCTACACTTCCAAGACTATCGCTCAGTTCTACAGACAATCATCTTCTCAAAAATAGACTACTGCAATTCACTCCTACTCGGACTCCCAGCTAGCACCATAAAACCCCTACAGATCCTCCAAAACGCCACAGCCAGGATACTGACTAAAACCAACAAAAGAGACCATATCACCCCCATTTTGAAAAACCTACATTGGCTCCCGATCAAGTTCAGAATCTCTTACAAAATCCTTACCATCATTCACTAATCTATCCACAAACTCATCCCACTGGAACTCAACATCCCTCTTCAACTACATATTACGCACAGACCGGTGAGAACAGCTTACAGGAATACCCTCCTTGCCCCAGCCATCAAATCCACTTTAAACAAACGAACTCTATCCAAAGCAGGCCCCCATCAATGGAACTCGTTACCCCCTGAACTCCGACAGGAACAATGCCCGATCACCTTCAAAAAGAGACTCAAAACTTGGCTGTTCGAGCAAGCTTTCAATCTACACCAATAATCTCCCACTACTCACTTCCTTCCTTAGTTACAAAGACTCCTTTCAAACTATACCAATAGTATCACTCCAGTTAGCATTCCTACTTGCAGCTTATCAACTCGCAGTTTGTCTAGTCTAATCCTTATTTAGCTTTTGTTTAGATGATTACATGTCTAACTATTGTTTAGCCTGTTACACAAAAAAATATCACTCTATTTATTGTTTGGTTTATTATAATACCAGTTCTCCCAGTTTTAGTTGTTCCAAGTCAAATATTCCTTGTTCTATGTAATAGCATTCTTACATGCATGTTAATGTTAAAATGTATACCGAATTGATTTGTAACTCTGCTACATGAACTTTGTTATATAAAAATGCTAAATAAATAAATAAATAATGGTGTTTCATTAGCTGTGCCAAAACACTAGAGGTCCCATAGCACTGGTCGCTTGGCGACCGGAGGTCTTCGATACCATATGCCTTTCATGAACTTTGACACTAAAAGATGTATGGAGATTGGTCTGCCCTCCACTTAAACATGTTTGCCACAGAGGCACTGAGATGCAGTTTATTTTATTTTGTTGTTTTTGGTATTCTGCAAAATCCGTAGACATGTCTAATGCAGATCACAATAATACACTCATACTTTGATATTGATGTACTGAGACCCAAGAAGGAGAGGAAGAATAAGTACTGAAACAACTACTTTGGTTCACAAGCAAATGGGTCTAAGGAACTTGCTTGACACCAAGATGAAAAATTTTTCCATTTAAAACTTTTAGGCACTCCTTGTTGAAGGCTTCCTGGTAGAGACTGCAATATCCTCAACTTCCTTGGACAATGAAAGTGATGAGCGCTGTAAATTTGAGAGAAGGAAAAGTTCAGATGACATAGTCAACCCTCCTGCTGAGTTAAAGACAATTTGGATTCCAGAGGGATTGGTGGGTTGACTAACAACTGGACAAAGTACAAGAGCCACACTTGGCTGGGCTACACTGGAGCAATAAGGATCAAGCGAAATTCATCCTTGAGCACTTTCTGCACTGTTCTGGCCATCAATCCGAGTGGTGGAAAACGTATTTAGCAGATCTGCATTCCGTTTAAGCAGAAAAGCATCCAAAGCAGAACTGAATTTGCTTCTGTTGCGATACTGCTTGTGGGAGGGCCCTGTGAGCAGCTTCACTCCCCATGCCTTGATGTTGCCAACTCCCGATGCCAGCGAAAGCCACTTCTGCCTTTCTTGTTCAGTCTGAATCACTGCTTACTCTTGACATAGTCACTGTGAGATGCAATAGGGAGAGACGCTCCCGATGCTATCGAACGTTGCAGCCGCTTTCTTGAGTGCCGCCGCCATGGCCTGTGATCTTTGCAGCGGCGAGCTGCCACCGATGCCACCCGTCGCTGTCCTGGTTTTCGCAGTGCCTCCCAATGATGTCATCTCCCAATGATGTCTTATAAAAGGGCTCTTCAGTCTCTGCTCCAGGCCTTCACAAAGATTTCCTGTGGTTACCGGTCCTTCAAGGACTCCTGTTTCGTGTGGTTCCTATTCCTCTGTCTAAGTCATCGGTTCAAGTCTTCGTTCCTGTATCCAAGACTTCAGTAAGTCTTCAGAGTTTTTTCCTTTGTTTCTGAGTCCCGAATTCCTGAGTCTGAGTTCCAAGTTCAAGTTCTGAATTCCTGAGTCTTGCCCTGCTCTCTGGAGTTCTTGCTCCAGCCATTCACTTGTTCCAAGTCCTGAGCTCTTGTCTTGTTTCATCTAGCCATTTTCCTGTCTCAAGCCATGCTTCAGCCCTCGTCATGTCCAAGTCTTCAGTGTTACGTCCAAGTATCCAGGGTCTTGTTCACGTCTCCAGAGTCATCTTTGAGTCCTCTGCTTCCGTCTGTCCTCATGCTCAAACCACTTCCAAGCGGTAGTTCAAAAGGGTTTTCGGAGTGGCTGGAGGGCTACCCCAGAGACTAGCATGGGTTGCTGGTTCTCAGTATCTGGTGTGTGTTGGATGTCCAAGTTTTCCTGTTCTAAATCAAGAGTGTTCCTGTTTCAGCCAGCCTGTGCCCAGATGTGTTCGCCCACCAACGGCATGGACCTTGGCCATCCCCGGGGCTGTATCGGTCGCATCGGAGCACAGGGGCTCACGCTTGAGCTCCCGTGCTCACAACAGACTGCGAAGGCCCTGAGCTTGGTGAGTGTGTCCCTGCGAAAGGACTTCCATGCTTTGACGCTTCTTCCTTTGGGTTTTTTTTTTCCCCCTACGACTCGCAGGAGATGCCTGCATCTAGATTTTGTTCAGATCCTTCAGCCTTGGTTATAGCCTTCAGTGTGTTTCAAGCCATGTCTTTGTTCAAGCCTGCAGCCTGTTTTAGTCCAGCTTGGTCTTGAATAGTTCTTCACTTCAGTACTGTAATCAAGTATCTCCGGATCCTGTGTTTGCCCCTCGAGCCCCTGTTGGTAAGGGATTACCTATGTCACCTCCGAAGCCGAAGAGAGGAGGCTGGGGGGGGGGGGGCAGGCTTTGAGGAGGGGGGTACATTTGCAATACCATTCACAGGAGGGCCCCGCAAGTGGCCTATCACCATGCCTTGATGCCGCCGACTCACGATGCCAGCAGACGCAAATTCTGCCTTTCTTGTGTGACCTGAATCACCACTTACCCCCAACACCATCACTGTGAGCTGTGGCAGGAGAGACGCTCCCAACATGGTCGAATGCTATGGCCGCTTTCTTGAGCGCTGCCGCTGCAGCCTGTGATCTTCGGTGCGGTGGTGAGGTGCCACCAATGCCGCCCAACGCTGTCCTGATCTTCATGGCCTGAGGGCTGCCGACTTCCATCCCTGCTCCTGCCAATGTTCTCCTTAGGTACGCATGTGTTATAGCCCTGGATTTAAAGGGCCTGTGGCAGGAAATATTGTGGTGCTTTCAAATAATGTCATCTCCAGCCAGTCCTATAAAAGGGCTCTTCAATCTCTGCTCCAGGCCTTCAAAAGGATTTCCGGTGGCTACTGATCCTTCTGTGTCTAAATCTTCGGTCTAAGTCATTGTTCCTGTATCCAACTCTTCAGTTCAAGTCTTCAGAATCCTGTTCAAGTCTTTGGAGTCTCTTCCTTAGTTCCTAAGTCTGAATTCCTGAGTATGAGTCCCGAGTTCCAAGTCATAGATCTGAATTCCTGAAGCTTGTCTCTGGTCTCTGGAGTTCTTGTGCCAGCCATCCGCCTATTTCAAATCCTGAGTTCTCATCTTTTTCTTCTAGCCATGTTCCTGCTTCAGCCTTGCTTTGGTTCAAGCCATGCTTCACCTCCATCATGTCTAAGACTTCAGTGTTAAGTCCAAGTATCCAGCATCTTGCTCATGTTTCCAGAGTCATTTTCGAGTCCTCTGCCTCTGTCTGTCCTCATGCTTAAACTGCTTCCAGTGGTAGTCAGAAAGGGCTTTCAGAGTGGCCGAAGGCCTACACCAGAAATCAGCTTGGGTTGCTGGTTCTCAGTTCCTAGTGCGTGTTATACATCCAAGTGTTCCTGTTCCAAGTCAAGAGTGTTCCTGTTTCAGCCAGCCCATGTCTGGATGTGCTTGTCCTACAGCAGTGTGGACCACTGCCAGCCCTGGAGTTGTGTTGGTTGTGTCGTGGCACAGGGGCTTACACTCAAGCACCTGTGATCACAACAGCTTCAAAGAATGAAGCAGAATCTTTCCACTTTCCTGTTGTCCTCTGATGCAAGCAAGTTGATCAGTGATACCAGAGATGAAACAACCTGTCTGCCATTGTTTGATTTAGAGATCACTTGTGAAGATGAAACACTCTGCTGAGGCAATCCGCCAGCATGCTTGTTGACATAGAACATTGTTTCTTGGTTGTCGGTTTGGATAAGAATTCTCTTTCTCTGCCCCCCCTATTACATATAAAATTGTAAATATAAATAGAACCTTAGCTATCATCTATGGTTACAAACTCCAGATTGTAAACAGTAGCCATTATATATTCATAACACTGTATTCCAACATTGAACTGCTGTAACATGCTTTGAAGTTATTGTGTTGGAAAAATATGAAATAAATAAATGATGATGATGATGTGAAAGGACTCTAAGTGCATGTCTGATTGCTCATAACTCAAGAAGATTGATTTGGTAGAGACATTCTGTTGATGACCAGGTTTCTTCTGCAGAGAGTTGCAGGTAGACACCATGAAAAATGTCCCAGTAAACACTGCGAAGCTTCAAGGTATAGCCATCTCTTATCACCTTCAAAACCCACTGGTCTGATATGATCTCGACCCACCTCTGATAAAAACAGAGAGAGGTGATCCTCTATCTCCTGCTCCCGGGGATGGGTTGGTCCACTACTCAAGCCTGTGCCCCATCAGGGCTGTCTGGGATGAAGGGCTGAGCCCTCTGAAAAGTCACTCCTCTGTAAGGTTGAAAACATTCGAAACCCCTAGTATGACTGCTCATGCTGAAGAACGATAGCGTTTGTTTCCTATTTTCTGGTAACCGAGAGTGGGACTCACCCCTTTATTGGCCATATGTTGGTTTTTTTCCAGCTCACTTCCAAACAAGAGTGAACCTTCAAAGGAAAAGTTTGTAAGGTTATGCTTCGAAATAGTATCTGCCTAACAACTACTAAGTCATAGCTGTCGCCTGGCTGCTATTACCGAAGCCAGCTCTCTGGCCGAAGTGCAGACCAAATCGCAGCCCGCGGCTGCTGGCTTTATCACTGACCTGGAATACATACCAGATTCATCGACCTCTTGAGAGAGAAGTAAACAAGAGCGAGCCACCAGGGAACAACAAGAAGGTATCTGCAAATTCACTGTCATTGTTTCAAAGGCCTGCTCAAGGATAGCCTCAATTTCCCTATCCTATGCTTCCTTCAAGGCCACTCTCTCTTCTACGGGGAAAGTCATCCTCTTGGTAGGTAACAGCACACACAAGCATATCCACTTATGGAAACCGCAATTGCTCTCTTGTAACCGGATCCAGGGGGTACAGTCCTTCTAAGGCTTATCCCCTTTGTAAATTAACTTCCAGGGTGCCCCATTTAAGAACAATCTATTCTTGAATGGCCTCTATAATAGGGAAGAAACATGAGGTTTTACCCAATGAAATCCAAATGGGATATTTCTTTGGCTCAGACATGGATTCAGCCCTCAATACCCCAGGATCTTCAATGTCTGGGAATTCAGAGCCAGTAACTCATCTCTATGAAAGAAACGCAACATAATTCAATATGACTCCAATCCCAGAGTAATTCCCCATCCTCCATGGAATAAGGATTGGCAGCATCGTCTGTGCCACCTGGGTCTCTATCGGGGAGACCCGCAGAAGGTCTAGGTGTACTCCAACGCGTACCTGCAGCACCAGGCGTGCAGGAATCGCAACCTGCAATCCAGAATTGCTAAGATTGGCCTGGGGCAGAGGACTGCGCTTGAGATCCATGACAAAACCAGGGAGCATCGGTCCTGCAACCACTGAACTACTTTCCCCCGCTGAGGAAACAAGGGAGCCCCAAAAACAGACAACACCTCTGACAGCTCTTTTTTTTTTTTTCTCCATTCCCGCATGAAGCCTGGAGGAACCAAGCTTAGTAAATCAGACGGAGGCAATTTTCCCTGAGCTCCCAAACAGCACTGACACAAGTTAAAGAATGCCAGGCTGAGATGCCCAAATATGACAAGCAGCACAAAGGGCAAGGTGCTCAGGCTTCTTTGCTATTGGCTCCACCAAATTGTCAGCACAGTCTAGCAGGCATCTGATAACAGTGCGCCCATGGTGTTAGCGCAGCAAAAAATAGGTGACCAAAATTTATGTACCCAAAAATTATGGGCTCAACACAGTGTCCTGAGAAGCGCACAAAGTGAGCTTGCACAGCACCCAGGCAGATGCCCTTACACGCCCAACTAGGTGCCCAGACTGGATGCACAACTAGACACACAGCCGAGTGCACAAGCACAAACCAACATAAATAAAGAGGGAAGTCATGCGCAAGAAAACCATGTGAAAATGCTGCCCGCAGCCTACCATGCGGCAAACTCAAGCCTGAAAGCGGGGCCTAGCCAAAAAGACTGCTCAACCAGCCAAGCTGCCCATGTCCCCTAAACTCCCCCAGAGGTGGGAACGAACTTCAGATTGGCACGCCGAGCAAGGAGACCAGAAGGGAGAGGAATCCCTAATTAACTCCCCTTCTTCTTTCTTTTTTTTTTTTAATTACCTGAACTCAGACCATCCAGCTGAGTACAAGATCGGTTTCCTGCTGTGGGGGAGAGTGCAAGGACCTTCACTGCCGTGCTTGGCTTCCTGCACCCGCTTGCCTTTCATCTGTTTTGTTTTTTACAGCTAAGTCTATGCTGGCTGAAAACCAGCTACTGGAGCAAAGTACTCATCTGAGGGATCCTAGGATATCACCTTAGGAATTCTCAGGGAGGGGACCATAAAGTATCACCACAGCAGAGTGGGGCAAATAATTTTCCTTCTTCTTTTTGTTACGCTTGCCATCCGCAGCAGACCCGCGGCACGGCCCCCTCACCTTTCTACAGTGACTCCAGCTTCTGGTTCCTCCTTGCTGGCAGCGGTGGGCCGTCAGCTCCGTCCTCGGGCCTCCCCCGGTGCCTCCGGCTCTGCCACAGTCCCCAGAATTCCCGGTCCTGCTACCACTTCTCGTCGGGCCTCTCCACATGGCCCGCGGAGAGATGCAGCTACCCGCGCCGCGCCCCTCCCTGGGCTCACGCGCACCATTGATCCTTAAGTAGGGACCGCGGCGTGAAACTAGCTGTGGCCCTGGATGATGACGTCAACATAACTACAGTATTTAAGCTCAGGCTCTGCTCCCTAGCGTTGCCTTTGCTACAGGTCTCCTCGCTGGTCGAGTACTCGTTGCCTCCTAGAGATTCGTCTCTTCCCTGCGTTCCTGTTCCTCGTTGTTCCTGGTTCCTGTCTCCTCTTTCCTACCTTGCTTCATTCATCGAATTGACTACACAACTTTGACTTTGCTTTGCCTGACTTCGCCATTGCCTATCTCCAGACCCAGAACTCTGCTTTGCCTGACTACGCTATTGCCTATCTCCAGACCCAGACCTCTGCTTTGCCTGACTACGCTCTTGACTATCTCCGTGATCAGACCTCAGCCTTGCTTGCCACTGCCTTTGGATTGCTGCCAGCCCTGCTCAAGCCTGCCCTTGGATGCCTCTCCAGCCTGCTCCCTGGACTGCTTTGGCCTGCTTTTGCTCGAGCGCCCTCTGTCTGCTTCCGTTCCATTGATGCCCGACTTTCCAGGACATTACCCAGTCCAGAGTAAGACTGTATCATCTCTCACCTGCTGTCTCTGGGCTGAACCAACTCTTACTTCGACTACACTCAGAGGCCCACCTAAGTCCTGCCGGCCCCGGCACCCAAAGGCTCAACCCGCGGGGAACGAGGGCTGGTATAGGTGAAGATCCAGTGGTATCTGTCTATCAGCCCACTCCACCTGCCGATGGTGGGGACCCATAGGTCCTTACCTACGGGTTGCATCAACCCCACCTCGGCCCAAGGGTCCACCTCAGACGCAACACTTTTTTCCTTTAAAATTTTTAAGCAATCTTCCATACGGAGATGCACATCCACCATCTGCTGGAGACAAAGAATACTGATGTGCTAATGTCTGTGCAGGGGTATATATACTGTGACATTAGCTTTGTTCCATCGCCATCTGCTGGTAGAGGTGCATAACCCACTGGTTCTGGATCCACCTGTCCATATGCTAAGAAATGCACTATTTGCCCCACCACCCCCATTCTTCCTGGCACAGAATTTAGCCGCTCATTGAGCCAAGGGAAAGAAGCATATTTGGGAGCCTATAGGGGAAGATGCAGAGGCTGTGTTCCTGCACCGGGGGCTCTCATAGTATGAGAAATCCAGAGCTTGAAATCTTATTCTGTCCTCATGAGACTGAAAACAACATGAGAATTCAAGCACTGCATCTTACTCTAAGCGTTACTCGATGTTGGAAGGCAACTGTGCCGAGGTTGCTTGGAGAGGTGGTGAGAGACATTGGGGATGCATTGGGGGAGGTGAGAGTGCAGGGAGAAGGGACCTGTTCGAATCTCAGTGTAATCGAACAAATGAGTGATTAATGCATCTAACAATCTTCTTCTCTCCCACCCAGGAGTCTTCTATATCAGAGCCTTTGCTGGTGAGCATGTATTTCCTTGTAAATCTGTTAACAGCTTGGGAAGAAAAGCACTAAAAATGAAGGAAAACTAAGACTGCCTCAGAGCAAAATTGGAAGGGGAGAACTGGAAAGCTATTTCTGCTTTGATTCAGTTGTTGTGATCTTTATTTATTTGACACTAATCCTGCAGTCTAAGATATATCTCTAAGTTGGAGAGGGGGAAAAATCTTTCATTTTCTGACATCTGATTACAGCTGTTGTTCTTTGACTGTGACTCATTTTACCACTGCAGAAACCTGATAATTTTCTTGTTTAATATTTGGTTTCCATTCTTATTTCAAACTGAAATGAATGTTAAAAGGGGGAGGGAGATGGAAAGTCAGTCCTGTTTACTATTTTGCAGTGGTTCTAAAACTTTTATGAGAATTTACAAAATCACTGTTATTTCATCCCAATGACATTCTGTTAATAATGGAGCTTGTTTGATGAGCATTTAACGTATTATTGATGATTTTGGTTTATTTATTCTTTCAGCTTTCATTTGCCTTGTTTTATTTACTATAGAATGCAATGACATTTAATTCTCTTTTTTTCTGATTTGAAGTTTACATTAAATTACTTTAAATTTTATTTTGATAAATAAAAGATACAGAATTTTGAAAAATTTTAAGTTTGTACGCAGAAGTCTCCTGTGAGACAGCACCCCTATTATTCCCCTATTTTCCTGTGCATGACCAGGCTAGACCCCTGGTCCACCTTAAATCAACTGAGGAGTGTATGCTCTATGGATGGGATCTTGCGGGGCAGGTGGGGCTCAGAGGGTGTAACCAGAGACTGGGGAATAAGAGCTGGGATCCAGGTGGAGATAACTAGACCAGGCCAGGTCTCCGGGAGGAAGGCAGCTCCTGTATGCAACACTGTCCAAACACTGAGCTGAGACAGAGCAACACACTGTAAGTAAAGAGTGTATACTGTCTGAGGAGAAGACAGTCTATGGATTGTGCATGTGTGAAGTTTTAATAAAGAGTACTGTTTTAAGAAGTCTGGAGTCAGTCTAGTTTGTCTCCAGGCCTGTGGGAATCACCACTTGTTCCCACATCCCCCAAGAAAACCTCAGGGCCTACTGCTGATCATTCCTGCCTTGAATGTATTCACAGAGCCGGGGATTGATGCTCCAATTGCATTGGGTCCTGGAGCATGGAAGGCTCTGATGCTAAATGGATCGACAGAGTAAATAGTTGTATCAGTTGAACTAAAGCCTGATGCAATGACTGCGACGATGGCAATGACCAATGCTTCGATGGTGCCAGTGCTTGATGCGCCGAAACCAGACTTTAGCTTCAGTGATGTCAACTGTGCCAATTATTTTGATATATATATATATATATATATATATATAAATATAATTTTTTTGTTATTTTTGTATTTTGGTATATGGTGCTTCTTCCTATATGTTGTTGATTTTACAGGGCCTGAGAAGAACTTACAGACCCTTGCTCACAGCACTTCTGCAATTTACTCGACCCCGGTGGAGCAGCAAAGTCGGGGATCTGTGCCACAGAATGAAAAACTTTGTTTGAAGAACTCCTACTCAACTCGGCACGAAGGGAGCCAGAGGAGACCCCCACTCTGAGGAAAAACTACTTAGACCTTTTACCAACCTGTGAAGTTTCTCCATCTTCTAGGCCCTGTTTCTCTGGGACCTTGGTGACATTTGTTTACAATCGTAACAATTGGCTTCACTGAGGTTTGGTTCTAAACACGCATAACAAATTTCATGGCCATCTGTTATAGACATGATTTGACCACATATGGAATTTATAAAGCTGTTGAGTGTGTCCTTCTTAGAGCCAGACACATTTTTTTTTGGTAGCACTGAAAAGTGCTGTTGAGAGGCTTCCAAGGCAGCAAGGCAACTCAAACAAACTGAGATAAAAAAATACCGGAAGTACTAAAAACAGAACAAGAGAGAGAGAATACATATCCGTGCTGATGATCTGACAAAAAAAGACTTGGCGGCTCACGAGGCAGTAGAACAAAAGAGCTAGCAGAGAAGGGTCCATTCAATGCCATCAGATGACATCACCTAGGTGTCATGGATAATTCAGCTCTGCTTTTTGATGGAGAGTTTTTCAAAACTTTATAATATCCCCTCTAAGCTGTCTCTTCAAGCTGAATAGCCCTAACCTGTTCAGCCTTTCTTTATTAAGGGAGCCATCCATCCCCGTAATCATTTTTGTTGCCCTTCTCTGTAATTTTTCTATTCCTGTTATATCTTTTTTGAGATGATATGACCAGAAATGCACAAGGTATTCAAGGAGTGTCTGTACCATGGATCAATACACAGACATTATTATATTCTCATTTTTGTTTTCTATTGTTTTGCAACTAATTCCCAATATTCTATCTGCTTTTTTGGCTACTACCACACACCAAGCTGAAAATTTCAATGTGTGGTCCACAGTGACCCCCAGGTCCTCTTCCTGATGGAAATTCCTAATATGGAACCAGCATTGTGTACACATAGGATTATTATTCCATATATGCACCACTTTGCATTTGTCCACATTACATTTCATCTGCCATTTAAATATCTAGTTCCCTATTTTTTCAATGTCCTCTTGTAATCCCTAACAATCAGTTTGTGTTTTAATTACTTTGAATAATTGTGTGTCATCTGCAAATCTGATCACCTCACTCATTGTTCCTTTTTCTAGATCATTTATGAATAATGTTAAACACTGGTCCCAGTACAGATCCCTGGGGCACCCCACTACTCACTTCTGTTCAATGGAAAACCGATCATTTAGTCCTACTCTGTTTCTAATGTTTTAGTCAGTTACCAATCCATAATGACATTGCCGTCTATCCCATGACTTAGTAATTTTATGGAGTCCTTCATGTGGGATTTTATCAAATGCCTACTGAAAATCTAGGTACACTATTATTGACTGACTCACCCTTATTCACATGTTTATTTGCACATTCAAAGAACTCTAAAATATTGGTAAGGCAGAACTTCTATCTGCTAAAACCATGTTAGCTTTTGCCATTATTATTATAATATTTTATTTATATTCTGCCTCACTTGACACTTCAACGTGAATTTCATTCAGGTACTGTAGTATTTCCCTGTCTCCAGAGGGCTTCAATCTATGTTTATGCTTGAGGCAATGGAGGACGAGGCAATGGAGGGTGTCAGTGGATTTGAACTTTGGCTTCCCTGATTCACAGCCTGCTACGCCAACCATTTTCCCCGCGCGCACAGGACCCGCGAACGAATCGGAAGACCCGGACAGGGGTGGGAGCCTGGGCCTGGGCCTGCGCAGCCGGCGCTAGAGCCTGTTGGGGTAAGGCCTGAATTTTAAATCTACACCTGCCTCCGACGTTCTCCCCCGCCGGCCACGAGACAGTCTGCACCGTCCTCCTCTCCGGGGCTCGCGACCCGCCCCCTCTCGGACGAGCAGCCAATTAGGGGCAGGGAGCCCCAGAACAAATCAGAAGGCAACTTCAGGGGCTTTAAACCCCAGCACCTCTTCCACTTTCAATACAGAGTGCTGCCATTCGGCCTTGCATCAGCCCCATGAGTATTCACAAAGTGCATGGCTGTAGCAGTGGCACACCTCCACAAACAGAGAGTGCATGTGTTCCCTTATCTGGACGATTGGCTCATCAAGAGTCAAACAAAAGAAGGAGCTCTCACGTCTCTCAAGCTCACTATCCAGGTGCTTCACTCCTTGGGATTTCTCATCAACTACCAGAAATCCCATCTGTCACCAGCTCATCTTATACAGTTCATAGGTGCAGAGCTAAATACTGCAATAGCAAAAGCTTTTCTTCCAAGAGACCGTGCTCAAACACTTGTCCTCTTGACTCACACTCTTCGAAATCAGTTCCAGGTAACAGCTCACCAGTGCCTCATTCTTCTAGGGCACATGGCTTCCACAGTTCACGTAACTCCCATGGCAAGATTGACCATGCGACTACTGCAATGGACACTCAAAGCACAGTGGATACAGGCCACTCAACCAATGTCCACTCCCATTCATATCACACCAGAGCTCAGATCTGCACTCATCTGGTGGACATCAATGAACAACCTGCTCAAAGGCCTACCTTTCCAGCAACCAGTTCCACAAGTAACCTTGACTACAGATGCATCCACCTTAGGGTGGGGAGCACACATTGGTCATCTAAAGACACAGGGCAAGTGGACAAACCTCGAAGCCTCTTTTCAAATAAACTTCCTGGAGCTTCGAGCTATACGCTATGCGCTGCATGCGTTCAAGGACTGCCTATCACACAAGACTGTTCTGATCCAAACGGACAACACAGTAGCCATGAGGTACATCAACAAACAAGGGGGGACAGGTTCTTACCTCCTTTGTCAAGAAGCAGCACAAATTTGGGACTGGGCCCTGACACACTCAATTCTTCTTCGGGCCACTTACCTAGCAGGCATCCACAACATAGTAGCAGATCGCCTCAGTCGTCAGTTCCAACCACACGAATGGTCCTTGGATCCAGCAATAGCATCCAAGATCTTCCAACGCTGGGGTCAACCGACGATAGATCTCTTTGCATCCCATCTCAACTACAAAGTGAACAATTACTGCTCTCTACTCCGACAGCAGAACAGCCTACCAAAGGACGTATTTGCTCGCCATTGGAATTCAGGCCTATTATACGTGTATCCACCGATACCACTCATAACCAAAACACTAGTGAAGCTACAACAGGACAAGGGGACTATGATACTCATAGCCCCATATTGGCCTCGACAAGTATGGTTCCCCACACTGCTAGATCTCTCAGTCAGGGATCCAATTCGCCTGGGAGTAGCTCCCAATCTCATATCTCAGGAACAGGGTCAGTTGCGCCATCCCAACCTTCAATCCCTGTCCCTGACAGCATGGATGTTGAAAGCTTGATCTTACAACCTCTCAACCTTCCATCCTCTATATCTCAAGTACTTATAGCTGCACGTAAACCTTCCACTAGGAAGAATTATTCCTACAAATGGAAACGGTTTACATTGTGGTGCACTCAGAAAGATTTAGATCCTTTCACTTGCCCCACTACCTCGCTACTAGATTACCTTTACCATCTCTCAGACTCTGGTCTTAAGACGTCATCTGTAAGGGTACACTTAAGTGCAATCTCAGCTTACCATAACAAGCTGGGAGACGCACCTATCTCCACACAGCCTCTCGTCAGTAAATTCATGACAGGCCTAACTCACATTAAACCTCCAGTTCATTCCCCAAGCATTCAATGGGACGTGAACGTAGTATTAACTAGGCTTATGCGTTTCCATTTGAACCCATAAATACCTGTGACCTTAAATACCTTACTTGGAAAACGGTATTTCTCATAGCCATTACATCAGCTAGAAGGGTCAGCGAACTACAAGCGCTAGTCACATACGAACCTTTTACAAAGTTCCTACATGACAGGGTAGGCCTCCGTACACATCCAAAATTCCTTCCTAAGGTTGTCACGGAATTTCACTTGAACCAATCAATAGTTTTACCAACATTCTTTCCTAGGCCTCATTCCCATCAGGGTGAAAGAGCCTTACACACTTTGGACTGTAAGCATGCGTTATCCTTCTATTTAAACCGCACAACAGCCCAAAGAAAATCCAGTCAGCTGTTTGTATCCTATGATCCAAACAAACCAGGTAAAGCAGTGGGTAAGCATACTCTGTCAAACTGGCTAGCAGATTGCATACAATTTTGTTATGAAAAAGCAGGCCTTACTCTTCAAGGGCGAGTAAAAGCACACTCAGTCAGAGCAATGTCAACTTCAGTAGCACACCTTCGCTCTGTGCCTATTCTGGACATTTGTAAAGCAGCAACATGGAGTTCTCTTCACACTTTTACAGCTCACTACTGTTTAGACAAAGAGGGAAGACAAGATTCAGCCTATGGACAATCCGTCTTAAAGAACTTGTTTCCAGTATAATCCCAACTCCTTCTACATCCAACCTGCTGTGATCTTCGGCTGATTCATCTCAACAACAATATTTCACTGTTGCTTCACTACAAAATGACTCAGCCTCTAGCTTGCTAATCACCCATATGTGAGGACTAGCATCCTGCTTGTCCTGGGATAAAGCAAAATTGCTTACCTTGTAATAGGTGTTATCCCAGGACAGCAGGATGTAGTCCTCACAAAACCCACCTGCCACCCCACGGAGTTGGATCCGATACGTTTTATTATTTTATTTTTGGCTAATGCTAATTGCTACAAAACAAGACTGAAGGGAGACCCCTGTGGCAGGGAATATCATGGCATGCTGGGCATGCTCAGTAGGCACTCTGGTGCCAGTCAAAAGTTTCATGGAAACTTTTAAAGAAGTTTTTCCGTACATAGGGCTCCATTACCGATGTCACCCATATGTGAGGACTACATCCTGCTGTCCTGGGATAACACCTATTACAAGGTAAGCAATTTTGCTATATCCTGCTATGTTAGCCAGATAACTTTAGACCTGCTTCTGAGCAAGGAAAGGCGAGGTGCCTTCTAAGGCTTCCATGGCATGCCAGATTAAGGAAGTCATAGGGGTGGCTTTTGTAGTTAAGGGATGGTTGCTTCCGAAGTATTGAGAGCACATCCTATAAGAACTCAGGCATAGTCTTAGGTGGAACTTTGGTTGATTTTGCCATTGGAATTCTTGTAAGGCAGCAACTTGATCTTCCTTACATTCATTTTCAAAGTATTATCAGCTGAATGTTCTGGTCAGAGAAAAGGCTTCCTTTGGGTCAGAGGTCTTTGAGTTTGCAATATCCCACCCACTTGAGAATTACCTTTGGTGCATCCTGTGCATCTGGACTGGTCTGGCCCTGGCTCTCAGAAGGGTGGATAATTCTGTTTGAAGAATTATGGAATGTTGATTTACTGTCCAAGATGGAAGTGGTGGGTTTTCTTTTGGAACAGTAAGAAAATCTAGTCTGTAACCGTGAGCTGTGATGGATAACACCCACTGGTCGGTGGTTATGGAGGCCCAAATGCTTTGGAAGTATGTTATTCGACCCCCTACTGGTATGTGTGGAAATGGGTTGATAAGGCCGCTGCTCTCTGAATTGTTTCAAAAACCAGATGTAGTGGCCAGACCAGTTCAGGACCCTCCCTATTCTGCCAAATATCATTATCTGCTATTGTGTATTTCAGGAATAAATACATTTAATTAGTTTCAAATTTTCTCTCTGTTTCTTATGAATAATTTGTTCTGTGGTTCTTATTACTGTTTTTTGTGCTCTCCTGGAAGCTGCCTGGTTTGGAAGGAGAGAGAGTTTGTTAGTTTTATTTCTTAGCTTGTTACAGGATTCTGGCAGGATGAAGTCAGCACAGAACTTATAAGGAGTAACGTCAGCAAACCTGTTAGTCTCTGTCTCCATCTGATGGTTGATGGGCATATCTCATGCATCTAGTGGCAGTTTGTGGTGGTGGTTGTGCCCTTGCAGGCCTCTGCCTAGGTTGTTGGCGTTGAGGTTGGCGGGCTGTTCTGGGTCTACTTGCTGGGGGATAATATCTGCGTGGATGGTAATATGGACGTCTGGTATCACGCTTTGGAATCCTCCTTGTGGAAGGTTGAGTATCCTGAGGTATTAAGGATAATTGCTTTAGTGTTTCTGTGTGGTCTTTCATAGTCGCCACAGCTTCTTTGACCTTCTCTCCAAAAAGGTTGTCCTCCAAGCAAGGAAGATCAGCCAACCGTTCTTGGACCTCTGGACGAAGATCAGAGGCCTTTAGCCATGCCCATCTGCGTGCAGCTATGCCTGAAGCAGAAAGTCGTGCTGCAGTCTCAAAGCAGTCATAAGTAGCTCTGACCTCGTGTTTTCCTCTATCTGTTTCCAAAGATTTCTTTGATGCTGCGTCATATACAGCTGATACGCAGCAATCTTGGAATTCAGCATAGCTCCCTGGTAAATCTTTCGTCCCATGAGGTCTAGGAATCTGTTGTCTTTCCCTGGAGGAATAGAAGCGTGCGTCCTGGATCTGCGTGATTTCTTTTGAGCAGATTCCACGACCAATGAGTTGTGTGACAGTTGTGGTTTTTCGAAACCTGGAGCTGCTTGGACTAAATACGTAGAGTCCACTCTCCGATTCACGCCAGGTGTTGTACACGGGTGTTCCCAGATCCTTTGTTGAAGGTGCAGCAGCACTTCATGTACTGGGATAGCCAAGTTATGTTTTGGGGGATCTACAAATTGTAGTATCTCCAGTGTCTGTTGTCTTTCATCCTTTTCAGCTTGGAGCTGAAAAGGGATGGATTCTGACATTTCCTGGATGAAGGAAGCAAATGATAAATCCTCAGGAGGGGATTGTTTCTTGGCCTGAGGCGGAGTACCCTCTGATAAAAAATCCTCTGAAGAATGCTCCGATTGTGTATCCGACCAAGTGTCTGTTGGGGCCTGGTATGGATGATGGTCCAGCCTTCTAGATGGTGACACCCCAGATGGGCCTTGTAACGGATCTTGACTGTCAGGTGCACCATCACTGACATCACTCTCCTCTTCAGGCTGTGCAGGCAAGGAAGCTAAAAGGTCCTGATACCTTTTTGTAAGCATGGCATGCAACCTTTTCTCAGAAGAAACCTCTGGAGCATGGATGGAAGTGTGCTTAGACTTTCCTGATGCCTTCTTCCCTTGTACAGGAGCTCCGGACAGAGCTAGGGTGTAATGAGGTGTTACTTGTGAAGTAGCTGGTATTGCTGAAGTTAGGAAAGAGAACATGGAAATGGGAATCATTGAAGAGATAGGCCTAGAAGCCATTGTGGACATCGAGGTTTGTAAAATAGTCGATTCCATCGATGGCCCTGGCATTGGTATCGACGATGAAGCTGCTGATATCAGTTGAGCAGCAGGCATCGCTGAAGAGCAGCTGGGCATGTCCATCGGCATAGAGAGCGTTGTTAATGCAGACGCTGCAGTCGTCCTCGGCATCGAGATCGACGATGGCACCGGCATCGATATCGAAGAGGGCATCGACTGGTCCATCGGCATCGAGGAGGGCATCGACTCGATAGTCGGCATCGACTGGTCCATCGGCATTGGCCCGGTGGCCGGCATCGACTGAGAAGTTGGCATCGACCCAGTGGTCGGCATCGAACCTAGGGTCGGCATCGGCGATATCGCCAGTATCTTTTCCTTAAGGGCATCAGTGACAATTTGCTTAATCAAAGCGGTTAAGTCTGTCACAGAAGTCGATGGTATCGATTCCCCTGTAGGTGTTACGGAGGTCGATGATAGTTTCCGCTGTTTAGGTACCGGTTCCTCTGGCGGTGGCAATGGAGGAATTGAATGGTGCCTACGGTGTTTATGCTTTGTGCGAACCTCAGATACAGATTTCGACGATGCCACGGATGGTGTTGGCGATGAAGCATCCCCCGAACCCTCCGGGATTCTTTTCTTTAGCAGTATCTTTTTCGATATGCCGACCGGTGAAGATTTGGTCGAAGTCGTGGGCGACGACGATGTCTGGATTTGAAAAATCTGAGCCATCTTCTCATGGCGAAGTTTCCTACCTTTCACCGTCATTTCTTGGCATTGGGCACAAGAGGCGATGTTATGGTCTCCACCCAAACAGCGAACGCACTCGACGTGCGGGTCCGTGATCGACATAGTCCGGTTGCAGGCCGGACATTTTTTGAATCCGGATGTTTTCTCCGTCGACATCCGTCGATGAATTCGGATTCCTTTTTTCAGCGAAAAAGTATATGGTGTTTGTCACCAGCCGGTGACAAACCGAGCGAGACCCGTAAGGGGTAAAAAGTTGAAAATGAACTTTATCGTTGTGAGGTAACTCACAGGGCTCCTATAACCCGCGATGCAGCTAGCAGCGCGAAAAAAAGAAGACTGGAGTGAGACCCCTGTGGCAGGGAATATCATGGCATGCCGGGCATGCTCAGCAGCCTCAGGCAGCCAGTTAAAAGCTTCTAGAAACTTGCCAGAAGTTTTTCCCGCTTAAGGGCTCCGTGAGTGACGTCACCCATATGTGAGGACTAGCATCCTGCTTGTCCTGGGATATAGGATGGTCTTCAATAATTGAAAAAGGTCAAATGAATACATTTTAACTGGGCTTCCCAGATGGTATTGTTAAACAAACTCCATACTTCAGGTAGGAGTTTTAACCTTTGCAACTGCCCATTTTAGTTTGTTCCTCTTTTTTCATTTTATCAATCTCCCTTTTTGAAGTTGAATTATACTGCAGTAATTTTACTTAATATTCTCATAATAGTTTACTTAATATTCTCATAATAGTAATCATAATAGCATTATGATCACTATTGTCATGCAGCTCTACTACTATTATCCCTTATACCAGCTCCTGCAATCCTCTGAGAACTAAGTCTAATGTAATTCCACCTCTCATCAGTTCTAGGACCAGTTGCTCCAAGAAGCAGTCATTTATGGCATTTAAAAATGTTATCTCCCTTGCATGCCCTGAAAAGACATTCACCCAGTCAATATAAGGGTAGTTTAAATCCCTGATTATTATTGTGTTGCCAAAATTATTATTATTTTTCATCTTGGTTAGCATTTCTCAGTCTGTTTCATCATTTTGGTCAGGCACACAAAAGCAAGTTTGCTTACCGTAAACGATGTTTCCGTAGATAGCAGGATGAATTAGCCATGCTGTCATGGGATCTGTCAATCAGGCCCGGGAGGCGGAGCTTGTCAAAGCAGAGAACAGAGCTTTGCTCTCTGCGGCTGCGCCTGTGTTCCCGTGCAGGAAAGTAACGGAATCTCCTCAGTCTGTAATTAAGCTGTGGTGTAGTCGAAGACTAGGTGACTGCTAGGGAGGAGGGTGGGTCAGCATGGCTAATTCATCCTGCTATCTACGGAAACATCGTTTACGGTAAGCAAACTTGCTTTTTCCCGTCGATAGCAGGGCTGAATTAGCCATGCTGTCATGGGAGTCCCAAGCTCCCGATCACGTCATATATGATATATGTGTTTGGACGTGATCTTTGACAGTGTGGCAGTCACCGTGGACAGGAGGATAGAGATTGCAGTATTGCTTGCCCTATCTTCGCATCAGTGGCTGTTTGTTGGTCAAGGCAGTAATGAGATGTGAAGGTATGCAGTGATGACCATGTAGCTGCCTTGCAAATGTCTATGGGTTGCACATTCTTCAGGTGTGCTAAGGAGGTTGCTACTGCTCTAACTTGGTGAGCTTTAGGAGTAGATTGTAAATGTAAATTCTGTTTGTCGTAGCAGAATTTGATGCACTGCGCTATCCAACTGGAGATGGTGCGTTTAGCCACTGGTAGTCCAGGTGCCTTTGGGTCAAAGGAGACAAAGAGTTGAGAAACACGGGAGTCCGAGTTCGTTCTCTCTTTGTAGTGCGTTAAAGCTCTCTTACAATCCAGTGTGTGCAGTAGCTTTTCCCTATCGTTTGCATGCGGTTTAGGGAAAAAAGTTGGTAATTCCATTGTCTGATTGAGATGGAATGGGGTAACTACTTTGGGTAGGAAGGACGGGTGAGTCCGTAGAACTACCTTCTGGTGATGAAATTGCAAGTATGGAGGATAATGGACCAAAGCTTGTAACTCGCTAACTCTTCGTGCTGAAGTTACTGCAACCAGGAATACCACCTTCCAGGTGAGGTATTTAATGTGTGCCGAGTGCATGGGTTCAAAGGGATAAAGCATGAGCTGTTCCAGAACTATGTTGAGGTTCCATGGAACTGGAGGTTTGGATATCGGAGGACGAATGTGTGTTAAACCCTTCATGAAACGAGTCAGTAATGGGTGATTGGATATAGGAATGTCATTGATTGGTCTATGATAGGTGCCTATGGCGCTGAGGTGAACTCTGATGGATGATTGTTGCTAGACCAGCTACATATAGTGTATGAAGATAATCAATGAGCAATTCCGGGGAACAGTCCAATGGTGGTACACCGTTGGAAGTGCACCAAGCAGAGTAGCGTTTCCATTTATAGCTATAATTTTTCCTGGTTGAGAGTTTCCTTGATTGTAACAAAATGAATTGTGCTGAAGTGGAAACTCCTTGTTCTGTCAGGAGGAGCCTCTCAATCTCCAAGCTGTCAAGTGTAGAGATGAGTGTAGCGGGTGTAGAAGTGTTCCTTGATCTTGGCTGAGAAGATCTTGACGATTCGGTAATAGAATTGGATCCTTGATGGATAGTCGAAGCAGGAAACTGTACCATGGCTGCCTCGGCCAGGCCGGGGCTATGAGTATCAGTTGAGCTTTGTCCGCTATACACTTCTGAATTGTTCTTGTTATGAGAGGTATGGGAGGAAAGGCATAGAGAAGGCCTGTCGTCCACGAAATGAGGAAGGCATCTTGGGCGATCCTGAATTGGCTTGGTCGTATGGAGCAGAAGTTGGGAACCTGTGCATTGGTCTCTGTTGCAAAGAGATCTATCGAAGGTGTTCCCCACTGTAGAAATATGTCCTGGACTAGTTCTGTATTGAGTGTCCATTCGTGAGGATGAAAGATGCGGCTTAGTCTGTTCGCTCTTGTGTTTGCAATTCCAGATAGGTAAGTTGCTTGGAGATGTATGCAATTCTTGTGAGCGTGTTCGAAGATTGTCAGGGTCTCCTTGCAGAGGGACCATGAACCGGACCCTCCTTGTTTGGTGATGTAAAACATCGCTACTTGGTTGTCTGTGTATATCATGACCCTGCGCCCTTTCAGGTGGTCTTGGAAGACTCGCAATGCATTGCGAATCGCTCTGAGTTCCAGTAGATTTATTTGTAGATTCTGTTCTGAGATCGTCCATAACCCTTGGGTTTCGTAAATCTCGAGGTGTGCACCCCATCCCTTGCGAGAGGCATCTGTGGTTAGGACTGCATTGTGAGGAGGGGGGCTGAACAACGCTCCTTTGGACAGGGTGGAATCTAGGAGCCACCATGCTATATCTTTTTTCATTTCTGCGGTCAGCGATACCCTCTGCGTCAATGGTTGTGAATGCTGTTTCCATTGGCGCTTTAGACCCCATTGTAGGCGTCTCATGTGTAACCTGGTGTTGGGAACCGTGAAGTTCGCCGCTGCCATGTGGCCCAGAATTAAGAACATAAGAACATAAGAAAATGCCATACTGGGTCAGACCAAGGGTCCATCAAGCCCAGCATCCTGTTTCCAACAGTGGCCAATCCAGGCCATAAGAACCTGGCAAGTACCCAAAAACTAAGTCTATTCCATGTAACCATTGCTAATGGCAGTGGCTATTCTCTAAGTGAACTTAATAGCAGGTAATGGACTTCTCCTCCAAGAACTTATCCAATCCTTTTTTAAACACAGCTATACTAACTGCACGAACCACATTCTCTGGCAACAAATTCCAGAGTTTAATTGTGCGTTGAGTAAAACAGAACTTTCTCCGATTAGATTTAAATGTGCCCCATGCTAACTTCATGGAGTGCCCCCTAGTCTTTCTACTATCCGAAAGAGTAAATAACCGATTCACATCTACCCGTTCTAGACCTCTCATGATTTTAAACACCTCTATCATATCCCCCCTCAGTCGTCTCTTCTCCAAGCTGAAAAGTCCTAACCTCTTTAGTCTTTCCTCATAGGGACTTGTCTTGCTGACGGCCTCTGAGTATGTTTCAAGGTGTGTAGAAGTTGACGGAAATATGATATTCTGTCGACTGGGAGGTATGCTCTGTTGCACGTAGTATCCAGGCATGCGCCTATGAACTGCAACTGTTGTGTTGGTTGTAGGTGTGATTTCTGAAAATTGATCACCAACCCTAGTTCTTGCAAACAGTGTATCACCCGATGGAGGTGATCCAGTAAGATGTTTGGAGTTCTGGTTATTATGAGCCAATCGTCCAGATATGGAAAGATGGTTATACCTTGTTTCCTGAGATGAGCCACCACCACTATCATGCATTTGGTGAATACTCTGGGTGCAGCCGAAAGGCCAAAGGGAAGAACTTTGTACTGGTAGTATTGATGCCTATAGCGAAAGCATAGGTAATGCCATGAGGATGGATGGATTGGAATGTGCGTGTAAGCATCCTTCAGATCGATGGAGCACATCCAATCGTTGGTCTGAATGAGAGGAAGAATTGACTTCAAAGACACCATTTTGAATTTCTCCTTGATGAGAAATTTGTTCAATTCCCTTAGGTCTAGTATGGGGCGAAGTCCCCCCGACTTCTTGGGTATGAGGAAGTACGGAGAATAAAATGCTGCTAAATTGGAGTGTGGGTGGATTTGTCGAATTGCTTGTTGTTTGCGAAGTAAAGCAATTTCCTCCCCCAGTTGTGGATGGGAACTGTGAGTTTTGAGTGTGGTAAGATGAGGCAAGATGGGTTTTGTGACAAATTGTAGTTGGTAACCTTGACGTACTATCTCCAAAACCCATTGATCTGATGTTATTGTTTCCCATGCTCTCAGGCAAGAACGAATTCTGCCCGGAGGAGCTTGATGTTGTGGTGGCGGCTGAGTAACTAAAAAGACGAAGTCGCTTTTGCTGCAGCAGTCGGCTGTTGTGCCTGCTGTCTCTGGTTACGTGGTTTACCTCTTCGTTGATTTGATGTATTGTTTTGTGGAGCAGGACGCTGGTAAGATGGGTAAGGCTGGGTACGAAAAGATTGATAAGATCTATAGGGTCTTCTGGCATATGGTTGCCTACGAGTGGATCCCACATAACGGCGTGTAGTCGAATAAATAGGATTCGATGTTAGAGATTGTACTGCTAGAGCGTCTTCTTTTAATTTACTTACTGCGTCCTGAAATCTTTCTCCGAACAGGTTATCTCCTGTACATGGGAGGTTTGTTAGTTTTTCGTGCAAGTCTTCACGTATCGAACTTGAACGTAACCATGCTAGTCTTCGGGCTGCAATGGCTGTTGCAGATGCCCTGGATGATGTTTCATGTGCTTCATAGATTGACCTCAAGAGGTGTCGAGAACACTCTTCCATATCATGAAGAGGCTGAGGTATCTGTTCCGCCACTGAGGAATGTATATCTTTCATGGCTTGCATGCACTCATATAGATATTGTACCATGTAGAACTGATGTTGCATAATTCGTGCAGTTAATATTGAGTTATGAAATATTTTCCTGCCAAACTCATCTAAATATTTGTTGTCTTTCCCCGGTGGGAAAGTGGTATGCAACTTTGTTTTCTTGAACCTTTGCAACGCCGACTCTACTACAATTGATGCGTGAGGTAATTGCAGTAGAGTGTATAGTGATGCTTTCTTCATACGAAATTTTATGTCTGTTTTCCTGGAAAAGGCTGCAATTGTATAAGGTGTTTCCCAGGATTTTTGTAAGACTGAATGCAGGATTTCTTGTGGTGGAAGAGATGTTGGTTCCACTTGAGTATCAAAAATCTTTAGCAGACCAAGAGTTTCTGTTCTAGGGTCTGTTTCTTTTTGGACCTCTAGATGTAGAATGGTATCCATTTTTTCTAGGAATTTTGGGTATGTAAGGTCTTCAGGAGGGGAATACAGCTCCTGTAGTTGGTCCTGCAGATCAGACAGACATCCCACCGATGATGATGGGGATGTTTGTATTGAAGGAGAATCAAAAGATGTATCATGTACTTGATTTGGCGAGGCTGGTTGGTTTATCATGGGAGATGTCGGTGGCTCTGCCGACTGCTCTTCATGAGACTGTGCTTTATGTTTCATAGCATTGTCATCATCAATATTAGTCATTCTGAATGATGATTGCAGCGTCTCATAAAATCCTGCTAACGATTGAGACAATTGAAAAAATGCTTCTTTTGTATGAGAGGGCATTACCGTACGAATGTCTTGTTATAGTGGGATAGTTGTTTGCGGTGAAGCTGGAACTTCCCCATCCTTTTGTATTTTATTGACTGAAGTATTTCTTAAGTCTTCCGAATCTGAAGAAGTGTTAGAGGAAGAAATATGTACCACTGCTCTTTTTGAGTAGGCAGTAGATGGCACTTTACGAGATGATTTAAAAGTCGAAGGACTTATCTCCCATGTAGCACTCCTCTTTTTTAATTTTTTAAAATGGGAGTGACTTGAGTACATATGATAGTCATCAGATGATGAATATCTGTGGCTTCAGCCTTCGAAGAAGGGCTGTGTGAAGAGTATCGTTTTCGTTTCAACTCTGTCCTTAAGGTCTGAGGTGAATAATTGTGGTTTATACGTGCAGATTTTGATCTATGCGCTGATTTAGATTTATGCGCGGATATAGAGGTATGCGCAGTTATAGACTTATGTGCGCTTGTATATCTGTGCGCGGAAGTAGATTTGTGCGCGGTTGTAATTGTACGCGCGTATCTTCTTGATCCCGCGCGCACAGGGGTTATCGGCGCCGATGTGTTCGGCGCCGTGCGCATAAGTTTTTCTGCAGTCGGCGCCGTACGCGTAAGTTTCTCCGGCGCCGTACGTGTAAGTTTCTCCAGCGCCGTGTGCGTATGTGTTCGGCGCGGTGGTTTCTTCTGCGCCATGCGTGCCGGAAGCGCTAGGTTGTGTGCAGACTCCGTCTTCGGCGCAGATATATCATGCGCAGACGGCGCCATAGACGCAGAAGTTGTCGGCGCCGAGGTTTCCTTCTCCGATGATGTATGTTGCGGCTCTATAGGCACTGAGGATTTCTGAAAATCCATTGGCCTTCGTCTTTTTGGTTTTCCCTTACCTCCTAGAGTGGAGGATTTAGGATCCGACGAGAAAGTTTTCTGTTTTGAAGGAGCCGATGAAGGTAACGGGCCAGGCGATGAGTGAGCCTCCGACGGCTCTCGTGAGGCAAAAAGTTCTTGAAGCCTATAGGCCCTTTGTTTTAATGCTCTAGGTGACATCCTAGAGCAAAACTCACAATCCTCTCGATTGTGATGTGGTCCGAGACATTTGTAACAGCGGTCGTGTCGGTCCGTGACCGACATTATTTTACCACAAGTACAGGGTTTGAAACCCGGCATTTTAAATCTGTTTTTAAACTGAGGAGATATCAGCTCCGCGTGCGTTCCCGCTCGCGGAAAAAACAGACTGAGGAGATTCCGTTACTTTCCTGCGCGGGAACACACGCGCAGCCGCAGAGAGCAAAACTCTGTTCTCTGCTTTGACAAGCTCCGCCTCCCGGGCCTGATTGACAGATCCCATGACAGCATGGCTAATTCAGCCCTGCTATCGACGGGAAACAGTATACTCTTAATGATACACACTTCCACATCTCACATGGAATTTCTATCATTAGAGATTCCTGTGTGAAATTTATTTTTTGTTGAATTTTTTTCCTACTTGACTCTATGCCATCCTTAACATATAGTGCCATCCCACTCCCAATTCAATCTGCGCTGTCATTTAAGCAAGTTTGCTTACCGTAAACGGTGTTTCCGTAGATAGCAGGATGAATTAGCCATACTGTCATGGGATCTGTCAATCAGGTCCGGGAGGCGGAGCTTTACAAAGCAGAGATTTAGATTTTAGCTCTCTGCGGCTGCGTGTGTGTTCCCGCGCAGGAAAGTAACAGATTCTCCTCAGTCTGTGATTAAGCTGTACTTAGGAAAGACTGTGACTGACAGGGAGGAGGGTGGGTTAGCATGGCTAATTCATCCTGCTATCTACTGAAACACCGTTTACGGTAAGCAAACTTGCTTTTTCCCGTCGATAGCAGGGCTGAATTAGCCATGCTGTCATGGGAGTCCCAAGCACCCGATCACGTTGTTATTGGTATATATGTTTGTACGTGATCCTGAAAAGTGTGGCATTCACCGTGTACAAGAGGATAGAGATTGCAGGATTGCATGCCCTATCTTCGCATCAGTGGCTGCTTGTTGATCAAGGCAGTAGTGCGATGTGAAGGTATGGAGCGATGACCATGTAGCTGCCTTACAAATGTCTATGGGTTGTACATGTTTAAGGTGTGCCAAGGAGGCCGCCACTGCTCTAACATGATGAGCTTTGGGAACAGAATGCAGCTGTAGGTTCTGTTTGTCATAGCAGAACTTGATGCATTGTGCTATCCAGCTGGAGATGGTGCGTTTAGCCACCGGTAGTCCAGGCGCCATTGGGTCAAAAGAGACAAAGAGTTGAGAAACACGGGAGTCTGAGTTTGTTCTTTGTTTGTAGTATGCTAAAGCTCTTTTACAGTCTAGCGTATGCAGTAATTTTTCCCTGTCATTTGCATGAGGTTTAGGGAAAAAGATTGGTAATTCTATGGTCTGATTGAGATGGAATTGAAAAACCACTTTTGGTAGGAAGGACGGGTGAGTTCGGAGAACCACCTTTTGGTGATGAAACTGTAAATACTGAGAATAATGGACCAAGGCCTGTAATTCACTGACTCGTCGTGCTAATGTTACTGCAACTAGTAACACCACTTTCCATGTAAGGTATTTAATATGTGATGAGTCCATGGGCTCAAATGGGAAAAGCATAAGCTGTTCAAGAACTATGTTGAGGTTCCACGGAACTGGAGGTTTGGAGATCGGAGGGCGAAGGTGAGTTAACCCCTTGATGAAACGAGATAGTAAGGGGTGATTGGATATAGGAATATTGTTAACTATTCTATGATATGCCCCTATGGCACTGAGATGAACTCTAATGGATGAGGTTGCAAGCCCAGCTGTGTACAGTGTATGTAGATAAACCATGAGTAACTCAGGTGAACAGTCTAATGGTGGTACACTGTTAGAAGTGCACCAGGTGGAGTATCGTTTTCATTTATAACTATAGTTTTTCCTTGTTGAGAGTTTCCTGGATTCTAACAAAATGGATTGTGCCGAAGTGGAAACTCCCTGTTCTGTTAAAAGGAGCCTCTCAATCTCCATGCTGTCAAATGGAGAGATGCGTGTAGTTGGTGTAGAAGTGTTCCTTGATTTTGGAAGAGAAGATCTGGGCGATTCGGTAATTGAATGGGGTCCGTCATGGACAGTCGAAGAAGGAAACTGTACCACGGTTGTCTTGGCCAGGCTGGAGCTATCAGTATCAGTTGAGCCTTGTCCGTTATGCACTTTTGAATTGTTCTTGTTATGAATGGTATGGGAGGAAAGGCATACAGGAGGCCTTTTGTCCACGGAATGAGGAAGGCATCTTGGCGATCCTGAACTGACTTGGTCTTATCGAGCAGAATTTGGAAACCTGAGCGTTGATCTCTGTTGCAAAGAGATCTATTGCAGGTGTCCCCCACTGCATGAAAATGTCTTGGGCTACCTCCGAATTGAGTGTCCATTCGTGAGGATGAAAGATGTGGCTTAGCCTGTCCGCCCTTGTATTTGCTACTCCTGGTAGGTAAGTTGCTTGCAGATGTATGCAATGTTGGTGAGCATGTTTGAAGATTGTCAGGGTCTCCTTGCAAAGGGGTCATGAACTGGACCCTCCTTGCTTGTTGATATAAAACATTGCCACTTGATTGTCTGTGTAGATCATGACTCTGCGGCCTTTTAAGTGATCTTGAAACACTTGTAGCACATTTCGAATTGCTCTGAGCTCTAATAGATTTATCTTCAGGGTCTGCTCGGAGATTGTCCATAACCCTTGGGTTTCGTAAATCTCGAGATGTGCTCCCCATCCCTTGCGAGACACATCTGTGGTTAAGACTGCGTTGTGAGGAGGACGACTGAATAGTGCTCCTTTGACAGGGTGGAGTGTAGGAACCACCATGTTATGTCCTGTTTCATCTTGGAAGTCAACGATAGCTTCTGTGTCAACGGTTGTGAGTGTTGTTTCCATTGACATTTTAGTCCCCATTGCAGGCGTCTCATGTGTAGCCTGGTGTTGGGCACTGTGAAGATAGCCGCCGCCATGTGGCAGAGGACTACCAAAATTTGTCTTGCCGACGGCCTTTGAGTGTGGTTCAGCGAGAAGAGAAGTTGACGTAGTTGTGTTATTCTTTCTGTTGGGAGATATGCCAGGTTGCGAATAGTGTCCAGGCCTGCTCCTATGAAATGTAGTCGTTGTGTTGGTTGGAGATGTGATTTCTGAAAATTGATCACTAGTCCCAATTCCTGTAAGCACTCCTATCACCCGTCGGAGATGTATCACCCGTCGGAGGTGATCGAGTAAGATGTGTGGGGTCGAGGCTATTATTAGCCAATCGTCCAGATATGGAAAGATGGTCATACCCTGTTGTCTGAGATGAGCCACCACCACAACCATGCATTTTGTGAAAACCCTGGGTGCAGCCGATAGTCCAAAGGGAAGAACCTTGTACTGGTAGTGTTGATGGCCGTAGTGAAAGCATAGGTAATGCCAAGAGGATGGATGGATTGGAATATGTGTGTACGCATCCTTCAGATCGATGGAACACATCCAGTCGTTGGGTTGAATCAGGGGTAAGATCGATTTCAATGATACCATCTTGAATTTCTCTTTGGTCAGGAATTTGTCGAATGGCCTGCTGTTTGCGAAGCAAAGCAATCTCCTCCTCCAGTTGTGGTTGGAAGCTTTGACTCTTTAAAGTGGAAAAGTGAGGTAGTATGGGTTTTGTGGTAAATTGGAGTTGATAGCCATGTCATACTATCTCTAAAACCCATTGATCGGTTGTTATTTTCTCCCAGGCTGCCCAGCAAGAATGAATTCTGCCAGGTGGCACTTGATGTAGTGGTGGTGGCTGGTTTATTAAAAAGACGGCGTTGAATTTACTGCAGCAGCCGGTTGTTGTGTTTGCTGTCTCTGGTTACGTGGTTTACCCCTACGTTGAGAGTCATGTTGTTTTGTTGTGGCAGAGGACGTTGGTGAGATGGATATGTCTGTGTACGAAAAGATTGATAAGACCTGTAAGGTCTACGATTATAGGATTGTCTACGTGTAGATCCCACATAACGACGCGTGGTCGAGTAGTGAGATTGTGACGTTAAGGATTGGACTGCTAGAGCTTCCTCCTTTAATTTTCCAACTGTTTTCTGAAACCGTTCTCCGAACAGGTTGTCTCCTGTACACGGGAGGTTCGTCAGTTTCTCATGTAAATCTTCTCGTATCGTACTAGAGCGTAACCATGCCATCCTACGGGCTGCTATGGCTGTCGCAGATGCCCTAGAAGATGTTTCAAATGCCTTATATATCGATCGTAGGAGGTGACGCGAACACTCCTCCATATCATGAAGAGGCGGTGGTACCTGATCAGCTGTCGAGGAAAGCATACCTTTTGTGGCTTGTATGCACTCATATAGGTATTGTACCATATAGAATTGATGGTGCATAATGCAGGCATTCAACATTGAGTTGTGATACATCTTCCTGCAAAAGTCATCTAAACACCGGTTGTCTTTGCCCGGTGGATATGAGGCATGTGATTTTGCTTTTATGAATCTTTGCATTGCCGACTCTATCACAATTAAAGCATGTGGTAGTTGTGGTATAGAGTAAGGCAATATTTTTCGCATACGAAATTTTATATCCGTCTTCTTGGACCTCCAGATATAGCATTGTGCCCAGTGTTTCTAAAAATTTCAGGTATGTTAGGTCCTCTGGAGAATACAGTTCCTGTTGTTGCTCCTGTGGAAACGATGGGAATCCAGTAGATGACAATGGGGACGTTTGTGGAAGCAGAGAGTCTATAGGGGTATCTTGCTGCTGAATTGGTGAAATTGGTCGTTTCGCCATAGGGGATGCCGGAGGCTCCACCGATGGTTCTCTAGAGGTATGTATATTGTGTTCTGGAGAACTCACAGATAGTTCGTTAGACAAAAAGATGATTGAAGAGTTTCATAAAACCCTACCAATGACTGGGATAATTGAAGAAATGCCTCTTTTGTTTGAGGAGGCATTGCTGCACGACCAGTTTGTTTTGGTAGTTCACCTGTTTTAGGTGGTATTGTAGGAATTTTAGCGGAAGCAGCTGGTACGTTATACCTGTTCCTCATCTTGCCCTCTGTGGTCTTAACAGAATTATCTGAGGACGAAGATGCAGCAGAGGAAGTGATTTGTATTAATTGTCTACGAGATAAGGAATCTACACTTCGTGGGTGAGATGACCTAGAAGTGGAAGGGCTCACTGCCCATTTATCTCTCGTCTTCGCAGCTTTTTGATGTGAGTGACGTGATCACCTATGGTGATGGTGTGATGATGATCCTGTATGGGTTCCATTTCCCAACAGTGATCGTCTGATTCGTTTTGACTTTACCTCTGTAGAATTAGAGTCTGAAGAGGTGGAATGAGGTGCATCTGGAGACTGTCTTCGTTTTACCCCATGTGACATTGATTGATATATTTGTTTGGGCTTTTGTAGTCCACTGTGCATTGATCTGTGTGCTGTCAAGTGCGCCAATGTCTTCGGTGCCATGTGTGCATATACCGACTTGTGCGCATAAGTCATAGACGCTGTGCGCGCAGATGGTTTTGGCGCCGTTGTTTTTGGCGCCGAGCTCGCTTCAGACGGCTCCGGTGCCGTATGCGCAGAAGTCTTCGGCGCCGTGCGTGCATACATCTTCGGCGCCTTATGCGCACATGTAACCTGCATTGTGCGCGCCGGTGTCGATTCGGGCGCAGAAGTGTTATGCGCCAATGGTGATTTGGGCGCAGAAGGTACTTCAGGCGCATAAGTCGTCAGCGCCAAAGATTTAGGCACTGTTGTTTCCTGTGCCGATCGCCGAGGCTCTTTTGGTCCTCTCGGATCCGAAGGCCTATGTTGGCTCGGTAAGTCCTTACCTCCAGCCTTGGGGACATTAGAGCACAAAAATCACAATTTTGTAAATTATGCTCTGGTCCCAGGCATCGGTAACATGCCGATGCCTGGGACCAGACATTACCTTGCCACAGGCACAGGGTTTAAACCCCGGCTTTTTTGACATTTCAAGAAAAATAAGAACCGCTGAGGAGAAGTCAGCCCCTCGTGCAATCCCACTCGTGGAAAAAACAGACTGAGGAGAATCTGTTACTTTCCTGCGCAGGAACACACGTGCAGCCGCAGAGAGCTAAAATCTAAATCTCTGCTTTGTAAAGCTCCGCCTCCTGGACCTGATTGACAGATCCCATGACAGCATGGCTAATTCAGCCCTGCTATCGATGGGAAATAATATATTTAGTTACCTGATATTACCATCTCCCATTGGTTATCCTCCTTCCACCAGGAATCTGAGATGCCAATTATGTCTCTAGCTCTGTTTAGCGCCATCCATTCTAACTCCCCAATCTTATTTTTTAGACTTTTATCATTTGCATAAAGGTAAGTAAATCTGTTGTTGTGTTTGGTGAACCTTAGGCCTGTCCCATGGCTCGCCGCCCTAACCTTCAGGCCGGCCCTCTTCGCACCTCCGCCCAACACCACAGCCTTCTGGTTAGGCAGGACCATTTATTGCGCCTGCCGCTTCCTCTCTGTTGGCTCCCCAGCGTGGAATCCCCTCCCAAGCAAGGCGAAGGGCAGCGCCACAGCTGCTCCTCTTCTGCACAGCAAGATTCCGCTAGATCTCGGGAACAGGCCCCTCCATAGGTTGCGTGCGTGCTGACTGCCTTTTACTTAAAGGGCCAGTGGTGGGAAAACGCCGGAGGTGCTCCTTGATGACATCACTTAGCCAGTCCTATAAATGGCTGATTCCGACTCCCTTCCAGTGCCTCGGCAATAGGTCGAATCCTTCTGGAGAAGTGCTTTGCCTGCGTTCTTGTTTCCTGCTTCCTGGTTTCCACTGCATGTTGTTCTTGTGTTCCTGTGTGCTATTCGTAGTTTCCTGGCAGTCTGGTCATCTCCTGAGTTCATGTATTCATGGACAGTCTCTCCCTCTTCTGTCTTCAGTGTCTCGTCTTGCTCCAGTGGTTCCTTGTTCTCCTTCCTTCTCCTCCTGGTCTTTTGTCTCCTTGGATTGGACTTCTGGCTTGACCTCAGACGAGACTTCTGGCATTGTTTGGATTGAACTTCTGGATTGACCCTGGATTGGACCTCGACACTGTTTGACATCCACCTGCTCCTGACCACTGCCTGTTTCCTCATCAAACGCTGCCTGCCCAAACCACTGCCTGAACCACAACTCTGCGAGAATGCTGCCTGCCTCAGACCACAGCCTGAACCTGATCCTGCTGCCGCTTCTTCCTACGTGCTGGCCTGCAACAACTTGCACCTAAGACCAGCTGGCCCCAGCACCCGAGGGCTCATCCTAAGGGGAACATGGGCTGGTATTGGCGAAGCTCCAGTTGGGCCTCTGCTCCTTCCAGCTCCACCAGCTATCGGTGGGGACCTGCGGGGCTCCTCCCCACTGGTAGCACCAACTCTCCTTCGGCCTAAGGTCTACACCTGCAACATACTGCCGAGGCTATGGACCCAGCAGAGGCCACTGCCCTGCAGACTATTCTGGGCTTGGCCCATAGGATCCAGGAACAACAGCGCTTCCTTGAGGTTCTGGCAGCTTCCATGGAACGTCTCAATGCTCAGCTGGAGTTTATGGCAATTCCCACCGCACCGCTGCCACGTGTGGCACTTCCACCACTCCAACAGCTGGAAGTCAGCCTCCTATTCCTTTGCCAGCACCTCTCCATTATGTGGGGGCTTTATTAATCAGTGCTAAATGCGCTTCTTGCTCCAGCCAGCTCTATTCTCAGAAGATGCTATAGAGACTGCCTTTATTCTGTCCCATTTCGATGGCAAGTCCCTAGCATGGGCAACTCCTCTCTTGGAATGTTCCGACCCGATTCTGCAAGTTCTCCAGCAATTTATTTCCACCTTCAAGACGGTCTTTAATGATCCTGGCCACCAGGCTACATCCAGCGCGGATCTCCTCCACATACTTCTGGGGAACCGTTCCCTAACTGACTATGCAATAGAGTTCTGGACCTTGGCAATGGAACTCAATTGGTGGGAGGACTGCCTGTGCTCCATCATCCTTGAGGGGCTCTCATCTTAAATAAAGGATGAGTTAGCAGCCCGGGACCTCCTGAATTCCTTGGAGAGCCTCATTGACCTGGCCTGTAGGATAGCCCGCCGCCTCCAGGAGCGTACCCGGGAGTTCCGTCTGCCTCTGAGGCCCATCACCATGGGTTCCTGCTCACCACCGTCACTGTCTTCACCCTCTTTGAACTCACCTCCAGCGGTGCACACTGAGGAATCTATGCACCTGGGATGAGGACACCTATCCCCGGAGGAACACCTACAGCGTTGCCAGTTGGGACTATGCCTCTACTGTAGTGGCTTGGGGCAATGTAAGCACAGTGCCCGATCAGACCGGGAAACATCTGAGCCTAGGGTCAGCAGGGGGTTGACCCTAGGCTTTATGACTCTGATTTCCCAACTGACACTCCCCGTAACTATCTCCATGGGAGATCTGAGTTTCTCCACCCTGGCTCTCATTGACACCGGTGGGAATTTTCTTATGAAGGCCTTGGCGAACCACTTGCACATTCCGACCGTCCCCAAGAAGATTCCACTAGTGAATTCCTCCTTTCATGGAAACCCATTACCTGGTAGAATTACACTTACTATGTTACCAGTAACCCTATGCATTGGCGCTCTGCATGTCGAGCACATTGCATTCCATGTCATCGACAAAGCAATTCATCCCATAGTTCTGGGGCTACTTTTGCTTCAACTTCATTCCCCACAGTTCGACTGGACCTCCCTGCAGCTCTCCAAATGGGGTCCCAACTTCCACAATTCTTGTCTAGAAAAAAATGGAGGTTCCAGCATGCTTTCCCATGGCAATCATGGTGCCCGGCAATCCTCCACATAAGCTGATTTCTAGGACGTCTTCTCCAAGAAGAAGGCAAAGTCTTTATCCCCTCATAGGGAGTTTGACTGCGAAATTGAGCTGTTACTTTCGCCAATCCACCTCGTGGCAGGATATACACATTGTCACTTCCTGAGACGAAGGCAATGTCTGAGTACATCCGTGAGAACCTTGACAGAGGATTCATCCGCCAAGCCACGTCTTCAGCAAACACAGGATTCTTCTTTGTCTCCAAAAAAGATGGGACATTCCGCCCCTGCCTCGATTATCGGGGCCTCATTGCAATTACCATAAAGGACCACTGCCCTTAATCTCAGAATTGCTCGATCGCCTGCAAGGGCGATCGAGCAATTCTTACCAAGGTCTTACCAAGTTGGACCTTTGAGGAGCTTTCAATTTGGTCTGTATCCATGCCAGCGACGAACTTGAAGACGGTCTTCAACACAAGAGATGGGCATTATGAGTACCTCATGATGCCATTTGGATTGTGTGATGCCCTGGCAGTGTTCCAAAAGATGATGAACGAAATCTTCAGAGACCTCCTTTAGACCTATGTCGTGGTGTGCCTCGACAATATTCTCATTTTTTCTAAGAAACTCATCTCTCACTGCCGTGATGTCCACAAGTCCTTCAATGCTTCCAGGACAACTAGTTATACGTCAAACTGGAGAAGTGTCTATTTGAGAAAGAAAGCCTTCCCTTTCTAGGGTATATCGTCTCCAGTAAAGGCTTCACCATGGACCGAGCCCCAGCCAAGCAGGTTGCGGGCTCTACAAAGGTTCCTAGGCTTTGCTAACTATTACAAACATTTCATTGCTAACTACTCCAAGATTGCCACTCCTCTCACTGCCCTCACGTGAAAAGGAGCTAATGCCAAGATCTGGCCACTTGAGGCTGTGATGGCCTCCCAGGACCTTAACGATGCCTTCCTGCGAGAACCAGGTCTCCATCACTTGGACCCTACATGCCCCTTCATCGTCAAAGTGAATGCTGCCTCGGTGGGAGTAGGGGCTGTCCTGAGTCAGCACTTCAACAAGGGCACCCTGAATTTGTGTTCCTTCTTCTTGAAAAAATTCTCCCCACTGAACACAATTATGAAATTGGTGATAGGGAACTCCTCGCAATTAAGTTAGCCTTTGAGGATTAACTCCACTGGCTTGCGGGTGCTCAACACTGCATAACCATCTACATTGATCAAAAAAATCTGATGCACCTCTAGCACTCCCAACGTTTGAATATGACAAGCTCGCTGGTCTCTATTCTTTGCCCATTTTTAATTTCGAGATGAGATATCGCCCGGCGCTCAAGAATGTTCGGGCAACTGCCCTTTCCTGGTTCTTCCAGTTGAAAGACATCCCAGAACCTCTCAAGCACATCATTGATCTGGCTAGAGTCCTCTTGTCCACCACCCTGACTGTTCTACCAGGGAAGACAGTTGTCCCATGGAGACTCCGCAAAAAGGTATTAAAGTGGTCCCATGACTTCTGTGTAGCAGAAGCTTGAGCTTGGACGCTCACCCTTCTCCAAAAATACTACTGGGGGCCTCAGATGCAATGTGAAGTCCAAGCCTACATGGACTCCTGTCCCACTTTCACACAACAGAAACCCTTGTCGGCACAACCCTGGGGGCTGTTACAGCTGTTGCCAGCACCCAGGGAACCCTGGACCCATTTGTCCACCGATTTCATAGTGGACTTCCCTCTCTCTAATGGCTGCACCATCATTTGGGTCGTAATTGACTGTTTCTCTAAAATGGCTCACTCTGTTCCTTTGCCTGGACTCACTTCAGCATCTGTTTTGGCCCGCCTGTTCACGAACCAAGTTTTTTGTCCAACCAAACACATCATCTCAGATCGAGGAACCCAATTCACCACCAGATACTGGCGCTCCTTATGCAAGAAATTTGGTGTTACCCTGGACTTCACGACGGCATATCACCCCCAGGGGAATGGCCAATCTGAACAGACCAACTGTATGCTCTAAGGGACAAAAGATTCATCGAGCCCCACTCCAAAATTTAAACCGGAAGAAGGTGTGGGCTGAGTACCTGCCACATTAGGCTTAGAGTTCCTTCCATACGACTCTTCCCCCGGTACATTGCTCCATTTGCAGTTGTTCGACAACTCGACCTAGTAACCTATCAGCTACGGTTGCCCACATTGTTGCAAATCCACAACATCTTCCATTTTTCCCTCTAAAACCTTTAATACTCTCATGGCTTTCCAGGAAAACCCTGGAGCCTCAAAACGTTTTCTCATCGGAGGACATTACCTCTCAAGTAAAAGAAGTACTGAAAGTCAGGCGGAGGGGTAAGAAATGGGAATACCAAATCCCCTTGGAAGGATATGGCAAGAAGAGAACATATGGGAGCTTCTCTCAAACATCTTGGATAAGAATCTTCTAAGAGAATTTCATGCCAGAAACCTAAACCCTCAGGGAGGGGATCTAGAACAGGGGATACTGCTGCGTTTGGTGAACCACGGGCCCGCCCATGGCCTGCCGCCCTTACCTCCAGGCCAGCCGTCTTCACACCTCTGCCCTATTCCACAGCCTTCCGGTTAGGCGTGGCCGTCCATCGCGCCTGCTGCCTCCTCTTTGCTGGCTTCCTAACATGGGATCCCCTCCCGAGTGAGGCGAAGGGCCACGCCACAGTCGCTCCTCCTCTGCGCGGCAGAACACTGCTAGATTTCGGGAACAAGCCCCTCTACAGGGCATGCGCGTGATGACCGCCCTTTACTTAAAGGGCCAGTGGCGGGAAAATGCCGGAGGTGCTCCTTGATGACATCACTTAGCAGCCCTATAAAGGACTGACTCAGACTCTCATCCAGTGGTTCGTCAATAAGTTGACTCCTCCTGGAAAATTGCTTTGCCTGCGTTCCTGCTTCCTGATTTCTGCTATGTGTTGTTCCTGTGTCCTGTTCGTAATTCCCTGGCAATTTGGTCGTCTCCAGAGTTCATGTCTTCATGGTCAATCTCTCCCTCTTCTGTCTTCAGTGTCTCGTCTTGCCCCAGTGGTTCCTCGTTCTCCTTCCTCCTCTTCAGAGTCCCTCATCTCCTTGGATTGGACTTCTGGCTTGACCTTGGACCGGACTTCTGGAATTGTTTGGATTGAACTTCTGGTCTGACCTCGAATTGGACCTCAACACTGTTTGACCTCTACCTGACCCCAACCACTGCCCACTTCCACTTCTGATCGAATGCTGCCTGCCCAGACCACTGCCTGAACCATGACTCTGAGAGATTGCTGCCTGCCTCAGACCATAGCCTGAACTTCCATTTCTTCCTACGTGCTGGCCTGCAACAACTTCCACCCAACGGATCTTTTCCACAGATACCCGCACCTAAGATCAGCTGGCCCCTGCACCTGAGGGCTCACCCTAAGGGTAACATGGGCTGGTATTGGCGAAGCTCCAGCTGGCCCTCTGCTCCCGCCAGCTACACATGTCAATGGTGGGGACCTGTGGGGCTCCTCCCTGCAGGTACTGCCAACTCCCCCTCGGCCTAAGGGTCCACACCTGCAACATCTGCGGGTTTTTTAATCCCTACTGACAGCCTGCTTATTGTTAGTAGCGGATTTAAGTAGTTTTTAATCATCTGATATTAGTCAGATCTTCATTTAAATCCACCTGAGCTATCTCAGCTTTTATACCTCCTCTCTATCAGGAAATTCTGACTTTTCTATTTTGAGTATACTTTGAAGATAACTCTATGTGAACCATGCACTCCTGGGTGACTGTAGGCTTTCCCCAATACTCTAGTTTAAAAGCTGCTCAACCTCCTTTTTAATTTAGAACCAGCAGCTTCATTCCACTCTAGTTAACATGAAACCTATCCCATCAGAAGAGGCTCCCCCTTTCATAAAATATGCCATACTGGGTCAAACCAAGGGTCCAACAAGCCCACTATCCTGTGTCCAACAGTGGCCACCCAAGTCACAAGTACCTGGCAACTACCCAAGCTACTAATCCTTATTGATTAATAGCAGTTTATGGACTTTTACTCTAGGAACTTATCCAAACCTTTTTAAAATCCAGCTACACTAACTGCCATAACCACATCCTCTGGCAAAGAATTGCGGAGCTTAATTATGCGCTGAGTGATTTGTTTTAAATGAGTTACTTGCTAACTTCATGGAGTGCCCACTAGTCCTTGTATTATCCGAAAGAATAAATAACAGATTCACATTTACCTGTTCAAATCCTTTCATGATTTTGTAGACCTCTGTCATATCCCCTCTCACATGTCTCTTCTCAGAGCTGAACAGCCCTAACCTCTTTAGCCTTTCCTCGTAGGGGAGCCATTCCATCCCCTTTATCATTTTGGTTGTCCTTTTCTGTACTTTCTCCAGTGCAACTGTATCTTTTTTGAGATGCTACAACCAGAACTGAACACAGTATTCAAGATGCAGTCTCACCATGGAGCAATACAGAGTCATTATGACATCCACTATTTTATTTGCCATTCACTTCCTAATAATATTTAACATTCTCTTTGCTTTTTTGACTGCAACAGCATACTGAGCTGACAATTTCAATGTATTATCCACTATGACACCTAGATCTCTTTCCTGGGTGGTAACTCCTAATGTGGAACCTAACATCGTGCACCCCAGCAAGGGTTATTTTTTCCCTATATGCACCACCTTGCACTTGTCCACATTAAATTTCATCTGCCATTTGGACACCCAATCTTCCAGTCTCACAAGGTCCTCCTGCAATTTATCACAATCCGCTTGAGATTTAATTACTTTGCATAATTTTGTGTCATCTGCAAATTTAAGTACCTCACTTATCGTGCCCCTTTCTATATCATTTATAAATATATTGAAACAGCACCGGTACTAGTACAGATCCGTGAGGCACTCTACTGTTTATCTTTTTTACTCCTGTGAAAACTGAGCTACTCTTTGTTTCCTATATTTTAACCAGTTTGCAATCCACAAAACGATATCGCCTCCTATCCCATGATTTTTTAATTTTCTTAGAAGCCTCTCTTGAGAGACTTTGTCAAACGCCTTCTGAAAATCCAATTACACCACATCTACTGGTTCCCCTTTGTCCACGTTTATTCACCCCTTCATAAAAATGTAGGAGATTTGTGAGGCAAGACTTTCCCTAAAACATACCTAACAAAATCTAAAGCCCTCCTCCATTCACGTGTATAAACCACGCATTGAGATTCCAGATTTATGCCTATCTCTTTGGTCCTTTGCATGTGATTGGGAGCATTTCTGAGAATGCTACTGGCATATAATGCCTCCTAACATCCACTCAAGGTTAACCCTGTGGACACTTGAAAAGTCCTGTCAAGCACTCCCCAGTCCTGCCTGCACAAGCCCATACACTGGCAGTCTTCCACCAGCCAATGAGTTCCTACTTGCCTCTGGGCAAGTACCCCGTAGTCTGTATGCAAGCTATCTCCTAGTGGTTTCTAGGGACATTGAGACCCCCAGTTAACCCAATGGTCACACAGTTCCTAGAAATCCATCTACAGACCAAATGCAAAAAAATGCTGGGATTATCAATCACTCACAGGTCAGAGCTAACAAACTAAAAAGATTACTAACAAATAGCAAGAACAGTAAACAGAAAAAAAGATGTAATCTATGAATACGTAACGAGGATTTATATAGTTAATGCTAACTAGATACATTTCACTGTACTTGGTCAGTGGCTGGAGAGGTTCAACAGAGGCTGTCCTCACAATGATGTGTAGAGCTGGGACAGGGCCTTGGCAAAGATCTGGATCCTCTGAACTCTGACCCAAGATTGGAAAGTTCTGGTAAATTCTGGGCTGGATCACTCTGGGGCTGGTACAATACAACCAATGAAAGCCCAAGACATCAGCTTCCTAACTAATAATACTACAGAATTCTGCAACACTACACTATCTTGTGGAAGCTGAGAACATATGTATTCTAATTCTCACTTTGGGGAACATGTCAACTCAACCTGTTTAGTACTATCTGCCAAAAACTGCAGAGCACAGCAGGAGTTAGGCTGCCACCTGCCTGTCCATTCAAGGACTGCAAGAGAAAGGTCTACTAGGAAAACAAAAAAGGTCTCAGTGCAAAATAAGAAATCTCAACAATCACAAAAATCCCCATTTTGTCACAGCTACCCTGGTGATTCTGGATTTCAATCTCCTTCCTAAAAGCCTAAATTAACTTCCAGAAATTTCCTCCTGTACTTCCTGTTGTTAATACCCACATGTACCATGACTGTGTGCTCCTCTCCAGCACACTCTAAAAATTCTCTCTAGGTGAAAATGGTTTTCTTTTTAATATAGTTTTGCATTCTCTTGCAATAAAATGTGGTGTTATGGCCATGTTCCTGCCTGTTTTTGCATATTTCTTCTCCTGAGATCACTTGCACTATTCACACTATTCTCATATTTTACATGTATTAGTGTGATGTCTGACTAGGGTTCTGATAAGCATCAGCGTGACAGTGGCTTGTCCTACTCAGATTTAAAACAGTAAATGTTAAGATGAGTGTTTAAATCCTTTAAACAAATCTGAAGTAAACGAAAACATTTTACTATTCTTGCTCCAACTATTAACGTCCTAATTTTAATTCCCTGGTGCATGCCAATATCTGGAGATATGTGCGTGGCTGGGCCGTGCATGCGCCGAGCGCATTTGAGAGCAGCCTGGCCACTTGTGTATGTCCCGGTACATGTGGAAGTGCCGGGTTCTTAAAAAGGAGCATGGTGGGGGAGGGGTGGGGCAGGGTGGGGAAATGTTCACTAGCAAACTTACTTCTGCTCGTGAGAGTAGGTAAGTTTGGAAACAAAAACATTTAGGTGAGTTAGGGGGATTAGGGGTTGGGGAGGAGAGGGGAAAAGGTAGGAAGGTGGGTTAGGGGGTTAGGGAAGGTCCAATCACGTCGCCACTCGCACATGTTAAAAAATAGGCATGTCCTTTTTAAAATTTACTTTTATGCTTTTTTCCCCATAGATATAGAATGAAAGAAAGGCCTTAGTGAATCAGGCTCTAAATTATTGCTATAACAATACTTTGAGAAATCAATTAGACTTAAGTCAAATAATCCCACCTGCATCTTTCTAACCATGTTTTCCATCAAGTTAAGGTCTTCCATTTGTTTCACTGCAATTCTGTAATTGTCCTGCAGAAAAGAAAAAATGTGTTTGGTTATTCATTATCCAGAAGGACATTTTCTCTTCTCACATGCAAGGCTCTTTTCATATTCCTATTTGGCTTTTTCAGGAAATAAATGTACAATCACCAATGTTTGTCTAATTTTCTCTCAACATATTTCAAGAAAGTACACTGTAGCCTGTTGTGACTGAGTTAGAATGATGTAGTTCTCTAAATCTAGTTCCAATACTAGTTTGTAGCCATTAGTAGGCTTGGGCTTCCTCCAAGGTGAAAGTTCAGCTGCAATCCCTGAACAAGAATTGGAACCTAGCAATGGCAAATGAGACTCGTAAACCACTAGCTGCTAGACCGAGAAAGTTGATACTCACGCAGAAGGACAAAAATAAGAAAGCTGCTAGTTAACGGGACACTGTCAAGGCTGATAATAGGAGAATATGAAATTGCTTAAAAAATATATTTTACTTGTCCGAAATTATGTGCTGTCATCTGTTTAGATATCACATTAATTTTGTTTAGCCCTCTTGCCAGCTGAAACTAGTCACTGATTGGTTGATGCTAACCTTAAATGCTTTTCTAAATAAACAGGGCAATTTTCAAAAGCTCTTTATCTGAGTAAATTCAGATTACTTGGGCAAAAGGAAAAATTTTGAAAATTGTCCACCCTCGACCCAGCTTTAAAGCATTCATGGACTTCTACAATGCACCTACTTTCAGCCAGGTAAAAAAAAGTGACATTCTCAAAGGTGTGTGGTTGTGGGACTAACTGCATTTTCAAAAGTATGTGCGTATTTCCTAGTCAAGGTTAGCCCATAGAAAAGTATTCAACAGTGTGTAAGAGAGCATACTTTTATACACATTTTCACGGAGGGGGGGAAGGGTGTTAAAATTTGCCACAAAAATGAACTACACAATTTTCACCAGGAAATCAATGTGCTATCTTTCTAGATGCAAAAACCTTTCTTCTAATTATGAGCATCAGTTCTAGGAGTTGAAATAAACACTCAAACCATGCTTTTTTTTTTCAATAGCTCAAAAGAGAGTAAAGCATACACATGTCCCATTATGAACGCTTACAGTCAAGTGCATTTTTAATTTAAATTCACCCCCGAGGAAGCTTTGCAGTGAAACACTGGCCGTGTTGTTGGGTTTGCTGCTTGATAACCCTTGGGACTGTTTATGCTTTTAATTGCTTTAAAAAAAATTTTTTTAATTTTTTCTTTTCATGAAAGGTCCGGGCGATCCTAGCACTTCAGTGCATGACATGCCATTAGGCTTGCTGACACCTTTCTATAAGTTGTGCTCATTTTGACCAGAGCTATTACAGTTTAGTTGTTTGAATCCCACCTTTTTTGTTTTTGGTTGTCTCAATATTTATTTCCCCCCACTCCATAATTTGCAGGTGACTAATGCAGGTGCAAAGTATGTGGTGAAAAGTGGTGGAAAGCAGGCATGGTGATTAAAATAACATCCCCCTGCTTACTATCCACAGGAGGAAAGAAGGACAGTATCCAGGGGTGAGGCTAGAGTAGGCCAGAAAAAGTGTGTGTGCTATTGGCAGTGCATGTATTTTTAATCGCAGAGAGACATGGGCAATATCCTAAGGGTCTTTCTCCATTTACCTGTTAAGAATTCCTTAGAATTGTGCATTGTCTTAAAAAAAACAAAGCCTCTTACATTTGTTTTAAATCTGCTACTAGTTTCATAGCATCCCCTAGTCCTATTTGAAAGAGCAAATACAACTGTCTCCTATTAACTTGTTCCACCCTACTCATGATTATAAACCTCTATCCTATTTGATCTCAGTCACCTAATCTCTAGCCGAAGCCTTTCCTCATAAGGGAGCCATTCCATCATCTTTATCATTTTTGTTAGCCTTCTCTATAACTTATCTAGTTCTTTTATATCTTCTTTAGTGATGTAGCAATCAAAACTGCACACAATACTCAATTTGGTGGTGGGTAAAAGGGGGTAGAGTGTCAAACTATGAATAATTTCTAAGATTCTATTTGTTTGGTTTTTTTTGCTACAGCTGCACACTGAGCTGAGGATTTCAATGTATTGTCCACAATGACTCAAGGTGTTTTTTTCTGATTAGTAGCTCCTAATATTAAACAGAGCATTGTGTATATACGGGGGTCAATTTTCTAAATCTTTGCATGTGCAACATTGGAAGTTTCAGGCATGGGGTTTGATTTCAAAAGCATTCACATGCTTCAAAATGGGTTTTACATGTGTAAATGCACTTTACGTATGTAAGTGGGCTTTTGAAAACTGATAAATATATGCCGTTGAATTGTTCATAGGATTTACCCGTGTAAGTACGAGTTACACACGTAAATGACTTTTGAAAATTGCCTCATTAGTTACATTTACATGAGTAAATCCTATTGAAAATTACCCCCCAACTTTCAAAAGTATTTACACACACAAAACACAATTTAATATGTATTAATGGGCTTTTTGAAAATTACCCCAGAGACTGTAAGTGTAAAAGTACATATGGAAGCAATTTTGCATGTACTTACATGAATTGCAAAGAGGTGTTCCCGGGGGCGGAAAATCATTTATATGTCAACTTTTGACTTGCAAAAATATGCGCGAACAAATCTATGCCCGATTTTATAACATGCGCGTGCTGCCGTGCACATGTTATAAAACCCAGGGTCAGCGCGCGCAGGGGGGGTGTACAACTGTGCAACTTGCGCGCGCCGAGCCGAGCAGCCTGCTTCCGTTCCCTCCGAGGCCGCTCCGAAATCGGAGCGGCCTCAGAGTTAACTTTCCGTCCTCCTCCCCCCACCTTCCCCTCCCTTCCCCTATCTAACCCACCCCCCAGCCCTACGCGCCGGCTCTCCATCCCCTGGCATGGCGGCTGTGCCGGAGGCCTCTGTCCCGCCCCCGGCACATGCTGGGCTGGCACCCCGCCCACAGCCCCGCCTCTGGAACACCCCCTTTTGCAAGCCCCGGGACTTTTGCGCGTCCCGGGGCTTGCGTGCGCCGCCGATCCTATGCAAGATAGGCTCGGCGCGCGCAGGGGCAGGTTTTCGGGGGTTACGCGTGTATCTTACGTGCATACCCCTTTGAAAATCTGCCCCTTACTGTAAGTTTTCATGGTCATTTACACCTCTAGCAGGAGTAAATATGCACACTTATGTTATGTTAAGGTAAGTGTAATGCTGTGAAAATTATGGCTGTTATAAAATTACCCTCTACACACGTAAGTAGCATTTACACATGTAAACAGAAGTATGTGCGTCCTAGCAGTGTTGTGTGTAAAACTGAAAGAAAACAAAATAGTAGTGGGTTTAGGAATGTTCCAGGATGGGGTTTAGAATTTAACGCACAAGTATTTTGTAAGTGGAATATGTGTAATCATTACCAAACTTGTCTCTATGCTTTTACACCTGCTAAATAAGTTCTGAATGTGAAATTGTATGTGTCTTTTGTCTATAGTTTTTGTGTGGGAGTTCTGAGTTAAGTGGTGGGGATTCAAGGTTATGTGCTGGAAGGTTAGGGTGAACTGGGGGAGGTGACAGCGAACTGATGATTGCAAGTATGCAACCAAGAATTTTCATTAGCACAGTACATTTGATATAAAATACATGTCTTACAGCCTTTTTCATAGCACCATTTAGCCACTGTGGCAAATGCTTGTTGTGCTTTTGACCTTTTCAAATTTGTGAACACATTTTAGCTAGATAATTTCCAGATCTCCTGAAATGTTTAACCCTTAGAACGCTTCCTTTTAGTTTCATTCTAAATAAATTTCTCATTTCCACAGAGATTTCTTATCTCCTAAACTTTCTTCCCACACATCACATTTGCAGTCATATTACCCTGTCAAGCAAGGTTTTCTTGTTTGAGCCATAGACCTTGATAGCCTGGTGAATATTTCTCCACCTGAACAGCTCCCCTATGAGGAAAGGCTAAAGATGTTAGGGCTGTTCAACTTGGAGAAGACGCTGAGGGTGGATATGATAGAGGTCTTTAAAATCATGAGATATCTAGAACTTGTAGATGTGAAACTGTTATTTTACTCTTTCGGATAATAGGATTAGGGGGCACTCCATGAAGTTAGCAAGTAGCACATTTAAAACTAATCAGAGAAAATTCTTTTTCACTCAAAGCATAATTAAGCTCTGGAATTTGCCAGAGGATGTGGTTAGTGCAGTTAGTGTAGCTGGATTTAAAAAAAGTTTGGATATGTTCTTGGAGAAGTCCATTAACTGCTGTTAATCAATTGACTTAGGGGCGGATTTTAAGAGCCCTGCTCGCCTAAATCCGCCCAAATCTGGGCGGATTTAGGCGAGCAGGGCCCTGCGCGCCGGTGAGCCTATTTTACATAGGCTCACCGGCGCACGCAGACCCCGGGACTCGCGTAAGTCCCGGGGTTCTCCGAGGGGGGCGTGTCGGGGGCGGGCCCGGTCGTCGCGGCGCTTAGGGGGCGTGCCGGGAGCGTTTCGGGGGCGGGCCCGGGGGCGTGGTTACGGCCCGGGGGCGTGGTCGCGTCCCGGCGCGCTAGCGGCCCGCTGGCGCGCGGGGATTTACGCCTCCCTCCGACAAAGGTAAGGGGGGGGGGCTTAGACAGGGCCGGGTGGGTGGGTTAGGTAGGGGAAGGGAGGGGAAGGTGAGGGGAGGGCAAAAGGAAGTTCCCTCCGAGGCCGCTCCGATTTCGGAGCGGCCTCGGAGGGAATGGGGGTAGGCTGCGCGGCTCGGCGCGCGCCGGCTATACAGAATTCATAGCCTTGCGCGCGCCGATCCATGATTTTAGAGGATACGCGCGGCTCCGCGCGTATCTACTAAAATCCAGTGTACTTTTGCTTGCGCCTGATGCGCCAGCAAAAGTATGCCTATTCGCGTTTTTTGAAAATCTACCCCTTAGGGAATAGCCACTTGTACCAGTAGCATGGGATTTACTTAGTGTTTGGGTACTTGCCAGGTACTTGTAGCCTGGATTGGCAACTGTTGGAAACAGGCTTCTAGGCTTGATGGACCCTTCGTCTGACCCAGTATGGCAACCTAGTTCTTATGTTCTTAAATACCCTTCTGCCAATGTAATTTTCACTTGTTCTCTTTATACCTCCAACCCACATCAGTCTTCTCCCCTTTATCTTCTCTGTTATCTGTCATCTTCAGCCTTTTCCTAATTTTTCATTCTTGACTTGTTACTTCTTATCATACCCACTGCTTTTCTTCTCATGCATCAACACTCTGCTCTATGTTTAAATGTATATACATAAATATACACACACATATATATACTGTATAGGTCCATATTCAAAAGTCTGCCGAGAAGTAGAATTACCAGGATAATTTTATCTGAGCAACTTTACCTGGATATTCAATGGCCCTTATTCAGGTAAACTTTGCCAGCCACTAGGCTTTTGAATATCAACTAAGATTTTTAAAAAATGGTGTGGCGAGAGGCAGCCAATCCCCCCACCCATAAAAGTTAAATAAAACATAATGGCCAAAAGCAACCAACCATACCTCCAAATCTCCACCCAAACCCCCACCCCAGCACACCCTCTCCACAAAGTGTGCCAGATGCCCAGCTGATTTATTTACTCTGGGGTGAATAAACTAATCCCCATTCAGAACTAACCTCTGGATTTCAGTAAACGGAGATATTTTTTCACAGGAGGGGTTCCACTATCGTGGGGGGTGTTGCCATGAAGTTGTGACCCTTACCCTGAAAAAGCAACACAGGTGTATGGCATGTTCTTTTGTCTCATGGCCAAACAACACGGGACAAAAGAACCCGGAGAGCGGCCCTTTAGTGTGATGGCTGCTCCAACCTCATGGAACTTCCACTGCCTTAAAGGGCCACTGGCTCGAAAAAAAAAGTTGTGTGCAAACTGTAAGGTAGAGCGGGGGTCAGTTCTGACCCCTATTTCAACAAGGGGCTGCCAGTCAAGGCGGACCAGACTCCCCCCAAATGTTTTTTAAAAAAATAAGAACTGTGCAGTGATAGCCCTGCCCCCTGCTGCCATATACCCCACCCAAGTGACAGAGAACCCTCCACTGCTATATCCTCACCCCCCCAAGTGAGAGATCGCCCAAAAGTAAAAAAAAAAAAAAAGGATCCCGAGCCCCCGCCCTCCTTTGCCACCTTCCTCCCACTCCAACCCTCCTCCCACATCCCCACCCCTGAAACATTAAAAGGATCCAGCGTAGGGGCCAGGTGCACCCTCACACCTGGCCCAGTTAGCGCCATTTTCCATGTGACTGGCGTAAGGTCAAGGGATTGGACCTCGGCCAAAATGGCCTGGGTCTGATCTCCAGACCCAACCCCAATCACATTGCTGGGGCAAGGTCAGGTCTGCGCCTTTTTTTTTATTTTTTACTTTCAGGGGGGGGGGGGGGATATGGCAGTGGGTGGCTGGGGCCACATTTTCTGTTTTAACTTTGGGGAAGAGGGAATGAGAGCCATCGCCATGCAGTTCTTTTTTTTTTTATTAACATTTTGGGGGAGTCAGGGCCGCCTCAACTGGTGAGCCCTGCTCCACCTCCTTGTTTGCATAGGACCTTTATTTTTTCTGCTGCTTTAAATATGAGGTGGGAGCCCTGGGACCTGCGTTAGGGTCCCAGGCATTCCACTTCACATGTAATGCATTTCAAATAGGTGTTATTTTATCGCAGCTGACTACCATTTCAGTCAGCTGCAATAAAATGTTTACATCAAATTGACTAGTAATGACCTTCTTTGCATGCACAGGTCATTGCAATAGGATGAGAAATCCGGTCAGGGAGATGCAAAATAGTGCTTACATCATACATATTGCTGCAATAGTGCTCTACTGCGGTGATTTCACGCAATATGGGATAGAATTTTTAAAAATACGCGTGCACATCCATGTGCGCACGCTATTTTATAACATGCATGCGCTGGTGCGTGCATGTTATAAAATCGGGAGCGGCGTACACAAGGGGGGTTGAAAATTGCAATTTATGAGTGGTGACGAGATCAGGCCTCCCCCAGTTCCCTCCCAGTCTGCTCCAATTAAGGAGCGGACAGGGAGGAAATTTTCCTACCCCCCTACCTACTCTCCCTCCCTCTTCCCTTCTCCTCCCCGACCCATTAGAAGGCATATTTTTTCTTGTTTTAGAACTTACGTCAACTCCTGAGCTGGCGTAAGTTGCGTGCCGGCACAACGGCAAATGGCCGCTATACCGGCCACCTCCAGCTCCGCCTCTTGGACCACCCCTCCCCACCCCCCCAGACTGCCCCTTTTCTTTGGCCCGGCTCTTGTGTATGTAACGAGGGATATGTGTCCGGCTGGGCCCCTTTAAAAATGCACACGGCACGCACAAGGCCCAGCTGCGCGGGTAACCCTCATTTTTTTTATGAGCACCAGGCATTTAAAATCAGGCCGTATATGCGATATAACGTGCGTTATGGCACTAATGTAGCTTGATGCATCATCCAGTAAGTTCTTACCAAGGATTGGCTCCTTGCCTGCCAGTGAAGGGATCAATTTCCATTTAGATCTGCATTTTGAATGGGGATTGGTCTATTCAACTTAGAGGGAATAAATGAATATTAAGTACTGGTAACTATCAGGTGTACAAGCACTTAGGGGCGGATTTTAAATGCCCTGCGCGCGTAAATCCAGCCGGATTTACGCGTGCAGGGCCCTCGCGCGCCTATTTTGCATAGGCCAGCAAGCGCAGAGCCCCGGGACGCGCGTAAGTCCCGGTTCTTTTTTTAAAGGGGCGTGTCGGGGGGCGTGGCAGAATGATGCGGCGTTTCGGGGGCGCGACGCAGAGTTTTGGGGTGGCGACGTGGGCGTGGTTTCGGCCCGGGGGCATTCCGGGGGCGTGGCCGCGGCCTCTGGACCAGCCCCCGGGACCGGAACACGGAGCGGGGCAGCTGGCCGGCGCGCGCAGATTTACGTCTGCTTTTCGCAGGCGTAAATCGTGGAATAAAGGTAAGGGGGGGTTTAGATAGGGCCGGGGGGGTGGGTTAGGTAGGGGAAGGGAGGGGAAGGTGGGGGAAGGGCGAAGGAAAGTTCCCTCCGAGGCCGCTCCGAAATCGGAGCGGCCTCGGAAGGAACAGGCAGCGCGCGCTGGGCTCGGCGCGCGCAGGTTGCACAAATGTGCACCCCCTTGCGCGCGCCGACCCCGGATTTTATAAGATACGCGCGTATCTTATAAAATCCAGCGTACTTTTGTTTGCGCCTGGTGCGCGAACAAAAGTACGCGATCGCGCAATTTTTAAAAATCTACCCTTTAATATTTAGCAAGGTGAGATGGTTCTTTGGTTGGACATGGGGATTTGGTATACAACTTTATTTTGATTGGAGATGGAGTGGTGGGAGGAGACTGGTTGTCCTCAATCACTACATACATTTTATTTAATCTTGGGGTGGAGGGGGGAGGGAATCAGTTGCCCTCACTTGCTATATTTTTATTTAACCTTGGATGTGAGAACAGTTAAAAACAAAAAATTATTAGCCGCTGCTCAGTCCACTATTTTTTTATCTTTGTTATCTGAATAACTTTAGGCCTGCTATCTGGCTGACCAGAATTACCCAGGTAATGTTGTTTGGCTAGTGCAGCAAAGTGAAGCCCAATCTTGAAAATGTTTCCAGCACCACCTATTTAAATTTACATTTTGTGCAGGCAATGATTTGAATAGATAGAATATAGCTGGTGAGTGGGGTGGGGGAGATTTAAAAAAACTGGGATTGACCAGCTAAATGCAAAAGTTAGCTAAACAAACCCTTTGAATATCGATCTTACATGTTACCTTTATATGCACACACATACACATACACTTTGGGGCCGATGCAATACAGTGTGCTCAGCCGAGCGCACTGTTTAACCCGCAGTTAGAAACAGGTTGTGAAGGTGCAACCTAATCCCCTTATGCAATAAGGGGATTAGTGCCTCCACAACACGCGCCCAACATACGGCGAAATTAATAGCGCACCTCACATGCAAATGAATGTTGATGAGGCTATTAGTTACTCACCTGAAATAAAATAAAAAATGCATCCAATACGAACATTTTTGCACTCAGAAATTAACGCTTGCCTAGAGCAGGTGTTAATTTCTGAGCACTCCCAAAATCTGTACAGAAAAGCTGAAAATACTGATTTTATGTACATCCTCAGACTTAATATGCTAGTGATATTAAGTTGGAGGAATGAAAATTTTTTTTTAAAAGTGCCAGCAGTCAGGTTTGGAAAACGGACGCTCAATTTACCAGCACAAGCAACCTGTCTTCTTCTGACTTGTAGGGGCCCATGCAAATGCAGTGTGAGGAATCTTTCTCCTTCTAGCCTGAGCAGACTGGCATGACTGTAGTGTTAAAAGCCTTCCAATCTGGGCAGGGCATTAAGCAATCAGCATGAACAATCAGCTTTGCTCCCCCCTCTTCCAATATGGGTAGGGCATTTGGTAGCCAGGCTGAACTTAAGAATGTGTTAGTACTGGTTAGTACTTGAATGAATAACCGCCTGGGAATACCAGGAGCTGTAGGATTTAAGAGTACTGAACATTTCTTTACCTGGATCACGGTAGCATCCTACTGCGATCCTGACCTGGTGCGTCTGCCGTTGCTAGGCTACTACGTTGAAAGCGTACAGTTCTATCCCTGTAGCCTAGCAATGGCAGACATGCTGGGCCCAGATTGCGGTAAGACACTACCACGATCCAAGTGAAGAAATACTATAAAACCCTCGTCACATCGCAATCCCCCGCATGCATCCCGCCCTCCCCTGACCCAACCACACACCCTATTCCCCCCCCCTGACCCTCAACCCCCACCCACCTCTACCATTCCTGAATCCTAAATTATATTGTTATCAAGTCTTAATGTATATATGTTATATGCTATAATCTTATTTTTATTTTTTCCATGTATATTTGTTATACTCGTTACCATGTTATAATTGTTATCATGTTATAATGTAAAATAGGGCGGATCCCGCCCTTTTTCTGTTTCCTGTAAACCGATGTGATATCTCGATCGAATGTCGGTATATTAAATAAATAAATAAATAAATAAATAAATAAAATAAAATAAATTAAGGTATGGGAGAGTATTTATTTTATTTAGTTAAAAAATGTTCTATACTGCTACCCACCATAATGCACGAAGCAATTTACAAGGATAACACATACAATTAAAACATAGAACATATCCTTAAAAATTATGCTAACAACACTTCAAATGCACCATATATAGACAGGGTTGGGGTGTGCAGTTAGGAAGGGTGATCTGGACACAAGTCATGTTAGGATAAAAAAACAAGAAGCAGGAGGAGGAAAGTGGGTAGGGGAATAAATGGCAATGACTCCTGGCCCAAATATATTTTTTAAACCGTGAAATAGAGCGCTTTGGGGAGGGGGTGGCAAGTTTGGCCCCGCAGGGCCTTTGGACCTCATGTGTGAGAGAGAGGTGGGGAAGTGTTGGATCTGTAGGCCCATGAGGTGTTTATTTTTTAATAGAAACGCTACTTGACCAGCTATATTCTTTTGAATACAGCCAGTTAAGGGTAGTGGTGTGGCTAACCATAGCTGAATAATTTAGTACATTACCAGTGATATTCAAAAGTTTATCCAGTTATGTTTAAAGTTATCTGGCTAAGGTTAGCCGTATAAGTTTAATTGGGGATATTCCAATATCCCACTGAGTATCCAGAACAAGCTATCCAGCTAACCTTAGCCAGATAACTAGTCCACAAATGGCCTACTGAATGTTGGTGATGGGGCCAGATGGAATTCATCTGAGTGAACCAAGGGCACGTTAAAGATATCCTGGCAGCTCCACTGGCTACTTTCTAAATGCTTCTTTTAAAGTCGGGAGTAATTCTTGGAAGACTGGAGATGGGTGGATGTGATTCCTATTCATAAAAGTGTTAGCAAAGAGAAGGCTGATCTCTGTGTTAAGCAAATTAATGGAATTGCTGCTAAAATAGAGGACAGTACAGTTCTTAGAATCCAATGTATTGCAAGATCCGAGGCAGAATGGTTTTACGAGTGGCAATTCTTGTCAGACGAACCTGATCAATTTCTTTGGGCGACAAAAGAGTTTATTTACTTAAGTATTTAACTGCAAATCCAAAAATCACTCAATGCAAATTACATCATACATACACAATTTTAAAACACTACCACCAAATACAGCAAGTAAAACATACAAGGGATTAAAGGAGAATGCTAGATGGACTGTACTTGGATTTCAATAAGACCTTTGACATGGTTCCGCATAGGAGACTTATAAATAAACTGATCACCTTTGGTATGGGACCTAGAGTGACTGACTGGGTTAGAAACTGGCTGAGTGGGAGGTGACAAAGGGTAGTGGTAAATGGAGTTGTCTCTGAAGAGGGAGATGTTAGTAGTGATATGCCTCAGGGATCAGTCCTTGGAACAGTTCTTTTCAACAGTTTTGTGAGCAACATAGCAGAAAGATTGTTGGGAAACGTTTGTCTTTTTGCCGATGATACCAAAATCTGCAACAAGGTGGACAGTCAGGAAGGTGTGGAAAACAGGAGGAGGGATCTAGTGAAGCTCAAGGAATGGTCTAGGGAATGGAGAGGAATGATCAATAGAAAAGGGAAGTGATATTGTCCCTGTATAGGACCCCAGTGAAATTTCATTTTGAATACTATGTACAATTCTGGAGACTGCACCTTCAAAAGGATAATGCAGGATACAGTCGATCCAGAGAATGGCTATTAAAATTGTCATTGGCTTCATTTTAAAGCATATGAGGATAGAACTAAAGAGCTAAACATGTACACCCTAGAGGAAAGGCAAGATAGCAGAGATATGATAGAGATATTTAAATATCTCAAATGTTTCCAAGCAGAGGAGGCGAACCTCTTTCAGCAGAAAGGAGGCTCTAGAACAAGGAGTCATGGGATGAGGATGAAAGGGGGTAGACTCCGGAATAATCTTAGGAAATATTTCTCTATATGCATGGAACAGCCTCCCAGTGGAGGTGGCGGAGAAAAAGTAGAGTTGCTTACCTGTAATAGGTGTTCTCCAAGGATAGCAGGATGTCAGTCCTCTCACACATGGATGACATCATCAGATGGAGCCTGGCATGGAAAACGTCTAGAACTCAGACTAAGCCTCACTGAGCATGCTCAGGCGTGAATTATACCATGCATCCATGCGAGGTCCCCTTAAGTCTTATAGAAATCAAGGATAAAAAGAAGAAGAAACTCACAGTGGAAACCCAAATCCATGGGGTAGTGGGTGGGCATTTCGAGGACTGACATACTGCTGTCTTCAAAGAACACCTGTTACAGGTAAGGAACTCTGCTTTCCCCAAGGACAAGCAGGACGGTAGTCCTCGCACATGGGTGAATCCCTAGCAATGGGGGGGGGGGGGGGGGGGGGAGTCTGAACCAAAATAATAGGCCCTAGGCAGGATCAGAGTTGGGTTCTACACCTTAAACAAGTTCCAAAGGACAGCTTGGCCAAACCTAATGTCATGTCGGCCATCCCTATCCAAACAATAAAGTGATGTGAATTTGTGGAGAGAACATGTCGCAGCTCTACAGATCTCTTCCATGGGAACTGCTCGCAAATGGGCCGTCAACGCTGCCATGGCTTGAACAGAATGAGCCTTGACATGGCCCCCAAGATGCAATCCCTTCCTGGGCATAATAGAAGGAGATGCAGACTGCTAGCCGATTAGAAAGTGTTTGTTTGGCAACAGTGATGCCCAACTTATTCCTATCAAAAGACTAAAAAAGTTGGGTGGACTGTCTATAGGCTTCTGTCTACTCCAGAAAGAAGGCTAAAACCCTTTTGAAGTCTAAACTGTGCAGGGCTTGTTCGTCTTGATGCAAATGGGGCCTGGGAAAGAATGTTGGCAGGATGACAGATGGTTAAGATGGAAGTCAGACATCTCCTTAAGCAGGTCTTCAAGCCAGCCACGAAAAATATGACCTTTCAAGTCAGGTACTTCAGTTCACAGGACTGCAGCAGCTCAAAGGGAGCTTTCATCAGCTAATCTAACCCCCTGTTGAGGTCCCAAGACACAGCAGGATGCCTTAGGGGAGGCTTTAACTGAAGAAGGACCCACATGAAACGTACAACTATACAGACATGGGCTTACCATCCTCACCACAGTGGTATGCTCCAATTGTACTTAGATGAACCCTGATGAAGTTGGTCTTCAAGCCAGCTTCCAAAAGGTGTAGAAGGTAGTCAAACAGTTTTTGTGGGGGTCAGGAAAACAGATCTAGGGCCCTCTGCTCACACCACACGGAAAACCTCTTCCACTTCAGTCCATAGGACTTTCTACTGGAAGGCTTTCTAGAAGCCTCCAGGACCAGAGGTACATCTTTTGAGAGATCAAGTATTTGCAATATTAACCTTTCAACATCCATGTTGTGGGCCTCAAGGCCTGGAGGTTGGGATGTCACAACCTGCCTCGATCCTCTGTGATGAAATCTGGGGAAGTCCCCAGAATGATCGGTTTTCTGGATGGATATCTCTCTGAGGTGTAGAAACCAGACCTGTCTTGGCCAATGAGGGGATACCAGCTGAAGGATACGCATACAGGAGACCCTCGCCCCAATGTTGGGCAAAGGCATCTGAGGCTGTTTTGCCACATGTCCCGTACAGGAAGCAGAACTGAGGAACCTTCCTGTTCTAAGGTGCTGTGAAAATATCCACATCCTGTTCTAAGGTGCTGTGAAAATATTCCCCAGAGATGGAAGATCCGATTCGTGACCCCTTGATCCAGAGACCATTCATGGGGCCTGAAGTCGCGACTCAGTCTGTCTGATATTATGTTCTCTGTTCTGGCCAGGTACATGGCCTTGGAGCATCATCCCTTGAGAGACCAAATCTGGACTGCTTCCTGGCACAGGAGGTACAATCCCGTACCTCTCTGTTTGTTGACATACCACATTGCTACTTGGGTTGTTGGTTTGCAACAGGACAATTTTGTTGGACAGTTGATTTCTGAAAGCCCATGGCATGTTCCTGACTGCCTGGAGCTCCAGGAAATTGTTTTGATAAAGATGTTCCTGGGCAGACCATAGACCCTGTGTGCTGAACCCATCTACATGAGCTCCCCAACCCAGGGTAAATGCATCCATGGTTAAGACAATTTGGGTAGGAGGACTTAGGAAGGAGATACCCTGTTCCAGATTTGAAATTACTCGCCACCAGGACAAAGAGTCCCGGAGAGACGAAGTGACTTGGATGTGATACTGGAGGTTCTATGTGGCCTGCTGCCACTGTGACCTCAAGGTCCCTGGGCCTTTCTCATGTGCAAACAATCCAAGGGAGTGAAATGAACCATCTCTGCCATATGGCCCAACAGACAACATGTGCCACGCTGACGCCTGCTGGCTCTGTTAAATCTCCATCATGATGGTCATCAGGTTGATGGCCCTTTCTCGAGGCAGGAAGGCCTTGGCTTGCAATAAAGTCCAATTGAGGAGATGGGCCGAGACGGTGTAGTTGATGAACCCTAGTGTCTCCAGCACCTGGATGATCAAGCTCCTGGACTTGTCCGCTCCCATCCAAGAGGTGCTCTTGACCAGCTAATTGTCCAGATACGGGAAAACATGGACTCCCAGCCTGCGAAGGTGCGCTACTACCATGGCGAGCCATTTAGTAAAGACACATGGGGCTGATGCAAACCCAAATGGCAGCATGTGATACTGGAAGTGTTGTTTTCCCTCTACGAATCGGAGATACTTTCAGTGACTTGGGAAGATCTTAATATGAGTGTCGTGTCTTTGAGACCCAGGGAGCATAACCAGTCCCCTTTTTGCAAGAAAGGGATTAGGGTGCCCCGGGAAACCATCTTGAACTTTTTTTTTTTTTATGAATTTGTTCAAGGCCCTTAGGTCTAGGATGGGATGTAGTTCCCCTGTTTTCTTTGGTATCAGGAAGTACCAGGAATAAATTCCCTGCCTTCTTTGCCCTGGTGGAATGGGTTCAACCGCTCTGGTTGTTAAGAGGGAGGAGAACTCCATTATGAGTACCTCCTGATGTGCTACTGGGCCCCAGAACAGGCTGGGGGTGGGCAATCTAGTGGGGGTATGCAATAAGTTCAATCGGTACCCTTGGTGGACGAGGGATAATACCCCCTGGTACGAAGTTACACTGGACCACCAGTTCGCAAAGAACTGTAGCCTTCCCCCACCCAGCAGCTCCACCACCCCGAGTATAAGCGACTGGGCTATGTTCCCTACAATCCAGTCAAAACCCCATCCCTGGAGTTGGCTGGGGCTTTGAGGCTATCCAAAAAGAATGTTCAACTCATCAAGCTGCCATGACTCCCCAAGCTCCCCCAGAGGCAGGAATAGACATTGGATCAACGCGCCAAGCTCAGAGACCAGCAGGGAGATGGAATCCCTAAAAATAACACCTTTTTTCTTTCTTTCTTTTTTTTTTTTTTTATAACTCTTTACCTGAGCTCAGCTAGTCCCAGCCGAGTACAGAGACTGTCTCCAGCTGTGGGGGTAGAGGGCAAAGGACTTCACTGTCGCACTCGGCTTCCTGCACCCACTAGTCTCTCAGATGTTTGTCTCTGTAAAACTAAGTCCACGCCGAAAAAACAGCTACCGGACTGAGGCACTCATCTGAGGGAGGGATCCTCAGATATCACCTCAGGAAAACTCGATTGAGGGAGGGACCATAAGGTATCACCACAGGAGAGTGGGGAAAATTAACTTCCTTCTTTTCTTCTTCTACAAATTATTTTTTTTATAAGCAATCCCCAGTAGGGAGATGCACGTCCACCATCTGCTGGAGAAGGAGAATATTGCCAGGCTAATGTCAGTGCAGAAGTATATATACTATGACGTCAGTTTGCTCTGTCTCCATCTGCTGGTAGAGGTGCATAACCCTACTGGTGCAGACTAACCTGTCTGAATGCTAAGAAATGCTTATCAGTCCCACCACAGTAACCCCTTGTACCAGGTCATGCATTTTACTGAGGACTAGATCTCAAGTAGATGCTCCTCTTGTTGGTGTTAGGACCAGCTGCTCCATAAAGCAGTCATTTATAGCATCTAGAAATTTAACCTCTCTACCATGACCCAAAGAGACACTGACACTGTCAATACTAGGGTATTTGAAATCTCCCATTATTATTATTGTGTTGCCAAATTTATTTGCTTTTGTAATTTCATCTAGCATTTCACAGTCTGTTTCTTAATTTTAGCCATGTGGCTGGTAGTATAGCAAAATTGCTTACCTTGTAATAGGTGTTATCCCAGGACAGCAGGATGTAGTCCTCACATATGGGTGACGTCAGCAACGGAGCCCTAGGCGGGAAAGTTTTCTGTCAAAGTTTCTAGAAACTTTTGACTGGCACTGTGGTGCCACTGAGCATGCCCAGCATGCCATGATATTCTCTGCCACAGGTGTCACTCTTCAGTCTGATATTGCAGCAATGAACTTTAGCAAAAATAAAATAATAAATTATGAGGCCCAACTCCGCGGGGTGGCGGGTGGGTTTCGTGAGGACTACATCCTGCTGTCCTGGGAATACACCTATTACAAGGTAAGCAATTTTGCTTTATCCCAGGACAAGCAGGATGCTAGTCCTCACATATGGGTGATTAGCAAGCTAGAGCCTGAGTCATTTTGTATTGAGGCAATAGTTATGTATTGTAGTTGAAATGAATCAGCCAAAGATCACAGCAGGTTGGTTGTAGAAGGAGTTGGGTTTAAACTGGAAACAAGTTATTTAAGACAGATTGTCCATAGGCTGAATCTTGTTGTCCTTCTTTGTCCAAACAGTAATGAGCTGCAAAGGTGTGAAGAGAACTCCATGTTGCTGCTTTACATATATCAAGGATTGGCACTGAATGATAGTGTGCTACTGAGGTTGACATTGCTCTTACTGAATGTGCCTTTACTCGCCCTTGGAGAGGAAGGCCTGCTTTTTCATAGCAAAACTGTATGCAATCTGCTAGCCAGTTGGATAGAGTATGTTTACCCACTGGTTTACCAGGTTTGTTTGGATCATAAGAAACAAATAATTGATTGGTCTTCCTGTGGACTGCAGTGCGGTTTAAATAGAAGGATAGAGCACGTTTACAGTCCAAGGTATGTAAAGCTTGTTCTCCTTGGTGAGAATGAGGCCTTGGAAAGAAAGTGGGTAAAACTATAGATTGATTCAAGTGGAATTCCGTAACTACCTTGGGAAAGAATTTTGGATGTGTACGGAGAACCACCCTATCATTTAAGAATTTTGTGTAGGGTGGGTATGTTACTAGTGCTTGTAATTCACTAACCTTTCAAGCTGATGTAATGGCTATGAGGAAGATAGTCTTCCATGTGAGAAATTTTGGGTCACAGGAGTCTATGGGTTCGAAATGAGAACACATGAGTCTTGTTAAAACCAGATTCAGGTCCCATTCTGTGACTGGTGGCCGAATTGGTGATTTAAGGTGAGTTAATCCCCTCATAAACCTACTTACTAGAGGTTGAATGGAGATTGGTGCATCTCTAACCCTGTCATGGTAAGCTGAGATTGCACTGAGATGTACTCTTACTGATGAAGTCTGGAGGCCAGAGTTTGAAAGATGATATAAATGGTCTAGTAGAGAAATTGTGGGGCAGGAGAAAGGGTCAATGTTCTTTTTCGTGCACCACAAAGTAAATCTTTCTTGTGGAAGGTTTACGTGAAGCTATAAGTACTTGGGATATATTGGCTGAAAGATTAAGTGGTTGTAATATCAAGCTTTCAACATCCATGCTGTCAGAGATAGGGACTGAAGGTTGGGATGGCGCAACTGACCCTGATCCTGAGTTATGAGAGTGGGAGCTACTCCCAGGTGAATTGGATCCCTGATCGAGAGGTCTAGAAGTGTGGGAAACCATACTTGTCGAGGCCAATATGGGGCTATGAGTATCATGGACCCTTTGTCCTGTTGTAGCTTCACTAGAGTTTTGGTTATGAGCGGTATCGGAGGATACGCGTATAGTAGGCCTGAGTTCCAAGGGCGAGCAAAGGCGTCCTTGGCTGGCTGGTTTTTCTGTTTGTGTAGAGAACAGAAGTTGTCCACTTTGTGATTTAGATGTGACGCAAAGAGGTCTATGGTTGGTTGACCCCAGTTTTGAGATATCCTGGTCGCTACTGAGGGATCCAGTGACCATTCGTGTGGTTGGAACTGACGACCGAGTCGATCCGCCACTACATTGTGAATGCCTGCTAGATAAGTGGCCCGGAGAAGTATTGAGTGGTTTAGGGCCCAGGCCCAAATCTGTGCAGCTTCTTGACAAAGGAGATACGAGCCCGTACATCCCTGCTTGTTGATGTACCACATGGCTACTGTGTTGTCTGTTTGGATGAGAACAGTCTTGTGTGAAAGGCAGTCCTTGAACGCATGCAGTGCATAACGTATAGCTCGAAGCTCCAGGAAATTGATTTGGAAAGTTGCTTTGAGTTTTGTCCAAGTTCCCTGGGTTTGGAGATTGTCTATGTGAGCTCCCCAACCCAAGGTGGATGCATCTATAGTTAACGTTATCTGTGGGACTGGTTGCTGGAAGGGTAGGCCCTTGCGCAAATTGTCCTTGTTTACCCACCAAAGTAGAGAGGAACGTAGTTGGTGGGTTACTTGAATTGGAGAATGCAATGGTTGAATGGCTTGGATCCATTGAGATTTTAAAGTCCATTGAGTTACCCTCATGGCTAGTTTTGCCATAGGAGTGACATGAACTGTGGAGGCCATGTGGCCTAGTAAGGTTAGAAACTGATGATCTGTTGCTTGCGTCTTTGAGTGAATCGAGTTTACTAGCAAGGACATTGTTTCTGCTTGATCCTTGGGTAGAAAGGCCTTTGCAAGTACGGTGAGACGGTGTGATATGGGACTTTTGATAATTGATGAGAAATCCCATGGAGTGAAGTATGGCAATTGTCTGGTTGAGAGAAGTTATTGCTCCTTGTTGAGATTGACTCCTGATGAGCCAGTCATCTAGGTATGGGAAGACATGAACACCTTGCTTGTGCAAGTGTGCTGCTATTACTGCCAGACATTTTGTGAATACTCTGGGAGCAGAGGCGAGTCCGAATGGCAGTACTCTGTATTGGAAATGTTGATGACCCACCATGAAGCGCAGGTACTTGCGGTGAGGAGGGAATATTGGAATGTGAGTATAAGTGTCTTGAAGATCCAGAGAACAAAGCCAGTCTCCTTCTTGAAGAAGTGGGAGCATGGTGCCTAGAGAAACCATCCTGAACTTCTCTTTCTTTAGAAATTTGTTGAGATTTCTGAGGTCGAGGATGGGACGTAGGCCTCCTGTTTTCTTTGGAATGAGGAAGTAACGGGAATAAAATCCTCTGCCCTGCTGAGTCCGAGGTACTATCTGGATTGCCTTGGCTCTCAGAAGGGTGGATAATTCTATCTTTAATTGATGTAGTTGAGATTTTTGCTGTGGGCAGAAAATCGGTGGGAAATCTGGTGGAATGGAGAGAAAATTTAGTTTGTAACCATGGGCGATTATAGAGAGTACCCATTGGTCTGTTGTTATTGTTTGCCAGTGTGTGTAAAAGTGTGATACTCTTCCTCCCACTGGCAGATGTATTTGAGGATTTAAAATTATGGCTTGTTCTCTGGTCTGACTCTCAAAATACCGCTGCTGGACCTGACTGAGGTGGAGGTTGCGTGCGAGGAGGTCTAGGTTGTCTTGATTGGGAGCGTTGTTGTTGAGGCCTAGTAGATCTGCCCCTGGATGTTTGTGAGTAGTATCTACGTGGCCTGTAGTAAGAACGCTTTGGTTCCCTGCGGGGTAAGCGTCGTTGTGATTGTGTTGAAGTATCCTGAGGCATTTGGGATAGCTGACGTAATGTTTCAGTGTGGTCCTTTAGCTGATGAACTGCTTCTTGGACTTTATCACCGAATAAATTGTCTCCCAAACATGGTGGATCCACAAGTTTTTCCTGGACCTCAGGCCTGAGATCCGAGGCCTTAAGCCATGCATACCTACGAGCAGTAATTCCAGCTGCTGCAGTCCTGGAGGCAGTGTCAAAGCTATCATAAGCTGCTCTGACTTCATGCTTTCCTGCTTCTAGGCCTTTGTTCACTATGGCCTGTGCTGGTTCTTGAAACTGTGCAGGTAAAGAATTTATGAATTGTTCCATCTGCTTCCATAAATCTCTCTGATACTGTGTCATATATAACTGGTATGCAGAGATTCTGGAATTTAGGATTGCTGCCTGATACACCTTTTTTCCCAATGAATCAAGGAAGCGGTGATCCTTACCTGGAGGAGTTGAGGAGTGAGGACGGACACATCTTGAATTTTTCTGGGCAGATTCAACTACCACTGAATTATGTGGTAGTTGTGCTTTTTGAAAACCAGGTGCCGTCTGTACCAGATAAGTGGAATCCACTCATTTGTTTACTGCTGGAACTGTAGAAGGGTGCTCCCAGATCCGGTGTTGCAGATCTAAGAGCACTTCATGAACTGGAATAGCTAAAACCTGTTTGGGTGGATCTACAAATTGTAAGACTTCTAGAGTATGTTGTCTAGTGACTTGTTCTGTTGACAGTTTAAAAGGTATGGTATTTGCCATGTCTTGAATAAAACTGGAGAACGATAGGTCTTCTGGTGGGGACTTTTTTCTGGGTTCTGGTGGAGAAGGTTCCGACAAAGTCCTCAGAAGATGTATTTGTCTCGTGGCTAACCCAAGAATCATCATCATCATCCCTATAGGGTGGTTTTGTGATGGACTTGGTTGGTAGATGTAATCCTGATGGACCTGGTAATGGGTCATTGATGGGATGTAATGGAAGTGTTTGTTTTTCTGGTTGCTTCAGTAAAGTGTCGATGACATCTTGATACCGTTGCAGTAGACGCTGGAAGAAAGCTAGATCTTGAATTTCTGGCTCTTCTTGTGGTGGTTGTGTTGATGGAATAGCCGCTGGAATCGATGTCGACGTCGAAGGCTGTCGTCTCGGTGTTAAAACTGACGTCGGCGGAGTTATCGGTATCGACGTCGAAGAGGTCGATGGCAGGTGTGCATATATTGATGTCGATGCCGTTATTAAACTGGGCGTCGACATCGAGTCACCCTTAGTCCTCGGTGTGAGTGTCGACACCGGTATCGGTGGTCCCACCGGCATCGGCAAAGTTGCCGGCATCGATGCAGGGAGCATCGGCATCGACGAGCACGTCAGAATCAATTGTTTCTCCATGAAAGCCTTCGATACCGCTTGTCTGATGATATCAGACAATTCCGGCATTACAACTGATGGTACCAGAGCAGTTGTAAGCGGTGGCAGAGGTTGAGGTATAGGATCCGATGCAGAGCCCTGCAAAGGATCAGGAACCGGAGATGGAGGATGAGGCCCAGGCGCCGATGTTTCCTCAGTCCGTGGCCACTTTGCCATCGAGGGTTCCTGGGAAGCAGTTTCGGGCATCGATGGTCGTCGATGTTTGTGTTTTAACTTTTGAGGGTTGATGGATTTCGTTGATGACGATGACGGCGATGAAGGATCCCCCGACGGTTCCGGGTGAGGTTTTTTAATTAACAAGCGCTTAGTCGTTCCAGCCGGAGACGACTTCGATGACGCCGAAGGAGATGGGAGAAGTTGAAGTTGGAAAAGATGCTCCATTTTTTCTAGCCAAGTTTTGCCACTTTTCGGAGTCATCTCGGTGCATTGTGGGCAGTTATTTACCTCATGTTTTTCCCCGAGGCATAAGACACATTCGGTGTGCGGGTCGGTAATCGACATTTTTCGCGCGCATACAGGACATTTTTTAAAACCATATTTCTAGTCGACGGCCGTCGAAAAGAAACGGGAATTCGCGAGAAAAGTTTTTTTCTTCAAATGAAGAAAATGAGAGAGAGAGGTACTCACCGGCCGGTGAAAAAAGTACTTCGAGAGACTTGTGAGAGAGAATATCAAGTAAACTTTGACTTTGCAGTCAAAAATTGTGTTGAGAGAATCTCAACGGCTCCTATCCCGCGATGCCTACAGCAGCGCGGAAAGACGAAGACTGTGGCAGAGAATATCATGGCATGCTGGGCATGCTCAGTGGCAACACAGTGCCAGTCAAAAGTTTCTAGAAACTCTGACAGAAAACTTTCCCGCCTAGGGCTCCGTTGCTGACGTCACCCATATGTGAGGACTAGCATCCTGCTTGTCCTGGGATAAAGACCTATTGCTATACTCTTAACCATCCCATATGGAATTTCTATTTATGAGTACTCCACACAGCAGTTTGTTTCCTGCAGGATTTTCATCATGCTTAAATCTATACCATCTTTTACATATAGTGCCACCCCTCCATTAATGCTGCAAAAACATATAACTGCACAACATGGGCCGGATTTTAAGATGCCCGATTTTATAACAGGTGCACGCAGCCGCGCACGCATGTTATAAAATCCGGGACCGGCATGCGCAAGGGGGTGCACACTAGTGCACCTTGTGCGCGCCGAGCCCTAGGGGAGCCCCGATGGCTTTCCTTGTTCCCTCCGAGGCCGCTCCGAAATTGGAGCGGCCTCGGAGAGAACTTTCCTTCAGCCTCCCCACCTTCCCCTATCTAACCCGACCCCCAGCCCTACCTAAATCCCCCTCTACCTTTATTTTGTAAGTTACACTGCCTCTGCCAGCTGCCGGCGTGCGATCCCCCGGCACAGCAGCAAATGGCCGCTGTGCCGGAGGCCTCGGTCCCGCCCCACCCCCGGACCGGCGCCCCCGCCCGTCCATTCAAAAAAGCCCCGGGACATACACGCATACCGGGGCTTTATGTGTGCCGCCGGGCCTTTTGAAAATAGGCCCGGTGTGCGTAGGTGTTTGAAAATCTGCCCCCATATGTGTAAATATATTAGAAACAAAGTTTAATATTTAAGTAATTCAAATGTTTCAGAAATCATGTCACAGTGTCTGATGCATGATTTATAATAATCTATATAAATAAAAATGTTAAATAGTTTGGACAAAATCGCTAATCTCAGAAACCACTGAACAGATTGCTTTCAAATTTGGACACAACCTTCATTTCGCAAACAGGAAGGTTCTTCTGTACTTACATTACAGATATGTCACACCTGTGACAGGTAAAATAGGTTTAAAAATTTTTTCGAGAAAACAGCGACATCTGCTGGACGTAAGCGCCATCTGTTACACCTTACACTAACACACGCTACACTAATCATTTCGCCAGTCCAGGTCCACGTTTCACTTCCATTTTAACACCTTCGCGCACTTTTTTCACCGGAAGATAACTATTTCCTTTACACATAAAATACACCCATCACCCTCCTCACACCCCCACACACATGCCAAATTGATTTACTTCCCACAGCTTCCCAACACACACAAAACCACCCTCCTCACACCCCCACACACATGCCAAATTTATTTACTTCCCAGGCCCTCACAACACACATAAAACCTGACAGAAGTCCAGGAGGCTCCAGCGGGGGGCCAGGACCGGTCCGGGACACATCTCCTGCACTACGGCCATCGGCTGCCAGCAATCAACATGGCGCTGACGGCCCTTTCCCTTACTATGCCACTCGGGGACACCAATGGCGGCAGTAGCCTATGTGACATATTAAGGGTGAGGGCCCCTCGGCGCCATTTTCAGGACTGGCAGCCGGCGGACCTTTGCCCTTACTATGTCAGAGGACCTACCGCTGCCATTGCTCCACCCCACTGACATAGTAAGGGCAAAGGGCCGTCGGAACCCGTTTCAGTGCTCGCAGCCGACGGACCAACTCCAATACTTCGCTCCCGGACCGCTCCTGAATGCCCGCTCCACCGACTGACATTTTTATCAGGTCTCGGGGGGTCTGGAGGGTGGTAATGAATTTATTGCGAACATCTTGGGGAGGGGTCACGAGGAGGGGACAGGTTTCATTCATTCAGCAACTCTGGGGGGGGGGCGGGGGGGGCTACTGTTTTTCGCAGGGCTGGGGGGGGGGCAGGAGAGTGTGGGGTGGTTAGTTTAAGAGAACTTTTCTCATAGGGTTGTTTCTTGGGGAAGGGAGAGGTTCACACACAAATACATACATTAAACTTGCACGATCTCAGGAACGCACCAAAATAGCCCTCCCCAGACCACAAAACAAATTTGGAAGTGCAAATTTGGTTAGACACTCCCCTATTTGGCTACATAACGCGCACAGACGCCCAGGGACAGACCACATGTAGCACCAACAATTTTAAGTTCCCAGGTCTTGAGAGGGGGCAGGAGGGTGGGGGGTTATTATTTGATTTAAAGGGTTGGGATTGGGGGTTTTTTTTTTGGGGGGTGGGGGGGTTCCCACAGAAATAGAAAGACAAAGGTTTTCTGATCTGAAGGGTAGGCAGTAGGCGGGGGGAGGTGACAGTGAGGGGAGGGAGAATGAGGGGGGAGGTGAGTGTCAGGGGAGGGAGAATGAGAGGAGGTGAGTGTGAATGTGAGGGGAGAGAGTTGGAGTGGGGACAGGGGAGAGAAGGGGGGGTGAGTGACCAAGGGGGAGGAGGATGAGTGACTGAGGTAAATGAGCAAGGGGAAGGGGGAGGGAGGGTAAAGAACCTGACTCTGCCACTGCAACGCGTGGCCGGGTACCGCTAGTTATCTATAATTTTTGGAGATAGATTGCAAACGAAAACAACCAAGAAATACATAAATTTATAAATTAAAAGAAATCCATACTGCATTGACTGAAATAGCTAGCTGGCTTGAACTTGGATTTTCCCTTTACTACTCAACATCCAAAAAGTTTTCACTAGCAGTGACACAAACTCACTCCATTGCTAGACACATTGTGAAGTAGCATAAAACCTTACAAAAAAGATATGCATAATGTAATATAATCGGAGCCAATGCAAGGATATTATGTGACCTAGGCTAACCTACCAGCCTTGCGCCCTGCCCTCCCCCCACCTGATCATACCCTTCCCACATACAGTTAAAAATTATGCATTTATAGTAACAGATTTTACATGAAAAAGAAGATTCAGAGTAATCTCCTGAGGTACAAATATCACTTACAACATGTATATTATATTTATATGCATTGTTGTGGTTCCAACCAGAAAACTCTGCAAAAAAGCAAAAAACCGGGAAGGCAATCACGGGAGGAAATCTAGGAAGGCATGGGTACAGCGGATTTTCTCCAGGATTCAATAACATCTTTATCCCCGGTATTTGAGAACACCACCAGGAAATCCCGCGATGTCGAGGGGAGGTCAGGGGGGGAGCTCTCCGGCGCGGGCTGATGATTTCATCATGCCTGGGAGCCTAGGAGAGGAAACAACAAACGAGACCGCATCGGCGTTAGATGCAGCCGGCGACTCCGGTGTGATTGCAGTGGGAGGAGAAAGATAGTTGGAGGCCGAATCAACTATGGGTAGAAGTAAAGAACTTTTACCCCCTAAGATAACTCCGATGGTGAGACCGACAATATTTTCTCTTGAAGACATTTGGGAAACTCTAGTTTTGCTTAATGAAAATATTTCCTTAGAACTAACTCCTTTGGTTGAAAAAGTAGCTGAAAATGAGATAAATATAAAGAGAATACAAGAGGAAAATGTAAACAAAGATCATGTAATACAAGCAATACAAAGGACTGTTGGGAATATGAATGATCAATACCTATCTGTAATTTAAAGAAAATCAATTCTTGGGAAGAAAGTTGGAGAACTTGATGTTACCAAGGTAGAGAGTCCATCAAGCTAGGTTGAGAGAACATTGCACAAATCTCATCTTTGGTCCGAAGGTCATCAAATCTTCACAAGAGAGCACTGTTCTATTCCTATGTTTCACTTTGAATGTCAAAGTGGCCCCTAACCCCTACTATAATACCTAAACCTCAACTCAAGTTACTAGGTGGGCTTCCCATAGACATATAACTACCTATCTAGTGTGAGGGCATTATGGCTAGTGTCTCTCTCTCTCTCTCTCTCTCAGTGGCCCTGATAGCTAGGCTGGCTCTCCAGGACCTTAAACCTACTAAACATGGTCCCCCCAGTGGTTGTATGTAGGAAATACAACAATTCTGGCACTTATCACAAAGTGTGAAAAAGTTATCGCAATTTGCACTAAGATAGCGCTTCGCATAGGTATTAGCGCAAATTGTGATAAACTGCCTATTACCATAAAACATGCCCCTTTTCCTATCGCATGCGATATTTAGTGCATTTTGATAAATCCAGACTTATGTTTGTACCTGAGGCAATGGAGGGTAAAGTGACTTGCCCAAGGTCACAAGGAGCGACAGTGGGACTCGAACGTTGGTGTCCTGGTTTATAGTCCACTGCTCTAACCACTAGGCTACTCCTCCACTCCAGCACAAGGGGGAATGTTACCCCACAATCCCCCAATCAACTGAAGCAAATCCTGGGTGGCACATCACATACTCGCACCTATGCCAGCTCCTTAGCTTGTCGCAGGTCACATCCTCCCTCTGACTCTATCCTCTCCTCTGTTCTCACAGCCCATGTCCCCTTTATCAATCAGTCTCAACCCATCAGTTTCTCTCCTCCTCTCCTAGCCAGCATTCCTTCTTTCAGTTTATATATATATATATATATATATATATATATATATACACACACACACACACACATACATACACATCCTAATACATGTTCTCACCTTCACCAACACATGCTCACTCTGACACTCACTGACTCTTCCCCTCCCTTCCAGAAGCACAAGCAGCAGCACCCTCTTCCAGGGCTCCTCCTCTTTCTTCAGGTCACATGGGTGAGCGTTGTCCTGCTCCAGACCAATGTTGCTCTGTCTCCTGCTCCTCTGTTATTTGGTCGCATGGGCCAATGTTATGCTGCTCTGCTTCCTTGTCCTCTTGACCTGCAGGCTGATGCTACTCTGCCTCTTTCTCCTTCTGGCTGCATGACCAAAGCTGCAGCCTGCTCCAGCCCATTTCTGCTCCTTTCTGCCTGCACGGGTGCGAAGGAGATGTCATCAGAGTGACGCCCTCAAAACTGTGATGTTCTAGACAATCGCCTGGTCCACCTAATGCTTCCATTGGCCCATTATCTAATCTGGTATTTATATAACGCCTTTCTAGTCCATTAAAGGACAAAACAATGTAGTTTACATCAATACACATTTAAAAAAAAAAATATTGCATAATAAAAAAACCCAGATATTAATATAACTAGCTGAAAGTTGTTGAAATTCATCGGACGTCCCAATTCACTGTCCTCCTCTTCAATCCGAACCCACCCTCCTCAGCCTTATCCCACCCACCTCCTCAGCCTTATCCCAGCACTTCCTTCCCTTCTCCTTAGCTCATCCCCAGCCCACCTTGACACTTCTCCAAGCCCAGTCCATCACTTCCTTCCCACATCACTGGCCCATACCCAGCACACTCTGATTCCCCCTCCCCAGTCCCACCTTAGCAATCCTTTCACCCATTCTCCTTTCACCAGACTATCCCCAGCAAATTGTGACCCCCTCTTCCCAGGTTGATGCCAGCACACTGACCCCACCTCACTGGACTAATCGCAGCCTTCCCGTCAACCTTCAGCAGCCCATCCCCATCCCCAGCACAGAGACCCCTATTCCTTTAACCTGACTTGAACACACTGAGTCATTCCCCTTTTGCCTAACCCCAGTATACTGTCTCCCCCTTCCCAGCTTGACCCCAGCACACTCTGAACCCCCTCACCAACCTGAACCCAGCACTCTCTGCCCTCTCCCCAGACTGACCCCAGCACACTCTGACCCTTTTTCCATTAGCTAGCCAAAATAAAAAGATTTAAAAACCCCCCAAAAATTCTGAAAACCAAAAAGAAAGCATCCTCTCCTCCCCCCGCCAAACCTATTTAATCAAAGGACACTCCCCCTCAGCTCATATCCCTTTGTGGCTCCACAGCGATTCCCAATCACTACTGCCCCACTGCTCCATTGTTCCCTAATGACTGTCGGTCAACCCGAGGCCGATGACATTCTGTTGACCGGCAGCCATTATGCAATAACAGAGCAGCAAGGCAAGAGAAACTGTCCCCAGAAAACCCAAACCCACAAAGAGATAAGGGGTTTTGTTTAAGCCGGGTTGATGAGGGGGAGGGTTCAGAATGAACGTTTGTTTAAAACTGGTTTGGTTGGGGAAGAGGCATCTGAATGAGAGCTCTGAACATTTTTTTAAACAAAAACCGGTGGTTAGTGGCTGCATATTCCAACCCACCCTAGCCTGTTAGGGTGTGCATGCGTGCTGGTGTGAACTTGCACACCCACCAACCACCCACTCCACTCTGTCACACACACTCCAGCCAAGCCAAACCTATTGGGGGGTAGTAGCATGTATGTACATGTGCACCCCACTCCCCAGCAAGGAATAGACAACATCCAGCCAACTGAGCTCAAACGATTTATATATCTAGATCCCTGGAACATCAGCAAGGTTTCAACTCCACTATCACTGGGGATCCACTGCCATTCATACAATCTAAAACCATCCCATCAAATCATCACACATGAAATCCAACAACTAGGCCTCTAACTCTACAATTCAGCATCAGCCTTGTCTATGTGATACTTTCCCATCCAAAACAATCCCAACTATAAAGCAAACCTGCCATACCAAAACTACCTCACAGAACTCAAACAGCAACAATTCCATATGAAAAGGCAACACTGCAAATATTCCACTGGGCTCTAGAACACCAGTACAATTTGAAAATTGTTCCAAAGGACTGGAGACTAGCACAAGTGGTTCCTCTTCACAAAAGTGGAAGTAAGAAGACTGGGTGGTCTAACCTCAGTGATGAGTAAGTTAATGGAATCGCTGCTAAAATAAAGGGTGGTGCAGTTTCTAAAATCCAATGGGCTACAGGATCTAAGGCAGCATGATTTTACCAAAGGTAGATCTTGTAAAATGAATCTAATCAATTTCTTTGACTGGGTGACCAAAGTGTTATATTAGAGGAGAATTCCAGTTGTAGTATACTTGGTTTTCAGCAAGGCCTTTGGCACAGTTCTTTATAGGTGACTTATAAACCCAGTGCCCCAGGTATGGGCCCTAAAGCAACTGACTAGGTTAGAACTGATTGAGTGGAGGTGATAAAAGTATAGTAGTAAACAGGGTTCCCTCTGATAAAAGTGCAGTTAATAGTGGTGCGCTGCAGAAATCGGTCTTTGGTCTGGTTCTCTTCAACATTCTCAGAAGAGATATTGTGGCAGGGCTATCAGGAAAGGTTTGCCTTTTGTTGATGATAAAATCTGCAACAAATCTTCACCTTGGAAGTTGTGGAAGACATGAGGAGAGATCTAGCAAAGCTTGAGAAATGGTCTAGAGTCTAACAGCTAAGATTTAATGCTCAAAAAATGCGGGATAATGCATTTGAGTTGCAAAAACCTAACAAGTAAATTTTTAAAACCCAGCATGTGGAAATCCCGGGAGATACATGCGTGGCCGGACCGAGCACATTTTCAAAATGGCCTGGCCAGGCGCATATCTCCCAATACACGTGGAAGAGGCAGGGTTTTGAAAAGGGGCAAGTGGGGGTCGGCTGGGAAAGCACCATTAGGCGCTGTCCCAGTGAAGCATGTGCTGGCACATGAAACTTACTTCATCTCTTAAGATGAAGTAAGTTCTAAAACAAAATTTTTTTTTTTTTAATTTGTAATTTTATTAGATTTTAACAAAGAAAAACATTACAGCCCTTGAAAATCATAACATAAGATGTGCTATTCTGCAATGTCATACGCAACTTCCTCCCTCCCCTATAACAGAGTTCTGCTGTACATAACAAAAAACACAGGTCAAAATCAATATCATGAGATGTGCACATCATACATAGGGGTAGATTTTAAAAATTTACGCGCGCGCATGTACTTTTGTTCGTACACCAGGCGCAAACAAAAGTATGCTGGATTTTATAAGATACGTGCGTAGCTGCGCGTATCTTATAAAATCCGGGGTCGGCGCGCGCAAGGGGGTACACATTTGTGCAACCTGCGCGCGCCAAGCCCGACACACGCTGCCTGTTCCCTCCTCCTCCCTTCACCTTCCCCTCCCTTCCCCTACCTAACCCACCCCCCCGGCCCTATCTAAACCCCCCCTACCTTTGTTGGCAGATTTACGCCTGCCGAAAGCAGGTGTAAATCTGCGCGTGCCAGCGAGCTGCTGGCGCGCCATCACCCGACCCGGGGACTGGTCCGGAGGCCTCGACCACACCTCCGGGCCGGCGCCACACCCCCGGTCCTGCCCCGAACTGCCCCTGACCCCGGACACGCTCCCCACCCCTTTTACGAAGCCCCAGGACTTACGCGCATCCTGGGGCTGTGCGCGCGCCGGCAGCCTATGCAAAATAGGCGCGCGAGTGCCCTGCGCGCGTAAATCCGGACGGATTTACGCGTGCAGGGCTTTTAAAATCCGGCCCATAGTGTATGATACCAAAAAAAACTCGTCCGATAAATCTCTCCAGAATGCAAAGTCCTCTATAAACTTGTATCTCTAAGGATACTAAACGTCAACTACCAAAACATATTAATGCTGCAGGTTACAGACTTGAGATATAGGCCGAATATGGTTGCCAGATTTTCTGCTGTGAGGGATGCGAGATGGTAATAAGAATGTAGTTTTGTAATAGCCTCTTGAGAGTGGGGCAGGTTACTCGATTTCCATTTAAAAGCCTGCAAGCTATGGGCAGCTATAAACAAGTGAATGCTAAGTTTCTTATGCCCAGTGGCCATAGACTCAGGGAAAACATGCAGTACAGCCATTGCTGCAGAAGGGGCAAGAGGGACCCCCAATACACCACTGAGCCAGTCAAAATTTTCCTTTCAGAAAGATGCAAGTTTAGGGCAGTGCCACCAGATATGCATATAAGAGTCACTAGCCCCACACTCACGCCAGCAAGAGTCAGAAATGTGAGAATAAATTCTGTTGAGTTTTACTTGGGTAAGGTGCCACCTAAAAATCATTTTGTAGCAATTCTCTTGCAGTCTAGCAGAAATGGAGCACTGCCTGGCTAATGAAATTATTTCCCCCCATTCTTTCATGCTCAGTTGAGTGCCTAGGTCAGTGTCCCATTGGAGCCTATGTTTGTGCGGTGATGGGGTAATCAGCATAAGTAGCTGGTATAGTTTTGAAATTGTCCCCTTTAGTGCATCACTGTGAAGGAGATAAGATTCCAGCATCGTCCTGCCCGGTCTTAGAGAGTTGGAATGTTGAATGCATCGTATAAAATGAGAGGCTTGCTCATATACCAAAAAATCTCGGGAGTCTAGATGATGTAAATCAAACAATTGGTCACGAGATAAGAGTAGGCCCTGATGAAGTAAACTGCCCACTGTGGTGATGCCCTTTTCCCTCCAGATTTGCATACATTTCGTTTGAAATCCAGTAGGTAAGTGTACATTGTTGAATAGAGAGGATTGATAAAAATAATTATAGAGTCCGACCAATGTCCATTTATTACGTGCCCAGATATGTAAGGTAATACCTAAGGACCAAGGAATATTCTTAGGCGGTCGCCAGGTGTTACACGGTTGCCATAATAGAGCAGTTAATTCCATGGGACCCACTATTGTTTGCTCAATATGTACCCATTGTTTAGGGGCTACCCGACGATGAAAATCTAAGATGGCTCTCAATTGAGATGCACAATAATACCATGATAAATTTGGTACCGCCATCCCGCCCATAATTTTCGGTTGGAATAGCAAGGCTCTGGCCACTCTTGGAGGCCGTCTCCTCCAAATAAAGTCAAAGACCTTTTTCTGCCAACTACGTAGTATGTGTGAAGGTATATACACTGGCAAGGAAGAAAATAAGTACAGAAATTTTGGTAGTACTGTCATTTTTACTATAGCAATCCTTCCCATCCAAGAGAATGCATTCTTGTTCCATCTACTAAGATCAATAGTCAATTTATGAACCAACGGCATGGTTAAAAGGGGAGGTGAAAGAAGCTATTTTAGCCAAAAGATCTTCATTCAAAAATTGGAAAAAGGATCCAACAGAAGAAAATAGGATGAAGCATAAACATTGGCAAGTTAAATGTAAGACATTGATAAGACAGGCTAAGAGAGAATTTGAAAAGAAGTTGGCTGTAGAGGCAAAAACTCACAGTAAAAACTTTTTTAAATATATCCGAAGCAGAAAGCCTGTGAGGGAGTCAGTTGGACCGTTAGATGATCGAGGGGTTAAAGGGGCACTTAGAGAAGATAAGGCCATCGCGGAAAGATTAAATGATTTCTTTGCTTCGGTGTTTACTGAAGAGGATGTTGGGGATGTACCCGTAATGGAGAAGGTTTTCATGGGTAATGATTCAGATGGACTGAATCAAATCACGGTGAATCTAGATGATGTGGTAGGCCTGATTGACAAACTGAAGAGTAGTAAATCACCTGGACCGGATGGTATACACCCCAGAGTTCTGAAGGAACTAAAAAATGAAATTTCAGACCTATTAGTAAAAATTTGTAACTTATCATTAAAATCATCCATTGTACCTGAAGACTGGAGGATAGCAAATGTAACCCCAACATTTAAAAAGGGCTCCAGGGGCGATCCGGGAAACTACAGACCGGTTAGCCTGACTTCAGTGCCAGGAAAAATAGTGGAAAGTGTTCTAAACATCAAAATCACAGAACATATAGAAAGACATGGTTTAATGGAACAAAGTCAGCATGGCTTTACCCAGGGCAAGTCTTGCCTCACAAATCTGCTTCACTTTTTTGAAGGAGTTAATAAACATGTGGATAAAGGTGAACCGGTAGATATAGTATACTTGGATTTTCAGAAGGCGTTTGACAAAGTTCCTCATGAGAGGCTTCTAGGAAAAGTAAAAAGTCATGGGATAGGTGGCGATGTCCTTTCATGGATTGCAAACTGGCTAAAAGACAGGAAACAGAGAGTAGGATTAAATGGGCAATTTTCTCAGTGGAAGGGAATGGACAGTGGAGTGCCTCAGGGATCTGTATTGGGACCCTTACTGTTCAATATATTTATAAATGATCTGGAAAGAAATATGACGAGTGAGATAATCAAATTTGCAGATGACACAAAATTGTTCAGAGTAGTTAAATCACAAGCAGATTGTGATAAATTGCAGGAAGACCTTGTGAGACTGGAAAATTGGGCATCCAAATGGCAGCTAAATTTAATGTGGATAAGTGCAAGGTGATGCATATAGGGAAAAATAACCCATGCTATAATTACACAATGTTGGGTTCCATATTAGGTGCTACAACCCAAGAAAGAGATCTAGGTGTCATAGTGGATAATACATTGAAATCGTCGGTGGAGTGTGCTGCGGCAGTCAAAAAAGCAAACAGAATGTTGGGAATTATTAGAAAAGGAATGATGAATAAAACGGAAAATGTCATAATGCCTCTTTATCGCTCCACGGTGAGACCGCACCTTGAATACTGTGTACAATTCTGGTCGCCGCATCTCAAAAAAGATATAATTGCGATGGAGAAGGTACAGAGAAGGGCTACCAAAATGATAAGGGGAATGGAACAACTCCCCTATGAGGAAAGACTAAAGAGGTTAGGACTTTTCAGCTTGGAGAAGAGACGACTGAGGGGGGATATGATAGAGGTGTTTAAAATCATGAGAGGTCTAGAAAGGGTAGATGTGAATCGGTTATTTACTCTTTCGGATAGTAGAAAGACTAGGGGGCACTCCATGAAGTTAGCATGGGGCACATTTAAAACTAATCGGAGAAAGTTCTTTTTTACTCAACGCACAATTAAACTCTGGAATTTGTTGCCAGAGAATGTGGTTCGTGCAGTTAGTATAGCTGTGTTTAAAAAAGGATTGGATAAGTTCTTGGAGGAGAAGTCCATTACCTGCTATTAAGTTCACTTCGAGAATAGCCACTGCCATTAGCAATGGTTACATGGAATAGACTTAGTTTTGGGTACTTGCCAGGTTCTTATGGCCTGGATTGGCCACTGTTGGAAACAGGATGCTGGGCTTGATGGACCCTTGGTCTGACCCAGTATGGCATTTTCTTATGTTCTTATGTTCTTAATTAAGGGAGAACAGATCAGATAGGTTGGCGGATAGGAGAATCCCCAGATATTTGATATGTCTTTTGGCCCATCTAAACGGAAACTTCCGCTCTATAGTCATCCTCTCCAGAGGTGTGAGATTAATATTAAGAAGTTCAGATTTTTCTAAATTAACCCATAGGCTCGCAACTTCTGAACCCGTCAAATCCTCTCATCACACCCTGCAGAGATGAACTGGATCAGTTAAAATCATGAGAACGTCGTCCGCAAATAAGGAGAGCTTGTATTGCGTATTCCCAAATGGGATGCCCTTGATATCTATCGTATTTCGAATTCTAGTCGAGAGGGGCTCCAGGTAAAGGGCAAAAAGAAGTGGGGACAGGGGGTATCCCTGTCCAGTCCCTCTTCCTATATCAAGGGTTTGCCCATATCCATTGTTGACTTTTACTCTGGCTTGGGGGTGGTCGTACAGTTTTTGTATCCATTTGAGAAACAAAGGCCCAAAGTTCAATTTTTGCAAGGTAAGGAATAAAAAAGGCCAGTGGACCAGATCAAACACCTTCTCACCGTCGATGGATAGTAACACTGCTGGCTTCCCCCTTTGCTGTACCCACCACATTAAGTCAATTACTTTCCTGATATTATCAGCAGCCATGCTTTGTGGTACAAATCCGACCTGGTCGGTGTGCACTAGCATTGGCAAGACTTTGTTAAGCCTGAGAGCCAGAATCCGTGCTAGTATCTTAAGGTCAACATTTATGAGTGAAATCGGCCTGTAGGAGCTACACTGAGTGGGATCCCTTCCCGGCTTGGTGAATACAGTAATGCCAGCCACAGTCGCTTGCTGACCTATGGTCCCCTCCTCCCGTAGATTGTTAAAGTATTGAGTCATAGGTTCCGCTATAGTCTGCATACATTTCTTGTAGTATACCCCCGACAGGCCATCAAGGCCTGGGGATTTACCTGATTTAAGAGTCTTAATAACCGATTCTACCTCAGCTACTGTTATAGGTGCATCTAAACTCAATTGCTGTTCCTCACTGAGGGATGGGAGCGTAATTTCTTGCAAATAATCGTCTATTTGGGTGGATTGGATAGTATCCTCTGGGCTGTACAGCATTCTATAAAAACTGGAGCAGGCTGCTCTAATCCCAGAGGAGTCAGTTATTATTTTCCCTGTGGACTCCTTAATTTTAGATATGTTGTTTTGTGATATTTTAGCTTTTAATTGCCGTGCCAAGAGCTTTCCAGCCTTGTCGCCTCCCTCGTAATAGATTTGTTTGGAGACGTCCATTGCATGAAGTAGTTGTTTATTGTCGAGCTGACAGAGTTGGCACTCTGTCGAGCTGACAGAGTGCCAATAAGTTTTGATAAGAATTCTGTGATTGGGTGTGCATGTGAGCAGCGGTCAACTGGCGTATTTGATCCAAGAGGTCGTTTCTAACCTGCTGTCTCAGCCTTTTACACTCTGACGCTCTTGAGATAAATAGCCCTCGTACCACTGCCTTAGAGCAATCCCACCAAGTGCTAGGAGTGACTGAAGAGTTGGCATTGACAGAGAAATATTCTTGGAGCTGAGTGTTCAGGTCTGAAGTGAATTTGGTATCCGTTAACAGGGACTCATTCAATTTCCAGAAATGGATACCAACATCCCTATCCCCCAGGATGACATCTATACTTATAGGTGCGTGATCGGTCCATGTGATGGGCTCAATATCCATGTTTCACACTTGATTACAGAGTGATTTGTCAAGCAAAAAATAATCAATACGTGAGTAACTACCATGTGGGGAGGAATAGAATGTATAGGAGCGTGAATGTGGGTTGTGATTTCTCCACACATCCACTAATTGCCAGTCCTCGAGTAGCTCCTTCAGTTGAGCCCTGGGTGCATAGCTATGAGATGTCTGTTTGTTAGAATTGTCTAGCTCGCAGTTGGGAGTAAGATTGAAATCACCGCCAATAATGATAGAGCCTTCTGTATGAGACAAAAGGAGGTTACTTATTTTTGGATAAAGGCTCCCTGATCTGCATTGGGGGCATAAATGGAGAGCCAGTTCGGATTTTCAGCAATAAATATCTACCAGCAGGATCCTCTATATGAGAGAGAAGTTCAAAGACCAATTGTGCAGAAATTAAAATACCCGTACCAGTATATTTATGTAGGCATCCACTGGCAGCTGAGAAAACATGTGGGAATTCCTTACAGGCCATTAAATGGCAGTGTCTGCGTTTAAGATGGGTCTCCTGAATATATGCTATGTCTGCTTGGAGATGTAGCAGTTCCTTCTTGAGAAGAAAACGCTTCCTGTAAGTGTTAAGGCCCTTGACATTAATAGAAATTATCTTAACCATGAGAGAGAGTCTGCATATAGAGGATCTGTTGTAACCTTATTGACACCATTTGCACTGACACTAACACTGGACACACATCACCGGTATGCATAGAGCGAGTTGCGATGCATATACTATATAGAATCATAGCCTGCAATATATAATACAGTAGAAACTTCTGCTTTTTCCCAAACCCACCATCGAGGTGTTCGCTGAACCTCTGCGAACCACAGTTCGCAGTTTTGGGGGAACATGATGTGCAACGCTTAGACCCCTAAACTTCCAACCCCTTGTAACAAAGTGACAAAAAGAATATAAAGCATATCGCTGAGTACTTCTATACAGCCCTGAAAAAATTAAAGTTAGGCAAATTGTTCAAAACGTTCGAAAACAAAGGGAAAAACCTGAAGGCAAAGTAAGTGCCCTTGGCAGCAGTGAGAGTTCCAGATGCTGGCGATGAAGTGCCTCAACTTTGCTCAGCTTGCAGAGTGGCAGACTGGGAATGTTGCCTGCGCAATCTGCCGCGGCCCGGTCCAGGTCGGCGCCATCTTGGAGGAAGCGCTATCGCCGAGGCCTGCGGTGTTTTAGTTGGCACAGTGAAGGGAACATCAAGCCCGGCTTGCTTGAAGCAGTCGACTGCATCCGCCACCGATTTTATGCGGTAGGTGATCCCCTTTCGCTGAAAAAGAAGGGCAAACAGGAATGCCCACCGATAACGGATATCTTCGTTGCGGAGCACCGTGGTCAACGAGCTGGTACCGTTTTTGCAGAGTAGAGGGCGCCAGGTCATGATAAATAGAAATGTTGAGATTTTGCCATTTCCAGTTATTGTTAGCCCATGCTATCTTGATGATGAATTCTTTAATTTGAAAGTGATGAAACTTGGCAATGATGTCTCTGGGCAGGTTGTCCCTCCTCGGCCCTAAGGTCCAATGGGCTCGATCTAGATAGATCACTGGAGCACTGTCCTCTCATTCTGTAGGTGATCTGCCGATAGCTAATATTTGTGTGCAGAGAGCCTTTACTGTAGCCATGCAGTCCTGGAATTGCTCTGTTTCTGGGATCCCTCTTATGCGCAAGTTCACTTGGCGTGAGCGATTTTCCAGGTCCTCGACTTTTTCAGACAAAGTTTCTATTTCTGTGGTCATTAGGGAGTTCTGAGTTGCAAGGGACTGCACCACAGCCCCCTGGCTATCAGCGCGTACATCAAGATAGTCTACTCAGTGCCCCCATCGCTTCCAAATCCTCCTTCATAGCAGTCATAGAGGCCAGAAGTTCAGCTTTATGGGATTTTAAATCGGCCCGTAGTTCCATGAACTATGACCGAATTTCCGACTGGGTCAGGAAGTCTGGCTGGGGGGTAGATGCGATCAGCTCGAGGGCTGGCGCCATCTCTGCACTCATTTCCTCATTTTCGCCCGCGTGACCTGCAGGCTTCTCGGCCTGCGCATCGTCCTCGGTCGGCAATTCCCCTGCTATTTTGCTAAAGGAAAATTGCTTTAGGTCAGTATTCCGTTTTCGAGTCGTCATCTTGAAAGCGTCCCACACAGTTTACTAGGTGCCGGGCTATCTGCGGACTGCAACAGATCCTATAAATGCCGAAAAAGCGCCGGGGTTGGGAGGAGCAGTGGATCCAGGTGGCCATTTTGCTGCGCTGCTCAGTAGTACCCCCCAAAACAAAAAATATTTAATGAGCTAGGGTGGGTTTAGGGGTTGGGGAGGAGAGGGGAAAAGAGAGGAAGGATAGATAGGGGGTTAGGGAAGTTCTCTCCCAGTTTGCTCCTTTATTGGAGCGGACTGGGACGGAATTGGGCAAAGGCCTGATTGCTTCGCCGCGCATGTATTTCAAAATCCACCCCTCTGCGCGCACGAGTAGGCACCCGCTCGCACCGATAAAAAATTAGGTGCACATGAGCATCGGATTTTATAACATGTGTGCGGCGATGCGCACATGTTATAAAATCAGCGCGTCCATGTGCGGCTTTAAAAATTTACCCCTAAGGGAGCAGTAAAGTATAAGGGGTGAAGTTCTATGCACAAAACATGAGGGGATCTGGGGGTTATCATATCTGACAATCTTAAGGTGGTCAAATAAGAAGACAAGGTGACAGCAAAAGCAAGAATGCTTGGATGTACATGGAGGGAAATAGCAAGCAGGAAAATAGAGGTGATATTATCTCTGTATAAATCTCTGATGAGAATTAACCTGGAGTATTGTGTACAATTCTGGAAACACCTTCAATAGGATATAATCCGAATTGAGTCCATCCAGAGGCCAGCTACTTCAACGGTCAATGGTCTTTGTCATAAAGCATATGAGGACAGACTTAAACATGTATACCCTATATTAAAGGAAGAAAGAAAAAAATTAAAAACTTACCTAATAATTTTCTTTCTTTAATTTATGTTGCACCAGTTCAGAAAGTTTGGGTTTTGCTCTACTACTAGCTGATGGAAGCAGAATCCTTTTTCCTTTAAACTTCATCTTTATTGAGTCAGAGGAAAATACAACGGTGCTCGGCCACAACAGACAAATAAATAAAGATAACCATTAGAATAACATAACAGCCTCCATATAGAAGAGCTGCTGCGGGTAACCCAATGACTCACCAAATGTTTCAAATGAGACAGAAAAGTAAGGAAAAAAAGAAATAGGAAAGAAAATCCCCACACATCCACACTCACAACCATACACATACACACCACCACATCCATGACCCACAAAGAGACCAGAGGATACCAACCCTTTGCCACCCCAAGCAATAGGAAATAGGCAAGATAAGCCCACCAATGGTAGTCAACCAACAGCTTGGGAAAGTTTGCTCCCCTATGCACTGAGAGAACTGCAACAATGCAGGCTATGGCCCATGCAACTTATATAGCAAGAATGATCTTGTGCCAGAGCGCATAGTAACCCCTCCTAGCGGGAAAGGATCTCAACGAAGCAGCCTCCTTTTTTTTTTTTTTTTTATAACATTTCAAGTTGCGCGTGCTGCTGCATCAAATATTTCCACTGAGCAAACGACGGGGCTTCAGTGGAGAGCCACTGCCATGAGTTTCTTGGCACCGGAAGGCAAAACAGACCTATCTCCCCAAAGGCCAATTATACAGCTATCCCCGACCAAGAGACCTAATAGCCCACAACCCGCTCTAAGAAGGATAAGAAAATTATTCCTTACCTGCTAATTTTCGTTCCTGTAGTACCATGGATCAGTCCAGACGGTGGGTTATGTCCCCCGTCCAGCAGATGGAGTCAGAACAGAGCTCGAGGGCTCCGCCTCCTATACCAGCTCACCCTCTGCTGGAGCTCAGTATCGTGAATAACAAAGCCCAAAAGAGCAATAACAAAACAATTTGGATCAAAACCCTGACGAAAGTCAACATCAAGAACAATAAAACAGGCATGACCTAACAAAAAGAGGTCGCCAACGTCAACTTGTGAGGAGCTGTACAACTCTGATAGAGAACCAGAGAGAAGAAAGAAGAGACAGTAGATAACAATGAATCCGAGCAGGTCGCAAGATCCCAGCGTGGTGGGCGTCTGGACTGATCCATGGTACTACAGGAACGAAAATTAGCAGGTAAGGAATAATTTTCTTTTCCCTGTACGTACCAGGATCAGTCCAGACGGTGGGATGTACCAAAGCTTCCCTACTATGGGTGGGCCCCTGAGAGCCCTGCTCGTAGAACCTGATCGCCAAATTGCCCAGGAGCCGAGGGCGCCAGGTGTAGGCGATAATGCTTAGCGAAGGTATGCAGCGACTTCCACGTCGCCGCCCGACAAATTTCCTGTGGGGAGACGGCACGAGACTCCGCCCAAGACGCTGCGTGAGAGCGTGTAGAATGAGCTCGAACGCCCCTGGGCGGATCCCGACCGGCCCCGATATAAGACGACGAGATGGCATCCTTGATCCAGCGGGCGATGGTCGTCTTTGAAGCCGAGGAGCCCTTCTTAGGTCCCGACCAGAGCACAAACAAATGATCGGAAACCCGAAAGGCATTGGTAACCTCTAGGTAGTGGAGTAAGACTCGCTTGACGTCCAAGTGACGAAGAGACCTCGACTCCTCTGGAGAGAACGCCGGGAGTTCCACCGTCTGATTCACGTGAAACGAAGAGACCACCTTCGGGAGGAAGGAAGGTACTGTACGCAGTGAGATCCCCGCCTCCGAAATGCGAAGGTAGGGTTCCCTGCAGGAAAGAGCCTGCAGCTCCGAGATTCGACGGGCAGAGCATATTGCCATGAGAAAAACTGTCTTCATAGTAAGATCTTTAAGCGAAGACTCCTGTAGAGGTTCGAAAGGAGCGCCCGCTAGGGTACGGAGAACCAGGTTAAGACTCCACGACGGACAAGGGTCCCTGACCGGCGGCCATAGATGTTTGGCCCCCTTCAGGAATCGGGCGATATCCGCCTGGAGAGGCAGGGCGACCGGTGTCTGTACCAGAACATTCAGGGCCGCTACCTGCACACGTAGGGAATTGTATGCAAGACCCTTATCCAGCCCATCCTGCAAAAATTGAAGGATCAGAGGTACCGACGCCTCCGTGGGTCGGGCCCCATGATCGGTACACCAGGCCTCGAAGACCTTCCACACTCGCACATAAGCAACAGAGGTAGAAGGTTTGCGGGCCCGGAGCATCGTAGAGATTACCGCCTCCGGGTAGCCTCGTCGGCGGAGGCGGCGCCGTTCAAAAGCCAAGCCGCAAGACAAAAGAGTGCCGCCTGCTTGAAAAAATACCGGTCCCTGCTGCAGGAGCCGAGGAAGATGACTCAGGCGTAACGGTCCGTCCACTGCCATGTGAAGCAGGTCTGCAAACCAAGGATGACGCGGCCACTCCAGAGCTACCAGAATCACGGGACCACTGTGAGTTTCTATCCTGCGGAGTATCTTGCCCACTAAGGGCCAGGGAGGAAAAACATAGAACAGTTGATCTGCCGGCCACGGCAGCGCTAGAGCATCCACCACCTCCGCGCCGCGCTCCCTTCTGCGACTGAAGAAGCGAGGGGCCTTGGCGTTGAGGGCGGTCGCCATCAAGTCCAGTCGCGGCGTTCCCCAACGGCGAACCAGGAGCGTCATCGCCTCGTCGGAAAGGGACCATTCGCCGGGGTCCAACCGCTGACTCAGGTAATCCGCTTGCATGTTGTCCACGCCGGCGATGTGGGAGGCCGCGAGCCGAACCAGATGAAGTTCCGCCCAGTCCATCAGGAGCATGGTTTCGGCGGAGACCTGTTCGCTCCTCGTCCCGCCTTGACGATTGATGTACGCCACCGTGGTGGCGTTGTCCGAAAGAACCCGTACCTCTCGGTTCCGAATCAGGGGGAGGAAACGTCGAAGTGCGAGGCGTACTGCTCTGGTCTCCAGACGACTGATCGGCCACCTCGCCTCCTCCGGGGCCACGTCCCCTGTGTGGCGCTTCGTTCGCAGACCGCGCCCCACCCCACGAGGCTGGCGTCGGTGGTCACGATTACCCAAGAGGGAACGTCGAGGGAGACGCCTCGGGCCAGGTGAGCCGGGACCAGCCACCACTCCAGACTGTCTCGAGCTGACTGGGGGAGGGGTAGAACCACCTGATACTCCTGTGACACCGGTTTCCATCGCGATAGCAGGGACGCCTGCAGTGGACGTAGATGAGCAAACGCCCAGGGCACCATGTCAATGGTGGACGCCATCACTCCCAGAAGCTGTAGATAATTCCAAGCGGTGGGTTCCGACAAAGACGCGAACTGACGGACGTGCTCCCTCAAGGAGAGTGCCTTGTCAGCCCGCAGGAAGACCATGCCTTGCTGAGTGTCGAAGGTCGCCCCCAGAAAATCCAAGCGTTGGGATGGGACGAGGGAACTCTTGGGGAGATTCACAACCCAGCCCAGAGAGCGAAGCATCTCCAAGACTCTGGCCACCGAGGCCTGTCCATGCGAGAAGGACTTCGCCCGCATCAGCCAGTCGTCCAGGTAGGGGTGCACTAAGATCCCCTCCCGCCGGAGGGCCGCCGCCACCACCACCATGATCTTGGTGAAGGTCCGCGGAGCCGTTGCGAGCCCGAAGGGTAGGGCCTGAAACTGAAAGTGCTGACCGAGGATCTTGAAACGTAGGTAGCGTCTGTGGTCCGGACGTATCGGAATGTGCAGATACGCCTCCGTCAGATCCAGGGAAGCCAGAAACTCCCCCTGGTGTACCGCAGCAATCACTGAACGCAGCGTCTCCATGCGGAATCGGTTGACCCGCAGAGAGCGGTTCACTTCCTTCAGATCCAGTATGGGCCGGAACGAGCCGTCCTTTTTGGGAACCACGTAGTAGATGGAATAATGGCCCGAGCCCACCTTGGCGAAAGGAACGGGAATGATAGCCTCTATGGCTTGCAGACGGTCTAGTGTCTGTTGAACCGCCATCCGTTTGAGGTCGGAGCCGCACGGACAGAAGAGGAAGACGGACAAATTCCAAGGAGTAACCGTATTGGATGGTATCCAGGACCCACTGATCTGAAGTAATCTTCACCCACTCCTCGACGAAATCTGTGAGTCGGCCCCCGATGGGCGGACAGGAGGAGTGGGTCGGTCTGGCATCATTGGGTAGATTTGCTGGGGGGGTTCCCCTGGCCCGAGCCCTCTCTCGCGGGCCTCCGCCCACGAAAGGACCGCGACCACGGTTGGGATCTACTGGGAGCAGTGCGAGGATTGGACTGCCGGTAGGATCTATAGCGTCGCTGTGCTCGAGCCCTGGTTCTGGTGGAGGCAAACGGCCTATAAGGCCTCTGCCGATCTTCGGGTAGACGATGCACTGCATTTTCCCCCAGTGACTTCCTGATCTGATCCAGGTCGTTCCCAAAAAGAAACTTCCCACGAAAAGGAAGGAATCCCAGGCTCGATTTGGAGGAGGCGTCCGCAGACCAATTCCGGAGCCACAGGAGGCGACGAGCCGCCACCACCGATACCATGGAGCGGGCCAGAACGCGAAAAAGGTCATACAGAGCATCCGCCCCGTAAGCGATGGCAGATTCCAGGCTGTCGGCCTGAGCTGCTTCTTCCGGAGGCAACTGTTGCGACGTCAGGAGTTGCTGGACCCAGAGCAGACTAGCCCTCTGGGTCAAAGAACTGCACATGACAGCTCGCATCCCTAGGGCCGAAACCTCAAACACCCTCTTGAGGAATGTCTCCAATTTGCGGTCCTGTGTGTCCCGTAGGGCCGTCCCGCCCGTCACCGGGATCGTAGTTCGCTTAGTCACCGCTGAGACCGCCGAGTCTACCTTAGGGAAACGGATGAGATCTAAGAAATCCTCAGGCAAGGGATATAATTTTTCCATGGCCCGGGTGACCCTCAATGCCGCTTCAGGGACGTCCCATTCCCCGTGAGGAGCTGGAGAAAAGACTCATGGACCGGGAAAGCTTTAGCCCTAGGCCTAAGGGCGGCCAGGACCGGGTCCCCTTTCTTGGAGCACGTTGCGACCGCCGGAGCCACAGGCGCCGGGGGGTCCGGTGGAGGATTCAGATCTAGCTCTTGAAGGGTCTGGTGGAGCAGGTCTTCTAGTTCCTCCTTATGGAAGATCCGCAAGGCTCGCGGGTTGTCGCCCTCCGTTTGCCCCTCCAATTGCGCCGGATCCGGAGGGTCCGAAGGGTCAGGGCCCAAAGGGAGAGCCGCTCCCGCCACTCGAGGCTGGGATGGCAAAGCCGAGGAGCTTGTGGCTGGCCCAGCCGAGGACAGGGGCCCGGAGGCCGGAAACGAGAGCTTGGGAACTTTGGGAGCAGGAGGCCCCGAGGGGGCTCCCCCCGGCTCTGTCAGGCCCTGCAGGTAAGCCGTGTGCATCTTTAAAATGAAGTCCGGGGAAAAAAACGGCAGGCTGGCTGAAGTCGCAGCCGCAGGGGCCCCTTGCGGTGGTCGGGCCGGTAGAGCTTCCTCTGGGCTTCGGTGCAGGCGGGGGGCGCCCCGAACTGCGTCTGTTTCCTCCGGAGCGTGTTCTGAAGGAAAATCCTGCTCCAAAATGGCCGCCGTTCCCGCCATTGGCGAGGACGTGGCCGGCCCGCTCATCCCTGGCTGTGGTGAGGAGGGCGCTGGGTGCGAACCCGAGCCACGCGAACCACCTTCCCCTTCAGGGAGGCAGCGCGGGCAAACTCCCTCCTTTGAAAAACGAGACCCTGCCTCACCGCAGGTCTCGCAGCGGGAAAAGCGCGGCATGAAGAAGCCACTATGAGAAATCGCCTCGGGGGGGGGGGGCCAAAAAGGAAGCGCACCGCGGGGGGGCCGAAAGGCCGACACAACCCGCCTGACAGATCCGTAGGCGCCGGCGGGAAAAACCGCTAGCCACGCGCCCAGGCCCGAGATAGCGTTCGCCGGGCCACAGGACCGTCAAGGACCGCGTGAGAGAGCCGGGTGTACCGGCAAACGCCGACAAGTGAAGAGAAAAGCTGCAAGAAAAACCACACAGAAAATAACACTTACCCCAAACGTAGGAAAGTGACACTGCAGGAGGAGGCCGAACAGAGAAGCACGCCTCCTCAAATCACTGACAGAATAAAAACTTTTTTTTTTTCTCAATTAACTTGATCCAAATTGTTAGCTAGCAAACAAAAGACAGGTAGAACTCAAAGAAAAGTAGAAAGAGACTCAAAAACCTGTCAGACTGGGGAAGCACTGTTTCCCCAACTCACATCTGCTGGAGTCAGAAAGATACTGAGCTCCAGCAGAGGGCGAGCTGGTATAGGAGGCGGAGCCCTCGAGCTCTGTTCTGACTCCATCTGCTGGACGGGGGACATAACCCACTGTCTGGACTGATCCTGGTACGTACAGGGAATGTACTTTGCTCCAAAAAGGTTGCAATTTTATTCATCCCGTAAACATGTGACAAAAGTTCCCAGGAAAAGCCTTACACTTCAGGCAGAGATCTGAATCCTACAATTTCATATTCACACCCATATCTCATATTCACAAGATATGTACGTTCTGTGGAGGAGTTTGTATTGGATTTCTCTCATATTAGTCGAGAGAAAATGCCGATACAATGCCTTGAAGGCCTGGAGCAATTGCTCAGCAATGGTAAGTTCCCCCAGATCATCACTCCTTAACGCCACTAAGCGCTGTATATGTGGGGTAGGCAAATGTTCTTTTAAGTGACTTGACCAAATCACAATTTTGTTAAATTTGGCTGGTGTTTCCAAAAAACTCATGCGTGTGAACAGTCAGCAGTAATGCTGAGCTTATAAGTAAGCAAAACAATATGATCTTGAAATACCCTAATTCTCCCTCAATTGGTCAAACGAATACAAACAGGAAGACTCAGAGTCCCCTAAATGAGAGAGGTTGTACATGCCCTTGTGAAGCCAGTCCCGAAAAACCGAGTTACCCAAGCCAGGCAAAAAAATCCGGGTTCCCCACTCATGTCAAATAAGGAGAGACCACTGAACTGCGACCAAGAAAACCCCTCCACCAACACCAAGCCTTGCGAATTGCAGAGACGTCCTAATCCACAAGGAAGACAGTTTAGCAGGGCACAAATATACAAATTAATAGGCCAAAAGGGGGATACCCAATCCAACATCAATCCCTCTACATCGAACGTAGAATGAAGGGAGGCCCATTCCTGCACATAACAAAGAAGAGTGGCAACATTATAGAGCCCAGGTCAGGAAGGTATGCAGAGCAAAAAAATTTTTGTATCCTTATTATTTTTCATTACTGGGTCTTTGTGTCTGCTATTTTGAAATATTTTGTTGGTATCTGGAAATGTTTTATATGAGTTTTTAATTATTGGATATTCCACTCATCAGCTGTTTCGAAATATGTTCTTTTTGTTAGTACAGTTACTGCTGATGATTTTATATTTCTTGATTTGTTTTATAAGGATGGGTGATGTTTCTTTTTTCCTTTGTTACACTGCATACAGAGACTCTGGCTTGTTGCAGTTTTCAATTCAGCTTTTTCTGCATGCTTCTTGTTATGCGTTTTGGTCTCTTTATTCTATGTTAGATGAGGGACAGCACGTGATTCAGGTGAGGTTTTCTGCTGGCGTGTAGTTTCTGTGTAGGACCATATAGCAGCCTGACTTGGTCCATTTTCCTAATAGGAGATGTATTGGTGTCTTAAGGCCTGGTGTAATATTTTCAGAGACTTATTGTACTTTAAAAGTGTGATCTTACATAAAATGCACACATTTACTTGTATTTAGTTTTAAACATATTGTATGGCTCTCATGGAATTACATTTTAAAATATGTGGCGTTTATGGCTCTCTCAGCCAAAAAGGTTCCTGACCCCTGGGATAGAGTATCGGACAAATGGCATGAAGATATATTAACTTATCCAATGTTTCTTGGACCAAAAGTTTCTTTGTGGGAGTTATACAAGGTGAAACCATGAATCTCTCTTTTGCTAGTTCTAGAGCGTAGCCATGCTAGTTCTAGAGCGTAGCCATTTTGAATAATATCCAAAACCCATTGGTTTGTAGTTCGATGGATCCACTCTTTGAAATAGTTCTGAAGATGACAACCTATTGGCTGAATCAAAGAGTGGATATGTAACCCATCACTGCTGACTGCTTACTGATGGCCTTGTTGAATCTGGTCTCAATTTTTCAACTCCCCAAAAGGGTTATATTCCCATTCAACTAAGAGATCAAGAAACAAATGGTCTACTAGGGCAGTATCTTCTATAGTCTCCATATTGGCTGTGAGATTTATAAGACCTAAAGGTTATTTGCTTCTATCTTCCAGAAAACTTTGGGGCCAAGACTCTCCTAAACTCTTCACTAGTCTCTCCAGTTCTTCTTTGATTAACATTTGTTTGAGAAGTAGTTTACAGAGGTAAACTTTTAACCAAGAATCAGCTGCCCAGTGTCTACATCATAAATGATGCCTAGCACCTTCTGATAAGATTAGAGATCTTGAGGACAGTCTTATGAAATCATATAAATCTATCAGATTAGCTGCTGATGATTTTAATCTTGCAGATTCATCCCCTTCTGCGAGCTGTTGAATTCAGCGTAGAAGAGCTCTAGATACATAAATTGCAAGCTGAATAGTTGAGCTGTTTGATGAGAAAACATGCTTCAATATAAGCTCTATTTTTTTGTCTTGTGGGTCCTGTAGTGGGGCACCACCTTCCACAGGAATGGTTGTTTTTCTTGTCACAATCAAGACCAATGTATCTATTTTTGGAATCCAAAATAAGCAATTTTGCATATCCAATGGGAGCAGGTATAGCTTGAAGAAACGTTTTATGCGCTTTAAACCAGCATCTGGGGACTCCCATTCAGCCACTACCATACTTTTGATTTCAGAATGATGGGGAAACGAAGCAGAAGGCTTACATATACCTTTAAGTATTGGGTCCCAATCTGGGGTCACCTCATATTTATTCTCTGTTAGCCTTAATGCTGTAACTACCTGAGAAATCAACGCTATTTCATCTTTATGAAAGAAGTGAAAGTAAAAGTAAAGTGAAAGAAGTGAAGTAAAAGACTTAGGAGTAATCATAGATAGTGAACTTAATTTAAAGAAATTTATTATGTTGATCAAAGATGGATTTTTTAAACTTCAAGTCTTGAAGAAACTAAAACCTTTTTTACAACCAATGATTTTAGAACCGTTCTACAAGCGCTGATTTTCTCAAAAACGGATTATTGTAATTCTCTGTTGTTAGGCCTTCCGGTATCTACTATTAGGCCCCTCCAACTCCTCCAAAATGCAGCTGCAAAAATATTAAGAATAATAGAAAATATGATCACATAACACCAATCCTGAAAGAATCACTCCAAGATGAGATTTGGGCAATGTTCTCTCCACCTAGCTTGATGTTACCCAGGTAGAGAGCCCATCAAGCTAGGTATTTGCGATACACATGCTTATTAGCATAAGGTACAGCCCTTTTTGGTATCGCATGCGATACCAATGCGATATTGGAAAATGAGGCCCTTAGGCCTGGATTTATCAAAATGCAGTAAATATCGCATGCGATGGGAAAAGGGGAGGAAAAGGGGAGTGTTTTATGGTAATAGGGAGTTTATCGCAATTTGCGCTAACAGCTATGCAAAGAGCTAAGTTACCGCAAAGTGCGATCACTTTTTCACACTTTGAGATAAGTGCCAGAATGTGGTATTTCCTACATACAACCACTGGGGGGACCATGGGGAGGGAGGGAGGGAGGGAGAGAGAGAGAGAGAGAGAGAGAGAGAGAGAGAGAGAGAGAGGGAGAGACTGACTAGCCATATGCCCTCACACTAGATAAGTAGTTATATCTCTATGGGAGGCCCACCTAGTAACTCGAGGTGAGGTTTAGATATTAGTGTAGGGGTTAGGGGCCACTTTGACATTCAATGTGAGACGTACGAACAGAACAGTGCTCTCTTGTGAACATTTGATGACCCTCGGAGTGAGGAAACTCACCCAAAGATGAGATTTGTGCAATGTTCTCTCAACTTAGCTTGATGTACCCAGGTAGAGAGTCCATCAAGCTAGGTTAAGAGAACATTGAGTACATCAAGCTAAGTTGAGAGAACATTGCACAAATCTCATCTTTAGGTGAGTTTCCTCACTCCGAGGGTCATCAAATGTTCACAAGAGAGCACTATTCTGTTCGTCCGTCTCACGTTGAATGTCAAAGGGCCCCTAACCCCTACATTAATACCTAAACCTCACCTCGAGTTACTAGGTGGGCCTCCCATAGGAGATAGAAATACCTATCTAGAGTCAGGACATTATGGCTAGGTTCTCTCTCTCTCTCCCCCCCACCTCCCCTCCCCTCTCTAATGGCTAGGTGGATGCTCTGGGAGTTTCAAACCGGCATCCATGAAAAACATCGCAACGGATGATGCAAGCTATCACACGGCTTAACGCTCCTGAAAAGGTTGTAGCTAAAAAGGTTTAAAGCTGTGCGGTAGGGCTTTGCAAAATGGTAAACCTAGCCCACTCCCGCCCCTAACTCCTCCTCTTTTTCAGATTTTCATCGCACCATACAATATGGTGCTATCGCATGCGTTAAAGGCGTTTTCGCATGCGTTAAGGGCTTATCACATGCGTTAATGGCACTTTTTGCATGCGATAAGCCCTTAACGCATGCGAAAACGAATAAGGGGGTTAGTCCTGAACTTTACTTTTCTTGAATGCTTTGCTGTTAGAAATGGCAAGAAATCAACTTGCAACTGTGAATTTCTTGTGGAGGTCTCTGCAACATGTGCTTTTGCAATGCACAGAAAACCTGATGGAGGAAGCTGAAAAACTCAGGTGAACAAACAATGATAAATGTACTAAATGTGTTACTAGAGACCACGTTCCATGTATTTGAGCCAGGGAGGACAAGTTGTGGCTCTTTGTTCTCATTTAAAAATGCCTGTTCTACAACAGGTTCTGATCACTTCTTTCAAAATGGCAGCTGCAGAAGTTTCAATCGTCAAATTTGAGCCTTTGTCGCTGTTGGGGTAAGGTGAATTCTGATTTTCTTTTATGGCTGAGACAGTGTCTAACACAGTTTTCTTTAGAAAATTATACTGTTTTGGAATGGTCACTCATTCCTTTTTCGCCCCATAGACCAGTGTTTCCCAACCCTTTCCTGGAGGCACACTTAACCAGTAGGGTTTCCAGAATTACTACAATGAATATGCATTTGAGAGATTTGCATACCATGGGTCTGCAATGTATGCAAATATATCTCATACATATTCATTAAGGATATCCTGAAAACCTGTCTGGTTAGGTGTACCTCCAGGAGAGGGATGGGAAACACTGCCATAGACAGGAAGAGCAGCCTGAAGTGCTGTCAGTTGTAGCACACTTACTGCCACAAGCCCCACACCATTGGTTCTTGTAGACATCGTGGTTAGCCTTAAAGATAATCGATTTAGCTGAAAGTTTCCCTTTTGCTGATGTGGAATTTAAATTCTTTAAATTTGGCTTGAGAAATTATAATTTTGAGATGCCTTACTTTAACAGAGAATTGGCTCTGGCTAGCTGCTACAGCCTTTTTTTTTTTTTACTTAAACTGTCTTAAATCTTCAGTAAAGTAAAAGAAAGCTCTCAGAGTTACTTCTTTTTGATGCAGTGGGGTAAATTTTAATGTAACAACCACTCTCAACCAAAACCTCTGCTATGAGGAAAGGAGCAGAGACTGGTTAGGGCATTAGGCTCTAGTTCCTAAAAATCAGCAAAATTTAAATCAAAGGCCCATTTAGAGTAAAATAATTTCTGCTGCACCATCAGGTGGTCTTTTCATCAGCTGGAGGCAGAGAATACTGGCATAACTGGATCTACTCATGGAATAACCAGTAATAGTGATGTTATATTAAAAAATAAAATAAATCAAAAAGGGCTCTTGTCTCCATCAGCTGGTAGTAGGCCAAAACCCAAACGTTCTACACTGGTGTAGCAGAAAGACAAGGAAAAGGGAGATATGATAGATAAATTTAAATTCCTCCAAGGAATAAAGGCACAGAAGAAGCAGGTCCCTTTCAACAGAAAAGAGCCTCTGGAACAAGGGGTCATGGGATGAGGGTGAAAGGGAATAAACTCAGGAGTAATCCTAAGAAATATTTCTTTACAGAAAGAGTATTACATATATGGAACAGCTTGATGAGAACCTTGTTTTCTTGAATTCTGATATGGAACAGAGGATCTCTGAGGGATAGGAAGGGACTATAAAGCTGAATGAGAGATGTGGATGGGCCATATGGTCTTTATCTATTATCATTTTCTATATTTCTATTGATAAACAGAACAAGTTGGACTGCTAAAGATCCCTACACGAAACTGCACACTAGCAGAATAACTCACCTCACTCATCACACACAGATCCTTACCCAATACATAATAAGTGAGCAAAAATTAGAAATAAAAATATATAGAAAAATTAAATTCTTCTTTGTTCTGCTTTTTATTTCAGCCTCACCATCTACCTTTTCTGTTCCCTGTGGGAGCGGATGGTGGGGGGGAAGGAGGAAGCAATAGGGACCAGCTTGAATAGGGAGTAGAGTGGCTATTCTTTGCTCTATGATATCATTTTCAGGTTCAATATCTCCCCTCCAGTTCCTGACCGACAGTTGGGAAGGGTCTAGATTAGGGAAAAATGTGGCTCTTCTTTACTGTACTATACATGTGCTCTGTTTACTCCAGGCTCACCCCTTCCCCTCCTGTTCCCTGAATGATGCCTGGCTGGGAAGGGGCTGGAGTAGGAAGCAGAGGGCTATTCTCTGTTGCTTGACATGTGGGGCACTGGCTAATAGAGTCATTTTTGCAAAGCCCTGTGTATTTATGAAAAGGGCCTCCTGATATGCAGGGTGCAGAGCTGCTGCTCCTTTTGCCCATAGGGAAAAGCCTATAGTGAAAAATGTATTAAAACACACTGCAATAACACATTACCATATATGTTTAGCACAAAAAAATTTAACTATACCTTTAGAGGTGTAAAGTTTTGCATTAATAGCAGCATTAACAAGGATGTGTGCATTAATGCAAGTTACTTTACATAATTCGGCATTAATGTTCTTTAGTAAATAGACCTCAATTTCCATAGAATCCTCTTATAACCCTGAATCTGAGATTTTTATACAATTACCAACGTTTTCTCTTAATTTCACATATATTAAAGTTCTCTTTTTTGCAGTCTTTTAGAATATTCAGGGGTGCATTTTCAGCAGCAGTACAGCCAGTAAAATTTGCCAGATAAACTTATCCGGCTAAGGGCTTCATTTACAAAGCAATTTTGCCATAGACACCGAATGGGAGAAAAGCCTTATTAAATCAGGCCCTAACTTTGATGGATATTCAGCAGCACTGCTGAGCATACTTAGTTATCTTAAAGATAGTTGGTTAAGTTTATCTGGCTAAACTGTAGGACTGCTCCATGGCACAACCAGAGTTAGCTGGCTAACTTAACACCACTCCAAAACGTCCTGGAATACCTCAAAGTTTTACAATTAAGTTTCATCCAGCAAATTACTTAGTCGAGTAACTGGAAGCAGTCAGTCAGTAAGCATTTTCAAATTCCAACATTTGTCCAGAGAAGTCTGAACTTACCAGATCAAGGGTGCTGAATATCAGCCTCCCAGTTTTTAAGAATTTGAATAAAACATTTTCATATTGTGTTTACAGACAGATGCTTCCATATATAAAGGTACTGCAGGCAGCTGAAAGTAAAGATGGTAAATTTTAAACAAGCGTGCGGGTGCACGTGCATGTACATGTCGGCCTGCACCCAGGGACATGGTCATAATATTCGCACGTATATGCGTGCATGGTATAAAAGGAGCGGGAGGAGCAGTAGCGGCGGCGGCGCGCGCGAGGGAGGGAGGGACAGCCCCCGTTATCGGTTGTAGATGAGCTGAAAGGGGAGGGAGGAGAGAGTAAGCTGAGGGGAGGGGAGGAGAGGCTGAGGGGAGGGGAGGAGAGAGTGAGGGGAGGGGGGAGGGAGGAGAGAGTGAGCTGAGGGGAGGGGGAGGGAGGAGAGAGGGTGAGGGGAGGGGGGAAGGTGAGAGGGAGGGAGGAGAGGGTGAGGGGAGGGGGGAAGGTGAGAGGGAGGAGAATAGAGGAGGAAGGTGAGAGGGAGGGAGAATAGAGGAGGAAGGTGAGAGGGAGGGAGAATAGAGGGGAGAGGTGGGAGGGAGGGAGGGAGGAGAGGGGGAGGGGAGGGGAGGGGGGAGGGAGTGGGAAGGAAATGGACCGAAAAATTTTTTTTAAATGTAACCCGTTGTTACGGGCTTAACGGCTAGTTTTACATAAACAAAGAATGGAAGAAAAGCCTTAATGAATCTGGCCCTAATCTACCTGGATAGCTTTACACCTGCTTCAGAGCAGTTCTAAAGTTAACCAGCTTTGAGAGGCCAGATAACCTGCCACTTAACTGGATATCTTCAAAAGATATCTGATTAAATGGACATCCTCTTTGGGGAAAAAAAACCCACAACTGCTCCTTGCCTAATTCAGATCACTAATTATTGCTCTCGCTGTTTGTACAATATGGCTAAACCCCTCCGATACGTTAAAAAGTTGCCGGCCATTCCCCCTCAATTCTCCAAAGAAAAACAATAATCCAGAGTCTTACACATGATATTCACCCCTTCCTTCCTCCAAGTTCTCCCACCCCTTCCCCCAGTACATTCCTCGCAGCCGTGTTTAAAGATTAGGCCCGGGATCCTTGAAAGATATGATCCCAGGTGGTTCCATCATAGTAATGGGCAGCCACGTTGGAAGCATACGTTAGCGCTACTCTGGGGCGGGGGGGTGTCGGGCGGTCCTGCGCTAGCCGGCAGCGCGCCCAATAACTACACCATAGAAGGTGTAGTTATTGGGCGCGAAATAGCGAGCAAAAAGGGCCTTACCTTTCCGCTCGGCGCACCATCCTCACGGAGTCGGCCCCGGTGACGCCCCGACTCCTCCTCTTCCAGAGCCGACTCCGCCTCGATTTCAGTAGCGCAGGCCTGCGATAACTTTGGAAAATGAGGCCCTATGTTGGTTAGTCTGGAATATAAAATCCAATATCAATGTTTTGAAATCAGAATGAAGGATTATGGGAGGAGAAAGAGGAAGGAGCTTGTCGCCAACAGCAGAGCAATACCGGGGGTGAGATATTGATTCCGGCCCCGACGGGACTTTGCTGCGCTCCCTGATGAGGTCATAGGAGGGGTCGACAGAAGATCTTAAAAGCCGGTCCCCCTGTTTGCTTTACCGAGGAGGAAGAGGAAGGAGCTAATCGCCAACAGCAGAGCAATACCGGGGGTGAGATATTGCATCCGGCCCCGATGGGACTTTGCCGCGCTCCCTGATGAGGACATAGGGAGGGGCCGATAGAAGATCCTAAAAGCCCGCCCTCCTGCGGCGCGCAGCTGACGCCGGCGCGCTGCCCAAGCCGCACGCGCCTAAGGGGCGCGCAGCTTTGTCTAACTTTTACTGGACTCTCTCAAATCGGGATAAATAAGTCTGATTTCTCCTCAGGTAGGCTGCTTAGATTTTAAATAAATATATCCTCGAGTATCCTCCATCTCGTTTTGCTGATCTAAGAATAAATGTGAAGCAGTGTTAGCTCCATACTTTCTGTTATATTATAATTGTGAAAATACCACATACCTCCCGCAAAAGAAGAGCAAAGGAGAGGAGAGACTCTGCTAATCTCCCAGAAGCTTCCATTCGCAGGCCTATGGATGCACATGTGCAGCGGAGTTTTAAATCGGAGGGGTCGCATTTGGTTATGGAGGATGAGCGTTTTCAGTCATCCCTCTTACCAGACCTTTCGACATCTCTATCCCCGATTTACAGGGAACCACCTGCGAATCCAGTGTCCTCCAGGGGCCAGGGAAGGCTGTCGGAGGATTCACAAGCGGAAGGCGCTGAAGTGAATCCACGAGCAGGTCCAGCTAACCCCGGAGAAACTGGAGGAAAGAAGATAAGTCCCACTGAGGGACCAGCAAGCCTGATTATAGGAGGGAATGGCCTACTAATGCTGCAGCAAACATCTAGAACTGAAGATTTTCCTTTAAAAGAATATGAGCCCCCAGTCTTGTTGAAACCTGAGGCTGTTACTTTGGACACTATCTGGGAAGCTATCTCAAGTCTGAGTGTTTCCATGGCAACACAGATAAACCCAATTGTTAATAAAATAAATAAAATACAAGAAAGGGTAATTGATTTAGAAAATTCTAGAAAAGCAACAACAATTGAATTGGAGAAAGTAAAGTTAGAAAGTGTTAAATGGAAACCAGTACAAGGCATGATGATAACTGAAAATAAGGTTTTAAAAATGAAAATAGAAAACCTGGAAAACGCTAATAGGAAAAATAATTTAAGATTTATAAACTTTCCTATGTTGCCATATATGACTCCCAAAGACATGTTTAAGAAATATTTGGTGGAGGTACTTAAAGTCTCTGAGGAAATGGTTCCTCCAATTGCAAAAATATATTATTTAAAACCAAATAAAAAACAAGAAGGACCTGATCAAGGTCATGAGGTTAAGCAACCTATGGATAGAATACTTGAAAATTTGGATATTTCACAAGTATTAGAGTCTTCTGATACTGAATTGGTACAACCAACAACTTTAATTGTATCATTTGCTTTGGAACCTGACAGAGACTGAGTACTAAGGCTGTTTTTTAAGTATCGTCTTGTTGAATTCTTTAACAAGAGTAGGGTATACCCAGACGTGTCCAACCAGACACAAAAAAGGAGACATCAATTTTTGTTATTAAGATCAAAGGTTAATCAGATTGGAGGAACATTCTTATTAAGATATCCATGCAAAGTCACTAAAATATAAAGGTGAATCATGTGTTTTTTTCACTTCTTCTCAATTATCTCTATTTTTAAGTGATAAATCACCGTTGGTATAGATGTTAGCTAGTCCATCTCCTCCAATTTATGATTTAGGCAACCCTGATATTAATAGTAAACCGCTGTACTCACTGCTTTAACAATTACTGATTATTTAGATCTTTATAATTGTACTACTAATTTCTAATAATTAGATCAGTATTTATTGAAATATTGTGGAATACTTGAAAAAAGAAGAGGCTTTATAGATTAATGAAATATTGGATATTTGATTTGTAAAATTATTTTTTCTATTCTGAACAAGAGTTTTCTTGTAATATTTTTGTTAAAAAATGTATAAATAAAGAATTAAAAAAAAAAGAATGAAGCATTATGGCACAGTAATGTTGGTAGCATTTTTTCCATTACACACTAATAATAGTAGAAAGCTCCTGCAATATTTCAAGCATAAATCTCTTCATGCTTACCTTGCTGCACTTTCTTGTTGCCACAGCTGCAAAAGAACAATAGCTTATTTATGGCATTGCATCCGTTTTTGACTTTTCTTGCAAATGGCTAGAAAAGCATTGTACTATAGTGATGCCTAAGTAACAGGGTAGTCAAGATTTCCATTATTAAAAAGTTAAAATATATCATCCAAAAACTATCTGCAAACCGATTTAGCTCTCCAAACTTGAAAGTGAAGTAATATAACAAGGCCACTATTAAGGGGACTCTTTTTCAGACAATGTTTTTTGTAAAAAAAAAAAAAAAAAAAGGATATAAATATATTAAGTATTTTCCCCATAGTTGCAAAATGGAGAAAACTCTTTTGTATACTGACCCATAATGTAATTATTTTAAAATCTTCTAGTTACCAGTCCAGCTGCAAAGTTCAAGCAAGCTTCCATTCAGGTCGATACTGTAACGTGCGGTTGAAGATTTCCCGTCTGTAACGTGCTGGGAGCGCACAATTCGGACACGTAAGGCGATCCAGCGATACAGTCTCCAGTTTCACGCGTCCTTAGCGCTTCTTAAAACAGACGCATAACCCTTTCCGCACGCAGCATGTATATGATATGTAAATGAACGAATTAGCTGTATAATGAAGGAATTAGCTATTCCCCTCCGATACTGTAACGCGCGCCCCGACTATCGCTGCCATTTTGCCCCACGTTTAACCTGCTAACTTACTGCCTACCCCTACCCCTGCATTAGAGGCAGGGGTAAGGGTAGGCGGCAAGCTTTCCCCCAGTCCCCTCTCACCTGCCCTGGCCGCGTCCATGGATGCTGGCCTCCGGGGCAGCCCCAGTCCTCCCCCCTCCTCCCGAAGAAAAAAAAAAGCGAAAAAAAGTTGCGAGAGAGAGAGAGAGAGAGGGGAGAGGACGGCAATCCTACGCTCGGCGACTTACTTTTGCAGCCCCCCTCCTCCGGACATCGTGGCTTCCCCCGTGCCAGTTCCCCCTCCCCTCCTCCCGAAGCAGGGCGCGAAAAGCAGCCTTTTTCCGGGAGGAGGGAAGAAGGGACTGGCAGTGTAAAGCGGCGAAGCGACTTACTTTTTGCAGCCCCCCTCCGGACATTGGACGACCTCTCCTGCCTCCAGCTTCTCGCGAAGATGGACGCCTGCACGGCCACTGAAGACGTGACGTCACGACGTTTGGCGTCAGGCATGTGACGTCACGTCTTCAGCGGCCGTGCAGGCGTCCATCTTCGCGAGCAGCTGGAGGCAGGAGAGGTCGTCCGATGTCCGGAAGGTGCTGCAAAAAGTAAGTTGCTCGCCACTTTACACTGCCAGTCTTTTCTTCCCTCCTCCCGGAGCAAGGCTGCTTTTCGCGCCCTGCTTCGGGAGGAGGGAAGAAGGGACTGGCAGTGTAAAACGACGAAGCGACTCACCTTTTGTAGCACCTTCCGGACATCGGACGACCTCTCCTGCTGCTCGCGAAGATGGACGCCTGCACGGCCGCTGAAGACGTGACGTCACATGCCGTGACGCCAAACGTCGTGACGTCACGTCTTCAGCGGCCGTGCAGGCGTCCTTCTTCGCGAGCAGCTGGAGGCAGGAGAGGTCGTCCGATGTCCGGAGGGGCTGCAAAAGTAAGTCGCTTCGCGCTTTTCGCGCCCTGCTTCGGGAGGAGGGGAAGGGGAACTGGCACGGGGGAAGCCACGATGTCCGGAGGGGGGCTGCAAAAGTAAGTCGCCGAGCGTAGGATTGCCGTCCTCTCCCCTCTCTCTCTCGCAACTTTTTTTTTCACTTTTTTTTTGCTTCGGGAGGAGGGGAGAGGGGACGGCAATCCCGACTTCCTGGTATCTGTCATTTCAAATGACATTTGAAATGACAGATACCAGCGTGGCCATGAAGCGTTAGGCCCGAGCACCCAGGTTACTGTATAGGCGCTCTATACCGTAAAATGGGTTGCGCGGGCCTAACGCTTCCCTAACGCTTCGCAGCCGCGGCATGCATTTGCATGCAATTAGAAGAGAGTATCGAGCGGTAGGTGAAGAGAACTGTGCGTGCGGGGAACGAGGGTGCGCCAGGCACTGCCGCACTCTTTCTACCACGGCCTTAGAGTATTGACCTGATTGTCAGATAAATCCTCTTGCATTTGCAACTGAATGGTTATCACAAACATTCCATTTTCTGAAAAAAATATCAGTTTGTCTGAATCACAGCTTTAATTTTTCTTGGGATGCACCTCCTTGTTTTTTTTTGGAAGAGACAAGAAACAGATGATGGTAGATAAGGACCCCAAGAGTCTTCCAGATTTACTTCTTTTCACATTACTATAGGACCCAATTGATCTCTGATTTTCCCTTTACTTCTCAACTAGAGATCCTCTGTGCTTATTGCAGGCTTTCTTGCACCCCACCCCCCCTTGTCCCTTGGAAGGCGGCTCCATACATTCACACTTTCTGTGCAAAAATATTTTTTAAAATGTTGCACTGAAGTCTACCTCCTTTCTTCTTTTAGAATTTTGTATATACTATTTACAATAGTAAGAATTAGCTGTTGCCCTTCAAAGTAATTCAAAACTTCACAGGTATCTATAGTTTGGATACAAGGCACCCTTAGATTTTTGAGTCACATATTTCTTCTGATTTTTTGGAATATGGAAAAGCCTCCTCAACTTGCTTGCTCTATTTTGCAATGTATCCCATATGATATGTGTACATCCTACTAAGATACTGTAGTAAAATAAGCACTACTCTGGAAATGAAGTGATCTAACAAAACAATCAAACAATGTTATCAGTGATACCACAAAACTAACATTTGACAAGATCAGTGGCTACAATGGCTGATGATATCTCAAGCACCCTATGACTGTTGCAGGCACACTTGTACACCAAACTATTTTAATAATCCAGTTCTCTAATTAAAATATAAATATACACATCATGGAAAAAAATTATTTGGTGCAGACTTTTTTTTTTTTTACGTTTCACTCTTTTGTTATCTGTCTGTTCCATCACATTTATTTTTCCGCTTTTATACATCTCCTGTTATCAATCTCACCCTCCATTTTGTTTCATCCTTGGTTAGCCTTCACCTCTCTCATCTATGCATCCTTTTCGATATCCTTCCAGCTCTCCCAATTTCACTGTTTCTTCTAATTTTCTCTCCTTTTTTGAAAGTCTACTTGAAGTCTAATAATCATGTCCTTGATTGCTTTCTTACATAGTACAGGTCCCAAATCCTTGGCTCTCTCTTCTCCATTTATGCTTTGTTTAAAGAAGCTGTACACATTTCCCCTTCTCTGACAGTCATCACTGGTTTTAGCAAAAGCCCCAGATGCTGTTCTACAATTAAAACGGAGTCACAGCTGCATTTGAATTACAAAAGTGACATCAGTGCTTACATGCACCTTGAGAATCTTCATATCCCATTCTCAATCTCTCTCTCCTCCCCCTCACACTCTACTGGATACCAGGATTTATTTTTCACAGAAGATCACAAAATAGAATCAAATGAGTGAATGGAAGGAAGAGATGCGTCATCACAGACCGTCAAGTGCAAAAATCTTAAGACGTTCATGGTTGCAAAATCAGATAGTAGCATAGTAGATGATGGCAGAAAAAGACCATCCTCCTGCCAGTCATTTATTCCCACCCAGAATGCAAAGATATATGCAAGCTACCAGCCATAGAGCTTGACTCCTTTTAAGATATCGCTTCTTCTCCAGGACAAATTTTGTTCTCTCTCATCTTGAGCAGATGAGCATATGAATTCCCTATTTAGTTCATACCCAGCACCCAAGCTTTGTAATGATCTTGTAAGTGAAGTGAACTCTTGTGCTGGGGCGTGGTTTGCGGACTCTAGAGGGCAAATCCCCTAGACCTATGCCGCCAACTGATGGATGTGCCCTGGGCTGGGGCTAGATTGGAGCTTCACCTAAACCAGCCCCGTTCCCCGCAGTTTGAGCCTTTAGGTTTCAGGGGCTGGCAGGATTTAGTTGATAGTACCACAGGGCTAAGACAAAGAGATAGTCTGGGGCCGGATCGAGATCAGGACAGGCAACTATCCAAGAATCACTGGGTACAGGCCAAGGATTGGGGCAGGCAGCCAGCAGAGAGTGGTCCAAGTCCAAAGCAAGGATCAGTGGTAGCAGCAAGCAAGAGAGTGGTCAGTGTCTGTAACGAAGGTCCAAGGCAGGCAGCAGGCAAGAGAATGCTGAAGCAGGGCCAAAGGCAGAAGTCAGGCCAAGACAGACAGGGACAGGCAGGACAAACAAGTGGGACCACAGGAGCAGGACAACAGAAGCAAGATGAAGGTTGGCCAACAAAGAAGACAATGAGCTAGGTATGGAAAAGGAAGATACTGGAAAGCAACATGCACTGCTAGGCAAAGGCACCTATTGCTGAGGCATCTGCTAGTTGTCTGAGGGTGCCTTATGTAGACAGGAGCCAATGAGGTCATCAGGAGGTGCAGAGTGGCTTTTCCCGCTGTGGCCCTATAAAATCAGTTTGTCGGGTGCATAGGGAAGTCGGGAAGGACCCTGCATGATGGTGTTCCATGCCGCTCTCAGCGGCAGTCTGTGGTCAGCGGCATTCCGGCTGTAAAGAGCTCTTGGAGCCATCGGGGTGAGGCGACTCGAGGGGCCGTCCCGCAAGCCACCAAACATTTCAGTACTCCTCAGGCTCCTGGGCTTAGGCTTATGAGGGAAGCATCGACGGAAATCTCTCACCATCAGAGGGGCCTGAAGATTGGATACCAGCTCCCAGGAGTTTTTCTCGAGTCCAAAATCCTTCCAGGAAATAAGATTTTCTACCCATTTCCAATGCCTCCTGGAGTCTAAAATCTCCTGTACTTTGAATTCAAGATCAGCTTTAGATGTTGCTTCTGTGGGACTGGAAGGTTACTGAAACGGCCAAGAGAGAACAAAGGGTTACAGCAGTGAAACGTTGTGTATTTTCAATGTGGGTGGCAATTTCACTTGATAGGTTATAAACCCAATCTGCCGTAGAATGGGGAATGGTTCAAAGAGCCTCTGTGCAAATTTGGTAGATGGATTTAAGTTGTAAGTTCTGCATACTTAGCCATACAAGCTTCCCAGGCTTAAACTGAGGGGCTGGTCATCGTCTTTTGTCTGCCTGTTTCTTGACCTGGCTGGCCGCCGCGGTGAGCAGTTGGGTAGTCCGTTTCCATAGCTCTCTGTGGTGTTGGCTTAAAGTGTTGGCTGCCAGACAGGACAGTGAGAGTGAGACTGGGAGAAGTATCCAAGGGTGCTTGCCATATACAATCTGGAAGGGTGAGGACCCCATTGAACTGCCAATGTGGTTGATGGGAGAATGCCATCCTGACGTTCATTGATGAATGAACATAGGAAATTCTTGAGGATTTGGTTCATTGATGAATGAACATAGGAAATTCTTGAGGATTTGGTTAATCCTTTCTGTCTGTCCATTCCCTTGCGGGTGATATGCCAATGTGAAGTCCCGGGTAATCCTGAATTTTTTGCAGAGACTTCTCCAGAATTGAGCTGTGAATTGAACTCCCCAGTCAGAGAGGATATGCGAAGGGAGTCCATGGAGATGGAAGATATGCTGCACAAAGAATCAGGCCAGTTCTGGAGTGGAAGGCAGGCCAGGAAGTGGTATGAACAAGCCTTCTTAGAGAAGCAGTCCACCAGGACCCATATCATGGTGTAGCCATTTGAGAGGGGGAAGTCCGTAACATAATCTGTGGACAGGTGTGTCCAGGGTTCCTCGGGGGCTGACAATGGTTATAACAGCCCCCAAGGGCACATACAAGAGCTCTTATGCTTAGCAAAATAGGGAACAAGATTCTACGTCGCATTTGATGTCAGTCTTCACCAATAGTAGTGAATGATGAATTCAAGGGCTCTGGCAAGTCCGGGGTGTCCCACCAACCAAAAGCCATGGGTCCATTTGAGTACCTTCTCTCAGAGGCATTTGGACACTACTGTTTTCCCCAGGGAGCACTGGGATCACTGCTGTGAAAATTATTCTGGCTAGGTCTGTAATCTGGCGAGGAGGATCTGGAACATCCTCTGTATGGAAGGAACGAGAGAGGACATTGGCCCATTGGTTCTTCTCCATGGGATGGTAGCATAACTCGATATAAAAGCAGTTAAAGAACAGCGAACATCTGGCCTGTCACGGGTTGAGGCGTTGAACCTGTGGTAGGTACTCGAGGTGCTTGAGATCTGTGTAGACGGTGATGGTATGCCTGGCTCCTTCCAGGATGTGTCACCACTCTTGTAGCACCAATTTTACGGCCAGGCGCTCCCAGGTCCTGATCGGGTAATTTTTTTCAGCAGATGTGAATTTCCAGAAGAAATAAGAAAATAGTAAGAGGGTCCCTTGGTCGTTGTATTGAGTGAGGACAGCCCCTACCGCAAGAGCAGAGGCATCTAGCTCCATGAAGAAAGTTTGAGATGGATCCGTATGTCTTGTGAGAATTCTCACTTGAGATCCTGGAAAGCCTGGATGGCCTCTTCTGGCCAGTACTTCGTATCTGCACCTTTTCTGGACAGGGCAATGAACAGGGCTGCAAGTGAACAGTACCAAGGTATGAATTGTTGGTAATAATTTGCAAACCCTAGGAAGCGTTGCAGGGTTTTGAGTACCATGGGTTGGAGTCAATTCAGTAAGGCCTTCTTGGCAAAGTCCATATGGAATCCGTATAGAGAGATGATGTATCCCAAAAAGGGAAGTTCTTCTTGCTCACTAGTACATTTTTCCAATTTTGCATATAGATGTTCCCACAGTCTATGCAACACGTATCTGATGTGCTTTCGGTGCTGAGCCAATGATCAAGATAAGACAAGGAAATCATCTAAGTACACGATTACAAGGGAGTACAGGAGGTCCCAAAGGATTTCATTAACTATATGCTGCAAGATCACTGGGGCGTTGCATAGTCCAAATGGCATGACGAGATACTGGAAGTGGCTTTCTCGAGCGTTGAACGCCGTTTTTCGCTCGTTATCTTCCCTCATGCATATGAGGTTATACATCCCTGGGGGTCAAGTTTGGTGAACATCTGTGCCCCTTCCAGGTGGTCAAACAGATCCAAGATCAGTGGCAAGGGTACCGGTTCTTCTTCGTGGTGGTGTTAAGACCCATGTAGTCTATAAAGGGCCTAAGGGATCCGTCCTTCTTCCTCACAAAGAAGAAGCCTGTGCCAGCAGGGGATGAGAACAGTCAAAAGAAGTCTCTGTCCAGGCGGACATCTCAGGTGTGGATAGAGGGTAGACTCTACCCCAAGGTGGTATTTCCCTGGCATGAGGTCCATAGGGCAGTCATAAGACCCGTGCAGCGGCAAGACTTGTGTGTTGTTTGCAAAAGGCATCTGTGAATACTGCATGCTGCAGGGTAGACCTGGCATGGCCAGGGTTGTGGTACGTGCAGGCAGTACTGAAGAAAAGCACGTCTCAGTGCACCTACAGCTCCACCGTGCCACTTGTAGGGTGCTCCAGTCCTCGACAGGTTGGTGCTGCTGGAGGCAGGGTAGTTCCAGGATGATGGAGTTGACTGCCTTAGGCAGCATTTATTTATTTATTTAAAATCTTTTCTATATCGTCGTTAAGTTATATACCATCACAACGGTTTTACAGAAAGGCATATATAGAAATTGGGATTTGTATATGTTAATACTATCTATAAGAAGTGCCATTAAAGTCCGGTAACATAGTTTCATAATAAAGACTATTTGCTGAATGCTATAAATCTTGTCCTTTTTCCTACATGTATCAGTATTAATTACATGTATAACTCTATTGGATTGTATATTTTTTATGTTAAAGGTGAAATAAAATAATAAAATAGCACATATTGGGCTGAGTGCTGTATGCTGATGTTCTGCTGCTTGCTTTCATTATTCCACTATTCTCCGTTTTCTTTGTAAAATGCATGTAGAACGATGAGTATTTTCTTATAAAGAAGGCCCTTCAGGGTGATGGGCAAGGTTACTTTAGTGAACTAACCTGGGAGAGGTTCACTGAAGGTGGAAGAAATGGAGACCACATTCATCAAGGTGATGGTGGGCAGATCTTTCTGGCAACAAGTGACCTCTCAATAAAGTTCCCACCTGTGCCAGAGTCCAGCAAAGCCTCTATGTGGATTGGAGAATTCCCTGAGAGTAGGCAGCCGAGTACCAGCAATTGCAGAGAGGAAGAAGTCTGTCTTAGGGTTGTCTCTCCAATTAACCCTAGGTGGGGGAGTTTCCCAGCTCCTCAGGGCATTGACTGGCAAAATGCCCCTGGCCAACATAGTAGAAACACAACCCAAGCTGTTATCGCCTGTTTCTTGTCCTGGGAGAATTTTTGAATGGAAGTTTTGCATGGGCTCCTCAGCAGGGGAAGCCAGTTCCAGACTGAGAGTGGGCGTTAGAGGGTGTTGAAAACGAGGGGCCACTTGGACAAGGTTGCTTTCCTGGGCTCATTCTTGAAACTTACGGTCTACTTTGACAGCCAGTGTATTCAAGCCCTCCAATGTATGTTGAACATCCCGACCAGCCGGTTCATAGAAACATAGAAACATAGAAATGACGGCAGAAGAAGACCAAACGGCCCATCCAGTCTGCCCAGCAAGCTTTACACGTTTTTTTCTCTCATACTTATCTGTTTCTCTTAGCTCTTGGTTCTATTTCCCTTCCACCCCCACCATTGAAATATCTAGCTTGATTAGTTAGGGGTAGTAGGGGTAGTAACCGCCGCAATAAGCAAGCTACACCCATGCTTATTTGTTTTACCCAGACTATGTTATACAGTCCTTATTGGTTGTTTTTCTTCTCCCCTGCTGTTGAAGCAGGGAGCTATGCTGGAAATGCGTGATGTATCAGTCTTCTCCCATGCCGTTGAAGCAGAGAGCCATGCTGGATATGCATCGAAAGTGAAGTATCGGACACAATTGGTTTGGGGTAGTAACCGCCGTAACAAGCCAGCTACTCCCCACTTTGTGAGTGCGAACCCTTTTTTCTTCTCCCCTGCCGTGGAAGCAGAGAACTATGCTGTATATGCATTGAAGGTGAAGCATCAGGCTTATTTGGTTTGGGGTAGTAACCGCCGTAACAAGCCAGCTACTCCCCTCTTTGTGAGTGTAAATCCATTTTTCCACATTTCCTCTTGCTGTTGAAGCTTAGAGCGATGTTGGAGTCACAGTAAGCATGTGTATGTTTATTGAATAAGGGTATTGTCTCCAGGCAGTAGCCGTCATTCTGGCGAGTCACCCACTCTTCATTGGCGGCCTCTTGACTTTATGGATCCACAGTGTTTATCCCACGCCCCTTTGAAGTCCTTCACAGTTCTGGTCTTCACCACATCCTCCGGAAGGGCATTCCAGGCGTCCACCACCCTCTCCGTGAAGAAATACTTCCTGACATTGGTTCTGAATCTTCCTCCCTGGAGCTTCAAATCGTGACCCCTGGTTCTGTTGATTTTTTTCCTATGGAACAGGTTTGTCGTTGTCTTTGGATCATTAAAACCTTTCAAGTATCTGAAAGTCTGTATCATATCACCTCTGCTCCTCCTTTCCTCCAGGGTGTACATATTTAGATTCTTCAATCTCTCCTCGTACGTCATGCGATGAAGATCCTCCACCTTCTTGGTCGCCCTTCTCTGTACCGCTTCCATCTTGTCTTTGTCTTTTTGTAGATACGGTCTCCAGAACTGAAAACAGTACTCCAGGTGAGGCCTCACCAAGGACCTGTACAAGGGAATAATCACTTCCCTTTTCTTACTCGATATTCCTCTCTCTATGCAGCCCAGCATTCTTCTGGCTTTTGCTATCGCCTTGTCGCATTGTTTCGCAGACTTCATATCATTAGACACTATCACCCCAAGGTCCCTCTCCTGCTCCGTGCACATCAGCTTTTCCCCCCCCATCGAATACAGTTCATTCGGATTTCCACTCCCCATATGCATGACTTTGCACTTCTTGGCATTGAATCTGAGCTGCCATATCTTCGACCACTCTTCCAGTTTCCTTAGATCCCGTCTCATTCTCTCCACTCCTTCTGGCGTGTCTACTCTGTTGCTGATCTTTGTGTCATCCGCAAAAAGACAAACCTTACCTTCTATCCCGTCCGCAATGTCGCTCACAAAGATATTGAACAGGACCGGTCCCAACACCGATCCTTGCGGTACACCACTTAAAACCGCTCTCTCTTCAGAGAAGGTTCCATTTACCATCACACATTGTCTTCTGTCCGTCAGCCAATTTGCAATCCAGGTCACCACCTCGGCCCTCACTCCTAAGCTTCTCGTTTTATTCACCAGTCTCCTGTGCGGAACCGTATCAAAAGCTTTGCTGAAATCCAAGTATATGATATCAAGCGCTCTTCCTCGATCCAATTCCTTGGTTACCCAGTCAAAAAAGTTAATCAGATTTGTCTGACAGGATCTCCCCCTGGTGAATCCATGTTGCCTCTGGTCCATCAATTCTCCGGACTGTAGATAGTTCACTATTCTCTCTTTCAGCAGTGACTCCATTACTTTTCCCACCACCGAAGTTCATCCTTTCCCACCACCGAAGTTCATCCTTTCCCACCACCGAAGTTCATCCTTGATCTGACCAGAAAAGCCTTACTAGAAAATGGCTGTCTGGCTGTCTTCTCCCCACTAAAGCTCCAAAGCAAGGGTACGTAAACATATGGTGTGGGTTCCCTGGTGGATGCAAAGGAGTTTGGCCACTGTGGAGAAGGCACGCCCAGGTTCATCAAAATCGAGGCAGAACTGGCAAAGGAATTCCTGGAGGTCATGGAGAATCAGGTCCTCTCATTCCCAACAACAGGGATGCCCAGACTAGGTTCATACATCCCAGTAATGAAAGTATGTTCTTCACCTTGGTGCAGTCAGTAGGAAACAAGGTGGACTGGAGTTCAAAATGAATGCGGCACTGGTTTAGGAAACCCCAGAATTCCTTTGGGTCCCCAAGATAACAGGGAAGTGTGGCAGATGTGGAACGGGCCTTGAGAGAGGAATTAACTCCGGCAGTGGTGGGACCATGGAAGGAAGAGCTGGTACTGAAGGTGGCATCTACATGGTGTCCATTCTGTGAGTGAGTCTCTCGAGTACTCCAGTTACCTGGTCCAGGATCCCTTGCTTCTACTGGATGCTCTGTGCAATACTCGAGATAGTCTGAAGGGCAGACAGATTTGCCATGTCCATGGCCTCAGCAATCTTGTAAGAGAAGTAGACTATTGTACTAGGGTGTGGTTGGCACAGCCTAGAGGGCAAAACCCCCTGGGACATGCTTTGGGTTGAGACTGGACAGGAGCTTCACCTATACCAGCTCTGTTCCCCACAGGTTGAGACTTTAGGTTACAGGGGCCAGGAGGACTTAGGCGATAGTCCGACTGGACTAAGACAAAGAGAGGGACCAGGCCGAGGTCAAGGCAGGCAGCTATCAGAGAGACCAGGTTCAGGCCGAGGGTCAGGGCAGGCAGCAAGCAGAGCGTAGTTCAAGTCCAAAGCAGGAGTCAGTGGCAGGTGGCAAGCAAGAGAGTGGTCGGTGTCTGTAGCGAAGGTCCAAGGCAGGCAGCAGGCAAAAGAATAATCAGTATCCGAAGCAGAGTTAAAGGCAAGACTCAGGCCGAGACAAGGGACACAGAGGACCAGGGACGAGCAAGACAATGGAGGCAAGATGAAGGCAGGGCAACAAGGCAGACAACGAGCAAGGTACAGAAAAGGAAAGACACTGGAGAGCAACAAGCACTGCTAGGCAGGGGATTTGTTGCTGAAGCGACTGCTGGTCTTCTGAGGGAGCCTTATGTACATAGGAGTTGATGAGGTTAATCAGGAAGAGCCAAATGGCTTTTCCCACTGCAAGCCCTTTAAAGATCAGGACATCGGGTGTGAACACACCTAGGCGAAGTCAGGGAGGATGCAGCACGACGGCATTCTGTGCCTCCTCTTGGTGGTGGTTGACAGTGGTCCAGCCATGAAGAGCTCTTGGCGGCGGTTGGGGTGAGTGAGGAGGCTCACAGATCCATCATGCTAGCCACCAAACATTACAGATCTAAATAGCTATCAACACTAGCATGGAAATTTCCCAAATGTCCGGCCTTCTAGGTCCCCTTCACAGTCTGCCAGACAGATGCATTTACTGTATGTCAGCACATACAGTTCTGCTAGGACTTTCAGTTTTTACTGTATTTGCAACCTGTCAGACAGACTTGGCTATGTGAGTGCCTGCATTTCATCTAGAATATCTATTTATTATGATGACAATACAATATTCCTTACTTAATCCAGCATGCATCTTATTCTTCCAACCTTGTCTTCTCACCACGTCTTTACCCAGACCTGCATCAGGCTGGAAAGAACTGGGCGCAAGAACGGAGGCAAGACAAAGGCAATTCCGCCTGAGCTTCCAAGCAGCACTGATACAAGTTAGAGGGAATGTCAGCCTGAGATGCCCAAATATGAAAAGCAACACAGATAGTAAGCCACTTAGCTTTCTTTGCTATAGGTGCCATCAGTCTGTCAGTATGCTCTAACAGGCAACTAAAAAATGTGCATCCAGCTATATTTGCACTGCAAAAAATAGGTGTCCAAAATTTAGGCATGCAATCCTGTGCCTCGATGAGTGCCCAAAAACTGAGCGTCCTCAAGACTGCTCAGATTGTGCATATAGGTAAGTGCATGCCTCTATCAACGAAGTCCAACCAGGCGCCCAACCAAGCCTCCAACCAGATGCCCAACTACACACACAAAAACTGGACGCACAACTGAATGCACAGCCGGATGCACTTGCATGAACTAATGGGCCTGAAGAGGGCAGGCTAATGTGCAGAAAAACGTGCGAGTGGCCTATCACGTGGCAAACAACAAGACTAAGAGTGGGGCCTAGCCAAAAAGTCTGCTCAACCTGCCAGGCTGCCCATGTCCCCTGAGCTCCCCCGGAGGCAGGGATGAACTTCGGATCGGCGCACCAAGCACAGAGACCGGAGGAATCCCTACAAAAACTCCTGTTATTTTGTTTTGCTTTACCTGAGCTCAGCCCGTCCTGGCCTAGTACAGAATCAGTCTCCAGCTGCAGGGAGACAGGTTATACACCACCGTACAAGGCTTCCTGCACTCACTTGCCTTTCATCTGTCTTTAGCAGCTAAGTCTACGCCGGCTGAAAACCAGCTACTGGACAAGGCACTCATCTGAGGGAGAATCCAATATATTACCTCAGGAATTCTCAGCTGAGGGAGGGGACCATATGGTATCTCCACAGGAGAGTGAGGCAAATTAATTTTCTTTCTTATTTTCTCCTTCTAAAAACTTTAAGCAATCCCCAGTAGGGAGATGGACATCCACCATCTGCTGGAGAAGGAAAATATTGGCGGGCTGATGTCACTGCAGGATTATATATACTGTGTTGTCAGCTTTGCTCCGACTCCATCTGCTGGTAGAGGTGCAAAACCCACTTGTTCTGGATCCACCTATCTAAACACTAAGAAAATGTAACAAAAAATACTTTAAAAATGTACAGAGTAAAGCTTCATACATTCACCCACCTGTCCAGATACTATGGAGGGAAGCAACAAAACAAAAAAAGAACAGTGCGAAACAATGGACTGAAAGGAAGATCTGTTTTTTCAAAATATGTATCTGCAATAGGCCCAGCTTCCCAGAAGGGTTTTGGACTAGTATAACAGGACATATGGAAACAAAATTAGTAGGTAGAAATTCCTTCCACGCCATGATGCAACACTAGTCCGGTGCAGTCTAGTCCAAACTAATCGGAAGTACCAAAGCCCCACTATTTAGGAAGAGAGGAAGAAAGGGCCACTTTGAGAAGCCCAGCTCCAGAAGCTGGTCCTCCTTAGTCAAAATGTCTGATCTATAATGCTTCGCAAAGGAATGCAGAGATGACCAGGCAGCCACTTTGCAAATGTCCTCCAGTGCCACAGTAACAGCTTCTCTCCAGGATGAAAACTGTGCCATTGTGGAGTGAGTGCGAATGATCTCTGGAGTCCAATGGCCTCTGAGCAAATAAGCTGAAGAAATAGTATCCTTGATCCTCCTAGCAAAAGTAGCTTCAGAGGCCGCTTCACCTTTATGCAGCCCTGCAAACAGAATTAATAATCTAATCGACCTACAAAAAGAGTTAGAAATTTCCAAATACCTGAGCACTTGATGCACATCACAACATCGTAAAGACTTGTTACCTCCCTGACATTTATCCTTCAAAACGGCAGGCAGAAAAACAGACTGATTGAAATAAAAAAATGAAACTACTTTAGATAAAAAGGATGGCATAGGACAAAAAGATGCCAAATCAGACACAATCACCAAAAAGAAATCTCTGCAAGATACAAGCTGTATCTCAGAAATGAGGCAAGCAGAGCAAATTGAGACCAGAAAAACAGTTTTCAAAGTAAGATCCTTTAAGGAGATCTGCTTCAAGGGCTCAAAGGAAGGGCGACTAACGCCTTAAGAAACAAACTGAGATCTCATCGAGGAACTAAAGGTCTAAATGGGGCCAAACTCTCTTAACTCCCCATAGGAATCGGGACATCAGGATGTGCAGCCACCGAAACAGGAAAATGCTGCAACCTGAATCTTTAAGGAATTCAGAGCCAAAACCTTATCTAAGACTCTATGAATAAAGACCAAAATGCATAGTCATACTCTAAGGAGAAGTAGACCAAGCCCTGCAGAAAGCTTAAAAAATGTGCCAAACTCTAATGTAGGCTAAAGAATTAGAAGTCTTACAAACCTTCAGGAGAATGGAAATGACCAAAGAAAAATAATTTCTTTTCTTCAGCCAGGACCTTTCAAGAGCCAAGCCATAAGACAAAACAAAGTTGTCTATTAGAATTGGACTCTGAAATGAAAGAACCCAAGTCTCTACCAAGTGAAACCTCAATATATCTGCATACCAGGGTCTCTGATACCAATCTGGAGCTACCACAATCACACCATCTTGATCTGCTGGAGAACCCTGCGATCAGTGGCCAAGGAGGAAAAATAAAGATGCTCCGCCTCTGGCCAAATGTTGAAACAGAGCATCTATGCCTGCTACACCGAACTCCCTGCGCCGACTGAAGAAGGGACGAACTTTAGCATTTTTGGGAGTTGCCATTGGATCAATGTGAGGCAAGCCCCACCTGAGTACTATGTAATGAAAGGCATCTTGACCAAGCTCCCATTCTCTGGGATCCAAAAGTTTTCTGCTTAAGAAATATGCTTGCATATTCTCCTGACTTGCTATATGAGCCGCTGACAAGGCCTTTAGATTTATTTGAGTTATATTCTGCTTTTCAGTATTTCAAAGCAGATTCAAAGCAGGTATTGCACATTCTCTTCCACCAGGGGAAGAGAAGATTCATCTCCTCAGACACTCCCCAATTCCTGATACCTCCCTGTCTGTTCACAGATGTCACTGCTGTCACATTGCTGGAAAGCTGATAGCTTTCCCATCGATTAGGGAGTAGAAAAAAAAAAGAGTCAGAGACAAATGACTAGTCCTGGCCACCAACTGGGTGATAAGAACATAAGAAAGCAAATGTTGCTTACCTGTAACAGGTGTTCTCACAGGACAGCAGGATGTTAGTCCTCACATATGGGTGACATCACAGAATGGAGCCCAATCACAGAACACTTTTGTCAAAGTTTCCAGAACTTTGACTGGCCCCTACTGGGCATGCCCAGCATGGCACTAACCCTGCAGCCAGCAGGGGTCCCCCTTCAGTCTTGTTACAAAGCTACAGGCAGTGCCGAAAAATAAAATAAAAAACCGAACCCAACACCGCGGGGTGGCGGGTTGGTTTCGTGAGGACTAACATCCTGCTGTCCTGTGAGAACACCTGTTACAGGTAAGCAACATTTGCTTTCTCATAGGACAAGCAGGATGGTAGTCCTCACATATGAGTGAGTACCAAGCTGAGGATGTCCGGACATGCACCAAATGTACCCAGGGACGTGCCAGAGGCACAAAGCTGGGATGGAATTTGGGAGAGGGCATTCTGAACCCCACCGGGCAAGCGGAAGGGTGTTGGTTCGTCACGTTGTAAATAGGTTACTCAATACAGACTGGCCGAAGATGGAATCTTGTCTTCCGGCTTTGACTAAGCAACAGTGGGCTGTAAAAGTAAGGAGAGAACTCCTGGTGGTAGCCCTGCAAATGTCAGGAAGCGGCACCGATCATAGGTGTGCTACTAAGGTCGCCATGGCCCTCACAGAGTGTGCTTTAACACGGTCTTGAAGTGGAATGCCAGCTTGCTGATAGCAAAAGGATATGCAGTCCGCTGGCTAGGAGGAGAGAGTCTGCTTACCCACAGGCTGTCCCAATTTGTTAGAATGGAAAGAGAGAAAGAACTGAGTGCTCTTTCTGTGGGCAGCTGTATGGTCTAGGTAAAAAGCTAGAGCCCGTTTACAGTCAAGGGTATGCAGAGCCTGCTCTCCTGGATTGGAATGTGGCCTGGGAAAAAAGGTAGGTAGTATGATGGATTGATTGAGATGAAACTCCGAAACCACCTTAGGTAGGAATTTAGGGTGAGTGAGGGGTACTGCCCGGTCCTGCAGAAGTTTAGTGTAAGGCAGATAGGTAACTAGTGCCTGTAACTCACTAACTCTGCGAGCGGAAGTGATAGCCAAGAGGAAAATCACTTTCCATGTTAGATAGCGAAGATCACAGAAATGAAGAGGCTCGAATGGTGGTTTCATGGACCGACCCAAAACTAGGTTGAGGTCCCAAGAAGGGGCCGGAGGACGCAGTGGAGGCTTGAGGTGAAGCAAGCCCTTCAGAAATCGTATGACAAGGGGTTGCACTGATATAGGAACATCCCCGATACCTTTATGGAAGGCGGCTACCACACTGACATGCATTCTGATGGAGGAAGTTTTTAGACCTGACTCTGACAAGTGCCAGAGAAAATCTAGAAATTTCGGGATTGGACAGGTAAAGGGATCAAGGGCCTGAGAAGAGCACCATGACGCGAACCTGTTCCATTCGTAAGAGTAAGATTTTCTCGTGGAAGGCTTCCGAGAAGCAATCAAGACACGGGAAACTGGATCAGAAAGGTTAAGAGGTTGAAGGATTAACCTTTCAACATCCATGCCGTCAGGGACAAGGCTTGAAGATTGGGGTGGCGTAGGCACCTGTTGTTTTGAGTGATTAGAAGCGGGTCTGTTCCCAAAGGAATGTGCCTGTGAATGGAGAGATCCTGAAGTATTGGAAACCACACTCAGAGGTGCCAATGGGGAGCTATCAGGATCATAGTTCCCTTGTCCTGACGTAACTTCACGAGAGTCTTCGAGAGAAGTAGAAGTGGAGGGAATGCGTATAGGAGACCAGTTACCCATGATAGGGAGAACGCGTCTCTTGGTGGATTATGTTGGCTGCGAGTGAGAGAGCAGAAATTGCCTACTTTGCGATTCTGGGGTGATGCAAAGAGGTCTATTTGAGGATAACCCCATTTTTGGAAGATGGTGTTCGCTACTGAGGAGTTTAGAGACCACTTGTGCGGTTGGAAGTCTCGACTCAACTTGTCTGCCAACACGTTGTCCACTCCCGGCAAGTAGGTGGCCCTGAGGTACATTGAGTGGGAGAGGGCCTCCACCCACATCTGTGCAGCTTCCTGACACAGACTTTAGGAGCCTGTTCCTCCCTGCTTGTTGATGTACCACATGGCCACCTGGTTGTCCATCTGGATCGGGATGACTTGATTGGATAGGCGATCCTGAAATACTCTGAGAGCATATCGGATTGCTCGCAGCTCCAGGAAATTTATCTGGGGTTTGGCTTCCTCCGGAGACCAAGAACCTTGTGTCTGCAGATCGGCCATGTGGGCTCCCCTCCGAAGTTGGAAGCGTCGGTGGTGAGAATTATTTGAGGGTCTGGCACCTGAAAGGGCAAGCCCTGTAGAAGATTAGTCTGATTTGTCCACCAGGCAAGAGAGAGATGGAGTGAGTTGGTTACGTGGACAAAGGGATTGACTCCATTGCGACCTCAGAGTCCACTGCATGACTCTCATGGCCAAGCGGGCCATTGGGGTGACCTGAACTGAGGACGCCATGTGTCCCAGGAAGATGAGAAAACGATGTGCAGTCGTTGAATGTTGAGACCACAGCTGATGCGACAGAGACACGAGAGTGAGAGCTCGTTGTCGAGGCAGGAAAGCCTTTGCCTGCAAGGTATCCAAGTCTGCCCCAATGAATGATAAGCAGGATTTGTCATAATTGACGACAGAGCGGCTTCCTGAGTCGGAGCCCTGATTAACCAATCATCTAGATAGGGATAGACATGAACACCTTGAGTCCTGAGGAAGGCTGCAACCACGATGAAGCGTTTTGTGAAGACTCATGGTGCAGATGCGAGGCCGAATGGAAGCACTCTGTACTGATAGTACTTGGGGCCTACGAGAAACCTTAGGTATTTGCGATGAGATGGTTATCGCAATATGAGTGTATGCGTCCTGGAGGTCTAGAGAGCAGAGCCAGTCTCTTCTTTGTAGAAGAGGAAGAGGTGAGCCCAAGGTTACCATCTTGAACTTTTCTCTCTGGAGGTACTTGTTTAGGGCTCGTAGATCCAGAATTGGACGAATGCCTCCCGATCTTTTGGGGATTAGAAAGTACCAGGAATAGAACTCAAGGCCTTGCTGAGGGGATGGTACTGGTTCTATTGCTCTGGACTGGAGAAGGAGGGAAACCTCCTGTTCCAGGAGCAATGAATGGTCGGATGTTTTCCACGTCCTTAGAGGTGGGGAATCCGGTGGGAGAGAGAGAAAATTGAGATGATATCCTTGAGCAATTATCGCTAGGACCCACTGGTCTGAGGTGATTGAGTGCCACCTGTTGTTGAAATGGCAGAAATCGACCTCCCACTGGTATGTGAGGTAATGGAAGCTGGCTGCTGCTCTCTATGCTAGAGTCAAAAGCCAGAAGCAGGGCCCGGCTGGGGGGATGTTTGTAGTTTTTGTTTCCGGGTCTGACGAGACTGTGTTTTTAGAAATGGTCTCGTAGAAAGGGATCTGATTGGTGGCGGGTAGGACTTTTTCGGACGGAAGAAAGACTTTTTAGAGTCCTTCCGGAAGGGCTGTTTGGAAGAGTAATCCGAAGGTATCAGAGAGAGTTGTCTTAGGGTCTCGTGATGGTCCTTTAATTCAGCCACTGTCTTTTGAATCTGCTCTCCAATTAGATTGTCTCCGACACATGGGAGGTCAGACAATCTGTCCTGGACTTCAGGTCAAAGATCTGAAGATATGAGCCAGGCCCATCGTCTTGCTGAAATAGCAGCTGCAGATACCCTGGCTGCAGTGTCAAAGATATCATAAGATGTTCTGATCTCATGTTTGCCTGCCTCAAAACCCTTATTAAGTAGGGTTTGTAGCTGTTCTTGAAGTGGCTGAGGCATGGAGTCTGACAGGTCTTATATCTGCTTAAAGATGACCCTATTATATTGGGTCATGTGAAGCTGGTAAGCAGCTATTCGAGAGATGAGCATTGATCCTTGGAAGACTCGGCGACCAATGGCATCTAGAAACTTCTGCTCCTTTCCAGGGGGAAAAGAAGTGTGAGGTTTTGATCTTTTTGCTCTCTTCTGTGCAGATTCAACTACCACAGATTGGTGATCCAATTGAGGTTTTTGAAAACCTGGAGCAGAATGCACCAAATAGGTAGTGTCAGCTTTTCTGTGGACTGGTGCAATGGAGCCAGGATGTTCCCAGTTCTTCTGGAGGAGGTCCAGAAGAACTTGGTGGACAGGGATGGAGGTTATTTCCTTGGGAGCATCAAGGAATTGGAGCAACTCCATCATCTGATGTCTATCGTCCTGTTCAGTCTGTAATTGGAAGGGAACTAATTCAGACATTTCTTTCACAAAATTTATGAAAGAAAGGTCCTCTGGAGGAGAACGCTTTCTACTCTCAGTGGGTGAAGGTGGTGATGGCAAGTCATCGGTATCTGGTGAGGAGTCATCAGTCCAGGTATCATAAGGATCAGCACCTGTCCCTCTAGGAACTAGAGGGGGATGGGGTGGTTTGATACCTGAAGGCCCCGATGTAGGCTCCAAAGGAATCAAAGGAATTACCGGAGGCACCGATGAAGGCATCGAAGGTCTCAGCGCACGCATCGAGGGCATCGATGGATGGCTCGATGGTGCCGATGGACGTATCGGCACCAATGGAATCGGTGGCGATGGCTGTATTGGTCTCGATGGCTGAGGCAGAACTCCCGATGGAGGGATGCGGAACGGTGTTTCTCTTCCTGATGACAGAGCAAGCGGGGAGGGCACCGGAGCCTTCAGTGACCCGGGGTACATCGGTGTGAAAAAGCGGCGATAAGCGCTTCCATCCTGGATAGCAGCGGTGCCAATGCTGCCGGAATCGGGTCGGTGGTTGGTTCCACTATTGGTACCGGTGTCGGTGCCGAGGGAACCTGGAGTCGTTGCATCACCTTGTCGATGGCGTCCTGAACCATCCGGTCCAGTTCTTCTCGGAGACCTGGAGCAAGCAGCCCTAGCTCCGGAACAGAAGAAGGAGGCAGAGGCATAGCCGGAGGGACCACCGTTAAAGGCGGAGTTGCGGCTCCCGATGCCCCATCAGGGGAGGGTTGCCTCGGTGACCCAGTCGCCGAAAAGGTCGATGCCTTTTCTGGACGGGGTTTCTTCAATGGCGGCTCGGATGATGGCGAAGTCGATGATTTCGCTCCCTCGATGGTTCGAGTCTTTCGGTGCTGATGGCGAGGTTTCTCCCTACGATACCCTCTGTCTTGAGGGGGAGTAGAGGGTGTCGAAGGCCGAGAAGTCGTCGATGCCGGGCGGTCACCGGCCGGTGGTTGATGCTGACGTGAAGTTGACGGTGCCGGTTCGGACGATGTCGATGCAATGGACGGAGTCGGGGTTTGAGCACGGAAGAGAAGTTCCATCTTCTCCATTCTGGCCTTGCGACCTTTTGGTGTCATTAGGGCACATTTGGTGCAGGACAAGACATCCTGCTCTCATCCAAGACACATTACACATACTTTATGGGGGTCTGTAATGGACATGGTATGAGTACAGTCCGGGCACCGACGGAACTCCGACGCCATGGCCCTAGAAAAAATCGAGCCGCGGTACGGTCGACGGCCAGTAGGCTGCGAGGGCCAAACTCGATGGTAATCGACGGAAAACGGGTAGAAACTTACCAGAGTAACGCGGCTTGAAAAAAAGTTAACAGGGGGACTCCTGTGGGGCAATTTAACTTTTAATAATTTCGTGAGGAAAATTCCTGTCAGGAATCGCTACAGAGCTCCTTAACCGCGAGGCTACTGCTGGGCAGAAAAAAGAAGACTGAAGGGGGAACCCTGCTGGCTGCAGGGTTAGTGCCATGCTGGGCATGCCCAGTAGGGGCCAGTCAAAGTTCTGGAAACTTTGACAGAAGTGTTCCGTGACTGGGCTCCATCCTGTGATGTCACACATATGTGAGGACTACCATCCTGCTTGTTCTGTGAGAACATGCCATACTGGGTCAGACCAAGGGTCCAGCAAGCCCAGCATCCTGTCTCCAACAGTGGCCAATCCAGGCCATAAGAACCTGGCAAGTTCCCAAAAACTAAGTCTATCCCATGTTACTGCTGCTAGTAATAGTAGTGGCTATTTTCTAAGTCAACTTAATTAATAGCAGGTAATGGACTTCTCCTCCAAAAACTTATCCAATCCTTTTTTAAACCCGGCTACACTAATTACACTAACCATATCCCCTGGCAACAAATTCCTGAATTTAATTGTGCATTGAGTGAAAAAGAACTTTCCCTGATTAGTTTTAAATATGCCACATGCTAACTTCATGGAGTCCTTCTACAATCCGAAAGAGTAAATAACTGATTCACATTTACCCGTTCTAGACCTCTCATGATTTTAAACACCTCTATCATATCTCCCCTCAGCCGTCTCTTCTTGAAGTTGAAAAGTCCTAACCTCTTTAGTCTTTCCTTATATGGGAGCTGTTCCATCCCCTTTATCATTTTGGTCGCCCTTCTCTGTACCTTCTCCATCGCAACTATATCTTTTTTGAGATGCAGCGACCAGAATTGTATACAGTATTCAAGGTGCGGTCTCACCATGAAGCGATATAGAGGCATTATGACATTTTCTGTTTTATCCACCATTACCTTTCTGATAATTCCCAACATTCTGTTTGCTTTTTTGACTGCCGCAGCACACTGAACAGACGATTTCAATGTATTATCCACTATGACGCCTATATCTCTCTTTCTTGGGTGGTAGCTCCTAATATGGAACCTAACATTGTGTAACTATAGTATTGGTTATATTTTCCTCTATGCATCACCTTGCACTTATCGATATTAAATTTCATCTGCCATTTGGATGCCCAATTTTCCAGTCTAACAAGGTCTTCCTGCAATTTATCACAATCTGCTTGTGATTTAACTACTCTGAATAATTTTGTATCATCTGCAAATCTGATTACCTCACTCGTCGATTTCTTTCCAGATCATTTATAAATATATTGAAAAGTACGGGTCCCAATACAGATCCCTGAGGCACTCCACTGCCCACTCCTTTCCACTGAGAAAATTGTCCATTTAATCCTACTCTCTGTTTCCTGACTTTTAGCCAGTTTGTAATCCAAGAAAGGACATTGCCACCTATCCCATGACTTTTAACTTTTCCTAGAAGCCTCTTATGGGGAACTTTGTCAAACACCTTCTGAAAATCCAAATACACTACATCTACTGGTTCAGATTTGTGAGGCAAGACTTGCTTTGGATAAAGCCATGCTGACTTTGTTCCATTAAACCATGTATTTCTAAATGTTCTGTGATTTTGATATTTAGAACACTTTCCACTATTTTTCCTGGCACTGAAGTCAGGCTAACTGGTCTGGAGCCCTTTTTAAATATTTGGGTTACATTAGCCACCCTCCAGTCTTCAGGTACAATGGATGATTTTAATGATAGTTTACACATTTTTACTAATAGGTCTGAAATTTCATTTTTGAGTTCCTTCAGAATCCTGGGGTATATACTATCCGGTCCAGGTGATTTGCTACTCTTCAGTTTGTCAATCAGGCCTACCACATCTTCTAGGTTCACCGTGATTTGGTTCAGTCCATCTGAATCATTACCCATGAAAACCTTCTCCGGTACGGGTATCTCCCCAACATCCTCTTCAATAAACAACGAAGCAAAGAAATCGTTTAATTTTTCCACTATGGCCGTATCTTCTCTAAGTGCCCCTTTAACCCCTCGATCAGCTAACGGTCCAACTGATTCCCTCACAGGCTTTCTGCTTCAGATATATTTAAAAAAGTTTTTACTGTGAGTTTTTGCCTCTAGGGCCAACTTCTTTTCAAATTCTCTCTTAGCCTGTCTTATCAATGTCTTACATTTAACTTGCCAACGCTTATGCATTATCCTATTTTCTTCTGTTGAATCCTTCTTCCAATTTTTGAATGAAGATCTTTTGGCTAAAATAGCTTCTTTCACCTCACCTTTTAACCATGCCTGTAATCGTTTTGCCTTCCTTCCACCTTTCTTAATGTGTGGAATACATCTGGACTGTGCTTCTAGGATGGTATTTTTTAACAATGTCCACGCCTCTTGCACACTTTTTACCTTTGTAGCTGCTCCTTTCAGTTTCTTTCTAACTATTTCTCTCATTTTATCATAGTTTCCCTTTTAAAATTTAGCACGAGAGCCATGGATTTGCTTACTGTCCCCCTTCCAGTCATTAATTCAAATTTGATCATACTATGATCACTATTGCCAAGAGATCCTACCACTGTTACCTCTCTCACCAAATCCTGTGCTCCACTGAGAATTAGATCTAAAATTGTTCCATCTCTAGTCAGTTCCTGAAACAATTGCTCCATAAAACTGTCATTTATTTCATTCAGGAACTTTATCTCTCTAGCATGTCCCGATGATACATTTACCCAGTCAATATTGGGGTAACTGAAATCTAAGACCAAAAGTGCAATCCAGAGCAAGCTGCACTTTGAAGCAATATCGCATAGTACAAAAAGTGCAGGTTCGTTGTCAATCCTGACACAGTACTCACAGTAGCTTTCAAAAGGTCAAAGAGATTTTTATTCATTCAATCAGGCAACTCCACTGGTTTATACAGCATGAAACTTTACGGCGTCCCCCGACACGGTCCCGTGTTTCGCCTAGGGCTGCATCGGGAGGGCACGCCACCAGGAATTCATATACGAGATACTGACAGCTGGTGTATTTAAATTTGGCGGCACGCCACCAGGAATTCATATACGAGATACTGACAGCTGGTGTATTTAAATTTGGCGCGCCCTGCCAAATTTAAATACACCAGCTGTCAGTATCTCGTATATGAATTCCTGGTGGCGTGCCCTCCCGATGCAGCCCTAGGCGAAACACGGGACCGTGTCGGGGGACGCCGTAAAGTTTCATGCTGTATAAACCAGTGGAGTTGCCTGATTGAATGAATAAAAATCTCTTTGACCTTTTGAAAGCTACTGTGAGTACTGTGTCAGGATTGACAACGAACCTGCACTTTTTGTACTATGCGGTAACTGAAATCTCCCATTACTACCGCACTACCAATTTGGATAGCTTCTCTAATTTCTCTTAGCATTTCACTGTCAGTCTCACCATCTTGACCAGGTGGAAGTAGTATACTCCTATCACTATAGTCTTCCCCAACACACAAGGGATTTCTACCCATAAAGATTCAATTGTGCATTTAGTCTTATGCAGAATGTTTATCCTGTTGGACTGTTTGTCATCCCGGACATAAAGCGCCACACCGCATCCCGGGTGCTCCTCTCTGTCATTGCGATATAATTTGTACCCCGGTATAGCACTGCCCCATTGGTTATCTTCCTTCCACCATGTCTCTGAGGTGCCAATTAAGTCTGTGTCATCATTCACTGCTATACATTCTAATTCTCCCATCTTACTTCTTAGACTTCAGGTATTAGCATACAAACATTTCAAAGTTTGTTTTCTGTTTGTATTTTCATTCTGCTTTTTAATTAATATGGATAAGTTAGAATTTTTTTAGCTCAGGTGAGTTTTTAGTTACAGGCACTTGGACTACTTTTCTTGTTATTGGAACCTCACTGTCAGGATGCCCTAATTCTAATGCGTCATTAGTATCCTTTGAAGATACCTCCCTCCGAACCATGCTGCTGAGCGACTGTCAGCTTTCCCCTTTGTTCTAGTTTAAAAGCTGCTCTATCTCCTTTTTAAAGTTTAGCGCCAGCAATCTGGTTCCTCCCTGGTTAAGGTGGAGCCCATCCCTTCGGGAGACTCCCCCTTCCCCAAAAGGTTCCCCAGTTCCTAACAAAACTGAATCCCTCTTCCTTGCCCCATCGTCTCAACCACACATTGAGACTCGCAGCTCTGCCTGCCCCTGGGACCTGCGCGTGGAATAAGGAGCATTTCAGAGAATGATACCCTGGAGGTTCTGGATTTAAGTTTTCTACCTAAGAGCCTAAATTTGGCTTCCAGAACCTCCCTCCCATATTTTCCTATGCCGTTGGTGCCCACATGTACCACAACAGCCGGCTTCTCCCCAGCACGGTCTAAAATCCTATCTAGGTGACGCATGATGTCCGCCACCTTCGCACCAGGTAGGCATGTTACCAGGCGATCCTCACGCCCACCAGCCTCCCAGCTGTCTACATTCCTAATAATCGAATCACCAACTATGATGGCTGACCTAACCCTGCCCTCCTGGGCAGGAGGTCTTGGAGACACATCCTCGGTGCGAAAGGACAATGCACCACCTGGAGAGCAGGTTCTTGCTACAGGATCCTTTCCTGCTGCACCAGGTTAATGCTCTCCGATCATGAGACCTTCTTCCTCCAAGGCAGCACCAGTCTGAAGTTGAGTCTTGGCTACTATGTCCCTGAAGGTCTCATCTATATACCTCTCTGCCTACTGCCTGCTCTGATCCTGGCATGGACCCGGATACCGTTTGCTTGCCGCCTGCCCTGACCCCAGCTTAGACCTTGCCCTGCCTGCCCAATCTTGGCCTGACCCAGACATTGTTTGCTCACTGCCTGCCTTGACCTCTGCCCGAGACTCAACTATGTTTGACCACTCCTTACAGGACTCTTGCCTAAGCCCTTCTAGCCCCTGGAACCCAAGGGCTCAACTTGCAGGGACTGGTACTGGTATAGAAACAGAGAAGTGACGCAGAAAAGGACCTTATGGCCCATCCAGTCTGCCCAGCAAGCTCCCATAGTTATCAATTTCCCATACTTATTAGTTACTCAGACCTCCAAGGTCAGGGTGCTTTTTGATTACTGTTTGAGTCCAATTTCCTCCCCCCCCCCCCCCCCCGCTGTTGAAGCAGAGAGCAATGTTGGAGTACCATCAGACGTGTAGTATCAGATTTTTTGGTTAAGGGTAGTAACCGCCACAACAAGCAAGTTACCCCCATGATCTTGTTGGTTACTGTTTTTTGAGTCCAATTTCCTCCCCCCCCCTGCTGTTGAAGCAGAGAGCAATGTTGGAGTTGCATCAGAAGTGTAGTATCAGGTAGTATAGGTGAAACCCTTGATCCAGTCCTTTAAAGAGCAAGTCCACCAGCTATCGGTATGGGCTTAATAGGTTCGCCTGCTAGGCTGCATCAACCATGCCACAGCCCAAGGGCTCTCCAGCCACCCTAGAGAGGTTTAGGAGATGGAGATTTAGACAGCAGAGTCTATTATCAACAAACTCCACTCTCCTATTCAAAAAACCACATTCTTTAATAAGAGAAGACTGAACATTCTTTAAAGAGAAAATGTCTTCCTTCACTTTTTAAGTCTTGCCCAGAACTTCTTGTTGGTTTCACATTCCAAAAAATGGGAATCCAACCTGTTGAAAGAGAGCCCAATTTGGCTGAACAAGTAACACTAGCAAGCCCAATGCTGGCCACAAGATCCCAAAGGGCACTTCAGATGGCTCTGACACTGTCCCAGATAGATCAGCAGCAGATACCCACACAGATGGAATGATCGCGTCTTCAACAACACTCCTGGAGGCTCCCCTCAGCGCAACAGTCTCAATGGCATCACCAGTTTGAGACAGTGCTGCCCAACTCTGGGAAGAAATGTGTTGAGCCGGCAGTGGACGGACAACAAGGGTGCTAAGAGATACCTCCTTCCCCCCGAAATCGACTCTCCTCCATCAGCTTCAGCACCAGGGCACCTTTCTCCTTCCATCGCTGCAGAGACAGCAAATTCAGATATTAATGGCTGTCCAAGGGTCGGTGAGGACTCTGGGGGATAAGTCCTGACTTTCTCTTTCCTTGTGGAAGGCACTGAAGCACCAAACCACAAGCAATAGGAAAAAGAAATTGGACAGCCGAATTGTAGTCACTTTGTGCTGCCATATTGGTCTCCTCCAATGAAGGTTCATATTAATAAACAAGTCAAGACTGAATTTTTTAAATTACATACCTTGCGAAAATTAAAACCATTGTTAGAACAAGAAAAGCAAGTTTGCTTACCGTAAACGGTGTTTCCGTAGATAGCAGGATGAATTAGCCATGCTGTCATGGGATCTGTCAATCAGGTCCAGGAGGCGGAGCTTGTCAAAGCAGAGATTAGAGTTTTGGTCTCTGCGGCTGCGCATGTGTTCCCGCGCAGGAAAATAACGGAATCTCCTCAGTCTGTGATAAAGCTGTAGTGCAGTCGAAGACTAGGTGACTGCCAGGGAGGAGGGTGGGTCAGCATGGCTAATTCATCCTGCTATCTACGGAAACACCGTTTATGGTAAGCAAACTTGCTTTTTCCCGTCGATAGCAGGGCTGAATTAGCCATGCTGTCATGGGAGTCCCAAGCACCCGATCACGTTGTTATTGGTATATATGTTTGTACGTGATCCTGAAAAGTGTGGCATTCACCGTGTACAAGAGGATAGAGATTGCAGGATTGCATGCCCTATCTTCGCATCAGTGGCTGCTTGTTGATCAAGGCAGTAGTGCGATGTGAAGGTATGGAGCGATGACCATGTAGCTGCCTTACAAATGTCTATGGGTTGCACATTCTTTAGGTGTGCCAATGAGGCTGCTACTGCTCTAACTTGGTGAGCTTTAGGCTCTGAATGTAGTTGTAGTTTCTGTTTGTCGTAACAGAATTTGATGCACTGTGCCATCCAGCTGGAGATGGCACAGTGCATCACTGGTAATCCAGGTGCCTTTGGGTCAAATGAGACAAAGAGTTGAGAAACACAGGAGTCCGAGTTTGTCCTTTCTTTGTAGTAATGCTAAGGCTCTTTTGCAATCTAGTGTGTGCAGTAGTTTTTCCCTATCATTTGCATGAGGTTTAGGGAAAAAGGTGGGTAATTCCATGGTCTGATTGAGATGGCATTGAGAAACCACTTTTGGTAGGAAGGATGGGTGAGTTCGGAGAACTACCTTTTGGTGATGAAATTGCAAATATGGAGAATAATGGACCAAGGCCTGAAATTCACTAACTCTTCGTGCCGATGTTACTGCAACCAGGAATACAACTTTCCATGTGAGGTATTTAATATGTGCCGAGTCCATGGGTTCAAACGGGAAAAGCATAAGCTGTTCCAGAACTATGTTGAGGTTACATGGAACTGGAGGCTTAGATATCAGAGGACGAAGGTGAGTTAACCCCTTGATGAAACGAGATAGTAAGGGGTGATTGGATATAGGAATATTGTTAACTGGCCTATGATATGCCCCTATGGCGCTGAGATGAACTCTGATGGATGATGTTGCTAGACCAGCTCCATATAGTGTATGAAGATAATCAATGAGCAATTCAGATGAGCAGTCCAATGCTGGTACACCTTTGGAAGTGCACCAGGTAGAGTAACGTTTCCATTTATAGCTATAATTTTTCTTTGTTGAGAGTTTCCTGGATTCTAGCAAAATGAATTGTGCCGAAGTGGAAACTCCCTGTTCTGTTAAAAGGAGCCTCTCAATCTCCACGCTGTCAAGTGGAGAGATGAGTGTAGCGGGTGTAGAAGCGCCTCTTGATCTTGGTAGAGAAGATCTTGTCGATTCGGTAACTGAATTGGATCCATGATGGTTAGTCGGAGAAGGAAACTGTACCATGGTTGCCTCGGCCAGGCCGGGGCGATGAGTATCAGTTGAGCTTTGTCTGCTATGCACTTTTGAATTGACCTTGTTATGAGTGGTATGGGAGGAAAGGCGTATAGGAGGCCTGTCATCCACGGAATGAGGAAGGCATCTTGAGCGATCCTGAATTGGCTTGGTCTTATCGAGCAGAATTTTGGAACTTGACCATTGATCTCCGTTGCAAAGAGATCTATCAAAGGTGTCCCCCACTGCATGAATATCTCTTGGGCTATTTCTGTATTGAGTGCCCATTCGTGAGGATGAAAGATGCGGTTTAACCTGTCCGCTCTTGTATTTGCCACGCCTGGGAGGTAAGTTGCTTGCAGATGTATGCAATTTCTGTGAGCGTGCTCGAAGATTGTCAGGGTCTCCTTGCAGAGGGACCATGAACCGGACCCTCCTTCTTTGTTGATGTAAAACATTGCCACTTGATTGTCAGTGTAGATCATGACCCTGCGGCCCTTCAGGTGGTCTTGGAAGACATGTAATGCATTCAGAATTGCTCTGAGTTCCAATAAATTTATTTGCAGGTTCTATTCCAAGATTGTCCATAACCCTTGTGTTTCGTAAATTCCGAGGTGTGCACCCCACCCTTCCGGATGACATTTTTTCAAAATTATGCGTTTTGAGACTCCGGCCGGAGACGATCTAGTCGATGTGTAGGGAGATGGCAGAAGTTGTAGATGGAATAAATGCTCCATCTTTTCTTGGCGAGCCTAATTTCCCTTCACTGTCATTTCTGCATATTTGGGGCAGGTTGTTACGTCGTGTTTTTCCCCTAAACAAAGCACACACTCATGGTGTGGGTCTGTAATGGACATTGTCCAATTACAGATGGGACATTTTTTAAATCCCATGGCCATTTTAACGTCGACACCGTCGATGAAATGAGAAGAAACGTGAGAGGAAAAAATTTTACTCAAAGAGTGAAAACAAGACAAAGATTTACTCACCAGCCAGTGAAAACCTGAGAGATCCTGATGTGGGAGAAAATGAATGTGAAATCTGATTTTTAGTCAGACAAAAAACTGTGAGGAAACTCACAAAGGCTCCTGCTACGCGATGCCTACAGCAGCGCGGAAAAACGAAGACTGAAGAGAGACCCATGTGGCAGAGAATATCATGGAATGCTGGGCATGCTCAGTGGCCTCACAGAGTCAGTCAAAAGTTTCTAGAAACTTTGACAGAAAGTTTTCCGCAATAGGGCTCCATCAATGATGTCACCCATATGTGAGAACTAGCATCCTGCTTGTCCTGGGATAACATGCTGAACATGTCCCACATGCTACATGCGAGCCTCTTTCATTCAAGGGGAATTTCAAAGTTGAATCTGAATGTACAAGACCCTTTAGTGTAAGTAAACCGCGGTTTGTGCTGAAATTCATCATATATCTGCAAAATGTGACAATTTTGATATATGACTTTCTTCATAGTATGCACCATAGGAGAAAATAGGACCACATATCTTAACATGTCTTCTTCTTCAATTTTCCATGGAAGGAATAACCAATCACGGTTAGTATATTTAGCGCTCAAGTATGCTCGTTTTATGCATCCTTTAGGATATCCACGACTCAAAAACCTATTACTCATATCATTCGCTTGATGTTGATAATCAAATCTTGATTTTGACTTAATTCTTTTATCGCTTATAGCTCTTCTGTAGTTAAATTAGAGAACCTTTGCTTGTCAGTGAATACATGACGCAGAAGAGATACAAGCGATAAAAGAACTATGTCAAAATCAAGATTTGATTATCAAGCCAGCAGATAATGGAGGGAAAGCTGTGGTATTAGATTGACAACAATACACTAAAGAAGTAATATGACAATTGCAAGATTGTAAGTTCTATCGGTTACTGGAGAAAAATCCAACAGCTGATGTACTTGAAGACTTTGAATGGTTAGTTACAGAAGGAGAACGTATTGCTTTTTTAACATCAAAAGAAGTTTCGTTTTTGATAAAGGAAAATTCTTTGGGGTAGATTTTAAAACCCCTGCGCGCGTAAATCCGGGAGGATTTACGCGCGCAGGGCACTCACACGCCGGCGCGCCTATTTTGCATAGGCCGCTGGCGCGCGCAAATCCCCGGGATGTGCGTAAGTCCCGGGGCTTTGTAAAAGGGGCAGGAGGGGGTGTGTCCGGGGGCATGTCCAGGGGTGTGTCTGGAGAAGGGGGCGGTCCGGGGCGGGTCCGGGGGCGTGGTGACGGTTCGGGGGCGGGCCGGGAGGGCGGTCCCGAGTCCCCCGGCACTGCGGCCTGTGCTGGGGGATGCCAGGGCGGCACGTTACAAAGGGGAAGGGAGGGGAAGATGGGGGGACGTTACAAAGGTAAGAACATAAGAACATAAGGTAAGGGGGGGGATTTAGGTAGGGCTGGTGGGGTGGGGTAGATAGGGGTAGATAGGGAAAGGGAGGGGAAGGGAGGGGAAGATGGAGGAAAGTTCTCTCCGAGGCCGCTCCGATTTCGGAGCGGCCTCAGAGGGAATGGAGGCAGGCTGCGTGGCTCGGCGCATGCAGGCTGCCGATTTTGCGCAGCCTTGCGCGCGCTGACCCCGGATTTTATAAGATACGCACAACTACGCGCGTATCTTATAAAATCTGGTGTACTTTTGTTTGCGCCAGTGGCACGAACAAAAGTACGTGCGCGCGTATGTTTTTAAAATCTACCTCTTTGGTTCCAATTTTTTATATTCTACCAAAAATTCACAAAGATATCACAAACCCTCCTGGACGTTCCATCTTCTCGAGTAGAGGTTCCCTTTTGGACCGTTGTCAAAGTTTGTTGATTATTTTTTGGCTCCTTTTGTCACTAAATTACCATCCTATGTGAAAGATTCTCAACAGATGATAATTTTTTTGGAAAACATTCACTGTAATACGGAACAGTTTTATTTGGTGACCCTAGAGGTTGAGTCTCTTTATTCATGTATTCCCCAAGATGAGGCAATTGAGATTGCTATGAAACATTTTGAGCTACGTCTGAGACCACACCGGGTTCCTTCAGATTTTTTGCTATTATTACTTCAAATTGCATTAACAAAACAAATTTTTGCTTATGAACAGCAATTTTTTCAGCAAATTTGTGGAACTGCTATGGGGGCCGCGATAGCCCCTGATTTAGCAAATTTATATATGGGACATTTTGAAGAACTATGGGTAAATCAAGATCATCAATTTGCTAAATACATTTTCACATGGAAACGTTATATAGATGATATTTTTATTATTTGGCAAGGAACAAAAGAAATGTTTGACATGTTTCTTATATGGTTAAATTCATTTAATGCACATTTGCATTTTACAGCAAGTATCCATTAAAAATATATTACATTTTTAGATATACAAATTTCAAAAGAAGCTGAAGGTTTTGTTACTACACTATATGGGAAACCAGTTAGCAGCAATATGTAATTGCACTTCACTAGTGCACATCCACATATTGAAAGAAAATCTGCCAATGAGTCAATTTTTTAGAATTCGGAGATTATGCACATCGACTAAAGAATACCAACATCAAGCGAATGATATAAGTAATAGGTTTTTGAGTCGTGGATATCCTAAATCAGGGGTCAGGAACCTTTTTGGCTGAGAGAGCCATAAACGCCACATATTTTAAAATTTAATTCCATGAGAGCCATACAATATGTTTAAAACTAAATACAAGTAAATGTGTGCATTTTATGTAAGATCACACTTTTAAAGTACAATAAGTCTCTGAAAATATTACACCAGGCCTTAAGACACCAATACATCTCCTATTAGGAAAACGGACCAAGTCAGGCTGCTATAGAGTCCTACACAGAAACTACACGCCAGCAGAAAACCTCACCTGAATCACGTGCTGTCCCTCACCTAACATAGAATAAAGAGACCAAAACGCATAACAAGAAGCATGCAGAAAAAACTGAATTGGAAACTGCAACAAGCCAGAGTCTCTGTATGCAGTGTAACAAAGGAAAAAAGAAACATCACCCATCCTTATAAAACAAATCAAGAAATATAAAATCATCAGCAGTAAAACTGTACTAACAAAAAGAACATATTTCGAAACAGCTGATGAGTGGAATATCCAATAATTAAAAACTCATATAAAACATTTCCAGATACCAACAAAATATTTCAAAATAGCAGACACAAAGACCCAGTAATGAAAAATAATAAGGATACAAACATTTTTTTGCTCTGCATACCTGGGAACGTTTGATTTCCAGGTGTCCTGAGATTGTTCTGAATTAGCAGGAGGTGGGGTGGTTTGCTTGGAACTTTCTCCTCTCTCAGTTGCATACCAGCGCTCTCTCTCACACTGGCTCTCAATGACACACCTATACACACATACTCTCAGTACTCACATATACACGTTTTTTCTCTCTCACTTATATAGGCTCTTAATTACACATTTACACACATGCTGTCTATCTTTTCATGCTTACACACACACACAGGCTTTCAATCACATAAATACATGCTGTCTTTTTCTCTCACACACAGACTCTCATTCACATGCTTACAAACATGTCCTCTCTTTCTCTCATTTACACACAGGCTCTCAATCACATACTCACATGCTCCCTCACCTAAATCAGCTCTCAATCACACACAAACACACATGGTCTCTCTCTTACTTATACACACAGGCTCTTAATCATACATACACATGATTTCTCTCACACACAAAGGATCTCAATCATACACACATACTCTTTCACACAAATAGGTTTTCAATCACAAACTTACACATACAGGTTCCCAATGGTAAACTTACATTCATGCTCTCTCTCTCTCTCAAGCAGGCTCTCAATCACAGACATACTCTCTTTCACATATACAGGCTCTCAATCATTCACATACATGCAATCTCTCACTCACACACACATACCCACACCCACGGCCCCCCCCCCCCCCCCCGCGGCCCGGAAAAGGAAGTGGAGAGTATCGGGTGCCTGCGCGGCAAGAAGAGGCCACGCTAGTGCGCTCGGCATCGGCCCGAAGAAAAGAAGACTGCAGCGCGGCTCGGAGGAAAATGAAGAGCTTCAATCGCGGCCGATGGGACTCCGCCTCCGCGAGGGCTGAAAATGAAGAGGTTAGCGTTGGGAGGAAGCTGCTGCTGCCGCCGCGAGTTCCCGGGGTGGGGGAGAGAGAGAGTGAATGAGCGAGCAAGCATGTGTGTTTGCTCGCTCATTCACTCTCTCTCTCCCCCACCCCCACCCCGGGAACTCGCATCAGCAGCCTCCTCCCAACGCTAACCTCTTCATTTTCAGCCCTCGCGGAGGCAGAGTCCCATCGGCCGCGGTTGAAGCTCTTCATTTTCCTCCGAGCCGCGCTGCAGTCTTCTTTTCTTCGGGCCGATGCCGAGCGCACTAGCGTGGCCTCTTCTTGCAGCTCACGCACCCGATACTCTCCACTTCCTCTTCCGGGGGGCGGGAAGAAGAGACCATGCCGGTGCCGCTGACTCCAGCTGTCCTGCCGCGTTCCGCCCGGGCTGACAGCATTTTAAGCCCGGGCGGAGGAGGACCGGGGAGCAGCTGGGTCAGCGGAAAAGTGTGGCGACTGTCTGCGAGCCAGATGCAGCCCTCAAAAGAGCCATATCTGGCTCGCGAGCCATGGGTTCCCGACCCCTGTCCTAAATGATGCATAAAACGAGCATACTTGAGCACTAAATATACTAACCGTGATTGGTTATTCCTTCCACGGAAAATTGAAGAAAAAGACATGTTAACATATGTGGTCCTATTTTCTCCCATGGTGCATACTATAAAGAAAGTCATATATCAAAATTGTCACATTTTGCAGATATATGATGAATTTCAACACAACCCGCAGTTTACTTACACTAAAGGGTTTTGTACATTCAGATTCAACTTTGAAATTCCCCTCGAATGAAAGAAGCTCGCATGTAGCATGTGGGACATGTTTATAATGTTATACTATGATAGAAACGTCTGCTATTTATTTTCCATCTATTCAATACACTTTTCAATTAAAGCAAAATATGACATGTTTATCAATAGGGGTAATTTGTCATAAAATGCCCATGTGAAAAAATGTATGTGGGGAAGACAAAGTGACAATTAAAGACAAGAATAATAAAACATCGATCAAGTTTGACAAGTCATATTAAAGCACCTCTTGTCTCACATTGTCTTGTGAAAGACCACAAGTTTGATGATTTAAATGTATGTGTGGTGGAACAGATTAAACCTCACTGGCGTGGCGGAGACCTGAATGTTAAATTGTTGCAAGCGGAACAAAAATTGATACATTGTTTAAATACTGTACATCTGATGAGTTTAAACGTAGGTTTGGAACTGAATGTGTTCCTTTGATGATTTGGAGATTTTGTAATACCATTATTTTGGAAAATTAAGAAATATATGTGAGGCAAGATACATCATCACAATGATGTTTTCCTATTGGAGGATTTCTCTATTTAAACCGGAGATCAACAGTTAGGTGGTCTCTGTTCCTTGGCTAAAGATGGTTGAGACGTGTTCGTCCTGAAGAAGGGTAAAACTATTGCCAATAGAAAGATAAGTAAAACTGTTTTATAGATTAAAACTTTCAAATTAAATTTAGATATTATGGATTATATATTGATACAGATACAAGAGATTATATACAGAAATTGTGAAGCATTGGAAATTTGTGAAGCACTGGATGTTATGGCTCCTTATGAAGCCTGTATATGCTAAACACCGGCCGTTGTCGAGCTTGAGCTAACAACAAATATAAACATACAGCAATGTAATGTGTAAAGTCCACAACAAGCATTAACATGCGATAAAGAATGAACAAAAAGATATTCACCGTTAGTATGAGTAGTGATAAAAATTGATAAAAATTTAAAAAGAAAATATTTTTGTGAAACTGACATTGTTAAAACCGCAAATGATTGAGTAGTCCAGACGGCCTCTGAAAGATATTGAGGCACGTTGTCAGGCTTGCTGATGCGGTTAAAAGTAATATTTAAATTTGAAAAGAAATAAGTAAAAATATAAGAGAAGTTAGTCATTTTTATTGTGGATTGGCATTTGAATAACATTTTTTCCAAGATTTCCTTTTTTTAAGCTATGTTTATATGTTCCACAACTTGAGCTGTATAGTCTAGCAGTATATAAAAGGAAGAATAAAGTAGAGTTGCTTACCTATAACAGGTGTTCTCTGAGGACAGCAGGATGTTAGTCTTCACATATAGGTGACATCATTGGTTGGAACCCGGCACGGAACTTTGACCTCAAAGAATTTAGAACTTTCAAACATGAACTACTAAGCATGTGCAGCTGTAGTCATCACCCTTCCCCTAGTCAGTCCATGATATAGCTAATACATGGAGAAACCAACTCCCTGGGGAGGCGGGAGGGTTTCATAAGGACTAACATCCTGCTATCCTCAGAGGACACCTGTTTTAGGTAAGCAATTCTGCTTTCTCCAAAGACAAGCAAGATGATAGTCCTCACACATAGGTGATTCCCAAGCTATAGGCTGTCTGAGCAGGACAAAGCAGGAACCGCACAGTGCTGAAAACACCACCTCTCTCCCTTTTGCCTGTGAGGCAGCCGATCCACAAGGGGATTAGGCAGGAAAAGAGTTGGGTTCTACAAAGAAAAAACCATAGAAACAAATGAGGCTGAAAGGTGTCCCTGCTATGCGTGGGGGTTGAGGCAGAGGAGTGATACAAGTGCCAGCAAAAAACATATTCCGCATCATGGAAAACATTACATGCAGGGTTTCAGATCAGTAAACCCAGGCAATGACAGTAAATCTAGAACCTGCTGGATACAGGAAATAGTCTAGATATTAAAACAAGAAAAGGACTCTTGGATGAAAACCACACAGTTTCCTTCAGCATTACAAGACAACCAAAAACCAACTGAGGCCCGAGAACTCCCCAGAAAGAAACTGTGGTCCACTGACATCCGAAGGACAAAATACGTCTGCAGAAGTGTGCCCATGTTTGGTTGATAAGCACAATGGGCAGAAAACTCAAGCAACGCTTGGAAGAATAATCAGCAACGATGGCAGGGTTTGTGACAGACCCTACAGGCCAAAGCACCAGACATAACCAAACAGCAGGACAGCATCAAGTGTTTCAGGGGAAGAAAATCAATCCCTGAATGGGATAGCTAGCCCAAACCCCAGAGCAGAGAGATAGATAGGCCTGCAGCTCACGCACACTGCACCTTGTCAAGGGAAGGGCTATCCATCCTGTCTACAGGATAGTTCAGGTGAGCAGGAAGACACTTTGGGCAACCTAGTCAAGTGAGAAAAGCTAAAAGGCAGTATTGGCCAGAGCGTGGCGAAAATACAGAGAAAAAGTGGTGTATCTTGCCCTGCAGAGATACACTAAGATATACCACAAATGCCTTAGCTTTCCCTACCCTTCCCCTGACAGTCCAACTGGAAGTCGGAAAGAGTGAAGAACACAAGGAGGCAGACTGCTGGACTGCCTGGGTAAACACAAGTTGCTAGGTTGTATAACAACTCCAAGCAAATAACTCACTGCCAATTCCATTAGGGAGTTACCCACCGAGATGGAGCCCTCAGCCTGCTTGGAACAACTGAAATTGAGAGTGAATTCCTCAGGGAAGAAATCCAGAAACACTCCACTAAGAGACAGAAAGCTGGAGTGCCTCAAGTGCAAACCCCTGTCCAACAGGATTTCTTCACCAGCCTGGAAATCCTAAGGGTACCACGGCTGGGCAAGGGCGATCTCGGAACAGATTGCCATGAACCTGGCTTAGGTATTAATACCTCAGCCAGGATAGCATATACTCCCCCCCAAGGAAACATGTGGTCCAGTAAATGGAACAATCGTTGCATGAACCAGGATTCCCCTGTCCACAGACAGGGTTATCCATAAAATAGGGACGTATAGCTTGCAAGCACTGCAACCAAAGAGCAGCACCTCTGTTGCGGGGTCCCTTGTCCCCCTACTCCTTCAGCCATGGATATAGCGATAAGTTGAAAGGCATACTCGCTAATTAGATGGATTAGAACCTTCCTCACTGAAGCTGGGTCCCGGAGGTGAGAATGATTGGCAATAGTGGTCCTTATCAAAAAAACACCCATTGAGTTCAGCAGGTATTAAAGGTGACTCCTGGAGAAGAGAAACCCCTAATCTTCACTGGAGAGCTACTTTGGAATGGCTGCATCGCGAAATAGATCTGCTGTGCTTTAGGATGACCTAAGGAGAGAGCTACCACTGGACCAGATCTCAGATCTTGTGAGGAACCAAGAGCGACCGCCAGTCAGAAGCAGGGACATGTCTTCTCCGGGAAATGGAGAACAAGGGACACCCCTTGCAGGGGTGGACAACCAGAAGTCCAGAGGGGAACCCATAAGAGTTGCCCTGAAATTCAGTTGAATCCCCTGTTCCTGAAGGGACAGTAAAACAACAGGAATCTGGGCCTCCTGATCTCAAAAAACCATTCAGCTCTCCAGTTGACAGCTGAGACACAATCACTGATCGTTTAGGTTCAGAAGAGACCAATCTGCCACTGGCAGCCACCACGGTAAGCAACAAAGGGGCCCCATGAAAAACGGTCAGATGACTGCCGTTACTGTCCCCCAGCCCTGGCCTACAAGGAGATGCATTGATTCAAAGAATCGAGGCTCCGGTTCACTGATAAATCTGCCAGGGACGGAGCCCCAGGGGCTTCCCCACAAAGGCGATTTGTGACACAGAAAGGGTCGAAAGACATATTCCTAATCTGAGGAAGGAGAAGACTCCGGATACTACCCTCCTGGTGACTAGTCCCCTTAGTGTTTGATCAGGAACACAATCCTAGGTCAGCCCTGTGGCTGCGGCGCACAACCTGTGGTGCTCGCCATGAGGGAAACACACACAACTATAACAGTAGAGATCAACTAGAGAATAAAGCCTTCCGTTGTAAAAGCATGTTAACTAGTATTCATACAATAGTATCCTATCCTGTGGATGCCAGCCCACCTATGATCCCACTCACTGTGCTTGTGGATAGAATCCCATGGCATAGCAAGGTCCAAGCATCACTTGCTACAGTCAGTGGCTGCATGCTGCCAAAAGGCAAATCACAGAGTGCGTGATGACGCCTTCCTCTCTAGTGCTCTCCAGCTCTTTGGGGTGACCTTGACGCAACAATGGTAGAACCCTGGCATGGTTGAGAAATGCACAGACAAGGAAAATGCCACCTGCCTTCACCCGAGGCACTTGGAGTAGATGCCTTGCCATACCCACTGCGCATGCTGAGCTCCACTGTCACAAGTAACTCCCAATGGAGTACATAGGAACAGTGTGACAATGGCATCCTCAGTACCACTGGGGCTCTGGGTATCGCATGGTAGTGGGTGGCATTCTATGACATTGCCCTCTCCAGTACCTGATAACGCTCCAAGAGGCTGAACACAGCCCTTGAAACTGTTTCAGGAATGGCTCACCACCGTTTCCCTCATGGAATGACAGCAATGAAGTCCATGGTTACTGATGGTGCCCATGGTGTTCTGCAGTCATGTCCCGCAGCATCTGACTGCGTCTATTGGTGCCCACAATGGTGATGGCGCCCGTAAGGCCCACAGCGCTTTTGTGCTCACCAGTAATGGATCACATCAAGGGCACCAAACAACGATGCGCCCAGGGCTTTAATGGTGCTTGACCAAATCTTGATCAGTTCGACGGTATACAGCGCCATCCACAATGCCAGAGGCACCTATAGAGACCTCAGTGCCCAAAGGCATTGATGGACCAGCAGCACCAAGTTGCCAGGGGTGCCTGCAGGCAGAGAATTGCAGCCCTGAAGCGCTTCATCGGTATCCAGAGGAACCAATGACTGCCAGTGCCTTCGACTGTTCCCCTCTGCTCATCTATCCAGCAGAACTTGATGGTGTTCCTTGCCAGCAGCTATGGCTGATGATAGCCGCACTAGTGCTCATTATCGCCGAAGGTACATGAATCTAGATGGGGCCTCCAATGCCCCCCCAATCCCAGAGGCTTAGGGCCCCCAAGATCATCGGCATCCATGGTGCAGATAGCCATAGCCAGTGATGGGACAGCATGGTGCCTTGTCGTGACACCGCCAAGGAGCCTCGAGAGCCCCGGACCACTGCGCGTACCAGGGTGCCTTGACTAAATGGCAACCCCGGCGCTCAATCCGTTCAAGGCGGAAATCCATGGCACTCAAGGGCTCTCAAGAGCCCCGGTGATCAGGGCGTTCTATGGTGATCCTAGTGCCTTGTTGGTGGTGCTCGACATAATTGAGAGTGGCAATGAAAGGCATTGGTGGCCAACACATCTGATGGCCTCCATGGCGGCTCTGCACATTGATGGCATTGAGGGCGTCAATGGTATCAAGGCAGCTATGCACTGTGATGGCACTGAGGCCATGCACCGCAATGGCACAGAGGATGGCCATGGTATCGAGGCCATGCACCTCGACAGCATCAAGGGCAGCCACAAGATTGAGGCCAAGCACCTAGGTGGCATTGAGGGATGCTATAAGATCTAGGCCACATACCTTGATGGCATCGAGGGTGGCCACTCAAGCACCTTGATGGCATCAATGATTCAAAGGCCCCAAGGACACTGATGGCACCAAGAGCATAGACATCAAGGGTGATTCCGATGGCATCGAGGGGGACCTTAGTGCTCAAAGGTAGACCTGGTCCCCGACACTAGAGATCGGTGCTGCTACTCCACCACATTGAGGCCCAAGGCGTTTGATGATGCCAGTGCATCGAGACTCCATGTCCACAGATGCCTACAGCACAGAAGGCCCTTACAGCATAGAGGGCAGTCATGCACCTCAATGGCATCAAGGGTGCCCTGGTACCTCGACAGTGTCAAGGGCAGTCCGGGTCCCTGACACGGTCCTGACATTGATGCATCAGATCAATGGTATGGTCACAGATATGCACGGGCAAATATTACTAGGTATGGCACTGAAGGTCCAGCAGCAAGCTGCTTGCTCAGGCTCCTACTCACCCTCTATAACAAGGAGACTGCATTGCCATCACCGGCAAGCAGGAGGGGAGGCTACGTCATCCAGGGTTCCTGCCCATGGAGACTAGTTCCTTTGAATGTGGGGAGGATGAGCTCTCCCCCCAAAAGGAACGGTGTGGACCTCGAACTTTGCACTGTCTGAACATCCATCAATGCCAATCGATCGGTGAAATGACATGGACTCCTGCCAGGGTAGAACTCAGGCGAGTTCCCAGGCTCAGCGGCCTACACAGATCACCCACGGACTGCATTCAGTCAATCCTGCCAGCACCTGACAAAGGTACAAAAACAGACAGAGCAAGAAGAGGACACATATAGTAAACTGCCAGAGCAATATTTATTTCATAAGGGATAGAAATAGGCTCTGCCAGATTGCACAGTGACTAAGGCCCGCTATGCGGTTGGCAGAAAGAGGAAACAAGAAGAAAAAGGTAGTTGCCAGGTTCTTATGGCCTGGATTGACCACTGTTGGAAACAGGATACTGAGCTTGATGGACCCTTGGTCTGACCCAGTATGGCATGTTCTTATATTAAATAAAACTACTGTAAGGTAAAGGAAAGAGCTGCAGCTTTAGAAAAAATCAATTACAATACTGTGAGGAGAGAGCAAAGCTAAATACCGTGAGACACACGGCTCTGTGGAAAAAGAGACTGAAGGACTCTGCCTAGTGGGCAGGGTGATGACTACAGCTGCACATGCTCAGTAGGGCATGTTTGAAAGTTCTAGATTCTTTGAGATCAAAAGTTCCATACCAGGCTCCATCTGATGATGTCACCCATGTATGAAGACTACCATCCTGCTTGTCCTTGGAGAAATAAATAAAACTTTCTGTTGCCAAAAAATACTATATTTGCAACCTCTGCTGCTTCAGAAAAATAGGTGCATATTTTGACTATCAGATGAACAAGATAGCATCCATTGCAAATCCACATAAGAGCAGATTTTTTCCTATGTCACAGAACTTACTCACGTAAGCTGAAAAAACACATGGATAGAAATCAGCAAGGAAAAATACTTCAGTCCTCAAACATACTGCTACTTCATCTCGCACACACACATATGCAGAAACACACTACTTTCCTGACAAACACCAACACACACATCTGACATCCTCTATTTCATTTACACACACACACGATAGCCAAAATCGTCACTGGGCTAAATGGCACCCCAGGCTGTCAATGGTAAGAGTCCCCCCCTTTAATGACACAATTGACCAGTTCCCCTCCAATGACCCTACCTGAGCTTATATCTACCAACAGTTGTGGCATAGTGCACTGGCGCCCACCTCCTCCCAGCCTGACACTCAGACAGGTGCCTGACTTTCCAGCCTTTTCGGATAGCCCTGATGACAACATCTCTGTAACCAATACATAAACAGCGGCAGATTTAACCCCTGGCTGCCCTTAAGCAACTCAACAACCAGCTGGCACCCTCTGATGTCACGTGATTGGGATAGAAGTGCGCTTCCAAAGACGTGTGGCAGGGAAGAGGGGGCCCTCAAAAATGGTCATCCCCACTGTTGGACTAAGGGAAGTTCTTCCATGATGATTTTCAGCTGGCTCTATCTAAATAAATAATGCTGTGGCCACTCAGGGGCAGCCATTGGAGCGGACTTATGGTGGCAGAGCACAGTTACCTAGTAAACATTGCCTTTGTAAATTTTGTGTACTCCATGGAGTACATCTTTCTTATCCTGTTCCTACTGGTGATACCCCTCCTTATTCAGCCAGCCATACTGTTAGCTTTTCATGCTACTTTCTGACTCTGATTTGTAACCTTGAGGTCACTCAAAATAATTAATCCTAGATCTCTTTCCTGCTTGGAAGTGTCCAGTTTATGCCCTCCTAACTGGCAAGGGGCTAATGCCCTAGATGAATAATCAACACTATTTTGGTGCTGAAGCACTGTTGCCATGACCATGTTTTCAGCTTCCTTTTATTTCCATCCATCCACCTGTGCCTATCATGACAGATTTTTTCTGTCTTCTGCAAATAAGTCTCTCTGCAATATTACTGTTTAAGATATTGAAAAGAACTATCCTAGCACTGAGCCCTGAAGTATACCACTGATCATTGTTCCTTCACCAAGTGAACTCCTATCCTCTGAGTTCTTCTGCTTAACTAGTTAAAAAATTATCTACCCTAGTCCTACACTGGTTATTTGGTTTATTTGTTTATTAGGGATATTTGTGCATTCCATAAGTATCACATCCAGTGTTTCAAAGACAGGCTGTAATGGTGTCACAAATCAAAATTTATGCATGGAAAACACAATCTGTGCACGAATCATGTTTTCTGCACATATATCCCAAGTACGAAACCCCCCACACCACTAATAAGTTCAGACCCATAAACTAACACTAGCCCCAAAATCTTTACTCCCATCTCTGATCAGGTGTTATTTCCAGCATTAAGAAAACATAACTTAAGTCTATGCAACTCTTTACAGTGGAGAATATAGGTAATGCCTTAATTAACATGGAACTTGCATGGAGGAGAGCTAATGTGTGCTCACATGTTAGCTAGTGGATGTGCACATATTTTTTTTATGCACAAACTCCTTATTACATTGAAAGGAAAGTCTGCACACAAAATGTGTTCACAATCAATTGCTACGATGGATGGATAGCATAGCACACTTTATTACTTTGGCCAATGCTTCCTCAGCTTCTTCATCCATATGTTTAGTAAATAGCAATCCATTACTTACCAGCCGCAAGCAAAGTGCACTGCATCTACTGTTATACCTCCCCATAGTGCCCCAGCTTCTTTTTTTCCTGTGCTGATACCTGCCCCAAACCTTCTCTCCTTTGAATACACTAGGGTGTAGTACTGCAACAGTCATGGACTGGGGGTAAGAAAGGTAGGGGTGCAGGAGCAAACACCGATCCCTGCCTTCAAACCCTCTTCCCCTTGCTTTTGTTAAGATATACTCAACTGCTCTGGATCCTTGATTCCTGGGGGGTGTGAAAAGAGGATCAAAGTTCTAAGGGCACAGCTCTACAGCTTCTGTGCAGGAAGAGGCCCAACATGCACATATTCTGCAAATCTTGTCCAAGAAGGATCCTGAGCCATGTGCTATCTGACTAGGGTGCATTCTCGCCAACTCCCATGTGGTAATAGACCCAGCCTGCAGGCTCTCTGCAGCTCCTGCATGGGACAAAGCCTGATTCACAATCTCTTCACAGCTCCCACGCAGAATGGAGGGCCCAAGTCGCATGCTCTTTAGAGCTTCAGGAAAGGTTGTAAGCAAGACTCCAGCAAGCACAACTCACAGTACTCATTTCATTCCAGGAAGAGTCCACATGTAAGCTGTCTCCTGATTGGTAGCCCTGGAGAGCTGCTGACTGGCCTCTACTTTGTTACTCTCGAGCCTAGCTGTTCATTGGTCTGTATGATTTATTCTCCACCCCCACCAGGACATAATTTCAAAGCTCACCATGCCTCATGAGAGGCTTCTAAGAAAACTAAAAAGTCATGGGCTAGGAGGCGATGTCCTTTCGTGGATTACAAACTGGTTAAAAGACAGGAAACAGAGAGTAGGATTAAATGGTCAATTTTCTCAGTGGAAAAGGGTAAGCAGTGGAGAGCCTCAGGGATCTGTACTTGGACCGGTGCTTTTCAATATATATATAAATGATCTGGAAAGGAATACGATGAGTGAGGTTATCAAATTTGCGGATGATACTAAATTATTTAGAGTAGTTAAATCACAAGCGGATTGTGATACATTACAGGAGGACCTTGCAAGACTAGAAGATTGGGCATCCAAATGGCAGATGAAATTTAATGTGGACAAGTGCAAGGTGTTGCATATAGGGAAAAATAACCTTTGCTGTAGTTACACGATTTTAGGTTCCATATTATTTATTTATTTATAATTTTTTATATACCGCCGCTCATCAGAGATATCACATCAGTGTACAGTGAACAGGAACTTACGCCTAACACCCAGGAAAAAGATCTAGGCATCATAGTAGATATTACTTTAAAATCGTCGGCTCAGTGTGCTGCAGCAGTCAAAAAAGCAAACAGAATGTTAGGAATTATCAGGAAGGGAATGGTTAATAAAACAGAAAATGTCATAACACATCTATATCACTCCATGGTGCGACCGCACCTTGAATACTGTGTACAATTCTGGTCACCACATCTCAAAAAAGTTATAGTTGCGATGGAGAAGGTACAGAGAAGGGCAACCAAAATGATAAAGGGGATGGAACAGCTCCCCTATGAGGAAAGACTAAAGAGGTTAGGGCTGTTCAGCTTGGAGAAGAGAAGGCTGAGGGGGGATATGATAGAGGTCTTTAAGATCATGAGAGGTCTTGAACGAGCAGATGTGAATTGGTTAATTTACACTTTCGAATAATAGAAGGACTAGGGGGCATTCTATGAAGTTAGCAAGTAGCACATTTAAGACTAATCAGAGAAAATTCTTTTTCACTCAACGCACAATAAAGCTCTGGAATTTGTTGCCAGAGGATGTGGTTAGTGTAGCCAGATTCCTAAATGTTTTGGATAAGTTCTTGGAGGAGAAGTTCATTAACTGCTATTAATTAAGTTTACTTAAGGAATAGCCACTGCTATTAATGGAATTAGTAGCATGGGATCTTCTTAGTGTTTGGGTAATTGCCAGGTTCTTGTGGCCTGGTTTGGCCTCTGTTGGAAACAAGATGCTGGGCTTGATGGACCCTTGGTCTGACCCAGCATGGCAATTTCTTATGTTCTTATATTCTTGACTTAAACATTACACCAATACCCACTTATGATCCCCATTGGATTATTCAGTGACCCCAATTAAAGTCACCACCCAGTTTGGAAACCACTGTTTTGGCATTTATTCTCTATCCTTTTCTTTAGCAGTTTTTTTTATATATTTGACACTACCGATACCTGCCTCCTTCTTGTTCCCACTTTTGTGATGCGAGTCTATATCTGCTCTCCTCCAGTCCTTCTGAACCTCTCTGCTCTGTAAGGGTAAATTGAATACAGTAAGCTCTTTCAATATACTCCTTCAGGTCCCAATGCCTTATCTATCCTCATTTGTGGAATTATTTCAAGCATTACATCTTTTGTAATTAGTTTTCTGATCATCATCACAGATGGGAAAATTCCCATGCACAAGGTTGCCTAAAAACTAGCACCTGCTGCTAAAGAAGAGAGTGACAAAAGTAACAAAAAGAAAAAAATATTAGACAAAACATGTAAAAATGACAAGCAAAAAAAAAAAAAAAGTCATAAAATCAAGCATAAATAGAAAAAAAAAAAAATCCTCCCAGATAGATAAAACAAAAAAGAGCAAACAACCAGAAGTCCAAAAGAGCAAAGCTTCCACACAAAACATGAGCATTAAAAAAAGATAACAAATAAATATTATTATTTTTTGCTTCTAAAATTTTGGTTGGTGCCCAAGTTTTTAAAATATTTTTCTTTCCCTGATTTCATCATTATTAATACCTCTGTACCATGCCTTTGGCACATCGCCTTCCCTTTCTTCTGTGTATATGAAGCTAGCTCAGTTTAATACTTCCAGCTGGTTCCCCTCCTAACTTTCTTTTTAGTATTCTTTTAAGGTTTTTTCTCTGTCTCTACCTCCATTTCTTTTTCCTGCTAGTTTTGCCTGTCCTTATCCCCCTATGGTTTTTGTACTTCCTAAATTATATTTTTTTACTCTTATATCTGCTTAGAAACCATTACTTATCTCTTTTTCCTCTTTCACTTGCTAACTTATCTTACACAGAAATGTTTTGTTCTCACTATACTCTTTCATTGTTGTCCATAATTCCTTGGTACCATTCAGATCTTGGATTCCTGATAAGGATTCCTTTATACAATCAGCCCCTCTCCAAAGTGCAAGGCCCTAGTCTTAGTATGGTTCAGTTCACTTTGGAATTTAATATTTACCTCATAGTAGAGTGATCACTAGACCCTAAATTTTCCCCTACCATGAAGTCAGTGATACTATCTACAATTATCAGAACTAGACCCAGCTTATTGTTTAAGAACATAAAAACATAAGACTTGCCAAAGATCCATCAAGCCCAGTATCCTGTTTCTAACAGTGGCTAATCCAAGGTCACAAGTAACTCTCAGGACCCTAAGGGGTAGAAAGATTCCATGCTGCTTATCCCAGAGATACGTTGATTTCTGCAATTCCACCTTAATAATGGTTTATGGACTTTTCCGCCAGGAACTTGTCCAAACCTTTTTAAACACAGGTACACCAAAAGCTTTCACCACATCCTCTAGCAATGAATTCCAAAACTTAATTATGCAATGAGTATAAAATATTTTCTCTTATAAGTTTTAAATGTATAGCCTAGTAACTTCATTGTGTGTTCCCTAGTTTTTGAACTCTTTGAAAGAATAATCAACTAAGATAATCAACTTCAGAGATCTGGTTGAAGACATCCACAGGATAGGAAAGAAGGAAGAAGTGGTGATCGTTGGAGACTTTAATATGCCAGATGTAGACTGGAGAATCCCATCTGCAGAATCTAATAATAGTAGAGAAATAGTGGATGCCCTGCAAGTAGCTTTGTTCAAACAAATGGTTATGGAACCCACAAGAGAAGGAGCAATACTTGACTTAGTGCTCACTAATGGAGATAACATCTCTGATGTCCAAGTGGGCGCCCACCTCAGCACCAGTGATCACCAAACGGTATGGTTTAATATCACAAAAAAGATACGGAAAAGAAGCACAAAAACCCGAGTTCTGCAGTTCAAAAACACAAACTTTGATGAAATGGGGAAGTACATGGAGGAAGAACTAAAAGGCTGGGAGAACGAAAGAGATGTGGATCAACAGTGGACCAATCTAAAAGGAGCAATTGCCAAGTCAACTAATCTATATGTTAGAAAAGTAAAGAAAAGCAAAAGAAAAATGAAACCTATCTGGTTCTCAAAGGAGGTGGCTGACAAAATAAAGGCTAAAAGAACAGCGTTCAAGAAATACAAAGATCCCAAAGAGAGGAGCACAAAGAAGAATATCTGGTAGAACTGAGGGAGACAAAGAAATTAATCAAGAGAGCAAAAGTCAAGCAGAAGAGAGGATTGCCAAGGAGGTAAAGAGAGGTGACAAAACATTTTTCAGATACATCAGTGAAAAGAGAAAAGTTCAAAGTAGTATAGTGAAATTGAAAGGTGGAAAGGATCAATGTGTGGAGAGAGACGAAGAAATGGCAGAAATATTAAACGAATACTTCTGTTCTGTGTTCACGAAGGAGGACCCTGGAGAAGGACCATCCCTAGTTAACAAGATACTGGAGGGGAGTGGAGTAGATGTAACTCCATTTACAGTAGAAAATGTATGGGAAGAGCTGGGGAAACTGAAAGTAGACAAAGCCATGGGACCTGATGAGGTTCATCCCAGGATACTGAGGGAGCTCAGAGATGTGCTGGCGGGTCCGCTGTGTGACCTGTTCAATAGATCCCTAGAAACAGGAGTGGTGCCGAGTGATTGGAGAAGAGCTGTGGTGGTTCCGCTTCACAAGAGTGGGAACAAAGAGGAGGCTGGTAACTACAGACCTGTTAGCCTCACTTCGGTGGTGGGAAAAGTAATGGAGACACTGTTGAAAGAGAGAATAGTGAACTATCTACAGTCGGGAGAATTGCTGGACCAGAGGCAGCATGGATTCACCAGGGGAAGATCCTGTCAGACAAATCTGATTGACTTTTTTGACTGGGTAACCGAGGAATTGGATCAAGGAAGAGCGCTCGATGTCATCTACTTGGATTTCAGCAAAGCTTTTGATACTGTCCCGCACAGGAGACTGGTGAATAAAATGAGAAGCTTAGGAGCGAGTGCTGAGGTGGTGACCTGGATTGCAAACTGGTTGACTGACAGAAGACAATGTGTGATGGTAAATGGAGCTCTCTCTGAAGAGAGGGAGGTTTTAAGTGGTGTACCACAAGGATCGGTGTTGGGACCGGTCCTGTTCAATATATTTGTGAGCGACATTGCGGACGGGAGAGAAGGTAAGGTTTGTCTATTTGCGGATGACACTAAGATCTGCAACAGAGTGGACACGCCGGAAGGAGTGGAGAGAATGAGATGGGATTTAAGGAAGCTGGAAGAGTGGTCGGAGATATGGCAGCTGAGATTCAATGCCAAGAAGTGCAGAGTCATGCATATGGGGAGTGGAAATCCGAATGAACTATATTCGCTGGGGGGAGAAAGGCTGATGTGCACGGAGCAGGAGAGAGACCTTGGGGTGATAGTGTCTAATGATATGAAGTCTGCGAAACAATGCGACAAGGCGATAGCAAAAGCCAGAAGAATGCTGGGCTGCATAGAGAGAGGAATATCGAGTAAGAAAAGGGAAGTGATTATCCCCTTGTACAGGTCCTTGGTGAGGCCTCACCTGGAGTACTGTGTTCAGTTCTGGAGACCGTATCTACAAAGAGACAAGGACAAGATGGAAGCGGTACAGAGAAGAGCGACCAGGAAGGTGGAGGGTCTTCATCGAATGACATACGAGGAGAGATTGAACAATCTAAATATGTACTCCCTGGAGGAAAGGAGGAGCAGGGGTGATATGATTCAGACTTTCAGATACTTGAAAAACTTTAATGATCCAAAGACAACGACAAACCTTTTCCATCGGAAAAAAATCAGCAGAACCAGAGGTCACGAGCTGAGGCTCCAGGGAGGAAGACTAAGAACCAATGTCAGGAAGTATTTCTTCACGGAAAGGGTGGTGGATGCCTGGAATGCCCTTCCGGAGGAAATGGTGAAGTCTAAAACTGTGAACGACTTCAAAGGGGCGTGGGATAAAAACTGTGGATCCATCAAGTCTAGAGGGCGTGAATAAAGAGGAGGCATTCAAACACTGCACGGAGCGGCAGTAGCCACAGAGGCATTCAAACACTGCACGGAGCGGCAGTAGCCACAGAGGCATTCACGGAGCGGGATGCCAGTGGCCAGTAGTTGGTGTTCCACCTTCACAGAGCGGAAGGATGGAGGGCTGCTATCTCAAAACATAAAAAAATAAAAACAGGGGTGGGTAAGAGTATGGGGTAAGGGTGTGGCCTGCTTGTTACAGCGGTTGCTACCCCTAATTGAGCTGGACGTTCACTTGGATGCAGTTACGGCGCTGCTCTCTAAATTGGTGGTGGGGTGGAGGGGAATTAGGGCTGGAGGGTACTGGAAGCCAATAGTAACAGGTGGGAGAGAAAAAAAGGGGAAAAAAAATGGATAAAGTGCGTAGCTTGCTGGGCAGACTAGATGGGCCTGGAATGCCCTTCCGGAGGAAGTGGTGAAGCCTAAAACTGTGAACGACTTCAAAAGGGCATGGGATAAACACTGTGGATCCATCAAGTCTAGAGGGCGTGAATAAGGAGGAGGCATTCAAACACTGCATGGAGCGGCAGTAGCCACAGAGGCATTCACGGAGCGGGATGCCAGTGGCCAGTAGTTGGTGTTCCACCTTCACGGAGCGGAAGGATGGAGGGCTATCTCAAAAAAATTAAAAAAAAAAAAAATAAATAAAAACAGGGGTGGGTAAGAGTATGGGGTAAGGGTGTGGCCTGCTTGTTACAGCGGTTGCTACCCCTAATTGAGCTGGACGTTCACTTGAATGCAGATACGGTGCTGCTCTCTAAATTGGTGGTGGGGTGGAGGGGAATTAGGGCTGGAGGGTACTGGAAGCCAATAGTAACAGGTGGGAGAGAAAAAAAAGGGGAAAAAAATGAATAAAGTGCGTAGCTTGCTGGGCAGACTAGATGGGCCGTTTGGTCTTCTTCTGCCGTCATTTCTATGTTTCTATGTTTCTATTAACGTTTACTCGTTCCACTCCACTTATTTTATATATCTATCATATCTCCCCTCAGCCGTCTCTTCTCCAAGCAGAAGAGACCTAACCTCTTTAGTCTTTCTTCACAGGGAAATTGTACCATCCTCTTTATCATTTTGGTTGCCCTTCTCTGTACCTTTTCTAATTTTGCTGTATCATTTTAAAGATGTGGTGACCAGAACTGCACACAATACTCAAGATGAGGTTGTACCATGGAGTGATACAGAGGAATTAGCAGAGTTGCTTACCTGTAACAGGTATTCTCACAGGCAACAGGATGTTAGTCCTCACATATATGGGTGACATCATCAGGATGGAGCCCAATCACGGAACATTTTTGTCAAAGTTTCTAGAACTTTGACTGGCACCTACTGGGCATGCCCAGCATGGCACTAACCCTGCATCCAGCAGGGATCCCTCTTCAGTCTCATGTATAGCAAAAAGTACGTTTGAAAAATAAAATAAATCGCAAGCGAATTCAACTCCGTGGAGTGGCAGGCGGGTTTCGTGAGGACTACCATCCTGCTGTCCTGTGAGAACACCTGTTACAGGTAAGCAATTCTGCTTTCTCACAGGACAAGCAGGATGGTAGTCCTCACATATAGGTGAGTAGCGAGCTGAGGATGCCCGAGCAATGCACCAAATGCACCCAAAGACGTGCAACAGGCACAACAACAGGGGTGAATTTAGGTAGGAGGGCATCCTGAAAACCCTGAATGGGTCGCTGGTAGGATGTTGGGTAGTTAAGCTGAGAATAAGTTGCGTAGAACAGACTGGCCAAAAACGGAATCTTGCCGGCCAGCCTTATCTAGGCAATAATGGGCTGCGAAGGTATGTAGAGAGCTTCAGGTCGCAGCCTTACAAATATCAACAAGTGGCACTGACCGAAGGTGAGCCACAGAGGTTGCCAAGGCCCTAACAGAGTGTGCTTTCACACAGTCTTTTAGCGGAATACCTGCTTGCTGGTAGCAAAAAGAGATTCAGTCCGCCAACCAGGAGGAAAGAAAATGTTGCTTACCTGTAACAGGTGTTCTCACAGGACAGCAGGATGTTAGTCCTCACATATGGGTGACATCATCAGGATGGAGCCCAATCACGGAAAACTTCTGTCAAAGTTTCCAGAACTTTGACTGGCTCCTACTGGCCATGCCCAGCATGGCACCAACCCTGCAGCCAGCAGGGGTCCCCCTTCAGTCTTATTTGAAAGCTACAGGCAGAGCCCAAAAATAATACAACAAAACGTTACGAACCCAATACCGCGGGGCGGCGGGCGGGTTTCGTGAGGACTAACATCCTGCTGTCCTGTGAGAACACCTGTTACAGGTAAGCAACATTTGCTTTCTCACAGGACAAGCAAGATGGTAGTCCTCACATATGGGTGAGTACCGAGCTGAGGATGTCCGAACATGCACCAAATGTACCCAAAGGCGTGCAACAGGCACAACAACTGGGGTGGAATTTGGGAGAGGGCATCCTGAACCCCACTGGGCAGGCGGAAGAGTGTAGGTACGTCACGGTGTAAATAGGTTACAAAGGACAGATTGGCCGAAGATGGAATCTTGTCTTCCGGCTTTGTCCAAGCAATAGTGGGCTGCGAAAGTATGGAGAGAACTCCAGGTGGCAGCCCTGCAAACGTCAGGAAGCAGCACCGATCGTAGGTGTGCTACTGAAGTCACCATGGCCCTCACAGAGTGTGCTTTAACACGGTCTTGAAATGGAATGCCCGCTTGCTGATAGCAAAAGGATATGCAGTTCGTCAACCAGAAGGAGAGAGTCTGCTTACCCACAGGCTTTCCCAACTTGTTAGGGTGGAAAGAGATGAACAATTGAGTGCTTTCCCTGTGGGCCGCTGTACGGTCTAGGTAAAACGCTAGAGCCCGTTTACAGTCAAGGGTATGCAGAGCCTGTTCTCCTGGGTTGGCATGGGGCCTGGGAAAAAAGGTAGGTAGTATGATGGATTGGTTTAGATGAAAATCCGAGACTATCTTAGGTAAGAATTTAGGGTGAGTGCAGAGTACTGCCCGGTCCTGCAGAAGTTTAGTGTAAGGCAGATAGGTAACTACAGCCTGCAATTCACTAACTCTGCGAGCTGAAGTGATAGCCAAAAGGAAAATCACTTTCCATGTGAGATATTGAAGTTCACAAGAGTGAAGAGGCTCGAAAGACGGTTTCATGAGCCGACCGAGAACTAGATTAAGGTCCCAAGAAGGGGCCGGAGGACATAATGGAGACTTGATGTGGAGCAAGCCTTTTAAAAAGCATGTTACAAGGGGTTGTACTGATAAAGGGACATCCCCAATACCTTTATGGAAGGCGGCTACCACACTGACATGCATTCTGATGGAAGAGGTCTTTAGACCTGATTCTGACAAATGCCAAAGATAGTCCAGAAACTTCGGGATTGGACAGGAAAAGGGGTCAAGGGACTGAGAAGAGCACCATGACGTGAACCTTTTCCATTTGTAAGAGTAAGATTTTCTCATGGAAGGTTTTCGTGAAGCAGTCAAAACACGGGAAACTGGATCTGAAAGGTTAAGTGGTTGAAGGATTAACCTTTCAACATCCATGCCGTCAGGGACAAGGCTTGAAGATTGGGATGGCGTAGGCACCTGTCATTTTGAGTGATCAGAAGCGGGTCCTTTCCCAAGGGAATGTGCCTGCGGATGGAGAGATCCTGAAGTACTGGAAACCACACTTGGCATGGCCAGTGAGGTGCTATCAGGATCATGGTTCTCTTGTCCTGACGTAACTTCAATAGAGTCTTTGAGAGAAGAGGAAATGGAGGGAATGCATAAAGCAGACCAGTTGCCCATACATAATTTATTTATTATGTATGTTTGTTGTAAACCGTTTTGATTAATTCTTTCGAATTGTAAAAGCGGTATATAAACATTTTTAAATAAATAAATAAATGAGAGGGAGAATGCGTCTCTGGACTGAGAGTGTTCGCTGCGAATGAGGGAGCAGTAGTTGTCCACTTTGTGGTTCTGAGGGGATGCAAAGAGGTCTATCTGAGGACATCCTCATTGTTGGAAGATGGAATTCGCTACCGAGGGGGTTGAGAGACCACTCATATGGTTGAAAGACGCGACTCAGCTTGTCTACCAACACACTGCCAACACGCGACTCAGCTTGTCTGCCAACACATTGTCCACTCCTGTCAAGTAGGTGGCCCTGAGGTACATCGAATGGGATAGAGCTTCCGCCCAAATCTGCGCAGCTTCCTGACACAGAAGGAAGTAGCCTGTGCCTCCCTGCTTGTTGATGTACCACATGGCCACCTGGTTGTCCGTCTGAATTAGCATGACCTGATTTGACAGGCGATCCCGAAAAGTCCTGAGAGCATATCTTATTGCTCGAAGCTCCAGGAAATTTATTTAGTGTTTGGCTTCCTCTGGAGACCAAGAGCCTTGTGTCTGCAGATCGGCTACGTGAGCTCCCCACCCGAGGTTGGAAGCGTTGGTGATGAGAATGATTTGAGGATTCGGAACCTGGAAGGGGAATCCCTGGAGGAGATTGGACTGATTTTTCCACCAGGCGAGGGACAGATGGAGCGAGTCTGATGCGTGGAAAATGGTCGACAGAGGCTGAATAGCTTGAGTCCATTGAGACCTCAGAGTCCAGTGCATGAGCCTCATGGCCAAGCGGGCCATTGGTGTGACATGGACTGAGGATGCCATGTGTCCCAGGAGGACGAGAAATTGGCGTGCAGTCGCAGCATGTTGAAACTGCAGTTGGTGAGCAAGAGACACGAGAGTCAGTGCTCGTTGTCGAGGCAGAAAAGCCTTTGCCTGTAAGGTGTCCAAGTCTGCCCCAGTGAACGACAAGGTTTGAGATGGGACTAAGTAGGATTTGTCGTAATTGACGAGAAACCCTAACGAAATTAGAGTATGTAAGGTTAGATTGAGGGATGACAGAGCAGTTTGCTGAGTGGGAGCCCTAATTAACCAGATGACTAGATAGGGGTAGACGTGAACACCTTGTGTCCCAAGGAATGCTGCGACGACTACGAGGCATTTTGTAAAGACTCGTTGAGCAGACGCTAGTCCGAATGGAAGCACTCGGTATTGATAGTGTTGAGGCCTACTAGGAATCTCAGGAATTTGCAATGAGCTGGACTTATCGCAATATGGGTGTATGCGTCCTGGAAGTCCAGAGAGCAGAGCCAGTTTCCTCTTTGTAGAAGATGTAGAAGCGAGTCCAAGGTGACCATCTTCAACGTTTCTCGCTGGAGGTACTTGTTGAGGGCCCGTAGATCTAGAAAAGGACGAATGCCTCCCGATTTTTTAGGGATTAGGAAGTACCAGGAATACAACCCTAGGCCTTGCTAAGAGCGTGGAACGGATTCTATTGCTCTTGACTGGAAAAGGAGGGAAACCTCTTGATCCAGAAGAATGGAGTGGTCGGACATTCTCCATTTCTGCAGAGGTGGGGAGTCCGGTGGCAGGGCGAGAAAGTTCAGATGGTAACCCTGAGCAATGATTACCAATACCCATTGGTCGGATGTGATTGAATGCCACACGTTGTGGAAGTGGCACAGTCGACCTCCCACTGGTATGTGCAACAGAGGAATCTGGCTGCTGCTCTCCAAGTGGAAGTCAAAGATCTGAAGCAGGCCCCGGCTGGGGAGCTGCTTGTGGTTTTTGTTTTCGGGTTTGGCGAGACTGAGGTATTTGATAAGGTCTCGTAGCACAGGATCTGGCTGGTGGCGGGTAGGACTTTCTTGGACAGTAGAACGACTTCTTAGAGTCCTTTGTAAAGGGCTGCTTTGAGGAGAAGTTGGAAGGCATCGAAGAGAGCTGTTTTAAGGTCTCATGATGGTCTTTTAATTCAGCCACCGTCCGTTGGATCTGTTCGCCGAACAGATTATCTCCAACACAAGGCAGGTTGGACAACCGGTCTTGTACTTCTGGGCGAAGGTCAGAAGACTTGAGCCAGGCCCACCATCTCGCCGAAATAGCAGCTGCAGACACTCTGGTAGAGGTGTCAAAAATGTCATAAGATGTTCTGATCTCATGCTTGCCTGCTTCAAAACCTTTGCTTACAAGGGTTTGTAGTTGGTCTTGGAATTGCTGAGGCAGGGAGTCTGAGAAGTCCTGTATCTGCTTAAAGATGACCCTGTTATATTGGGTCATATAAAGCTGATAGGCAGCAATTCGAGAGATGAACATAGCCCCTTGGAATACTCGGCGACCAATGTTGTCTAGGAATTTTTGTTCATTACCAGGAGGGGAAGACGAGTGAGGTTTTGACCTTTTTGCCCTCTTTTGTGCAGACTCTACCACGACCGAGTGGTGATCAAGCTGTGATTTCTGAAAACCTGGGGCTGACTGTACTAAATAAGTAGTGTCAGCTTTCCTGTGTACTGGAGCAATTGTTCCTGGATTTTCCCAGTTCTTTTTGAGGAGATCAAGAAGAACCTGGTGGACGGGAATAGAGGTTATTATCTTGGGGGCATCCAGGAATTGGAGGAACTCCATCATCTGGTGCCTATCATCCTGTTCCATCTGCAATTGAAAAGGAACCAATTCAGCCATTTCCTTCACAAAATTTATGAATGAGAGGTCATCTGGAGGAGAACGCTTTCTACTCTCAGTGGGTGAAGGTGGTGAAGGTAATTCATCGGAGTCTGATGAGGTATCATCTCCCCAGGTATCATAAGGATCAACACCCTTTCCTCTAGGAAGTAGAGGGGGACAGGGTGGTTGGATACCTGAAGGTCCAGGTCTAGGCTCCGAAGGAATCGGAGGAATTATCGGAGGCACCAACGATGGCATCGAAGGCACCGGTACAGGCATCGAGGGCATTGATGGATGGCTCGGTGGTGCCGATGGACATATCGCTGGCGAGGGACATATAGGCATCGATGGCTGAGGCATAACTCCGGATGGAGGAATGCGGAACGGTGTTTCTCCTCCGATGATGCTGTCAATGGGGAGGGCATCGGAGCCATCGGAGACCTGGGATCCATCGATGGAAAGGCGGCCATCAGGGCTTCCATCCTGGATAGCAGCGGTGCCAGCGCTGCCGGAATCGGGTCGATGATCGGTTCCACAGTCGGTGGCGGTGTCAGAGGAACCTGAAGACGTTGCATCGCCTTGTCGATGGCCTCCTGGACCATCCAGTCCAGTTCTTCTCCGAGACCTGGAGCAAGTAGCCCCAGCTCCAGAAAAGAAGAAGGAGGCAGAGGCATAGCCGGAGGGACCACCATTAAAAGCGGAGTCGCGGCTCCCGATCCCTGATCGGATGAGAGTCGCCTCAGAGACCCGGTCGCAGGAATGGTCAGTGCCTTTCCTGGACGGGGCTTCTTCGACAGCGGCTCGAATGATGGCGAGGTCGATGATTTCACTCCCTCATTGGTCCGAGTCTTACGGTGCCAATGGCGATGTTTCTTCCTGCGATCCCCTCGATCCTGAGAGGGAGAAGAGGGGGTCGATGGCCGAGAAGTCGTCGATGCCAGTCGGTCACCGGATGGTGGTCGATACTGGCGCGAAGTCAATGGTGCCGGTTCTGACGACGTCTATGCAATGGACAGAGTCGGGGTTTGAGCACGGAAGAGAAGTTCCATCTTCTCCATTCTGGCCTTGCGACCCTTCAGTGTCATTAGGGCACATTTGGTGCAGGTCAAAACATCGTGCTCACGTCCTAAACACATTACACAGACTTTATGAGGGTCTGTGATAGACATGGTGCGGGTACAGTCCGGGCACCGACGAAACCCTGACACCATGGCCATGGAAAAAAATGTAGCCGTGGTACGGTCGATGGCCAGTAGGCTGCGAAGGCCAAACTCGACGGTAATCGACAGAAAACGGGTAAAAACTTACCAGAGTACTGCGGGCTTATAAAAGGTAGAGGAGGGACCCCTGTGGGGCAATTTAACTTTTTTTTTTATTATTTTATATTTATGCAATTTTACAATATTTTCAAGATCACACTTGAATCAGGAAATTTAGAGAGCTTGTCACAAACAAAATGTTATACAATTTAAATCATACAATCAGGAAAATATCATTATTAACAAAACTCTCTTAATACAAGTCCTCATATAGAAGGGGGACAGATTTCTCAACCTTAAGTAATAACAAAACTATATAAAGAAAATTACCAGACTTTCAAACAGCGAGCAATTTCCATTTATGAGGGACCAGGAGTCTCTATACAGGGTTCTGTGGGGGTTGCTGGTGTTATCAGGGTTTTCCCAATTAAAAATTGGGTCAATTGCAGGGGATCGAAGAAAACATACGTGTTTTCTAAATATTTAACAACACATTTACAAGGAAATTTCAAAATATATTTCCCCCAATTAACAAAAACTGTGATCTTAACAATAGAAAAGCCTTCCTCCTTTTCTGAGTTTCTCGTGAGACATCTGGGAAGGCACGAATTCTGTAACCCAAAAAGTTCACATTTCTATTCTTCAAGACCAATTTTAATAGCCATTCCCTATCAGTCTCTAGTGCCAAAGTCACTATGAGAGTTGCTGGGACGGCCATCTCAGAGTCAGATGTCTCCAAAGCTGCGGATAAATCAATCTCAGGCAACTGATCACTTAAAGGTCTTATTATATCAATATCTCCTCCTTGTTCTCCACGCGTTATTCTAGGCTTAGGAAGATAGAATATCTTGGTTATTGGTGGAAGCGCGTCATCTGAGATCTTAAGTATCTCTTTCAGGTAACTCATAAAGACCTCTCTAGGAGATCTTAAAGGTAACTGCGGAAAGTATATAAAATCGCAGATTCCTGCCTTTCACCATATTTTCAAGACTTTCAATCTTTAACGCTGTACTATTCTTATCTTTGATCATCATTACTTGATTTTGTTGGATCACATTTAATTCAGTCCTGATCGCTAAAACCTGGTTTTCCAATTCTACACATTCATTTGTAACAGTCTGTATTTTAACTTCTTGTTGTTTAACTTGCAACGCAACAGGTATTAATTGTTGAAGTATAGAATGCCTCATATCATTTATGGCCTCCCACAGTGTTTCCAATGAGAAAGTCATAGGTCTTATCATAGAAGGAATTTCTATTGTGGATACACCGCCACTTGCTCCCTCAGTCTCCCTCGATTCTCCAGCTTCCATTCCGGCTAGCCCTGATGTCTCTTTCGGGCTTGAGATTATAGCTGCAGCTCTTCCCGGCCCTGCCTGGCCTGCTCCCTCAACACTTCGATCGCTGGTCGCTTGCCCCGGGAACAGAGCTCCTCTTATAATCGCAGGATTCGCCAGAGGGGTCCTCTCCGCGGAACTAAAAGACTATGTTGAGCCCGGGAGAGAGGGGAGCTCAACTTCCCCTCCTCCTCTCTCCAGCGGCCGTTGTCTCGCTCCTGCCTCGCTGCGAACGTGGACATCGATCGGGCCGGTTATGGGTGTCGCCGGGGATGATGCAGGGTACAAAACCCTTGATTTTCGCTTCCTCCCCCATTCTGAAGAAAAGGAATTCGCAGGAAAAAGAAATCTTCCAACTCTCAACCGAGGAGACTCACGCCGAACAAACCGGTCTGGCAGCCATCTTGGATCCGCCCTAGGGCAATTTAACTTTTAGTAATTCCGTGAGGAAAATTCCTGTCAGGAATCTCTTCAGAGCTCCTTTACCGCGAGGCTACTGCTGCGCGGAAAAAAGAAAACTGAAGTTTTCCGTGATTGGGCTCCATCCTGATGATGTCACCCATATGTGAGGACTACCATCCTGCTAGTCCTGTGAGAAATGGTCTGTTTTCCCACTGGATTTCCCAATTTGATGTTATCAAAAGAGACAAATAATTGAGTGGACTTTCTGTGGGCTGACATGTGCTCCAGATAAAAGGCTAGGACACGTTTGCAGTCCAGGGAATGTAGAGCCTTTTCTCCTGGGTTTGAATGGGGTCTTGGGAAGAAAGTAGGTAAGATTTACCATGTTTCTCCGATAATAAGACAGGTCTTATATTCTTTTTTAACTCAAAAAAAATGGTCAGGGCTTATTTTCAGGGATGTCTTATTTTCGGAGAAACACGGTACTACCGGTATCATATGGCCGACCGGGCCGATTTTATTTCGGCTGCCCTGCCCCCCGAAACGATACCTGAAACCCGCTCCAACCCTTCAAATTCACTTGCTCGACACCCCCCCTAAGACTTACCGAAAGTCCTTGGAAGGGAGCACTGAAACCTGGGGGGCAGACGGGGGGGTTGTAGAAAAAAACCCAACCCACCCCAACCCTTCAAACTTATTTCACTGCACCCACCCTCCTGACCCCCCCAAAACTTGCCAAAATTCCCAGCAGGGGTCCCAGGAGCAATCTCCCGCTCTCAGGCCATTGGCTGCCAGAAATCAAAATGGCGCCAATGGCCCTTTGCCTTTTCCATGTGACAGGCTATCAGTGCCATTGGCCAGCCTTGTCACATGGTAGGAGCAATGGACCGCCCATCATATCGGTTTACATTGAACAGATTAACAAAGTAATGGGAAATACATTGAACCATAAGAGCTTAACAAGAGAAAGGAAGAAAAAATAGGAAACGACATTAAAGCAAGTTTGCTTACGGTAAACGGTGTTTCTGTAGATAGCAGATGATTTAGCCATGCTGTATGGGAGCGCATTGCGATCCTGGTAGGCGGAGCTTCCCTCAGTGAGTCACATAGTTTTGAACTCTGTGCAGCTGCGCGGTGTGTTCCCACACGAATCAGCCATCTCCTCTTCAGTCTCTTTGTATCCAAGATGGAATGCATTAGCAAATGCCTTTTTTTTGTTTTTTGACTGTCTAGGAAGGAGGGCGGGAACGCATGGCTAAATCATGCTATCTACGGAAACACTGTTTACGGTAAGCAAACTTGCTTTTTCCCATCGCTAGCAGGCTGATTTAGCCATGCTGTATAGGAGTCCCAAGCTATAGATGGTGTCCACCTTTGTCTGAAGTGGTGTAGGACATCCATCCGTATAAAAGTAGACAGACTTATCGTTGTTGAAGGTTGGACAAGACTGATGAACCTAGTGCAGCTCTGAGGTGGATTGTTGCTATAGGCAGTAGTGCAACATAAATGTATGTAAGGAGGACCATGTTGCAGCCTTGCAAATATCTATTAACAGAACTATTTTGAGGTGTGCCACCGATGCTGCTGTGGCTCTGATCTGGTGTGCTCGAGGTTTAGAGTCCAATTTTTGGGAACGTTTGTTGTAACAGAATTGAATGCATTGAGATAACTAGCTGGCAATGGTTCTTTTTGAGACTGGTTGTCCCGGAGCATTAGGATTGAAAGAAAGGAAGAGCTGGGGCAGTCTGGACTGCGATTCAGTTCTCTGCTTGTAGTACGCCAGAGCTCGTTTGCAATCAAGTGAATGCAATTGCCGATCCCTATCGTGGATATGCAGTTTCGGCTTGAATATTGGTAGAGTAATTGTTTGATTTAAATGGAACGGAGAGACTACTTTCGGTAGAAATGTTAGATGAGGTCGAAGTGTGACTTTGTCATGGAAGAACTCCAGATACGGAGGGTAATGAACTAGAGCTTGAAGTTCAGACTCTCCTTGCTGATGTAACCCCCACCAAGAACACTGTTTTCAATGTCAAGTATTTAATGTGTGAGGTTTCCAGAGGTTCGAAGGGGGACAACATTAACTGCTCCAGAATGATATTTAAGTCCCAGGGAACTGGAGGTTTCATTGTTGGTGGACGGAGGTGGAGTAACTCACGCATGAATCTGGAGAATAGGGGGTGATGTGAAATCGGAAGACCCCTGTCTGTATGGTGGAATGCCGCAATCGCACTGATATGTACCTGCACCGATGCAGTGGCAAGACCAGAGTGGTAAAGGTGATACAGATATTGAAGCAACTCTGCCACGGTTGAGGAGAAAGGATCAAGTTTGCGGTGAATGCACCATTGCGAATAACGAAATCATTTGCCTTTGTAGTTACGTCTGGTCGAGGCTTTTCTGGAAGCTATAAGGACATCTTCAACTGGAGTCGTAAGTGCAAGGTGACTTAATATTTGCCTCTCAATCTCCACGCTATTAGGTGAAGGGAGTGGTGCATTGGGTGGAGTAGATTTCCTCCTTCTTGTGTCAGAAGATTTGGGTGAGATCCCAGAGGAACTGGGCGGGCTATGGATAGCCGGACATCCTACCTCCAACTCAATATGGATTCAGAAAAAACCTAAACACAGAAACTCTCCTTCTCTCACTAAATGACATAATACTAAAAGGCTTCGACAAAAGTGAAAAATACCTACTCATCCTCCTTCACCTCTCAGTTGCTTTCGACACAGTAAAACCACAATATACTGTTAGAACGACTGACTCAAATCGGCTTAACTGACACCACCCTACAATGATTCTCTTCCTATTTATCTGACAGAACCTACCAAGTTTTAATCAATAACAACCCATCCAAAAAGATCAACCTCAACACTGGAGTTCCCCAGGGATCAGCGTTATCCGCCACCTTATTTAACATATACCTTCTCCCCATCTGCCAATTACTAAAAGATAATGGAATCACCCACTTCCTCTACGCCGACGACACTAATTCCCATCCAAAATTCGATCGAAGACACCTACAAGAAAATCTCGACTCTACTTATCTCAATTAAACATCTCCTAAATTCTCTGAAGCTCCTAATCAACATAGACAAAACTGAAATAATACTCATGGACAAAAAACCCAATCCAACTCCGCCACCCCTGCCTTTACTTGACAAACAAATTAACTCTATACTCCCCACCACCCACACCAGGAACCTTGGAATTATCATCGATAAAGAACTTTCATTTAAGAACCACATATCAAATAAAACTAAAGAAGGATATCACAGACTTCTAACCCTAACCGTTTCTTAACCCTTATGATTTCAGAACGGTCTTACAACTACTCATTTTCTCCAACTTCGACTACTGCAACTCCTTACTAACTGGAATACCTTATTCAAACCTCAAACCACTCCAGATTCTGCAGAACTCAGCAGCCAGAGTTCTAACAGGAACAAAAAGAAATGAACACATAACGCCCATATTGATTTCACTTCATTGGCTCCCAATTAAAGCACGCATCGAACACAAATCAATGACCATCATTCATAAAATTCTAAACAATGATTATCAAGGACTAAATGGCTTAAACATAACCCCCCAGAATCCTCAAAGAAACCTACGTTCAAACAACTCAGGATGCTTAAACATCCCCATCAGAGATGCGCATCTAACAACAACAACAAGAGAAAGAGCCTTTTCCATTGCCTCCCCTAAATTTTGGAACTCCCTACCTAAAGATCTGAGAACCCAACCCAACCTCAAAACATTCAAAAAAAAGACCTAAAAACATTGCTGTTTCGCAAATTCTACACTGACCTTCATACTTCTGAACATCCTACCTCCCAATCGAACTTTCATCCAAAAACCTCAAAATAACTTCTCTCCAACCAGAACAAACAATCCCTTCTCCTCCCACATAATGATACTTTCTGGACTTGAAATGTTTAACCTCTGTTTAATATGCACATTGTTATACTTTTTCCACAATTGTTAAGAGAGTTACAATTTAAATTTTGTAAACCGTTATGATGGCTTTACCGAATGACGGTATATAAAACTCAACAAACAAACAAACAAATAAATAAATAAATAAATAAATATGGATACCACGGTTGCCTTGGCCATGCTGGAGCTACTAAAATCATGTCTGATACGTCTTGTATACATTTCTGAATTGTCCTGGAAATTAGCAGAACTGGAGGGTAAGCGTAAAGGAGACCCTCCGTCCATGGAATGAGAAACGCATCCAGCGCATAACGAAGCGTGCTTGGATAAACTGAACAAAAGCAGGGGACTTGTCGATTGTCCTCTGTCGCAAATAAGTTGAGAGTGGGATAGCCCCATTCCTGAAAGAAAGATATGCTGCCACTTCTTGATTGAGCATCCACTCGTGTGGATGGAAAATCCTGATGATGCGGTCTGCTGTGGTGTTACCCAATCCCAGCAAGTAGGTTGCTTGAAGGGACCTCTCCATAGATTCCGCCCAACGAAGAATCTGGAGAGCTACTCGGCAAAGAGTCCATGAACTTGACCCGCCTTCTTTGTTTATGTAGACTATGGCGACTTGATTGGCCGTATAAATCATGAGTCGTTTCCCCACTACTTGAGCTGAGAAGGTTTGAAGTGCTTTCCAAATTGCCCGAAGTTCTAGGAAATTTATGTGTAGTGTCGATTCCCTGAGGGACCACAACCCGAGTCTTTAGAGTAGTCAAGTGTGCTCCCCATCCCTTTCGGGAGGCATCCGTGGTGAGAATCAGCTGATAAGGAGGAGTCCTGAATGGGGAACCCATGGAGAGACTGGAATGGGAGAGCCACCACTGAATGTCCAATTTCATTGCTGCAGTAATGTGGACTCTTTTTGTTAAAGACTGTTTGTACTGGCACCACTGACGTTTGAGGCCCCATTGAAGTTGCCTCATATGGAGTCTTGTGTGTGGGTCTACATGGATCGAAGCCGCCATGTGGCCTAGTAATTGGAGAACACGTCATGCAGAGGAGCATGTTTGCAGGTGCATACGTTGTGCTAGATTGGAGAGTGTGAGAGCTCTGTCTCGAGGCAGATAAGCTCTGCTGTATGTGGTGTGTATCACTGCTCCAATAAATTGCAGTAATTATGTGGATTGGAGATGGGATTTTTCGTAATTGATGATGAATCCCAAATTCTGGAGACATTGCAATGTGGTGGTTGTATGGGTCTGTAGCGTAATTGGGTCTGAGGCTACTAGAAGCCAGTCGTCCAGGTAAGGAAAAATTTGGATTGTCTGTAGTCTTAGATGAGCCACCACCACCGCTAGGCACTTTGTGAACACCCTGGGTGCCAAGGAAAGGCCGAACGGAAGGACCTTGTATTGGTAATGTGTGTTCTGGACTCGGAAACATAGGAAACGCCAGGAGGATGGGTGCATGGGAATGTATGAGTAAGCATCCTTCAGATCGATGGAACACATCCAATCGTTCTTTTGTATAAGAGGAAGAATGTTTTTGAGAGAGGCCATTTTGAATTTCTCCTTCTGAATATGTTTGTTTAGGTCCCGAAGATCGAGAATGGGTCGAAAACCTGATTTCTTGGGAATGAAAAGTATTGGGAGTAGAAACCCTGATCCATTTGATGAGATGGAAGAAGCTGAATGGATTCATTTAGAAGGAGTTCTAAAACCTCTATTTCTAATGAGGGTATCTGATGTTGGAAGCCGTGTAGAGATGGTATATGCGGCAGAAGGGAATTGGTTATGAAATTTAACTGGTAACCCTCCTTTATAATTTGTAGTACACACTGATCTGAAGTGATGGATTCCCAATGCTCATGGAAGAATTGTAGGCGTCCCCCAACTGGTAGCGGTGAGGATGGCAACGCCTCTCTCAAAAAGCCGGAGGAAAGATCCCTGTGCCTCGGACGATGCAGCTGGGGACTTAATGGGCACAGGGGGAGCGATTCTCGACCCCTGGTGCAATTTCTTGGGCTCTGTAGGTAAAGTGTACCTGGGTCCAGCTCCTGATGAGTGTTGCAGCTTCTCCCATGGTCCCAGGGAGGAGGCCCGTTTCTTGTGCGATGTCCATAGTGTCTTCACCCAGCCGGGCGAAGATTGGGCTGAAAAAATCGAAAAGATTCCGACTGAAAAATTACTTCACTGAGAGAGTAAAAAAGCCCGCATGTATTCAGCTCGCGGAAAAAAACAGACTGAAGAGGAGATGGCTGATTCGTGTGGGAATACATCGCGCAGCTGCACAGAGTTCAAAACTCTGTGACTCACTGAGGGAAGCTCCGCCTACCAGGATCGCGACGCGCTCCCATACAGCATGGCTAAATCAGCCTGCTGTCGACGGGAAATAATATGTCAACAAGAGTGGCTTATATACAACTATTTACAGTATCACAAGAGGCATGTAGAAGGGAGGAGGGGCAGGCATAACGATTTGAGAGGAGGGGGAGAGAGGGGGTGGAGTTATGCGAATGCCTGCTTGAAAAACCAGGTTTTTAACTTTTTTTTTTTTTTAAATTTCTGTAAGCAATGCTCCGGGCGCAGGTCAGGGGCCATGGAGTTCCAGGTAGAGAGCCCTGCGATGGATAATGCACGTTCTTTCGTGGATATATGATGAGTGAGGTTGGGAGAGGGAGAGCGAAGGGTTCCTTTGTAGGAGGATCTGGTGAGTCTGTTAGGGGTGTGGAACTGTAAGGAATCCTGGAGCCAGTGTATGTCCTGGTTGTGAAGGGTTTTATGAATGATTGTGAGGGTTTTGTAGAGGATGCGGTAGGAGATAGGGAGCTAACGAAGGTATCTGAGGATTGGAGTAATGTGGATCTCTTTTGCGAGTGTTGGTAAGGATTCTAGCTGCGGAGTTTTGGAGCATTTGGAGAGCTTTGATGGAGGCTTTGGGGAGGCCTAGAAGTAGGGCGTTGCAGTAATCAAGTTTGGTGAATATGGTGGCTTGTAGGTCCGTGCGGAAGTCATTGTAGTGTAGTAGGGGTCTAAATTTTTTGAGAGTTTAGTTTAAAATAGCACTCTTTCATGATTGAGCTGATAAATTTCTTAAGGTTTAGGTGATTTCTATGGTGACTCCTAGGTCATGTACATGTTGCGATATAGTCATTGAGGTGGGGTGAAGGTTTAAGTCGGAGATGGTCATGGTGTTATGTTGGGGTGAGATGATGAGGAGTTCAGTCTTGGATGTGTTGAGTGCGAGGTTAAGGTTAGAGAGAAGATCATTGATTGCGGAGAGAGCGTTTTCCCAGGTTTTGAGGGAGTTGTGTAGTGAGTTGGTGATGGGGATGAGTATTTGGACATCATCCGCGTAAATGAAGTGGGTGAGACATAGATCAGAAAGGAGTTGGCAGAGGGGGAGGAGGTAGATGTTAAAGAGTGTGGAAGAAAGCAAGGAGCCTTGGGGAACGCCTCTGAATAGGTTGATAGTTTTAGATTCACTATTACCTATTTTGACTTTGTAACTTCTGTTGCCAAGGTATGATTTAAACCAGCTAAGGGGGGTTCCTGAGATGCCAACTTCTGTGAGATGGTTTAGGAGGATGTTGTGGTTGATGGTGTCAAATGCAGATGATATGTCCAGTAAGGCGAGGATGTAAGAGTGGCCTTTGTCTAAACCTTTTAGGAAGATATCAGAGAGGGAAATAAGTAGGGTTTCTGTGCTGTGGAATTTGCGGAAGCCAAATTGGGATGAGGAAAGGATGATATGTTTTTTCTAGGTAGTCAGATAGTTGGAGGTTTACTACTTTTTCAAGAATGTTTGCAAGGAAGGGTAGGTTTGAGATAGGTTGAAGGTTGGCGAGGTCAGCTGAGTCTACATTGGGCTTCTTTAGGATGGGTTTGACAATGGCTTGTTTTAGGGGAGTCAGAACCTTTCCACTGGAGAGAGAGCAATTGATGATATTGGATAGGGGTTGGGCTATGGTGTCGGGGATGGACAGTAGCAATTTAGTAGGGATTGGGTCAGATGGGTGTAAGGCAGGTTTCATTTTCTTTAATAGAGATTTTATCTTGGAGGAAGAGGTGGATTCGAAAGTGTTCAAGGTGGCATGAGGGATTTTGAGGAGGGGTTTGGCCGGCGGAGTGGAAAAGAGAAATCAGAGCATGATTTTAGAGATTTTGTCGTCGAAGAACTGGGCAAGGTCGTCACATTTAGTGCTGGAGGCATCCTCAGGACTAGTGAGAATTAGAGGTTTTGTGAGGTTGGAGACATATGAGAAAAGGGCTTTGGCATTGAATTGTAGGTTGTGGATTCTGAGGGCATAGACGTCTCGTTTTGTTTTGAGGATAATTGTTCGGTAGATGTGCAGGGATGATTTGTATGTTGCAAGGGCGGCAGGGGAGGGGTCATTGCGCCATCTCTTTTCATTGGTTCTAAGGTTGCATTTGAGTTTTTTTTAGTTTAGGCGTGTACCATGGTGTTTTTGTGTTGTTGGAGGGGTTCAGGACTTTGGTGGTTAGGGGGCAGATGGTGCGAGCTCGTACCAGGAACTGAGTGCCACTTCCATGTCAGTGAGATCAAGCTTGTCTAGGGTGTTGGTGAGGGAGGAGATTAGATAGTCTCTGCTGCATGGTTTTCTGAACTGGATGGTGCTTTTATTTGTGTGTTGGGGCGTAGGTTCTATCTTTATAGATAGGGTGGTTTTTATGGGTGAGTGGTCAGACCAAAGGACAAGGGTGCAGAGGGGTGTATCAGCGTGTAGGATGTGAGAGTTTATTAATATTAAATCTAAGGAGTGGCCTGCTCCATGCGTGGGCATAGAAGTCTCGTTTTGTTTTGAGGATAGTTGTTCGGTAGATGTGCAGGGATGATTTGTATGTTGCAAGGGCAGCAGGGGAGGGGTCATTGCGCCATCACTTTTCATTGGTTCTAAGGTTGCATTTGAGTTTTTTTGAGTTTGGGCGTGTACCATGGTTTTTTTGTGTGTTGGAGGGGTTCAGGACTTTGGTGGTTAGGGGGCAGATGGTGTCAGCAATGTTGCGAGCTCGTACCAGGAACTGAGTGCCACTTCCGTGTCAGTGAGATCAAGCTTGTGAAGAAATCTCAAGATATTTCCAGAGTAAAATTAATACTATTCTTCAATGTCTCCCCCACAAGCCCTCCCCCACCCCTCCTCTCTCCAAGAACACCAATCACTGCCTCGGGTCTTTTGACCTTACATCGACCCTAGAAATAGAAACTATCCTAAAAAGAATGAAACCAGCCTCTCACCCAGCAGACACACTCCCCTCAAAAATCCTCCTCTCTATACCCAAGGCCATTGCCAAACCCTTAGCAAATATAATCAACTGCTCACTCACCTCCGGTAAAGTGCCAGATATTCTGAAACTTGCTGTGGTCAAATCTCTCCTTAAAAAACCCACCCTCGATCCCGCTATCCCAGCAAACTACAGGCCCATATCTAACTTGCCATTTATCTCCAAGATCCTCGAGAAAGTAGTCAACAGCCAACTCTCTGATTTCCTCGAGGACCACAACATCCTCCACCCCATGCAATTTGGCTTCCGGAAAGATCGTAATACTGAAAATCTCCTTTTAGCAATATCCGACACCATCCTCATAGGAATGGACCAAGGGAAATCATACCTCCTGGCTATGCTCGACATCTCTGCAGCATTTGACACTGTCAACCACCAAATCCTTCTTTCCAGGTTGGCAGAAATAGGCATCGCAGACACTGCTCTATCATGGTTCGCATCGTATCTTACCCACAGAGAATACTTTGTTCAAGTTGATAAGTGTACCTCCACACACATCCCTCTGACACAAGGCGTCCCCCAAGGCTCCTCCTTATCCTCTACGCTTTTCAATATTTATCTTCTCCCCCTTTGCCATCTTCTTTCCGACCTAGGTCTGAAATTCTTCCTGTATGCAGATGATGTGCAAATTTTAATCCCCATTCAAACTACACTTAAGGCTTCCCTGCAATATTGGGAATCCTGCCTCTCTACCATTAATTCCTGCCTCTCTACCATTAATTCCCTTCTATCCAACCTCCACCTTGCACTCAACGCAGCGAAAACCGAAATCCTTGTCATCTCCAACCAATCTGAGTACACCACTCTCCCCGCAACTTCTACCCCTACCCTTTCCACAGAGACTTAGGAGTCATTTTAGACCAACACCTCAACTTTAAACCCCATATCAAGGCCCTCATAAAAGGAGGTTTCTACAAACTTCACGTGCTTAAAAAACTAAAACCACACCTCCATGCCCAAGATTTTCGCTTAGTCCTACAGTCGACAATCCTTTCCATACTGGACTACTGCAACTCCCTGCTGTTAGGCCTCCCCGCATCCACTATTAAACCCCTACAAATTCTACAGAATGCCATGGCAAGAATTACCACCAATACACGTAAGACAGAACACATAACCCCCATTCTAAAGGAGTTGCACTGGCTACCGATCCCATACCGTATTCAATACAAAACTCTTACCATCTTGCATAATACTCTCCATAAAAACAATTCTGCTTGGCTCAAGGACATGCCACGTTTCCGTACCTCTAATCGACCCACCAGAAATGCCCTTGCAGGGTCTTTGCACACCCCATCCCTCAAAACAGCACACCTCTCCAATACCAGAGAGAGAGCTTTCACTATCGCTGGCCCCACCTTCTGGAATTCACTTCCTCATTATCTACGAATTGAGACCTCCATACATACTTTCAAAAAAGGAATTAAGACCTGGCTTTTTAGACAAGCTTACCCTGATGCCAATCAAACATAGCCCCCCCCCCCCCCCTGCATCTACCACTGCCATCCTCCCTTTCGCCTCTTCCCCCCCCCCCCTCTGCTGAACTGCACCGCCTTTCTACCCCCACTCCTTTATCTTCCCCTCTTCACTGCCCCCCCTCCCCTTTTCACTCTGCCCTACATAAAGACTTATAACTCAGTGTAAATAATGTAAATAAGTGCTCTGCTTTATGCTTTAAATCAAGCGACCAGTAACAGTTCTCTATGTATTCACTGTTCAAAAATTGTTTTTTGAAACTATCCCTCCTCCTGTCCTATCTTTCTCTCTGCCCTATAGCCCCTTGCCCTATTTCTCACCCTTTCTTGCCTGCTCCACCTATCTCCCCACCCCTGTTCTTTGTAATTTTTCTGCCTGCCTCAGTTTTTTGTAAACCGGCGTGATGTGTCTTACGAACGTCGGTATAGTAAAAGTTCTTAAATAAATAAATAAATAAATAAATAAATAAATTGTCTAGGGTAGGATGTGAGAGTTTATGAATATTAAATCTAAGGAGTGACCTGCTGCATGCGTGGGGGCAGTAATGATTTGCTTGTAGCCCATAGCTTTAAGGGAGGATAGGACGGCATCACAGGTGGCGGAGAGGGGGATGGAGTTAACGTGGAGGTTAAAGTCACTGAGAATAATGGCTGGTGTATCATTTTTATGTTCTCGGTGATAAATTCAATGAGGGGGGAGGGCTTATTTTCGAGGAGGGAGGGGCATAGATTAGGCATATTTGCAGTTGTGGTAATTTGAAGAGTCCAATTTCAAGTTTAGGTACAGTGGAGATAGGCTGGTGAAATAGTTTCAGCTCTTTCTTAGCTGCGACAAGGCCTGGAGATTGGGGTGGCGCAGGCACCCGTTGCTCTGAGTTATCAGAAGCGGATCCTTCCCTAGAGGGATGCGCCGAATTAATAGATCCTCGAGAATTGGGAACCAGACTTGGCGTGGCCAGTGAGGGGCTATCAGAATCATTAGCCCTTGTCCCTTTGTAACTTCACGAGAGTCTTTGATATAAGTGGAAGTGGGGGGTAAGCATAGAGGAGACTGATGGACCATGAGAGGGCGAAAGCGTCCTTCAGCTGTGAGTGGCGGCTGCGAGTGAGCGAGCAGAAGTTCTCTACTTTGTGGTTGTGGAAGGACGCAAAGAGGTCTATGTGTGGATACCCCCAATGTTGGAAGATTGTGTCCGCTACCGCAGGGTTGAGAGACCATTCGTGCAGATGGAAGGTCCGGTTCAACTTGTCTGCCAGAACATTGTCCACACCCGCCAAGTAGGTCGCTCTGAGGTACATAGAGTAGGAAAGAGCCCACACCCATATCTGTGCAGCTTCCTGACACAGAAGGTAGGAGCCCGTTCCCCCTTGCTTGTTGATGTACCACATCGCTACCTGGTTGTCGGTTTGAATCAATACGGTCTTGTTTGAGAGGCAATCCTGAAAGACTCTGAGGGCATATCTGATCGCTCGAAGTTCCAAGAAATTTATCTGATGTTTGGCTTCCTTTGGAGACCAGGGACCCTGAGTCTGTAGGTCGTTGACATGAGCACCCCAACCTATATTGGAGGCGTCTGTCATTAGGACAATTTGAGGCTCTGGAACCTGAAAGGGAAGGCCTTGAAGAAGGTTGGAGAGCTGCATCCACCAGGCCAGCGACAGGCGGAGCTGCTTGGTAATGTGGACAATGCTGGACATTGGCTGGTAAGCCTGAGTCCACTAGGACTTTAGAGTCCCCTGCATGACTCTCATGGCGAGGCGTGTCATTGGAGTGACATGTACAGTGGACATGTACAGCAAAATGAGAAAACGACGAGCAGTCGAATAACGCCGATTCTGGAGGCATTGTGCGAGGGATGTGAGAGTACGAGCTCGATCCTGAGGGAGGAATGCTCTTGCCTGCATGGTATCCAGATCGGCTCCTATGTAGGATAGGGTCTGAGATGGAACGAGGCTGGACTTGGGGTATTTGATCAGAAACCCGAGAGACAGCAACTTATGAATAGTCAGATGTAAGGCGGCTAATGCATCCGTCTGAGTCGGAGCCCTTATCAGCCAAACGTCGAGATGAGGGTAGACATGGACGCCCTGCATCTCAGGTAGGCCGCTACCACTATGAGGCACTTGGTGAAGACTCGAGGAGCGGATGATAGGCCGAACGGCAGTACCCATTACTGAAAATGACGGGGGCCGACCAGGAAACGAAGGAATTTGCGGTGGGACGGAGTGATCGAGATGTGTGTATACGTGTCCTGAAGATCTAGAGAGCAAAGCCAATCTCCTCCTTGTAGAAGAGGCAGTAGATAACCCAAGATCACCATCCTGAACTTCTCCCTCTATAGATATTTGTTTAAGGCGTGCAGGTCCAGTATTGGACGAATGCCATCTCACTTTTTTGGGATGAGGAAATACTTGGAATAGAACCCCTGCCCCTGCTGAGAGAGGGGCACTGGTTCTATTGCCCGGGGATTTCAGGAGGGTTGATACCTCCTCTTTCAGAAGAGAGGAGTGGTCGAATGAACCCCACATCGGCCGAGGTGTGGAGTCTGTTGGTACCGATAGGAAGTTGAGGTGGTAGCCTTGGGTCAGTACAGCAAGTACTCATTGGTCTGAAGTGATCGTTTGCCATATGTTGGTGAAATGGCACAGTCAAAATCCAGCAGCTGGGCCCGGTTGAGGGGCTGGCTGGGTCTTCTGAGGTCGGGCTTGCCTGGGCTGACCCTTCTGGTAAGGCCTGGAAGGACGACCTCGGGCGGCAGGAGGATAATATCTCTGTGGCTTGAAAGATGGTCGCTTAGAGTCCCTTCGGAATTTCCTCTTAGAAATGGACAGGAAATCAGAGGGTACTGAGGAAAGCTGGTGCAACGTTTCATGGTGGTCCTTTAGCTGTGCCACTGTTTCCTGGATTTTGTCCCCGAAGAGATTATCTCCAGCGCAGGGTAGGTCTGCTAACCGGTCCTGCACCTCTGGTCGTAGGTCTGAGGACTTCAGCCAGGCCCACCTTCTTGCACTAATCCCTGCTTCAGACAGTCTGGAGGCAGTGTCAAAAATATCATAGGCAGCGCGGATCTCGTGCTTGCCAGCATCTAGGCCTTTTTGAGCCAGAGCATTGAGAGGATCCTGGAATTGTTCTGGTAAAGATTCAGTGAAATCTTGCATCTTCTTGAACAAGTCCCTGTTATACCTGGTCATGTATAACTGGTAGGAAGCAATGTGAGAAATGAGCATTGAGCCATGGACGACATGCCTACCAAAAGCATCCAGGGACCTCTATTCTTTCCTTGGAGGTATGGAGGAATGAGGTTTAGAACGTTGTGCCTTCTTCTGGTCTAACTCCACAACCACAGAATGGTGATCCAGCTGTGTTCTTTGAAAGTGAGGGGCTGTCTGGACAAGGTAGGTGGCATCTGTCTTTCGGTTGACAGGTGGTACCGAGCCTGGGTGCTCCCAATTCCTTTTCAGCAGGTCAATTAGGATTTCATGAATAAGAATAGACATGATTTCCTTTGGGGCATCCAGAAACTGGAGGCATCTTGTGCCTCGAGTCCTCTTCTGTCTGAAGCTGAAATGGAATCGTTTCAGACATTTCCTTTATGAAATGAATAAAGGAGAGATCCTCTGGAGGAGAGCGTCGTCTTTCCTCAGGGGGAGAGGGCTCTGTTGGCAAATCATTAGAATCCTGGGAAGAGTCATCGGTCCAAGGATGGTAAGGTTGATCCCCAGCTCCCATAGGATCACCAGAGGGAAGAAATGTAGTTAGTCCTGAAGGATCAGGCCTAGGCATCGATGGTACCGGAGGCAGCACCGATGGCGGCACCAACAGCATAGACAGTGGCACCGACGCCATTGATGGTGGCACCGATGGAGGATGATGCGGTACTGATGGAACCGGTGACATCGGGTGAGTCGGTGGCAAGATTCCAGACGGCGAAATGGGTATCTGTGTTTCTTCATCTTCCAATGACAAAGGTATCGGCGTGGAATGCGGTGGAGGTACCAGTACTCTCGGTTCCACCGGTGGAAGAGCACCGATCAGCACATCCAGTCTACCTAGGAGCGATGCAAGCACTGTGGGTATCGGATTGGTGACTGGGGCTGGCATCGGTGTCGATGGAGGTTGGAAACCCTGAAGTGCCTTACCAATGGCCTCTTGGACCATCCGATCCAATTCCTCGCGGAAGGTTGGGGCATGTAACCCAGGGTCCGGAGTGGAAGGCAACAGAGGCATAGCTAGGGGGGTCCACCAGTAAAAGTGGAGTCGCGGCTCCCTGCACCGATGAAGGTGGGGAACGCCTCGGTGATCTGGTCGCAGAGGAGGCTGGGGCCTTCTCTGGACAGGATTTCTTTGTCGGTGGCTCTGTCGACGCCGAGGGCTTGCCTGGATCAGCGGATTGAGCCTTCCGATGTCGGTATCAACGCTTTTCACAATGTTCTCCTTGATCCTTCTCCTGAGGCAATGAGGAAGAAGTCGACACCTTTGGAGTAGTCTATGCCGATCGGGCAGCACCGGTGTCCCGTTGCTGGCGAGAGGTCGATGGCACCGGCTCACACGAAGTCGAAGCGGTCAATGGAGCCGGGGTTTTGAATGAAAAAGAAACTTATCTTTTCTAAGCGGGCCTTACGGCCCTTCAGCGTCATTTGGGCACATTTGGTGCAAGTTAGGTTGTCATGGTCGGACCCCAAGCACAATACACAAACTCTATGCGGGTCTGTGATGGACACTGTCCGAGGACAATCGGGGCAGTGATGAAAACCCGACGCCATGGCTTCGACAAAAATTTAGCCGCTGTGAGGTCGATGGCCAGTAGGCCCGAAGGGAAAACTTGACGGGAATCAACCACAAATGAGGGTAAAGCCTTACCTTTCGACCGTGGAGTATGGATATCGATAGGGTGACCCTTATGGGGTAGAAGTTTTTTGAAAATTTTGAAAGAAGTTCCGTGAGGAAAATTCCTGTCAGGAATCTCTAGAGAGCGCCTTAACCCGCGAGGCTACTGCTGCGCGGAAACAAAGAGACTGAAGGGGGACCCCTGCTGGATGCAGGGTTAATGCCATGCTGGGCATGCCCAGAAGGTGCCAGTCAAAGTTCTAGAAACTTTGACAAAAGTGTTCAGTGATTGGGCTCCATCCTGATGATGTCACCCATATATGAGGACTACCATCCTGCTTGTCCTGTGAGAAATGATATTCTCTTTTTATTCTCCATTCCTTTCCTAATAATTCCTAGCATTCTACTTGCTTTCTTGGCAGCTGTTGAACACTGAGAAGATTTCAATGTATTATCAATGATAATGCCTAGATCCTTTTCCTGAGTGGTGACTCCTAATGTGGAATCCTGCATTATATAGCTATAATTTGGGTTACTCTTCCCTAAGTACATCACTTTGCACTTGTAGGCATTAAATTTCATTTGCCATTTGCTTGTCCAATCTCCCAGTTTTGCAAGATCCTCTTGCAATTTTTCACAATCCTCTTGTGATTTAACAACTTTGAATAATTTTGTGTCATCAGCATATTTGATCACCTCACTCGTAGTTCCCATTCCAGGTTGTTTATAAATATATTAAAAAGCATCAGTCCCAGTACATATCCCTGGGGCACTCCACTATTCACCTTTCTCCATTTAGAAAATGTACCATTTAGCCCTTCTCTCTGTTTTCTATCTTTTAACCAGTTCCCAGTCCACAACAGGTCACTGCCCCCTATCCCATTATTTTTAATTTCCTAAGAAGACTCTCATGAGGGATTTTGTCAAATGCTTTCTGGAAATCCAAATATTCTGTATCAACTGGCTCCCCTTTATTCACGTTTATTTATGCTCTCAAAAAAATGTAGCAGATTGGTGAGGCAAGACTTCCCTTGGCTAAATTCATGTTGACTTTGTTCAATTAAATCTATCTATATTTTCAGCAATTTTGATAGTTTCTACCATTTTTGTCTAGCACAGATGTTAGACTCACTAGTCTGTAGTTTCCTGGATCACCCCTTGATCCCTTTTTAAAAACTGGTGATACATTGGCATTACAGGTACCATAGATGATCTTCATGATAGTTTAGAAAATACTAATAGCAGGTCTGTAATTTTCAGTTCTTTTGGCACCCTGGAATTCATTGTCAAAGGATGTGGTGAAAGCTATTAGTGTAGTTGCATTTAAAAAAGATTTGGACAAGTTTCTGGAGGAAAAGTCCATAAACAATTATTAAAAGTGGACTTTGGGAAAATCCACTTCTTATCCCTGGCTTAAGCAGCATGGACTCTATTTACCCCCTCTGTATCCTGCCAGGTACTAGTGACCTGGATTGGCCACTGATGGAAACAGGATAATGGGCTTGATGGACCTTTCGTCTGATCTCGTATGGCAAGTCTTATGTTCTTGTGGGATGTTCTTGTGGGATGGTCCAGGTGATTTGCTACTCTTTAGTTTTTCAATTTGCACTATTGAATCATCTAGAGACACTGAATCACCACCTTTGAATATCATTTCTGGCTTGGGTATCATCTTTCATCTTCCTCAGTGAAGAGTTCTTCCACTAATTGCCTGATGAAACCCCTTACAGTGTATCCAGAATTTTTCCACTCCTAATTAATACTGGAACAGATAGGCTTCAATCTCCAAATCCCCATCTGCTAATCAAGTAGGACCTTCCCTTTCTGCACCATCTTCATAATGCCTCTTACCGTTAAGATGATCATATAACTCTGTGTCGAGGGAGAAAAAACTGAGCAAGTTCTGGCTTTACCCCATTGCATGAATGAAGATATAGTTTTGATTTCCCTTTTGAGGTCCCTAAGAAAAGCAGGGCTACATCTTCCTACATGCCCTATATTGTCACCCTACTTAGATCAGGATTTATTACTTTTCTCTGTGCTGAATGTATTACTGTGTATTACTTTCACATAGGTAGGTGTTCTCTTATGTTTTTGGAGGGCAAGTCACAGTAAGTCCGTTTCTCCCTACACTTTAGTAATCACTATTGTTTCTCTAAAGAACTACTCTCACTCCCTTTCTCCCCTAATTCTGTCTCCTTTCAAGAGATTATATCCTGGGTGGTTACATCCATATCACAGTGTCCAGTACACCACAGCTCTGGGATTATAACCCATCGCAGTATGTCTGCCATGGTGACCTCTACAGCAGAGACAGACTTGGATGAATTCATCATCTTAAAAGATTCATGTGTGCAAAATAATGATCTGCCACCTTCTCTTTTGATTTTCTTTTGCAAATTCATCTGTTGTAATAACGTAATAATGCTTACCGGGTTTAATAGCTTCAAGCCTTGCAGAGTCATTTTTATTTTCTGCAATGAAAACGTCTACTTCTGAATCTTGTTCGAAGGTATTCTGTTAAAATACAGTTTTAATGCACCCAGTTCGTTTAGTCTTTGGATGTTAAATATTTACGTTTTTAAATGCAAATGAATAGGAAGCATAACTTGTGATGAAGATGCTCTTGTAGCTATAATCGCATGACATATAGGAAAATTGGTTCTTACCTGCTATTTTTCGTTCCTGTAATAGAGATCATTCCAGACCAGTGGGTGTGTATCCCTACCTGCAGGTCCCTCAGTATCGGCCTGTACCCAAGCCCTTGAAACTAAACCTCAACTAAACTTCAACCAAGGGCGACCGATCCCTCCCAACTAACCAGAGGTCTAGATCACCCAAAACCAACGAAACATACAGCGGTAAGCCACCATCCCTGCTGATTAACAGAAATCCAATCATTCCTTCAGAAAACTAAAAGCTCTACAGACTTGTCTTTCGGAGTCAGAACGGGGTGGGCCTCTGGGAATGATCTGATGTATTACAGGAACGAAAATTAGCAGGTAAGAACCAATTTTCCTTTCCTGTACATACTCAGATCATTCCAGACCAGTGGGATGTACCCAAGCCACCTTATACTAGGCGGGCCTCCAAAAGACCGGCTCGCAGAACACTCTCTCCGAAGGACACCTCTCCCTACGCCCTGACATCCAAACGATAAAACTTGGTGAAAGTGTGAAGGGAAGACCAGACAGCCACCCTACAAATCTCCTGCGGAGAAAGAAGTTGACACTCCACCCAGAAGGCCGCCTGTGCCCTTGTGGAGTGGGCTCTCAACTCCACAGCAGCCTTTACTTTAGAAATGTATGTGGAAGCGTTAACTTCCCGAATCCATCTAGAAATGGTAGCTTTCGATGCTCTGTCTCCCTTCTTGGCCCCAGGAAATAAGACAAAGAGATGGTCTGACCATCGAAAATCATTAGAGATCTCCAGATAGCGGAGAAGGCCGTACCACACATCCAACAAATGCAGCTCCCTCTCCCAGGAGGAATCACGGGACCAGTCCGGAAAAGCTGGAAGTTCCATCGTCTGACTGACATGGAAAGAAGAGATCACTTTGGGCATGAAGGAAGGAACTGTTCGCAAGGATACCCCGTCCCAGTAAATTCTCAGGAAAGGGTCTCTACAGGATAAGGCTTGCAGCTCCGAAATCCTCCATGCCTAACAGATAGCCACCAGGAACACTGTCTTCAGAGTCAAATCCTTCAATGATACCCTCTTCAACGGTTCAAACAGTGCTTCGCCTAGAGTGTGGAGTACCAAATTTAAGCTCCACTCGGGCATACTTTGCACACTGGCGGATGCAAATGCTTCGCTCCTCTAAGAAACCTGATGATATCCGGATGCGTCGTCAGCTTCTGACCCTGAGCAACATCTCGGAGGACTCCCAAAGCAGCTACCTGAACTCAAAGCGAGTTAAAGGCTAAGCCCTGCTGCAGGAAATCCAAAATCTGAGCCACTTTTTTTTTTTTTTTAACTAAACCCTAGACCGCAGGTTTGCATCTCTACCATCTGCTAGAGTCAGAGACATACTGAGGGATTGCAGGTGGCACTCTCTCTTATGTAGCAGTGTCCAAAGTTTTTGTACTCTGACTCCATCTGCTGGTAGGGATACACAGCCCACTGGTCTGGAATGATCTGAGTATGTACAGGAACGAGGTAGTAAAAAAGGTAAAAGTTGCCTGACTTTGCAATCTTTGTAATAGTTGCTAGCCAGCAGAGGAGGACACTTATGCAGTATGAAAGGCTACACGTTTTTTAGTTTTCAACTTATTGTTGATGAGAACTACTACCTGCCAAATAGCACTGAGCTTGTGGGCAATATCCGTACAGATCACTAATTTTTGGCTAGGCAGGGCTAAACCTGTCTGAATATGAGGAAAATATAATATAAGGCACCTAACAACAGTAGCACCCAGTCTATGATCCCACACCGATCCAAAGACATATACCTCATATTTGGTGGATGAATGAAGAGATCCTAAACCCCACCCTCTAACCACAGGGGAAAAGCCACAAGTTACTAGGAGCAACTCCGATTGCGCAGGCGCGGTTACCTGCTGCCAGGGGCTGAGTAACGGCTCCAGCAGCCCTCGCGTCAGCCCGCTCTCCTCGCAGTAGTGGGAGTCTCGCCTTCGGCCGCGCAGGGAGGTCCCTTCCCCGCCTCCGCCCAGCAGTCCCAGAGAGACGCTCCGCGGCGGATGGATGGACATGTGCAGCGGGCCCGGGGAGGTCATTTCGTGTCCTGTTCAGCGGCTGCAACGGCGGCACTTGGATCTAACACCGGCCCCGCGCTCTTCCTGTGTTTGGGGTGGGGGGGGAAGTGAAAAGGAAGGGGGGGAGGAGGCGGGAAGCCAAGCTTTGCACCGCCTCCCGACCCCCGGCTCTGCGTCACTGCTTGTTACTGTGACAACCAGCAGCCGAGGACCAGCGTCCTGCAGACGGCTCCGCCCCTTCTCTCCCCCCCCAACGGAGCGTTCTGTGGGTGGCGGGATGTGGTGTCATCCTACACCTGCTATCGGGCTGGCAGTTGGTATTATGTTATGTTCTCCGGTACAGAGAAAGACAAGGAAAGGAGAGCAGCAGAGCTAGCCTAGGGTCTACATTGAAAATTAAAAAAAATATCTTTCATAGGAGGTTTAATCCTCTATGAGTCATGACGTTTTCATCTTCCCGATGGAGTCGAGAGACAGAATCTTATCTCCAGCCACTTATTACAAGTTCTCAAACATCAAGAAAAGATTTCTCTCAGCTCGTGGCTTAGACCTTGCATAGGGTATTGAGCAATAGGCATAAAAAATATGATGCTGTGGGTAGGATTGACTGGGTAACACAAAAAGTCTTTATCTGTTTACAAGTGCTTTGTTTTCTCTGTGACTAGAGCCGATATCTCACCATGAAATTCTGTACAGCCAGTACCTTTGGCTATGAGCAGCCAAAACTGTATATAAAAATCCCCAACAATCACGAGTATTAACTTATAAATAGGGACCTTGATTTTCAGTTTTTATTTAATCTGGCCTGGGAATTTCAATGTTATAACACAGAAAAAATTAGAAGAAAAATGACTTTTTTTTTGCAACAAATACCAGTGGAAAAGTAAGTTTTCTTTTGATATTTTTGTTATAAAGAAATGGTCTCTATTTATAAAGCACCTAAGAATTCTATTTTCTTAAGTGAAATATATATGCTCAGGGTTGTTTTTCCAATTGTGTCCCTGTACACATGCTGACACTATACAACTTTTAGAGGCTGTATGCAAAAATAAAGTGGAAATACAAAAGCACTACCAATCCACAAAAATATATCCAAATAGGAATAGGTAAGACTGTCCCCCCAAAAAAGCTTACACATGATTTAATATAAAGTCTTTAATATTGAGTATCAGCTGCTGCCAAAACTCAAGATCTGGAGATGTACAAAAATCAGTTAACCAATCCGGCTGATCTTAAGTGCAGTCAACTCAAACCACATTCATATGGGAAGTGTGTATCTTTACAGCAAGGCATATTGCAGGTGTTCAAACCCAAATATGAGCTATGTTTTACAGAAAGCTGTCTCAATTGGGATAGTAGATGTCTAAAAAATGTAAAGAAATAATATTAAAGTATCAAACAGAGATTGATATATGATATCTGATTTTATTTACTAAGCAAAAACTCCAGCTTACAGCAATATAATATATCCTTCAGATATCTACCTAACTCATTTGGAAAGGTTAAATAGTTTACTAAACAGAACCAAAAAGTCAAATGGAAAAAAAAAAACCACAATAGAAAAACAAAGTGAGCCAATGAAAAAGCAATTTTTTTTAGCGTTTAGACAGGTGGATCCAGAACAAGTGGGTTTAGCACCTCTACTAGCAGATGAAGATGGATCAAAGCTGACATTACAGTATACTTGTATATAGTCCTGCAGTGACATCAGCCCACCAGTAATCTCCGTCTCCAGCAGATGATGGACGTGCATCTCCCAACTAGGGATTGCTTAAAGTTTTTAAAAGGAGAAAAGAAAGAAAATTGATTTGCCCTGCTCTCCTGTGGTGATACCATATGGTCCCTCCCTCAGTTGAGAATTCCTGAGGTGATATATTGGAATTTCCCTCAGAAGAGTGCCTTGGTCCGGTAGCTGGTTTTCAGCCAGCGTAGATTTAGCTGTAAAAGACAAATGAAAGGCAAGCGGGTGCAGGAAGCTGAGCATTGCGGTGATGGTCTATGCCCTCTCCCGCCGCAGCCGGAGACCGATTCTGTACTCAGCCAGGTTGAGCTGAGCTCAAGTAAAGCAAAAAAAAAGAGAAAAGTGGAACAGAGAAGGAATTTTGGTAGGAATTCCTCCTTCCTCTGGTCTCCCTGCTCGCAACGTGCCAATCCAATGTTTGTTCTTGCCTCCATGGGAGCTCAGGGGAACATGGGCAGCCTGGTGGGTTGAGCAGCCTTTTTGGCTAGGCCCTGCTCCTAGGCATTTCTCTGTTTGCTGCGTGGTAGGCTGCGGCAGTGTTTTCATGAGTGTTTTCCTGTGTATTAGGCTGCCCTCTTCAAGCCCATCAGTTCGTGTGAGTGCATCTGGCTGTGCGTCCAGTTGCACATCCAGTTTTTGGGCGCCTAGTTAGATGTCCAGTTGATAAGGACATCTATTGGAGGCACGCGCTTTCCTATATGCACAATCTGAGCAGCCTTGTGGGTTCTCAGCCTTTGAACGCTCATTGATGTATAGGCTTGTATACTTAAATTTTGGATGCCTATATTTTTTTGCAGCGCTAATACAGCTGGACGCACACCTTCAGTCATCTGTTAAGAGTGTACGGTCAGACTCATGGTGCCTATAGCAAAGAAACCTAAGCACCTTACCCTCTGTGCTGCTTGTCATATTCGTGCAGCTCAGCCAAGTGTTCTCTCTAACTTGTGTCAGCACTGCTTGGAAGCTCAGGGTGAATTAACTTTGTCTGATTTTACTAAGACCGGTTTTTCCGAGCCTGATACGGGTCTGGGTAAAGATGTGTCAGGAGGTTCGCCTGAACTTGGAGCTCCCCTAACTGATTCGTCAGTGGGGGAAGATAGTTCAGTTGGCACAAGACATATGCCTCCTGGTTTTGGCATGGATCTTTCTGCCTTTTCTTGGGTGGAAGTTTTTCAAGGATTACAGTTTTTTCTTCAGGCGCACTCCTCGGCTCCTACCAATCTTGCCAGGTCAGAGGCACAGGTGGTGAACTCCCACCTGACTGGTACTGTGGGTAAACGCCAGAGTACGTCTAGATCGGCAGCCGGTCCTCCCTTTAGAGATCCAGATGGCGTGGATAATGAAGCCAATACTCCCTGGAGGATGGGGAAATTCCTCCGGGATTGGAGCTGTATAGAGCTATGATGCAGTTCTATCATAGAGATGAGTTATTGGTTCTGATTTCCCAGACATTAAAGATGCTGGGAGTACCTGCGGCTGAATCCATGTCTGCGTCAAAGAAAGATCTCATTTTGATTTCTTTGTAAAGAATTGAGGCCATCCTTAAGCAAGCATTTGAAGCAGTGGCAATGTCTTCTCAGGAGGTTGATGAATTTGTGTGAATTCCAGGGCAGTGATGGAGCCAGCAGCCACTTTTTTGGTAGATGTGGGCTCCAATTTGATTCGTACCTCAGCCAGAGGGGTGGCTTCGGTAATAGCGGCCAGGCATCAGTTATGCTTGAGAAATTGGTCAGCCGATGCGACCTCCAAGTCTAACCTTACAAAGTTATCCTTTAAGGGCTCACTTTTGATTTGGAGCAAGTTGGAGAAGCTGGCCAATAATTGGGGCGAGGCCCAGGTTCCTCCATTGCCGGAGGATAAGAAGCAAGTGCCACGTTCCTTTAGCATGAGAGGTCATGCCAGGGGATCCAAACGTTTTTGACCCTACAGAGGAGCAGCCTTTAAGAGGACTCAACCTTTGGGTAGGTCTCAGTCCTTTCATCCCAGACAGCCCAGATGGGGCGCAGCCTTGGCAGGTGGAACCCCCCCCCCCCCCAAGACTCCCAATAAAGGAATGCCAACCCACCACTGGGAACAGGAGATATTTGTCGCTTGTCTTTTATCAGAGGTGGGTCGAAATCACATCAGACCAATGGGTCTTGCAGGTGATACGAGATGGATATGTGCTGGAGTTTCGCAGTTTTCCTCAGGACGTGTTCATGGTGATCCCTGCCACTCCACGCAGAAGAGGCAGGCAGTGGAATGAACATTGTCAAGGCTCCTCAGTCTGAGGGCTGTGGTTCCAGTGCCCATGTCTCAAGAAAATATGGGCAGATATTCCATTTTTTTCGTTGTTCCCAAGAAGGGCTCTTTCCTCCCATCTTGGATCTCAAAGGGCTCAACATTCACTTGCGGATGACTCATTTTCACATGGAAACCTTGCACTCAGTGCTAATGGCCATGCAGTTGGGGGAATTTCTGACTTCCTTGGATCTGCCCGAGGTGTATCTGCATATCCCTATCTGGCTAGAGCATCAGCATTTCACAGTTTTGGGACATCATTATCAGTTTTGAGCGCTGCCCTTTGGTATGGCCACTGTGCCCTGAAATATTTTTAAGGTTATGTTGGTGGTGGTGGCAGAGTTGAGAAAGGATGGGATTCTGGTTCACCCACACTTGGACACTAGCTGATTAGAGCCAAGTCTCTGGAAGAGAGCCTCCTGGTGTCACGCAAGGAGATGATCTTATTGCAGGAGCTCATTTGGGTGGTGAACCTGGCCAAGAGCAGTCTTCAGCCATCTCAGTCTTTACAGTATCTCTGTGTTCAGTTCGAAATGAAGCAGGGCCGGGTTTTCCTGCTGGAGGGTCGTTTTCAGAAGTTGATGACGCAGGTGTGCCTATTGATGAACACAATATGCCTGACAATGTGCTCCTATCTGCAGGTGCTCGGATTGATGGCAGCGACCTTGGACATGGTGTGGTGGGCGAGGGCGCATATGCGTCCTCTTCAGCGCTCCCTGCTGTCTTGTTGGAGCTCACAGTTTCAAGATTATTCGATTTGGTTTCACCTGCCAATGGAGAACTGTGCTCAACTGCCGTGGTGGTTAAAAGGAAATCATTTGAGAAAGGGGGTTGCCATAAGCTCACTGGAGTCGATAGTACTCATGACAGATGTGAACCTCCAGGTTTGGGGAGCTGACAGCACAAGGGCCTTGGAGTGCAGAAGAGTCTCTCTGGAGTATCAATTGGCTGGAGTCCCATGCGGTCTGGTTGGCATGCTTCTGGTTCAGGGACAGATTGCAGGGTCGAGCGGTCCGAATAATGTCGGACAATGCAATGACAATGGCTTACATCAAGTGACAGGGAGGAACCAAGAGCTAGCAAGTGTCATAGGAGTTAGCCCATCTTATGGAATGGGCAAAAGTACGTCTTCAGGAGATCTCAGCCTCGCCCATTGCAGGAAAAGACAATGTAAGAGCAGACTTTTTCAGCACATAGAGAATGGGCATTTTCAAATGAGGCATTTCAGCTGATAGTGGATCACTGGGGCCTTCCGCGTCTGGACCTGCTGGCGAGTTCTCGCACTTCAAAGATTCCTCATTTCTTCAGTCACAGGAGAGAGATCCAAAGGCCTTCGGCATCGATGTCCTTGTGCAGGAGTGGCTGGAGGACAAAGCTGCTGTATGCCTTTCCCCCGAGGGCCAATGTTGGGCAGAATGCTCTGGAAGATTGAGAGTCACAAGGGGATGGTGCTTCTGGTGGTATGTTGGCCCAGGAGACCATGGTATGCAGATCTGCAAAGACTCTTGGTGGACGTTCCACTCCTGCTTCCAGCGCACAGGGATTGGCTGCGGTAGGGGCCTGTTCTTCATGAAGATCTGATTCAATTTTGTCCTACGGTATGGCCCTTGAAAGGGATGGGTTACTGAAGTGTGGATATTCTACTGCAATGACTGCCACCTTGCTGCGAGCTAGAACATTTTCCACTTGATTAGTTTACATGCGGGTTTGGAGAGTGTTTGAGGCCTGGTGTGAAGATCGAGGGGTTGTTCCTTGTTTGATCAAGTTCCCGCTCATTTAGGAATTTTTGCAGGATAGAGTAAAGGGTTGACCCCCAATTCCTTAAAGGTACAGGTAGCAGCTCTTGCCTGTATCAGGGGTCAGGTGAATGGTGGACCCTTGTCGGTTCATCCAGATGTGGCCCATTTCTTGAAAGGAGTGAAAATTCCTCGTCCTCCCTTGTGGTTACTGGTGCTCTTGTGGAGTCATAATCTGGTTCTGGATTTTCAAGCAGGCCCCACTTTTTGTCCGATGTGTAATCTCTCCTTGCGGTTACTGACATTCAAAACAGTTTTACTCTTGGCAGTTTGTTCAGTGCGTAGAATATCTGAACTGCAGGCTTTGTCTTGTTGGGAGCCATTCCTTCGAGTGACTGCAGGGGCGATACAGCTGCGTACTGTTCCTTTCTTTTTGCCAAAAGTGGTTTTGGATTTTCACTTGAATCAGTCCATTTCCCTGCCATCTCTGGCCAGGGAAAGATTTGCGGAGGAATATCACCAGTTTCGGTCCTTGGAGGTCAAGACATATCGTGAGGTATCTGGTCATTTCTAAACTTCCCAGGAAGACGGATCACCTGTTTGTTCTCCACGATGGAAGTAAACAGGGTGAGCCAGCATTGCGGGCTACATTAGCTTGCTGGATTAAGGAGGTAATCAAGGCCTCATATGTGGATGCTGAGCAGCTGTTGCCTAGTCAGGTTAGGCCTCATTCCACTAGGGCTCAGGCAGTGTCATGGGCAGAGGTTAAATTGTCTCCCATCGACATTTGCAAGTGGCGACATGGTCCTCTTTACACACCTTCTCCAGATGATATCATCTGGATGTGCAGGCCTGGGAGGACGCAGCCTTGGCACGTGCGGTTTTGACTGGACCATAGGCAGCCTCCCGCCCTGTTCAGGAGTAGCTTTGGTACATCGCACTTGTTCTGGATCTGCCTGTCTAAACGCTAAGAAATGAGAAATTACTACTTACCTGATAATTTCCTTTCCTTTAGTATAATCAGGTGAATTTACCTTCTCGCCTTTGTCTGCTGGCGGGTTGTGCTATTCTCCTCCTGGTTGGCTGCGTGTTATAGGGGTTACTAGAAATGTCTTAATCCAGTCCCTACACTAATGTTAATACATCCTTTGTCTGATCAGTGTTTTACTGTTGGCTGAATGCTAGAATGGTTGTCTGTTAATAATCAAGTTTTTGATAGTTTGTCCACAGTTGGTTTTTGCAGAGAATATTGGTGGGGTGATGTCACTGCAGAAGTATATATACTGTGATGTCAGCTTTGCTCCGTCTTCATTTGCTGGTAGAGGTGCATAACCCACTGGTTCTGGATTCACCTGTCTATACTAAAGAAAAGGAAATTATCAGGTAAGTAGTAATTTCTCATTGTTTACGGAAGTGGTTTTTTCAGTAGGCAGCAAGATGAAATAGCCATTACATGTGGGAGAGGTCATCCTGCGACACCAGACTCATTCTCCTCGATCTTTTCTAAACTGGATTACTGCAATGCATTACTCCTTGGACTACCTGAAACCACCATCCGACCTCTACAAGTACTGCAAAACGCAGCCGCCAGGACCATCACTAACATCAAAAAATGTAACCACATTACACCCACACTAAAAGAACTTCACTGGCTGCCCATCGCCCAAAGAATACAATATAAAACCCTCACCCTCATCCACAAAAAAAATAAACAATGAGATGAACTGGCTAAACACCGCCATTCTCCCATACTCCCCCCAAAGAAGCCTCAGATCCTCAGACACCGGCCTACTCATCATTCCCAGCTCTAAAACCGCGCACCTCTCCTCCACCAGAAGACGAGCCTTGTCAGTAGCCGGCCCCACCCTCTGGAATTCCCTCCCACCCCTTCTTAGGAACGAACCCTCCACAAGTATTCAAAAAACAACTCAAAACCTGGCTCTTCAGAAAAGCCTTCCCTCCTGATACATAACCCCTGCAATGGGATCCAACCTCCTGCACTGGGATCCAACCTGCCTCCAAATAGACCCCCCTCCACTGCTCCGCCTGGATCTACCCTCCCCTTAATTATTTATATATCTACCTCCCCTCTCCCCACCACCCTCCCTCCCCCACATCCCTATTCAGGGATCCCTAACAGGTTATTAACTACAACGCTTCCTCCCAATCTCCTTTCTAAACATTATTCTCTATAGCTCCCGTATCCTTTCAAGTTTTAAATGTTATACTTTTTTCGATATTAATCAGTTAACATATTTTCCGCTTTAACCATTATGTAAGTTACTATGTTACAATGTAAGTTATCTTGTTACAATGTAAAATAAGCAGTCTCTGCCTTATTGGTTTCTTGTTTCATGTAAACCGATGTGATATCTCGATCGAATGTCGGTATATAAAAGTTTTAAATAAATAAATAAATAGTAGAGCTTTGAGTTCTACTGAACGTGAGTGGGAGTTCCAGTGCAGGCGTTACCTCATGAATCTGCTTAGTCCATACCAGAGCTAATCTAGCAATGTCTACTCTCCACGGAGGCAGGTGGGTATTCCATGGCTAATTTATCCTATCTACAGAAAACATTGTTTACAGTAAGCAAACTTGCTTTTTTCATCAACATGCAGGCTGAATTAGCCATTCCAAGCAGGGGGTTGCAGCGGAGTATTTGCTCAGTAAACCACTTAGCCTCACCGTAGAGAGTGGGCTACTGTGAGACCAGACTTTGCAAAAATGCTTGTCCAAATTTACCTATTTTAGGTGCTTCTCAAAGATGTGCAACAGAAGCAGCCATAGCTTTCATTTGATAAGCTTTAACTGAGTTTGTGATTTGCATTCCTGCTAAGGTGTTGCAGTGATGAATGCACTTAGCCAGCCAATTAGACAAGCTATGCTTGGAAACTGCTACTTCTAGTCGGTAGAGATAATTTGAGATGAACAATTAGGAGGTTTTCTGATGCAGCCGATTTTGTTTCTTGTAATACGCTAAGGACCTTTTCCTATCCAGAGTATGCAGGGCTTTTTTTGCCCTCATACACATAGAGCCTAGGAAAGAAGGTAAAGCTGATGTAAAGAAGTGTACATTAGACCCTCCTTAAAAGTCCAGGACCCTAACATGGAGCAATTAGTACAGAACCTCGCTGAAGGGCAACAGCAACTCCATAGAGTGGTTCAAGTCTCACATGTACAGTTTAACCAATTAACCCAAGCAGTGCAAACCACATCCCGGATAACCCTATTGTCTCTGGTATTCTTTAAAATGAAGTCAGGAGAGGACCTGAATGTTTTCTTAAAGACCTTTGAGAGAACTGTCCACATGGCCCAAAGCTACCTTGGCAAATCTGCTGACAAAAACCAAGTGGCTTTTCAGACTGCCAATCCAGATGGAAGGGCCAGCAATTCAGAAGTTAAAACCACCATCCTGGAAAGGGCAGGGTACAACTACAGAAACGTATTGGCAACAATTCCGGTGTAGCACCCTATAGCCTTTTTCATCACCTAAAGGATGCTGGATAAAAATGGCTATAGCCAGAAGTGAAAACAAGCCTTGAAGTAGCCAATCAGTTCCTCCTGGAACAATTTTTGGATAAGCTGGACCCTTGAAAGAGCATTGGAAGTGGTGGACCCCTTCCATCAGGCTCAGTTGATGCCAGAATTAATATGGAAGTTAGAAAGGTAACCCGCACCAGGTCCCCATCACGGTAATCAGAGAAACAGATCCCAACAATGGTGCTCTGAGGACTGTACTGGTTCCATACTATGCTCACAGCCTCCAGGCTCACCAGCTTGTTTTAACTGTGGGAAGAGGGGTCATTTGGCTACGGATTGTTACTACGACGACAGCGAGCCTATGGACGTCAGCCTAGCGACACAACCTGCACTAGAAGTTAAAGTTCACACTGACTAGGAAAACCTCCACAGCAGAGATGACTGCCAGGTCAGAGGAGAAAAAAAAAGAGACCATGAGGTACCCACACAACCAAGTAAGAAGGGTACAGATAATTTCTCCTGTTCACTTTGTGCAAAAAATGGGCATGGGGAGGAGTTTCGCTCTTATGGGAAAGAAAACTATGAACCCTTTGTGGAAAGTGTTGAAGTTAAAATGGAACAAGTTCTGCAGGCATGCTCCCTTTGTGCAGTGAAAAGACATGTCAAAGACTGCTCCTGGCTTGAAAATGGGAGTGTGAATGGGTGCGCACTTTTGCAAAGCTTCAAAGCTGTAACTTTGTGGAGATTCTTTGCTTGGTGAACGAACAAAAATACGCGTGTGCAGATTTATAAAATCTGCCCCTGTATGTCCATCAAACCTTTGGGGGAGGGATCTTTAGAGAGATTTATACATGAGCACGCTCACGTGAATCTTTACTAGTGAGTCTGGTTTGGGAGTTAAATGCGGTGGATCTGTCGGCCAAGTGCTGTCAGGTTTGTCCTTTTGTTGTCTTTTTATTATTTCCTTGTTTTGATTTTAGAATCATAATGGCAATCCCCTGATGCAGGCAGCAGTGGCTGCTGAAATGCTGCAGCATCGGGTGTACTGATAAATAATGAGTGCCAATGGTTTTTGGGAATCAATTTTTATTAAGGCATATATGTTAATGTGAGGTATTGTTTAGAAAAAAATCCCCGAACTGGAGTGTTGTCTGCCAGGCTCGTCCCAGGGAGATGGGTGTATTTGTAGATGAGATATGTGAACAGTGGAAGGTGATTTCTGAAGCTACTCATATCTCACAGGCAATTGGTATAGGATGTTCTATTTTTATGGGTGTTTGCCAGCTGTTGCCTGTAATTTCTGGCATGGTACAAAATCTTTTGATAGCAACTGGAACTCCCTCACCACCTTTAATGCAAATTGAAAGAATGGTCATTGCATAATCTTATAGCGGATGATGCATGAGCAAGTATGATGACATAGAAAGCTAATGCATGACTAAAACACTACTCTACTAAGACTGGCACAGTCTGTTATGATCTACAACCTGCTGCTGTCCACTTTCAGCCAGAGACAGGAGACAACTTCAGCCTGATAGAGATTTATACTCAGTGTGATTTTGTAACAAAAAAAATTTTTTTTGATAAAAATAAGTGCTAATTCACAAACATTTAAAATCAAAATACATTACATTTCATAGTATTGCTTTATTATTTGAATGTGTTTTTAAATATAGGTTAAATGTGCCTGTGTATGAGTTCAAAAATTTTATTTGGAATTCATTCCTCTCGCCTCCTCTTCTCCAGTGAAAATTCCTTTAAAGAAACACATAAAACCCTAATAATGATATATGAAAGTAAACCACATATTCCCTTGTGGTTCTGAGACTCAGCCTCCCATTAGACTTCTCTGTAATAACTACTATCTTCTCTGCTTTATCTGAGTTACTTCTGCCTCACCTCTTCCTTTCCAAGGCTGGCATCATGCTCTACCTGCCTTTGCCAGTTTTTGAGACCTCTATCTCTATGAACCCCTAATCCCACCATCATGGTAGCTGGCAACATGGATGTGAAAGTCTGAATTAAGACCTGCTGTGGATTAAATGGACAACTAATAAATATATTGTGACATTACTCCAATTTTTAAATCTTTATTAGTGAAAAATATCAAAAACACATCCCACATTTAATCCATAATACCCCACACAATAGATATTATATTCTAATAAAAACCTATTTCATCATACTCATCCATACATCCTACATATCACTCATACAAAAATCATTCATCCTCTTATAAAACAATTTTCAAACTTTCAAGTTAAACATCAAATACAGTATGATGTTTAACTTGAAAGTTTGAAAATTGTTTTATAAGAGGATGAATGATTTTTGTATGAGTGATATGTAGGATGTATGGATGAGTATGATGAAATAGGTTTTTATTAGAATATAATATCTATTGTGTGGGGTATTATGGATTAAATGTGGGATGTGTTTTTGATATTTTTCACTAATAAAGATTTAAAAATTAGAGTAATGTCACAATATATTTATTAGTTGTTAATTGGTTTGTGATATTTGAATAATTTGCCAGGATTTAGTATCTTGTAGATGGAAAATGGCATTTCAAATTGATTCTACATTCAGCTATTCAGACACTATCCTCGACTCTTTGTTAAAAGGGACCCCTTTATTTGATCAAAAAATTGATGTAGTGAGTGACACTCAATGGTCTGATCTTTCACAGCTGAAAAAACGTTATACACGTTCAGCTTTGCATTCCTCTACTTTAGTTGAGTATTTAAGAATAAAAAGAATTCCACGAGGGCTACGATTATACAAGGAACCTCATTTATTTTCAGAAGATAAAGATTTTGTAGCCAAGTGGAACTCAATACTCAATAAATGTGCAATGGATCTTATGATCCTGATAGTAGAGACTACGCAGAAATTATTAATAGATACTCAGAAGGAAATAGACACGTTGAGTGCCACTCTGAGAGACAACACATCTTTAGAAAAATTTGAGGAGAAGATGGGTGAATTGGAACAGGAGATTACCAGCATGCATGACAAAATAAAGGAAACCAAATTGAGTAAGTTTCAGAGAGATGAAAAGGATTACACTCAGGGATATGTATATCCATGGTGTAATAAGAATCGAGTGAAGTATAAGAAATCTTCCACTTTTGATTCATCATCGAGTGGATCATCGGGAGAGGAAGGTGGACGGGTCACTTTTTTAGATCAGGGGACAAGGCCCAAATCAGGGACGGAGCGGCGAGGTGGACGAGGAAGCCGTCCCCCGAGAAACCGCAGTCCTGTTCGATTGCGGGAACGCAATCATCAGTCATAAATGAATTGGTTATAAATTTATCCTCTCGTCCACTTACTACAGTTGAAGTACAGGTATTGAACCGTGGTCTTTCGTTCTCACCGACTCCGAAATATGACTCGTTTGAAATTCGGGTAGCTTTACAGAAGTTTTTTAGATTAATGAAGTTGAAAATATTTTTTCAAGGTAATGAAAATGTGAATTTTGATGGTTCAGTGGTTAAGAATCCTTCCTGTTGGATGCCACCGGGTCCTATACATCCTCTGATGGCTGCCTTTGAAGAAGTGGTTGAACGAGATTTAAAGGTAAAAGAGGCAGAGGATCGATTTCCTTTTTGGAATTTGAATAAAGAGGAATTTATGGCATTGGAAAATCTAAGCTGTGACCATAGTTTGGTCTTTAAGCCTGCTGATAAAGGTGGATCTTTGGTAATTCTCAACAAAAATGATTATATACAGGAGGTGTATCGACAATTAGGAGATGGTAGATTCTATAGAAGATTGGAGGGAGATCCGACTGCAGCATTATCTGTACAGATTGGTGAGGTAATAACAGAAGCTTTAAGTGTGGGATGGGTAACCGTCAAGGAAGCAGCTTTTTTGATGAAACAAAGTCCTCAGATACCTGTGTTTTATGTATTGCCAAAGGTGCATAAATCTTTAGAGTCTCCACCTGGAAGACCGATAGTTGCAGGTATAGGATCGGTATTAGAACCCCTGTCTATATATATAGATCATTTTCTACGACCTTTTGTTCCATTGGCCAGATCATATATAAGGGATTCATCACATTTGATAACAGTTTTACAATCTTTACCTGAGGTATCGGAACCTATTCTGCTTATTTCAATGGACATTGAATCATTGTATTCAAATATTCCTCAGAGAGCAACAATAGATTTAGTGCAGGAGATTTTGGACACAAGGATAGATAAGAAAGTCCCGACACACTTTTTGGTAGAACTGGCTACCATTGCGCTCACGCAGAATTACTTTATGTTCCAAAATGATTTTTACCAACAGGTTCACGGAACCGCTATGGGCGCGACGATGGCACCTGACCTCGCGTGCCTGTACGTATCAGCATTTGAAGAGAAGTTTGTATATCCTTCAGTATGGTACAGGCATGTGAGGTTATGGTGCCGTTATATTGATGATATCCTGATTATTTGGTCTGGCACACAATGTGAATTTCAAAATTTTTTTCATTATCTAAATGAACAGGATACAAATCTTAGGTTTACCTGTGATGTCCAGAATCAGTGGGTTTCATTTTTTGGATATGAAGGTGGGAAAGGGGGATGGTAAATTTGTAACTGAGCTATACCGGAAATCAATAGATAGAAATGGATTGTTACACTTTAATAGCTTCCATCCCAAGCATGTTAGAGAAAATATTCCAGTGGGACAATTCTTTAGGGTAAGAAGGATTTGTTCTGATGTAGCGTCTTTTAAGACACATGCAAAAGATTTGCAAGAAAGATTTGGTGCAAGGGGTTATCCCACACGAATAGTGAATCGGGCATATAAAAGAGCTCGATATATTAACAGAGATTTATTATTACAACCTAAGCCGAAACAGAATACACCAGCTTTAGTATGTGTTCTTCCATATTCCAATCGAGTTGGGGATCTCATACAGGTTGTTAAAAATCATTGGCATCTTGTGAGTGGTTTTGTGGGTATGCAGGATCCCCCGATGTTTTCCTTTAGAAGATCTAGGAATCTTAGGGACATTTTAGTCCATTCGGATTTGGGTGATTGTGTGCAACAAAAAGATGAAGTTGGTGGTCATAACCCGTGCACCAAATGTAGTGTATGCAAACTCTGTTTATCTGTGAAAGAATTTTTACATCCTGTCTCTGGAAAGAAGTTCTTTTTAAGGAATTTCACAACATGCCAAACAAGCTCGGTAGTGTACGTTGTACAATGCCCATGTGGGCTTTTTTATGTGGGAAAAACATCGAGGATGGTCAGACTTCGAATTTTAGAGCATTGCAGTAGAATTAGAAATATGGTGGAGACAGCTCCCCTAGTGAAACATTGGCGAGAGTATAATCACACGGTAGAAGAACTCCGTTTTTTTGTATTACAGAAGGTTTCTGCCAGGCGGGGAGGTAATATAAATAAAATATTACTACAGAAGGAACAGCGATGGATTTTCAATTTACAGACTTTGTGGCCAAAAGGACTGAACGATAAGATCGATTGGGTAACATGTTTCTAGATTTTTTGTGGCTGCAATGCTCGAATGTTTTTTGTTAGAAGGTTTGAAGTTGGCGGGCCTGAAGGGGTGGCAACTATTTAGAGTGGTAGCATTACTGATTGGCTCTGATTTGGTGAGCTCAAAGGGGTGGAGACAACTTGAGTTGAACAACTTTGATTGGTGTAGCCCGGTTTAAAAGGACGGAAGAAGAGGGATGATTTAATTCCGTTTGATTCACTCGATGGCAGCGTTTACTCTGATATAAGGTGTCGGTGTTTGTTTGTTTTGAAATTGGAAAGGTAAGGTTCTTTGTTTGTCATGCACGTTGGTACTTTCTTGAAGAAAAGTTCACGCATTTTGATTTTTCTTGAATTGTCTTATTCTAGTTTAAACGCATTTGAGATGTGGTGTTCCATGCATTTGAAATGATTGAGACGCTATGAAAAGAGTCGGGGATGTGCCATGCTGTACGTCTGGGTAAATTCTTTGGGACGTGCAGGTATAATAGCATGTTGAAAAAATTTTTCATAAGTGTTAATTTAAGTAAAATGTATCTAATTAAAATGATAAAATTATGAATTTTGTTAAAATATTTTAGAACGCCCTGTGGATAGATGTTGGATATATGAGCAGTGGGAGACTGTTTGAATAAGCTCTCCTGAAGAAGCCTGAGGGAAGGCGAAACATGTAGAGAGAATTAAAGAGAGATCAAGAGGAATGGCGTTGTAGTAACGCAGAAATACATGTGCAATGTGACTCTTTCTGCTTGGAAAACAATTTGTATCTACAATTGGATAATTGTTAAGAAGAATCTGTATTTGATGTTTAACTTGAAAGTTTGAAAATTGTTTTATAAGAGGATGAATGATTTTTGTATGAGTGATATGTAGGATGTATGGACGAGTATGATGAAATAGGTTTTTATTAGAATATAATATCTATTGTGTGGGGTATTATGGATTAAATGTGGGATGTGTTTTTGATATTTTTCACTAATAAAGATTTAAAAATTGGAGTAATGTCACAATATATTTATTAGTTGTTAATTGGTTTGTGATATTTGAATAATTTGCCAGGATTTAGTATCTTGTGGATTAAATGGAGGCATTCCTGTGGGTATGTGGAGGTCTAGGGAGGAAAAGAGCACAAGTAGATGGGATTTTTAAAAGTATATATGCTATTTTGCTCCTGCTTAATTAATTGCACAAATAGAAGATCCAAAGTACACAAAATCCTCCAATGCACATAGTTTTGCATCTGCTCATTTTCAAAGGGGAACAACATGGGTTGTTTCCAATTGGTACAATGTATATAGGCTAGGGTAAAATAGCCCACATACTCTGCATACAATGCAAGCTATTGAAAATTGCCCCCTTGATGATGCCATAGCCTGAGTACCTGTGAAATGATTATGTCAGTTATAAATATAAGATCAATGTAGTGATGTCACAGGTTCCCTGTACGTACCTGGATCAGTCCAGACAGTGGGTTATATCCCCCGACCAGCAGATGGATTCAGAACAGAGTTTGAGAGCGTCAGCATATAGAGTAGTGCACCCTCTGCTGGAGCTCAGTATTCTTCTGACTCCAGCAGATGTGAGCAGGGGGATCCACTAGCTCCCCCAGATTGACAGGGTTTCTTCATTTTTGGTTATTTCTTTCTTTTTCTCCACAGTATTTCCCTGTCTTATGTTTCTCTTCATTTTGGATCCTTAAAATTAAAAAAAAAAAAAAAAAAGACTTTTCAATTTTTGAGGAGGCGTGTGTCTGTGGCTCTGCCTTCTCTATTCTGTACTCCTTTCCTCTTCCGTTGGGGTAAGTGGAAGTTTTTTGAGTTTCTTTCTCCACAGGTTTGCTTCTTTTTGGTGGTGCCCCGTGGATGCCGGTGGTTCCGGCCGCTCCACGCATCGTTTGTGGGTCCCGCGGTTCGCAAGCTCCGCCCGCGGGTGTGTGCTCAACTGAAACGGGGGTTTCCCCCCGCAGTTCCTGGACCCCTTCGGCGGGTTGTTAGGGCCATTCCAGGCCCCCCCGCGGCACTAGCTCGTTTTTGGCCCCCCCCCAAGGCTTTTCTTTTTCCTGGTGCTGACATGCCGCGGTCCTCGAGGTGTGAGGCCTGCGGCGAACCAGGGAATCAATTTCTGAGGGAGGGGCTTTGTAAGCGGTGCTTCCCCGACGGGGAAGGCACCCTGCAGTCCTCCGGTGCGATTTCGGACCTGCCTCCTCCTCAGCCCAGGCGGCGCGGGCCGGCCACGACGCCGCCTTTGGCGGGAACGGCGGCCATTTTAGGGGGACAGCGTGAGACGGACTCGCTCCCAGATGCAGACAGGATTGGTTGCACTGGCTCTCAACAGGCTTTGCCCCCGGCGGGGGGTTTGCGCGACCGGGGCTCCCAGGACGGTCCCCCCACCAGGTATTCTAATCAGCTCCCCGTTTTTCTCACCTGATTTTATTCTGGCAATGCACATGGCTTATTTGCAGGGTATGGGAGTGCAGGCACCTAATCCCCTGGGGGCCCCTCCCCCCAAGGTTCCTAAACTTGCTGTTGGTCTCACCGCCTCGTCTGTTACGCCTGGATCCCTGCCGGGTCCCTCTCCCGTGCCACCCCGGCGTACCACGGGGGCGGCTTTGCCGGTGAGAGACGACTCCCCGGAACCCCCGGAGGCGCATCCGGATGGACATACGGAGGGGGACGACCCTCGAGCCCTACGGATTTTTCAAAAAGAAGAGCTGGATGAACTCATCCACCATATTATTCAGGAGCTGGACCTCGACCCACCTCCAGATCCGCCGATCCCTGTGGCTCCTGCCATCGCCACCTCTTCTCGCAAAGGGGATCCAGTACTTGCCGCCCTCTGTCCTAAGGCAAGGGCTTTCCCTATCCATGAGTCCTTCCTCCAGCTTCTCACTAGGGAGTGGGACACTCCCGAGGCGTCCTTGAAAGTCACACGTGCCATGGAAAAGCTATACCCGCTCCCTGAGGATTTTTTGGATCTTATCAAGGTGCCCAAGGTGGATTCAGCGGTGTCGGCAGTGACCAAGAGGACGACCATCCCGGTCACGGGTGGAACAGCCCTGCGGGATACGCAAGACCGTAAACTAGAAACCTTCCTCAAGAGGGTCTTCGAAATCTCCGCCCTAGGTATGCGGGCCGTGATGTGCAGTTCGCTCGCGCAAAGGGCCAGCTTACTCTGGGTACAGCAGCTTTTCACCTCTCAGGAGTTGCCCCCTGAAGAGGCTGCCCAGGCGGACCGTCTGGAATCTGCCATAGCATACGGGGCGGACACCTTGTATGATCTCTTTCGCGTAATGGTGCGGTCCATGGTTTCGGTTGTAGCAGCCCGACGGCTCTTGTGGCTTCGCAACTGGGCGGCGGATGCTTCCTCCAAGTCGAGCCTTGGCTCCCTCCCCCTTTCGGGGGAAGATTTTATTTGGAGAGGACCTGGATCAGATCATCAAGTCACTGGGGGAAAATTCGGTGCATCGGCTGCCGGAGGATAGACAGCGTTCCTTCAGGTCATTTTCTTCCGGTAGAACCAGGGCCAGGGCACAGCGACGTTATAGGTCTTACCGGCAGTCCGGTTCCCGGATACAGCCGACAAGATCCCAGCCTTGGTCTCGTTCCTTTCGTGGGTGGAGGCCCGCAAGAGAGGGTCCAGGGCAGGGAAATCCGCCCACAAAGTCATCCCAATGATGCCAAAGGAGCCCACTTCTCACCTCCCCGGATCGGGGGCCGCCTCATGGACTTCTACGAGGAGTGGGCAGTTATCTCCACGGACCAGTGGGTGCTGGACACCATAAGAGAGGGTTACGCCTTGGAGTTTGTCCGCCCCCCGAGGGACCGGTTCATCTTCTCCCCCTGCGGTTCGGATCTCAAGAGGATAGCGGTTCAAACACACACTAGACAGACTGCAGGAAATAGGGGCCATCGTTCCCGTCCCCTTCGACAAGGTGGGCTTGGGCCACTATTCCATTTACTTCATCGTTCCCAAAAAGGACGGTTCCTTTCGGCCCATCCTGGACTTGAAGGAGGTAAACAAGGCCCTCAGGGTCAGCCGGTTCCGCATGGAGACTCTTCGATCAGTGATTGCCGCAGTGCACAAGGGAGAATTCCTCGCTTCACTGGATCTCTCGGAAGCATACTTGCACATTCCCATCCTGCCGGCTCACCGGCAGTATCTTCGCTTCAAGATTCTCGGTCAACACTTTCAGTTCAAGGCGCTTCCCTTCGGTTTGGCGACCGCACCTCGGACCTTCACAAAGATCATGGTGGTGGTGGTGGCGGCGGCCCTCCACAAGGAGGGTATCCTAGTACATCCGTACCTAGACTGGCTGATTCGAGCGAAGTCCTTCTCACTTGGTCAGACCTCAGTGGCCAGAGTAGTACAATTCCTACGCTCTCTGGGCTGGGTGGTGAACCTTCCAAAAAGAGTTCCCTTGTGCCCTCGCAACACCTGGATTTCTTAGGAGCGAGCTTCAATACCCGGCGGGGTATGGTGTTCCTGCGCCAGGACAAGGCGCAAGCCCTGAGAGAGCACGTGTCTCGGTTTTCGGCTTTGGAAGAACCAACCGCCTGGAATTATCTGCAGCTCCTGGGAGTAATGGCCTCCACCATCGAGAAGGTACCCTGGGCATTTGCACACCTGCGTCCACTGCAGGCGTTCCTGCGATCCCGTTGGAAACCAGTCTCCCAGGAGTATCAGGTGATCCTGCCGCTTCCACCATTAGCCAGGAAAAGCCTGGATTGGTGGCTTGTCCCCTCGCATCTGGCTCGGGGAGTCTCGCTCGAGGTTCCCAATTGGGTGGTGGTGACCACCGATGCCAGCCTCGCGGGATGGGGCGCCGTCTGCGAAAGAAGCGCCACGCAGGGGACTTGGACGCCAGAGGAGGCAAAGTGGCCGATCAATCGCCTGGAAACGAGAACCGTGCGTTTCGCTCTCCAGCGTTTTCTTCCCCTGGTGCGACACAGAGAGGTGAGGATCCTCTCTCACAACTCCACCACCGTGGCCTACATCAATCGTCAAGGGGGGACAAGAAGCAAGCATGTCTCCCTCGAGTCAACTCCCCTGATGGAGTGGGCGGAGAGCAATCTCGTCCGGATAGCGGCCTCCCACATCGCCGGGGTGGACAACGTTCAGGCGGACTTCCTGAGTCGTCAACAGCTAGACCCCGCCGAGTGGGCTCTCTCCGACGAGGCAATGCATCTCATCGTCCGTCGTTGGGGGACTCCACACCTCGATCTAATGGCGACCTTTCTCAACGCCAAGGCTCCACGCTTCTTCAGCCGCACAAGAGAGCGCGGCGCGGAGGGGGTGGATGCCCTCGCCCTTCCGTGGCCGTCGGATTAACTGCTCTATGTGTTTCCTCCTTGGCCTCTGGTCGGCAAGGTTCTCCGCAGGTTGGAACATCATCGAGGGACTGTAATTCTCGTCGCCCCGGAATGGCCCTGTCGGCCATGGTTCGCAGATCTACTTCAGATCACGGTGGACGGCCCACTTCGCCTGTCCCATCTTCCTCATCTTCTGCGTCAGGGGCCGGTATTTTTCGAGCAGGCAGAACTCTTCTGTCTTGCGGCCTGGCTTTTGAACGGCGCCGTCTCCGCCACAGAGGCTACCCGGAGACAGTGATCTCAACGATGCTTCGTTCCCGCAAGCCTTCGACCTCCGTCGCTTACGTTCGAGTTTGGAAGGTCTTCGAAGCCTGGTGCTCCGACCGCGGGGTCCAAACCATGGAGGCGACTGTCCCGCTGATCCTTCATTTCCTACAGGATGGTCTGGATAAGGGTCTCGCCTATAATTCGCTCCGGGTTCAGGTGGCGGCCTTGAATGTCTTGGTACAGAAGGACTGCTCTCTACCCCTTCAGCCGGATATCGCACGTTTTCTGAAGGGTGCCAAACACCTACGGCCACCGGTCAGGGATCCTTTCCCTTCTTGGAGCCTCAACTTGGTGCTGCGAACGCTGTCGGGCCCTCCTTTTGAACTCCTGAGGGGGTCCTCCCCTCAAGGACCTGACCCTCAAGACGGTATTCCTGGTAGCCATCTCTTCTGCTCGCCGGATCTCAGAGCTCCAAGCCTTGTCCTGCCGGGACCCTTATCTGCGTTTCTCCGACTCCGGGGTCTCCCTTTGTACGGTGCCATCCTTCCTACCAAAGGTGGTCTCGGCCTTCCACGTCAATCAAACGGTGGAGCTTCCAGCGTTCGCTCCAGAGGAACCCTGGTCTCTCCGGCTCCTGGACGTCAAGCGTGTGCTGCTCCGTTACCTGGAGGTTACCAATGACTTCCGGGTATCCGTTCATTTGTTTGTCCTCTGGTCAGGACCGAGGAGAGGTTCTCAGGCATCCAAGACGACTGTTGCGCGCTGGATAAAGGACGCCATCTCATCGGCTTACATTGCGGCGGGGCAGGTGCCGCCTCGCAGCGTGTCGGCTCATTCCACGCGATCCCAAGCGGCGTCCTGGGCGGAATCTCGCTCCGTTTCCTCCCAGGAAATCTGCCGTGCGGCGACGTGGAAGTCGTTGCACACTTTTTCCAGACATTACAGACTACACCTGGCGCCTCAGTACACGGGTTCTTTTGGCGATCAAGTTCTCCGAGCAGGTCTCTCAGGACCCCACCCGGTTTAGGGAAGCTTGGGTACATCCCACTGTCTGGACTGATCCAGGTATGTACAGGGAAAAGAAAATTATTCCTTACCTGCTAATTTTCGTTCCTGTAGTACCATGGATCAGTCCAGACGCCCGCCACTAGGGGTTTCATTAGGTCTTCCTCGGATTCTTCCAGGTAACTTTCATTCTGTTTGTCTCTGATTATTGTTACTGTTCACAGCTCCTCACAAGTTGACTGTTGGCGGTCCCGTTGACCGTTTGTTTACTTATATCTTTCTCTGTTCCTTTTTGGGAATGGATCTGGATCCAAAATGTTGTGTTTTGCTTTTGGGCTTTGCTATGCGTAATACTGAGCTCCAGCAGAGGGTGCACTACTCTATATGCTGATATGTATATTATACAGGAACATCGGTATATAAAAACCAAAAATAAATAAATAAATAAATAAATAAATATGCTGATGCTCTCAAACTCTGTTCTGACTCCATCTGCTGGTCGGGGGATATAACCCACTGTCTGGACTGATCCATGGAACTACAGGAACTAAAATTAGCAGGTAAGGAATAATTTTCTTATATGGGTGTAGCTAATCAGCTAGCTTATTGCCATATATGGAAGTATAAATGATACTATGTTTACATAGGGACAAATCATAAATTATGTGGAACACAAAGAAAACTCTCTCTCTGCTTTTGCTATCTTGCCTTCCTGTCTGTAAATTTGCTGTAACTAATAAATCCCTGATAATAAAGAAAAAATATTTATTCTAATACCATCTCTTCTTGATCATTGAGGGAATGAACCTCACAGACAGAACTGCAGATTTTAGATTTTACAGTAGTTTTCTTTAAAAAACGCACATAGTTAGATTTTCATATTGAACATCAAAGAGGGAAATGAGATGCTCATGTCACTTTCAGACTATGATCTTGTACAAATACAGCAATACTAAGTCAAGGATGGCATAGGACACTGAATTGTTTGAACTGTACCCAATGACATACTGTCAGCATATAAAGCAGTCAGGTTCTGAACCCTCATATATACTGTTATTAGTACTATCATTAAAGGTTTTGGATCCCAAAAGATCCAAATAATGACATTACAAGTTAATGTGGTTAAAGTAAATGTGAACTACCAACCATATTTAAGGTGGCAGCAGCAGCAGTTGCTGCACATGCTTGAATTAGCTCAGAGCATGCTATTAAAAACACAATTTCACCGGAAGGCTTGGTCGCTGGAAGTGCAGTGCTGGAGTGCACACAGTCTCCCCTGACCTGCGATACCACCTTAAGCCCCGGAGAGGAGAGAAGGCCAGCTCACCAAGGAAACATCGCACTACCTCCTGGAACCCTGGCAGCAGTAAGGAGCCCTTCGTTGATAGACCTAAGTGAAGGCGGAGCTGCAGACCGGGAGGAGAGCCAATGAGAGACCCGTGGGCTAGGAGGAGCAGTTGGTTCAAGCTCAGAAAGAGTTATGGGAATTTTGACTCCGGAGTCCTCTTTGGGAGCTAGGAGGAAGGAGAAGCTATCAGACTGTGAGCACTGAGGAGGAAGCAGGAGACTGCTATATGAAAGCTTTAACGGCGGGTTTCACAATATCTACCCCAGAGAAAATATCGTTAGAGGGCATATGGGGAATCTTGAAGTCGATTGAAATGTCCATTAACACTCTTTCCGCAGTAACTATAGAAACAAGGAATCAAACTATTGCAAATAATAATAACCTTATCTCAAATTATGGGAAAAAGGTAGAAAATTTGGACAAAAAAATATCCTTGCTTGAATATGTTCAGCAAAAATTGATAATATTGGATAATACTACCCACAGCAGATTAGAAAAAGTTGAAAATGCTCTCAGGGCCCATAATTTAAGGGTCCTAAATTTTCTTGTTGTTCCTATGCTCTCTCCTTTAGAAATGTTTCGAAACTATATGAAGCAAATTCTCAAAATTCCAGAGACTGCTTTACCTGTAATTACCAAGGCTTTTTACCTCCAACAGCGGACCCAAACTGAAGGACTGGAAAGTGTAGGGAATCAATTACCTTCGATCGATCTATCAAATATATTAGAAATCACTATGGACACTGAGATAATTCAAAGGAAACCTTTACTTATATATTTTGCCTTTCTATCTGACCATAACTATGTCTTGAAATTATTCTTTAGAAACAGGCAAAGCAAAGTATATGGTTATCCAATTTGGATATATCCTGATGATGTTAAAACAAAAACTAGACGTAGGGATTTTCTTATTATGTGTTCGTCAGTCCTACAAATGGGTGCCAATTTTACTCCCAAATATCCATGTAAATGCTGTGTGAAGTATTCTGGTGTTAACTACAATTTTTTTGAGCCCACACATCTTGGGGCGATCATAGATATCCATTCCCAAGAGGCATCCCTTCAAGCCTCGGCTATAAGAAAATTATTCCTTACCTGCTAATTTTCGTTCCTGTAGTACCATGGATCAGTCCAGACGGTGGGTTATGTCCCCCGTCCAGCAGATGGAGTCAGATCAGAGCTCGAGAGTGTCACCTCATCTATCAGCGCACCCTCTGCTGGAGCTCAGTATCATGAACAACAAAGCCCAAAAACGAGCAAGAACAAACAAAACAATTTGGATCAAACAAACAAACTGGCGTAAATAAACACCAAGAACAAGAACAGGAACGACCCAGAACTAGGTCGCAACAGGCAAACATGTGAGGAGCTGTACCAACCCCCATAGCAAGAATATAGGAAAGGACAGCTACAGACACCCAGCCGAGCAGAGGCTCCCCGTCCCAAAGCGGTGGGCGTCTGGACTGATCCATGGTACTACAGGAACGAAAATTAGCAGGTAAGGAATAATTTTCTTTTCCCTGTACGTACCAGGATCAGTCCAGACGGTGGGATGTACCAAAGCTTCCCTAAACCGGGTGGGCCCCTGAGAGCCCTGCTCGGATAACCTGATCGCCAAAGTGCTCAGAATCCGAAGGCAGCAGGTGTAGCCGATAATGCCTAGCGAAGGTATGCAAGGATTTCCAAGTGGCTGCTCTACAAATCTCCTGCGGCGAGACAGACTGGTTCTCCGCCCAAGAAGCAGCTTGAGACCTGGTAGAGTGCGCTTTCAAGCCTTCTGGTATGGCACGCCCAGCGCAAAGATAAGTGGAGGAAATGGCCTCCTTCAACCAATTTTGAAGGAGACACAAGGCATCCAAAGCAACCGTAGCTTTGGATGCCTTGTGTCCCCGTCTAGGACCAGTCAATAAGACAAACAAATGATCAGATAATCAAAAAGCATTGGTCACCTCTAGATAGCAAAGGAGAACCTGGCGCACATCCAACTTATGCAGATCCTTATCAGTCGCAGAAGTCTGATCCAAATTTGGGAAAGCCGGTATCTCTACCGTCTGACTGACATGAAAAGCAGATACCACCTTGGGCAAGAAGGAGGGAACGGTCCACAGCGAAACTCCGAAATACGAAAATACGGATCCCAACAAGACAAAGCTTGAAGCTCTGAAATTCGCCATGTGGAGGTATTGGCTACCAAAAATACAGTCTAGAGTGTCAAATCCTTCAACGTAGCCCAGTCAGAGGGGCTCAAAAGGAAGACCACATAAACTCTTAAGAACTAAACTCAAGCTCCAGGCAGGACAAATTTGTCGTAGCAGCAGGCGCAAATGCTTGGCCCCCTTCAAAAAACGGGACACATCTGGATGAGCTGCCAGCGACCCAGTGCCGTGACCTGCACCCGGAGAGAACTGTAAGCTAGACCTTTCTTCAGCCCTTCCAGCAGGAAGGATAGGAGGTGTGCCACCGAAGCCAGACGCGGGGGGGGGGGGGGGGGGGGGGAACATTCAAACCTTGGCACCAAGAATCGAAAACTTTCCAAACATAAATATAGGCCAACGACATGGACGATTTCCGTGCTTGCAAGAGGGTAGAAATTACCGAATCCGAATATCCCCTCTTCCTCAATTGCCTCCTCTCATAAGCCAGGCCGCTAGACAAAAGCGATCCGCTCGATCTAAAAATACTGGACCGTGTCGAAGAAGATTCGGAAGGTGTGTGAGACGCACCGGACCGATCGCCAACGAGATCAGATCCGCAAACCATGGACTTCGGGGCCACTCTGGGGCTACCAGAATGACAGACCCCACGTGGTTCTCTATCGGACGCACGATCTTGCCCACTAGTGGCCAAGGTGGAAACACATACAGTAGTACGCTGCAAGGCCACGGAAGGACAAGAGCATCCACTCCTTCCGACCCGTGGTCTCTCCAACGACTGAAAAACCGGGGCACCTTTGCATTTGTCCGAGTTGCCATCAGGTCGAGGCGTGGAACCCCCCCCAACGACAAGTGATCAGCCGGAAGGCTGCATCGGACAATTCCCACTTGCCGGGATCTAGATGCTGGCGGCTGAGAAAATCTGCCTGCACATTGTCTACCCTGGCTATGTGCGAGGCCGCCAACCGGACCAGATGTCGCTCTGCCCACGTCATGAGCCTTTCGGCCTTCCAGGCCACCGACCGACTCCTGGTTCCCCCTTGGCGGTTGATGTAGGCTACCATCGTCGCGTTGTCTGACAAGGCTCGCACTGCACACTGAGCTACCAAAGGGAGAAACACACGTAACGCCAGGCGTACCTACCCTGGTTTCCAATCAATTGATTGACCACGTCGCCTGATACTTGTCCAACGACCCTGAGTGGATTGTGACTGGCAAACTGCTCCCCAACCAGTGAGGCTGGCATCAGTCGTGTCTATTACCGACTGCGGCTCCTCCAGGTCCATCCCCTATTAACAAGTGGGCCAGAATCAACTACCAATCGAGACTGGACCTGGCTGGTTCCATCAGTGGCAAAGGCAGGCAAACTCCTCTGATTTTCGGATCCCACCGAGAAAGCAATGCGCGTTGTAATGGTCTCATATGCACCCACGCCCAGGGAACCACCTCCAGAGTAGACGCCATGGAACCAAGTATCTGCAAATAATCCCGTACTATGGGCAGGGGTAAAGACTTGAGCCGATGGATCTGCGCCACTAACTTGAGCCTCCTCTCCCGAGTGAGGAAGACCTTGCCTACCAAGGTATCGAAGTGTGCTCCTAGAAAGTTGAGAACCTGAGATGGTACCAACTGGCTCTTGGCAAAGTTTACCACCCAACCAAGGGACTGGAGCTGGAGTAGAACCTTGCTCATTGCTTCCCGACAGAGGCTCTCTGATTTGGCCCGGATGAGCCAATCTTCCAGGTATGGGTGAACCAAGATCCCCTGCTGCCGGAGGGCCGCTGCTACGACTACCATTACCTTGGTGATGGTAGTCACAGCAGCGAACGGAAGAGCTTGGAACTGATAATGCTCCCCCAGGACCATGAACTGGAGAAACCGCTGATGGCGCTCGCGTATCCCGATGTGAAGATATGCCTCAGTCAGATCCAAAGAGGCCAAATATTCTGAGTGGATGGCTGCAATGACCAACTGTAGAGTCTCCATGCGAAACCGGGGGACCCGAAGTGCTTGGTTGACTGCCTTGAGATCCAATATTGGCTGGAAGGACCCCTCCCTTCTTCGGGACTACAAAATAGATGGAGTACATGCCAGCCCGGTGCTCCTCTGGAGGGACCGGAACAATAGCTCCCAGGGATTTCAAGCGACTCAGGGTTTGCCCGACTACCTCTTGCTTGGCCAGAGAGCCGGCGGGAGAAATCAGAAAAAGATCCCTTAACGGGTGGGCAAAATCCAACTCGTAACCATGGGCGATGATATTGAGGACCCACTGGTCCGACGTGATCCTGACCCACTCCTCGAGAAACAGGGAGAGACGACCTCCCACCACTGGAACTGGGGAGAGGGTCGGAACACCTTCATTGGGAACTGCTTACCTCCGGTGGCCCCTTGAGAGCCTCCCTCCCGAAATGGCCTCCGACCACAAAAGGAAGTAGGCCAAGACTGAGCCCTCTGAGTCTGTTGTCGGACGGGAAAGGCGGGCGGCCGTGACTGCCGAAATCTGCGCTGTCCTCGGAAATGGTAACGCGCTGCCCCAAAGGGCCTGGAAGACTTAGGCCTATCTTCTGGCAATTTATACACCTTATTCTCCCCAAGAGACTTAATAAGGGTGGCAAGTTCCTCCCCAAACAATTTTCCCTTAAAAGGAAGATTGCCCAACTGAGTTTTGGAAGAAACGTCCGCGGACCAGTTCTGGAGCCAGAGAAGCCGTCTAGCCGAAACTGCAGTGGCCATGTTGCGTGAAGATGCCCGCAACAGATCATATAATGCATCCACTGTGTAAGCTACCGTGGACTCCATCCTATTTGCCTGATCTGCTTCCTCTGACGGCAACACCTGTGATGTGAGCATTTGCTGGACCCACCCGAGGGTTGCTCGCTGCATGAGGCTACTGCAGACCGCCGCTCTAACACAGAGCGCCGACACCTCAAAAATGCACTTGAGGAGGAGGACTTCTAGCCGCCTATCCTGTAAGTCCTTAAGAGCCGTCGCTCCCGTAACAGGAATGGTGGTCTGCTTGGTGACCACAGTAACAGACTCGTCCACCTTGGGAATCCTGAGGATATCCAAGGCTTCCTCAGGTAAAGGGTAGAGTTTGTCCATCGCTCGTCCCACCCGCAGGGTCGCGTCCAGAGATTCCCAGTCCCGAGTGATCAACTGCTTAAGCATTGGGTGGAAAGGAAAAGTTTGGGGCAGGGCACGCAGTCCCGAGAGTACTGGTTTCCCCTTAACTGGTTCCGAACTGGGGACTGGTGCCTCCACTTCCAGTTCCTCCAGGACATAGGGGATCAAGGGATCCAACTCCTCCCGGCAAAACAGCCGAGAAACCCGGGGGTTGTCCCCCTCTACTGGATTGGACTTAACACCCCCATCTAGGCTTTGGAGGAGAGGATCCAGAAAAGATCCCAAAGGAGCAGGATCCGGAGCCCCCCAGGGGCCGAAAGGGCATCCAGAGACATGTCCCGCCGTGCAATCTTCGCGGGAGGGGGCTGCTCATCCTGCTGATGAGCTTCCGCCTCCAAAAAAGCCCTATGCATAAGTAAAATAAATTTAAGAAAAAACTGACTGGGCCTTTAAGGGATCCGATAGGTGAAGGGGAGGAGGGGGGAGGACCGGGCTCCCCAAGGGGGCTGGTCCCGGATCGCACGATCGAACGGGACTCAGACTGGGAGGAGAAATTGGAGAATCCTCTCCCCCAGTCGGCAGGCAGGGCTCCGACAAAATGGCTGCCGTTCCCCCGCGCGCCGGCAACGGACTCGATCGCGAATCGCTGTTCCGCGCTTCGTGGCAAAATGGGCCCAAAATGACCCCCAGCCGAGCCCTCCCCCCCGGGGAGGTAGTGGGCGCAAACCGTGTCCCGCCAGAGGCGCAACCCCACCTCCCCACATGCTGAGCACGATAGCCCTTGTGGCATCTTGAGGGGGGGGGGGGTGTTTCAAACAGTACGATGGGAAAGAAAAAAGAATAATTTAAAATACCCTGCCAACTTGCGGCCTTACGGAGCTCTGGGAACGCTGTAGCACCAGAGGAAACTTGTCTCGGGGCGCCGAGGGGAGGGACCGGCCCACCGGTTAATCCCCCTCCAGAGATAGACTGCCCTCCGGGAACAAGGCGTTTAGAGCTGCCAGCCCCTGCCTTACCTCTACCTGCCGAGTGAAGAGCCTGAGAAAATAAAACGGCACTGAGCTTTATTTTTTTATACAACCAACTTGCTGTAGCCAAAGGTGTTAACTAAATCATCCATAGCCTTAGAACTCTGTAAAAAAAAAAAAAAAAAAAAAAAGAGATGTAACTAAATTTAAAGAAATTGAAAAATAAGGACCGCAGGTTCTGTCAACCCTTCTGCTGAGAGTCAGAGAAAATACTTAGGGATCGCAGGTGGCACACCAGGTTAAGAGGGGTGCCTTTTCAGTTTTTTTCTCTGACTCCCTCTGCTGGAAGGGAGACACAACCCAGCAGTCTGGACTGATCCTGGTACGTACAGGGAACATCAGTTTTTCTGTACATGAGTTATTCTTGGGTATATGTTAAAAAAATTTTGAAAATAAAGAATTAAAAAAACAAAACAAAACACAATTACTGGCTACTTAAGCTATAATCATATGTGTTGTGCAAAGCAAGAGTAACACTCAGAATATACAATTTACCTGCTGTAATTTTACACGTCATCATGCCCTTTATAACCACAGGTCTGGGAAAAAAGCCCCACAAAGATTTTTTAATATTCTAATACACAATCTAGCATTTTAATGGCTTGTGAAATCATCAAGTGACATCACTAGTAAATCTCACTTCAGTGTAAGTGAAACCTTTGTAAATTGTGATACCTTTCATTAGACCAACAATAAAGACATTGTAGCACATGAGCTTTCGAGATCATAAAGTTCCTCTCTCATAAGTTTATGTACTACACATCTTTTTTTGTTGGTCTAATGAAAGGTTGTGCAGCCTACAAAAGACTACAATTTTTCTCCAAGACCAACATGGCTACGAAAAATCTGCCCTGCTTCAGTGTAAGCCTGTGGAACTTGCATCACTTCATGTTTTGCAGCAAATGCATGGGACTGTGCTTATGTTGCTTTGTTTTACTTTTATTTATTGTATTATTGTTTGATTTCATATACTGTTTATTTTTATGTATGTCTTCAAATTTGTACAGTGCTTAGTATTTATGATTAAGCAATTCAAATAAAGAAAGTACATAAATTAGAAAGAGGTTCTTCATTCATCAAAATATCACAAACACTGTAAAATGGTTAAACATTCTCTGCCAGCTCCCAAAGCAAAGGTCACAGTTTTGACTTTTTCTGGAAAAAGTCTATTATTGCATTCATGCACTCATCGGACAGCCACCTCTCTTTAAGGAGCTTGCATTCCTGAGTGTTGACAATATGCAGCTTCTCCTTGTCCATGCCTCGAATCAACTGTTTTGAGAATGCCAGAGACTAGAAAGAAAGTGAAGTGAAAAAAAAAATGAGAGGTCAGTAGAAAGAAGGCCCCTGCCCAACCATAGCATGTGGCTATGTATAAAGAATGCTTCAGTGGATATCTAAGGCAGTATTTGCAAAACAAGCACTGACCACTGAAATACAAAAGGAGCTAGGACTGCACCAAGATGCATCATTTTGCTACAGTTAAACATAGCAATGCTCCAATAGCAGAAACAAGTAGAGCAGTGGCTTATGATTGCTTCCACTAAATATGCTTGATAACCTCCATCCACACACAGTTAGGGCTTCCTTCCACAATAACTTCTGCCAGAAGCATGTAATAGGAAACAGTACATACATACTGTAGTAAAGCTACTTCTGAAGTATTAACGTGTGTCTCAAATACCTGTCAGCTGATGACTGTTATGAGGACTACCCAATGCAAAATTATGTACTGCTCTCTCTAGCCCCAGGACTTTTGTTGGATATTCTGCTGGGGATAATGGGGAAAAGTTTCCCCATTATGCCTGTCCAAAAGCCCCCCCCCCCCCCCCACAACAATCCCTCCTCCTCATTTTATGCAAACATTTCAAATTTCATTACATTTTTATAGTAACTTTCCTGGGATTCTCTCCATTGATCACCTTTGGAATGATTGCTTCAGGGAATCCTAATCCCCTTTCACTGGTTGTAGATTATAGAGGATGTTCTGCTCAGATTAAACCCATAAGCACAGCGCTGCAGCTAAGCCACAGGACAGGCCACTCTAACAATGCAGTTTTTTTTAACAATAAAGTTTAATACTGACATTTTTGGGGAGCTTTGCATAATTTTTCAGCCTTGCCCAAACTTCCTTTTGGAAAGTGGTGTCAGGGAAAACCTCAGTCACAAGTCCCCGGTCACACGCTTCCACTGCAGTCAACACTTTGTTGAAAATAAGGATCTCATTAGCCTAAATATAAATGTGAGAGTGAGAAAAAGATTAAAATTTACTTTACACATGAAAAACAGAATATAATCATGAGGGGGGCAATTTTCAAGAGCTGTTTACCTAAATAAATAGGCTATCTGAAAATTGCTCATCCTGTACTTGGGGAAAGGTATGTGTAAAGGAAGTGGAATCAAAGCAGAGTTAGGTCAGGGGAAGTAACAATGCATATAGTTTTGCATTTTAAAAATTATGTATTTTTTTTTCTGGGAAAAAGGATCCATAGCAATAACAAGTATGAATCTCTACAGATACCTTTTTCCCTAGGCAATTTTCAAATGGAAAGTATATGCATATTTTCCCTTTGAGAACTGGTGCAATATTCATGGGGAAAAGTACCCTCAGATTTTGCAACTACTCATATACGTTTTGAAAGTTGTCCACTAAGTTAACGTCTACTGGGGGGATGGGGGGGGCCTGCGCTCCAATACTAGGCTGATATGTGGAAGCCTACAACAAGATAATGAAGCACAAGAGCCAAGTGAGACCTTACCCCTCTGAATCCTCACAGGATCCTCAGCTGGTTCAACCAATGACTGAGAAATCTGTTAGTACCAGCACTTTGCCGGAGGTGAAAACATTCAGTGCGAGGCTAGGCCAGGGGTCAGGAACCTTTTTGGCTGAGAAAGCCATAAACGCCACATATTTTAAAATGTAATTCCATGAGAGCCATACAATATGTTTAAAACTAAATACAAGTAAATGTGTGCATTTTATGTAAGATCACACTTTTAAAGTACAATAAGTCTCTGAAAATATTGCACCAGGCCTTAAGACACCAATACATCTCCTATTAGGAAAACTGACCAAGTCAGGCTGCTATAGAGTCCTACACAGAAACTACACGCCAGCAGAAAACCTCACCTGAATCACGTGCTGACCCTCACCTAACAGAATAAAGAGACCAAAACGCATAACTAGAAGCATGCAGAAAAAACTGAATTGGAAACTGCAACAAGCCAGAGTCTCTGTATGCAGTGTAACAAAGGAAAAAAGAAACATCACCCATCCTTATAAAACAAATCAAGAAATATAAAATCATCAGCAGTAAAACTGTACTAACAAAAAGAACATATTTCGAAACAGCTGATGAGTGGAATATCCAATAATTAAAAACTCATATAAAAAATTTCCAGATACCAACAAAATATTTCAAAATAGCAGACACAAAGACCCAGTAATGAAAAATAATAAGGATACAAAAAATTTTTTGCTCTGCATACCTGGGAACGTTTGATATCCAGGTGCCCTGAGATTGTTTTGAATTAGCAGGAGGAGGGGTGGTTTGCTTGGAACTTTCTCCTCTCTCTTTCACATACCAGCACTCTCTCTCACACTGGCTCTCAATTACACACCTATACACACACATGCTCTCAGTCACTCACATATACACATGCATTTTCTCTTTCACTTATATAGGCTCTTACACATTTACACACATGCTGTCTATCTTTTCACGCTCACACACACACACACACACAGGCTTTCAATCACATAAATACATGCTGTCTTTTTCTCTCACACACAGACTCTTATTCACATGCTTACAAACATGTCCTCTCTTTCTCTCATTTACACACAGGCTCTCACATACTCACATGCTCCCTCACCTAAATCAGCTCTCAATCACACACAGACACACATGGTCTCTCTCTCTTACTTATACACACAGGCTCTTAATCATACATACACATGATTTCTCTCACACACAAAGGATCTCAATCATACACACATACTCTTTCACACAAACAGGTTTTCAATCACAAACTTACACATACAGGTTCCCAATCATAAACTTACATTCATGCTCTCTCTCTCACAGGCAGGCTCTCAATCACAGACAAACTCTCTTTCACATATACAGGCTCTCAATCATTCACATACATGCAATCGCTCACTCACACACACAGGATCTCAAACACACATGCTTGCTTGCTTGCTCGCTCGCTCATTCACTCTCTCTCTCCCCCACCCCGGGAACTCGCGGCAGCAGCAGCCTCCTCCCAATGCTAACCTCCTTCATTTTCAGCCCTCGCGGAGGAGGAGTCCCATTGGCGGCGGGGGTTGATGCTCTTCTTTATTTTCTTCCGAGCCGCGCTGCACAGTCTTCTTTTCGTTGGACCGACGCTGACCACACTAGCGTGGTCTCTTCTTCCCGCGCACGCACCCGATGCTCCCCACTTCCTCTTCCGGGCCGCAGGGGGGGGGGGGGGGCGGGAAGAAGAGAGCACGCCGGTGCCGCCGACTCCAGCTATTCTGCCGCATTCCACCCGGGCTGACAGCATTTTAAGCCCGGGCGGAGGAGGACCGGGGAGCAGCTGGGTCAGCGGGGGACTGGAAAGTGTGGCGACACACTGAATTAGGAGATTTGTCTGCGAGCCAGATGCAGCCATCAAAACAGCCATATCTGGCTCGCAAGCCATGGGTTCCCGACCCCTGGGCTAGGCGATGGAGCAACCGCCCCTATCAAGACAGAGTGTCCCTAAGCCCAGGAGATCGTGTAGTCCCTCTAAGGCCCGGAGCAAGCAACCTTCTCAAAGTTGCTGGTGCTGCAGAGAAGAAAGGTTCTCCAAGGACAAGCAGGATGATAGTCCTCACACATGGGTGACTTCATTCGATGGAGCCCGGCATGGAAAACTTGTCAAAGTTTTTGAAACACACTGAGCATGCCCAGCCTGCCGCTACCCACGCATCCACGTGGGGTCCCTCTTCAGACTCTTCTTTTCCGCGAAGCTGTTGCCTCACGGTTGCAAAGCTCACACTCTTTTGGCAGATTTTTGCTTTTTTGGAAATGTTTTTCCCCATCGATAGCAGGGCCGAATTAGTCATGCTGCATTGGAAACGTCCTCCGGACGTTGCAAGGCGGAGCTTATCAAAGCTGTTACAGAGCTTAGCTCTGTGCGGCTCTGCATGTGTTCCCGTGCAGGAAGGCAGTTTCTCCTCAGTCTGTTCCTTCTGTGAGCACGAACGCATGTGGAGCTCTTTCTCTCCTCAGTGAGGAACTCGCAACGGAAAAAAAAAATTTGTAAACAACTAAATTTGGAGAAGATCACCATCTTGCAGGTATGCCCCGACTTTCGGGCTTTAATCCCTGCGCATATGGAAAAGTTATGTCCATAACGGATAGACACTCTGCCTGTTGTGTGTGCCTGGGCCCCAACCACGATCAGGCGATACGCAAACACTGTGGCCACATGTTGCCTAGGGCCCAATTCCTCGGGTGCAAAAAATTGAAAACTTAAGGCTTGCAGCCAAGGGCTCGTATTTCCCCCCTTCAGAGGCCCACTCCTCATGGGAACTGGCGCCGAAACAGGCCCACAAAGAAAAATGGGCAGCGTCCCTAGGGTCCCAGGGCTCTAATAAACAGGGCAACAAATCAAAATCAAACTTAGCTATTGAGACACACCTCGACATAAGGACTGCGATTCGCATCGTGAGGCCACCCGAAGCGCCAACACTGGGGCTTTCGATGCCCACCGGTGCCAACACAAGCAACACCACGCATACCTCATCGACGCAAGCCCTGGCACAAGAGACTGATGTGCTGACCAACTCATGAACCATCGACGCAGACCACGATGCAATCTTTGATGCATGTGCGGGGAAACGGCCTCGTCAATCATCAACAAGAACCAGCGCAATGTCCTGTCGCCAGAGGGCTTCGCAATGGTGAAGGAGGAGACAATATCCCCACTGATCACTCGGTGGTTCCTCAGCCTCAGCAACATACATCTCGGCAAAGGGGCCCATTGTCAGCACAGAGGACAAACAAGGAGTTCAATGACGTGTCCTCCCGTTCCGACTACCAAGAAACTTCATCTTCATCATTCTTGCAGGTCTACTCAGATCTCCCATCGGCTTCCTGATGGCATCGCTCCTCCACACAGCTCCAGGAACCCTTACACAAGAGGATCAGGTCTCTAGGAGAGGAACACCCTCAACCGTAATGCCCACAGGCCCCAGATTCTAATATACTTCTAGCAGCAGTGCCACATAAGCGGTGACTGAGTCAGCTGCCTAGTCTCCCCAGTACCAGATATTGTGCAGCAAGCCATAACACAGATTCCTTTTTAAAAAAGCCTTCCCAGGCCTTGATTAAGATCTTCACCTAACATCACAAACACTTCTTCAAAAATTAGATTGAAATAAGAAACCGCTAACTTTTCCGGCATCTCCATCACCATGTTGTTAATGTCATTTGCTATACAATTATATTATATTGGATTCAATTTTGCTACCCTGTAAATAGTCTGCTGTCCAGTTATCTCCCCCGTTTTTCCAGATCCCAGTTATTTATTTCCCTGTTTTATTGTAACTTTGTCACTCTCCCAACCATGCTATTGTTTACTGTATTTTGAGTTCTCTCTTCCTTCACACATTGTTAAATGTTAACCGGTTTGATGTGATTCCTGTCATGAAAGCCGGTATAGCAAAAATAGTAAATAAATAAATAAATAAAATAAAATCTCTGCTGCCCTCACAATTTTCTTCTCCTCCCTCCAGATGGACTACTCCTATCCACAACCGAGCCCACTTAGCCCGCATCTCTCTCTGACACCATCGAGCGGTCACTCTCCCTTTCTCTCACCAAGGGAAGACTCACCGGTACCAAGAGAATCACCAGGGGACGGGGATACTTCACCCTTCCCCCGGCTTTCGCCAAAGTTATCCCCTCAACCAGACTCTCTGCCTTCCTCACCGGGATCTTCCACGGGATATACTTCTGACCCTGCAGAAGAACCTCAGGAACCCTACTCCTCCCAGAGGTTCTGTCATATCCCAAGTTCACTGAAAAAGTGGGCTCTACCCTGCACACTGAGATCCACAAGCTCCCATATCCAAGAGAAGAAACTTTGGTCATTCTAAAAATTTTTGAACTTCCGGCAGAACTGACGGCTCTCCCATCCCACCAGGTGCTGGATGAAGTCCTGGAGAAATCTTGGGAAACACTGTTACCAATGACACCGGTTTCCCGTAAGACAGACTTGAAGTTCTGCATGAAACAATCGCCACTCTACACCCCCCCACAACTACCACATGCATCTATAGTGGTCGAGTCATGAAAAGTGCAAAAAGACAAGATTACACTCCAACACGCCACCGGGAAAAGACCATTGCTACCTGGATGAGTTTGCGAGAAGATCTTTCCAATCTGCCATGTTAGGTGCTAGAATCCATCAGCACCAATTCTACATTGTTCAATACCTGTATGAATGCCTACAATTGATAAAGGGCCTCATTCCAGATACACCATCTCCTGCGCACAATATATGAAGCATTCAAGACATCATCCAGAGCACTGGCATCCGCAATCGCTGCATGACGCTTGGCATGGCTATGAGCCAGTGCAATTTGTGAAGATGTTCGTGAGAAGCTAGCCAACCTCCCCTGCAAAGGACATAATTTGTTTGGTAGCAGGTTACAGGAAATGGTATCCCAATTAAAAGAACAAAATGTGGTAATACAATCCCTAACCAACCCGATGGACCAGACCGCATTCACCCAACAGTACTTCTCTCCTGTTGCGTCCATCAGTTGCAGACTGCTGCAACCGCTCTGCCTTACCTCTTTTTCTCCCCTCTCTCTCTCTTTGGGCAAGATGGCCACCTCCAGTGCCGAATGCAAAGAGCCTCAGCGTTTCCAAACCAGCATGGGCATCCCCATCCACCATGCTCACTCCCATGGCCTCCTTGGGTGTGAGCGTGCACATCTCCTACGCTCAAATACACGTCATGGCGGGAACCTCGGGGGCAGCCCCACCGCATGACGTCAGCACCTCCGGGTATATCTAGCCTCCGCTACCACCTTGAGTTAGCAAAGACTTTGCTTCACTATCGGTTTGTTCCTCTATCTCCAATTGCATATGAACGCTAGATTTGAACCGCTTGACAGTTTTTCAACCGACATATAAGCCTTAATTAACACGTAGTCTTTTCTTATTAAAATATGTTACCACATGAATAATTTGTAATCTATACCAATTATAGTTTTTTTTCTTATTGTGCTTTCTGTAAACCGTTGTGATGGTGAATTAACTTGACGGTATAGAAGAGTTTTAAAATAAACACTACTCTGACTGCTCTAAGCTGCACGCTTAGATGCCGCTTTCACTCTAAGGGCCTCGCTCCAGTAAGAAGCTCTTGGCACCCGCTCCTCAGGGGTCTCGCTTCCAACTTCTCTTCGGGGCTCCTCACTAAGACAACCGCTCCTCGGGAGTCTCTCTCTCTATTCTACATTTCAGGATATTGGACCATTGGGTACTCGCTCCTCGAGGGCCTATCCACCTTTATATCCGGCACCACGGACCTTCGGTCCCACCATTCTACTGCCAGGAAGACACCTTCATTCTGTGAGTACCTCTACGATCCGGCGCTCCAACTGTACCCACCAGCCGCAGCGTTACCCGCACTGCGGGCTCCTGCCAATAGTAAACATCTGGGTGAGACTATTCTTCTGTGTCTGTTGAACGTACTGGCACCTCGTGGATCAGTGCCTTACCTTCCTGCTTTCACCAAGGGTGAAATTGCATTGCGACCAAGGGTCCACAATGCCACAAACACAACATCTCCGTTCCGTAGACAACCATATCAGAGCCGGCCTTACTGGGCCTACCCTCCGTACTGTCCTCCCACCTTTCCGCAACGCCAGCAATCACAACAGTGACGGGGCAGACCCAGATCCCAGCGACAATAGGGACAGCAACCCCCTGCCAACTCGATGGCCCCACCGACTTTTTGAGCTTCATGGGGTCACCACCCCCTACTGCAGTGGGAGGGAGGATATCTTCTCTACAATGCCTGGTCAAGAATCATGACCAATCGTTGGGTTTTGGAGATCATTCACCTTGGTTATTAACTACATTTCAAATCCTGAGCCCCCCTACTCGGCCACCGAACCATCGGGAGAGTGCGAAATAACCCTCTACAGTTAGCGGATGAAATCACCGCTCTTCAACTTCAGAACACAATCCAACTTCTGCCCAAATCTCTTTGGAATATGGGCTTCTACTCCTCCTATTTCCTAATTCCCAGAAATTGTGGAGGCTTAGACTGATCTTGGATCTACGAGAGAGTTAAACAAGTTTCTGGTCTGAGAAAAGTTCAAGATGGTTTCCCTCGAGACCTTTCTCTCTCTTCTGCAACCCAACGATTGGATGTGCTCCCTGGACCTGAAGGATGCCTATGCGCACATCCCAATGCACCCTTCCTCATGGCGATACCTGTGCTTCCAATTCAATGGCCAGCACTACCAATACAATGTTCTCCCCTTTGGCCTGTCGGCCGTCCCCCGTGTTTACACAAAGTGCATGGCAGTGGTAGTGGCCCATCTCAGGAATCAAAGAATCCTGTTTCCTTACCTCAATGACTGGATTCTAGTAGCCTCGGACCCGTGGACTCTACAATGCCATCTCCTTCAAACCAAACCTGTCTCCAGGAAGCGGGACTGATCATCAACTACAAGAAATCGAGCCTTCAACCCTCACAAAACCTACAGTTTATTGGTGCGCGACTCAGCCATCCCAGAGACTGAAGCTTTGCTGGCTGGCAAAAGAACTTCACTTCACCTCAAAAACCATCTGCCCGTCATATACTCACAGTCTTGGGTCATATGGCGGCGGATACTCACACTGTTCCTCACACCCAGCTGAACATGTGTCTGCTTCAATGGGGCCTGAAAAGACAATGGTCGCAATTCTGTCACCTGCCATCCTGAATAGTCTCACTGACTCAAGAAATGGTCAAGGACTTGGACTGGTGGCTAAGAACCCATACACTCACCAGGGGTGCGCTGTTCCACCCACTACCCCACAATACAGTCTTCACAATAGATGCATCCCACAAAGGGTGGGTTTCCCATCCGGACCATCTACCAAATCAACCTCTTCACGTTGAGGACCATCAGGAATGCCCTTTGGACTTTTGTCACTCACTTACAAGGGAAGAGGGTCATGCTATATACAGACAACCAAGTAGCCATGTTCTACATCAACAAACAAGGAGGGTCCGGTTCATGGAGCCTCTGCAGAGAAATGATCCTCATTTTAGAATGGACAGCCCACCATTCAATCCTTCTACAAGCAACGTACCTACCGGGAATAGACAACAATCGAGTGGACAGGTTGAGCCAAATATTCCACCCTCACGAGTGGTTGCTACACCAACAGATGGCAGACTATCTTTAGCCAGTGGGGGATTCCGACATTAGACTTCTTCGCCACGGAGCAGAACAGGAAGGTGCCACGGTTCTACTCTGTATTTCCTAGTCCGCACAGCGCAAGATGCTTTTCTACTTCCTTGGTCGTAGGGACTACTGTATGCCTTTCCTCCAATTCCGCAGTGCATACAGGATGTAGCAAACCTAATTTTAATTGCTGCAGTGTATGCTTATCTGCTCCATTTGTCGATCGAGCCACCCATCCCGCTGGACTACAGGAGCGACCTACTATCCCAAGAAGAGGGCTCCCTCCTGCATCTGATGCAGAGTTTGCTACATCTGATAGCGTGGAGATTGTACACTGTCTGGAGGGTGATGCCGTTTTCGATGGCCCACGACCAAGTGTGGACCGCCTCCTGACAGAGGGGGAAGGACCCCGTTCCCCCTTGCTTGTTCAGTTACCACATAGCAACCTGACTGTTGGTCTGAACCAAAACCACTTTGTTAAGGAGCTGCTCTCGGAACACCTTCCGAGGGTAGACAACACCCTAGCGGATGCCTTGAGCCAGGCGTTCAGGCCTCACGAGTGGTCCCTCAATCAAGAGGTGGTGAACCAGATCTTTCGCTCCTGGGGGACACTGTACATAGAACTCTTCGCCTCCTTGGAAAACAGGAAAGTACCCCCACGTATGCTCCCTCGGCCAGGGGGGGGGGGAGGGGGTCAATGGCGGATGTTCTCTCGATTCACTGGGGCACCGGGGTTGCTGTACACTTACACTCCCCCTTCCTCTCATATTGAAAACGCTCCAGAAGTTATAGCAGGATCAGGGTTCCATGATCTTGATCGCCCCCCTCTGGCACCATCAGGTTTGGTTCCGACCCTTCAGGACCTGGCCTTGCGCCCCCCCCCCCGATCTGATTGGGGATGACTCCGGACCTAATCACCCAGAATTAGAGCAGGCTCCGCCACCCCAACCTGCAAGCCCTGGCTCTCACAGCTTGGCTGTTGACCAGGTGACTGTGCAGGCCCTCAGCCTTTCAGAAGGGGTGTCACGTGTTATTCTGGTGTCCAGAAAACCTTCTACCAGAAAATCTTATAATCTAAAGTGGAAAATGTTCTCATCTTGGTGCGAGGGATGTGGTCTGGATCCCTTCTCTTGCTCCCCCTCCCCACACTCTTAGACTACCTTTTGTCCCTCTCAGAATCTGGTGTACAGACCACTTCGGTATTTTAATGCTTACTGTTGTATGTGCAATATTTTTATGTATGTAAACTTTATCATCAACTCTGGATGAACTGTTATAGGAAGCTGCAGAATACAATACATTTTAAATAAATTACTTTTTAAATTTCTCCTACAGTAGATTCTTGTTCAGATTTATTTAAAGTATTTGTTGCCCGCTCCTAAAAAAACAAACAAACAAAAAAAAAACACAAACAAGTGTCCATGGCACAGTATAATAAAACATACATAATTCAAGTAAAACATACAATATAAATATATATGCCATAGATCCTTAGAGACAAGAGACGCAACTTGTATGTAATTCAGTTAAGGCAAAATGAATACAATATTACAAAGTCATCTGCAAAATAGTACAAATTGGAGCTTAACCAACAAAGGCAAAGTTAAATAAATTAGTTTTTAAAAGCTTTGTAAATGCCTTGGTATCCTTCATAAACCATATACTGGAAGGTAATAGATTCCAGAGTGGGGCCAAAAATGGAGAACGAGTGCACGCAAGTCTCAATCGAGCCATCTTTGAAGAGGGAATATCAAGTAAGCACTGGCTGGAAGAATGGAAAGCATGAACTGGGGTGTGAAGTCGCAACACTGAACATTGCCCCCATAGGAGTGTCACACTTTGCATAGAACTTTGAATCTGAGAAGGTGTTTGAATTTGAAGGGACACTGAAGATTCCAAAGCCATTATAGCTTCCCAAATGTTCTCTAAATTAACCACTTTGGGTTTAATCACAACTACTTAATTCGCCATGAGAGTCCAATCTAAGGTCAGCAAGCTTAATAGGCCCCTCTATAAGCTGACTTTTCTCCCTCTGTACCTTAGGATCCAATTCACTAGAGAGAAATCTGTACTCCTGTAGAAATGACTGTAACTTCATCTCCTTATCTCTGGTTTCTGCTCCAGGAAAGATCTGCACAAGTAGTGGAGCTGCTGCTGCTCCTTCAGCCACATTTTGCCCTGAAGCAAGTATGGGGAAAGAAACCGCTCTTTTCAGTTTCAGCGCATCAGTAGGTGTCTGAGAGCCTGCCTCAATGTGCTGCTGGGCTGGATCCATTGGAGTAGCTCTCTGCTCAGGGCTAAATGTTGTTTCCATTGCTGGGAGGCCACATGGTTCTCCTACACCACCCCCTAAGGCATTACTGCAATCCAAGGCACAACAATAAAACGCTCAATGGTAGCTGTTGGCATCATCAAATCTGAGGTTAGGTAAGTTTGCACTTTACCTTTATGCTTCACCATCAAGAGTTCATGAAAAAAAGGTCAGTTTGCGAGAGCCAACTCAGCATGCATCTCCATCCTGCTCTTCCCCCAACCTAATTTACAGAATTTCCAAATACCAGGTAACCATGCTTATTGCAGTATTAGGTGGGAGACAAGTTGAAAAGAAAATGCAGCAGTGCACAAACCTTTAGAGAAACAAAACAATTCCCTCTGTTTCAGCTGCTCAGATAAGCTAACTACAACAGTTGGCTATAGAAAGCAGCACAGGAACTCAAAATAATCCCATGTGTGTGTTTTAGCCACTGGCTTCCTCTAATAGACTTGTGTGTTGCCTCTTCTCTTTTGGGGCTTTACAAGATAATACACATACAGTAGAATTACAGGAGTTTGGAATGAAACAAGCACTCTTACCTTGGCAAAGCCCATTATTCTAGGAAAGAGGAAACTAGAGCATCCTTCTGGACTCTGGGCCAGCTGGCTAAAAGGAGTTTGAAATGTGGCCTGTATTCAACACAAGAGATGTTTAAACAATTACACTTAGTACACAGAAGTATGAAATCTAAAGCCTCAGATCTGAATCTCACTACCTCTAGTTCAGTATGTATAGATGGCCAGATCTTCAAGTAACACCTAATGCAGTTATTCCCAAACTTGTCCTACTGATCTCACATAGGCAGTTGGATTTTCAGGATATCCACAATGAATATGCATGACAGAAACTTGCATGTACTGAGTTTTAAATCTACAGCTAATATATCCCTTGCATATTCATTGGAATATCCTAAAAACCCAACTGGCTATGAGATAACAAGGCCAGGTTTGGGAACAACTGAGTGTAAAAAAGGCTGTTAAAGTGCAGTAATGAATATTGATAACTCCATTGTTTTTCTAAGTAATAAATGATAGAAATTTATTTTTACAAATGTAATCTAAACAAGTATGAATAAATTAGTTCTTACCTGATAATGTCCTTAAATCCAGTCAGACCAGTCCAGACGAATATATTATGTTCACCAACAAGCAGATGGAGACACAGATCAACACGTTTGCCGACATCAGCCCTTATATGCATGAATGCTGACCTCAACCTGCAAGTATTATCTCTAACAAACTAAGGACTGGATTTACTAAGCTGTGTTCACATCCAAGCATTAATTCTTCAAAAAGGAATGTAAGGACAACCAGTTTGTTGGCTTACCAGAACCAAAAACCAACTGGAACTCTGACCCTGAAGCTGTGTAAGTTCTAGAGGAAGACACTATAGCTTTTGCTGGAAAGAGCCTACCAGTTTCCACATACACTGCGCAATGACATTTTAGTTAATATTCTGCTTTTTGACACTTAAAAGTGGATTATATTCAGATACTATAGGTAACCAATGTGTTACCGAAGCCTTAGTAGCCACCTTAGCTAATCTTTTCCTGTTGTGCAGTAGTGTTAGAAAAGCTGACCTCCTGAAAGCAAATGTAACTTTGAGATAATCACAAAAACTCTCCTGACATCCAAAACTGCAAAGTAAAGAATTCTACCAATATCAAACATTTTCTAAATAAAGGCAAACAGACAGCCTGAATCAAGGAAGTCCATAACAATCTGAGACAGAAAGGAGGCACCAAACAAATCTTGAGCATATCCTTCAATACAACCAAACAATGATCTCTGCAAGATATTGGTTGCAACTCAAGATATCCTTCTGGCTGACCAACAGCCCCTAAGGGACACCACTCACAAGGTATGCAGCCTCAGCGAAATTCTCCTAAAAGGTGCAAACTACTACCCATACAAGGAAAGCTCCGAACTTCAATTCCAAGATGGGACAGGATTTTCTACTGGGAGACTAACGTGCTCAACATCCATGAAACAAACTCACGGTCACATCTAGAAGTGAAAACAAGGGTCTTTCTAATATGTGCTCCCTGCAGCATGCAAGAACTGGCATCCACACTTTTAAAAAAATTAAGTGCCAAGCCCATAGCAGGACCTTTCTGTAAACAATCAGCCTTGCTAGGATTTAACTGTACACTGGCGCAACAATGCTTAAAAAGCTCACCAAATTCTTACTAATGGTCCAACTGGCAAACCCAGGCAATCCTGATTGCGAATAGAGCACCTAAATACTCTAGAGTCTGCAAGGATTAAAATTATCGGACATCTAACAAAGCTCCTAGCTTTTAAAAAGGAGTTTTCATTACTTGCTGAGAATAACTTTTTTTTTTGTTAAAACAAGCTTGCTCCAGGTCCAGGCCATAAGACTAAACTGAACTGGATCTTCGAGCAGAATCAATCCCTGAAAGAGCAGTTCATTATGAGAAAGCTGTAATTGCTTTCTGTGCCACAACCACATGAGATTCGCATACCAAAGTTGCCTTGGCCTGGACTTCCTGAAATCCTCTGAATCATTCTCCCTATCAAAAGCTACAGAGGAAAGCCATACTGAACCATCTCTGACAGCCAACTCTGAATCAATGCCTCGAGTCCAAATGCGCTTTTCCCTCCTCTCTGGCTGAGACTTCCGTCTAGTTTCGCATTCTTGATGGTCCCCCTCATCAAATCCAATAGTGGAACTCAAAGCATTACTTAAAAAACCTAAGGATGAGGTTATCTTGATCAACATTTAAAATAAGTGTTGACATCGAGAGAGTATTTTCTTTCACATTAAGAGGCTGAGTGTGGTCCAGCGGCGAGTTTTTATTTGCATATATAAAAAATGTTTCCAAAAACGTTCAGGAGTTAAAGATAAAATTACATCAATTGAGGTTTAATAAAGAGCAAAGCGGTACTTGAACACTACTTGGTTACAACTTATAGAATGGTTAGTAGCCATAACAGAGGTACCAGACATTAGAGTTTGGCAATTAAGTTTTAATACCCCATATTGATCCTACAGAGGAGACAAGCAGGACCAATGCTGCTACATGGGACTGAGCAGCTGCAGATAACATCATACAGTTGGACTCCTGATTGACAGCAACAAAAGGACCCGCTAATACACCTTTGAATCCTCTAGTCCTCCAGACGAACACAGCTTGGCAGCATGCTGAATGGGATCCTAGATACTCCAGAGTTTGAGAAGACTGTATGCTGCTCTAGTTAAGTTCATTAACCAGCCCAACACCTCTAAAAACTGAATCACCCTCCAAGTTGGTCCCTGTTCCATCCTGTACAGATATTGCCTTTATCAGCCACTCTTCCAGAGAAGAATGCACCATAAAAAAAAAAAAATTCTTCCTTCTGCTGTGCCAGCGCCACAACTACCATCCCCGACAAAAAGACGCTTGAAGCTGTGACTAAACTTCAAAGGACAGGGCTGAAACTGGAAGTGTTTGCCCAACACCGCTAAATAAAGGGAGCACCGATAATCCTCTTATCTTATCAGGATGACATGATAAGCCTCCATAAAATCCAAGGAAGTCAAAATCTCTCACTTCCTTATTTCTTCATCAACCAACCTCAAGCTTCCATTTAGAAATGAGACATTCACATATACTTGTTGACATGCTTCAACTACAAAGTGGGGTATGGAAAGTCCCTCTTTCTTAGGAACAGCAAGGAAACTGGATTACAGACTTAGTCCCCAATGGATCTTGGAAGTGATCCCTCCAAACTCAAGCAGATGTTATCCAAACAGCTCTCTAAAAAACCAAAACAAAACAAAACCTTAAAGATGTCTGAAATCAGATTGGTGAATTCCTCTGCCCATCTCTGAAATAGGGAATTGTGTTCCCAAAAAGTCAATGGCATCTCATTTTAGGATTCCTTACCTCCTTCTTAAGGAAAGGCTCCACTCAACTGAGACAGTGACAGTCACTCTGTCACCTCAAGAGTTCTCCTTTTATTTATTTTTAAAATGGAAGCTTCCTTATCTTCCACAAACCTCAAAGTACACAGGGACTGAGAAATAAGTATAAGAACTCCACTTAGTACTGCTACGGTGAGCATAATTCTCAAACATCTCTTCAGAGGAAACTTCTGGCTCTAGGGCCAGGTTCTAGCCAAGACGCCACTATCAAAAACTGGATTATCTTGAAAGCGCTGTGACAAGCACAACAATATTGTAAGCCACTACACCTCAAGTACCATACAACAGTTAAGGCCTGTACTTTTTTTTTTTTTTACTTCAATTTTTCTGTTCTGCTCTCTAATGAGTTACGCCTCTCTCCAAGAAAAAATATTCTGCTCAAACCCTATTTGTTTAATTTTATTTAAAATAATTTATAAGCCTCATACTCCACATATCGTGGCGATATATAAAGCAACATACATAATCAAATACATAAAAACATCACAAATATACTAAGTGATCAAACAGTACATTAACACATCATCCAACCAGTCTCTCCATAGTGAATACCACCACATATTTTCACGTCTCCACCTACCTATTCATTTCATTTACATAAAATTAAGCCATTACTATTAAAACATCAGTCTTATCCCTTATGATCATATAAGGATATGACTAGCCAAGGAGCAGGCTTTCAGAGCCCTAGCTCCTGAGAACACCTATTCAGAAACACAAACTTTACCTGCTTATGCCAAAGAAAAGAATCAAGAAGAGTCAAGTATACTAAAGACCATAGCAAATCTCTACCAAAAAGCGTCATGGATGGCCTAAGACCAATATCTACCCAGTTTGGGGCTGATGTCTTAGGCATGGAGCCACAGACTGGCTCTAGTCTCAAACTTGTAATCACTGAGAAATGTCCTGGCAGAAGCTCACTAAGGAAGCCATTCTTCTTTTGTTTCATCACTCTTGAGCACCACCTCTTCCTAGAGAGACTAAAGTTCTTCAGAGGAGCTTTAAACATAGAAAATAAAATCATCCTGCTCCTCATACTCTCTCTCTTCCTGAGCTAGCAGAATTCCCAGAGTGAATCCTGGGACTGGAACCAGTCTCCCACGGAAAGACTTGCTGTAAATAAGAAAGCATTGTAAAAACACCAATTCATCAACATGCCAAAGCTTCAACTGAACGTCGACAATCAGACGCATCGGACCAACATCGGTGCACTGAATCGACACCGACGCACTCAGGACACTGCATCAAAACCAAAATCACAATCTGGCCAAGTATTCCAACCTATGCTGCCGACACAACCACTGCTAAAGCACAAGAAACACCCTACGGGCCATGAAGGAGAAGAAGTCCTTCACCACTCTTAGTGGTAGACCTGGAGGATACTCACTCTTCTCCGCAATTATCCTGTTCTTCTTCATCCTCAGAAGTTTTTTTCCAGACTGTCTGCGGCCTCTCATCACCTCAAAAGTTCAGAACTACAAGATCCCATTTTCCCCTAAAATCATTTATCCACCGAGGGACGTTGTCCGGTCAAAGGGTCCAGACACTGACATCCTCAGAGCGGCTATACCATCGCCTCATCACACGAAACCAAAACCATCCACTTCAACTTCGGCTTCTAGCACTATGGCACAGATAACCAATATCTTAGCGCAATTTCTAAAATCAGTTGAACCACCACCACCAGTTCCTACTGAACGAGGAAATACCTTCATCTTCTAAACCTGGACCAGCGCCAAAAACGCAGCCTAGGGAGCCTTTGCCTCTTCCGATGGATTCACCAATTTCATCCTCTTCTCCAGGATCATCTACGGGGTACCCATCCGACTCACAAGAGTTATCTCTGGAACCAGTTTCTCCACCTGAGGATCTCACATACTCACAATTCCTTGAAAAAGTGGGTCACCGGTTAGGAGTCGAAACTAAAAAGATGCCAGACCCCAGACAAGAGATGTTTGGAGTCCTCAAAATCTTTGATGCTTTGGCTGAACAGACAGTACTTCCTTCCCACCCAGTGTTGGAATCGCTGCTCGAAAAATCATGGGACTCTCCATTTTCCACGACACCCACCTCAAGGAAAACCGATTTAAAGTACAGAATGCGTGACTCACCCTTTTACACTAATGTACAACTCCCACATGCTTCAGTGGTTGTAGAATCAGCCATGCAGAAAGCACGGAAAACCAGACTGCTTTCTAATAATCCACCAGGTCATGACAATAAGACTCTGGACGATTTTGCGAGGAAAGCGTATCAATCAGGAATTCTCAACACAAAAATCCCAAACCACCAGTTTTACGTGGCACAATATCTCTTCAAATGTCTGCAGACCCTAAAACCTATACTACAACAAGGCTCCGATGATAACACCCCTCTGCCAGAATTCCATGATATGGAGGAAGGACTTCTCCATTTGGTACACTCAGTATATGAAGGCTTTGAAACCTCTGCTAAGAAAACAGCTAACGCCATTGCAGCTCGCTTCTAGCATGGTTGAGGGAAAGCATCATAAGAGAAGATGTACATGAAAAGCTTGCCAACCTGCCCTGTCGGCCAGAAAATTTGTTTGGAGATAAGCTAACAAACGATTTCGAAGTTAAAAGAACAAAAGGTAGCTGTACTCTCGCTGAAACATGATACATCATCCTCTAGGTGCCCCTTCAGTTCATATTAAAAAAACCTTATCCTAAGCGACAATATCGCCCTTACCCTACTTATAGACCACAACATTATAATCAAGCACCTCGCCAACAACCTTACTAACAACCAGCTGCATGTCAAACGCTCACGCACTCCCCATCAGCCATGACAATCTGCAGACCCTCAACCACCCAAGATCCAACAAAGTTTTTAGAATTAATCCACCCACCACTACCCAATCAAAAAGAGTTGGAGGATGGCTGTCCAACTTCCTTTCACAATGGAGTACCATAATATTGGACTCGTGGGTTCTCGCTATAATATGAGATGGATACTCTCTCAATTTTATATCCCTTCCATCTCTTCCACATCTAGTGATCACCAAACATCAAGATGTTCATTGGAAAAATCTTCTACAGGAAGTAAACCACCTACTCCGGGAGAACTGTTTTCGGGCATTACCTCAAATCCAGATATCAAAAAGGGTCTATTCACAATACTTCCTCATTCCCAAAAAATCGGGAGGGCTACGGCCTATTCTGGACCTACATTCCCTCAACAAATATGTACAGAAAGAAAAATTCAAAATGACTTCTCTCAAATCCATTCTTCCCTTCCTCCAGCCCAGGGACTGGATGAGCTCCATAGATTTAAAGGATGCATACATAAATGTACTGGAATTGAGAGCTATCAAGAATGCCCTTCAAGCTTTCCAACACAGCCTACTACACCATGTCGTAATGCTCCATACCGACAATCAAGTAGCAATGTTCTACATAAACAAACAAGGAGGGTCTGGTTCATGGAACCTTTGCAAAGAAACGATACAGATTCTGGACTGGGCTCACTCCAGGGGAATATAGTTACAAACCACATATCTACCGGGAATCAACAATTCCAAAGCAGACAAGTTGAGCAAAACTTTTCACCCACATGAATGGGAACTCTATCTGATTGCCGCCAATCGACTCTTCTCCATTTGGGGTCTTCCCCAAATCGACCTCTTTGCAACAGAACACAACAAGAAAGTCAAACATTTTTGTTCAGTATACCCCAGCACTCACCGATTGATGCAGGATGCATGCCTCCTGGACTGGTCTCAAGACCTCCTTTATGCGTTACCTCCTATTCCCCTGATCTCCCGCACAATACAGAGATGCATCGAAGATAGGTCTGATCTAATTCTCATCGCTCCAGCATGGCCACATCAACTGTAGTACAGCTACCTAGTTCAAATGTCTATCTGCAAACCAATTCCTCTACAGAACACCCCCACCCTTCTCACCCAACAACGAGGATCAATGCTCCATCCCCTTTACGCATCACTCAATCTCACTGCATGGAGATTGAAAGGGTCACGTTCCAAAATCTAAATATCTCACCTCAACTGGAAGATATTCTAATAGCATCTAGAAAACCATCAACGCGGCTCAACTACCAACTCAAATGGGTGCGTTACGCATCCTGGTGTTCCTCAATGGACACAGACCCACTCACATATCCCCCAGAACATCTTCTGACTTATCTCCATTTACTTTACACTCAGGGGCTCGCCACATTCTCTCTTCGAGTCCACCTCAGTGCCATAGCAGCTTATCACACTCCTCTCAATGGGGAATCGATAGCCTGTCATTCTCTTATTTCCCGCTTTATGGAAGGTGTCCTACATCTGCGACCCCCATTAAAGAAGCCACCAATACCATGGGATGTCAACCCAGTTCTGGAACAACTCATGCTACCACCTTTCAAACCAATAGACACCTGTCACCCTAGATACCTATCCTGGAAGATGCTATTTTTAGTAGCCTAACATCTGCAAGGCGAATCAGTGAACTCCAAGCCTTGGTGCACTACCCAGCTTACCCTGAATTCTACCACGACAAAGTTACGCTACATACACATCCTACCTTTCTACCAAAAGTGGTATCCCCCTTTCACTTAAACCAAACCATAATCTTGCCAACTCTTCATCCCAAGCCGCACGCAAATGACAGTGAACAGCGCCTCCACGCTTTGGACTGCAAACGGGCGCTTGCGTATTATAAAAAGCACACTCACTCTGCTAACAGAACCTCACAACTCTTCCTCTCTTTCAGCCCAAACGTGCCAGGACTTCCTGTTTCTAAACAGACTTTATCATCCTGACTTTCTAACGTATATGTTTCTGCTATTAAAAACGTTCGGAATCCCTATCTTCCACACCCAAAGCCCATCAAGCGCGAGCGATGGCTACTTCAGTTGCACATCTCTGATATCTATCTGCAAAGCAGCCACATGGTCCTCGCTGCACACCTTCACATCCCATTATTGTTTAGATAAAACAAAAGAGGATGCAAAGATGGGGCGGATAATCCTAGACAAGGGCACTTCTACTTCAACTCACTTATAAAAACTGTCCTCCTCTAATATGCTATTGAGCAATAATTATTCTAGAACTACTTACAAACGCTTACACGCTCATTACTTCAGCTGGGGACTCCCAGACAGCATGGCTAATTCAGCTGCTTATCTATGGGAAAAAGCAAGTTTGCTTACCGTAAACGGTGTTTTCCGTAGATAGCAGATGAATTAGCCATGCTGACCTGCCCGCCTCCCCGGACAGTTCAGGCATTGCATTTCATCTTGCTGTGACACAGACTGAGGAGCCTCGAGGAGGCATGGTGGCATGCAGGGAGGAACTCTTCAAAGACTTTGGGTGATCTTAGATAGCTACGCCACCTAGTGGCATGGAGGACGTACCCAGACAGCATGGCTAATTCATCTGCTATCTACAGAAAACACCGTTTACGGTAAGCAAACTTGCTTTTCCCTGAAGAAGGTGAGTGTTGGTTGTTAGAGCACACTTGATCACTATCAATTCTAGGAGGTTGATTTGGAATTGTTTTTCTATGAATGACAAAATCCCTTGAGTTCAGAAAGGGCTTGTGTGGGCTCCCCAACCTTTTATGGGGGCATCGATCGCCAATGTTACTTGATGAAGAGGTAGTGGAAAGGGTACTCCTTCCTGAAGCAATGTAATTCCTGTTTCATATCTTTCAAAATCTGCACTTTGGTTGTCAAAGGTTGAGTGAGTTGGTCCTATTGGGAACAAAAGACTTACTGCAGGAAACATATGTGAAGGCAGGTGAATGGAACCACATGTATTGCCGCTGCCATTTGGTCAAGAACAACCATTATGTCTCTGGCCAGTGTTTGATCTGCGTTCAACAGGGTGTACACTAAGGATCTGAGAGTATTTGCATGATCTGTTGGAAGGTAAGCTGTCTCTTGGAGACAGTCTAGCCAGGCTCCACTGAATTTAATTTTCTGGGAGAGAAGTAGGGAACATTTCTTGAAATTCACCTAATGATTGAAGCAGTTGTATTGGTGCTTTCAAGGAGGTTAACATGCCTTCCTGAGAATTTGCCGTCACAAATTAGTCATCTACATATGGGAAGATTCTGATGCTTTGTCATCTAAGGTACACTGCTTCTACCACTAGGCATTTGGTGAATATCCTTAGGAGCTGCTGATAAGCCAAAGGGGAGCATTCTGTACTGATAGTGGGAGAAGTCCAGTATGAAGCATAGGTAATGCCTGTGGGTGGGATGGATGAGATATAACCTTATCTTTTGGGGATAGGGGATTTGAATTTACACATTGACTTAGATTCATGTGCAAAAGCTTCCCAATTTTTGTCTATGCTAGTAATAGGTTACTTGGTGCAGATAGTTAAGGGTCCAACACATGAAAAGGGACATACCCTGAACCTGATTTTTGGGTCCAAATTAGCTTGTGAAAATGGGAAATTGGAGATTTTTTGAACTGAGTGTTCCTCTTGGCTTGATCATTATGTAGTAAAATTTGGTTTTAAAATATCTGAAATTAGATATTTATTAATCCTTTGCAAGCCAGCGGTAGTCATAAAATTGACTAGAATAAATCTGGGGTGGTTTTAGATTTTTTCAAAGAAGGGGTTTTTGAACTTACTAAAGGGGCAAACCCTCGAGAGGTAAGCGGATATGATATTCTTCTAGTACTGGCTTCCAGCAGGACAACAATGCAGTCTGTAGTGGTCTCATATGGGAAACCACCCAGGGAACCAAGTCCAACATGGAGGCTATCGAGCAGAGTACCTGTAAGTAGTCCCAGACTTGGGTACCTGCAACCGCAAAAACCAGCGGATCTGGGCCGGAAGTTTCAAGATTCAATCTTGAGAGAGAAAGACTCTGCCTATAAGAGTATCGAACCAAGCTCCTAAATACTCCAAAGTTTGTGTTGGTGATAGACTTTTGTCGTGATTCACTACCCAACCTAGGGACTATAGGACTTCAAGAACTCTAAGAACCAACTTGCGGCATAGAGACTCTGACTTGGCTCTGATCAACCAATCGTCCAAATATGGGTGAACTAAAATACCCTCCTTTCGAAGGAAAGCTGCCACCACCACCATCACCTTGGTGCAAGTCCGCAGAGCCGTGGCGAAACCAAATGGAAGAGCCTGAAACTGAAAATGTTGACCCAGAATCATGAAGCGGAGAAAACGCTGAGAGTTCTGATGGATGGGAGTATGTAGATAAGCCTCTGTTGGGTTTGTGGCATCTGGTGGACCCTTATTCACTGTGGAGATGACTACTCCCACGGGGACCCATAGGGAACCACAGCGATAGGCTAAACTCAGAAAGCAGACACTTGTAGGTGGAAAGCTTTATTCTACTGCTGTACATAGATGGTATGAAGCAGGAAGGAAAGGCACTGAAGTCTGGCAAGGTGCCAATACGTTCAGACAGTCTCAGTTGTAGAAGTCTCACCCAGATGTTCAAGGTAGATAGGGACCTGCAGTGCGGGAAAGCCGAGCCTGGTGGGTGGAGTTGGAGAACCGGATCATAGAGGTACTCACAGGAACGTAGTGCAGGCATCTTCCTGGCAATGGAGATGGTGGGACTGAAGTTCCGAGGTGCAGGATACACTGGACTGATAGGCCCTCGAGGAGCGAGTACTTGATAGCACAGAAGATCCTGAAATAAATAGAGAGAGACCCCCCAGGAGCGGTTGTCTAGTTAGTAGAAACCCTGAAGGGTTGGTGGAAGCAAGAGGCCCCCGAGGAGCAGGTGCCTAGAGTTTCGTCAGGAACGAGATTCCCTGGAGGGTAGCGAGATGTCTAAGCAAGCAGCTTAGAGCGGTCAGAGTAGCTAAACCAAAGTCCTTGCTAACTCAATGTAGGTAGCGTAGTGGAGGCTTAAAATAACCAGAGGTCTTCATGCGTCCCGCACCGCATGACCCGGTGACGTCATGTGGTGGGGATGCCCCCGAGGTTCCCGCCATGACATGAACTTAAGCGTAGGCAACATGCACGCGCGCCCTAGGAGGACACAGGACGCAGCATGGCAGACTGGGACGCCCAGAGTTTCGGCACTCTGCACCAGAGGCAGCCATCTTGCCCAAGGAAGAGGAAAAGGGTAGAAAAGAGGTAAGGCAGAGCGGTCGCAGCCGTCTGCGACCAACAAGATGCAACAGCCTCCATGAGATCCAAGGAAGCCAGGAATTCTCCTTTGTGTACAGCCGCTATGACCGACCTGAGGGTATCCATCCTGAAGCATGGCACCTTGAATTTTGCATTGACCTTCTTTCAATCGAGTATCGGCCGAAACGAGTCCTCCTTTTTGGGGACTAGAAAATAAATGGAGTATCTCCCTTGATGGAGCTCTGCTCTGGGAACTGGTACTAACGCACTTAACCGACATAACCGGTCTAGAGTCAGTTGTACTGCCGCCCACTTGAGTGGATAGCAGCATGGGGAAATTTTAAAAAGTTCCCGTATGGGACGAGCAAATTCTAAAATGTAACCGTTTATCACATTGAGAACCAACTGGTCCTGAGTGATCTTGGCCCACTCATTGTAAAATAAGCGACCTCCTATAATAGGAATGAAGGAGTGGACCAGCCTGGCATCATTGGGTAGACTTACTTCCTGTCAAGAAGCCACCAGAGAATCCCCTAAAGGACCTTCTGGCTCCACGAAAGGATTGTTCCCATGTTTGCTCCCACGAAAAATATTGTCTCTGCAGTCCCGGCATACCACAGGTAGGCCGCGATCTGTCGGACCGAAAACAAGATTGTGATTGAAAACATCTTACCTTTAGGTTTATCCTCGGGTAACCTGAGGACTTTGTCTCCAAGAGACTGGATCAGCTGCTCTAGATCCTCGCCAAACAAGAACTTACCTTTGAAAGGCAAGGATGCCAATTGTGCCTTAGAGGAAACATCCGCCGCCCAATTGCAAAGCCAAAGCAACCTTCGGGCGGCCACAGCTGATGCCATTACTCTGGAGGAAGTATGCACCAAATCATACAGGGCATCTGCACCATAAGCCACAGCTGCTTCCACATGCTCAGCCGTATCCGCATCCATAGCTGATTGGGACAAATTACCTTGAAGGGTGACAAGCACGCTGCAAGAAACAAACAAAGTGCTGCATGCAAACCTAGGGACGCCACCTCAAAAATCCTTTTAAGGTGTAACTCCATCTTACGATCTTGTACATCGTTTAAAGCGGCCGAACCAATAACCAGAATCGTGCTGCGCTTAGTCACAGCAGACACCTCCGAATCTACTTTCGGGAGAGAAAAAACAAAATTCTAAATCCTGTTCTGGTAGAGGGTAAAGTTTCCCCATGGCTCTGCCAACCTTTAAACCAGAATCAGGAGTCCCCCATTCCTCTAACTTCCTAACAGACTTGCGATAAGGGAAGAAGTTGGGAGGATCTTGGATGGCACCTAGTACCGGGTCCTCGCCGTCCAAATCCTGGTTCTCCTGAGGCATTTTAAACCTGAGAACCTGGTAAGCCATGGGAAGCAAACCTCCAGCTCTTCCCTTTTTAAAAGGCAGACCACCTTAGGATCCTCCAGCTCATGAATAAAACAGACCGGGTCATCCCCTTGACCCGCATCCTCGGTAGCCGGAATAACCAGAGCCACCAGGGGAGCTTGGCCAGACCCCGAACCAGTACCACCAGGAGCTATGATAGCGTCCTCCGGATCAACCGCCCCAGCTGCATCACCCTGCCGGCGAAAAATCAAGCCCTGTGCTGAGGGAACTCTATTACCAGGCATAGGAGACCTCCTGGGATCCCCCGAAGGACCCTCAGTGGGCTGGACTGGTGGAATCTGCGGCTGTGTAGTCCTCCAAGCCGCTTTCTGTCTGGCCATATAGGCATCATGAAGTAACAAAACAAAGTCTGTGGAGAAAAGCCTCCCTGCAAAAAAACCAGCATGATCTGGTTGAAAAACAGGCAAACCAGAGCTTTCTACCCCTTCTAGCCCTCCCTGCCCGTTCCCCAATCCGGAACAGGCTGGAGGCAAAGATGGAGGATCCTCCCCCACCCCCGGCAATGCAGGAACTGCCGTGGCAAAATCCAAAATGGCCACCGTTCCTGCACCGGCCAGGTGAGGTAAAAAAAAGTTGCGGCCTGTCCAAAAGACATTGATACTAGACGTTGTTTAGCGGGAGAAGGAGCCACAGACAAACCCTCCCCACCGTCTGCACAGTTAGCGCATAACCTCGACCTATTAAGCCGGGAAGAATCAGAGCCGCATGAACGGCATGCGAGCCATAAGGTAGAGATAAAATTAAAATCCTTTCTTTGAAGGTACTCACCACAACAGAAGATAAGGTCTCCCAAACAAACAGCCAGAGCCCCACAACAAGATCCTACCTAAGGGGAGGAAGTCGCTTGCCTGTAAAGCAGTGCTCCAGTGCAAACACAGTTTATTTGTTTTTTAATTAGCTTTAGTTAAAAATGAACAACCTGCCCTGAAAAATAGGCAAAAATAGCCAAAAGATTCTTGTAAAAAAGTATTGTAAAGAGCCTGCAGCCGCCTCATGAAGGGAGGGATCTGGTCAACCAGATTTAAACCTCATGGGCGCCCAGACCAAGCACACACAAGGGTACCAACCCCCGGCTTGGCCGCCTCAACCAGACAGGGAAGAACCCTAAGGATTCTAAAAAAATAAAAGAAACCCTCAGGAGGAAGGCTCAAAAGAAAGAAAATTAGCTGAAAAAAGTTAGTCAACTGCAGGATTAACAGCCTCTGCCATCTGCTGGAGACAGAGAAATACTGACGAACTATAGGTGGTATGGTTTCTTAGATACAGTGTCAGCGAGGTTTTTTTTCCTCTGTCTCCATCTGCTGATAGGGGGAGATGAACCCAGGTGTCTGGACTGATCCGGGTATGTACAGGGAATTTTAATTCTTTTACACACAATCAAGAATTTCAGGCCCATTTCACACTCTTTCCCAGGAATAAAAGATTTTAGGACACTTGCCAGTCAAGGGTTTTAGAGCACTTGCAAGCAATTCAAATCTTAGCCCTCTTTCAGGCAATAAGTCATTTTAAATCCTCTTCCCTTTGTGAAGTGGACAAAAAAATTACATATTCAATTAGTAGCAGTTATCTACACATTTTAACACGTTCAAAATTTAGGCCTGTTTCTTGAAAAACTGATGCAACATTTGTTATGCCTAGGCATGAATATACTAGGGGTGTGTATTCGTTTTGAACTTAAATGTAAAACGCAACTTTTTTTTTTTTTTTTAACTTAAAAAAGTGATGAGGCGAAAACGATCGGATTTCCAACGTATTCAACATAGCTATGTTGAATACGTTGGAAATCGCGATTGTTGATCCTAAATAAAAATTTAAACCCCCTCACCCTCCTCCTCACGCAGCGTCACGTGCTCCTCGCAAAGGAGTTCAGAAATGGCGTCCTGACTCCCCGCTGGACCACCAGGGAGTTTTGGTAAGTCTTGGGGGGGGGGGGGGATTAAGGAGGGTGAGGGGTTTAAATTTTTATTTGCACGTATGGACATAGACTCAACTTATGGAATTCTCCATATGTCCATATTGACCGAAATTGACCCCCCCTTTCGACTTATGGACATGAACATAAACTTTTGGTCTGCACATCCCTAGAATATACTATTCCTCTAATGGTTCTGGCATCATTATCTCCATGGACATACAAATGGATGTGCCATTTACTGTGGCAACACCATTTCTTCATTCAGTAGCTGTCTGACATGGGCATTCTATAGCTGTGTCATTATGCTACCACTGTTTCCATGTTGTAGATCCACAAGCAAGCTACAATGCTTAATATACTTCTTTTGTTCTGTGAGCAAATTCCACTATTACTGGGAGACAGGAAAAAAAAATCTGAGGCAAAACAACAAGATGCAGCCATCTGATGAGCATTTCTGTCTGAATTTGGTTCGCTTCCATCTGCTAGAAAAGAGGCTATAATCAATGGTCTAGGATATTATGAGTCTGTCTGAGAAAAATACAATTTAAAGTGTATGAGTATTCTCAAACATTTTATTCAAGTATCTTACTTTTTTGCTTTAAATAGACACTGAGCAGCAGAGTTTTTGGCAACTTACCTGTTCTGTGGCATAGACAATGTCAAACAGACCCAGCAAAGTTACAGAGATCCCGACAGCAGGGCCATTCACCACTGCGATCAGCGGCTTAGGAAAATTGATAAAATGACTCACAAACTTCCTGGAATTAAAAATAAAACATGAAAAGCAATTTTTATGTGAACTATTAGCAGCTCTTTTAGTAACTTACTTGAGTTGCCACACCTATGTAACCCAAACATAAAAATACACACAAAGCTTTTTTTGCTTTACTTTATGCTAGCAACTCAGTCTCAAATAAGTATTTCAAGGGTTGCTACCACATGAAGAATGAAGATAAATTAATAGTAGTGCATCAGAAATCTGAGCAGAAAAGCATCGGTATTACTCAGTCTTTTACCATAGGGCCATTAGTAATCACCATACACAGTGACTGAAGTCTCCCGGCTTGATGTATGAACCTGAATCCTAAATTATCTGACTTGGATGCTGGAACCTGGTGATCTATAAATCTTCTGCTTTCAGCAGTAATCCAGACATGGAAACATAGTGGGCCAAGACAAGCCATGATGAGTGGTATGTGGTATGCTCAATATATATTTGAGCTTTTGATTTCATCTTGGGACCAATCCTGCAGAATGGCCTAGTGGCATTAACTTGCTGGAGATACTGTCTTTCAAATTCTAGCTGTGATTTGGAAGCAAGGTAAAGCTTCATTATGAAGGATTTGGGGGGGTTTGGGCACTTCTCACCAAACTCGATGGAGTAGCTTTGTTCCTTTTAACACACAGCTGTGCTGGGATTCGCTCATTTTTATTTTTATTTTAAGGTTTTTATATACCGGCATTCATGATACAATCACATCATGCTGGTTTACAGTTAAACAGGGGTGCAAAATAGACTTCAAAATGGAACTATAGTGCGGAAGAAAGCAGTTACAAATAACAAGGACTGTTGAACTAGGAGAAGAGGGAAAATAAAGGAAAAGGTTAGTAACGGCTAAAATTATTTACAAAGAGATGAAAGGTATGCTTCCAGTCCCCACCCTAGAAAGTATGCAGAAGAGTAGAGATATCTATTACCCCTGCTATTTCCCTGCTTCAACTAATAACAGACCTTATGCTAGATGAAGGAAGCAGAAGATAAATTAATAATGCAGGGCATTACAAATGACTGAAAGGAACAAAGTATACATACTCCAACATCACTGCAGAATCCTCTGCCATCTTTTCTTTTCCACTCGGTGGGATGTTCATAAAATTATTCAGGTCATTTCCGCTACAATAATAATCACCACTTCCTGTAACCAGCAGAAAAAAAGAACCTTAAGGAAAGCTTACATGTAACAAGTGTTCTTCATAGACAGCAGGACAAATCAGCCACACAAACTGGTTGACGTCATCCAATAGCACCAAGATGGAAAAGATCTCTCAGAGTTTAGAAAAATAAAGGATTTCTGAGCATGTGCAGCACCATCCTCTTCGGTCTTTGTTACAAGTTAACCTTCTACTCTAATGGGAGGGGACTGGGATTGGGCATTTGATTTGTCCTGCTTTCCATGGAGATCACATGTTATAGGTCAGCAATTTTGCTTTCTCTGTGGACAAGCAGTAATCAGCCACACAAGTAGGAGCTCTGAAACTGAGGGTTGCATGAAAACGTTTGTTAAATTATTATACCGGGTGGCCCATGGAAAAACAGCCTGCCTGGTATTGGAGGCAGGCTACTTTTCCATGAGCCACTCTGTATATTAGTGAATAGCATGCAGCCTGTATGGTGAAGAGACTGTGGCAAGGTTTGAAGGAATTAATTAAATAAGCTTTTGAGAACTGTTTGGCCGAGTGGCAGCCTTGTTAATATATTCTATGGAAGTCTAGCAAAACATAGAAACGAGGTGGTAGGAAAAAAGAGCATACAGCCTATCTATTTTGCCCATCCACATAAATTATTCAATTTTTCGATCCCTAACACTCCCTCTGAGATCCCTTGTACTTATCCCATGCTTCTTGAATTCAGATACTGTTCTTGACTCTACCACCCCCACTTGAGAGATGTTCCATGCATTCTTTACACTTTCGAATAATAGAAGGACTAGGGGGCATTCCATGAAGTTAGCAAGTAGCACATTTAAGACTAATCGGAGAAAATTCTTTTTCACTCAACGCACAATAAATCTCTGGAATTTGTTGCCAGAGGATGTGGTTAGTGCAGTTAGTGTAGCTGGGTTCAAAAAGGTTTGGATAAGTTCTTGGAAGAGAAGTCCATTAACTGCTATTAATCAAGTTTACTTAGGGAATAGTCACTGCTATTAATTGCATCAGTAGCATGGGATCTTCTAGGTGTTTGGGTAATTGCCAGGTTCTTGTGGCCTGGTTTGGCCTCTGTTGGAAACAGGATGCTGGGCTTGATGGACCCTTGGTCTGACCCAGCATGGCAATTTCTTATGTTCTTATCCATTTTACAATCATCCCATGACATTTCGTTCGAGTCTCGAAAGAGGTCTGCCTCCTGCACATTGATATCGTGGAGGTATTTAAATGTCTCTTTCATATTCCCCTATTCTGCCTTTCCTTTAGGGTATATTTTTAAATCTTTAAATCTATCATTATATGCTTTAAGACCACTAACCATTTTTGTAGGTACCCTCTGGACCAACTCCATTCAGTTTGTATCTTTTTGAAAGTGTGGTCTCCAGAATTGTATATAGTATTCCAAATGAGGTCTCACTAGGGCCTTTGTATAGGGGTAATTGTTGCGCTTCTCGGCTGTGTTGGCTTCGTGACCGGGCCTGCTTACCTGGCACAACCCTCTACCAGCGCTGCCTCGAGTTCCTGCTCTGTCCAACCCCGACCGCGTCCTCCATGGGCATCTCCGGCTCCCTCACGGCCTTCGGCATCACAGTTCTCCTGGCTTCGGGGCTGGGCATCCTCCTCGGCGTTGGCCCTGCCCCCCCAGGGCGCGTGCACGGAGCCCAGCGTAACTTAAAGGGCTAAGCGTGGGAAGACCTCGGGTGGTGCCCGATTCGGATGTCACTCATGCAAGGTATTTATACCTCAGCCCGGCCCCTAGGCAATCGGGTCGTACACTCTGGTGTCTCTAGTTTGCCTTCCTGTGTTCCAGTGTCTTGCTCCTGTGTCTCCTGTTCCAGTCTCTGTTCCAGCGTCCTCCATTCCAGCGTCTCCTGTTTCAGCTCCTTCGTCTCTCCATTCCTGGTAATATCCTTCGGACTAATCTCATGGTACTGACCTTTGCCTGTTCTCAGACTACTCTCTTGATTGCTGCCTACCCTGACCTCTGCCTAGAACTCAGACTACTCTTGACTCCCACTTGGAACGACCTTCTGCTTGACCTGACTACGCCCGGATTGACCTCTGTTACCGACCCTGCCTGGCTGACCATTCTGAATGTATACTCTTGGCCTTGATCCTCACCATATACTCTGACACTCTTTCTGCCTCCTGCAACCTCTGGTCTTCCCTGTCTAAACACAGACCACGAACTCTTGTTCGTGGTGGGCACTCCCTTGAACTTTCTCTCTCGGAGACCCTGCGAGGCTCACCTAAGACCAGGCGGCCCGGGTAACCAAGGGCTCAACCTGAGGGAACCCTGGGTTGCTATTGGTGAAGCTCCAGCTAGCCTCTGTCTCCTCCTGTACTCGGCCTCCTGGTGGCCAGCGCTCTCCGGGTCCGACCAGAGAGCCGTACCAATCCTGCGCCAGGCCAAGGGTCCACTCCCAGCGCAACAGTAATATCGCCTCCTTTTTCCTACTAACTATTCTTCTCACTATGCACCCAAGCATCTTTCTGGCTTTTGTCATCAGCTTATCCACCTGTTTGGCTCTTGTTTCATGACTAGAAAATAGCTCATCATCTAAACTGTAATGCTCCCTTGGTGTTTTGTAGACTAAATGTAAGACTTATTTATGTTGAATCTTTTTAGTAAGGCTTGGCAATTAGCACATTAACACTAAGAACACAGAAAAGTACACCAACCAATGAAACAATGCTAAAAGACAGATACAGAAAATTCAACACTTCATTTATACATATTTCAACAACCTACCCAACCCAAGCCTCCCTCCCAAACCCAATCCCATTGACACACCCACCTAATACTCATTCTAACCCATTCTCTTCATGGACTATGTTTTGTTTTTTTTAGCGCTATACCTTAGCTGCCAGACCCTAGAAAATTCCTCAACCTTCAATAAATTAATTTTAAATAAATAAATCTCTGCTCATGGTTTCCACACCTTTCTGGGTGTCTACCTTGTTGCAAATTTTGGTATCTACAAAAAGACAAACCTTTCCTGATACTCCTTCCACAATATCGCTTACAAAAATGTTGAAAAGAACTGATCTGAGGACCAATCCTGCAGCACAATTTCTACTAATGGCTCTCTTCTCAGAGTGAACTCCCATTTACCACTCAACCAGTTTCTAACCCAATCAGTCACTTTAGGGCCCACAGCAAGGATGCTTAGTTTACTTATAAGTCACCTAGGTGGAAAAGTGTCAAAACCTTTACTGAAATCCAACTACTCTATCAAGGGCTGTCCTCTGATCCAATTCTCTTAAATTACACAATCAAAGAAATTAGATTAGTCTCATAAGAACTCTGGTAAAAACCATCCTGCCTCAGATCTTGTAATCCACTAGATTCCAGAAATTGCAGTATCTTCTATTTTAGCAGCAATTCCATTATTTTACTTATCAAAGAGCTCAAACTGTAGTTCCCAGCCTCTTCCTCATTTCTAAAATAGAGCTGTGGCAGCTTCCTTGGCCTAAGTTGATAAGCTTTCACCTTACTTTGAAGTTGTTGTCCTGACTGAGCATAACAATAAGAGATGCAATCAGAAATCCATGTGGAAAGAGTTATTTTTGTAACTGAAAACCCCTGTTTGACTGGTTTGAAGGAAATCAATAGTTGTGAAGACTTTGTTATCTCCAAATAAAACACTAAAGCTCTTCTACAGTTCAACATATGAAGAGTCTGTTTTCCCTTATGAGCATGTGGGCATAGAAAACATTTCGGCAACATGATTGATTTCGGTGAAATTGAGAGACTACTTTTTGTAGAAACGTAGGATGTTTTCAAAATTACTCTGTTGTGGAAAATTTGGGTATATGGAGAATGAGATTAGAGCTTGCAATTTACTTTTTGTGCAGAAGTTATAGTTATCAAAAAAACAAAAACTTCCAAGAAAGGAAGTTAGTTCTGTTGTTGCCAGAAGCTTAAATGGCAATTTCACGAGCTGGATCAGAGCCATATTTAGATTCCAAGGAGTAGACTATCTTTAACCAGAGGTCTACAATGAATTAGGCCTTTCATGAATTTGGCAATTGTAGGTTGCTGGAAAATAGGAATTCTTCTCAGATTTTCATGTTGTGCTTCTACTGCACTAAGATGAACTCTAAGTTAATTTTCAATCCTGAGTCAGTCAGGTAGGCTTCAAAGGTATGAAAGTAAGCAAAGAATAAGGCAGAAAGGATCCTGACTGACCCATGAAAACCAGATAGAAAATCTTTTCCATTTAAAGTTATAAGATCTTCTGATAGAAAGTTTTCTTGATGCTAGAATAACCTTACTTACTTCAGCAGGCAACTGCAAAGAAGAGACTAGTTGCCATGGAAACCAAATTTGATGTGGCCAAAAAGGGGCTATCAAATCCTGAAACCTTTTTTTCTTCTTAACTTTTGAATTGTTTTGGTTATACATGGATTTGGGGGAAAAATAATAAGGAAGCCCCTGGTTTCCTGGGACTGAAAAAGTATTTGTTACTAGACTGTTCCTTGCTGGTCTCCTAGCGCAATAAGTGGGAACTTTGTTGTTCAGTGAAGTTGCAACAGATCTGTAGAATACCTCTAAAGTTGAAAAGCTTCTGGTGGTACCTGACGTTTTAATGGCCATTGGCTGTAGCTGTCTATCACGTCCACTACCTAGTTTTGGTTCACAAAGTGATAGCTTTCAGATACATCTACTGGGAAATTGTCCATTGCCTAATCTTGCAGGCCTCTTGACAAAAGACTGAAAGAGCTTGTTCTTCCTAGCTTGTTGTTTCAGAATATTGCTACTTTGTTGTCTGTTTGAATTAACACCACTCTCCTTTAACCAGGGACAGAATACTTTTAGGCCATTGAAAAGTATTCTCAACTCTATCATTTATATAGCGAAATCTTTTCTATGAAGATCAAGTTCCTTGAGAACAAAGTTTATTCAGATGAGCTCCCATCCTTGGTTGGATACAACTTTGATTATTGTAATTTGAAACTGAAGTTAGTGGAAAAAAAAATGTCCCTTTAACAGATTTGCAGATCTATCATGCCAGAGAATGACAGATTTTGATATATTCACCTTGTGGGGAAGATGGCTGTAGGTGCTGGTTCCACTGAAACTTCAGGTTTCATTATGAAAAAAATGGGCAGAAACCTCTCTCTGATCTTAAAAATTTAGCATTATTGTGGTTAGATCATGTACTCTCTGCTGAGAAAGGAACACTTCCCTTCGTGTGGTATTCAGGCAGGCTCCTATAAAGTTTATTATGAGGTGGCTCTATATTGTATTTTGGGAATTAGATGATGAACCCTAGGGATTTATTTATTCAGTCTTCTATTTCACAGCTTCCAAAATTATGTCCACAGCAGATTACAAAATGATCATCCCTGTAACATATAACATACGTTACATTCATCACATAATAAATAATAAAATGACTAACAAAACTATAGAATACCTGAGCAAATAAAAACATTATTTAAATTTTCATTAAAATATAAAGCTTTGACTTTCTTTCTAAAAACCTTAAGATCCTGCTCTCCACGAAGCTCTACAGGGAATGCATTCCAAAGTGTAGGTCCCACAGACAAAAATGCTTGATTCTGTATTGACTGAAGCCTGAAAGCCTAAGAGGAAGGGATGGCAAGAATGTGTGTACCAGCAGAATGCAAAGTCCGAGTTGGAATATATAGAGATAACTTATTAGCCAAAGTGCAAGTAGTCTCAGAATGAAGAAGTTTATGAATTACAACCGGCAATTTAAAAACTGTTGCCACCACCTAACTGGTAGCCAATGGACTGAAGGGTGTTCATCATATAAAATGTGGAGGAACAAGCTATTTGAATAGTATGATGGGATATGAGAAAAAATTATTCACATCATTTCACATATAAAAGTGCAAGAATTTTCCCTTATAATCCATTACTACCATAAAAAGACAAAAAAAAATTTCTGTGTAAGTTGAAGGGTATCAGACAAGCCAAAATTTACATTTATACTCTTGACTCTATGTCCTGACTATCACATGCCCTCATAGTCTACATTTTTCTTTAGTTTTGTAGTGAGAGTTTTAATGTGAAATTACTAAAAAAAAAAAAAAAAAAAAAAAAGCCACCTTCTTAGTATCCCAAAAACAGTGTCCAAAAAATGTCATTCCATAATGAAATTAAGCATTTGAAGTTCAATAAGTTCAAACGTAATAAACAAGATTATCAGAAGGGATCAATACATCCCTGGATGTTGCCAAAATTGGGAATGTCAAAGAAGAAATGAATGACTTTTGGTAGGAGCTCTGATAATGATAATCATAATAGTAATTTTTTTAGGTCAACGAGTTCTCACAGAATGAACTGTCAAGATGTAGCCCTAGTTTCGGACAGGAACAAATCGTCCAGAGATCATCCTCTAACAAGACAGTGGATGAACAGCAAGCCTCTGTAATAAATATCTCGAGCATCAATTTGGATTCAATTATCTGTGTTATAAAGAGGTTTATCATTTGTACCCTCTCCTAGGATGGATATGTTCCATATGTGAGCAGTTTTGTCAAGATTTTTCCATCTTTTAAAATTGCAATTATTTTCTGACTTTTAAAGAATGAGTTACTGCTTTAGGTTTTACTTTTTATGCTCGGCTTTTCCCGTAAATGTTTAATGAGATCTGGGGATATCAAGTACATGTTCTATGATCCTAAACAACTTGAAACCTTTCTTCAGATGAAAACTATCACTCCTCCTACCATCCTTCTAGGATGTATAGAGCTGAAGTTTACATTCACCTGATATTTGTTTATTTGCCTTGTTTAATCAGTCTCTAACTCTCCTCCATACTAGGGTCTAAAAGTGTTGTTTCCTGTTGATATTTTTCTTTGTATTATACTGATTTTGAATTGCTGGAGTAAAGATTTTTCTTGCTGTAATTGGAAAATTAATAGAGATATATAAAAACAAAATAAAATTGTTATTTTTTTCGGAAACTAACATCGAATCAAGATGGATCAATGGTATCTAAGAAGTCTCGGTAGTTACCACCGGGCCCTGTTGATGCTTCCATAGCAGCTTTTGAGTGCATGGTGACAACTCGTGTAACACAGATTGAACATTCGTCTTGAGTTTTTTTCTCATCACGAGCGGAATTTGTGGCAATACATTCATTAAGGCAATTGTTTGATGTGACTGTGAAACCTGCAGACAATGGGAGAGCCATCATAATGGACAAGCACTGAGACTGAGTGACAACTGAGACTGAGTGACAACTGATTCCTCATTTTATTTGAAACTAGATCAAAATCCAACAAATGATATTCAGGGTGAAATTTGGAAACTGATTTGTGATGCTGAGGATTCTCATATGTTCACTAAAATAATTTTTGATGGTAAAATTTCCCATTACCCCAGTGATTTATATGTTACCAAAGATACACAAAGATCTGATTAGTATTCCTGGATGAACTATTGTCTAGTTTGTTGGTTTTTTCATTTGAGACCTTTTGTACCTCTTGGGAAGACATATACATGTGATTCCACACACATAATACAGATTCTTCAAGACCTGGAAACACTGGAATATCTAATTTTGGTTAACAGCAGATGTAACTTTGTTATACACGAATATCCCAACATGAGGCTCTTGAAATCAGAGAAATGCTGGAGCAACATGGGCCACATCGGATGTCAACATCTTTTTTGGTGATCTTGAATTATTAAAACATTTTTTTTCTTTTTCAGGATCAATTTTTCTTACAACTTAAAGAAGTGGGATCTTTGCAGTTTTTCTAATTCTGATGTGATGAAAATAGTCTTTATAAGAAAAAAAAAAGTACAAGTCTTCCGTCTTTGGATAATAAGTACAATTGGATGGATTTTTGCTGATGCTGTCACTGGGACATTGAAACAGATTTTATGAAATATATTCTGTTTTTGGGACACTACTAAAAAAAACAAAAACAACCACACACAACTACTTTTTAATTTCACATTAAAACTCACTAAAAAATAAACCTCTAGGGGGGGGGAGGGGGGGAACTCATCTATATATACTGGCGTTTATTGTTAGCTGGTTAATTCACAATTTTTGTATACCTGTTTTTGCTGTTTGGTACTAGCAGCTTGTGTTTAGGTTGTCTGATAATGCCAATAAAAGATTTAAATATAAAAAAAATAAAATAAAATAAAGAAAACAGAAAAATTTGAATAATGAGGGCATGTGATGATGGTCAGTACATACAGCCAAGAGTATACATTTTTTTCTATATATGGCAGTAATGGATTATAAATGAAAAATCTTGCACCTATATATAAATTGATGTGAATAATTTTTGCTTCTACTGTTTGTGGGATTATTCATTGTGTCGATAGCTTTTTCCACTCTTGTTTGTATGATTGGATATAAGCCAATCTAAATATTGTTTTTCCTTAGATGAACAGCAATCATTGTGAGGCATTCTGTGAACACCCTAGGTACTGCGGAAAGCCGAAAGTGAGAACATGATATTGGTAATGATGAAATGTAGAAATTTCCTGTGAGCTTTGTGAATCAAAATGTATTTAGGTATCAATCTCCAATCAAGGGTGGACAGACCCTAGAGAGTTCATCCTCAATTTCTTTCTTCGGGTGTTTATTGAAATATCTGCGGTCCCAGATGGGATGGAGGTCACCCATTTTCATTGGAATGAGGAAATATTTGGAATAGCATCCCATGTTCCATTGTAGTACTGGAACTGGATTAACTGCATTTGCAGCAAAGAGGGCTGACAGCTCTGAGGAGTTGGGGCTGTTCTGCCTCTGAAGCGATTTTTGGAGGATTGTTTGGGGGACAAGATGTTGCGACCTTCTCTGCCAGACGTCTCCACTCCGCCCAACTTACCTCTTTTGCGACTCCCTCTTTGGTTGATGGAAGTTTGGCTGCCGTGGCGTCATCTTGCCGACCTCCTCCGGCGTCCCCGGACCGGCTAGAAGCTGCCTTCCGCCATGTTCTCCTGAAGCCTAAGGGCGGGCGCGTGGCCATGACTCAAGTACCAGCTGTGGCACGAACCTCAGGGGTGTCCCCCTGAGATGACGTCATCAAGCCCGGATATTTAAGGTCTTCATTTTTGCTAGCTATTCGAGTTAGCAAAGATTATAGGTTACAGGTTAAGGTTACAGTTACCTAGCTTCCTCCTTCAGGTATCGCTGCGGATGGGATTCGCTCTGCTTACTTTGCTACTCTGCCTCCTTGGACTTTACCAGGGGTACCCGCTCCTTGGAGGCCTCGCTATCTCTCTTGCCTTTCAGGGCGCAGTCTGGAACCGGTAATCGTTCCTCGAGGGCCCACATTCCCGGACCTGCTACTGAATATTACTTCTGCCAGGAAGTCACCGCTGCCTACAACATCAGTGAGTTACCATCTATCTCTCAGAGCTTTCCCTGGAACCAGGTACTCGCTCATCGAGGGCCTACTTCATTCCAGCCTCTGGGCTGCTTCAAGAGACTACTGTGTGAGTGTTACCATCAAGGTTCTGTTCCTGAACTCTGCAAACTCTGCCTTCTCACTATATTCAGTTTCTCTACAGCTCAGCCATCCTGGGATCGCTGTTCCAGTGCCTGAGGGACTACAGCCCAGCCGGGCTCTTCCAGCTCACTACTGCCACCTCTGGTGGTTCACTATACAGTTGAATAAAAGATCTAGTGTGTGTCTGTCTCCCAACTCTGAGCCTAACCGGTGGACCCTCTCGGGATCTTCCCCTGGGGGCAAGGTCATCTACCACCGGCCCAAGGATCCACCCAGAATTATCACAAACAGAAGATTTGAAATTCAAACAGTATGCCCATTGTATTATCTTTAAAATCCAATTTTCTGTTATCACAAACCATAATGGACTGATGTGTTGAAGCCTCCCTCCACCTCATACTAGTCAGGTGATTGGATCAAAATGGGAAAACTATCCTGATATTGTAGTCAAAAGCTGGGATATGATTTTGACTGCTGAAGAAGTTTGGGCTGTGCTCTGTCCATACATGGCCTGCTCTGCAGTTATTGCTGCTGCGGTTGTGGACGAGGCCACTGAAACAAGGTTTGGTACCTTCTTTTGCATAGTAGTATTGTGTTGGCCTTTCCTCCTTGTAGATGGCTGCTCAGTTGTGACAATGTAAGGAGAGAGGAACAGTGATCTTTTGGGACTTTGATCTATTTTAGTACACCAAATTATCTTCCCTTCCCTTGTTTGATTCCTTCTGCAAGGTAAATGGAATTTCCTTTACCATTTTTGGACAAATGCAGTTTGACACATCTCAGCGGAGATGGACTTCTGAGAGTCTAAAGAGAGAGGTCAGACGGAAAATCTGTGAACTCATCAGCATAAGAATAGCATGACAGAAGTACGATGACTTATTTCCCCTGTGAGTTAGTGACAATAGAATCATAATAGATGGGGAACTATTACAGTAAAAGCACTGAAGTTATATACCTAAAAATGTTAACCACATTCTCCCTGCATAAGACCTGAGTCAAACTGGTGGTTAGATGTGAAACTAATGAACAGACATTTATTTATTTATTTGAGTCTTTTCTATACCGGCATTCGCGAAGGGAATCGCATCATGCCGGTTTACAAATAACAAGGAGTGAACAACAATAAAGTGATAAAAAACATTAACAAGTGCTAAAAGAAGGGAAAATTGCAGTTACAATAAAACAGGGACATATTTCAACTTGGAACAGAAGAAAAGGAGATAGTAATTTAACAGTGAAGAATAACTGGGAAAGCCTGCCAGTTTAAAAGGGATTGTACCATTGATGGGATTGTCAAAACTGTTGATTATCCTGAAGGGTGTTCTGAGTTAATTATATTGATTTTGGGTTTGATTGTTGTCTGGAAAGGCTTTCATAAATAACCAGGTCTTTAGTCTTTTTCTAAAAGTTGGAAGGCAGGGTTCCTGTCTCAGGTCTGGAGGGATGGAATTCCACAATGTAGGTCCTGCTGTAGAGAATGCCCTGTCTCTAAGAGTCGTGTGGTGAAAGGTTTTAGCAGGGGGAACCTGTAGTGAATCTCTGTAGGACTCTCGGATTGGTCTGGCGGAGGTATGTTTTTTAAATGGGATTTGGAGGTTAAGCGGAGAGAGTTGATGAAAAGCTTTGTAAATGGTAATAGACTTATATAAGATTCTGTAATGAACTGGCAGCCAATGCAAGTCTTTGAGAATCGGAGTTATGTGTTCTCTTCTTCTTGTGTTTGTCAATATTCTTGCCGCAGTGTTCTGAACCATCTGAAGGGGTTTAGTGTGAGAAGCTGGTAGACCCAAAAGAATGGAATTGCAATAATCTAATTTAGAAAAGATTATTGATTGCAAGACTGTCCTGTAGTCGTGGGAGTGGAAAAGTGGTTTAATTCTTTTTAAGACATGCAGTTTATGAAAGCAGTCTTTAGTAGTTTGATTAACAAAAGATTTTAGATTTAGCCGATTATCAATGATGGCTCCTAAGTCTCTCACTTGTGATGTTTGAAAGCCGGTTGATGGATTTGAGGCGAGGTTACTGTTTTCAGGCGAAATTATGAGAAGTTCGGTTTTAGAAGTATTCAAGATTAGATTTAGACTGGATAGGAGGTTGTCAATTTTTAGGAGGCAATCTTCCCAGACTTTTATGGTTCTTGTAAGGGATTCTTTGATAGGGATGATAATCTGAACGTCATCTGCGTATAGATAATATTTGAGGTTCAGATTAGTTAATAGTTGACATAAAGGGAGGAGGTAAATGTTAAAGAGCGTGGGAGAAAGGGAGGAGCCCTGAGGAACTCCTAGCGTGGAAGGATAAAACTGAGATTCTTTGTTATGTATTTTGACTTTATATCCTCTGTTTCCCAAGAATGATTTGAACCAGGCCAGTGCGGCGCCTGTTATTCCGATGTTCGCTAGTTGCTTTATGAGGAGTGCGTGGTTAACAGTATCAAAGGCGGCAGATAGGTCGAGGAGTATCAGCAGGTAGGCATGACCTTTGTCCAGGCCCATGATGATGTAATCTGTTAGTGATATGAGAAGTGATTCCGTGCTTAAAGATTTACGGAAGCCATATTGAGGTGGGAGTAATATATTGTGGTCTTCAAGGTATTCTGATAGTCTGGCGTTAACTAATTTTTCCATTACCTTAGCAATGAACGGGAGGTTGGAGATTGGGCGAAAGTTTGAGGGGTCTTTGGGATTTAAATTAGGTTTTTTTAAGAGGGGTTTGATGGAAGCAATTTTCAGGTCATCTGGATAGATTCCTTGTGTTAAGGAACAATTGATAATGTCAGTCAGGGCCTTAGAGATGGTATCTGGAATTAGTAGCAGTAGTTTGGAAGGGATATGGTCAAATGGGTGAGAGGAAGGTTTCATTCTTTTCAAAACTGAGATTGTCTCTGATGTTGCAATAGGATCGAAAGCTTGTATAGAAGAGCCTTTGCAAGGATGAAAGTATGTGCTGAATGGAGCTATGATGTTGGTTTTCAGCTGTGATTGCAGGTTGGAAATTTTGTTACTGAAGAAGCTGGCCAAATCCTCTGCTTTTTCGTGCGCTTGGTTGAGAGGGATGTCTGGTGGGTTGACTTGAGTTAAATTCGAAACGTAGGTAAAAAGGGCTTTTGAATCGAAAATGAGGTGATGGATTTTGTGAGCGTAGTAGTCCCTTTTTGTTTTTGATGTGGCGCTCTTGTATAGGTGGAGTGCAAGTTTGTAAGCTGAGAGGGAGGTCGTTGAAGGGGCTTTACGCCATTTATTTTCTTTTTGTCGAAGGGAGTGTTTGAATTTTTGAAGTTCTTGGTTAAACCAGGGTTGTCTTTTGTAGGCATTGTGTTTCTGTTTTTTTGTTGCCAGAGGACATAGTTTATTTGCTGCCGTTTCTGTAATGTTGGACCATGAGTGGAGAGCTGAGTTGGGGGTAGAGATGTCTAAGCGAGGGAGTTCTAGAACAAGGTGTTCGTGTAGTTCATCGGAAGAACAAAGATTTCTGTAGGTAAATTGAGGTTGAGGATTGTGTTTGATACTGGACTGTGCCAGCGAAAATGTGGTAGAGATTAATGCGTGGTCTGACCATGGAACTGATTTGCATATGGGTGGTTCTGAGTGTGAGATGCCTGAGTTTACAAAGATGAGATCCAAAATGTGTCCTGCTCTGTGTGTGGGGTTATTGATTATCTGTTTGAATCCCATGGCGGTCATGGCGTTTAGGAAAGATTCACAGTTAGTAGAAGGCAAGGGATCATCCACATGTAAGTTAAAATCTCCCAATATGATGGCTGGAGACTCAAGGTTTAGGTGGGTGGCTATTAATTCTAGAATGGGGGAGACGTCTGAGTCCAGAAGTCCTGGGGGGGCATAGACAAGAATGATTTGCAGAAGGTCGGATTTGAAGAAGCCGGCTTCAATTTTGGTAGTAGCGTAGATTGGGAATTGAGTAAGTCTCAGCTCTTTTTTAGCTACCAGGAGAATACTCCCACCCCTTTTTTTCTGTCTGGGAATAGAGAAGAAGTCGTGGGTATTAGTTGGGAGTTGGTTAATTAGTGCGGTGTCCGTATTCTTAAGTCATGTTTCCGTTATTGCACAGAGGTCCGGATTAGAGTCCAGTAGAAGGTCATTGAGTATTAGTGTTTTTTTTGTAAGAGATTGGGCGTTGAATAAAATCAAAGAGAAAAGAGCTAGGCCTAGAGTCTGTGTAAGAGGGGAAATCATGATTGGTATGAGTGATTTATAGGTATTTGGACGGGAAATCACTAAGGGATTTCCTGTGAGACAATGCCTATGTTGTAGAATTGGGATTGGGAGACCGGGAGGCATTGAAGCTTGTAGTTACTGTGTAGTTGGTTAGAGGAGAGATTGGTTGAGTTTGTAATATCCAAGAAGGGGTTGATGAGGATTTCTGGATGAGCGCTGGAAGAGCTCTGGATGATGAAGCGCGCTGGACGAGTGATAGATGTGTTGGCGCTGGAAAGGCACTGGATGAGTGAGCGTTGAATGCGTAGATGCTGGAAGAGCACTGGATGATGAGCGCTGGGTGAGTGAGCACTGGAAGAGTGCTGGGTGAGTGAGCACCGGAAGAGTGCTGGGTGAGTGAGCTCTGAGTGAATGCTGGAAAAGCGCTTGATGATGAGAGAGCGCTGGATGAGTGAGCGCAAGAAGAGCACTTGATGATGAAGAGCGCTGGAAGAGTGAGCGCAAGAAGAGCACTTGATGATGAAGAGCGCTGGAAGAGTGAGCGCAAGAAGAGCACTTGATGATGGTGAGTGCTGGAAGAGTGAGCGCAAGAAGAGCACTTGATGATGAAGAGCGCTGGAAGAGTGAGCGCAAGAAGAGCACTTGATGAAGAGCGCTGGATGAGTGAGCGCTGGATGAGTGAGCGCAAGAAGAGCACTTGATGATGAAGAGCGCTGGATGAGTGAGCGCTGGATGAGTGAGCGCAAGAAGAGCACTTGATGATGAAGAGCGCTGGATGAGTGAGCGCTGGATGATGAAGAGCGCTGGATGAGTGAGCGCAAGAAGAGCACTTGATGATGAAGAGCGCTGGATGAGTGAGCGCTGGATGAGTGAGCGCAAGAAGAGCACTTGATGATGAAGAGCGCTGGATGAGTGAGCGCAAGAAGAGCACTTGATGATGAAGAGCGCTGGATGAGTGAGCGCTGGATGAGTGAGCGCAAGAAGAGCACTTGATGATGAAGAGCGCTGGATGAGTGAGCGCTGGATGAGTGAGCGCAAGAAGAGCACTTGATGATGAAGAGCGCTGGATGAGTGAGCGCTGGATGATGAAGAGCGCTGGATGAGTGAGCGCTGGATGATGAAGAGCACTGGATGAGTGAGCGCAAGAAGAGCACTTGATGATGAAGAGCGCTGGATGAGTGAGCGCTGGATGATGAAGAGCGCTGGATGAGTGAGCGCAAGAAGAGCACTTGATGATGAAGAGCGCTGGATGAGTGAGCGCTGGAAGAGTGAGCGCTGGAAGAGTGAGCGCTGGATGAGTGAGCGCTGGATGATGAAGAGCGCTGGATGATGAAGAGCGCTGGATGATGAAGAGCGCTGGATGATGAAGAGCGCTGGATGATGAAGAGCGCTGGATGAGTGAGCACTGGATGAGTGAGCACTGGATGAGTGAGCACTGGATGAGTGAGCGCTGGATGAGTGAGCGCTGGATGTGTGCTGGCTGCTAAGCGCTGGATGAAAGCAGGTGAGTTGGGGATGGATGGTATGAGACACTGCGGTGGCAAGTCTGAGTTGTGGATGTATGGGTTTTTGTTGGATCCTCACATTAACCTCACAAAGCGGCTCACAAAGGGGCGCACTAAGGGGCAAGCCCCTTAGGTCGCGCTCCTTCGGGCGCGCGACGCCGCCGGTAGTTTCTTGAAATTTAAAGTCCACGATGGCGCCCTCTGATAGGCCGGGTGCCTGTCGGGGGCGCGGCAAAAACTCACCGAGGGAGGAAATGAAGGGCGCTTCCTTCTCTGTTTCTTCGTTGTTTGTTTTATATTTATTTATATATTTTGCTTCCGCCTCCTCTGCACGGCTCACTAATTGGGGAAGCGGGCGGGCTCCTGCCCCGACTGGGCCTCTGGAGCCCCGGCAGAGAGGTAGACAAGACAAGACAGCAAGACCTCCCTCACCTCTCCTCAGCGCTTTCCAATTCCAAACATACTCAATACTAACAACTAGATCATGGGACCCACCACAGAAATACATGACTTCAAATCCACATTTAACAGTCTTTTCCTTAATCCTTAATTCTGCTGTTAAAGACATTGCAAAACAACATTCCTCAGATTTTTAAATGGAACACATGACAGCTGAGCATGACCTTCACATCTGGAAAATATTAGCACTCTATAGTCTAGTTCTGCTTTGTTTCACTTATGATTTTTGTAATGAGGTTTCATCTTGTGGCCCAACTATAGGTCTTCTACATCCTTGTACTTAGGTGCTATCAACAGGTGGGGGTCGTCTAGGGCTTAGAGCTTTCTAGCAACTTTCACTTTTAGTTACTAACATCTATTTCTCAATTGGTTTTTACCACTTGTAAATACAAAAAGGTGGACATCATGATGAAAAACCCTCAAGAAATGCTAATCTTCCCCCCTCATTGTGAAGTAACTTAAGAACAACTGAAGTCCCACTAAACATAATACCAGTGAAAACAGTTATGACAGAATCATCTTTTCCAGCTTCTTCAAGTGCCTGCATAATTTCATTGTACATCTGCAACAAATAATAAAGGAAAAGTTAGAATGAAAAAAAAAATCCCACATGTAACATGCAAAAATGTTTAATATAGGTTATTGCTTCTTTTTTTATGTAACATATTTCATGATTTCCTTGCATTAAGTTCATGTCTTATAAATGTTGTAAATACTAATAAAAAATAAAGAAAACCCCACTATGAGCAGTTGAAACTTGAAATGGGTATAAGATGTTTTAGAACATGAGAAATCTGTTTACAGATGTATGTGAAAAATGTTGATGTCGCCACAGAATAGTTTTGGTGGAGACTCTAGACAGAAATGCTTAACAAGGCAAAGAAAGAGCAAATACATATTGAGGAGTTGGGGGGAGGGACAGAAGGGAGATCAAGTCAGTGGTGGTGGTAATGCACAGGCTATAGCAAGATATTTTAAGGACAGGGCAAGATGTCAATTTCATTACCATGGCTTACTGTCTGAAATATAAAACATCAAGGTAAAATTAGTTCTTACCTGATAATTTCCTTTCCTTGAGTCCAGTCAAACCAATCCAGATGAATGGGTTATGCCCACCAACCAGCAGATGGAGACAGAGAACAACAGGTGCATTGACACCATCCCTTATATGCATCCCTGCTGACCTCAGCCTGCCAGTATTATCTGTAACAAGTTAACTTTGGACAAATAACTAATACATTTTAAAACTCAATTAACTCTCTTTCATTGCTTTCCAATCAAAAGACTGTCACAAGAAAAAATTAACATACAGGAAGCAGAAACAAGAACTTGAATCTGTAGAGCACTTACCTACTCAGCTGAATAAATTATATAATTCTTCCCTTACTATATCATCCAACTGAAAGACCTGAAAAGTTTGGCAGCATAGGGCGGGTTTTGAACTGATTTGACTGGACTCAAGGAAAGAAATTTATAAGGTAAGAACTAATTTCACCTTCCTCATCATCCCGTCAGATCAATCCAGATGAATGAGACATACCCAAGCTATTCCTGATTAGAATGAGACCCTGCCATTTGTAACATGGCACAGAGTGGACCCTTGACAAATGTGAGGAAGGACACTGCAAGGTGGCTCTCTCTCAAGTGGCAGGCTGCAGGCAGAGCAATAGTAGTCTAAGACCGAGCTGATGTCGTGGCAGGCAGCAGGCAAATTGAGGCCAGTGTCCGGTCTAAAATCAGTAACTGATGATCAAAGCCAAGGAGGAGACGACCAGGGAGACACAGGAAGGCAGGCACACGACAAAGTAGGAACAAGGCAGGAGGATTGGAACACAGCAGGACAGGAACAAGGCAGAACATGAAGCAACTAGCACTTCAGACAGAGGCACAGCAGGAGACCTGTTGCTGAGGCATTGGGTGGTAGTACTGAGCTTCCTTTAATACTACAGTTGAGATAACATCATCAGTCAGCGCCCACAAGAAGTGCTGGCTGTATGGCCTATAAAAAGGGCTTCAGGAAGTGCAGGTGGTTTCAATCAGGCTGTAGGATGCAGCTTGCTGCAGGAAGCTATGCCGGGAATGTCTGGAGGTAAAGGGGCATTACAGTATCTCCCCCCCCTCCCCAAAGACCCCTCCTCCCTAGAGCTGAGCCTATGGGGGAAGAGCTTGTGGAATTTCCTGATTAACGAGCTTGGACATGTTCCACAAGTTCCCAGGAGCATTGCTTAGGTCGATAACCCTCCCATTTGATCAGAAAATGGAGTTTTCCTCTGACGAGTTTGGAGTCCATGGTATCCCTAAACTTGGTATTCAGCATCCAAATCCATGGTGACTAATGAGGGCGGACAGTCTTTTTTGTGTAACGCTTGAACACTGCTGATTTGAGAAGAGATGTGGAAAACACTGGGGATCCGTAAGGATGGTGGTAATTTCAGTTTATAGACATTCTGATATTCCCTGGAAGAAGGCTGCTATCTATGCCTACTCATTCCAATCCAATTCTGCTGCTAGCATGCAGAATTGCACCGCATTGGTCATGCTGGAGGCAAAGTTCTGTGGCAGATCAGGAGTCTCAAGTAGGCTTGTCAAAGACTCTTCAGAAGGTTGCCAGGAAGAGGTGGAGAGAAGTCATGCAGGGGTCCTTTCTCTCCCAAAATAGAGAGGCCCAAAGCCAACGCAGATCCTGTGAGCAAGATAATAAAGGCAACCTTGGCTCTCTCAGAAGCAAAAATTAGCCAGTTGTAACTCAAAGTGAATTTCTGTTTTGCTAAGAAAACCCCAACAGGCTTTTGAGTTTCTATCATATAACGGGGCACGGGTAGATGGAGAGAACCTATAGGTAGAGGCACAGGTCACAAGGCAGACGGTGAAGGAGGTGGCAAAGGAGGACTAACTGACCTGAGTCTGCAGATGATCCAGTCTAGTAGAGAGGACCTGCAGGGTTTGCATGTTCTGGGCCTGGTTTGTGTATTGCTGCTGGTTGGCCTAGGAGAGGTCCCGCAGGAAATCCAGCAGGGGAACATCAACTGGGTCCATGACCTCAGCAATCTCTAACACGGCACGGAGTGGACCCTTGGGTCAATGTGAGAAGGGAGTACTGTGAGTTGGATCCTCCCATGTGGCAGGCTGCAGGCTAAAGTAGTGCAAGGGTAGTGAAAGTCAAAGCTGATGTCATGGCAGGTGACAGGCAAGGTGAGGTCAGTGTCCGGTCTGAGGTCAAGGCAGGCAGCTGGCAAATGCGTAGTTGAAATCCAGGCAGGTTCTTGGCAGGCAGCAGGCAAGGCAAGGTCAGTGTCTGGTCCAAGGTCAGCCAATTGTAGCTCAAAGCCAAGGAGACGAAGGCAGGACTGGATGGGAAGACTGGCACATGACAAGGTAGGAAACAAGGCAGGAGGACTGAAACATGGCAGGACAGGAACAATGCAGGAACCCGAAATAACTAGTGTAAAAGGAAGCTCAGTACTACGGCACTGGGTGGTAGTACTGAGCTTCCTTTTACACTAGAGACGTGATGACAGCAACAGTCATCTGTCACAGGAAGAGCTAGTTATATGGCCTATAAAAGGGCTTCAGGAAGTGCAGGTGGTTTCTACCAGGCCCTAGGATGCAGCACACCACTGGAAGCTATGCCGGAAATGTCTGGAGGTAAGGGGCATTACACTGTTCTCAATACTTCAAAGGCAAACAAAACCTCTACCCTGCCACTCAAATCAGAGCAATAATGCTTACAGAATGAATGCAAGGAAGATCAAGCTGCTACCTTAACCAAATTCGGGGGAGATGTCAATAGTCTTCCCTAAATCCTACCTGGAAGGAAACCTAAGGCTGCCACCTGAACCTGAAGGGAATTATAGGCCAAACCATAAGCGAAACGGCTTTGCAAAAAAAACCAAACACCAAAAAAAAACCCTTGAATTTGTGGAACATCCACTTTCAAAGGCTGCACCTTGTTCTGTAAACACCAGGATTCAAAGACTTTCCACACTCGGACATAAGCCAAAATCGTGAAGGCTGCCTTGCCTGAAGCAAAGTCGCAATCACAAGCTCCCAGAGGGGGCACTGGAACAATGGTGCGCAGGAGCTGCAGCCATTGCAAAGTCCCCGCAGCGCCTCTTGCTTGGCCCGGGAGACGCAGTGGGAGATTACAAAGGCGTCCCTGAGTAGACGAGAAAATTCCAAGGCTTAGCCTTCTCTCACCACCTCCAGGACCCACTGGCCCAATGTGATCTTGGTCCACTCCTCTTAAAAGTGGGACAGCCTTCCTCTACTAGCCTCTGGAGAGGAGCGGACCAGCCTGCCTTCAATGACCAATCTTACTTCCACCTCCCCCTTGGGTCTTACCATCCCTTGGAGGCCTGTCTGAACTCTTTTTTTGCACTGCCGGCCCCGTACTCCTGCTAACGTGAAATCACCTCACTTCTCAGAATCGAGCTCGTGGAGTAAAAAAAAAAAAAAAAACAAACAAACCTTGGGGGCTTTCTTGTCCTCAGGCAACTTATTACCTTTCGACTCCCCCAATTGCTTCATGAGTTGCTGCAAATTCTGTCCAAATAGCAGCTTTCCCTTGAAAAGGGAGGTGTGATAGCTACGCATCCGACCAATTTTATAGCCATAGGAGTCTCCTTGCAGCTACCGCCGAGACCCTACCTCTAGCAGAAGTCCGGATCATATCATACTGAGCATCAGCCAAAGAGGCCACTCTCACCTCCAAGCGGGTTGTCTGCACTGCCTCAGCCACAATCCCTTACCGCTTGCCATGTGCTTTCTGCACCCAGCACACATAGGCTCTCTGCATCAAACTTCCGCACACCGCAACACGCGAAACCTCAAACAGTCTTTGAGCAGGATCTCCAGTTTCCAAGCCTGGACATCTTTTAGAGCTGCCGCTCCGGCTACTGGAATGGATGTTTTCTTAGTGACCGCCAATGCGGCTGCATTCTCCTTGGGAACTCTCCAGAAGTCCAAGATCTGCTCCAACCAGGGGTATAGCTTCGCCATAGCTCCCGCTACCTCCAGGTCCGCCTCGGGATATTCCCCCTCCCGATCTACCAGCTTCTTCACTGTCGTTGGGAACAGAAAGACCTTGGGGGGGGGGGTGTCTCCTTAATCCCCCCAGGACTGGGTTACCCCTTCATTATCCAAGTCCTCCCAGGTTTGTTCTGGCAAGGGATATAGCTTAGCCATTGCTCTTGCTACCTTCAGGCCCGCTTCGGGAGACTCCCACTCCCGATCTACTAACTTCTTCACCTTCTTGGGTAAAAGAAAAACCGCCTTAGGAGGCCCCCACAGTCTTTCCAGGGCCAGGTTCACCCCTAATCCACAAGTCTTCCAACACCTGGGGAGCCAGTGGACCTAATTCCTCCCTGCAGAACAAACTACCCGAGAGTAGTCACCCTCAGCAGTCGGGATTTCATTCAAAAAGATCCACTAAATTGCTGACTGGGTCCTTGTCCGGCTCCACCGCAGTCCCCTGCCACTGATTGGGCCCCATCTGACTTGCCTGATGTGTCCCCGTCCTCAGCTGTGGACCATTCCACCCCAAGGAGACATAGGATCCCTCCAGAGCCCACCTGCTTTCCCCACCAAGGCTTTTTAGTCACAAGGGGTTTCCTGGGAAGCGGCCGCCTGGATCCTGCCTCCTTCTCAGCCAAATAGGCCTTGTGAAGAAGCAGCACAAGATCCACTGAAAACTGATCCGAATCTGAAGAGGATCGATCCTGCCCATCGTTCCCCTGTCCCTGCCACCAGCAGGGCTTAAATCAACAAGCAAAAGCAGGGGAGGAGAGTTCTGAAGCAGCCTCTTAGTTCCTGTCATGTGCTCTCAAAATGGCCACCGGTGCCTCCAACCCCTCCCCTGGGGCCTGCAGCACCGGCCCGGCTAACCGCATGGTCCAACCACCCCGATAGGCCCATGGAGGTCCCAGCCCCTCCCAAGGCACCCTCCACACACAATGCAGTTGTACTGAGTCGAACTACTGCCACACCGCAGCAACTTTTCCTGCGCTAAGCAGGCATCAGCCTGAATCATGGTCAGGCCTAAAAATAGCCCCGTCTCTGAACAAACCCCACCGGCGGCGTGTCCCTGATGCTAAGCGAGCCCCCGACCCAGCAAATCGGGAGGTTTTTGCCTTCACTCACCCGGCCTTGCCTCCCGGCATCTCAGCACCTGAGCAGCTCCCTTCACAGCGTCTTTTTTTTTTTTTTTTTTAAAGGCACAGACACCGAATAAAGGAAATAACCAAAAAACAAGGAAAGCACAAAGAAAAGGGCAACTTCCCTGCTTCTGGATGCGGAGAAAGCAGACTCTGGAGGTGAGGACTTGAGGGGGTTAGGGAACCAGGACCCCTGGCTTTCACCTCCCCTGACCGATAAGGGCTGAGCTAGCTCAGGGGTCACCTACCCCCCCGCTTGCCCTGCTCTACTCAAGGGATGGCCCACGAAGAAACCTAACGCACCGGGGAGCCTTCCAAGAATCTTCTGTCTTCCTTTTTTTTTTTTTTTAATCAAACTCCCGACTGCAGGTTTGCCCCTCTACCATCTGCTGGAGATAGAGAAATACTGAGGGACTGCAGGTGGCACTCTTGGTTATGCAGCAGTACCTCAAAGTTTTTATTCTCTGCCTCCATCTGCTGGTAGGGATGCATAAACCCACTTGTCTGGACTGATCCGGGGTACGAACAGGAATATCAGTTTAAAAACAGAAATATTAAATATGTCACACAGGCAGTGTCTGTCTACATCCCAGTTCAGTAAAAGACTGAAGGCTCTCCTGACTTTGTTTCTTTGAGGTTATTACATTCTAACCTTCCCCACAAGGAAAGCTGAGATGGATGCATTTTAGGGTCTGGCAGAGGATTTTTAGCATTCTAAAGAAGAGAGGAGGCCACATCAGTAGCAGATGGACCTTTAGATGTTGATGAATCTAAGTAAGGAACATTTATGCTAGATATCAGTATAAAGAGTAAGATTTCCCCTCATTTACTTTACTAGTGGCTTGTTATAGTATCTTCCTTACTAAGGAGCTCTCAAGTGCCATTTACCCCCAGAGGTGGGAAGACTCAGACAGAAACCTAAAAAAAAAAGTGTCTATATGCTGACTTTCTTTTTCTCTGGGTTGATAAGAGGAGCAAGGAATGTAATAAGAGATATTAAACAGCTCAGATTAATCTGTCAAATTGCTATTTGAAGTGTGATGATTTGTGTTCATATAATACTGACCCCTAGATTCAACAAAATGCGTTAATGCATTGATAACGCCCGCGTTAAGAAAAAGGGGCATGTTTAGGGAAATGTTAGAGTTACCACACCATGCAGTAACTTACTGCTGCACATCAGTAGTATCGCATGGTGCGGTAAACTTAGCGCAACCTTAGAGAGAGAGAGAGAGAGCGCGAGCGAGAGGTGGTTTAAGGGCCAGTTTCTCATGTAGAGTGAGCGAACAGAATAGTACACCTGTGAAGATTTAATGTCATTTGGAGTAAGGAAAGTCTCATAAATATGAAATTTCTATTATGTTCTCTCACCCTAGCTTTGATTTTTTATGGACTGTTCACTTATTTTGCAACACACCTGTTGGATTGATAAAATATATTTCACCCATAAGAATTCTTGAACTGACCATTTTACCTGCGTAGTGATCGCATTTTTCTTCTGCGGACGGTTTAGCATGATCTTTGTGATATTATCTTGGGTGATAACCTCTAGTGTTTGATATTTGCTTTTGCTGTCAGAGGCTGTCTTCTCATTAGGGGACTTCATGGAGACCAAACTGGATACAAGTTCAATATAGGCCTGCCTAGCATTATCCTATAGGGGAGAGAAGAAAAAAACTCCACTATAATTATATACTTCATTCCACATACTGCACACATGAATCCAACCATCACAACCATGTCTGAAAGCAGATTGTTTCCTGGGTGAAATAAAACTGTCATGTTCCTTCAGTTTTATTAGACTAAATTTAAGATGGCTTTATTTCAGAGGAGGAAAGCTCTGAAAATTGGATCACCCACATCACATTTATCCTGGGAAACAATGACAAAAAATGTAGTCCCTGAAACAATTTACTGCATCAGGAAACATAAGGTCATGATACTGGACCACCACCAGGAGGCATAGCCTACAGCAACTCGGCTGGTTCTGTTTACTGAAGGCTTTCACATATTTTCTAGCTACCGGATTCTCTGCAAGCTTTGCTTTCATTGGATTACAATAATTCTTGCACATGAGCTTGCCAAACTCAGACATCATAAAAAGGGGCCTATATGATCTTTAAAGTTCATGCTCAATATCATCTTTGGCTAATGCTAAAGTTGAGTGGAATCACACCCTGCAAAGACTCCAGTTTCCTCCACACGGGCATCTATGGTAAAACTTCACTGTAAATACGTTAGAGGGTTTTGGGGTTTGTTTTTTTTAGCTAGGGTCAAGAAAAGGTGCTATGAGTTTTTCCATTCAGAATTGACTTTGATGCAGTCATCCATGAAAACCACAAACACAGTAAGATATTGTGTGGTTTTATTTAAGTATATTCTAGAGTCCATGCTGTTACCCTCTAAGCACCCTCTAAGCACCCTCCATGCTGTTACCCTCTAAGCACCTCTAACCCTCTAAGCACCTTGGGGTGATACTGGAAAGATCACTGCATGGTGCCATAAGGCTCTCTGCAAGTTGTTTCCATTGTGGTCTATAAAACACTGGTGGTGTGGAACAGGAGGTGCTGTACAGAACTCATTAGGAAATTAAAATACAACACACTTTTGTATTTATTAGCGCACAGGAATTCTGAAATCAAGGAGCTTAAGTGTTTGTGGATTGCTGCCCCAAAATATCTATGGAAGAGTGAGATGTCCTGTCCTGCTGGGTACTTTAAAAAAAAAAAAAAAAAAAAAAAAAAAAAAAAACAAACAACTCAGAACCACTAATGGTAGAAATATCTCATGACTATGGAAAAGATCTACCAAACACACATTGACCTAAGAAACCATTTATTGAAAAAAAAAATGTAGACACTTCATGATTAATGGAATATGAATGATTCCCCATTATAATCAGTGGTCTCCTAAATATTTCTGCTGTCTTGCTGGGTGCCAGGAATCACTCTGCTGACTTAATGTCATCTTGTCCTTCACTTAGAAAACCTGGTGGCCGAATCACTTCATTTGTGTGCCACTGGCCATTGCATTTCTGCTACATTGTTTTTGAAGCTTGGTGATCACATGTTAATGAAAAAGAGTCACCAAAATATACATTTTTTTTAATTTACTGTATATTGTTGCTTAGTAATTACATACAAAAAGATCATAATCCAGGGTTGGCCAACTCTAGTCCTCAAGAGCCCCAAACAGGCCTGGTTTTCAGGATATCCACAATGAATATGCACGAGATAGATTTGCATGCACTACCTCCACTGTAAGCAAATTTATCTCGTGCATATTCATTGTGGATATCCTGACAACCTGGCCTGTTTTGGCTCTCAATGCCCTCCCCTAGCCACTCCTGGGATAAGTCCATTTTATTTTTAAAAAATAATAAAATGTACCCTTAAAAAACAGCAAGCTAGTACTGAAGAATGACAGGTGCCTGTAACAATTTCTGTTTTTCAATATTTAAATTTGAATAACTGATGGGGCTGGTGTAAAAGGTCCAGGATAAGCCTTAAACAAAAGGGTACATTTTCAATAATTTATTTATTTTTAATTTTTATATACTGATGTTCCTGTATAAAATACATCTCACACCGGTTTACAAGTAACTAAAATTGTTGCCTCAGGGGTGGGATACATTGTAATAAGGGACATCACAACAAAAATCAGGTATGTATTTTTCAGCCTGCACAAACCAACCTGATATTCAAACATACACTGCCTGCATAGTTTGTGTTTGAAGATTGGGTTGTTATGCAGATGAAAAGTAGGCATCTACTCTTTGTATCGTCTTAAGGATGTAAAGTACGAACGTTGGGCTATGCGTGTAGCTTTTGCCCTCTACCAAATTATGCCCTCTCTAGAAAGCAGAGTTTCTAACCTGTAACAGGTGTTCTCCTAGGACAGCAGGATGTTAGTCTTCACACATGGGTTATTGGAGCTCGGCACAGAAAACTTATGTCAAAGTTTCTGGATCTTTGACTAGGTATGCTGAGCATGCCCAGCATGCCCCATACCACGCATTCATGCAGGGTCCCTCTTCAGACGCATAACAGAATTATAAGAAAATTGAAAACATAAGGAAAAACCCAACTCCGTGGGGTGGTGGGCATGTTTTGCAAGTACTAACATCCTGCTGACCTCGGGAGAACACCTATTTCAGGTAAGCAACTCTACTTTCTCCTGACAAGCAGGATGGTAACCCTCACACTTGGGTGAATCCTTAGCTACAGGCTACTTCCCAAAACAAAAGGGGACCAAACATACCAACCAGGTGCCAACGGGCACAACCACCACAGTGCTATTGGTAACAGCATGGGAGACAGCCTGAACCCAAACAATGGGCCCTGGGCAGGGAGAGTTGGGTTCTACATCTCGAAGAGATTCCTGAGGACAGACTGGCCAAACCTACTGTCACGTTGGCCATCCCTATCCAGACAGTAATGGGATGCAAATATGTGGAGAGAACTCCACGTCGCAGCCCTGCAGATCTCCTTCATGGGAACTGCTCGCAAGTGGGCCACCAAAGTTAACATGATTGACAGAAATAAGCCCTGTCATGACCCCCAAGATGCAGTCCCGCCTGGGCATAACACAAGGAGGTGCAATCTGCTAGCCAACTGGATAGTGTCTGTTTGGCAATGGCAACTCCCAACCTATTCCTATCAAAAGAAATGAAAAGGTGGGTGGACTGTCTATGGGTTTCTCTCCGCTCCAGATAGAAGGCTAAGGCTCTCTTGCAGTCCAAACTGTGCATTGCTCGTTCGCCTTGGTGCGAATGGAATCTGGGAAAGAATGTTGCCAAGACAACTGACTGGTTAAGATGGAAATCCGTCAATACCTTAGGTAGGAACTTACGGTGCATACGCAAGACCACCCTCTTCATGAAAAAAAATTAGCGTAATATGAATAAGTCACTAAGGCCTGGAGCTTGCTGATCCTGCACGCTGAGGTGACCACCTCCAAAAATATGACCTTCCAGGTCAGGTACTTCAGGTCACAGGAGTGCAGTGGCTCAAAAGGACACTTTCAACAGCTGAATGAGCATCACATTGAAGTCCCAAGATTCAGTTGAAGCCTCTGGTAAGGCCTCCCGCTGTAGCAGGCCCCACATGAAATGTACAACTATAGGCTGTACAGAGATGGGCGTACCATCTTCACCATGGTGGTATGTGCCAATTGCACTCAGATGAACTCTAATGGAGTTGGTTTTCAAGCTAGCCTGCAATAGGTGTAGAAGGTAATCAAGCAGTTTTATGTGGAGCAGGAGAACAGATCCAGGGCCTTCTGCTCAAACCATACGGAAAAACATCCTCCATTTCAGTCCAAAGGACTTTCTAGTGGAAGGCTTTCTGGAAGCCAGCAGGACCCGAGACACATCCTCAGGGAGATCAAGCGGTTGTAGAATTAACTTCTCAACATCCAGGCTGTGAGCGACAGAGTCTGGAGGTTGGGATGCCACAACATGCCTTGGTCTTAAGTGATGAACTCTGGGGAAGTCCCCAGACCAAATCGGTTTCTGAACAGACAACTTCCGAAGAAGTGGAAACCAGACCTATCTTGGCCAATGAGGGGCTATGGGAATCATAGTTCCTTTGTCCTCATGAAGCGTCAAGAGAGTCTTCGCCATTAAGGGAATTGGAGGATACACTTACAGAAGAGCCTTGCCTCACTGGTGGCCAAAGGTGTCCGAGGCTGGTTTGCCATCTGTTCTCTACAGAGAGCAGAACAATCATCTTTCTGTTGCAGGGGGGACACGAACAGATCCACATCTGGGCTCCCCCAGAGGCAGAAGATCTGGGTCACTACTCCCTGGTCCAGAGACCACTCGCGGGGTCTGAAGGCACGACTCAGTCTGTCCGTTATCACATTCTCTGTTCCTGCCAGATACATGGCCCTGAGCACCATCCCATGGGACAGGGCCCAGGACCAGATGTGGACCACTTCCTGACACAAGAGATACGACCCTGTGCCTCCCTTCTTGTTGACATACCACATAGCTAATTGGTTGTCTAGATCAGGACAACTTTGTTGGATAGCCGGTCAGAAAACCCATAGTGCAAACCTGATCACCCAGAGCTCCAGGAAATTGATTTGACAAAAGTGCTTCCTGGATGTGGAGAGGCCTGGATGTGGAGCCCCTCTACATGACTCCCCACCACAGGGTGGACACATCCATGGTAAGGACAATTTGGGTAGGGGGACTTTGGAAGGACATTCCTCGTTCCAAATTTGAGAGTACCTGCCACCAGGACAAAGCATCCCAGAGAGAGGGGGTGATTCGGATGCGATCCTGGAGGCTCTGCATGGCCTGGTGCCACTGCGACCTCAGGGCCCACTGGGTTCTGCACATGTGCGAACGTGCCAAGGGAGTAACATGGACAGTTGCAGCCACAATTACAGTGGCCCTAGGAGTCTCAACATGTGCCGAGCTAACACCTGCTGGCTCTGTTGAATCACTCCTGCTACGGACATCAAGGTGACCACCTTGGACTGTGGCAGGAAGGCTTTTGCCTGAGACTTGTCTAGCAGTGCTCATGAAATCCAATTGAAGTGACAGGCTGAGATGGGACTTTGGGTAGTTGATGACGAACCCCTAGTGACTCCCAACACCCAGATGGTCAAGTGCATGGACCGAGTGGCTCCTGCTGAGTTGTGCTCTTGACCAGCCAATCATCCAGGTAAGGAAAAACGTGCACTTCCAGCCTGCAGAGGTGCGCCCCCACCACAGCCAGGCATTTTGTGAACACATGTGGGGCTGACAAGCCCGAACGGCAACACTCTATACTGGAATTGCTATTTTCCCCACCACAGATCTGAGATACTTCTGAGACTTGGGAAGATCTCGATGTGAGTGTACGAGTCCTTCAAATCGAGGGAGCATAGCCAGTCCCCTTTTTGAAAGAGGGGAATCAGGCTGCCTAAGGAAACCATCTCTTTTAGAAACTTGTTCAAGGCCCTCAGGTCTAGGAGGGGACGGAATCCCCCTATTCTTTGGAATCAGGAAGCACTGGGAGTAGAATCCCTGCCCTCTGCCTTGGTGGGACAGGTTTGACCGCTCTGGCCATTAAGAGGGTGGAGAGCTCCCATATTAGTATCTTCTGATGCACTATTGGCCCCCAAAATGGGCATGGAGGACAATTTGGCGAGACACCAAATAGGTTTAATTGGTACCTCTGATGGATGACAGACAGAACCCACTGGTCCAATGTTATACTGGGCCACTGATCCTCAAAGAATCATAGTCTGCCCTTGGGTACAGGTGGCTGGCTCAGCACATAGTTAAGCTCTGGAATTCACTGCCAGAGAATGTGGTTACAGCAGTTAGTGTAAATGGGTTTAAAAAAGGTTTGGATAAGTTTCTAGAGGAAAACTCCATAAACTATTATGCTAATTAATAAGCATAGTAGCTTATGATTTATCTAATGTTTGGTTACTTCCCAGGTTCTTATGACTTGGATTGGCCACTGTTGGAAACAGGATACTGGGCTTGATGGTCCCTTGGTCTGATCCAGTATGGCATATCTTATGTTCTTATGCTCCCTATGATCCAATCAAAACCCAATCCCGGGACTTGACAGCTCTCTGCTACCTGAGAAAACCAAGGGAGCTCATCCTCTGCAAACAGGAGCGAAGAGCTAGAGGATAGTACTTCCTCTGTCTTGCTGACCTCATTGAGGAGGAGGGTGGGTCCGAAGTGCTGGCAGAGAGAGTTCTTGGAGGGTCTCATAGTGGTCCCACAATTGGGCTACCACATCCCTCATCTTTTCTCCGAAGAGATTCTCTCCTATACAAGGCAAGTCAGTGAGCCTGTCCTATACGTCCTTCAGTTGGAGATACGAGGCCCGAAGCCATGCCATTCTGCGGGCGCCAATTCCCACTCCAGAGAATCTCGATGCCATTTCGAAAACATAGTAGTTTGTACAAACCTTGTTTTTTCCACATTCCAGGCCCTTGTGCACCAGCGACATGAAGGTATCTTGCTGCTGTTGAGGCAGCCTAGCAGCTGCTTCCTGCACTTGCTTACAGAGGTTCCACGAGTACTGGCTCATTTAGAGCTGGTAGGAGACAATGCGGGCAATAAGCATGGTTCCATGGAATACTTTCCTCCCATGAGTGTCTATCGCCCTGTGATCCTTCCCCGGGGCACCGAGCATAGGTGTGAGTGCTTGGCCTTCTTGAGAGCAGATTCAACCACCACCAATTGGTGTGACAGCTGACATTTCTCAAATCTGGTAGCCTTCTGGATGAGGTAAACCCATCCACCTTCCTGTCATGGGACGTACTGTGAGGGGGTGTTCCCAGGTCTTCAGCAGCAACTCCTTAAGGATCTCGTGCACTGGGACCGCCACAATCTCCTTAGGAGCCTCCATGAAGCGGAGGATTTCCAGCACCTTGTGCCTGTCTACTTCCTCCATCAACAAATGAAAACAGATGGACTCAGCCATTGCCAACAAATAACTTGCGAAGGTTAAGTCCTCTGGGGGAGACTTCCTTTTTTCCTCTGGAGGAGAAGGCTCTGATGGGAGATCCTCTTGAGTCCTCTGAGGAGGAATCGGCAGTGTCATCTCCCAGGGGTCTTATGGAGCCTCATCATCACTGCTGTCCACAGGGGATGATGACTTAGGTGCTCTGCCTTTGTCCAGAGGCATGGGCACCAGTGGCACCAGATCCAGCCCCAGCAGCACTGGATGGGTGGCTACAGGCCTCAGCATCCCTGTTGGCCTCTATGAAGCTTCCTCCTCGAAGGAACCAGCAACAAGCACCGTATCGGTCAGGGGAAAATTCAGTTTCCCTGTACGTACCAGGATCAGTCCAGACTGCTGGGTTATGCCTCCCTTCCAGCAGATGGAGTCAGAGAAACAAACCAAAAAGACACCCCTTATATATCCCGGTGTGCCACCTGCAATACCCCAGTATATCTCTGACTCCAGCAGATGAGAGAGAGACAATCTGCGGTCCTGATCCTCGCCATATTTCTACCTTTCTGGGGTACCAGGTTTGATTGGGGGGGGGGGGGGGGGGAATCTGCTATTGACTAGATAAATTTCATTAAAACAAAAAAAAAGTTTAGATTTATTAAAAAGTTAAAAAAAAAAAAAAAAAAGAAGGATAAAAGATATGGTCAGCGGCTATTGAAGGTCACGCAGGCAGGCACGGCAGGGCAATGCCCTGAGGCCATTTCCCGGAGTTAGTGCTGCTGCCCGGTGAGTTAGGGGGGAGTATTAAATCGGTGGGCCGATCCCTCTCCCCCCCCCCCCACTCATTCCCGGAGACGAATTATTCCTCCAGAAGGTGCTGATCGTTTTTATTTTTTACTGACAGGGATATAAAAAAAAAAAAAAAAGAAAAGGGATAATTTCTTTTTTCTATTTGGTCCCTGCCCGCTGCCCAGCACTTGCCTGCCGTTGCTCCAAGGTCTCTGGACGGGGTGGATTTTTTTTTCGCCCGGCTGCTCTTTTTTATTTTTTCCCGCGCTGAAATGCCGCGCGGTTCTGGCTGTGGGGCGTGTGGGGAGCCAGTGTCTCGGCTCTCGCATGGTGGTCTCGGCTCCCGGTGCATTCCCGGGGACGAGGGACAATCGCAGAGGCCGCATTCGCAGCATGGGGGACTGCGATCGCGCGCCCCCGAGCCGGAATCAGCATCTAACAAGTGGAGGCCGGCCTCCCCACCACGTGGCTTAGCAGCGGCGGCCATTTTACCTTCTTGGAGGCAGATGCAGGGCCAGATTCGGAGGGAGAGGATCTCCCTCCTTTATCCCTGCCGAATTTGAGCCCCCAGTGGTCCCGTGGCCGCAGCTCGATGCAGACCCTGCCTCTGCTTTTCCTCCGGGGGGGGGGGGGGGGGGGGGGGCTGGCCTTAAAGCGATGGCACCCTTTTTTGTTGCAATTTGTGCTGCTGCTTAATAAAGCCTACCTGGAGGCGGAGGCTGACTGGGAGACGCAGGAGACGTCTCCAGCAAAGCAAGTCAGACACGCTGAGGACAGGAAGGTCCTGCCCCTGCGGGACCCTCCAAGCCCTTACAGTACAGCCGGACCCCCCTGTATTGGATGTAGGCGATGCAGGCGATGTTGGGGATGACAGCACTCCCCTGGAAGGAGATGATCCTCAGGTGCTCCGCCTGTTCCGTAAGGAGGAGCTAGATCAGTTAATCCTGCTTGTTCTTTAGGAATTGGAGATCCCGGCCCCGCGGCGCGTGAGATGCGGTCTTAGTGGGGCTTCGTGAACCCCCCCTCGGCCATTTCCTTTGCATCCGAAGCTGTCCCAAATTTTGTCCCGGGAATGGGATGCGCCTGAGGCTACATTGTGAGTCAGCAGGGCCCTGGAGAACCTTTATCCCTTGCCAAATGAGACCTTGGAGCTTCTTAAGATCTCAAAGGTGGACTCTGCGACCGGCCATAGCTAAGCATACCACGATTCCCGTCACGGGAGGAGCGGCTCTTAAGGATTTACAGGATAGGAAGCTGGAAGTTTTGCTCAAGCGGATTTTTGAGTTTCTGCATTGGGAGTCCGTGCTGCTATCTGTAGCAGCCTTATGCAGAGGGCTACCCTCCGCTGGGTACAACAGATGCTCACTTCTCAGGAACTCCCGCCTGAAGAGGTGGAGCAGGCGAACCGCATGGAATCAGCGGTTGTCTATATGGCGGATGCTCTATACGACCTTCTTCACATCTCGGCACGTACGATGTCTTCATCAGTTTCCGCGCAGCGGCTACTGTGGCTCTGAAATTGGTCGGCAGATGCCTAATGTAAGACTCAGTTAGCTTCTTTTCCTTTCAAGGGAAAATTGTTTGTTTGGCGACGATCTGGAACAACTTGTTATGGCCTTAGGAGATAACAAGGTTTACAAGCTTCCGGAGGATAAGCCCCGTTCGTATCGGCAGTTCGGCTCCACTCGGGGGCAACGTCGTTTTCGGTCTAGCAGGAAGGTCACAGGCATGGCCTCAGTCCTTTCGTGGCAGAATACCTTCCTGCAGTGGCTCTTCCCAGAGCTTCACCGCCAACAAAACTCCCCAATGAAGCCACGCCGGCTCATTCCTCTGTCCCACAGATAGGGGGACGGCTGTCGTGGTTTCACGAGGAATGGGCCAAAATCACGTCGGACCAATGGGTACTAGATATTATAAATCACGGTTACGCTTTGGATTTTGCTCGGCCTCTTCGGGATTTGTTTCTTGTGTCTCCCGGCGGGGCGCCAGCAAAATGTCAGGTGATTCTTCAAACTCTGATGCGGTTAAAGGACCTAGGAGCGATTGTTCCAGTTCCACCACGGGAATGTCAAACCAGTCGATACTCCATTTACTTCGTGGTTCCCAAAAAGGAAGGCGCGTTCAGACCTATTTTGGATTTAAAGGAGGTCAACAAGGTTTTACGAGTCCCTCTGTTTCGTATGGAGATGTTACGGTCCGTCATAGCAACCGTCCACAGGGGCGAATATTTGGCTTCTTTAGATCTGACGGAAGTTTACCTTCATATAGGAATTTGGGAGCACCAGAGATTCCTGAGGTTCATGGTGCTGGGAGAACACTACCAGTTTTGTGCTCTTCCCTTTGGACTCGACAGCTCCCTGGGTATTCACCAAGGTGATGGTAGTGGTCGTGGCCAGTCTCTGGCGAGAGGGGATCCTAGTGCACCCATATCTGGACGACTGGCTCATTCGGGCGAAATCAGAAGAACCTTGCAAGGAGGCGGTTCAGTCGGTCATACAGTCGTCTACACTAGTTAGGCTGGGTAGTCAATTATGTCAAGAGCCAGCTGGACCCATCTCAAATCTTGGAGTTTCTGGGCGCTCGTTTCGATACGTCGGCGGGCAAAGTCTACCTGCCTCAATTGAGAATAGAGAAGCTTATGACTCAGGTTCGCCATCTATTGGCTCTCCCAGTTCCCACGGCATGGGATTATTTACAGGTACTTTGTTCTATTGCTTCTACCCTGGAGATGGTTCCTTGGACTTTTGCTCTTCTGAGACCTTACAAAGGGCCTTGTTTTCCCGCTGGGACCTCAAGTCAGAGGAGTTCCACCTACCCTTACTGGAGACCGCTCGAGCCAGCCTGGATTGGTGGCTAGTGCGGAACCACCTACTTCGGGGGGTGGACCTCGAGAATCCGCAGTGGTTAATCGTGACGACTGATGCCAGCCTCTCCGGATGGGGGGCGGTCTGTCAATTGCACACAGCACAGAGGCTGTGGACACCTCTGCAGGCCAAGTGGTCCAATCAATCGGTTGGAAACCCGAGCAGTCCGCCTAGCGCTGTGTCATTTTCTTCCACTGGTTCGGCAGCGGGCGGTACGGATCCTTTCCGACAATGCAACCACCATGGCTTACATAAATAGACAAGGAGGAACAAGGAGTTGGCCAGTAGCCTCTGAGACAGACCAGCTAATGTCCTGGGCGGAACGCCATCTGGGCCGCATAGCGGCATCTCACATAGCCGGAGTAGACATCGTCCAGGTGGATTTTCTCAGTCTCCAACGGCTAGATCCCGGAGAGTGGAAATTTTCCGAAGAGGCGATGCACCTGGTGGTGCAACGCTGGGGGACGCCTCGCATGGACCTGATGATGACCCATCTAAACGCGAAAGCAGCTCGATTTTTCAGTCACAGAAGGGAACACGGATCGGAAGGGGTGGACGCCCTGGTCCTCCCTTGGCCTCCTGGCATTCTCCTCTACGTGTTTCCTCCATGGCCACTAGTGGGAAAGGTGTTAAGATGCATAGAATCCCACCAGGGTCCGGTCATACTTGTGGCTCCGGAATGGCCGAGAAGACCCTGGTTTGCGGACCTGATCAACCTTGCGATCGAGGGCCCTCTACGCCTGGGTCACCTGCCGAATCTACTGCGGCAAGGTCCAGTATTTTTCGATCAGGCAGCTCGCTTTTGTCTTGCAGCTTGGCTTATGAACGGCGGCAATTAAGAAAGGCAGGCTACTTGGAGGCAGTGATTTCCACTTTACTTAGAGCTCATAAACCTTCTACTTCTCTCTCCTACATTCGGGTTTGGAAAGTGTTTGATTATTGGTGTAGCGGCAAGAGGGTTTCCCAGAGGAAGACCTCCGCCGTTCATATACTTGCTTTTCTACAGGAGGGTTTAAAGAAAGGTTTGGCATACGTTCGCTCCGGGTCCAAGTATCAGCATTAGGATGCTTGAGAGGTAGGGTTGATTGTTCTACTATAGCGAGCCATCTGAATGTAATCTGTTTTTTGAAGGGGGCCAAACAGCTGAGCCCGCCACTGCACGCGGTTTGTCCCTCATGGAGTTTGAATTTGGTTCTCCGTGGTCTTTGCGGTTCTCTCTTTGAGCCTTTCAAGCGGGCCACCTTGAAGGATCCGACACTCAAAATGGTGTTTCTCGTGGCTATCTGTTCGGCCAGACGAATCTCCGAACTTCAGGCATTGTCATGCAGAGAGCCATTCTTACGGATTTCTGACTCAGGGGTTTCGCTTCAGACGGTGCCCTCCTTTTTGCCTAAAGCTTTTCACATCAGACGGTGGAGTTGCCGGCCTTTCCAGGACTGGATAAAACTTTGCCTCAGTACCGCGATCTGCGGCGGTTGGATGTTCGTCGTAATCTCTTGCAGTACTTGGAGGTAACAAATCCATTCCGTATTTCTGACCATTTGTTTGTCTTATGGAGTGGTCCAAAGAAGGGGGTCTAAGGCTTCTAAGACTACCATTGCACACTGGTTGAAGGAGGCTATTGCCTTGGCTTACATATATGTCACAGAAAACAGGTACCAATCTGTCTTAAAGCGCATTCTATCAGGTCGCAAGCGGCTTCCTGGGCTGAAAGCCAATGCGTGTCTCCTCAAGAGATTTGCATGGCAGCTACATGGAAATCCTTGCACACGTTTGCTAGGCATTACCATTTGGACGTCAGGGAACCACACGTGGATACCTTTGGTGACAGTGTACTTCGCGCGGGACTCTCTGGGTCCCACCCCTCTTAGGGCAGCTTGGGTACATCCCAGCAGTCTGGACTGATCCTGGTACGTACAGGGAAAAGAAAATTGGTTCTTGCCTGCTAATTTTCGTTCTTGTAGTACCAAGGATCAGTCCAGGCGCCCGCCCATGAGTATGCGAGAGTCTGCTCAGCTAATTGTATTTCCATTTTGCAGAGTTTTTCCACAGTATGAGGTGCTGACTCTTCACCATGATTGTTTCTGGCATGGGTTTGTTTTTTCCCTTTTCGGGTTTCTCTTTTTTGTCAAAGTTATAGTTTGGATTGATCTAGTCAATGGTTATTGAAATTTACATCATTCTGCTTGGATATTCATTATACTGGGGGATTGCAGGTGGCACACCGGGATATATATAGTGGGTGTCTCTTTGGTTTGTTTCTCTGACTCCATCTGCTGGAAGGGAGGCATAACTCAGCAGTCTGGACTGATCCTTGGTACTACAGGAACGAAAATTAGCAGGTAAGAACCAATTGTCCTGTCCCGCCGGGCATCGATGGCCTCCCAGGAAACGATGCCAGCTAGGTTGATAACTCACCGATGAGCACATTGAACCGTTCCAGCAGTAGTTCCAGAATGGAGAGCGTGGGCTTCGGCACCGTTGGTGCCACAGGCACAACACCCTGTAGCACTCATTCCACTGTCCGCTGGATTCTCCACTCCAGCTCCTCCTCAAAAGATGCCAATACCAACACTGACTGGGAAGCAGGAGAGGTGGCCAGATCTTCCTCGGATCCCCGAGGTGGATCGGCAACTGGCACCAGGACCGGTGGAGACTGTCGTGGACCCCCTGCATAGGGCTGGCACTCCTCCTTGCAGTCTCACTTTGGGGGCATCACGCCATGAGCTGGTGCCTCCCTGAGCCTGGCACCATGCATCGAATTTGCCAAAACTTCGACTTCCCTTGGTGCTCAGCCTGGACTTGACACACCCTCGACCTGGAAGAGACAGACAAGGCCAGTCCCAGACACCCCTGTCCGTCGGCAACATCGACAGAACCGATGGCCCTGCCGATCTTGATGGCGCAGTGTCCATCAGTGCAGATGCCACCAATGCAGATGTCGATGGCTCAGAATTTCTCGACCCAAAGATTTTTTCCATCTTGTTGCGTTGAACACTATGTCCCTTGGGGGCCATATGGGTGCACAAGCTGCAACTCCGGATGTCATGCAATGCCCCCAGGCACAGGACACATACCTCGTGAGGGTCCGTAATGGACATTATCCTCAGGCACTGTGGGCATCGACAAAAACCAGACAAGGCCATGATGAACGAAAAAAGGGGATAAATGAGAGCGATGACGGCGGGCAGTCAAAGCCAGTGGGCACTGAGACACCGCTGCCACAGGGGAAACGAAGCAAAAATAAACTTACCAAAAATGCCAAAAAGCTTGACTAAGGAACCTGCAGGGAGGTACCAAGAGGGACTTGGATTGATGGAAAAATGAAAAAACCCAAAATTAGCCAGTGAAAAAGTTTTCAGAGGTAGCTTCCAAAGGAAAAGCCACGAGCTCACAAAACTGCGAGGCGAAAGCTCCGCGGAAAAAAAGACCGAAGAGGGACCCCACATGGCTGCATGGTATAGAGCATGCTCAGTGTGCCTAGTCAAAGTTCCAGAAACTTTGACATAAGTTTTCCATGCTGGCCTTTATCCAATGATGTCACCCATGTGTGTGGACTATCATCCAGCTTGCCCTAGGAGAATGCCTCTTTTTTATTGCAGCTAAAAGTATACATGCTGTAAAAGTACACAAGTACTTTTAGGAGGCTGAAAATCCACGCAGATGAATTCAGCCATTCTGCCCAAGTAAGGTCATATTTTACTCAAGTAGATCACAACAGTAAAAAAAAAAAAAAAAAGTTATTTTATAAGCACAGCTTCAGTTTTCACACTGGCATTTAAAGAAGCTCTTCAACCCAGCAGACTCAAAATGCATTAATTGGGAGGGCAATTGGCCATCTGAAAACTGTCCAGCCTTTCCCTGGGTAAAATTACACACTGGGATCAACAATGAACACTTTTATCCATGGGACAAGTAGGAGGGCTCAGAGGTGGGGTTAGGTCGTGGGAGGCAACAGTGCATGCAGTTTTATGGTTTTCAAAACCATGCATGTTTTGCAGGTAAAACGTATGCGTAGAAAAAGCAGATTAAAATCTCTGCTGGTACTTTTCTCTAGGCAATTTTCAAAGGGAAAGTACCTGTGTACTTTTTCTTTGCACCACTCACAGACACTTAAAACACTATCTGAGGATGTTGCCCTCAAATAATGTGTTATATACTATCAGAGGGAGAAAGCAGCTCTTAAATTAAGAAGGAAGGATTTTCTCCAAGATTTAGGGCTTGGGACATCTGACATTTTTTTCTCTTGGTTTTGTGGTTCCTCTTTTCTCCTTCTAGCTCAGTCGGAATCAGGGCTGAGAGTCTGACACCATAAGTCTTCATCTGCAGCCACCCAAGGATTTTCCCACTTTAAATAAACCCTCCCATTGCCATTGTGGCAACAGTCCTGAGGCTAGGAGTCATGTACCAGGACTTCTTCTGGAATCCTGTATAATGGCTCTAAATCCAGCCACAAGATGTCACATTCAACAATGACCATGATTCCCTCCCCCTAGGGTATTGAACATCACCTCCACAACATCCCTAGCCCTGAGGATCTTCAGCAGGTACAGCACTTGCCACACAGACATTTTTCTTCTGAAGGAACTCAAGACCCCTGTGAAACCAGTCTGGGTCATGCGTGCTTTTCTCCCAGCACACTCATGCTTTATCCTACATCTAAAGAAGAAAATCAACTTTTTTCTTCTTCTAAGGATATATGATGTTCTGTTTCAGCACTGTACATCTTTGGATAGCATTTTAGCTTGGTTGAGTTTTTATAAGGACCTTCATTTTCAGTTTTTAATTTACTTTGCCTGGGGATTTCCATGTTAGAACAAAAAGAAGTCAGTGGAAAACTGAATTTCCACTGATTTTGTTCCTGTGTGTTATTAAAGTTATTTTTTCATGGATGTTACTTTTTTGAGTTGATTAGGTTGAACTACCTTTTTTTTTATTTTTTAAATTGAAGATTGGATATTTGAGGACATAACATAAATGAAAATCAAAACATCTATAAAGTAGATTTTACTACCTTGGATAAGCTTCCCAGTGAATTCCATGCATCCCATTTGGCCTTGTTGACAAAGTCCAGCATACCAGGCTTGGGAACGTTGCAAGGACCCTGTGAAGCCTGCAAGGGGAGAGAGGTTTATACAGCATTACAAGAACCAATGTGTTATAGGTAGGATCAGCTCCCACTGCAAATACATAAAAGACAAATACCATAGTACCAGGAAGTCACTATACTTAATACTAATTATTAATACTAAACTATTATATTACACATGGGGAATCCCTAGCTACAGACTTCCCTGAACAAAAAAGGGGAAAATAATTACTAAAAAAAAGTGCAAACAGGCAAAAATTATGTTTTGATGGTAACAGGCCATTTTATTTAACATATAGGGCAGTCTACACCCAAAAATAATAGGTCATAGGAGGGATGAAGTTGGATTCCACACTACAAAGACTCTGCAGGACAGACTGGCCAAACCAGTCGAATGTATTGGAGAAATTATTTACCTGATAATTTCGTTTTCCTTAGTGTAGATAGATGGACTCAGGACCAGTGGGTTTATGCTCCCCTGCCAGCAGATGGAGATGGAGCAAGCTGACATCACAGTATATATAACCCTGCAGTGACCCCAGCCTGCCAGTATTCTCTTCAAAAACAATTGTGGACAGACTAGCAAAAAAAACTTGATTAAAAACAAAACAACCAGAACTGTACTCAACCAACCATGAACACTGAACTCACATAAGATTCTAGGTACCTCAACCTAGGGACTGGATGAACACTTATCAGTAATCCCTTGGTACCCAGATCCCCACAGGACAACTATTGACATACTCATGCGGCAGCCAAGGGCAGGAAGTGAATCCATCTGTCTACACTAAGGAAAACGAAATTATCAGGAAAGTAATTTCTCCATTTCCTATCATGTAGACAGATGGACTCAGGACCAGTGGGATGTACCAAAGCCACTCCCCAACAGGGTGGGAGGCTGCTCGCGGTCCAGTCAACACCGCACGTGCAAAGGCTGCATCCATCCGGGCCTGCACATCCAGATGATAAAACCTGGAAAAAGTGTGTAAGGAGGACCACATTGCAGCTTAGCAGATATTGATGGGAGACAAGAAACTAATCTCCACCCATGACACTGCCTGAGCCCTAGTGGAATGAACCCTAACCTGAGTAGGCAACGGCTTTCTAGCATTCACATGCATGACCGTGACCACCTCCTTAATCCAACGAGCAATGGTAGCCCATGAAGCTGTAGCACCCTGCTTACAAACAGGTGATCCATCTTTCGAAAAGGCTCAGAGACCTCCAGATACTGCATGACAAGGCGCTTAACATCCAAGCAGTGCAAAAGGCGAAAATCCTCTGCATCCCTGACCTTATGCAGGGATGGCAAGGAGATGGACTGATTCAAATGAAAGTCCGAGACTACCTTGGGCAAGAAGGATGGATCAGTACACAGCTGTAACGCCCCTGGAGTCACCCAAAGGAACGGAGCCTGTCAAGACAAGGCTTGCAGCTCAGAAATATGATGTGCAGAACATATAGCCACCAGGAACACAGCCTTCAAAGTCAATAACCATAAGGAAAGGCCTCACAGTGTCAGAACACAGGGCCCGCCAAAAAAAGTCTAGCATCAAATTAAGACTCCATAAAGGAACCGGTAACCTCAAGAGAGGCCTAAGTTGCTCCACTCCCTTCAAAAAACAGGCCACATCAGGATGAGTCGATAAGGAAACACCATTCACCAGGCCTCTGAAATAGGCAAGAGCTGCAACCTGCACCTTCAAGGAATTATGGGCCAAGCCTTTATTCAATTCATCCTGCAAAAAATCCAGATTGAGAAGGATCTTAATAGATACAGGAGGAACACCCTGCTCCCCACACCAGGCTTCAAAAAACTCTCCAAACCCACACATAAGCCAAGGAAGTGGAAAACTTGCGAGCGCAATCACTGCAGAGGAATAACCATGCTTTAACAGGTGAGTCTTTTCAAGGGCTAAACCGAAGGACAGAATAGAGTCAGATCCTCATGAAGAACTGGTCCCTGCTGAAGCAGATCCATATACAGTGGAAGATGAAGGGGGGCTCCACCAAGAGTTGATGCAAATCTGCATATAAAGGATGCCTCGGCCAGTCCAGCACCACCAAAAGTACTAGCCCCCTGTGGCCTTCGATCTTGCAAATTATCCTGCCCAGCAAGGGCCACGGAGGAAAGGCAAAGCAATCTGTCTTCTGGCCAGTCCTATATTACAGCATCTATTCCCATGGACCACGGATCTCTCCTGCAACTGAAGAAGTGAGGAACCTCCGCATTTCAACAAGTCACCAGTAGGTCTAGGGATAGAAGGGCCCAGCGATTAAAATCAGCTGAAATGACTCAACTGACACCACCCACTCTGCTGGGTCCAGACTCTCCCTGCTGAGAAAGTCTGCACTTATATCTTTTCCTGCAATGTGAGAGGCCGAGATCATCTGCAGATGTCCTTCCGCCCATTCCATCAACTGGTCTATTTCCTGCAGCACATGCTGGCTCTTGGTTCCTCCCTGGCAATTGATTTAGGCCATTGTCGTCGCAATGTCTGACATCACGTGAACTGCTTGATTCTGCAGCCTGTGGCTGAACAGCAAGCATGCCAGCCATACCAGGTGTTTGATGTTCCAGCGGGACTCTTCGGCATTCCAGCTCCCCTGGGCCACTAACTCCAGACAGTGAGCCCTCCAACCGAGGAGACTCGCATCTGCCGTGAGTACCAACTAGGCTAGAGAGGATAAAGGAACTCCCTTTCTCAGATGATCCTTCTGCAACCACCACTGTAGGCGGGAGCAGATTTTCATCAGCAAGTGGAGCCAAAACGCATAATCTGAAGATAGCGGGTTCCAACGCGATAGTAGAGAGTGCTGAACAGAAGACATATGCGCCTTTGCCCACAGCACCACTTCCAGAGTAGCTGCCACCAAGCTGACTACCTGTAGGTAGGACCACACTGTCGGGCATATGGTGTTCAACTGATGCAGTTGAGACATCAATCTCTGGATCCGAACTTCAAGTAGAAAAAATCTGTCCTGTGTCAAACTGGGCCCCCAGATACTCCAATGACTGGGATGATTGAAGATTGCTCTGTCAGGTTCACCACCCAACCAAGCTCCTGCAATAAGGAGATCACCTTGTGTGTCTCCAGGCAGCTCTCTTCCTGAGACTTGGCTTGAATCAACCAGTCATCCAAATAAGGGTGCATCAGGATTCCTTCTTTTTGTAAGGCCACTGCTACCACCGCCATAATCTTGAAAAATGTTCTGGGAGCGGTGGCTAGACCAAAAGGCAGAGCCCGAAACTGATAATGTGCACCAACACCGCAAAGCATAGAAAACATTGGTGTTCCAATTGGATGGGAATATGAAGGTAAGCCTCTGATAGATTCAAGATGGTCAGATGGTCAGAAATTCCCCCAACTGTACCGCCATTATTACAGAGTGTAATGTTTCCATTCGAAAATGAGTTACCTTCAAGTGACGGTTGATCCTTGAGATCCAAGATGGGACGAAAGGAGCCCTCCTTCTTGGGCACAATAAAATAAATGGAATATTGCCCCATACTTTGAGACGTGGGAACCAAAACCACAGCCCACAGTCTGAGTAGCCTTTTAAGCGTGAACTCCACTGCCTGCTTCTTCTGCAGGGAGAGGCAAGGGGACCCCATGAACACGTCCCAAGGAATACTGCAAAAGTCCAATGCATTCCCTTGCGTATCACCTCCAGGACCTACTGGTCCGACGTGATCTCCAACTTGTTCCCAAACAAGAGCAAGCCTTTAAAGGGCATCTTGGTAAGATTGACTTTGGAAGCTGTGTCAGCTGACCAATTTCACAACCAGAGTTGACGCCTGGCCACTATCACTAAAGTCACTCCTCTGGCCGAGGTCCGGACCAAATCACAGCCTGTGTCTGCTAAAAGCAGGCTCCATAACTGCTCTGGAACTCCCTCCAGACTCATTAACCTCCTGAGAGATATGAAGACACTACAGTGCAACAGGAGGCAATCTGTAAATTCATTGCCACCAAAGCTTGCTTAAGAACAGCCTCAATCCTTCTATCATGTACATCCTTCAAGGCTCTTCCCTATACAGGGATAGTCGTCCGCTTAGACATGGCACATACCAGAGCATCCACTTTGGGAAATGCAAACACGCTCTTACTGCCGGATCCACGGGGTATAGGCCTTCCAATGTCCGACCCCCTTTAAAATTTGCCTCTGGGGCATCCTATTCCAGATCAACCAACAAGAGGCTTTATGTAAGGAAACCAAAATGAGATTCTTCCTCGGCTCTGACATAGCATCTGAACCAGAACACCCAACTGTTTCAAGCTCTGGGAAATCAGGCTATCAAGTTCATCTCAATGAAAACCTTCAACATGGTTCGACAGTTCCAGCCCTGGAGGAATTTCCCTATCTTCCAGGGTATCAAGATCAACCTCATCAGTGCCATCCGAATTCCTGTCAGGAACACCCACAGGGAGCCAAGGCGAGCCCCAGCACTTAAGCATAGGACTGGAAGAGGGAGGAGCCACCAGCTGAGGGTCTGACCAGACAGAAATGGGGGAAGTGGAGGACTGTGCCTGAAGAAAGGCTTGTAAGCCTTGAAAAAAATTCCACCCAAGAAAAAGCAGCTGGGTCCAGACCAAGCCCAGAAGGAAATGGAGCAGGTCCCACAGAACTGCCCTTGCCAGCAGAGGAGCCAGTCAAAGGATTACCAAGATCTGGCATCTCTCCAGTCAAGGCCATGACCAACCCATCATCAGCATGGGAAGACTAGGCTTAGCAAAATATGAGGAAGACAACTCTCCCTGAGCATCTGGAGCCGTGCTGACACAGGTTAGAAGCCAGGTCAAGCTGAGAAGCCCTAATATGACAGGCAACACAAATAGGAAGAAGCTTAGGCTTCTTGCTTACCGGTGTCATGGCTGCGGTAAACCTGAAATCAGAAAGGCTTGCGCTCAAAAAAGAAATGCACCCAAAAAATAAGTGCCTAGAGGAAAGTGTGGCAAGGCGTATGCACAACCTATGCGCCAAGTTAAGCACATAAAAGATTTTGTGCATATAAAAAGTACATCCAAAAACTGAGCGCACAATGGGTGTGCAGAGCAGACACACTGTGCACACCGCCAGCCTATAAAGGGCAGCAGAACATGCACAAAAGTGTGTGAAAATGGCCACCTCAGCCTATAACACAGCGTGCAAGAAAAAATCCTAAGTGCAGGGCTTAGCCCACCCAGGGCCACTCAACCCTCCAGGCTGCCCAGTTCCCAAACCCCAACAGGAGCAGGAACGAACACTGGCATGGCGCACCGAGAACGGATGGAGGAAGTCCTGAAACCTCTCTCTCTGTCTCTGATTCAGGTAAAACGTTTTTTTTTTTCTTTTTAAACTTTACCTGAGCTTAGCACTTACTGGCTGAGTACAGAGATGGTGTCCGGCTGCGGGGGGAGGGGGCATCTGCTATCACCGCCGCGCTATGCCTCCTGTACCTTCTGCCTTTCAGCTGAACTAGCAGATAAGTCCATGCCAGGAAACCCAGCTACCGGACCAAGGCACACCTCTGAGAGACTGTGGAAATCACCTCAGGAATTCTCATCAGGGGGAGGGACCTTTAGGTATCACTGCAGGAGAGTGGGGCCTTTCTTATCCTGAGTTTAGAATTTCAAATTTCTCCTTTCAAAAAGCTCAAAGCAATCCTCATAAAGAGATGCATATCCACCATCTGCTGGAGATGGAGAATACTGGCAGACTGGGGTCACTGCAGGGTTATATATACAGTGAAGTCAGCTTGATCCGTCTCCATCTGCTGGCAGGGGAGCATAAACCCACTGGTCCTCAGTCCACCTATCTACATGTAGAAAGAAGTGAATTCCACATCACTGCCTTGCATATCTCCATAGAAGCAGACCTTAGGATGGCTACCAGTACTGACATGGCTCTGACACAAAGTCTTGACATGGCCCTCCAGATTCATGTCTGGCTAGGCAGAACAAGCTTGCTTAGCAACAGCAATTTCAACTATGCTGAGGTAAGACACAAAAAGCTAGATCGATTTTTCAAGCGGTTCAGTTTGCTCCAGACAGAAGGCCAAGGCTCTCTTGCAACCCAAACTGTGCAACATCTGATTACCTTTGAGGACATGTGGCCTGGGAAAAAATGTTGAGAGGATGACAGATTGGACTTCTATTTTAACCAACACCACTTGCGGCATGAATTTAGGATGCATGTGCAGAACCACCTTATTGTTGAAAAAGTTAGTATAAGGCAGTCACTAGGATCTAGAGCATGCTGAAATGACCACTACTTGGTAATTACAGGAGCTCAGCTCAAAAGGAGCTTTCATCAGCAGGATCAGTACTACAATGAGATCCCATGACACAGTGGGAGGCTTCAATTGAAGAAAGCCCTGCATGAAAGGAAACTAAAGGCTGTATAGAATTAGATTATTTTAAAATTAATTTAAACGATGTATATGCAGCCTAAATCTACAGCTCAAGGCAGCGCACCAAAATAAAACATTTATAAAATACATGATGGTGATAAACACCAACTATGAACCCTGAGCTGGTTCTCAAACTAGATTCAGAGAGGCGTAGAATGTATTCAAGCAGTTTTTCTGTGGAACAGGAGAAATGATCTAGGGCCTTTCCCTAACACATTTTTAACCATGGGATTTCCTCATGGAATCCTTCCTGTTAAGCAGAAAAATACAACACACCATCCTCAGACAGATTAAGAGGTTATAGGGCTACCCTCACAACATCCAAGCTGTGAGAACCAGAGACCACATGCTGGAGAGTCATAGCAGATCCTGATCCTAACTGATGAGCATTGGGGAATACCCCAACCTGACCAAATTCCTGATAGTTATCTCCCTTAACATTGGAAATGAAATCTATCTCAAACAATAGGGAGCTAAGAGGATCATAGTTTCCCTGCTCTCTTCTGAGTATCAGAAAGGTCTTTGCTACCAGAGAATAGGAGAATATGTATACCGAAGGCTTTGTCCCCAATCTGAGGCTGCTTTGTCATGTGCCCCTTCCTGTAGTAGAAGTTCAGGACCTGTCTGTTCATAGGAGATGAAAATAGAAATCCCAAAGGTGTACCCCACTCATGGATTATCTTGTCTGCTACTACTCTGTCTAGAGACCATTTATGGGATTCCAGGACACAACTCAAGTCTGCCAGACATTTTCCTTGTCTATCAGTTACATGGCACTGAGAACTATCCTGTGAGAAATGGCCCAGTGCCACACTGGACCATCTCTCAGCCTCATTCACTAAACTGTGAAAGGCCATTTACTGTGTGAAAATGCTGGTTTTTACATGGTAAATGGCCTAAAACTGGGATAACATGAGATTTTCATTATCTTGTGTTATTCCAGGCCAGATATTTAAATGAGCTCATTACTATCCTAAACTATGTTAACATGTGTCCTGAGGCACTCACGGCCTAGCCTTAAAGAGGCTGCTTGGCCCCCAAAACAGCCCCTCCCCTCTGCAAACTGAAAAACCCCCAAAGGTCTGCTTACACTTCCTGTCCCCCCCCACTCCACCTCCTACAGGCGGCCCTTAGTTGAGAGAAGGTAAAAAAAAAAAAAAAATGTAATGGAAAGTGGAAGCACTGACCACCACAGAAAAACCCCTAGAGACCAAGAGCAGGGACCCCCTTCACCCGAATCCCCCCTTTGTGGAAAACACAAGTCTTGAAGGTCCAGTAAACAGCCCAACACCTCCACCGCCTCGGACCCCCCCCCCTCACTTACAGAAAAAAGCCTCCCTGGTAATCTAATGGCTCCAGACCCCCACACCCCACCCTAGCCCACCCCCAGACTTTCCTTTATTGAAGAGGTCATTGGTGGTTCAGTGGGAGCCTGAAGAGCCCCCCCTAGACTCTGGGTGACGATCATTTTCCCCAGGGAAGAATCCAATAAGTTAGTGAATGACTCCATCTATCTGTTGATATAGAAAACCGCTACATTATTGTCCATTTGGATGAGGACTATTTTGTTGGTCAACTGATCCTTGAAATCCTTTACAGCTCTAGAAAGGATATCTGGTGAAACGTTTCCTGAATAGACCAGCTGCCCTAGTTGCAGAGACTCTCTATATGAGCTCCCTTGCCTGTGTTGCATGCGTCTGGTTAGGACAATTTACTCCAGAGGAATTTGGAAAAGAATTCCCTCGGCCAGGTCGGAACAAATCAGCCACTAAGTCAGAATACCTCAGAGGCTGAGTGATATGGATGTTATCCCAGAGATCTTGCCTGGCTTGATTTCACGTCAATCTTAGGGTCCTTAGGATCTTTGCATGAGAAGAAGTGCCATAGACGTAACATGCACTGTTAGGCCTCATAGGTACAACAACCTCAACATGTGTCTGATTTTGCTTACTCATTTTTATCCTCTTTGCAGTGGATATCAACATAGTAATCTTTTCTTGAGGGAGAAAAGCTTTCATTGGAGAAATGTCTAGAAGACCTCCTATAAATTCCAATTGAGATGACAGGCTCAGATGAGATTTAGAGTAACTAACAATGGGGCAGATGCAATACAGTGTGCTCAGCCAAGCTCACAACTTGACAAGCAGTTGGATGCACTAGAACAGTGGTTCTCAACCCTGTCCTGGGGACCCCCCCAGCCAGTCGGGTTTTCAGGATATCCACACTGAATATGCATGAGAGAAAATGTGCATGTTATGAAGGCAGTGCATGCAATTTTTCTCTCATGCATATTCATTGTGGATATCCTAAAAACCCGACTGGCTGGGGGGGGGGGGGGGTCCCCAGGACAGGTTTGAGAACCACTGCACTAGAATAACTCGCAATGCAATAATGGGATTAGCGTGTCCACAACACACGTCCAAACCTGTGCATAGCTAATAGCGCTCATCACATGTAAATGTCATTTTGATAAGGCTTTAGCTAGTGTTCTCGATGTAAAAAAAAACAAAAACCACAAAACACCCAACATGCATGTTTTAACTCTCAAAAATTAACGGCAGCTCCGGAGCTGGCATTTAAGTCTTGAAGCACCCCAAGCCACCAACAGAAAAGCAGAAAATACTGCTTTTCTGTGGCTCCTCCAACTTAATATCGTCATGATACTAAGTAGGAGGAACCACAGAAAGCAGCAACATGAAAAAAAAAAAAAATCTTGAAGGCAGTCAGCATCCGTTTTCCTAACCTGTGGCTGAGCACACAGCTACTTTTCCTGGGTGCCCGATGCCAAGGTCACACTAGGTTTCCCCTAGCGTGACCTTTTTAACGTGGCTGTTCATTTGCATATCGCATCGCATGCCCAGGAGAGGTGGATAAGTGCACATTAGGAAAATATGCACCCAGTTTGGATGCCCTTCTTTAGAACATCCATATTGCATTGACTCAATGAACCTTAGCAATTCCAACACCTAGATGGTTTTGCTCATTGATTTTGCACCTGCTCCTTGAGCTGGGGACTTGGCTAGCCAATTGTCCAGATGGAGAAAATGGATTTGTGAAGATGTGCAACCACCATTGCAAGGCATTTTGTAAAATGTGCATGGTGCTGCTGCAAGGCAACATACAATATTGGTGGTAGTAATTCCTTATTATAAATACTTCCTATGGAGCTGAAAGTATTTCTAGGTGGGTGTACGCATACTTCAGATCTAGAGAGCATAGTCAGTCCTCCTTTTCTAGAAAGGGAATCAGGGTGTAAGGTGAACCATTTTGATCTTTTTCCCTATTGGGTATTTGTTCAATGCCCTCAAATCGACAATGGGAGTCTCCCGATATGCTTGTGAATGAGGAAAGATTTGGAGTAAAATTCATAACCTCTTTCCCTTGGTAGGATGGGTTCGACTGCACTGACCTCTAAGAGAAAGGAGAGCTCCTTTTGAAACAGTTTCTAATGCTGAGAAGCTGCCATGCACTTTTCGGTGGGCAATTTGGAGAATATCCAGTAGTGTAATCTGTATCCTCTTCTGATGATGCTGAGATCCCAAGTGTCTTAGGTTACTCTAAGATAACGGTATACATAAAACCTCAGTCTTCCCCCGAAAGCAAGATTCTCTGGGCACGGATACTGTGCTTGTCCCAATCTAATCAAAGCCACATGCCAGGGATTTTGCTTTTGGGCTCTTTGTTCTCTGGGACAAAAGTGAGATCTCCGCTACTAGCAGGGACAACAGGACAATGGAAAGCATCTTCTCTGAGGACAGTATGGCCTCCTTGGTGCCCCACTCACAAACCTCCTGGCTGAGGAGGATGAGTCTGGAGCGGCACCGGAGAGCATCTGAAGTATTACACAGTGATCTTTCATCTGAGTCACCGCTTCCTTGACCTTATCTCCAAAGTGATTCTCCCCATTGCATGACATGTCAGTGAACCTATTCTGGATGTTCTATATCAGGTCTGAGGCCTGCAGCAAGTCTTGAGAGTGATAATATCCACTGCAGAGACTCTTGATGCAGATTCAAAAATATCAGAGATATTTATATACCGTTTTTAAAAATAGATTGTCAAAACGGTTTACAAGGATAAAATAAAACATAAAAATAATCAAAATAAAATGAATTTTAAAATATACATAAAATGATCAATGGCTAGTCAGAATGCTAGCATTTGAGGCCTTTTATAAATAAAAGAGTTTGATGCCATAGGACTTATTATTTCTGGGGGAAATGGGTGAAATGAGAGTAATAAGATGTACGAAATGAAGGTTGTGGAGAATGTAAATGACTTTGTAAATGTTGACTGAGTATTGTTAACAGTTTAATTAGATGAAGTATTGAATGCAAGTTTAAAAAATCCCTCAAAACCCACCTTTTTCAAGTGAGAAGGGTTAGATATTGAACGTAAAGATTTGGTAGTGAATTCCAAAGTATTGGTCCGGCTATTGAAAAGGCTCTCTTTCTGGTGAGATCTAATCTGGCTTGTTTGGGTGAGGGAATATCTAGTAGGTTTTGATTGAGTGATCTTAAGTGTCGTGTCTGTTTATAAATCCGTAATAGCGAGCAGAGCCAGGTGGATGTATGATTATGAATTAAGCTATGAATGATGGAGAGAATTTTGTATTTTATTCTAAACTTTATGGGTAACCAATGTAAAGATTGTAGAATAGGGGTAATATGATGACGTGGAGAGGTTCTGGTTAATATCCGGGCTGCGGTGTTTTGGATCAGTTGGAGTGGGTAGAGTGATGAGTCTGGTAATCCTAGATAGAGAGCGTTACAATAGTCTAGACCGGAAAAGATTAGAGATTGAAGGATGGTTCTGTAATCTCGGTAGAAGAGTAAAGGACGGAGATGTTTTAGAAGTCGTAACTTATAAAAAGATTTTTTTGTAAGTGAGGAGATATGTTGTTTTAAAGAAAGGTCTGAATTTATGTTTACGCCAAGGCTTGTGGCAGAACGCGTTATAGGAATAGTAATATTGTTAATTGTCAAATGCGATGGTGGACCTAATGAGGAATCGGAGGATAGATGTATAAGTTCAGTTTTTGAAGGGTTTAGTTTTAATCAATTATGAGAAAGCCAGGAATTAATAGTGGATAGGCAGAGGGAAACCAAGGATAGGTTCTCCTGTTAAATTGTCTTATAGTTTTTCCTACATATATCAGATCACATGGGCAGATAGCGATGTAGACGACGCCTGATGTTTTACATGTAGTGGAATCCATTAATTTGAAAACCTTACCATTTTTTCCAGTCTTCAAGGATTGGGTTCTCAAATTGACGGGGCAAACGCTACACTTGCCACAAGGTTTGTGTCCTAATTGTGCCTTTGTCATGGGTGTATTACTCGGTAAAGCAGAAGGGGACAGAAATTCCTTCAAATTCTTGTCCCGTTTATTGGCCACCATGACTTCCTTGCCTTGGAATGTTGGGAGTAATTGAAGAACATGCCAATGTTTTCTAATTATTCTTGTAATGTCATGGGATAAGCCTGTAAATGTTAGCAGGCAAATAATTTTGTCTTTTTTCACAGATTTAACCTAAGGCTTTAACAATCCAGCGTTCTTGTGATTGCGCTCTTGAAAAGCCATTGTCCGTGCATACTCTTGGATACCCTCATTGTAGAAATCTGTCTTTCATTTCCACTGATCTCTTAATGAATGTTCTTTCGTCTGTACACAATCTTTTGAGACTAAGGAATTGACTGTATGGTAAATTACGCAAAAGAGATTTGTTGTGACAACTATTGAATGTCAGAAGTTTATTTGTATCGGTAGGTTTTCTATATATGTCTGTCTTAAATCCAGCAGGCGTGTTTTTGATTAGAATGTCTAGAAAAGCGATTTCCTGAGTATCATATTGTATTTTGAATTTCAAGTTGTCGTCTAGAGAATTTAACCAAACATTAAATTCCAAGACTGCATTGACATTGCCTTTCCATATCAAGAAAACATCGATGTATCTTTTGCACCTGTGCTAGTGTCCCAATGCTTCCACAGGAAAATAGCTACATCTCCTTCATAAATAATAAAATAATGGGGCTGAATTTTTTTCTAAGTCTACTGAGTTGTTATATTTGCATAGGACTAGGTATGCAAAATTCATGCTTGCAAATGCCTTGCAAAAAACTCATTGAAATAGGGACAGATTGCAAGCCCAAATATTGCGCATTAAAAGCTGTTTAACATGCGTTGTAGCCATAAAGTAGTTTAGTCAATCTGGGCCGTAGATTGTAAGCCCTCTGGAAATAAGGAAATATCTAAAGTACCTGAATGTCTGAAGTGCCGAAAAGCAGAATATAACTCAAATAAATAAGGTACAAAGTGCCCTGAAACACTATGCACACGGGGCTATCTGTATATCAGATATAGCAATTCTTCTGGTCACGTTCTGGACCACGGCATCGGTAATACAGTTTGTGCCCATTGGTAAGGGACATAAATCTTTCCACAAATAACATTTTTAAAGCCTCTCACCAGTGATGACATCTGGCCAGACATGAAAGGAAAAGAAGGCCAAGTTCCTTTGTTGCTTTTTTTTTTATTGAAAAGTGCAGTAGTGGGGATACAGAAGCAGTAAGGCAACCCAATAAGAAGACACTGAAATTATCGAATTTAAAAGATTAAGGATTTTGTTTTAGAAAAAAATCATCAGGCGAGACTTAGTTCACATCCGTGCTGAGCTGGGACAAAAACTGACTGAGAAGGCTTACGAGGCAACTCCTGTACATGCTCAGTAGAGCTCAAAGCTCTACTAGCTTGGAGAGATAAGTCTGTTTGGTGCCGCTAGATCACGTCACTCACATGTAAAGGCTAATTCAGTCTGCTTATCGATGAAAAAGAAAGTTTTAAATTGTAAAGCAGCTCTCTGATAACTGCCTATGCTCAATGTGGGTAAACCTCCCCATGTGCCACAACATTTGGATGTTACATTGAGAGGAGGTATGCCCATGGGCATGTTTAGGTCAGGGGAGGAAAACTATGCAAATTGCACTTTCATATCTACGCAAGTACTCTCCAAGCAAATTTCCACCTACAGAAAAAGGTATACACTTTGTACCCATGGCAGTTTTCAAAAAGAAAATATAGACCTGATTTTAAAACAGCATTTGAGTAAAATTGGGTTTTACTTGCGCGGGTGGGCTTTGGAAAATTGCTATAATAAATGCCATTGAATTGTCCATAGGATTTACTCACGTAAGTACACTTTGCTCGAGTAAATGGCTTTTGTAACTATTATTGCAGCAATTTTCATTTACGTGCGTAACTTCTTTTCAAAATGACCCCCTATACACATACTTTCACTTTGAGAACTGGTGCAAAGCCCGTAGGTAAAAAGTGAGCACGGTCTTTGTCTCAATGTGGACAATTTGAAAATCTCCCTTACAATTTATCAAAAGTGACTTCATGAAACATGTCCAACATGGACCTCCAAAGCAGAAACAAGATACAGGCCTGATTCTAAATAATCTCTGAATTGCCCAGTAATACAAGATCACAGCTCAGAACTTAATATTTCACACTGAAGTGATTGCCTCCCAAGCTGAACTTCTTTGGAACTTTACAGTACCATTAGTAGACTGAGGTTGTTAGTTAGGCTGGTGGAGCTGAAAACGGGACCTTTGCTCCAGGCTCTGTTCAATAACAAACACCATTTTGATTTCAAAGTACCTGCTTAAACAAACCATAGAGCTTCAGCTTTACTTCATTTCCTGGGTCTTCCTTTAAGCTTTTCAACTGCTCCTTTGCTTTCTCAAACTCCTCCTGACTGACTTGCATGACAGAGCTGGTTGTGTGCAGCTGAAGGGCAGGAAAACACAGAGCTTGTACCACTCTACAGAGGTAAATAAAATTTAAAAAGCTAAATTAAAACACAGTCTGTATGAAAAGCAGGCTAGAAACAATACTGGATAACAATCTGTCAGGATACTTTTCCCCCAGGTTAATATTTAATGACTGAATAGTCAAAGTCTCAAAGTTTGCCATGGCCCATTACAGGGAGGAATAGTTCAGGGACACTTCTCACATCAGAGGAGGAAATTAAAAGGATAACAATGTAAATACAAACACAAGCAAAGAAAACCAGCATGGTTTAAAAAAAAAAAAACCCACTGATAAGAGAGCAAGAAGATTAGCATTCAGAAGGTATAAGGCATCCCAGAAGGAAGAGAATAGGGAAACTATCTGGAAAGGCTGAGAAAACTAGGGAGGGTAGCCAGAAAATAAAAAAACAGAGGGAAAATTGCTTTAGAGATTTACCTAAGTGACAAGACTTATTTAAATACATTTTTGAAATGAGCAAATGCAGTAATGAGACTAAGACTGAATTGAAAAGGAGGAATGTGCAGAGAGTGAGAGGAAAAAGCTTACAGTAAGTACTGAAATACTTCTGTGCAGTATTACTTGAAGGACAGGTTGAAAAGGAACCTCAGATTAATTTCAGGAGTACAAATGGATAAGTATACAAATAATGGCTAAGAATAATTATATCAAAAATCAATTCAAGAGATTATAAAAGATGATATATACATAGGAAAATATTAATCTTTAATCTCAAAAATAATCTAAAAAAAATACAAAATACCTCAAAGCTATTACAATACATAGAGCAAATACACTGACCACAGACAAAACATAAAAATAACAAAAAATATAAAAGTCCACAAGAGGCAAACTCCAAATGTCAATACAAACACACACAAAATATCACAGTAACTGAAGTTCCACAAGCCACAAAAATAGAAATCTATATGGTCAAGAACTACTATTGCAATATATAGACCTCTGACCTATGCAATATCAATAACGTTAGTATCAGCCATCTGAATTTTTACTGAGTTTTCTACTTGTGGAGCTTTTCTTTGGGAGATTGGAGGTCTGGAAAAAAATCTACTATTTGCCCTTGATTTGATATCCCCTGAGGAAGATCTGTGGAGCAATGAGGGACTGAGGGCTGCTTTGGGTTTGTGTTTTCCATAATAGTTCTAGACCACATGAATTTTCTATTTTTGTGGCTTGTGGAACTTCCAATTCCTGTGATATTTTGCTCTATGTATTTTAATAGCTTTGCGAGGTCTTTATTTGATTTTATGTGATTAAAGATTGATATTTTCATATGCATATATCATCCTTTATCATCTGTTGAGGAGTACAAATGGTACAGCAATAGACCTCTATTTTATTTATAGAAGTGACAACCAAAAAGGAACTTTCAAAATTTAAAGTGAAAGTGAACAAAACAATGGGGACAGACTGAATATATCAGTGGATATTAAAGGGTACTTAGAGATATGATGGCAACTGTACAGAAAATTCATAAGAGCATAAGGAATACCATGCTGGGTCAGATCAAGGTCCATCAAGCCCACCACCCTATCTGTCTCCAACTATGACCAGCCTGGGTCACAAGTACCCAGCAGATCCCAAAAAAACATCTATTTCCTGTTACTCACTTCCAGGTTTAGCAATAGCTTTCTTTAGTCTACCTGGTTAATGTTTTATGGACTTTTTCTCCAGGCGCTTGTCTAAATCTCTTTTAAACTCCACTATGCTAGTCGCCTTGACCACATAGTCTAGCAACAGAGTCCACAGATTAAATGTGCACTGAGTAAGAATGTACTCTTGTGTTATATCTGTTGATTGTTAGCTTCATGGAGTGTCCCCATGTTTTAGTATTATTTGAAAGGGTAAATAGCTATCCTTTGAGCTGTTCCACCCCACTCATGATTTTATACATTTCTATTAAACCTCCTTTCACACTCACTTTTCCAAGCTTTAGTGCCCCAACCAGTATAGCTTCTTAGCAAAGGGGAGCCATTCCATTCATCATGTCTGATGCCATCCTCTGCACCTTTTCTAGTTCCGACAACCAGAACTGCACACAATACTCAAGGTGTGGTTGCACCATGGATAATAATTAAGAGGCAATATGATATTCTCCATTCCTTTTTTGGATCATTCCTAACATTCTATTCACTTCGGGGTAGATTTTTAAAAAATCTGGGGTGGCACGTGCAAAGGGGGGTAGAATTAAGCAAATGTAGAATGAAGCAAGTTCACATGGTGATGAGATCAGGGTTCCCCCAGTTCCCTCCCAGTCCGCTTCAATTTAGGAGCGGACTGAAAGGGAACTTCCCTACCCCCTACTCTACCCTAACCTCCCTTCCCCTCTCCTCCCCACCCTCTAAAACCCTCTCTTTTAACCTTTTATTTTGCAAGTTACTTCAGGGCTCAACCTGAAGTAATTTGCGTATGCCGGCAGCCAACCGGCGCGTGAGGCTCCAGGACAGCGAGGAATGGTGCCCTCCCGGCCCGCCCCTTGCAGGAAGGCCAGCACCTATGCGCGTAGCAACCTTTAGGCGCGTGGCCGGGCCTTTCTGAAAATAGGCTCGGTGCGCGCAAGGCCCAGCCACTCGCGTAAAGACCAAATTTTACGTGTGTGTGTGGGGGGGGGGGGAGGGAGGAATTTAAAATCCAGCAGTTTATGACTGTTGCCACACGCTGAGCTGACGACTTCAATGAATTATTCTTTTCCTGGATGGTGACTCCTAATACATATCCCAGCATTGTTAATTGTAATTATAAAATAATTGGGATCATTTTTCCCCTAAGTGCATCACTTTGGACTTTTCTACATTAAATGTCATCTGTTATTCAGATGTTTTGTCTCCTAGTCTCAAGGTCCTTCTGCAGTTTCTCACCATCCTCTGCTGTTACCTTCAAATTTGCAGATAACAAACTTATTTAATCACCTCATTTGTTTCTTCCTTTTTTTAGATCATTTATGAATACGCTAAAACACAGGTACCAGTACCAATCCCTTGATATTCCATTAATGACCTTTCTCCATTTGGAGAACTGACAATTTAGTCCTACCTTCTGTCTCCTTTTAAAACAGGTCCCAATCCACAGTAGGATACTACCACCTATCCCATGACTTTATAATTTCCTAAGGAGTCTCTCATGGGGAACTTTTGTCAAATGCCTTCTGAAAATCTAAATACACTATATAAACTGACTCACCTTTTATCTACAAGTTTATTTACAACTTAAAAAAAAAAAATGGTAATGCAAGGCTTCCTTATGCTAAAATCATGTTGACTGTTACTCATTAATCCATGTCTATTTATATGGCCAGTGATTTTGTTTTTAATAACAGCTTCTATTATTTTGCTTGGCTCCCCAGTTTATAGTTTCACAGATCACCCCAGGAGCCATTTTTAAAAATAGGTATTACTTTGGCCACACTTCAGTCTTCAAGTATTGTAGCTATTTTAAATGACAGGTTATGGATTACTAGCAACAGGTTTGCAATTTTATGTTTTGAGGTGGATGCCATCTGGTCCTAGTCATTCGTCACTCTTTAATTTGTTAATTTGATCATTTACATCCTCCATTATCACAGAGATTTGTTTTAGTTACTTGGAATCATTGCCATCAAAGAATGTTTCAGATGTGGGTCTTTCCAAACATGAATTAATATTCCCCTGACGAAGGCCAAAATATTGGTTGACGTCAGGATAGGATTGCACTTTTGGGGATTCGGCATTTGAGATTGTTTACTTGTTTCTGCTGGGACATTATACTACTGGGAGTTATACTACTGGGAGTTCCCATTATTTTTTGCTTTAGAAAATATTTAAAAAATACAGTATCTATATACATTTGTGAAGATACAGGAACTAAATAACTGATGCTGTTGGAAACACAGGCTTTTATATTGCCAAACCCTATTTTGTCTGATATTCCATAAGAGTGTAATTTAGAGGCATTTTTCTGTATACTATTTTATTTCTTTAAATTGTGGATTGAACCACTCTCCTCTTCTTGGATGACATTCTAGAGCAAGGCTTCTCAACCCAGTCTTCGGGGCACATCTAGCCAGTCAGGTTTTCAGGATATCCACAATGAATATGCATGAGATAGATTTGCATACAATGGAGGCAGTGCCTGGAAATCTCTCTCATGTTTATTCATTGTGGATATTCTGGAAACCTGACTCGCTGTGCTCTGAAGAATTGGTTGAGACCCACTTTCTAGAGATTGTGGTTTGCCTTTAATTGGGATATATTTACAAAATACACATTTTGTGAAAACTGTAGTATACAGAAAAGGCCGACTGCATCCTAATTATGTGTGTGCAATCTCCTTTCAATCCAGATACATATAAAAACTTAGATGAGGGGGGTTTGTGCATTTTTGCATAGAAAGTTCTGTTTGCAAATTTCTTCACAGGTTTTTGGCTTTAACAGGAGTAAAATAACTATGCACAGAACATTTAAATTCAAAATGAATGATATTCGGTGATACAAGACCATGTAAAGCAGCCAATTATGAATTTTGCGATAATTGCTGCTTGAAAAGCAAGTTTGCTTACTGTAAATAGTGTACTCCATAGCCAGCAGGATATGTAGGTGATGTCATCCAGTAGCACCATATGGTCCCCTCCTTTTTTAGCTCGTAGAACTTTTGCTGTATTTAGCATGTGTGGGATTTCCTGCATGGGTGTTGCCTAGTGCAGCGCTTCTCAACCGGTGTGTCACGTGCTCCCTGTCTCTCCCGCTACTCTTCCTTCCCTGTTGCCGTTGCCACCGGGCTATCAGCACGTTCAAACCCAGTGGGAACGGCAACGGTGCAAGAAGCTGTAGCACCTTGGGCTCAGGGTTGCCAGGTTTTCATGAAAGAACAAGCACTTTTTTCCAAAAAAACAGTATATTTGGACGCGCGTTTGACGCGCTAGCTTTATCCCTTATTCAGTAAGGGGTAATAGCGTGTCAAAAACCTCCATCCAACCTCCCCCCCCCCCGAAACTAATAGCGCCCATAACATGCAAATGCATGTTGATGGGCCTATTAGTTATTTCCACGCGATTCAGTAAGTAAAATGTGCAGCCAAGCCGCACATTTTACTTTCAGAAATTAGCGCCTACCCAAAAGGTAGGCGCTAATTTCTTCAGGCACCGGGACAGTGCATAGAGTACACCCTCCGACATCAAGTCGGAGGTCCCAAAAGTTCAAATTAAAAAAAATTTTTAAATCGGCCCGCGGCTCAAAAACCGTACACTCAATTTTGCCGGCGTCCGGTTTCCGAACCCGTGGCTGTCAGCAGGTTTGAGAACCTACGCTGGCAAAATTGAGCGTCTGCTGTCAATCTCGCTGACAGCCGCCGCTCCTGTCAAAAAAGAGGCGCTAGGGACACGCTATTGTCCCTAGCGCCTTTTTTTCCACGGGCCCTAATTTGCATAGGTCACCCTCCTGAATCGCGCACCCAGGAGAGTGGCCTGGGCACTTGCCCGCTCTCCCACGACTTTTACTATATCAGCCTGTAACAGTTAACTAAAATAAGGTCTGACAATTAGTGATAACAGCCAGTTCTTCATTCTCGATATTGTCAGCATTGTCACGATACATATTTTCATTATTTATTTATTTATTTATTTATAACTTTTATATACCGGCATTCGTAAAAAAAAAAACATCATGTCGGTTTACAGACAACTGAGAAAGGAAATTACAATGATAGATGGAGGAAGGATAGGAAGTTAAAAGGTGACAACTTTACTGTAGAGCCAACGGGCGCCACAGTTATTAAATGAGATTACATGTGGTTAACCAGGTTGGACATAAATTAATTATATACAAGAGGCGACAGAGTGGGGGGTAGCGCGGGGTGGGGGATGAAGCGCATAGGGGAGGCGGGGTGGGGTAGGAACTGTACAAGGGGGCAGGTGGTGGCGATGGGAAGGAGAGGTGGTGACTGAATATCAGGAAGCCATAAAATGGATGGGGTGGTGAGGGAGGGAGGGTGTGTAGGGGGGCGGGGGGACACTGTACTAGGGAGAGGGAAATAATGAGTGTTGAGGAGAAGTCAAATGCTAGGGTTGAGAGGCGTTGGGATAGGCCTGTTTAAATAACCAGGTCTTGATTCCTTTTTTGAATTAAATTGCTTCAGCATATTTCTACCTGGCAAGAAGCTGGTACAGCAAATTCCCTCATGCTCATTCCCCTCTCCCCACCCCCCTCCAAGCACATCCCTGGCACGCACTCATTCCCCTCTCCCACCCCCTAGAAACACGTCTTCAATACCCTCATGCACATTCCCTCCTCCAAGCACATCCCTGGCCCCCCCCACACTGATTCCCCCCTCCGAGCACATCTCTGGCCCCCACATTCTCATTCCCCCCTCCTGATACCTGGCTGTAGCTGCACAGTCTGAAGATTTCTTTGCTGTCGCTTGCTGCTGCGCTGCAATGCCCTGCTGCTGGCCTTCTGGTTCCAGGTCTGCCCACGTGCAATGCTGTGCATGCCCACAAAATGTGCTCCTGTGTGTGAGTCAAGGTTTTCACTGCAGCAGTGCTCTGATTGGCTTACTGCTGCAATATAGGGATAGGGTGCACCTGGTATGGACAGGCTTCATCGCAGCAGCAGCCAATCACTGTCACATGATTCAGAGGCCAAGTCTCGCCCAACAAGCCCAAAAAAACGCGACTGGAAGAAAAAATAGCCCAATTAAAAGCAACCCGCAAATGACTACAAAAAGAAGCTCAATCTCGCGGTAAATAAGCGAGGTTGGCAACACTGCTTTGGCTGGCCTTTTCTTCTTCCTGCGCCTGATTATGTGAGAGAGAGCATGGGAGTGAGAAGCCTGTGTGTGTGCATGCATATGAGAGAGAGACTGGTTGGTAAAGTGATGGTGTGTGAGAAAGACTGGTGTGTGTGAATGTGAGAGAAAGAATGTGATTCAGGGGATGAGAAGCCTGTGCACGTGGAGAGCGAGCATGGAGAGAGAGAGAATGGTGTGTGTTTATGTGTAACAGAGAGAAAGTGATTATGGGAATGAGAAGCCTCTGCATGTGGAGAGAACAAATATGGGAGTGAGAGAGAAAGTGATTATGAGAGTGAGAAGCCTGTGTGTGTATGGCAGAGAAACTGTTCAGGAAGGTGACTGGGGTGTGTGTGTGTCAAAGACTGGGAGATGATTGGTGTGAGAGACATGGGCCCTAAGGAAGAGGACCATGAGTATAGAGCTTAGCCACTACTGCTGCTTCTGGTGTGTGCTACGGCCTGCATGGAGGTAGGAGAGCTGCTGGAGGGGCTAAGTAAAGGTGGCTTTTTAAGTTTATTTTTCTTGATTGACTGCCATTTTAATTTAATATTATGTGATGTCTGCTTTTTTTTAAAATATTTTATTGGTGTTTGGAGAATTTGTAATAGTTTTATGAGTTTAATTGTTGGATGTTATTCTGTTCATAGCTGTTTTGAAACATTTATTCTGCTTATTAGTATAGTTTTATAATTATTTCTGTGTGGGGATCTATAGCTGCTTGCTAGTTCTGTTTTCCTAATAGGAGGTTTATTGGTTTTTAGGACCTGATTTAAATTTTTGTAGTGTTGCCTTTTCATAGATTGAGTGTATTTCATAATACAGGTGTAACTGTATGCGGATTAGTTTGTGCATTGCTACAGATCCTGGAAGTATGTTAGTGTGGTTCTGTGTCTGTTACTGAGATGAGATATTTTACTAGCATGTAAGCGTTTGTATCAGTCTTATTTGTTGTGTTTTCTCAAGAGGACATGCATTGGTGGTAAACTGCTGTCTTTTCATAAGTAGGGCTATTGAGCCTGGAAGTAGGAGTTTGAGTTGCTGTTACTGAGATGACACCAGAACATCCTTTTTGTAGGGTGAGTTGTATGGGGAATGTCATAATTCTGCTTTACATCCATTATTGTGGGTCAGGGGGGTTCCTGTGGATGCAAACTGTACTTTTACATCTAGCCCCATAACGATCATGGGTCACTGTGTCATGCATGTGAGAACCATCTGTCAGGTGTGTCCCGACAGAAAAAAAGGTTGAGAACTGGTGCGTGGGCGCACATGTTCGTACATTCGTTAGACCATGCCCAGGGACGCAGCTATTTTATAACATACGTACATGTTATAAAATAGCCTTGCCGCATGCACAAATGTGCCGAATTTTAAGTGTAGATGCGCCTGTGCATGCAAAAGCAACTTCTACTACATAAGTGGGGACATTTTAAGAGGGACGAGCACCTATGCCATTGCCTATTTTACCAGTTCCTCCCCAGTTACCAGCTAAATCCTCCAAACTCCCATGGTTTGCTAGTCTTTACACCTCTGAAATGGCATGTTTAAAAAAATACTTTTTTTTTGTTTTTAATACTTACACACCATCCATAGCAGAAGTAAACTTATGCAGTAGAGGACCTCAGCACGTGTCAGAACCACCCATGTACCGCCCAGACCATTCTCATGCCAGCCTCTTTTTGAGAAGTTCCGAGATGTGTGCACGCAAGCATTTACACATGCATCTGGACAGCTTTTAAAATCTACTCGGCCCATGCGAGCTTGATATATTTATGTATCCCCTAATTTCAGCATGCGTCATCCTTTTAAAATTCACCTTAAATTGAACAAGAAACAGCTGGGTTGGGGTGGGTTGTCTTAAAGCCTAAGGGGACTAATAGCTATATAAATATAATCTATAGGGAAAGATGTAGATATAGCCATAATGGGCCAGATTTTCAAAAGCCTATGCCTATGTGTGGCCTATGCCTGTGTGTGGCCGGGCCTATTTTAAAAAGGCCCGGCCACACGCGTAAGACCCGGGGCCGAAGAAAAGGGGCGGTCCGTGGGCAGGGCTAGAGGCCCCCAGAACAGTGGCTATTTGCTGCTGTGCTGGGGGGGGGGGGGGGAGGTAGGAAAGTTACCTCCCAGGCCGATCCTAAATTGGAGCGGCCTGGGAGGGAACGGGGGGGGGGGGGGGGGGAAGGCCATGGGCGTCTGTGCGCACAAGTTGCACTAATGTGCACCCCCTTGCGCGCGCTGACCCCCCGATTTTATAACATGCGTGCACATATTACAAAATCAGGCATCCATGTGCCCACGCAAGTCTTAAAACCTACCCCAATATGCAAACGAAAGGTGCTCTTTTGTGAGGGATTTAGATGTAGCAGATTCAGACTGGAGCCAGCTGCAGGATCCACTAGAAGCCAGGGGGCGGGATACTGGAATTCTTGCAAGAGGTACTTTTCAAGCAACTGAGGAGCCCGCTTGTAGCAAGGCATCACTGGACCTGGTACTGCAGTCATGGTAGTGGACTGCCTGAAGTCCACTCATCAACATATGGTTTTCATGCCAACAACTTTTTCATTGCAGGATCACAAGGCTAGCATGACATCTTGTTTTCTAAGATCACACAGTAATAAAAAAAATTTGAAATACTCTATGGAGAGAGTACATTCTCTCAAAGCACAAATACCTTTTACTTGTTATGCAAACTATCTATACACAGTTTATTTTGTAATAGGCGTTATTTCTACAAAATGTGTGAACCACAAACATTTCACACCTAGAAACCAAGCCTCAACTAGAACCAAAGTTTTTAATGAAGAAAACACTCATAAAGAAACAGTGGTTCATCAGCTATAATCTGTTAATTGTATCGCCTGCAGGACTCCTTTGTCATCTGATGCTGAAGCCAGGCTGTGAGGGTTATTAAAGCAGCAATACTAGCTAGAATCTTCATAAAACATTAAATTCTGATTTTTAGTTCTATTGCTTCTGGGTTTTGTCTTGTTTCTAGTGTACCCTTCTTTTACTGTCTTAATACAGCTTCTTTCATTTTACTTTAAAGAATTTGTTTTATTTATATCTCAAAATTCCATATACACAAGGACCTTCATATATATATATTTTTTTAATTTTGTGGGAGCTTATCAGGGTTCATTATGACAACAAAAACAGGAGAAAAATCAGTGGGAAAAAAAAGTGTCATTTTCTGGATACATATCAGAGTTTATTATGATGGACAGAAGCCAGGACAATAAAAGAATACTAAGCAGATTCTTCCACTCAGCAGAATCCCTATCTCTATCCCCATCCCCTGCCTAGCATGTCTTTCCCCACACGCCCAACCTCTTCCCCCCCTTCATTGCAACAGCATTCATCCCTCTTCTTAGTGGTAGTGCCAGATATTTCTTCTATTCGGCAGCATGCTTTTTGAGGCTCCTGCCAGGAAGTGGCTCTGGTGGGCGTGGCCCACTTCAATTGCTACATTGGTGGTACCAAGCAGTAGGCACTTTGGCTGCTTGGTGGGAGGGGAGGCGGGCTTGAAATAGCACATCAGCAACACTGGCGTGCACGCGCTTATGTTGGTGGGAAGTGGACTTGAAACACTGAAGGTGTTTTGGCCCAGACTGGCTTCCAACAGTTGCTGAAGGCCTTGAGACACTGCATCTAAAGCTCTGTAACTGCTCTTTAATCAGCCTAAAATTATGGTGAAAACCAGTTTTTTTAAATAAATCATCATGTTTGGAAAAATCCTGGAATTTATGGGTGAAAATCAGTTTAAACTGAAAATGAAGGACCTACATAATACATCAAAGCGGGTCCCAATAAAACTTTGAATTCTACGAAATACAGTCAGAAACCCATCACCACCTAACCTTCCCCGCTCCATCTTAACATAAATTTAGAAACAAACAGAACCGCACTCCAAAACAGCTCTAGCCATTAACTCATCCCGTAATTAACCAAAAGTGAAGGCACAAATAAACAGCTAAGCCTTTGCCATTTTTCTAAACTTCAGGTAATTAATCTCTTTGCAAATTTCAATCAGGAGCTCATTCAATTTCCCAGTGCATAATGTCATCTTGCATGTCACTGAAATCTTAACCAAATTCGTGAGGGCATAGCAAGTGGGAAGATGATCTCAAAGGCTGGGAGGACTTATGGCACCTTAAGATGTTCTGCAAGTGCTGTGACACCAATCCATGCAAACTAAAGTTGCATTTTTTTTTTACTATAGACAAAGTACTTATTTATAAAAATCTTCCCAGCATCCTCTCTTCAGCTGTTTGCGATGCAACCATTCCACGTCAATAGGCTGCCTGCATGGGATTCTGACGACAGGCAGCACAGCAGGGCTCCTATTTACTTGCATTCATAATAATTGAAGTGAATAAGACACTAGTTCCCAAGCTCAACAATGTCTGGTTTTTAGGATAATCAAAATACACAATTAATCCTTTTGTAAACCATATATAATACATTAAAATATACATCTCATGAATATTTAATGTGTGAAAATAAGGTCCAACATAATATTGCAACCCAATATCTGCAGAATATAACAGCTTCAGTACAAAAGGATTTAAAAATTGGGACAAGAACATTAAATATGGAACAGTGATCCCCTTTCATTGCAGCCAACATTGATTTATACAGTATATATTATTTATTTAACATTTCTCTATGCTGACCTTCAAGGTTGAATACCATATCAGGTCGGTTTACATCGAACAGGGGTAGATCAGTATAACATAACGTAACATAAGGAACATCTTTTTATATTTAGCAGAGATAAAAGAGAAGTAAAAGTTACATAACAACAAGGACCATGAACTAGGAAGCTGATTCACCTGGAAAAAGAGAAGCCTTAAGAGGGTATTAAATTAAATACAATGTGAAGTGACCGAGCTTGGTCAAGGGATAGTTGGCTTATTAGGGTAGTAAACTAGTAAATGAGGAGAATATTGGAGGGGCGAAGTTCCATATTTAAGCTGAGTAGTAGTTATCTAGTGAAAGTTTGAAGGATCAGGGAAGGCTTGTAAGAAGAGCCATGTTTTGAGTTTTTTTTTAAATGTTGGTAGGCACGGTTCCATTCTGAGCTCTGCAGGGAGGTTGTTCCAGATGGCCGGACCTGCTGTAGAAAAAGCTCAGTTTCTGGTGGAGATGAGTCGAGTGGCTTTAGATGGAGGGGCTTGTAGTGCTCCTTTGTATGTTTCTCTCATTGGTCTGTTGGAAGTGTGGAGTTTGAGTGGGAATTCGAGGTCGAGATGGAGGAGGCTATGAATTGATTTGTGAATTAGAGTTAGAGCTTTGTGTAGAACCCTGTGACTGACTGGTAACCAGTGTAAATTATGGAGGATGGGTGTAATATGGTCTCTCTGGTTGGTGCTTGTCAAAATTCTCGCTGCGGCATTCTGTATCATCTGTAAGGGCTTGGTTGTTGAGTTGGGTAAGCCAATGAGGAGGGCGCTGCAGTAGTCAATTTTGGCAAATATTAGGGATTGGAGAACGGTCCTAAAGTCATGAAAATATAGGAGAGGTTTGAGTCTTTTTAACACCTGAAGTCTGTAGAAGCATTCTTTAGTTGTGGTTTTGATCATATTCTTTAGGTTAAGACGGTTGTCTAAAATTACTCCAAGGTCTCTCACATGAGTGTGGGTGAGAAGGTGTCTGTGATGGATCTGAGACGGGAGGTTTTCTTGATTGGAGGAAATGAAGAGGAGTTCAGTCTTAGAGGCATTGATGACCAGGTTTAGACTGTTGATGAGATTAGTGATGGCTTGTAAGCTGTTGTTCCAGAGTGTGATGGATTTGTTAATAGATTCTGTTATGGGAATCAGAATCTGAACATCGTCTGCATAGATGTAGTGAATGAGGTTAAGACTAGTTAACAGTTGGCAAAGGGGAAGGCAAAGGGGAAGGAGGTAAATATTGAAAAGGGTAGGTGATAAGGATGAACCTTGTGGTACGCCAAGGGAAGAATTTGTAGATGGTGATTCTTTATTGTTTATTTTGACTTTAAAACTTCTATTACTGAGGAACGACTTGAACCAGTTGTGGACTGTTCCCGAAATGCCTATGTCTGAAAGGCGATTCAAGAGGATGGGGTGGTTGACAGTGTCGAAAGCCGCCAAAATGTCCAAAAGGATTAGGAGAAAGGAGTGTCCTTTGTCAAGACCCATAATAATATGGTCAGTAAGAGATATGAGTAGGGTCTCTGTGCTGCGAGATTTGCGGAACCCATATTGGGAAGGGAAAAGTAAGTTGTGATCTTCTAAATAATCCGAGAGCTGGATGTTGACCAATTTCTCTGTGAGTTTGGCTAAAAATGGTAGATTCGAGATAGGGCGGAAATTAGCCAGAACACCAGGGTCTAGGTTATGTTTCTTGAGGAGTGGTTTCAGGGGTGCGTTTTTTAGACTATCTGGGTAGAGTCCTTGAGTTAAGCAGCAGTTTATGATTTTGGTTAAAGGACCAGAGATTATATTTGGAATAAGTAGCAGTAGCTTGGAAGGTATGTTGTCCAATGGGTGGCTGGATGGTTTCTGCCTTTTAAGAATGGATTCGATCTCTTTGGTTGATGTTAATTCGAATTTGTCGAATTTGACTCCCTTAAGAATGTAGGTGTTATCGAATGAGGTGTTGTAGTCAGTCTTGGTAGGAAGGAGAGCAAGTGTGTTTGAAATCTTCTGCTGAAAGAAAAGGGCTAGCTCATTTGCTTTGGATTGAGCTTGTTCATCAGGTATCGATGGTGGTAGAGACTTTGTTATTTGAGAGACATATGCAAAGAGGGTTTTTGCATCAAATTGGATGTCATGGATTTTTTTACCGAAGTATTCTCTTTTTGCTTTTAGAATTGAAGTCCTGTAGTAATGTAGTGTTCCTTTGTATGACAATAGTGTAGTGTTGGAAGGTGCTTTGCGCCATTTATTCTCTTTGTGGCGTAATTCTTGTTTTATCTGTTTGAGTTAGTTGGAAAACCAAGGTTGGTTTCCTTTTTTTGTCGTGTTGCTTAGTTTCGTGATTGATGGGCAGAGTTTATTTGCTACCTCTTCAGTGATCTTGTGCCATGATAGCACTGCTGTGTTAGGGTTGGACAGATCTAAGTTAGAGAGTTCTTTGGAGAGATGTTCACTGAGGGTCTCAGAAGCACAGGGTTTCCTGAATTGAAAGGAGGAAAGGTGTTGTGGGGAGGGAGATTGTTTTTTTGTAGTGAGGGTGGTAGTTATCAGAAAGTGATCTGACCAGGGGATAGGAGTACACACAGGTTCTGTAGAGTTGGAAAAATTAGAGTTGATAAAAATAAGGTCCAGGGTGTGTCCTGCTTTGTGTGTAGGTTTGTTTACGATCTGAGTGAATCCCATTGCACTGAGGGCTGTGAGGAGGGCGTCACAATTGGGTGAGTGGGAAGACGCCTCAAAGTGGATGTTGAAATCTCCCATGATTATGGTGGGTGAGTCAGAGTTGACGTGTTTCACCACAGATTCTATAAGAGGGGAGGCATCTGTATCTAATACTCCTGGGGGTGCATAGACTAGTAGTACTTGCAGCTGGTTCGATTTGAATAGACCTAGTTCAATTTTAGATTCTGACTTAATTGTATGTGGAGTTAGTCTGAGTTCTTTTTTGGTGGCTAGTAACAGACCGCCTCCTCTCTTTTTTTGTCTATGAATTGTAAAAAAGTCGTATTTGTGGGAGGGTAATTGGTTGATTAGGGCAATGTCAGAGTTTTTTAGCCAGGTTTCTGTGATAGCACAGACGTCTGGGTTACAGTCCAAGAGATAGTCGTTGAGGATGTGAGTCTTTTTTGTCAGAGATTGAGAGTTAACTAGGGTCACTGAGAGGAGAGATAATCCTAGGAACTGAGTCAGCGGATTGATCATGATTGGAATGAGAGATCTAGGAGTTCTTACTGGAGGTACCAGAGTCAGAGCTGGAAGCATGCTGCGGTGTAGACGATGGTATCTAATTGGAATATGTTGGGCTAGCAAGTTGGAGAGTCTTGCTGGATGAGGGAGAGGCTGAATGAGTGCTGGGTGGATGCTGGAGAGTCTTGACGGACAAGAGGCTAGAATGAATACTGGAATGGCTGCTGGAGAGGATAGTTGAAAGGTGGATTTATTTCAGACAGCCGAATCCCTTAGCCCAGTACTTTTGCAGGAAGCAGCATTTAATAAGGATATAGACTTCGCTTCTTCTGTGGATATGGCTCGGGGCTTCCTCGGGGCTGTACGAAGGGGCGAAACAAAGGGGCAGGCCCCTTTGTCGCGCACCTTCAGCGCGCGACGCCGGAGTGAGAGGATTTTTAAACTTCCCTCTGCTGCTGTCTGATTGGCCGGATCGGGCTGGTGGGCGGGTCTTAGCGCCATGGGGCCGCTGCTCTGTCTGTCAGGTCGGCAATCAGGCCCGCCGGGGGGGAAGGGAATTCAACAGGCCTTACCCCGACGGGTCTGGGCGCCGATCGCGCAGGCCTCCCTCCTCCGAAGAAAGAGCGGTCCGCTTCAGGTGAGTATGGGCAGCAGGCAGGCAGTCAGACGCAGCGCCGGAGGGAGAGGATTTTTAAACTTCCCTCTGCTGCTGTCTGATTGGCCGGATCGGGCTGGTGGGCGGGTCTTAGCGCCGTGGGGCCGCTGCTCTGTCTGTCAGGTCGGCGAAATATATATATATATTTCTCTGAGTTAAAGTTGAGTACCACCAATATTGTATTTTGTAAACATTCTCTTTAAGATGAGTGGATAATGAAGATTTGGAAGCATGTTCCCAAAAAGAATTCTGTTTTCTAATTCCTTATATAAAGCAATATCTTCTCTCCAGCTGGTCCAGAAACTGATGAAAGAAGAGATTCTAGATCTAATTCTTAGTGGAAAGCAGGATTTGGTGTGAGAGGTAATGGTAGTGGGGTGGCATAGCAACAGTGAGCAAAATGTGATCAAATTTGGCTTAATAACTGGAGGGAAGGCATTAAGAAACTATTACTGTAAGGGAGACTTTGATAAAATGACAAAAATAGTTAGGAAAAACACTAAAAGTTGCAACTGCAAATGTTAGAGTACATCAGGCATGGACAATGTTTTAAAATACCATCTTGGAAGCCCAGACCAGATGCATTCCATGCATTAAAAAAGGAAGCAGGAAGGCCAAATGATTGACAGCATCATTATAAGGTGAGGTAAAAAGAGGCTATTTTAGCCAAAGTAACTTTTCAAAAAATGAAAAAAAAAAAAGATTCAGCATAAGCACTAGCAAGTTACATGCAAAACATTGATAAGGTGGCAAAAAGAGAATTTGAAAAGAAGCTAACTACAGAGGCAAAAACTCAAAATAAAACATTTGCGCCTACATCCAAAGCAGGAAGGCTGTGAAGGAGTTGGTTGGGCTGTTAGATTATCAATGGGTAAAAAAGCATTTAGGGAGGATAAAGTTTTTTTACTTTGGTGTTTACTGAGGAAGATGTTAGGAAGATACCCATGCCAGGAATGGTATTTAATGGTGATGATTCAGAGGAAATAAAGCAAATCACGGTCGACTTGGAAGGTGTAATAGGGCAGATCAACAAATAGCAAATCACCTAAACCAGATGGTATGCACCCCAGAGTTCGGAAAGAACTAAAAAATGAAATTGTAGATCTATTACTAGTGATTTTTAATTAACTGTACCTGAAGAATGGTCAACATAATGCCAATTTTTTTTTTTTTTTTTTAAAGGGCTCAGTGATCCAGGTGTAAGAAATGGCATGAGCTCTTTGTGATGCAGTGCAGTTGACACTGCTTCACCAGCAGACCCACAAAAATGCGCTTTGACATGAGTCAGGCTAAAACTTAACCTGAACCAGCTGCTTCCTCCATGGGTTGGGCCCTTGGGTTCTGGCAGCTGGCAGGACTTAGCAAATTCAAGGGGCATGACAGAGTCCAGTGAGGTAATCAAATTTGCAGATGGTCCAAAATTATTCTGAGTTATTAGATCATAAATGGATTGTGACAAACTGCAGGATGACTTTATGATATGGAGCATCCAAATGGCAGATGAAATTTAATATGGTCAAGTGCAAAGTGATACACACAGGGAAAAAGTAATCCAAACTGTAGTTATACAATATTATGGTCTATAATAGAATTTACCACCCAGGAAAAGGATCACAGACAATATTTTGAAATCCTTGGCCAAGTGTATGGTGGCAATCAAAAAAGCAACAGAATGTTAGGAATTATCAGGAAAGGAATGGAGAATCAATGCCTTGGTATCACTCCATGGTGAGACCGTATCTGAAGTATTGTGTAAAGTTTCAGTCACTGTATCTCAAAAAGATATAGCTGAACTGGAAGATACAGAGAACAGTGAGACATTTGATAAAGGGATGGAATGGCTCACCTTAAAGGGTTTTTATATACCGCGGCTCGTTAGTAAACATCACCTCGGTTTACAATGAACATAAATTAGCAACAAGCTTTACAATCCAACATAATTAATATGAGGAAAGGCTAAAGATGTTAGAGCTGTTCAGCCTGGAGAAGAGAAGGCTGAGGTGGGTATGATAGAGGTTTATAAAATCATGAGTGGAGTAGAAAGAGTAAATATGAATAGATTGTTTACTCTTTCAAAAAATACAAAGACGCAAGGAGTTAGAAAGTACCCATTTAAAACAAATCTGAGAAAATACTTTTTCACTCAACTCATAATTAAGCTCTGGAATTCATTACTGAAAGATGTGGTAAAAGCAGATAGCAAAACTGGATTTAAAAAGGTTTGGACAAGTTCTTGGAGGAAAAGTTCATAAACTGTTGTTATTAACCAAGCAGACTTGTGGAAAACCACTACATATTCTTCGGCTTTAGTAGCATGGGATCTTGCTAGGTACTTGTGACCAGGATTGGCCATTGTTGGAAAAATGTTACTGGACCCTTGGTCTGGCCTAGTATGGCAATTCTCATATTCTTATAAATAACAGGTAGATCTTTAAAAAACACAAAAAACCCCCCCAAAAAACTATAGCTTTTGAAAAAGGAAAAGCCATCTTCTCAGTCCAATGAAGATATAAGGCGAATTTACAGAGTTTAGGGTCCTAAATTAGCTCTTTTGAAAACTGACTTGGGCAGAGTCACATACATTCTTACAATAATTCATTATCTAATATACAACCCTAACTCTATATGGCTTTACAAACCAACTCAACAGCTCTGCTCAATGGACAAATGTATCCTTGAAGTACCCTCAATTTAATAAAAAATAAATAAATAAATAAATAAAAAAAATCGCACATCTGGACTTAACACGCAACCGATCTTTCTTAGTCGCAGGCCCAACTCTGTGGAACTCCATCCCTGAAGAAATCCGCTTAACATCAAACACAAAAGAATTTTAAAAATTGCTAAAAAAAAAAACTTTACACATCAGCCTATAAGATTAGCTAACAGACCTACTTTCACACTTCATTTAGAGATATCTTCTCTCTACTAGCATATTTTAATTGATACTGTAAATTAATGTATTTTAATTTTGATTGTAATGTCGTATATGTAAACCGCTTAGACGGTCAGATTACTGCCCTATTCTGTGGTATATAAAAAAAAAAATTAATAAATAAATTTAGGGAAGCTACTGGGGTATATTTAGGTTAGGGAAAAAAGTTTGGAGTTTAGCAATAGATACCTAATGCACAGGCTCCTTAATCTAGGAAAATTTATTGCAGGCCTAAATTTAGGATACAAAATTTAGGTGACTTTTCACCTGAAAACTTAGGCCCCCATGTTTGGATGAAAATATGGGCCTAAAATTTGAGCTCAGCTTTTTTTTTTTTTATTATTGGCCACTAAATTCCTAAATTCTGTTGATGCAAGGAAGTGTTAAAGTTGAAGGTACTGAGAAAGCTCTGTATCTCCTAGTCTGCATCTCTTTACACTCAGCAAATGGCAGGAATCAACTCACATAATGCATGCATGTGGTGGCAAGTAATCTGGCAAACATCTTTTGAATCATGATACTGCAGAACAAAGGACATAATAGTGAAAATTATGTGAGTTTTTCTTCCATCTGGTATTTTCTCTATAATCAAAAAGTAATTAAGTAAAAGGGTTACCAATCACATGTCCAACTCAGAGGCCGATGTAATAAGGTGTGCTCAGCCTAGCGTGCAGCTAGACGCGCGGTTGGATGAGTGTTTTGAACACGCTAGGATAACTCCAGATGCAGTAATGGGATTAGCACGTCCAAAATTCCATCCAAACAAGCACATAGTTAATAGCTCTCAACACATGGAAATGCAGTCATTGGAGACGTAGTTTGTTATTAATTTGATATTTGTAAAATTGTAAGCAGTTATGATGATTGTATCCAAATAGCGGTATATAAATGCTTTTAAATAAAATAAAGATGCCATGTAGATAAGGCTATTAGCTATTACCCTCGATTAAAAAAAGAAAAAAAAAAAATCACCGTGCACCTGAAGTGTACTTTTTAACATGTAAAATGTTATGCCTGTCCTGGAGTAGTGCTTCAAGGGCTCAATTTAAAAAAAAAATAAAAAATTTGCTTTTATGTGGTTCTTCGCAATACTAACCACAAGGAACCCATGCAAAATTAAAAAGGCTCCTGGGCACCTAATGCCAAGGAAACGCCAGGGACACACAATTTCCCCTAGTGAATCCTTTTTAACGCGGTAGTTCATTAACCTATTTCATCGCATGCCCAGGAGAGGTAGATAGGTGCGAGTTAGGAAAACGGGTGCTCATATAGCACGTTTATACTGCATCAGCCTGTTAGTGTCTTCTAGCTCAGTTTTTGTCGGTCTTAAGAGTATTCCCTAGCCAGTTTTTCAGGATATCTTCAATGGCCACAGAATATTTTATGACTGGTCTGAAAAACACTTTTCTGGCTAACCAAGAAACCAGCTTTAGGGATTATGTCCACTATGGTGAATTTTAATATTACTTGTTAATTTGTTTTCCTTGAGTCCTACTAGACCAGTGCTTACACATGGAATTCTCCTTCCAGAGCTGCCAGAGGACACACTTTATTTCCTTTTGTGATATCACATCTAGCTATAAGAAAGGTGTGGTCTAAGGCAGTTGCCAGTAACCTTCTATCAGAGCAAAGGGACAACCACGCTATCCCAATTTTGATAATGGGACAATGAGTAAGAAAGAAAATTGGGGGGTGTCCACAATTCATTCTATGAGCATTTAACTGATCTAGGGGTCTGCTTTTTCCATGTGTCTGGCCACCTTCCCTTTTTTTGCACAAACTGAAAAATAGGAGGAAAAACTGGAGGCTCCCCTTCCCCAGACAGATGGCAAGGACTGGCAGGAGAAAAGCACCTTGCACTACGCTAGGTTCTGGCAGCACAGTATTCCCAGGTGGGATTTGGTTTTATTTAGCAGGACTCAAGGAAAGGAAATTAACATGTAAAATTTAATTTTACCTTTTTCTTCTGGCTAGACCAGTCCTTACACATGGGAAATACCCAAGCTGCTCTCAGCCCACGTGGGAAGAAGATAGTTCTGCTCTAAGAATGCTCAAATCAAAAGCTCCTCGAATCCTGCATTTACGTACTTTCTTTGTTTCATACAATACACTTTATTGCCTTATGTTAATTACCCCAATTATTCAATGTTGTATCTTCTCTATTATGACTATCATTGTATGGATATTTTCTTTTATCATCAAGTTCCGTTGACATTCCCTCTTCCAAGTTAATTTGCACCATGTGTTCCATTTATTGCGTTAAGTTCCTTGTAAACCACTATGATGTTCCCATGAATATCGGTATATAAAAGCTGCCTCTGCCTTGGCTTGCACATCTAATCTGTAATATTTGGTAAAGGAGTACAGGAAGGACCAAACGGCATGGGGATTCACCGTGAGTCGGTGAATCCCCATGTATACCGGCAGCCAGGTGGGATGCTAAGTCCATCTGCATACACTAAGGAAAACGAGATTATCAGGTAAGTAATCTCTACATTTCCTAGCGTGTAACAGATGGACTCAAAACAAGTGGGATGTACAAAAGCTACTCCCGGACTGGGTGGGAGGCTTGCCGAGGTCCGTTCAGGATTGCCCTCGCAAATGCTGTGTCCTCCCTGGCCTGGACGTCCAGACGGTAGAATCTGGAGAAGATATGGAGGGAGGACCACGTCCCCGCTTTACATATCTCTGCAGGCGACAGCATCCTAGTTTCTGCCCAAGAGGCCGCTTGAGCTCTGGTAGAGTGAGCCTTGACCCGTAGAGGTGGTGGTTTTCCCGCTTCTACATAGGCTGCCTTGATAACTTCTTTGATCCAGCGGGCGATGGTTGCCCGTGAGGCGGCTTCCCCTTGCTTCTTCCCGCTGTGAAGGACGAACAGGTGGTCCGTCTTTCGTACTGCTTCTGACATTTCCAGGTATCTGGACAGCAGCCTGCCGATATCGAGATGGCGTAGTATTCGACCTTCTTCAGACCTTCCGTGGTAGGCAAGGATATGGTTTGGTTGAGGTGGAAGTGTGAGACTACTTTGGGTAAGAAGGAAGGAACCGTGCAAAGGTGGATAGCCTCTGGAGTGATTCTGAGAAATGGATCACGGCAGGACAGCGCTTGTAGCTCTGAGATGCGGTGTGCTGAGCATGCGGCCAGCAGGAACACCATCTTCAAGGTTAACAAGCGGAGGGTCAGGCCTCGAAGGGGTCTGAAGGCGGGTCCCGCTAGAAATTCCAAAACTAGGTTGAGGTTCCACAGGGGCACTGGCCACTTCAGTGGCGAGCGAATGTGTTTGACTCCTTTCAGGAAACGTGAAAAGTCTGGGTGTGTGGCAATGCTGTTGCCTTCACTCCGGGGACCGTAGCAGGATAGCGCTGCCACCTGAACCTTGATGGAATTGAGGGACAGACCCTTCTGAAGTCCATCTTGCAGGAAATCCAAAATGATAGGGATCTTAGCGGCATGTGGATTGGTGCCGTGAGTTTCGCACCAGGCTTCAAATACTCTCCAGATCCTTATATATGTTAGTGATGTGGAGAACTTGCGTGCTCTGAAGGAGTGTATCTATTACCGGCCCAGAGTATCCTCTTTTCTTCAGTCTAGCCCTCTCAATGGCCAGACCTTAAGAGAGAATTGAGCTGGATCCTCGTAGAGGATGGGACCTTGCCGCAGCAGGTCCCTGTGTGGAGGCAGGGGAAATGGATTCCCTGCCAGTAGTCTTCTCATGTCTGCGTACCAGGGTCTTCTTGGCCAGTCCTGGGCCACTAGAAGAACTAGGCCTCTGTGCCGCTGAATCTTGTGTATAATGGCGCCCAGCAGGGGCCATGGAGGAAAAGCATATAGCAGGATCCCCTGAGGCCATGGCTGGACCAGGGCATCGATCCCCTGGGATAGAGGATCCCGCCTGTGGCCGAAATATCTGGGTACTTGAGCGTTGGACCTGTCCGCTAGTAGGTCCATGCCCGGCGTCCCCCACTGATCCACAATAATCTGGAAAGCTGTGGGCGACAGCTGCCATTCCCCCTGGATTTAGGCTCTCTCTGCTGAGGAAGTCTGCCGTGGTGTTGTCCTTCCCGGCGATGTGGACGGCAGAGATGTCCTGTAGATTTGCTTCCGCCCAAGACATCAGGGGGGGCTATTTCTAGGGATACCTGTCTGCTTCTGGTTCCGCCCTGTCGGTTGATGTATGCCACTGTGGTGGCGTTGTCTGACATCACTCTGACCGCTCTGTTTCGGAGTCTGTGGGCACGGGCTATCCTGACTGCCCATGCCTCTAGTCGGTTGATGTTCCACCCCGACTCTTCTCTGTTCCACCGCCCTTGGGCGGTGAGTTCTTCGCAGTGTGTTCCCCATCCGTTCAGGCTGGCATCTGTAGTGAGCAGGGTCCAGGTTGGGGAGGACATTCTTGACCCCCGGCTCATGTGGCCGGGCTGCAACCACCACCGTATCTAATTCCGCACTCTGGCTGGTAGAGGTAGGTGTACGGTGTAGTTCTGTGATCGTGGGCTCCACCGAGATAAGAGGGCGCGTTGTAATGGTCTCATATGAGCCCGCGCCCATGGTATCACCTCCAGAGTGGATGCCATAAGGCCGAGGACTTGTAGGTAATCCCAAGCTGTGGGCCGGGTGGCGCTCAGCAGAGCCTGCAGACGATTCCGGAGCTTTGCTCTCCTCTTGGCGATCAGACTGACCTTGTCTTCCTGGGTGTCGAATCGGACTCCTAGGTATTCCAGCAACTGAGAAGGCTGTAGGGAACTCTTGTTCAAGTTTACTACCCATCCTAGGCTTTCCGGAAGAGCTATAACTCTGTTGGTTGCCTGGTGCCTCTCCTCCGGTGACTTCGCCCTGATCAGCCAATCGTCCAGGTAGGGATGGACGAGGATTCCTTCCTTCCTGAGTGCTGCCGCCACTACCACTATGACCTTGGTAAAGATCCGCAGCGCGGTGGCTAACCTGAAGGGTAAGGCTCGGAACTGGAATTGCTGATTCAGGACTTTGAAGCGTAAATAGCGCTGGTGATCCTGATGGATCGGGATATGCAAATAGGCTTCTGACAGGTCTAGGGAGGTGAGAAACTCCCCTGGCTGTACTGCATTCTTGACAGACCGTAGAGTTTCCATGCGAAAGCTGGGGACCCGTAGGTATCGGTTGACCGACTTGAGGTCCAGGACGGGCCTGAAAGTGCCCTCCTTCTTGGGTACTATGAAATAAATGGAATAATGTCCAGAAATCGTCTCCTCTGCAGGCACTGGGATTATGGCTCTTAGTGCCAGGAGCCTCTGTAAGGTCACTTCTAGTGCCGCTTTCTTGAGAGGCAAACAAGGAGATTCCACAAACTTGTCCGGCGGGAGCTGAAGTAAATCCAGGAAATAACCTTCGCGGATGATGGCGAGGACCCACTGGTCCGAAGAAATCTCGACCCACTTGTGGTAGAAGAGGGTTAGCCTGCCCCCTATGGCAGCTACCCCCGGATGAGTCGGCTGATTGTCATTGTGGGTTGCGGCTGGGACCAGAACCCGAGCCGGTTCTCCTCTTGTTGTGCTTAGCCCGAAAGGGCTGGTTCCTGGCCTGAGAACGAGGTGCTTGATAGCGAGCCCTGTAAGGGTTGAAGCGCTGAGAGTTTCTACCTCTGGACGGTCTAGGAAACGAATGCTGGGTCCTCCGACCTGTCTTCTGGCAGACGGGGTAATGGAGAGGCACCCCATTTATTAGCCCAGTTTTCGAGTTTGCTGCCGAACAGTAGGGATCCCTTAAAGGGCATTCTAGTGAGGTGCGTCTCTGAGGAAGAGTCGGCAGCCCAGTTGCGTAGCCAGAGCTGTCTCCTGGCTGCCACCGAGGATGACACTCCCTTGGCTGCCGTACAGACAAGGTCGGAGGCTGCATCAGTGAGGAACGCGAGAGCTGATTCCATGTCTTCTCCCGGGGTGTTGTTTCTCGCTTGTGATAAACAGGAACGCGTCACTACGGTGCAGCAGGTCGCGATTCTTAGGGACATGGCTGCCACCTCGAAGGCTTGTTTCAGAATGGTGTCCATGCGCCGGTCATGTGTATCCTTGAGGGCCGCTCCCCCCCTCCTCCGGAATTGTGGTGCGCTTCACAACTGTGTTAACGATGGCGTCTACCTTAGGGCACGCCAGCAGCTCCTTGGATGCTGGATCCAGAGGGTACATGCCTGACAAGGCCCGACCCCCTTTGAATGCGGCCTCCAGCGCAGTCCATTCCAGATCTATTAGCTGCTGTGCTGCTTGTAGGAGGGGAAAATGGTGAGCCGATTGGCACAGGCCCTCTAACACGGGGTTCATGTTAGGGTCCCCTGGGGCGTCCCGGCCCAAAATAGCCAGTTCTGATAGGCATTGTGAGACCAGGCCTGGAAGATCCTCTTTCCGAAAGAAGCGTCTCATGGTCCGATCTCAGAGGGAAGTTCTCCCTCCTCGGGGGGCTCCTCATCTTCCTCGGAGCAATCCGAATCCCCATACTTGGGGCTTCTGGGTGGCGAGTGGTTGCGCCTAGGTCTCGAGGGTCCAGGGGCCGGATCATTCGGAACAGAAAGGCCCATTCAAGGAGCAGACTGCATCTGGACAAAGGCATGGATCCCCTTGAATAATTCCACCCAGGAGAGTGAAGCCGGATCTGGCCTTAGGGGCACCAGGTCTCTCGGGGTCCCTGGCTGCTCACCGCAGCCTGCTAAGTCCGGAGTGTTCCCTGAGGAACCGCTGGGCTGGGACCGGTCCTGTCCTGGAATTCCCATGGCCGCCTCACATTGGGCACATAGGGAGTCTGCTTCCTCGCTCTGTGTGGCTCTGAGGTTGCATGCGGAACAGAGGCTTAGAGCCCTTATACCTGATTCTGGAGGTGCCTGCTCTGCGGACGTATGGGCTCTCTGATGCTCCATACGCTTTGCAATATGTATCGCCTACTAATATGCGCTTATCCTGTGAGAGTGCGCTTATCAACCTGTGCTTAGCTGCGTGCGCCTATGAACGGGCGTCTTATGAACGTGCGCCTATAACATGTGCCTATCAACGGCGTCTTAGGAACATGCGCCTATCAACGGTGTCCTATGAATATGCGCCTATGAACGTGTGCCTATCTATTAGCGTGCGCCTAGCCCGCTTGCGCCTAGGTAGTGAAGGCGAGTAGGCAGGTAAAATGGAGACCTCCTCGGCGGGCTGCCACTGAGGCAGGCCCTGCGAATCCTCACTTCCTCGGAGACCACAGTAAAGATGTAAGCCTTACCTTGTCTTCGGCGCTTCCCGGCTGTGACCCGGGCGGTCTCCGGCTGCGGGGGGAGAGGGTGAGTACCTTCACTGCCGCGCTCGAGGAAGTGCACCCGCTGCCTCTAGGCCGCTCCCGAACTCGTCTCGCTCGGGGGGCCAAGTCCTCGCAGGGACCGAGGCTGCTTCTACGCCGCGCCCGAGCCCTTCTCACTCAGGGGCTAGGTCCCTGCCGCGAGTCGGCCACCGGACCGAGGCTCCTACTTCCCAGGGACCACGGAAGTCAGCTCGGGAAACTCAACTGGGTGAGTGACCGACTGGTATCACCACAGGAGTGCGGGGCTAGTCTTCAATAGGTTTTCTTCTAGGAATTTAGTCCTTAGAATTTGGAAACACGCTCAGCGAGCGTGAGGTAGCTCCCAAACTGCTTTGGAGATGGAAATTACTGAATTTCTACACTTCCTGTGGGGGTATATGTCCCGTGCTGACGTCAGATCCATCTCCAACTGCTAGCACGAGCACACTATACCCCCATCCATGAGTCCATCTGCTACATGCTAGGAAATAGTGACATATCATATACGTAAAGACTTGATGGCATGTGATGAACGATTCTTTTTGTGGGCTAGTAGAAAGAATGTCCTGAAAATGAACATCCTTCCTAGATTAATATACCCATTTCAGCATGTTCCATGTTACTTACCTGAGGGGGGTCTTTTCTTTGCTGCAGCTGGCACTCACCAACTTTATTTGGTAGAATAGATAGGCCCACATCAAACCATGGATGTTATGAAGGTTGAAGGAGATGGAGGGCATGGCCCTACTCTTTCTATAAGGCTATTACTGGGTAGTGGGACTCATAAGTGCATTGGTATGGTTTCATAAAAGACCAAAAACCATCGTGACGCTCCCCGGAAGTTCCTGACTAGGGGGTTAGATCTCCCAATTTTACTATTGCAACCAGAGTTGCTTTCTGATGCCCGAAAAGCTAGCCGTGCAAGCCTGCACATTTCCCATATTTTCAAAGTATGGAAATCCATAGGAAGAAACTTAGGGCTGGATTTTAAAAGAGACCCGGCAACGCGTGTAAATCCCAGGTCTTTACAAAAGGGGCAGGGCCAGAGGCCTCCGACAGAGCGGCCATTGCCACTCTATTGGAGGATCGCGTGCTGGCAGGCGCAAAAGGTAAGACAAGAGTCGGGGGGGGGGGGAAGGAACGGAGGAAGGCAGCGCGGCTCAGCATGTGCAAGGGCCACAACTGTGCACCCCCTTGCGCGTGCCGACCCTGGATTTTATAACATGCGCGCACCTGCGTATGTTATAAAATTGGGCGTACATGAGCATGCACGCTTCTTTTAAAATCTACCCCTTAGAGTTTATTTTGCAAATTCTGTCAGGAATAATGCCCAAATGGTAGAACCTCCAGCTGGCAGCTACATTTCAAAGGGAGGTGACAGACTGAGGAAAGCTAGGCCTGAAGTTCTTGGGACAACTATGGGAGGAGGAGGACAGTGTTCAAATGAAATGTTTTCATGAACTCCAGGAGGAGTATGAACCTGTCCATGCTTATTGGAGGAGCTGAATGGATTAAAGAGAACAGGGTGGGAACCACAGGTCCCCAACTCTGTGAAGGTGTTTATTCAAGAAGATGTTCCTAAAAGGGGATCTCAGTTATATACAGCAATATTGGAGTGCTAGATAAAATGAGATCCTCCGTTAAGCCTAATAGTGCACTGGAAAATAGATTTGCAAATAGACGCGAGTGCTGATTGGAAAGCTTCCTGGAAAACAGCCCACAGGGTTTCATTCTGTAGTAGGTGTGTGGAATTATTGATCAAACTTCTCCAAAGAGTATGATTTCCAGCCTACTACTCTAGATTTCAGGCAGAAGCATCACATGCTTATACATGTGTTAGACTTGCCCCTTTGTGGAGGAGTTCTGGAAACAGACTGGGCTGGAGATGCGCTGTTCTCTTGCCACTGCTCTGCCTTTTGGGGTGGTAGGGAGTTAACAACTTAAGTACTATAAGAACATAAGATATATGCCATACTGGATCAGACCAAGTGTCCACCAAGCCCAGCATCCTGTTTCCAACAGTGGCCAACGGACTTCTCCTCCAGGAACATAGCCAAACCAGTTTCAAAACCAGCCACACCAACTACCATAACCACATCCTCTGGCAACAAATTCCAGAGCCCAACTATGTGTCGAGTGAAAAATATTTTCCGACTTGCTTCAAATGAGCCACTAGCTAACCTCAGAGTGCCCCCTAGTCCCCCCACCATCCGAGAGAGCAAACAACTGATTCATATCCACCCGCTCAAGTCCCCCCATGATTCCACAGACCTCCATCACATCCTCCCTCAGCAGTCTCCCCTCCAAGCTGAACAGCTCCCAACATCCCCAGCCTGTCCCCAGAGGGAAGCCATCTCACACCCCCCATCATTTTGGTCGCCCCTCTCCGCACCCTATCCAGTGCAACTCCACCTCCCTTTAGATACAGTGACCAGAACTGCACACAGCACTCAAAGTACGGTCGCACCATGGAGCGACACAGAGGCACCACAACATCCACCGCCCCACTCACCATTCCCTTCCCAACAATCCCCAACATTCTGCCCGCCTCTCCAACTGCCACAGGACACAGAGCCATCCGCTACTATGCCTGGGTGGTAACTCCTAGTATGGAACCCAAAATCGTGCAACCACAGCAAGGGCTATCTATCCCCATATGCATCACCCTGAACCTATCCACACCAAATCCAATCTGCCATGTAGATGCCCAATCCTCCAGTCCCCCCGCAGCCCATCTCAACCTGCTCAAGATTTAACTACTCTGCATGATTTTGCATCATCTGCAAATTTGATCACTTCATTAATTATACTCTTTTCCAGATAATTTAAAAATATAATAAAAAGCATTGGTCCAAGTAGAGATCCCTGAGGCACTCTACTGTTTACCTGTTTCCACTGATAAAATAGACCATTGCATCCTAATCTCTGTTTCCTGTCTTTTAACCAGTTTGGAATCCACAAAAGGACATCATTTCCTATCCCATGATTTTTTAGTTTTCTTGGAAGGGACTTTGTTGAATGCCTTCTGAAAATCCAAATACACCACCACATCTACCAGTTTACCTTGGTCCACATTTATTCACCCCTTCAAAAAAATGTAGGAGATTTGTGAGGCAAGACTTCCCTTGGGTAAATCCATGCTGGCTGTGTCCCATTAAACCATGTCTATCTAAATATTCTGTGATTTTATTCTTTATAACAGTTTCCACAGTTTTTCCCTGCACTGAAGTTAGGCTTACAAGTTTATAGTTACCTAGATCACCGCTGAAGCCATTTTTAAATATCGGGGTTACATTGGATACCTTCCAGTCTTCAGGTACAATGGATGATTTTAATCAGAGGTTATAAATTAATTGTAATAGATCTGAAATTTTATTTTTTAGTTCTTTCAAAACCCTGGGTTGTATACCATCGTGGCCAGGTGATTTACTACCTTCAGTGTTTCAATCTGGCCTACTCTATCTTCCAGGTCCATAGTGATTTGGTTCAGTTTTATTTGAATTGTCACCCTTGAAAACCATCTCCGGAATGTGTATCTCCCCAACATCCTCTTTAGTAAACTCCAAAGCCAAGAATTTTTTTAGCCTTTCTGAAATGGCCTTATCTTCCCTAAGTGTTCCTTTAACCACTCTATCATCTAATGATCTAACCAACTCCCTCAAGTTTTTCTCTTCAGATATATTTTTAAAAGTTATTATGAGTTTTGCCTCTACGGCCAACTTTATTTCAAATTTTCTCTTAGCCTGTCTTATCAATGTTTTACATTTAACTTGCCAATGCTTTATTTTATTTTCTTCTGATGGATCCTTCTTCCAATTATTGAATGAAGATCTTTTGGCTAAAATAGCCTTTCACCTCACTTTTTAGCCATACTGTTAATCATTTGCTCTTCCTTCCACCTTTCTTAATGTGTGGAATATGCCTGGACTTCACTTCTAACTTTTTTTTTTTTTTTTAACAATGTCCATGTCTGTTGCACACCCTTAACCTTTATAGCTGCACCTTTCAGGTTCTTTTTTAAACTATTTTATCAGTTTCCTTTTTGAAGTTTAGTGCTAAAGCCATGGATTTATTTATTGCTCCCCTTCTAGTCATTAATTCAAATTTGATCCTGTTATGATCACTATTGCCAAGCAGCTCCACCACCGTTACTTCTCTCACCAACCCCTTTCCCATGTTTAACTTGAACTTGACTCCAGAAGTTGCCTCTAACGGACTAATAGCCTAAACTACGCTTGTGTTTAATTACTTTTACCTAAACACACATTATTGAATATAGTTACAATAATTATATATATTTGGTCGTTGAAACATCATTTACTTATAGCATTAAGCTGTTATTTGTTTTCTTACTCTTGAAAATGTAATAGGTAAAGCCTGTTGCTTATTCCTATCTATTTATTATTGTTAACTTTTTTTTTGTACTTATTGTTTAACACTTTATGTAAAGCCTGTTGCTAATATTAATGTTTAACGTAAACCGAGGTGATGTATAACCATACGTACCACGGTATATAAGAATCTCTAAATAAATAAATAAATAAATAAACTCCAGTGCTCCACTGAGATTAGATCTAAAATTGCTCCCTCCTTTGTCAGTTCCTGAACAAATTGCTCCATAAAACTGTAATTTATTCCATCCAGGAACTTTATCTCTCTAGCATGTCCTGATATTACATTTTCCCAGTCAATTTTGGGAGTAACTGAAATCTCCCATTATTACTGCACTAATAATTTGGCAAATTTCCCTAATTTCTCTTACCATTTCACTGTCAGTCTCATCATTTTGGCCAGGTGGATGGTAATATACTCCTATTACTATACTCTTCCCCAACACACAAGGTATTTCTATCTTTTAGATGGTTGAATGTTTCCATAATTTATCTCTCACCTTTCTTACTTCTAGAGATTATATCTTCTGCTCCTTCAGTGTCTCTCTATATGGCATATAGTGAAGGCCGTGTACTATTTTGTTGGAGCTTCTTAGAGGTAAATAGTCAGTATGCCAGCTAACGCCAACATAGCTGGATAAGTATGAATGGCCATAAAAGTGTGAGAGCTTTCCAACAAGCAAATATATAACCAGCTAAATCTAAACAACTGGACATAACTGCATAGAAATGTACATGCTGAATGATATTAAGTGGCTATTTGAATATGGGGTAGAATGACCATTGAAATTTGAATACCATGACATACTAATTAAGTGGTGATATTTAAAATTAGCTGGATATCAAGAATAATAGGCTAAATTCAAATATTGCTACTTAATCACATAAAATAGATACATAACTAGAGCATTAGTATAAAATGTAGCTGGTTATTCTTGATATCCAGCTAACTTCAAATATCACCATTTAGTGAAACATTATTGATAACTGGCTACATTTATATATGTCAAACTATATTGTATTTAGCTGGTTAATTTAGAACATGTGAAAGATTAGTTCTGAGGCTGAGAGTGTCCTCTAACACCTAGGAAAAACATTTTGCAAAGTGATGCCACGGAGCAGACACTAATTTCACAGGAAAAAAAGAGTAGGCACTGTTGGCCAGGCTTGTGCTGGCCAAAGAGAACTTCTTATAACCCTCTTGGCCCAGGAGGGGCAGCATGAAGGCCTGGACAGAGACTGGAATGAGATTTGGAAGCAGATTAACTGGACAGGATGCTTTTTATTTTGGGTTGAAGGCTAGACCTAGGCCGTATATCAAAATTGTGCCTTCTACTCAGGAGGAAGAAGCCAGTGAGATGTCATCCCAGCATGTCTCTAAGTAGAGGGTGTCCTTTGAAGAGTACGGCAGGATGTATACTTGTTGATCATTTGATACATGGAGATAGGTTCATGATTGCCTCTCTTTGGAAATCTGCTCCTTCAATTGCCTGCTGGCGTAGAAAGGTTCATGAAATTGCTTTAATTGAGAAGCTTTGCTACCAAATAGCCATTTATGACAAGTTTTAGGCATCTTATTGGGCACAATGGGAAGAAGTAGTCAGTAGTTTATCCTTCTTATAGTCATTTTCCGTTTTCTGTTGGTGTTTGCTACTAGGGATGTGCACAATTTTTTTTTCGGTTCGTTTTTGGGGTGGACAATTTCAGTCCACTCCCCGAACCTGGAAACTTTTTTTGTTTCGCTTTCGGAAACAGACCGAAAAAAAAACCAAACCTGCCCCAACCCTTCAAATTTACTTAATTACAACCCCTCCCCCCCCACCACCATCCCAATCCCTCCCCCAAGACTTACTAAAAGCCCTGTTGGTCCAGCGGGGTTCTGGGAGCGAGCTCTCCCTCCCTCTAGGGCCGTCGGCTGCCACAAATCAAAATGGTGCCGAGGCGCTTTGCCTTTATCATGTGGCAGGGGCTACCGGTTCCATTGGTCAGCCCCTGTCACATGGCAGGAGCAATGGATGGCCGGTGCCATTTTCTTAGGATTTTGGCAGGTACTAAGTAGGAACCATAGGGCATTGTGGTTTTGTTCTGGACTCTCTGTACATTAATAATAATTCTCTTCATTTTGAGCATTAATGTACATTTGATTTGACACAGCTTGATTGTAAAAGTGAAATTCTCTCTCATGTTTGTAATAACTATCTTTGCTGAAAATAAAGAGTTTAAAAAAGTAGAAATGGCTACGAGAGAAAAGTAGACTGAATTTGATAGGTACAATTCCTTTTTCAGTCTGAGAACAAGAGGGTAGATTCAAATATTTTATGCAGCCATGCACCAAAAATTTGCAAAACCAAAATAGTCATTCACATTCATCCTTTTCCAGAAAAATAACATATACTGTATTTTTCACTCCATAAGACGCACCTAGGATTCAGAGGGGGGGAAATTAAAAAAAAAAAAAAAAAAAGTGTGCTAAACTGGCTCTGTTCCCGGGCATCTGTGCATCTTATGGAGCAAATTTGGAGAGTGCATAACATTTTTTTTTGTCCCCATTTCGTTTTCAGGTCTGGGGAGGTCCATTTCAGTCCACTCCCCAGATCAGAAAACTTATCGTTCTCTTTCTGTGGGACCCCCCCCCACACTCCAAGACCTGCCAAAAGTCCCTGGTGCCCTTACTATGTCACAGGGGCCGACCAATGGCACCGGTAGCCCCTGTGACATAGAAGGGCACAGGGCCATCGGCGCCATTTTGATTACTGGCTGCCAACGGCCCAAGTGCAGGAGATCGCTCCCAGACCCCCACTGGACTTTTGGCAGGTCTTGGGGGGGGGGGGGGGGGGGTCAGGATGGTAGGGGGTTGTAGTTCGTTTTTTTTATATTCACTCCATAAGGCACACAGACATTTTCCCCCCACTTTTGGGGGAAAATAAGTGCTTCTTAAAGGAGCGAAAAATACGATATATATAGAGAGATTAGATATATATAGAGAGAGAGAGAGAGAGAGAGAGAGAGAGTTCTCATGTTAGGCAAACTATTTTTAATTATCTGTTACGTTTACACACTGTTAATCCAAGTTCTGAATGGGAACATCAAAAGATTTTAATAAAAATTACTTAACTAACAGTGGTTCATATTCTTTAATCTGATAATTGTATAGCTTACAGGATCCCTATATCTAAAAAAAACCTTTGAAGTCCAGTATAGGAAGGTTTTTAAAGCAGTAGTACCAGCTAGATTCCTTAAAATAATGCCACCTTCTTGGCTCTATTGCTTCCAGTATTGGAAACACACATATACATATTCCTTTATTTCCCCTCTTTCAAGGGAAGTTCAATAGTTACTTCCTCTACAATAAGGAATACTAAAATCTGTTTTCATAACCTTAACAAGTGTGGCATCCCTAGTGGCAGGTCCTTTGGGGTGACTTCAGGCTTGGAAGCTTATTCTCAAGGACTGCTGCAGCAGATTCCTTTGTGGCAGAGTCAGCACTGTAGCTTCTCCTGGGAGTGATGCTGACACTGTAACCTTTAGGCAAGGAGGCTACTGGTTAAAGTTACTTATACTGGGAGGCCATCATAAAGATAGGAGATTGAGACAGGTCTGTACTCATTCCATGCTAAAAGTAAGAGTCACCTTCCAGTCATGGCACCCTTTTGCTATAACTTAAAATAAGGTATTGCACACCCAGGCAGTAGCTTAATATAGTGCTCTGGAGTTTATTGAAACAAACTTCACAGAAGAGAAGTCACACACCACATAGAAGTGTTGCCCAAAATACATTTCCACCTAATCAATGTGAGCTTGGGTTTCCTATCCTTTTAAACCAGTGGTTTGTTAAAATAAAAACAAGCTTCTTTCTCTATGCTCTTCTATGCTTTCCTTCAATGTACATATAGGCAATGCAGGCTTAATACAACCGAATATCATCTAATTCTCCCAGATATAAAGAAGTGCCTGAAAAACCCCATTAAAAGAAAGGCTCCCGAGGCCAGCTACATAGCCTTCATGACAATTCTCAACAGCCAGCATAGTTTAATACAACAACCCTTTTTACACAGCTACTAGCTCATAGTTGTTGTCAACCCCAAAACATTTCTTTTTCTTCATAGTAATTCCTACTTGGTTCCCAACAAAAATAAGTGCTCTCAGCATTTAAATAAAACCTTCTACCTTTGCTTTTTCAGCAATAAACCTAGCAACTCTAATTAACCCATAACAGTGCTAGAGACTCTTAGCCAACAAATTGCTGCACAGAAATGAAAAGGGAAAGAGAGATATATTAGGGCTGACTTAGCTTTAGAATAAAGGTGTGCCTGGGTACGGTTCTCCTTCTGCCTCAGCCTCTCCATCCTCCTCACCTTCCATTGAGCTCTCCTGAATTGCCTCTCTCCTCTGGAGGGCCCCTCCCTTTATATGAGTTAGTCTACTCCTCCCTAGGAAGACACTGCCTCTGTTTCCCTGCCCCCAACACTTCTAGGGGCTGACTACCAGGGCATCTAGAAATGTAGTTTCCTTTTACTTCCTCCAAAGGAACTTTCACACCTCTTGTCTGGAGGCTGCAGGCTCGAGCTCTCTCTCTCGCTCGGAGGAGCGAGCTGCTTCTTTTGCTTTCCTTCAGGGGAACTTTTTCTTCTGGTTCCTTCTCCCCAAGGCAGGGGAAAATCTCCCTCTTTCCCTTCAGGAGTTTGGACTTGCTGCAGCTGCTTCTGCCTCACCCCAGGTAAGCCATCTTTTCACTTCTTTGCCGAGGTTTTCAAGGCAAGGCGCCTGGGTGTGGCAGGAGTAGCTGCAGTTTGTTCCTTGTCCCTTCCCCATTTTTACCTTTTTTTTTTTTTTTTTTTTTTTTAGAGTTTTCCTTTGGTGGTTTTGTTCTGGTTTGTTCCCGGTTTGTCTGCTTGTAGGTTTGTGGTTTTTGTTTGTAAGTCTGTTTGTTTGTTCCTTTATTTCTTTTGTTAAATTGTTTGTCTATGGTTCTGAGTGTCGTGGTTTATCTTATTGTGTGTTCCTAAGTTAATAGTTTTTCCCCTCCCCCTCCTCCTCCTATTTTTTCCTTTTTGCTTGAGTTTCCCTTCCCCCATATTGGCTTCAACATCATGCACAGCCGTTTTAGGCCTGTGCACAGCCTTTAACTATCAAGCCTTAATTGGCCCTCCAACGTCCTGAGTCTCCTAAGCTTCCTTCCCTTCCTTCCCTTCCTTGTCCAACCCCCCCCCCCCCTGCTTTTCCCCTTCCCATCCTTTTGTTTTAGTTTTTTCCACATAGTAAAAACCCAGGAAGGCTCATTCACCAGCACCATTAAGGCTATCATAGTGAAGAGAAGCCCCCCTCTTATCACCACCAGCGGCACCACCAGCGCCTAGGGACCACCCGGAAAGCCATCATGCCCCGGAAGGGTCCAGCAAGGTGGCGGAGCAAAAACTCTACCAAACCCAAGCTCCGGAAGGTAGAGTAGCCTGGGAAGCCAGCAGTGGGACCCTGTGATGAGCTAGGGCCCGGGAGTCCGGGTGAAGGGCCCTCAAAGACATTTCAAAGACAGACAGAGACAGGCGTTGCACAGCTTGTTAAGAAAGTGCAATGGGCCCATCGCCTAAGGCAGCTTGAAGCAGAAGGAACTCCCTCTGCTCCACGCACAAGCAGGGCGCCCACTGTGGAGGAGCCCCCTCCCGTGAAGGAGGGCTTCACGGGCGACGACACATCCCGGACACAGTTCCAGGCCGAGCCAGCGACACCTGTGTGCGATACCCAGGCTGGGGCAAACACCACTAACCTTGGCATTACCAGCGAGGGCGGGTCAGCCGATAGACTCCCCTCAGCCAGAGACACTCATACCCACAAGGGGCCTCTCCACCGACGGACCCCCGAACAAGTTCCTGTACTTCCTTTAGAAGTACCTCCTCTATTAATCTTAGACATATATGCTCAATATCTGAATTACATCTGCATTTGAAGCGAGAAAAGAAACATAGGGTCTTATTCCAAAACACTTTTTTCCTCATTCTGCAATTACATAGGAAACCTTTATTGAATGAGGCCCCTAAGATGTTTAAATATTTTGGGCAATGAATGCAGAAGATTCCCACCTGATACACACACTTCAAACTGCAGTACCAATTATGACTATAGAATCTGCAGACAGCAATTACATTGTGCTCAATCTCTCATTACAATAAAAATTGTCTAAAAAATAACTGCACTACATTCTGGGAACTGTTGAAATCTATTCACATTAGGTGCATTTGTTGCACAGAGATCACCTAGGCAATTTTTGCAGTCACAATAACAGATCACTAATGATTCACCAACTTCAAACCAGACATGGACATATGAACTAAAAACATGACTCACATCTACCATTAACCACAATGAGATGCGAGTGCAGCCAAATCTTGAAGCAAGTGTTACATCAATACCGTTTGTATTCACGATTTGTATCAATCCAACACACAAACAGAATGTGGAGAGAACATGTAAGATAAAGTACTAGCTAAAGCAGAACAGAGATTCTCGCAAAATTATACATTCAAGAGTGCATGAACATAAATGTTAGTCTTGAAACTACCATAATCTTACAATGAGTGTGTACAGGAAAAGACCTTTATTTGTACTCTACAATCTTTACCACTTTATCACTAGCATGATTTCATTCTTAAGATGTCAGATCCACACAACTTCTTGCTGCTCAGACACAGAGTGTATTAACTAATAACCAATAGCTCACTAAGAACATAAGAAATTGCCATGCTGGGTCAGACCAAGGGTCCATCAAGTCCAGCATCCTGTTTCCAACAGAAGCCAAACCAGGCCACAAGAACCTAGCAAGTACCCAAACACCAAGAAGATCCCATGCTACTGATGCAATTAATAGCAGTGGCTATTCCCTAAGTAAATTTGATTAATAGCCGTTAATGGACGTCTCCTCCAAGAACTTATCCAAACCATTTTTTAACCCAGCTGCACTAACCACATCCTCTGGCAACAAATTCCAGAGCTTAATTGTGTGTTGAGTGAAAAAGAATTTTCTCCGATTAGTCTTAAATGTGCTACTTGCTAACTTCATGGAATGCTCCCTACTCCTTCTATTATCCGAAAGTGTAAATAATGGATTCACATCTACTCGTTCAAGACCTCTCATGATCTTAAAGACCTCTATCATATCCCCCCCTCAGCTGTCTCTTCTCCAAGCTAAATAGCCCTAACCTCTGCAGCCTTTCCTCATAGGGGAGCTGTTCCATCCCCTGGCCCTTTATCATTTTGGTTGCCCTTCTCTGTACCTTCTCCATCGCAAGTATATCTTTTTTGAGATGCGGCGACCATAATTGTACATAGTATTCAAGGTGCGGTCTCACCTTGGAGCGATACAGAGGCATTAAGACATTTTCCATTTTATTAACCATTCCCTTCCTAATAGTTCCTAACATTATTTGCTTTCTTGACTGCTGCAGCACACTGAGCCGACGATTCAAAGTATTATCCACTATGATTCCTAGATCTTTTTCCTGGGTGGTAGCTCCTAATATAGAACCTAACATCGTGTAACTACAGCAAGGGTTATTTTTCCCTATATGCAACACCTTGCACTTGTCCACATTAAATTTCATCTGCCATTTGGATGCCCAATCTTCCAGTCTTGCAAGGTCCTCCTGTAATGTATCACAATCCGTTTGTGATTTAACTACTCTGAATAACTTTGTATCATCCGCAAATTTGATAACCTCACTCGTCTTATTCCTTTCCAGATCATTTATAAATATATTGAAAAGCACCAGTCCAAGCACAGATCCCTGAGGCACTCCACTGTTTACCCTTTTCCACTGAGAAAATTGACCATTTAATCCTGTTCTCTGTTTCCTGTGTTTTAATCGGTTTGTTATCCACGAAAGGACATTTCCTATCCCATGACTTTTTAGTTTTCTTAGAAGCCTCTCATGAGGGACTTTGTCAAACGCCTTCTGAAAATCCAAATACACTAACATCTACCGGTTCACCTTTATCCACATGTTTATTAACCCCTTCAAAAAAATGAAGCAGGTTTGTTAGGCAAGACTTCCCTTGGGTAAATCCGTGTTGACTGTGTTCCATTAAACCATGTCTTTCTATATGCTCTACTATTTTGAACTTTAGAATAGTTTCCACTATTTTTCCCGGCTCTGAAGTCAGGCTCACTGACCTATAGTTTCCCAGATTGCCCCTGGAGCCCTTTTCTAAATATTGGGGTTACATTGGCCACCCTCCAGTCTTCAAGTACAATGGATGATTTTAATGATATGTTACAAATTTTAATTAATAGATCTGAAATTTCATTTTTTAGTTCCCTCAGAACCCTAGGATGCATACCATCCAGTCCAGATGATTTGCTACTCTTTAGTTTGTCAATCTCGCCTACTACATCTTCCAGGTTCACAGTGATTTGGTTCAGTTCGTGTGACTCATCACCCTTGAAAACCATCTCCGCAAATGGTATCTCCCCAACATCCTCATTAGTAAACACGGAAGCAAAGAATTCATTTAGTCTTTCTGCAATGGCCTTATCTTCCCTAAGAGCCCCTTTAACCCCTCGGTCATCTAACTGTCCAACAGACTCCCTCACAAGTTTCTTCCTTTGGATATTTTTTTAAAAAATTTTATTATGAGTTTTTACCTCTATGGCCAACTTCATTTCAAATTCTCTCTTCGCCTGTCTTATCACTGTTTTACACTTGACAATGCTTATGCTTTATCCGATTTTCTTCAGATGGATCCTTCTTCCAATTTTTGAAGGATGTTATTTTGGCTAAAAATAGCCTCTTTCACCTCACCTTTTAACTATGCCGGTAATAGTTTTGCCTTCCTTCCACCTTTTCTTAATGCGTGGAATACATCTGGACTGCGTGTCTAGGATTGTATTTTTAAACAATGTCCATGTCTGTTGAACACTTTTAACCTTTGCAGCTGGTTTTTTTCTATTTTCCTCATTTTATCAGTTTCCCTTTTGAAAATTTACGTTAGAGCTCTAGATTTGTCTCCCAGTTATTAGTTTAAATTTGTTCATGTTATGATCACTATTGCCAAGTGGCCCCACCACAGTTACCTCTCTCACCAAATCCTGCATTCCACTAAGAATTAAATCTAAAATAGCGCCCTCTCTTGTTGGTTCCTAAACTAATTGCTCCATGAAGCAGTCATTTATGACATCCAGGAACTTTGTCTCTAGCATGTCCTGATGTTACATTTACCCAGTCAATATTGGGGTAATTGAAATTTCCCATTATTATTGTGCTGCCAAATTGGTTAGCTTCCCTGATTTCTCTTAGCATTTCATCATCTGTTTGACCATTTTGTCCAGGTGGACGGTAGTATAGTCCTATTACTATACTCTTACCCAACACACGTGGGATTTCTACCGATATAGATTCTACTGAGCATTTAGTCTCTCTTATGATCTTTATCCTGTTGGACTCTATACCCTCCCAGACATAAAGTGCCACCCCCCCACCAAGTTGATCTTCCCTATCATTGCGATATAATTTTTACCCTGATATAGCACTGTCCCATTGGTCATCCTCCTTCCACCAGGTCTCTGTGATGCCAATTATGTCACTCATCATTTACTGCTATACACTAACTCTCCCATCTTACTTCTTAGACTTCTGGCATTGGCATACAGACATTTCAAAGTGTATTTTTTGTTTGCTTTAACAACCTGCTTTTCAGGTCTTAGGGATAATTTGGAAATCTTTAGCTCAGGAGATTTTTTTTTACATATAGGCACATGGACTACGTTTGCTTTTATAGGAAACTCTCTGTTGATATACCCCTCTCTGTTGATATACCCCTGCAGGAAGTGCAGCTCTTCAGTATTCTCCTCAAAAAGCATTGTGGACATATGTATGACTGAATAATTTGAATACTTGATTAACTTTAACTTAAAAAATTTGAACCGGTTGAATTGGTTATAGCTGGAGACCGCCAGTGCCCTCAACCGAGAAAGTTTGACACCCGGTAGGATGGGTGTCCTAGCTGAAGGAAAGCATGGCTTATCCATGAATTCCCTGAGAATTCCATGAGTAACGGCAGCCGTGGGTGGGATGCTGAGTCCATCTGTCTACACTAAGGAAAACGAAATTATCAGGTAAGTAATTTCTCCATTTCCTAGCGTGTAGAAGATGGACTCAGGACCAATGGGATGTATAAAAGCTACTCCCAAACTGGGTGGGAGGCTGCCTGTGACCCACTTAGTACTCCCCTTGCAAATTCTGTGTCCTCCCGAGCCTGAACATCCAGGCGGTAAAACCTGGAGGTGTGGATGGAGGACCATGTCGCCGCCCTGCAGATCTCTGCGGATGACAGCATCTTGATTTCCACCCAGGACACTGCCTGGGCTCTAGTAGAATGGGCCTTGACTTGCAAAGGCGGTGGCTTGCCTGCTTCTACGTAGGCTGCCTTGATGACTTCTTTGATCTAGCAGGCTATGGTTGCTCGTGAGGCCGCTTCCCCTTGCTTCTTCCTGCTGTGAAGGGCGAATAGATGGTCCGTCTTTCGTATGGATTCCGACCTTTCCAGGTACCGGATTAGGAGTCTGCCGACGTTGAGATGGCGTAGACTTCAAGCCTCTTCTAAATTCTTATGTTCATCTGTTGATGGTAGCGAGATGGTTTGGTTGACATGGAAGTGAGACACCACTTTGGGGAGGAACGACGGAACTGTGCGTAGCTGGATAGTTCCCGGGGTGAGTCTGAGGAACAGCTCCCGGCAGGCCAGTGCTTGTAGCTCGGATATATGATGGGCCGAACAGACTGCCAGCAGGAAGGCTGTCTTCAATGTTAATAGTCGGAGAAACAGGCCGCGGAGAGGTCTGAAGGAGGTTACTGCTAGGAAATCTAGGACCAGGTTGAGGTTCCAAAGAGGCACCGGCCACTTTAGGGGTGGTCGGATCTACTTGACTCCTTTCAGAAAGCGTGAGACATCCTTGTGAGAGGCTTTGCTGTCGCACTCGCTCTTGGTTCTGTAGCATGACAATGCGGCTACCTGTACCTTGATGGAGTTGAGAGACAATCCCTTCTGTAGGCCATTCTGCAGGAATTCCAAAATCGTAGGAATTTTAACTGAGCGTGGTATGATGTCGCGGTCCTCGCACCAGGCTTCGAATACTCTCCAAATCCTTGTGTGTGTTAGAGATGTGGAGAATTGCATGCTCAGAGTAGGGTGTCAATTACTGCCCCCGGGTGTCCGCTCTTCCTCAGGCGAGTCCTCAATGGCCAGACCGTAAGAGAGAATCGAACTGGATCCTCGTGGAGGATCGGTCCCTGTTGGAGCAGGTCTCTGTGTGGAGGTAGCGGAAGGGGGCTCCCTGTCAGCAGTCTTCGCATGTCTGCGTACCACAGTCTTCTTGGCCAGTCCGGGGCCACTAAAAGTACTAGTCCTCTGTGGTGTTTATCTTGTGGATGATTGCGCCCAATAGGGGCTACAGCAGGAAGGCGCATAACAGAGTCTCCTGTGGCCAGGACTGTACCAGGATATCGATTCCCTGGGACTGGGGTTCCCGCCTGCGGCTGAAGAAACTGGGCACTTGGGCGTTGGACCGGTTTGCCAGGAGGTCCATGGTTAGTGTTCTCCAATGGTTTACTATCAATTGGAATGCTGTGGTCGACAGCCTCCATTCTCCTGAGTCTAGACTTTCCCTGCTGAGGTAATCCACAGCAACGTTGCCTTTCCCGGCGATGTGGACGGCCAAGATCTCTTGAAGATTTGCTTCTGCCCATGACATTAGGGGGTCTATTTCCAGAGACACCTGTTGGCTTCTGGTTCCTCCCTGATTTATTTTTTGTATTTATTTTGGATTTTTTTATATACCGAAGTATAGCGTTCTGCCTTCACTCCGGTTTACATGAGAACAACATAATACATATAGTTAACTTAGAACCTTGTGTAACATTCTAATCGAAATTTTATATGAATACGATATTACTTAATAGAACTATTAAGTCATTTCTTGAAAGAGCAAATAAACCAAATTAACAAAAAAAGTGTTAAACAGGAGTCTTGATTGATCGGCGATAGGGGTCTGAAAAGTAGATCGGAGCATGTTGGGTGGGACAGGTCAGGTCTTAAGGTGGGTTAGATGGGGAAGAGGGAAGGTGGATAGAGGGGGGGGGGTTGGGGGTGGGAGGCTGTGTGGGGTGCGGGGAAGGTGTGTCAAAAAAGAGGGGTCGTCGACGTGTAATGGTTCAAGATGTGTGTGTATTACTTAGCCCACGCCGTCTCTGAACGTTTGGCTGAAAAACCAAGTCTTTAGCTCTTTTTTTTGAAGGATTTGATGACGCAAATTGATCTTAAGTGTTGTGGTATGGCGTTCCATAAATTTGGGCCTGCTATGGAGAACACTCTGTTCCTGGTGTTGGTGAGTTTCGCTAGAGGAAGTGAAGGTATTTCAAGGTGTAGTTTATTGGCAGATCTGGTCAGTCTTTGAGGTTTGTGTGGTTGGATTATTTCCTTGAGAGCAGTGTTGTCAGTTGTATGTAATGCGTTGTGAACTATAGTTAAAGTTTTGAATTTGATTCTTTGATCGATTGGGAGCCAGTGAAGCGATTTAAGGACAGGGGTGATATGGTCTGATTTTCTTTTTTCCGGTTAAAATTCTTGCTGCGGCGTTTTGTAGTAGTTGCAGAGGTTTTAGCGTGGATTTTGGTAGGTCAATCAGTAGGGAATTGCAGTAGTCAAGGCTGTTGAAGACGAGCGATTGTAGAACTGTTCGGAACTCATGTTGGTGGAGTAGCGGTTTTAGATGTTTGAGGACGTGAAGTTTGTGAAAGCCTTCTTTGGTTTTGATAGCGATTGTTCTTTTTTAAGTTGAGTTCATTGTCGATCCAGATGCCGAGGTCCTTTGTTGAATTTTTCAGTTGGATGTTGATATCTATTTGTAGAGAGAGGGATGTGGAGGATTGTACTGAGTTGTTTCTTCCTATGAGTATGCATTCCGTTTTATTCATGTTAAGGCATAACTTTAGGTGGTTCAGCATGTCTCTGATGGTGCTTAGAGCCTCTTCTATTGTGGATGTTACTGGGAAGAGGAGTTGGATGTCATCGGCGTACATATAGAATGTAACTCCGATGGTTGACAAGAGGTGGCAGAGAGGGAGTAGATATATGTTAAAGAGCGTGGCCGAGAGTGCAGATCCCTGTGGTACGCCAGTTTCGAGTGGAAGGGGATTTGAGGATTGGTTATTAATGGTAACCTTGAAGAATCTGTCTTTTAGGAACGATTTGAACCAGTTGAGGGTTTTGCCGGAGAGACCAATGCTGGCTAGTCTTGAAAGTAGACATATATGGTCCACAGTATCGAAGGCTGCGGATAGATAGAGTAGGATGAGGATGTGGCTTAGGTTATTGTCGAATCCCCTAATTACTTTGTTTGATAGGTTGACGAGGAGAGTTTCCGTACTACGGTTTTTCCTAAATCCATGTTGAGCGGCGTGTAGAATGTTGTTGTACTCTAGGTGTTCATTGAGTTGTGTAAGAGCTGCTTTCTCGGTCATTTTTGCGAGTAGGGGGAGGTTTGAGATTGGCCTGTAGTTGTTTAGATCTGTGGGATCTAGGTTCTTCTTTTTTAGTATAGGAGTGATAGTTGCAGTTTTTTGTTCGGCTGGTAGCTCCCCTTCTTCTAGCGATTTGTTAATGATGGCAGCAATTGTTGGTGCGATGATGTGTGCCATTTCTTTCAGATTGCATGTTGGGATTGTATCGAGGTTGTGACGTGCAGGGTTGGGTTTTTAGCATTTTTTCAGCTTCTAAGTTTGAAATGGGCTTGAAGTCTGACCAGGGGGTTATGGAGTTTGTTCCAAGTTTCTTCTGTGGATGTATTGCTTTGAAAATTTCCTGTTATTTTGCTTATCTTGTTTTTAAAGAATATGGCTAGGTCTTGGCTTAGGTTGTTTGATTTGGGTGTAGTGGTGTTGCTGTTCTCTTCAATGAGGTTTCTGTCGATGTTGAATAATGCATTAGAGTTATTTGTTGAGTTCTTTATCTTTTGGCTGTAGTAGTCGCGTTTGGTGTTCGCTATCGTGTTTTTGTAGATGGCAAGTTGTGTGCGATATCTTTGAAGTGTTGTTGCGCACTTGGTTTTCTTCCATTCTTTTTCCAGTCTTCTGAGGCTCGTTTTCAATGATCTGAGATGTGCGTTAAACCATGGGTTATTTTTATCTCTGGTTCTCTTTAGCAGTTTTGTTTTTATGGGGTTTATGTTGTTAGCTGTTTGTTCCGTTAAGTGGATCCAGGATTGAATTGCTCTGTTGATGTTAGAGAGGTCTAGGTTAGTAAGTTGCTTTCCAAGCTCTTGTTTTAATAGGTTTAGTTGAAAGGGAGGTCGGTAATTGAATGAAGTGATATTGTTTCTATTTGATGGGGTGTTGGACTGTTCAAGTGTTCTGCATCGTAGGAGGAGGTGGTCCGACCATGGGGCTGGGTTGGCTGAGACGGATGTGTCATAAAAGTGGTGACTGGTGAAGATTAGGTCCAAGGTGTGCCCTGCTTTGTGAGTGGGGATGTTTACTTGTTGTGTCAGATTAAGACTGGCAAGCATGTCTATTAGGGTTTGGCTGTTTTGTGATCTGGGGTTGTCGTCTATGTGGAGGTTAAAATCTCCAAGGATTATTGTGGGTTTTTTTGTATTGATGTTTGTGATTAGGTATTCCAGTAGTGGGGAGATATTTTCTAGTAGCTTGGGGGGACAGTAGACCAGGTATATTTGTAGGCGTTCGGAGTCGAAGAGAGCGATTTCGTATTTACTGGGAAGGTTGTTGGAGATCCGAATCATTGCGAGGTTCTTCTTTATTATTAGGAGAAGTCCTCCTCCTCTGCGTGTCTTACGAGGGATTGAGAATAAGTTATAGTCGTTGTTAGTGATCTGATTCGGTTGATGTAGGCCACTGTTGTGGCCTACATCAACCGTCTACTCTGATCGCTTTGTCTCTGAGTCTGTGACCGAACCGTAGGCAGGCTAGTCTGACTGCCCGGGTTTCTAGGCGATTGATGTTCCATCCTGCCTCTTCTTTGTTCCATTGCCCTTGGGCAGTTAGCCCCTGGCAGTGTGCTCCCCATCCTCGTAGGCTGGCATCCGTGGTGAGCAGGATCCAGGTTGGTGAGGAAAGTCTCGTTTCCTGGCTCAGATGGCCTTCTTGTAGCCACCATTGTAGTTGGGCCCTAACTCTGTCCGGGAGCTGAAGACATACGGTGTAGTTCTGGGACAGTGGATTCCATCATGATAGTAGTGAGCGTTGTAGGGGTCTCATGTGAGCTCGTGCCCATGGCACTACTTCCAGTGTGGATGCCATGAGGCCGAGGACTTGTAGGTAGTCCCATGCTGTGTGGCGAAGATTGCTCAACAGGGTTCGTAACTGGGTCATTAGTTTTGATCTCCTTGTTGGTGTCAGGATGACCTTTTCTTGTTTGGTGTCGAACCGGACTCCCAAATATTCTAGAGATTGGGAGGGCTGCAGGCAGCTCTTGTTTGTGTTGATCACCCACCCGAGGCTCTCCAGTAGAGTTTTGACTCTGTTGGTTGCTTTCCTCTGGGGATTTCGCCCTGATCAGCCAATCGTCTAGATAAGGGTGCACGCGGATTCCTTCCTTCCTCAGTGTTGCTGCCACCACCATTGGTGAACGTCCGGGGTGCAGTGGCTAACCCGAATGGTAGTGCCCGGAACTGGTAGTGACGGTCCAGGATCAAGAAGCGTAGAAAGTACTGATACTCTTGATGGATTGGAATGTGTAGGTAGGCTTCCGACAGGTCCAGGGATGTAAGGAACTCTCCCGGTTGTAACGCCCTTATTACCGAGCAAAGGGTTTCCATGCGGAAGCGAGGAAACTTCAGGTGACGGTTGACCGCCTTGAGGTCCAGGATGGGTTTGAACATTCCTTCTTTCTTGCGGACGACAAAATAGATGGAATAATGTCCCGTATTTATTTGTTGTGGAGGCACCGGTGTTATAGCCTCTAAGGCTAGCAATCTGGTCAGTGTAGCATCCACTGCCTTCCTCTTGGAAAGGTCGTGGCAGGGGGATTCCACAAACTTGTCCAGCGGAAGGTGGTGGAAATCCAGGTAATATCCCTCTCGAATGATGGATAGGACCCACTTGTCCGAAGTTCTCAACCCATCTTTGGTAGAATAGGGCAAGTCTGCCCCCTATGGCTTCTTCCTTTGGACGAGTCAGCTGATTTTCATTGTGGGGTGCGGCTGGGGCCTGGGCTGGCTCCCCTTTTGTTGTGCTTGTTCCAAAAGGACTGGCTTCGGCCTGCGGGGCAGGCCGCTTGATATGTGCTTGAAGCGCTGTGATCCTCTGCCCCTGGAGGTTCGGGGGAAGGATCGCTGGTTTCTCTTATTCCTGTCCTCCAGTAGCCGCGGTAGTGGGGACTCGCCCTATTTGTTGGCTAGTTTCTTTAGTTCGCTTCCGAACAGGAGCGTTCCCTTGAAAGGCATCCTTGTGAGTCTCGTTTTGGAGGATGCGTCGGCCAACCAGTCTTCTGGCTGCCACGGTGGATGACACTCCTCTAGCTGCAGTGCGCACCAGATCAGAAGCGGCGTCCGCAAGGAATGATACTGCTGGTTCCAGGGCCTCCATAGGAGTGTTGTTTCTGGTCTGTGATAAGCAGGCGCGTGTCACCACGGCACAGCAGGCCGCGATCTGTAAAGACATAGCGGAAACGTCAAAGGACTGTTTGAGGATAGATTCCAGACGTGTGTCATGAGTATCCTTGAGTGCTGCTCCTCCCTCCACTGGGTTAGTAGTGCGCTTCGAGATCACGCAGACCATGGCATCCACTTTCGGACATGCCAGGAGATCTTTGGCGGCTGGGTCCAGAGGGTACATGGCTGCCAGAGCCCGCCCCCCCTTTGAACGTAGTTTCCGGGGCATCCCATTCCAGGTCAATTAGTTGCTGGACAGCTTGTAATAGTGGGAAATGACGGGAGGTCTGACGGAGTCCCTCCAGTAGAGGGTTCGTCTTAGGTTCCCCTGAGGCACTTGTGCCCGGGATAGCAAGCTCTCTTAAGCTGTGTGTGACCAGGTCTGGAAGCTAGTCCTTGGTGAAGAAGCATCTCATGGTTCAGTGGGGCTCTGTGCCCGAAGTTCCCCTTCTTCCAGGGGTTCTGAATCCTCATCCGAGTTGTCTGTGTCCCCGAAGGTGGGACTTCTGGGTGGTGGGATCGCTTCCCTGGGCATAGAGGGTCCCGGAATGTTGAGGTCCTCTGGTGAAGCTTGTGGCCGTATTACAGGAGGCTCCGGTTGCATGTGGACGAAGGTATGCAGACCTTTGAAGAATTCCACCCAGGAGAAAGAAGCTGGGTCTAGACTAAGGGGTGCCTTGTCCCTGGGGAGCCCCATTTGAGGGGGGTCCCGCTGTGCAATGCTAGGTCAGGTGTACTGTTCGAGAGACCGGAACCTGGTACTGGCTGGGGAGGGCCATGAGTTGAATCCCCTAGGGCCTCTTCGCACTGTATACACAGAGCCGTGGCCTCCTCATGCAGCGCAGCTCTAATGTGGCATGCTGGGCAAAGGCCCTGAGCCTTGGGTTTCTTTTCCGGTGGTGCCATGGGTTGTGCGTGTAAAATACAGTTGTGCACTCTGGTGTACGTCAAAGTTGTGCGCATAGATTTGGTGCACGCTCAGGGAGATGTGCGCGCTGTTGTGCGCACAGGTTGAAGTTATGCGCCCGGCACAGAAAGCGCATGGCCATGCGCGTCGCTTGTGCACACGGAACTTGGGCGCGCAACATTGTGCGCACAAGGTATTTGTGCACACAGATCGGAACGGCGGACAGGGTGGCGAACAGAGCAAAATGGTGATGGCGACCACGCGGACAATATGGCGACCACCTCGGGGGGTATCCACGTGGGAGGACCCTCTGATCTGACCGGGGTCTAGCCCTGCTAGGGCAGATCAACCCGGTGGCACTGGTCCCGGCTGGCAATCTGTGCATCTCCTCGAGCTTCGGGGATTGGAGACTTTTAAATAGATTTCTACCTTACTTTGTCTCTGCACTTCCCAGTCTCGTTCTGGGCGGTCTCCAGCTGCAGGGGGGAGAGGGAATATACCTTCACCGCCGCGCTAGAGGTTGCACCCACTGCCTCTCAGCCTCACCCGATGTCGCAGGGCTAGGTCCCCGCCGAGAGTCTGCTGCCAGACCGAGGCTTACCTCCGAGGGATCAAGGAAATCACCTCGGGAATTTTCAACTGGGGAAGGGACACAATGGGTGTCACTGCAGGAGAGCGGGGATCGTCTGAAGAGGTAAGATTTCTTCTTAAATTTGGTTTTCTTTGGTAACTCTAACGCTGTGCGAGTGTGCATAGAGTCCCTAACTGCTATGGAGATGGAAAATACTGAAGAGCTGCACTTCCTGCAGGGGTATATGTACTAGGGCTGACATCAGATTGAAATCTGATCTGTCTCCAACTGCTATCAGGAGTCCACTATACCCATTGGTCCTGAGTCCATCTGCTACACGCTAGGAAAAGAACCCTCATACCTGCTGGTAACAGGGAACAGGTTCTACTGCCCCCACTGTTAGGAGGGCAGAGAACTATATAAGAAGTATTTCCTGTTGTGCGGACAAACCCCACAATGGACATGGGGGAGAGTCCTCTGGGATTTCTCTGAAATTTAGACGATACCTCTGATGAACAATGAGGACCCATCAGTCCGAGGTGATGATCGTCCAACGATGGGCAAAGCAGAGAAGTCTGCCACCAATGGGGGAAAGGGTGTCAAGGATATGTTGTGCTGACTCAAGGGCCCTTACCTCCAGTCAAACTCCCATAGCTGGGGCCTGCTGGGGGGCCGGCTGGGGTCTAGGAGTTCTCTTTTGTTGGGGGCAGCCCCTAAAAGCAGAACGGGGCATGCAAATCCGGAAGGCAGGGGGATAATACTTCTGCTGCCTATAGAGGGACCTCCTAGAACTTGGTCGGGAAGGTTTCTTTACGGAGGACGATGGGTCCGAAGCACTGGCAGCTGTTGAAGGGTTTCATGGTGTTTCTTCAAATGGGCTACCACATCTCTGCCCTAGTCCCCAAAAAGATTCTCTCCTGAGAACTATAAGGGCTTTCCATGCCATGAAGGAAGATAGTGTTTGTGCTAACATGGCATCATCTTTACTTAGAACCAACAATGACTTTCACTGCCAGGAGACATTATTCTCTTTTTATAGAAACCAGAGCTTGTGATCAGTTTCCATTTCTGCTGCTCTACAGCAACTTATTTAATTTTCTGTGGGAACCAGTGGTTTGAATGCAGGAAGGCATTTCCAAAAACCTGGTAAATGATATATTAAAAATTCAGGTCTGTTTAAAAAAAAATCTGATCTGTTAAAAAAATTATTTATATATATATATAATAATTTCTTCTGAGCTGCTTCCTCACTGCCCAGAAGTAAGTGCCAGTAGTTCAAAAGCAGTGCTGAAATCAAATACGTTTACTGGGTTGAAGTTCAAAGGTTATAGTATTTTTTTTCCTGCGACATCCCTAGCACTGTATGCCACATCGGGATGTAGACAGAGGGTTCTTACAACCTTATTCCTTGGAGACCTTGACTGTTTATCCATGTTATGGACCCAGTCTAAGCTATTAACTTTAGTATTTAAATCCTTACATAACTTGGGTCCTGTTTAGCTGAGAGACTTTTAAGGTAGGTTCCCATGGGGATGGGGGTTGATGGGTGATCAAAAGATGACAGAAGTATAATTTTTTGGCTCATGGGTTAAAAAAAAACCTAGGTCTACTTTTTAGTCAGTTCCAAAGTGTCTATGCTCCTGAATTCAAAATGATGCAAAAAAAAAAAAAAAGTGATGATCGACTGAAGTAATAAAACCATAAACACGAAGAAAATAAATAACAAACTTGTGGATTGCAAAGTATGTTTTATTAAGTTATGCCTTATACGGGCACACACTATTTTCTTGTTGGCCATTAAATATATTTCTCTCCTACTGGAATAAATGTAATCTTTACACTGCAAGAAAAATAGGACATACTGATGCTGCCTCACAGTAAAAAAGGAAAGAAAAAAAAGCATTGACCAAAAAATCCGTTCTTTTCTTAACACGAGGTCTACAGTAAGACAGACAAAACACAACTTTTACATAAAATGCCCGCCCAGCAGAATATGCCTCCTATTAGTAGTGAGGTCAAAGACTCTTCCCTCTGTACATGTGACTCAGCGCCGGGACATGCGAAAGCCACCGGCAGCGCGCGCCGGAGTGGGGGAGGTGCTCACCTGCGTACACTCCCTAGAGACTGCCATCGACTCCGGGTCGCCTGTAAGGAAGAGACCGTCATGGAAGAAAATAAGGAAGAAGTTAAGACGGAGGGAAAGCGCTTCTAATTCTTTTTCTTTTTTTTTCTAACAGAAAGTGCACGCGCCGAGAGAGGAGGAGTCGGAGAAGGAAGGAAGCGACTGCAAAAGGAGAGCTCTCGCGTGACTCTTCTTGGCTTAGTTTTGGAAAACGGCTCCGGAAGTAGCATGGGCGCTGTGTTACTTTCTACAGGAGGGGAGGGAGAATTACAGGAAGCTTTATTGGCCTGACAACTTGTATATGTGTTGGCAAAGTAATCGTATAAGAGGGAGTGGGGAAAAAAGTCACAACAGTGAAAATAAGAGAATTCCCCGATTCTCCTCAATATTATCTCTGTTTAGATTGTTTCTGGCCCGGTGGCAGATCATGTCTCACATAACCTGGGAGGGTATGTATGGAGGAGGAGGGCTTAAGAGAGAGGTTTATTCCAGTCATGGGATGTGCAAAAATCCAAATCTGTTTGGACACACCGGAACAAGATATGTCTGTTTGTCTGTTATTTTGATATTTGTAAAACTGTAAACCAGTATGATGGTTATATCCAAATAGCGGTATATAAATGGTTTTAAATAAATAAATATGTTGTAGGGCCCTTAGAGACAGGCACGTTCTTGGTAATTGTTGCAAGAGTTTTTAGTTACAGAATAAATAAAGCACATGTACCTGCCCGAATCCTCTACTTGGGGCATTCGTCCCTCCCTCACCTTAAATTTGCAGCACCGGCTCCAATGGCAGCAGCAACAGAATATGAGGAAAATCAGTGCAGGGCCTTCCACTGCCCCTCTTGAGCTGTTGACCTTGCGATGCTCCGCCCCCTCCTCCCACACAAGCTTTCTGTTACCAGGGAAACTTGTATAAAGAGAGCAGGGTGCTACAGGGTCCATCAGCTCAAAAGGGCTGTAGAAGGCTCCACGCTCATATTTCCTCATATTCTGTTGCTGCTGCCATCGGAGCTGGCTCTATAAGAGAAGCAATGGCATAGTAGCAGAATTTGATTTGGACATAGAAAACGGTGGCGAAGCACCAGAGCCTATAAAACTTTGGTGCCAGAGGTAGTTGTCTTCATTGCCAATGCTAAAGCTGGGCCTAGAGAGGCATAGATCTTTACCTCAGTTCCACACAGGTTAAAGCAGTTATAACTAAAGGGAAGGTATAGTGGGGTATCTTAATTCTCCGAGGACAAGCAGGATGGTAGTCCTCACACATGGGTGACATCATCAGATAGAGCCTCGCTGCGTAAAACGTATGTTAAAGTTTCTAGAACTTTGACTAGGCCCACTGAGCATGCCCAGCATGCTCTTTACCATATGTCCCCACGGGAGGCCCTCTCCAGTTTCCCTTTTTCCGTGGTGCTATAAGCCTCACAGTGTGAGTGAGCTCACTTTATCTGTTTTTTGGCCTTTTGGAAAACTTTTCCTTTTCGTGATTTTTGCATTTTTTTATATGTTATTCTGTCACTGGGTTCATCTCGGTGCCTTTCTGTAGTATCCTAGTCAGGGTGTTTGGTGATTATGGTAAATTTCCTTTCGCAGTCAATTCCCCACGGCAGCGGTGCATCATTGCCCACTGGCCATTGATGCCCCACTGCCAGTGTTTTCAGTTTGTGTCCCTTTAGTTTTGTATGACATGGCCACGTCTGGTTTTCGGCAATGCACCTGGTGTCTGAGGTCCATGTCCATCTCTGATCTGCATGAGATATGTGTCCTCTGCTTGGGGGAAATAGCATGATGTCTGGGGTTGCCATTTATGCACCCAGTTGACCCCGAAAGGAAATTTGGCTTTGACTCGACAAGATGGCGCAGCTGTTTGGCTCAAAGTGCAAGCCATCAGCGGCATCGAAAGACCAAGGAGCCGCACCGATGGAAACCTTGCCATCAACATCGGCAGGACCATCGGTTCTGTTGATGCCGTCGGCGGATAGGGGCATTGGAGACCAACCACCGTCAATCTCCTGTTAGAAATGGTATTCATCTTCTTAGAAAATTATATAGTGAACACAAAAGTTTGGTGAAACTAATTATTTATTTTACGAACTTGCAAGTAAGGGTGGCATACAGAAGTAGGCGCACCCACAAAGCTAAAACAACTTACTATTGTGCATTCGCTTATCATTTTATTCCTCCCCATCTCAGGAAACTCAACCTATCTGATGCCTTTATTTCAGTGTTATCTCTCATTTTCTCATGCATTTCAGACTTCCCATGCTCCTTTTTCATTCTGCTTAACCAACATATTCTAATGCCAAGTTTTAACTTTCAATTTTAACCTACTGTTGCTATGTCCTTCATTCTGTCTGCCTACATGCTGTTCCTAAATGGCAATTTCTCTTGTTAGTTTGTACTGCAATGAGAAAGTCTTTGTTAGAATCAGTTGCAGGGAGGGATGTGGGAGGAGATACATCTTACACATTCCTTTCCTGGTCTGTAACTATATGTGCCAGCCTCAGGATAATATATTTCGCTGTGTAGTTAGTGTTCCTCAGCAAGAAGGGGGAGAAAGGGGAAAAAGGGGGGGCTGGCTGGGTTTTGCAGCTCAGCTTTCTACAGCTAGGGATTTCTTTACCAGAAATTAGAATATAAGAGAATACAGAAATACAGTTCTATTTCTATATTGTGTTACCATCTGTAATAGCAACATTAGTGAGCCCTAGCTCACAATTCCTCCCTATCTCTTTATCAACTTGTTGCTATTACATTCACAATCTTTCGTAAGTTGCCTTTAAGGTCTCAAGCATTTGCTGAGCCTTCTGTATTTTTAATTCCTCAGTGTCATATAACAATCGCACATCAGGGACTCCTCGGTACTCCTGTGGAGTCTAAATATATCCTCTCATCAAAGGATGTCCCTAAATTGTGCCTTCACATTCTTTTGTGCTCTATTTTCTCCCTTTTAAATGCCAGTGTGAATGGAATTGCCCCTGACCCCCGCCGTGAGAGGCAGGCAGTGTGGTTCCCAGGCTTGGGGAAAATACTGGAGGTACCCGCTGTCCCTCATGTAGCTTCAGGGCTGGGAATAGGAAAGCCAAAGACTTACAGGTGGCTTTGTTCCATGCCGTTTCATCTTGATATAATGCCAGGATACACTTCAGTCCTTCCGCGTTGTTGTTCCAACCAAAAGGAAATGGCACCAGGTTTCCCAGAAGCACAGGCATAACAGTTGCTCTTGTTCAGGCTTTCACAGTGTATTTTGTCCATTCCACCCAGGCATTTACCTTCCCATATCCTATTTCTACCTCAATGGTCTGGCTTAGGTCTTTTATGGTTACTACTCTCACTACCTTGGGGTCATTTAATGGGGGTTTGAATGGTTAAATTCCAGGCATTAGTGTGGAACTATTATTAAGGTCTGGGGTTTTTCAATCAATATCTGGAAGCAGCAGGCTAATGGTTCCTTCCCATTTACTGATATACCCATCCTAAACTTCTTAGTGTGTAATTCCCCTCTGTTTGCCTTTGCCCTAATGACTGTCAAATTTGATTACATTTCTTGTCAAAACTTTGTGGATAATTGTGCTTTAACTATGGAAATTAACTGTCTCAATTCTCTGTCTCTGTGTCCAGCGGATGCTACCCATCCCTCTGCCTCTGTCATCCAAACCACTTGCTCCGAGGTGGAGCAATAGGTATTATAGCACATATACTTGTCACTCCCTGTATATGACTGCTGGTACTGAGCATTTCCACAGTCTATCAATTGGCACACATCAAAAACAGATGTTTGGGGCTGGTCTTTTGCATTCATACATAATACATATTGTAAACTTTATAGGGCCCCCATACTCATTTGTCCAATACTGGGAGTCACCTTGGCCAGGGACCCTTGAGTAACCACTTCTAACCCCAGATTCTACCCCTGGCCATCCAGCTACTATCATCATCCGTATCATAATACTTTTAAGGGGATACCCTATTCCTTCCATTCTCCATGTTGACCTCATTCTCTCTTGAGTTAAGGCATATGTAGCTGTTCCCTGTACATACCTCCCCATGTTCTTTTCATTTCCCCACACAATCTTTCTCTATAAACCCAGCAAAAGAAAATTAATGCAATTACAAGCAATGGTATTAATATCCCAATTTCTAATTCCTCCGTCTACATAAGGACTGGAGGTTTAAGCAGATTTCTCAAGGAAAATACCTACTTATGGCCCCTAAGGTGGGAGCCAAAGGTTCGTCTCCACAAATTAATTCAAAGTATTCGAGGACTCTGTTTCCCCTTTTCCTTAAGAAATATCACAGGTACCTTCTACCTCCTAACCTCTATGTGGTGTACTTAAAATGTTACCAATTCCCCAGTGTTAGGTCTAATTAGTGACACATCCCCTTGTTCAGTTCTTACTCTCCTTAATCCATAAAAATCCCCCTCCCACACTATGCATGTCCTGGTCCCATAGTTCATATATTCAACAATGATTCACACAGTACATAAAACCTGGTTGCTGGGTCCCAAATAGGGTTGTCATCAGGACCAGGATCCCAGCTCAAAGCAACGTTCAAAGTATAACTGTTCATGCAAAATTTCTAGTCTTTTCTAGTAATTTTTATCTTAAGTGGATGGTCTGTGCTTGTCACCACTGTCCACTGGGAAGGATCTGCAGGCAGATCCATGGGTCCCTTGACTCTGGAATGGTGAGTCCACCCTTTCTCGGCTGTCCCCACTGCTGTTTCTGTGGTCAGAAGGATTTGGAACGGTCCTTCCCACTTTGGCTGTAACTTGGACTCCTTCCACACTTTTATTAGCACCCAATCTCCAGGCTGGAACCGGTGCACCACAAAGTCCAGTGGAGAAGTCTGGGCCAATAGCCCCTTTTCCCTTAAATGCGATAAAGAAGAAGAAAGTGTCAGTATATAATTCTTTTAAAAATAGGTCCTTTGTTTCGGACACTGGTATTTCTCCAACCCTTCCCAGATAGGGCAATCCAAATGTCATCTCATAGGGGAATACTCCCATAACCTTCCTGGGGTGTGTCCTTACCCGTAGCAATGCCAAGGGTAAGCACTTAGTCCAGGACATTTTGGTTTCTAACATAATTTTAGAAATTTGCTGTTTCAGAGTCTGATTCAACCTTTCCACTTTTCCAGAAAATTGTGGATGCCAGGGAGTTTGATAGTACCAATTAAGCCTCAGTCCTTCCATTACCCCTTGTAGGACTTAGGAGGTGAAATGACTCCTCTGATCTGAGTCAAATTGTTCAACCAGCCCATATCGTGGGATGATTTGTTCCAAGAGCACTTTCAGAACCCCCTGTGCTGTAGCTGAGGCCATAGAAAAAGCCTCAGCCCATCCAGTGAAATGATCTACAACTACTAGTAAGAATTTGAGTCGCTGGGACGGGGGCAGCTCAGTAAAATCTATTTGTATACTTTGAAAAGGCCTTAGGTCTGGATCCCTTTCCCCTGGAACTGTTTTTTCTCAAAATTCTCCTATTGATTTTCTGACATCTGGGACACTTCTCACATATCTGTTTAGCCACTGTGCAAATGCCTATACAACCACATTTTCTAAGGACTGCATCGCTGAGAGCTTGAGCTCCCCCATGGCTCCCCTGGTGGAGGATTGCCATAATTTCCTTTACTAGTGGCTTGTTTAGCATCTGGCACCCATCGGGGAGGAGTCAGGCTCCTGCTTCATTCTGAACTGCCTCCATTTCAGTGAGCTCAGCTTTTTCTTTTAAGTTAAACTCTGGCATAGTCCTGATTGTATACAGACTTATGCCTTCCTTTCTCAGCGCTGCCTCCTTAGCAACCTCATCTGCCATCCAATTTCCCCTTGCCTCCGGGGTGGTGGCTTTTTGATGCCCAGGTACATGTACGACTGCTACCTCCCTTGGTAGCATCAAATTTTCCACTAGCTGGGTAACCAGTTCCTCATGTACTAGTTCCTTACCCCTGCTATTTATTAAGTGTCTTTCCTTCCAAATTTTTCCCAATGTATGTACCACTCCAAAAGCATATTGTTCCTTCCTTTCCTTTAATCAGCTGCAGTGCTCTATCCAGGACATATAATTCCCAGGTCTGAGCTGACCAAGTATTGGGCAGCCTCCCTGACTCAATCACCTCCAGGGTCTCCCCGTCCACTACAGCATTCCCACTATGCCATTTCCCTTGAATGCACTTGGATGATCCATCCACAAATAATCTTTTCCCTTGGTGCAGAGGTTTATCAGCCAGGTCCATTCTCACTTTAGTCTGGTATTCAATGATATCCACCAGTTAGGTTTAACATTTATCCCACCCCCTCCCCGTTTGAGAGGAAAGCTGCCAGATTTGTGCAAGGATCTGTAGCTAGAACTAAATCATTCTGCTCTAGTAATATAACTTCATACTTCAATATTCTGGAGTCTGTGAGCCACCTATGAGCTCGCTGTGTCAGAATGGACCTGACTGAGTGTGGGGTGCTCACCACTAATGCTCCCCCAAACGTCAATTTTCTGCTTTCTCCCACCAATAAATGTTATGGCCGTTGGCCGCGGCGGGCTGCAACCGGGGCCGACTGTCATGGCTGCTGGCCGCGGAGGTCCACAGCCAGGACCAAGCACTCACCTGCCACATTGGGTTGGCTCCGAGGCTCCTGCTGGAGCAGGTAGCCTCCTCCGGCATTCTCCCCACGGCCATGGCCGCTGCTAGGCCGGCCGTAGGGCCCAGCACGGCTGGGATGACTCCGCCCCCTTCCTGGCTGTCTTAGAGCCGTGCGCACGGCTGAAGATAAGATTTAAAGGGGCCATGACAGGAATTTGTCGTGGCTCCCTCCTGAGACTCCTCCCTCACTTTGGGTATTTAAGGCAAGACCTGCTCCTCAGACCTTGCCTTGGTATTGAGGCTCTGTGCTTGGATTTCTGTGCTCCGTATTCCTGGATTGCTCTGTTCGTTGTCCCGCTTCTGCTTCTCCTCTCCGTTGGATTGATTCTTTGACTCCTGACCCTCGGCCCGGCTGTGGTATCCTCTGGCATTGACTTCAGATTGGCTTTGGACCCTTCTCCTGTGTTGCTCCTGGACTGGCTTCGGACCTCTCTCCCGTCTGTTCCCGGACCGGCTCTCGACCTCTCTCTGGACTTCGACCCTTGGACCGGCTTTGGACTATCCTTTGACTTCTACTCCCGGACTATCTATGACCAGCTGGAGGTGCCAGCCATCTGGAATCCACAACCTGCAGGAGGCGCCTGCATTCAGACCTTCATTAGTCTTCAGGGAGTTTCTTAAGTCCCAGTGGCCGGATCTCTACGGGCTCCTCCTGGGGGGATCACGAGCTTCCAGGGTGAAGTCTTCTTTCAAAACTTACCTCATCAAGCCTTGCCCTCCGACGGTAGGGACCTAACGGGTTATCTGTCCATTTGGGTAGTGCCAACTCTACCTCGGAACAGGGGTCCACCTTCTGATTTCGTTACAATAACGCTGTCACTGCAACAGTCTGAACGCAGCTTGGCCCTCCCCTACATACTGGGTCTAATAATTTGGAGAGAAACGCTACCGGTTATCTTTTCCCTCCCCATGTTTGTGTACGCACTAGGGATGTGAATCGTGTCCTCGATCGTCTTAACGATCGATTTCGGCTGGGAGGGGGAGGGAATCGTATTGTTGCCGTTTGGGGGGGTAAAATATCGTGAAAAATCGTGAAAAATCTAAAAATCTAAAAATCGCAAAACCGGCACATTAAAACCCCCTAAAACCCACCCCCGACCCTTTAAATTAAATCCCCCACCCTCCCGAACCCCCCCCAAATGAGTTAAATAACCTGCGGGTCCAGCGGCGGTCCGGAACGGCAGCGGTCCGGAACGGGCTCCTGCTCCTGAATCTTGTTGTCTTCAGCCGGCGCCATTTTCCAAAATGGCGCCGAAAAATGGCGGCGGCCATAGACGAACACGATTGGACGGCAGGAGGTCCTTCCGGACCCCCGCTGGACTTTTGGCAAGTCTCGTGGGGGTCAGGAGGCCCCCCACAAGCTGGCCAAAAGTTCCTGGAGGTCCAGCGGGGGTCAGGGAGCGATTTCCCGCCGCGAATCGTTTTCGTACGGAAAATGGCGCCGGCAGGAGATCGACTGCAGGAGGTCGTTCAGCGAGGCGCCGGAACCCTCGCTGAACGACCTCCTGCAGTCGATCTCCTGCCGGCGCCATTTTCCGTACGCCGCGAGGGAGGAGCAGGGACGCCTCTCAACCCGGCAATCACCGCGGAGGTCTGTGCTGGTGTGCAAAGGCGACTGGGGCTGGACTCCCGCGGCCTCCCCAATGCTGCCGCGGCGGCCCCACTGTCGCGGGTCAGGAAGGGGATTGCCGCAGAACACAACAGTACCCCCCCCCCCTTTAGGGCGCCTCCCAGGAGGCCTGGGTTTGGACGGATGGCCCTATGGAACTGAGCAAGTAGGGCCCGATCCAGGATGTTGGCCAGCGGCTCCCATGTGTTTTCTTCGGGGCCGAACCCCTCCCAGGCTAGTAAGTACTCCCATCTTTCTTCCTACGCTTCCAAATGTCCAGCACCTCTCACATCTGGTAGGTGATGTCTTCAGAGGCGATGGGTTGGGGTGCTGGAGGTGGGCTGAAAGGCCAAGACAATATACTTGGATTTTCAGAAAGCGTTTGACAAAGTTCCTCATGAGAGGCTTCTAGGAAAAGCAAAATGTCATGGGATAGGTGGCGATGTCCTTTCGTGGATTGCAAACTGGCTAAAAGACAAGAAACAGAGAGTGCCTCAGGGATCTGTATTGGGACCCTTACTTTTCAATATATTTATAAATGATCTGGAAAGAAATACGACGAGTGAGATAATCAAATTTGCAGATGACACAAAATTGTTCAGAGTAGTTAAATCACAAGCAGATTGTGATACATTGCAGGAAGACCTTGTGAGACTGGAAAATTGGGCATCAAAATGGCAGATGAAATTTAATGTGGATAAGTGCAAGGTGATGCATATAGGGAAAAATAACCCATGCTATAGTTACACAATGTTAGGTTCCATATTAGGTGCTACAACCCAAGAAAGAGATCTAGGCGCCATAGTGGATAACACATTGAAATCGTCAGTTCAGTGTGCTGCGGCAGTCAAAAAAGCAAACAGAATGTTGGGAATTATTAGAAAGAGAATGGTGAATAAAATGGAAAATGTCATAATGCCTCTGTATCACTCCCTGGTGAGACCACACCTTTAATACTATGTACAATTCTGGTCGCCGCATCTCAAAAAAGATATAATTGCGATGGAGAAGGTACAGAGAAGGGCTACCAAAATAAGGGGAATGGAACAGCTCCCCTATGAGGAAAGACTAAAGAGGTTAGGACTTTTCAGCTTGAAGAAGAGACGACTGAGGGGGGATATGATAGAGATGTTTAAAATTATGAGAGGTCTAGAACGGGTAGATGTGAATCGGTTATTTACTCTTTCGGATAGTAGAAAGACTAGGGGGCACTCCATGAAGTTAGCATGGGGCACATTTAAGACCATCGGGGAAAGTTCTTTTTTACTCAACGCACAATTAAACTCTGGAATTTGTTGCCAGAGGATGTGGTTAGTGCAGTTAGTATAGCGGTGTTTAAAAAAGGATTGGATGAGTTCTTGGAGGAGAAGTCCATTACCTGCTATTAAGTTCACTTAGAGAATAGCCACTGCCATTAGCAATGGTAACATGGAATAGACATACCGGTAGTTTTTGGGTACTTGCCAGGTTCTTATGGCCTGGATTGGCCACTGTTGGAAACAGGATGCTGGGCTTGATGGACCCTTGGTCTGACCCAGTATGGCATTTTCTTATGTTCTTATGTTCTTATGCTTTTCCTCCCTTGACCTAAGCCTGTCCCCTTTTCTCCATGATTAAAATTATGCATGTTGTGAAAACAGCACATGTCAGGGGTGTAGCCATGGGCGGGCCATTGCCCACTCACTTTGAATTCAGGACCAACCATGAGCTGGAAGAAGGCAGAGGTATTGACCCACATGAGTGGAGGAAGAAGGAATCAACCAGGATGGCTGAATCAGCCCGCATGGGCTGGAAGAGATGGAGGCAGCACCTTTGTGGGCTGGAGGAAGGAGAATTCTGTTATTATTTGTGATAATTGTGGGTGGATCCTTGGGCCGGTGGCAGATGACCACGCCCATGGGGGAAGATCCTGAGAGGGACCACGGGTCAGGCTCAGAGTTGGGAGACAGACATACACTAGTTCTTTTATTAAACTGTTTTAGAGAACCACCAGAGGTAGCAGTAGTGAGCTGAAAGAGCCCGGCTGGGCTGTAGTCCCTCAGGCACTGGAACAGCGATCCCAGGATGGCTGAGCTGTAGAGAAACTAAGATAGTGAGTAGGCAGAGTATGCAGAGTTCAGGAACAGAACCTTGATGGTAACACTCACACAATAGTCTCTTGGAACAGCCCAGGAGCTGGAATGAAGTAGGTCCTCGAGGAGCGAGTACCTGGTTCCAGGGAAAGCTCTGAGAGAGAGTTGGTAACTCACTGGTGTTGTAGGCAGCAGTGACTTCCTGGCAGAAGTTATATTCAGTAGCAGGTCTGGGAACATGGGCCCTCGAGGAGCGAGTACGGGTTCCAGACTGCGACCTGAACAGCAAGAGAGAGAGCGAGGCCCCTAAGGAGCGGGTATCTCTGGTAAAGTCCAAGGAGGCAGAGTAACAAGGTAAGCGGAGATCAAATCCCATCCGCAGCGATACCTGGAGGCAGCTAGGTAGGAAACCCTTTGCTAACTCGATTAGCTAGCAAAACAAGAGACCTTAAATAAGTATTGCCTCTTTTTCGAACATCCAGAATCTCTTCGACTTTGAACTCTAAGTCATCTTCTGCATTGATGACAGGTGGATCTTGAGATTTGGAAGTAAATTCGCTGAGTATGAGCGGTTTCAGAAGTGAAACGTGGAAAGCATTATGGATGTTGAGACCAGGTGGTAGCTTCAGACGGTAGGTGACTTTGCCAATACGTTGAAGGACTGGGAATGGTCCCACATAGCGAGGAGCAAACCAAGATGAGGGTAGTTTAAGTCTGAGGTGCTTGGTTGACAACCAGACCTTGTCTCCTGGCTTGAAGACTGGAGCTTGCGAATGGTGCGCATCATAGTACTTCTTAGCACGGTCACTCGCTTTGATTAGCATGTCCTTTGTCTGAACCCACAGATTACGGATATCATCAGCAGTAGATTGAGCTGCTGGGGACGTCACTGAGAGCTTCAGTGGAAGTGGCGATGTTGGGGAACATCTAAAAACCACTTCAAAAGGTGACAATCCAGTAGATGTTGCTGGATGAGAGTTGATGGCGAATTCAGCCCATGGAAGCAATTCGGCCCAGTTATTCTGTCGGGACGTGACATAAGCTCGAATAAACTGCTTCATTGTTCGATTCTTCCGTTCCGTCTGGCGATTCAACTGCGGATGATAGGCTGAGGTGTAGTCTAGAGAGATGTCAATTTGCACAAGGCCCTCCAGAATCGTGCCGTGAATTGGGACCCACAGTCGGATACGATGTGAGAAGGTAGTCCGTGGAGGCGGAATATATGCTTTATGAAGAGCTTTGCAAGCTCCAAGGCTGAAGGTATGCCAGGGAGCGCCACGAAGTGTGCCATCTTGCTAAATCGATCCACTGTCACCCAGATGGTATTCATTCCTCCGGAAGTAGGTAAATCGACTACAAAGTCAGTAGCGATGTGCGACCAGGGCCGTTCCGGAATTGGCAATGGTTGCATCTGACCCCATGGTTGTCCAGAAGCGGGTTTGTTCTTAGCACAATTGGTGCAGGATGCCACGTATCCTTTTTGATGGTAGGCTACTGTAACGCTCTCCTCCTTCAGAGGGGATGAGTTAGCAATCTGTTGTCACTCACCCCGCCAGGAGGGCGGAGTTAGCAATCTATATATATAATACTTCCGTGAGCGGTGTTAGTGGTCTATAGTGGTTGGCTCCCACAGTGTGACAGTAGTGTAAGGAATGACCACGTGGAGGAAATGGTGAATCCCTGGGCCGATGGCAGATGACAGCGTCCCCAGGAGGAGATCCTGAGAGGAACCACCAGCTAGGCTAGAATATGAAATAAACACAAATAGTTCTTTATTAGGCTGGAAGCTGGACCACCAAAGGTGGCAGTAGTGAGTCGATGTGTTCGGCAGGGCTGAAGTCCTTCTGATACTGGAATATAATCTCTGGGTTGCTGAGCTGCAGAGAGAGACTAGAAGTAGTGAGTAGACAGGGTATACTGGATACAAGATGGTACACTCACAATAGTAGATGTCTGCAATGGTCTCTATGCCACAGAGAGTCTTCAGTACATTCAGGAGCAGGAGCCATAGGCGAGCACTGGTTCCCACAAACAGTCTGTAATAAGAACTCACAATAGCTGTATATGAAATGGCTTCTAGAGTAGAAGAGTCTGTAAAGGATTCTAGGAACATGGGCCCTCGTGGAGCGAGTACCGGTTCCTATCTGTAATCTTGCCAATGTAACTCTCGATCTCCGTACCTGCGATAACGTCTTGGACGGAAGGGTGTCTTCAGAGCTATAGGAATATAGGCCCTCGTGGAGCGAGTACCGATTCCTATATACAATAGAACTCATTGTGTTCACGTCTGCGATCGCTTCTAGGCAATGAGGAGTCTTCTGAGTATTCTGGCAATCTGAAATCAAGAAGAGAGAGCGGAGCCCCGTGGAGTGGGTACTCCTGGTAAGTTTGAAAAGGCCGAGCAGTGGAGAAGGGTTCTCCTCGCTGACTCGGATCGTTGTTTCGTTGTTGCAAGTATCGTGGACTGCGGAAGCAACTCCTGTTGGAGTTCCTTGCCAACTCGTTAGAGGTTAGCAAACAAAGACCTTTTAAAGTGGAAATGGATGACGTCACTACAGCGGGGACGCCCCCAAGGTTCGCGCCCTTGCTGGTACAAAGTCTGGAGCGCACGCCCTTACGTCATCGGGAACATGGCAGATCCGTAGCGTCAAGCCAGCCCGGGGATGCCGGGACCAAGAGGCAGGGAGAAGCCGCGGCTGCAACTGTCCATCAGAGCCGAAGGGAGTCGCTCCCAAGGTAGAGAGGGTGGAGCGAGGGGCGAGAAGAGGCACGAACGCAACAGCCACCAGTACAGCTTCTGTATCTTGAGCAGGGTATGGCGTTGGCCAGGATGATCAGCCAGCTTGGAATCATGCACCCAAAAGAGCACTTTCTTCCTGAGTCTTTTAGGAACGATAGTTTTACCAGCGGGTACAGACTGAGTGGATGCCAAGAGAATCTTCTTCGGGTCAATTATGTGCTGTGGCTCATCAGGCACATCCTCCGAATGAAAGGAGCATGACAGCGCGTCTGCTCTGGTGTTTCTATCTCCAAGGCTGTACTTCAACACAAAATCGAAACGATTAAAAAATAAGGACCATCTGGCCTGTCTGTAATTCAGACATTGTGCGTGGAGGAGATACTCTAGATTTTTATGATCCGTGAATATGGTTATTTGATGTTGAGTGCCTTCGAGCCAAGGCCGCCATTCCTTGAATGCAAGCTTTATTGCCAAGAGCTCTTTATTGCCGATCCCATAGTTTTTCTCGGCTGGAGAAAATCTTCGTGAGAAGAAAGAACAGGGACGTAAGGCTTTTGAGTCTCCTGTTTGGCTCAACACAGCCCCTACACCCATATCTGAAGCATCAACTTCGATAAAGGACTTGTTTGGGTCTGGATGCCGCAAGCACGGTTCTGTGGAGAAGGCAGTCTTCAATTTCTCGAACGCAGAAATGGCTTCCGCCCACCATTTTGAAGCATTGGCTCCCTTGCGGGTCATCGCAGTCAAGGGTACGGTTAAAGAAGAATAGTTCTTTATAAAGCTTCGATAATAGTTGGTGAACCCCAAGAATCTCCTTAAAGCCTTCAGGCTGGTAGGTTGGGCCCAGTTCTTGATACTTTCAATTTTGTGAGGGTCCATTTGGAAGCCTTCTTTTGACATGATGTAGCCTAGAAAAGGCACTGAGTCTTTGTGAAATTCACACTTAGAGAGTTTGGCGTACAGCCGGTGTTCGCAAAGACGGTGGAGTACTTGCTTGACATCTGCAATGTGGGTGTCCAAATCCTGGGAGAAGATTAGTATGTCATCCAGGTAGACCACAACATTCTTGTACAGCAGGTCCTGTAAGATGTCGTTCATTATATTTTGGAAAATGGTGGGTGCATTGCACAATCCAAACGGCATTACTAGATACTCGAAGTGGCCGTCTCGCGTGTTGAAGGCCATTTTCCATTCATTGCCGCTCCGAATGTGAATGAGGTTGTAGTCTCCCTTCAGGTCAAGCTTTGAAAATATCTTGGCCCCTTGCAGCCGGTAAAACAGCTCCAAGATTAACGGTCTTTGATCGTGATTTCATTTAGACCTCAGTAATCGATACATGGACGTAGGGTACCGTCCTTCTTCCCCACAAAGAAAAAGCCTGCGCCAGCTGGTAACTTTGATGGTCGGATAAAGCCCTTCTGGAGATTTTCTTCAATGTATTCCGACATTGCCTTATTCTCAATGGCTGAGAGAGGGTACATCCGTCCTTTCGGTGGCTCAGCATTGGGCTGCAGTCTTATGGCACAGTCATAGGGCCTATGTGGAGGAAGAATATCAGCTGCTTCTTTGGAAAATACATCCCCGAAGGAAGCATATCTGGGTGGCTCAGCCTGTTCCTCCCCCGCTGGGGAAGGGGAGAGGGAGTAGGGACTGCCGGACAGTTACACACAGGAGGAGGAAAGGGTAGAAGAGTTGCCGAGCCAGTTCATCCACCACCGGGGAAGGGGGGGGGGAGGTAGTTGGGACGGTTGGAGCAGAGCAAATGCAGTAGAAAGGGGCTGTGGAGAGATCACAAGCAGCTGCCACGGGAAGAGTTTACATGGGCATCGCTCCACCCCCACTCCTAGCAAAGCACTGTGACGAAAGTGAAAGCCAGAGCCCTGCTCCCTCCTTCCTCTCAAGCCCCCGATCGGATTTCTTAAAGGCACAGGTCTCCCAGAAAGAGCAAAGTAAGCTAGGCACAGACAATGGAACAACAAAAAATATTGTATACCCACAAGCATTGTGAAATTAAACATATTCGAAACGTGCGCTTTCTCTTTTCTTTCTTTTCCATTTTACCAGACTGAGCCACAGCAACGCGTGGCCAGGTACAGCTATTTTTTAATAATTTTGTAAGTTTTAAATGATTGGATGTTATTTTATTGAAACATTTATTATATTTATTCTAGTTTTAGAATTATTATTTTATATTTCTTAAGAAATATATAAATAGAAATGTGGAGACAAAAACTGAACTGGAAACAGCAAGAAACCAGATTGAGTGTATGCAGTGCAACAATGGAAAAACAAAAACAATAACTTGATAGTCATTTTTTTCTGTGTTTGGTGAGGGTCTGTCTGTGTTCTGCATGGGTGACCTAGGTAGGGATATTCCGCAAGCTTTTAGTTTCTGTGTAGGGATCTATAGCTTCTTGGCTTGTTCTGTTTTCCTAACAAGAGGTGTATTGGTGTTTAGGGCCTAGTTAATTATTTGTAGTGTTGCCTTTTTATAGATAGGGTTGTTACTGTTTGAGTGAGTTCCATAATGCAGGTGCAACTTTTTGCGCATTAGTTTGTGTACATTATTGCAAATCCTGGGAGTCTGTTAGGTGCTATATTTCATTTTCCATTTCTTCAGTTTTGCACTGCATACAGAGTGGCTTTTTTGGATTTCCATTCCAGTTTCTGTCTCCATATTTGTAATTTGTGGTCTTTCTGTACTTGGTAAAGGTCGATTCTATGTGTGTGACCTTGGTGAGGTATTTTATTAGCATGCAGGCATTTGTATCAATATTATTTGTTGTGTTTTCTCAATGCATTGGTGGTAAATTACTGTTTTTCATAAAGAGGGCTATTGCACCTGGTAGGAGAGAGTGTTTATGTTGCTGTTACTGAGATGACACCAGAAATATTTTTTTTGTATGGTAAATTGAACAGGGAATGTTCTAATTCTGTTCTGCACCCATCATTGGGGGGTCAGGGTGGTTCCTGTAAATACAGTGTATATGTTTACATTTAACCCCGTGACGATCATGTATTCAGTGTGTCACACATGTGAGAACCATCTGTCAGGTGGTTGAGAAAAAAGGTAGAGAACCACTGTGGTAGACGAATTGGTAAAATTGGGAATGTCCTTCACACAAGCATGTTTTAAAATCCGCTTACCTGCAAGTGTTAAAGCTGACAAAGTCCTAAGAAGATACACAAGGTACATTAGCTCAAGAAACGGCTTAAAATTAGGAGCATACATATGCACAGGGTGACATATTTTAAATTATGCACATGCAACTGCACACATGATTTAAAATTCCAGCGTATGTGTGCTCATACACCCAATATGTGCATGTATGAGTGCCAGCGTGCTTGTTTTAAAGTTTCCGTCCCTATGAAAAATGAATGTAAACTCTCATTTTTATAATGAAGGAAAGTTAATGTTGATTTAATATATTTATGGTTTCTTTCTTAAAATACTGTTTGAAAGAAAAATTTCAGGAAAAAATTCTTCTATAAAAATCTCAAAAAGGTTTTGAAAAATGAAGTGTCCTTGGATTTCTTTTTAAGCTTTATAAGCAACGCTAACTTCCTTTTGCAGGTTGGCGCCAACAGAAGAAAAAAGTCCACCCTATCCATTAACCTTTCTTTTTCTGAAAATGTCATAGTAAGGATCTTGGCATCAAGTTCTTGCTATAGAGACTGTTGTGAAATTCTCTCTTTTTCTCAGGATATAGAGAAGTTTTACTTCCAAGGTTTCCTCATAGGAGTTGTGTGGTATCGCCCATCTCTAACCTAAGAGTTAACTTAGAACGGATAGTGTGAAACTTATTTGCATGTTTATGGTATTTTGTCTTTGTAGGACAGAGGGAGCATCCTCCTCATACCAGGTTTTTTATTTATTTATTTATTTCTTTTGTATACCGACATTCGATCGAGATATCACATCGGTTTCCAGATAACAGGTTGAATAGAGCCGGAACTGCCCTATTTTACATTGTAACAAGATAACAGTTGATTAAACAATTAATATAAGGAACATTGTAACATATGAATAAAATTAAAATTAAATATTAAATGTGGGTATATAGAAGTGGCATATAGCCTATATACAATATGTACAATATTGTACATATTGTACAGGTTGTGAGAAAACCCTCTGTATCCAGTTGTGAGAGGGCTGGGTTGTAACAAGCAGTTGTTTCAATACTCCAGTTCTTCTGGTGGAAGTTTATTGATATGCTGGTGTTAACCATTTTTTTTTTTTTAGGAAGGAGCATCATGCTGTGTATGGTAGTACCTACACCAGGTGTAGAACTTGCCTAGACCTTGGGACCAGCCCAGGCTCGAATGGATGGTTAACTCTCCAGTGGAACAAATATTCATATGTTGTTGTAGGCATTTTGCAGTATAATATTTATGTTTATGTGATTCTAATGTAAAATTTCTATACAAGTCTCAACCCGTCCCCAAATTTTGTCTAACTAGGAAGAGGGTGTAATGACCCCCTGGGTTTCATTACTAGTATTAGTCTTAGTAACACCTGTAGCTAGGAACAGTGTAGGCTAGTAGTTAAGGGAAAGCACCATCTGATACAGCCCCTCTCTTTGAGGGAGATGGAATGGCTCTCCCCTTGTGGCTATAAAAGCAGCTCTTTCCCCTAGAGACTGGGGCAGTGCAGTCTAAGTTTTGGAGTTAGAGGAGGTGCAGGAGCTTTAAGAAACATAAGAACATAAGAAATTGCCATGGTGAGTCAGACCAAGGGTCCATCAAGCCCAGCATCCTGTTTCCAACAGAGGCCAAACCAGGCCACAAGAACCTGGCAATTACCCAAACACCAAGAAGATCCCATGCTACTGATGCAATTAATAGCAGTGGCTATTCCCTAAGTCAACTTGATTAATAGCAGTTAATGGACTTCTCTTCCAAGAACTTATCCAACCATTTTTTGAACCCAGCTACACTAACCACATCCTCTGGCAACAAATTCCAGAGCTTTATTGTGCGTTGAGTGAAAAAGAATTTTCTCCGATTAGTCTTAAATGTGCTACTTGCTAACTTCATGGAATGCCCCCTAGTCCATTATTCGAAAGTGTAAATAACCGAGTCAGATCTACTCGTTCAAGACCTCTCATGATCTTAAAGACATCTATCATATCCCCCCTCAGCCGTCTCTTCTCCAAGCTGAAAAGCCCTAACCTCTTCAGCCTTTCCTCATAGGGGAGCTGTTCCATCCCCTTTATCATTTTAGTTGCCCTTCTCTGTACCTTCTCCATTGCAAATATATCTTTTTTGAGATACGGCGACCAGAATTGTTCACAGCATTCAAGGTGTTGTCTCACCATGGAGCGATAATAGAGGCATTATGACATTTTCCGTTTTATTAACCATTCCCTTCCTAATAATTCCTAACATTCTATTTGCTTTTTTGACTGCTGCAGCACACTGAGCCGACGATTTCAATGTATTATCCACTATGACACCTAGATCTCTTTCTTGAGTGGTAGCTCCTAATATGGAACCTAACATCGTGTAACTACAGCAAGGGTTATTTTTCCCTATATGCAACACCTTGCACTTGTCCACATTAAATTTCATCTGCCATTTGGATGCCCAATCTTCCAGTCTTGCAAGGTCCTCCTGTAATGTATCACAGTCTGCTTGTGATTTAACTACTCTGAATAATTTTGTATCATCCGCAAATTTGATAACCTCACTTGTCGTATTCCTTTCCAGATCATTTATATATATATATTGAAAAGCACCGGTCCAAGTACAGATCCCTGAGGCACTCCACTGTTTACCTTTTTCCACTGAGAAAATTGACCATTTAGTCCTACTCTCTGTTTCCTGTCTTTTAACCAGTTTGTAATCCACGAAAGGACATCGCCTCCTATCCCATGACTTTTTAGTTTTCGTAGAAGCCTCTCATGAGGGACTTTGTCAAACGCCTTCTGAAAAGCCAAATACACTACATCTACCGGTTCACCTTTATCCACATGTTTATTAACCCCTTCAAAAAAATGAAGCAGGTTTGTTAGGCAAGACTTCCCTTGGGTAAATCCGTGTTGACTGTGTTCCATTAAATCATGTCTTTCTATATGCTTTACAATTTTGATCTTGAGGATAGTTTCCACTATTTTTCCCAGCACTGAAGTTAGGCTCACTGGTCTATAGTTACCCGGATCGCCCCTGGAGACTTTTTTAAATATTGGGGTTACATTGGCTACCCTCCAGTCTTCAGGTACAATGGATGATTTTAATGATAGGTTACAAATTTTAACCAATAGGTCAGAAATTTCATTTTTTAGTTCCTTTAGTACCCTAGGATGCTTACCATCTGGTCCAGGTGACTTGCTACTCTTTAGTCTGTCAATCTGGCCTACTACATCTTCCAGGTTGACAGTGATTTCGTTCAGTTCGTCTGACTCATCACCCCTGAAAACCATCTCCGGAACTGGTATCTCCCCAACATCCTCATTAGTAAACACGGAAGCAAAGAATTCATTTAGTCTTTCTGAAATGGCCGTATCTTCCCTAAGAGCCCCTTTAACCCCTCGGTCATCTAATGGTCCAATTGACTCCCTCACAGGTTTCTTGCTTTGGATATATTTTAAAAAGTTTTTATTATGAGTTTTTGCCTCTATGGCTAACTTCATGTCAAATTTTCTCTTCACCTGTTTTATCAATGTTTTACACTTAACTTGACAATGCTTATCTTTTATCCTATTTTCTTCAGATGGATCCTTCTTCCAATTTTTGAAGGATGATTTTTTGGCTAAAATAGCCTCTTTCACCTCACCTTTTAACCATGACGGTAATCGTTTTGCCTTCCTTCCACCTTTCTTAATGCGTGGAATACATATGGACTGTGCCTCTAGGATTGTATTTTTAAACAATGTCCAAGCCTGTTGAACACTTTTAACCTTTGCAGCTGCACCTTTCAGTTTTTTTCTAACTATTTCCTCATTTTATCAAAGTTTCCCTTTTGAAAGTTTAGTGTTAGAGCTGCAGATTTACTTATTGTCCCCCTTCCAGTTATTAGTTTAAATTTGATCATGTTATGATCACTGTTGCCAAGTGGCCCCACCACCGTTACCTCTCTCACCAGATTCTGTGTTCCACTAAGAATTAAATCTAAAATAGCTCCCTCTCTTGTTGGTTCCTGAACCATTTGCTCCATGAAACAATCATTTATTACATCCAGGAACTTTATATCTCTAGCAAGTCCTGATGTTACATTTACCCAGTCAATATTTGGGTAATTGAAATCTCCCATTATTATTGCACTGCCAAATTGGTTTGCTTCCCTGATTTCTCTTAGCATTTCATCATCTGTCTGACCATTTTGTCCAGGTGGACGGTAGTATACTCCTATCACTATACTCTTACCCAACACATATGGGATTTCTATCCATATAGATTCTACTGAGCATTCAGTCTCTTGTATTTTAGCCTGTTGGACTCTATACCCTCCCGGACATAAAGTGCCACACCCCCGCCAAGTTGATCCTCCCTATCATTGCGATATAATTTGTACCCTGATATAGCACTGTCCCATTGGTTATCCTCCTTCCACCAAGTTTCTGTGATGCCAATTATGTCAATCTCACCATTTGCTGCTATACACTCTAACTCTCCCATCTTACTTCTTAGACTTCTGGCATTGGCATATAGACATTTCAAAGTGTGTTTTTTGTTTGTTTTAACAACCTGCTTTTCAGTTGTTTGGGATAATTCGGAAATCATTAGTTTTGGTGATTTTTTACATATAGGCATATGGACTATGTTTGCTTTTAATGGAACCTCTCTGTTGGGATGCCCTAACTCTCCTGTTTCATTATTATCCTTCAAGGATACATTTCTCCGAACCATGCACTGCTGAGTGACTGTCGGCTTTCCCCCTTGTTCTAGTTTAAAAGCTGCTCTATCTCCTTTTTGAAAGTTAGTGCCAGCAGCTTGGTTCCACTCTGGTTAAGGTGGAGCCCATCCTTTTGGAAAAGTCTCCCCTTTCCCCAAAAGTTTCCCCAGTTCCTTACAAAGCTGAATCCCTCTTCCCTGTACCATCGTCTCATCCACGCATTGAAACTCTGGAGCTCTGCCTGCCTCTGGGGTCCTGCACGTGGAACAGGAAGCATTTCAGAGAATGCCACCCTGGAGGTTCTGGATTTTAGCTTCCTACCTAAAATCCTAAATTTGGCTTCCAGAATCTCTCTCCCACACTTTCCTATGTCATTGGTGCCCACATGCACCACGACAGCCGGCTCCTCCCCAGCACTGTCTATAATCCTATCTAGGTGGTGCGTGAGGTCTGCCACCTTTACACCAAGCAGGCAAGTTACCAGGCGGTTCTCACGTCCACCAGCCACCCTGCTATCTACATTTCTAATAATTGAATCACCAACTATGATGGCCGGCCTAACCCTTCCCTCCTGGGCAGTAGCCCTGGGAGACTTGTCCTCGGTGTGAGAGGACAATACATCACCTGGAGAGCAGGTCCTTGCTACAGGATCACTTCCTGCTACACCAGGGTGATGCTCTCCTACTGGGAGACCTTTCTGATCCAAGGCAGCACTAGGGCTGCCAGACTGGATTTGGGACTTGGCTACTATGTCCCTGAAGGTCTCGTCAATGTACCTCTGTCTCCCTCAGCTTCTCTAAGTCTACTACTCTAGCCTCCAGAGATTGGACTTGTTCCCTGAGAGCCAGGAGCTCTTTGCACCGAGTGCACACATACAATCTCTCACCGGCGGGTAAAAAATCATACATGTAACACTCAATGCCAAAGACTGGAAAGCTTCCCTCTTGTTGCTGGACTGCTGCCTTCATCTTAGTTTTATTGAGTTCCTAGTTAAGTTTAAGATACTTAGGGAGTTGGAATGAGAGTAGTTTAAATTTACAGGTGAATTTACTAATTAATCAGCTAGTGTCCTACAAGGGGATGATTAAACTTTCAGTAAGGGCTGGTACAATAGTATGATTTAGATAAGACCCTGATTGATTTATGATGAGAAAGTGTCTCGTGCCTAAAAATCAAGGGTTGAGTGGGTGGGAAAGACAGACACTGGAATTAACTATCTCTGGCTTGCTTATTAACTCAGACACACACAAACTCTAAAGATATATATCCCTTAATTTCACCTTTCACCAAACCTTTATAAGCCCAAAAATTTCTGAAAGCTATACTTACCAATCCTCTTTAACCACCATTAAGTTAATTGAAGGGTTTGAGATTCACGCACCTAGTGGCGCGCCCTTTCGGTCCTCTTCTACTGCAAAGGGTGCGGGGCCTCTGGAAGCTGGGGCTATGGACGCCAATCCCTGGCTCACTTGCGGTGACTTCTGGACTCCTCTCCCGGGGGATGCTGGGAGCAGTATGCAGATGAGCCTTCCGGTCCTCCTCTACTGCAAAGGAATGCAGGGCCTTTGTACCTAATTTGAATTTTTGGGGCCTGACTTGGGGCTCAGGTACTCCAGCCTGGTGTCCTTAGCAAAGTTCAGGAAGATGCCCTTCTGGTCCATTTAATGGCAGGTTGGGATTTGCATTCCGGGTTGTTTTGGGCCTTTCTGAATTTTTCTTTGTAAGAAGCCTTGTGTAACTCCTGGGTGTTGCCTGAAGAGAGGTCACAATGAAACCTCTCCCTGGGAGGACCAGACTAGGGAAGACTTGCTCCTTTGCACCCTCCTGGAGGTCAGAGGTATGGCTGTGACCTACTGCAAGGAATTTTTTGGTAGTGTTTGGAAGCAGTTTGGGAAAAGTCCTTTTGGTTAAAGAACCTGGGTGGAAGAGTTTTGCTGCCCCTTTTCTACTCTGAATGAGGAACATTGAAGTGTTATGTGTTTCTAAGTGGATCCTTTTCCATCAAAGGATCTGAAGACTAGATATTTGGAGGCAGATTTTCAAAGGGTTAAGTGCGTAACCCCCCGAAAGCTGCCCCAAGCTTCCCCTGCGCGTGCCAAGCCTATCTTGCATAGGCTCGGCGGTGCGCGCATGTCCCAGGGCTTCAATAAAGGGGTAGGTCCGGGGGCATGACGGTGGCCAGGGAGCGGGTCTGGGGGCATGGCGGCGGTCCGGGGGTGGTCCCACGTCCTCCAGCACAGTGGCCTGTGAGGGGAGATGGTGCGCTGGCACGCACAAGTTACACCTGGGCTGCCTTGGGCAGGCGTAACTTCTGAAATAAAGGTAGGGTGGGATCTAGTTAGGGCTGGGGATGGTTTAGATAGGGGAAGGGAGGGGAAGGTGGGGGGGGGGGAGTGGTAGAAAAGGTCCCTCCGAGGCCGCTCTGATTTTGAAGCGACCTCTGAGGGAATGGAGGCAGCCTGCGTGGCTCGGCGTGCGCAAGTTGCACAATTGTGCACCCCATTGTGCGCACCGACCCTGGATTTTATAAGGTTGTGTGAACAAATCTGCACCTGCGCACAGGTTTTAAAATCTGCCCCTTGGAGAATAGCGAGTAAGACCAAAATTGAAATAATTCTGAGGACCCCCACTTGGAGTCTTCATCACTAAGGAAAAGAGAAAATTGGGAATCTAGGCAGAGACTGTTCTTTTTTTCTGGCCAGCAAGGAGGGAGTTTTCTGCCCACACAAAAATATCCCCACCTACTTGGGAACCTCATTTATCCAGACTTGGGAGGGTGAGTGTATCCCTTGCCCTGATAGGAAGAGACCCTAGCGCAGATAGTTCTTATCACTACAGATGGCTCTTACAGTTCTCAGTTTTCCTCTATGTGAACTGTGCCGTTGACTCTTCAGATAATGAAAAGAAGCCACATCCAACGGAGTCATGAAACCCTTGGGCTTGGCGGAATAAGGATATTTAATGCATTTCTCTAAAGATTAGTGTCAATGGATTTCATATTCTTAAATATTTTTAAAATGCAACAAAAAATATTTTCTAAAAGATTTACTTAGGAGACGATGATTATAATAGGTTGGACTATATTTCATTTAAGTAGTCTTGGTGCAAAATATTGGCAACTAATTTTAAGTGATACACTTTAAGGGGTAGATTTTCAAACAGGGCGCCCTCGCGTACTTTTGTAGGCGCATCAGGCGCAAACAAAAGTACGCTGGATTTTAGTAGATACGCGCGGAGCCGCGCGTATCTGCTAAAATCCTGGATCTGCGCGTGCAAGGCTACCGATTTCGTGTAGCCAGCGCGCGCCGAGCCGCGCAGCCTACCTCCGTTCCCTCTGAGGCCGCTCCGAAATCGGAGCGGCCTCGGAGGGAATTCGCTATCGCCCTCCCCTCACCTTCCCCTCCCTTCCTCTACCTAACCCACCCCCCTGGCCCTGTCTAAACCCCCCCCCCTACCTTTGTTGGGGGATTTACGCCTCCCAGAGGGAGAAGTAAATCCCCGCGCGCCAGCGGGCCGCTGGCGCGCCTAGACACAACCCAGGGGCGGTTCCGGAGGGTGCGGCCACGCCCCCGGACCGCCCCAGGCCGAAACCATGCCCCCGGGCCCGCCGCCGACACGCCCCGAAAACGCAGCGCCGATCGGCCCCGCCCCGACATGCCCCCCTCGACAAACCCCGGGACTTACGCGAGTCCCGGGGCTCTGCGCGCGCCGGCAGGCCTATGTAAAATAGGGTCACAGGCGCGCAGGGCCCTGCTCGCGTAAATCTGGGCGGATTTACGCGAGCAGGGCTCTTAAAATCTGCCCTAAGCTTATAACTATATGAAGGTCTTGCTAAGGTAATTAGGTTTCATGACTCTACTGGTTGTGTCTTTTTTTCATTATATTATTCACTACCACATAATATAAAGATTATGTTGTTAAATTGATTATTCAGAGACATTTGTCAATAAAGTTAAATTTTTGGATTTCCATCTGAGTTTCCTGCATTTTTTAAAATTCTTTATTTATCATTTTCACTTTACAGAAAAAAACAGTTGGATAACATATACAAATCAAATAACAAAACTTACATATAAACAGAGAAATTACTGCTACTTTATCCAATCTGTATCAAAAAAGAACAAAGGATACTCAGAAAAAAAGAAGAGGAAGACATCAAAGATAATATAAGGGAGAATATTAGGAAATTCAATTTTAAACAGGGCAATAGCATAGTTTACTTCACCGGTGTAAATCAATAAGAAAAAGATCTCTCCTTGCTTAGGTCTTGGGAGATGAGGTGGTAGGCCTACGGGCATCAATGAATTGACAAATTTGATCTGGTTGAGAAAATATAAAACACTCATCACTTCTCTTTCGAATGCACTTGCATGGGTAACAAAAAGAAAAGGAAAAACATAGAGAAATCACATTTTGCCTTACATCCCTTCTCCTAATTTGAGTCACTTGAGCCAAATCTGGATAAATTCTTAGAGGTAGATTTTAAAAACATATGCACGCGCGTACTTTTTTAGGAGATTTCCTGTTATGTATTATGGTCAAACAATAAGGGGCGGATTTTAAATGCCCTGCGCGTGTAAATCCGGCCGGATTTACACGCGTAGGGCCCTTGCGCGCCGGCGCGCCTATTTTGCATAGGCCGCCGGCGCGCAAGTCCCGGGGCTTCGTAAAAGGGGCGTGGCGGGGGCGTTGCGGAATGGTGCGTAGCCGCGCGTATCTTATAAAATCCGGGGTCGGCACGCGCAAGGCTGCACAAAATCGGCAGCCTGTGCGCGCCGAGCCGCACAGCCTGCCTCCGTTCCCTCCGAGGCCGCTCCGAAATCAGAGCGACCTCAAAGGGAACTTTCCTTCCGCGTCCCCCCCACCTTCCCCTCCCTTTCCCTACCTAACCCACCCCCCCGGCCCTATCTAAACCCCCCTTACCTTTGTTAGCAGATTTACGCCTGCTGAAAGCAGACGTAAATCTGCGCGCGCCAGCAGACTGCTGGTGCGCCATCACCCGACCCAGGGGCTGTTCCAGAGGCCTCGACCATGCCCCCGGGCCAGCGCCACGCCCCTGGGCCCGCCCCCGAATCGCCACGTCACGCCCCTGAAACGCCGCGTCATTCCGCAATGCCCCCGACACGCCCCTTTTACGAAGCCCCGGGACTTACGTGCGTCCCGGGGCTCTGCGCGCGCCGGCGGCCTATGCAAAATAGGTGCGCGTAAATCCTGCCGGATTTACGCGCGCAGGGCATTTAAAATCCACCCCTTATTGTTTGACCATAATACATAACAGGAAATCTCCTAAAAAAAATTTCGCATTACACTATTTAGGTCTTGAACAGTTATAAAAGATACTAGTAATGTATTTCTATCATATCCAGATTAGAACTTTCTAAGAAACTCGTTAAATTTGCAGGAATATTAACAGGTGCAGTTTCTCCTGTGGAGGAAACTCTCCTGTTAAGAAAATGACAGAAATTAATTGAAGGAATATTATCTTCAGGAAAACCAAGAGCTTCTTTCAAAAACCGCTTCAGGGTAGTAAAAGGTATTTCTCCAGCAATTTTTGGAAAATTCAAAATCCGCAAATTCAGATGCCTTACATTGTTCTCTAAAATTTACAAACGTTTGGAGCAGGCCATTTGTTCTTTGATAGTAGCCACATTAAGAGCCTGGATAGACTGAATTTTATTTTCAGCCTCCAAAATCCTATTAGTAGTTACACTGGCCTGTTCCTGAACCTCAATAATTTTTTGTTGGAAATTGTAAGTAAGAGAGTCCATTTCATTTTCTAAACATCTCAAGGAAGTCCCATAGCCTGCCACCTGATCCCATATTGCCTCAAAGGTCACCGCCTCCGGCCTTGAAGGAACTTGCAAGGACTCACCGTTCACGCTGGTCGATGTTTGTCCTAGGTTTCCAAACGCAGGAGCCTCTGTTTCTCCTCTCCTCAGAGGATTCCCCGGTCTGTCCATCTCCAAGCCTCTGATGCCAATGCTCGATTCTGCTCCGGCTGAAGGAGAACTCTCCACTTCCAGCGTGAGGCAGGGGATCGCCCCTCCACCTAGGTTGCTCCTGCCGCGTCATCAGTCCGCGACTGAGAAGCGTCCCCGTCTGGGTCACGTTGAGCCGGAGGCAGACGAAGGTCAGGGCTGAGGGACGCCTCCTCCACTGGAGATCCCCGTTCCACCCGCTGGGATTTCCATCGAGTTCCTCGGCTCTCTCAAACGCCGGCTGGGTCATGTAGCGGATAATATCAAGCTGCCCAGGAGAAGGTATGGATTCTGAGGGGAAAATCCTAACTTTCCCCTTTCTTTTAGAAGGCATAATAGTAAATTTTTATCAGAAACAAAAACTTCAGGGCAGCCAGGCATTCGACGACCACTCTATGCCGCCATCTTGCTTCCTCCACTATTTCGAGCCTCCTGCATTTTATTGGTACTTACATCACTCGCAGTGATAAAGAATTTCCACCTCTCCCAAGTAAAAGAATCATCGTGTCACCTCTGCCACCCAGGGCCTTGATGGCAAAATTCCTTCCCCCACGAGTAAAAGAACCTGGCTCTGGGGACCAAGAGACTGTGTATGAAATTCTGAAATCTGAGCCAGCCCCGAGATATACAAATTCTTTTTTGGCCCTGTTAGTAGTTAAGTTACACTAACTTAAATCTGATTCATTGGAAAGGTGAAGGTGCTAAATCATTAAGGAATTGGCTATTATAAATTCTAAAGACTTTTACTGGACAGTAAGATCACAAGTTTAGTAATTTCAACCTGTAAATCAATTGGATTTTGCATCAAAGAGCTATAAAGAACTTTTCATCCATCTTATCAACTATCAGTAAAGTTAAATTGGAAACCACTTCGCTTCCAGCATGATTATTGCTGCTATAGACTGTTGAAGATTATCAGTGCTGTTTACAAGGGACTTAAGGGGCAGTATAATTGTTAAAAAACACAAAAGAGCCCTGAAGTTATGCTTCCCCCAAGGGAGCCTTGAAGGCTTAGATTGATTGAACATACTGAAGAGCTTTGCAAATGGGGTCTGAACAAATATTGTGTGCCTTGGGGTCTATTGTTTGGGTTTTCCCATCCAGGGTTTACAGAAGAGATTTTCTCACTGAGAAAAAGGGAGAAGCCAACTACATATATGGTCCTAATTAGAGATGTGAATCGTGTCCTCGATCGTCTTAACGATCGATTTCGGCTGGGAGGGGGAGGGAATCGTATTGTTGCCGTTTGGGTGTGTAAACTATCGTGAAAAATCGTTAAAATCGTGAGCCGGCACACTAAACCCCCCTAAAACCCACCCCGACCCTTTAAATTAAATCCCCCACCCTCCCGAACCCCCCCAAATGCTTTAAATTACCTGGGGATCCGGCGGTGGTCCAGAACGGCGGCGGTCCGGAACGGCCCCCTCAATAGAATCGTGTTGTCTTCAGCCGGCGCCATTTTTCAAAATGGCCGCCGCAAAATGGCGGCGGCCATAGACAAAAACGATTCGACGGAGGAGGTCGTTCCGGACCCCCGCTGGACTTTTGGCAAGTCTTGTGGGGGTCAGGAGGCCCCCCCAAGCTGGCCAAAAGTTTCCTGGGAGTCCAGCGGGGTTCCGGGAGCGATTTCTTGCCGCGAATCGTTTTCGTACGGAAAATGGCGCCGGCAGGAGATCGAGTGCAGGAGGTCGTTCAGCGGCGGTCCGGAACCCCCGCTGAACGACCTCCTGCAGTCGATCTCCTGCCGGCGCCATTTTCCGTACGAAAACGATTCGCGGCAAGAAATCGCTCCCGGAACCCCGCTGGACTCCCAGGAAACCTTTGGCCAGCTTGGGGGGGCCTCCTGACCCCCACAAGACTTGCCAAAAGTCCAGCGGGGGTCCGGAACGACCTCCTCCGTCGAATCGTTTTTGTCTATGGCCGCCGCCATTTTGCAGCGGCCATTTTGAAAAATGGCGCCGGCTGAAGACAACACGATTCTATTGAGGGGGCCGTTCCGGACCGCCGCCGTTCTGGACCACCGCCGGATCCCCAGGTAATTTAAAGCATTGGGGGGGGGGTTCGGGAGGGTGGGGGATTTAATTTAAAGGGTCGGGGGTGGGTTTTAGGGGGTTTTAGTGTGCCGGTTTTCCTGCCCTCCCCCTTCCCCCGATTTACGATTTTTTAACGATAAATCGGGGGAATTGGTATTGTATCGTGGCCCTAACGATTTTTTGACGATTTAAAATATATCGGACGATATTTTAAATCGTCAAAAAACGATTCACATCCCTAGTCCTAATACTTTCTCCTGTGAACAGTGGAAAGAGCAGAACCAAGCAAAGGTACTCTGGCTCTGAAAATTCCCTGAACCAGAGGGAATGTGTTCTAAGTATTCTGGTAGAGAAGAAAGAGAACTGCATTGGACGTTTATTATCAAGTTTTGAATCATAGTTCAGTTGCTGTTCTGGAATTAAAAACTGTAAATTCACTGTTCCTATGGAAATCATCGTGTTAATGCATTTATGCCAATAGACAAACTGAAAACAACCATACCATGTATTTTGCATCCTTGGGATCACATAACAGGATTAAGATGCTTTTATTTGCAGAGAGCTGTGTAGGTAATGAATATCCATCTGATGGACACTACAACACCTGGTTGACCTAATTTGTAAAGACATCATTCACTACTAGAGTACCAGCTACCTAAATAGATGCTCAACATGGGGCCCAGGTGATGTTCTTGAGTGATTGTGAACTATTTTGCCAAGTTTGTGACTGTCTGCTAAGTTTTACATCTTTTCCACAAGTTTTGGCGATTGTAAAGAATATGGTTGTGATTCACGGTGTTTCTGCCAGTATTAGAAAACAGAGTGAAAAAGAGCAAAATAAGTCCCTGCTTTGCATATACTAAAGAACTTTCACAAGAACAAAGGGTGTAGACATATCTAAATATATTACACTGGTCTATCAGTAATTGCCATGTTAGAGCAATTTAAACTGTGGCGTGTTCTAAAAAAAATCTTTCAACCCCATCGGGGAGAGCGAGTCAAACAGATATGTGCTGGAGAACTCCATGAGTATTTGACTGAACTCAAAATTTCCCTGCTGATGCTTGATCTTGTTGGGTCATGACAGTGATATCTTTTAAAGATATCCTGTTAAATAACACATTATCCGGCCACACAAGGTCAGATAACTAAAATACCTACACAATTATATTCAAATATAGCCGGTTAGGTTTTCTAATTATCCAGCTATTTTTAACCGGATATCTTTAGGATGGTATATTCAACAGGAATTTTATCCTGCTGAATATATGGGACAAGTTATCCAGCTAACTTGTCTACTAACTGACCTACTGAATATGGACCTCAGACTTTTTAAAATCAAAAAGCATGTGTGTATGTTTCAACTCCACCCCCTGAAACGCCTTTGTGCAGTTTATGTAAAAAATATGGGGTAGATTTTAAAAGCCCTGTATAGGCCGCCGGCGTGCGCGAAAATCCCGGGGCCTCGTAAAAGGGGAGGGAGGGGCGTGGCCAGGGGTGTATCGCCAGGCCGGGGGTGTGTCCGGAGCGGGTCCGGGGGTGTGGCGACTGTTCGGGGGCGGGCAGGGAGGGCGGTCCAGAGTCCCCTGGCACTGCAGCCTGTGCCGGGGGATGCCAAGGTGGCGCGCGCAAGTTACGCCTGCCTCAAGCAGGCGTAATTTGCACAACAAAGGTGGGGGGATTTAGGTAGGGCTTGGGGGTGGGTTAGATAGGGGAAGGGAGGGGAAAATGGAGGGACGCGGAAGGAAATTCCCTCCGAGGCCGCTCCGATTTCAGAGCGGCCTCGGCGGGAACGGAGGCAGGCTATGTGGCTCGGCGCGTGCAGGCTGCCGATTTTGCGCACGCGCCGACCCTGGATTTTATAAGATACGCATGGCTATGCACGTATCTTATAAAATCCGGCGTACTTTTATTTGCGTCAGTTGCGTGAACAAAAGTACGCGCGCGCATACTTTTTTTAAGATCTACCTCTGTGTGCACTTATACATGCACTCAGCTGTATGCTATTTTAGTAAAGCCATTTATGTGCATGTAAATAGCTTTGAAAATTATGACATAAAGCTACTATTAAAATATTTCAGAATTTCTGCTAATTCAAGGAACTTGCTAGGCATTCCTATTTGCAGAGCTGTTGCTGCCTTCTTTAATTTGTTTCCTATTGCTATTAAAAACATTTAGTAATGGCATCCATCACAGTTTTGATTTATTCTGGAAAAGGCAGCTTATGGTATTCTTGAATTCTTCTGACAAACAGATCTTCAGCAGTTGCTCAAACTCCTGAGTACTGACAGCATACAGCTTCTCCTTGTGCATACTTCGAATCAACTGTTTCGATAATGCCAGAGACTAGAAATAAACACAGTGTTATAGTATTATGAAGGGAACAATGGAAAATCTAATGAATTCAGTTCAGTGGAGATTTTTTTAAACATATATTTTATCGAAAGGGTTCCGCATGCAAAAATAACATATAAGCACGTAAGTATTTTTCTCACAGGACAAGCAGGATGGTTGTCCTCACAAATGGGTGACATCGAGGATGGAGCCCAACCACGGAAAACTTCTGTCAAAGTTTCAGGAACTTTGACTGGCCCCTATTGGGCATGCCCAGCACGGCACTAACCCTGCAGCCAGCAGGGGTCTCCCTTCAGTCTTCTTTTTTCCGCACAGCAGTAGCCACGCGGTAGAAGAGCTCTTAACCACGTTCCTGACAGGAATTTCAAAATACTTAATTTCGAAGAAAATTTGCCCCTCAGGGGTCTCCCTTCGACAAATTTTTCGGTCCGCGGAACTTCGGTAAGTTTTTTGCCGTCGTTTAGTCGACTTCCGTCGAGTTTGGCCCTCGAGGCCTGTTGGCAGTCGACAGTCCCGTGGCTAAATTTTTGGCTTTTCGCCATGGCGTCGGGGTTCCGTCGGTGTCCGGACTGTACCCGAACTATGTCCATCACAGACCCTCATGAAGGGTCGCAAAGCCAGAATGGAGAAGATGGGACTCCTCTTCCACGCTCGTACCCCAACGCCATGGATTGCATCGACGTCATCGGAACCGGCACCGTCGAGGTCTCATCACCATCGACAACCCTTCGGTGACCGTCCGCCATCGATGACTTCACGGCCATCGACTCCCGTTCCTTCCCCTGATGATTGAGGGGATCGGAAAGAAAAACATCGCCATCGACGTCATAAGTCTCGGCCTGTCGAGGAATCGACGTCATCGACCTCAGTACCGACCGAGCCACCGCCAAAAAAGCCTCGATCAGAAGTGGCACCGTCCACTTCTGTTTCGCAGGCACTGAGGCAACCCTCACCCCCTCGGGGTTTGGGAGCCGCGACCCCACCGGTGACGGTGGTCCCTCCGGCTCAGCCTCAGCCTCCCTCTCCCGTCGAGCTGGGTCTTGTTACCCCTGGTCTCCGGGTAGAACTGGACCGGCTGGTCCAGGAGGCCATCAATAAGGCGATGCTACGGTTCCAGACTCCTCCGGTACCGACCCCGGCATCGAGAGTGGAACCGGTCATCGAGCCGATTGCAGCAGCATTGGCACTGCTGCTACACCGGATGGAGGCGCTCATGACAGCCCTTCCACCGGTGATACCTGTGACACCGGCAAGACCGCTGTCACCGACAGGTTTATCATCAGGTGGAGAAACACCGTATCGAATTCCCCCTTCGGGAATTGTTCCATCGATGCCAGGTCGTCCCTCGCCACCGATTGCTTCTTCGGAGGCATCAGAAACCTCTGCTCCACCGAGGTTTCTGATGCCGACACCGATTCCATCGAGACCGACACCGGTTCCCTCGATGCCCACACCGGCACCGATACCGGCACCGATTCCTTCGAGGATTTTCTCGATGCCCTCGGTGATTCCACCCGATATTTCGGAACCTCAACCTGGGCCTTCAGGTATTCAGCCCCCTCGAGGTGCTGAAGGTCATCATCCAGATCCCTATGATACTTGGGGTGATGATACCTCTACTGACACCGATGATTTGCCTTCACCGCCCTCTCCTGCAGAGAGTAGAAAGCGTTCTCCCCCTGAGGACCTCTCTTTCATAAATTTTGTGAAGGAAATGTCAGAGTTGGTCCCATTCCAACTTCAATCTGAACAAGATGACAGGCACCAAATGATGGAATTGCTCCAATTTTTGGATGCCCCGAAAGTCATCACTTCTATTCCCATTCATCAGGTTTTTCTAGACCTTCTTAAAAAGAATTGGGAATCTCCTGGATCTGTTTCTCCAGTCAATAAAAAAGCTGACTCTACATATCTTGTACAGTCAGCACCTGGTTTTCAAAAACCTCAATTAGACCATCATTCTGTAGTCGTAGAATCAGCTCAAAAGAAAGCTAAACGACTAAAGCCACATTCTTCCATACCTCCTACTAAAGAAAACAAATTCCTAGATAGTGTAGGTAGGAAGGTATATCATGGAGCTATGCTGATTTCCAGAATAGCTTCTTATCAACTTTATATGACACAATATAATAGGGTCATTCTGAAACAGATGCAGGAATACACAGATGCCTTGCCTGAACAGTTCCAGCCACAGCTTCAATCCCTTTTAAATAAAGGATTTGAAGCTGGGAAGCATGAAATAAGAACAGCTTATGACATATTTGATGCTTCCACAAGACTTTCTGCCACAGCCATCTCAGCCAGACGTTGGGCTTGGCTTAAATTGTCTGACCTTCGTCCAGAAGTTCAGGACAGGCTCTCAGATTTACCCTGCCTAGGGGATAATTTATTTGGTGAGCAAATTCAACAAATTGTTGCTGAATTGAAGGATCATCATGAGACACTTAAACAGCTCTCATCTATTCCTCCTGACTTGCCGCCTAAGCAGCCATTTCAGAAGGACTCCAAAAAGTCTTTCTTTAGGCCAAGAAAATATTATCCCCCATCATCCAAGCCTAGGCCCGCACGGTCTTACCATAAGACCCAGCCTCGCCAGACTCGTAAACAAAAGCCTGCAGCAGCTCCACCACCGGGCCCTGCGGCGGGTTTTTGACTTTCCCTTAGAGAGCACTTGCCAAACCCCTCTTCCAGCTATACCAGTAGGAGGACGGCTCTGCCACTTCCTAGAAAGATGGCATCAAATCACCACAGATCAATGGGTGATAGCAATCATTGCACAGGGTTACCACCTCAACTTCCTATCCCTCCCTGCCGACTCCCCACCTCTGCAGGCGTGGAGACTCACCGATCACTCTGTTCTTTTAGAGCAGGAAGTTTCTCTTCTCCTACAGTCAAACGCTATAGAACCCGTTCCTTCCCTACAACAAGGACTAGGGTTCTACTCCAGGTACTTCCTGATCCCAAAAAAGTCAGGGGGACTTCGTCCAATCCTAGACCTACAGACTCTCAACAAGTACCTTTCCAAGGAGAAATTCAAGATGGTAACCTTGGGGTTGCTAGTCCCTCTGCTGCAAAGAGGGGATTGGCTATGCTCTCTAGACCTGAAAGACGCATATACCCACATTGCGATCACGCAATCTCATCGCAAATACCTGCATTTTCTAGTAGGCCGAAACCACTACCAATACCGAGTACTACCTTTCGGCCTAGCATCTGCACCACGAGTCTTTACCAAATGCCTCGTGGTGGTAGCAGCATTCCTCAGGAAGGAAGGTGTCCACGTCTACCCCTACATGGACGATTGGTTAATCAGGGCCCCAACCCAGCAACTAGCTCGGTCCTCCCTGACACTAACAATTCAAACTTTGCTTTCTCTAGGGTTTCTTGTCAATTACGAGAAATCCTACTTAGTCCCATCTCAGACCTTATCCTTCACTGGAGCAGACTTGGACACCTTACAGGCAAAAGCCTTCCTTCCTCATCAATGGGTTCAATCCCTTGTGTCCCTAGCTCGCCAGCTGCAATCTCAACACACAGCAACAGCTCGCCAGTTCCTCGTTCTCCTGGGACACATGGCCTCCTCCGTTCATGTGACTCCCATGGCCCGTTTGGCCATGAGAGTCATGCAATGGACTCTGAGATTACAATGGACCCAAGCTCTTCAGCCTCTGTCCTCCATTGTTCGCATCACCGACGCACTCCGTCTGTCTCTTGCCTGGTGGACAAATCAATTCAACCTCCTACAGGGCTTGCCCTTTCTTCCACCAGAACCCCAGGTAATCCTCACCACCGATGCTTCCAACATCGGGTGGGGAGCCCATGTAAACAACCTACAAACTCAAGGATTCTGGTCACTAGAGGAAGCCAAACACCAGATAAATTTCCTGGAGCTGCATGCAATCCGTTATGCTCTCAGGACCTTTCAAGATTGCCTAGCGAACAACGCAATCTTAATTCAAACAGACAACTTGGTGGCCATGTGGTACATAAACAAGCAGGGAGGCACAGGCTCCTTCCTTCTGTGTCAGGAAGCTGCGCAGATTTGGGCGGAAGCCCTCTCCAGCTCCATGTACCTCAGGGCCACCTACCTGCCGGGAGTAGATAATGTCTTGGCAGACCAGCTGAGCAGTGTCTTCCAACCACACGAGTGGTCACTCAATCCTCTGGTAGCGACCTCTCTGTTTCACGAATGGGGTTATCCCCACATAGACCTCTTTGCGTCCCCTCAGAACCACAAAGTGGACAATTACTGCTCTCTCATTCGGAGCCAGCACTCTCGGCCGAGGGATGCGTTCTCCCTCACGTGGACAACCGGTCTGCTCTATGCATTCCCTCCACTTCCTCTTCTGTCGAAGACTCTTGTGAAGCTGCGTCAGGACAGAGGAACTATGATCCTGATAGCACCGCACTGGCCACGCCAAGTGTGGTTTCCCATACTCCAGGATCTCTCCATCCGCAGACACATTTCTCTGGGAACGGACCCGCATCTGCTCACTCAAAACGACGGATGCCTCCTCCATCCCAACCTCCAAGCCTTGTCGCTGACGGCATGGATGTTGAAAGGTTAATCCTTCAGCCATTTAACCTTTCAGATTCAGTTTCTCGGGTCCTGATCGCTTCACGAAAGCCTTCCACAAGAAAATCTTACTCATACAAATGGAAAAGATACACATCATGGTGCACTTCTCAGTCCCTTGATCCCCTTTCCTGTCCAATCTCTAAATTCTTGGACTATCGCTGGCATCTATCAGAATCAGGTCTAAAGACCTCTTCCATTAGAATGCATGTCAGTGCGGTAGCCGCCTTCCATAAAGGTATCGGGGGTGTCCCTATCTCAGTACAACCCCTGGTAACACGCTTTCTTAAAGGCTTGCTCCATTTGAAGCCACCTTTACGTCCTCCGGCCCCATCTTGGGACCTTAATCTGGTTCTTGGTCGCCTTATGAAACCGCCTTTCGAACCTCTCCACTCCTGTGACCTAAAATATCTTACATGGAAAGTGTTATTCCTTTTAGCTATCACTTCAGCTCGCAGGGTTAGTGACTTATAGGCCCTAGTTACCTATCCGCCTTACACTAAACTCCTGCAGGACTGGGCGGTACTCCGCACTCACCCTAAATTTCTGCCTAAGGTAGTTTCGGAGTTTCACATTAATCAATCCATCATACTACCTATCTTCTTTCCCAGGCCCCACTCCAACCCCGGGGAACAGACTCTGCATACCCTAGACTGTAAACGGGCTCTAGCTTTTTATCTAGACTGTACAGTTTCTCACAGGAAGAGCACTCAATTATTCGTCTCTTTCCATCCTAACGTTAGGACAACCTGTGGGTAAGCAGGCTCTTTCCTCCTGGTTGGCGGACTGCATTTCCTTTTGCTATCAGCAAGCTGGCATTCCTTTCCAAGACCGTGTTAAAGCACACTCTGTGAGGGCCATGGCGACTTCAGTAGCACACCTTCGATCGGTGCCGCTTCCTGACATCTGCAAGGCTGCAACCTGGAGTTCCCTCCATACATTTGCAGCCCACTATTGCTTGGATAAAGCTGGAAGACAAGATTCCATCTTCGGCCAATCTGTCTTGCGTAACCTTTTTCCAACTTGATGTACCAACACCCTTCCACCTCCCGGTTGGGTGCGGATGCCCTTTACCAAATTCCACCCCAGTTGTTGTGCCTGTTGCACGCCGTTGGGTACATTTGGTGCAAGTCAGGACATCCTCAGCTCGGTACTCACCCATTTGTGAGGACAACCATCCTGCTTGTCCTGTGAGAAAGCAAATGTTGCTTACCTGATGTAACAGGTGTTCTCACAGGACAGCAGGATGTTAGTCCTCACGAAACCCGCCCGCCACCCAGCGGTGTTGGGTTTGTTTATTTTATTTTTCGGCACTGCCTGTAGCTTTGAAAACAAGACTGAAGGGAGACCCTGCTGGCTGCAGGGTTAGTGCCGTGCTGGGCATGCCCAGTAGGGGCCAGTCAAAGTTCCTGAAACTTTGACAGAAGTTTTCCGTGGTTGGGCTCCATCCTCGATGTCACCCATTTGTGAGGACTAACATCCTGCTGTCCTGTGAGAACACCTGACATCAGACATCAGACAGTTAAGACAGCCTCAACACAAGGCGTCGCGTGTGGGAAGCCAGATAACATCAAGGGGCACCCTGCAGCGCTTCTCACCCCACAGTCATGGGAGGGGAAGTGAAGGAAACAGCTTGATCTTCACCTGGAACTGGAAAGAAGCAGCGATGTAAGTGCTGCGATCATTAGACCCGCCCCCCCATGACATCACTAACATCAGATAGTTAAGACAGCCTCAACACCAGGCGTCGCGTGTGGGAAGCCAGATAACATCAAGGGGCACCCTGCAGCGCTTCTCACCCCACAGTCATGGGAGGGGAAGTGAAGGAAACAGCTTGATCTTCACCTGGAACTGGAAAGAAGCAGCGATGTAAGTGCTGCGATCATTAGACCCGCCCCCCCATGACATCACTAACATCAGACAGTTAAGACAGTCTCAACACCAGGCGTCGCGCGCCAAAGGCGCGCTCCCCTTTATACACCCCTTCTTGCAAACCTTTGTGTATATGTAAACATTTATTTTTATGTTTCCTTTGTTAACTAAGCTGTTTCATTGTATTCGGCTAAGGAATTTTTTCCTGCTTTTTCTGTTTCACTGTAAACCGGCATGATTTGCATTTTATGCAAGAATGTCGGTATATAAAAGTTAAAAAATAAATAAATAAATAAATAAATAGGTAAGCAACATTTGCTATATTCCATTTTATAAATGTTGACAAAGTGTACATATTTTTGGTTTTGAGTATTCATTTTATGGGGGGGGGGGGGGTCTAGTTGCATTCCAGGATGGGGTTCTGAAGTACGTGTGGTAGTTGCTATTTTATTCATACAATTTTACACCTGCTAATTGACTCATGAAGTGAAATCAGACCTGACTGTTTTCTTCAATTTTTGGATGGAAGGTCTGGGTGAACTGGTGAGAGTTCAGGCTGAAGTGTTAGAGGGTCTAAGTATACTGGAGAAAAACTGGGTGAAATGGTGGAGGTATCAGTGAACTGGTGAATCCAAATATGTACACCTGTATTTTCAAAACGGTATACATGCATATTTTATAAAATACCTGCTTCTGCTTATTATTTATTTATTTATTTTATTTATTTATTAACTTTTATTTACCGACATTCGTGCAGCACATCATGCCGGTTTACAAAGAACTCAGATGGGCGATACAATAAAACATTAAAACAAAACGATGTATGAAGAATAAAATAAAGTAAAACCATAACAATGTAACCTTGGAACAACATACTATTTCTTACAAAAGTACACATTAGCCGATCATGATCAAAAAATAAATTAAATTAAGCTGTAGGGGGAATGTTGTTTCTTCTAGGGTATCCATGGGAGGGGCGGGGGGAAACTTAGGATGGGGTGGGGGAAATTCGAACAGAGGGGGGTGGGGAGAAATTAAGTTTGGTTTGTGTCGGGATAGGCCTGTCGGAATAGCCATGTTTTGACTCCTTTCTTGAAAATTTGCAGGGACGTCTCTAGGCGTAGGAGGGTGGGGAGGGAGTTCCAGAGGGTGGGGGCAGCGATGGAGAAGGCTCTCTCTCTGGTGTGAGTAGAATGTGCTGCCTTTAGGGATGGGGTGTGTAGAGTACCTGCATGGGTTGTTCTTGTGGGTCGGTCGGATGACCGGTAACGAGGCATTTCGTCGAGCCAGGTGTGATTATGTTTGTGTAGGGAATTGTGAAGGATGGTGAGGGTTTTGTATTGTGAGCGGAAGGAGATGGGTAACCAATGTAGGTCTTTTAGTATGGGGGTGATGTGTTCCCTTTTTTGTGTGCCTGTTATGATTCTAGCCATGGAGTTTTGCAGAATTTGGAGGGGTTTGATGGTCGTGGCGGGGAGTCCTAGTAATAGGGAATTGCAATAGTCTAGTTTTGTGAGCATTGTGGTCTGTACGACTGTGCGGAAATCGTGGGTGTGGAGGAGGGGTTTGAGTTTTTTTAAGATGTTAAGTTTATAGAAACCCCCCTTTAATAGGTTTTTGATGTGGGGTTTGAAACTTAGGTGAGGGTCTATGTTAATCATAATATTATAATCTAATAATCATAATAATCATAATCTAATCATAATCATAATCTAATATTAATCATGATGTTGCGACCGTCAGTCTGCGACGGTTTCGTCCTGCCTACCTCACTCTTCTTGCGGCTCTTCCTGCTCACCTCCAACTACTGGCTGCCGCGGCGTCTGTCTGCCGACCTCTCCAGCGACCCCAGACCTGCTTTGGTGCTGCCTCCCGCCATGCTCCTCCAAGGTACCATAGGGCGTGCGTGCGTATGCCGCCCTCATATTTATTTCCTCATTGGTGTGAACCTCAGAGGCGTCCCCCTGAGATGACGTCATGCTGCCTGGATATTTAAGCCTACTACTTTTGCTAGCTAATCGAGTTAGCAACCGGAACTCTACGGATGGGATTCGCTCTCCGTACCGAAGCTACTCTGCCACTCCTGCGTTATCTGGAACTCTTATTGCTAACGGGGTACCCGCTCCTCGGGGGCCTCTTCTGCTTCTTTCAGGTGCTATCAAGAAACCAGTACTTGCTTCTCGAGGGCCCATGTTCCCTGAGTCGCTGCCTGCATCTACAATCCTTTCTACTTGGAAGACTTCACTAACAGTTTCCATCTGTGAGTACAACTACCATCTATTCCACAGTACTGCTTCCCTGGAACCAGGTACTTGCTCCTCGAGGGCTTGCCCTCTGTTCCAGTGCCAGACCTCTCGTCTAGTGGAATCGCTGTGTGAGTACAAAACTACTGAGTCTCTCTGCCCTAAGGGATCAGGTACTCACTCCTCGAAGGCCTGCTCTCCCTGTCTCGGAGCTTCTCCATTTCTACCTGGGACTCTGTATGTTTCTCACTGTGTACTCATAACTCTCAGTCTCTTTCCACTACAGCACAGCCAAGTGGAGGATTCGCTGTTCCAGCGTCCTGTGGATACTCGCCCAGCTGGGCTCAACATCTACTACTCACTACTGCCACCTCTGTGGTTTCCAATAACTGTTTAAATAAAGATTCAATCTGTGTTTGTGTGTCCAGAGTCTAGCCTGACACCGTGGTCCCTCACGGGACTGCCCCCTGTGGGCGTGGTCAGCTGCCACAGTGCCCAAGGATCCACCCAAACATCAATAACCATAACAGATTGCTAACTCCATGGATCCGGCTCAGCTCAATGCCTTGCAGGCCATCCCAGGCCTGGCTCTGCGCATTGCTGAACAACAAGACGCATTGGAGAAACTCACTACTGCATTTCATCAGCTGCACGCACAGAAGAATCAAGGCTCTACTTCCAATAATGAAGGTCAGTTACCTGAAGTAACTGCAAAGACTACTGTGCCTCTTGCTGCTCCAGTTCGTTTCTCTGGAGAGATTCAAAGAACTAGAGGCTTCTTAAACCAGTGCTGCATGCATTTTGCAGTACAGCCCTCTCACTTCCCTACAGCCTATGCCAAGACTACTTACATTCTATCTTATCTTGATGGAAGGGCCTTGTCTTGGGCTTCTGCACTGTGGGAGTGCAAAGATCCTATACTCCAGGATATTGACGGATTTATGGATTTATTCAAATCCGTTTTCGATGATCCTGCCGACACACTGTTGCTAGTTCTGCTTTGGTGGACCTGAAGCAAGGCAACCGACCACTGGCTGATTTTGCTATAGAGTTCCAGACTCTTGCTACTGAATTATTTTGGGACCCTAGATGCCTGAAAACTGTCTTCTTCAGAGGTTTGGATTCCCGCTTGAAGGACGAGCTGGCCGCTCGTGAGACACCTGACTCGCTGGATGAGTTAGTGGCCTTAGCTACTAGAATTGATCACCGGCTTCGTGATAAGGTGCAAGAACTCAAGCCTGGTAAAGGACCTGTTCAGAAAGAAGTTCATGCTAAGCCTGCACTCAGGATGGTTCCTGTAATGCCTGTTGCCAGTGGTGAAGAACCGATGCAACTTGGTTGCAGTCACCATCCACAGAGAGAAGACTTCGGAAGAGGAATGGTTTGCGCATGTATTGTGGAAAAGCTGGTCATGCAGTCCAAACATGCCCCATCTGTCTGGGAAATGGACGGGCCTAAGTCCTGCAGGAGGACTTTTCTTAGGCCTTACTATGCCCTCTCCTCCGCTCTCTCTCCCTGTCTCTCTGATCTGCGGACCGTTGGAATTCCAAACCCTTGCCCTGATGGACTCAGGGGCAGGAGGTAATTTTATTCTACAACGACTTGAGAACATTTGAGGATTCTCCTCACCACTTTGAAGATTCCACTACTCCTATCGTCTATTCACGGAGAGCCATTACCGGGTGATGTTACCTGTTGTACCAAACTGGTAGTCCTCCGCACCGGAGCTCTCCATACTGAGTCAATTTCCTTCTTTGTGTTAGAGAAGGCCATGCACCCTATTGTTCTGGGGTTACCCTGGTTGCAGCTGCACATGCCACAGTTCAAATGGGCTATGTTGGAACTCTCCCGTTGGGGTCCCGAATGTCATGGCAAATGCCTAAAGGAGGTCTCTCCTATTCTCTTCATGCCTACAACTCCAGTGATGCCAGGGCTGCCGTTTCAGTATGCATCATTCCATGATGTTTTCTCCAAACAAGCTGCTGACATCCTTCCGCCACATAGATCTTATGACTGTGCCATAAGACTGAAACCTAATGCTGAACCTCCTAAGGGACGTGTCTACCCACTGTCAGTGGTAGAGAACAAGGCCATGTTCGAGTAAATTGAGGACAACTTGCAAAAAGGTTTCATTAGACCATCTAAGTCTCCTGCGGGCGCAGACTTCTTCTTCATGCGGAAGAAGGACGGTACACTGCGTCCTTGTATCGACTGTCGAGGTCTGAACGAGATCACGATTAAAGACTGATACCCCTTACCTCTGATCTCAGAGCTGTTTCATCGACTTCAAGGAGCCAAGATATTCTCGAAACTTGACCTAAAGAGAGCCTATAACTTGGTTCGCATCCGTGACGGCGACGAGTGGAAAACAGACTTCAACACTCGAGATGGCCATTTTGAATATTTGGTAATGCCCTTCGGACTGTGAAACGCTCCCGCTGTGTTTAAGAACATGATGAATGATATTCTGCGGGACCTGTTGTATAAAAGTGTCATTGTTTACCTAGATGACATCCTGATATTCTCACAGGATATGCCTACTCATCTAGCAGATGTCAAGCAAGTATTACTGAGACTTTGAGAACACCGCCTCTACACCAAGCTGTCAAAGTGCGAATTTCATAAAGATTCTGTGCCTTTCCTTGGCTCTATTGTATCTAAACAAGGCTTCCAGATGGATCCCCAAAAATAAGAGAGTATCAAGAATTGGTCTCAACCTACCAGTCTGAAGGCCCTGAGATGATTTTTGGGGTTCACAAATTACTATAGAAGCTTTATAAAGAACTACTCTTCTTTAACTGTGCCCTTAACTGCTATGACATGGAAAGGGGCCAACACTTCTAAATGGTCTGCAGAGGCCATTTCTGCGTTCGAGGAATTAAAGACTGCCTTTTCCACTGAGCCATGTCTATGTCACCCGGACCCCAATAAACCCTTCATCGTGGAGGTTGATACTTCAGATGTTGGAGTAGGGGCCGTGTTAAGCGAAACCGGAGATTCTAAGGCCTTACATCCCTGCTCTTTCTTCTCGTGACGTTTTTCTCCTGCAGAGAAGAACTATGGGATCGGAGATAAAGAGCTCCTGGCAATTAAACTGGCATTCGAGGAATGGCGGCCTTGGCTCGAAGGCGCCCAACATCAAATTACCGTATTCACGGACCACAAGAATCTAGATTATCTCCGTCATGCACAAAGTCTTAACCACAAACAAACCAGATGGTCCTTGTTTTTTAATCGCTTTGACTTCGTGCTCAAATATCGCCCCAGAGACAAGAATCCCAGAGCTGATGCCCTATCACGCCCTTTCCTCTCTGAGGATGTTCCTGAAGAACCTCAGCACATCATCGACCCGAAGAAAGTCATCCTGGCGGCTATCCATTCTGTGCCTGCCGGTAAAACAATTGTGCCAAAGCACCTCAAAGAAACTTCTATACTGGGCTCATGATTCTAAGCTGGCTGGCCATCCTGGTCAACGCCGTACCCTGCTAAAGTTAAAGAAGTACTATTGGTGGCCTACTATTAAGGAAGACGCATACTCCTATGTAGCGTCTTGCTCCAATTGTGCCAAACATAAGCCTACTTCTAGTCAGCCTTGGGGATTGCTACAACCGCTGCCAGCTCCAGAACAGCCATGGACTCACATCGCTACTGACTTTGTAGTTGATCTACCTCTTTCTGGAGGAATGAATACCATTTGGATCACAGTTGACTGTTTCAGCAAGATGGCTCATTTCGTGGCGCTGCTTGGCTTACCCTCAGCCTTGGAGCTTGCGAAGCTCTTCATCGCACATATCTTTAACCTTCATGGCCTACCGAAGCACATAGTCTCGGATAGAGGATCTCAATTCATGGCAAGATTCTGGAAGGCTTTGTGCAAGCTATTTGACATCTCTCTGGATTATACATCTGTCTATCATCCACAATCTAATGGCCAAACTGAAAGGATGAATAGGACCCCGAAATAGTTCATTCGGGCCTATGTGAGTTGCTGTCAGAATAACTGGGCCGAGCTGTTACCATGGGCTGAATTTGCTATTAATTCACATCCAGCATCATCCACTGGATCAACACTTTTTGAAGTGGTATATGGACATTTACCTTCACCGCCACTTCCACTGAAACTCTCAGTGTCATCCCCAGCAACTCAATCCACTGCTGATGATATCCATCAACTATGGACTCAGAAATGCTAATTAAAGGGGGTGATCGAGCAAAGAAGTCCTACAATGCTCACCATTCTAAAGCGCCTGTGTTTCAACCTGGTGACAAAGTCTGGCTATCCACTAAGCATCTGAGACTAAAGTTACCCTCCACTCGATTTGCTCCTCACTACGTTGGACCACTTCCAATTCTCCGACGTCTTGGCAACATTACATACAGTCTGAAGCTACTGCCAGGATTGAAAATCCACAACGCATTCCACGTTTCACTTCTGAAACCACTCATTCTCAGTGAGTTCTCATCCAAGTCTCCTGAACCATCTTCTATCAATGCAGAAGAAGACCTAGAATACAAGGTCGAAGCCATTCTAGATGTAAGAAGATGTGGCAAGACTTGGGAATACCTTCTGTCTTGGGAAGGTTATGGTTCCGAAGAAAATTCTTTGGAGCCGATGGCTAATATCCTAGATAAAGAGATGCTTCGTCAGTTTCACCAGATGCATCCTCAGAAACCAAGACCTGGTACAAGAGTTGGAGTCTGCCCTTTGAAGGGGGGTACTGTTGCGACCGTCTGTCTGCGACGGCTTCGCCCCGCCTACCTCACTGTTCTTGCACTCACCTCAGACTACTGGCTGCCACGGCATCTGTCGGCCGACCCCTCCGGCGTCCCTGGACCGTCTTTGGTGCTACTTCCTGCCATGCTCCTCCAAGGTACCATAAGGCGCGCGCACACACGCCGACCTCATTTTTATTTCCTCATTTGCGCGAACCTCAGGGGCATCCCTCTGTGATGACGTCACGCTGCCCGGATATTTAAGCCTACTACTTTTGCTAGCTAATCGAGTTAGCAACCGGAACTCTACAGATGGGATTTGCTCTCCGTACCGAAGCTACTCCTGCCTCTCCAGCGTTATCTGGAATTCTTATTGCTAACGGGGTACCCGCTCCTCGGGGGCCTTTTTTGCTTCTTTCAGGTGCTATCAGGAAACCGGTACTCGCTCCTCGAGGGTCCATGTTCCCTGAGTCGCTGCCTGCATTTACAACCCTTTCTACTTGGAAGACATCACTAACAGTTTCCATCTGTGAGTACAACTACCATCTATTCCACGGTACTGCTTCCCTGGAACCAGGTACTCGTTCCTTGAGGGCCTGCCCTCTGTTCCAGTGCCAGACCTCTCGTCTAGTGGAATCGCTGTGTGAGAACAACACTACTGAGTCTCACTACTGAGCCCTAAGGGATCAGGTACTCCCTCCTCAAGGGCCTGCTCTCCCTGTCTCGGGACTCTGTATGTTTCTCACTGTGTACTCATAACTCTGTCTCTTTCCTCTACAGCACAGCCAAGCAGAGGATTCGCTGTTCCAGCGTCCTATGGATACTTGCTCAGCCGGGCTCAACATCTACTACTCACTACTGCCACCTCTGGTGGTTTCCAATAACTGTTTAAATAAAGATTCAATCTGTGTTTGTGTGTCCAGAGTCTAGCCTGACACCGTGGTCCCTCACGGGATTGCCCCCTGTGGGAGTGGTCAGCTGTCACAGTGCCCAAGGATCCACCCAAACATCAATAACCATAACACATGGTTTCTCTTCATCCAGCCAAACCAGTCCAAACATTTGGATTATGGTCACCAACCAGCAGATGGAAACAGAGACTAATAGGCTTGCTCACATCACCCTTTATAAGCTCCTGGGCTGATTTCAGGCTGCTAGTATTCTCTGTCTCTAGCAGATGGTAGGCAAAATATCCAGTGCTGTGTGTCGAGGCCTGGCTAGGCCAGGTGAACAAGAAAAATCTGTTTCTGGACAGGCAGTTCTTGAGGTGAAAGTTGTGTATGCCTTTCCATAGTTGAGCAGAGCCCTGAACATGAAATGTGCATATAAGTATTTACATGCACAAGCTTGTGCCGGGGTCCCCTGCTGCATAACTTTACTATTGCTATGGATGGTGTATAAGAAATAAAATACAAAATTCTAGGCTAGTCAGCAGGGTTTTAAAGGTTGGTGCTAACCGGGTAAAAGGAAGGCTATTTAACTCTGAGGATAAGGAAGTTCTATCACTTACCTGAGCGAACTGGGAACAAACTGGGGAAACTGATAATTGTGCTGGCTCGCGTGTCTACTAAAATCCCCCCACTTACGCGGTAGAAGCGGCATTTGCATGCACACGCGTGTATCCATATAATATTGTGCGCACATGTATGCATGTCCAGCCTATTTTATACCATGCACCCGTGCGCCATATCAAAGTTACCGTCATTATTAGCTCTCCTAAAAAAAGAAAATGGTACTTCCATTTACACTGGTATGGTCCACAGGCCTCCAATTTAAACAGAAGAACTGGACAGAGATCTGGTTGAAGACAATCAAAAGGTGGGAAAGAGGGAAGAAGTGTTGCTAGTTGGAGATTTTAATCTGCTGGATGTGGACTGGAGTATCTTTTCTGTGGAATCTACAAGAAGTAGAGAGATAATGGATGTTCTTCAGGGGGCTCTGCTCAAACAAATATTAATGGAATCCACGAGAGGGTGTGGTACTTGACCTAATGTTCACTAATGGGAATAATGTCTCTGTCTGGGTAGTGTTATGCTCAGGCTTGTGAACCCTTGGGCCGACGGGAAGATGGTATACCTTAGGAGGTGGATCCTTAGGTTCTCCCGTCGGGTGGCAAGGCGGGACAGAAGATATGACCGGCTGACCCTCGGCACTGGAGACTGAGGTGACCGTGGAGGCAGAGGAAGAGTCGTGCCGTCGAAGAAGCAAACTGTGTCTTCGCCACTGGAAACCCGCGGTCCCCCCGGGAGGAGCCCGTAGGGACCCGGGCCGCTGGGACTTAGGTGGGCCCTTGGAACAATGGTCCAGAAGAAGTCCAAGGTCAAGTGCCAGATGGTCGTCGCTTACCAGTCCAAGGTCACACACCAAGGGATCGCCACTTGCCAGTCCAAAGTCACACACCAGGAATCACCGCTTGCCAGTCCGAAGTCAGATACCAGGAATCACCGCTTGCCAATCCGAAGTCAGGAACCAATAATCAAAGAGACGAGACAGGAACCAGAAAGCAAGGATCCGAAGCACAAGAAGACTCACCGAAGCAAGTAGACTCTAACAACGCTGGAAGCTGTTGCCAAGTCGAGGAATGAGCAGAGGAAGTCTCTTATATACTTCTGCTCTGGCTCATAGGAACCAGGTGTAGGCAATTAAAGGGACGAGGTCCCTTTAAATCTAATGAGAGGGGCGCCGCCTTGCGCCTAAGATGGAGGCAGCCATCTTGGATTCTCGGCTGCGGAGGAGAAGCTGCCCGACGCTGTGAGGGAGGAGCAGGGACGGCTCCCAGCCCGGCAGCCACCGCAGAGGCCCGCGCTGGTGCGCGAGGACGACAAGGACCGGACCCTGCAGCTTCCCCTGATACTACCGCGGCCATCGTCCCAGGTCAGGTAGGGGGCCATGGCCGTCCGCAGCCACGGAGCTCAATAGTACCCCCATCTTTAGGCCGCCTCCCCGGAGGCTTGGGTTTAGACGGATGGAACTGATCAAGCAAGCCTCGGTCTAGGATGTTGGCCAACGGCTCCCAGGTGTTTTCTTCGGGGCCGAACCCCTCCCAGGCTAGCAGATACTCCCACTTCTTTCTATGCTTTCGCACGTCCAACACCTCATGGACCTGATAGGTGAGGTCGTCTTCAGAGGTGACAGGTTGGGAAGGCCAAGATAGGACCAGAGGTTTCAAAAGGGAGACATGGAACGTGTTGTGGATCTTGAGTGAAGGCGGTAACCGAAGTTGATACGATACTGCACCAATCCGATGAAGGATGGAAAATGGTCCAATAAATCGAGGGGCCAGTCACGCTGATGGCAGCTTCAGGCGAATAAACTGGGTGCTCAGCCACACCTTTTGACCAGGACACAGAGGCAGGTACGGTCTCTGTCGCTGATCGGCATACCTTTTTGCCACCTGACTGGCTTTAATCACTGATTAAAGGCAATGCAGTTCATCCGCTGAGAGTTGGGCTACTAGAGATGTGACGGAAATGGGAACCAGCAGCGGCGGGCGTGGCTGCTTCCCATAGACTCTCTGGAATGGAGAGGATCCGGTAGCCATAGAAAGGTGTGAATTGACTACAAATTCTGCCCATGGAAGTAGACTTGCCCAGTCATCCTGTTTCTCATTTACGTAGATGCGGAAGAACTGCTTTAGGGTTTGGTTCGTTCTCTCTGCTAGACGTTTGGTCTGAGGGTGGTAAGCAGAAGTATAGTCCAGAGTGACGTCGAACGTTTGGCAGAGGGACCTCCAAAATCTGGCAGTAAATTGGAGGCCTCGATCCGAGAGGATGCTTCTGGGTAGACCATGCAGTCTAAAAATGTGCTGGATGAACAGCTGGGCCAGCTGTGGTGCGAACGGCAACCCTGGGAGGGGCACAAAGTGTGCCATTTTGCTAAACCGATCGATGACCACCCATATGACAGTGTTCCCACTGGATGACGGCAGATCGACCACGAAGTCTGTCGCAAGATGGGTTCATGGTTCCAAGGGCGCTGGTAATGGCTGAATCAAGCCTAGGGTCGAACCTGGAATCCTCTTATGGCGGGCACATGACTGGCAGGACTCTACATAGGACCGGACATCCTTGTTGACCTTAGGCCACCAATAGTAATGGCGAAGGGTCTGTAAGGTCCAATGTTGTCCCGGATGACTGGAGCAACGGGAGTCATGAGCCCACGCCAGAACTTGTTTCCGCAGGTGCGGCAGAACAAGGGTTTTCCCAGGAGGGATGGTCATGGTGGCGGACAGCAGGACATGTGATGGCTCGATGATAAACTGGGGATCATCTGAAGTTTCTGTAGTCTTGAAGACACGGGACAAGGCATTGGCCTTGAGATTCTTCCCGGCCGGTCTATAGCTAGGGAAGAAGTTGAAGCGGGTGAAGAATAACTGTGCTCGATGCAGATACTCAAGATTTTTATGGTCCGTGTAGACCGTAAACTGGTGTTGTGCCCTCTCCAACCAAGGACGCCATTCTTCCAAAGCTACTTTAATGGCTAGGAGCTCTTTATCGCCAATTGAGTAGTTCCGCTCTGCCGGAGAGAACTGGCGAGAGAGAAAGGCACACGGGTGTAGCTTGTGGTGATTCGAAGTCTGGCTCAGGACGGCCCCCATGCCTTCTGAGGATGCATCCACTTATATGACAAACGTCCGTTGCGGATCCGGATGGTAAAGGCACGGCTGTTGCAGGAACGCCTCTTTAAGTCGGAGGAAGGTGGCCTTTGCTCCAGGAGGCCAGTTCTTGGGGTCCACGCCTTTCCGAGTCAAGGCTGTCATTGGGTCAACAATGGACGCATAATGGGGAATAAAGGAACGGTAGTAGTTGGCAAAACCCAAAACCGGTGGAGTGCCTTCAGTCTGGACAGTTGTGGCCATTCCCGAATGGCTTTTAATTTCTGGGGATCCATACGGAATCCCTCACTGGAGACAATATACCCCAGGAAGGGAAGGGACTCCCGCTTGAAGAGGCACTTTTCTAGTTTCGCATAAAGTCTATTTTCCCTTAAAGGTTGTAGTACCTAGATGACATGCTGACGGTGAGTGGCCAGGGAATCTGAGAAAATCAAAATGTCGTCAAGGTACACGACCATACACTGATACAAGAGATCGCAGAGTATTTCGTTCATGGTGTTCTGAAACACCGCTGGAGCATTACAGAGCCCGAACGGCATCACCAGGTACTCATAGTGGCCATCTCGGATATTGAAGGCCGTTTTCCATTCGTCTCCCTCCTTGATGCGAATCAGATTATAAGCCCCTCGGAGATCCAACTTGGTAAATACCTTCGCACCTTGCAGACGATCGAAGAGCTCAGAGATGAGGGGCAAGGAGTTCCGGTCCTTGACCATTATAGCATTTAGGCACCGGTAGTCGATGCAAGGGCGAAGGGTTCCGTCCTTCTTCACAACGAAGAAGAACCCAGCCCCCGCTGGGGATGTTGACTTACGAATGAAGCCCCTGTCCAGATTCTCTTTGATGTACTGAGTCATGGATTGCGTCTCCGCTGGCGAAAGGGCATAAGTGTGCCCCTGAGGAGGTTCAGTGCCAGGGAGGAGGTTGATGGCACAGTCGAATGGCCAGTGAGGTGGAAGTATCTCGGCCTTTTGCTTAGAAAAGACATCCACGCACATGGCATAGGAGGCCAGCAGGCCCTGAAGACTGGCGAGCGCGGTGGAGCATGAGACTGGAATTACCATTTGGAGGCAATTGTGGCAATTCGGCCCTCATTGGGTCAGCTGCAATGTTTTCCAGTCAAACTGGGGACCGTGTTCCTGAAGCCAGGGAAGACCCAGGACGACAGGGTTTATGGAATACTCCAAGATATGGAAGGGCATCCGCTCACGGTGAAGGAGCCCAACCCTCAACTGGACGGGTTCCATGATATGTGTCACTCGTCCCGGGAGGGGCTTGACTTGAATTGATGAGATGACCAATGGAGCTGGAACACGGACTTGTGGAATCTTCAAGTGTTTCACCAGGCTCTTCCTGATAAAGTTGTCGCAGGCCCTGGAATCTACAAGAGCTAACGTGTGGAACTCACCGTTCGCAGACATTAGCGCCACTGGTAGGGTTAGTGGAGGTGCAGGCGAGGTAAGGCCCAGGAAGAGACCTCCTTCAGGTCCTAGGCCCAGGAGTTTTCCCGGCCACGCCGGGCATGCAGCTTTTTGATGGCCCGTCGCGCCGCAGCAGAAACAAAGTCCTTCTCTCATTCGCCGCCGGCGTTCTTGTGTGGAAAGTCTCCCATGGCCCAATTGCATGGGCTCTTCGACCGGTGTTCGGGAGGCTCCCGATTCACCCTTGGGAGAAGGCGAGCATCGAGGGCATCTTGAAGGAGTTGAGGCTTTTGTAGTTGTTTGGGCCTCTTGACGGCATTCTTGATGGCGCCTATCAATACGCCCTGCCAAGTTGATAATAGCGTTCAAGGACCTAGGTAGTTCACGGCCCGCGAGCTCGTCCTTGATTCAGGGCTAAGCCCCTGAAGGAAGATGGTTCGGAGGTAGTCGGGGCCCCAGCTGAGCTCTGAAGAAAGGGTCCAGAAATCAATGGCGAATTCGGCCAACGTTCTTGAACCATGGCGTAGTTGAAGCAGTTTGGGCCCAGCGGAAACCTCCTGAGTGGGATCACCGAAGCTCATCCGGAAGAGCTCCCAGAACTCTCTCAAATTACTTAGAACGGGGTCATCCCATTCCCACAGGGAGGAAACCCACTCTAGGACCTTCCCTTTGAGGAGAGAGAGAACGAAGGTGATCTTGGTAGCGTCGTCGGGGGAAAAAGGGCCGTCTGCAGGCAGAAGTGCATGTTGCACTGGTTAATGAAACCCCTGCAGGCCTGGGGTTTCCCAGAGAAATGTGGCGGTGTAGGCAGGCGGATTATTGAGCGGCCCCCCGACGCCACAGGTGGGGACGGTAGAGTGGGGTTCATGGGCCCTAACGCCTCAAAGTGTTGGTTCAGGCCCTCCACTGCAGAGATAAGGGCATCCAGGGTCTTCTGCTGGTCCATCATTCGCTGGGCCATTCCCGGAATGGCCCGGCAGGCAGATGCCTCCGCCGGATTCATGGACTTGGCAATCTGTTATGCTCAGGCTTGTGAACCCTTGGGCCGACAGGAGGATGGTATACCTTAGGAGGTGGATCCTTAGGTTCTCCTGTTGGGTGGTGAGGCAGGACAGAAGATGTGACTGGCTGACCCTCTGCACTGGAGACTGAGGTGACTGTGGAGGCAGAGGAAGAGTCGTGAAGTCGAAGAAGCCAACTGTGTCTTCGCCACTGGAAGCCCGCGGTCCCCCCGGGAGGAGCCCGTAGGGACCCGGGCCGCTGGGACTTAGGTGGGCCCTTGGAACGATGGTCCAGAAGAAGTCCAAAGTCAAGTGCCAGAGGGTCATCGCTTACCAGTCCAAGGTCACACACCAAGGGATCGCCGCTTGCCAGTCCGAAGTCAGATACCAGGAATCACCGCTTGCCAATCCGAAGTCAGGAGCCAATAATCACAGAGAGGAGACAGGAACCAGGAAGCAAGAATCCGAAGCACAAGAAGACTCACCGAAGCAAGCAGACTCTAACAACGCTGGAAGCTGTTGCCAAGTCAAGGAATGAACAGAGGAAGTCTCCTTACATACTTCCTCTGCTCTGGCTCATAGGAACCAGATGTAGGCAATTAAAGGGATGAGGTCCCTTTAAATCTAGTGAGGAGGCGTGGCCTTGTGCCTAAGATGGCGGTGGCCATCTTGGATTCTTGCCCACAGAGGAGAAGCTGCCCGACGCCGCGAGGGAGGAGCAAGGACGGCTCCCAGCCCGGCGGCCACCACGAAGGACCATGCCGGTGCATGAGGACAACAAGGACCGGACTCTGCAGCTTCCCCTAATACTACTGCGGCCGTCGTCCCGGGTCAGGTAGGGGGCCGTGGCTGTCCGTGGCCACGGAGCACAACAGGTAGGTGCCCACTTGAGCACCAGTAATCATCAGATGGTATGGTTTGATATCATAAATAGCTTACAGAGAAGTCATTCAAAAATCCAAGTTTTGAATTTAAAATATATGGACTTTTTCAAAATAGGGACATACCTGGAGGAAGAACTAGAAGACTGGGAGAAAATGTGTGAGGTGGATCAGTGGGCCAAATTAAAAGGAGTTTTATTACAAAGGCAACAAATCTATATGTTAGAAAAGTAAACAAAATAAAAGGGAAAAGAAACCCATCTGGTTCTCAAAAAATGTGGCTGAAAAAATAAAGGCAACAAGACCAGCATTCTATTATGAGAACCGGCCGCGGTCCTCCACGGTTGGCCCCCTTCATTCACAGGCTTCGTGCTGGCGTTCTGGATGGTCCAGGGACGCTGGTGGCGGCGGTGGGCCGGAGCGGACGCATCCTGCTCCGCGCCGGGCCTCCACCACGGGCGCGGCCTTTCCTGCGCGACCGGGGCCATCCATCTTCCTCTGCTCCCCGGCAACCTTACAGGCATATGCCGCTCATTTGCATTAAAGGGGCTCGGCTGGGAGGTGCCCTGGCTCTATCCCCTGACCTCGGCCTATATCTAGGCAAGGCCTGCTTCCAGACCTTGCCTTGGCTTCCTGGCTCCTGCTCCAGTTGGAGAATCCTGTTCCGTTCCTGACCTGTTGTATTCCTGCTCAGACCCTCGACCCTTGCCTGGACCACAGACTACGTGATTCGCTGCCTGCCCTGACCCATGCTTGGACTACGGACTATGAGAATCACCTCCTACACTGACCCTTGCTCGGACTTTGGATTACATGACTAGCTGCCTGCCCTGACCTATGCCTGGACTATGGACTACGAGACTTGCCGCCTGCCCTGACCCACACTCGGATTACGTGATTCGCCGCCTGCCCAGACCTCGCTAGGACTTCGGACTTCGAGACTCACTTCACCCGAGACCCCATGTAAGTCCAGCTGGGCCCGGTACCCAAGGGCTCAACCTGCGGGGAACGAGGGCTGGTAGTGGTGAAGCTTCAGCAGGGTCTCAGGCTCTCCCCGGCGTCACCAGCCAACGGTGGGCACCTGTGAGGAGGAGCTTCACAGGTGGTACCAACGTCCCCCTCAGCCCAGGGATCCATAACTGTAACAGCAAGCCAAGGCCATGGATCCGGCGGAGGCTACTGCACTACAGGCCGTATCTGGATTAGCACAAAAAATACTAGAGCACAGAAGGTCCTTGAGTCGCTTGCCGCCTCCATGGAGCGTCTTAATATCCGCCTGGACTCAGTCACCTCAACAGGTTTTACGTCTTCACCTGCCCCGGGTGCCTCGGGGATGGCTTCACCTCCCCGACCGGTCATCTCTCTGCCGGCTCTTCCCCGCTATGTGGGTGATCCTCAACAGTGCCGTGGGTCCCTCAACCAGTGCAATATGCACTTTTGCCTTCAGGCGGCACTGTTTCTGGACAGCCTCACCAAAATGACCTACATCCTGTCCCTGCTCAAGGGTAAAGCCCTGGCCTGGGCTTCACCTCTGTGGGAGCAGTCGGACCCTATCCTCCTGGATCTCTCTGGCTTCCTGCACCTGTTCCGATCTGTTTTTGAGAACCCCGGATGATGGGCCACGCCAGCACTGACATCTCCACATCTGTCAGGGTGGTCGCCCTCTGCTGGACTATACCATCGAGTTCAGGACCCTGGCAACCGAACTTCATTGGGAAGAATCCTGCCTGAGAGCCATTTTCCTGGATGTACTTTCACCTAGGATGAAGGACGAACTGGCCACTCGAGACTTTCCTGCGTCCTTGGACACACTAATTGCTTTAGCAGGCCGGTTCGACCGCCGCCTCCAGGAGAGAACACAGGAGTTATCCAGATCCAAATGACGCGTGCTCCGTCATCCCTGGCAGGCCTCTCCTCATTCGCAACCACCTTCTCCCACGGAGGGCCCTCCAGAAAAACCCATGCAGTTGGGTCGTGGGCCCCTGTCTCCTGAGGAGCGTCAAAGATGTCGGCGGGGCAGTCTCTGTCTCTACTGCGGGGGCACGGGACATCTCATCGCCCAATGCCCGGTTCGGCCGGTAAACTCCCAGGCCTAGGTCTCACTGGGGAAGTGACCCTAGGCCTGACTGCTCCAAATCCTCCCCCTTAATCTTGCCAGTAACCCTCTTCATAAGGGCAGTGGTTTCTCCACACTTGCCCTTGTGGACTCCGGAGCAGGAGGGAATTTTCTCCAACAAGATTTAGCCGACCAGTTGCGGATTTCCACTCGTACCTGTCCTGTTCTGCTCATTCTCTCCTCCATCCATGAAGATCCCCTCCTGGGGAGGATTACTCGCATGACCGTCCCCTTGCTATGTCATGTCGAGTCTGACCACCACGAGCATAATTCATTTTATGTGATCCAAAGGGCTATTCATCCCGCAGTCCTGGGGGTGCCTTGGTTGCAACAACATAACCCACAATTTGACTGGGCGTCATTGAAGCTGGTCCAGTGGGGCCCATCTTGTCCACAGACCTTTATGATGAAATCCACGAAGTCCAGTTGTTCCACTTCCACACTTTCTAAAGCAGTGGTCCCCAACCTTTTTTGCACCAGGGACCGGCTACAAGCAAGACCATTTTTCCATGGCCCGGCAGGGCGGGGCAGGGGGCGGGGCTTTGGTCATATGAGGGCGGGTTATGGAGGGGGTTGGATTTTAGTGCACACTTATCATTTAATTATGACATTTATAATGTGAATGTGACTCAACTCACCATAGGTTCTCATATGCATGGCACACTGACCCATGATCATCATGGGGCTAGATGTAAAAGTACAGTTTGTATCCACGGGAACCCCCCTGACCCACAATAATGGATGTAAAGCAAAATTATGACATTCCCCATACAACTCACCCTACAAAAAAGATATTCTGGTTCTGGTGACATCTCAGTAACAGTAACTTAAACTCCTTCTACTTCCAGGCTCAATAGCCCTACTTGTGAAAAGACAGCAGTTTACCACCAATGCATGTCCTCTTGAGAAAACACAACAAATAAGACCGATACAAACGCTTACATGCTAGCAAAATATTTCATCTCGGTAACAGACACAGAACCGACCTAACATACTCCCAGGATCTGTAGTAATGCACATAAACTAATCTGCACACAGTTACACCTGTATTATGGAATACACTCAAACAGGAGCAACCCTATCTATGAAAAGGCAACACTACAAATATTAAATCAGGTCCTAAAAACCAATACACCTCTTATTAGGAAAACAGAACTAGCAAGCAGCTATAGATCCCCACACAGAAATAATTGTAAAACTATACTAATAAGCAGAATAAATGTTTCAAAACAGCTATGAACAGAATAACATCCAACAATTAAAAACTCATAAAAACTATTAAACATTCTCCAAACACCAATAAAATATTTCAAAAAAAGCAGACATCACACAATTAAAATGGCAGTCAAGAAAAATAAACTTAAAAAGCCACTTTTACTTACCCCCTCCAGCAGCTGTCCTACTCCCCTTCCCTGCAGGCCGTGGCACACACCAGAAGCAGCAGTAGAAGCTAAGCTCTATACTTATGGTCCTCTTCCTTAGTGCCCATGACTCACACACACACCATACCAGTCATGCCCCCATGACCAGTTTTTGTCTCTCACACACCAATCATCTCCCAAACAGTCTTTGGCACACACACACCAGTCACCTTCCTGAACAGTTTCTCTCATGCCATACACACACACACAGGCTTCCCACTCCTGTGTTCTACTTACATATATGGGCTTCTCACTCTCATAATCACTTTCTCTGTCTCTCTCTCTCTCTCTCACACACACACACACACACACACACACACTCACCAGTCTCTCACTTCCATGTTCTCTTTCAGATATATAGGCTTCTCCCTCCCATGATGTGTCTCACACACACCCAGGTTTCTCACTCCCATGCTCACTCTTCACATGCACAGGCTTCTCATTCCCATAATCACTTAATTTCTCTCTCTCTCCCTCACACACACACACAAGTCACCTGATCTCGCTCATGCATATACACACACACAGGCTTCCCACTCCCATGTTCTCTTTCAGATATACAGGCTTCTCCCTCCTATGCTGTGTCTCACACACACCCAGGTTTCTCACTCCCATGCTCACTTCTCTTCACATGCACAGGCTTCTCATTCCCATAATCACTTTCTCTCTGTTACACACACACCAGTCTCTCTCATTTCCATGCTCACTCTCCACGTGCACAGGCTTCTCATTCCCTGAATCACATTCTCTCACATTCACACACACCAGTCTTTTTCTCTCACACACACCGTCACCTTACCAAGAAGTCTCTCTCTCTCATGCATGCACACTCACCCAGGTTTCTCACTCCCATGCTTTCTTTCACCCCCACAACTCCAGGCTTCTTACGCCCATGCTTTCTCACATACCCAGACTTCTCACTTCCATGCTTTTTCTCTCTCACACACACACATCAGTCACCTCCCTGACTAATGTCTCACACTCTCACATACACATCAGTCATCTCTCTGAGCAATCACTTTCATTGTCTCTCACATACACACACATCAGCTCTCTGACCAGTCAATCACACACATGCTGGCTGCCTGCTTCTCTCTCTCTTTCTCTCACTCACTTCCTCTCCCCCCCCCCCCCCGAGCACAAACGGTAGCTGCACCACCTCCTCCTCCAGCCCCCGCAGGCCAAGAAAGAAGAATCCCATCGGCCGCGGGAGGCTCACGTTGCTGTCTCCTTTACCTATTATCAGCTGCTTCGATTGCTCGGGGGCCGATGCTGCTGTCGCCGCTGCTATTTTTTCATGCGGCGCGGCACAGCTCTTTCTCCTTCCCGCGCACCGCGATTCACTTCCTGTTCCGGGTCAGAGGGGGGAAGGGCGGGAAGAAGAAAAGGCCAGCCGCGGATGCCACAGCTTTTTTTTTTTTTTTGCACTGCTGCCGTTCCCTCTGGGCTTGAACGTGCTGATAGCCCAGCAGCAACGGCAGCAGGGAAGGAAGAGCAGCGGGAGAGACCAGGAGCGCGCGACTCACCTGCCAGTGCTTGGCGGCGCCACGGACCGGCAAAAAACTCCCACGGCCCAGTCCCGGTCCGCGGACCGGTGGTTGGGGACCCCTGTTCTAAAGGAGTACCTCCTCACTACGCCCAATTCGCTGATGTTTTCTTCCAGGAGGCTGCGGACACCTTACCTCCTTACCGGGGGTTCGACTGCGCGATCAACCTATTGCCTGCTACAACGCCTCCTCGGGGAAGAGTGTATCCTCTATCTCTTCCTGAACCTCGTGCCATGACGGAATACATCCGGGAGAACCTGTAAAAAGGCTTTATCCGCCCCTCGAACTCCCCGGCCGGAGCTGGGTTTTTCTTCGTAGGCAAAATGGACGGCACCCTCTGGCCGTGTATCGATTACTGTGGCCTGAATGCCATTACTGTGAAGAATCGCTACCTGCTTCCTTTGATAGCAGAACTCTTTGACCGGCTCCAAGGAGCTAAGATCTTTTCTAAACTAGATCTCCGGGGAGCCTACAACCTCATTCAGATCAAGGAGGGAGATGAATGGAAGACAGCATTTAAACTTGGGATGGCCATTATGAATACTTGGTCATGCCCTTTGGCCTCAGTAATGCGCCTGCTGTTTTTCAAAATCTCATGAACTAGGTCTTCCGTGACCTTCTCTACAGCTGTGAAGTCATTTACCCAAACTTCGCGAGAACCATCTCTACACAAAAGCTGAGAAATGCGTCTTTGAAAGGGACTCTCTCCCCTTTCTCGGTTATATTGTGTCCAGCCGGGGCTTCCTCACTGATCCAACCAAATTGAGAAGCATCCAGGAATGGCCGCAACCCAAGGGGCTCCGAGCCCTTCAACAATTCCCGGGCTTCGCAAACTATTATTGCAACTTCATCAAAAACTACTCCAAACTGGGCGCGCCTCTCTCGGCCCTGACACGCAAGGAGGCCAACGTCCGAGTCTGGCCGATAGACACTCTCGAGGCCTTCAGGGCACTTAAGGAGGACTTTCTGCGCAAACCCTGTCTTCGACACCCAGACCCCAGAGCTCTGTTCATACTCGAGGTGGACGCCTCCTCCGAAGGGGTAGGGGCGGTGCTCAGCCAAAACAACTCGTCTGGGATCCTGCATCCTTGCTCATTCTTTTCCAGGAAGTTTAACCAAGCTCAGTGCAACTACGCCATCAGCGATAAAGAGCTTCCGGCAATAAAACTGGCTTTCGCGGAATGGCACTAGTGGCTGGAAGGTGCACAGCATCAAATCATGGTCTACGCAGACCAAAAGAACCTCAAGCACCTACAGCAAGCTCAGTGCCTTAACCCTCACCAAGCCCACTGGGCCTCGTTCTTTACATGATTCGACTTCGAACTCCGCTACCGACCTGCAACTAATAATATCTGAGCGGATGCACTATCTCTCTCATTCTCCCCTGAGGACCACGAAGAACAACCACAACATATCTTAGACCCGGCTCGAGTAATCGTTGCGGTTACCCAGGCGATACCGCGAGGCATGAATATCGTCCCTCGAAGACTCCACAACAGGGTCCTAAAATGGGGTCACTACTCCCACACTGCGGGGCATCCCGGACGGGCTCGGACCTTGTCCTTACCACAACAATATTACTGGTGGCCGGGAATGCGCCAAGACATGCATGCATACGTGGATTCTTACTCCGTTTGCGCCCGGCAGAAGACACCAGTAGGGAAACTCTGGGGCCTACTTCAGTCTCTTCCCACGCCCAAGGAACCATGGACACACGTATATATGGACTTCCTTGTGGACCTGTCCGCCTCTGGAGGCAACACAGTCATATGGGTGGTGGTAGACCGTTTTTCCAAAATGGCTCACTTTACAGCCCTAACTGGCCTTCCCTCTGCAGTCGAATTGGCTCAGCTGTTCGTCCAACACATCTTTCGGCTCCATGATCTTCCACTGCACATCACTTCAGACCAAGGACCCCAGTTCACCACTAAGTATTGGTGGAACCTCTGCAAGAAGTTCCAAGTCTCCCTCGACTACACCTCCGCCTATCATCCCCAGGTGAACGGCCAAGCGGAACGCACTAATCGTGCTCTGAAACAATTCTTAAGAGTTTATGTTAATGCCTGCCAGAACAATTGGGCCTCGCTGCTCCCCTGGGCAGAATTTTCCCATAACTCGCACCCTTGCACCGCAACTGGAGCCTCTCCCTTTCAAATAGTCTATGGGAAGCAGCCACTTCTGCCCTTGCCCCTGCCTCTGGCCGTCCCCTCTCCGGCTGCCCAGATGATGGCGGGAAAACTAAAGGAACTTTGGACCCACACCCAGTAAACGATCCAAGAGGCTGCCCAATCAGCCAAGAAATTCTCCGATTGTCACCCTCGACCGGCACCTCAGTTCCGCCCCAGACAGAAGGTATGGCTCAGCACCCGCTACATTCGACTGAGGGTTCCGTCCATGAAATCGGATCCGCACCTCATTGGACCTTTTTCCATTCTCCGACAACTAGACCTATCACATATCATCTTCGCTTGCCACCCTCTCTGAAAGTCCACAACTCCTTCCACGCATCTCTACTGAAGCCCTTGGTGTTGTCATGGCCTTCTCGGAAGCCACCCAAGACTCCTGCTGTCTCCTCAGAAGGAGACTATGTACCAAGACCAGGAAATCCTGAACATCAGGAGAAGAGGCCGGAGATGGGAGTACCTGTTATCATGGGAGGGATTCGGCCCAGAAGAGAACTCCTGGGAGCCCTCAACCAATATCCTGGACAAACAACTACTCATTCAATTACACAAGGATCATCCAACCAAACTGCGACCCTCAGGAGGGGAGCTTAGAGGAGGGGTTACTATTATGAGAACCGGCTGTGGCCCTCTGTGGCCGGCTCCCTTCACTCACAGGCTTCGTGACAGCATTCGGGCCGGTCCAGGGATACTAGTGGCGGTGGCGGCGGGCCGCAATGGACGCATCCTGCCTCGCGCTGAGCCTCCACTGTGGACACGTCCTTCCCTGCGTGGCCGGGGCCGTCCGTCTTCCTCTGTCCCCCGGCAGCCTTAGAGACATGCACTGCTCATTTGCATTAAAGGGGCTCTGCCAGTAGGTGCCCTGGCTCAACTCCTGACCTCTGCCTATATCTAGGCAAGGCCTGCTTCCAGACCTTGCCTTGGCTTCCTGGCTCCTGCTCCAGTTGGAGAATCCTGTTCCATTCCTGACCTGTTGTATTCCTGCTCGGACCCTTGACCCTTGCTTGGACCACCGACTACGTGACTCGCTGCCTGTCCTGACCCAAGCTTGGACTTCGGATTACATGACTAACTGCCTGCCCTAACCTATGCCTGGACTCCGGACTCCGAGACTCGCCACCTTTCCTGACCCACGCTCGGATTACGTGATTAGGCACCTGCCTAGACCTCGCTAGGACTTTGGACTTCGAGACTCACCTCACCTGAGACCCTCCGTAAGTCCAGCCGGCCCCAGCATCCAAGGGCTTAACCTGTGGAGAATGAGGGCTGGTAGTGGTGAAGCCTCAGTGGGGTCTCAGGCTCTCCCTGGCCTCGCCAGCCGATGGTGGGCACCTGTGAGGCTCCTCCTCACTGGTGGCACCAACGTCCCACTTGGCCCAGGATCCACGACTGTAACACATTCAAGAAGTTCAAAGAATCCCAGAAAGAGAAACACAGGAAAGAATACCTGGTAAATGAGGGTGATGAAGAAAGAAATCAGGAAAGAAAAGAGTCAAGTGGACGAAAGGATTGTCAAAGAGGTAAAGTGAGGTGAAAAACATTTTTCAGATATATCAAAGAAAGGAGGAAGGCCCAAAGTGGTACAGTAAAATTGAAAGGTGACAAAGAGCAATATGTGGAAAAAGATGAAAAAATAACAGAAATATTAAACAAATACTTCAGTTTGATGTTAACTAAAGAAGACCCTGGAGACGGACCATTGCTGGTTGACAAGACCATGGATGGGAGTGGGGTAGATGCAAGCCCATTTACAGAAGATAATGAATGGGAAGTACCAGGAAAACTGAAAGTGGACAAGGCTATGGGATCAGATAAGGTACATCCCAGGATACTAAGGGAGCTCAGAGATGTGCTCATTAGACTGCTGAAAGACCTGTTCAATAGATACTTAGAAATGGGAGTGGTGCCACAAGATTGGAAAAGAGCAATTGTGGTCTCGCTTCACAAAAGTAGTGGCAGAGAGGAGGCTGGAAATTATAGGTCGGTTAGCCTCACCTCAGGATGGTAAAATTAATGGAGACGCTGCTGAAGGAAAGGTTACTGATCTATCTTCAATCCGGTGGGGTTGTTGGATCCAAGGTAGCATGGATTCACCAGAGTAATGTCCTATCAGATAAATCTGATTTTTTTGATTGAGTGACAAGAGAATTGGATTAAGAAAGAGTGCTTGATGTGATTTACTTGGAGTTCAGCAAAGCTTTTGATACAGTCCTGCCTAGGAGGCTGATGAATAAAATGAAAAACTTTGGAGGGGGTATCAAAATAGTGTAGTGGATTACAAACCACTTGACAGACAGGAGACAGCGTGTAAGGGTAAATTGAACCTACTCTGAAGAGAGAACAATCTTAAGTGGAGTGTCACAAATATGAGTTTTGGGACTGGTTCTGTTCAATATCTTTGTTAGCAACACTGCAGAAGAGATTGAAGATAAATTATTAGTGAATGATACTAAGATCTGCAACAGAGTGGACAGTCTACTCGCTGGTCTTGGGATCATACACTACTTTTACGCTGATGACATTCAACTTATATTACCCATTGATGACACATTAGAAAAAACATTAAACCTAGCCAATATTTATCTTGACATAATCAAACAGTTGCTAAACCAAATGGAACTGGTGTTATGTAGGGGTTTTTCGTGTGCCCTTGGGCCTCGGCCTGACCCCAGACGAATCTAGGACCAAACCAAGGGTTGGCGGCGTGTCCCAGCATGGCGGAGACAAGGTCTTACCCTCTGCCGGACCTGCATGCTCCCAGAGCCAACAAGATGATGTTGGTAGATGAACAGTCCTCTGACCGTTCCCAGCCCTTTCGGACCTGCCGCTTTGGATTGGCATGGAGCAGCAGGCCGGACTGAGGATGAGGGCAGATGGAGGCCTTGTAACACAAAGACTTTGGACTAAGACTAAGGTGAAGACATCACAGACGAGGCTGATGCAAAGACATCACAGACGAGGCGAGGAACTTGGAAGGAAGACATTGGCACTGTCTCTCAGGGCGCCCTACACAGCCCACCTTCACGGGTGGACCCAATGGGCTGGTCGCGGACAACCCTGTCCCACTGCGCGCCCTACACAGCCTGAGGAGGCTGGTCATGGACCGCGAGGAGAGCGGGATGAGCACAGGAAGAAATCCAGCCGAGGCGAGACTCCATGACGGAGCCGGTGTCATCCGGAGAACCACCGGAACTGGCAGGTCATGAAGGCTCAGGAGCGCAGGACATGAATCCAGCTGCAGGAAACTCCACTGACGAAGACGCGTCACCTGGAGAACCATGGAGCTGGCAAGATGAGAAGGCTCAAGAGTACAGGAGAACTTGGAAGGCACTGGAGAAGAACACCAGGAACCTGGAACATCAGGAAGCGAGACTTCGGGAGACGAGACATCAGGAGACCTGGACGAGGACCTCAGGAGATGAAGACATGGCACAAGAAGCAGACGAGACATGGAGCTCCAACGATGAACGAGAAGGACCTGAAGGAGCGCTGGAAGACAGGAACTTCCAAGAGTGAAGTAACTCTGATGCAAGGCGAAGGTGGAATGCAGGAGCAGCCCTTTTATAGGGCTGATACAGGAAACAGTCCTTAGGTGGGGCCCAGGGCATATGCGGCCGTGAGCCCTTTAAATCTTGAAAGGAGGTGCGGCCGCACGCCTAAGGATGGAAACAGGAAGCTGTGCAGGACCGTGGACAGTGGCCCTGCACCGACGTCGACATAGCAGAGGCAGGGTTGGGCCGAGGAACAGGCCCCGACATCAGCAGCGGCTCCTGCCACTGCAAGAGGACTTGAAGGCGGCTCCGGTCACCAGGTGAGACCGGGGACTGCGGCCTCTGGCCACGAAGATGATGCTGGCATGGGTGGTGGCTCCAGCCGCGAAGAGGCACGGTGGCAGGCTGAAGTCTGCGGCTCCTGCCGTGGTGAAGAAGCAGGGCTGACTGCAGCACCAGCTGCGAGGAACGTCGACGGCTCCGTGCCGTGATGGTGAAGGCAGCAGCAGAGGTGAGGTGCCTGCTCGCGGGGGAAGCCCGCGGGCAGGATTCATAACAGTACCCCCTCCTCAAAGACCCCCTCCTCAAACCTCCTGTCAACAGCTGGAGGAAGAAGGTATCAGTCCATACCGAACAGAGGGTATTCAAGGGTCCAAAAAATAGAAGCTGGCAATTCCGGGGACTGAAATGAACCAAGCAAGAACTGCAGAAACACAAGAAAGACAAATCACAGGAGACCACACAAGAAGAACAAGACAACACACAGCGCAAACAAACAAAACACAGCAACCACACGCACGACAAAACAAAGCACGGCAGCCACACGCGCAACCAACACACAACAGCCACACGTGCCACCAAGACACAGCAGCCACATGCGCCACAACACACAGCAGCAACAAGCGCCACAACACACAGTAGCAACAGTCAACAAAAGGAATACAGCACAAATGAGCCAAACAACAAACACAAACAAACAAAACATAAACAGACAAACAGCACCAAGGAACAAACGGAAACCAAAACAAACAAAGAAACGGAAAACAGCACAGACAAACTAGAAAGCAGCAAAAAGAAGACAAGAAACCACAAGAACGTTAGGAAGACCTGGGGGAGGGAACCCAGGGTGGGAAACTAGAACCAGCAAACCAGTTGGGGTGCAGGCACCTCCTGCTGGTCGTAAAACCCCAAGCTGGTAAACGCTGGAAAAAACAAAGTCTGATGCAGGCGCCTCCTACGGATCGTAAAATCCAGATAACTGGTGCCTCCAGCAGGTCATAACAAAAATCATGAACCCAAAAAAATGTTTAGGTCCCAATACAAGTCCAGGAACACAGACGAAGACTCTGAAGACAAACTCCAGGAACAAGGTGGATCCATCACCGGAACACGTTACCAGACACATGGCCTTGCATTCTGTTATGTAGGGGTTTTTCATGTGCCTTTGGGCCTCGGCCCGACCCCAGACAAATCTAGGACCGAAACGAGGGTTGTTGGCATGTCCCAGCATGGCGGAGACAAGGTCTTACCCTTTGCTGGACCTGCATGCTCCTGGAGCCACCAAGATGATGTTGGTAGATGAACAGTCCTCCGACCATTCCCAGCCCTTTCAGACCTGCCGCTTTGGATCGGCTTGGAGCCGATCCAGGGCATATCCGGCCGTGGGCCCTTTAAATCTTGAAGGAAAAAGTGCGTAATCTTGGCGTACTAATAGATACAGATCTAAATTTTAAACACCACATAGCTTTAACTGAAAGTTAAAGAAAGATATGCCAAACTAATGGTCCTAAGGAATCTTAAACCGTTATTGACAACATCAAACTTCCGCACAGTACTACAAGCACTAATATTCGCAAGCACGGATTAATGTAACGCACTGCTACTTGGATTACCCTATATGACAATAAGACCACTACAAATTTTGCAGAACTCCGCAGCAAGAATTCTCACAGGTAAAAGGAAAAGAGACCACATCACTGACACACTAGCTAAACTACACTGGTTACCAATAGAACAAAGAGTACAGTTTAAAGTACTCTGTACCATACATGATAAAAAAGCAGAATGGCTCAGCACAGCACTACGGGTACATGTACCACATAGAAATCTCAGATCAGCAAACAAAGCCCTCCTAACCATCCCGTCAGTTAAAAGAGCACGGCTAACCCAGGTCAGAGAACGAGCACTGTCACTGGCTGGACCCATCTTATGGAATACTATCCCCCTGGAAGTAAGATTACAGGGAAATTTCAAACTATTCAAAATAAGTCTGAAAACATGGCTTTTCAAACAGGCCTTTTACAAAGAGAACAGAGAAAGTAAGTAAGAAAAAGCTGGCGTTACAAATCAGCACCAAACGACTAGTTACACTTGCCACTGGCAACTATTTTTAAAGTCTCACTGATTAAAGTAGATTTAACCTGAAAGTACAAGAACGAATTACATGTAAGCTAACCACAAGACATGTATTCAATGGACATTATATGACATGATTCAAATATTGTATGAAATTATATGTTACCGGTTATCTATTGGCACCTCTGTTAAAATAGTACTAACATTTGTTTTGCCTATTTGTGCCAGCCTGTAAACCGTTATGATGGTAAATAAATTAATGATAGTATAGAAAAGATTTAAAAGAAATAAAAGAAAGCTTGTAGAATGGTCAAAGATTTGGCAGCTTGGATTCAATGTCAAGAAGTGCAGAGTCATGCATCTGGGGTGCTGTAATCCAAAAGAGCTGTATGTGATGGGGGGAGAAAGACTAAGAGGGAATAATGTCTGGTGATTTGAAGGCAGCAAAACCATGTGACAAGGGGATAGCTAAAGCCAGAAGGATGCAGGTTGCATAGAGAAAAGGACAAACAGTAAGAAAAAGGAGGTGATAATGCCCTTGTACAGGTCCTTGGTGAGGCTTCATCTGCAGTACTATGATAAGTTCTGAAGACCATATCTCATAAAGGATAGAAACAGGATGAAGGTGGACCAGAGAAGGACAGCCAAAATGATGTGGGGTCTGTATTGGAAGACTTATGAGGACAGGCTGAAGGATCTAAATATGTATTTCCTGGAAGAGAGGAGGTGCAGGAGAGATAGGATACAGACCTTCAGATACCTAATGGTTTTAATGACGCATGAACTTCGAACCTTTTCTGTAGAAGTAGGGGGTCACGATATGAAACTCCAGGGGAATGACTCCGATCCAACATTAGGAAATATTTCTTCACAGAGGATGGCTGAAATTTCCTCCCGGAAGAGGTGGTGAGGATAAAAACTGTAAATGAATTCAAAAGGGCATAGGATAAACACTACAGATTGATAGAGGCTAGAGGTTGAAAATGAAGAAAAAGGTGCATAGAAGAGCAGTAGTTACTACCCTTAACAGAAGGCTTGAGAGTAATTTGCAGAGAGCAGCAGCTATTACTGTAATTTCCTTGTCCTTGGGGTCACCTTCGGAGGCTGCAGATGTGGTGAGCTACACTGCTGCAGCCAAGGGAACTGTCAGGGATCGCCAGTAGGAACCATAGCAGTCTCTGGGAAGCCCAAGGGAAGACTTACCAAACTCAAAGTCCAATGCCCACATCAGTGCTTGGTTCCAAATAAGAAAGTTTTTTGTAAATCCCAAGGCAAAACAACTCTTCAAAAAATAAATCTTTACTCAAGTCACAGGATTAAGTCCAAACCCGCCCCCCCCCCAAAAAAAAACAGCAGAGACCTCACGCTTCAAATAACTCTGTTGTTATTACATGTGTTTTAGTGGATCCTTGAGTGCTGTGGAGATGACCACGCCCATGGGGAGGAGCCACGTGAGGAGCCACAGCACTGGGCTGGACTCTTATACACAGCGAAGATGCTCAGGCAGGGCTCGTCCATCTAGGTATGACAGGATATATGTAGTCTTTGCATAAGCTGTGGGAAAATGTCCAGGTTGTAACGCAAAGTGCATGCAGCACTGGTTAATGAAGTCTCTGCATCTCCATACTTCTCCCGAGAAGTGGGTAGGAGATGCTAGAGGTACAGTTGTCTTGACCGTCACCTCCGACGGTTTAGCCTCTTTACCTGAGGTGGAAGGGGAGTTCATCTGTTTGTGTAAGAAATTAATTGCAGCGGTCAGTCCTTCCAGCGCAGTCTGCTGTTTGGCGATCCGCTGGGCCAGGCCTGGAATGGCCTGCAACGCCATGAGCTGAGCCGGATCCATGGAGTTGGCAATCTGTTGTTATTACGTGTGTTTTAGTGGATCTTTGGGTGCTATGGAGATTACCACACCCACAGGGAGGAGCCCTGTGAGGAGCCACAGCACTGGGCTAGACTCATATACAAAACACCGGAATTGAACTCTTTTATTATACAGCTTGAAGATAGCCACCAGGTGGCAGTGGTGAGTTGTAGTCTCAGGGACCTCAGCAGAGGGAGCCCTTCTCTCCTAGATGACATCAGGAGGTTCCACAGCAAGGAGTTACTGTGGATGAGACAGATGAGAGATTAGAGTACTCACTCTGTGTTAGCTGTTATGGATGCGATTCCACCAGATGGTTGAAGTAGGTACAGGCACAGAGGCAGGGAGAGGAGGCCCTCGAGGAGCGAGTACCTGTTCCCTGAATGGCACCTGAAAATAGAACAGAGGGCCCCCGAGGAGCGGGTACCCAAGTTAGTAGTAAAACCCCGAGGGGCAGAAGGAAAGCTTCCTGCAGGCAGCAGAGAAGCGGCAGAGTAGCGCAGTTTGAGTCTATTCGAGCCTTTGCCAACTCAATGAGCTAGCAATCTTTAGAAGTAGATATACCCGGATTGGCGTGACGACAGATAAGGGAACGCACTCGAGGTACGCGCCACTGGGCATACTTAGACGTGGGTTGCGCGCACACCCTAGCAGGTACCTGGGAGGAGCAATGGCGTACGGCTATACCATAGCCGTTCCGGGGATGCCAGAGAAGTCGGCTTGATGACGCTGCGGTAGCCATCTTGCCCAAGTAAGTGGGAGGAGTCGAAATATGGGTGCAACAAGCGGAGCGAAGCCGTCGAAGACCGACGGACGCAACAAACTCTCTTTGAAAATGAGGCTACACAAAATCTCACTTTAATCCCAAGGCCTTCTGGGCAACATGGTCAAAAACGTCTTTTCTGGAGCTTCCCCAGCAAGAAAAATCACCCTTTCACTTTAGGGTTCCTCCTTCTGGATGGCTGTAGGAATCCTTTCAACTTTCTTAAGATTAAGCAAACACTTCTGCCTCAGGAGCCCTTAAACTCCGAAGACCTCCTCTCTTTCAACTCACAGCAAATGTCTGGAAAACCATCTTAAATAACCTCTCCTCCAAACCCATCCCCCTTAGAGAGAATGTATGTGTTATGATTTGTGGTAATTGTGGACCCTGGGCCTAGACAAGTGAAGACTCCGTCCACAGGGAGGAGCCCTGTGAGCCTCACCGTAGGTGGGCGTGGCCTCAGTGAGGAAGGACTCTGCTGTAGAGAGACTTTAATAAGGAGAAAATATTGTTAGTCAAGACCTGAGGAGCGGGTAAACTAAACACAGTCACTGAGCTTGATGGGAAGATACTGTAGTGAAGAAGATTCGAGAATGGTTCGCAGTGTGGGTACTGATGGGAATCCCTCTGAGCGCAGATCCGGTAGTGGCCCGTAACTTGGGGTATGCCGAGGATCGATGATACCAGCTGTAGAGGGAATGGTAGCAGAGATGGCAATACAGGAATCCAGTCGTGGATCAAGTTGGAGGCAGAAGGACCCTGTAGCTCAGGATAGGAGGCAGAAGAATGCCGATGCACGGTAGTGACCCGAGGCTCAGGGTAACCTGAGGAGGTATCAGCAATGTAGAGAAGGCAATGTTAAAGAAGGTATTCACACCAAGAAGTTCCAGGCAGAATCCAAGGACTGAAGAAGGAATGTTCTAGGCAGGAGCAGCCCTCCAAGGAGCGGATGACCTAGATGCAGAAGGCCCCCAAGGAGCGGGTATCCAGAGCGTCTAAATGCCAAAGCGAATCTGGAACGAGATCCCAGCATGGAACAGAATTAAAAAGTGAGAGAACTCCTTGCTAACTCATAGGTAGAGAGCAGGAAGGAGTTTAAATATCCCTCCCTGAAGTGATATCATCAGAGAGGCCGGCCCAGGGTTCCCGCCCTGGGCCCTTTAAATTGCTTGTCAGAGGCGCGCGCATGCCTATAGACGTCCAAAGGGGCAGGGCTTAGTGCGATGGCAGCGTCCCTGCTGCGAGTGCAGGGGGTAGGCCCCGAAGAGGAGCGGCACCCTGCAGATGGCTACAGCGTCCCGCAGCAAGACAGGAAGGCGGTCCGAAGGGCAGTTGAGCGCAGTCAGTCACGGGGACCATGACTGACCAGCTTAACACAGAACCTTCTATTATTACAATCTTATCTACCATCATTACATCACTCAGCTTTGCAGCACCAAATCTCAAATCCTCCCTTATGCGCCTCCTTAATAGGAAGGATCCTTGCATAATGCACAAGCCCTGCTGTAGCAGAACTCTCTGCCCTCTCTTTGACTCTGGAAAGCTGGAACCATCCGGAAACCTCCAGCACACCACTTGGTGACCCTTATCAGGGTTACACTACCCTTAACAGAAGACATGTGGTTAACCTGCACGGAGCGGCAGTTACAACCATAAGCAGCTTGCTGGGCAGACTGGACTGAACCATTTGGTCTTTATCAAGTGTTATTACTATGTTACTATGTAAAGCTATAATACCTAATAGTAATTGTCCAAATGCTGTGGGCTAAAATGGCAATGAGTCAAATGCCCTTATGCAGTAGCATTAGAAGTATCAACTGTAGTATCATTTACTCTATTAGATATATTGGAATGTTACTAAATTATGTGCTCTAACTAGCAGGTTCCTTATATGCATTTGATAATATTTTTTGTACCGAAAGGGAGGGTAATTTTCAAAAGGACTTCAGCAGGCAAAACGGTGCTTTGTGCATAGAAATGGCAGTTTACAAAATTTCCTACCTGATATGCAGGTAAACTTGCATGCGCATGTCATGTTCGTGTGTGACTGAGCTGAGGGGTTTCCAGGACAGAGTTGGGGATGGGTTTGTAATTTTGTGCATATCTTTGCATTTTTGTAAGTGTGCCTATAAAATCTGTTGAAAAATGTCTGCACAAAATTTAGCAATTGTAATTGTGTGTAGGTAGTTTAGGTGGGATAATTTTCAAAAGGGAAAGTGCATGCATACTTTCCTTTTGAAAACTGGTATAATTTATGTGCATGTTTGCTGTCTATTTTTCGTTGGCTGTTACAAAATTACCCCTTTAAAATTTTTAATACTAACACTTTTTGGGAGCTTTGCATGAGCTTTCAGCTTTCTCCAAACTTCCTTCTGGAAAATGCTGTCAGGGAAAACCTCAGTTACAAGTCCCCACTCACACGCTTCCACAGCAGTCAATTTTTTGTTGAAAAGAAGCATCTCATTAGCCTAAAAGAAAGAAATGGTGTTATGCAGCAGAAACCTGTTAAAATTTATAAATGTACAGAATTTGTTAATCCATAAAATGCAAAAAACTGGTGAGGCTAATGTCTATCTCAAAGAATAAATCTGAAATGCCATAACTCAACAATTTACAAAAAACAAATCCTTAGTAAACTAATAATATCTCTCATGTGGTTAGCCAAGTATCTCAATGCAAAAAAACTTAAAAATATTGGTTTAATCCAAAACATATAATAGAACTCTGTGAGTGTTCATAATATACACTAGATCAAATTATTACTTGAACACTATAAATGCTTTATATTGTGAAAATGACAGCTCAGATGTAATTACCACACACTTTCCTCTTTTATTCTAGGTGCAACTGCTCACATGTACATTAAAACTCTATGGAAGAAACTTGAAAATATAAATCAAAGGCTCTTTTGAGTCAAAGTGATGTACATATCTTTGTATCTGCTTAATTATTTAATTTCTCAACTAAAAAATGAATTTTAAAGGGAATTATGCATATAAATGTAACAGCAATTTTCAAAAGCCAATTACCCGTGTTAAATGCACTTCACGAAGTTAAAACCTATTGACAATGGCATATATTGTAGCAATTTTCAAAAACCCACTTATTTGATTTATATTCTGCTTTTTAGGCACTTCAAAGCGATTACATTCAGGGATTATATGTATTTTAGGTACTTACATGGGTAAAATGCATTTACACATGTAAAACTCATGTAAATGCTTTTGAAAATTCAGTACATAGACTGTTTCGCCAGTTGGCTAGGTTAGGAGAACCCTTATTCTTAACACAGAAGTGCCTCCCAAGATTGCATTTTTTACAATTTAACATTCACTGACCTAAAGAGAGCCATAATATGCCACTAACCAAGGGTGAACATAATCTTGTACTCATGGATTTGTCTCTGTTGGTATGAGTAGAAGATAATGTTTGTCCTAAGAGGGTGACTGGCAACCAAAGGGCATGGGAGATTTTCTTAGGATACAAGGAAGAACTTGAGAGTGGAAAGGATCAAGAGGTGATCTAGAGGAAGAGGGGAGTTAGTCCCATAATCCTCATACTCGAGGACAGGAGTTCTCAATCCAGTCCTCAGGACACACCCAGTCAGTCAGGCTTTCCCAAAAGCAGAATATAAATATGATGATCCTTTGGGATTTATTTATTTATTTAACAGCGCTTACAACTCAAGTCCTCCATATAGCATTTGGTGTGGGTAACCAATTTTACATTCATAATACATACAACAATCCAATCACTACATAATTATTCATTAAAAGCAATAGCAACATTGAATGCCTTGATTTGTTTCCTGTGCAATTTGATGTCAGTTAGTACTTGAAGGTCAATAGACAAGGCATTCTAAATAGCTGGAGCCACATAAGCAAAAGCCCTTGATCTGGCAGACTGCAATTTCCATGAATGCGCTGCTGGAATCATCATCATGATAAGGCCCTATCTAGTCTTGAACCTTGTGAGCTAAGATAGGAAAGGTAGTGGACAGCTCCTCCACTGAGGTTCCTGGAATGGCCAGCCCCCTGCTGCTTATAAAAGCAAGCTGCAACATTACTAAGTGTGGTATTTTGGTTGAGAGTTATTGAGAGTAGGAGTGTTTTCCTTGAGTTGTTCCCCTGCTAGGGCACTGGGTTTCTCAGCCAGGGCCAGTACCATAGTGGGAAGGGGATCAGTGCTCGTCTCTGGTTCTACAATTTCATTGAGACTTTTGGATGTTTTTGCCATTTTTGCGAGTTTCTTCTGTGAGAGCTCCGGTACCCCTAGCTGGAGGAATTTGGAGAATCTGCCAGTTAGGTTAGATCAGGAGAGAGGGAAGATTCAAAACAGTGATCTCCTGCAGAGGAGTTCTATTTTTATGCCTTTGTTGTGAAGATTTTTTCTGAGTTCCCAGGAGGAAGTTGGTGGCCACTTTTTTCCTTTCTAACAAATGTACGTACTTTTGAAAATGCGCATTATTGCATTTTTTGCTCTGTTCCAACTCTGTGGAATGCCTCTACTCAGTGCAAGTAAAATTACATGCGTTGTGGAACAAGATTTGTACTTTTACCCATAGGCAAGGTGGGCAATTTTAAAAAAAATGTATTTAACCAGTGCGAATAGCCATTTACCTAGATAAACGGCTTTTGTAAATTGCTGTCTAAAGGTTTTATTTTATCACTTTACTACCACAGCTATTTTCTCTTCCATCTGAACCTTTGTTCTGCCTTTCTAAATGTATATAAGTAAATTTTTAGAGAGTTACCATGTGGGTAAATATAACATACTAACATAGCAATTTTCAAAAGCCGTTTATGTGCATAAAGTGCCCTTATGTGGGTAAATCCTATGAACAATTCAATGATATATTGTACAAATTTTCAAAAGCCCACTTACATGGGTAAAGTGTATTTACATATGTAAAACCTAGTTTTAAGCATGTAAATGCTTTTGAAAATTAGGCCTTAATTGTTTTGTTCCTGCCTTTCCACCCAGCTCCTCTGAGAACCACATTAATTATTTACTTTTCTAATATAAAGGTCTTTTGCTTTTAAAATAATTCATTATTTTTGCTCATCCAATAATCACTGGCTCCAAGGTAGGAAAAAATGTAATAAACCACTCATGTAGCATTAAGCCCAAGGAAGACAATTTTTAAAGCTATTTACCAGAGTAAAATGTCTTAGCTGAAAATTGTTCTTCTGTGCCAGGCTAAAAATAAGCACAGGCTTCCATAGTACACGCACTTTTATCTGGATTAAAAAGCAGCATTACCAAGGTATCTTTAGGTCATGGGTGGAAAAGAAAGCACATTAGGGATGTGCTGTCATTTTGAAAATGACATGAAAACACCATTTGATTTTTTGAAAAAACCAAACAAACCAGAAAGCACCCTCTTCCCCCCCCAAAAAAAAAGTTTTACTTTTTCGTTTTAATGCACACTAAAACCACTCAGCATGCATTTAGCAGCATGTGATAAAATGGTTTTAGTCTGTGTTAAAACCAAAATGAAACAAAAACAAAAAAATGACACATTAGCTTTTGCTATGTAAACCCCAGTGCGCATACCTTTTGTTTTTCAATGTACATGTGCTACAATAAGCACAAATAGCAGTTAGAAAGCACATGGCCACTTTCAGCATACTTTGTGACTACTAATTTTCAAAGGGAATCTATGCACATTATTTCTCTTGGAAAATTGGCTGCAATGTGTGCAGGCTAAAAGTGTCTATGTACATCGGAAACAATATGGGCTATTCAAAAATGCTTCCATAATATTTAGAGGTTATGGTCATGAATTCACAATTGTCCAAAAGCCTTGGACTGAAGGAAGTTTGTTTTTATTTTTAAAAGGGTGCCTATCTCTAGTTCCCTAAGTCGTATGAAGATACAGCCATTGTAACATGTGCTACTTACCTTGATGGGGCCCATGATCATTGGGAAGGTATAAGAAGAACAACCTTCTGGAATTAGCCCAAATTGGATAAAAGAGGTCTGAAACGTGGCCTGTATTGAAAAAAATTATTTTATATATTTAGTTTTGAGACTCAGGTTTTCGAAATAGTTCATCTTTTGCCCAAGAATATAATTCCCTGCAGCTTATAACTCTTATAACTTAGAAATATGGAATATTATGACAGAAAAAGTCCAGAAGGCCCATTTAGTCTGCTCGGTTTCATTCCTGACGTAATCCTATAGACCAGCGTTGACTGTGATTTCCTCTTCTTTATAACTAAAGATCCCATACTTTATTGAACTGAGCTGTTTTTGCCTCTATCACCTCCACTGGGAGACTATTGTATGCATTCACTACATTTTCTAGAAAAGAAAAAAAATTCCACAGAAAATATTGCATGATCAAAAACGTGTATAAAACACACTATTGAACTTTTGCCTGATTCATAAATTTAACATTTGGGGTTCTTTGCACAAAGTTTTGCTTACTTTTTTCTTCAGTATGTTGTTTTTTTTTAACTATTCTTTAAGTCACAAACATGAAAATCCTTAAACAAATGATGTGCCATTTCAAAAAGTGCAAGTAAATTTACTTGTAAGCTTTTTGTACTTTTTTGCCCTTCATTTGCTTGAAACTTAAATCTGGACCTTGTAATATTGTTTGGTTTTTAAAAAAAAATATATTTTGAGGGAAAGAATGAGGTGAAGTGAATGGAAAATATTACATTTCATTATTTTTCAAGGGAAAAGTGTAAAAGAGATCTATTTATTTATTTATTCATTCATTCATTCATTCATTCATTCATTCATTCATTCAAATGCTTATATTCTGCACCCTTCAATCAGATGATTGTTCATTCCGGATTACAACAATTTCAAACTTAATACATTACATCAACAATTTCATAGCATTAAAATACATACAAACATGGTCATCAACCAAACGCTTCTTTCACAAAATCAACTTTAACTGCTTTCTAAAATATTTTACGTCAGTCTGAAATCTAAGCTGATCAGGAAGGGAATTCCACATAATAGTTGCAACATATGAGAAAGCCCTGGCTTTCATCCTTTGCAAGTGGTAGGCGTTGTTAGCTGGTACACTCAAAAGTGCTTTAACCGCAGATTGTAAATTAAGGGCAGTAACAGTGTGTTCAGGATCCTGCTCTAGGCCTTCTCCTAACCCACCTAGAACACCACAAAATCCCCAAGTCCAAGTTCGGAGATGCTGTCTGAACAACACTGGGAGCTGCTGGGAGAGCTATAAGCTGATGTCATCCTAGCATCCTGCATTGCTTTGACAGTAACACCAGTAGCATACACTTCCAGCACTGCTGTCAGAACAACACTGGATGCCAAGAAGGCAATAAGGCCTATTGCCTCCCATCTTGGGCTAGGTGATTTTGGGGGTTCTGGATGGGTCAGGAGGGTGAGGATGGGGGGAGAGAGAGGGTCTAGAGCCAGAGTCTTATTTCAATATCTGGAGGTGGGGAGTGGAGAGAGGGGGGCAGGATTAGGAGAAGGGACTAGGGCAGAAACATTTTGTCTAACATCAGATGGATGGGCGGGAAGGGAAGTGGTTCTGGTGCTCCACATTTTTGTATGTGTTTTTGACTGGAAAGGAAGAAGTATTTCACAGGGGAGTGTCTGCTCCCCCCCACCCCCCCGCCGCATTACTTTCTAAACTCAGCGGCACAGAGGCAGACCACGGGGGTGGGTGGGCAGCATGGGAGGATGATACAGGTGTTGAGCTCCCTGTGTTAACAATAATAGGGAATACCGAGTAAGCTGGCGAACAATAAAGTTACTTGATAACTTTAGCTGAGTACATTCATTAGAACTCTTATCTAGATAGTTTCTGCTGAATACCTGGTTAAAGCTATTCATCTAGCTTTAAATCTTTGTGTGAGTGATTCATCTATGTTGCGTCCGCCAGTCGCAGACGGCTGTGACCGTTCTGCCTTACCTCTTTTTCTCCCCTTTCACTCTCTTTGGGCAAGATGGCTGCCTCCGGTGCCAAGGGCCTCTGCGTTTCCAGACCAGCATGGGCATCCCCATCCGCCATGCTCAGTCCCGTGGCCTCCTAGGGCGTGAGCCGCACATCTCCTACGCTCAAATACACGTCATGGCGGGAACCTCGGGGGCGGCCTCACCGCATGACGTCAGCACCTCCGGGTATATCTAGCCTCCGCCTCCACTTCCACTTTGATTTAGCAAAGACTTCACTTCGCTACTCTGACTGCTCTAAGCTGCACGCTTAGATGCCGCTTTCTCTCTAAGGGCCTCACTCCAGTAAGAAGCTCTAGACACCCGCTCCTCGGGGGTCTCTTGCTTCCAACTCCCTTCGGGGTTCTTCACTAACTAAGACAACTGCTCCTCGGGGGCCTTTTTTCTATTTCTTCTTCAGGATATTGGACCATTGGGTACTCGCTCCTCGAGGGCCTTTCTTCTTCTTATCCTGCACCATGGACCTTGCTGAAGGAAAAGATAGTGAACTATCTCCAGTCTGGTGGGTTGCTGGTCCTGAGGCAGCATGAATTCACCAAAAGAAGGTCCTGTCAGACAAATCTGATCAATTTTTTTGATTGGATGATGAGAGAATTGAATCAAGGAAGAGCGCTTGATGTGATTCATTTAGATTTCAGCAAAGCTTTTGATACAGTCCTGCATAGGAGGCTTTTGAATAAAATGAGAAGCTTGGGAGTAGGCGCTAAGGTGGTGGAGTGGATTACAAACTGGTTGACTGACAGGAGATAGCATGTAATGGTAAACGGAACCTACTCTGAAGAGAGAACGATGTTAAGTGGAATGCCACAAGGATTGGTTTTAGGACTGGTTCTGTTAAATATCTTTGTAATCAACATTGCGGAAGGAATAGAAGGTAAAGTTTGTTTATTTGTGGATGATACCAAGATCTGTAACAGAGTGGACAATTCTGAAGAAATAGAGAGAACGAAAAGTAATTTAAGAAAGCTTGGTCAAAGATTTGGCAGCTAGAATTCAATGCCAAGAAGTGCCGAGTCATGCATCTTGGTTGCGGTAATCCAGAAGAGCTGCATGTGATGGTGGGTAAAAGACTAATGTGGATGGACTGGGGGAAATAATGTCTAGCAATCTGAAGGCAGAGAAGCAATGTGACAAGGCAATAGCTAAAGCCAGAAGAATGCTGGGCTGCATAGAGAGAAGAATAACCAGAAAGAAAAAGGAGGTGGTAATGCCCTTCTACAGGTCCTTGGTGAGGCCTCACCTAGAATACTGCGTTCAGTTCTGGAGACTGTATCTGAAAAAGGATAGAGACAGGGCAGAGGCGGTCCAGAGAAAGGCAACCAAAATGGTGTGGGGTCTCTATTAGAAGACTTATGAGGAGAGGCTGAAGGATCTAAATATGTATATCCTAGAAGAGAGGAAGTGCAGGGGAGATATGATATAGATCTTCAGATACCTGAAAGGTGTTATGACCGTCTGTTGCAGATGGGTGCGACCGATGCAACTCACTTCATGTACTGCCCTGCTCTCATCTCCGGGCCTACTCACAGCTGAGGCTAGCCGCTACCACCACATTCCTCTGGGTTCCCAGGACTGCTCATGGTGTCTGGGACACTGCCACCACCCACACTGGCTTCGGGCCTTCCTAGGAGCACGCGCCCACGCCACCAGCCCTCTTCTTTGAAGACCCAAGGGCAGGAACCTAGGGGGCATCCTCGGCTGATGACGTCACCTGGCCGAGATTCTTAAGCACCACCTTCGCCCCTTTCTAGCTGACTTGGCAACGAATTCCTTCGCTACTGATACCTGCTCCTGGCTCCTCGGACCCGTGGTTCCTGTATCTGTTCTACCTGCCTCTGGACTCTGCTCGGGTACCCGCTCCTCGGGGGCCCTGCTGTGCTCTTGTGTGAGACTCCGTCTCCTGGCTTCCCCCACTCCTCGGGCTAGCCCTGCGCCTCCCAGAGCTCCTGCCTCCCCAGGGTCACTCCTTGGAACCACCTTCTGCTTGGAGTCTGGACCTGCGCTACCCCGCTCCTTGAGGCAGTGCCTACGTTCTACTACAGAGACAGTACCTGCACTTCCCCACTCCTTGGGTAGCACCTACGATCTACAGAGACTGTGCCTGCACCTCCTCGCACCTCAGGGCAGCACTTCAGTTATGGTTCAGTGACTCTACTCTGCATCCCCGCTCCTCGGGGTAGTGCCCTCATTTCTCTGGCAGAGATTCCATTGTGCGCAGCCCCGCTCCCAGGGGTTGCTTTTGTCACTACTGCAGAGATTCACCCGGGCTTCCCCGCTCCATGAGTTGGCCTACGTCACCACGCCAGAGCCTCTCTTGCTGCGCAGCCCCACCCCTCAGGCCACTCTTTGCTGCAGACCTCCGGAAGTTCCTGTCTCGCGCTCCCCGCTCCTCGGGGCCTGCCCAGCGCTTTTCTCTGTCTGAGGTTCCTGCTCTGGTACGTGCCTCTCCAGTCCAGCGAGTATACTGTGGGCTCTTCCAGAACTAAGTCTCTCACCCCGCTCCTCGGGATCCCCCACAGTACTCCCTTTTACTGCACCTACGATCATGTGGCTGTGACGCCGGATGCTCCATTCCTCTACACTACTGAATCTCCTTCCACAGCTGACCTCTCCTCCCAATGGTGGGGGACCTGTGGGGCGTACCAACCCTCATCTCGGGCCAAGGGCCCATGAACCCACGAATCCTAACAAAAGGTTTTAATGATGCATGAAGTTCAAACTTTTTCCACTGGAAAGGAAACCTGTAGAACTAGTGGTCATGAAATTAAACTCCAGGGGGATCAACTCACAACCAACATTAGGAAATGTTTCTTCACAGAGAGGGTGGTGGATGCCTGGAATGACCTTCCAGAAGAGTGGTAAGGACAAAAACAGTAAATATATTCAAAACAGCAAGGAATGAACACTGTAGATCCTTAAAGGCTAGAGGTTGGAAATGTAGGAAAGGGTTCATGGACGTAATCCTCATGGAGAGGCAGTTATTACTCTTAGCAGAGGGTATGAGGATTACCATCCCTAACAAATTAGCCTTGATTTTTTTGATGCAACTGCAACATTGCTCTGTTTCAACTGTGTGAGGGGAAGGAGGGGAGGGAAAAAAAGGGAACTAGATTCAAATAACTGCCAATGCTGGGCACCGACATTTATGGTCTGGGGCAGTGGTTCTCATCCTTTTTTCTGTCGGGACACACCTGACAGATTGTTCTCACATGCATGACACACTGACCCATGATCGTCACGGGGCTAGATGTAAAAGTACAGTTTGCATCCACGGGAACCCCCCTGACCCACAATAATGGATGTAAAGCAGAATTATGACATTCCCCATACAACTCACCCTACAAAAAAGATATTCTGGTTCTGGTGTCATCTCAGTAACAGCAACTCAAACTCCTTCTACTTCCAGGCTCAATAGCCCTACTTATGAAAAGACAGCAGTTTACCACCAATGCATGTCCTCTGAGAAAACACAACAAATAAGACTGATACAAACGCTTACATGCTAGTAAAATATCTCATCTCGGTAACAGACACAGAACTGACCTAACATACTCCCAGGATCTGTAGTAATGCACATAAACTAATCCGCACACAGTTACACCTGTATTATGGAATGAACTCAAACAGGAGCAACCCTATCTATGAAAAGGCAACACTACAAATATTAAATCAGGCCCTAAAAACCAATACACCTCTTATTAGGAAAACAGAACTAGTAAGCAGCTATAGATCCCCCCCACAGAAATAATTGTAAAACTATACTAATAAGCACAATAAATGTTTCAAAACAGCTATGAACACAATAACATCCAACAATTAGAAACTCATAAAAACTATTAAAACATTCTCCAAACACCAATACAATATTTCAAAAAAGCAGACATCACATAATATTAAATAATTAAAATGGCAGTCAACAAGAAAAATAAACTTAAAAAGCCACCTTTACTTACCCCCTCTAGCAGCTCTCCTACTCCCCTTCCATGCAGGCCATGGCACACACCAGAAGCAGCAGTAGAAGCTAAGCTCTGTACTCATGGTCCTTTTCCTTAGTGCCCATGTCTCTCACACTCACACCATACCAGTCATGCCCCCATGACCAGTTTCTGTCTCTCACACACCAATTATCTCCCAGTCTTTGACACACACACACCAGTCACCTTCCTGAACAGTTTCTCTCATGCCATACACACACACAGGCTTCCCACTCCTGTGTTCTACTTACATATATGGGCTTCTCACTCTCATAATCACTTTCTCTGTCTCACACACACACACACACACACACACACACACACACACACCAGTCTCTCAATCCCATGCTTGTTCTCTCCACTTGCACAGGCTTCTCATTCCCATAATCACTTTCTTTCTCTCTCTCTCACACACACACACACACACACACACACACACACACACAAACACACACACACCAGTCACCTGATCTCTCTTATTCATACACACACACACACAGGCTTCCCACTCCCATGTTCTCTTTCAGATATACAGGCTTCTCCCTCCCATGCTGTGTCTCACACACACCTAGCTTGCTCACTCCCATGCTCACTCTCTTCACATGCAGAGGCTTCTCATTCCCATAATCACTTTCTCTCTGTTACACACACACACACACCATTCTCTCTCTCATTTCCAAGCTCGCTCTCCACGTGCACAGGCTTCTCATTCCCTGAATCACATTCTTTCTCTCACATTCACACACACCAGTTTCTTTCTCTCACACACACCGTCACCTTACCAACCAGTCTCTCTCTCTCATGCATGCACAAACACACAGGCTTCCCACTCCCATGCTTTCTTTCACTCCCCCCCCCCCCAACACCAGGCTTCTTTCGCCCATGCTTTCTCACATACACAGATTTCTCACTACCTTGCTTTTTCTCTCTCTCACACACACACACACACACACACACACACACACACACACACACACACATCAGTCACCTCCCTGGGTAGTCACTTTCATTGTCTCTCACATATACACACACATCAGCTCTCTGACCAGTTTCTCTTAATCACACATATGCTCTCAATCACACACAGGCTGGCTGGCTGCTTCTCTCTCTCTCTCTCATTTCCTCTCCCCCCCCCTCCCCTGAGCACAAATGGTAGCTGCAGCAGCTTCCTCCTCCAACCCCCACAGGCCAAGAAAGAAGAATCCCATTAGCCGCGGGAGGCTCATGCTGCTGTCTCCTTTCCCGATTACCAGCTACTTCGATTGCTCGGGGGCTGATGCTGCTGCTGCCACTGCTATTTTTCCACGCGGCATGACTTTTTCCTTCCCGCACACCGCATTGTGTATCACTTCCTGTTCCGGGTCACGGGGGGGGGGGGGGTGGGCAGGCATGAGAAGAAGAAAAGGCCAGCCGCAGGTGACAATGATTCTTCTACCACCGCTGCCGTTCCCACTGGGCTTGAACGTACTGATAGCCCGGTGGCAACGGCAGCAGGGAAGGAAGAGCAGCGGGAGAGACCGGGAGCACGCGACACACCTGCCGGTGCTTGGCGACACACTGGTGTGTCGTGACACACCGGTTGAGACGTGCTGGTCTGGGGTACTGATACACAGACATTAAGAAAAAAGTGCAGGATTGCGTCTACAGCTAAGTCCAAAAGCAAAGCATGTTCAAGTAGCACTGTCTGCATTAACAAGAAGGCTGCTCGCCTCATAAAAATGTTGCTATCAGTAATTTTGTTATGTATTTGAAGATTATTTGGTTTTGATTGTAAATACTACTACTCTTAATATAAGGCTTGGAGGAACTGGCACAGAGCAGCAGTTACTACCATAGTAAACTTGCTGGGCAGATTGAATGGACGAATTTATCTTTTTCTACCATCATTACTATGTTACACACAGAATGTCCTTCTCTTCCCCCTCCTGCATCTCTTCCTTTTGGTATTTTCAAACTCTGTCTTATCTCCAGGCTGAGTAAGGTGGGGACCATGGTCTCTGAGCACTGGATGTGACTCACTGAGTGTTGGGAGCAGCAGCAATGGAGGAGCTCCGGCAGTCTCGTGCTGCAGCCAAGGTAATTAATCAATCTGGCTGCCCTCATAACACCAACTTTTCCCTTCTCCTGCACTTTTATATAAAGGGAGCTGTTCCATTGTGACAAGTTCCTGTTTGTCTCTACCCCCTCTCTCCCTTTATTTTAAAATGTGGAAGCTACCGATAGGGTGTTACGAGCGCGTCCTCCAAGCTGCTGACGAACCGAGGGCTTGGAGGCCTTTTGGTTTCTGTTGCGAGCACGAGGAGCACGGTTGCCTCTAGAGCAGGTGTAGTGAGCCCTTGGGCCACGGCGAGACTCAGGGAGGAGCCCCAAGCCACACCGTGGGAGGTGAGCCGGTGCAAGCATGGAGGGCTAGGCGAGGCAAGGCTGAAGCAAGGACTAGAGAACAAGGTCTGACCCTCAGCCGGACCTGCACGCCCACGGCAACCAACAACGCAATGTTGATTGATGAACGGTCCTCCGACTGTTCCAAGCCCTTTCGGACTTGCCGCTGGGTAACGGCATTGGGCAGCAGGCCGGACAGAGGACGAGGGCAGACAGAGTCCTTGGAACACAGAAGACATCACAGTCGAGGGCTGAAGTGAGGACATCACAGACAAGGGCTGGGAAGGAAGACATGGGCACTGTCCCTCAGGGCACCCTACTCAGCCTACCGACACGGGTGGACCCAATGGGCTGGTCGCAGATCACCCTGTCCCACTGCACGCCCTACACAGCCCAGGAAGGCTGGTCGCGGACCACGCTGAGAATGGGACAAGCGCAGGGAAGAAGCAGGTTACTGCACTCCTGGCAGTCAGAAGCGGGTTACTGCATTCCTGGCAGTCGGAAGCAAGTAGAAACATCAGGAACTGGATCAGGAACAAACATCTAGGAACATCTGGAACCAACATCAAGGAAACAGGCAGAGACACAGGACAGGGAGCCGTCAAAACAAGCGAGACCACAGAGGACCTGGATCAAGGAAGCGGCACAGGCGACTGTGAGACTCAATCCGAAGGCAAACAGGAACTGACGTGAAGGTCCTTTTATACTGCTGTATGCAGGCAACTCCCTGGGAGGAGTTCAGCTGGACCGCCCCTCATCGGTCCTATAACTGCGGTAGAGTGCTCCAGGCCGGCCCCTAGGGAGAAGGGCGTGGCCGAACCAGGAGGTCCAGCAAGCCACAGGCAGGCCTCAAGAACAGCGAGGCCTCTCAGGCCCTGGAGCAAGTCCTGGATAGTTCACAGGTGAGGCCCTTGCTTCGGCGCGGCCTCCAGAAGAGAAGGTAAGATGCCTCCTGAGGCGCAGCAACAGGAGGGATCGCAACATAGGGCTTTCAGTGGATCTTGAGATCTTTTGCTATACAAGTCATGCCCAAACTGCCTACTCCATGGAGGTTGTATTCTGAATCCGAAGGAGGGAGCGCTAGGGGGTGCTCCCCATTGCGGAACGAGTGGGGTGTGCCCTTGCGGTGAGACAGAACCTCATCTGGGAAAGACTGGAACTGAAGACGAGAAGACAAGATGTGGCGAGCAAGGTGCCTCAGGCGCTCTACACCTCCCGTAGGCTGGTCGCGGGCCACACTGTCCTCCACGTGCCCTACACAGCTGGGCAGCTGGTCGCAGACCATGAGAGGAGCAGGCAAGCTCTGGACACAACACAGGCAAGGAATGAGATGTACCCCTTGGATCCTCCGGAGTCGGAACAGGAACAGTCTTTGAATTAAAACATGGAACTTGGAATATGGAACTCGGGCTTTAAAATCAAGGAACCTTCAGAGTCCCGGGTTTCTCAGGACCTGGAACATCAGGATCAAGACATCAGAACTTGGAAATCAGTACTCAGACATCAGGAGAAAAACAGGAACAAAGATGCTAGGCAGGAGCAGGACACAGAGAAGTCCAAAGGTGGAGAAACTCCCAGGAGGACTGGCTCCTTGCCAAGGTGAGGAGTGAATAAGTGAGGAGCCCTTTTGTAGGGCTCTGCAGGAACGCCCAGGGAGGAGCTGAGGAGGGACACACCTGCACTGGCCCTTTAAATCCCGCTGAGAGGCACAGCCTCGCCCCTTAGGGGAAGTGGGCAGGACCCTGGATAGCGGCGTCCTGCCGTTGAGGAGAGCAGGAGCTGAGCTGGGCCGCAGGAGAGGCCCCGATGATGGAGGCAGCATCTGATCCGCGTGAAGGCAGCTGGGGGCGGCTCCCTGCCACGGCGAGACCGGAGATGAAGGCCTCTCTGGGCCACGGAGCAGCTGTGACATCGGCGGCTCCTGCCGCAAAGAAGGAGCTGAAGTCCGCAGCTCCTGCTGTGGTGAAGAGGAGTCGGGTGGCGGCGGCTCCTGCTGCAAAGGTAAGTGCCTGCTCACGGCTAGGCCGCGAGCAGGAGCACAACAGCACACCCCCCCAAAGGGGGTCCCCTCCCCTCCTTCGGGAGGTTGAAAACCAGGCAAGGCATCTGGAACTGGAACAAAGTGCAGGCGCTTCCTTCAGGTTGTAGGAAGAAACATGGAACAACAAGGGGCACTGGACACAGGAACAAGCAAGGAACACTGGAACAACGAGGAAGAAAGGACACAGAAACAAGCAAGGGGACACGGAAACAAGCAAGGAACAACAGAACAAGGAACAACAGAACAAGGAACAGCAGAACAAGGAACAGCAGAACAAACAACAAAACAAGGAACAGCGGAACAAACAACAAGACAAGGAACAAGGGAACAAACAGCAAAACAAGGAACAGTGGAACAAAAAAGCAAAACAATGGAACAAGGGAACAAACAACAAAACAATGGAACAAACAACAGAACAATGGAACAACAGAACAAACAAGGGAACAAAGAACAACGGAACAAACAAGGGAACAAGAACAAGGGAACAAAGAACAAGGAACAAACAAGGAACGCTGGAGCATCAAAGAGCTCTAGAACATCCAGAGAATGCTAGAACATTCAGAGAGCGCTAGAACATCCAGAAGACCCAGGAGGGAATCCAGGGTGGGATCAGTTTGCATCGGCAAAGGTAGATCTTGGTAAAGCCAGGATAGGGTGCAGGCGTCTCCTGCAGGTTGTGGAACCCAACCTGGCAATGCTGAGGACAAGAAAGTCTGGCTGCAGGCATCTCCTGCGGGTCATGGACTCCAGGAAGCTGTCAAGAAGATTCTCCAGGAATGCTGGCGCCTCCAGTGGGTCGAGGAGAAAAACAAAAAAATTCCCTCAAAAAATATTTTCTTGGGTCAAACACAAAGTCCAAGACAAGGCCCAGGACAAGGACAATCCCACCCGGCACATGGCCTTGGTAAACTGTTATGGATCCGAAGGAAGGTGCACTAGGGGGCGCTCCCCATTGCGAAACGAGTGGGGTGTGCCCTTGCGGTGAGACGGAAACTCATCTGGGAAAGACTGGAACTGAAGATGAGAAGACAAGACATGGCAAGCAAGATCCCTCAGGCGCCCTACACAGCCCGTAGGCTGGTCATGGACCACACTGTCCTCCACACGCCCTACACAGCCGGGTGGCTGGTCGCGGACCACGAGAGGAGCAGGCAAATTCTGGACACAACACAGGCCAGGAACGAGATGTACCCCTTGGATCCTCTGGAGTCGGAACAGGAACAGTCTTTGAATTAAAACATGGAACTTGGAATCCGGAACTCAGGCTTTAAAATCAAGGAACCTCTGACATCAGGACTTGGACATTAGGACTCGGACAGGAACAAAGATGCCGGGCAGGAGCAGGCCTCAGAGAAGTCCAAAGGTGGAGAAGTTCCCAGGAGGACTAGCTCCTTGCCAAGGTGAGGAGTGAATGAGCGAGAAGCCCTTTTGTAGGGCTCTGCAGGAATCCCAGGGAGGAGTCCGAGGAGGGCCACACCTGCACTGGCCCTTTAAATCCTGCTGAGAGGCACAGCCTTGCCCCTTAGGGGAAGTGGGCAGGACACTGGACAGCGGCGTCCTGCCGTTGAGGAGAGCAGGAGCTGAGCTGGGCCACAGAACAGGCTCCAACGCTGGAGGTGGCATCCGAGCCACCTCCAGCGTGGGAAGGCAGCTGGGGGTGGCTCCCTGCCGTGGCGAGACCGGGGAGGAAGGCCCCTCCGGGCCGCGGAGTGGCGGTGACATCGGCAGCTCCTGCCACAAAGAAGGAGCTGAAGTACGTGGCTCCTGCTGCGGTGAAGAGGATTCGGGACTATTTAAGGTGGCTCCTGCTACGAAGGTAAGTGCCTGCCCGCGGCTAGGCCGCGAGCAGGAGTGCAACAGGTTGGTGTGCAGTACAACATTTTTGCTAATGTAAGTGAGCTTTGGAGTTGAATAGGTTGGGAAACACTAATTTATGATTTGATATCAGATAATCAAATATTATGTGTATATCTCAGAACATAGGTTGCTAAAACAAATCGTATGCTTTTATCTCAATTATGCCCTCTTAATCCCCCATGGTTTATTTTTTTCTCAGAAAATAGATCTTCAAGTAGAAAGGGTAGAGTACAATGCTTTTATCTCAGTTGTGCCCCTCAACTCCCATGGTTTATTTTTTTCACAGAAATAGATCTTCAAGCAGAGAGGGTAGAGTAAACTAGTTGTATGTGATACTTTAGACGCCTCCTAATATGCCAGCCACTTGGCTCAGAATGCTTATGGGCAAAGTTTGACGTTGTCTTAGCTTTGGTATTCTGTTAGTTTATTGAGGTCCATGAGACAGTTATCTCTCCTTTCATGATCTTACACAGCTAATTATGAATGTGAATATAGAAATTAACCATCTTATTCTTTAGGGAGATTTTAATGTTCAAATTGATATGGATCTGCTGACTTCATTTCTGTAATGACTGTTCAGGGTTTTAATCAAGTTATTCTCTCCTGTACCCATGCTAACGGATGTGTTTTAGATTTGGTATCTCTATCAGATTCTTTACAATGTGATTTACAAACTGAAAATATATTGTTATTGGATAGACAATTTTTTAAGTTTCTTTTTTCTGTTAATGGCTTTAAATCAGCCTGTAAGAGATCTAAAGCATAATATAAATTTAGGAACAAAATCAATATGACTGCCCCTAGGCTACTAGCCACCTTATGTGACTTGTGTCATTGTTCAGATGAAACATCTACTGATCAACTCATTGATTACTAGAGAGCTGCTCTGTCCCCAGTTCTAAATTAAATTTCCTATTCTTTAATAGAGAGAACTTGCTTCATAAATTTGAAGATAGCTTTAAATCCAATCTTCCTCCTAAAGGCTTTAAACTAAAGATCAAGGAGCAAAGAAGCATTTTTTTTTTAAATTAGGATCTCTCAGGCAAAGAGCCACCACAAAGCACTATTCAAATTAGTTAAAGAACTCCAATAAAACACCTATTCAATTTAATTTTAATAATGTCACCTTACCTTTGTACTTTTGCTGTTTATTTTGAACAAATGGTTAAGTTGATTCATAGGGTGTTAGATTTGACCTCAGCCAGCATGATTCCTACTGAGCCTGTTGGTCCTATATGTCCAATTGAATCTTTTTTATTGTATTCAGTAATGAAGAATAGAGGATTTTAAGTAAAGCAAAGGTTTGCATAACATAGTAACATAACAATGATGGCAGATAAAGACCAAATAGTCCATTCAGTCTCTGCAGCAAAATTTAGATTTAGATTTTATATTTATACCCCATTTTCCTCTAAAATAATTTAAAATGGCTTGCAGCATAGCACTATTAAACAAAGCATATAAAAAATTGTTTAGACTGGGGGAAGCAAACTTTTTGAGCTGCGGCCCTCTCTTTCCATCCAGGTAATTGGGCCCTCTCCGCAAGTTGTTACATTATATACTGTGTATATCTATACACATATACACATACAGAAGGTATCCTGGATTCCTGACCTGGTGCCTGCTACTTGTTTGCCAAGAAGCAGGCAATCACACTGCCAACCAGCAACTCAAAGGCCAAATTTGGATTCTCTTCAAGTTGCTGAAAGGAGCCAACCAATATGCACACACAAACAGACAGAGAGAGACAGGCACCACGCTCAGAGAAGCACAAACACACCACACTCAGACAGGTGCGGAAACACTGACCATAAAGTCAAAGAGAGACACAAATATACCACACCCAGAAAGAGGCAAACAGACAGACACAGACAATTGAAGACATCCCACACCTAGAGACAGAAAGACAGACACAGAAATATCACACCCAGACAGAGGTACATCCTACCCCTAGATCAAAGAGACAGATACACTACACCTAGCCACACAGAGACACACAGACATCTTTAACCAGCCAGAGACACGCATCCCACACCTGGACACATCACATTCAGACACAAAGAGAGAGAGAGGGAGAGAGAGAGACAGGCAAACAGATTACACCTCACAGCAGACACAGAGACAGTCATCCTACACCTAGATAGGCCCAAAGAGACACATACACACACTAGACACTACCATACACAGAGAGATAAACAGATCACACTACACTACATATACAACCCTCACTATCTGCGACTGTCTCCCCTTCTTCCCTGGATAGACTGAACAGGGAGGTAACAATTACAGATGCATGTTTCTTCTTTTCAAAATTTGGATGAAACAGGCAGGATGCTGGGCTCGATGGACCTTGGTCTGACCTAGCATGGCACATTATATGTTCTTAGAGAACCAACAAATATAAATAAATAAAATAAAAACTAGCCAAGCATGCAGGTATGCCTAAGTTTTCCTGTTTTCCACCTTCTGCCCCATCATCACACTGATCCCCTCAGGCTTGCTTCTCTCAGTCTGCAGTCTCCAATAAGTCAGAGCTGCTCTGGGGATTGTTTCCTCTTCAGGCTGCCAAGCTCAGCTGAGCCTAAGGGCAGCTACCTGACACAGTCAGCTTCAGGGTTAAGTTTTCCCCTTCCCCACCTCCTGTTTCTCTGAGAGACTCTGGTCCTCACCTCCACTGAAACTCTGATCCCCTCACGCTTGCCTCTCTCAGTATGAAGTCTCAGATAAGACTTTCAGTCAGGACACTCTGGGGACTCAGTCCATCTTAAAGCAGTCATGCTGGTCTGAGGCTGATGGCAGCCACTAGAGCTGCCTTTCACAGTTGTATGGTCCCAGGAGTTTCTCCACAGTGTGCTGGGCAAGAACTGGAATTATTTCGGACTCTCTTCCCCACTATCCATTTCACCCCATACCCTTTCCTTCTGCTAAGAGGAAGCTATAATACTCTGGCAGTCCCTCTTTTGAAGCAGTTTTCTCCTCAGAGCTTTTGTTTTTTTTCAAAATGATGATTGGCCTGCAGTAGCTAGCACCACCCTGGAGACTTGTTCACACCTCCTATTTAAGCACCCCTGGTTTATACCCTCCCCAGCCTTACTGGTTAAAGAATGTGTAATAGTGATCGTGGATGAACCTCCACAATATATTAAGAATGTATTCCTTCCACCCTTTTTTTCCAGGAAAACTGAAAGAAACTGATATGTCCACTTTTGAAAATATCACACTTGGATCCTTATCTGGTGGGGAATTATCATCCAGTTTTGAACTTATTTAAGTAACGTAATCAAATTATCTACAATTCTTGAGGAACAACAATTTCTGGATCTTCACCATTCCAGCTTTCACAAAGGCTTTAATACTAAAAAACATCTTTTCTTGCATTAAAAGGAGGGGAGATTTTGATAAGGGGATTGATTCAGTACTAGTTGTTCTTGACCTTTTTGCTGCCTTCGATGCCATGGACCATGTTATTTTGATCAAGCTCATAAATATCCTTGGTATCAAAAGCAATATGTTATCCTGATTTTCTTTGTTCCTTGACAAAAGGTCTTGATAAGTGAAGGTGGGGGATTCTTTTTCCTCACCCTGAGAGTTGCAGTCTGGTGTACTACAAGGGTCAGCTCTGTCTCCCATCTATTTTTAATATATATGTTCAGCTATTATGGAAAGCTGGCAAGAGGGGCAGACTTAAAATGAAAAATCTGTTCTGACAATATACTGTTAGCTCTGTGGACCCAAGAGCCGGCACGAGTGCTGGTAACGCCCCCGAGGGATGGCCCCCAGAGGTCCTTGTAGCCGGGAGGTGGTACAGGTCTGGGAGACCCAGCAGGAGCTTCACCTATACCAACCCCGTTCCCCTCAGGTTGAGCCCTTGGGTGCCGGGGCCGGCAGGACTTAGGCGGGGGTCTCCTGGTGCAGGGCGGTCCAGAGGAGGAGGGGGGTGTCAGGAAGTCCGGGTTGAGGCAGGCTGAGGACAGAAGCACCGTGGGCAGTCCAGAAGTCAGGGCAAGCAGAGAGCAGGCTGAGAGCGGAACCAGGCCAGGGGTCAGGGCAGGCAGCAGACTCAGAGAAGCCAGAAACATGCCAAAGGTCAGGATGGGCAGTAGACACGGAGAAACTGGGAAGCCAAGCTAAAGTCGACACCAAGAAGACCGTCCAAGGAACAAGGAGCCAGGAACAGTGGAACCACGGGCGAGGGGCAGGCAGGAACTTAGGAACAGGCAGGAACGCAGCAACACACACTCAGAGAGTAGGACCTGTTGCCAAGGCAGAGAACACTGGTCTGAGCTGGGCTTAAAAAGCCCGGGTGTCTGACATCATCTTCAGGGGCGGGGCTGAGGTTTCCTGCCGTGGCCCCTTTAAGACGTGGCAGATGCCCTGCACGCAGCCTAGGGAGGTGTGTGCAGGAAGCCTGCTGGCGGTGTCCTGGACCACGTGAGAGGCCTGCAGTGGCCGGGAAGTGTAGCGCCTGTCTCAAGCCGCCGGAGAGGGGTACTTGGCGTTGGGGCTTGCTGGAGCAGGTAAGGGGAGCCGGCTGCGGGGGACCACGGCCGGGATTCCCAACATATATAGGATCACCTCACCTGGAAGCCATTGAAAAAGCCATAGGAGCAAATAAATTAAAATCAATCCCCAAAAAATTGAAGGAAGGAGCTGAAATACACTGAAAACTGAAGTCTACATTTTGGGGGTTATTTTAAATTCTGAAATGACTATGAAGAACCAATAGTTGCCTAGATTATTGCAATTCATTGCATGCTGTTTTAAATCAATCCCAAATGCAGAGACTGCAGTTTATTCAGAACACAGTACCACATATTTTTTAAGGCATTATTGAAGTAAGCTATCTAGGTAAGGGTAGTTGAGCTGGGAAGCAGTATCTAAAGTTTTCTAGATAACTTGGATTTTATCCAGCTGTTAGTTGCGATGAGTTAACAACACCTCCCTGGGAAACGGTAATCTAACACGACAGTCTTGGGACCCTATGTTAGATTTAAAGGGCCATGTTGTTAAAAAGATCTGCACCAAAAAAGAAAAAGTTGAGCAGAGGTCAAAGCTGATCCCCTTGCTCACCCCAGGCCTGTACTTCGAGGTAGCCCCAACCACCAAAAGTAAAAAAAAAAAAAAAGAAATGTGCCCAAAAAAGGTGTGTATGTGTGTGGGGTCAAAGCTGACCTACTGCTCACTCGAAGCCACTACTTGAGGTGGCCTCGACCAACAAAAGTAAAAAAATCTAGATAGTAGTTGCCCAACAACAGCCCCCCCCAACCCTGCCTGCATTAAATAAAATTTTTCCCCTACCTCCCCTTTCCATAGAAATAAAGGCTGGTATGGTTCCCCTTTCCTCCCACCCCACCACCCCAATGGTCAAAACAAATCATTGGGGATATAGGAACCCCCCGCAATATCTACCTTGCCCCCTATTGTGCAAAAATGTAATCAGTGTCAAGTGGCACTCACCCCCAACCTCCCTGAATCCCCCTCCCATATCCCTGATCCTCAAAATATTGAAGAGAATCCCATGATGAGGCCTGGAGCACCATTTTTTCAAATTGCCACTTACCTGACCTTCCCCTGGATTTGGGGAGGTTCGAGGGGGTGCCATTTGACACCAACGACTTTTTGGTACAATTGTGGAGATGGGGGAAGGGCAGATATTGGGGAGATCTCTGTGCCCCCAATGATTTGGTTTGACCATTCGGGTGGGGGCTGAGAAGAAGGGGGACCATGTCATCCCTTACTTCTATGGAAAGGGGGGGGGGGGTGGAGGACATTTTATTTGATATAGATAGCGTTGGGGGATTGAGGGAAGCCATCATCACACGACTACTATATTAATTTTTTGTTACTTTGGGTGGTTGAGGCTGCCTCAAGAGGTGGTTCTGGGGTGATCAGGAGGTCAATTTTGACCACTTTCAATCTTTTTTGGGCACTTTTTTTTTTTAGGCATCGGCCCTTTAAGGCAATGGTGGTCCCGTGAGATTGGGGCTGTGATAAGTTATTAACATCAAAAAAACCTATTAATAAGCTGCTTTGCATTGATTTGCGAAATGTATGCATACAAATCACATGCAAAGCAGCTCATTATAATAGGGGAAGGAATTTGTTTTCGACTATTTCTCCAGATCCAAAGTTTAAGCACAACATATTCTTTATCTTTGGATATCCACTCATGTGTGTGGTTGCCTTATCTTCACTCCCCTAAAATTCACAAGTTTTATTTTTAACACATTCAGCAGTTTCAGAAAATTAAAGTCTTGAGCAAAAGGTATGCTATTTCAAAATTATGCAAACAAAGGGCCAATGCCATATTGTTTTGCTGTGAGACAAAACAATGCGCTATACAGCCACGATGTGTTTTCTGGAGAGGAGCCCACTACCGCAATGACAGCCCCCTGTGATAGCGGGGAGCTGTCACTGCTACTTAGCCAGATAAATCGGAACTTGCCCGGATAAGTGCTGCTACTTATCTGGATAAATCAGAATTTATTTGGATAAGAAGCACGCAACTGCTATAGTTGCATATATATACTTCTACTTTTAAAAATATCCATGTGGAGATTTTACCTGTGTTATTTACATATATTTCCATCCCCCACTCCAAGTTGGGTTTAAATTTGTAAATCAGTAGATTTTCTTTTTTTTTTTTTATTTATACTTTATTGATTTTTCAAATGCATAACAATATCCAATAGTAATGTGAATACATAAACAATAATTGTTACAAGATCCTATTTCGGTGGTATTATTCCCCAGACCGGCTCCATAAATTTGCGGCCATAAACAATCCTTTGTGTTGGAAGGGCTGTGGACAGATAGGCACATTCTATCATATGTGATGGACTTGTCCTAAAGTAGTCACTTTTTGGACTTGCATTACTCAAATTTTAAACCAAATTCTGGGAGAAAAGATTTCATTGGCTCCTGAGAATGCTCTCTTGAATTTACCTGTAGATATTTCACCAGATTAATGGAAGCTGGCTCATCTTGTTATTATTGCTGCTCGGTGTGAGCTGGCATTGTTGTGGAGATCTGATAATTTGCCCTCCAAAGATAATTTGCGGACGAGATTAATCAAGCTTTGGAGGATTCACATGGGGATAGCAACCTTAAAAAAATCACATCAGAGGTACTTGAAGATATGGCACAATAAACCAATGATTATAACATCTGTCTGTGTGTTGTTCTTTGAATTGATATGCAAGATGACAAGCCAATGTATTCCCTTTCTGCATCCCCTACCTACCCCTTCTCCTTTGTACTCCCTCCCCCCTCCCTCCCCCTTCCCCATCACTGTATATGGCTATAATACAACATCATACAGCAGTATAGTATTTTGAATATGTGGTATTTAAGTGAAACGAACAGAGTAAGAGTGGTAACACAATGGTGAAAGAAGCATGAGAGGAAGAACAAATCGCCCTTGCAATAAAGAAAACAGGCATACGAAAATATCAATTTAGAATATACATATATCACCGAGCTAACTATTGCTCAAGAGGGTGCCATATCTTCAAGTACCTCTGATGTGATTTTTTTAAGGTTGCTATCCCCATGTGAATCCTCCAAAGCTTGATTAATCTCGTCCGCAAATTATCTTTGGAGGGCAAATTATCAGATCTCCACAACAATGCCAGCTCACACCGAGCAGCAATAATAACAAGATGAGCCAGCTTCCATTAATCTGGTGAAATATCTACAGGTAAATTCAAGAGAGCATTCTCAGGAGCCAATGAAATCTTTTCTCCCAGAATTTGGTTTAAAATTTGAGTAATGCAAGACCAAAAAGTGACTACTTTAGGACAAGACCATCACATATGATAGAATGTGCCTATCTGTCCACAGCCCTTCCAACACAAAGGATTGTTTGTGGCCGCAAATTTATGGAGCCGGTCTGGGGAATAATACCACCGAAATAGGATCTTGTAACAATTTTCTGCTAGAGTATATTGGGAGCCCTTTTTGGTAGCCACAAAAATGGCATCTCAGGTGTCTTCAGTTAAAAGTCTGCCAATATCAACCTCTTGATATTGGCAGACTTACATGTATGTCGGTTTAACTGTGGGATCTTTATTGAGAAAATTATAGATCCGTGATATCGCCCTCTTAAAAGTTTCTGCACAATCACACCAGTGCTCCATTTGTGATTTACCCATCCCCAGGTCCCGACCAATCTCCTCCGTCAAGAAAAGATGGTGGATCTGACGGTATGCAAAAACATCATTTGGTGGCACCTGATATTGCTCCTGTAACAGTTGAAATGAGATCATTGCTCCCTGTGCCCAGAGTTGGCCCAAACCGCTAATGTCTTTTGCTTCCCAGGATCGGAAAGATTTCAGCTGGCCTCTGGTAGATAAAAAGGCATTAGCGAGTAAACTGGAGCTATAAAAATATTTCGGTCTCCCACTATATATTTCTTCTAAGTCTCCCAAATGGTAATTGTGGTTTTAACCGGCAGTGGGATATGTCATAATGGAAACCACAACCTGCGAGGTAGCCAAAGGAGGGCTCGGAGTGGCATTCTGCCCACCAAGGATTGTTCAGTTACCCCCCCATTGTTTTTGCTCCCCCTTCCGGTGCCAGTCAAGAGCTGCTCTAAGTTGAGCCGCTGCATAGTACCACCATAAGCTGGGTACTCCCAACCCTCCCCTCAATCTAGGGCGGTACATAACAGTTTGGGATACTCTTGGGGGTCTCCGTCGCCAAATATATGAGAAAATCTTCTGTTGCCACTTTTTAAGAATCGCATTAAATCTGTAGATTTTCTAACCTATATGTAGCAATGAAATTACCATTTTTATCAATTAGTCTACCAGTTTGCCCAGTCCATCTGCAGGTCATCAAGGCCCTCCTGTCTATTCAGCCTCAACTCTCCCCACTTTACCAAGACCCTCCACCCAGTCAGTTATTTCACTTTTGCTATCACTTACTCCAGATATAGAGCAGGTGTAAATCCTTGCAAGTAGTCTGCCAAATATGCATGCATAAATTGGTTATAAAATAGCAACTTTTATGCAACTTACTTGCATAAAAGTTGGTTCTGCCCTAAAATGCCCCTGGCCAGCCCCTTTTTTACACCTGCAAATCTACTTATGGACCCTTACTTATGCATGTATCTTGAGATTTATAAAATAACATATATGCAATTATATGCTACTTACATGTATATATGCTGATTTTTATGCACCCAAATTTTGAAAATTCACCTTTTAGATTGTAAGCACTTTTATACTGTACCTGAATTACTAATAAATAATGCTGTAAGCCTTTTTCATTTGGAAAAGCAGGCTAGAAATATAAATTATTAAGAAGACTTGTTTCTTTTAGAAACTGTAGGGGTAATTGAAAATGCCTATGTAGGTATCAAAGGTACATTTCGAACAGATGATGTATGTCAATAGAAATTTTCTTTTGACAGGTTTGATTGATAGATTTTTATTCCACACAAAATCGTTTTACTGCTGAATGAAGAACATGCTTTTCCTTTTGGCAAGTCTTCAACTAAATAATGATGGTCTCAATTACATGTAGCTTTTTTCAAGCTTTGTATTAGCAATGCCCCTACTTGTTCATAACCAAATGCCAGTTTGTAGTTCTTCAGTTTCAGGCTGTTTTACAGATCTAGCCTGCAGCTTTACTTAACAAAATGACTCAATACCATTTTTCAGATTAAAAGGCCTGTTTGCTTTTGTTATCATTTGTGCCTGTTCAAAAACACCGTGGGGCAATGCTATAAAAGCTGTGCACCCATGCAAAAATTGCTCCAGTTTTGACCTGGTGTTTCAATATTGGAATATTTTCACTGATAAATCCAGTGCTGTTTTTTGCACCAGAAGAAACATTTGCAATATCCACTCCTGCGTATCATGGGTGCAGATGGTGGCTTACCCGTTCTGTGGCATAGACAATGTCAAATAGACCGAGAAGAGTTACAGAGATCCCGATAGCAGGGCCATTCACCAATGCAATTAGCGGCTTAGGGAAGTTGATGAAATGACTCGTAAAACTTCTAGAAATAGGAAATTGAAAAACAGGGAAGAAATTAGTGCATGTCTGACAAAACAAACTTTTCCCAGTACTACTATTGGTGTGATATATATATATATACATTTTTTTTTTAATTTATGTTTATTAAGTTTTAACAATATTCATAAACAAATAAACTTTGCATGGAAATACAGCATAAGATTTACATATAAGAAATATATTTTCTCCTTACATCATTAAACAGGAAATATATATTTTCTTTCCGCTTATTCCAAAGAAATATATGGAGAGGAGATAGAAACAAAACATGGGAGAAATATATTTAAGAAACATATTAACATAAGAAAGGCTCTCCTGCCCTACCTATTCTTTAATGCGCGGATAAATCATGGCACGACCCTTTTGGCGTCTAAGAATTCTCTCAAATGATCAGGATTATAGAATACATATACATTCCCAGAGTATTTTATTACACATCTTGCTGGATATCTTAAGAGGAATTCTGCCCCCAGTGTGCGAACTTCTGGGCGCATTTTCAAGAAATCTTTCCTGCGTAACTGAGTTACTCTGGATAAGTCAGGGAATATAAGGATAAGAGCTCCTATATAGGGAACATTCATTTCTTTAAAGTAATGCTTCATTATTAAGGTTTTATCATATTCAGAATACAGTGAGACAAACAAGACCGCTCTTTCTAACACTTCTAAACCTGAACTCTCTAAATATTCAGACAAGTTCTCAAACTCTCCCATATCCCCGATTGGGGATATCTGGATTTGACTTTGCCTTTGTTTCAAAAACAAAATTTTTTTAACTGTTGGTATCTGTTCTTCCGGAATCTTTAAAATTTCCTTCAAGTATCTTTTAAATGTTATTAATAGTAGTTCTCCGACTACCTTTGGAAAATTTAAGACTCTTATGTTCAGATGCCTTAGGTAGTTCTCCATGGAGTCCAGTCTCCGCATTGAGGCTGCTTGTTCTTTCCTAGACATTACATTTAATTCTGTTAGATGTTTTAAATCATTTTTAACTTGTGTTATGTCTTTAGTTTGCTCTTCATTTTTTAGCTTAACTTGATTTTCCAAAGCAAAAATTATTTGGGAGTTCTCCTCCGTTTCGCGAGTGAATTCGTTGACCACCCTGTTCATGCCGACTATTAAATCCCATAGAGACCCAATAGTTATCACAGCCGGTCTTATTACCTGGAAGGGACTTCTCGAGCCTCCTGCCGCTCCTCCTTCTCCGTCTCCTTGTCTTCCTGATGTTCTCCGGGAAATATCCTCAACAGGCTCTCCAGTCTGTATCGGGTCCCTTGGCGTCGCAGGAGGAAGGAAGAAAGGCCCTTGCTCCACCGCCTCGTCTAGACTCCCACCCGTCTGAGGCAATCCTGCGACATCATCCGCAGGTGACTCAGCTTGCTTGACGAAGCTTGGAGGGGTAGCTCTCGGCTGGTCCCGCGGCTCCGGCGGAGTCAATGATATATCCCCAGACGGGGACGTTACTCCCACTCCGATCCTGCCAGCGGGGCTCAGGACTCCTGTTTGAGGTAGGGTAGTCGTTGTCGTGTACTGTAGAATGACACGCTGCCCGCTTGGCAGTGTGGGCTCAGATGGGTAAACCCGCACTTTACCTTTCCTCTTATGAGGCATTTTAGATGAAGAAAATAATTCATTGAAACGGGAAAATCCGGGAGCGTCTGAATGTGCGACCGATCAGGAGGCCATCTTGGATCTCATATATAAATTTTTTTACAACCAAAATAGTTTAGAGCGTTTATTTAGGGGCTGTGTGCTATATGTGAAATCACAGTTTGAGTTATTTTTCTTGGCATGCTTTTAACATCATAAAGGGGCCTATGTATTATTATGCATTAGCATTATTGCCTATATTAAACATGGGTTGACAAATGTTAAAATAGCAGGACATTCCCTGTATGTACCCAGATCAGTCCAGGGAATGTAGGTACAAAAATTAGCAAGTAAGAACCAATTTTCTTTTAGCTAGGGTCCATGTATGAAACATGTTAATGCATGCAAGCATGTGCATTAACTTTACCACTGGTACTTTGACAGTATTACTAACATGCATGAAAATGGCTTTAAAAAAATGTTCTTTTAGTAAATTTCTATCCATCACACCAAGAAAAGCAACATTGATAGGAAATAATTGTCTAAGGAAACATTCACATTTCATAACAGAAAAAGGAGACGAGGAGAAAAGCAACAAGGTTCTTAGTAAAGCCACTGAAAAAAAGAGGAAATTTAACAAAACATAAAGAAAAAAAAGAAAAAAAATTACAAACTGAA